>NC_142132.1:0-2400000 GCF_024610735.1 Ursus americanus | reverse complement strand
GACATGACGATATTCATTGAACGTAGCAGTTGATAAAGGAAAAGTCACACTGGTCTTTCCTGGGAGCATGAATTTTTGAAGACAGTAAGATAAACACAGATGGAGTAATTCACTCTTTAGTTAAATATTCTATAACTTTAGACTCTTCAGGACACATCACCAGTCTGGCCTTGCATGACCCCAAGTGTGGGCTGTGCCCTTGGCCATGCTGCTGCTTGCTGCCTTCCAGGACAGCATGGAAACATGGACAAGTGTTCTGCCAGCTCGCTGGGTGGGGGGAGAGGAGCCACTCGACATGGGACTGTGAAGAGCTCGGACAATGTGAAATGGAGCCTCCACATCCAAAATATATTATCTGTATGAAATGGTGCCTCTCACCACTTTGTTACAATTGAATTTACATTTTCTATTAAAAAAGCAAAGCAAACAACTCTACTTTGGAAGAGGGCTTCTTTGCTGTGGAATACCCACTTGGAACGGAGGTATGGTCGTGTAGATTGTTAGCTTGGCTAGTGCACGTTCCTAGCACTAATAAAATTTAATTTAAAATAGTAAACTCACTGCCTTCTTGTGACATATATATGGGTATTACATAATTATAGAACAAATGGCTTTTCTAGGGAGGTCATGAAAGCCAGTGATTTAGTACACACGCTGTTGAAGACGCGGAACACTTCCCACTCCTCATTAAAACCTGACAATCTACACAAATCATCCTGCAGTGCAGGCAGCCACCCCTTCCCTGTAATGCCGATCATCGGAGCAGCCAGGAAGGCTCCAGCTTCATCTGTCTGACAGAGAAGGGATGCTGTTGGACAGGCTTCCACTGTGACAGACGGAGGCAATATCTTGAGCTACAGGAGTGCACAGTCATTTCGGCTTTTATAAAGCCAAGTCTTGGGAAGTTAAAGGCTTCAGGCCTCAAAAGATGCGTGAGGACTAGTTACTCATCACCTGTAATCTATGCAGCAACTTTCATTAAGAGTCAAGTAGTGTTTCAAGTCCTTTCAAGGTGCTTTTCTTTTGTTTCTATTTTCCTATTTCTGTAGTTTCATCCATCCCACTGTTTGTCAGAAAAGACTATCCCGCTACCTCTACCACTGGAAACAGACTTTCCTTCTAAGCATACGTGCTCGTGTTATAAGACTCTTGCGGTATTAAGACCAAGTAGTCCTGTTGCATCTCTTGCCCATGATGATCAGAAACCTAGCAGAAGATTCTCTGTGGATCTTCCCAAGGAAGGGATAATAGCTCAAACTTCTCCCTGAGGGTCAAAGCTTTATCTATGACCACCTCTGCCACCTGCCACTGAAGATCCCATTGTCCCCTTTCTATCTGTATCCAACTTTTATAGTTCTCAGTGGGGGGGGGTTGTTATAAATCATCTTGTCTACCATTCCTGGACATGGATTTCTGTCTTAGTTTTTGTTAGAATGAGTCATTCCTCTTTCCCAGAGTTACCACAGCTGTTTTTGAACATTTATTTTTCACACAAATTATAGATCTGTTAAATTCTTTAGAAAGAGTAATTGCAAAAGTCGTGGAGTAATCTACTGGGATATAGACTAGCATTGTCTTGTCTTTTTTTTATAATAATTTTTTATTATGTGTCTTCCTCAAAGTCTTTCAAGAGTGATTTATAGTTTCTAGAATATAGATCCTTTACGTCTCGGTTAAGTTAATTCCAAGGTAACGTATGGTTTTTGGTGCTATTGTAAATGGGATGGATTCCCTAATTTCTCTTTCTTCAGTCTCATTATTCGTGTATAGAAATGCAACTGATTTCTGAGCATTGATTTTGTGTCCTGCCACATTACTGAATTGCTCTATAACTTCTAATAGTTTGGGAGTGGATTCTTTTGGGTTTTCCATATAGAGATGGAAAAATATTCCATGCTCATGGTTCAGAAGAATTAACATAGTTAAAATGTCCATGCTACCCAGAGCAATCTACACTTTCAGTGCTATCCCAATCAAAATACCAATGACATTTTTCAAGAAACTGGAACAAATAGTCCTTAAATTTGTGTGGAACTGGAAAAGGCCCCGAATCGCCAAGGAACTGTTGAAAAGGAAAAACAAAGCTGGGGGGCATCACAATGCCAAATTTCGAGCTGTACTACAAAGCTGTGATCACAAAGACAGCATGGTACTGGCACAAAAACAGACACATAGACCAATGGAACAGAATAGAGAACCCAGAAATGGACCCTCGGCTCTGGGCAACTAATCTTTGATAAAGCAGGAAAAAACATCCAGTGGAAAAAAGACAGTCTCTTCAATAAATGGTGCTGGGAAAATTGGACAGCTACATGCAAAAGAATTAAACTTGACCACTCTCTCACACCATACACAAAAATAAACTCCAAATGGATGAAAGACCTCGATGTGAGACAGGAATCCATCAAAATCCTGGAGGACAACATAGGCAACAACCTCTACGACATCGGCCAAAGCAACCTTTTTCATGACACATCTCCAAAGGCAGGAGAAACAAAAGATAAAATGAACTTGTGGGACTTCATCAAAATAAAAAGTTTCTGCACAGCCAAGGAAACAATAAAACTAAGAGGCAGCCCACGGAATGGGAGAATATATTTGCAAATGATGCTACAGATAAGAGACTGGTATCCAAGATCTACAAAGAACTTCTCAAACTCAATACGCGAGAAACAAACAAGTCATAAAATGGGCAGAAGATATGAACAGACACTTTTCCAATAAAGACATACAAATGGCTAACAGACACATGAAAAAATGTTCAAAATCATTAGCCATCAGGGAAATGCAAATCAAAACCACACTGAGATACCACCTTATGCCAGTTAGAATGGCAAAAATCAACAAGGCAGGAAACAGCAATTGCTGGAGAGGATGTGGAGAAAGGGGATCCCTCCTACATTGCTGGTGGGAATGCAGGTTGGTGCAGCCACTCTGGAAAACAGTGTGGAGGTCCCTTAAAAAGTTAAAAATTGAGCTACCCTATGACCCAGCCATTGCACTACTGGGTATTTACCCCAAAGATACAGACGTAGTGAAGAGAAGGGCCATATACACCCCAATGTTCATAGCAGCATTATCCACAGTAGCTAAATCGTGGAAGGAGCCGAGATGCCCTTCAACAGATGACTGGATTAAGAAGCTGTGGTCCATATATACAATGGAATATTACTCAGCTATCAGAAAGAACGAGTTCTCAACATTTGCTGCAACATGGACGGCACTGGAGGAGATAATGCTAAGTGAAATAAGTCAAGCAGAGAAAGACAATTATCATATGTTTTATCTCATCTATGGAACATAAGAACTAGGAAGATCGGTAGGGGAAGAAAGGGATAAAGAAAGGGGGGGTGATCAGAAGGGGGAATGAAACATGAGAGACTATGGACTCTGAGAAACAAACTGAGGGCTTCAGAGGGGAGGGGGTGGGGGAATGGGATAGACTGGTGATGGGTAGTAAGGAGGGCACGTATTGCATGGTTCACTGGGTGTTATATGCAACTAATGAATCATCGAACCTTGGATCAGAAACCAGGGATGTGCTGTATGGTGACTAACATAACGTAATAAAAAAACATTTAAAAAAATAAAATAAAAAAAATAAAGTTTGCTTTGTGCAACAACAAAAAATAATTTTTTATTATGTTATGTTAGTCACCATATAGTACATCCTTAGTTTTTGATGTAGTGTTCCATGATTCATATTCATTGTCTTTTCTGAGGTTATTTTGCTGTCTGATTTTATATTGATCTGCATCATACAGTTATGTCAAAGGCGTAGCTACCCCAATACTCTAGCTATGCTTTCCAAAACATCCGTGAGAGAATTCCTCTCTGTAATAATTTAGATATCGTACAGTAGGAGGACTTTTGCATGCATGCTGTGTTCCTGGCTGTCTTGTGAGCTCCTCAAGGACAAGGACCAGTGCTCCGTATCTTTGCAGCATCACCATCTTACACCATGTGCTGGGACAGGCTTGTACTGGCTCACGAGAGTGGCTTCTACACACCTTTCCCCAACTCTGTGTCCAGTGTTGTTGTGTTGCTTGGTTGAATAGAATATGTTTGGAATATTTACACAACCAAAGTTGACCAACACCACAGACACATCATTTTTTTTCCCCCAGGAGACAGTTTACCCACATAGCATTGGCATGCTTCTCACATATTTGCTAAGTGGCTGAAGACACACAGCATTTATCTCGAGATGTGGAGGCACGCTTTTCTGTACAGGGCTGTTTTAAGGAATTACTTCTCCCAGGAAGGAAGGGGGGCATGGTCTTTAACCGTGCAGGTGGAGAACTGCAGGTGGAGAGAGCTGCAGCAAGCACCAGGTCGTAGACCTGCAAAACCACATCTCACCTGACTCTTAGCTAGATTAGATGGGAGCGGAGACTGCACAGTGCCTCGGTGAGTGCTGTTCTAAAGCAGTTCCAGGGGCACCTGAGAAGAGTCCTCCATGCTAAGCATGTACTGGTTTCACGTGTGGATCTAGAATGACGCTTGCTCCTCATGCTCTTATGTTAGCTGGTAATGATTCACACCCACTCTTTGCCAAACAAGTGTTGGGTTGAGTGAGTCTAAATTAATATATTAACTACTACCAGGATCTTCAAGAAATTCTTTCACGCTTCAAGGAAGTGTTGATTAAAGATATGTTAAGGTCACATTAGAAGAAAGATGGAGGCGATTCTGGGGGCCTTGCAATGCTCATGAATTACTCCTCTCTATATGGAACTTAATTCTGTCATTCATTTCATGGTAAGATAAGGTGTGTTCTTCCAGAACTACCACCAAAACTGTGTGAGGTTTCTCAGGAAGAGAAAGGGTTAATGAGTCTCCACAAACCTTTACATCTCACCTGGGATTATCTGATCACAGAAACATTTCAGGTCAGTGGGCTGAATGTAAAATTATGATTTGTTGATGTCTCACATTTCAGAGAGACCGTTTATTTTTTGTGAGCTATTAGAAAACAATGAGTCCTAGTAAAGACTTTCTTTTGGCATGTGAAACATTTAAGTATTTTCTTGGTATCTTTAGGCCTAGAAATAAAAATGCAGTCCAGTGAGTGCTTCCATACAGCCATCTTGACAAAAGGAAGTTAAAAGAGATAAGAGGTGAAATTGACAGCCTCATCCATGTTATTAATATTCTACAAATATAAAAATACATGAAATTCCAACAGTGGGAGCCAAATGCAGAAAAATATGCTTCTCAGATCAACCTGAAGGAAAACATTTGAGATGAGGTAGATTTAATGAGTCTGAAGCCCCAGGCTTAATTCCCACAGTCCTGTGGATCAACTCCACATATACGATCAATACATTTTATTCAATCTCATATGGTGTCTGGTCTTGTCTGCGAGATGTGAGATGGGTTAATTGATGAGCTGATCAGCTGTCTAGCTGTTTCCCCTAATTGTTTTATCAAGAAACTAATATGCTTCCTGGCTGCTGCCACCATGTTCCTGCTGTAAGTGTGATGAGCTTTGACAGTGGATTCCAGGCCAATATTTCAGACCAAAGTCCCTCACCCTTTGTAACTGCAAAGCAACCAGCTGTATTATTGTGGGTGTCACTTGCTTGGACATTTCTGAATCTGGACCTCGCGGGGAATGGTATGATGAATGAGGGGGTGTAGACACTTCTGTAGGGATCTGGCCCACTGGTGCTCCTCATGGGAAAGCAGATCTCCAGCTTCCTTTTGGTTTCTTAGGACGCAGGGCATGCTCTCTGAATGGCTGTGAAGCTCTGAAATTGAGTCCTGCAATCTCCTGATGGCCACTGGCACCACTCACCTGAGCCATGCTGAAATGCAGCCTTGAGAATAGGCTGAGCTCCAAAAGGAGCGGGGACTTCACATGCCAGCTCCCAAGGTCCGGGCAGGCTTGGGGCAGAGTGTCCTGGCCGCCACGTGTGCCTCCTGTGGGCCCCAGCCTCACATGTGGCTGAGGCAGTGCAGGGGTTCTGGGAAGACTGCTTCTCTGGTCCACAGATGAGTCAAAATTGGGAGGTGGGTGAGAGACGAGTTTACACATGCATGCATATATGTATTTCAATTTAATTAACATTTTGATAGTGCTGGTCCAGTGCAAGCCCTGCCCGCAGCATTTTACAGATAGTAACTCCTTTAATGCCTCCTGACAAAGCCGTCTTATGATGCAGATTATCTGGAGACTGTCCTATTTTACAGACAGGGAAGTGAGGGTCCATGTCTGTGCTGTGCATTGCTAGACCACGCCCTTCTCCTGCGGGGCCCCCAGGCCACACATGAGGGCGGCCTCCCGGGAGGAACCGGGGGTTCTCCTTGTTTGCATTCGTCCTGGTCAGGGTTCCCCACAAGGAGGCCATGAGATGAGGATCCGGGTGAAAGTGTCCCTGCAAAGGGAGGTGGGCTGGGGCACAGGCACAGGGGTCCACCAGGGACGCCTCTGACCGCCGGGCAGAGGGGTGTAGCCCATGGAGCTCCCAGTCCTGCAGGGGCGTGGGAGATAGGGCACGCACATGAGGCAGGGTGCCGGAGCCCGCATCCCCTGCCCTTCCGGTCTGGCTGGGGGCTGCCCCCGATGGCGGGGGGCTGAGGGCGGCTGGCTGGGGTGGAAGCCGCAGGACCCAGGGAAGTGGCTCCGTGAGGGGAAGTTGCGCTGAGGGCGTCCTCTGCTGTGCTTGGTGCCACTTCAGTGTTACGCTTGGGCAGGCTTTGCTTGTTCAGAAGACCCCTCTTTCTTTTTTGAACAAAGGCTCATTGGCCCCTCCCGCTCCCTGTCCATCGCTGAGAGCCGTGCGGAAGACAGACACCCACTGTGCTCGGGAGCGGGGGTCCTGTGGTCACTGTGCGCCCTCCGTTAGGGTCGCCACCGTGCTCGAGTATCCGAGCTCCGCGAGGGGCCCTCACGTCCAGCCCGGACTGTGCGGGCAGATAGAGCAGAGGACTGAGGCGCTGGACTGGGGGTCAAAGGGGGGCCTGGGTTGTGCGGAAGGAGAAATGCATGAAGGGAATACACGAGACGGGGCTCTAGAAAGTCCTCGGGATCTGGCACCCAGCGTCCCAGTGCCTGTCCAGCAGAAGTGTCCACTCCATGGCCAAGGAAGCTGGCATCAGGAAGACAGAGTAAAGGGCAGAAAGAGGGCAGGGTGGTGGCACCGTCCAACAGCATGTGCGGGGAGTGTGGCCGGTACAGCCCCGCCTCCTGGGTTCTCCGGACATTCAGTGTGGACTCCTGTGCTTTGGGGGCTCAGGGGTCCAGAGCTGAAAGGGGGGGTCACCAGCAGCTGGGCAGGCTTGATGATGTCGGAGAAGAGCCACAGAACCACGAGTGGGAGAGACCTCTCCCTGCTCTAAAATGCCCACAGGAAGAGGGAGCCGGTGGTGATCATTTGACAGGTGATTCCTGCCGAGTAACCCCAGGGACCCCCGTCCCTGCAGGGCACCACCCACTGTGTGTGGGAGTGTTCGGATCCCCCCTCTACCTCCTCGCATATTCTTACCCCCATGTTCTCTTCAAATGGCCAAGAGTGAGACGAGGGGAACCCCGATTCTCCCAGGTGCCCATCATGTGTGCTCCTAGGACTCTCTGCAGGTTCTTTGAACTTTCTGTCCTCTTACTTGGTTTCTCAAGGCAACAACAACAGGGGAGTGAAATCCTTTTAAAAAAGAGCAAGCATAGGGCACTCACAAACAGGATGAAAGAGGCACAGAAAGGGGGGGATATTTCTTTTGAAAGCAGTTATGCAAGTATCATTACAGAGCTGAGACTTTTAAAAATTGACCGGATCAAACACGCATTTGTTTTCTAAAGAATCAGGGACTTCGGTGAGATACAGGCTGCTGTCTCCTATGCAGGGTACCTCCCACTGCCCTGTGCCTTTTGCCCGCACACTAGGGGCTCAGTTTACTGACAGAAACTGTAGCTTAAAATCTGCCAAACAGATCCAGTATCATTTTCCTAAGTAAATAAAATGATGGTGATGAATTATTCAGGAGCTGGGCCCAGTCATTTGCATGCATTCATCATGTACACAGATGTATAATACAGTATGTCTCTCTCAAGATGTTTTCTAATATTTATGAAAACAATTCATAAAATTAAATCCCATTAGTTCTAGAGTAGCACTTGACATGCGTCAGACTAATGACGCTTGTTGCTGGAGGGGATACCCAGAGTTTCAATAACCACTTAATGGCTTCTGCTTCTGATGACTGCTCAGCAGAATTATCCCTGCTTTTCTCTACAGGGATGACTTTGTTCCTATAAAAGTATATTTTTATCTAGCGTGTAAGTCAAACTTTCCATTTCTGGTAGAAACTGATTCTTTGTTCAGTTTCATATTTAAAAACAATCATGTCAGATAACGTTTCCTGGAAGACGCCGATAGGCGCAATCATGGCCATTTATCAACTACTGGATTTTTCCGCTTCCCCAGATCACCGTCGGCTTTGAACGTACAGTGTGATATTGTCATCGGTGCTGATCTGATTAGCTGGCTCAGTGGAGTAGAAGCCTGTGCTTTGATGAGTACATCAGTGTGTCGTCATGAGTCCCACTTGGCTGGTGTCACATCACCTACTCGAGATGATTTCTAAGGAGGCTTTTTCACTTGCATCTTTTAATCCCTCATGCTCACCCTCGATCAGGCGGTGTTCTGTATTGTTAAGGGGCTCGATCCCTCCGATGCGACGCGTAGTGACGCCGCAGGGGAAGCAGAGCTCCCAGTACAGACTGCAGGTTTTAGGGTACCTTCACGTCTAAAAATATGTGGTCTTAGGTCAGCATCTCTGGGACTTCGTTTTAGTGGCAAACAAAGGTATTGGGGTTAGACCGTGTTCTTGACAGACTAGGTAATGCTAAGGGGATGGTCTCCATCAAGAATCTCTGTTTCCAAAGTACCCTGGTGGCTGAAATGCCATCAGCAGAGATCAGTTTCTTTAGGTTACAAGTATTCTTGCTTCCGACTTGTTTTTAAACATAGAAGTCAGAGATTTGTATGTTTCCTTATGGACATCCTTAGTATGCATGCCATGCCTGATACATGGCAGGTGCCACTGCTCAGAGGACGAGCTCATTTATCACATCACCTGGCAAGTGAAGCCTGGAGGAAATCCTTCAGAGTCCAAAGGGCTGAACCCAAAGGACCACTGCCCACCAAGGGGGCAAGGGGAGGAAAACAGAGCCTGCCAGGGACACCCGTCAGTGGAATGGGAGAAACAAAGTGTCCTAGCATGGAGGCCACGGCAGGGCTGGGGACATGTATGTAACAGAGATGGTCATCAACATCCAGAGAATGAGGAAAGGTAGCACGGGGCCACACAGCACCACAAAAAGATCTTCAAGGGACCAAAGTGGGGCCAGCAGAGGAAGATGGCCTCCAGAGGACAGCTAAAGTGAAGCTCAATGCTTCATAGCAAGGCAGGGAACTAGGAGAGCTGAGTGGGCACAGACAAACAGGAAGAGAGGGAGGGTGGGCTGAGCAGAGTGTCACCAGTTGGGCTTTCGGGGGAGATGATGATTCCAAGAGAGTCGCTGTGCAGGACACTTATTGGGAGGGCCCTTGGTAGACCCCATGGGCCCCATCAGAGTTAACCTTGGGCACGAATGGCTTGACCTTTATACTCCATCCTCAGTGATGGATCCCCAGCCACTGCTAAGGACACGACCAGGTCACAGGGGCCGAGCCAGGCCCTGCGGGGTTGAAGACCTGCAGGTTGTCTACTGACCACACTCCCAACCGCACTGCAGCAAGCCCTCCTTACAGGGGGACCCGGCTAGCTCATCCCCAAGTCTGCCTCCCTGAGAACCTTGCCTGTGGGCCCTTAGGGCTCTGTTGTTTGAAAGGATCCTCTCCTGCCTTCCTGTGTGTTTTTATCAATTCCCAGGAAACTGTAAGCCCCTGAGGGCAGGGGCAGCAGCTCATCTGCGTGCTGGGTGTTTCCAGGGCAACCTGTTGGGATCATAGTCTACACTGAGCACGAACGCGGTTCTGACACAGACACTGTTTATCAACAGATCTGGAAAAGGCCAAGAAGGCAGGACTCCTGGCGTGTTGTTTTTACCCCAAAGGGAGAAGTCTTTGAAAGGCTAGAAACTGAACGCTTGTGCACCGTCAGGGCTGGAAGGATATAGAAGCTGGACTGGCCACCTCTGTCTCGAATCATCTTTCTCAGCAGAGCCGTTTCTGGGCATGGGACCATCCCCGTGGAGGCCACTGGCTGGAGTCCCAGGGACCCATCAGTCTGCCCCCGAGGCCCCTCTTCCTGCTCCTGAAATGCAGCCAGACACGCCGGCCGCCGCTTCTCCTCGTGCTGCAGAGCCCATTCATCGTGTCTCCAATGGGATAAAGGCCCTGATGAAATATTTATTGAATTTTAAGTGCTGCACATCTCTTATAAAGTAGTACGCTTTTCATTATGTTTTCCACTTGTATTTTTGTGTTTCTAGAGACTGACAATTGGTAACGATCACAGGATTTTTTTGCTTGGTGTACCCTCTCCCTCCAGGCTTCTTCATTATAACCTTCTCATATTCATCAGGTTTTGAAGAAGTATTAACAAAATTCACCTATTGGGGAAAAAATGAACTTTTGAGACGAAGAGATAAATTAGCCTCGAGGGTTTTCAGAGGCCGTGACCTCTGTGTGCTTCCCCCTTCCTTCCCGGGCAAGTTGAATCCGACTCTGGTATCAGGTTCAAGTCTCACCTGTGCTTACAAACTACCATGTGCTTCTCTGTCTACCGACCATGTTGCAAGGTCAGGCCCCTTCCCTTCGGAGGTCTCCTCTGCAGTGTGGCGGTGCGTCACACTACGCTTCCCAGGCCCCCCTGCCCCAAGCGGTGCCCGTGAGCACCACTTGCCCAGAGCTCAGCGTGACCGGGCAGGGCTGCTGGTGTCTCCCGCAGTTGCAAGCGGATGTGGCAGCTGACAGCAGGCAGTGGCCGACGGGAGGTCCCAGGAGTTCCCTCGAGTGCTCTGTGAGGCGCCCGGTTGCTCTGGCGAAGCCTGTGCCTGGCGACTCGGGGCCCTGGACGGCGGTTTTCAGGTGAGCTCTGTCGGGACCTTCCCTGCCATCAGCTCCTCTGGCCTCCTGATGGCCGTGCAAGCCTCTCTGTACTTGGAACACTTCACGTGCTGTGATTCTGTGTTCCTGATCAGACCACGGCTGTGAGCGCTCACATGGGCAGCGAGAAGCGTAGTTTAAACGAGCCCGGACCCTCCCAGGGCGGCCCAGTGACCAGAGGAAGAAGCAGAAGGACGCGGGGAGCCTGGAGGAGGAGGCCAAGCCTCCCTGAGGAGCACGGCACGGAGCAGTGACCATCTGGCTTGAGGCAGAATCAAAGCCACAGCTTGGCCCTGCCACCACCCCTCCCCTGCCCCCAGTAACCCGTACCCTGCCCCCTGACCCCAGGGGCAGCCCAGACCTTCCCTGGGCTTTCCAGGGGACGAGGCGGAGCTGATCAGCGGTGGACACAGCCAGGCTGCACGTCTGCCTCTGAGAGGCCAGGAGTCACTGCTCCCTTCGTCTGACTGAGGGAAGCATTAGTAATCTGCTACAGAGGCCACAACGTATTAAGCAGTTTTGTTTTGTTTTGTTTTGTTTATAGCAGTGTTAAAAAAAAATCACACTTTCCCAAGATAGAGAAAATACGCACAGAAAGCAGCACTTGGCACGCACCGCACTTGCCATCTGCCCACCCCGTGCCTCTTGCCCGCCTGCGCGAACCGCCTTATTAACTGGGGCACTCTCACAACTCGCTTATCTGCCTCCCGTTGCTTGCTGGTTAGGTCATGTTGGTTGTGACTTCCTGCTTGGTAACTCTGAACATCTGATGTCAAAACAAAAGACTGTTCCTTTCTTCCTCGTCAGCCTCAGCTATGGATGTGGGGACGGTTCATTACCGCACGTAGACACCGGGGCGCTTGGCACCCACCATCTCGCTGTGTCCTGTGATGATTCTCACACTGGGGCACAGAGAAGTGATAACTTGCTAACTGCGATGTTCCCGACAGGCGACCTGGGGCGGACGGTAGTGCTCTGCTCTGAGCCCTGACTGGGAGCTATTGGTGCCACCTCAGCCGTTCTGAGAGGCAGTCCGCATCTCTGTCCCCAGCTCTGTCCCCTCTCTCCCTCTGTCCTTCTTTCTTTACCGCTCTCTCTCTCCCCTCATTTCTCCCCTGCTCTCCTGGAGAGGTGGGGGCTACCCAGAGGCAGACATCAGTAGTGCGCATGGCGCCACCCTCTCGCCTGTGCAGGTGAGGTGCCCTTGACTTCCAGATCAAGACCCGTCGCCTCGAGCTCCATGTTCTGCCCGACCAATGGGTAGCTCAGTTATTTGGAGAAGGCAGCTTCTTTTCTTGAAGAGCTATGCTGTTTCCCATGAGTCTTGGGCAACCCAGAGCATTGGGGAGACTGTCCCCTCTTGATTCACACCCCCATAAGTCGTGGGTGTGGTCCTGGCCCTGGCCAGTATGGCCCTACAGTGCTTTTGCTTTGGGGCCAGGCTTGGGCAGGAAAGTGGGCATCTGTCATCTGGTAGCCCCTTTCCAGGGCCTCTAGGGACCCAGTTCCCCTTTTAGTCCTGACCTTCCCCCACCTGAGGTATGGGTATCCTCAACTCAGAAGCCTCTCTACCCCCTCCTCCCTCATCCGTAGAAAACACTGCGGTTACTTCCTTCAGGGAAACTTGGATCTCTCTTGCTCCAAGCCCTCCCAGGCATTTACCTTCTCAGCCGAGCCCGATCCATCATTCTCCCCAGTGAGCCTGAACTTAGATATGGCCATAAATACTGCAGCAAGGAGAGGAGGCTGGAGTGGGTGTGGTGGTGGGGGGTGAGAATAACTGCAGACGAGTCCTATGTTGTAGGCTCTGCTCTCTCCCCTTGGCATGAATTCATACATTCTTTTTGGAAACACCATGGAGTATTACAGATCACAAAGGGTAGGTGAGACTCAGAACAAACAGGCTCCCAAGTCTGGAATGGCTCAAGCTCCTTGGAAGCTGGCTTCTGACTCAGCTAGGGGCAGTGGGCGGAGCTGGCTGGCTGGCCAGTGCTGGGCCATGCTTAGCTCAGGGACCAGGCTGACAAGGCCTTGCCTCCTGCAACACACACAGTTTCCAAGGTTGCCATGGTGATCCTCTTCTCTCCAGCCAGCCAGGGAAGGGAAAGGAGTGTGGCAGAGAGCCACCACGGGTTTTGGGAATGGAGGCCTTCCACTCAGGGTGCATTGCCTGCAGTACTGAGCTGGGACAGGAACAGTAATGTGTGTTCTGTCGTCTCGGGGGGCCTCTTCTGGGGCCCTTCAGGGCATGTGAACAGGACAGAGCCTCCAGAAAAGACAGAGCCTCCAGGTGTGAGGAGACTTTCCTGAGGGCAGACAGTAAATAAAGCGTTAATATCCTCAATCAACAAGAAGTAGAAGTGAGATCTGAACTTAACTCCACTGTTGGAGCAATTTGGAAGAGTGGAGTCCTTGAGGGACACTTGGCTGCTCTCTCTGGGTTGGCTTGGTCCTTGTGTTACAGGCAGCCTCCAGGCAAAGCAGAGGAAGCAGGGCCAGCAGGAGTGTGGCTGGGGCTGGGGGACAGTGGGGAAAACCTCCCCCCCTTTCATTTCTTTTCCTCCGGAACCCCCATGCCTAAGGAGAGGCAGGCAGGGTCATGCCCCGCAGCCTCCTTTCTTGTACATGGGAGGCAGCAGAACCTGGCAATAAGGGATCCAGAGATGCAGGAAGGACGAAAGAGACTCAGCTTTGAGTCAGACTGCGTGAGTCCACACCCATTTTGCCTCCTACTCTCTGAAGCCTTGGGCAGGTGACTGAGACTATCTAAACCATGTTTCCTTAATTGTCTTGTGGATGTAATGGCAGGAACCACTCCTGAGACATTTGAAGACTAAGCCAGGTTACACACATAAGGGAGCTGGAAATGGTAGCATTCCTTATGCAGTTATTCTCCATTGCAGCATAAAGAGAATGCAAGGAGCCCCTGAGGATGAGGATGAGATGGGAAGGGATGGAGTTGGGATGGGGATGGGATGGGAAGGGGTGGGACGGGATGAGACGGGATGGGATGGAAAGGGATGTGGATGAGATGGGATGGGGATGGGATGTAGGTGGGATGGGAAGGGACGGGGATGGGATGGGAAGGGGATGGGGGTAGGATAGAAAGGTATTGGGATGGAGTGGAATGGGATGTGATGGGATGGGATGGGGATACGATGGGATAGATGGGATGTGATGGGAAGGGATGGGGATGGGATGAGAAGGGGATGGGTTGGGAAGGAGATAGTGATAGGATGGGATGGGGATGGGATAGAAAACTATGGAAGGGGATGGGATGGGATGGAATTGAATGGCTATGGGATGGGATGGGGTGGGATGGATGGGATGGGATGGGATGGAGATGGGATGGGATGGCAGCCTGTGCATCCCAGCACCTTCCCCCACAACCAGGCATGAGCCTCGTCTCTCAGTATCTTCTGTTGTGTTTACGGAGGTTAATCACAGGCTCTATCTGCAAGGTGATAGTGATTGAATTGGCAGGGATGCCCTCTAATGGTATAATTGACCCTATTTGTAGCCAGCATGGTAATGCTGAAAAGCACTGGGAGTTTGTGCCCTACTGTTCTGGAAAAGATATTCAGTATGCCCTAAGAAACAATTTCTTCTCGGGAGCACCTGACTTGCCATCAGGGTCAGACCAATTAGAAGATGTACCACCCACACCTGCATTTGTTCGGAACGGAGGCTCATCTACCCCAGAGCAGTTATAATCTGAGCTCTGCATGGGTGTTTCTGTTTTACTTCCCAAGTAACCCGTCCACCTGTGACCAAAAGGAAACAGAAAGAGACAATAATTTCAATGTTCCTGCAAATCAGGGAGGGGCACCCAGAAAGTGTGGGAGGTTCCCCATACCTGCTCCTTCTTTCTGGTCCCTGGAGTCCAAGCTGGAGGGAGATCATCCTCGTTTTCCACAAAGCGTCCCTGTGGGCAGCCTGGACAGTGCATGTGGCAGGTGTTGAAGGTGCCCTACCATCAGGGCTTCTGAACTGGCCCTTGGCCACCTCTGTCATCTCTCCCGGGGCAGGACTCTAGGATGCCACCCACACTTCATGCCCTGGACTCTCAGCATCTCCTTGTTCAGTCCTCTGCCTCCCCTCCAAGCTCTCAGGCTTGAGGCCTGCTTTTCCTCCTCAAACCGCCCCTTGATGAACCAGACCTAATGTCCAGGAGCCTCCGCAGGCTCAGAAATGTGTGCTGGGGGAAGTCGAGGCAAGCTGGGAAAATGTCCCCAGTGTCCAGGAGCTGGCACATGCTCTCCCCTGTCCCATAGGCTCTGCAGCCCATGCGTGCTGTTCCAGAAATGTCCTCACCATCTGGGCAGTGGAGGCAAATCCTGCCTGCTTGGCTGCTGCTGGGAGCCACAGGAAGCCCGCAGGACCCTGCAGCCTCCCTAAGTGTTTGAATGTCTTCCTGCCCCATGGGGGTCAAGTGGGGCCTCAGGAACCCGTGACTGTGCCTTGCCCTCCTTGCCCTTGGGGACACGGGCACCATTCCTTGGTCACAGTGACCGTGAGCTTTCTAGAAACAGGCTGCAGCTGGGAGCTAACTCCAAGTAGTCATCACCGTGAACGGACCCTGGGCCGCCCGCCCGCCTTACCTCTTCTTGCTCCTTCCACGGGGAGCAGCAGTTTCTAAGGGGCCACTGTTGCAGCGGACTGGGATTTATTTCTAGTAATCGTGCGTGTGTTATTCCACACCGACTCCCGGCCTCTTGTCCATCAAAGACGGACGTGTCTGTGTACGTCTGTGCGCCCACAGGATGTCTCCCCGCACACACACAGACACACCGTCCTTGGACTTGACTTCCCTTTTCCCTAACTCTGCTTGAGGTGCCGGTGTTTGACACCGCCGAGCCAAGCAGAGCCCAGCCCAGCGTGTGGTTGGCCCCCTGGAGGGCGGTGGAAGCAGGGGAACCATTGCTGAGTGCTGTGTTCCTAGTGGGAAGCAGAGCCACAACCATCACCTTGGAACAGCCTGAGGAGGAATTTGATGTTCTTTACCCAGCCACGTGTGTGTGCAGAGCGGCTGGACCGGCTGGCGCTGGGGACACGTTGCACCGAAGACGGCAGAGATGTACGGATAAGGCTGTAAACCCGTAACCCCTGTAAGCCACAGTTTGCCAACTGACGTTCCGGTCACCGTGAGGTGTGGGTTCATAGGATGTCTACTGGACAGACGTCTTCACCCGCCAGGAACCAGATGGAAAGTCGGGGCGTGCATACAGAGGAACTCTCTCCCTCCCCCTCTCTCTCTTTCTCTCTCTCTCTCTCTCTCACACACACACACACGGTGTAACACCAGTGAACCTTAACATTATGCCCAGTGAGAGACCACACACTATATGATTTCACTGGCGGGAAAGCCTATCTGCAGAGCCGGAAGTAGGTTAGTGGTTGCCTGGGGCCGGGGGCGGGAATGCGGCTTAGCTATAAATGTGCATGAGGGCTCTTGCTGGGGAGATGGAGATGCCCTAAAACTGGATCGTGATGATGTTTGCGCAACGTGGTAAATTTGCTAAAAATTATTGAAGCGTACACTTAAAATGCTTGAATTTTATGGTGTGTTATTTATACCTCAATAAAGTTGTTTTTAAGTCAGTGCGTGCATAAAATCCCACAGGACCTGCAGAGTGAGTGTCCCTGCCTGTAAGACATGGAAGAAAAGTCTCTGGAATTTAGGGAAGTGTAGACAAAGTGTACACTGTTGCCTGGTGGGCACTTGACATCAGACGTGTCTTCTTGCTTCCCACCTGCCTTTCCTCCTAGAAGAGGCGTATTCGGGGAACACGCCTCACCCTAACCCTAACCCGAGACATGGGAGCATGAGAAGGATGACTCTTCAGTAAGCTCACCTGAGCAATTACTGTGATGAAGCAACGGGGAGGGGGTAGAGGGTGGGAGGAGAGAGGAGGAGAGAAGGGAAGGGAGGGAAGGAAGATGTGCTTTCTAAGGGAGGTAGGCGAAGATTTTCTTTCTTTTTTTTTTCTGGTGAATCACATACATCATTCCACCAACCAAAAGTTCTGATAAGGATCACCCAAAGCAAGACTAAATATAAGAACGCCTTAAAAAGGCGTCTCCACGGGGATGTGTCGGCAGAGCCCCCGTTCAGGGCTGCTGATGCCCGCGGGGCCTGAGAAAGCTAGGCTGTGTGCCTGGAGGAAAGGGGCCAGTGAGGAAAGCCGGCCCAGGAGGGGACTTCCTGAGGGCAGCGCGAACGGCAGACCAGTGACTGTGCCTCGGCTTGGCTTTAGAGCCCGAGAGCGTGCTCGGCTTTCCCGCTTCCCTTCCCTCGAAATGCAACCGTAGCTCTAGTAATAGACGCACGTGTTTCAACTTGTCTACAGTAGGAATTTCCTGTTGAATCAAAATAACCCGAGAATAGGGCCGACTCCGTCTTGTGCGGGGACAACGAGGAGGCCTCCCCAGTCAGATCTGCAGGGATTTCAGCCCCACAGGCACCGGGGAGTGGGCAGCCTTCCGGTCAGGTACGGAGACTCTGACTCTGTCTCTCCTCCCTGCAGTGGGAGAATTCCTGCAGCTGCCACATGGAGTTGTGAGGACGGAGAGGCTGTCTGGCGGGGTCCTGGCTCACAGACACATGCAACCCTGACGGGTGGTCAGAGCCTCACCAGGAGCCCACATGGGGGGGGGGGTGCTGCTGTTGCCCAGGGAGCAGCTCCGTCTCTGGTTCTGAATGTGGGGAGCGCTGCCCCGGCTTGACAATGGGCACAAACGGAAGCCTTTTGCTTTTCCTCGTGAATCTGATCGGACGTGGGTATTTATATCTTGTGTGTTTGTTGACCTCAGGAATTAGAAGAAACATGAGGTAGAAACTGGTATCACATGCAAGCCAACAGAGACCTCTTCTTTTTTTGTTTTACTTTCAGTTTCTTTTATTACTTTATCCTGTCGGTGTAGTGAGTTCTGTTCACATCGATTTCGGCCTCACGCTGGAATCTGGAATTGAACGTGTTTCCAGTGACTTTGCAGGAAGCTCGATGAGGAGCTGTACCCCAGCAAGATACCTTCTTGGGCTCTCGGCATGGCCCTAATGTGTGGAAAGAAGATCCTTCTGGAAGGTGCAAACAATTACTTAAGCACAAGGTACCAATGCAGGGGTATCACTACCTGCTGTTTGTGAGCCTGACGCCATCGATCGCTAACTGCTATCTCGCACCTGCTGGGCCAGCTCTGAAGAGAGGATCACCGACCGCTGGCTGCAGCACTAGCATTTCTCATGAAAGGCCTGTGAAGTTTTTTTTTCCAACTAAATCACCATTTGAAGCTAAATATGAGGCTTAAATAGACACTTGAAAACCTATTCTCTGGGTAACTAACTTCACAATGGTGGGTTTTCCTTTTTTCCCCCCACATGATCAGATTCTTTTTTTTTTTTTAAGAGGGTACTCACTTTTAAATGACATTCTCTTGACACACAATGGTTTTGGCCACATAATCCGGCTACATTTATGTGGTAGCTGCTAGGAAGAGCCCCACACGCACACAGAGACTCTTCCAGGCAGCAAGGTGGGAGGGAGAGTGCTTTTGAAGTCACTCCGTTTGCACAGAGGATTTTAAATGCCCATCGCACGTGCCAAGGACCTCTGTCCTCGGGCTGCTCTGAGGAAGAATGAGCGTTTGTATTCCAGGGACTTGATCTCCTCCTTCAGAGGGTGAAGGGGTTCAGAACACACCTCCCCAAAATACAACACTGGCATATTTTAAGCTGAGGCAATTGAAGAATAGCAGACACGGGCTGAGCGAGGGCCTGGTAATCCCAAAGCCGCCTGTCGTTGGCGGTGGGGCTTGCACTAAGAGCCTCCAGTCCAGCACGTTCTGCAGCAACTGCGATTCTGGAGGTGTTTTTGAACCTGTGTTTGTTTGTTTTCACCCCTTTGCATTTCAGGTTCTTGTTATGCGGAACAAGGAAATTAGGAGGTGCTTCCAGGAAAGGACTTGCTGAGAGGACACTGGGGAGTTTCCTTCCCAGAGCGAGGACGTGGGTTGCCACCCCGTTGCACACGGGAGGAATCGCCTCGATGAGTAACACTGGGCGGGGGAGGGGAGGGGGGTCCACAGGATCACGGATCGTCACCCACAATCCCAGCAGCAGATGGTCTTTGGGAAAGGTGCAGAGGGCCTCGCTCAGCCGGCACACAGCCTGGGGAAGCCCTCACGGCCCCAGGCGGGCTCCCTGGGCCTGGGCCCGTCCTTACTCTCTGGCAGTCCCTGTGGAAAGGCTGCCTGGCAGGGGGGCTTCTCCAGAGAGCAGTGAATCTGGTAAACGGGGGCCCAGGAGATCCAGTCCTGCCACACCTGGGGTTGCTGAGAGGGTCCTTCTCCTTGCTGGGGGCAGGGGCAGTGGGGTGGGTGGTGTCCCGGGCGGGCTGTGCTGATAGCTCAGGCTGCCCGCACCTCCCTCCTCTGTTCGCATTCACCGCTCGCCTGTTGGGGATGTGCCATGCAAAATAGAAGTGGATGGACATCCTTCCATCCCGGCCAGTGCAGAGCTGGCCACAGGCTGGGCCAGGAGAATGACCACAGGCCTCTGCTGGGGAGCGCCGGCAGGCCTCCAGGTGAGTGCTGTACGGTTTTAATTTTTATGGCGATCTGCTAAGGGTCTTATAACTTCCCAAACCATTTGTCTTTTAGAATAAGGAAAATACGTGAAATGAAGTCTCTTTCACAGCACAGCAATTGTAGTCATTGCTTCTTAAAATAGCAAGGGATGAACTCAGAGAGAGGACGTAAATTGGAACCAGAGTGTTGTGCCATCGTTCATGGGCGGTTTTCAAGTGGCTTACAATGTGCGTCCCTGGTGGGAAAGGTTCTGTGCATGGTCACGGTGCACCTGTCTGATTGTTTTCCCCTGAACCCAGCAAACTCTCCCGGAGAGCAAAGTGGGCCCAAAGGGAACACAGCGGAGTTTGTCGGGCTCCAGTGGCCAGCCCATACCTCTATCACCCCAAGCACGTTTTACCACCGTGCTCCACACACGTGCCACAAGAACCCTTCCTCTCACACCAGAATGGTGTTCCTGGCTGCCATGTCTTCCAAGTGGGGACTCAAAGGGCAGCTGTAACCTAATCCCCTGGACTGGCCTTTTCCCACTCCCCTCTGAGGCTCTCAACCTGTCCCTTCTCAGCCTCCAGCCTCCAGTATGTGGAGTCCTGTCCAGTTCCTTGGCGTGAGGCACACGAGGTGGGCACGTCCACATTTCAGGTGACGTGGCCCCTGCAGCCCATAACGCAGATCCCGCTGACAGACTTGGGTGGAACAGATGTTCTTGTGTGAGTGGTGTCCTTGGAGAACTATCCTGGGGTAACTGGGCCTCCAGTGGATTCAGGCCGTGGCAGGTGCCATCGACTCCACACTCAGCCTGCACTTCCGGAGTGCTCCACCCTAAGAAAGTCTCTCCTTGGTGTTCTCGGTCTGAGTCTGGAGCGATCCCCAAAGGCACTAAGATAGAGCCCCGGACCGTCTTGGGTCTATTGACAAAGGATTCAAATGACCTACTTTTGAGCCCAAGCTGGACACTGACCTGGGGAGCCTCAGAGTGGGTGATGCTTCCCACTTGTGGTCCCGTGAGATTGAACGGGTGGAGCCCCTTGTGGGAATGTTGCCTTTCATGATTGGACCAATATCTGTTGAGCATCTACGTTTGGCAGGGACGCTTGTAGACACTGGGAAGGAGTGGGAGTTGGGCAGCCTCTCTGCTTGCATGGGGCTGACGTTGCGGGCCTAGTGCGGCCCCCAGCTGACTGCATGGTCAGGGTCACAGCTGCTTAGGACCGGGGTGCAGAGCACTGCCCATTTCATGGCCCCATTTGAAAATAATCCCCAAGTTGTGCTTCTGCTTTAAAGCCATTTTAATTTATGCTCTTAATCTGATTTTATCCAAATCTATATCCTTAGAGCCATGTCCCTCTTCTGGAGGGAGAAAGTGGATGAATAAGAAGTAAGATTGACCTTTAACCTTAAAAATGCCTCTACAAATATTCCCGATGACTCAACACCCAGGGCTGTAGCTCCTGAGTCTTTGTAGGTAACATGCTCGTCCTTAAAACTGAAGTGAATTATAGCTAGCTCTCCAGCTTACCAAAACAAATAGACTGCAACGTCGAACTGCAGTCGATTGTTTGCAAATGAATACTATATTGGAGAGAACCCATCCGTCTCCACTTCCCTGAGACTCGCTGATAAACCATAAATCCATTAGGAGAGTCTTTCCTGCGCCATTTACAGCCGCGGATCTGCAGTGTTGGGGGACAGCGCTCCCGAGGACGTGATTCATGTGGGGTATATCAACAGGGGACAGCCGTCTTCAAGTTCCATTTTAATTTCCTTATGATCTTGGTAATATTTATTGTACAAACAAACAGAAACCTGTGCATATTTATGGTAAGTGGTGGAGCTTTTCATATGAGCGTCTGCATAAATCCACGCACGCCGAAAGGAAGGAGACGGGCAGAGTCCGGCTAGGCAGGGATCTGAGACATAACTTTCAATTAAAACGGAGTTGAGCAGGGCAGGATTACAATCATTGCTCATTTTTACATCAACTCCAGAGGCAGGTAGGGGAGTTAAGTTCCCATTCACAGTCTCATCAGGCTCTTTGCTCAAAGACTCACAGGCGCATCTGTTTGGGGATTTTAAGGGAAGCATGTCTTTCCAGGAGCCCTTTGTTTCCAGGGACCATTGAGCACAGAAGGTGGCGTCACTGGAAGAGCTTGTGCAGTCCTCCTGCCGGGATGATGGCCCAGTTCCGCCCTGCGTGGCTGCGTGGACCCTCTTCTGCAAAGCAAGTAAGAGTCTGCGGGATGGAGCCTGGTGGAAGCTTCGCTCTGAAACCGTGCTTGAAATGAAGATGACCGCATCTTCCATCGGCTTAGTGATTCATTGTTCTCACTAACGCAAGAACAAAAGCTCCTCCATTTTTCCTGTTTCTCACATGCAGCAACACCCAGTTGTGAAGGTAGTTTCCTGGGAGGCTTAGCTTCAGGAACGTAAGGACATGCTCCGAGCGGGGCCACCACGACTATGCTTCTGGTCTCCGTGAGAGGTCTGATAGTTAGGGTCGATCACAGAGGACTGGGTTCGAATCCCTGTTTGGCCCACCAGCAGTGGTGCGACTGTGGAGAAAGGAGAGCTCCAAGACCCACTTTTCTCAACTGTAGAGGAGAGGTACTCTCCACCTCCCCGCCCCTTCCTGGGATTTGAGTGGATACAACGGCCATCCACCCACAAACGGTCTAAGGGGTGGAGTTTGCGTCATCTGTGTCTCCGGCTCGTCTCTGAGCTTCAAGGATGCCCCCTGCTGTCCTGTGCGCCTTGTCCCAGCTGCAGGCAGAGAGGGCCGGGGTCCGCCCTGTGGCCCAGAGCAGGGGCACTGCGGGCGTTCAGGAGTCCCGGGTCTGCCAAGGCGCATGTGGGAGACAGGCCTGTGTCAGGGAGGGGCCAGCGCAGTTAACACAGCCAGGGACGCAGTCCTAGCAAGGCACGCCGGGACCAGATCCTACCCCACTGTGTGTCCCCCCAGATTCGTACACCAAGACATAAGCTCCAAGGTGACGATGTTGGGAAGTGGGGCCTTTGGGAGGGGATTACATGATGAGGGTGCTGGCCCGTGATGGGGATCGGCGCCCTGAGAAGAGACCTGGAGAGCTCTCCTGCCCTTGCAGCCTCGGAGGACATGGGACGGGATGGCCAGGAAGAGGGCTTGTATCAGACCTCGAATCTCCCGGTGCCTTGATCTCGGGCTTCCAGCCTCCAGAATGGTGAGAAATCCACGTGTGTCGTTTGTGGGTCAGCTAGTCCACGATGGTTTCCTTATAGCAGCCTGTGAGGACTGAGGCAGCCACTGATTTTCTTCACCCCTCTGAGCCTCCGCGGACAGCTGCAGTGCCAGTGGGATGCGTGCTCTGCTGGCTTCCGGTACTGGGATGCCATCTTTCTGTCCTCTCTCCCTGGCATCCCTGTGCCCCTACAGTCCAACAGCGGTGAGGCTGGGAGTGTCCTGAAGGAGAGTTCTGAGTTGCCTTTGAAGGGCCACAGTAGGGACTTAATAAAGAGCCTCCGTGGGCCTCTAAGTGGTGTTGGTAGCCAGACCTTGAGACGCCTCTTGTGGTCACTGGTGTGAACTGATGTCCTGGTGAGCAGGACGAAGCCAAGGTGCAGACAAGAGAAAACAGAGCAGACGGGACCTCAGAAGGATCCAGAGGTTTACCGCAAACAAGGCAAGGAGTGGACAGCATGTGGACAGCAGTCCTGCGATCCACAGGGATTGGCCTGTGGAAAGAGCAGCCTCCTCCTGGGGCCAGGACAGCTCTGTGTCAGCTGGCTCCCCTGGGGCAGCGAAGCACGTCTGTGCACGATGCAGAGCCACGGGGGACAGTGAACACAGACATAGTTCCTGCCCTGGGATTTCAGTCAACAGGAGAGGGGGTCAGGCTCCCAGGGCGGCTAGGCATCCTGCCAGAATACTTTACAGGAATCAGGGGTCAGTTCTTACAGGGGCTCCATGAAATGCAGTCACTCCCACTCTGCAGGGAGAATGTTTGCCTATGCACCCCTGGGAAGGCTATAGGGCCATTCTTAGGATTCTAAAGGTTATCCAAGGTCAGACCCCAGGAGAAAAGAGGAAGAGGGGTGTCTGCAGTGTCCTGAGCTGTTGGCAGAACCAAGATGGCAGAGCCCATTTTCATGAGTGAAGGAGGGTTTATGTGATAATAAATTACACACTAATAGGAATGGCTTCTGGGATCAAGTGAGGACTGGAGTCCTGCTCAGCGACGGGCACAGGGTTGGGGCAGTGGGTTCACGCGATGAGGGCTCTGGCCTCAGATGGGCAGCCCAAGCTGGGGCCTATTTTCATTTGCTTGTTGTCACAGTGAGCTCCCTTTCACTATCTGCAAGCACTTCTCACAGAGGCGCACCGAGCTGGCCTGTGAACTCCTCCATTACAGCTGCCCTGGGGAAAACGTAAGAAACTGAAAAAGCAGCAGACCTAGGACGCGTCCCCAAAGCTCTCCTTGACTCGGGGTCTCTGGTGTGAGTGGCGCAGCAGGTACCAGGAATGCCTCGGGTCACTAGCGTCCTGCCAGGTCCTGGGCCATTAACTCACTCCCGTGAGGCCCATGCTGGTCTACGGGAAATGGAATCGTCCCTGGAGCCTGTTCGCTTGGGCTCAGGCAGATAAGGAAGGCTGCAGGGAGCTGAGGCTCTCCTGGAAGCTTGGCAGCTGCCCTCAGGACAGCTGTCCCATCTGGGCTGCAGGGAGAGGGACTTCCTCCTGACCACAGGAGCAGGTGGGGCAGGAGCACCCCTGCTCAGGTCTTCCTGGGCCCCCCATCTGGAACAGGGTGAGCAAGAGGACTGTGCTTCTCATTCCCTCCCCCAAAGATCATCCTGGGTTCCCAGAAATGCAGGGCTGGAAATGATGCCCTCTGGTTCACCCCAGACAGAGCAGGTGACCTGCCTGAGCCCCACAGGGGCTTCATCTCAGGCCTTGGAGTAGAGCCTACTTGCTCCTAATGCTACAACCTCGCTACGTTCCCCACGTGTTTCTCTAGAGAGGTCTTATTGTTGAGGTGACCCACGCAGGAGCTGCACACGTGGGGGGGGCACTGCATTATGTATGAACGCTCGCCACCTGCATCTGAGCATCTCTGGGGAGCAGCATGTCCCCTCGGGCAGCGCCTGTCTCTCCTCGGGGATTCAGGAAGTGGCTCGCCCCGTACCCCCAGTTCTGCACTCCGGGAATACACCCCGGGACCCACTTCCTGGGCCTGGCCCCATCCATCCACACCGGTCCTGAGGACCGTGTTCAGGGCCCCAGTGGAAATCCTGATGTAGGACATCAGAAGCCTTTGCATGTGCGGGGCTGTCGAGCTGAGGGAAAACCGTCATAATTACTCTGAAAACATTGCAGTGAGACTGGGGAGACTCACTGCATGGTAGAAAACTGAATAAAAAAATAACAAATTTTGACTATAGAAAAGGAAAAAATCTCCTTGTTGAATAAATGGAACAAAGCGGTGGTCTTAATAACCAGCCCGCCTCATTCAGCGCCCCACGCGCTCTATGAGAACGAAGGAGGGCAGCGGTGCGCGTGCTGAGTGCATGCATGCCACAGCCCAAGTTAAACAGCACTCATCCAGGGGAAGCACGTCGCTGTACTCAGAGGTAATTAATTCAGTAATTAGGAACAGAACCGCAAGCTCCTAGCCATCAAGGGTGTCTGTGCCTTCGGAGAAAATGTCGTGTCCTTATAGAAATGTGCCGAGAAAAGTGGGAAGCTATGAGGGCAATTTCCTTTATAGTTATAACTAGAAAATATCTTTAAACTCTTGCAATCATATATATACCCTGGGTGTAATGCTCTTTCCGCATGACTGGCTTATCTTGACTTTCTCTGACAGGAAAAAGAAAAACTGGTTACAAGGGAATTTGTGTTGATTTGGCTTTTTGAAACTACTGACTGTCATCTTTACTGCACTGAGCCTAACGCATCCCCGTGGGGCAGGAGAGAGACTCGTAAGGACAGGGCGGGCGAGGGTGATGACCGGAAGGGGAGCGCCATCCGTTCGGGATGGAAGAGCCTGCCAGCACTCCCATTAGCGTGCCTGCTTCCCCACACTTAGTACCTGGAATAATGCATTTGTCTTGGGCAGGCCTTGCAGTCCCTTTCTCAGAGCATGTGCTCCTGGGCAAAATCCCATGAGCGAGCCTTTCTCATGCTGTCTTGTGGCCCTGACACATCCATCCAGGAAGATGGTGACATGCGTCCTTGTTACCAGGTGACGGCGAGTCTCGCACAGTCATCTCGCAGACAGCAGCAGCGGACATGCAGTCAGGACAGAGGACCGCGTGAGGAAGCTTCCGTCAGCCTCAACCTGGTCTGTGCACCTGGAGAGTGGATATATTTGCTTCCCTGGCAAACACGTGTGACCTTCACAAAGCTCTGAGGAGGAGACGGGACTGTGCGGACCCTGTGCATGCAGGTTGAGTTCCTCGGACGATATCCTGTTATCTGACAGCACGCTTTTGATGAAATAAAGTATACGATGCTTTGCAAGTTGAAATAAAATATTGAGCAGCCATTGCTGTCTGCAAGGCATTGTTAGATTAGCGTGATAGAACACAGAGTACTTTACAGCTGTCAACATGCATATTCCTGGGGAAGTAATTACATCGTACCCAAGGATGTGGCTTAGCGCTTAACGCAACTGTTTTTCTAGGTCATGATGAAGACTGTGACATCGACTTGCTGCTTTCCTCCTTCATGATGCCAAACAGCATTAAAAAAGAAGTTTGGAAAGTGTTTTAAAAACATGAATTTTTAAAGGGAGAATAGTACTTTTTAGATTAAAACATAATTGGCCTCTGTTTGACCAGTATAATACGAGACCTAGTAGCTATGCTTAAAACCATTTGGAGAAAAATTGAAATGACCCTCCCATGATGTGTTTTGTTCCATTAATTTTTTTTTTTTTTTTTTTGGTGTTTAGGCCATTTAATCAACCTCAAGTTTCTCTGCTCCAGGGAGGGAAGAAAATCAAAGTTATACCCGATTATCTGATGCCACCATTTTTTAGTCTCAAGCGACATTTGTGAAAACAGCCTGGGTCGTGGGGTAGACAAAACCTAGGTTCCCACTCTGCTTGGCCGCTAACTAGCTCTGTGTATATGGACAAGTTGCACCTCTTTCCATGGTTGAGTTTTCCAATATGTCATGTTGGAATAATATGGCATCACCTTGTGAGATAGCTGTGAGAATTGAGTGAACGCTTAGCACAGGAATGACACTCTAAAGAAGCATGAGGGATAACTGACACCATTATGGACTTTTTCAGCCTGTCTGATTGAGCGTCTGCTGTCCTGGGCACTGTTGTAGGGTTCAGGATGCTGTATCCAAGAAGACCACGTGGTAGCTGCCCTCGTAGATCTTTTGTTCCTCTAAAGATGGGAAGAAAACAGGAAAAATAAGTAGGATATTTCTGATGGGAACAAAACTCTAAGGAGAAGGAAAGAGATGGATGTGGAGGATATTGATGGACAATGGGTACCCATGGATGGGTGGTCAGGGAAACCTTGTAAAGAGGGGACTTTTAAACCAAGACATGAATGATGAGATGGGACAATGGGACTGAAGGACATTTTGAATAGGAACTCTCAGACCTGAAGGAATTGGGGTGGGAATGAGTTTGCATTGTTTTGGGAAAGGAGAGAACGCTTATGATCTTAAGGCTGGAACAGCACGCCTGGTGTGCAAGTCTGGGACGGAGTTTCAGAAGCAGGCAGAAGTCGTGCTATCTAGACCCCATGGGATGGTGGGGAGATGGAGTTCTTTCCAAATGTGATGGGAAGGCATTGTGGTGTTCGAATGCATGATTTGTACTCAGATTTTTTAAACTTGCTGTTGTTGCTGTGTGGAACGAGGGGTCAGGAGAAGGCAAGTTGAGAGAACAGGGAGGAAGGTGGCGGGTCTAGTGGTGGAGGAGAGGACAGAGGTTCGGGATTTACTGCAGGCTGTGCAGAACCTGACAAGCTGCTGATGGCTTAGATGTGGAGTTGCCGGGAAGGAGGGAACCAAGTATGACCCCATGGCTTGGAGTTTAAGCCCTGGGGGTACTGGTAGCACACACTGAGGCTGGGGGGCACCCACTGTTTTTGCTCCTTTTCACCTCCTCTGCTTCATCCAGATGCATGTAGCATCAGCAGGGTGATGAGGGCCAAAACCTTCTTGTATTAAGTTCGGAAGAAATTAGAGATACTGAGGACAGACGGCATTTTTGGAACTGTGCTGTCAAGGGAGGGAAGGAGATAGAGCAGTAGCTGCAGGAGAGAGGAGAGAAATTTACCCTTTGTTTACGACTACAGAAGTAGCACCATGTTGCTGTGCTGACTGGAAGACCCAGCAGTGAGGGGAACTTTGGCCAATGCTGAGGGGAGAGGCAAAAACTGTATTATCAGTGTCCTGTGCTGGGACGGGCAGGACTCATGCATGAGAGAAGGACCTGGGATTTGCAACTGGAGGGTAGGTAAGGTACATGGGCACAAATTCAGATGGAGGGTAGATGTGGTAGTGGGAGGCAGTGGAAATTTAATTCTGATTGTTTCTACTTTCTTGTTGCCATAGGAAGCAAGGTCAGCTGGATGTACATGAAACAAAGGAGGCGTTGGCTACTTCAGGAGGCAGCATAGAGTATGTAAGAGAATAATATGCCATGAAAAATACACTGAGGATTTCTTTTCTTAATTTTATAATAATTTTTTATTATATTATGTTAGTCACCATACAATACATCCCTTGTTTTTGATGTAAAGTTCCATGATTCATTACTTGTGTATAACACCCAGCCCACCATGCAATATGTGCCCTCCTTACTACCCATCACCAGCCTATCCCATTCCCCCACCCCTCTCCCCTCTGAAGCCCTCAGTTTGTTTCTCAGAGTCCATAGTCTCTCATACTTCATTCCCCCTTCTGATTACCCCCCTTTCTTTATCCCTTTCTTCCCCTACCGATCTTCCTAGTTCTTGTTCCATAGATGAGAGAAATCATATGATAATTGTCTTTCTCTGCTTGACTTATTTCACTTAGCATAATCTCCTCCAGTCCCGTCCATGTTGCTGCAAATGTTGGGTAATCGTTCTTTCTGATGGCTGAGTAATATTCCATTGTATATATGGACCACAACTTCTTAATCCAGTCATCTGTTGAAGGGCATCTCGGCTCCTTCCACAATTTAGCTATTGTGGACAATGCTGCTATGAACATTGGGGTGCATATGGCCCTTCTATTCACTACATCTGTATCTTTGGGGTAAATACCCAGTAGTGTAATGGCTGGATCATAGGGTAGCTCAATTTTTAACTTTTTAAGGGTCCTCCACACTGTTTTCCAGAGTGGCTGTACCAACCTGCATTCCCACCAACAATGTAGGAGGGATCCCCTTTCTCCACATCCTCTCCAACATTTGTTGTTTCCTGCCTTGTCAATTTTTGGCATTCTAACTGGCGTAAGGTGGTATCTCAATGTGGTTTTGATTTGCATTTCCCTGATGGCTAATGATTTTGAACATTTTTCATGTCTGTTAGCCATTTGTATGTCTTCATTGGAAAAGTGTCTGTTCATATCTTTTGCCCATTTTTTGATTTGATTATTTGTTTCCCATGTATTGAGTTTGAGAAGTTCTTTGTAGATATTGGATACTAATCTTTTATCTGTTACACTGAGGATTTCTGGAAAGCATCAGGGTGCTCTTGATGGCAGTGAGCTTGAAGTCAGAGCCAGTTAGCATGGACCTGTGTTTTGTACAGTTACATTCAGTGATGCAGGCAGTTGACATAGAGTGGGCAGAGAACTGAACTTAACCTGGTTGTAATTTAACCAAACAGCCCAGCAAAGGTAGGAGGGATGAGGAAGCTGGGCATATGCCCTACCATGACTGTAAAGCTTAACCGAGGGCTTTACTTTGAGTAAGATGCAGAGTGCAGACACTCAGATGGAAGAAAGCAAAGCCGTCAGTGGGCTGAAGATGACAGTGAGGCGGGGGATTATTGGAACTGGGGGAATGCAGGGTTGAGCTAAAGACATTGGTCAGATTGATGCTTGAACCTGAAATTACTGAGGGGCTGCAGTGATTGGAGGTGGCGTGTGTCAGGGGTGCTGGCAAGAGTGATGAAGGCATGCAGGGTCACTGGAGGAGGGGAGGTCCATGCAGAGAAGATGCAGAAGTTCAGAGTCTGGTGTGAATACTAGAAAATAAGTAAATCAGCACATACTGGCAGGGTTATCGCAGAACCCATGGACCTATGCAATGAGGAAATGAGTGCCCCTTCACTGAAATGTGAGATCAACATGACTCTGGGGTTTGCTCATTAGATGGTGCATTCGCATCCATCCACCCAGCCGCACTCCCTACATCTAGCAGTCCTGGATAATTTCCCCAAACTTGCCACATGCTTGCACATCCCTCTGGAACTTTTCTCTGCACCTATGTGTGAATGCAGCCATCCCAGCCCTGTTCTCTTCCTGTGAATGAGGTCACGTCATGCTGTGAGCTTCTAGGGAGCCTAGGATATCAGAGTCTTGGGGTATCTGAAGACATTCATCCTGGGCTTTGCCCTGATACTGGCTCCTGTTCACATGTAGCTGACTCTCCCAGCCCTGTTGCTTCTGCTTGGCCAAAACCCTCCAGTGGCCTTTTATCCCCCGTGACAGAACACAGCACATCAGGGCTTAGCTCATTTCCTAATCACTGCACATCTCAGTATATCTCAGATAACACTGTACAGCAAATGCCTAACGTCCCTGGAATGCATGCCACTGTCTGTAATTCCGTGGCCCCTTTTACTCCCCGAAGCTGAGGTGGGTCTCCGGTGGCTTAACTGGGACCACGTGGTAAGTCACTGTCTGACCTGAGACTAGAACTTTATTCGCCCAAATGTGCACCCTAAATCTTGTATCCTCCTTGACAGGTAGAAAATTGAACATCCAGTCACTTAAATAATGATGGTGACTATGAATCCTGACACCAAGCAGCATTTTTCTATGTCTTTTTCATGAACACTCAGGATGTCTGTGAGTGGCATTATGGGCCTCAGCATTTCACATTTAGAACAAAAAAAGACAAAGGTATAATTTTTGCTAATGGATTATTATATTCCACTTACATATCTTTTCCTAATTATTTTATTCATAAAAAATCATTGCTCCAAATAATGACATGAGATTCCTTTCTGTGTAGGCTTGAGCAATTTGCCAAGCCATCTGGGCAATTGATTTAATTAGCACCACAACTCCAACGTTAATGAGGCCAGGGTAGTTGGGAGCTCCTCCACCGTGCTCACCAAATTACCTCCGTGTTCCAGCTGCATTTGCAGGCTGAGAGTTTCTAGTAGGAGCCAGAGGCTCCATGGAGGCTAGTGTATCAGTTACACAATGGGAACATTCAGTGTGCTGTATGTAGACACACAGAGCAGTCATGAGAGGAGGAGAATGTGGGAGGACTGTGGATGTGCTACCCCTTCAAGATCCAGGATTGTGACCTCAGGTCTGATATGCCCTCAGGAGGCAGCAGTGCCTGATGGGAAAGGCCCAGTTTTCAAGCTGGAAACACTTGGGTTCAAAGCTTAACAAATAGGAAGTGGAAGGAGAATCATAATACTGTGTGAAAACAGCAGGGAGTACAGGGGTCTGCTTCCAAAAGATGTATCTCCAATCTAATAAGGAATGATGTTTCAGCACTGTGGACAGCGACCCCACCATTTGGTTCCTAGCATGTTGCTCTAAGGGGAGACCTGGGATTCAACAAACATTTGTAGGATGGGTGAATGAATGTATGAATGAATTAGATACACTGCGCCACATCTGTATTCCACAAATCATAACCCAAAGAGGACGAACAGTGCCTAAAATTTGCCTTTCATGATTAGGAACACCCGTAGGGACTGGGTTTATTTATTCATTCAAATGCTCAATGTCCCAAGAAATATCTACTGAGTGAGTATCTAGTATGTTAAAGCTCCATTCTGTGTGCACAGAAGGAAACGAGAGACCAAGTCTCTGCTCTCATATGGTTTACATGTTTAGTGAATGAGACAGACATAAATTGATGAAGCAGTAACTATATGATACACACTGCAAACTGTTTAAAGGAAAAATAAGGCAAAAGCAGACAGATATAGAAGCAAGCACTATTTTAAGTAGGTTGTATCAGGCAGGGCTCCAGCAGGGTAGAGAGAGCAGCCTCAGAGGGTTTAACTAAAGACAGCTAGTGAAGGGATTATTTGCAGAGCTGTTTTGAAGGGTTAAGGGAGCCCAGCAGCAATGACAGAGCTCTTGAGACTGGAAACAGCATCGAGACATTTACATCTTTAGGGCCAAGGAAGTAAAAGAAAAGAACAGTGTTTCCAGGAACCGGTAAGAACTGTAGCCATGGTAGAAAGTTTGCCCAGTGGTGGCAATAGTCACACATCCACTGTAAGAGTCAAAGAGAGGGAACAAGAGCCAGGGTTATGGACCTGGCTCTCCTCCCTCTTCATTTCATGCTAGTGATCCATTGGTTGAACCCAACCAGAAGCCAAGTCTTTTGCCTTAACTGATTAGAAGAATAAAGTCCCTATTTCTCGAGTTGGGGAATGTTGCAGGAGAGCTATCTATTGGGAATGTAGGTGGCAATGTTGAGGGCCATCAGTTCCATGGGTATAGAGGGTAAGAGAGGGCAGGGCTGGTGTTCTACACTTGGGATTGTAGTAAAGAAATGGTATGCAAAACCATGGCACTATACACAGAAATCACCTGGGGCATGAGCATAGGCAGAGAAGGGAAGAAGTTCCAGGTGGATCCTCAGTGCCAGTGGGATGGGGAGGGTCCAGAGCACAAGGACAGAAGCTGTGATGCAGGAGAAGATCCATGAGAGACCTGGAGCTGGGAGCCCAGAGCTGAGGGTGAAGGGAGGAGGAAAGAGCCAAGGTTGGAGGTGTAGGTGGTAGACTGAATGAGGTAAGAGCTGAGGAATGAACATAAATTTGGTGACAAGGAAAGGCCCTCCTGACCTCGACAAGAGCAACCAGAAGAGCTTTTTATTTCATCTAAAATATCTGCATGAAAGAGTAGCAGGGCCCAGAGGCTTTAGGGTGGGTCCCCAAGGGCCTTCCGGAAGGGACCCCTGCCCCACCACCTGCACAGATGAGCGCAAGCCATGCTGAGACTCCCCAGAGCTCCCTGCTCAGTGTGGTGGGAGTGCTAGCTCTGTTTCCATCCCGTGAAGCTGCGTCTTCTGGGGCCACACTCAAAGACCAGCAGCCACCTTCCAGATCCAACTGACATGGCACCATGTGCCATTTGCTGCTGTTCCTAAGTGCAGGAGGCACCAAATCACCTTCGAAGTATTGGAATTTATAGCTTTACATGCTGATAATTTATAAGACAATATCCACTTGCACCCCATGGAAGTTGCTAGAACCTGTAGACAGAGAGACCAGGAGTTTCAGAATGTTAAATATGCCAACAGGCAGGGACCCATGTCTAAGTCACGTTGTCTCATTTACTAATAAATCTGTAAACACCTGTGTCCTGGTCCTCACCTGGGTACAACCAGGTGGACAGGTGAGAGAGAGCTACACTCCCTGCTGTAAGAGACCACACACAGGCCAGTGGTGAGGACCGGAGGTCAGCCCTCTTGTAGATTTCTTCCAAATCTGACATATGGTGAGATGGGCCATTTGCTTCCTGAAGTGCAATTCCTTCAAGGTCTTAAAATCAGGTGCTAAAATATATGGCAGCCTCTGTCTTCTGCCTAATGAATTTGAGTTCATAAAATTGCCTGGGTGAAAGCAAGCCAGCACATGTTTAACCACCAGTCATTTGGTGGTCGATGACCAGCCTGGGCCAGTGGGGTGTGGTCACCATTTCGAGGGTCAGGGGTCAAGGGAGACGGAGAGGAGACACAAGGTGAGCTGGAGATCCGGGCTGCTCCCCGGGACAGCTTCTTCTGCGGAGCAGTGTCCTCTCCAGAGCTTAGGAAAGAGGAACAGGGATGCCCACCTGGGCAGGAGTCTGGAGATGGGAGATTGGGCTGGGCTCTTCAGAGGCTGGAAGCCTGGTGAAGCGGTGGACCGCGTAGCCCAGCGGCAGCCTGATGATGTGTCCTGAAAGCATCAGCAGAGGCTCACCTGCAAAACACACGGAGGGTCTCCTGTGCTCCTCTTTTTAAAGAGCCTCTGAACCAGCTGTCAGTGGTGAGGACGCAGCTGTACTGTGTTTGGTCTGGACTGGGAGAGAAATGGGGCTTTGTTGGGCATTCTCCTCTGCACAGAATTCTAGAAGAATACAAACCTGTTAATTATTGAAGTCATGTAATTCCTCCAGGAATGTCTGGAAAACTTCCCTAAGTCACCACACATAGTCACCTTTAGAGGCAAGTATGATGTAAAATCTCTGGTTCAAAGGCTGAATTAACATTTCCTGCATGGTTTCTTGGCAAGGAAATAAGTAAGATAAATAAAATGCCTGGATGAGATTGGCAGCTTGGAGGGGTTGAGGAGGAGATGCTGACCTTGAGGCTAGAACACTCCAGATTGCCATCTAGAACAAGGGCGTTAGCATCACACATGGTGCCAGCAGCAGGGGGCCCGGGAACCTTCGGCCAATGAGAATAACTGCTGATAAAGGAAACCCTGCGTGTGTATCTCTGTGTTTGTGTGTGTGTGCAAAAGTCAGAGCCAATGATTTTTTATTTTTCTGGGGTGGGGATCACAGACCTCTTGGAAATTGGATTAAAAGTGTAGATCTTCTTTCAGCAAAATTGCATGCACCCACGGAGGCTCACAGTTTTACATCTGGTGTCTACTGGGTCATTTCTGACCCACAGTAAAACTTTTCAGAGCTGTCTTTAGTGCTGCTCTGACAGTCAGGAGGAGTCAGGAACAGCCAAGGGGGCCTGGGGGAGGGTCAAGGAAACGCTTACAGAAACCAGGTATTGAGCGCTCCTGCTGCTGGGACGGTCTCCCCCCACGCGGAGGGATTGCTCCGCAGCTTGATGGGAAGGTGTGATTTCACACGCGTGGTCTCCAGGGTGCTCACCCGCTCACCCTGGGTCATCAGCCCATTTCGTGGGCCTGGACGGCACTGGTAGTTTGGGCGGGCCCTACGCTAGTGCCTCTTCCATCGTCTCATCCTGGGTTCTGGGCCTGGGTTCAGCCCAGGCGGGGAGCTTGGAGAGAGCCAGGGAACAGTCTGCAAGAGGCACTCCCACTGACCACAGTCTTCTGGCCTCAGGGACTCCCCCAAGCCCTGGCCCTCCCTGACCTGATTATTCTGGCTCCACTAAAACCATATGGATTCAGCTCGCCTCATGCATAGCAGGTCCCGGCCAGGACAGGCCAGTCTCCGAGGTGTGGAGGGGAGGGCACTGGCCAGAGCCTGCACCAGGGTCTGTGTCCCTTCCTTGTTGATGGAGTCTCCTTAGTTGTCTGCTCACAGGGTAGCCACTCCAGCCTCCTCAGGGCCTGTGTCCTGTGCCGTTCTGGCCGTCCACACTGGTGGGCTTGTCTACGGACTGGCAGGATTGTCACGAGGGTCTTGAGAATTGCAGAGACCTGTGTCATTGTCAGTCAGGCCTCTCTCCTCAGCCCCCTCGGAGCAAGAGGAGAGAAACCCCCAAGCTCCTGGGCTGCCTCTTTGGGGGGTCTGCCCGGGCATCTCACTAGCTCTGCTTGGAGGGCTGCCAGGCAAAGCCGGGGGAAAGCAGGTCACAGTTCTCAGCATGGCCCCCTCCCAACTTCTCCTATCCCATCCAGCGCTCAGCCTCCTGCCTCGGCAGGATTCCACTGGGGCCATTCTTCCATTCTTCAAACGTTCCCCTCAGCTTCCTCGCTCCAGGCCCACCCCAGCCCCCGCTGCCTCTCCCCCTCCCCCCTTGCAGAAAAAAGTTAGGCTGTCCATTTTAAACCCTGGTCCCTTGCAGAACCTCATAATCCAGAGGAAGAACTCTCCAACCCATGGGCTTGTGTACCAGTCTCAGAGACCAACCCATCGAAGCACACCCAACCAGTCCACACGCATGCCCGCAGCAGGAGGGGTGATCTGGGAGATGGCAGACCTGTTGAAACCGGGGTGGGATCCTGGCCCATGGCTGTAGCTGGGCCCTCTCAGCTTCCCATATAAAGGCCAGAATCAGAAATGGCCGGGTCAGCAGGGAGAGCTGGAGAGAACAGGCAAAGCAACAACGTGGCAGAATATTGTCAGAGAAGGATACGAAAAACAGCTATAAAAGTACGTGTTCTGAAAGGTGAGGCCTTCTGAGGCTAGCAGACCCTCCCATCACTAACAGGGACCACGGAGGCGTCCGATGATGCGGAGATGCAGTCCTAGCAAACACAGTGCCCTGAAAAGCCCAGGGAGGAGCCCAGCAGGACTTAGGCTCAGTGTCTTGGGGACGGCACACAGGGCAGTGGGCCACTCCAGCTGCCCAGCACTCATCTAACCGACAACCCACTGGCCAAACAGCTGTCCTTGAAGGCCGTGTTTTCCCGACCTGGGGTGGTCGTGACCGCGGACGCAGGTGGTGGTGACCCAGGCAGAGGGGGCTGGCATCTTTGGGTTTTGGGAGACGTCCCCTACTCTGCTGCCCGGCACTGCCTGTCCCAGGATGGGGTCCACGCAGGACTGGGCTCTGGGCCTGGTGCTCCACCTTTCGGCTCCAGTTTTTCCCTGGTTCTCATCTGCCCCTGGCTGAGCCTGAGGCAGGAGGTCCTGCTGCCCCACCGTGTGGTCCTGCTGTGAGGGCCAGCATGGGGGCTGGGGTGCAGGAGCTTCAGGGCCGTGCACGTGTCTTGCTCTGAGGACAGCTGTGTGCTGCCTATCCCGGGGTCTGGGGGTGACTGGCCCTCAGCTCTGCACCTGTTCCAGCCACACCCTCCCAGACCTGTGCGTGGAGGCTTTACCTCTTCCTTCTTCCTGGCTCTCCTTTGGGCCTGTCACCTCAGGGCCACTCATGTGCTGGAGAAGGACACTCTCTGAAAAAGCCCCAGAGCCGGGGTGCTGACCTTCCCCGGTAGAAGAATGAGCCCAAGTGGGATGTGAACCTCCAGAGCATCGAGGGCTTGGCACACTTCCAACAAGGGGTGGGGGAGTCCCTGTGGCGGTGGCCTGGCTTCCTGTCCTTGCTCATCCCCTACTCCTCTGCTCCGAAGAAGCCGAGATGCGTGTCTGCTTGTGTCCGGAGGCTGGACCTGGTGACCTACACAGCAGCTCTGTGAGTGCATCCATCCTGATGGTGGACGAGTGCCACCATCCTCGGGCAGAGTCTGCTTCTTCTCTTTCTTAACCTCCTTGTCAGCCTCCTGACCATCCTCCCCGCGACAACCCCGCCACCAGCTGCCCAGTGTTCCACGCACTGCTTCCCTAAAACCCTCATCCTGCCCAAGATCTCTCCAAATGTCCCCTCCCTCCCTCTCGGAGCGCATCCCACGATTTCACGAACTGTACGTTCAGACAGAACACAGTAGCTGGAATAACAGTAGCCCGAGAGCTACTACCTGAAAAAGAGAAGCAGGTGAGTCTCCCCTGCACAGACGTCGGACGCCTGGTGCGGGTAGGAGACGAATGCTGTCTGGAGTTTCCCAGTCCCCTTCGCCTAACACCGTGATCACCTCCCTCTCCTGCCCTTCCAGAGATGACCTGCAGCCTCTGCGGGCATCCGTGAGGCCTGCTGGGATTTGCCCCACAATTCCTGCATCGGAGACAATGGTCAATACCTGCAATACGTCCTTGCTGCCTGCAGACCTGGCTTGTCACTTCTGTGGCGCCTTTGTGTTCTAGGGCGGGGCCAGCGCAGGACGGCCTGGGCCGAACCCACCTGCCTTCGTCTGGGAGCACAGTCTGCGTGTTGTGTGTGTGGCCTGTGCAGAATTGAGTGGTTGTAACACAGCCAACACGGCCCTCGGAGACTATTGTCCAGCCCTTTACAGGAAGGTTGCCCCCCCCGGCTTTAGGGCAGCGCTTCTCAAACTTCGTGCGCTTATAAAGCCCTGGGAGCCTTATGAACACACTAGGTCCGGGGTGAGCTGGGATCCCGAATTCCAAACAGCCCCCCAAGTTCCGTGGCAGGTGTTACGTGGCTGCTCTGGCTTCATATCTGAATCACATGCTCAGGGGTCAGAAAAGCAACTCAAACCAACGAGATCAGAATCGGTGGGGTGACCTGTGATCCCTCGTTCGTATCTTCCAGGGGTCTCACTGTGCAGTGGGGGGTGAATAAGTATGAGTAGACAGAGCCCACAGACCTGCTAGAGGGAGCTGTAAAGTCTGTGCTCCTCCTTGTCACACTCTGGCCTTTCCTGTGGAGGGACGGTGTCTAGGACTCCAGGGAGCCCTTGGAAAGCTCTCGGATGAGCGAGGGCGCGCTTCTGACACAGTGGCTCATCTCCGATGGGAAGCAGGCTGCCCCTCGTGCTTCTCTGGCTCCTTCCAGGCCCATTGCTGTGATGTCCTGTGTCGTGCAGCGTGGCCTCGGGAACTGGACCCTGCCGTTCCGACTATCAGCACGTGGGGCTAGCTCTCTAGCGGCACGTGCGAGCTGCTGCGTCATTCCAAACTCAGCTGGAGACGGGCCTGACCTCAGCCACGCCAGGAAGCCACTCGAGTGGGCCTGGCCACAGACAAGCTTGAAGTCAGAGTTACAAATATACTCAAGAGAAAGAAGTCCTGGGTTATTTTTCTTCCACTTTCTTAAAATCAACTCTCGTCAGCCACATGGATGATGGAAGTGTAAGGACACCTTCTGGGCGGGCTCCCCCCTCACTGGAATGCCTGGCCTTGGCGGTGGCTGAGGGCGTGTGCTGGGCGCGCCCCCCAGGTCAGGCCGTCAAGCGGGCATCGCCTGCAGACGACTTTCTAAGCAAATGTGGGTGACAAAATACTCTGGGACCCTTGTCCCACCTTGGGACCCACCAGCTCTTTGTCAAATCAAAGAGTGTCCCTCAGCTGACCAGACAGGACTGGCCAATGCCCAAGGTGACGGTGACAATGTTGGGCACTCGAATCCTCCCGTCCCTTTGTGTTCCCATATGTGGCGTTCCGCAAAAGCACCCTTCCACATCCGACTTGGAGGAGACACAGAGGCCCCCCTGCTTACTATGCCGCGCCCAGAGCTTAGCAGGCCGCCCGTCCCCACGGGGCAGTCTGGACAACTTGCCCACTAATTTCACTTGACCAAGGTGTAGCCAGGTATGGGAACGCACCCGGAATTGGTATGAAGATGATTTTAAGCTGGAGACATTGGAGAGTCAAGTGATGCAGGAAAAGCCTCCTGACAGCTTCCCCTCTCTGACTGAAATCAGCGACTTCCGGGAGGCTGGCATCGACTCCCTCGTCAGAGTGCGTCTGCTTCTGGGACGGAGATCAAGAGTGCGCCCATCAACCCCTCTCCTGGGGAAGGTCACGGCCACGCAAAGAACAGAGAGACCCCTCACAGCCGGGTGAACAAACATGATCACTGAATGTTTTATTTCTCATTTGTTCTCCTAAAATCCCATTTGTCTCTCCTAAAAAAATAACTATTTCTGCTTGCCATAAAAGTCTTCTGCTCCCCCCGTCCCCGCTCTACTAAGTTAGGTATAGAAACCCCGAATTCTAACCCTTTGCACGACTCATCCCTGCACATCCCCCAGCACATGTGTAAATAAATCTTTTATCCTGTTCGTCTGCCTTGTCAGTTTAATTCACAGGTCCCGGGTACTGAATCTAAGAGGGTAGAGGAAAAGATTTTCCCTCCTCAGCACAGACTTCTGTCTTTCTCCCAGGCCTTGGACTTGGGCCAACGCTTGAACACAACCTCTCCTTAGCAGCTGCTCACAGGAACATCCCCCGATCAGCTGTCCCCTCCCCTGCCCTAGCACACCACCCCCTACAGCCAGCTCTTCATGGCCTTGGTTAATCCTCCCTAGAAAAGAAAATCCAGGGCGCTGGGTGGCTCAGTGGGTGAAGTGTCTGCCTTCAGCTCAGGTCATGATCTCAGGGTTCTGGGATCGAGCCCCACATCAGGCTCCCTGCTCAGTGGGGAGCCTGTTTCTCCCTCTGCCTGCTGCTCCCCCTGCTTGTGCTCTCTCTCTCTCTCTCACACTTTTTTTTTTTTTTAAAGATTTTATTTATTTATTTGACAGAGATAGAGACAGCCAGCGAGAGAGGGAACACAAGCAGGGGGAGTGGGAGAGGAAGAAGCAGGCTCATAGCAGAGGAGCCTGATGTGGGGCTCGATCCCGGAACACCAGGATCACGCCCTGAGCCGAAGGCAGACGCTTTAACCGCTGTGCCACCCAGGCGCCCCTCTCTCTCACACTTTGCACTCTCTCTCAAATAAATAAATAAAATCCCAAAAGAAAGAAAAAGAAAATCCCTTTCTATCGGGCCTTGAGAGTCCTGCAGATCACATGGTCTGAGGGTCTCCCTGTCACCATAATGCCCTTCTCGCTATTGCAATAACTCGCTTTCTTTATTGCGATAATCCTCAAAGTACAGCCCCTCCTTGCCTGAGGTCCGAGTTTGCTTCTCTTTGACAGGGGTCAGATGCACAGCCCGGCCTAACCGCCACACCAGCGCCGTGGTCGAGGTGGCCACGCGGCCATGCTCTCTACCCCGTGTGGTCGGCACGGTACTCGGATCTCTGTGAGCAATCCCGCTGCAGAAGATGGATTAGACTGTGCTTCGGAGAGTGGGGGAGCCAAGACGTCCCCGAGTCGGGTGAAACAAGGTAAGCATAGCGTTCGGTTATGTCTTCCCGCAGCATGTTGCAGAAGCCGGGCCCACTCGCGCCCAGATCCACAAAACGTGCATGGGAATGCTGCCTTACCGTGACAACCTCAAGCACCTGAAACGGGGGCAGAAGGGGGTGGGGCAAGGCTGCTCACCGCCTGCGACACGACAGGGGCTGCGTCCCTGGAGCTGCACGCACCTGACACGCGGGAAAGGCGCCTGTGAGCCTCTTTAATTTCCCCTAATACACGCGCCCTGTCGTCTTGTTTCTGCTCTCTCTGGGGAAGGGCAATTTTGCTTTTCTGTTTCTTCTCCTCTTGTACTTCTCACTCTCTGTTAGGAAACTCTCCTAGGGCTCGAACAGAAGACTGTTTGAACACAGAGCATGCTTTGTCAACACGTCTTCCACATTGACATTTTCAAGTTGAGGCCTTGCCGTCCCAGCCTTGCGTGGACTTAAGGAAAGCTGGACTCTGCGGACGGGGCACGGGTGCCTTTGCCGGCCGCTGGGCTGCAGCCTGAGCCCTGGCCGCCTTCCTGGTGCGGGGTCTGCCCCACGAAACCCCTCCCTGGCTTTCTCCAGCCGCCCAAACACCGCGGAGCTCAGAGCGAAGGTTTTAGATTTTCTGCGGTTGAAGAAAATGAACGCTGTAAAGCGGAGAGGCTGGCAGGCTGTAAATTTCTCCAGCAGAGGCGGACATATACTCACCCGGGATGTCACTGAGTCACTGAGGGCACCGCCGGCCCCATCACTCGCCCAAGAGAGACGGAGGAAGTCATGATGTGGAGCTCGGGCAGGTCTGCGGTGCTGGTGCCCAGGAGAGGGCCCCACACGCTGTCGGGCCTCGGCAGCACCCCCACCTGGCACCCCCCGTCCCCACCGCTGCTCTGGACATACTGATGATGTGACTTTGAAGACAGATCTAATTAACCAAGGTGATAGAATCTGATCTTCCAAATGGTTGTTCTGACCTTGATTTGCTTGCGGGGAGAAATATCGCCCCCTCATTTAAACACTAAAGAGCAAATATATAATATCCGATGTCTTTGCATTTTCCAAATAAACATGTTTTAACATGTGGGACTTGTCCACCTCCAATGTGAGAGACATTGTTTGTATATGTGACACACACGGACACGCCGATCTTGAGCCTGTGAGCAAATCAGGTCTTCAGTCCTGTCCGTCTGCTACGGTCCCAGCCTGCGGTTCTCCACCGGCTAACAAGGCCACCGGCCTGCGCGACGGCCGCAGGGGCATTCCTCCCCGGCCATCTCGGCGGGGGAACGGTCAAGCAGCTGTCTGAACCATCCAAGTGCGGAACAGGATTTACGGTCCGATGAGATCTTTCATATCCTTCCAGGGGCCGTATTAAAATGCTGCATACGCCCGCAGAGCTCAGAGTTTTCCTCAAACACATTGTTCCATCTCCAAACTGAAAATGTAGGAAGGACCCTTCCTCTGCAGGAAGTCGGGGAGGTGGACGCCTACCCAGCCGCCCCCCACCCCCGCACACCTGCTCTGCATCCTGGCCCGGGGGTGGAGCTTCCAGGCCAGTTTCTCGCTTGGCAACAACTCCCCCGGCCACTGAGAGCAGTGGGCTGCGGGCCTGGAGGCAGGGAAGGCCAGGCACAGGGTCAGGCTGGCTGGAACGAGGTGGGAAGTATGCCGCTCAACATTGTTGCGGGTGGGGTGGGGTGCCAGGCCAGGCTCCCCATGGCAGACGGGCCAACGGGCCTCAAAATGAACTCTGACCTCATCTGGTGCTCCGGCTGCTTGCTGCCATCCCGCCCGTGCTCTGCCCCCCTCCCCCACCCCCAGCCCCTGGGACGTGGCCCAGCCCGTGCTCTGTCCCCTGCCCCTGCCCCTCTCCAGCCTCGCTGCCTGTGCTGGCTTCGCTGTGCCTGCCTGCAGAACCATGGGCACGGGCCCCTTACTGGATGAGACTGGTCTCTGGTGGCTGGCGGCCTTTCTCCCCAGCCCTCTTCCTCCCCAACGCTTCCCAGGTGTCACTAGGAGCAGCTGGCCTTCTGCTTCTTTGCTATCCAAGTTGGAAGGCCTGATCAGGGACAGGACTTTGTCTTCAGCTTGGTCACTTGTCACTCCTACCTCTGTAGACGGGTCTCCTCCTATTAGCGAGTAAGGACCCTTTCAGAGCCATGCGCTGGACAGGTCACTGCCGCGTCCTCCTCTAGTTCGCGTGGGCTCCTCGGGCCCTGACAGCCCCATGGGACGTGCCGAAGTGCAGCGTCGTCTTGGTCTCCGGCCTCATCGTGCTGACAAGCCTAGCAAGTGCAGGTGGAGTTCCATTTATCAAGACGGATGGGACCCGCGCATCGCATCCCAACTCTCATTACACGGAAGCCTGCAGCATTAGCGCGCCAGTAAATGACAGTCTTTGCTTACATAAAGCAAATGTGCTGGTACGTTATATTTGCCAAATGACAGATCATGGGCCGCAGTGCACAAGGCAGGTGTTTCTCCAGCTCCAAGGTAGCAGTGGTTGAGTGGAGAGGGTGAGCTTGGCCACCGCTGGGCCTCCGGCTGTGGCCTCCGCATCGGCGGGGTCTGGTCCCGGCGGCAGAGGTTTGGAGAAGGCCGCCGAAGGAAATCCAGCTGTTGTGCCGGCAGCGGAAGCAGACAGTGAGGGGTGTGTCCGAGGAGGCCAAACGGGGAGCCGGACACCATCAGGACTGACGTCATGCAGGGCGCATGGGGACGGGTGTGGGCATGGGAGTGTGGGGGCCTGAATGCGGGATTTAACCCAGAGCACAAATGGGATACACAGGAGTCCATACTCTTGTCGTCATCCTGATAGAGGGAGTGTTGGGATGAATGAATAAACACATCTTCCTTACAGAAGAAGCACATTCCTGCCCCCAGGAGGCGGAGCTGAGTTCCCTTCCCGCATGGGCTAGGGTATCCGTAACTCCTGGCAGACACCCCCTTCCACGAAGGTCAAGGTGCATATCAGCTGTGCGGACCACGTGGGCGTCATGCCCACCGATACGCTGTGGGGAGATGGGCATCTCACCTCCGTGGTGTCCTTCCCCCAAACCAGTGACCCCACATCAATCACCAGAATGACAGCAGACGAGCCCAAACCGAGGGGCAGAGTACGAATGCCCACGAGCACCATTCCAAACTGCTGAAGTCGTAAAAACAAGTGAGGACTGAGCACGTGTCACAGACGGAAGATCGAAGACCCGCGGTGACAACATACTGTGGGGTCCTCAGCTGGACAAGAAAATGACCCTCGTGGAAAAACCGTCAACACAAATAAACACACTTCGCTCTGTTAATTGGGTTGCACCCACGTTAATTTCTCAGTTAGAAAGTGTATCACTCAGGGTGGGATGTGAGCCTAACGGGAGACTGAGCGCGAGTACGGGAGCTCTCCGTACCGCCTTGGACAACGTAACATTATTCCATGAGAAGAGCCTTTACTGTACAAACCTGGTTAAGTGTGTGACTGTATCCGCACATGGTGTGGGTGCACAGATCAGGGTGAGGAGGCTGGCTGCCCCGGGACCTGGCGTAAAGGTGGAATTTGCAAAGAGTAACTTGGTCATATCCGCTAGTCAGTACCTGCAACCCCGCCACCTCTATCTGCTGATTATCAGGAAACTCTCTCTAAACACAACAGCAACGGCAGCTCGCTGGTTGCACGGAGGTGACATCCGCGCAGCTTGACGCGGACGAGGCATCAGGTGCTCAGGTTACAGTGACGCATGGACTGCCTAAGGGATTCCTCCCCAGGCTCTTGGCAAGGCCACCGGTCGGGGATGCCTGTTTTTTCTGCTCTGAATAGAATCGGGTTGGGCCCTCCTAGTCTGTCCTCAGCTTCCTGCTTGGAAATAACAAGAATCTTTAAAAAGGAAATGCACGTATTCCATGTTAGTAGCACAAAAGCACATTCATCTCAGTCAAGGAGGCATCATCCAGCACCCAGACTGCACATTCCTGCTGCCCCCCCCCCCCCCAGGGTAACGCCACGTCTGCCCTCGGGTACGGGGCTGGCCCTGGGCTTCCTCCCGCCGCTGCCTTCCATCCAGCTGGCCCGCGGGTCACACGCACGGCGCCGGGCCGGCAGCCAGGGACACTGTTGTCCTGACCTCCCAGGGCAAAGGAAGTGAGCAAGGAAGAAGGATTCTGGTAATCCCTCGGTTGTCTTAAACTCTGGGCAAACAGGTATCACTGCAAGAACGTGGCCTCTCACAAAGATTTATGGACATGGAGAGACATTTATATAAAACAGCTGTAATTTAGAAAGAAGCTAGCAACATTAAAAGTTATGCACGCTTTCAAGCTTGGAGAAGGAACGAATAGCTAGCCCGAGACCACACGTTATGTGCGTATTAGGAATTCAGGGAGGGAGCCGGGAGCGCTTCGTGGCTCCCCTTGCAGATGGCGGAGGACGCAGGGAGCAGGGGCCAGACCAGCTCCCACCGTGTGAGTCCTGTCGCACCGGCACACGCCCTGGCCTTGTGCCTTCAAACAACATGCTGGAGGCCAAAAACCCACCACGGGGGCCCCTGGGCTAACGTCAGTGTCAGCAGGTTGCTTCCGGAGGCCTGGTGTCTTCAGCGTCCGGAGGCCCCTGTGGTCCCGGCTCAGGGCCCTTCCCTCCATCTTCCGGGCCAGCAGGGGGGCTCAGTCCTCTCACTCTGCCGTCTCTCTGGTTCTCCCCCCTCTGCTCCTCTCTTCCCAGTGAGGACCCCCACCTGGGTAATCTAGGAGAATCTCCCCATCTTGAGGCCAGCTACTTCACGACCCCACATATTCACAGGTTCCGGGAGTCCGGCTGGGGACCTCTTTGGGGACCTTGTTCTGCCGACCACACGGGCCTTCCCGAGAGAGGCTGCTCCGGCTTCCCGGGCACGGCACTCGCAGAGGAGCGAGGGGGCTCGCCGTGCTGAGTCCTCCCACCCGGCAGGGGCTTGGCGTTCTTCTCTCACAAAAGCACAGAGTGGTCCCCATGTGCCCCGCATGACCCCAGGGCCTTGGTCTTCACACCTGTGAAGAGTACGGGCTCATTCCATCCCACGCATGGGGAGGGCAAGCCTAGGGGAGCTGACTTCGCTTGTGCCGCTGGGGCAGGACTCACATCAGGCTGTCAGGGCCCACACCCCACAGCCTCTTCTTGGTCCCCTGAACTCACTGGAAATGCAGCTAGAGACAGGAAATGGTGTCTACGAGGCCACGAGCAGGTCCCATCAGCGTGTCAGCCCCACGTCCCTTTTAACAACAGAAATCTGATGAGCGAAGCCAGCCTGTGAGGCTCAGTGGGGCTGGTGGACCAGAAAGGCGAGCATGCCACCTTGATCCCTGTCCCCCTCCTCTGATGTCACATGGGCTGTCAGAGAGCCCCGAGTCACCTGCCTTCCCCACCCCCTCTGCGAAGGCTGGGACCAGAGGGGTCTGGCCACGGCCCCAGGGCCCAGCTCGGCCTCTGCAGGTGCCTCTGGCCTCGCCTGCCCCCCAGAGAGGCTTGGAGCACGGGGGCAGTGGCCAGGCCGGGGAGAACAGGGTATATGGTAGCCCCCACTCTTATCCACCTTATGCCTGAAACCCCAGACATCAGCAGACCCCATATACGCTCTGTTTTCTCCCAGACAGACACACCTGTGATAAAGTTTAGTTTATAAATGGGACACAGTAAGAGAGTAACAATAATGAATAATAAAGTAGGACACTTAGAACAATATACTGTAATAAGCATTTATATTCACATGGCCTCTCACTCAAGTATCTTCTTGTCCTCATGCTTCTGTCAGATGATGAAAGGTCTGAGTGATGAGATGAGGGAGGTGATGGGGCGTCATGACGGAGCCTGAGGCTGCTACTGAGCTGACAATGTGTCAGAAGGAGGGTCACCTGCTTCTGGACCGCAGTGGACTGGCAGTGCCTGACGGCGTGGAAGGTGTCCTGAAGGCGGGTGTGGGCGGCTGTGCTTGGCCTGGGAGGAAGTGGGGGCTGGGCTCCTGGATGTGGCAGTCGAGGAGTCAGGGAGCTGGGACTAGGGGTCCATGCCCACTGCGGGGGTGTGATGCTGCCCCCCAGGCAGGGGCGGCGGGGGCAGGGAATGCGGTTTCAGGTGACTTTGCTTTCTTGCAGGGCCTGAGGGCAATTCTTAGAGGTTTGGGGTCCGCGGACACAGGTGTGGGAATCTTCCACTGGGAACAAAGGGGATCTCGTCCCTCTGCCCAGATTTCCAAGGAGTGAGCTGGAGGGGCCTTGGGAGATGGGCTGAAGATGCTGGGAGATGGGGGATGCCTGGTGGGGTGAAGAGGACACAACTGGGAAGGGTGTTCGGGGGCTGGGCCCTGGGCTGGGAGTGGAAGGCCCCTCGGACTGTGAGCGAGCGGCACCTGCCGCTGGGTCTTTGCTCCCGCGGGCTCACCAGTGCCTGGTGCTGTGCTGGGCGGGCCTTCTGTGTGCGTGGTGGGTGTGAGGGGGCTGCGCTCCAGCCAGGGCCCCCGGGGTAAGTGAGAGCAGGGGAGCCCCTGGAGGGAGCAGGGGTCCTTCTCACTCTCCCATCATGCTGGGTCTCCTCCAGCCCTGCCCTCGAGGAGCCGGGCCCCAGCAAAGTTCCCATAAAGGCCCACAGGGCACTGCCTATGGATCCTTCCAGGTCAGTGATGGAGAGAGCATGGCTTCGCTGGAGGGCCACAGAATCCGGGACGAGAGCTCACCCCTTGCCTGCAGGCAAGGGCGCTGGGGGCAGCCTCATCCGGCTGAAGGGAGGGCTCACTCCTGTCTGGCCTCCGACTCTTCTCACCCGGGGCCCCGGGGAGCCCGCACGGTCTCCTGGATGCTCGAGGGGGACAGCCCTCTGCTGGAGAAGCTCACAGCACGCACAGTTGTGACTTCAACCCAGGCAGGCAGCAGCCTCAGGAGGAGAGGAGGGCTCCGTCCTCACCGACGCTGCGGGGAGCCGCAGACTGATTTATGGTCACGTCGCCTGCGGATGGAGGGCCTGGCTCTGTCTTCTGTGCCATTACCGCCCTCTTTACGGCCGTCCGGCCCTGACCCTGGCTTCATATATCACGGTCTGGAAGCTTCTCTCTGCTCACGGCAACAGCACAGACAGATGAGGACACGCGGCTGAACTTGGCTCCCAGCTGTGTCCCACCTGAGCTCCGGGCCTGCACGGGGACATGGGTGCTTCATTCTGGGGGCCCTCCTAGAGGCACAGTAGCCAGGCGGTCATACTATTCACAGTCCTTCTGGTGGAAGGGGGACCCCGTAGCCATCATCTCAGCCGCATCATGCACATCTGAGTAATCCATCCACTGTGGACTCAGGAGCTCAGAAATGGGCCGTCTCTCTGCTGGGAGTCGGTGGGGTGACAGCAGGCAGCATGGTCCTAGTCGGCCACCCATGCGCTCCTGCTTGGATGCCGACCAGGCTTCAGACGGGAGGTGTGAGCCTGTGAGGGATGTCTGAGTTCCCTGGGGGCCAGCCTGGGCTCTGTCCTGCTTCCCGAGGCCCCATGCAGACGTGTACCCCACCTCACCCAGCACCCGGCTCATGGCGCATTCTCAGTAGGAAACCTGAAAGGAATGTCCCCTCCATTCCCACAGACATGAAGTCCAGAAGCAGGACCATAAACTTTGTGAGAAACAAAGCAAAAAAAGCAAAACCCCACAAAACAGTGCGGGATGCTAAGCACATGTCTTTATGAACACACGTGTGAATGCGTGCACATGTGCGCGGACAGTCCCACGCGTCTGCTGCGTCTTTGTTGACGGCGGAAGGGGCCCTGGCCTCCTGCCTCCTCTTCTCTCATCGGCTCGCCCGCTGCCCTGTGCCCCCCCACCCTGTGGTGCTGTCAGTGGCGTCCCTGTCGGGAGCTCATCAAAAACTGAGTCCACACTTAACGGATGAGCATATGGAGAGAAAAGGGAAAATGGGTTTACCCCATTAAGGCAAACACTGGTTCCATTTTAAAGCCTCTGTGTGGGGTTGTGGGCTCAGAAGAGTCAGGAAGAGCCTAGCAACTCACGACCCTTCTAAATGAATTGCATAAAGCAAAGCCAGTTCCAATTATACTAATTATTTTTTAAAGACGGTATTTAACTTCAGGTCAAATAAAGTACTCTTGCATTCAGGAAGGTCTTGCCAAGTCTCACTCACACGTACTCAGCGTGGGGAGATGTGCAGCGCGTCCTTCCTCAGGGGCACCTGCGAACCTAAGAGTTTATGCAAATTAGTCTGCCTAAATGTTCAGATGTCGTTTGCAACAAATGATGACCAGCTGCCCTTCCGTGGAGGTTTGTGTCCTTGTGTGGCTTTGTGTCCGGTCTGAAAGCAGGTAGAATGTAGCAGGGGTACAACATGTTGTGAACAGACTTACTTGGCCGACACGAAATTCATGTATTCGCTTGTTCGTCCGTCCGTCCGTCCATCCATCCATCCGCAGGGGCTGTGTTCTCGCTGTGATGGTGACGAAGCAGCAGTCTGAGGGGCCACTCTCCTGTGTGGTCCTTCCCAAGGTCCTGGGAAGAGCTCTAGAAAGAACTGTGTCCGCATGCTCGTCTGTTTCCCCAGACTTTGCAAAATCAGACAGCGTATGTTGTAGCTACGTCCCCGGCTCACTGGATCACCGTCTAATCAGGGGCAGGGCGGTGGGCCTCTCGGGGTTCCCTGAGCTGGGGACAGGTTTCTTGGGCTGTGCTGACGTGACCCACAGCCCCAGGTTTTATGGGGTCAGACAGCAACGCTCGAACACGCTCTGCACTGGCTGCTATGTGGGGGAACCCTCCACAGGTCTCAGCCCCATCGTGGAGAGCCTTGCCGGGCCCCACACCATTTGTGGCTCGTTCTCGCTTCCCACCTGGCCTGCTGCCCCCCGTCCTGCCCCAGAGCCCTGCAGCTGCTCTCACAGATGACACTGAGAGGCTGTCAGCAACACATGTTCTCTCTGTACTGGAGCCTGGAAGTCCCACATTGGGATCATTCGATGGGATGAAATCAAGGTGTCCTCCGGGCCCTGCTACCTCTGGAGGCCTTGAGGGGATCCTTCCTCGCTGCCTCTGGCTCCTGGTGGCTGCTGGTGTTCCTTGGTTCCTAGGCTTGGGGCTACATCACCCTGATCTCTGCCTCTGTGGTCACATGGCCTCTCCTCCTCTGTATGTCAGACCTCCCTCAGCCTCCCTACGAGGCAGAGACACGAGACTGCACGCAGCGTCCACCCACGTAATCCAGGGTCATCGCCCCATCTCAAGATCCTGAACACCATAGAAGGTAACATTTGCAGTTCCAGGGATCAGAACCTGATACCTTTGGGGGCCATTTCTCAGCCTGCTGCTCTGTCCACCTGGCGCATAGGACCTCACCTCCTCTGTCCCCTCCAGAACAGACTGGCCCGGTCATGTCTGCACAGGCTCTTAGTACTTTCTTCCTGATTTCACAGGAAATACCGAGACTGGCAAGTAACAGAGAAGTCACAATGCCACTATCACGACGCCTTAGATATTAGCAAGCCTGGTTAACAGGCAGTATTAATTCAAGAAGGAATTTTTAAATTCATGGTAAAAGAAAGCTTAAAATGCCCTGAAATCTTAAAAAATACATTTCATGGAATTTTTTCTAAATCTAATAGCGACCTTAAACATTTCCATGGTACTGCTCACGAGAATCTATGCAACAGAAGGACAGTTCTAAACAGCAGAATTACGAATAATGGGAAAACATACTGGAGAAAAATGTTAATGACCTTTCTGTTCTATTTATAGGAACGTGGTATTATAAAATGCTATCTGTATCAGTCTGCTCAGGTGGCCGTAACAGACCACCCCAGACGGGGGGCTGAAGCCACAGACACTGACGTCTCACGGTCCTGGAGGCTGGAAGCCCGGGACCAAGGAGCCGGCAGACTGGCTGCAGGTGAGGACCCTCTTCCCGGCTTGCAGACAGCAGCCTCCTTGCCGTGTCCTCACGTGGTCTTTCCCGAGTTCGAGTTCTCCATCGTGTCTCCGTACAAGGACGCTGATCCTACTGAACCAGGGCCCCGCCCTTATGACCTCATTTGCCTCAGTGACTTCCTTAGAGGCTCCGTCTCCAGACACAGCCACACTGGGGGTTAGAGCTGCCACGTATGAATTTCGAGGGACATGAACCTTCTGCCGGTGACAGCGTCCTATGAAGAAGCAATGCGACATTATGAACCCACAACACACGGGGGAGAACATCAGGTTTCAGGGAGCTCATTACTGCAGATACTATTTTTCTACGTTTCTGATCATTGTATTTGTCAGCTTTGTAATTTATAATTTGTTGTGATTTCTTCTCTCACGCTAAATAAACATTGGTTTTCATCTGCAGTTTTGAGTTTGTAACTGAATTCTTCTTCTGAGAGAAGGCTGGAGCTGTGGCATCTTGGGGCCCGGGAGCAGGGAGCAGGCGGGGAGAGGCACGCAGAGCTGGTGTCTGAGGGAGCAGATGTTGGTGCTCCCCAGATGCAGGGAAACGAACATGCAGGGTCTGTTGTGACTGTGGCTTGCTGCGTCCCACGATGTGACGGTCCTGAGGCCCTGCCTCCTCTGGGGGTCACGGGAGGTTCCCTGAACGCTGAGCTGTGGGGAACGGTCAATACTGGGTTAGAGGGGATACTGCACGCACACTGGGAGTAGGGGCGCTGGGCAGGCCAGGGCCTGGATCGGGGTCAGCGGGGTGTAGCGCAAGGAGACGACCCGGCTCCAGAGTCCGAGGCCCCAGGTGCCCCTCTCTGGCCACACGTGCCCGGACGCCCATTCCAAGCCCGACTCCCCAGCTCAGCCCTGCCTGGTACTTCATCACCTGCTCAGCCCTCGCCCGGACCCTCCGCGCTCCGCCTTCCCTGAGCCCCCTCTCCGCTCCGCAGGGGCATGCCGCGGGCCGCTTCAGAAACCCCGGAGGCTGAGCTCTCGTGGTTCGTTGGCCGTGGTCCTGTGGACACTTTCACAGCCTTGGAGGAAATAGTCCCTGTTCTGCTTTCCAGTTGGTTGGCCCCCACTTGAAATGCTGAGCAGACCCCCAGCCCCCGCTCTGAAGAGGCCTCCATGCAGAAGCAGAAGCAGCTGTGGGCCGCTCAGGCTGGGCCACCCAGGCCACGGACCGTGAGGGCAGCTCCTCACGCATCCTGGGGGAGCAAGGCCCAGACTCCACCCTGTCTGCTGCCCCCGGGGTCTCCTGGCCGAACACGCACATTAGAGCAAAGGTTGCAGGGGCTGCTCCCGAGGCAGGTGCCAACGTGCCATCCCAGGCATCTGGTTGGGGGACCCTGGCCCGCTCCGCTGGGAGGGGCTGGCTTCGGGGGACACAGAGGGGCATAAAGGCTCTGACTCTGTATCTCTTAGCCACAGCCACGTGCCCAGGCTGGCACGTCCATCAGAGTGCACACTCACGGGGCCTCTGACCTGCCCCTGGCTCTCAGGCCCTGGGAAGACTTCCTGGGGATAAAACGTGGGCTCCCAAAGACACCTGACACCGCAGCTTTGCCATCAGGGCCCGCCGGTCTGTGGAAGGTGTGGGGACCCTGGGGCTCCAGCACATCGGCAGGCTCCAGGGGACGAGGATGCTCAGAGCAGCCCCTGGGCTCATCGCGAAGGGCGAGCGTGGTGGTCTCCCTCCCTGCTCAGCGCGGGCAGCAGGTACCGACCGTCAGGTGCGTGAGGCTTCAGCCGCCTGCTGGGCCACGTGCGCCCGATAAAGGAACGTCTTTCTGTTCTCGAAGGGTGGCTTAGGCTGAAAATATCAGGGGTTCAGGCAGGATCTCGCTGCTGTTTCCTCTGCCCTTCCAGAGGGGGTATCCCTCCTCCCTTCCTCTTCCGAGCCCAGGGGCCTGGCTGCCGGGCACCACTGCTCGTTGCCCCTTCGCCTTCCACTGGTGGGAGGTGAGGCGGAAAGGGGAAGCTGGTGGTGTGCCCGGTGAACGCCACTGGTGGTTATTTTTAGCGCTGCTGGGGGGGGGGTTGATGGGTGGGTCCCAGTGCGGCCCCTCAGAGGCAGCAGCCAGCACCCTGTGCTCGCTCTGTGGCCGAGGGCGACAGGGGTGCCCCACCCCCGGCTTCGCATCCCTGTCTCCGGTTACTTCAGCTCTGTTCATGTCTGTGCCATTTCTTGGGTAACTGAGCTTACTGGTGAGTGTAACGACGGAATTGGTATCTGTGCTTTGTAAATATTATAACTTTAGAATCAGTTGCATAAAATATAAGAAATGTATTTATAGAGGAGCTTGTGTATTACCATTAGAGTTTCATCTGGGGAAATAGGTTTAAGCATTATCATCATGAAAAAAAAATGGATTTCATTTCTCCTTATTTACAGTGCACAGTTCATTGGTTTTTTTAAAAAAAGAAATAAAAAGAATCCATGCTCAAAATGTGGCGTGAATTCAGATCTGTTTACCTCTAGAAACTTATCTTGGACAAAAAAAGCCACAAAGCTGCTGAATTGTCAGAAGATGTCAGCGGGAAAGCCCACCGCTGTTTAAATGAATGTCAAGTAAATAAGGGGCAGGGCATTCTCATGTTTATTTACTGCACAACGGATCACTTCACCTATTTAAAAATATTCGCATGGATTTCACGGAGCCTCTTGATGAAGTGAGTGAAGTGACCACGGTTGTGGCCCGTGGACCAGGGCTCTGGCCTCCGCAGGGCGGTGGGGCTGCCAGGGACCCTGCCCTTCACACCTGTGCCCAGGAACGGGCCCTGCGCCCCCACTGCCGCCCAGCCTCATCCTAGCAGAGAAAGAGGGGCTCCTGCCACGGTGGCCAGATGCAGGGAAACGAACACGCAGGGTCTGTTGTGACTGTGGCTTGCTGCGTCCTTGCTCCTGTGGGACCCACCTGTCCCTTTCTCCGTCCCTTTCTCGGACACTGGGCCCTTCTGTGGCCACGCACGGGGCACGTGTTTTTCCAAAGGCTGATTTCAAAGAAAGCACACAGCTAGTGAGCCCAGTGTAGGCTCACTGCCTTTGCCCGTTTTCCAGAAAGCCGGTAGGAATCTGGCCCAGCACAGCGTGACCATGACTCAGCGTTCACGCAGCTCAGCTTTCCAGCATTTCGGCCACGGCGGCGACAGCCCCGTGTGGCAAAGCCGAGCATCCTCCTCGGAGACAGGGCGCGGACAAGCGGGCATCGATTGTCCTTTGGAAGATTCCAGGCTGCGGCTGTCTGTGCCCAGCTTTCTGCCCTGTGCTCCCGACCGCTGTGCCTGTCCCAGGCAGGGAACGTGTAGCCGGAGGTTCTAGTCACAGCCTCACACCTCGTGTCCCTCTGCATAATTCCTTTGGCAAGGAGAAACATGGCCCTTCCGTTGTATTCTACCTAACCACGTTTTCTTAACAGCTTATTTTCTTGAACATCTTCAGAATTCTTTTTTTTTTTTAAAGATTTTATTTATTTATTTGACAGAGAGAGAGACAGCCAGTGAGAGAGGGAACACAAGCAGGGGGAGTGGGAGAGGAAGAAGCAGGTTCATAGTGGAGGAGCCTGATGTGGGGCTCGATCCCAGAACGCCAGGATCACACTCTGAGCCGAAGGCAAACGCTTAACGACTGAGCCACCCAGGCGCCCTGAACATCTTCAGAATTCTTGCAATGGAGGGAGCACCTCCAGGACGATGGTAGAAATTCCAGCCATGGTAGCACAGGGAATGCCATCCTTCCTGTTCTTAATTTGGTTGATATCACAGAGTCTGAAATCCTAAAAGGAAGGGAACCAGTGCTTTCCAGCTGGGACTGATCACCGCATTTCTAAAGCATCAGTGGGTAATTGGCTCATTGGGCCTTTGGGAGCTGGGCAGGGACAGAAAGCAGCTCTAGACAAGGTGGGTCCCCATCCTCTAATCGGGAAACCCTTTACAACGAGCTTGCTGCGTGAGGCTCAGCTTGCCCCATCCCCACCAAGTGTGGATGGCACGGATGAAGTAAGCCCTATTTAAGAGCAAAGCCTCCTTGGGTTGTAAGGGCAAGGCCCTGGGACGGCTCGCCCAGCAGCCCGTCTGGACCGGTACCACCGACACCCCCGTGGTGAGCAGCTTGGGTCCGGGCTGTGCTGCGTTCGGACATGGACACGTCTGCATAGCGCTCAGCCCGACATCCTTCTCTGTGCCAACCCTATTCGGCAAACCTGCGCCAACTCTCACCGATGACCGCTCCAACCTGGCGAGCACCCAGGAGCAAGGCCTCCCACCTGGGGCAGCAGTGGCAGACCGATCGGCAGGAGTGCCACATAGGCTTGGCATAGTGAGGTCGAGTGACCTCTGCCTGCCTCTTCTCTCCTGAGCTTTTTGGAATGACCCCCCCTCCCCCAGCGTGTTAGCCCAGCACGCTGGCCCCTGGCAGCCTTCCAGCCATGCCTCTTGCCTCAGGCCTTCCAGAACAATCGTTGCCCTGGGCCTGTACCTCCACCTTTCTGTGGGCCCGGGTCTTCCTGCTCCTGAGTCAGGTGCCTGGTCTCACAAGAGGCAGACTCATGTGGCCGAGGGATCTTCACAGCAGACCTCCAAACAGATCAAGAAAACACCACCCTAATTGCTGGTTTGATTTTTCAGGAAAAGAAAAGGATCCAAATACTCTCCAGGGGTGGGATCAGAGACCCGTCTTAGAGTTAAGTGGTTTTTGTAATTGCATCTGGGGTTGGGGGTTGGGGGCTGGGTATTGTGAGTGCTTCCAGGGCCGAAGGCTTCTGGAAATCATCACCTGACCCCGTACTTAACCAAGTGTGGACTTGCACGTTTTGGGATTCACCGTGCTTCCTAGGAGGAACCCCTGACGTTGAGGCCACCTGAGGCCATCTGCACGGTGGGGCTTGCTTTCCAGACCTCACCTGGGGAGTCGGGTTTGTCACTGACACAGGAGCTGGGGCTGGGGCCCCAGTGTGTGCCTCGGAACGCCAGAGCTGGCCCAGGTCTCAGGACCAGGTGGGGGGCTCCAGAGCCCAGGGTGGGATCTGGCACCTTGTCCCTGCTGCCCTGGCCACCACCATCCCGCGGGCCTGAGGGGACACGCATGGTGGCACCTGCAGCTCCCCAAATGTCTCTGTAAGTAGGAAGCAGCTTGCACCCCGATGTCCCCACATTGGGGTGATTCCGGCTGTTGGGTGTCTCCTCTTCAGCTGTATACACCACGGGCTCTCAAATAACACACACTCGCTTCTCGGGGATCCCAAGCGATTCCAGTCTTTCCACCGCCCGTGTCGGGAAGGTCAATGTCTCAGTGACCACACCTCTTTAAAAACTCAGCACAATCAGGTGTTTCCACGTTCCACGTGATAAAGCACAGAGAACGTGGTGGAGGGAAAATACATGGACTTTCCCAAGCGGGATCCCCGAGCGTGCGAGCAACTGCCCACACTGAGCCCCGGGACAGCGGCCTCGTCCACGAGCCTGTGAGGCAGGACGAAGCATTTCTGGCCGACTGAGGCAGCTCCGTGGCTGCTGGAACACAGTCCCACAAACTGGGGGATTAAAACAGCAACATTTATGTTCTCCTCATCTGGGGGCCCGAAATCCAAAATCGAGGTGGCTGTGGGGCTTTGCTGCCTGGAAGGGGAGACTCTTGCTGGCTGCTGCAGCTCCCGTGGCTGCCAGCATCCCGGGCATCCCTCCTGTCTCTGCCCCCGCTGTCACATGGCCTGTCCCACGCTGTGTCCTCTCCTGTTCTTACAAGGACGACAGTCATACCGGATTCAGGGCCCTCCCCCGTCCAGTCGGACCTTATCTTAACTGCATCTGCGCAGACTCTGTGCAAAGAAGTCACATTCTGGGGGCACCGGGTGCAGAGCCTGCCGTGAGTGTCCACCCGGCACGGCCGTCAGGCACCGCTCTCCTGCCACAGGCTGAACGCACTGCTTTCCCGCTTTCCTGCACTCACGGCCACCTAGCAAGTCCTGACAGCTTCCCGGATGAACACTGTGCCTGGGATCGTCTGCTCCAACAGTAACTCGGCTGTCGCAAGCCCTCAAACTCCCCGGGCCACACGTCCAGCACAGATATGTCCAGCAGCACGGCTCGCTGCGTCGGAATTATGGATTCTGTCACTTTTCCATGCCTGGGAGTCCCGTCCTGCCTTTCACAGGGGGACCCGCAGGGCACGTCTGTGGATGATGGTTCTGCGCACCTGTCACGTCACATCTGTGTTTCCCCACCAGCTGCCTGGCCAGGGAGCAGAATCGGTGCCCAGAGTTTAGGGGTGGACTCGGGGACGAGACAGAGGTTGCAGGACTGATTTTGTGCTGAATTGTGTTTTCTTCCTAAACATTTTCCCCAGGTGATAACATCTAATACTCGCTTTGGCCGACAGCAGCCAACAGCTCTGGGCTCCGGAAGCTCAGCAGACCGGTCACCAGCAGAAATGTTCGGTCAGTCTGGGTGGCCGCTCTCACCATGTGGTTGGACGTCAGCCCTCGGGGTGAACGGGAGAGGGTCTGCGGGGTCCCCGGGCCTCCAATAGCCATGGGAAAGGTGACAGAGCCAGGGTTCCCGAGCCCCTGGGCCAGGCTCAGTGCAAGCCAAGTTGGGCCCAGGCCCGAGGGGCTCGAAGGCCATATTTTCCCGCGGCACACACCGAGCTCGCTGTCTGCACAGAAGAGAGGTCACGCTGGACCCAGACTCAGGCTCAACCATGGAAACGTAAAGTCAGAGCCGCAGGGGAAGTTCGAGGTGACGCCCAGGGCTGGGGAAGAGTGTGTAGGGACCAGGCGGGCAGGGGGAAGAGGACAGGGATGGCCGGGCAGGCGTCCTGTGCTGCCCCGTGGGGCTCGTTTTGGAAACCCTGCTCTCACCACTGGGATGTGTGATCCTGGGAAGGGGCCGACTTGAACAGGTGTCTTCAGGAAGAGGGCCCAGGTAGCACCCAGGATGTTCCCACCCCCCAGGACTGGGGTGCAGCGCAGGGCAGGGGCCTTGGTTCCATCCAGTATTCTGGCCTGAAAACCTACAGCGAGGGAGCCGTCAGGGAGGTGGCTGATCTTGTGAGATCATCAAATCAGCTGGGAGGTGGGGACGCGGAGGGCAGAGGTTGATCCGCAGAAGGAAGTGAGGGCGCCCAGCCAAGGGCAGGCTGGCTGTCACCCCCAGGCTGGCGGGGTCTGAGCAGCAGCGTTCAGCAGGGCCACCATATAATAGGCCAGTTAGTGAGGCCCCAAGGTCCTGGCCTCCGGGCCGAAGGTCTGCAGGGGGAGCGGGCAAGCGTGAGGCCGGCCAGCCTCCTCCGGGCCTTCATCCCTGGGGCTGGTGCACACAGCCAGGGCGCAGAAATGGCTTCACTCTAAACGAGCATCAAGGGCTTCAGCCCTAGACTCTCCCAGTGGGAAAATGCAGAGCCCTGGGTGCACTGGCCGGTCCTCTCCAAGAACCTCAGAGTCTGCGTTTTCAAGCAGCCCCGGAGATCCGTGGCACACCGGCATCCAGAGCTGGAGTTGGGCTGACGGTGCTGGGGTGCTTTTGGCCTCTGGGACTGACGTCTGCCTTCCACAGGCTCTGGAAGCATCCGAGGATACCCAGCATCAGAGAGAGGCCTGGTCATGCGGGGGCATGGGGCTCTGCTCTGAGACGCAGACCGGGTGGGATTCTACAATGTGCTTGAAAAGGGGTGGGGGGTCAGTTCCCTGAAGTGCTTCATATCGTCGTACTTGAATTGTGAGGAATGCAAACCTGTGGCACTTAGGGGCCTGGCCACCTTTGTCACATGCCCTTGAGCCCGAGAGATGATTTTGTTGGACAGATGCATTAGTAAGCAGCGGGGGCAGGGAGTTCAGCCTCTGCCCTTGGCTGAAAATTCCATTTACTGGCCTGAGACAGAAGGAATCACTTCAATTCAACTACTTTTGACCTAACAGTAGCAGCTTTGGGGGCCTGGAGTCACTTCACCCCCATGGCCGAGGGAAAACCCCAGCCCCAAAGACTTCCAGTGTCCACCTGGTGCAGCGGGTGGGAGGTCTGAGCCGGGCGTGCCGCAGGCCTGGTGCATCAGGAAGGAGAAGGTTCCCCAGAAGCCTCAGATCTCCCATCAGTAAAATGGGGACAGTGCGTGCCTCTAACGCCAGGGCCGTGAACGTCAGGCCGCGGTGTGTGCAGAGGTCAATTCCAGGTCCCAGTCTGGCACCTGGGCACCATCAGGGTGACCCCCCCCCCCCACGGCCCTGACTTTGGTGTCGTCTGTATCCAGACATGGGGGTGACAGGTCCGCTGCCTCGCTGTCCCTCCCCTACTAGGGGTCCAGGCCCCCTGGGGGGTGCAGGGGTTGCAGCTCTGCCCCCGTCCTCGGCTCAAAGCAGTGAACCGTGTCATATGCAAGACTCAGGGCACACGTCACTCATGATCTCTAGGGAAAAAAAGAGCAACTTGGCAGGGGCAATATTTTTAATTGCTTCTTTTAGGATAGCAGATAAATTGTCTAATACTCAGGAGTACCACGACTCGGAACCTTCTGTCCTCTGTAAAATGACCATATGGGTCTTTGGTTTATACAAAAGAGGGCTGGCCTGTTTCTCATGATATAGCGGGTTTGTAGAAAGATATTAAAAATATTTTTTTCTTAATTCTACATTTGAATGTAATGGTATTTTCAGGCTTCAAAGTTATTACCTCTCCTGAGGTCCACATGCCGTCCCTAGGCTAAGATGGAGAGAATCCTGCAGATTCATACAGTCAACATTTTTAGTTTTTATTTATGGGGACTACAACACGGACATGGGGCTGAAGTGATTACATTTCTGTGATGAAGAGGTGTTTGCCCCGATGAAGGTTAAGCCTGAAGCCCGAGGCCGTCACTACGGACCTCCATCACCAAACGGAGGCCACGTGCAGCTTCGCTCACTCATTCCAAGAGCACCCGGGTCAAGAATTAACTGAGGAAGCAAGACGCTCCAGTGTGTCTGGAATCCCATCCTCCAGGCACCGGGAGAGCACGTCTGCTTTCGACAGCCGGCCTGGAGCACGGTCCAGAGCCACGCGTGCCACGAGCTTGCGTGTGCATGAGCCTTTCTGCACCCGCGTGTCCTTCCTCCCCGTTTCCAGGCTCCATCCCACACCTGCTCTCCGCTAAACAGCACCTGCTTCTGCTCTGGTCTCAGCCACACTGACCTCCTGGGAACCCAGGTCTGGGACTGCCCTCAAGGACGGTCATGGTCAGTGACTGCCCCGTGCAGGAGAGAAGGGCAGGATTTTCTAGCACTTCCCTTCCTGCCTGTTTGTCCCACGCTGCCCCACACCCGACGGCTCTCTCCCTCCTTCCTCCTCAGCCTGTTTCCTTCTGTGTGGACCCTCCGGTCCTCTGCTCCCTCTGCCTCGTGAACTCCTCCAAGACTGCCGTTCTCAGCTCAGACACTGCTTCCTCCAGGAAGCCTTCCTGATTGTCCTGACCAGCTGATGCTGTAGTGAATGGTGAGGTTTGACCCACCATGACCCAGCTCTAGAACACCGCCAGACACACAGTGGGATTCAGGGAAAGTTTGTTGAATGAATGGATTGTTGCATTCATACTTTTTATGTTTTGCATCAGGTTGATTCTGCTTTGAAATCTTTGAGAACGAAGGACTGGTCCCACAGGACAGCCATTCTCTTGGCCACATGTGGCAGGTACTTCTCCTTCTTCCTGCCTGGCTGAGCCTAGACAGGCTACACCGACTTGCAGACCCCCCCCCCCACTCCTGTCACTGCTCTGCTGTGTCGTGGGGCCTTAGAGTCCGGTCCCCCATCTTTCCTACGAAGGCCCCAAACTGGCCATTCTTTAGACATGACCCAGAGTCAGTGGGGAAGTGGCTGTGGCGGGTGTGGATGGAGACAGGGACAGGAGCAGAGACAGGAACCCCTTCCCACCCCGATGGGGCTGGCTCAGAGGCTGTGGCCTCTGGTGGATGCTTTCCCTCGGTGCACAAAGACCACAACGAGAGGAGGACATCATGGGCACTCAAAAGTGAGGTCAAGGGTGAGAGCTGAGAGGCAGGTAGGCCAGGTCCGAGGGGGGACACCCACTCAGCTGAGGGGGGCTCGGGACGGGAGAGGAAGAGATGGCGTGGGGAGGGGAACCGCGGGACAGGCGGGATGCTGGAGTTAGTGCCAGTGGGGTGCCCGCCCAGCCGCAAAGAGGCAGCCTGGCCTGAAGCTGGGGGCAGCAGGGTGCTCGGCTGCACCCAGCTGGGGGTCAGAGGGCACGCTCAGGGCGGGCGGGTCGGGTGGGGAACAGAAGAGCAGGGGCACAAAACTTACAAATATTTGGTGTTACGTGCCTCGTTCTATTCCACGCTTTGAGAAGAACAAAGTCTTTCTTACCATCCGTCGAGCTGGTTGGAAGCATATTCCAGTGATCTTTCTAGAAGCGATTCTAAAGTGTCTACTGCTCCTACTCACAGCCGTTTCTTTGAAATTCAGCCCCTCCACGCCATCGATTCCTCTCAAAGCCCCAGAACCGGCGCTGGGGGGCCTCGGGACATCCAGTGGTGGACCCCGCGGCTTTTCCGGGGGGTGTCAGCCTCTGTGATGGGGCTTCTTCAGCTCCACCTTGAACCCGCGGTGCCGGGCCTGGGCGGCATCCCCGTGTTCTCTCCGTGCGCTGTGCGGTCGAGAGCTGATTGTAGAGTGCGCACGCTACTAGCGCCAAATTCCAGCTGCCAACCGAGACTGACTCGCCTGTCGGCTCTCTGTGCCTAGAAACAGACAGCAAGAAAGAGAGCCAGGTGGGGGTGTCGGCCCCCGGCTCCAGGCCGAGGCTCCATGCGGCTCCAGACCCTTGGACAAATCAAAACTCGCCCTTTGGCCAGAGACTCTGGGTTTCAGGGGCTCAAAGTGGATTTTCCCAGCAGGAATGAAGGCACGAAAAGCCTGATGCGTTTGTGCTCCACAGGGCACTCACGGCTTAGTTTTACGCTGGAATTGGGGCATTCTGGGAACCCACGTCCTCTGGCATGAGAATCCTGCAGCCTGGATGGGGACGGTGGGCCCGCTGGAGCGCGGGGCGTCTGCACCACTGTGGGGGCGGGGAGGTGACCAGTCTTATCGTGGGCCCTGCACACTTCCCCAGCCTCGTATCAGAGACGCAGGTCAGACTGAGAACCCCAACACCAGGGAGGTGGGCGTCCCCGGTAAATCCGCCTTCTTAGTGGCCCTGTGCGACTCTGGGTCACTTTACAGCAAGAAGGTGTTTTCAGCCGCGAACCGGACCTCGCACTGTTGCAGTGTTGGGTAGAAGGATGACGGGCGTCTGCAGGACGTCCTCACCTTCGGGGGCGGGGGGCATCTAGCAGCGGACAGGCAGAGGCGTGGGGTGTCTCCGTCAGGGCCGACCACACCAGAACCCTGCTTTCAAGCAGCTTTGGCTGAGCTGGAGGGGAGAGAAGGGGACTGAAGACGGGGAGGCTGGACCAGGGCTGTCGCCAGGCCCAGGCAAGGGGAGATGGAGCTGGGGGCTGCACGGTGCTCTCAGCTCTGCAAGCTGGGGAGAAGACAGCGCGGACAGACACGTCTCCCGAGGACCTTTGATCCACACAGAGCAGTGACTAATGATGAAGCATCGCGAGTCAGAGCTGAAGGATGAGGAGGGCTGGCAAAACCAGTTCGAATTCTGCGTTAACTTATTGATGTTGTTAAATAAATGGGTTTTCTGGCGAATGGCAAGCACACACCGGTGAGCGCAGAGAAAAGCTAGAGTCGATTCCATCGCAGGTGTTTGGACACAGAAGTGTTGAAACATGCGTGTTGTCATCCCTCTGCAAAGCCAAGACCGAAGCAGGTGGGCGACACTGGGTGACGTCGGAGATCCTTTCTCCCGCTGGGCTTCCCTGCCACGTAGCAGGGCTTGTCGGGATGTCCTCGCTGCTGGAGATGTGGGGATGGCCCCGTAGCTCTGCTGCACTCCCCTCTTCTCTGCCCTGCTCTGTCCTTTGAGAGCATGGCCTCCAGGGGCTGCGTCAACCCATCTTCCACCTCCAATGTCCACTGGGCATCCTGCAGGGGCCGACAGCTTTGCTCCTCCGTGCCTCCCTCCCTGGATCCTGAGCTGGCTGTGGTTGCTGTCCTCCACTCGTGGCCACGGCTCCTGCCGGGCAGCACCTCCTGCAGCTGCGGGTCCCATGGGCTCTGCTGACTGCTCCTTGCGTGGCCCCATTCTGCGGCCTTACCCATCCCCATGCCCCCTATTCCTGTGATTCCCTCCACCCTGCCCATCGCTTTGCCCTTGACCTCTTCTTCTGTGTCTCGCCTTGGAGTTCTGCACCTGTGCTTCGCAGGGCTCTGACTCAGAGACAACTGCAGCAGCTGGGGACTGGGACGCCCTGTGCCTCAAGAGCCTGCAGGTTCCAGTAGGATGTAAAGTGACGTTCCCTGACTCAGGAAGATTCCTCTCTGCCTGGGGAATGTGATCCCTGTCCTAAAGCCTCCCTCCAGCAGGGGTGTGGGTGGAGAAGAGAACACACAGTCCCTCAGCAGAGTCCCCTGGACCATCCCTGCAGGGCTGCCATCAGAGAGACCGCACACCGAGAGCCGGGATGGAGGGTGCCGTGGCCTGTGGCTCCCTCAGCAGAAAGGGGTTTGCCCAGGCTCACCCCTCTGTCAAAATGTTCCTGGTCCCTGGCTTCATTCTATCCTCAAGAAATGCATAGGAAGTCAGTTTCATTCTGAAAAAACCAAGTTACAAATATTACAAGACTTTTCCGACCAAATCTCAAAGCCTGCCAGCCTCAGAAGAAAGAATCATGTTTTTATTAATTTTTAGGGGACCGAAGGGAAGGACAGGTATAGAAAAGCCTGGAGTTCTTTTGAAAGCAAAGAAGCTGAATTGAAAATAGAGATAGACTTTCTGCGCACCTTATCCTTGGTTTGCAGAATGAGAAATGCCGGAATGGATTTCATTAGATGAGCCGGGGTGCGTGCCAGCAGCTTCACTGTTCACTCGGGACCCAAAAAGCAGGGCTTTCGGATTTGCTCTCCTGTGCGGATGTGGATTCCACGCTGCGAGATAACGCAGGGGTCTTCCTGAAACCTGAACGAAACGCTTAATTTCTCATGATATGCAGGTGCTGTCCGGCTCCCACGTGCCAGTGCGAGCACAGCCGTGCACGGAAATGCAGCCGCCAGCTGGGTTCTGACCTCACCCTTCATCTCCCGAGGCCACCGCTGGTTTGACTCTAACACTGTGAGAGCTGTGCGGATGTTCCAGCCCCAGCGAGCCTGTTCTCCGTCCCTGGTGCCCCTTTCCACGGCCCTGGGTCCTGGCGGCCCTGGTGGGGAACAGAGGTTTGCAGAACCGGGCCACGCTCGCTCAGGAAAGGCCGGTGGACGGACTTAATGTGTGCACAAGGTGGGAGCCTCGGTTCTCCTCGAAGGGCCCTGTTTTATGTCCCTCGACATAACTCTGAGCTCGCAGAGCGTCAGGCATTGGTGTTGGGTCCAAAGTCCGAGGCAACTGCTGTCTCCTCCAGAGACAATGAGGGGCCACCACCTAGCCTTGCTGACTCTCGGGCCTCAGGGCCCATCTGCGTGTGTCTGTGTCTCTCCTTTCTCTCTTAGGAGGTCCCAGGTCGGGCTCCATTGATCGGAGTCCAAGGCGCCATCTGGGCTTACCCTCCATTTACGTGGGGAAAGTGAATATTTTGATTATGTTTTTAGCCCTTACTTTGGTTTTCCAAGCTTTGTCGCACTCTCTCCATGAGATCAGCTGATCCCCGCAGGTCCCCTCTGATTGACGGTCAGATTTTTTACCCATCAAATCTCTTTTTTTACATCTTAAAAACAGAGATAAATGCACGACCTCATAGAATCATTAGGACACATGAGGTAAGAGTGCAAAGTGCTCGGTCCAAGGTCTGATGTGTGTGCTGTGCTTGTAAACCCGTGTGTGCCTACAAATGTGCACACACACTCCTTCACGTCACACACACGCACACGCACACCGCAAATATTCCTACACACATATTATGCACACTTATAGAAGAGACACCGCTCATACCGCACCCTACGTGCACACACACACACACACGCACCACACGTACCGCAGACACGCACACACAGACATTTACACGCACCACACGTACCACAGACACAAACACAGACACACACACAGACACGCACACGCACCACACGCACACACAGACACGCACACACAGACACGCACACGCACCACATGTACCGCAGACACACACAGACACACACAGACACACACACGCACCACACGCACACACAGACATGCACACGCACCACGCGTACCACAGACACGCACACACAGACACACACACGCACCACACGTACCGCAGACACACACAGACACGACATGCACACGCACCACATGTACCACAGACACACACACAGATACGCACATGCACCACATGTACCACAGACATGCACACACAGACACACACACAGACACGCACACGCACCACACGTACCGCAGACACACACACAGACACACACACAGACACGCACACACAGACACAGACACGCACACGCACCACGCGTACCACAGACACGCACACACAGACACACACAGACACAGACACGCACACGCACCACACGTACCACAGACACACACACAGACACACACACACAGACACGCACACACAGACACGCACATGCACCACACGTACCACAGACACGCACACAGACACGCACACACACAGACACGCACACACACCACGCGTACCTGGCAGGAAGGTGCAGTAGTCACACATCTGCTCCAGTGAGGAATACTACCGAACATTCCGCTCCAAATCTCAGCAGGACCTCAAGTCCTGGGGCCCCCGGCTCTCCCCGTCCTCACCTGCTGCTGCCCGTCAGCTCCTGCGGCCTCCCTTCCGGTGGGAGTCCGCCCGCCAAGCCAGCTCCTGGGCTGCCCCGCTGCCCCGTCCTCGCCCATCCCCTGCCCCCGGGCTCATGGCTCCCGGCCTCCTGTCCTCTCTGCGGCCTCCTTCCTCGCCGACCGTGCCCCCATCCCCCCCCCCCCCCCAGGCGCTGGGCTGCCTCACCGCGCCCGAAGTGAGGAATCGGCTCACATCCTCCAGGATCTTCTGCTTCGAAACCATCAGCTCCCCCGAGCGCTCTGGGCCGATGTTCGCGCCTCCCAGAGCCTGCGTCTCCAGCTCACTCACCGCGGAGCGGCCTAGGACCGGAGGGGACTTTGTCCTCCACAGAGGGGCCTCCCAGGGTCACCGGGATTCAGCCAGAGCGGAACCTCCAGGAATTCAGCCCAGCATTCCTGCCCGGCCCTCGGGGTTCTCCGCCTCTGGCTCTCCTTCCCTGTCTGGGTTCAGGTCCCTGGCTCCTCCCCTCCCCTCACTGCTCGGGTTCCCCTGTGAAGCGCCTGGGAGCCCTTCCTTCATTATTACAAAGTTCCTTAAATTCACCATTTTCCTGCCCTGTGTTCCTGCGTATTTGAGGCCCTTCCCGCGGGCGCGGGGAGCAGCCAGCCCTCCCCTCCTCTGCTGCGTGCAGGGGCGAGGCCATGGCGGGGGTGGGAGGCGGTAATCAGCAGCCATACGGCGAGGTTCATGTGTTGAGTGTCCTCCCCTCCAGGGAAGGGGCCCCGGGGAGTGAGTCCGGGTCACAGAGCCGTCACGCTCGGCACCTGTTTCTGTCTCACAGCCCAGACACAGGGATTGCAACTTCTCACTTAGAGCTCACCCCTCTCATTTCACTAATGGATTTCCTCATCCACCAAGACCCACCTTGTCATTTCACGTCTGTCTATGCCGTCCTGGGTGCAGGGGTGAACACTGCCTCTTGAATTTATGTCTGCCGAGGCACTCTCCCACGTCGTCAGAGCTGCTTTGATGCTGGGATGACGTGGTGGAGCGGGCAGGGGACCACACGCCCTGTGTCCCCCACGCAGCCTGCAGGGTGGCGTTCCTGGGTCGCCTGCATGGATGAGAGGCTGAGGGCAGGTGCGGCGTGCTGTGGGGTGCTGCTGACTCCCACGCGTGGCCCAAGGCCCTGGCAGAAGTCCTGCCCCCGCAGATAGGCGCACACTGAGTCTGGAGGGCACTGGACCAGGAGGCAGCGTCTTCTGTGCACTCATCCTGGGGAGGCCAGCCCTTCCTGCGGCCAGCCTCCAGGCATGGCCCGGGCGCTCCACTCCAGAGGCTGCGCTTACGAGAAAACAATCAGAAGAAACACAGTCCTCCACATGCAAACCTATCAGGGAAGGGGGTGCGCGACTCCCCCACGGCCCTCGGCTCCACCGAACTTGCCTAAATTCTTTACTAGTCGTGATGGCTTGCAAACCTCGGGTTCATTTTTTCAATCATTCTTTTTGTGTATTATGTGAAAATGCAGGAACGTGGAATTGACCATGTGTAACCATTTTAAAATGTATGGTTTAGCGGGAGTAAGTGCATTCTCAATGTCGTGGGGCCGTTAGCACCCCCGGGGTCTGGAACGCAATCTGTGTTTTTTAAGCCTTAAGTGAGCATGTCAGCATCTCTGTGGAGCACAGAAATTCCGAGTCGCATGCACCTTGCTGCCCCTCGGTCTGTTTCAGGCTCTCCCACTGCTCCCGCCTGCCATGCCCCCTCCTGCCATGCCCTCCTGCCATGCCCACGGCCCTGCCGTGACCCCCACCTTCCATACCCCCTGCTTGCCATGCCCCACCTGCCATGCCCCCTGCCTGCCATGCCCCCCTGCCTGCCATGTCCTCTGCCTGCCATGCCCCCTGCCTGCCATGCCCCCCTGCCTGCCATGTCCTCTGCCTGCCATGCCCCCGCCTGCCATGCCCCCCTGCCTGCCATGCCCCTCCTGCCATGCCCCCTGCCTGCCATGCCCCCCTGCCTGCCATACACCCTGCCTGCCATGTCCCCCCGCCACACCCCCTGCCTGCCATACACCCCGCCTGCCATGCCCCCCCCCCGCCATGCCCACAGCCTTGCCGCTCCGGCACCTGCTGTTCTCTCCTTGCTCTTCACTTTCTCTTCCCAGAAATGCCCGTCCTTCTGGGCCATGCCCACCCGGAACTGTCTAAAATCCACATCAAAGTCTTTGTTCTTACTTCTGCTCACTCACTCTTCAGTCAGCAATTCCCTGTGCCCGATGTTGTGTTGGCATAGCTGGTGGGATGTGTTTCTTGGGTTCTCCAGAGAGAGCCGAGGGGGGAAGCTGCAGCCTGAGTCCAAGGGCAGGAAAAGATCCAGGCCTGAGGGTTCCTCCTACTCTGCCTTTGTTCTAATCAAGCTTCAACTGATTGGACAAGGCCCACCACACTGGGGAGGACAAGCTGCTTTACTTAGTCTGTTCAGTCGTCCAACGCCAACGAGAACCTCCTCCAGAAACATTGTCACAGACACACCCAGAACCGTGTACCAAGTTTCCCGGAACGTTGACACATAAAACAACCATAGCACGTGACCATCACTCGTCTGTGAGTTTCTCAGTCTGCTGGGCAGGAACTAACGTGAGTGCATGCTCAGCATCTCACAGGTGCTGTCTAGGGCAAGGTCTTACACCGCAGGGCCGCTCCCCAAAATGATACTGTGCCCATTGCATGAGGGGGTGATGTTGCTCGTTGAGGATCCACGGTCCCCTTGCGATGGGGCTCATGGTGGGTTCGCTGGACACCAAGCACCTGTCCTTCCCTGTGTGTGACACTGACTTGTGTGTAGACAGCTATACATTTCCAAACTCTGTGTTTTCTGCATTGTCCATAATAAACAAATCTTGGTTTCTTGAAGGAAAATAGTTTAAGCCTTTAAAACAAGACAATCCAAAACAAAGGACAGTTAAACAATAGCCCTGAAAACGGCAATTCTGGGTGGTGCTACTGGAACTAGACTAGACCTAACAGTGGCCAGCGGTGGGCAGGCTTATGTCCCCCGCAGAAGGTGCAGTTCGGGAGGGCTTCCCACAGGAGGAGGGTTTGGGATTAGATGAGCACCAGGGAGTTGGGGCCAGAGCCCCACTCTGAGCCCACGTGGCCCACACTCTGTGGCATAGTAAACACCAGACTCCGTGTCCCGTGCTCCGCGCAGGGCGCTGCTGTGTGACCCCGTCTGCCCAGCAGACCAGCCCAGGCGGCTCCCACATCTTTGGTTTCAGAAAACCCATTTCTGGAGTGGCTTTGACCCCACTCTAGGTTTGGGGGTTCTGAGATTTCTGACACCCCGAAGTACCAGCCGCAGCTTCGTGACCTGCTCGTTCCGCTGCCAGCTGGCTGGGCGATCCACAGACATTGACAGCACGCAGGCAGGACATCGTTCTCCAGCCCCTTCTCAGCAACTCGGGCACACTCCCTGAGCTCGGGACGGCCACGTGACGGGATCCCATGCCTTCAGACGCAGACAGGCTGCTCTCTGTGTGCAAAGGTGAAGCGGTCCCCGAAAGACGCTGGTGGAAAAGGCAAGATTATGACAATTTATGCAGCATGGCCCTGTTTATTGAAGACAGAGCGGTCATGCAGACACACACGTGGCCTTGTGTCTGCATGGGCTCTCTCTGGGGGTCTCCACCCAGTCTGGTGACAACGGTGCCTTTGGGAAAGGGGTCTGGGAAACTTTTTATTACATATTTCTTTGGAGTGCTTGAATGCTTCCCCATACTACACACTATTTTAACGTCACAATAAGCTCATAATTTAGGTTCCTGATGAACTGCAGGTTGGAGATCAACAGGTCACACTGTCCTTTTACCCCTAATTCTTAAGGAGACCCCCAGCCTCCCGGCCGACTCCCCACATGCCAGTCATAACCAGTAAAAAGACGTCTGTCCTCCATACCCTGAACACAGGCATCACTCCCTCACCTTCCCGGAAAGGGGCTCTGGATACTCTGCCCTCCGGAGAGCCCTCGGTCCTCGAGCTCACTGTGTCCAGGGCAGCGCCTGGCCCTCGGGAGCCGGGGTGTTTTCGCACCTGCTCAGACGGACCACCATGTGGCAGGCCCGTGGGCTGGCAGGCCAGGGATTTGTGGGAGTTGAAGCCATGTTGGGCTGAGAGGTCTCAAGTCTGGGCTTCACGTTGGCCGTCACTGGGTTCAGGAAAACAGAACTCCTTTAAGCCCATGCAAATGGATTTATTTAAAACTAACTGCTTAGAGGTTTGCAGCTGCCCCTTGCAAATCCTCTGTAACCATTTCAGGTGGAGGCCGATGCCTCCAGGGACGCCGAGGGCCACGGAAGGAAGGAAGGAAGGAAGGAAGGAAGGAAGGAAGGGAGGAAGGGAGGGAGGGAGGAAGGAAGGGAGGGAGGGAGGGAGGGAGGGAGGGAGGGAGGGAGGAAGGAAGGAAGGAAGGAAGGAAGGAAGGAAGGAAGGAAGGAAGGAAGGAAAGGGGGTGTTATTCTGAAAGCAGCAGCCTGGGGGGGGCAGCACAGCCTGACCCAGGGGGCTGCCCCGTCCTGGGCCAGACGCCAGCAAGCCGGGGCCTGTCCGGGACTGTGCTCGAGCCAGCTCACAGCCTGCGGAGCAACCTCCCAGCGCTGCGCTCGGTGACATTGTGTCGAATGCGAACGTCCGCCCACCCCGGGGGCGGTGATGTTACCTGGCACCGTGCGGGCCGTGTCTGCTCCTTCTGGTCACATCCGGACAGGCTTCTCCTGCTCACCACAGGGCTGACTCCCCCACTGCGCTCCCTGTGCCCACGATGCTCTGAGTGTAGAGAACACGCGTGTCGACCCTGAGATCTCCTCCCCAGGCGGGGGGGGGGGGGTGGGAAGGCGCAGGGGCTGTGTCTCCCTGTCTCTGTTCCCAGTCCGCCCGCGCTCCTCACACACCCACTGGAATCGCGGGAGGCAGGTGGCGTCCCCGTCACGTGTCTGCATCCTCCGAGGAGCCCCCGGGGCTCTGCTTCCTGCGGGACACCCGTTCTGCTGCGGGAGAGGGAGCAGGGAGCACAGCTGCTCCCCTGCACACCTCGCGTCGATCCCTGTGCGGCGATGCAGCTTTTTCCTCCTGTCTGGGCTCCTTCACCTCCCGTGCTGGTGGAGTGTGGGGCCCAGAAGGCGTGTGCCCCACAGCCCTCGGCGGGAGCAGCCCGGGACTCAGAGCTGCTGCTGATGGGACCACACCCTGATGGCTTCCACTTCCTCTGCGCCTGTGTTGGGTCTAAACTGTGTTCCGTTAGGAACCTTGCTCCCCTTTGCTGGCATACTTAATTTGTGCCCTCTTTGAAGGCATTTGGGGACCGCAAAGGTGAAGGCGTATGGTCCTGGCCACACGTGTGCTCCACGGGCTGTCACTGGGGTCACGGCCCCTGGTGGAGGTGGAGGCCGGCCTGGGGGCTGTCGCTGGCATCTGGCTGCGTGTGCAGCTGGCTCAGACCCTCGCTGCAGCCATTCTGCCCATGGTCATGCTTGTCCCCTCGGGCTTCTGGAGGGCATTCTGCACTGGCCGCTGAGAAGTGGACAGCAAGGCCCTTGCCACTGGTCGGGGGCCAGAACCGTCACGTGGGGCCCTGGGGTGGCTGCCTTGAGTGCGGGACTCGGCCCTGCCCTCTTGGCACAAGCCAGAGCACGGGGAGAAAGCTGGGCTGCCAGGGGCAAAGCAAAGGTGGAAGAGGGCTTGGTCCAAAGGCGTGGCCCAGGGAGGCGTGGGAGCGTTTGAGCACACGAGGCTCCACTAGAACATACTAGAAGCCGAGTACCCTGGATTCTGGCTACTCACATCAGTAACGCCTCTGCTCTTGGGGAAATCAGGGGGGTGGAAAGAAGATGGGCTTTCCCTGTCCTGCAAGAGCCTTCGGAGAAGGGGACACTCAGACTTCAAATTTCCAGGGAGCCAGTGTGTTCTCAGGGTCCCCCGGTGTGATTTCAGGAGGTGCTGTGAAGGCGGAGAGCTGATCTTTCCCTGCAGAGGGCGCGGTGGGTCCAGGGCTGCGCCCGTGGTTTCTACCGGGTGGGGTCACTTATGCACGTCCTGAGTTCCTGTGTTCAAATCCCAGCTCGAGCTCTTGAATCCTCGGCAAGTGAACCACTCTGTGCCTCAGTTTCTTCATCTGCAAAAAGGGGGGACTCACAACAACAATTCTGTAGGAGTCTTGTGAGTTCCAGATGAGGGGGCTGTGATACCAGCGTGTGAGCACCCCGCGAACGTGGGCCCTGCTGCTGTAACCCTGGCCTGGCCACCCGTGTGGTGAGTGGTGCCAGTGGCGCTTGTGGGCCTGAGGCTGGAGCCTTAGTCCTGCCAGGGAAGCTGGGCAGAGCTGAGGCGTCACCCGTGGTGCCCCACGTCACAGCGGAGACTGGCTAGGACGGACACGCCTTCTGATTTTATGCCCGTAAGCGTGTGTTGAGATAAATCTACAAGATTGTCCAAATTCTGGCTGCCCATTACTTTTTTTATGTTTTTAAGATTTTATTTATTTATTTGACAGAGATGGAGCGCACAAGCAGGGGGAGCGACAGGTAGAGGGAGGAGCAGGCTCCCCGCTGAGCAGGGGGCCCGATGCGGGGCTCCATCCCAGGACCCTGGGATCACGACCTGAGTGAGCCACCTGGGGCCCCAGCCCATTACTTTTTTGAAAGGAAAGTCGCCTTTAGGGAAGATTCATGCCCCAGGCTTTCCCTCCTCCTCCTCCTTCACCTTCTTCAGTACTTAATCTGCAGAGGGTTGCCGTGGAGGATTTGCAGAGGGCGCGACAGGCTCCGCGGCAGCTTCCCAGGAGGGAGCTGAGATCCACGGTTCCGGAGCACCTGCCCTGTGAGCACACTGCCACGCACGCTGTGTCCACGTGGCTCCTGGGCCACCATTTACTCAGTATTTTGCTATGACCCAATTATGTTTGAAATTCAATGTGTTATCTAAATAGTAAAATGTGTCTCAGCAGCTGACACAGAAAGCTGTTATCATTAGCACACGTGGACGAGGAGCAGGGCTGTATGCCATTCCCGCATCCGTTCCAGTGTATAGACACACGAGTAAATAATGCATAGTATGTATATTCCTGAACGAGAGATTATACACACGCACACATTCTTGAACGGAGGGTGGTAGTGTACGTAACGCATAATCGTGTGTGTGCACAGGCCACCCCTTCCGTGCTGGGGAGCGCGAGCGAGGAGGTGCTGTTGGTCTTGCCTGCATGGACTTGACATGCCCGAGTGGGAAGCTAGCGTCAAACAGGCGAGCACGCGATTAGCAGTAGGGAGAGGCCACCTGAGAGCTTAATGGGTTGGATCCTAATGAAACGGGCCGTGAGGACAGGATCTCATAGCAAACAAGATTGGGGTGTGGCCTGAGTGGCTCCAGACGTGTAGACCGTGTCCTTTACAATGGTGGACCATTGTCCAAACGCCGGCCTGTGTCCTGGCCTTCGTTTCCCCTCAGTTACACCTGCTCAGTCAGACCCCTCTGTGCTTCATTTGCCAACAGACCCGTGTGTTCGATGCAACCGGAGAGCAGAGGGTCAACACGCAGCGGGCAGACGGGCACCGGCCTCCCTGAACTGCGCTGCTGGGGGTGGGGGGCGGCGTGCGGGTGCGAAGCAAAGCCCTGTGACCGGGCTTCCTCCTCTGAAGTTTCTGGGCTTTGTATAATAACGCGATACTGTGGTTGGAGCGGTGGGCGATTTTCCTCGACACGGCGCTGCAGGCCACGGAGAGCAGGCGACTGTCCTTCACCCAGTAACTGAACCTGTGGTTGGTTCTGGACTGAAAACCCAGCGCCCACTGATGACCCTGAGTCGGGCTTCGTAATATTCTGCCCTTCCGACTGCAGCTTCCTGCGGAGGGTGAGCCCGCAGGGGCCTTGCAAACTGCCGAGACCCTGACTGGAGAGCAGTCGCCCCAGGGACAGGAGCACGAGCCAGAGAGCCGGGAGCCAGGGAGCTGGGGACGAGCGCCGGCCCTGGACACTCCGTGCCCGCGCCTCCCAGTCGGCTCTGAGAGCAGCTCTCAGGCGTGGGACCGACAAGCAGAGGAGGAATTCCTCGCCACATTGTTTTACACGAGGACGCAAAGCTTTGTGTCCGTCGGCACCTTGCAAACCCACAGTCAGAGAGTGGGGGCACCTGCTCGCTGCCATGTGAGACCATGAACAGAGCTGGAGAGAGAACAGCTGGGCACCCGCATGCGTTGCCCCCGCCACAGGCAGCCACGGGCAGCCGGCACGTGGACATGACTCAGAACATGCCTGCTCCACACGTGGCCCCCAGGCTCAGAAGTGGACACGCCGACCTTTTGCAGGCAGACAAGATGAGGACTCGGGCTGAGCAGACATGATCGCACGTACTTACCTGTGAGGTTTTCGGGATGGGCCAGAAACCATGTTTGCAGGGACTGTGGTGCCATGTGACGGGATGTCTGTATATGCTATTTCCTGTTGCTCTGTTCCTTCACAGAGTCGCTTAACTGGTTTAGAGAACTTTCTCCACTTTTAAATGTTTTACACACTTATATGTATACTGTTCTATATTCCCAGTGCGCCCACCCAGTGAGGCCAGCGTCCTGTTCCTAACTAGGAGACTGAGGTTGGACACTCCCACCATGCAGACCCCCTGCCCCCCAACACACCCACGGTCTGCTGCCACTCTCCTGTCGCCTCAGGGTCTCTGGAAAGAATTGGGTTTAACAGTGCAACTTCCCCCGAGTTAAACGTCGAAACAACTGGAATGAGTGGTGCACGCACACACTCCACACTGAGCCCCGCGTGTGCTGGGCCCGCGGCACGGCTGTGAGCTCCACACTGAGCCCTGCGTGTGCTGGGCCCACGGCACGGCTGCGAGCTCCACACTGAGCCCCGCATGTGCTGGGCCCGCAGCACGGCTGTGAGCCCCACAAAGCAGCACCCACGGCCATAGGCCGTTTGCAGATGTGTGGGCAGGGCCCGGGGGGCAAGGGAGGAAGACCCTGGCAGCTGCAGAGTCCGTGGTCTGGCTGCCCGGCGCAGGAAGGATGGGGGTCCGGCCGCAAGGACTGGATTGGATGCCCTTCTGCCGGGAGCAGTGATCCCAGCCCCTTTCCATCAGGCGGGTGGGAAACTGGCCCAGGAGCCACAGCTCCCCCTGAGGACGTGAAAGAGGGGAGCATCGCCTCTCCCCGGGGAAAAAGTGGCATCCAGCACATCAATGAAACCAAGATGGGATGGATCAGGCTTAACCATGAACTACAGCAGAAGGAAAGCGCAGCCTCTGCCTCCCCTTGACCTGCGCGTCACGCACCCCGTGTCTCGTGTGGGGAGAGAGAATGAAGGACCCCATGAACAGATGGGAATGAGGGGGGCTGTGCTGGTGCGTTTCCCGCACCGTGACCCCGGGGCTCCCACCGTGGGGCTGGGCCAGGCAGGGTGTGCGGGGGGCTGGGGCCCCCACGGCTGGGGAGGCACCGAGGTGCCCTGCGGGGTGTCCCGCTGCCCCCGCCTCTGTTGGGGTGACAGATGGAGGGGAGGTTCCGGGTGGGGGCAGACGCGGGGCTCAGCCGACGCACGAGAACTGCAGAGCCTTAAATACTAAAGTTGACGACTCCTTTGCTCTGGAAAAAGCAGAATCTAATTACCTTCCTGTCAGGGCTGGTGGCCGTGGAGGAAGAGGAAAGAGAAGGAGCCGCAGACGAAACAGCAGCCGTAGGTGCAGTTGCTGAAAGCTCCATTTTCTGGGTCTTCCTGGCGGTCATATTTCTTTTTCCTCCAGAGCATTTCGCTTACTTCATTTATAATAAATAACCCCTAAGCACATCCTGTATTTGCTCACAAGACAGAGTTAGAAATCATAAGAAAACACCACAAAGAAAAACTTGGTCTCAGGAAAGGAAAGTGTATATATGTATTTTCTCCAGAAGCACGACTTGGCGCTCTTATTACCAGTTCGGGGCGTCATTTAACTTTCCGGGAGGTGTTTGCCTGGCAGACCCCCTCCAGCCCGTGGCCTCGCGACACACGCGTGCGTGCACACAGACGCGTATCAGCCAAGGTGGAGTGATTTTATCCCAGGAAAGCTCTTTCCGGCCGGGACCGTGACATTAGCACAGGGCTCAGGCGATGCCCTAACAGCTGCACGGCCGCTTCTGCAGCCTCCGGCCCTTCCGTGCACAGTGTGTGTTGGAAGCCAAGGCGCATCCAGGGCGGTTCTGTTTTGCCCCCTGGGTGTCCACGAAGCCGTAGGACGGCCCAGGCACCCAGGACCCGGTGTGTGTGCTCTGGGGGCTGGTGGTTCTGACACCCTCCAGGATTTATTTCCCATATGCCTGGGTCAGAAACAGGAGGGAAAGAAGTAGGAAAAGAAGACATAGACTGCAAGTGATCTCAACTCCTTTATCAGCTGGAGCTGGTCGTGGAAGTGAGGCCTGCAGGTGCGTGTTGAGCCAGATTCCCAGGTGTGGGGCGGCCGGGGACGCGTGCTGGGTCCGTGGGCGCCATGGGTGGGGGAGGGGAGTGGGCGGGCGGCCACGTGTGTCCTTCCTGATGGGCCGTGTTGGGTAAGAAGTAGGAGAGAAAATCGTGTCTCTAGAAAGCCTGAGGGCTGGCAGGTGCTCCCTGCCTTTTAGAAAGGAGAGCTTGCGTTCGCAGTCAGGGCTCGCCTTGTCTTTGGAAGAGCGATGGCCCCACGTTGGAGCCGAGGGCTGCTGCGCCATCCCACGGCGGAGCGCGGTTCTGCGGGGGTTGGGTTCTGCCCTCTCTGTGCGGGGACGGAAACGGTGAAGTGACGTGTGCACGTGTTAGCGATATTCAGCAACAGGTGCAGCTGCTACCGACCGAAGCCCACAGCACGGCAGTCCCTGCTCTCAGGACGTTTGTTTTCATTACGTGATTCTCACGAAACTCTGCGAGGTCGGGGCCGTTGTCATCGTCATGAGCTGGAACGAGGAGACTGAGGCATGTGGGGAACAGCCGCTCGGCGGCCGGGAGCCGGTGGACCCACGCAGCCGCTCACCGGATCCCGCCCTCCCCAGCCCTTCGTCTGAGAGGCAAGGACCTGGGCCTTCCTGTTCTTTCCGCCAAGAGGCCCGCACGGCCAGTGGGGCCCCCAGCACAGGGTCACTGAGCCTGGGGAGCAGGTGACACATTCGGAAATCTCCCGGGCAGTGAGGGGCAGCCATGAACACGCAGCCCCTGGAAGCTTCGGGATACTAGTGCCACGGGGAAACCGAGGTTGTGAGGTGTCGCTCACAACCGCGAGGTCTCGTGTCTGCTGAGAAGTCAAAAAAGAAAACCCAACACCCCCACCCTCCCCCCCCAACAGCAAACCAAAAGCAGGAATGAAATGAAACGAGGTGGGCTTGGCACTTGTTGCCGCGCCTACGGCCTGCGCTCCCAGGCGAGTTAATTGACTTCTCTGGGCCAGTATCTCCGGCTCGTGTGCAACAAGACTCAGACTGTGCTGCTCACTGGGAGGATGGAGTGGGGCGGCGGGGGGGCAGGCAGGGAGTGAAAGTGTCCATCGCGGTGTCTGGAACCCAGAGCAGGACGGTTGCGGAGGCCCCGGGGGTTGCTCCACAGGCAGCGTGTGCTGCCCTCCGAGTCAGCCGTGTGGTGGCCCCTGGAGCATAGCCCTCCGATGGGCCCTCTTCCGTGACCCGTCTGCTCCTGCGATTTCTGGGTTATGGCCATGCCGTCCTTGTCTGTTGGGGGAAACGCCAAGCTGAGCCTCTTCCTGCCTCTGTGGCTGGAGGGCCCACTTGGCAATTGTCCCACGGTCCCTCTCCTATCTGAGGTCTGCGGTCCCTGTGCCCTCTCCCAACTCCCACCCTGCCAGCCCTTCAAACCTGGAAGGACAGGGGCCGCGGCTTCGTGGGGTCCGCTCATTGCATTCCCCTGTGATTGGCCACTCTCCGCCCTAAATGTCAGACGGCGTGAGAACATAAGCTACCTGGCCCCAAGCGGGCGAGCTGCCCTCCGAGCCCACTGAGCCTCCTCCGATAAAGGCCCCATCTCCTCTCCCTGTGCAAGTCTTTATTCACGTAGATGGCCGTGGAGTCTCTTCCTAACAACTATCCCATGACTTTGATTTTCCTGCTACTTCGGCTGAATAATGGATCTCTGCGATGCTTCTCAAACCTCCACGAAGATAAGAACTTTCTGAGTGATTTGCTCAGTGTGACGATTTCCAGGCCCCACCCAGGCCAAGGATCCGCGGCGGCGGGCTGCCTACCCCCATCCCCGCCGGACATGATCAGGACGATGCCCGCACTCGGCCCCTCCGTGCTCCTTGCTGTGGAAATGAGGCCGCAGACACAGACCCTGCTGTAGGGGACTCTTGCTGGCACGCTGAGGTGAAGGTGCCCCTCCTCGCAATCCTGTGCCCCCCACGCCCCCGGGGTGCGGCCCGATCTGCAGGGAGGGTCCTTGCAGGAGTCCTTAGTGAAGGTGGAGTCATTCTGGAGAAGGGTGGTCTTTACTCCAATAGGACTGGGTGCCTGTAAGAAGAGGAGACACGCACAGACACGTGCACAGGGACACGGCCACGTGCCGACGGGGCAGAGGCCGCAGGGATGAGTCTGCAAGCCCAGGGGCACCAAGGTCTGCAGGCGCCGCCGAAGCCGGGGATGGGCGGGGCCGATTTCAGAGCCTCCTCAAGGGACCGGCTCTGCAGACACCTGGGTGCCCGACGTGGCCTCCGGAGCCGTGGGGGAAACGTTTCCGTGTGTTTAAGCAGCTCAGTGTGTGGAAATGAGCTCTGGCAGCCCTGGGAACCGGAGAACGAGGTTTGCTGGATTTGTGCTTCAGGGAGAAAGCAGGGAGCACCCACCAGCCGGAAGCCAGAAGGCCCCCTGACCTGGGTTCTCAACAAACCGATGTCCACCGAAAGACTTGTTTGCAGGAGGGAATGCCCAATCTTCAGCTGAAGAGGGATTCATTAAACTTGGGAAAGAGGGACATCATAGCCGCCAGGGGAAACACACATTTGAAAAGAGATTCGAGGATGCATTTGAACACGGGGGTGGCAGTAAACCAAGAAAGCCTGCATCAGAAAAGACACGTGTCCGTTGGAACACGAAAGGGGTCTGTGTTCACTCAGAGTCTGCGCCTCTTAGACTGTGGGGCAAGGGGTCCTAACGGGAAGGATTCTCCCTTCATTCCTGCAGCCCTGCCTGCTTCCCCGCCTCCCAGACACATGGAACTTCCCTCATCACTTGGAAATAAAATAAAACGTGCCCCGAACAGCCTGTTTGGGGTCACTTTGGAGAGTGGGAGAGCTGGTGGGTCTCAGCGAGCTGGTGAGGCACGTCCGAGGACCAGGCCAGGGCTGGGCTCGGTGGGGGGACGTGTGCCAGGGACGGGGGTGGGGGGTGCAGAGAGCACACGCAGGGTCTCGGCCACCTTGCCCAGGGACTCACTTGGCATCGAGGTCCCTGTTGCTCATGTCACAGATGCAGCACGAGACCTTCCTCTTCTCTGTCTGGGCGCCTGGGAGGGTTCCAAAGGGTTTATATTTGGTACTAACAACCATGCTAGGGTTTTGCCTCGGGGGCAAGGGCCATTTCGCTACTGTTAGGCTGATAAATGTTCCCAAACCCGAGGCTGTTCTCACATGCTTCTCCCCAGCCTGCTCCGAAGGTCTTGACAGGCAGAAGTGCTTCTCCCCCGGGAACGGGGAACGGATGCGCAGGGCAGATCAGTTGGCCCATGGTAATTCACCTGTTATGCCCCCAGATTTACAAGCTGTAACGCGACCCGGCAGCAAGGATGAAGGGGGCCCCATGAGCCCTCGAGGTTCTCTCGTGATCCAGAATAGTCCAGGGCGCCTGCTGTCCCCATGGAGGCCTTCTCTAAATGGACCCCCATTTTTGGCCACGGCTCTGATGTTTACCCCAGAGCGGTGGGTTTCAGGTCCCTGCCAGTCAGTGGGGTTATGTAAACAAGCCTGCCTCAGCCTCCTGGGGGAGCCAGGCCACCCACCCCCCTCACCTCAAGGCCTGCCTCCGAAGCCCCTGCTTGTGTTCCGTGTTGATGGGCACGACCCCAACGCACCCATTTGACAAACGTTCCCATCGGGGGAACCCCACAGCCCTGTCCGCGTCAGCTCATGCAAACGGATCCTTGGCCAGTCTTTGTTCAAACTAAGTAAAAGCCTTTCAGTTTGCACTTGGGAAAAAAAAAAAAGATTCAGGTTGACTTGTCCTTCTGGCTTATGACAAGAACACATTTCAAGGGGCCCCCGGCGGCTTGTCTCCCTCTGACTCTTGTCACGTTCGGCCCCAGTCGTCAGCCCTAAGCAGGGACACGCACGCACAAATCACGCACACTGTTTCCTCGCTCTCCCCCTGCTGCTTGCTCGTAAATCCACACTGCTGCGTGTCTCCTTGGTCCTTCCCTGACCTGGTGACCGGCTCGATTCCGACAGTGGCCGGCAGAGGCTGCACCCTGAGCAGGTCCTGAGCGCCTGCCTGTGTGTGGAGCTCATGCTCCTGGCACACGTCCCTAGCTCCTGGCTCGCTCAGCGTGGCCCGGGGGGCAGCCCAAGGCCGTGGGGCTCTCAGGGGCAGGGCTGAGTTCTGCAGCCCGGAGACCGCCGCCCAGGTGTTGGGAAGGTTCTGTCCAGGTGGGGGTTGGTTGTGGAGGTGGCCTTGCCTCCCGGGCTCTGCAGATCACCCCGGAGGGCAGGCTGGACTCCTTCCGTGAGGACGGCTCTCCCCTGACGCCCAGCAAATGCTCCTGTCGCCTTCTTGACCAGGTTGGCTCGTCTCTGCGGGGGGCTCCGTGTCTGTGTCTCTGACCTGACCGTTCCGTTTGTGCTTCTCCTGGGAGCATTTGTTTGTAGAGTTCCTAACGTGGCAGATTTTCCTTCCCAAATTTGGCTGCAACAGTGTCTCCCATCAAATACGCTCCTCTGTGCTGCGGCTTTGCCCTGCCCCCACCCAGGAGTGGGGTCTGCTGCCCCCCAGGCCAGGGAACATGGGCGGGCCTGGCAACCTGCCTGGAACCAATAGTACAGGGAGTCAGTTACCACGTGAGACACCGGCATCCAAGACAACCGTGCCGCTGAGAGGTTCTGGTCTACGGACGAGACTCCACACGGGAGAGAGACAGAGACCACCTAGGGGCCCTGCTCACTGCCCCAGATGAGACCCCTTGAAGCAGAGCAAAACACCCAGCCAAGCCCGTCCCATAGTCTGGGCTCACAAACTGTGTGGAAAAGCAGTAGTTGTTTTAAATTCCTAAGTTTTAAAATGCTTTCTTATGCAGCAATAAATAATTAAAACACATATACCCACAACAGCCACAGATATTTGAAGTTTGGAAATAATTATTAGCATTTCCCCTGCCTCATCCATTTTTCCAAGGGAATACTTTTCAAAGTCTAGATAACAAAGTTTTCAGAAAGGGAGAACTTCAGAGACTAACGTTCAGTCCGTTGGAGGGATAAGAGACGTGATCGAGGACCCATTGCCGTGTGGCGGGCCGTTGCTGGAGCCGGGAAATCCCCAGAGACCATCTGTGGGTTTTGTCAGTTTGGGTCCTGTGGGCCCTTCCAGTCCTCGGAGTCGTGCCAGAGACCCCAGCTCCCCCCACCCCCGGCCCTGCCACGCGTGCCGACCCCAACTCTCTCAGGGGTGCTCTCCACCTCCACGCACCTTGCCGGTGGGGGTCCATGAGAAGTTTTGTTGTTCAGCAGCTCTTCCATGAAAAATTCTTACAGACCACTGATCTTGTCTCGGCGTCCATGTTTCATGGCTAAGCCCTGTTGTACTTTATGTGGGAAAACAGACTCAGCAGTTTACAAAGTTGTCCCACACGACTTCGTGAGTTCCTGACCACAGTCCCACGTCCCTGGGACCCCTGTGACCACGGACAGGCATGGACGCAGGCCGTGCATCCAGTGTCTTGGGGGACGTCCATCCTCCTGTGTCACGGGAGACAGTTCCAACACAAGCCCAGGCCCAGGAGAGGAGGCCTTGGTTACACACCTGGTCATCATCGCTTGGCTCGCGGGAGCGCAAGGCTTCCCGCCAGTGGAGTCCCGCTAAGCCTGAATTGAACCGGGTTTCCTTCTAAGTGATGCATTCTAGTAATAGAACGACGCATTTAGGAAAATAAATATATAGGAAAATGTTGTGTGGACATAAGATCTTTACTGATGAGCCCTTTAAAAACCCTCGGTGTGCGTAGTCACGCTCGGAGAGGTGCCGCCGAATGGAGTCAGAAGACTCTGTGCGTCGTAGCGGACAATGCAGACGGCTTTATTCTCAGACGCCTCTCTCGCTGCACCCGAACCAAAGTCTCTTGGCTGTTCTGTCTTTGGGGCCTGCGAGAGCTCACCTCACGGTGCCGCTCAGATCCCACAACCCAGACCTTGTCACGGCGCTGGCGGCAAGTCGCCCCAGTGTGAGGCCTGCGGGCCGCTCCACCTGCCTCCAGGGGCCTAGGGGCCCGTCCCCAGGTCGCGGATGTGCTTGTCGAAGGAAAGGAGGCCCCCCCGAGAGGAAAGCTGATGGCGAACACAGACGAGGAGGGGAGAGACCCTCACACACCAAATGACGGGGGTGAGGACACTCAAGAATTTTAGTTTCTTGGAGTCTGAGTTCTACGTCACACCCCACCTGAAAATGAAATGTTGGAGACACTCACACAGGTAACCTGACCCGTCTACAGGTTAACAGAAAATATAGACTCACACTCTCCTTCCTCGTCATCTGCTTGGACCACAAGTACACTGGTCGGTACATGACACAGGCTTCTCTCGAATGCTCCTGCTGACGCTTCCCCACCACGGAGCGCCATGCTGACATCATTATGCAGTGCTACCAAGAAAAAACAAAAAGTTATTTGCTAGAAATTGCTTGGGTTATGAAATTTAGTCCAAATCCTTAGGGAAATAAATTGGGCTACATCCCAAAATTAAAAATGATCAATAGTCCATTTCAAGGGCGTATTTAATCAATGCTAACCGGGTTCTGATAAGCTGCAGTGTTGTTCGAGTGGCTGGACTCCTGCACGGACTCCGTAGTCGTCGGTGACCACGTTTGTTGCAATTATCTCTGCTTATCCAGTAATTAGCTGTCTTTTGTATTTATCTTTACATTTAGAAAGTCACATCTCAATGTTGCTACTTGGTAGAAAATAATTTCCCTTTACTTCTCTTTTTAAGCCTGTATTTTCCAAGAAATCAAATGAGCTAACTCGGGTCATCAGTCTCAATTTACTTTAAAAAACTTTAAACAGCAAGAAATGAAAAGTCATAGATATTGTTTTCACATTAATTTGCATGTAAATGATACTATCAGTTTATCCCTTATTGTTTAGGGAAGGTGAATCTTATAAAAATCAAAGGGGAGTTTAAATCAACGCCAGCCAAGACGAAGCTACTAATAATGTTTTCTGAAGTCTTTTATCATTTGTATTCAAAAATATTATTTATTCCTCACCGAAGCTTGATGAGGCTTCTGGTCTTTGCAGGTTTGTCTGCCTCTGTGGCTGATCCTGCCGGGACCCCTGTGCCCTCGCTCCGGGGACCCTCTCTGCTTTCGCTCTGGGGACCTCTGTGCCCTCGCTGCATAGGACCTCCCTGCCCTCGCTCCAGGGTACCCCTGTTCCTTTGCTCTGGAGACTCCTCTGCTCTCTCTCTGGGATCCCTGTGCCCTCACTCTGGGGACCCTCACTTTGGGAACCCCTGCCCTCGCTCCGGGGACTGGCATCATTCAGGCGCTCGGGTGACTTCCTGCTCATGGTGGCAGTTGGAGTGTTGTCACTGAGTGTCACCGCTGGGGCCACACACTCCGCCCTGCAGCTCCCGGGCAGGAGGTTTGTGTTGGAGCCCAAGCTGCCATCACGTGGCACCTGGCGTGTGCAGATCTGAGCTGGCCTGAGGCCACCCCTCTGCTTGCGGTCCTGCCCGTCAGACGTGCTCGGGAGCCCCATGCCAGCCGCACGTCACAGCACCCCCATCACGATGGCAATGGGTACTGTGTACTGAGCACACCCCGTTGGCTGGCCTCTGCGTAGTTACCCAGTGTCCTCAGAGCAGCTCTGGGGGACCCTGTGGTCGCCGTGGAGGAAAGGCAGGGCGGTGTGAGGGGCACAAGGCTGGCGGTGTCAGAGCAAGGCTCTGGCCCCAGCCAGTCATTTGCAGAAGCGTTTCCTACTAACAGAAGCCCTGTGTCGCAGGTGAGATGCTGGGGTGGGGATGGCCGCGGGCTGTGAGGCTCAGCACATATGGGGACAGGGTGTGACCCCAAGCATCTTGCGGGTGTCAGACAAGCAGCGGGGTGGGAATCTGTCGCTGATTGCTGTTGGACGTTTGCTCTGGAACCTGACGTACCTGTTGCAGATGTTGGTGATTCAGAAGAGGCTGTCTCTCCGTAGCCAGCACTTGCTGTGAGCCAGGCCCTGTGTAGGCACAGGGGGACCCGGGGACGGCTGTCGTCATGCCTGAGCGGGGCCGCATGGGATTACCCCAGGCACTTTGCATAGCAGTGGCTCCGTGGGCCGTGTTCCCGTGTCTCTGCGCTGGGAGCAAGAAGGCACTGGAAACAGCACACGCCCACCTGCGTTGTGAGGCCCCGTGTTCCTCCACCTGCCACACTCCGAGCCCGGATCGCCCCCGGGTCTCCCCTACAGCCCTAACGTCTCAGCATCGTCCTCACAAGGCACGTTCCTGTGCAGATCATTTCCTGGGGGGATACATTTGTGACAGGAGAACTGTTTTTAATTGAGATGCTTTAAAAAAAAAAAATGAAACATGATGGGAATAGAACCTGAAATTTGCTTTGCCACTCGCCAGCACCAAGTCAGGCACGAGCATTCAGCACGACGAGAATGGGAGCTCCAGCACGGGGCGTCAGGAAGACAGATGGGCTTAATTTAGATGTGCTGGCAGCGAGCTCATAAACACAAACCAGTCTCTGCAGCTCAGACGTGTGTCGCTCACACAGCGGCGGAGGGATGAGATGTGCTCGGCGGCTCTGGGGAGACAGCCACGGCCACAGAGGGAAACCACAAAGCCGGGGTTCATTCCAGCAACATTCAGCAGTTAGGGGCACCACAGACGTTCTAGTAAACGCCCAGACGCCCTGGGCTCCGATTGTACCCGAGACAACCCCACTCTTCCGAGGCAGGAAGGCGCTGGCGCTGCCATCAGGGGTGGGGGGGGGGTCCATCCCGTGGCTGAGCAGAGGTGAGGGAAGGAGGGAGGGCCCAAGGATGTGCAGGGGTGCCGTGGTGAGAGAACCTTATGGTTTCATTTAACCGCCCCCCCATCTTCCCTGTTCATGTGCTGTTGGCGAGGACCTCCACCTGCTTCCCAGACAGCAAAGCCCTTGTGCAGTCTGCACGTGACTTTGTTTCCGCAGGGATCTCATGAGGGACCCATCAGCAGCTGAGGAGCCTGGGGTCAGAGAGGTCAGCACACTCCCCAGACACTGGCAACAAGTAGGCGGAGGGGGAGCCCCGTCTGTGGTTTGGGGCCCCAGGCTCAGCCTCTGGTCACGCGGGAGGCTGCAGAGAAGGCTCTGAGGAGACTGGGGTGGGGTTGGCACTGCACAGTGACCCCTCAGCACGGGGACCTCAGAAGTGTCATCCCGACAGTCAGTGGCCCCGATGGTCAGCGGCCCCGATGGTCAGTTGTCCCGACGGTCAGTGGCCCCGATGGTCAGCGGCCCCGATGGTCAGTGGCCCCGATGGTCAGCGGCACGTGGGCTGACAAGCCCGCTGGTCCACGACGCTCAACGCCCTCACTGCTACTGCACAGCCCCTGGTCTCCTTGTGCACTAGTGCGGTGTGTGTGGGTGTGAGCGCGTGTGAGTGTGTGAAGCTCTGGCATGTGTGAGCATGTGTGTGAGCATTGGTGAGTGTGTGAGAGCGAGTGGGTGAGTGTGAGCGAGGGTGTGTGTGTGAGCGTGCATTCGGTTGTGTGTGTGTGTGAAGGTCTGGCACGTGTGTGTGTGGTTGGAGGGGTAGGTCTGAGTGTGAATGCAGCAGTACACGCGCGTGTGCATCTGGTGCACGGGTTGTGAGTGTGCATGTCCCCCCCCCCCGGAGGGCGGGACGCAGAAGGTGAGGACACCACCTCACTGTCTCTCGGGGCGTCGCTGGCCGCGCTGGCCAGGGCTCTGCTCGTGGAAGCATCCAGCGGCCGTTCATTATTTAAAATGTAATACCTTTTGCAGAAAGACTCCAGACTACTTCGTAATGTTTATGTTGAAAAAATATGTAAATTGTTGGTTGCTAAGAAAACAACTTTTTGAAAATTATCAATAAAAGCTAATGGCCGAAGAATGTGTTCTTTGCTTGGTTGGGGATTTCCTCCCCCAGCCCGGAGGGCGAGCACGCACATCGGCGCGGACCCGGCATGGTGCTCGGTGCACATGTGCCCGTGAGGTCTCTCTTGGGATCTTCACACGGTGCTACACATGTAAGCGGGCAGTGGGGTTCACCGGGGAGACAACAGCGGGGCTGCCGTCTCTCACGGCCCGACGGCTTCTCTCTGGCGCTCTTGGCCCCCGCGTCCCCCATGCCCCCCGCAGCACGTGGAGTGCACGCTCCCTGGTGATGCCAGCAGGACTGTCTGGGAGAAGTCACTGATTCTACTTACACGGAAATGCAGAGAAGGAGGATTGCACAATGAAGAAAATAAAGGTATTTTGTAAGAATCTGAGTCACTTTCATCACCAAATGCTAAGACCTCCGGTGGTAGTTATTCAGGTGGCCCGGTGCAGGGTAAGGACGGGGGTGCTGCTGCAGAGCCTGGAAGCTGGGCGTGCCCATCACAGGGTTCATGACAAAGGTGCAGCTGTAATGTCCTTCTAGAAAACAAGGGCGTGTCAGTAACGGGAGCTCTCCAACGGGAAAACTGAAACTCGACTCCCACCCCATGCACTCCACAAGAAAATAATAAACCCCAAATGGGTCAGAAATTTATTTAAATGTGAAAGACAAGGCGAGAAAGCTTTTAGAAGGAGAACATTGGGGAAATATGGCAGACCCTGCGGCAGGCAGGTGCGCCCCGAACACGGAATGATAAGCACTCACCATAAAGGAAAAACTTGATTAATTATATGACATTTGAATAAAAAATTTTCATCATTAAAAGGCTCTATTAAGAAGGTGGAAAGGCAAGCCGCGTGTAGGTGTAGATATTCCCAATACGTACGCTGTAAGAGAAGGAACGGTGCTTAGAGTATATGGACTCCCTCCAATCAATAAGGAAAAGACAGGCAGCTCAACTGAAAAAAATGGGCCAGAAGCTTGACCAGGTTACAACAGTGAGTATCCAAACTGATACTGATTACGAGAAAGTGTTCAAGACCAGTGGTCATCAGGAGATGCATGTGGGAACCACATGGGGCATCCACAGACGTGAGAGGTCGGTGGGTGGGTGGGAGGTCGGACAGCAGCGGACACGGGAAGTGCTGGGACCCTCACCGGGCACTGGAGCGCCTGGGGCTGTGGGTCCAGGTGCTGTGAGGTCTGTCTGCCCACGTGTGTGCACAGCTAGGCTCAGCGTGGCCTGTCATCCAGATTGCCTGCCCACGTCTGCCTCGGGGCGGAAGGGGGGTCGGGCTTCTCAGATGCCACAACAGATCGCTGGAATGATTGATAATCCCGTTTAGATGAAGTTCGACTGCATGCAACCTTAATTATGATGACCTGGATGGCGGTTATTCCTGCGGGGACCATAGTGACCGGATGGAGTATGACAGGGGCTTCTGGGTTCCGGCAATGTTTTATTTGGTGATCCGAATGCTACAGGTTTAATCTAGTTTTGACAATTCTTCATGCTATACACTTAGGCTTCGTGTGGTCTTCCACATTCACGTTATACTGTCCTGAGTACCCATAAAACAAACAAGCTCCATTTACTGCGTGTTCCGTGCGCACCAGACCCCGTGTGCATGCTTTTCCTACATCCCCCCCTTTGATCCTTGCAGGGCTTCTGTTACTCAGGAAGTGCTATCACGGAGAGGCCAAGGGACTGGCCTCCAGCCGGCCCTTGGTGGCGTGGGGGTGTTGACAAGGGGTCCGTTTGATCCCAAGCCCTGGCTCTTAACCAGGATTTATGTTGCTCTTAAAATGAATGTTCTAAGCCGTCCAGTAGGCAATCAGCAGGAATCTAACAGACAAAATGGTGAATGAATGCGCATCATCCAAAGTTCAGCCTCACCAGAAATCACAGAAATACAAATTTAAGCTATGAGGACTTATTTTTCTTCTTTGTCCAATTGGCAATAATCATGAGCATGACATTGGCTGTATTTGGAAAGTTTATGGGAAATTCTTATGCCTTGCCACTGCGGATGTAAATTGTTGCAAATGTCTTGCACATATTTGACAAATATGCATTAAATATTTAAATGAACATAGCCTTTAACCTAGCAATTCCAATTCTAGTGATCTCCCCTAAGAATAATGGGGCAATTACGCAGGATACAGACTGCGAGGTCATTCAGCATCGAGTGTCAGAGCATACAGACAAAATAAAGAGGGAGAAGGCGGGCAGACAGGCGGGGGGCACAGAACAGTCTAAGACACCCCCAAACAGGCATCACTGAATACGTTATGGAACATTCACCGCACAGTGGAGTGTAGTAGAAATCCGTGTCGTGTTGCTCACACAGTGATCTCTCCTGCACGCGTGCGTGCACACACGTGAACATAGCAAACTTTGTAGTGCGTGAGCAATATAACCCAGTCTGTACACGCATGTCATGCTGGTTTTCAGAGCAGTGAATGGATTATTCCAAAATGCAAACAGAGTTTTGGGGAAGGTTAGTAGCATCGTGCTTCTTTATATCATGAGTGTTTTTGTAGGGGCCCTGTGCTTATCCATGTGCACATATATTCTCTGTTCAAACACTTAGGAAAAGGAAACCATATGGATAATGTACACAGAACAGGGTTAAGTGCAAAACTAAGGCTCACGATCATATGCTCCCCGTGATTAAAACCGCGTGGGGTCCGCACACGGGGGAGAAAACAAAAGAAATCCCAACTGCAATGAAATGATAGGATGATTTTTTAACCAATTTGTGTATTTTGTACATCCACGTCAGTTTTGAATACAGAAATGTAAAATGACCCCGCGACCTCGAAACAGAAGCCGTACCTTGAAGCGCAGGTACAAGGCCGGTCTCTCCCCCAGGAGCTCACACTGATGCGGGCTCCACACAGAAGGCAGGCGTCCCCCACATGGCTGGGAGCGGAGCAGGGCTGGGATCTGACGTTGGGGGCGATGACCCCGCAGGGTGCCGTCCACAGCGGGACCTCAGCTTTCTTGCCAGTCAGGTGGGCTCATGGGTCCTTCGGACAGTGGGTCCACCACAAAGGGGCCCCAGTTGGACTCCCACCTGCTGCTGCAGTGACCTCTGAAACTATTAACCCTGTCACCCCTGCCCGAGACGTCTCCCCCGGGGTCCAGTGCACACCCCCGGGGCGGCCTCCATCCTGCTCCCGACACCTCCAGCCCCTCCTCTCCCCCACAGACCTCAGTCTGTCCCTCGCCTCCTCCTGCCAGTTTTGCACTTGCCCACCCGGGCACCACAGGGTCGTGTCACTTCCAAAAGGAGTCTGGTCTCTCTTGCTCTTTCTCTACGTGACCCCAATAAACACACACCAGTACAGCACACACACAATCACACACCTGTGTGCGTGCTTACACCTGCACAGAGACTCACACACCTGTGCTCACATGCATGCACACATGCTCACACACCATCACATGCACACGGCTCTCTACAGGCACACGCAATCACCGGCTCTCCCTTGGCACATGCACACACACCAGCATGCACACGGCTCTCTACAGGCACACGCAATCACCGGCTCTCCCTTGGCACAAGCACACACACCAGCATGCACATGCACACACACGTGCACACACACATGCTCACACACCATCACATGCACACGGCTCTCTACAGGCACACACAATCACCGGCTCACCCTTGGCACATGCACACACATGCGCACACACACACACACACACACACATGCTCACACTGAACCTAGAGTCTCTCCAGACTGCGGCCCATGGACCCTCCTTGCACGACAGACAGCCTGCATTCCTTGATAGTGCTTACCAGCTTCGTAATTCTTAAGTGATTACTGCACGTCTGTCTTTCTGCCCGGACGGGGCACTCAGGCCCACCTCTGTTTTACATGAAGCCATACTTGTGAAACCAGCAGAGAGCCAGGCACCTGCAAGGTGCTCGGAAACATCTGCCAGCCGAGCAGGTGATCTGCCAGCTGAGCAGTCGGGGTGACGGGTGCCTGGCAGCATCGGGGCCTCACCTCACGTCGTCCTGGGGGGCAGGGGAGGTGTGTGGGAGGACCGGCCGACCCCCTGCCTGCCCAGGAGCGAGGAGAAAGTCACCAGCAGCCTGTTTGGGTCTTGTCTGTGGGATCAGCGTCCACACAGGCACAGACACACAGGCACACGTGCAGGTCCCATCACACGCTCTGCAGGTGTCATGACACCATTGCACTTTCTCTATTTCCTGACCTATGCACCCTGCTTCCGGCCTCCCCCTGCCTCCGGGGTCCCACCAGAACGTCTCCACAGGGCCTGTGGTGCAGCCACCATGTCTGACACACCCCGATGGCCCTCAGTGTTCAGACTATGTCCTGGAGCTTCTGGTTTCAGGCCCTTCTACTGAGAGAAATGTCCCAGCACAGAGCCCGGCCGCCTCCCCTGTCCTAGCGTGGGCCACGCCGGAGAGTGTGGATGCCGTGGCGGCATGACAGGGGCTGGGGAGACCGTAGGCCCTGGTGGTGCAAACACTGGGCACGGCACGGCCACAGGAAGGACCCGATGTTGCAAGGTGCTGGCGAGGTGTGACCCCTGCAGACCCCCGGATGGAGCTGAGCACTGACACCAATGTCAAGCAGGGCTCGTGGGGGGTGTGTGTGTGGAAGCATCGCTCCCCCAGCACTAGGCAGATATGGCCTCGATGGAGAGTGGTCTCCCCGTCAGGAGCAAGGGGGCCTGGCTTCAGGGGCTCTGGCCAACACGCAGCAGGGGGAAGCTTCCAGGGCACTATCCTGGCAAGCCGTGATGGAGGGGTGTCTGCAGCGTCCTCTGACTACAAAAGGGATTAGAAATCCAGTCATATTTCTACGACACGTGGGTCAGTCGTGCAGGTGAGGCATTAATTTGCATTTTCTTTTTTTTTTTTATAATGATTTTTTATTATATTATGTTAGTCACCATACAGTACATCCCCGGTTTTCGATGTAAGGCTCGATGATTCATTAGTAATTTGCATTTTCTAATATGCTCCTGCCACGTAGGTATTAAAACAATCTCGGGTGTGACCATAAATTTGGGGGGATTCTAATCGTCTCCCTGTGTACTCAGGGTTTCTTTTTGTGTCAGTAATTGCTTCCTAATTATCTTCCAGTTGCTAAATAACAGTTTACTTAGTTTATCAAACAGAATTTTCTAAAGCACTTCCTGAAGGCATTGCTGACATGTGACTCTGGTTCCCATCACGCGGCAGAAACGAGCCGTTGGCCCCTGTCACTTGTGCAGACCAAACCAGGCTCGGCAGAGCGTCCTTGCGGCGACTGCACGAGGAGGAACCTGGCCCTGCGGTGCCCAGGAGCCGGTGGCCTGCCGTCCCCGGCCGTTCCGCAGGAGCCATCCAAAGCAGTGCGCAGGGGCTTGCGTTGAAGCTCCGATGCGTGAAGAGGGTGGAAGTCGTCATTCTGCCCTCACAGCAGGAAAAAGCTGCGAAGGGAACATCTGAGAACTGAGTTTGCAGGGCACCTGTCTGAGACACCTGGGGGGACAGGTGAGCGCAGAGGCAAGCCAGGATCCACACGCCAGGGGCAGAACCCCGTACAGCCCTAACCGATGGGACATTTCTAGGTAATGTTGGTGAATTGCTGGAGGCCTGCTAGAGTGAGACCCCCGGGGGCTACTGTTTTGGGAGGCTACATGTTCATGGCATTTCCTCTAGGAACCCCACTGGCTTCTCCCAGAGTGGAGCAGGGGAGACCAGCCCCCTCTCCGTGGCTTGGGCAGGGGAAGGGAGAAAGTGACCAGCCAGAAAAAAGCCCGTTGATTGCCACCAAGAAGGGGAACGTTCACCAGAGCTCCACACCCCGAAGGGTAACCTTTGGCCTTCCTTGGCGCAGGGGGCAAAAAATAATAAGAAACTCAAACCAATGTGTGAAGACCAAGTCCAGGGTTGCAGGCCCAGTTAGACTTCCATTTAATCCTCAGATTACAGAATGCTTCCCCTTCCCCTCCTCTTCCCCCACATCAAGCGGCTTCCAGCATAATAACAGTGGATTATTAGAATAGAAAGCTGAAAGGCACAGATGTTGTTTAAGCAGGAGCTCCTGGGGAGACCCAAACACAAGAGACATTTGGAGACGTTACACACATAGTACGTACTAATCTAACTACGTCAGTAAATCCGCCGTATATAAGGAAGCGAACGCGCAGCCACGATCCCGTACAGACGTAAGTGCTCGAGGGTGCATTAATAAATGGAGAGAAGAGACAAGCCAGGCAGCATCATCCCAAATGATTTACGCAGCATCACTCTCCACCCACTAAGGGTGAGCCAGGCGCTTTAGTTAATAATCATGTTTCAAAATTATTTTAGTAATTATAGCACCCAGGCTGTGCTCATTTAAGATGTTAATAGTAGAGGAAACTGGGTGTGGGGTATGTGGAAACTGTGCTATCTGCTCATTTGTCTTGTAAATCTGAAAATTTTCTGAAAAAAAAAAACATTTACTTAAAATGAATATTGAGCATCTACCAACAATATTTTTAGAAAATTTATAATATGTCAGACATTGAGCTGAGCATTTAGTGTCTTTTTTTTAAGCCCCTGAGAGAGGTGTCAGTACCCTCCCTGTTTCATAGAGGAGAAAACAGGTTTAAAGAGAGGATGCCCTTAAGGTCACAAAGTCAGCTGCTGGTGGACAGGTGTCAGCCCGGCTCCTCGGAGCCCAGGCTCCAGGCTCCTGCGCGTGGACAGGTGTAAGCCCGGCTCCTCGGAGCCCAGGCTCCGGGCTCCTGTGAGCCTTGCTGCACAGTGGATGCTGTTGCTTGAACTTACAGACCCTCCCAGGAAACCAATATAGCTTGGTCTCTGAGGATCATTCTTTGCTTACAGTTTCTCCTCTTCTGAGCCCTGGTCTCAGATGGAAGGCTTCACACACCTCTCCCTTGACACATATCCCCTTGCATACACACACATGCATGCCTGCACATGCCCCCTGCAACCCCGAATGCTTTCTTCTGCATGTGTCTCAGAGCCTGCGTGACGTAAGGCTGGCCACCGCATCCCTCTTCTCCCATTTGTTGCCTCCTGTGTTTACACGTTTTACTCACTGTCCAGACTAAGCACACCCTGGCTCTCAGCATCTGGGAGTAACATTCACGCGGGGCACGGTTGTCATCATTTAGAAGTAAGATGGGTCCTAAGTTTAGATTCTTAGCTCTGATAACACTCATGCGAGTCTGATCGGGTTCTGGCCAGTCCAGGGAAAGGACTCTCCAAAGCGTCTGAAGGCTGACAGCCACGCCCCACCCCCACAGGCGCACACACGCTCTTACGCATCCTGTGCGCTTAGCTGCACGGACCCCAAGTAGTCTGGGCGCACGACACACAAGATGACTTCTTACAAATGTGAAAGGATGAACTCAGGGCATCCTTAATTAACATGATGCAGATAAAGGTCCCTTCTATTTCCTTTGGAAGTTGATTCTTGGAACACTGATCTTGTGATGGGGACAAGGCGCGAGGCAGGTGAATAACAATGCAGCTCGGCTACGGATGAGCTTGGAGAGGACTGCAGAGGCTCCTGATGTTGGGGATGGAGCCACCGATTCCAGCAGTTGGCTCGGGGCCTAGGACAAGCTGTTTCCAGACAGCTGTGCTCCAACAGCTGCAGAGTCTTCTAGAAGGACTGCTCAGCTCACCAGGCTCTGCTCCAAATGGCCCCTCTTCTCCCCCCCGTTGGGCAGGTGGGGCGGTTCTGTAGCTACAGAGAAAGCAGCCTCGGTTTGAAACAAGCCGAGACTCTAGGACAGAAGGTCACCAATTCCATGTGAAATGTGGAATGAAATCAGCTGCTAAGAAAACAGGGAACACAGCTCCTTCAACATGGAATGACTGCAAACCTATGTGTCCCCCCAGAAGTAGTCGGGGAACATTTTCTGTCAATGGACAGATGGTTCACTCTAGTCCTACAGGCTCTAAGGTCTTGGCCTCTCTTTAATCATCTCGTAGCATGAAGGCAACCATAGACCATGCCTAAAGAGACCGCTGAGACTGTGTCCCAATAAAACTTTATTTGAAAACCAGGTGGTGGGCCAGATTTGCTCCAAAGGCTGCAGTTTGCCACCCCCAGGTGTGGAGTATGCCTCAGTTTCCCCACAGAGGGGCAAGGAGTCTGGAGGACTCATCCACCATCTCCCCCCGGTAGGCTTGAGGGCCTCACCTCCCTGTGCTTTCTTCCAGTCCACCCTCACCAGAGGACGCCCTTGGGGCTCCCAATGGACTGCCCGATTCCATCCGAGAGCTGCCCCTAGATCCCCTCCATTGCTTCCCTATGTGTGTGACCAAGGAGCTGAGTTCCTCCCTCGCAGGAAGTCCCCAGCTTGAAGGACCGATGACTCTCTTTTGAAAGGTGGAACCCCCATGAGTGTGCTGGCTGCAACTTTTGAGTATGAGATACTCAACCCATGGTCCTCATGGGTTGAAGGGTGGTCCCTTCAAAGATACATTCACATCCTAACCCTGGAATCTGTGAATTTGAACTTATTTGGAAAAAGGGTCTTTGCAGATGAAATTAATTAAGGATTGGGGCACCTGGGTGGCTCAGATGGTTAAACGCCTGAGTTCGGCTCAAGTCATGATCTCCAGGTCCTGGGATTGAGCCCCATGTCGGGTTCCCAGCTCAGTGGGGAGTCTGCTTCTCCCTCTCCCTCTCCCCCTGCTTGTGTGCTTTCTGTCTCTCTCTCTGAAATGAAAAAATAAAATCTTAAAAAAAAAAGAAATTAGTTAAGGATCTTGAGATGAGAGCCTCCTGCATCCAGTGACAGTGTCCTTCTGAGAGACAGGAGAGAAGACATAGATACAGAGAAGCCACATGAAGACAGAGGCAGAGATGGGGGGGATGCAGCCACAAGTGAAAGAAACATCCGGAGCTGGAAGAGGCAGGAAGGACACCCACCCCCGACCCCCCACCCCCATCCGGAGCCTCCAGAGAGAGCACAGACCCACCACCACCTTGATTTCAGACTTCCCGCCGCAGCGCTGAGGGTGAATTTCAGGGTGCAGGAATTGGCTATGGTGACGGCCCCAGGACACGAATGCCCAGGTGTAGGCAGCAGCGGGCCACCTTCTCTGAGCTCTGGGGCAGGACTGCAGCTCAGCCAGGAAGGGAGATAGCGCTTGTGTGGGACTCCGTTTCCAGATCCGTGCTGGAGTGCCAACGGCCGTCCGCAGCCTTGAGGAGGGCATGTGACGAAAGCGTTTCCATTATGGGACAGTCAGCCCCTCCGCCTGGAGACAATGTGCATTTTTGCGCCCCCGTCTCCCTTTCCATTCACGTGTGTTCACCAGCGACCTATGCGAAGAATCTGCACCCCTCTCTTAATTTCTTTAAAAGCTCTATGTAAGCCTATCCGGGCAGGAGTTTGGAGGAAGAACTTGAACATAACCTTCTGACCCTGAAACGAGGCCAGGACGAGAAGAGTGACTCTACTTGACAAAGCTGCTTTGTTGGAGGGAAGCCTCCACGTCCGTCTCCAGCCCGCGAGTAAACGGCAGGAAGCTATTTCTGAGCTGAAGGATGGCAGTAAATCAGACAGCTGACATCTGTAAATACTGCTGAAATTACTTTTTTGAATTGTGTATTTCCAAACAGGCGTGAGGGAACTCCATTTCCCTGCAGGTCGGCGAAGGCCAGGCGAGGGTATTGGCCCTGTATCTCCCGGCCGTCTGCAGGGCGCCGGTCCGACCACTCCCGCGGTGCAGAGACTCTCTGGAGCCACGACCGCCGAGATGCCCTTCAACAGATGACTGGATTAAGAAGTTGTGGTCCATATATACAATGGAATATTACTCAGCTATCAAAAGAACGATTTTTCAACACTTGCTGCAACATGGATGGCACTGGAGGAGATAATGCTAAGTGGAATAAATCAAGCAGAGAAAGACAATTATCATATGATTTCTCTCATCTATGGAACATAAGAACTAGGAAGATCGGTAGGAGAAGAAAGGGATAAAGAAAGGGGGGTGATCAGAAGGGGGAATGAAACATGAGAGACTATGGACTCTGAGAAACAAACTGAGGGCCTCAGAGGGGAGGGGTAGTGGGATAGGCTGGTGATGGCTAGTAAGGAGGGCATGTATTGCATGGTGCACTGGGTGTTATACGCAACTAATGAATCATGGAACTTTACATCAAAAACCAGGGATGTACTGTATGGTGGCTAACATAATATGATAAAAAATATTATTATAAAAAAATAATTTCCATATCTAAAAGGCAGTGCTCATTCATTTCATTCAACAAATGTTTACTGAATGACTTAGACTTTGCTTATTCATTCAACAAATGTTTATTATTACCTACCATGCGTTCAAGGCTCTAGGGTTGCAGCTGTGTGTAAAGCAGCACATCTGCAATTTCTTGAACATTCCAGGAACATTCCTCCTACCCCAGGGCCTTTGCACTTACCTTCCTGGAGGCTGCAGGGCTCTCACTTCCCTCTTGTCTGCACAATGGTTAATTGCAGTGAAGCCCACCATTCTGCTCTGCTTTAGAACTCCTAGTGCCCCCATCTTGGTCAATTTGCCTTGAGAGCATCCATCCTGAGGAAGCCCAAAGGGCTGACACAGGATAAAAATGGGAAAGTTCCCCAAACAAGACAAGACTGAGTGCGGGTCCAGGGCCTGCTCCCTGGGGGGATAGTAAAGTCTTCTTGACGACCAGGCAGTGAGCGGGTCTCGGCTCTCAGTGTGGTCTGGAGTAGTTTTGTAGTTGCGGGTGGCTTGGGGTCACACTGCAAGTGGATTCACATCTGTCAAACATATGTGGGTGTTTCCACACTGTGCTTTCTGTCCCACCCCACCCGGGAGTTCCATGCCAGGGAGGAGGACAGAAGAGTGGGATCCTCTGATCTAAACTCTTTCTGACCCTGTCTGCGAGCTTCCTAGGGCTGTGGTAGCAAAGTCCCACTTGCCATATGGTAACATTCACAGGGACTAGGGCATGGCCACTTTGTCGAAGCAATGATCTGCTCGTTGCATCATCCCCTTCCTTCTCCACCCTCAGAGCTGGGAAGGCTTTCCCTGTCCCGTGCACCAGGACATGTGCCTCGTGCTTGTGTCCTTCCCACACTAGGATTCCCTGTAAAACTCCACCACGTGCTTCCCCATGCCTGGTTCTTCATATGTTGGGTCGTCCTAGGGTGACCTCACCCCAGAAATTCCTAAAAACCCTCTTCTTTCTTTGTTTAAAGTTCGATTAGCCAACATATAGTACATCATTAGTTTTTGATGCAGTATTTAATAATTTATCAGTTGCATGTAACACCCAGTGCTCATCACATCACATACCCTCCTTAATGCCCATCCCCCAGTTATCCCATCCCCCACCCTGTCCCTTCCAGCAACCCTCAGTTTGTTTCCTAGAGTTAAAAGTCTCTCATGGTTTTTCTCCCTCTTTGATGACTTCCCATTCAGTTTTCCCTCCCTTCCTCTCTGATCCTCTGTGCTATTCCTTATGTTCCACATATGAGTAAAACTGTATGATAATTGTCTTTCTCTGCTTGACTTCTTTCACTTAGCATAATCCCCTCCAGTTCCATCCATGTCGATGCAGATGGTGGGTATTCATCCTTTCTGATGGCTGAGTAATATTCCATTGCATAGATGGACCACATCTTCTTTATCCATTCATCTGTTGAAGGGCATCTCGGCTCCTTCTACAGTTTGGCTATTGTGGACATTGCTGCTATGAACATGGGGGTGCAGGTGCCCCTTTGGGTCACTACATTTGTATCGTTGGAAAACCCTCCTCTTTCAATAAGCAAAAATCAAAATGGTGGTGGATACACGCCGTCACACCTCTGTCCAGACCCACAGTGTGTGCAAAGCAAGAGCGAACCCTATCCACTAGTCCACTAGGTTCCTTGATTGTGAGAAATGTGCCACCGGGGGGGCTGCTGCTGATGCACGAGGCTGTGGGTGAACTGAACGGCGGGGGGCAGCGAGCAATCTGAACCGTCTGCTCAGTTCTGCTGTGATCCTAAAATTGCTCCAAAAATAAAGAGTGTTAATGAAAAAGTGAAAGTACTTGTTTTCTGAACATTGTCATATTCTTGAGTTTTAAAAATGCTCTTAACTCTTGGACACAACTACTTTGTTCTCGATGGTGGCCGTTCCCCCCGAATCAATGAGTGAATTCGCCACGGGTGATCCAGGAATGTCACAAGTTAGCAGCATAGAGGTACCTTCATTTCCCATTTAAAACACGTGATGCCCTCGGTCAGCCCCAGCGAGCCCCCCAGCAGACCACAGGCTCCTGCACTCACGGCCGGGCTCCGGCTGCCCCAAGTCTGCACGGCCCTGGCAAGGAGTCTTCAGCGGTGTTAGTGGGGCTGTCTCTGTGCTTCAGTACACCTGTCTGGCCCCTGGTGTCTTGTCTTCCCAAGTGCGGGTTCCAGCTCAGGACGTGTTGCTTTGTCACTACGTTCCCTGCCAACAACGTGACTCAGTTGCATTCATCGCTACTGAGCTGTGTGCCGTAAGCAGGCCCGTGCCGGGTTGCCTCTGAAGAGGGTCATCAGAAACTCTACAGCAGAAATGTGATCGGGTCCAGGTTGGTTTACACATGACTTTAAATTTAGTTGGAGGAGAGACGGACTTTGCAAATGATGTCTGAACAGAGGTCCAACCTCGTGCCCTTCATCTGCAGAAATGTGAATGACCAAACACACCGGATCCAGAAAGAGTCGACCTGCCCAGTGTGCAGATGCAGTTGTCCACACTGCCTGCCCTGGGTGAGGTGTGGGGGACAGCAGGGCATGAGAGCTGCCAGGAGACAGGACCCCGTGCTCCCCCGGCTAGCTGGGCCTCCATGCCTCTCCCCCTTTACCCCTCACATCTCCTGGGAGGGGGCTTTAGTGGCTGTTAGCCCTTGGCACAGAGATGCCCCTGGAGGACTTGGCCCTGGCATCCAGTCTTTCCTCTGACTCCAACCTTGTGCTCCCACCCATGCTGACATTCAGGACTCACTTTCCAGAGACAACCCTGCATGACACAGGTGGTCCAGAGAAGGGGGTTCTAACCCCAACAACCGACTTCAAGTGCCCCAGCAGATGCCAGGAAGGCCCAGGGCAGGAGGGATGGCCTGCAGGGCGCCTGCGGTGCTCTGATCTTCAGATTATTGTAAAATGAGCTTTAAAACTCTCATTTCCAACACACCAGACAAATTAGTAAGCTCTGGATTCATTCTCAGACAAGGAAACAATTTCCATATTTTCTTTGACAAACTAACATGTGTTTTGTAACACTTTCAAGGCGTAACATTTAAATTGGAGAAGACATTTAAAAAATCCGTTTATACATTGCATACAATTCCAAAATAATTTTATATGTTGCATTAACTTCCAAATAACTGCTGAGTTCTTATATTGATGTCATACTTTTTTACAAGAAAACGAATAGGTTCTTCTTTGATAATCAAGGCTCCATTGTTCACTTTTTAAACTAAAATGCCCATCTTCTTGCAGAAATAAGTCCAGGTGGGGACCTTAATTGAACAGGCAAGGCCATACGTTTTGAGACCCGCCAGGCTCGGTGGAACGTTCTAGTGTGTGCGCGGCTTTGTGGCCAGGATGAACGGCCTTCACGCGGAGTCTGACGCGGGCTGCAGGGGCGCTCCAGCTCGCCGGCTGATTTATGGGTGCTCTCTGGCTTGGGCGTTTGTCTGTTTCCATTCCTCAAGCCTGCAGCCCTTCTTTTCATAAATTAGATCAAAGCATCTTTCAGAACGTACCGAAAACTGGCACGGAGCTGACAGGCCTCTTTGGAATTGCTTGACTTACTTTCCTAAAATTCAAAGCTGTGAATCAATCCAAGACTTCTGTGCAGAAACGTCCCCTGGGAGAGTCTCTCATGGATCACTCTCCTCATTATGACTTGTGATTTATGGATTTCGCAGTAGATGATTATTTTGAAACAGATTATTATTTGCAGAGATACTTAGACTTAGCGCATAGATCTTCGGAGGCAGCTGGGCTCAGGCTTGATTTAGTTGGCTATTCAGGATACATATTGAGTTTTCCGCAAAATATTTCTATATTTTTAATTTTTTAAAGAAAATTTACAAGTCAAAAAAGCCACGCAGGATACCAATAACGTGAAACATTAGCAATAAAAGCCGCCTCGTGCTACTCCATTCTGAGGATGACGATAATCGTATTTCATGGACGATGAGCTTCCGTGTATCTCTAGCACCCAAGGCACTTAGGACTCATTCCCGGTCTGCACAGCAACCTCGGCGTTTATTAGGTGCATTTTACACGCAAGGCTAGAGTGCGGTGAGGAAGGGACGGAGAAGGACTCAGGCACAGGGCTCAGTGTGGCTCAGTGCACACTCACTGGGCGCTGGTTGGGACTCGTGCCTGAAGCAGGTGAAACTGGGTCACATTTGTCCCATTCTTAGGAAAAACGTCTGTTCGGGGCCTTTGCCCATTCCTACTCGGATTATGCCGGGGCTTTTGCTATCGAGTTGTATGGGTTCCTTGTATGTTTTGGATATTTACCCCCACATCAAATACTTGGTTTGGAAACATTTCTCCCACTCTGCAAGGTGACTTTTCATCTCATGGATGGTGTCCTTTGCTGTGCAGAAGCTTTCTAGTGTGATGTGGTCCCATTTATTTATTTTTGCTTTTGTTGCCTGTGTTTTGGTGTCACTTACATGTGGAATTTACATGTGGAATTTAAAGACGTCAAATTTAGAGAAACAGAGCATACAGTGGGGTTGCCAGGGACTGGGTGGGGGGAAAATCGGTCAGGAAATGTCAGTCAAAGGGTACAAACTTTCAGTTATAAGATGAATCAGTCCTGGCAATCTATTATACAACATAATATGTAACTAATAATGACGTAGCATATACTTGAAATTTGCTAAGAAAGTAGATAAGTTTTCCATGACATACGTGTCATAGATATAAAACTGGAAAAATAACTGGGTCACAAAGGAACAACACGTGGGTAACGAGCAGGTGCGTGCGTTTGCTAGAGCTGCCAAAACACAATGCCGACTGGGAGTTGAAGCCACAGACATCTGTTGTCCCCGGGCCTGAGGTCCACAGTCGGGGTGTTGGCGGTGTTGGTTTCTGCTGAGGCCTCTCTCCTCGGCTTGTGGACGGCTGCCTTCCCCCTGTGTCCTCACGTGGTAGTCCCTCTGTATGTGTCTGTGTCCATATCTCTTCTTATAATGACACCAGTCGTAATGGATTAGGGCCCAGCCTAGTGACTTCCGTTTACCTTAATTCCTTCTTTAAAGACCCCAAAGTCTACAAACACTGTCACAGTCTCAGGTTCTGGTAGTTATAGCTTCAACACGTGAATTTGTGGGGCACACAATTGAGCCCATAGCAGCAGGAGAGCAAGTTAACATCTTTAAATGAAGGACCACATTGTCATTAAACGGTTGATCATCTCACAGCAGCTCAGACAGTGCTGGGTGACATTTGAACATCCCAGAATGTCAGAGCTGGCGGGGACCTTCACAATCTGAGCCCAGGCACCTTACTCCAGAGTCAGGACGCTGAGTCCCGGGATCCCAGGGAGGCCAGCTGGCCAGCCCAGGTCAGAGCAAGGCAGCAGCAGACGAGTTGACTTCTCATCTCCAAAGTCCTGTTTCCAAGGAAAAACCTCCAGGTTCACAGGGAGGAACCATTGGCCACAAGCACATCGTTACACCGAGTGTTTCCTGTGTCACAAGCCAATTCCAGGTAGTGGCTGCATCCTGCACTCTCCCTCTGAGGTGACAGCAGCACTCCCAGGACAATAGGGTGGTGTTCCCTGCCTCACCTCCAGGAGACACAGAACTGGCTCTGCCCTTCTATTCCCAGAGGAGGGCCCCTAGTTTTGGAGGGGTGCCAGGCCCTGGAGCAGTGAGCACACGTCGTCAGCCCATCCTGGATGCCCGTGCTGGGAAGACAGCCTACGCCTCCAGATGCGTGGCCCGTTCCAGAGGGGTGTCCGCTGCAGGGAAGTGTGTGCTCCCGAGTCCCTTCAGTGCCGTGCCATCCGGAAGCTGCCTGCAGGTGGGACCTGGGCCTGCTGGAAGCATCTGTCTCTGAATCAGAGACATTGTTCTAGCAGCTTCTACCATGTTGATTCATTTTCCGTCACAGAAGTCCTGTGAGGAAGGGGTCACTGTGACAGGTGTGTCGAGGCTTGAACAGGCTGCGGCTTCAAAGCCAGGCTGTGGGACTACAGTTTCCCACGTTCATCTCTGCCCCCCCTTAATTCCTCATCACGGCCTTTATCCTGGTCATATTGTGGCTTTTGAACTGTGGTCCTTCAGCAAAAATCAAAATCAGTCATTATTCATGCAAGTAAATGTTCTTCTTCCAATAACTTGGGAGGAAATTACAGATTTTAATCAAATGTGCCACATGTATTTAAAACAAATGGGTAAAGCAGGAGAATGGCTCACACTCGTTTATCCATCCCTTACTTTTCAACAATGCATTTAGGAAAATGGATCATGTCTTAATGAAGCTAAGGATATATTTGAAACAGATATCCTATTTTTATTTTGAGCATAAATCTCTCTCCAAGGCACTAACACTGTTTTCTAGCTTTACCGATCAAATAATTTTGCAAGTTGTAGCTTGATTTAGGAGGTGATCTTTACTCAGAGATTTACTGATAGTTTTAACATTTCCAGGAGTATTTTGAAGATCAGATATTATCTTTTTGGGCCCTTGCTTACATCAACTCTAGAGGAGACATAGTACTTCACTTCTGGCAGTGACAGCCATGCCGCAGTAACCCTCTTGCTGGACACAATCACAAAACTCTGTGTGTGTGTGTGTATTTGTGTGTGTATTTGTGTGTGTGTTTGTGTGTGTGTGTTTGTGTGTGTGTGTGTGTGTGTGTGCACCTTATGGCTACAAAGAGATGAGGAGCAATCAGAGGCAGCCCCTGCAGAGTTGCAGCCTGGGAGGTGGTGAACACAGATGACGCATTCCGTGTCTGAGGATGAGGTGAGGGCGTGGAGGGATCGAGGAAGGTGGTGTCCAAGCAGAAAGCTGAAGTTGCACCGGGTTGAGGACACGTAGTCAGAGTTCAGGAATCACAAAGTGGCTGAAAAGTTAGGGGACAACTCCCAGGAAGGAGAGACTCAGAGAAGAGAGCTAGAAAACCCACAACTACCTTGCACATGGTTGGCTCACTTTGAAGTCATTCGTGTGCAGGTCAAGAACTCTAGCAGTGAGAGAAGATGGGCTGACAGGTCACTGAAAGGAGCTGCTGCAGCTGCAGGATGCTAGAGGCAGGGGTCCAAACCCTGTCAAGGTCAAGGGCTTTGTGAACACCACAGACCATCAGTGAAGAGCTCAAAAGGACCACACCCACATAGTAAGGACCCTATTGTCTGGACAACGGAAAGATTGATATAGGTTGGCTATAATAAACCCTAAAACCAATCACGGACAGGACCCATGTGATCTGATGATGCCCCACCCGCCTGCCAGAACCACACTTCCCCTCTTCGGAGGAAAGAATCACCATGTAGAGCCCTGAAAATTCCCTGTTATGTGCAAAGTCTGAAAATCTGATATCCAATAAATAAGGTGCTAAAGCCCAATAAAAACCAGTATGGAATAACCAGAAACAGAGAAGCAATAGACATTTGAAAGAGACACACAAAGAATCAGAGTTTGAAGTTCCCAGACAGCAACTTGAAAGTAGCTCTGATAAATGTAATTAAGAACATAGAGGGGTGCCTGGGGGGCTCAGTTGGTGAAGCGTCTGCCTTCAGCTCAGGTCATGATCTCAGGGTCTTGGGATCAAGCCCCACATCAGGCTCCCTGCTCAATGGGGAATCTGCTTTTCCTCTACCTCTGTCCCAGACTTGTGTTCTCTTTCTCTTTCAAATAAATAAATAAATAAATAAATAAATAAATAAATAAATAAATAAAATCTTAAAAAAAGAGAACATAGAGAAAATGGTAAAACCTTTCATCAGACACAGAATCCATTGAAAAACTAAATAGAAATTCTAGAGCTAAAGTAACCATAAACTCCATTAATAAACGAGCTTGGTAGGAGAGTAGACACATCAAAATTAAGAATTAGTGACACCGGTGGTGATTCATTTGTAAGTATTCAAAATGCTGCACAAAGAGGGAAAAGCATGGGAAATGCGAAGAAACATGTAAGAGACGTAGGTGTGCAGCTGAAGGCTCTGGTCCGTGTCCATCAGAGTCCCAGGAGGAAAGCAGAGGGCCGGGAATACTGAGGTAATGTTTCACAAACACTGGCTGTGCATTTCCCAAAGCTGCTGGCGTGTTAGTGAGCTCAGGCTGCCGTACAGGACGCATCACGGCTGGCCACCGAAGCCGCAGATGTCCCTCTTCTCATAGTCCTGGAGCTGGAAGTCCAAGCAGGAGTTGCCAGCAAGCTGGCGTCTGATGAGACCTCACCCCTTGGCTTGCAGACGGCATAGTCTGTCTGTGTTCCCACATGGTCTTCCCTCGGTGTGCCCACAGGGAGAGAGGTCCCTGCTGTCTCTTCCTCTCAAGGGCACTAGTCTTAGTGGACCTATGATGACCCTATTTGACCACATTCACCCCCTTACGGGCCATATCCCAAATGCAGTCACAGTGCAGGTTAGGGCTTCAACATATGAACTTGGCGGGAGCACAACTCAGGCCGTAAGAGATGCCCAAATCTAATTAAAGATACTACAATACTTTCCAAAGCCAAAGAAGGATAAATACAAAGAAAATCCCACTGAGGTAAATTATTCGTAAATTGCTGGAAAGGAGAGATGAGAAAAATTTAAAGGCAGCCAGAAGGTAAAAGCTTCCCCACCTTCAGAAGTCAACGATGAGACTTAAATCTGACTTGTCAATGAAGTGAGTGAGGTCCAGGGAATTATGGAACAATACATTTGGGAGACGTTTTTCTTTAAAATTTTATTGGTTCATTTGTCAGAGAGAGAGAGAGAGTGGGAGTGCACAAGCAGGAGCAGCAGGCAGAAGGAGAAGTAGGCTCCCTGCTGAGCAAGGAGCCCAATGTAGGACTCGAACCCAGGACCCCGGGATCATGACCTGAGCTGACGGCAGATGCTTAACCAACTGAGCCACCCAGGTGTCCTGGGGCACTTTTTGTTTAGATGAAATTTGAAAGCTAGAAATGGTGTAAGAATCATGTTAACCCCATCTACATTTCAGCCCAACTCCCCCATTATGTCCGTTTCTCCTTTTCTCATGTGTGTGTCTTCTCTCTCCCAACTATCATGTATAACTTGAACTGTATACAAACACACTTTTCCTCCTTGAGAAGTCAGTTGCAGACCTCGTGTCCCCTTATCTCTAAACACTCGAGTGTGCATTTCCTCAGTACAAGGGCACCCTGCTACGCAACAGTAAAATTGTCCAAATGAGGAAATTTTGCATTAATATACCGTTTTATCTGATCCCAAATTCTTACTCAGAGTTCTTCTTGTTCCACTTCATGTCCTTTTAACTTGTCTTATTTTCTGCAGCCTGAGACCCAAGCCGTGTGGGTTTGTCTGTTGTTTCCTCAGCACTAGATTCAGACCCTGAGCTTCCTGACAGAAGCCGCCTGGAAATGATCTGTGTGCTCGTAAGTGGATACTCTCACCTGCCAGTCTGACTGCAGGTGAACAGGGTGACCTCGGTTCCCCTTTCTGATTGGAAATCCCCCTCCACCACGGCCCAGAGATGTGAGCCCACACACTGAGAAATCAAACTGACTAGAGCTCAGTGCTCCCTTAGTCTATTTTTTGGTCTTCATAATCAGGCTACAGGGTTAAATGATTGTGTTCAAAGGCTTTTGGTTTAGCTTTTTCCTTCTTCTGTGTGTTTGTGTCGTTCCATTAAAATAAAATGGTTTTGATTAGTCCCTGCCTCTATTTTAGGGATTCTGAGTATGTAAAATCTTAGCATGGCTCCAAAACTCAAAACTGTACTGAAAGCAATACTCTACAAAGCACCCCCCCACCCCCTTACCCCATGGCCACACGTCCCTGCGGGCAACAGATCTCACTGGTTTGTTTTATTGTCCCTGTGCTCGTGTTTGCAAAACTAAACCAGCCAATACTCGTATTTCTTCTTTGTACAGACCATACATTTTCCCTTAGCAATCCATCCAGTTAGTACCAGCCTCAACAGCACTCCTCCCGAATCTGTTTACACCCGCCATTTACTCCTTTGCAGGGCTGCTTCATCGAGCTGCTCCTGCATCTTGGCATTGGTGACAGGGTCGGGCCTCTCTCCCTTAAAGGGTCTGACAGTCCATGTTTGCAGCTGGCACAGGACAGGGCCTCTGTTGCTGTTACCTGACTCGTCCTTTGTAGTTCAAAGCAGCCAGAGCTCACACAGGAGCTCACAGGCATGGCCATGCTCCAGCAGCACTTTGTCGATAGAAGCTGGAAGCTGGCAGGTGGCCCTCTGTGTGCCAACTCCAGTATTATTACTGTGCAATGACAAACTATGTTGCCAGGATCAGCTTTGTTAATCTGCATGTTGGGTTGTGGAAGAACCAGAGGGTCCATTTCAGGATTGCCGGTCAGAGGTGAGTGCACGTGTGGCCCCCATGCTGCCATCTCCCCTCCCCAGGCTGTGGCAGCAGCCCCCCACCAGCAGCACCTGCCGATGCCACTGCCCACAGCCCCGCCCACAGCATGTGGGGCAAACCCGTTAGTTTCCGAAAGTGATGGGCGAGAGATGGTCTTGCAGTGTGTCGTCGTCGTCTTTTTTTTTTTTTTAAGGTTTTTATTTATTTATTTGACAGAGAGAGAGAGAGAGCACAAGTGGGGGTAGCAGACAGAGAGGGAGAAGGTGAAGTAGACTCCCTGCAGAGCAGGGAGCCCGATGTGGGACTCGATCCTGGGACCCCGGGATCATGACCTGAGCTGAAGGCAGACGCCTAATGGACTGAGCCACCCAGGCGCCCCTCATTTAGCATTCTTCTAATGAAGGTTATCTCACACGGTCTTTATCAGGTCTGAGTGCAAGTGTGTCATTACTTCATGAAGAGAATTTGGTTTTCACTTTTGAAGGCACAGGGACGTTTCTGTAGCCTTGGGAATATCCTGCTTTGAAGCTTCAAAGCTTCCCCTGTGAAGTTGTCAGAACCTCGTATTCGTTGTGGATCGTTCCTGGATAAGTTGCTAACTTCTGTAAAGTTATTTTGTTTAAACTTTCTCTTTCTGTAGAGTTAATTTTGGAGAACTCTATTTTCATAGGAAATTATCCTTTTCATCTAGATTTTCAAATTTATTTGCACAGAGTCCTGCAAATAATCTCCTATGATAGTTCTTAATTTTTAATTTTTTTTTGGCAATTGGCTATTTCACACTTGTCATTTCTTTAGATAGATAGTGTCTTTTTCTCCCTTTTCCCAATCAAGGCAGCTAGCTGTTGGTCTACTTTGACAGGAAAAAACCCCAAATTTTGATTTATTAATCAGAGCTACTATTTTTCTATTCTCTACTACATTAATTCCTGCTTTTATGATCTATTTGCTCTTTTGTGCTTTCTTTTGGCTCACTATTTGTTCCTTTCCTGGCTTTAGCATTTATTAGCGTTTGTACTGATGTAGGCATGGAAGGCTACCCAGTTTCCTCTGATTACTGTTTTCAATGAACTCTATAACCATGATCTGTTTTTAGAAATTCTGTAATTTAATTTACATTTACCAGTTTATCTAGAAGATGCTTAATTCAAGGTTTTATTTTTTTAATTTCCAGGCTGAATTAAATTTTTGTTCTTTATTTTAGGTGTTAGTTTTTAGTTTTCCTGCACTGTAATCAGAAACAATTATGTGCCATTGTCTGCCTTAGGGGCTGTATTGATATTTTCTCTGTGAGGTAATAAATGATCGATTTAGGGGAAGTGCTGTGTGTGCTAAGGACTGAATTTCAAGTAGTTCAGTGAAATCTGTCTTATTGATTATGTCTTGTAGCTCCCTACTTATTTCTGTTCACTTCTGTATTTGTTTTCTATTTATAGGGATATTTACTGTGTCATTTTCAGCAGAGTGATTCATAACGGCTATCCACTTATTGGGAATTTTTTTAGTATTAAAATCGGTCCTTCTTTGTACTGTTTTCCACTCAGGAGCAGAACATCTGCCTTCTTACCGTTTTCATTTGCCTTCCATAACTCTGTCATTCTTTATATTTTTAGAATTTCGGAATCACTCTGTTTTTTGTTGTATCTTGGGCATATGGTGTATAGTAAGATCTTGCTTTCTGAAACCAGTTGGAAATTGGAAATAATGTTCCCTTCATAGGTCAGTCAAACTCACATTATTTATATGGCTGCATGTTGGGTCTTAGGGCAATTACATCCTTTCTTGTTGAGATTGCTAGAGTTTCATGCGTATTTGTGATTTCCTTTCCTTCTGTGTTGGGTCTTCTCCACACCTGTTTATTTCACTTTCTCCTCTCTCTGGTATTTACATTGCCATGTTGTTGTCCTATTTTGTTCCATGATGCCTTGTGCCATTTTCAAATCCCCTTGCGTTCTGTGTTCTTTCTTAGCATTTTGTAGCCTGTTTATTTTTTAAAAATTTATTTATTTATTTTAGAGAGAAAGAGTGAGCACACAAGTTGGGGGAGGGCCAGAAGGAGAGGGAGAGAGACTCCCAAGTAGACTCCCCATTAAGCACAGAGCCTGACTCAGGGCTCAATCCCCCCACCCTGAGATCATGACCTGAGCCAAAAGCAAGAATTGGATGCTAAGCTGATTGGCCCCCCCAGGCGTCCCCAGCCTGCTGTTTTAAAATTAGTTTTGGTGGTGTCCTTGACAATCCCTCGTGCTCCACACCACAATCAGGAGGTCTTTCCTGTTCCCTTTCTGTCTTATCTCACTTTTTGTTTTTATTATTTCTATCCTGCCAAATGTGTAACATGTGTATATCACTCCTCCACTCCCATCCCTACCTCCACCATGCTGGCCTCAAAGATTCCACTACATATTCCATTTTTTCCCTTTTTTTAAAAAATATTTTATTTATTTATTTGACACACAGAGAGAGACAGCTAGAGAGAGAGCACAAGCAGGGAGTGGGAGAGAAGAAGCAGGCTCTCTGTTGAGCAGGGAACCCGACATGGGGCCTGATCCCAGGAGCCTGAGATCATGACCTGAGCTGAAGGCAGGTGCTTAATGGCTGAGGCACCCAGGCCTCCCACCACTACATATTCCAAATGATCATTCTCAGTCTTTCTGTCCAAGCTTCTCTGGTCCTGTTTTGGATGGGTGAAGCCCATCCTCCCGCAGATCCCTCAGGAAAGGGTCATGAGATCTGTGCTCTTCTGTGGTCGAAGTTGCTGTGAACGAGCCTGGGCATTGGACCGGTTTTGCCAGGCTAGTACATCCTTGGTTTACATAGTCTTTCCTCAAATGTATTGAAAATCTTGTCTTGTTGCTGCCTTGACATGTCTGATGCCAGATTAATTTTCTTGCTTTTATAGGTTATTTTTATATTTTTGCCTTGAAGGTTTGTTTGTGTTTAGCTTTTAAAGCCTAATGGTTTTACCAGGCTAAGATCTGAGAGTTAATTATTCTGGTTTAATTTTCTCTGATCTCTGTAGGCCCTTGAGAAGTGTAGACTTATGTTTTCTTTTATTTCTGGAAGGTATCCATCAACCAAGGTTTAAATATCAGTTATGATCCACTGTTTTGTGTTTCTGTTTTGGGAACTCCAATTATACATATGTTGGATTTTTTTTTCATTTCAACCATTTTACTGTCATCCTTTCTACTACTCTCTTTCTCTCTTTCTCATCCAAGTTATCCTCACTTTCTTCTGTGAAGTGTAATACATTTCTATTAACATCTATTCTTCCTAGGGCAGTGTGTAGGTTTGCCTTCATTTCTGAAATGACAGTATGCCTTTCTTCTATTTCTTTCTGAGCTCCATAAACTGTCATTTGATTTCCTTGTTTATTTTTCATTTTAGTTTCTGAATTTCTGATAATCCTCAAATGCTTGCATGAGGACATTTAATTTACTCTGGAGGCTGGGTTAGCTTCATTCTACATTCGTTGTTTTTGGTAGGTGGGTTCATCAACTTACATGTTTTGACTTAGATTTTTTGCTTATTGTTTATGTGGATGAATATACAGATGCTTCATACAGAGGAAGATTGCATATGTCTCCTCACATTGTGACAGTCTGGAGGGTATGTTTTATATTCTGAGATCGACTTCTGTCATGGTGGCCAATGTAGCTTCTGTAACAGTTTTGGGGGTGGGGGAGGGAAGGGCTGTGTGGCCTTTCATGTTTTGGGATCCATTTTAGCTTGCAGGATTCTAAATTTTGCTTCTTGCTTTTCCCTTTTTCCTTCCACCATCAGTTCCCCAACGGGTGTCATCCCCTCAACTTTCAGCCTCTTGTCCCCAGAAACAATGCCTCTGAGTCCCACTTAATTGAAGACCTTCCCTACAGTGAAAGCGTCAATCTGATAACAAGGCTTATTAGATTATTCACTTTTAGGGTGGACTCTATTTCAGGGATGTTGTAGTCCTTTAATGTCCTCTTTCCTTCCTGCTTATTCCCCAAACCCCGCTGAATTCCCACAGAGGCTTTCCGTGGAAGCCAAAGAGGTGTTTCCACCATGGTCTGGAAAGAAATTCCTCAGCAGCAATCCGAAGCTCGCGGTGTCCTTTCCCTCTTTGTTATGTGGAGGACGTTCCCTTTCTTTTTGCTTCACTAGACACTATATCTGAGTCTGTGTGGAGCGATGCAGGTTTGCAGTTTTACTCCAGCTGCCTGGACAGGCTAGGGTGGCATCGACTAAGTGCTGAAGAGAAGTGCTTTCCCCGGATGCTCATGCCCACTTAATTGTTCAGAAGTGAGGGTGCAGAACTGGAAGCAACACAGACCTACATGAAGAGGGGAGTGATAAACACATTTTGTCACATTTGCTTGAGGGAATATCGGGTGCCAACACCATTGAGAAACTACCTATTCAAGCATGATTGGCCTCAAGAGCTGGGTGCCATGTGCCAAGAGCAGACATGGAAGAGGGCATGCTGTGTGAGCCCAGTGATGAGAAATTCTAGAACACATAAATCTAATGTGGTGATGGAAAGCCTGGGGCTGGGTGAATGGTGGCCAGGAAACCAAAATCAAAGGGGCACGAGAGACTTTCTAGAGTGGTGAAAACACTGCATGTCTGGATCGTGGTGGTGGTTCTGTGGACGGGTAGTTTCATCAAGACTCATTCAGCCGTTCACTTAATACAAGTGCATTGTATTACATGCAAATTATACCTTGAAGTTGGTCTTTTTAAAAGGTAAAGATGTTCTCAGAAAAATGAAAGCTGGGAGAATTTATTTCTGTTAGAACCACATCACGAGCTACACTACAAGTAAAGGGTGTTTTTGAGACTCTGGGAAGTTGCCCCACAGAGGAGCCTGCGTGTGTGGGAAGGAGTCAAGAGCCTGCCTCTGGGGCTGTGGTCCCCTCCGTCCATCAGAGAGATGGCCCCTTGCAGGACACATCCTCCTCCAGAGCATATCATGAGAACAGATGCCTTGGGATGAGTACTTCCCATTAGGGCCCCCTTGGGTGGAGCTGGGCTTTTGGCACCATCCGTCACTATGGCCACCCCAAGCAAGGCTTCCATCCTAATAGAGTAGGCTGGTGGTTATATAGTACTTTACAAGTTTACCCATTTTTAACTTGTTATGGAACATTTCAGTTGTCAGTTTAAGAAAACAATGATAAGTGGCGGAGGCATTGGTGAGCGGAGACCGGTGAAAGAGTTATTGGTGTATAGCGTTCAATCACCAGCAGCCCCACTCTTCAGCAGGAAAGAGCTCACAGCATATTGCAACTATGTATCCTCTTGAAATATTTACTTGACAGTTGACTTTTGAAAACCAGGAGATGAATAAAAATAGAGCCCTCAGGAATGGAAAATCTGTGGGATGAGGGCTTGTGGTGAGCACAGCCCTGTTTATACACAGCCCTACTGACGAACACCCATGAGAACTAGGGTCCTCGAACAGCCTGCCTTATAAAACTCTGTGGTAACAACCAGGAGAACACCACCGGCCCACAAACAGGAGGGAGGCGAAGAGTGAGTGGGGAACATTCCATGCCTTTTAGACTGTTTCTCCAGGAAACGAGTCAATCATTACTGAGTAAAATGAAAACTTTATCTAAACAAAGGACTGAAACCTCAATCTTTTCCATCATGATTTTATTCTTTAAATCTCAGAGGGATCTTGTACGGAATAAATATAAAGAGAAAAGAGATATTTATCTAAAAACCAGCAATTTCTTCAGTTTGACTTCTGTCCTTCTTTCGTTTAATTCTAGTAAAATCAAAAGTAATGTGCTTATTAAACACAAAGGTAGATTATGATTCTATTAGAGTAAATCTGTTCTCCCACACACATTATTTCCATTCTACCTGCATATAGGGAGAAAGCTCTGCATCGAGGTGAATATAATATTAATAATGGCTATTATTGGAAAGACAAATATCATATGATTTCTCTCATCTGTGAAACATAAGAACTAGGATGATCGGTAGGGGAAGAAAGGGATAAAGATGGGGGGGTAATCAGAAGGGGGAATGAAGCATGAGAGACTATGGACTATGAGAAACAAACTGAGGGCTTCAGAGGGGAGGGGGTGTGGGAATGGGATAGACCGGTGATGGGTAGTAAGGAGGGCACGTATTGCATGGTGCACAGGGTGTTATGCACAACTAATGAATCATCGAGCTTTACATCAAGAACCAGGGATGTACTGTATGGTGACTAACATAATATAATAAAAAAACATTAAAAACAAACAAACAAAAAAAAAGGAAGTAACGTTTGGGGATTTTTTTATCCTTTAAGTTTTCAGACAGTAACGAGGCTAATAGCTGGATTTTGTTTAGCGAGCTTTGTGTTGCTGGGGACGCTCTGGGCACTCAGCACCCTTCAGCTGCCTCCACCCTCAGAGCAGCCCTACCAAGTGGACCCCGCTTTACGGATTAGACATCAAGGGACAGGAAGTTGTGTTACTTTTCTGAGGTCATCGGCAGAGCCCATGGAAAGGTCTGGGCATCCTGACGCTGGAGCCTGAGCTCCCACCCCCTGGGCAATGGCACTAACACAGCATGATTTGATATAAGTTGTTTTTGGGGTAGCTGGCCAGTAGAGGACACTGAAGGTCACAGGGGTTGTAACTGCTGGCACAGCCTCCCTAGGAGAGCACAGGAAGAGGCTGGGTCATTAAAACTCAGAGTGGAGGAGGTGGGCTCCTGCAGATCCCATGGTGGGTGCCGGCTGGCCGGGGCCAGTTCTAAGCGGAGGATGGCCATGGGCTACAGGGCCAGGCTGATTGCTGGCTCGGGGGAAGCAGCAACTGGACGTGACTCCAAGAAGGCTCTTTCCTGGGGGGCGAGGACACACGGCCAGGGTGTCCTTGGCAGGTGCCTCGCAAGACCAGGAGGAGGAAGCAAAATAGGAAAACGGGAGGGAGCCAGCCCATCCTCACCCAGCAGCCCAGTAGGCTCCCCCTGGCACCTCCCCCGGGGGGCCTACTCGGGAGCCCTCCGGGGAGACAGAAATGGGGTTCACGGAGTGCAGGCCGCAGAGGGGAGCGGGAAGGGCGGCGTGACTGCGGCACAGGGCAGCCCCTGGCTCTCTGGGAGCTCGAGTACCCTGCAAACAGGTCTGCGCCTCCGCCTCGCCGTTGCAGGAGCCCAATAAAAGCAGAGCCCCAGGTTCCCTCTCTGTCTACCGGGACCTGGCTGTGTAGCTGTGGGCATGTGTGTCATGTCCAGATCCTGCAAGTAAAAACTGGTATTTCTGCAAGGTTTCCTGATGGTTCCCGCTGAAGGGCATCCTGCAGTCCTAGTAAGAACCACGAGGGCTGTCCAGCCACCTGTAGGTTATTGAGAGGCTGAGACGGGCACACCCCACGCCGGTACCCCCGGTCCGTGGCCTGCAGTCCCACGTGGCTGTTTGAGGGAGAGGCTCTGACGGCCGTGTGACACCCAGCATCTTCTTGGTCTGTGGAGCCCAGGCTAGTGGATGCTGTGACTGCCACCAGGGTCTGTGAACAGGGAGGTTGTAAGCACATGTCCCCCTCGGCTCAGGCGGTGATCCGGGCTCTCAGCAATCCTGCTGTCCGTGCTGAAACACTGCACCACGCACCCACACGAGACAATGGAGCCATCTGCAGTGGGGAAGGTCGGCGAGGGGACCCCAGGTTAGGGAGCAGGCCGTCCTCTGGGCTCTCCTAATGGGGCAGGCACAGGGGAACCCACAGGCAGCCCAACAGGGCAGGAGGAAGGCTGGCCAGCAGGGGCCGCTGGGGCTCCCTGTTCAGCCCCGTTTCCCTCATGTGCAATGGGTGGCCGTAGCCATTAAATTCCATAGGGCGGGAGTCTGGAAGAAATTGCTCAGTAACAATTAGTCATGACGATTCGGTGATTCTCATGCCTCGATTCTGGCCCTGGTCCTCCGCACTGACGCAGAGTGGTGGCAGAAGGCTCTCAGAACGCATCAGGACCCACGCTGGTTTGTATCAAGCATTTTAGGCAGCAGATTTCTGATCGTATGTGGACCGTCTGGAAGTGCATTTCTAGGGGTTAGTAATCTCCACGTGATACGTCTACTCTCCGTGCCCAGCATGCGGCATCCAGTCAGATCCAAAAGGAAGTCCTGGGTCCAAATACCAGTTATGTGTCCTGCTAGCTGTGTGATCTGAGAGCCATCTAACAGCCCCTGCGCCACGGTCTGCGTTGTGCCCCCCGCGGGGTAGCTCAGAGTAGAGTGGGACAGCAGATTCACGGCAGGCGCATGGCCAGGCCGCAGCATAGGCTAGTTTTTACTTTTTTGGCCCCTTCTTTCCATGAAGTGAAAACCTCTGTGCCGTGTGAAGAGCTGCCCCAGTGATTTGGGGTTTGAATTTAAAAAGGGGTAGGAGAGATAATAGAGAAACAAGTAAGGGCCCCCATTTAGGGAGCCACTAAATGCACGAGCTTCAAACTCCTTTCCTTTTCCTCCTGAGCGCGACACCTGGGCAGCCGGGGCTCCCCAGCCCTCACTTCTATCACTTATGAAAAGGTAGATACTGAGAATTCCCACCTGCTGGGGTGGTTAGACGTTGGATTCAATAATTCGTGCTAACACCAAATCCACAGTAGTTGCCCAATAAATTAAGATTCTTGTTATTATCATGACCCTGACCCCCAAATACCACCTACCGTTGACACTTCAACATTTCCAAAGCAGCGATGAGGTTGCCAGGTGGAGCTCATTCCAAACGATCGTGCTCTCCGACTGATGCCGTCCGGCGCTCGATCCGATGGGGCTTCAGATGACTCAGCCCTGCTTCCCGAACCAGACGTGGTAATAAGTACGTGTCAATTCCTCCCGCTCTGCAGGGCTTGACACTCCAGAAGGACGAGCGATCAAAATGCTATTTTAAAATTAGCCAGCTGATGACCCTTCTATTTCATGTGCTTGAGATGTCAGCATTAACACAACCAGAGCAGCGACTGTGAGCTTGTCGTCAGGCACGTTAATCCAGCAGGAGCCACCGCGGGAGATGGGCGGCAGGAGCCCTTCCCCGCCGACGCCCGGTGCACCTGTCTGCTGTCACCTGGGGCTCGTGGTGGGAGGTCTGGCGCTGAGTCACGTCGTGGGAGACGTGGGCTGTAGACGGTGGTCATCTCCCCGGGCCAGCCTCGGGCTTCACGGCCTCCCCTTAGCGGCACTCTGCCCGTGAGGCTGTGGAGCGCTGAGCGGCCGGGAGCCACGTGCAGGGCGTAAAGGGATTTACACAAGCTGCTTGCACAGAGGGCATGACAAGCCCTCCGAATGTGAGCGTAAAGCCGTGTTGGATGAAAGTGATCCTAAGGCAGCATTACTTGGCGTCAGTCCACACACTGTTCACGGGTGCGAGCTACCATCACCGACGGGCAAGCACGCCAAGCCCGCAGTATCATGTGATTTATTGCCTCCGGTTCGGATCCCGTGCCCTTACCCGTATTTTCAGTTTCACGAGTAAGGATTTAGGGAAGAGCTCTGACTGTGCCTTGTTTCCTGTGCGGCCAGGCAGGCAGAGGTGACCTTCCCGGATGCCTGGAAGCGCCAGCTCCTGTCTCGGCACGGCCACCAGCAGACAGCACAGAGCGGGACGACCAGACTCACCCGGCCGAGGGGGAGCCTCTCCAGGTCAGCGCCCAGGGCTTACTACGCCCAGAGGTTTGGTGACAAACACCTTCTGAGCTGTATTTCTTTGCATGCACTGCACATATTTTAAAATGAATACAAATACGATTTGACACAGTTCAATGGAGGACATCTGCAGGTTCCTTTCCAGGGGCTCGTGTGGGACGTCTTTGCTCCACAGAGTCTCCTCCAGAAGCGTGAACCTATTCTCGCCTGTCCATGCCTGCCAAACCCGATGCAGCCCGCATGCCCACGGTGGTCTGACAGGCCCCACCTGCTCCTGCCCCCGTGGACACAGGCCTTCGCTGGCTCTTTCCGACAACAGTCCTCAGAGGGGGTGCACGGAGCATCCTCGTAACCGGGAGCTGCAGCGTCACCAGCACACTGTGTCCACGCACAGAATGTCTGTGTCAGGGCCTGCTGCCTTGGCCGCCCCTCTCAGCCCAGGTTGGCTTCCCCCCACTCGTTGTCCATCTCCCTCCCTCTGATTCAGCTCACTTGCCCTGGGGTCCCGGCAGCCCCTCCCTGCGGCACGGCCCCGGTGGGTGACCCCAGGCAACTGGCCAGCCAGTGTGCACGTATTGGTCTGGGGGATCGGCTTGCTCCTGCTGACGTCTTTGCTCGGGGGTCCCCGCACCTGTACCCCACTCCAGTCCCATCCTGTGCCTTTGGGAAGTGCTGCAGGGACGGACCAGCCCAGGCAGCGTGGAGCCTTATTCTCCAAGCGGACTCCCCTCTGCTCATCGCATTGATTCTGCGTGGTGCGTGGTGAGGGTCACACTGTGAGAACACGCAGCTTGTTCTCTGGGCTTCCTGCTCAAGGAGGACAGTGCATTTGCTCGTCCTCTGCAGCAGGGGCCACATTGTTAAGGGCGGAAGCACTAGCCTCGTCCTGGAGGGAGAGCATGCACCACGAACGGGCTGGGGTCCCTGGCACAAAATGTTGTCTTTATCTTAAGTGATGAATTGGGCTTCATTTGTAATCGTGAAAATCAGAAGCAGCAGAAATATCCAGCAGCGGACAGCTAACACGGTGGTCCAGCCGCGGACGGTGTGGGATGAGCTCATGGAGGCTGAGGGGTAGAAGAAGGGTTCCCATTAAGTGAGCAAACACACTGCGCACACTGTGGTCACACGAAAGCAATTCTGGGCGTAAAACAATGCCGGCAAAGAACGAACCACAGCTACCAGCGAATCCTCATGATGTAGAAAACAGCGCAAGGATTACGCCCGCAGGTAAGCCTCCGGGACTGTTCTGATGAAATACAGACCAGTAGTTTGTTCTCTACTTTTTATGGCATGGTTAGATGGTTTTCTAGAGGACAAACTATTGGTTTAAAAAATTAAAAAGACAAAAACAAAAAACAACCTCCCCACCCACAAAAAATTCAATTAAAAAATGGGCAAAGGATCTGAATAGACATTTCTCCAGAGAAGATATCGGACGGCCAACAGACACATGAGAAGATGCTCAGCGTCACTCATCATCAGGGACATGCAGATCAAAACCACAAGATACCATCTCACAGCTGCCGGAAAGGCTAAAATCAACAACACAAGACACAACGGGTGTTGGTGAGGATGCGGAGAAAAAAGAACCCTCGTGCACTGTTGGTGGGAATGCAAACTGGTGCAGCCACTGTAGAAACAGTATGGAGTTTCCTAAAAAAATTAAAAGTATTATTACCATATGATCCAGAAATTCCAGTTCTGGGTATTTATCACGTAATTAAAATATTAACTCAAAAAAATATATGCACCCCTATGTTTATTGCAAAATTATATACAGTAGTCAAAATACAGAAACAGCTAATTATCATCCGTAGATGAATGGATAAAGAAGATGTGGTGTGTCTATGTATATACAATGGACTATTATTCAGCAATAAAAAGAACAAACTCTTGCCATTTGCAGCAACGTGGGTGGACCTAGAGGCTATTATGTTAAGTGACATAAGTCAGGCTGAGAAAGACTCATCGTGGAGCGTAAACACAACCGATCTCACAGATACAGAGAACACATTGGCTGTTGCCAGAGGCAGAAGGTGGGGCGTGGGCAAAATGCGTGAAGGGGGTTCAAACTAAACAGTTACCAACTAAACAACCCCAGGGATGTAACGCACGGCGTGGTGCCGATGGCTGGTAACACTGTTATTGCATAGCTGAAAGTTGCTAAGGGAGCAAATCTTAAAAGTTCTCATCACAAGGAACAAATTGTGATTATGTGTGTGATGGACGCCAAGCAGACTCACTGCGGTGGTCAGTGCTCCACGCACACAAACACAAACCGTGTGGAACACTGGACCGATGCAGTGCTGCATACAAAGGGAAAGAACAAATAGAAGTGTTCTGCATGCCATATGGTGACATCAAGTGTGACGTCAGCAGGGAGACCTCCTACAGCAGGAGAAGTTCTTCCGAACAAGACACACGCCACACCACATGTTTTCTCAGTTTCCTCTTATTTTAAGTAGAGATGCTTTAGCAGACCAGTCCAACATAAAGCTTAACTCATATAATATAACATATGATAACTATCTATAGTTAACATATAATAACATTTAATAGCCTATAACCTATAACACAGGTAACTGGCAAACATACTTGAAGTCATTTATGAATACAGCTATTCATACATCTGGTAGGTTGCTGTCATCCAGAATATTCTATTCCATTGTCTAATCCCACCTGGCTTCTCCCGAGCAGTGTTTCACACTTAGGCCAATTCAGGATCTTTTTCCTTCAGTACAGTGTATTATTTTGCCCAACAAAAGCTCTTGCGTATGTTGTATTTCAGTAAATAATCAGCTGCCAGAGGAAGAGGCTGAGCGTGCTCCCCTCCGAGCAGGTCCCCCTCCCCTGCGAGCAGCTCTGGCCAGGGTCTAGCAACGGGAGTCTGGTCAGACGGCGGAGACAGCCGCGGCGGCTGGGGCTCCCTGCCCCCTCTCCATGCTGGCGCCTCCCCACTCTCACTTCCGTTCTGCCCCTTCGCTGGCTCCTTGCAGATCGCCCCTCCGAATGCATGGCATGCCTCCGGCAGCTGCGAAGGAGAAGGCCTGGAGCCGTCTCTCATCTTTCTTGCTCCCTCAGCTTCCATGTCCGATCAACAACCTCTCCTGGCTAATTTTACTTCCTGGATCGACCCGAACCTCGTCGTGTCGCGGGCTCTGTGCTCCACGGTGTTTATGGCCATGGCCTCAATCAGTCTCCCTGCCTCCAGCCTCTCCTGGCTCCAATCGTTTTCTGTGCTTCACTCAGTGTGTCTGAAAGAAGGATTGCTTCCCTCCCCGGTCCGCGAGCTGGCAGTTTCTCTCCTGCCACAGGATAAAGACCCGTCTTCTCCAGAAGACACATGGGCCCTCTGCACCTGGCTCCGGCATGCTTTTGGCTTTCCTGTCTTGCTGCCAGAATGCAGGGGGGCCTGCTCTGCGGGCACAGTAACCCGATTCTTCCCCAGGGGCACCTCCCTCTGTCCTTCGGAACACAGAACACGTGCTCACAGCCACACTCGTCCATGGTTCTCTCTGCCTGGAACCTCCTGCTCCCAGTTCAGGTCCTGAAAATGTTGATTCATCCACTGAGACTCAACTCACTTGACACTTCTTCCAGGAAGCCTTCCCAGAAGTCCCCGGAGGAATGTGGCTGGCTGGCCCTTGACTATATTATTTATTGCCTTCCTTCCAAGCTCTGAGCAACCCAGGGACAGGCCTCACCTGGTTCATTCTTCCTCCCCATCTCTGAGACTGAACTTGGCATACAGTAGCCCTTCTTTTTTTTTAATAACAATTTTTTATTATATTATGTTAGTCACCATACAGTACCCTTCTATAATGTTTTCCTAGATGAAATATGGACACAACAGTCTCCATTTGGAGAAAATAGGATTTGGTACCCGGAATACCTGTTTTTCAACTGATTATGCACCTTCTCACATATTTGAAAAGATGCCTCACACATCGGACGCACATCAGACACCGGAAAACTAACGTGGACAGAGCTGCGCAAACCGTCTTCACTGGGAAGACAGGACTCATAGCCCTGGACTGGAATAAAACTAACTCGGAAAAAGTATCCATGGGGCACTTGGTCTTTGTCCAAGAATACCAGCCATGGATGAAAATGAATTCATATCTCTCGGAATAAAAACCTCTTCTCCGTTCAGAGGTGTGGTACGCGTGAGCCCGTGAGCTGCACAAGGGTGACGCTGATTAAACAACTTTTGTTCGTACTGACACAGTGTAGATGAAGGGTAGCTCGCTGGTAGGGTCTGCCTCCTCACGTCGTTGTGCCATTTCTGAGAATGGTATCTTTTTTTTTAAGATTTTATTTATGTATTTGACAGAGAGAGAGAGACAGCCAGCGAGAAAGGGAACACAGCAGGGGAGTGGGAGAGGAAGAAGGAGGCTCCCAGCGGAGGAGCCCGATGTGGGACTCAATCCCGGAACGCCGGGATCATGCCCTGAGCCGAAGGCAGATGCTTAACGACTGAACCACCCAGGCGCCCCTCTGAGAATGGTTTCTTAATTGGAGAAGCAGACAATGATCAGGAAAGGAGCATCAACAGTCTTGCCATTTCCAAGCTATTTCTACGATCAATCGTTCAGGAAACAGTAATACTTATTCAGTGTGTGCTACGAGTGGGTTTTTGCTCTTGAGGCTGGAGGGGAGGAGAAAGATAAAGACAGAAGACACACATCTCTTTTTTTTAGGATTATGTGGAATCCGTAATAAATTTTTAGTGCAGTGGAATGTAAATTTCCAAATATTTGAGTATTGCACAGTCTAGCCAAGAACAGTTTCTGTTTAGTGTTCGATACAGTCCAAAAGCCACCTTCCATGTAAATCCTGGTTTTTTCTTTTCCTAAAACGTAAAATCGAGTGGCCATGATTTACTATTTTCTGAGGGCTCTGGGTCTCCTGCCTGGAGTCACTGAAATGCCTTATGATGGTGTTCGTTCAGGAGACATTCGCTGGAGGAGTGTTCCCATGAACGGAGCGCCGCTGCTGCTTGGGGTCCAGAGACAGAGGAGGCGGGGAGAACGTGGCACGACGCAAAGCTGGAGAAAGCTCAGGGCTCCGGGAAGACAGCTTCCGATGATGTGAGAACATGTGGGAGCACCAGCTGGGCCTTTCTGACTTTCACGCTTGCGCCGAAGCCTGGGAAGTCACCTCAAGCTGACTCACTTGCTCGGACACCTCTCTACCTGGATCTGAAGGGCTGTCGTTGACACCCTCTCCCTATCCGGGACCCATACTCTGGCCCCCCATTCTTGACACTTGCAGCCTAAAAAATGAAATAGTCCCCTTTGATCAAGACTAGTTCAGCAATTTCCTGATGGGTCCCAACCCAGCACACTGTCCCTGGAGTTACTGTTTGAAAATGAGAATCGAGTCCTCCGTTCTCCTACTTAACCCCCTGCAATGATTCTCCGCCATCTATCACATCAGTCAAAGCCCCTGAACGTGACACGCGTGGCTCCAGGCCACAAGGACAATCTTCTGTCACCTTCCCTGACCTCTGCCCTGGTCTATGCCCCGTGACCTTGACCCACTGGCCCCTGAGTGAGCTGTGCCCTCTGGAAGCCCCCGTCTTTGCTCCTGCTGGTCCTTCCCCCTTCCCTCAGGGGCTTGGGGCCACGTGCCACTTCAACCACATATCTCACCAGTGAGGCAGTTCCCGACTCCTGCTCAGAGGTCCGGAACTCAGGGCCAGAGGCACCGACTCCCCAATACCCAAGCTGTGTCTCTGGTTCCTTCTCCATCCCAGGCTGGACGTAGCTTCCCAAAGGTCCAGCTTCTGTGATACTCAGCATTTCCCGTTGCCTTTCCAGTTCTCTTCTACCTGGAAAAGAAATCCTCATGTTAAATTCTCCCTGCTATGGTGTTTCCTGACTGGAACTTGGCTGATTTACAAATTATCACCAGGAGTGGCCTCAGGAAATGGACACTCAAAATGGTATTTGGGGATTCATTTGGTCAAGTCCTTAGGTTTGAATGCATAGCTGCATTTCTAGCAAATGGGAAATAGGATACTAGTTCCAACGCACGCACTGACGTCATTATTAATTATCAGCTGCAGTTGATGGGTATGACGTGGCTATGGAAAAAGATTTGGGGGACTCTACGGTCATTAAAGGTGTCTACGCAGGCTGGTAAATAGCCACTCCTGAGTGCCAGAAAGTGCTTCTAGAACGCATGTGACGAACTCTCAGATGAAGTCGTGGTCGGAACTTCTCTGGAAACTGTATAGGAAGCTCCTACCCCTCCTTGTTGCAGGGTCGGCCGCTCTGATAATCAGATGCAATATGAGCTCTGTAGGCTGCAGAATGAAAGAGCAAGTTGAACTCATGGCCTCAGCAGGTCGCTCATTGTAAGTCGGGGCATGGATGGGGCAGAAGGGGACCCCAAGACTGGGAGTGGGTGGTGCATGGGCAGACGCAAATGCAGCTGGGATGGTTGAATCCACAAATAACCCCAAGACTCCGCTGCCAGCGAAAGCAGTCCACCTGCCGCAGCCCACGTCCAAGGGTACCACCACCCTTCGATTAAATACGCGGAAGTATCCTGATCTGGGACAGTTACCAAGAGCACACCTGGCTCATGGGGCCCCACTCTGACCAGCTCCTGCTGCCCCCAGACTTGCCAGTAGACAGGATCTCGGCAGGTGCCTGGGGGAGTGCACGGCCTGGCTCAGGAAGAGGCAGCTTATCTTCTAAGGGAAGTTACAATTTTTGTTAGTTTATATTACAGACACCCAAGATATATATGTAGAAGTGGGTTCTAGGCTATTAGTCCGAAGAGGGGGGCCTATGACACCACCTACAACAGATCGCTGTGTATGAGGCTCTTCACCAGAGATGCCGTGCAGGAGGAGTTAGCCCGTGTGGTTGACGGCGGCTCGAACAGTTTACCAGTGTGTTAACAGAAATCTGATCAACAGCGGCCTGCGTTCAGTGCACTTGGGATATGAGAACTGCTCTGGTGTTTTGGGGACGCCTGGGTGGCTCAGTCAGTGAAGGGTCCGACTCTGGATTTTAGCTCAAGTTGTGATCTCAAGGTGATGGAATCTCGAGCCCAGGATCCAGGCTCAGCGGGGAGTCTGCTTGAGATTCTCTCTTTCCCTCTCTTCTGCCCCTTCCCCCACCCCTCCCCATGTGCACGTGCACTCACGCGCTCTCCCTTTCTCTCAAATACATAAATAAATCTTTAAAAAAAAAAGAACTCTCCTGGTATTTTATATAGATGTAGTGGGTCAAACGTTTTAGAGGGTACAACGTTGGAAGGGATTTCCTTATGTGCATTGTGCGCGACCACCGAGGAGGACGAAGCCCTCTGAGGGTGCTTCACTAAAGCGTTGAGAAATGCGTCCATGAGGGAAGCAGCATGGTCCTGGCCATCCCTGGAGGCTGGGAACGACAATGGGATGTGTTGTCATTGAGCCCTGCTCCCGTTTGCATTTGGGGGCGGGGTCCTGAGCCGCGGAGGCCAATCAGAGTGCTGGGCTGCCAGAAGCAAGGTGGCCGCACTTGCTGGAATGGGCTGCACGGACAAAGTGGCAGTCAGAATGTCTAAGCCACGGGGCGCTTTGGCAGTGTCTCACGGCTCGTGGCGTCCCTGGGAATGAAGTGGAGAAGAAGCACCCTGCAATGTTACCTGATTTATAACCACGTAACAGGAAGACCCTCAGGCTGGTGGCCAGAAACCAAGTTGAGCTGGTATATGGAGAAGTGCATCCAGTTCCAGAACTAAACTGGTTCACAGGTGCAGAACCTTGAGGAGAAGGGCAGTGCACCTGAGGGGGACCCTACAAGGCGGCCACACTGTTGCCACTGCAAGTCTTCCTCACACCTTGTCCTAAATGGACCTGTAATCACTACCTGAGGTGACTGTGTTCTGGGGGGAAAATGCCCAGGTGTTTCAGGACTTTCAGATGATGTTTCAGGACTTTCAGATGATGTCTAAGAATTCATGTCATTCCTAGAGATCCCCCCCCCCCCCCACAGAAGAACTCTGTGTTGTTACCAGGTACAAAGTGGTTAACGGCGGTCAGGTGATAAGCAGTGTTTGGGCCCAAGTTGGAATCACTATGGGCCCAGTGGATTGTATACCGCCCTGAGATGATTTTCCCAAGTTCTGGAATTCGAAGCTAGAATGGACATAATTGACAACGGAGGGATCCCCATACCAGCCCTGGACCCACGAAGCGAGGGCGATAATGACAGAGACGGACACAACCAGACTATTAAACAGAAGCAGTGAACATCCTTGGGGGGATTATGGATTAGACCCATCATCCAGGACCTGCACGATGCGGAGCGGTCGCAGCCTTCTGCACTTGTACAGCGATCTGTTTTTACATCTGCAGCAGTGGGTGGGGCTGGGGGAGTAACCCTGTGTCATCACCGACTCTGTCGAACGGTGCCTTGAATTGCGTGTGCTGCTCTAGGAGGTTCTTTCGTGGACTAAACCAACACAGCCCGGAACGTGGTGTTAGGTGCTGTTTTCCTCTGCACCATTTTGCAATTGCACTGCCCTGGAAGCCTGGCGTTACCTGGCGGGGACAGCCGTGCACCTGGCGAGTCCTGGCTCACAGCTACATCTTCTCTCTAGTTCTCTGCCAGAAGGTCGTCCTTGGCAATCTGATTATCTGACATTCCAGAGGAGGTCACGCTGATTCATTAGGAGGTCAAAGTACACTAACGGGACCTGGGGAACAGGAAGAGGTGAGTAGTTTTGATGCCTCAGCAAGACGAGAGGTGAGAGAAAATCCCATGAGGGTGTAGAGGGGAACCACGTGCTGAATGAAGTTTCTGGAAGTCTGGAGCGTGCCAAGAGCCTCCACCAGAAAGAAAGCATGAAGCCAGGGAGGCTGCTTTGGATTCTAGAGGCAATACGCACCACAAACAGAAGCCCACCGTACACCCACACACTCACCCGCTCACTGAACAGCCTGTACGATTGTGTTTGAGCGGAAGCAATACACTGTTTCTGGAGGAGTCCAGGCTCTCGTGCAGACAGGTCTGCCGGAAACAGCAATGCACAGTCTGTCTGTAGCACATAGGACGGCGATCTAGGACCCGCTGCCATGCACACATGGGAGCGTCAGAGCGGAGACTCTAAGTCAGTGTTTGCAGGTTGGAACAAGTGTGAAAATCACCTGGAAGGCTCTTTTGAACACAGGTTGCTGGGTCCCTCCCCTAAGTTTCTGATTCAGTGATCTTCGGTGGGGCCAAGCATTTGCATTTCTTGCAAGGTCTCAGATGCTGCTGCCACTAGGGCCGGCCCCACACGCCGAGAACCCTGCTGTGGTGATTTAGTGAATAGAAAGCTGTTCTTTCTTTTGAAAGTAACTGTTCTCCTTTGGATAAATGCTCTCGCTGTTGTAGGGCTGCCTTAACAAGGGACCACAAATTGGGGGCTTAAAACAAGAGACATTTATTGTCTCCTAGTCTGGAGGCTAGAAGTCAGAAATCAAGGTGGCAGCAGGGCTGTCCTCCCTCTGGAACCCACAAGGGAATCCTTCCGGCCTCTTCCTCGCTTCTGGTAGTTTGCTGGCAGCACTGCGCGTTCCTCGGCTTTCAGCTGCACGCTGCAGCCTCTGCCTTCTTTCTCCCTGTGCATGGCCCCACCTTCACAGGGCGATCTCCTTACAAGGATAGGATGGCAGTCATGTTGGATTCAGGCCCAGCCCGCCCTCTAGTATGACCTCATCTGCACTGATCACCTCCGCAACTCTGTGTCCAATAAGGTCACGTTCTGACACACTGGGAGTTAAGACTTCAGCACATCTTTCTGGGGGAGGAGTTATGCAGGGGCAGACAATTCAACACACACCCTTGCCTCACCATAGGGCACTGAGGGCCATGTGATCTTCACGGCACGTCGTATGCTGTCTGATTCACCGCTCTGTTTGGGACCAAGCAGCTACAACGCAGGAGGTGGGCATGGGAAATGGGGTCCATGAGACCAAGCTGGTGCAGGCCCAGAAGGTGAGACAAACCTGCACAGAGCGATGGCTTGGGCTCTTTCGATATCTACTCTTGACTGTATTTCTTCCTCTAAGTCGACACAAATAGCTCATGGGAGTTTCTTATGAGCAGGTGATGAGGAAGGAGAGCTCATCCCTGGTTTATAGAGGGTCCTGCATGCAATGCAATAACCCCAACCCAGAAGAGGACTGTCTTACATACAGTCCTCTCTCTGCATAAATTCACACATAGAATTTAGTGTCTGCAGGACATGGTGCAGGAGACCCTCCCAGTGCGTCGACATCTGAGCTCACTGAGTACTGACACGGAGATGTCCCGAAGGATGACTCAGCCTTCATCACGGAACTTGCTAAGGGTTTTCCTGGATGGCCCTGGATCTAGAAAGAATAGAATTGGAATACTGATGATAAGGAGTTTTGGGGAAGAGGCGTGGAGCTGCTATTCTTGGGAAGGACACAGAATGTAAAGATATTTGTGTCCCAAGTGCGTGCTCACAAAAGCATGTCCCCTGCAGAATCGGCTCTCAGCACGTAAGTAGGCCGTGTGACTCATTCCGTTGATCTTAGGGGCCAGAATGTTACTGTACAGCGATCATGGTGACAGTGATGGGGGCTAAGACTGGGCCCACCAACATGGACGTCCCCTGCTCAGGATGGCCTGGCTAGTGTTGCCAGTGAGTGCCCGACCTGCCAACAGCCCCCGTGGGGCACCAGCTCTTGGAGTGGCTGTGCACTGACTGTAGTAAACCACCTCTACCATAGACAGGTAGAAACTGTCCTCACCAATACAGACACATCTTCTGTATCTGGGTTTGCATTTCCCGACTGCCACGCTTTCTCCAGCACGCCCAAGTGTGCTGTACTCACCACCACTGTCTCTGCACAAATTTACTTCCATCCTGTGAACTCACTGTGACAATGGACTCCTGTCCCTGGCATTCACAGGGTTTACCACACATGCCATCACCCAGAAGAGTTGGGTCTGTTAGGAAGATTAAGTGAGCAACAAAAAACTCAAAGCATTATTTCCTAGACAATATCCTGAATGGATGGACTTTTATATCACACACACATATATATAATGGTGTGTGTGTGTGTATACATATACTTGCATGTATAATGGCAGTGGAACCATTTCTCCCATAGCCAACATACACTGGTGCAAGAGTCAAGCAGTGGAAGTAGAAATACCTCCTTTTGCTGTTATACCTATTAAACTACCTGTAGATTTTTTTCTTTATACTTGTCCCTGTAAATTTGAATCCTGCTTGTTTGGAAGTCTTGAGTCCCCTTGATGAGAAGACTTCGATCAGGGAATATTAACAGTGGTTCCACTGAGTTGGAAGTTGAGACTGCCACCTGACCATTTGGGACTTCCTACAACATCAACACAACTGGTAACATGGGAAATACTCCCCAAGCTGAGCTGGTTGATACCACCACAGCGGGCAGATTGGGTTGGCTGGTGAACCACGAGCGCAGGGAGTGGTATGCCTGGAATGCAGGGACTTTCCTGGGGCTCCTCTTCGTGCTTAGTTCTGCCCAACAGCAGAAGTTAATGGCAAACTGCAACATGGAAGATGATGAAGAAGTCATGAGTAGGGCCGCTGAACTTTCACGCTCTTCAGGAATGCAGGTTTGCATCACCAGATGGAATAGAGCTCACAGCTCCCAGGTAGTTGATGGGGTGGGAGAGTCATGGAAGGGGAAGTGGAAGAAAAGAAATAATAAACTGCCTCAATCACAGAAAGGGAGACAGTCGACTAGGCATCATATCACCTCTCCTTCTGTAATCAAGCCTCCCTCTACCGCTCTCTTAGAAGCACCCTTGTGATGACGTTGGGCCTGCCTGGGTAATCTGCAATAAGGTCCCCATCCCAAGACTCTGAACTCAGTCACATCTGCAAAGTCCCTTTGCCAGTAAAGAAACACACACAGGTTTCAGGGATTGGCATGTGGACCTCTTCAGGGCTGTTATCCAGCTGACCACACGTGCTCCGAGCCCTAGTTGGCGTGATATGAAAAAGGAATGGAGGTGGCTTCTAAAATTTAAGAAAGGCAAGGAAGCTGGAGTGCCTGGGTGGCTCAGTTGGTTAAGCATCTGCCTTTGGCTCAGGTTGTGATCTCAGGATCGTGGAATCGAATCCCACCTTGGGCTCCCTGCTCAGCAGGGAGTCTGCTCTCCCTCTCCCTGTGCTCACCCTCCCCTTACCACTGCTCATGCTGTTTCTCAAATAATAAAATCTAAAGAAAGAAAGAAAGAAAGAAAGAAAGAAAGAAAGAAAGAAAGAAAGAAAGAAAGAAAAAGAAAGAAAGGCCAGGAAGCAGATTTTATTCTGCGTCTGTCATCCAGAGGGATGCAGCCTTGCCCACGCCTTGATTTTCGACTCCTGACCTCCAGAACTGTAAGGGAAAGTTGTATTGTTTTAAGCCACTAGGTTGGTGGGTTATTTGATTCAACAGCCACAGAAAACCCATATAGACAGATGGTGAGAATGTCTCCCAGGTGATTCCTGGGACTCCGTGTCCCCTCATTTTGGGACCAGAATAGGAGCATCTTTGTTTGTGTGAAGGTTGGTCATATTTACTAGTAGAAGCTCCCCATTGCTGATGCCGTATGAGGGTTCGAATACGTGTGTAAGAGTAAGCATACTGAACGGTCAAGGGGTGGCTGTGCTGCTTATGGGTTTATGATCTCCCAGCTTCAGATGCACTTCTAAACTGTGCTTTGTGAAGCCCCAGCTGGGACCCTGCATATCACCTTTCTCCTTTGCCAGCTGCTCCCCGCTGAGCACTGAATATGGGGCTGTCTGGGATCTGGGGGCGGGAGGGAAACAAGACATGACCCTTCCCATTTTGCTTCCTGTTGCTGTCCGGCCAGCTCAGCACCGACCTTTCCCCCTGGCAACGGCAGCTAGTTTCATTAGCGACAGTTGGCTCTAGTTTGCTTGTACTATTCCTTCACTCCCAGAACATCCTCCCCATGCAGAGACCCCAGCCCCACTGACAGACCCCCTTAGTTGTTGGAGACTCAGAAACTCGAGCTCCTGGAGCATCAGCACCAGCTGAACGGCACCCACTCTCTGAATATCATCTCCGTGGACTTCAAATTTCTGAGTTTGATGACCTGCTCATCTTCCCTTCATTCTCCCAGCTCCTGCTGCCTCTTTAGCTGACCCTCCATGACACCTCAGTTTCCTTTTTGCATTTTTAGTTCTCCCAAATCTAGTTTAAAATACTTATTTTAGGGGCACCTGGGTGGCACAGCAGTTAAGCATCTGCTTTCGGCTCAGGGCGTGATCCCGGTGTTATGGGATCGAGCCCCACATCAGGCTCCTCTGCTATGAGCCTGCTTCTTCCTCTCCCACTCCCCCTGCTTGTGTTCCCTCTCTCACTGGCTGTCTCTATCTCTGTTGAATAAATAAATAAAATCTTTTTAAAAAATACTTATTTTATTATTATTTTTTTTAGAGAGAGAAAGCGGGGAGGGGCAGAGGGAGAGAGAATCTCAAGCGGACTCCATGCCCAGCCGAGTCTGACACAGAGCTTGATCTCACGACCTGAGCTGAAATCAAGAGTCGGATGCTTAACCGACTGAGCCATCCAGGCACCCCTAAAAGTATTTAATTTATCTCTACTAAATAGTGGTGTGGCTCCTGTTTTATGACTGGATCCTGACTGAGACACTCCGTGTTCTGCGGTGTCTGTAGTAATGTGCAAGGACACCGGCGGAGAGCCTGCGGGGATGCCGAGTTGGAACAGTTTTCTGTGCAGCGTGTCCCATGGCCACAACAGCTGAAGGCTGTTCACAGCGCACGTTCCTACTAGGGCTGCCAGTCAACATCGGCCCTCGCCATCACTCCTACCAAAGGGCGTGCGTCGTGCATTCACTGGCGGCTGCTAGAGGACCCCAAGCCATCTGTCCATGCGATGAATCCTGGTTATAGTGATGGGCTTCGAGGATACTCATACACCCAGCAGACAATTTCATTAAAGGGAATGGGAGACAGAGTGTTGCATGAGGCAAGACGTGAATATCGTCTTTTGTTCAGTCACGACCAAGAGCAGAGTTAGACAGGGACAACCACTTGGTTTTTGTTTCTGAGCTCAGTCTTCACGACACACTGATACCTAACATCGACCACAGCCATCCTCTCGTCCTACAGCGACTGGGTAGCTGCAGTATCCAACAGCCACAAGAATCATTAGACGTTTAGTGCTACTTTCAAAAGCAAAGGGAAGTATGTTATTATGTGAAATGCATTCAGGATTCAACTCTCACCATTTAATAAAACGAAATAATTTCCATTAGGTCATAGGCTTTTGATACCTTATAAATATCCTTACACCTGCCAGAGGCAACAATGGCTGATCGCTTTCTGGGAGGAGATGAGTGTCTTTGAAAGAATATCCCTTGGGACAAGAACACACAGGTTCAGTGACACAAACCGTCTGCTGGGTGGAAAGCCTTCACAGCTTCTTAATATTCTTACAAACTGCAGGAAAGAGAAAGTCTCCTGAGTTTGTAAGAGATGAACTTGAGAAATCCCCATGTTATATCACAGAAAATGATCCCTTAACCTCCTTCAATTGGAGAGGTAGAGAGAATTCTTCTTGTGTGTGTTTAGTCTCAAGTCATAACTGGATTATTTGTACCAATTTAAAACAGCCTAAAAGTTAACACTCCACAGATGCATCCCTTTAGAAATCATTTTTTCTACTTCTGTGAGCATGACATGAGACCGAGCATACATTAAACGTGTATTCCATTCTCTTCTTCACTTTGGTGTTGCACTGGGATAATCTCTGCTCCGCCCCAGAGAGAAACAGCCCGGTAGACCTGGAGGAGGAGCCCAGGGGTGGGCTTCTCGCTAGACCCCTGGGCTCATCAGTGGGAGTTTTAGGTCCTTTGAAAACGGGGCAGCGAGCTTTAGGGTGCAGCCGATTTCCCTCGATAAACACATATCTACTGCAGATACGCGGCTCTCTCCAGATGGATGATGTTTTGCCTTTATCTAAACAGTCTCTATTTAGAAATCTCTTTTATTCAGTTCACTAAGCCGCAGTGTGACTCCCATGCAGGGACGCCAAAGTAAAACCTAACAGGAAAGCAGATATCAACATCCACAGGGACACACCATGCTAATCGCATTTTGTTGAGAACCTCCATCAGAGACATAACATTTTACAGAATTACCAACACCATTAGTACCATATTAATTAGGAAGTTAAGGAATGTGTGCCGTTGAGTTAGAAAAAACGAGGGTGGTCCTAGACGGAATTCTGGTTTGCACGTCTGGATGTATCAAGTTCCAAGAGCCGCCATTCCTACTGACTGGACATTAGACACCCCATTGCTGTCAGGAGGGTCCAACTGTCTTATTCTTTACATCCATAGCACTCACCTTCCCTCAACCCCCCTGTGACACCCAAGTGCCTCTCCAACGCTGGGGAGGAGGGCGGAGAGATTTGTAAGTGACGGTCATCAGTTACTTGTTCATTTTCATAGCGTCTTTAATGAGCACCTTGTCTCGGTAATGTCGCCTTGATGTTTTCCTCTCCTGTGTTGGAAGCTGCCGTCTTGGATACGAAAACACTGAAACTGATCAATCTCACTTCACATCTAAAACATTCCAAATCTCCAGCACATCCGTCATCACTCTAATGTTCTTTGTCACAGGCGAAACTTTCTTCTAAGGGGTTTGAACGTTGTTTTTTTCCCTCCCTGCGAAAAGGAAATCTTGATACATCTCAATTTATCCTCCACTGAGGTGTCTGCCTTCACTATCATTCAGGAAACCTTCGTGTCGTATTACTCCAGCTGACTTAGTGACTTACCACCTGCCCCCCAACTTTGTCTGGTCCTGTTGGGGTCCAGGTGAGCAAATGCCCCAGTTTGATGGAGAAGCATGGCCATCTCAAGCATGGCTGAGCAGAGGTGGGCAGATGACACCGCAGTGCGGGGAAGGCTCCTGGCTTGCAGCCCAGCAAAGGCTACCTTGTCTTTCTGCCTGGGCATTTGCTCAGATAATTCCACCATCAGGATTCCGCAGAGAACCTGATTTTAACCGTGGTGGACACGAAGAGCTCTTCCATGCCCAGTCGTGGGCACGAAGAGTCCTTCGGTGCTCAGTCCCATCCTTTCCCCATGACTGTGTGGTTCTTCACCAACACCCCGCCCACAATACTCATGGCATCAACAAGCCCCCACCCCTGTGTGCAAGGTGCCCCATCCCGGGTCTGCGCTCAAGTCCCTGAGTCTCGCACATGCTTGATTGTCCCTGGAACGTGCACTGTTGGAAGGATGTGCCCTTCTCCCGTGCTGCCATCGTCCTGGTTCATGGTGAGAGCACTGACTTCCCTCGGTCCCTTGGTGGTCTACAGACAGTGAGTGAGCCCTGGAGGGCCTTCCTGGGAGCCGGTGGCTGGACTGAGTGAGCACTGCTGCCAGGACCCTGGGGGGCAGGGCAGGAGACCCTGTAGGCAGGTCTTCACGCCCCCTCGTCCTGTTGGAAACGCTCCCTGTTTCCCCACGGCTGAGCACATGGTTGCCTCCATGAATCTTTTACTTACTGTGCCGTCTGTGCCTCATACCCAGTGATCCTACTGTTTATTCATCCCGGTGAAGGTGCATCGACCTCAATTGCATTTTATAGATTTTGTTTTAAGATTATATTTAATCTATATTCAGTATTTCCCTGATGCCGCAACACGGTTCAGATAGACGCGTTTGTTTTCTTTCTGCTCCCAGGCCATGCCCTTTTTTAGTGAGTGTCGCTAAGAGAGTGACGTGATTTATTTCTCATAGCTTCCGTTTCTTCCCCTGAGCATAACGAATGACCTAATATTTATCGTAAAATTTAGTAAGAGGGATAAACAAGCTTCAAATTCCACTTCTCGTGCTTGGAGACAATCATTTGTGACAAACTTCTCTACTCACAAATTGGTTTTTTTCCGTGTTTTCCTATAATCAAATAGTGAGCAATTTCCCAACGCCAACAAGTTATAAGCAGCAATGCTTCGGCACAATGAGTAAAGTCATTCAAAGAATCACACAGTTACAGCCAAATATCACCCATGGCCGTCCGTACCCATTGCACCAAGCTCGTTTGCAAACGCGTTTACAAGGACATTAGCTCACTGTCCAAGGGCTCCTTCAGGTTCACAGGACTGTAATGCCTCGAAGGTACATGCTGGGAGCCATAAACTCCCCATCTACTGTTCTGTGAAGCCCTTCCCCTCTTGTCACCTCAAAGAAATAGTATTACAACCGTGTGATTTTGTCCAGTGAGCCCACTTGTTGGAAAAAAGCACTGAGGAAAATACAAGCTCAGTCATGGGTCCTAGCCCTGTCTCAAAGACACAGGCGGTGAGGCAGGAGGGGCCCCTGGGTCTTACCTGGATGGACCTCGACCTCAGAGGAGGCCAGAATGGGAGAAGGAGCCTGGCCGAGGTCATCAGGAGAAACACAGAGACTGAGGCCAAAATTTGGAGGCCCACTGCCCTCTCAATGGACCCAGGTGTCCCCTGGCCTCCAAGAGGATGGCCATCTGGAAAAGGAGTGCTATAACCTTCTAGATTTCCAAGTCACTCGGGAGGCAGGGGTGGAGGCTGAGGCTAGGGGACCTGGGCTGTAGCTGTCATGTTGGTGCAGTGTCCGTGCACGGGCTTCCTCACCAGGGGTGGAGACCGCAGGCTGTGGGCACCACCACCCGGACAACTGCCGGGATTGTGCATGCAGAGACGGGTTCAGCACTCCCGCCTTTGTCCCCAGCCTCTGTGGGTATGGCCAGAGGCAGTGCTGGTGATGCTGCTGGGCTTTTGGGAGACAATTAAAATGGGCCGCCCAGCAGAGTTTGGGGGCACAGGCTCCGCAGTCAAACATCAGACGGAGGCTGTCCTGGCTCCTCGGAGGGGAATCGTCCGCAGAAGTGAGTGAGGCTCTCAGAGCTTCCTTTCTTGTTTGTCAGGTGCTCGGCATGGGGTCTGGCTAATTAGCTCTCAAACAACATCAATTAGCATGATGATGCTTATGTGGGAGGCTGTTCTGGTGTATTTAGGATGTTCGGGGATTTTCGTTTTAAGAAATTGTAACGTGGATGTGGAAGGAGGGTGGGGAAGGAGAGGGAGACTGCAGGAGCGCTGTGTGGGTGCCAGCCGCTCTGTGCCTCCCCTGAGGGCTGTGCTCCTGGGGGGTCCTCCCTGGGCAGGAGGGGGCAGACTTCGGGGGCTCCCCCAGGGATGCTGCACACCTCTCCTGCCCGCTGGCTCCTCGCAACAGTCCTAGAGAGGAAGGCCAGGGGAGTGTCCCTGGTTCTGTGCCCCTCATCACCTGCTCTTGGTCCCTGTCCCTCGGTGCGGCCTTGAGCACGGTCTCCCTGACCTCTGGGTGCCCGGGACACTGTGTCCCCCCTCAGATGCACTGAATGAAGGGAGAAGTGAATTTTAATGCCGATTTCTGACAAGGAAGGGTCACTTGGGACTGGGGGAGCTCCTGCTGTTTTCTTATGGGCTGTGTGAGGCCAGCCAGGGAACCAGAGGGTTTTAAAACAAACGCACAAGTAAACAAACTATCTGCAAATCAGCATGTCCCCGAACCCAGGTCCGTCTGCCGGATACGCAGGGAAGCCCACCACGGAGAGACCAGGGCTACGGCTAGGGAAGGGTCTAGCCTGGAGCAGCTGGATGAGGAGGGGGCCGGAGCAGTGTTCTGTAGTCACAGGGGCTGAGATTACCTACGTGCGGATGAAGGGAGGGGAAACAGGACTGTTGGTGAGGAAAGACGGACACGCACACGACACAAACACACATGCAACATACATTCTGTGTGCACTTTGGGGGCAGACATCAGAACGAGGCAAATCCCCCGACGTCGGGGCTTCCCTAGGGACAAGGAGAAGGGGCCCCGGCACGCTCTGAGGGCTGGTGTAAGCTGGTGGGGTCCTGGAGAGGTTAGCTTGGGTAGGGAATGCAATCCTGGTCCCAGGCTGGAACCCTATCAGCCGACCTCGAGTCCCACTTCTGCAGGGACAGCGAGGGCGTTTGTTAGCGGGGTCTGCAAAGGCAGGACAGCTGATTCGGGGGAAACAGGTCTCTGGAAAACAAGCTTTAAATGTTCTGCTAGTTCAAGCCTCCTTAACCCAACGGGGCTTCAAGCACTAACTGGGCCAGCTCCAGAGTGGGCTGAGTGGGCTGGGGGGGGTGTTGGCTCCACTGGTTCCTAACGTTTGGTTTTAATTAATAGGCACACTTACTAAACTATCCAGCTCTAAGGAAAGGAGAGAGAAGTTACTATTTGGCTCTTCAGTGGGCCCTGAGCCAGGAATGTAAATAAGTGGAAGTGGAGTTAGGACCAAGGGAAGGAGCAGCAGGTAGAAACAGATCTTCCAGGTGGGGGCCGTCGTCGGGGCGTGTAGACGAGGGGGGAGCCAGGGCTTCCACAGACCCAGACTCACCCAGATGAGTTTGACGCAGGGTGTGCGCCCAGGCCTCTGCTCCAAGCCCCACGCCCTCTCCGCCGGCCGCACCGTCCCCGACCCCGTCCCCCGCCTGCGTGCGTCTGTGTGTCAGGCTGTGGAAACACTCGACTAGGATCTGAGTCCTGATTCTGTCTTGAATGGCATGGGAGCAGCTGCCCAAACTCAGAGCCTCATTTTGTGAAGTGGGGAACCCATCAGCCCCCCCGAGTTGCTGACATTAGGTGAGACAGCGCAAGGCAGGTGTCCCCGGCGCCCCTGGTGTTGGCTGGGCCTGGAAACGAGCTTCTTCTCCGTCAGAAAGCCCTGTCTCTGTAGCTACTCACCGTCCAAGCCAGAAGGGAAGGAGGCCTCTCTCCGGAGCCCGTGAAGCTGACCCATGGCACCATTGTAAGACTCTGACGGCCTTTCCCCCATTGGGGAGCTCGTGGGTCTGTCTGTCCTGCTGCACTCACGTGACTCAGCACGAGGGCGGCCGCCACACGTGCCACTCACATCTCATCTCTGCCACGTGGATGCCACGCCAGGTCTGCCGGCCTGCATGGGGGCCTGGATCTGGCCTTGGTTTCCAGGTGCGCTAGCGTCGCTGTAGGGCGAGTAGAAGACGGTAACCGGGAGGGACCAAGGGCTCTGTGTGTGCGGCACATACCGCGGATCAGAACGTCCCCATCCTCACTGTTCTCAGGTCAACCGCACACCAGCTGGTCTGAGAAACAGGAGCTGCCAATCCCCCGGGGAGCAGAGTGGCCTTCTTGGCTTTGAGTCACCAGTGTTACTGCCTTTACTTACCTTCTGCTTCTACCGACCAACTTTATTTGTTTCCTGTGTTTGAAATCTGTTTACTAAGTGCCAGGAGCGGTCAGGGGCCAGTCAGGACAGAGGCCTTCGCTGCTATGTGAACCTAGGATTTCGTGTAAAGGGTGCTACGTAGGCTTTGGAGGAGAGGTGCGACAGAGAGCCGGGAGTGCAGGGCTGCCGCAGGAAGCCGCGGTCACCCTCTGGGTGGGGGAGGGGGAAAGAAGGTGGGAGATGACACCGCGGACACGTGGAGGAGCAGCCGACAGAGCTGGCGCTCAGACGTCTCGGGGCAGGTGCCGCGCAGGTCCGCGGGGCCTCTGAGCTCGAGGAGGGGCGTGGGGCCGGGGGCAAGCAGGGCTCCCAGGAGGGCTCCAGCTGGCCTGTGCCGGCATCAGTAGAGCAGGGACGCTGGTCCCCGGGTGGGAAGGCTGCACCCCGGTGAGCAGAGCTCCTGTGCTGAGGGCCGGCCGCGGGGACGTGGGGTCTGCACAGCCCGTGCGCGGCAGGGAGAGAAGAGGCAGCCGAAGCGGAGGGAGGACAGGTGATCATGGGTACGGCCCTCCTGGGAAGTCGCCAGTCCGGACAGTGCCCGGGGTTCTAGACAACAATGAGCCAGTAGTCTGTGCCCCCCCCCCCCGGCCTCGCTCTCCTTCACCCCAGAGAAAGCTCGTTGTCCCCGCTCTCCTATCTACGTGGGTTCCGTGCACCTGTCCGCGACGCCCGGGCGTGCTTTTGCGTTTGTGCTTTGCTTTTATCGCATGGAAGAAGGAAAGGTGTGGAAAGCAGCCTCGAGCTCGGTATTTTCATTTACTTTCGGTCTCTACAGTTCATCTGCGGCTGCCTACCTCTGGCCACTGTTCGCTGCTCCTTCCTTGCCCCTCTGTCCCTCTCCCTGTCTGATGAGCGTCCTCTGAGTCTCATCTGCCGCCCTCCGTGAGGCTTTGAGGGCAAGTGTGGACCCAGTCTCCCCAGAAGCTTCAGAGCCCTTGGACGCTGGACGCCAAGTGGGAGCACTGCAGGGCGGCCGGCTGTGGACCTCGGTTTCAGGGGGTGAACGCCAGCTGTTTCCAGAGCGGTTGTGCTCACTGACCCTCCCACCAGCATCCCGGAAGACAGCCAGGGGAGCCCCAGCGTCCGAAGCTCAGGGCACTCAGACGCCTCATTTCTGCAGTGGGCTGGGTGGAAAACCCTACGGCCTGTGTCTGGTCAGCGTCCCCTGACCCGATGAGGGCAGCAGAGCCTCCCTGACTTGCTCCCACGGCCACTTCCTCTTCTGCTGCGTGTCTGCGCCCACTCTTGTACTGGGCGGGTTGTGCTTTCCTTATTGATCTGTGGGAGTTCCTGACACCAAGCTCTTGTCAGCGTTGTGAATAATCTCTCCCAGGTTGTAGGCTGTCTTTGCTTTTCCTCATTTCGGAAATTTAAAAATCAATTCCATGTGCACTGTAAATTGTATGGGGCTCATTTTATCCGATCCTGGTTCCTGGCAGGAGAGAAGGGAGGTTGCGTGTTTCCCCGCTGCAGCCACGCGAGGCCGGGGAGCACCTTAATGCGGGGGGCTGGGAGCACCTAGCTCTATCACTTCCCCGCGGGCTCTCTGCAGAGGGTGAGGAGGGCAGTCTCGGGGCAAGCATAGGGAGTGGGGACCATGGAGGGCGGGGAGGGGAGGGAAGGGGCAGTGACAGGAGCAGGGACACCGTGGAGGACAAGGGGGCAGTCTCACGCCTGGGTGCTTGAACCCCTCCTGGAGATCATCTCCATCCTCCCCCGGGACCTGGCATCCTCAGCAGTGTGGGCAGCTGCTCCAAGATTGTGGCGCCCACCGCGGGGACCCCCAACGTAGGACACAACGCAGACTTCTGCAGCAGCGGGTCAGGTCAGCATCACAATCTGTCAGCTGACGTCACACCACGGCCTACGCTCCCAAGACTGACACTCCAGAAGATTCCTGGGACCAGGGCACCTCTCTGTTCACAGAAGGACGCAGGCTGCTTCAGAAGAAGGGCCCCTCAGGGCTCCTGAGCCGGCTCACTGGCCCCGAGGTAGAGCAGGAGGCCTGGGGCGCTTCCTTGGCAGTCTGGGGCCGACATCGGGGAGCCTCCTGTTGGGCTGGACACCTCCCTGGGAGAGTGTGCCTACGTGTGCGTGTGCATGCATATGCGTGTGCTCGTGTGACTGTATACATGTGTGTATGGGTACACGTGTGTGCACGTGTGTGTACAGGCTGTGTGCACGCACGCATGTGAACACATGTGTCTGCATATGTGCGTGTGTGTGGTTGTGTGCATGCATGTGTGTAGATGTGCAGGCTGCATGTGTGTGTCCATGTACGCGTGTGCATCTGTGCATGTGCATGTTACATGCATGTGTGTACACACACATGAGCACAAGGGTGTATACATGTGTGTGCATGCACACGTGTGGGTGTGTGCATGTGTGTGCACACACATGCTCCATATGTGGGTATGTGCATATGTGCTTACATGTGTGTGGGGGCGCGAGAGCATGTGCACATGTGTACATGCCTGTGTGTGCATGTCATCCCAGATGGGGAGGGGCTCCCAAGGCCAAGATCATCCGGTTCCCAAGCATGAGGAGAAACAAGCCAACATCAGGGAAACCCCCAAGCTGATGAGGCCACAGCCCTGGACGAGCCTCACCACTGTGTTTCCACCTGCTCTGTGAAGCGGGGCAAGGCAAGGGCGTTTGCCTGCAGTGTGCTGAATCCACAGCTGAGCGCGAACTCCCGGTGCACCCGGCCTGGGGAGCAGTAGCCCTGGGGAGCACCCAGCCTCGGGAACACATCCCCTTGGGAACACCTCCCCTTGGGAGCACCCACCCTCAGGAGTACTGCCCAGGGGAGCACCTACCGTCAGGAGCACCCACCCTTGGGAGCACTAGCCCTTGGGTGCGTCTGCTCTCAGGACCAGAGACCCGCAGGTCTGCTGGGGGCTGAGGAATGCGCACCTGACTGGTGCAGAGGGGCTGGCAGCAGCCCTGCCCCTTCCCCCTGGGTCACCCTCTGCAGAGCCCAAGCCCCAGGCTGGTTTCCTTCTGCCGCCGGGGTCCTGGGCAAGGGATGTGGGGGGAGGGGCTTGGCCTGGAAGCACATGCCTGGTGCTTGGGTGGAATCTGAGATTTCATAATGAAAATATAAGCCAGCCCTCAACTTAAACATCTGTCTAAATAACAGACTAAAAATCATACTAAAGAAGATGTATCTAAATGACTCCTAAGCCATTATAAGTCAAGTAATAACCGTACACTACGCACTGACGGGAAATCACACAATCCCACACCCGGTGGCCACTGTGGCTTTTCATTTCTCTTTGTTATTTGCTTCTTGCACAGATAGTTCCCTGTGTATCATGACGGCACCAACCCGGCTGCCACCTCTGGCCCTAGTCCCCTCCTGGAAGCCCAGCAGGTGTGAGAGCCGGGGTTGGGGACACCAACTGCCCTCAACCTGAATTGCCTTATGAAGCCTGAAAATGTCCTGTTGAACCAAAATGACCCAGGGCCCCACTCTCCATACTTGTTTCTCATAGAATTCCTCTTGTCCTTGGCGGTGAGAGAAAGTAGAAAACATCACACCGTGCTCCATCACAGTGTGGCCAAACCCAGGTGGAGGGGGACAGAGAGCAGGGATGGGGAGGGAGGGGAGTGGGCAGACCCAGGTGGAGGGGGACAGAGAACCAGGGAAGCAGGAGGTGTGCTGAGAAGGGTTGGCAAAGACAGGGACAAGGGAGCCACTGTGGAGATGCGCCCAGCGTCCCAGGGAGGGCTTTCTGAATGCTAAAGGAAAGCCCACTTCCGTGCCCGCTGTGGCTTCCTGTTCTGACAGTGGGGTCTACTTGGCTCACTCGAAGTGGAAAGTGTCCTGCAAATATGGGTCCCCCCCAGCCTGAGTCTGTGTGGAAGGTTCTGATCACACTGCCCTGCCCTGGCACACCGGTGCTCACATGGCTGGGCATGGTTTGGGGTCTTTGCTCTCATCCCCACACTCAGGCTCACCTGCTCGTCTCCTGGCAGGCCCCCTGCCCTGCTGGGTGCCCCTGTGGCCCTGCCAGGTCCTTGGGCCACAGCACCTAGCATTCGCCTGCAGCAGAACTCAACTGACCGTCTACCTCCACTCTGTCAGGTGTGAGCTCCACAAGGATGAGGCTCCTCACAATGGCTCTGGTTGTAGGAGTTCCTGGCATTCTGCCTGGCACGCCGTAGGCAGCCCAATAAAGCATTACTGAATAAATGGCTGAGGGAATGGGTGGATAACTGAACACAAATTCTTATCCGTATTCTACATGGGGGGAAAGGGACACACATGGTCCCATTGGTGAATTAAAGATGGTGGTCAAGCCAGTTGGAGTCGAGGGTGCAGTGTATGGGCTCTCACTCCTCTGGACCCTCTGTGGGGTTCTCGGCTTCACGGAGCTGTGCTTAGGCAGATCCCATCTGAGTCATCTGCAGAATAAAGCACAATGTATGAGGTCCTCCCAGAGCGATGGCTTACACCTGCACACTCCGTTTTCTAGTTGAAGTAGGGATCTCTCAGACTCACAGATAATGCTTTCCGATTTAGTATTGGAATCATGTCATTAGCCTGGATGTGGAAGGTTGCACGGTGTCTGTGCAGGACCGATCATTCCCAGGATGCCTAGAAGTAGCGAGGTTTGGAAGGCAGGTGTTACCATCCAGGCCTGGAGATGCCACAGGTGGATGGGGCTCTGGAAGGCCAGCTCTGTGTCTCACCCCCAGCTGGCTCTCCCCTCCTTGGGCTGATGCACAGATACGGCTGAATGCTCCTCCCCCTCAGCTCCCTGAAGGATCCATGCCCACCTGGGGCAGTGACAGGTGTCAGAGGTCCAGGTCCTGGGGCCAGGTCTACTACTAAGAAGGAGTGTGCGGGCATGGCAACTGTTGATCGCCCTGCCCATCAGTGTCTGCATTGAAAGGGGCAACTAGCAGCTCAAAGAGGAAGGATTGGTTGGATTGCCATTGAGGACGTCACACGTGTGTCTCCAGGTGAATTGCTGGGGAGGCCCATACCGCAAATGTATTCACTGAAGGGATAATAGAAATAATCCTTAATGCGACATGGGACCCTGGACTGGATCTTGGAGCAGAAAAAGGACCTTAGTAGACAAACTGATTAAATCCACATCCTATCTGGACTTGAGTAAATGGCAGGGTGTCAGTGCTAACATCTTCGTTTTGACAGATGTTCCGTGGTTACGTAAGTGGTTAGCATTAGGAGAAGAGTAGCATTAGGCAAAGGGTGTACCAGAATTCTCTGTATTATCTTTACAATGTTTGTATAAATTCAGAATTACTCCAAAATAGGAACTCTGTTACAAATAAGAGAATGTGTGAACGAGTCCATGCAGCCTGGGGCCACCTGCAGGCTCCGTGGCTAGCGCTCTCAAGTTCCCAGGGCCCCACACATCCTGCTAAAGTCCTGTAAGTTCAGGGCGCTCAAGGAAAACAGCCTTCAGTTAACGCTCTCACCTGCGGAGTCGAGGAAAGACATCGTCTGCCACTGGCCATAGAAGTTAGTACAGAACCTAGCAACTTAAAATATCCACATACCGATTTCAGCTAAACCATCATAACTTTTGCAGAAACCAAAGGAACTACTCCACACAACAGAAATCACCACTGCTCTGTTTAAACTTAGTTTCTACTCGTGAGTGTTCCAGCTCAGGAATATCACTTCTCATATCTGCCACTGGTTAAATAAAGCGTTTTTAAAAGCATTTCAGACTTTTGTTTTAAAGCCGTTCTCTGGCTACGGAATGGCTGTGTTTACATAAAGTGACATTTTTGTAGGTCAGTTCTTAAACTGGACAGATGTCCGGTAGTATTGAGAACCCAGTAAATATTTGCATGATCTGGGTTCTGCAGAGATAGCGTGAGCTAAATGAAAAACTGTATCTTGCAGATTCCAGAAAGAGAGTCAAACCAATCACACTCACTGCCTTCTCTTCTCCTGCCTCTCCCACTGCCATCAGTCAATTTGGGCCGTTTTTGGAAAAAATAAAAAGCAGAATGGGGGAAGGATATTTTTCTTGGCCCAGAGGGGCTGACGGCTGTGGCTGTCTCCTCCCCGATGCTGAGGGCCAGGGGTCCAGGTTTTAGATCACTGACTCATTGCGGAGGCTGGAAAGGAAGGTTTTCAGCTTTGGGTGTCAAGGCGACCCCTTGAGGTAGGCAGGCACCAGGGGGAGGTAGGATTATTGTCGTGGCAAAGAAAATGCATGTGTTTTTGGCTCACAAGCTGAGATCATAGGGACAGGAACAAGCCCTCTTCATCCCATCAGGGCAGATAGAGGAAAGGGAAGGAGACACATTAACGAAAAGAACTCCCAGAGCATGGCCAAGCGGCCAGGAAAGTCACCTTTGGTGGGTATCTTTGTCATTTTTGGTCTGGTTGTGGTCTGGGGAGATCCTAACAGCTTCAAGAGGAAAACAATGGATGAAATTACAAATTCAAGAACTGACGGGCCCCTGTGGCTTCGGGGACCAGGACCTTCATGCTGTCTGCTCCTCCGTGCCCTGGACTTCCCTCCTGCTTCCCCTTCCCTGTCATTCCTGGGGCCCCTGATGGGGCCACTGTCCTCAGCCCGTGTCTCTCTCTGCAGCTGTTGTGGCTGCCGGCCCAGGGCTCAGAGCCCTCGGGCTACGGATCAGTGAGCTCAGGACCTTGGGGGCCATGTCTTCAATGGCACACCGGGGTCATGAATCAGACTGATGGGGATGTTTGGGGCTTTTCCACCTGGCCACAATGGCACCAAATAGAGCTCATCTTCCCCAGATCTCCGGTGGTGACTGTCACCTGCAAAGAGGACATGCTGCAGAGGAACAGGGCCACCATCTCCTGTGCGCAATTCAAAGACTCAAAAAGCGAATCCTCCCCCTTTTTATTGTTCTTCATTATGGCCTAAAACTCATTTGGCAGCAAAATCTGATCTAAGTTGATGTGAAGCCATTTATAATCTTTATTTGTTCCTCTTGGTGTGACTAGTCATGCGTTCTCTGCAGACACATCAGTACGTCTGACTGTGCGGGGCCACCCAGACTCTGTTGGAGGCATCACGTGATACACGGAACACGCAACTTTCTACTGCTCCCAGGCTCAAACGTGCATCCTGATTCAATCGCAGGTCAAGAAGCCAGCCTTCCACACTGGCCCGATTTTCTTTTTCATATAAGATGGATATAAGTAATGCAAAAAATTTCCTTCCGTGGGAAGAGAGGTTTTTTAAAACTAAGCCGGAGGTAAAGATCACAGAGTATCCAGTGTGGCAGGACTAAAAATAGGGCCTCACCCTAAAGGAAACAAAGGTCTTTGAGGATTGCGTGGCTCCTGGACGGAGCGTAGGGACCCCCGCAGGGCCCTCTTTTGGCTAATGGACTCTGCTCATCTATGTCGTCCCTCCTGGGGAAGGCCCTGCGTCCTTGGCGACAGCCAGTAAACCATAGATAATTTAATGAGGGCTGGTGGGGGAGCAAACGGATCAGGCAGCAGAGAAACGGTATGGAGGGAAGGTGATTGATACTGTGTTTTCAGTAGCTTAACACCAAGAACCAATTTGCTAGGAAAAAATATTGGGTTATGTAGAAACAACTTACAACTTAGCACTTGGTTCTAAGCCTTTCTTCTCAATGAATACAAGCAAGTTTCCACAGAATCTCAAAACCTACAGCTTTCAGCTTGACACAAGTTTTATATCACCTATTTAAGAAGAAAAAGAGAAAGATCGGGGCGCCTGGGTGGCACAGCGGTTAAGCGTCTGCCTTCGGCTCAGGGCGTGATCCTGGCGTTATGGGATCGAGCCCCACATCAGGCTCCTCCGCTATGAGCCTGCTTCTTCCTCTCCCACTCCCCCTGCTTGTGTTCCCTCTCTCGCTGGCTGTCTCTATCTCCATCAAATAAATAAATAAAATCTTTAAAAAAAAAAAAAAAGAAAAAGAGAAAGATCCCCAGCCCTCAACACACCAAAGGACCAAGTGAGTGTTCACCGGGGTCCCCGTTATTCCGAAGGAGCTCGAGGCACCGTTCGGTGTCGCACATGGAGGTTTGGAGGCCAAGGCCAGCGTGCAGGGAATTAAGAATGCCTGGTGCTGAAACTTATCACCTATCTTCGATGAAGACACGTCTTTTCAGAGACTAGCTCATTGCCAGGAGCGGTCCGGCACCTTGGATGCCCTGATGGGATGGGAAACCCGGAGCTGGGTCAAGGCAGGAGAGGTGCGTGTGTTCCAAGAATGTGGTGTGGGCAAACCCCCCAGGCACTGGGGCTGGACACCAGGGAGAGGTCCTCTCTTCTACTGCTTACGTTCTCATTCTCCCTCCATCAGAGGCTGTCCACGTGGACTGTTACCAATATCAGGCTTGTGGGGCCTGAAACCACAGGTCACTCGACAGTGGATTCACCGTGTTTGCTAAGCCCAGTGCAGAGTGAGACTATCCCTAGCTCCATGGCCACAGTTTAGTGATAATTTACCGAAGTACTCTGAAAACAACAAGCTGCTCCCTTTGCAGGTGCTCTGTCCACAAACACCTCCCTTCCCTGATGTCACAGCTGCTTCCTGGAAACCTCTGAGCAGTCCGATGAGAGGACAGCAGGTACCGCATTCTGACCCATGGGCAACAGGGGACACATTTCAGGCACAGATGCCAGCAGGAGAACATCCAGGGATGTGGGCATAGGAGCCACTCAACACGCAGTGAGGCATGTCAACTGGAGCCCAGGTATGGGACAAGAGGTGGGGATGAAAGGACATTTGGAGAAAGGGACAGAGACATTGTATGGGGGGCGGCACAACGGTCCTTTGCTCATGTGGCAGTCGGGGGCCACAGGAGAAGCGATGTGCAGAAGCGACGTGCTTGGGTCCAGCTGTGCGTTAGCATACTGCATCTGCGGTCATGGGACAGTGGCACGTCCCTGCCACCTGCTCAGAGAGGGGCTCAGAGCTGACCTTCCTAGTGCCCAGGTCACTTGCCAGAGCAGAGTCTCTCTGAGGCATTGCTGCTATGTCAAGTGGTCGCCAGCTCTTGCTGGTTGCTGTACCAGGACGTCTACACCCAGAACCATCGGTCTGTCCCTTGGGCATCCTCCAGTTCAAGAGAGCCTGCCCTCAGAGGCAATTTTTATTTTCAGTCTCAGCACGTGAGCTCATGATAAAAGGCCCTCAGTCTTCTGCTCCACCAGCTCAAATGTGATCCTATTTTTTCATTTTTCTGTGTGATGACAAATGCCAATGGTGTGACTTGAGTTACAAAAATGAAGATGTATCTATTAATTGTAATTATTTGTAGGGTCTTAGCACTCTTCGAAAGGATGGTATGGTTGGCATGCAGAATGGGGCTTCGGATTAAGACACAATGTTTCTCTCTCCTTTCTCTGTCATGCTCAGGAGCACGTGAGACTCTCCTGGTCTTCAGAAAGCGCCTCCCATACGCCCCCTCCAGCTCTGGGGAGTGCTCATGGCCTGCTCAGGGAGCACACAGCTGGGAGGCCCCCCGGGATCCGAGCTGGGGCCAGGCGAGCCTCAGACTGACCACTGACCCACAGAGGGCTCTCAAGGGGCTGGGGGCACTGGGACAGTGAGCCGGCATGCAGAGGCCAGCACGGGGGCTTGCTGCAGTGGACCTGAGGTTCACAGGCCAGAGAAGGTCAGTCCATCCACGCTTCAGGCAGAGAAAGAGCCAGAGAAGTCTCAAGACTCAGCTGGGTTCCCCGGGGGCGCCCCCCCTGCGGCGCATGGCTGTGTTCAGAGCAGCGGGTAAGGCCCTATGTAAAGCTGTAGTTGGGCGTTTCTCACACAGCCTCCTGGAGGTGCCTGAGCCCGGTGGGGTCAGAGCCCCGCTGTGCACTCCTGGAGGCAGTCTCTTCCCCACCGTGAGTCTGAACCAACAGCGGGGAGAGAGGAGACACTGGAAAACAGGCTGCTTGCCTGCTCTCTGTGCTCTCCCCGATACTGGCAGGCCGGCAGGGGGTCGCAGCCCACAGGAGGGCTCTGGTCCAGTAAGGGCTCAGGTCAGTGAAGGGAATCCACCAAGGGGGCGTCCTGGTCAGCAGAGATCCTGCATGGCAGCTGGTTCTGGCCAGCAAAGAGGGGGTGGGATGACTGAGGACCACCAACTCAGGGGGGTCTCCTTGGCCCCGACCCAGCAGAGCCGCTGTAGCCCCTGCGGACACACGGCCTCTTCATCGACGCTCTTCATGACCCACGGCAACCTTCCTGCTCACGCCTGAAGGTCTGGGCATCCCCTCAACCTGACCAGGGCCTGACCTTGCCCATCGCTGCGTCCTGGATGAGGGTGGGGCCCGCGTGGGGGCCGAGCTGAGTGACCTGGGGCTCCCCACACCGGCCCCTCCACCCGCACGTGGACGCAGGCAGTCCTGTCTCTAATCTACTCCTTGAGAGCCTCCATAAGCCAATGCATTTTCGTTCCCTTTCAGTAATAAATCCTAGGGTCCCACCCATGGGGCCAATAGGGTTTCTGTGTTTAGAGTAAGACGTAAACACATTTGAACAAAGATGTTTCTTTGCTGTTAGGTTTTTTAAAACCATTTTTAGAGCAAAAGTGGTCATGAGTGAGCCTTCTCAAAGGATTTCAAAATTCCAAACAGCTTCGGCTCCCACCGTAGGCAGCCCGCCCGGGAGCCCGCAGGGCAGGCGGCTTTGCTCTGAAGGGGAGGAGAAGGGCCTCAGGGTATGACTTAAGCCAGGGCTCTCAGCTCCAGCTGCTTGTCCAAACCGCCCAGCAGCCTTCAAAAAACACCCAGGCCCACCTCCCACCTCTCTTCCGTGTCAATTAAATCCATCCCTGGGGTGAGGCCCGGGCGTCTGGCGGTTTAGAAAGCTCCTCAGCTACGTCTAGTGGACAGCCCGGGTTTAGAACTACAGGAGGGGTGTTCTCTCCCCTGGGGTTCTCAGCCTGGAGGAGAGGGAGGCAGGAGAGGTCAGAGGTCACGTCTGGATGACTGTTAACTCAAGCTCGGATTGCCGGAGGTGGTGGAGCGTGGGGGCTGGCCCTCCCTCTTGGGCTGCTGGACGCTGAGGCCCTTTAGGAAAGTCCCAGGAGCGACAAGGCGCAGTGGAGGCTGGTTTAGGAATCGCCGAGAAATGTTTCCGAAGACTGAGTTAGTGGCTCTCAGCTTGCTATTCCCCGTGCCTCTGGCAGGAGGGCCTCCGTCATTCCGGCTCATCAACCGCTGCCTGCAAATGTGGGGGGAATGGGAGCTGGCTGCCATGGAGAGCAGGGGGAGAGACGGCGGGGCAGCCCTGGCAGGGCTGAGACCGGCCCGGTGGGCCAGGATCGCTGCTGACAGGAAAGCACCCTGCCCCGGGGAGAGAGCGGAGCAGGTCCGGCTCGGATGCCGAGGGCTGTGCGGGCACACACCAGCCCCCGCCTTGTGCTCAGGAGGAACGCATCGGCCCCCACCACGACCTGGTGCCTGGAGCACAGAAGAAATGGCTCTAAAGAAGCAGGACCGACCCCAGAAGCACCCTTCCACGCTGGGAGAATCCCTAACACCTCTTTGGGAAGATTATTTTCCCGTGTGTGTTCCCTCCTGTCATTGGCTGCAGTGGGGGCTCGAGAGCCAGCTGAGAACAGTTACAAGAACAAGGACAGTCGGAGGTCTTTCTCATACCTTCCCACCCGCATCGATGGCGTTTCTCACCTGAGTTCTGGGGATCCCGCCCCGCACACCGGCATCAGTGGGCAGGCCAGGCGGATACAGATTCTCAGTGCCAGCCCAGGCCAGGGCCAGGGGACGGGTCTGTCACTTACACCTCAACAGTGTTCGGGTGGGCGGCTTACATATACACCGGTGCGTGAGCCCCAACTGCCCCAGGCTGGACTTGCGGGGAGGCTTTGCAACACCCCGTGGGCAGGCTGTGCCTGTGCCCGTGCTGTCAGAACGCTGGGCTGGAACCAGGCACTTCGGGAACTCCCTGGTGAGGGTGTGCAGCCTGGTTGCCAATCAGTGCTCGGCTTTGGGGCAGCTCAGATTCAGTGGGCGCGCAGAGCCTGGCAGGTCCGGATACAGCGCAGAGCCCAGCTCAGAGGGTCTGGGAAGATGGTTCCCCCCAAGCTCAGGGCCACTGCTTCCCTGCGGTTCCTGGGCTGGCGGGCCACCCTCAGCACAGCGGGGCCCCAGCTGGCGGACCCACCGCTTCGGACAGTAAGCTGCGCAGAAAGCCCCACCGAGGAGCTGATCTCAACCCACAGAGGGGAAGCGTCTTTGCAAATATCAAAGACTGGAGGGATGACGAATCAGGATGAGGTCCTCACATCCGGGTTCCAGGGTCTGAGACGGGCCCACGGACGGTCAGTGTCGATGTGCAGCAGGGCACAGCCGCCCTGCACCCTCCTTTGTGCGAGGAGCAGACGGTGCGGGCCTGTTGCTGGATGAACAAGAACCCAGAACTGGCGTCTATTCGCTCCCTCCCAGAATTCCGTTCTTAGCTTCCCAGGCTCTGAAAATCCTGATTCCCACCGGGGAAAGCCATTCTGATTTTCGGAAAGGCATCAGTGGCCAGTTGTCAGATTCTGTGCATGAAGAATCTTGAATTCTCTTCTGTGCTCAGAGACCCTGCAAATGGGCCTGGTGTTTGCACGCTTGGCAAGGGCTGCTCCTGGAAGTGGGGCTGGTGTTTGCACACTTGGCAAGGGCTGCTCCTGGAAGCAGGTGCCTGTGAGCCCTGTGGTGAGTCAATGCACCCGCAGGGGCACTGAGGGCTCTCGGGGGGCTGGGGACATTGACGAGCCCATGCTGTTACTGAGAGAGGAAGAGCGACAGAAAACGGCTTCACAGCCCTTTACGTTGGCATGGACTTTCCGAACAAAGAGTGGTTAGGCCAATGGAGTCCATCTCTTCCGGAGACGTGCTTCATTTTAATGTGACCCCCGTGTATCTGCCCGTGTGCCCAATAGAATTAACTGAGTTAAGAATTCTGCTACGATGTCTTGATACCATCAAGTGAAATGGAATTATTTTGCAGGCCGGGCTGCGAGGCGAGCGTCTTTCAGAGCTGGCACGGATCCTTCTGCACCGCCTGCTGTAGTTAACGGCTTCCGTTCAGATTTCTCAGCCCAGGCTGCTCCGATCTCTGAGGGACAGCCCAGCCGTGGAGGAGAATCTTGCTGGGAGGCCGCACGCCAGATGGTCTCGTGGCCTACATGACAGTCGGCACAGGCGTGTCTTCCAAGGTGACACTGGGTCTCCCGCCCCTGCAGGCATAGGAGGAAGCATCTTCCCTGACGTGTGCCAGGTGGGGGGCCCAGGCTGCCCCCAGGAGAACGTAGCTTCTTCCCAGACTGCCGAGCTTACGGGAAAGCCGGTGGATCTGTGGGCTGGGCTCTGTGGAAGGTGACTCTGCTAGGAGGGGACTCATCTTCCTGTCGTTGTGCTCCTTTGGTTTCCCTTAAATGCCCTCTTTCAGGGGGAGCACGTAGGAGTTGCCTCAAGGACGTCCTCCATGTGAAGCGCGTCCTTTCTCCCGCGGCGTGAGTCTGGATCTCCATCACAGGAGACGGAAGAGAATCGGGAAGAGCGGTGTCGTTGACGATAGCTCCTCTGAGCGCCTGGGGGATCTTGTGAGACTGAGGGCCTCCGCGCTGGTGCCTAGAAGATCTCTGAGCAGACGCCAAGGTGGCTTTGCCGGGAGACCCAGGGCCTGCGGCGCAGCCGAGAGCCGGCCGGGTCTGCCTGCGGCCTCTGGGAAAGACTCTTTCCGATCAGCCCGGTGACTGGCTGGTGAACAGAGAAGCCCTGGTGCAAATTCTGTAGCTTCTCTCGCGCTGAGACCACTCCCTGGGTTCAACTGCTCCCTAAGGCCATGTACGCTTTGCGTAACAGGGGGAGATAGAAATGATTTTTCCAAAGGGCATGTTCAGATTTTTGCAATTTCTCTAGACTGGCAGGAATGAGGGAAGCTAAGGAGGAAGTGATGATGTGTGGAGGACAACGGCTTTATGATTTTGGAGGCAGGGTGCTGGACTAAACCACTTTCCCCTGCAAAGTCACAGACGTGTGACTCCCGTGACGCTTACTGACAGCTCCCTTATTGGAAGTTACCTTGCTCAAAGCCCTGACCCGGAGGGACCTACAGACCAGTGGCCATGGTGCGGAGACCCAGCCCGACCTCCGCCATGTCCTCTCCCTGTTCTCGAGGTCGCATCTTTCAGGGATCTGCTCTTTGCTGGGATTTCCAGCACTTTTCCCGGCTTTACCTGAATCAGAAAAAGGAAGCAGAGATCACTTTTGGCAGCCGTTTTCGACGGGGGGTTTAAGCCCTGAACCCACCCAAGCCGAAACAAGCCAGTCTGTAGTGGGATTTGGGAGATTTGTGAGTATGAGTCAGCTATTTACCCACGAGCTCCTGAGGGCCGACGAGCCAGAAAGCATGAAGTTTGCAGACTTTCATTTTACTGCTCAAAGGGCTGTTTTTCTGACGCTGCACCAGTGCCATTCTGTGATAAATCAGCTTCAGGTCACAGTCGGTGAAGAATCTTCAGCGGCTGAGTGGGGAGAATGTTTGTATTTGAAGAGAAGGCTTTAACTCACCCTTCACGAGACCACTCATGGTCTTCAGTAAGTGATGGTCATCATCACCCTCCAGGAGCTGACTTGTCCAGATGGCAGAGCCCAGAGGGCGGGGACCCCGCCCCCGTGGAACTCACGTCTGATGGGGTGGCAAGACCCTTGGCCCTCAGGCCCCACGAGACGCGAGCCTCCTTTGTGGGGAGGGCCCGGGGACCTGAGGGATAGGCGGATGTCGCAGGGAATCTGGCAGGGACAGCTGAGCCCCCGGGGAGAGCCCGGCTCCCAGGATAAGGGCTTCTGCTCTGGCTTCAGAGCCCAGGACCCTGAGAAGCAGCTTCTGCGCCGACAGATGCTGTGCCTTAGGTCAATAGCTCTGCCCCCGGCTCTTCACATCCTTTAAAGCCGGGCTTAGGCTTGTATTTCTTTCCCTGATGTTGCTAACTCCTCCTGGACGACTTCAAGTGCTTCAGCCTGAAGCCAGAGGCATTTTATTGGCACTTTTCATGGTTTCAAAGTAAACTGTTAAACTGGGGACAGAATATCCTGGGGCAGGACCAGTGCTCCCTCTGCCCTGGCTCCAAACCCAGAGCAAATGTCTAGCCGCTGGACCATGGGCTCCCTGAGCAGCTGTGGCCACTTCCCAGCCATTCTTCTCCATGGTGACCATGCTGGGCTGCACCCCCTGGGTTCATGGGCTGGGGGACCCCCTTGTTCCATGGAATGTAACCCTAGCCCATTCTGTCCCTTGGGAGCCTCTCCTGCACACTGCTCATTGCAGAGGCCAGAGCAGGGCAGAGCCTGCTCCCCTGCAGATGTCTTGTGAGGATGGTGCTGCAAGGCGGGTCAGGGAAGGACAGGGGAGGGGGGACAGTGGGGAGACCCCCAGTCTAATTCTAACAGTGCCTCTTCCTGGCCAGTGAGGCTTCTGCAGCCTGGCCTGGTCCTGCTGGGGGTACCCCCTTCCTCTCTACACTGTCTGCTCTTGCATCTGCCACCCTCACCCCTGCTGGGGGGCCCTGGCTGCAGACTCACCCCAGAAGCCATCCCATACCAGCCACCACGGCTCCTCTGTCTGGCTCGGTGACTCTCCACCACAGGGGGAGTCTGACTGCCGCACCCAGAGAGACCCCGATTCTCTATCCACAGGAAACGGAAGCTCAGAGTAAAATAGGCTCACGGGGTGGCTGACGTCACAGACCCTCATGCTCTGCGTCCTCGGGTCAAAGGGACCCTGAACCTGCTCTGCAGCTTCTGGAGGACAAACCAGGGTGGGGTGTCTTGTCCACAATGTTTCCATCAGTATCGAGAGTTAGCCGTGGCAGGGACTGCATCCAGGATGTGGAACAGGACCCCGACGCCGAGGCCAGGTAGCCCTCGCTGTGGTTCTGGCTGACCTACGTGGCGCGAAGCTGCCAGCACTTGGTGAACAGAAGTGCCCCACCCCCTGCCAGGGGAGCAGCAGCCGGGCGGGTGCTCCCATGGCCCAGAGCCAGCCCGTGGCCCTGCCGGGAAGGTGTGCGTGCGTGTCCTAAAGACGGTCTGATCTTTTCAGGTTTCATTTTCAGGACGAGGGTGCCCTGGGGTCTGCTTGTAGAGCCCAGGACCTGGCCTTTCCTGTCAAACCCTTCTGGGTCTGTGTCTACACTCTGTCCTGACTCAGTCAATCTTCATGACGTTGAGGGGGGTTCCCTACTGCTTGGCGCCAACTGATTACTTTAGGAAATCTATTTTCCAGAAAGTCTGACCCTGAGAAAGGCAGCCCACTGCCCAGTATTTCCACTTTAACTTTTTGCTGTGTTTCTTCTGTGCCAAGTTTTTATTTGGCCAAATAGCTTGATGGAAAGAACGGTATTTTAGGGCAGTTACGTTGTGTTTCTTCTCCTCTTTCTTCTAGTTAGATCTATTGACATATTTTTTGCATCCAGTCAAGTCCACAGTCCGTACAGGTCCATGAGAGTTCACACGTGTGTCTTGTCATGACCACGTCCCCCCACATCCTCCTCTTTCTGTCATCAGCCTCTCTCCTCACCTGTCACCCTGGAAACTACTGATTTCTGTCCTCATGTTCTCCCTTTCCGGAATGTCCTATCAGTGGAATCTATGTAATATTTTGTGTTTGGCTTCTTTCACTTTGCAAAACGTGCTTGAGTTTCATCCCTGTGTTTGATTCTACCGCTGGTTCGTTCCTTCTCAGTGGTGGGTGGTGTCACGTAGGGATGGCCTGTGGCACGGGCTATTTCCGGCTTGGCGTGACTGCAGATAAAACTGCTGTGAATTCCACGTAGAGGTTTTGCGTGAACGTGTATTTTCATTTCTCTCGAGTAAACCTCTACAAGTGGGATTTCTGGGTCTCATGGTAAGGGTATGGTTAACTTTGTAAGAAACCGCCATCCACTTCTCTTTATTACGATATTTGTGCAAACTTTTAAATTGGACACAAATTTCTCTATAATCAATAAGCTGATTTATCCCTTAAGCATTGAATGCGGGGAGGCTAATGAAGACTTGATTGTCATCCAGGTTCTACCCTGGAGCTGTGTTTTGGTTCATCTTTCTCTCACCGTCCCTAAGAACCCCCCCTTCACTCCGAGCTGAGCTCCGCTTTCAGTCCCGGTCAGGCACAGGCAAGCTCAGCCCTCCCCTCCCGCACCCGGCCCGCCACGATTCCAGCAAGTCGTGAGCAATAGTTTCCTTCCAAAAACCACGTTAGCTTCACCCCCATGAGTTCTGGCGTGCTGTGTTTTCATTCTTACTCACTGCAAAATAGTTTCTAATTTCTCATGTGGTTTCTTCCTGACCCATGGGTTGTTTATGAGTGTGTGACCTAACTCCCACCCCTTTGTAAATTTACTACATTTCCCTCTGTTATTGATTTCCAATTCCAGTATATTGTAGTTGGAAAACATATTTGTATGATTTAATTCCTTATCAATTTGTTAAGGGTTCTTTTATGTGCTGGCACTCTCTATCTTGACCAGTCTTCCATGTGGACTTTAGATTTAATAAATTTCCTTGGATAAATATTTCTCCATTTGCTATATGCCCCTAGGGCAATTCCCAGAGACTTTAAATGGTTATTTTAGAAATGATCTCCCAAATTGTGATTGTCTTACTGGGGAAGGTTTTTCTGTTTCACAAACTCAGTTTTTATCATTCTTTGCCGTAAGATCTGTCATGGCTTCCCGTTAACGGAGGACATTCTAGCATGGCCTTGGACTCGGTTGTTTCTGTCAGAATTTGTTTCAAAATTTCTGATGCTCTAGCAGCATGAACTTGTCCCATTTTATACCGTTTCTGTAGGTTTCATGCCGTTGCATGCTCTGGGGTCAGTCCTATCTCCTGGCAGTTGACAAGAAAGCCCCGATATGCCGGAGGCTGTGCAGTGAGTGTTCTGCTATCATATTCCCTCTGTCTTACATAATTTGTGCCCCAAACTGTTGTCCAAGCAGCCCAGCAGAGTTGCCAGAACATTGAGTTGGATAAGTGAGGAACTGGGTCCTACTCCCAGCTCTCTCCTCTAAATCTGTGTGCTGTGTGCCCCTGTCCAGCACACCTGGCCTCCTCGTGGAATGTGAGCTCCATGCGAGAAGGGATCTGTCTGCTTTGCTCACTGCTCTATCCCAACACATAATGAGTCCCCCTTGAGTAGCGACCATGAGCATGTAGGTATAGACATCATGGCTCTTCATTTCAATATTCTAGCCTTTCAAATATTTGAGCCTTGCTGGGCGAATAACACTACGTCCTTTGTTCTTTTGTTGCCTGGGAGCCTGAGACTCCACTGACATCACTCTCTGGGAACTGGCAGCTGCTGAACTCACTCAGACCTGGGTCCCCAGCTCTGAGCCCAGTACTTCCCTCATGGGGAGGCAACCTCCCACAGAGGGACTGTTTGCTTGCTCAACTTCTTGCGCGGATTCTGATGGCCTCACAATGGGAGCCTCTCACGTGGGTGTGTGCACGGTGAGGTCTGAGAGCACCTGATGGAGATGTAGACTCTTCTTGTTCTTGGTATTTCCTCCCCATCCCAAGCCACCCCTTTCCAGTCACTTCCCCCACTCCTGCTGCAAATGAGCCCATACAGAGGGCTCTTTAGCATATGGGGGGACACAGTAATTGGACACTGAAGACAATGTCCATGGGTGTTTCCAGACATGGTAGCAGGGCAGGCGTGGGCTGTGGGGTGAGCAGTTCCCCCGCACTCCTGCCTCTGTTCTTTCTCTCCCATCAAGGGCGCCTTGAGAATCTGAGCTGCCTCATTTTATTCCAGCTTCCCAGGTAGCCTGGAGTGAAACAAAGTTGGAGTGAATTGTGCGGAAGCTCTTTGTGTTCTTAAGCAGAAACTTACCAAAGGGGTCATTTTTTTTTTTATTGATGATGTCAAATTGCCTATTCCCGGTCCATCTCTTCCCGTGAAATCCCCTCTTCCCACCTTTTAGGGTCGCCTCCCACCCATGGCTTAGTTTTCTTTCATTATCCCCTCTTTCTGATTATACTGTTTATGGATCTTCTAAAAAATTAAGGTGTGTGCCTGTTTTTGTTTGTGAGATGCATGTATTCATTTTATTTAATATTTTTATAGAAGCAGTTCACCTCCTCAACCAGAAAGGTCGGTGAAGGCACATGCCTTGTCTGATTTACCCTCAAGCCCGTAGTTCCCAGGATGGCACCTGGTACATAGTCACATGCAAAGCACAGTAGTCAAATGAATGAACGAGCGAATTAATTACAAGTTGCATGAACATGGCAGCTGGATGTCGGCAGGAGTGACGAGGGGACTTCAAGTTTCATGTTGAGAATGGTTGAGGATGCCTACAACTTAGACAGATTAATTAGTGGTACAGACCCTAAAATATCAAGAACTCCTCAGAAGAAAGACTTCAGAAATGCCAAGCATCAAGATGTGTTCCAAGACGGGCTGTCTCAGTGACCTGGGGGGTGGAGATTGCACTATGATTAGGTACACAGGACCTGGATGTGACCCTGATATACATACAGTGGTTCATCATTGTACTTTCATGCATATTCTCTCCCTTCTTGAGCTGGGCTGGAGGCCTGTGGGGCCATGGGATTGAGGTGTGCTGAACTTTCCTCAAGTTGCCAAAGAATTTGCCTTCAGCACATAACACTGGGCTCCCAGGATGCTTGACCCAGAGAAAAGCCCTGACACAATGAGACCTTGGCACCACCTTTTTGGTCTGTCCAATGGGTAGCCCTAGTGAAAGAACCATGCGCCCAACAGTCAGTACCCACTCTGGACTGGAGTCCATGTGGAACGTAGTGTGAGCTTTGTGAATGGGAGCTGCATGAGTGTTGAGCCCCTGTGGGCAGACGGGGCAACAAGCAGGACCCACACGGATCTGCGGGTTACTGTGTTGTTAGGGCCCTAGTCTCCTCAGAGAGCCCGGCCCAGGAAGTTTCCCACGCATTCCTGCCTTGGATACCTTGAACCAGGTACCCTGGGAGCTGGCCTTGCCCTCCTCGGATACAATGTGTGAATGACACCCCAGGCTTCACCACCATCCCCATGGCCACTTTTAGACTTGAGAAAAGTAAGCAAATCCATCAGAAACGTTCTCAATGCTCTACCCCCATCAGGCATGTGAACCCAGAGGCACAACCGAGATGATTTATGGTCCAGATCAAATATGGACCTGAAAGCTTTCCATGTAGAAAGGACTTTTTTGATCAAGTACAATGCACCTGCAGCACCATAAAAAATATTGTCTCTCCCAACCGTTGAGATGTTTCATCAAAATGGCACAATTTATTTGATTTTCCTCGCATGTGGAAGCTATATCTCTGCCTTCTTGATTTTTTTTTTTTTTGCCATATTCAACATCATTTTTTCCTGTTTCATTGTGGAGATGGCAGCTCCTTTGGCTCAGGCTCAGGGGATGCTTATTGAATCAAACCTTTGTGCTTTATCTTCCAGTGGAATTAACCCTCCCCGGACATGCTGCTTGTAGCTGGACATCACCCTCGCTCCATTCAACCCAAACGTATGGTGGATGGCGGACAGGGCTGTGGCCCTCACCTGACCCTTTGCCTTGTCTCTGTCTGATCCCTCCAGGTCCTCTCATTATCCCAGGACCTGGCAGACTCCAGGCTCTCAACAAATGACTCATGAAGGGATAAAAAAGCCAGAGACCCAATGCCTGAATACATTAGAGGGCGGGGTCCCTTACATAATGATGACCTGGATACATGGAGTCCTTGCGGGATGTGGAGCCCTGTAAGTGCCTTGGCAGAACGTCCTGGTGGGCGGGTGCAACACCATCATGAGGAACAACAGAGCCCCCTCATGCTGCTGAATCGAGGAGAAAATTCTGAACCCCGGTGATCATAATGAAAGAGCGGCCCAAAATGGTACAGGAGATCTTCCTACCTGCCTGCCTCCTCCCTGGCACACACACAAAGAAGTCACCAACATCCTCAAGGACACCTTCCATCATGTCCCTGAGCAGCGGGAAGAGAACAGGAAGTCAAGCCAGAGGTCAAGCACCTCCCTGCAGACCCGCAGCCCAGGGCTGGCCTGGATGCCTCTCGTCCTCCAGAGTCATGCAGATGACAGGCTCGTGGCAAATACTGAAGAGAGCACATGGCTTACGCTGAATTCTCTGAGGCCCAGCTGCATATATCAAACTAGTTGCAAGCTTCATGGTCTTCGTAATGCAAGGGAAAAAAAAAACTTTGAGATGCATCGAAAACTTTATATATGCACACATCTGTGCTGTGCTCCTTACTTACATTAATTCCCACACCAACTCTGTGAGGTTGCATTTCACAGAGAGGCAGTGGAGCTCAGAGAAGTCTGGTGTTGCATGGCCAGTAGGAGGCTGAGTTGCAGGTGGGCTTGGGGCCCACCCTCAAGTTTGCTGTGAATAAGTGGACTCCCTCCCTCGCTCTGAGCTCAGCGACTCCATCGGCAGAGGGAAGTGTCCTTGCACAGAGATGCACAGAATTGCAGGAGAAGGATGGAGGGAGTCCCAGAGAGTGCACCTGTCTGATTCAGAACATTCTGGAACTCCTAGTGCTGCTCGGCTCTGGATGACCTTTAGGTGACCTAGTCCTGTTTATAGGACAGGAAGGTTCGTTGCCTGTGTCCAAATCTGATGGGAAAAGAAGAGCTTCACAGTACTAATCATCCCCGAACAGGCTTCCCATGCCGGGGCGACCCGCAGACAGGCTCAAGCTTTCTGCCTGGTTTCATGACGGTTTCCCTCCCAGCAACATGCACGTTTCAGAAAACAATTCCTACACCCATATCAAAATCTGGAGTTGATTTGTTTCAGAACAAACTGAAGCAGAAGCAAACCAGGAGGCTTTGCTTCTGAAGAACGCCTGAGCGACAGCCGTTCCCTCACATCCCTCCATCCTGACGACAAAGAGAACACACGAGAGCACAGGCATGTGTTTCTCTGGTGCAGAGGACACAATTGGCGGGGACTCCTTCCTCGTTTCTGTTAATGTTGAAATAAATAGACTTTACTTTGTAAAACCGTTTCCGATTATCACGAGTCCCACCACATACCATGTACACAGGTCCACAACACATGTGTAGCAACTAGTGAAAACATGTCAAAAATGTATTATTAACTAAAATTTGTTCCGATTTCCTGAGTCTTTGCCTGACGTATGCCTCCATGACTCCATAATCTGCTCTGTTATTGTGTTTGACCTTGACAATCTGGACAAGTACTGATAAGGTGTATTTCGTGTGCCCCTCTATTAGGATCTGTCTGGTATTTTTGGAATGATGAGAATGGGGTTATGAGTTTGGGGGGAGATCATGGAGACAAGTGCCACTTTCATCACAGCACGTGAAGGGCACATACTGTCAGCGTGATCCACGACTGTCGCTGTCACCTGCTCCCCTGGCTGGGCTCGGGTTTGTCAGGCTTCCCACCGTAAAGTCACCTGTCCCTCCTTCCCACGCTGTGCTCTTTGGGCGGAAGTCACTACGGGCAGCCTGCCCTTAAGGAGCAGGGGACGGGGCAGCTGTGTGCAGGAGATGGTCATGCGATGACCGTGCCGGGACACATTTGTAGGTGCTGGCCTCGAAGGCTGTGGGGAGGCCACCCGCTGGTCACTGGCAGCCGCTAAGAGCTGGAGGAGGCTGTCCCTGGAGCCTCTGCAGACAGAGTGGCCCGACCACACCGTGGGCTCAGCCCAGTGGCCCGGATTTCAGACTTCGGGCCTCCAGAACCATGAGAGAACGCATTTCTCTGTTCCAAGCCACCAAGTTTGTGGTCATTTGTTACAATGGCCGCTGAACACTGTTCCTCATTTATTTACATTGGTATGAACACACAAATATTTTATTTTATAGTATGGGTTATAATCCAGTACTGCTTAGTTTTGCTGCTTCCATTATTCTAGCACTGGACATGGAGACCTCTTTTGCTTGGCGCCTGGGTCCCTTTGGCCAACCCCACTGTCTTAGTCCACTAGGGCTGCTCTACCAGGACTGCTGTCCGCTGGGCAGCTTGAACGCAGTGCTGGAGGCTGGGAGTCCAGGACACAGGTGCCGCACGTCTGCTGTCTGACAATGAGCGCCCTTCCTGGTTCACAGATGGTCATCCTGCTGGTTCTTCACGTGGTGGAAAGCTCTCCACACTTCCTCCTGTAAGGGCACTAATCCCATCATGAGGGCTCCACCCCCATGACCTCATCCCTTTCCAAACCCTGCCTCCAATACTATTGTATTGGGGGTATTTCAATGTGTGAATTTAGAGGGCACATAAGCATTTGGTCCATAACACCAGTCCATGTGAATTTTTTCCAACCCCTTCCTTACATTTGGCACTACAAGATGCTTCCAGCAGTTCCCATAAAATCATTCATTTCTCCAAAGAGCTCTGGTTCTTTTCAATGGATTATGTTACTAGAAACAAACATTCAGGTTCTGGGTGTGCTCGCTGCTCCTGGGGAATGTCGTTTCTTTTAGGGTGCCCAGCTGACCAAGCAAGGACGTAGACGCGTGTATACTCACTCACGTGTACTCGTCTACAAATATTATATCCATCTGCATCCATGTTAGACTGAACATGTGTTCTGCTGATGTCCATGACTTCACCAATCATTCCGGCCATCCCCTTGCTTCTCTGGAAGTTACCTCCCCACAAAGGGAAGCCAGGCTCCCACTGCTATCACTGATTTACTTAATCATTCAATCCCACTAGGCACGGGTAACATCACCTAAATGGTCAGCGAGTATCCTTGGGGACACAACCTCAAGCAGAGCACAGAGCTGGTGTGCAGTTGGCTCCTTTGTCCGTGGTCTCACAGATTCCACTCACCCCCAAGTCACTACGTCCACACCTCCCTGCCCACCTTCAGGGAGCTCGTTTCCTGTATGTGCAACACAGGTAGACTCTTTTGTCTATCTGTGCCCTTTCCTGGGATCCCTACGTCATGGTTTTAACTTGCACACATTAAGGACACTCTCTGTTCTGCAAAGTTCTGTGGGTTTGACCCAGGTATCCATTAGAGTATCATATAGAACATTTCACCACCCTCAAAATCCCATGTTTCACTCAGTCTGCTCCCCTTCCCCAAACTCTGGCAACCACTGACATTTCTTTCCTGTCTCTCTAGTTTTGTCTTTTGCAGAATGTCATAAAATTGGAATGATGCAGTAGGTAGCCTTTTCTTACTGACTTCTTTCACTCGGCAATATGCATTTAGGGTTCCTCCATGTCCTCTGTGTTAGACATTCTAACGCGTTTAGCGATACCTCACTGTTGTTTTAATTTGTCATTTGCTAATGGCAAATGGGGAGCATCTTTTCATAGGCGTATCTGCCATCCGCAGTTCTGCTTTGGTGAGCTGTCTGCGTAGATCCTTCCCTCATGATGGGGAGGTTTACTTACTGTTGAGTTTTTAGAGTTCTTTGCATATTTTGGACCCCAGTCCTTTACTAGATATGCGTTGCAAATATTTCCCCCCAGTCTGGTTTGTCTCTTCATTATCTCTAGAGTGTCTTTCAAGGAACAGAATTCTTAAATTTTAATAAAGTTTAACTTAATTGTTCACTTTCATGAGTCATGCTTCTGGTGTTGTTAAAACCTGCAGCTAAACTGAAGGTCACGTAGGTTTTCTTATATGTCTTACTCCCTATTTTATAGTATTGTCCTTTATATCTACTTCTATCGTACATTTTGACTTATGTTTGTAAAGTCATGAAGTCTACATCTAGGTTGTTATTTAAGAAAGATTTCATTATTTATTTGACAGAGAGAAAGGGAGCACAAGCAGAGGGAGAAGCAGGCTCCCCGCTGAGCAGGGAGCCCAACATGGGACTCGATCCCAGGACCCCAGGATCATGACCTGAGCCGAAGGCAGACGCTTCACCGACTGAGCCACGCAGGCGTCCCTAGATTCTTTTTCGATGTTCGGTTCCAGCACCATTGGTTGAGAAGACTACCCGTCCTCTGTTGAATCGTCTTCTCCCCCTTGTCAAAGACCAGTTGACTGTATTTGTGTGGATTTGTTTCTGGGCTTTCTATTCTGCTCCATCCATCTGTGTCTCCGTTTCTCGCCTGCTGTCTTGATTAGTCTTGTCAGGCACCTTCCCATTTCTTCTTCCACAGCGTTGTGTTGACTAGTGTTGATCTTCTCATATCACCTTTAGATCCAGTTTACCAATATCCACAAAACAGTAGGCTGGTGTGCTGAGTGAGACTGTGCTTTCTCTATGGATCGCTTGGGGGAAGAACGGGCATCACAGCCCTACTGAGCCATCTCATCCGTAAACAAGGGTATTTCTCCATTTATTTCATCTTCTCCAATTTTATTCATCATTGCTGTTGTCTGCATACAAATGTTGTGCACATTTTGTTAGCGTGATTAACTCTTTGTGGGGTTTGCAGCAGCACACCACCTGTGCGGGACTCTCATGGGGTGGCAGCCCACTTTCCCTCCCCACTGCGTCCTGGCTGAGACAGCAACACTCTGGACAACCGTCCTCACCTCCAGGACATTCCCTCCTGCCCTCGGCACCTGATTCAAACCCTTGGGTGCGGGCATAAATCACAGGAGAACGCACTTACTTTTGTTTATCTGTCTGTCTAAATGACAGCCTTGGGCTTTTTGAGAAGAGTGACTTTGTCAAGTCCATTTCCACACCCCAACGGCCACATCGGACCTGATGCAGACTGTGGGTCACTCTGCCCCCTGCAAATCTCAAGAACCTCTGGAAACTTCTGCTCCCTATCTCAGGCCACCACAGGGCATGTGCAAGAAACTCAACTAGAGTTGCTAAGAACCTCACATGCATGCATGTCCTGTGTGCAACTGCCTTTGGAGAAAAATGCCTCTCCTCTTATTGCATCTTGCAGATCTCTTGCTGATGCTTCTCTTTGGATGGTGCTAGTCCAGGACCGTGCCAAGAAGGGACTCCTGGGATATTCATGCAGTTTCTGGCTTTTATTGCATTGGAGAGGCAATCTTTTAGAATGGATGGCAGCAATGTCACCTTGACAAGAGAATCCTGAACATTAGGGCCATTCCGTTAAACCGTGGCTGTGTCTCCAGATGGTCTCTGCTGAAAGGCACACCTCTCACCTGCAAAGAGAGGCGCCAAAGACTGGCAGGGCCACCAGAGCTGTGCGGGCTTTGAAAGTGAAGCTTCTGGGCTGAAACAAGCCCCCATTAGCTGCTCTCCACCACGCATCTTCTTCCTACTGCCTACTCCACAAATGGAAATGATGGATGGTGACATTTTACATTGCATGATAAGTGCTGTATTTAATGGCAAAGTTTTTGCTCTGAAAATTATTACTAAAAGCTATGTATGTCACAGGCAGATTCCGTGTAAAATTTTCTAAACTATTAGACCATTGGGTTTTCAGCAAAAGCAACGATTTTTAACTCTTTCTCCCTTCAGAGAGCACCATCAGTTTCATATAGAAAAAAAAAATCCCACTTTGCTTATGGATATCCCTCCTTTTATTGCCTTTTAGTTTTAAGTAGACACGTTTCTTACCTTCTAACTAGACTGTAAAGGTATTGGAAATTGAGTGAATATTAGCGGTGCAATACCTGGAAATCGGATAAAGCTGACCAAGTTCTTGGAAAACGTGGTTCCCTGTGCAACACCATTGTCAGTAAGGGTAGCCCAGACTTCAGAAACACGTAATATGATAAAAGCCTCTACGTGGCTTCCTAGGTAGCTGTTCTCTGAGGAAGTCTACACTTGAGATGGAATGTGGGCTCAAGAAAATCCCATGGAAAATTCTACCTACTCTGTGTAGTGCTCAGGGGGCATACTTCTCCCCTCCATGCACAATGGAGGACGGGGCCAGGTCGGCCCAAACTTCCAGGCACTCTGTTGGATAGTTACTGTTTTCCGTTAAGAGTTAGGGAGGCTGGTAAGGTCATCTCACGTCGGTTGTACAGGGAAGATGTTTCTATCAATGGGTTTGGAGGAAGGCTTCCACCCCTGCGAACCCCTGGCCTTCCTGCAGCGCACCACACGTGACGTGGCACCGGAATCCAAATATGTGGAACATCAGAAGCACGTTAGTAAAGTCTGATTTTAAAAATACTTCTTGAGTTTGGGAGGCTGAGCTCCTGATAACTTGTCCCATTGCACCGGGCACCCTGACACTAGACGTGGCCAGTGTGATGGGCACCGGCAGGAGGTCAGCGTGGAGGGTGGAAACGTGTGGTACACATGGCTCCTGGAGAGAGAGCAGGATGCCGTGGACACCGCACAAGGAACAGAAGGACCAAGCTAAGAAGAGGGCAAGCGTGTCTCAGCATGTCCCAAACTCAGCCCTCGCGCTAGCAGACTGCCCTGATTCCTGCTGTTGTCTGGTACGTGGCGCCTGCTGACACCGTGGTATAGGCAGAAACGTCCAGACAGAAAGTTTGCAGTAAAAGGAGCATAGGGACAAGTCTCCCAATACCTGACGGCCCCATACCTGAACCGAGTCTGTTCCAGTGCAGACAGGATGCAAGCATCTGCAGAAGCAGGCTGACAAGACAAGGTTTTGGATAAATCCTGGGATAAACAGAGCTCAGTCCACTCCTTCACACACTCGCTGGCCTCCCCTTGCCCAAATTTGTCATGTTCTACGTGGAAACCGTTCTCAGAGTCCGCCCTGGCAGGGACAGACCTCCTGGCTCAGTCCACCTGCGGGAGATGTCTTGGTGTGGGGGTCACATCTTCAGCGGTTTCTGACTTACCGTGACAGGGACAGACGATACGGGGGAGGTGTCAGGATTCGTGAGAGCAAACTGCTGCACTGATTTCTCACGGTTTCTATAGCTCACACTTCCACACCCAGCTGGGCGGCCTTCCCGAGCGAGGGGTGCTTGCCAAAATCTCTCTCAGACAGGATTTGGTAATGGTGGGCGACACTGGTGTTGGGGTCTCCGGGGAGCGCGTGTGCTGTGAGGCAGAGACCCGCCTCCAGGACCGTGTTCACTGCACCTTCTGTGGCCGCTCGGTGCTGGCAGCCCTGTTGGGGTGTGGAAGGGGAGGAGGCCTGGGGAGGCCGAGGACCCTACCAGATGCTTCTTTTCTGGAAGACGCTCTGTGGTTTCAACCCCACTTCCAGGTGCTTTCCTTCCTCCTCTCACACAGAAGCTATGTTGGGAATAACTGTTCATGGCTCCCGCTCTCGCCCTCCTTAGGTATCTGCTGATCAACCCGGACACGTAAATACACACCTCATATGAGCCACTCACAGTCGTGCAGAGGAGTAAGCCGCACAGGCAGATATCTTACATGTGCGATGGGAGCGTGAGGGACAGAGAGGTCCGGGAAGCCCTCTGGAGTGGGCGGCACACGCGTGGGGATGTAAGAAGAGGACAAAAGCGCATCAGGATATTCCATAAGGAAATTCCTACTGAATGAGCTGGCTTTCCAGAGGGGGCTCCTCCCACCGCGCTGTGCAGTGCCACACAGGCGCCCGGCACGCTGGACGCGGGCACGTGGCGTGTGTTCCCGGGGTTGGCTACACGCACGGTAGTCATCGTTCCAGTACATTTTGTCCTTTAGGGTGGCCACGGAGCTGATTGTACCTTCTCATGTCCAGCATATTTCTGGTACTTTCCTTTGGCCAAGGCCTCTAATCCCTGAATAACTGAAAACATTCAATGAAATTAATCCCAAGTGGCATCCTGACCAAGCACTTCCGAATATCATCCCCTCAGCCTATGACTTCTTAGCCAGTTCCAGCGAGGTTCTGGTGCAGTGGTAAATTTCCCCGGAATTTCAGTGACTTAACTCAGTAGAGATGGAGTTGTTTCTCGTGCTTCATGCCTCACGCTCTGGAGGGAGGGTCTTTCTTCACTTGGTCACTCAGGGACTGAGGCCTCAGCATCGAGATGGCACTGGTTACTCCAACTGTGGAAAGGGCCCATGGAAGACCCACTGCCTCTTTTCTATGCCTCAATCTGGACGTGATCGCTGGCCAGAACACATCCATGCCCCATCTAACTACAAGGCAGCTGAGAAAATGCAGAGGCTCCTGGAGAGCATGAATGCCTCTGCTACTCACAGTCTGAGCGGTTCTTGCAAGGAAGGGTGATTTTTCATCTACTCTTGGCCAACAAAAGTTTCTCCTTTACCTGAGAATGGCTCTTCCTGCCGAGTGCAGGTTTTGGTGGCTCATGGACAGGAGAAGTGTGCATTTGCAGCCACCCACGTTGGCTTGTTCCTGCCTTAAATTCCCTGGGACTCTAGTCATCGAGTGGCCAAGTCTCCTTCAATTTTGCCTCACGATGGCAGAGTTGTTTCCCAAAATGAGATTCACCCCAAAGCAGCAGGGTCCAAGAAGGAAACGGAAGACACACTGACCTGGAATTTTGAAGAGAATTTGATGAATGAACTATTTGGAGAAGTGAGAACAGGGTTAAGGGAACCAATAAGAAATTTTGAAGCCCCCAGGATTTGGCAAATGAAGGAACCTGTTACTTCTTCCAAATTGGAAGGGAATGGAAGAGGATGCTGGTAATTACTAGCAGTCAGTGACTACTGAAGCCATGGACGAGGGAGCCTGGTCACAGGGGTGCAGAGCAGAGTCGTAGCCATGTGACAAGACATCTCCTTCCCTTCTCCAGGCAACGTGAGGAGCCGGTGAGTGGAGCCAGGAACCTGGTGCTTGGCAAGGCCTCAGGAGCATCGGCTGCTCCTACTGTCACGGTCACGGTCATGGTCACGTTGTTGTGGTCAGCGTGCGTGGGCACTTGTCTGTGCTAGGTGCTGCGCGTGCCCAGGTGAGGAGCCTGTGCTCCTATATGAATAATGAGAAGCACACACTTGGTCTTTGTCTCGGGTTCCTCGCACGGAGCTCATAAAACCTTTGGAATCTCTGGAGTGTCTTCTGTGTGCTGGGGCGAAGTCTGAAGCTTCTCGACAGGTTCAGGATGGGAGCTGGTGATCAGCAGAACCAAACAAGTGATTAGTGTTGGCTCCTTTAGCTCTACCCCCAACACACAGGGAGGGGAGAAAGGCTGGAGATGGAGTGACTCGCTAATGGCCAATGATTTCATCAATCATGGTGGTGTCACGGAACCTCTCTAAAACCCCTAAACAACGGCACTCAGAGAGTTTCCAGGCCGGGGAGCGCATGGACATGTCGGGAAGGAGGTGCGCCCAGAGGCTCTGCCCCTCCCGCCTCACCCTGTGCGTGTCTTCCACTAGACTCTTCCGGAATTATACCCTTTCTAGTGAGGCGGTAACAGCAAGTAAAGTGCTTTCAGATTCTACGAGACATTCTAGAAGATTACCGCACCTGAGGACGGGAGAGTGGGAACCCTCAACATTGTAGCTGAGTGGGTGCCCCACACGTGTGATGGGCATCTGATGCGGGGGCAGTTTTGTGGGACTGAGCACCTGTGGGGTCTGACACTAACGTTGAGTACTTAGTGTCAGAACCGAATTGAACTGTAGGACTCCCAGCTGGTGTCCGTAGAGTTGGAGACCTGGTTGTTGGTGTGGAAAACCTCACACGCCCAGTGTCAGAGCTGTTGGGAGGGAAAGCAGTCCCCAGCTCCCCCTGGGGTAGCAGGAGGGCCAGGGTGGAGATGCACAGGAGGCCGAGGCATGGGCTCTGCCCCAGGCGGGTGCCTTCCCCAGCCTCACACACGCGGCCTCAGCTCTGGAGGAAGGTCTGGGAGAGGAACCCCAGGCCCCAGTGGAGACGCTGCGGGAGGACACAGGGATCCAGAAGGGGTGAGCCCAGCACACAGCTCCGCGGGCCTGGCAGTCACTCTCATTCAGTCACAACCTTTCCTAAAATACGAGGCGTAAATGCTACGGAAGTTTTGAACAACGTTTCGGCAGCTGCTGACAAGCGTGTCCGTCCAGGGCTCCCCCCTCGGGTGGTGGGTTGGATTTGGTGGCTGTAGGACGACAGCTGAGGGGGCTCTGGCTTAGGAGGCTGGGCGATTCCGGCACAAAGAGAAGCTGCCCGGTGGGTTCCTGGACCTGGGCCAGGTGCTGCCTGTGTTCCACTCCAAGGACGCTTGCCGCTGACAGCGGGGGCCACGAGGGGACGGGCCAGGCAGCCAGCACTGGGGCGAGTAAGGACTAAGTGGGAGGAAGAGGGAAATCGCTCACGGCTCCTGGGCCTACGAGAGAGACAGAAAGGATTTGGGTACACACTTCCGTGTCGGATATAAACCCTGAGGCTCTCGAGGCAGCGGACAGACACCGGAGCGCAGACCTCCGCCAGCCAAGCCCAGCCTCCCGCTGCCCTCGAAGGGGCCTGGAGGGAGGAGCTGTCCCTACAGACGGCGCGGGAAGTCGTGGCCCCACAGGGCTTCGGCCTCGGGAGGGAGGTGGGGGCTCTGTCCACGGAGTCCACGGAACACAGTCGGTTCATGCTCCACGGAGGCCAGACGGGGATGCGCACACGGCAGATAATAGTTTTAAAACACAGACTAAAAATACGAGTCGCTGGATTTTCTATAGTTAATCTGTAACTAAGGGTTTCTAGGCATAAAAATAATGCTTCTACTATCGCTACAATTTAATTTTACTTACGGCACGTTCGTAATTCTCAGGCATCTTTACAGCGTTACTTTTACAAGTCTGCATTCATTTTCACAGCTCCGTGTGTGAAACTGTTCTGAAGATGGAAAGCACCATATAAGATGTAAGTATTATTATTTTTTCTTTAGAAATGAAGCTTCTAATATGCTCACTTGAGGTGTGGAAGCCCTGAGACCCCCACAGTGAAGGAGGCCGCCACGTGGGCGTCAGCCGCTCCTTCTCAGCCAAAAAGGAGGGAGAGGAGGCAGGACGTCGAATGCTCACACCGGTCTCGGGCTGAGGTCTAGCTGTCTGCCGGGACCTCTGTGGGCTCCCCACACCAGCCCCTCGGCCTTTTGACTGCAAGGCGTATAGACCGTGAGTGGTCAACCTTCCTGCTCTAAAATGCACGTTTTTCTAAATATGACCATTCTGGAAGGTGCTTCCACTGGGCTTGCAGACCTAGTGAGGGAGCACAGCGTAAATCATAGTGCCGGGTCCCCTGGGATGAAGGTCTGAGGAGAGTAACACCACACCCAATGACAAAACCTTGACAATGTGAACACTGGCCTCAACTCATCGGTTGTCTCTGAATTAACCCAGTGCCACTTAGCAAGAAGTCGTAGCACAGTAGAGCCCAAGTGGAATGGAATCAATTCTGGTGTGCATGGATGTCGTGACGGCTGCTGCCTCTCTCCCCAGATGGCCTTGCAATGCCGATTACTTAGGGTGATAGATACACCCCCACGCACAGGCATCGGCACATGGTGGGTCTGATAAGACATGGGGCTGTCTGGGTCGGAGTCATTCTAATTCAGCCACAATCGTTTCTAAAAGCAAAGGCGCAGTGATTCGTTTCTGAAACCTAGTGGAAGACATAGGTGTTTGAATAACTTTCTGGTAACTAACACGAGTACTAACTGTAGGAACCCATGGTGCATTGGATTTGATGACAGATATGGGAAGGGGCCATTAGACAAGCCCAAGGTGGCTCTGAGGTCAATAGGCTGGGGAGGATGAGGGCAGGAATGCAGGCAGGGAGACTGGGAGGAGAACGGCTGTGGAGTCAAGGTCAACATGGAAATGTACATCCTGTCATGGGGCACAGAGTGAGCATACGGGGTTCTGGGGCTGGAGCTCCCATCGGGTCCAAGAGGTTTCAATGAGATTGGGGTGTTCTGAGGTGGGAAGTGGATAGTCCCAGCTCTCCTTGGGAGTGTGTGCAGGGTGCCAGACCAGGGAGAGGGGCTGGAACAAGGGCTGGTTGGAGAAGGAGTGGGTGACACAGAGCCCCTGCGGGGAGGTGTGAGGTCTAGAAAATTACTGTTTGCGTGGGAGAAAATGGGAGGGGTGCTATGTAGACCATGCCACCATGGCAGGCACTGCGTGACTCCGACAGGAGGAGATGCCTTTACCAGGGACCGACGGCCTCTCTGCCAGACCTAGTCTACAATCAAAACAGTATTGCCACATGAGCCCTGACTCCAGGGGCTGACCACATCCTGCTCGGATTGCAATCATGACCGCTGTGCTGTGGCTACACTGGCAGACTGGTGCCTCCCTCTTCTCCCTGAGAACCGAGCTGGAACATTTCTGGACCCTGGCACCCATGTGACTGGTTCTCAGCATCGGAGTGTGAACTGACAGGAAGGTGGTCTAGGGTGTGCCCAAGTGGTTCAGCACAGGTAGACTGTGTACACCTGTCTGTCCTCACCTGCTGGCGGGCACAGAGGCTACAGTGGGGATCACATGGCCCAGGGCCTCGAGAGCACATATTAGACTGTAGTTTGAGCAGGAACGAAGCCTTGTGGTATTAGTTACCAGGGTGTGGGGTGAACTGAGCCTCTCTGACTAATGCACAAAGACACACATGCCCACTGGAGTGGACTTACCAAATAAAACTGCAGGTCCTGAACCAAAGTGCTCCCAACTTTGGGAAAGCCTACCCTTCTTTAGTTCTCTGGGAGTCTGGCACACACGGGGGCCGACCCTGCAGGTGCACGTCATGTGTGACATCTAGTGAGAGGGCTGTATCTTTGGTGTGTGGCTACCACAGCCAGAGGTGGGTGCGGAGGGGAGGAGAGCCAGAAGCTGGTAAGGGTGGTGAAGACAGATTTCACCTGGCACTATTGCAACAGGGGAGAGAGGCTTCAGTAGGACTGAGCTCAACACCAAACACAGGAAACACAACTGGGGACTGACAGCAGGACCAGAGTGGGGTCAGTGGATGGAAAACAACTGGGAAGAGCCACCACGGTGGGGAGAATCTTGCTGAGCCAACCTAACAGGACTGTTGCAGGGGGCAGACCAAGGGCACCAAGGCTGGGATGAGGAGCCCCATCGGATGGCAAAGGTGAACAGACATCAAAGGTGGGGCTTCTCGCTAAACTGACTTAGCAGGATTCTTGCTAAGACAGGACAATGTGGGCCAAGGACAGGGCCTGAGGCTGAGCCCGGGTGGAAAGAGGGCTCCCAGGAGCCTGTCCACAGTTTGTCAAAGACAGAGTCTTTGCCGTGAGGAAGCGCACACGGAGGAACGGATGCAGAGGCCTTGCCGTCAGACCCCAGAACTTCTACAGGGAGCTCCTCCGACCTGTTGACGAGTACTCACTGGCAGGACGGATCGTTGTCTGCTATGCAGTGCGCCGAGCCTTGGGGGGATACAGCTTCTAGTTGCATTGCCTCATTTGTGATGTGATTGAAATATGAAAATAATTGTCTCTGCATACATAGCCTCAATATATTGATATTAACTATAAAAACAAATTCCTTCCATAGGCCAAACAAGCAGATGGGTTGTGAGCATTTTACGAATATAAAGAGGTCACTTAGCATGTGATAGTTCAGATAAGCACCGAGCCCGTCAGGCTGTGCAAGGCAGCCCACGGATGCTTCTCTGCTCCCTGCCCTCGTTCTGCTGGAGGCCTGGGAGCTGAGTCCTCTCTCACCTTCCTTCTGTTTACCTGGGGCCGTGGTCTGAGACCTGCGTGCGCCTCTGTGTCTCCCGAGGGGCTTGCTATGCCCCGCATTGCTGCCCACCCTCCCCAGTTACTGATGCATTGCTCTGGGGTGGGCCCTAGAGGTTGTTTTCCTAACACAGACATACACACACGCATGCACAGACCAGCGTGCACAGACAGATGCATACACACACATGTACAGACAGACACACATGTACACACACCAACACTCACATTCACAGATGCGCATATACACACACCTGTACACATGCATACACACATGTACACACACAATACACACATGTACACATGCACACATACGGATACACACGTGTACACACATGCATATACACAGACACACGTGTACGTGCAGACACACATGTACACACACATACATGTGTGCACACACCCACATGTACACATATACGTGTACACATACGGACAGAAAGACACACATATACACTCATGTACACACATAAGTGTGCATATACAATACATGCATACACACATACAGATACAGACACAGATACACAGATACATATACACACGTTCACATGTACACACATGCATGCATGCATGGATACACATACACACGTACACACAGATACACATACACACATATGCATATGTTTATAGACAGACACATTCATACACACAGGCTCACAGATACACACAGACACACATGCACACACACAGACTGACTTTTGCATGTACTTTCAGGGGTTTGTGAATTTCCCACACCCCAGGTAACAACTCTTAATACTGTAAAAATAAGGAAACAGGGGAGATGTGAACAGGTTTCTGAGATAAAAATGCACTGATAATGTGGAAGTGACTTTCCCTTGAAGCTCCTCATTGCACAGGGTAGGTAAGAGGAGAAGTGGTCAGACTGGTTTGTGGCTGGTGTCCCCCTGCAGTGTGGGCCATGAGGGCTGGGACTGGGGCCCATGGACAGAGTGGAGCAGGTCCCTGGCCGCGGGAGGTCCCAATGCCCTGAGGCAGCTGTCCACGGGGAGCCTGCAGGTGGGGACAGAGCTGGCTTTCTGTGGTGGTTGCAGGGCTGCCTCTTGCTTCCTCCCCACAGCGAGCCTGGAGCTGTGCTCCAACCCCATGGGCCTCATCCAGCACCCCACAGACGCCCTCCCCGGGCTGGGCTGGCTGTCCCGTCCACGGCCTCCCTTCCTTGTCCAAGCCCCTGCCCTGGACCTGACGTGCCTTCTCCCTGGAGAGCAGTGAGGAGACCATCCCCTCCACCTCCCGTGCCTGCAGCCTTGGGTGCCTTCCGTGTTCTCTCCTCCTCTGGCCTTGGTAACGGCTGTCCGGGGAAAGTAACAGAGATGCTGCGTGCAGCCACTCACCTGTCTTGTCCACCTGCCAGGAGCAGGCTCGCTAGTTCCGTGCCTGGGGAGAATTAGCAATGGCTTTATCATTCAACAGATCTGAGATAAAATCCCACCTCTGCAAATCACCAACTGTGTGACTGCGGACAAGTTACTCATCTTGTCTGAGACTGTCTTCCCGTGTGTAAAGTGGGGGGCAAGGCCCTCTCTGAGAGTTCCTGTCAGTGTTTGCTAAAATGCAATGCAAATCACTCATCTCGGTGACTGGCATACAGTAGACGCTTAGTGCATGCTCTCCTCCTTCCCCTTCCACTTTGCTCCCCATGTTGGGAATAAAGGTAAACAACTTCGTCATCAGCCACAGCATATGGGGCCATGAGACTCATCATAAAGCTGTCAGACGAGATGCGTACTGTAGCTCAAATTAAAATATCTCTGTTCACTCGCATCTTCGTGCCGAAGGCATTCTCAGTTGACATATGTCTGCAGTACAACATTTGCAAGTAGAATGACACTTTAAAAAACTTTGCAATAAATATTTTGCTTTTGGTTACTGCACAGGATATATTATTCCTGCTCTCTCGTGTCTGTGCTGCATTGATTATCATTAGGACGGTTCACACTTAGTGTTTCATTACACTCGAAAAGACTTCCATGTATGACGGATGTTGCTCTGTTCATTTCAAGCAGGTAAAAGGATCCCATAGGCCTCAGAGTAGCTTTGGGGTCAGGAGGGGGACATTGAGGCAGAGAGGCTAATGGCCATAAATGTTCATCTAACTGCCACTATATGTTGGGCACTATGTGGAACAGGGGGCAGGATGGAGGCAAAGGGACAGAGAGCCCCTGGCTTTCAGATGCTCACAGCTGGTGTTGAAGGACACCTCCAAGGTCATTAATGGAGAGCAATGAGCATATGATAACCTGGATTGGAGCCCCGCTGGGTGCTCTGCTTCCCAGGGCCACAATTAGCCCCAGATAGCATAGCCCCATGACTGTGCTTCACGTGGACACATGCTATCCCAGCCCCTCTGAGACCACCGTTGATGGCGGGAGTAGGAGGGCAGGGTTTGATCACAGAAGCAGGATGCTGGCTGTGATGCAGAGAAGAAGCACATAAGGACCGGGCCCTCCATAATGGTGGCCACAGGGGGGGAGGCAGCTCAAGGCTGTGACCCTGCATCTGGTTTGGACCCTAAGTCACTTTAAATCCTCAGGCCAGAAGTTCGGAAGGAAAGGTAGACTGAGATGGGACAAGCAAGGACAAATGAGACCCCATTAGGAAGAACTGGACCCCCTCCAGCCTCCATGACACAGGCCCCAGATGGGAAGCTTGGGTCCTGTGCCGAGGAGCTGCACACACAGGCTCTGGACTCCGAACAGCTGAAGGAGAGGGCCTGTGGGACCCCAGGGGTGTCTGGGCTGGGGCTGCGTGCACCAGCTCCCCAAGACAGCCTTCCGGGTACTGATACAGTGGCCTCCTTGCCTGCAAGGCCTCGTGCATTTTCTCCTGCGGCCATCCTCACCTAACAACCAGAGAACATTCTAGAATGCAGTCAGCAGGCAGCACAGGAGACAAACAGTGGTCAAACACCATAAACAGTTCCAAATAGGGCTGGGAGTTTAAGTCGATAGAACAGTTTGGAAAATGACTTGAAAACTGGACAAAGAAACTTAGAACATTCATACTGCTTTACCAATTAATTGCACTATTGTAAATCCAGGTTAGAAAAGAATTCTAAATAAAGAAAAATGCAACTGTTTTATCTGAGTTCAATAATGGAAGAACAGTTAAATACGTGAATGAATAATGCAACCCCCTGAATGAAACAGGAAGGCATTGCACACATTCTACAGAGTGCAGCGATGTGAACAAAAATGCTTGTTTCGGACTGAAGTCACGCACACACGTGATCTCACGCGAGGTCGCGGAACACGGCTCTGTAGGAAGGGGACTACAAACAAAGAGAAAGGTGCATTCTGGTTCCAAAACGGCGATAGCAGATGCTTAGCCTTGTGTGTGTGCACGCACCCAAAATCCCCCGCGTGTGGAGGGGCCACGCAGCCCCCGGCCCGCAGGACGGGGCGGAACACGAGCGTGTCCACAACCTGATGAGTGTGGAGATAAACACCCACATCCTGGAGCCCTCCCTGAGCACGCTTGGAGTCAGGCGGACTCTGTCGGAAATGAGGGCAAGCCAGAAAGAGAGGCCCCACTGGGTGGAGAAAAGCTGAGGATGCGGGGGGTTCTGGTGAGCCTGAACACCGGCTACTCAGGGAGCCAAAGAAAGGGGCTTGGGGTTGTGTGGGGCACAAGCACCAGGCCTGGAGCCACCGGTCCTCAGGGAGAGGGTGATGACTCAGGAAGAGGACACAGGTGCTGAGGGGCAGTGACGTCACGTTGTGTGCTGTGGAGGGGAAGACAAGACAAAGATGGACGTGGTTTTAGAAATGGGGGGAGCCACCAAACCCTACCACTGTACCTTCTAGAAGAAAGAGCATCATGGATTAGAAGCCACGTACTTCTTTACGCATGGAGAAGCAGGTACTCCTGCCCTAAGAAAGCCATGGAGACCCCAGAACCTTCCCCCCTCATACCATCCCCCTGCCTCCTGTGAGCCTCCCACGCTCGGCTAGAAACTCCGACGCGCCAGCGTAGAACGGAGTGGACAGCAGGCATATGAGCGAGCGCTCTCCGAGTCCAAATACACACAGCCCAGTGAGGCCTATACGGGAGTCAGCCTGAACGGTTTATTCCCACAGGAGCATAAGATGAGGAGAAAGCACGCGCCGAGTCACGATTTCAGAAACTCAGAAGACAAACGGACAAAACCCGGAGATGCGGGAAGTGAGAGCTGACTGAGCACGAGGTGACGTCAAAGACAAGAGCCGTCAGCCTAACAGTGGAGGCAAAATCACACAGTGCCCGAGGGGGGTGCATTTGCTTTAAAAGGTAATAAATAAGGGGTAATGAGCAAAGTCTTGAAAACAGACAAGAACTGGACTGAAAATGAACAGGAAAAAAGAGAAAAATGTCACAGACGTAAAAGATGTGCAGCAAGAAAATGCAGCATACGTCTAACTGGAGTTCCTCAGGGTGACAGAGCACGTGAGTGCAAACAGGACGCGTTTCAGCCGTCGTGGGGAGAGGCCTCCTGCTGCCGGCGCCTCCCCGCGCGCCCGGGACACTCACTGGCCTGAGGTCAGCTCCAGGGTGAGTCTCCGAGACGTCCTTCCATTTCAAGGAGAAACACACAGCTTGCCAGAGCCTCGGGGCAAGAGGACAGGGAATCTCAACTGTGAAACAGCCCCGATAGCGTCCGAGGCCACAGCCGGACCCCACATTTACGAAAGATGGTGAGGTCGTGTGCGCTAGGGCAGTCCCAACAGCCAGGTGCTCGGAGGACTTTAGGAGAGACACTGCGCCCTGGGCCACTGGGGGCACCCATTAGGGGAGAGGCTCTACCAGCTGGGGAGTAGCAGGGAGACATCTGCTGAGGGGCTGGCGGGGCGTGCTGAGTACATGGCCATACACCTGAGACCACAGGCAAAGTGGGAATGGTGGTAAAAGGTGGTATGTGAACGTTCGTGTTCTGGAAACATAGAAATCATACAGATCAGAAGAGACAAGGGAGACAGTAGGATAGTTCACTGATTGTCACACAATTTTAAAAGGGACCCGCCAAATATGGAAGCCTGTGGAAGGCGAAGGAGGACCATGGGCATTAACAAGGGTATTAGGGTAAAGTCTATCTCAGAAGAAAAGCACAGACTGCCCTAAATACCAAAATAGGTATATTTCAAATGAAAAAGAAAATTGGCCACATACAGAAAGAAACCTGGTAAGTACCTCGTGAGACGCTATTTACGTTTCCAAGATACGATCAAACATGTCAATCATTCAACAAATGCAATGGGGATTATTTCACCTGCTGACGACATTCAGATTGGCCACGAGACAAAAACACAGCTCTGTGTGGAACACAAGCAAGATCTCCAACGGAACTGGGAAAGGCTGCACTAAACCCAACGACAGCAGAAGCAGCAGCAGAGCCCGGAGAGAGAAGCACACAGGCAGGGGAGATGGGGAGGAGCGGGAAAGCCGGATTGCGATCCCGGTATTTGACAAGGTGGCAGTGAGGCCCCCGAGTGAAACACCACAATGAACATCCATGCCGTGAAGGCTGCTGCTGCAGACGGACCGGCAGCGGCTGTAAATCCACCCACCCTCACACGGCAGGACTGCAGGTGGTGGGAGGACAGATGGAAACGAGGCACAGCAGGAACGGGACAGCTCAGGCTCGGGGTCAGTGGACAGACAGTGCAAACGCCAGCGTAACCCACAGGGCAGCGTTCGTGAATACACTCGAAGACACACAACTTCCTAACAGAGCACACCCTCTCCTCACTGCTCCTGGGACATTGGCAACAATCTGGCCGATGTGGGGTCACAAAGGAATCGCCCAGTGGGTCCTCAGGAGAACGATGGGGGCGGCATCCGCTGATCGCAGTGCAATACCACCAGGAGTTAACGACACGCTTGTCACACAGATTTTCCCCTATGCTTTTTAAAGATTTTTTTGTTCATTTATTTGAGAGAGAGAGATAATGAGACAGAAAGAGTGAGTGTAAGTGGAGGAAGGAGCGAAGGAGAGGGACAAGCAGACTCCATGCTGAGCACAGAGCCCGATGCGGGGCTCGATCCCACAACCCTAAGATCATGGCCTGAGCCAAAGCCAAGAGTCACGGACTGAGCCACCTAGGCACCCCATGTTTTAAAACTCTCTATAAAACAATTTTTGGCAGAAGAGAAATACAATCCAAGATTGCAGAACTTCTGAAAAATAAAGATAATAAAATCACTGCATATCAGAATATCTGGACTACAGTGAAAACAGCGATCGGAAGAAAATTCATAGTCTTCAAGGTGAATTATAAAAAACAACAAAAATAAAGGAACGTCCCACCTCAAAATACTGGAAATGGAACAACAAAGTTCACCAAAAGAAGGAAGTAATAAAGATAAAAGCATAAATTAATAAAGTAAAAAACAAAAACATGTAGAATTTATAAATAAAAATGCTAGTTCTTTGACAAAAGTAACAGTAAATCTACCCAATAACCTAATTTAAAAAAGACGAAGTGAAGGTGTGTGAAGGAAGAGAGGCAGAGCTCAGGGCCCGGGTGCACGGGGGACCTGTGGCCCTTGCTCGCTGGGGCACCATTTCCTGACCCTCCTCCGTGCCCGCACCCTCGAGCAGCCCCAGCGCGCCCTGCCCCTGCCCGGGGCTCTTCCCGACGCCGTCTTGCAGGAACACAATGAGATGCTTCTGGTCACGTGAGAAAGTCGGCTGTTTGCTTTTCCCAGGCCAAACGTCAGGACCGAACGGGCCAGATGTGCAGCTTCTCCCCTGCCACCCTGTGCACCTGCAAGGAGTGGCCGCAGGTGCGTGGCCCACGTCATCAGCACCCCCAGGCCGTGGGCCCCGATGCCGTGTGTGCTCAGCGTCGTACACTCCAGATGTATTTACACACGCACGCGGGATCATGGCGCACAGAGAATGGATCTCAGCAGGTGCGTGTGGCCACAGTTCCACACACTCCAGAATACACAGTAAAAGACAATCTCTGGCCATTGGCGAGAGGCTGGGTGGGGATGTTCCAGCACACCCACGCTGCTTTTCACACTCCCCGTTGAAAGTGTGTAGTATTTTAGAGACTTTCACCTTCATCAAATATATGGAAATAACGTATGCACCACGGGTGGTCCTTTATGTGGAAAGACTGTTTGACCTTTTAATGTTTCACTGAATTTTATGGAATCCTAGAAATAGGCACAACAATTATACCTAGCTGCCTGATAACCCATTAAAAATCATCTTTCTATGAGAAAGCAGTTAACCCACTTTATGGGAACATAATCTATGGACTTTGAGGCGTGTTGCATTCTGTCTGTAATTCTGGCTGCAGGTGCTTAGAACACGGGGAAGGGGCAGCACACAGAGGAGCCACAGGGACCAGAAGTCAGGGGACCAGGGTCTCCTCAGGTTCCACCAGCAGCTGGTCTCAGCTCCCTGGGCCGTGGCTCTCCAATTACAAAAGAAAGAATCTCGCTAGATTTTCTCCATGTTTCCAGCTCTAATATTCTGTGCTTCTTCAAATCTCAGGACTACAGAGGATTAGAGTAAAAGCTGTTGACTGACTTAAATAAAAAATCCTGCTTTCTGGTTCCAAGCTTTGAGCAGGCAGACTGTCCTGGAGCCCAGCTTTGGGCAGGGGAGGTGGTGACATGCGTCGTGCCGGGACTTCCCGGTCCTTTGAGCCTCAGAGACGGTGGGGTGACAGACCCTCGCCGTTTGCCCAGGACATACCTGGCCTTAGCGTGGACAAACCTGAGAGCCAGGAGACGCCGTGACACACCAGGACGGCTGTCCCCTGGATCACTCTGGGGGCTCACATGCATGTAGGCCAGTTCCGGTCCACTGGACACACATGTGTGAGCCCCGCTGCACAGGAAGCCCCCTGGAAGTGCACATGTGTGTGGTCACAGCCCTCACGGGCTTTTTTTTTTTTAAAGATTTTATTCATTTATTTGACAGAGATAGAGACAGCCAGCGAGAGAGGGAACACAAGCGGGGGGAGTGGGAGAGGAAGAAGCAGGCTCCTAGTGGAGGAGCCTGATATGGGGCTCGATCCCAGAACGCCGGGATCACACCCTGAGCCGAAGGCAGACGCTTAATGACTGAGCCACCCAGGCGCCCCCCTCGCGGGCTTTTAATCCAGGGCAGTCTTCATATTCCTGGTACTGGGGAGCTCCCCTGAAGAAGGGTGTGACAGGCCAAGTGGGGCTGCAGACCCTCACCCCGATTATGATGGGGGCTACATTTTCCCCTGATTAGAAACAGCCGGAAAACCACTGGCATAGCTAAGTCCTATTTGACCAGCCTTTGGCATGTACCCCACATCTTCATTTCTGCTACGAAAGCTCAGGTGAGATTTCCTCTCTCCCTGGGACTGGCCCAGACAGCCCTGGAATCCGGGACTCGGTTTGTCCTCACTATGCTGCATTCCTCTTGTGGCAGCAGGCGTCACCATCCCAGGTGACATTCCTGAATATTCAGGAGCGCTGGGATGACCCCTGTGCGAGGGACACAGCAAGGAGCGGGAGGGAGAAGATGAACGGCTGTGAGATCCCCACAGAGCTACAGCCAACCCTCCAGGGAGCTCTGGAGCAGGGGGACCCTCCGCAGAGGCTGGGCTCTGGGGGCCATCCTGGAGGGAGGTGTCATCTTGGGCAAGGCAGCTGTCTTCAGCCTGGGCAGCCCCTAAATAGGGCTGACAACTTAGAGTCGGCTGTTGGCAGCACTGACAGCCCCTGCAGGAATCAAGGGAGCTCCAGGTGGCACGTCACTGTGCCCACTGGAGTTACTTCTTGAAGCATGAATAAGATCCTGTTTTCAGTTGAATAGAGCTCAAACTTCATACCATGGCCCATGAGGCTCCCAGTGCCCCAGGCCCCACCTGACACTGCGGCCTCATCCCGTTCTACTCTGCACGAACTCTCCAGGCTCCGGCCCTACTGCGCACACTTGGGAAAACGAGGAACCCTCTGTTGCCCTAGAGCCTTTGTGCTTGCTGTTCCCTGCAGCTGGAATGCTGTCCCCTCACCTGTGTGCACGGCCAATCCCATCTGCTTCTCTCAAGTGTGTCCCCAGTGGGTTCCCCAAGCAGCCTGCCTGGAGGGGTGTCCGCATGTGCACTCCACCCCCACCCCTGCCCCGCCGTGCTGGGCGCACTCACCGTCTGATGCTGTTTGGTGTTTATCGCAGGTGCACCGGCGTTCTGGTCTGGGCTCGTGTCCTCACACGGGAACATGACTCTAGACCGTGATTGTGGGGGTCTTTTCTGTCCATTGCAGCATCGTGTTCACAGCAGCTGCCCCCACGCTGAGCTTGGGAGGCTCCCTGTAAGCAGGCATTGAATGAAAGAGTTGGCTTAGTCACTTCTCCAATGTGGCAACATCTTTGCAAAGCCTCCTGGGTCAATCGTATTCCTTTGCCGGGAGCATCTGTGGCTAAGGGCTGGACTAGTGTGAACCACCTGGTGATATTGTCTAGACGCTATGCCAGGGGACCCTGTCTGTCACCAAGACCTTGACCCATTCAGCACACCCTCGTTTCTGCAGAACTAAGGATTTGTAAATAATGCTATTCATTGAGAAGAGCCCAAAGACCACCAGGGCTGCAAAGTACCACCAAATGCTCCTGGTGTCTTCCATAGCTTACAAAATCCTTTAGAAGCAGAGCAAAAGGCTCTGGCGGGGGTGACTGTACCATCCCCAAGTGCTGAAGTGGGGGTCACAGCACTAAGGGAGCCCACAGCCGAGCACATAGCCCCAGGTTCAGGGCGCTATGCCCTAGCTCAGCTGTGAATTATGTTCAGGTTTTTTAATGGTTAAAATAGTTTTACGAGCCTAATAATGGGATCTGCTTCATGACTGGACCCTCCTCATAAGAGGGAAAGGTTGGCAAACACGCCAACCCTGCTGAGTGGCTGGAGTTAGACCTCACTCTCGGGTCTGCTCCCGTCCTTGGGCCTCAGGCTTGTCCTTGACTGGCAGCACCCCTCCCCACGCACATGTCTGAGATCACCCACCGTGGCAGACATTGGGACACCTCTGTGTTCCTGTGAACCACCAACGTGGAAGTCTGCTTGGAAGGACGGGTCTTTCCACAGTGGCCCCCGGCGTCCTCGGGCACACATGCCTGGTCTTCCGCGTTTGCCTTCAGAAGCCTCTCGCCACGTCTTTCATAGCTCTGTTTGCCTAAGGGTGATGGCCAAAGAACAACAAAGCCGCCAAGAATGTAAGCCTCTCGAGAGCTCTGCCATCTTCGGACTTGCCCCTGTGCCCGGTTACACTGCGCAGAATTATCAGACCGCACGGCTGCCTGAGAGCACCCCACCCCCAGCCTGTTCTGCCTCCATCCACGTCCGATCCGCTTACGGTGCTCGCTAATGAGACTCTGTTACCGTGGAAATCAGACGGATGAACTCTCTGGCGGAGTGACTTTTCATCACATTTCCTCTATTTTTTTTTTAGCAATGAAAGTAGGTACTTTTCTCTATAGAGCAAAATCTGAAAAGTGAGACCGTCCAAGAGTGAGTAAATCCAAGCCAGATTCCCACGGACGGGAGACGTCGCATCAGGATTTTGAGGCATTAACTCCAACCCCACTCGTCTCGCATTGAGAGGACAGGTTTTGGCTGCATGGGGTTCTACTGAGCCTTTTTTTTTTTTTTTTTTTTGGTAATGTGAGAATATTCTTGAGAGTAACTTGCTTTATCCAGATATTTAAGAATAGAAACCTACATCAAATGCATTGGTAAGACGTTGTAAGAAGGTATCCAAAAATGGTAGACATTCTCAACCAACACCAGTTCATTTCAGCTCAGAAATTGAGCAAGGGTTGCACAAAGTGGGTCTGCCAGGAAAAGGATTATAAGCCCAGCCCCCAGGGGGGAACGGGCATGTTTCTCATCTACTCCTGGGTGGTCTGTGGGGAAGGCCGCAGTTTGGGAGGATGCCTAACGGACATGCATGGTGTTGAAGGTCAGCTCCCTGTTTCCGAGGAGTCGGGTCTCTCCAGGCCTGGGGGTGGGTGACGCAGGAGAGCACATCATGGATGTGGGCGAGAAGCCTGGCACCAGGCAGGCTTCCAGTGTTATTGGGGTTGATCCTACGAGTCCCTCCCCCAGGTTTTCTCCTGCTTATCTCCCAGCTTTTTCAGGGTGTGTGAGCGAAGTGTTTTCCTGTTACTGATCCTTTTCAATGAAAAGGGCTTTAATAACTTCTAACACCAGGAGTGAATTTCTGAGAAATGCCAGAGCTGATGTATGAACCATATATACACCAATTGCTTTATTTATGTGCGAATATGAAAGACAGAATGATGAAAGATAGAACGTGACTCCCTCTGCAGCCCCCACCTTGGTGATGAGTGAAGATGTATTTCGTTCTTACCTCTAACTGTGCATGGCTTTTATTTCTACACTGTGGAATGTTTTTAATAACTTTATCTTACTTTATATCTGTGCGGAAGGGGTTGGTCTGAACTATTCCTGCACCTTGTCCTTAATCCAAGCAATTAACGGACAGCCGTGAAAACCAACGCCGTGAGGCCCTGTGTGGAAGGAGGGGCTTGCACCGCCCCTGAGCTCGGCCTCTCCGGGCTTCTGTCATTCCAGAGGTGAAATGAGACCTGCACATCTGGCTTCTCCCTTCTCACTCCTCCCAGGCATGGCGATGGGCTATGTGGAGTTGGAGAGAACGAGCTGGGTCTTGTCTTCATTCTGGTGAAGGACATAACAAAACCAGGGTGAGAAGCTGAGCTCTGCCAAGTACATACTCCGTGTTCTGAAGTGTCCGAAAGACGGTCCTCTTTCGAAGGAAAGGGAGACACTGTCTGAAAGTCAACTTTGTGCTGATGTCAGAACACATTACAGACTTGCCCCCCGTGAAGCCCACCAAGCTCTGTGGGCAGACCACACTATGTCCACTGCACGGAGGGAGACACTGAGGTTTGGAGACGTTCAGAGACATCCTCAGACTGGTAGGTGTTAGAGCTGACATGAAAATCCACGTCCCTTCCCCTCTACCCCCGTGACGGGAGAGGAGGTGGAAACGGCACGCTTAAGAAGAGCCGGGAGCCCAGGACGAGCAGCCGGGATGATCCGGGGACACAGGGCCCCCGACGGAACTCTGCTCTAACCCAGCAGGATCTCATCTGCAACAGTGAGGGGAATTTGAGGAGGTGTGCTTGACGTAATAAAAGATGCTAGACCACTCAAGACGGCAAATGGCGTCATGTTGAAAAGGGGTGACTGTCACTGCCAAAGGCAATCAGCTGTGGGAGGCCAATATCCATTCTGGGTACAAATCTGCAATAAAGTTTTAAAAGTAGGAGTTATAATGCCTATCAAAAAGGAATAAAATGCATTCACTAAATACAAGTCAAACCGGATGTAACTTCTTTCTTGGGAGAAAAGGGCACTGAGCCCCTGGGTCCCCAATGAGGACATGGGAGTTCACTTCCCACATACTGGTTAGGCATCCGCCCGCCAGTATTACCAGACTTTTTCCCTCTGAAGAGCAGATGGGAGGACCAAGGGTGTATAACTAGGAGAGAGACAACGGAAGAAGCTCCAAGACCTGACTTCAAAAATTGAAAAGGTTGCCATCTGGGAAAAAATATCAGGTCACTCCTCAGAGCCCATTGACCAATGGATGGAAATGAATAAATTTCCACCTAACTGAAGAAATAGTTTTCTAGCAAACTATCCCACTTCCCCAGTCAGTGTCCTTTGGACTTTGGGAATGATTCTCATGACGTCTTGAATCCCGGGCCTTACTTGTTCGCGTTGACAAGCGACATCTATTCACGTGTTTATTCACCCATTTTTCCCTCTCCTCCTCACTGGTTTTTTAAAGAGCATTTAACTCCTGCCGTACCTCACAGTTCACTCAATGGTCCTTACTCTTCATTTGCAGTCATACAGAAGCTTCCCCAGGGCAGGATCTCTGTTGATTTGTCAAGTGTGGTCTCCCCAGTGCCAAGAGCGGGGAATGGAACACAGTAGGTGCTCAGTAAATCAACAGATGAGTGATGGATTCATTGAGAAGCAAGGCGTGTGGAAGTGGGTATGGTACACTCTCAGTTGCGTGGAAAGAGGGGGGATATTTTAATATTTTCTTATGTATGCATGACACCTCTAGAAACATCCTGGAGAGTCATCAGTGGTGGGTGTTGGGGGGACCTGAGTGGGAGACCTGGTCATCAGAGACAAGGTGGGAGGGAGGCTTCTCCTTACTACATATCCTTCTGAGTTTTCATTTTTCGACCATGTGAGTCTATTACCTAAACACAAAATTACATGTATTTTAAGAAGGAAAAAAATAAAGCTTGTTTTGGGGGAAACACATGGTTACTAATTAATGAACTATCAGTTGCTTGAACGCAGAGCATTTTACAATGATACTGATGTTGACCATTATCCTAATGACCCTGCTTCTATCAACAAATAGCCTATTAACTTTTTGAGGACAGGGAGCGGGCCCAGAATCTATTTCTCCCAGGGCCTAGCATCAAGTCCAGGCTTTTGAAACATTTGTGCTGGTGGTGATTATGATGACACAAACCAATTTGTATGAGAAAGTGCACGGCCTCTTACTAGAATGTCACAGAACGGTGCTTGGGGCAGCAGGCCGCGGCTCCGGGACAAGCCCACACGTGGAGAGCCGTGGTCTCTGGCTTGCCACCCAGGGGCCTCCCGTGCCCTCTAAGGTTGGGATGCAACTGGCTAGAAACTGAGGGATTCCCAGAATCTATTATAACAGAATTCCAGGCACTTCAAGGCTCTATCACTTATAGCCTCCAAATAAAACCAAACCTGGATCAAAATTTATTTTATGTCAAAATTTTATCATAGTTATAAACCCTATCAGGGCTTGAAAGCACTGTGACATTAAATTTATCCACACTGCAAGATGGAACATCAGGAAGGGGTTGAGTCACATTTGCTAGTTTTATTTTATCACTGGTACACTGAGAAATCAAATAATCCTCGTTTCCTAAATGTGCCAGAATACACGTTTAATTTTGTCCTCTCACTTGGGCCCACCAGGACCGTGAACTTCAATATTTTTTCCAGAGCATTTTGAGTTATCAGTCAACGGCCTAAACTTTTCTTGGTTTGGATGTTATTTTTTAACTTGAATCCAAATTAAAAGGCTACCCGTGAGCGACCTGTCCCTAGGGGATGTTCTCCCCTGGCTGCGTACGGCGCTTTTAAAGCACTGATGGCTCATTCCCCTCCCTGAGCAACAGGAAGCAGAGCTCTCTGACGGGTACAAGTGTGGGGCTTTAAAAACCATCTCCCAAGTGATCCTGCAGCCCAGACAGTCTACCACAACCCCAGACCTGAGCCAGCGCTTCCTGCAGAAAATGGGCTCGCGGTTACGTGGGGACCTGCCCAGGGCGCATTCTGGGTCAATAAGTCAGGGTGGGGCTTGAGATTCCGCACGGCCCCCTAGCCTCGCAGGGATGTCCCCGTGCTCCTCCAAGACGCACCGAGTAGCAAGGGGCCTCCCCACTGATGGAGGGTCTTGTCACGCTTCCTGAGGGCACGGGCGGCCACACACGATCTGCCCTGAGCACGCCTCTCTCCCCACGACCGCAGTGTCTGTCCCTGCGGAGACACCCAGTTGAGAAGACAAGGCTCTGCCGTGCCCCCGGCTCCTACGTCAGTGTGTGTATTTCAGTGACTTTGGGATCTTGTGTATGACCTGTACACACCGACTGGGAAAGCTACAAGACACGGTTGGAAAAACTATGTAATAATGATGGTTATGACCCTGAATCATGCTGGACAGGTGAAACTCCCCTTCCTCCCCCCGCCCCTGGGCTTCACCAGACTTTTCACTGGGACTCCCACAGGACTCACCCCCGGTAACAAGCGGCTGGATGATCAGCTTGAGAACCTGATAAGAAAAATTACATCTTAGAACGCCTCGGCCAGCACGTAATTACAGGGTATTTAACAACTCAATGGGGCTGATAAAAGCAGCGGCCGTGAAGCCGGTTAAACTCTGGTGGTAAGAGCAGGACCGACTGGATACCACCACACAGAGGAAAATCGGGCGTTTTCCAGTCTTATCCCACCCTGCCAGCTCTGCAAACTTCACCAAGTGTTTGCAGAGAGCACTTAATTAAATAATCTTGAGAACTTATGGGCAAAATGGAGGGGGAATAGGATCGGAACCACAGGCATATCAGCTGTGTTCTCTAGGGTGGCATGAGTGAGAAAGCCCCAGCGTTTCGGCTGAAGACAGTCAAGGATGGTGGTTGGAGAGGAGGGGGGGACATGTACCCCATCCTGGTCCTCCCCTGATGGTCACCACCTGCAGTCACGACCCCATGGTGCTGCATCGAGCTCCATAGCCGTGCAGCCTCCAGCACGGCTTGAAGGCCACAGAGGGGCTTCCAATCCTGCAAGAACCCTCCTCTGATTAGCAAACTACCACCGTGTGAGCTCCCAGGGAGGACAGGGATGTCGAAGATAAGGTCTTCAAAAGAAAACCAAGTACTACGAAAGCTCATTATTTTTTCATAGAAAATGTTCACCTCTTATTTCAATGTTGTCAAGTGAAGAAGAGCAGCAAAATAAAATAAATAATGATATGAAAATGAAACTTGCACCCACATCGCCAGCAGGACTCTCTGAGCAGTGCGTCCTTTCACCTCTGTCTTCTCAGCGAGAGGTCCTGGCGGGCAGCGGGCGTGCTGGGTCTCGTCAAGCTGCCCACAGCCCAGGGTGGGCGTGTGGTCTGGGACGGGCTGAAGCAGGACACACAGGTCTCTGCCCCCTCCTGGAGAAGAGGGGGGCTTTCCCAAGGGCAATGGCACGGAAGAGTCGTGGAAGGCGGTGAGGATTTTTCCAGGCATAGAGAAGACTGAAGTCATTTCCAATTTGGAGCTGTCATCCTGAGGAAGAATCTGGAACAGTGTCAGCATAGAGTGGGTGCTCAGTCAGTGTTTGGGGAAAAATAAAGGAGTAACTATCTTCTGGAAAATAATTTGAAGTGTGAATCATGAGCTTTTGACCAAAGAAGTCTATCCAAAGGGAGGGGGGATTCCTGAAAGTCAAGGTATTTGATTCATCAAGATGTTGTTAAGAGCCTTATTTTTGAAGCTAAGGTTTAAAAATAAATATTTGACACCATATAATGGAAAACACATTCAGTGAAATAGGCATGGTCTTTAATAATGTTGTTTATTGAACATTACTTATTTTCTGTTGATGGGACTGTAAATTGTGAAAAAAAAAAATCAGGAGGGTAATTTGGCAACTAGCATCAAAGAACTTCAAACATGTTCAAAAGCATTTCACCCTTAGGAATCTATCCTAAATATGTAATCAGATAAGGACCTAAGACGATCTGTGCAAGTATGCTGAGTACAGAGTCATTGATAATGCCAACGTTGGTGGAAACTGATATGCAGAGTCCGTTAGATAGAGAGCCGAAGTTTCCTGGTGAAATTAGGGGCTCTGGAAGCAAGTAGCACTGACACGTTTTGAGACCTGGTTGAGGAATCTAGTGGCCTGTGTTTCCTGTCGTCCTCCATACAATGAGGTTAAGGGCGGTGCCTACTTCCCAGGATTGTTATTAGATTTAAAGGGTCGAGCATGGAAAGTGCTAGGCAAGTGCCTGCCTTAGGGGACCTTATGATAAGCTGTTCCTCATCCACGGGAGGCAGACAAGGGGTGAGATCGCACTTATTCTAAAAAAGAATGTACTTTGCAGGAGAACCCAGCAGGATCTAGGTCAGGTGAACAGCTTTCCTCTTATTCCAAGGCAGACACCAGGCTTACACTTTGCAAATGGTACCTCGGGTAGTCTTCACAAGAGTTCCTTTATATAGAACTCCATTTCCAGGTGAAGACTCTGAGGTCAGGAGAGGTTAAACAGCCCCCTGCATTCACACAGAAGGTAATGACCAGAGCTAGGATCCGAATCCAGTCCAGGCTGCATTCACTCAACAAGTATTTACTGAAAGTGGCTTTGTGCCAAAGGCTGCTATAAACCCTTGAGAATCATGAATGCACCCAAACCTCTAGAGAGCTTATCTCTATCAGAAGACAGACAATGAACAACAAACACATTAAATATGCAAATTATAAATTATGTTAGAAGGTGACAAATCCTGGGTGGGGAGAAAAACAGAGCAAGAGAGAGAGGTTAAGTAGAGGCATGAAGATAGACCTCATCGAGAAGCTGACATTTGAAAAACACTTGATGGTGATAATGATCTGAGCCAAGGAATGCAAAGAGGAAGGTTATCTCAGGCAGAGGGATGCCCAGAGCAAAGGCCGAAGCTGGAGTGAGCCTGGTTTGTTTGAGAAAAAGCAGGGGGTCATTGTGGCCAGAGCCACGTGAGAAATGAGGACAGTGGTGCAGGGGGCAGGAGGGAAGTAACAGATCGCTGAAGGACCTTGTAGATATTTGCAGACTTTGACTTTCACTTTGAGTAAAGCAAGGAGCTCATCATAGGCTTATGGCATCTTAGTGACATAATTTGACTTTGCTAAAAATCTTTCTGGCTCCTGTGTGGAGACTCTATCACGCAGGGGCAAGGGGTAGCAACTGGCGTAGTAAGAAGTGACAGCTTGTGATACATTTTGAAGGGAGAGCAAGTATAATTTGCAGATGGGTTAGATGTGGGTGTGGGAGAAAGCAAAGAGTCAAAGATGACTGCCAGGTTCTGTCCAGAGCAAGTGGAAGGGTGAGTGCGGCTGGGCTGAGTTTGATCTGTCAGACACCCGAGTAGAAATGTTAAGCTGACCCTTGGATGTATGAGTTGGAAGTAGTGTAGACAGAAAAGAGGTCTGAAAACTCAGCCCTAGTGCGCTCTGGCCTCAGGAGGTCAGAAACAAGAAGAGTAATCCACAAAAGACAGTGGGAAGAAGGAGCAAGGGGGGAAATCCAAGCAGAAACACGAGGTAGCATTAGCTGGGCTGCAAGCCAGGAGCCTTCCCCGCACTGCGGTGTCATCTGCCCACCTCTGCTCAGCCATGCTTGAGATGGCCATGCTTCTCCATCAAACTGGGGAATTTGGTCACCCAGACCCCAAGGGGACCAGACAAAGTTGGGGGGCAGGTGGTAAGTCACTAAGTCAGCTGGAGTAATACGACACGAAGGTTTCCTGAATGATAGTGAAGGCAGACACCTCAGTGGAGGATAGTTTGAAATGTATCAAACTTCCTTTTTTTACACAGAGAAAAAAAGAATCTTTAAATCCCTTAGAAAAAAGTTTTGCCTGTGGCAAAGAACATTATGTACATGTTCACTCTGCCAGAAATTTAGATTGTTTTAGATGTGAAATGCAATTTATCAGCTTCAGTGTTTTCGTATCCAAGACAACAGCCTCCAATACAGGAGAGGAAAACATCAAGGCAACATTACCAAGACAATGTGCTCATTAAAGAAAGCTATAAACGTGAACAAGTAAATAACGATGATTAGCTACAAGTCTTTCTACCCTTATCCCCCAGCATAGGAAATGCACTTATGTATGGTAAAGCGGGTGAGTCCAAAAAAAAAAAAAAATTAGTTTGTCAATGTCCATAAAATAACATGCTTAAGTCTTTATTACAATTGCATTGAATCTATAGATCAAGTTAGAAGAACTGACATTTTGACAATACCTAGTCTTCCCCTCCATGAACACGGAATCTCTTCCATTTATTTAGTTCTTCTTTGATTTTGTTCATCAATTTTATAATTTTCCTCATAAAATTTTGTACATGTTTTGTTAGATTCATACCTAAATATTTCATTTTTTAAAAGTGCTAATGTAAATGTTGTGGTTTTAATTTCAGTATACACATATTCATTGATGATATATAGGAAAGCAATTGACTCTTGTATGCTAACCTTGTATTCTTAAAACTTGCTATAATTACTTACTAATTCCAGGAGGGTTTTTGTTGTTAATTCTTTTAGGTTATGTATGTGGATGATCACATCACCTGCAAATAAAGACAATTTTATGTCTTCATTCACAATCTATATACTTTTTATTTCCTTTTCTTGCCTTATTGCATTAGCAAAGACTCTAGTATAATGTGGAAAAGCAATGGTGAGAGGGATTGTTCCTGATCTTAGTGGGAGAACTCTGAGTTCCTCACCATTAAGTATGATGCTGGCTGTAGGTTGTTTTAGATATTTTTAAAATCAAGTTCAGAAAATTCCCCTCCATTCCTAGTTTACTGAGAGATTTAATAATGAATAGGTGTTAGATTATGTGAAATACTTTCTCTGCATTTATTGACAAGATCATGAGCTTTTTCTTTTTTCACCTGTTAATGCGATGGATTACATTTAAATGATTTTTCAGTGTTGACCCAGACCATCATACCTGTGATAAATCACACTTGGTCATGGTGTATAATTCTTTTTATGCATTGTTGGATTTGATTCACTAATATTTGTTGAGTTTTTGTGTCTATGTTCATGAGAGATACTGGTCTGTCATTTTCGTAATGTTTTTGATTTTGGTATAAGAACAGAATGAATTAGGTAGTATTCCCTCTGTTTCTATCCTCTGAAACACATTGTAAAAAATTGGTGCAATTCCTACCTTAGATTTTTGGTAGAATTTAATAATGAACCCATCTGGGCAGGAAGCTTTCTGTTTTGTAAGGTAATTAATTATTGATTCAATTTCTTTGATAGATATAGGCCCATTTAGGTCATCTATTTCTTCTTGTGTGAATTTTGCCAGATTGTGTCTTTCAAGAAATTGCTTCATTTCAAGTAGGTTATCAAATTTGTGGGGATAGAATTTTTTATAATATCCCAGAACATCCTTTTAATTTCCATGGGCTCTGTAGTGATGTCCTCCCTTTTATTTTTGATATTAGTGATTTATGTTCTCTTTCTCTTTTTTTCTTAGTCTGGCTAGAGGGTTATTGATTGTATTGATCTCTTCAATAAACCATGTCTGGTTCAAATGTTTACTCTGACTCTTCAAATTGTGTTTTTGCTTTCTCCTGTGCCTTGTAATTTTTCTTGATAGCAGGACATGATGTACCAGGGGAAAAGAAGCTGCTGCAAATAGACCATTAGCGATGTGGTGGTCAGACCAGTGGGAGGGAAGTGTTCCATAACACCATGATTAGGTCTCAGGCTTTTAGTGAGTGTCTGCCTCTGGATGGAGACCTTCACAAGTGTTTCTAATTTTCTTCTTCTGAGACAGGTTGGCTAGGTTGGGCTGGACTTGGTGATTTCCCTTCCTCGGGTCAGTTAGGCTCTGGTTAGCTAGTTTCTTTTGAGAGCAGGTCTCATGGAGAACAGAGTGCTCTCACATTTTAGAATGGTTCCATTTCTCCTCCCGATGCTGGAAGCCTGAAGGGATTTTCGCTGGTATTGACTGTCAGAATGTGGCGGAGCTCCTGGAGGTACATTTCACAATCTGCAGGGGCCCTCCTCGGACTGGGTCCCCCCAGAGTTCTTCACTTGCAGAGTTGTCTGCACTTTGCCTCCAGCAATTCATCAATTACAGCTGAGTTATTTCATGCAATTTTAAAGTTATTTTTCTATAATTACTACAAATTTCTTATCTACTACAATTGAAAAATGCTACAAACACAAATAAAGTAGAAGGTGTTTCTGGCACACATGATCAGCGTATCCTCCATTGAAGGCGTGGCAGCATGTTGTTGGGGCCCAAACTTCTTCCAGCGAACTGAAGACCTTTGTCCAACATTCCAGACCAATCAGGACAGGAGTGGGGCCATGACCTGGGCCTCAGGATGAAAATACAGTGAGATTTGGGCAGCATGAGCTGGGCTGGGCACGACACGGTGTGGCTACAAGAAGTGAGGAAGCAGCAGCTCCTCTGGGGCCATTTTCGGCACCAGGGTGGTGGGCCAATGGCTCTGAGGATTTGGGGGAGATGAAAATGGGGGGAAGAGGGACAGTCCTCCCAGGAGGACTCCCTGAGCAGAGCTCATGCCCTCCTGCACTACAGAAGTCTCAGGCTTTGGGATTTCAAAGTACAATCCAGTTAAAGAAAAACAATGAGGACCCACATATTTCCAGTGCTTTTGTTAAGTGTCACTGAAAGATGACATTATAAGATGGCGTGTTATTACAGAAAAATTTAGATGTACCCTATATGCACCATAAAATATATCCTCACACAATACAATTTCATGTATTGGTTTCTTGAAATTACTTTGTGAGGATCTATTTTGGAGAGTGAAGCCAGAGTGAAGCCCAAATATCTGATTTCTCTGGCATGTCTGGTCATTAATGTCAAAAACACAGCATCAGGTGGGTTTGTGATGAGTGAGACATCTTTAACCTCATGAATGCTTCTTCGCTCACTTAGCAACATACTGATGACCGGGAGACACTCGGGAACCATAGTACCCAGGCCTCAGGTAGAAAGTGTAAGGTGGATTCCTCTCCCCCCCCGCCAGCCTTATGGGGCCAGGAACGAGGCCAGGCTTGATCAGCAGGTTGCACATCCAGCTAGTGAGGGCACCGGGGAGGAGGCAACAGGACCCACACCCCCTAGACTGTCCCTCTCGCTGAGCTGCTCCACCCTGGCCCTGGTCATCCTATGTGAAATTGCCAAGACGTATCTGACAAGCACAACCTAGACCTGAGAAACTGTGGAGCCATTTTTGCCCCTCTGCTCTCAGAACCCCCCACCCCCTGCAAATCCAGTTGGATTTCTTTTATCGTTTTAAACACGCTGATCTGGAGTGATCCAACTCTGATTCCCTCACTGGACGTGAACCTCTGTTACCTATGTGTCCATCACAGCACCCAGAACAGACGTTCTGGACATAGACGTTGTTCGACAGGAATTTGTGGAATGAATCAAAGTGGTGAGACTGTCGTTGGCAGCATCAGCCCCCGACCAGACTACTGAGGGGGACGTTAACCCAGTGTCCCAGCATCGGCACCCACAACTGGTATCAGAATATAAAGAAAGAGAAGGCAGATAATAAGAAATGCTCTACAGACCAAACCCAGGGCCATGGAAGTGGAAAACCGATCAGAGACCAACCAGGTGATGGAAAAACCCAAGACCCCTGCCCAGGCAGTTGGTGGCTAAACCACCATCGCCCCACAAGGTCGTCAAGGCAGCTCCTCTTCCCAGAAGGGACCTCTTAGCAATTCACTATCCGTGCTAAACACAGGCTGAGTCTCCACCACGTGTCGGAAGTGAAGCTCCATGGAGCTATCCTGATGCTCCCCAGACATTCCTCTGTAACATTCGCAGCTCCCAACAAAAACAACGAAAGAAAAAATACTGCCTTATAAATAAATCAGTCAGAAGAATTGCCAGCTCTGTTTTATATTCAAAGAGCTTTCTGCAATATTTAAAAATAGACCGCTCCCTGTAATGAGAGCAATGACGATTTCACGAAGGTTAGCAACTCCAGGCCCATAAATCCAGGGACAGCTAAACGCACCGTGCCAAGTCTCCCTGTCCGTAAAAGCTTCCCTTCCTCCATTATGCCGCGGACTGGGTCCCAAAGCCGCCCATCAGCTCGCCAGCTGGATCGGGCAGCCCGGAGCTTGGAATGATCGATAGCAGCCCTGCCGGGGGGCTCATCTTCTTTCCTGGGGCGCATTCTGGGGAGGATATCTGGTGAGCCTGTCTAGGCCCACAATAAATAAGCACTTAGTAATTTTCTTTGGAAAGATGGATGTAGTAGATGCCCTTAGAGTTATTGGGGGGGCTTTCAGTGAGCGGTGCTTCGTGAATCAGTCAGGCCGGGGGACAGGAGCAAGGACAGAGTGATGGCAGCTAATCCCTAATTAAATTAGAGAAGGAGAAATGCAGTTATCCTAATAGTTATTGAATACTGTTTGATGTATCACACACAGGCACACACGTGCGCGCGCACACACACACACACACACACACACACACACACACACTTCTCAGGAAGCTGGAGGACTCACGGAAGCCACTGTCCCACTTTCCTGAGGATCATGTGACCCAGGAAGGCTGCGCGGGGAAGCTAGCATGGTGCTGGCAGGGAAGTCTCCCAGGGAAAGCTGCTCCGTCCGAATCCCACCCACGCGAGCCAACACGTGGGCGGCCGTGCTGGGCCGACCTGGTTCCTGCTGTCCAGAGCAGAGAGTTTGTTGCTGGGCTCCGGCCAGAACTTGCTCCTGGGTGGAGCTCCCGACCCCTTGCTGTCCAGCTGAGGTGGGAAACAAAGACAGAAGGAAATGGAGATAAAATTAAATGTCCTTTATAACCTGCAGCCCGTTGACAAGTACTTGAGGCTGGCAGAGTGCAACCTTCCTCCAGGAAGCTCCCAACTGTTCCCATGTTAGTGCCGCGCTAGAGGGAAAAACCGCCTTAGCTTGACAAGAGCCAGGCCTCGGGTATCCAGTCAATCTCCTTTAGCAGGTGAAAGTCCTTTTAGAACTTCCCTTCCCTTTACTTCCCTCAGCCCCAAAGTGTATAATCGGTCACTCCTCACAATCCCAGGAGTGGGGTGGGGTCGGGTGGGCAGCACCTCTTTCTGCCCACAGGTCCCGTCCCCAAGTTTAATAAAACCACCATTCTGCACCAAAGATGTGTCAAGAATTCTTTCTTGGCTGTTGCCTCTGGACCCCAACTGATGAGGGAACGCAAGGCAAGCTGCGGACAAAGCAGAAACTGATACCCCGCACCCCACCCCATGGGACATACGTGACATTCCTCAGGCACTCCTGGCTGCCCTAAAGGACAAAGAAACAGCTAACCTATAGAGACCACAATCCTGCAAGACTTGAGTCTCCCTCAGTTTACAAATGTCTCAGCAGTTTACAGGAACAAAGCATTTCTATCACTAACCCAGCTTCCAGAAGGAAATGTAGATACAATTAAAGGTCCTTAGAATCTGCAGCCTCCAGGAAGTTCCCAACTACCTTTATGTTAATGTCTTACTAGAGGGAAAAACAGCCTTAACTTGACAATGCCAAGGCCTCCTGCATCCTGTGAGTCTTTAACATATGAAAGTACTTTCTCAACCTCCCTGTTTCCTTACTTCCCCCAACCCCATAGCATGTAACAGCCACCCTCACAACCCGGGCAGCAGCTCTTTCTGACCACGGGTCCCCTCCCCGAGCTTTCATAAACCACCATTTTGCACCAAAGACGTCTCAAGAATTCTCTCTTGGTCGTCGGCTCTGGACTCCACCCCACGGAACCTCACCCAGATCCCACGACCCCATCACGACAACCTCACCTACGTTCCAAAAACGACATCACAGCAAGCCCCTCAAACCCAGCAAGCCTGCCACAGACGGGACCCCCCGTGCGTGGGTTCCTTCCCTTTGCCTTGCCCTCGCCCCGGCTGCCCCCCGTCAGTGCTGCCCGCTTCCACTGTCCCTCATCAAGTGCTCGCCCCACCACCCACCATGTAACTCAAGACCCAAGTTAACGCGGCTTTGGCTCCTCCCTGTCCAACAGTCCCTCAAATTGAATCAGTTGCCACACTCTGCCAATTCTTTTTTTTTTTTAAAGATTTTATTTATTTATTTGACAGAGACAGACAGCCAGCGAGAGAGAACACAAGCAGGGGGAGTGGGAGAGGAAGAAGCAGGCTCCCAGTGGAAGAGCCTGATGTGGGGCTCGATCCTGGAACACCGGGATCACACCCTGGACTGAAGGCAGACTCTTAATGACTGTGCCACCCAGGCGCCCCACATTCTGCCAATTCTTAATCCAAACAGAGGTTCATTGCAGTCCGTCCCCAGTGCAGCATGTGGCCCTGTCTTGTGGTCACAGCAGCTGCCGCTCCGCTAGCTTCCCCTCACCCACTCCCGCCGCAGCAGCAAGGTCACACCGAAATACCGACGTGGGCATGTCATCTCCTTCACTGGATTCTCTTTACACACCAGGAGACAAAGCAAAGCTCCCTCTCGTGGGCTACAGCGCTGTGGTCGCCACAGTGGTCGACATCTTGGTCATGGAGCATCCTCTGTGGTCACGCGCTGGTGACACTGCGACGCATCATCTCATCTCACCTGCACGACCGTCTGGTGAGACAAGGGCCGATGATGTCACTGTTTGCAGGTCAGGGGCCTGAGGATCAGGGAAATCAGCACCATACCTGCTCTGACTCTGGCCATTCTCTGAACCAGAAAGCCCACCTGAGCTGTTTCCCATTCCAGCATCACGGCAGAGACACCTTGCGTGAATCACCTCATGCCCTCATCACAGCCATCTCCACAGCTGGCCATGCTCCCTCTGGCTTCTGGCGCTTTGGTCTGGAGCTCTGCCCACAATGTCCCCTTTGTTTGCTTGGAGAACTTGTATCTATCCATTTGCTCCCAGCTCGGCATCACCTCCTCCAGGAAGCTTTCCCGGATCCCCTAGCATGCTTCAGTAGCACTACCTGGCACTTGCTATCTTACGATGGGTCACTGCACAGCAGGATCCTCTGTAAATGCACAGAAGGACCCAGCAGGTGAGGATTGTCTCATCTGTGGACTGTCATCTTGGCAGACGAGATGAATGGTACTGACGACAATTGGGTCCTCCATTCAGTTTGTCATGAAAACTCAGATGCCCGTCAGATCAGGGCTGCAGGAGGAGGGGGTGCGCTGGAGAGGGGTGAAAGCCAGACATGACCCTACATCCCACAGCATTTCATTAAAACGTGGAGGTGCGCCAACCGTTAGGACCTCAGGTGAGTCTGCTCGGTGGCAGGATTAGGAAGGCCTGGCCACCTGCATATGCCCCCCTTTCACCTGGGGAGATGCCACCTGGGGAGGGGTGGGCAGTTGTTGTCCTTTGCTTGTCTAACCTTCTGTACAGGAACTGAACAAAGGTCCTTCGCCTGGGGCCCCAGGATGTTTCGAAGGCTGTTCCTGGGTCTCTGCCCACAACCTAAGGCCGTGCGCAGCTGGGGGCCGGGAAGGCGGGGGACAGGTGCGCCAGCTTCTGGGAGGCCTTCCAAGAGCTCACTTACCTTAACTCACTGCGTGCTGCTCCCGTATTGTGTCTGGGCAGTTCCATCTGACTAAGCTTCTGCTAAGGTCCAATCTTCAGCCGAAACCCCCTCGTCTTCTCCAGAATGAGACAGACCCCCGGGACCCTCTTCTCTGAGGGTGTTCTCACGGAACACAGCCGGGCCCCCCTGCAGCCTGCCATCTGTAGGCAAACGCATGGAGCCCCTGATAATCAGTTTTTAAATATTCATAAAGTTGGGGAGCATTTCAGACTTTGCAGTGGACCAGACAGCTGCTGGCCATGGCATCTGGCTTTACCGTGAGCTTACAGCTCGTCTCCACGTCGCTCAGCAGAGGTGAGGCCGACTCAGCCACCGTCTCTCCGCTAACGTCTCACGCTCGTCCATGAGCTGGAAGCCAACTGGTACCTGAAGGGTGGACTCAGCTTTTCTGTGTGTGCGGCCTCGTCTGTGCCTTCACCCAAGCCTGCTGCGATGCTCAAATGTGTTTGATTTTTACTGCTGTCACTCTGGGATCTGGGGTGACCAAAAGGCCCTGAGTCCCACCTTGCCTTACCCGACGGCATCCTTTCGGCACCATCAAAGTCTGCCCATCCCCCCTTCCGGAATATCTCCTTTGCACGTCGCCCGGTTAGGTCATTCCCAGCGCCATCCTCAAGCGACAGGCTACAACGTGCAGGCACCAAAGAGGAGCTTTATGTCCCCCCGGGCCCGTCTCCAGCGTCTCCCGTCGGTGGAACATGGACACAGCACCTGCCGTCGGCCCCCCCTGACGTCCCCTTCTAGGATGCAGACGTTCCAATGGCGGGAAAACAGGCTGATGGAAGCCCACGTCTGTGAAGCCCCAGCCGAGCGTGTTGCTCACGGTAGCAGCTGGCTGAGTCTTATTTAAATCACATTTACACAAAAACTCATTTTTGAATTAACCAATTTCAGAAAGAAGAGCGTAGCTACATAGATGATTCTAAATACTTCGGTTCTTCAGCATCTCTGCAAAATGTTCTTGGACGGTTTGGAAGGTACAGGAATGCTCACACCACCGAATGTTTTCTGCAAGCGTTTTGTTTTCTTACTGTCTCTTTTTCTACCAGAGGGAAATGGCAGGGGGCCCAAAACACTTCTTAGAGTGAGCTGGCAATTTTCTTTTAAAATTTTTGTTTTGAATTATTTGTACATTCAAGAAAATACACCTCAACTATCTAAGGCATGAAGAACAGCATAATTAACAGCAATGTGCCCGTCGCCTTCCTTATGGAATAGAAGTTTGGGGGCAGTGCCTGACTATCCATCCTGGACACATCTTCCCTGCCGTCCCCCCCGCCTCCCTGAATTTTGTGTTCATCATTCTGTCCATGGCCTTACTAAACACATTTCCATACGTAAACAATTATTGTTTTTATAAAGATTTTTATTTTATTATTTTATTTTTTTGTCATAGAGAGAGAGCGCAAGCAGGGGGAACGGCAGGCAGAGGGAGAGGGAGACTCCCCACTGAGCAGGGAGCCCAACGTGGGACTCGATCCCAGGACCCCAGGATCACGACCTGAGCTGAAGGCAGACGCTTCACCGACTGAGCCACCTAGGCGTGCCTCATAAGTAAAAGATTTTTGATAATTTTATGGTTTTAAGTGAAACATGGAGTAAAAATGTAGCTAATTTCCTATAATGGCTGAGAGGGAATTTCAACTTTTAAAAACTATGTGGGACCATTTGCTCAGGACACGTTTCCTGGGACACCTGGGTGGCTCGGCGGATTAAGCATCCGGCGCAGTTTCCGTGGATGTGTGGGGTGCTTCCTGCTGCTTCCTCCCGGGGGCGCCATCCCTCCGTGCACCAGCTCCGCACTGTCCTGTCTACCCTGGGGTAAGACTTCTGCTGTGTAAGACTCCTGCTGTGTGACCGGAGGCCCCCTGTGCTGGTTCTTCCTCCAGAGGTTTTAGCTATTCTTTGCTTTCCCTTATGAATTTCAGATTCAGTTCATGAAGCTGTATGAAAAATTCCAAGATTTTGATTAGAATTGTAACAAAAATCAGATCAGTTTGAGGCAATTTCTCAGTTTGCAATGCCGAGTTTTATTACCCATGAACTTGTGATCTCTTCTACTTACTCATGTCTTCTTTATGGCCTTTAAGTATAGTAGTTTTCTTTTAAGCGAAGGTTCATTTCCTTGGTTACCATAATTCAGGGCATTTATGTGTTTAGTGCTAGTGTGAATACTGTTGGCGTTGGTCAGGGCAGTGTTATACTGTATGGAAACAAACAACCCCAAATCTCTGGGGGGCTGAACAGAAAGAAGGCTTAATCCTCATTCAAATGACACGTGCACAAAAGATTATCTACGGACTCTTTTCTTTAAAAATACAAATACCCCCTTATAGTTCGTTCTTCGAAGACCTCACAGCAGTCTTAACATGGAGCCTCCCGTGGCAGGGTGTCCCCTTGCTCATTCTGAATCAAAAGACCAGAGACTTCAATGCCTTTTTTGTATTTGCTAATGTAATCCCACCTGAGCCACCAAGACGCCATCCATTTCAATGGACATTTGTCCCTTTCAGAAGGAGCCCATTTGCTGAAACAGCCCTCACCAGTGGCGTGGAAATACGCTTGAGTAGGAGGCCTTCGCACACGTTTTGTTTTTCTGTGGCCGGAATGGACATAAGGGTCCAGAAACCAAGGCAGAGGGTGGACAGAGTTTTGACTGAGCTCCAGCCAAGGCCCTCCGATAATGATTTTTTCTGGACCCAGGGACCTGGGCTGGGCTCGCCCCGAAATGCCTGTGCGTGTTCTCTAGCGAGGAACCAGCTCCTGCCAGAGAGGTTCTCCTGTCAGGGAACCCCAGGGCCAGAAAGCCCGTCTCTTCCGGAAAGCCTGTGACGACTCTGGTCTCTGGGGACACGGCCAGGACTGGCCTCCTGAGACGCTAAACGCACTTTCCCGAGGGACGAAGCACGTGAGAATGAGGACATTTACTCCTGCCACCTAACTCAGCAGATTATGGCGGCACCAAAAGGAGTTATGAAGGACAAGAAACCTTACAGGTTAAACGCAAGGGTGCGTACAACGCAGCCACTCCGCTCCTTGAGACCTGCTGAAGAGAAACGGGAACAGGCGTCCATGTAAAGGCTTGTGTGCAGGTGTGGACGGCAGCATTATTCATAAGGGCCCAGCACTGGAAAATCCAAATGTCCATCGACTGGCGATAGCTAGCCTAAACCGTCCACACCACGGAGCCCTACTCCATGATAAGAAGGAAGAAAGTTCTGGTAAGGGCCACAACAGGGATGAATTTCAAAAACCCACTACAGGAAAGAAACCACATGCAAAAGCCACACACGGTACGATGCTACTTAGAAGGAAGGTCCAGAAAAGGTCCATTTACAGACACAGAGAGCAGAGCAGGGTTTGCTCAGGGCAGGAGGGGGAGCAGAGATGTCCCCACGCACGGGCAGCAGGAGCTCAAAGGGAGGGAGATGTCCCGAACCCGGACCGTGGGGATGGCGGCATCACTCCCCCACTGGAGTGAGACACGGCTGTGCCGGCCTCCTGCACTGGGCACATTTTACTCTAGGCAAACTCTACCGAAATAAAGCTGTGAAACATATACGTACATGCACACAGCCCATCAATCTCACGCCTACGTAGTTGTCCAGGAGACATGAAAGGATAGAAGGAAACGTTTGTGCAAAGACCCACTTGCGAATGCTTATAGCAGCTTTATTCACAGTAGCCCCAAGCTGGGACAACCCAGATATCTTTGGCGGGAAAATCCGTGATCGAAGTGCACAGCGGTCTCCTCTGCACGCGAGTGGCAACTGCCACCGTACGCTGACATCTCGAGCACGTGCCAAGGGCAAGCGCTGCCTCATGGCCTGGTGTGTGACGCCACCAATGAGACCTTCTGGACGGGACCCGGCCCTGGGGACAGACTCAGTGGGGGTGGGGCTGCACCGGGTGCAGACAGGGCGTCGGGCTTTGGGTCCACGGGAACCTTCTGCATCTCGTCTGTGCTGGTGACGGCTCACAGCTGTGTGCCTTTGTCCGAACTCCTCTAACTGAGCATTTCAAAGGGTGAATTCCAATGTCTATAGTGAGCCCGGAATAGACCTGACTTTAAAAGCAGAATATGCAGTTATGTTTAAGTGCATTAAGAGCCTGATGACTCTGACCTGAGAGAGCGAGTTTCCACCCTGGGGGGGGTGGGGTGCAGAGGCTCCCAGGGATGGTGCACAGCCTGATGCTGTGGGGCCAGGGCCCTTGGTCCCCAGTCTGCTCCGCCAGCTGGCCCCTCCTATTCCGTCTGTGACCTGGAGGTCCTCTGCTCTTGCTGGGCCGCTGTTCTGTCACCAGCACCAAGGAGCCTGGCAGGACCCACGCTAGAGGCTATCAGTCTTGGGGGGGGGGGTTGGGGAGGCAGGGAAGCGCCTCCAGAGGGAACACTTCTTCCTAAGTCACTGCCTCTGGGAGCACAGCTGGCTCCTGCAGGGGTGGTCTGCAAGGTGCAAGCCAGAGGTCAGATGGGAGGCTAGACTCCTGCTGGATGGGGGGCAGACAGGGCGAGACTCCCCGGTCTGCCCGTCCTGCTGCATGGGCCTAGGGCCCCCAGGATGGGCACGCTACCTCCTGGTCCGCCAGAGCATGCCGGCGGCCAGGCTGGTTCCACCGGACCCCAGGAGACCCACGGCCTCTGCTCTGTCTCTTGGGCCGTTTTTCCTGGGAGCCCTGAGGCGCCGCAGAGAAGCCTTCTAGCCGAGACACCCGCCCTGGCCACCAGGGCCATTGCGGGCACCCTGCAGCGACAGCTGGCCCAAGAGCAAGGCCCACCATGAGGGAGTGCCTCCGAGGACCCCCAGCTGTCACAGCACCAAAGCCCCCTCTGCAGCTTTGCCCTGTTTGCTCCCTGATCCCAAAACCATGAGCACTGATAAAATGCCCGGGGCTTTCAGACTGAGCTTTGAGGGTGGCCTGTGGCCCCGGAATAGGACAGAATCCTGTGTCTTGCCACCCTGGGGTGCATCCTTCTGCACACACACTGGCTGTCAGAGCTGGTGCCCCTGAAGGCAGCGGAGGCTGGGCCAGGCCCCTCGTGGGCAGGGGAGGCCTGGTGACCCTTTTTCCCAGCGTAACTATCGCTAGCTCCCTCTTGCACCGTCAGAAGTACGTGGTGAGTGATAAGTTACACGGTCACCCTCCTCGGGGGTCTCAGACATGGCGCATGAGCTTCTGTGCACCTGCCAAATGCATGGCCCAGGGCTGCTCTGGAAGGACAGCCTCAGGCTGCTGTAAGCCCAACAAGTGGCCTTTGCCCCTGGCCGTGCCCGGGGGCCAAGGAGGCACCTCACCCCTCCCCGCAGCCCGCTGGCCGGGCCCCTGCAGCACTGCCCACCCCTGTGTTCCAGGCTGTGGCTCCTGGAGGACCCCCCCAGGACCAGAGCTGGCGAGGACCCAGCCTGACCCCTGCACTGCCCTCGTGCATTTCCGTGTTGCTCCTGAGGAAGCTCGGACCCCATTTGACCGGCGCCGTCTACACAGAAGGCACATCAAATCGCAATCCAGTCACATTTTTTAAGCCGTACCAGGTGTGGGGTGAGGGAGGCAGAGGGGCAGATTTCATGAATCCTTGGTCTGCAGCCAGGACACGTGCAAATGGCAAAAGTGGCAGAGTAAAAAAGTAACCCTATAAAAATAATTTACTGAGCCATATGTATGCAGCTGCTCAGAAAGAGATATTGAACTGTGGTCTCCACTTGTATACTTTCCTCCAGATGCTGTTGGACACAGAACCAGTGGAATGCAGACACAACTTACCCATAAAATGATTTCTGTACATGACAGAGTCTCCATTCTGCAGCCACCTAGCCCGTGGGTGTGTGTTTTTGGAAGACCTGGGTCCTGTGTTTTATCTTTTTCTCAAATGAGACATGAGGCACATTGCTGGTTTGTGTATGGGAGGGTGTGCTTCCCATATTGGACACACAGGAACAGACGGACATAATTTGGACGCACGCAGTGTCACAAGTTCGCTTTCAGCGTGAGGAGAGGGGACGTGCCTTATGGACTGTCTGTACGTAGTGCTGAGCGGAGACCGTCCGCGACACGCGTCCACCATATTTGTCAGCGCTTTGGGGACTCACACATTTGTACAGATTGAATCTCGGTAAAACGTTTATCCAAAGATAAAGTGACAATACTACATTTATATATTTATTTCTGGATAAAATAAAACTGATCAAACAAAGCCGATGTCTTCACCACATGGTGGTAGTTTTCATCAGGGAAATAAGCCATGTATGGGGTGTTCTTGGAAAATCACACACTAAGCTGTCTCAAAAAGAGGCCAAAAGAATAATTACTTTTCGTCCCAAACAAAATACATCTCTTACCCTTACTGGTTCAAGTTCTGTTTAACAAACATTTATTTCACAATCCCTCACTCATTTTAAGGGATTCAGGAACCTTAAGTTCTTGACACAGACATTCATATGGGTGCCTTCTGCCCAATGTCCCAGGAATCAATAATTTGCCTCCTACTTAAAGTTATCCAGAAGAGGAATACCATAGAATATTATCTTATTTCTTTTTATGTTTTTGAATTTTATTTATTATTTGACATATATTTATCAAGAACCTATCATGTGCCATATATTCTTCTAGGTAAGGGATAGAACATAGAATAAGAAGCACAAATCACTGTCCTCATGGAGACTGGCTTCCAGGGGAAGATAGGGGGCAGCAGTCAAATACGTTAATCTGTGCATCGAATGATAAGAACTAGGGAGACAAATATGGTGGAAGGATGGCCATGGATGTGGGGAGTGGGAGCTCTGACCCTGAATAGGAAGATGAAAGAAACATGGGGGTACGTAAGAGTCACCACCATGGATGACTGTCCAGGTTAACACGTGTCACTGTTCAATTTCGTTAAGAAAGAATTAGACTGAGTTAAAGCCATTGCCCTCCCTGACCTCTGCCCTCATATTACTTGCCTCTCTCCCTTGGGGTGGGACACTCTCTGAATTCCTGTGGTTCTTTTCCACAGAGATTTTAATACTCTTATTATGAAGGTAGGTGCTCATGAAATATGTATAGGCTCCTGCTGAACATTTAAAACCTTCAGTGTGTTGTTTGATTGGAAATCATCATTGTATTTTCTATAAACATTTATTAGGATTTAATTTGTAAGCATATACTTCACTCACTGAAAGTGCACGATTCAATGGTTTTTGAAGCATAGTCAGAGCTGTATAACCATCAACCCCGTCTACTTCTACGGTTTCATCACTCCAGTGAGAAACCCAGTGCCTATCAGCCATCACTCCCCAGCCTTTGACAACCATTGACCTAATTTTTGTCACAATTCTGAACACTTTGCATAAATAAAATCTTACAATATGTAGTCTTCTGTGACTCTCTTCCTCCACATAGCATGCTTTCCAAGCTTCCTCCATGTGGCAACACATGTCAAAACTTCATCCCTTTTCTCAGCTGAATAATATTCCGTTGTCTGGATGTATTGCATCTGTTTACCCATACATCAGTTCATGGGCGTTTGGGTTGTTCCCACCGTCGGCTTTTCTAAACAGTGCTGCTGTATAGGTTCATAGAATTGACCCTTGATCGATGTGGGTCTGAACTGCACAGATCCACTTACAGGTGGATTTTTTATGGTACACTACTGTCAGCGTATTTTCTCTGCCTTGCGGTTTTCTTAATGTTTTCTTTTCTCTCGCTGACTTTGTTGTAAGAATACGGTATATAATAATACATGCAACAAACAAACTATGTGTTAACCAACTGTTTATGTTTTTGGTGAGGCTTCTGGTCAACAGCAGGTTGCTAGTAGTTAGGTTTTGGGGGAGTCAAAATTATACATGGATCTTTTACTGGATGGGGGGGTCTATGACCCTAGCTCCTGCATTGTTCATGGGTCAACCGTATACAAGTTTTTGTGTGGACATGTTTTCATTTCTCTTGGAGAAGTTGCTGGGTCATATGATAACTCTATGTTTAACATTTTGAGGGGATGCCAGAGTGTTTTCCATAGCAGGGGCAACATTTTATATTCCTGCCCACAGTGCATGCGGGCTCCAGTTTCTCCACACCCTCACCAATGTTGATTATTTTTGTCTTTCAGATTGTAGCCATCCTCGTGGATATGTGGGGGACCTCCTTATGGTTTTGATTCGATAATAATTAATGATGTTGGGGAATTTGTATGTGATTTTTGGTCATTTCTGTGTCTTGTTTGGAGAGCAGTTTATTCAGATTCTGTGATCGATTTTTAATTGTGTTGTTTATCTTTTGATTATTGAGTTGTAAGAGTTCATTATGTATTGTGCATATAAATCCTTACCAGAGATATGATTTACTAATTTTCGCCTTTCCATAGGCTGTCTTTTCACTTTCTTAATGGTGTAATTTTCAGCACACAACCCTTTAATTTTAATAAAGTCCAATTTATGTTTTACCTTCAGTTGCTTCTGGTTTGTTGGCATATTTAAGAGGGCTATTCCTCGTCCCTTGCATTTCCACAGAAATGAGTTTTTCAAGTGATGCATAAACAAAACAAAAGAAAACAAACAAAGCAAAACAAACCCAGCTAGTATTTTGATAGATATGGTGTTGAATTTGTAGTTTAATTTAGAGAGTATTTTAATAGTAGTATTGAATAGTAATTTAATTTAGAGAGTATTACTTTCTTCTGATCCATGAACATGGGGCATCTCTTCATTCATTTTAGATCATCTTTAATTTATTTCAAGCATAGTTTTCAGAGTATGTGTTATGCTTAGCTTATTAAATTAATTCTTACTAATATTTTATTCTTTTTCATACTATTATAAATAGAATTGTTTTATTAAATTCATTTTTAATTGCCTGCTGTTAGTGACTAAAAATACAAATAGATTTTATATATTGCTTTCATGTCCTGCAAGGTTGCTAAACTTGTTTATTAGTTTTAACAGGTTTTATTAGCAGACTCCCTGGAATTTTTAATATAAATTATCTTATATAAAATAGAGTTATGGATGGCTTTTATTTCATTTTCTTGCATGATTGTCTTTTTTTTTTTAAAGATTTTATTTATTTATGTGACAGAGAGACAGCCAGTGAGAGAGGGAACACAGCAGGGGGAGTGGGAGAGGAAGAAGCAGGCTCCTAGCGGAGGAGCCTGATGTGGGACTCGATCCCGGTACGCCAGGATCACGCCCTGAGCCGAAGGCAGACGCTTTAACGACTGCGCTACCCAGGCGCCCCTGCATGATTGTCTTGGATAGAACTTGCAATAGAATAGAATAGAACAGAATAGAATAGAACAAAAGAGGAGAGGCAAGAACAGACTTCCTTGTCTTGTTGAAGGCCTTACAGGAAAAGCATTCTGTACAAATCCCACTTAGTCATAATGTCTAATTCTTTTTATGTGTTGCTAGATTAAGTTTGCTATTATCTTATTACAAATTTTTGTGTCATTAGTCATAGGGCATATTCGGTATTTTTTATTTCTTTCACATATTTGTCTGGTTTTGGAATCAAGGTCATGTTAACCTTATTGAATGAGTTGAGAAGTCCTTTTATTCCTATTTTTTGGAAAAGCATGAGGATTGATGATAATTCTTTAACTATTTGATAAAATTCATTAGTGAGGTCATCTATATTGAGGTTTTTTTTTGTGTGTGTGGAAATATCTCAGTTGCTAATTCAATAATTTACCTGTTATAGGTCTGTTCAGATTTTCTTTCTTCTTCAGCCTGTCTCAGTTTGTATCTTTTTTTTCCTTTCCTTTTTTTTTTTTTAAGTTGCTTCTTATTTTTAAATAGAGCATATCAGGCTCCTTGATCACTTTAGGAAGTGTATTTTATGTTGAGCTTACCTTTTTTAAAGTTTTTTTTTTAATTTTTAAGTAATCTCTACTCTATCTTTATAGGAATGCATTTCATCTGAGTTCTCTAACTTACTGACATACAGCTTTTCATAGTCTTTAGTCTAATCTTTGTTAGCACTGTGAGGTCAGTAATGGAGTGCTCTCTTTCATTCCTGTCTTCTGGACTGCACTTACTCAGGGTCAAACTTTAATCACACTGGGGGGGAGGTGGGTGTGAGTGTGGTTCGAATGCCCTAAACTCACTGTTCACACTGAACCTAGCAGATTTCCTCAAAGAGATAGTCCACCATTTGCTAAATGCTCTTGGGAAATTTCCAGAAACTTCAAATGTTTTTGTTGCTGCTTTTGTTTGGTTTGATTTTTGATTTTTAATAGTTTGTAGTCAAGTGGTTTTTACATGGAGAAGAAAGAACACTGCATGGCTTCTTGCCATTCCGGAAGTCCCACTTCAGTCACCATTATATTTAGAATTTATTCATTTTGGCACATGCAGCTCATTCATTTCTATAGTATAGAGTATTGGAAATATATGAAAAAAATATTTTTACCTTGCTGATAAACACTGAAATTGTGCCCCTTTTCCTCCATACAATAATGCTATAAATACTCCTATATGAGTATCTGAATTTTTCTTAAATACAGACTTAGAGATGAAATTGCAGAAAATGGAGGATTTGCGTCTCTTGATTATATATTGTCTGTTTGGTTACACCAATTTAACCTATGACCACATTTATTGCTTTATAGTTTTATTAACACTTGATATAGTGAGACCTTAGAGTTTTTCAATCTGAGGCGAGTTTTTGTTTTCTTTTTGATTGTAATTTTGTTTTTCTCTGATTGCTAGTGAGATTATGAATCATTTCCTATTTTGGGTCTTTGGATTTCCTTTCACATGAATTTTTTGTACATATTATTTGCCTATTTTTCTATTGTGTTGGTTTTCTTTAAAAAATACTTTCAGAAGTTATTTACTCTGGATTCTGTTATCCTGTATTTATATATATCTTTTCTCAGTCTGTGACAAGCCTCTTTACTTTCTATATCATTTATTCCAGATTTTTTAAAAAGATTTTAGTGGAATTAAATTAATCCTTTTCAAAATTTCTGTTCTTTTTGCCTTATTTTTAAGAATTCTTCCCTATTTTCAAATCATCATGGAATTATACATTTTCTACTGAAAGTTTTGGTTTCATTTTTCACATTTAGTCTTTAATTTACCTGGAATTTATTTTATCAATTATCCCTGAATCATTAACTAAACAGTGCATTCTACTCTCACTAATTTTCAGTCTTCTTGGCCAGAAGTGAAAGAATTTGTATTTGGACCTCAGAGATGTCTGTGTGATCTATTTGTCTATTTCTGCACCAATATCACATGATTTTAATTATAAAAAGTCTTAGTAGCTCCTAGAGGTATGTTCTAATCCTTCCTTTATTGTTTGAAGTTGTTTGGGAATTTTTCCCCTTTATACCTACACATGAATTTTTAGCATTAGTTTGTCTAGATCTGTATCTCTGCCTATTTAAGCTGACTTTTATATTATTTAAAAAGAGCTTTAATTTTTTTTCACAAGATCTTTTTTGTTAGATTTATTATTAGCTACTTTATTTTCTGTGTTATTATGTGACAAGATCATCTTTGAAACTTTTTTTTCTAATTGATGTTGCTGTATCTAGGAGAACTTCAGATCTTTGTGTTTTATCTTGTATCTAGCAACCTCGGTGAACTCTCCTATTCAGTTGAAAACTTCGTCTGCAGAATCTCTTAAATCTGCTTTACTGAGAAATGTATTTCATCCTTTATCAAAAGGATAAAAGGCCTTGAAACTTATTTTTCTTACTTCACTTTCCTCTCTAGAAACTCTAATATAATGCTGAATAGCATTGAGTGATGACAGCTATTCTTTTCTTATTCTTGACAAAAAAAGAATATTTTGAGTCTTTAAATATCATATTTAGTATTTAGTAGATGCTATGTATTGTGCATAGTGTCACAGGTTGAAAGTAGATGCTAAGATGGAGTTTTGGTGAGGGATGAGTATGAGAGATCATAACCTGTAAAGGGGAGAGAGTAATGATTGGGTAGAGGGAGAAACTGAACTGTGATCAGGCCCAGTAAGTTTGGTTAGCCTGGTGGGTGAACTCTAGGGTGAGTTGTTTCTTGTCAGCCCCAGATGGCCAAGATGTTAACTGTCCTCCCAACTCAGTTACCAGATGAGATTTTCCCCAAACTGTCATAATCTCAGAGAGAGACACCTCTGCTGTTGAGGCTGAATGTGAAGGGCCAGACAGCAAGAGGCTCCATGCTGACCGTACTCATGCAGCTGGGCAGGAACTCTTTCCTTGTAGGAGAGGAACAAGGACACCTCTTACATAGGGCACCTCTCCTTCCACCATAATTAGGATGTGTCCTCTTAAATGTTTTCCCTGCAGCTATTGAAAAATATCCCCCTGATTTAGTCTGCTGTAAGAAATTACACTTCAAAAAATTCAGTGGTACCTTATCTCTAAATATGTTGGATAAATTCTAATTGGATAGGACACACTTTTTTTTTGTGCCATGTACCTTAACGGGTTGGGTTTATAATATATTACATATATTTTATGGAAATTCTGGCTCCATTCTCACAAATGAAACTGGACTGAATATTCTCTTTCTTCCCCTTTCTTTTTCTTATTTGATATCTTGGCTCTTGTTTAAACAAACAAACAAACAAACAAAAACAAAACCCCAAAAACAAAAAACTGGGTCAGATGTGTTTCCCTGTTTTATTTATTTATTTTGTAGACTATGAGTCAATTTATATAAGATTAAGATTATTTTGTTTCTGAAGGTTGGCTAGAGATTTTATGTAATACTACGTGGACCTACCAAAGTTTTCTTTGGTGATAAAGTGATAGTGAAGAACAGAAGAGATCTTTGTTGTATGTTTGACTTAAGATTTCATTTTGTGGTTTTCATTTTGTGGTTCATTTAGTGGTGTTAGGTCTAACTAATGCAGCCACCAAACCCCATTCATTCCCCATACCTTTACCTATTATGTTTGTTGTATATAATTTATCATTGTCTTAAAATTTTACTCATTTGCCTATTTATCCTCTGTCTTCCCCAACCAGAATATAAGTTAATTAGAGAATTTTCCCATTTGCTACTATATTTCTAAATAATAGAAAAGTCCTACTACCTAATAGGCACTCACTGAAAATATGAATGATTGCATGACACCGTATATCTAGAATATTGAGCTCCTCCTAAAAAAACGATATCAGTTAATATTCTCCTTTATTGCATAACACTGTTATATCAAAGTAAACGTAAGGTCATCTCTACAGAAAACAAAATATATTCAGGTACTAAATATTCTTTTCTTAAAATGAACAAAAATTTTTATAATGGTAGATTCTACCAAGGAATATAGTGTTGCAAATACGTATGTTTGTGTTGGATACATAAATATTCTTAAAGTATGAAATTGCTCCAGTTCATAAGCTAGTAGCTGGAAGGTGAACATGACCCAATATCTTTGCTGGTGGCCTTACAATTAGACACCCACAGCCACCTAAATGCAAACGTTGCATAGCAGTATGGCTAGTTCTCTTAAATAAGTTGGCACTTAAGGGCCAAGAAAGGTTTTCCTTATTAGGTATCTAAACTCTTAATTAAAATGTGTATCAAATAAGAAAAGTATACTTAAGATGATCACTTTTCTATACTGATTTCACAGAGCTATGAAGCGTGAAGATGGAATAAAAGTATAGAGAATGCACTTCCTCTGAATTTATTTGGTTGTGTGACTTCTTTTTATGCAGAATACCTAAAAAATATATTTCAAAAATGAAGAAGAAATAAATGCATTTTCAGACATACAAAAGCTGAAATAATTCAGCACCATAGTCCTGAACTCTCAACATAAATCATACATCATTTCCCTGTTTTAAAGCCATCAGTGGGTTCCCATGGCACTAAAAAAGTAATGGTAAGATAGATAGATAGATAGATAGATAGATAGATAGATAGATAATAGATGTAAGGATAGATAGATGTAAGGATAGATAGATGTAAGGATAGATAGATGTAAGGATAGACAGACGTAGGGGTGGATAGAAGTAAGGGTGGATGGATGGATGGATAAATAAGTAGGAAGAAAGAAAAAGAAAGAAAGAAAGAAAGAAAGAAAGAAAGAAAGAAAGAAAGAAAGAAAGAAAGAAATTGATAGACGGACAGACTCAAACCTTTAGTGTCTGGCCATAATTTTACTGGGTATGGAATTCTAGATTGCCAGGTTTTCCTCAACACCCTCCATTTACAGTCCTTTATCAATGTTGCCCTACTGCCTTCTAGCCTACATTTTTCCAACAGGAAAGATTCCATTGTTGTTATTTATTTTGTTTTATTATTATTTTTTTGTGTGTGCACAACATGTCTTTTCCTCCATTTCTAGAATTTTCTCTTTATGATTGATTTTGAGCAATTTGATCATGCTGCATTTCAGTGTAGTTCTTGTCACACTTATTGTGCATAGGGTTTGTTCAGCTTCTTAGATCAATGGGTTTCTAGTTTGTAAAGTTTGGGTCCATTATTTCTTTAAATGTTATTTCTGCCGCATTCCCTCTACTCCCCTTTTGGGTATCCAATTACATGTATATTAAACTACTGGAAGTTGTCCCATGGCTACTAATGCTCTTTCCAATTTTCTTCCCCCTCTGTGTGCCTTATTTTTGGATAATGCTATCACTATGTCTTCAAGTTAACTGCAATGTCTAATCTGCCATTAATCCCATGAACCTCAAACATTGCAGTTTTCATGTCCAGAAGTTTGATTGGGATTTTTTTCTATTTATAATGCTTCTACTTAACATGTTCCATCTTTCCTCTAGCTTTCCAAACATATAGAACACAGTTATAATAGCTATTTTAATATTTTTATCTATTTAATATTCTGTATCAGTCGTGAGTTAGTTTGGGTTGATTAATTTTTTGTCTAGTATGAGTTGGTTGTATTTTCTTGTTTCTTCGTATGTATCACAATTTTTTATTGGATGCAGCTATTGTAAAATTGCATGGGTGTTGATATTTTTGAGCTTAGTTCTGGGATGCAGTCAGTTTATTAGAAACCGTGTTTGTCTTGCGGGTCTTGGTTTTCAGTTTTCTTGGTTAAGGTCAGAGCCACCTGTCATCTAAGGCTAATTATTCCTCATTCCAGAGGCACGAATCTTCTGAGTATTCTACCTGCTGCCCCAGCAATTATAAAGTTTTTCCATTCTGGTTGTTTGGGACAGGCACTGAAAATAAAAATTGGGTGGATGTAATGCTCCAGAAGCCAAGAGAAGAAAGTGTTTCAAGGAGGAAGAGGTCAACTGGGAAGACTATTGTTGAGATACTGAGCAAGGTGGTGAGTGTTTTCTGTATTTGGTAACCTCCAATTAGCTGGTGACCCTAGCACATGTCATGTCAAGGATAAAGCAAGAATCTAGATTATGGTCAGTTGAGAAGAGAATGTGGGAGAAGGAAGTAGGGCTTGTAGCCACCTGTGGCTCTTTCCAAAGTCTTGCTATAGTGGGGGTCAGAGAGATAGAGCGATGGCCCCCTTTGGTGTGGGTAAGAATGAGGGCCAATGTGAATCAAAGAAAAGTGGATGGAGAAGATGACACTTAACTGGGTCTCCAAGAGCAATATGGATGTTCCTAGACAGAAAGGGCAGGGGAGGTGGCTGTTTCAGGGGATGGGATTATGGGGGTGTCTGTGGGGTGGGGGTAAAGCAGGCCTGGGTGCAGGGGAGGTGGCTGTTTCAGGGGGATGGGATTATGGGGGTGTCTGTGGGGTGGGGTTAAAGCAGGCCTGGGTGGCGAGCCTGTCTGTAGCGTTGTGCACATGTCTGGCAGCACAGACTCTATCAGGTACTCTATCATTTTTTCCTGTCATTTTCTCTAAGATAAGTAAAGACCCCGGAGTCCCACTGGGCTCATTGGAGCCCCCCTTCTGAGCCTTTGTGCCCTATGTACCTGCTCCCTGAACACTTCTAAATGTCCCCCCACAGAAGATTGCCAGGTGCCCTGGAACACACGACAACCCCAGCTTCCCTGGCTCTGCTCCTGCCCGATGTGGAATGCCCCCAACAAGGAGGGTGTGACAGAGTTCAGGCCTCTTGGAGTGACCTTGAGAGGAAGATGCTCTGGCTGGCCCTCCCACTCACTGCAGTGCTTTTGCTCACCTCCTGGGCCACTCCCCTCTCTTGCTCACCTCTCCCACTGCTGAGGTTTCCATAGGGATACCTTTCCTGACCACCCTCCAGCCCTGTTCCTTTCCTCCTCTGGATTCTCCTGCTGCCCTGAGGGAGCTTCATCCTGCTGCCATGCCTCCCGGACCACAAAACCAGGAGGTGAATACTTCCGGTTTTACTTACAGTGAGACCTCTGCTTCTAGCATAGCCCCTGGCAGATGATAGGCGTTCAGAACACCTGCCTACAAAGCTTGCATTATTTGGAAGCAGAAGCCAGCTCTCACTATGCCTTTTCAGAGGTTCAGCACCCAATTATGGGGGCCATGGGATCAAGAAGAGTGGCTGGGTGCTCATCCCATGCACAGGGAGACACAGCTGGGGCCAAGAGGAGGTTGAGTTCATGGTACTGATACTGTGCAAGGACCCACAGGCACTCTTCACTTACCCTCCTGGGAAGCCCCTCATTCCTGCCCCGGGGACAATGCAGGACTGGCAAGTTACAGGTGGGATGCCACCTGTGCCCTTTAGGATGTCCATGCCATGGTTTTGCTAGGGGAAAGCAAACCACTGGCCTGCTTCCAGATAGGAGCTCAATACTCATCTCTTTCCATACCTGTTAATTCTGGAGCTTTTAATTGCATTTCAAGTGGCTGAGTCTGGCACTTGATAAATATGTCTTGAAGAACCTTAGAGAAGCCAGAGTGAATAAAACTGACAGTGCATGTGGGGCATTGGGGTATTTTTCCAGAGAAGCATTAATCACTGGCAACATGGACCTCTCATCCTTCCTCTGGACTAGTGTTTAGGGAACACTGTGCAGCCCCTCCCATTAGCTTCCTACCAAGACGCCCACTTGCAATTACTCTAAGTGAGTATGGGAGCCAGCCCCAGCTTCTGGTTTCCCTAATGTGCCCTGAAACCAGGATCTGCCTTCAAACCTGCACGTCAGTGCACACCACACCACGGCATCTGGATCAAAAGTGAAGACAGCGACCCCCTGACTGGTTTGATCTCTTTCTCATGAAATGATGGATTGGCTGTAAGCATTCGTAGCGGAATTATCTCATTTTGGAGAGGGTCTTCCCAGCTTTTCTGCTGCTCTGGCCCGGCAGAGTGGTGCAGGAGATGGGTTTATAATCCTGTTCCAGCCATCATCCCCATGACAAATGGGCTGTGTTAGCAGTCCACTGGGGAAAAAAGGTGATCATATTTCGTCATTTATAGGATACCTGGAGAAAATATGATTCACAGTGGTATGGAATCAAGGAGGATAAAAAAATCCATTTATTATTTCAGCTGTTCCCGAACATCACTTTTTAGCTGTCTTCAGGCCTGTGATATTCTGAGAAGCAGAAGATTGCTCAATAAAAAATCTTACGACACGCTTTTGCAAAGCGAGGCATCTCCTCTCCCTCCCCTGGCAAATGATTCGGTGAACAGCACAGGCGAGGTAGTGAGTGATGGTGTATGAAGCACGCCTCTAAATCAGGCCAGTCTGGCTGGGCACATGCCAGTCTTGCATGTTTATAACCAACGCGCTCCGCCCTCTGTGGCCCGCCCTCACGCAGGCAGGGATGACTGACCCATCAGGACACTGCAAGTGTTGGGACGCCCATCCTGGTCTGGCCACAAGCTCGGTCTTCCCAGGGTTCCCAACTGGCCTGTGATCAGGAGCTGAGACCAGCACCTGCATCGCCAGCAAGTTCGGATCAATCAGTTCCTGGGATTTGCAGAGTCTCCACAAGCTTTCATGAAGGCAAAACATCACCCTGGAGGCCAGGGAGCACCAGCGTCTGAGTCCAGGACAAGAAAGTCACCGGAACCTCCCAAGCCTTGGATAAGGAAGGATCCCAGGACTACTCCTCCGGTCTCGAAGAGCCTTTCCCATTTTGAATTAACGCCCCATCTTCTATCCCAAAAGCTCTGCTCTTTGGCTGCTTTGCGTGGTTCCTTTGTGTCCTTTAGAAGTAAGAAAGCACTTCGGGACTGTTGCTACTTTGATCTTCCCACACAGGAGTTACAGCGGTCTACCCTGGAGCCGCGAAGGAGGCCAGGCGGTGGGACTCAGGGCTGAGAACACTGAAAGGGACATTTATAGGAGCGAGTTGAGGGCACCCCACACAAGAGCCTCTTGGGGGGGACAGTGCCAAGGCCCGGGTGTCCCAGAATGCCTGACCCACTCCCTCTAACCACGTCACTTTGCCCTTCCCGGTCTTGCTGACTCCATTTTCCTTGGAAATCTGCTCCCCCACACGCTGTCCATTCTCCCTCCTTGTTTCCTTTCCTGCCTCTCTGGCTCTCTGGACTCGTGTTCAACATGAGAGCACTGATAAGCGTTCCTTGTGAAATCCACTTGTACAATCTAGGAGTTCTCAGTGCTGCTCCCAGGGCTCTTCGGAGGCCGCAGTCAGGTCATCACAAGACAGGCTCAGGAGCGGGTTCCCGGGCGCCTGGGTGGTCTCCCGGCCTGGGGCCAGGGTGAGACTGGAGCCCGAGCCAGCCAAGTGATGTCGATGCCTGAGCACGGAAGGGGGCTGTAGTTAGACCACGCCGGAAGGCCCACAGCGGCCACTCTGTGGTTTTGTTCATCTGTCTTTCCGGCCTTTCTTGTTTCCACATGGAAGTACTCCGGTTGCTATGGAAACGATGGGACCCTATGGGCTTGCCTAAGGTCACCCACAAAGGGGGATAGATCTCCATCCCCGGTGGAAGGCACAGCCCAGCATTCGTGGTAGAAAATGCACGGGACTACCTCCACTCTTCTGCTTCGCTCTGCGTGGCAGGGACACTGGCCCCGCGTGTCCAGGAGCTCAGACACCACGTCACGCTGTCCCCTGACTCACAGGCAATCTTAGAATTGAGGACCCACGGCTGCCTGGTGTTACAGCTGCAGGGAAACGTCAGCTTTGATCTGTGTCCCCTGCTCCTTGGTGCCCAGGGTGATGTCACTGGGCCCTTTTTCCATTGGTAGGCACCTCTGATTCCCTGGCTGGGGAGGAACCATCAGACTCACCTTCATGGCCTCAAACTCTGCTCACACAGGGGGCCTGCCCTTCCGGGGGCCCTCTCTTCCCCGGCCTTCGGCTCCCTTGTGTGGCGCAGCCTTGTAGCCCCTTGCGTCCCTGCTCCAGGGTCCCAGGCTGGCTCAGCCACCCCACGAAAATGTCTTCTTTAGGGAAGCTTCCAAAGACTGGTCTGGGGCAGATTTGTCTTCGCAGACACCAAAGAACATGGAGCCACGCCTGCCTAGGTCCCCTGCCACCTCTCTGAGGATTCAGTGTGCTCCTGGGGGTGGGGGTGGGGCAGAAACCCACATTCTTCTCTGAACACCCTCCATGGATACTGGAGCAGCCCCGTTTCCCCAGGGCCTGGGGCTCTTTCTGACTCCAGCGTCGGGGTTCTTCAAACCCCTTCTTGCCACGTCTGGGCCCTGCCCATCATGGCTGTTCTGGACTTTCAGGGCTCCTGGGCCACAAACGCTGGCTGGTGGTCAGACACCGACCGGGGCTCCTCGCTTGCGCCAACACAGAGAGTGCTGCCTCCTCCAGCAAGCTCCCATCTCCCTCACCAGTAGGCACCTGCCACCCTCAAGATCCAGGCAGCACCCCCAAGCCCACTCACTCTCCCGCCCCCGAGAGGCTGACATTTCATACTTCCCAGGGTTTCCTTTCCTCGAACCCTTACAGCGGCACTGAATTACCAGGCCCAGCGACTTCTGTGGCCTGGGGCCTCCAAGCAAGGTGAGCAGGGAGCACACAGAACACAGGCCTGACTCACCCACACTGGTGGGAGGGGCCTGAGCTCCGGGGATGGGGTCCCCGCATGTCCCAGGGCAGCTGGAGACCCTTCCAGAAGGATGCAGACCCATCACACGCACGTTTATTACGAAGTGCCCAGCAAACTGCAGAGTGCTATAGAGGGATGACTGCGTGTGTGCACACGTGTGGATGTGTGCACATGTGTGTGTGCGTGTGCTCACGCACATGTGGAGAGAAGGCGAGAGCACGTGCACCAATATACTGATGCTTTGGGGGAGGGGCTTTCCATGCTCTATAGTGCTTTTCCTATATTTCTCTAGTGCTTGAAGTCTATATGACATGCATAGACTGTCTCTGACATCAGGGAAGGACAGCCCGTATACCCGTGTGCAGAAGGGTCTGAGACGGCGAGGTCCGTGTGGAGTGGAGGCGCGCGCTGCTGCTCCGTCCGTCTCCCTCTGCGTGCACACGGTCTGTGCATTCTCGTCCATTCACAAAGGCACACCTCACAGAAACGACCCCGGCCTGCTGCCTCTGCTGACCCCACGGTGCCCCCAGGACATCGCAGGTGCCGAAGGCACACGGGAGGTGCGGGCCCCTGCAAAGCTGCTAATGTGGGAAGGGGGGTTGCACGCCCAGCCTAATCCAAGAACAAGGGTCTGGGTGTTTCCCTGATGGGCTAGTGGGTGTGCTCAAGCAAGATAAGGGAAGAGTGTCCCAGACCCAGGAGCTTGCTGAGTAACTGGCAAGGGCAGGACAGACGCGCTGCTCATGCTGCCACTTCTCAGCTGCCCTTTCGCTGCGTGAGGCCGGCATTCTGCAAACTTCTGGTCTTCCTCCCTCCCTTTAAGGCCAGACAGTAGAGCCGAAGTTCAGTCTACCTGGGAGTCCTTTTCTGGGAAATCGTTAGCTACATCTGAAGCCAAACGAGTGATATTTACATCACCCACTGGCCCTGCATTCGTGCAGAGAACCGACGGACCGAGTGCTGAGCGGACAGGACTAACAGGCTGCTGGACAGACTGGCGTGGGCAAGGCTCCATGCGAGGAATGGGTGGATTCCAGACACTGGGAATCCTTGTCAACAGCCCTGGCCAAGCAAAGAAGAGTCAACTCAATGTGCCAATCAGGACTCTGCACTCGGGGGCCCTGGTGCTGCCCGATGTGTCTGCAGCCTCCTTGTTCCAGAATTTCCCCTCACAATCTGGGCTCTGGACCAGCCAAACCCAAAACAAGCTGTTCACCAGGCGGAGAAGCTGGTAAACAACCTCCCCCCGCTCGCTTAGGGATTTGGGGGGACATTTGCATGAGGTTGTGCGTGTGGATGGAAACGCAAGCTGCTGCCTTGCCAACATGTGTGGCTATCACGGGGTGATGCTGGGCCCCGAGGTGAGCTGGGACAGAGCTCAGAGGGGCCTGCCAGCCCACAGAAGGAGGCCCTGGAGCCTCCCCTCACTTCACAGCAGCTTCCTTGCTCCCCTCCCTGGCCCCTGCCCCCTTCCTCCCTCCTCCTGGGACAGAATTTACCAAAAAGACTCTGGCCTGTCAAACACTGGGGAATGCCTTTTAGAATGGCAAGCTGTTTATCCAAAGACCCGATTCCCAGCTTCTCCCAGCTTTTATTAAAAACATTTGTAAACAAGCTGATGATTGTCACACAAGTCCTATCTATGAAACGACAAGAACAGGAACAGTCCTCTCAACATATAATTGGAAAATAGTTTTCTTTTGAACTTTCCAGATGGGATTGGGATATGCAGTTTAATAGGAGATTATGGGCTGCTTTACCCATTGAATACACAAATATTTGCCTTCTGTATTCAGAAGGCGCTGTGGGGAGTCATTTTTCAATGCTGTGTCCTACAGCAACTAGTCAGGATCTGGTGCCAACAGATATATAAGCCAATTAATTCTGGACACATTTAAAAAACAAATACCAGCTGACCACCTGTTTTCTGGTGACAGCTTTATGCCACTTCACTGGTTTATAAACAGGCCAGCAAAACATCTCCAGGATTCTGCACAGCACAGAGCAAGGCCGGCTCATTACCCTTCTAGGCCAGCCTCGTCCCCAGGCAAGCAGCCCACCCAGGGCTGTCAACATAAAGCAATGGCTAGCTTTAAAAGCTTTGCCAATGTACATCGGAAACCGGGGATGTACTGTATGGTGACTAACATAATATAATAAAAAATAATTAAAAAAAAATAAAAAAATAAAAGCTTTGCCAATTGGGGAGAAACTTCCAAAAGTACTCCCTTTTGGTGAACAGAAATTTGCAAGAAACAAAATCAAAATCAAAAGCTTTTTAAGGAGAAAAAAAAAAATCCCAGGACACCAGGAGCCATCCACAGTGGATGTCGCAGTGATGTCAAAGTTCACGTCTATAGAAACAGCACTTGATTCACGCGGTCCCGCTTGCGACGTTCACGAACAGATCTTTCTATTAGGTTTACCCGGAGGGTGAAGACTTCTGTCCTCTCGGTACAGGTGAGCACTTGGACCATCAATAGCAGTGGCTACGGAGTCCATTACGCCTGCAAGAAGACCAAGGGGACGTTCGAGTGCAGACCAGAGCTGCCCAGAATAGCTCCTCAAACTTGGTCAGACAAGATCCGAGCTTGCATAAAAGGGATGATTCTGTTGATATAAACAGAAAAGAACTGAAATCCCAGGATAGTCTAGTACTTCATGGGGAGACCTCAGCAGAGCCACGAAGACTAAAATTACGGGTATGTTACATACTCTTCTCCACGCACCTGCTATGCAATGTGCCTGGAGTGACACGAGCGCACTCCCGGAGGACCAGATCCCACGTGGGACGTATGGATGTGTGAGTTAGAAGGGGCTCAAGCCACGTGTCAGAGGGACAATTCCTGTTCCTTATTGCATGTGGACATGAAATACTGTACAATTGTATGTTTTCTGCATACGCGTGTAGAACCGCACATAATATACTTGTGCATGTATGTTTGTATATGCATATATGTGTCTATACACAACTCCGTGTATGCACAGCTGTATCTACATATATATTAATAAGCATTAATGCTGTGTGTTTGGTGGGCAGAGAGAGAGGACGTCCCGGGAAATATCACACACATGGTTCTTACGGCCCCAGGAGAGCAGGAGAGCCCACGGTACAGTTCAATCGTGTCCTTCACCTTCCAGGGACCAGTTTCCAATCCCTTATGGATGAGCAAACTGAGGGGCATGTCCAGGTGAGCACAGCGTCGGCAGGTGGGGAGGACAGGGCTCACCTGGGACACCTTCCCCTTGGCTAGCTGGAGGACGCTGACCAAGGGGCCAACAGGTGGCCTCTGTGATCCCCTTCCTTTGATCTTAAATTGTGTTTCTTCCTAATGAAACTGATGGCATTTGAGGTGGAGGGCACAGGGTGAATTTGGAGTGTATTCTGTGCTTAGACAAGATGCCGAAGACATTTTATATTTAGTATTTTCACTGGTCAAGAAAAAGGCAAATAATACCTTCCCCACCCATCGCCCCATCTCAGGGACGCTGCTCCACAGTAATGTAGCTGATGGTTTAAAACTGATGTGCGTTCAGATGACCCGAGCCGACAGTTTTAGTATTTTGTCAATTCTATTCCTGGATTTAATGGCCTCGTAAATAGGGGGCGTTCAAGTTCAGCCGCTCACCAAATTATTCTATGCTGTAAAGGGGATTCTTTCCCCTTACATATGACTGTCTACAAGAAGCTCAAAAGGGAGAGTGGCCCACACTTTACCAAATTCCAGCAGGTGTTTCTTCATTCCAATTCCTGTTAGCTTTGGGAAATAGATTTTATTCCTTCTAAATGCCCATTAATCACACTCTCACTTAAACCTCAAACTTGCTCTCACTTAGAAATTAATCTGAGGGGCGCCTGGGTGGCGTAGTCGTTAAGCGTCTGCCTTCGGCTCAGGGCGTGATCCCGGCATTATGGGATCGAGCCCCACATCAGGCTCCTCCACTGGAAGCCTGCTTCTTCCTCTCCCACTCCCCCTGCTTGTGTTCCCTCTCTCTCTGGCTGTCTATCTCTGTCAAATAAATAAAAAATCTTTTTTAAAAAAAAAGAAAAAAAGAAATTAATCTGATATTTCACACCAGCTTGAGCAGTCTCGTCGAAGTGACTGGCTCTTGCACCCCTGTGGGACAGCTCTTCAAGAACTGCATTTTCTAGTCCATCCGTTACGTGTGGTAAGTGACGCTGTCACTCAAGGTCATCTACAGATCACACTGGCATGAAAGAGCACCTGCACCTCCCTGTCACCCACATCCGTGAGTGATCAGATGGGACCTCTGCTCTGTGTTGTCTCTGCTTAAAGACCCCAGCTGACGAAGGTCTTACCTTCCTGTTTCCCAGTTGTTGAGACAGGAAAAGGAGAACATGGCAAATTGGCCACTGGCTCTTCACATTGTTGCCCAGAGGTGACATATGTCACTGCTGATCACACCTCATTGGTTAAAGCAAGCTCGAGGTCATGCTTCGTGTCTTCAAGGCCAGGAGCCTAGAAGGTAGAGAGCTAGGGGTATTGGCTAAACTGCGAGTCATGCTGGAGGTTAAAACAGACCCTGCAGACATGTTTAACCAAGGTTGACCCCTCCTGAAGATGGAAGCTGAAGAGTGAGTCTTCCTCGTTCTAGAAGCCAAGCCTCCCCAGACGTTCCTCGTCACTGCTGGAAGTGGACTGGGTGGGAGGAAGGCCAGAGCAGGTCGCAGCTCCCCTCCACAGATATCCTTCTCCTCTGGGAGCCACCCGAAATGTCCTGCTCACCACTGCCCGTTTTCCCTAAACCCCCACCACGGGCACTTTGCAGTCGCGACCTTTGAACCCCCCACTAGACAATACTGGGATGAGTACCTCTCCGCTGGGCAGGCTACGCCTCTGACCGCAGAGTTCCTGGCAGAGCCGAGCCTGGTCTCACAAACTGGGTGGACGCTGGGTATAAGTCCTTACCTTGGCTTTCTCTCCTCTCTCTCTTATGGGGATACCTGTCTTTGGGTTAGGGGGCCATCCTAAAAGCAGGCTGATCTCATCTCAAGACCCTCAATTTCATCTGCGAAGACCCTATTTCCACATAAAGCCACGTTCAAGGGCTTGGGGGTTATGAGGCAGGCATATCTTCCAGGGCACTGTTGAGCCCAGTCGGCACCTGTGCCCTCTGCTGCTGAACGTGGCTGGGATGTGACAGCCGAGGCCGCCCGTGGCCCTGAGTCTGCGTGAGAGGAGGCAGAACAGAACTCGCCGAGTCAGACCCTAGTTAGAGACGGGGAGTTTACCCCTCCGCGGCTGGAGTGAGCCCCGGGCCAGCAGAGAGGCTGCTGTGGGTGGGGGTCGGGCTGCAGGAAGGCAGGGCGCTCCTCTGACAGCCCAAGTCAGGGAGGATGGGGGGCCAGGTCAGCGGGAGGAGGGCCGGCCTCTGGAAGGTGCCCTGTGTGGACACGGCCTGCTAAGGAAGCACTTTCCCTGAATCTCTCAGCGCCCCGCCGGGCTTTAGAATGCCAACAGCACGGCTCCCATGAAGGGATGAGCTGCTACATGAATGAATCGAGTCAATAATTTATACTCCGAGGATTTGCGTATTCCCCTCAACGTCCCATTCGTTAAATTTTTAAATGAGAACAAAACACCAGAAATGAAACCGTTTCCCCGTTCTAATCACAAATGCATGTTCCTCTTACCACCTGGTAGAAGGATGGGGTGCGTGCTTTCCTGAGGACTTGGACTGCCGTTCAGGTTCTCAAGCTCACAGTTAAGCGCCCGGAAAGGAAGATAACCTGGGGTTGTAAAAGCCGGGGGTCATTTCCAGGCAGGACTCTCCCACAGCCTGGCCAAGCGGCGCTGTGGGTCGGGGACGTTTGTGGTCCCAGCCCCGCGTGGCCAGAGCCTGCGTTAGCCTCGCGTCTCGCCCGTGAGACTCCAGAGGCAGTGCTCCGATGCTCAGGACAGACTCAAGGTGCCCGGTGGAAAATGTTTCTAACGAGGTGCCAGGCAAGAAACAGAATAAATACTGACGGAGAACCTACCACGTGTCAGTCGTTGTAATGGATGCTGTTCTGGGTGGTTCAGTCCCCGCGTTGTCAGCCGCAGAGGGTTGCGGTTTGTCTGTCTCCCTCGAGCTCTGCCGGTTTCCGCAGCACGTGTTTTGGAGTCCGTCAAGGGGCACGCACATTTATAATTGTTAAGTCCTCCTGATGCGTTAATCTTTTTATCATGGAATGTTATTTGACCTTCAGTTGTTCTTGTTCTAAGATTTAATCTGCATGATACTGATAATACAGCCCCTTCTACTTTCTTACGATTCGTGTTTGCAGTAAACATAATTTATAATGTACACATGTATAATTTACATGTATAAATTATACATAAACACACATATTTACTTTTTTATTGTGGTAAAATATATATAACATAAAATTTTCCCTTTTAACAATTTTCGAGCATACGATTCTGCACCATCAATTATATTTGCAATGTTTTGTGGCCATCACCACACTTGATCACCCCAAACAAAAGCTGTGTACCCATTAAAACAATAACTCCCCTCCCCCTGGCCGCTGGTAGCCTCTAATCTATTTCTGACCCTATATTTGCCGACTCCAGATATTTCATAGCAGTGACGTACTGGGTAGATACCTAAAATAATTGAAAATGGATCCGAGCAGATACTTGGGCACCCGAGTTCACAGCAGCCAAAGCTGGAAACAACCCAGGGGTCCACCAACGGGGGATGGACAAACAACGTGGTCTCTCCATTCGGTGCAACCTGATCCAGTTACAGAAAGGAGTGTGTGCTGTGTATTCTTCCTTCCTTTGTTTCTATCCTAATTTTGCCTTTGTTTTTAAAATATATTTTTTCCCCAAGAGCATCTGGTTGGGTCTTGCTTTTAAAAGGGAGTCTGACAGTCTGCCTTTCAGGCGAAGTGTTCATTTACATGAAGTCGTGACTGATATGTTAGACGTAGGCGAGCCAACTTGCTACCTGTTTGCTAGTTTTCTCCTCTATTTCTGTTCCCCTACTTCTCTTTTCCCGCCTGCTTTTGGATTAATGGAATATATTTTAGTATTTCATTTCGAGTTCTCTGGTGACTTGGGAGCTAGACCACTATCGTGCATATGGCTCCGTGGCTGCTCTTCAGATTATAACTCGTCTTTCATTTTCACAGCAGTTAAAATGTCCTGCTTCCTAGCAGGCAAGAACCTGTAACCGTGGGGCTCTGTTTACCTGCCGCTCTCCTCATGCACGAGCCCGCAATGATGCCCTCCTGCTTGGTTTGCTGTGAGTCACGTTTATCCGTATAATCACTACATCTGGGGCTCTTTGTCATGGTTTCTGCTTATTTCCCTTCATCTTAAAGACTTTCTTCAGCAGTCTGCTGCTGACAAATTCTCTTAATTTTTATTTACCCGAAGAGTCTTCATTTTACCAGTATGTTTGACGGGTCATTTCACCGGTTGTGGAATTCTGGTTTGACTTTTTATTCCTTTCAGCCTCCTGTTGTCCTTCTCACCTTCACTGTTTCTGGTGGGAAGTCCGCCTCCATCTGTATAATTGTTTCCCTTATTCCTGGTGTGCTGTATTTCTTCGAAGGCTTTTACAGATTTTCTCTTTCTCTTTGGATTGGAGCAATTTGACCACGATGTACCTGGGTACAGTGATTGATTGATTGATTGATTGATTGATTTTATTTACCCTGCTTAGCATTTCTTGATCTTCATGGATCTATAAATCAGTGTTTTTCACTACCTTTGGAAAATTTTTGCTATTATTTCCTCAAATATTTTTTCTACACCATTCTCTTTCTTCTTTTTTTTAGAGCTTCAATATTATATATGCTGGTATGCTTGATATTTCCATACATGCCTTTGAGAATCTGTTTTATACTTTGTTTTGTTTTGTCTTTGTTATATTTTTAATCTCTTTTGTTTTATTCTTCAGATTGGGTTATTTCTGCCCATCTAGCTTTAAGTCCGCTCCATTTTACTCTCCAATCTTATGCTTTCCTATTATTAATTTCTGTACATCTTCAGCTCTCACTTTTCCACTTTTTAAAATGCTGTCTCTATGTCTGCTGAGATTCTCTGTTTATACATTGTGTATATGTTTTCCTTCAAGTCTTTGAACGTGTCGACATGTTCAAAGTTATTGTCTGCTAATTGCAACATGGGGGCATCTCCATGTCAATTTCTATGGTGTTTTTTCTCTCTTGAGGTTGGTTCACAGTTTTTGTGTAGTTATTATTATGGTTACATGCTGGACATTCGTTATTTTGTAGGGACCCTGACCTTTATAATGTTACCCTGAAGAGTAAATCATTTTGTTGTAGGAGACAAACTTACTTGGAATCAAACCACAATCTCTGATCCCCAACGGTGGGAAATAGCTGAAATTTCAACTCAGTTATTTCAGGACTTAATCTCTGTCCCTCCACATGCAGAGCAGTGGTTGGTTTGGTGGTAACCAGGGCTTTGGCAGACCTTACACACAGTTTGGAGACAGGGGTTCATGCTTACCTCTGACTCCTTCTCTGCCTGTATTTTCGCAGTGACGTTATGGATGCTGTGCCAGCTCACGTTCTGTTCAGACTCACTGTCTTACTGGGCTGAGTGGTCCCTCTGCCTCCCCAGGTGCCACGAACTGTAGCTTTTCTTCAGTCAAAAACCTACAGACTCACAAACCTCACCCACAGCAGTTCAGTGTTCAATCACAGAGTTCCCTCCACCTTATGCTTGCCTTACCTCTTTCCCCATTGCTGCAAAGAGTTAGATTCTTTAAAAAGTATTTTTAGTCCAAATTTTGTGATTATCATCTGTGAGCAAGTTAGTTTGGGTAATCTCACTAACCTCTAATAGACTTTTGCTAAAGATCTGATTAAGTAACACTGATAGTGGATTCTTAAGGAAGAATACTTAAAATGCTATATTTGGGGTCTAGGCAAACCTAGAAACTCAGTGTGATGGTTATGATAGGCTTAATCACTCCCTCTACTTGTCAGGTTAAAAATCATTCTGTGACTAAATTATGAGCTACTAAAATTGGACTATAATTATTTTACCCACAAAAGACTGTTAAGGTTTTTGCACAGTTCCCTGGGGTTTCAATCAAACTGTGTCAGAGACCATTCAATCCATTATTTTGGTACTTGGGTTCCTTGATATATGTTACCTAGTGAGCTAGTCAATTGCTCTTAGGGGTCCAGATACTGCCTTCATGAATCACACGGTGATCCCAAACTGTGCGTGCCTGGGAGCTCCTTCCTGGGACAGCAGAGAATTCTGGGCAATAAGCACCCTCTGTTTATGGGACACTAGTTGGGCCAATGGCACACAACAGTAGGAGGGGCCGCTATCTGACTTCAGCCAGATGAGAATGTGAGCAAACTGCATACCTAGCTGAGGACGTGGGATTTCATCTTGATGGCTGAGAAACCTCCACCACAGTCAGTGATAAGGAACAATTAGCAGATGGAAAGATTTGTATTTTTGCTTGTTTCCTTACTCTCTGTGTCTACCCTTCCAAAAATGGGAAAGATGCTACTTTAGATGCTGAGCAGGATGACATGAAAGGAGCACTTAGTGATAAATGAGTAAACATTGAGACCGGCTCTGGGAAGGGGTTTGGGAGGGTGGGATTCAGAGCTTGGATAGAACATTAGCCCCTAAGTGGGATGAGGGCTTTGCTTCATGTCAGTGGAGGTGGAAGATGGGGGGAGGGATGCAAATGGAGATGCTAGCAGGTGAGAAGCGGGTTCCTGCTTCGTGTGTGATTGGCAGCAGCAGGTCTTCAGCATGGGTTATTGGGAAGGTAGAGAAGATGTCTGCCCTTGGTTTTTGTTGCTAGAGGTTAGAACAGGACCATGAGAAAGGTCCAGAGCAAGTCCCCAAGCTGGAATTAAGGGGTGTAGTGGTGCAGCGAGATGCCCTCCAAGGTGATTCAAGGTACAAGGTGAATGGACTTAATGGAAGGAGAGAGACAACAAGACTCTCACCAAGCTAAGCCTCTCTTACATTCCGTGGGTGAATGGTGTTGTGCCCCATTCAGGCAGGGATGACCAAGGCACACAGTGGCAGTGGGCACCCATCGTTGACTGCCAGGGAGCTCAGATCCTGCTCAGTTTGGGCAAAGCTGCACACGGTTCCTCAGAGCTGTCCTGGGCTTCCAGACAAGGAGACCTGAGCTGAGACAGTAGATGCTCTGTTATTCTGCTGACCCTTGACTCATGACCCACCTGGGATTCCCTTCCCTTCCAGGAGGCACTCCCTCCTAGCAAGGCTACACAAGGCTCTGGGGGCTTTGTCTCAAACAGATCTGTCATTACGACTCAGTTGTAGGCTGTCTCAGGCTCATTCCCAGATGTGTGTAATGGGCTGGACTCTGTCCAGCTGTCCAGCTGTCCATCTGGGAACCATTCACCACCCTCGCTAAATCAGCCCCACTCTCCCCTAAGATGAAAGCCTCCTGCCTGGTAAGCTCAGGTTTTCTTCCTTCTGATTGTTCAACTGTCAGCACTAGAATCTAAGAACATCTCTATTCAAACCCGACGAGCTTTATCTTTCCCCATCATTGCTTATCCCCTTTCTCAAAAGGCAGGCTTCAATTTCTCCCCTGTCTAAAAACAACATTCCAAGTCTTTTTCCGGATTATTTAAAGGAACACTGTCATTGTCATAGGGACACAGATAAACATTTTCTCTTTTTCCTCTTCCTGGGAGAAGAAGTCTTTCAAGAGGCAAGATTCATTTTCAAAGAGACCACAGAAGACATCGTGAAGAGGAACAGGGGTTTGGGACCAGGCAGGCAGCAGGATGATGCTGGGGAGAGTTCTGGAGGAGCTGGCACCTGTACAATGCAGACCTGCCTTCAGGGTGGGGACTGCAGGTGCCCAGGGGCCTGTGAATGGACATATGTTGGCCAGGGACAGGCTGTGGTTTTTTAACGAGGGCCATGTCCTCTCTCTGTGCTCAGAATTAATCTTTGGTCTGGGCATGGTTGGGTGGGGTCCTCCCTTTGAAGAGTGGACAGGACTGTGCTCCCTCGTTCCCTTCCATCCCCCTCCCCATGTCTTCTCACTGATGTGTTTGAGCAGGTGAAGTCCAGCCATGGGCCCTGGGTCTCTGGCTCTTACTCTCCTGCCTCATGGCCGTGCCTCATCCTTTGTTCCCATGCTCTGAATCCTGCCAGCCTCTGGGTCTCCAGATCCCTCTGCTTTTCCCCATTTCAGACGCAGGCCTCATTGGGTCCAAGACTTGTTTCCACTGCCTTCCAGGTGGGACCTAAGGACTCATACTCATGTTGTGCCGAGCATCCTCACCCAGCAGGACACCCACCTGGGTGGCATTCTCTCTGGTTCAGAGCCATGGTCAGATGCATGGGCAGGCTTCGCTGGTATCCACTGTGAAAGGTGAGGTGCAGAACAGGAGGTCTGCTGAGGTGCTGCCCACCCCCTGGGGGCAGTGCACGCAGGCTGGTTGACTGTCCATTTCCTCAGTAAGTTGCACCCTCCTGCCCCAGACTCCTCGCCCTGTGGGAGAAGCCATGTATCGTGTGACTTAATACTGCCTTAAACTGTAGTGCGCTGTTTCTTAGGTCACTGATAACCAGAATGTCTTCCTAATGAAGCTTTGCCAAGTGTCTGGGCCAGTTCAGATGCCGAAGAAGTCAAGTGTTCTGGTCACTAGTGAGCCGCTCGTCTACACCTCATTTAAAGAACAGAGCTGCCTGCTGGTTTAGATTGTGCGTGACCATCAATTCTGACCATGTAAGAAAAATGCTGGAAGCCGTGATGGCCCTGTTGCGAAAATATGGAGTTCACCTTCATTAACTGGGGATTAATAGGACCCTAACACCTTTCCCTGCCTCTCTCAGCCTCCTGCTCCCGAAAGCTAAGGGCTAAGCCAGTGAGACACGTGGCGTGTCTGGGGGGAGGGTTCCACGTCGAGCTGTGCATTTCCTGAGTTTCTCTTTCCCCTCATCTGCTGATCCTCCCCATGTCTGTGTTGACTTGGTAAGAAGTTGCAACATGCAGAAGAGAGGGGCTGGCAATGGGTTGGGAAGGAGCCTTGTACCTGCAGATAACATCCTCACGGAGGTAGGACGATGTCCAGTGACACGCTGGATGGCTTCATCAACGGGTTCTATAGGGCTGAGTAGTCAGAGAGCCAGGAGCCAGAATGAGAGGAGATACGCGTTTCCCCCAGGAAGCTACCCTGCCAATGAATAACTGCTGATATGGGGATTGGGTGGAAGTTGTTCACGCCTCTCAACACCCAGGTGCAATCTCAAAGGACAGGTTTAATCAATGAGCAGAGGAGCAGAGAACATAGACAGCGTGTGCTCCTTCTTCCTCTCTGTGGACTAGACTGCACCTAATGGGCCCTGTGCGAGAGTGATGGATACGAGGAGCTCTGAGTAAACGGGCAGCACTCACCCAAGCAGGACGGCCCTAGACAAAAGTCCTGAGAGCTTAGGCAACAATCCAGCCCTTAAGATTGTTTGACCGCCTCCGTTAGACGCACACGCGCACAGACACACACGCAAGCGTACGTGCACAGATGCGCGTACGAGCACGCGCACACACAATATAGGGATTTTTGAAACAAGACAGAAGGAAAAAACCCAGAGAGGCTGCTGCTAACTGGAAGGGAAGAGAAAAAAGAGCAGGAGGAGGCACCCATTTCACACTGAGCAGCAAGATTTACACACATGTTGGGACGAGAGCAGCTTCCTCGACAAGAGAGAACCACAGTGGCGTGTGTCTGAGACTCAGCTGACACAGAGGAAAGCGGCGGCATCACAAACAAGGGGCACATTCTCAGTGCAAAACACGGTGTTTGCATGACGGACTTGCGTGTGCTAAGAAAATGCAGGAAAGGAGAACTTGATCTAGAAATGCTCTGGCTTGTGTGTGCATGTGCGTGTGATAAAAAAAGACAAAATCCACAGGTCTCTAGATGGCAGTCCGGACATGAAATCTCAAGAAGCACACGTTGGAGCTGGCCTCAGTCTTCTACGTTTCCACTCTGCCAGAAGTGAGTTCAGATTTTCTACCCAACTCCATCAGGGGGAAATGCTGTGTCCCACAGCTTTGATTTCTAGTCCAGACATCCTGTATGCATGAAACAAAGACAAAGCTCGGAGAATAACCCACCGACGTCCTCTGCTTGTAGAGTTTACTCGGAGATGTACCCTGGGCAGCCGACAGAGGGATCGAGTGTGATGGGCTGATGTGGGTCTGGTTGGGCAGTGAGCCCGCAGGCTCCCCACACCGTCCCTGGCCTCAGCCTCCAGGGCTCAGCTAGACCCTGGGGGTGGCCTGCGGGTTCCCTCTTCAAAGCACCTTCCCTCAGCCAGTCCTGTTTACCTCTGTTTCTTCTCAGACCCCAGACATCTGCTTCTTAAGGACCATTGTACTCCCGCCACTATGGGTTCAACTCTGTGCTCGTGAGATTCCCCACGTAAGTGAGATCCTACTGTATCTGTCTTTGTCTAACTTCCTTCTCTCAGCACAATGCCCTCAGGGTCCATCTATGTCATTGCAAATGGCAATATTTCCTTCTTTTTTATGGATGAATAATATTCCACTGTACGTAAATACCACTTCTTCTGTATCCATTCATCCATCAGTGGACACTTGGGTTGTTTCCATGTCTTGGCTGTTGGCAGTATGGTACGTGGAACACGGGAGTGGAGATATCTCTTCCAGATAACGGAATTTGTTTCCTTTGGGGGCATACCCAGGAGTGCGATTGCTGGATCATACGGGAGATTGATTTTTATTTTGGGAAACTCCATGTTGTTTTGTGTATGGCTCTTCCAGGAAGTCTGTTTCTAGAGGCGCCCTGCCCTGTCTATGCCATGACTCATGGGGACTCCCTCACCTGGCTGGTTGGCTGCCGAAAACAAGAGCTCAGCATTTGACCTCATGTTTCTCAGTCTTGGCTACACATTGTACCCCCTGCCCTGGGACTTTACAAAATGGTGATACCCAGGCCCCTCCAGAGTTTCTGATGCAATTGGTTTGGGGTGTAGTCTTTGGGACATGGGGCACTTCTCAGGCTCCCATGGGATGTGACCTCTTGCCACCCCCTTCTCCTCTAGCTGCAGAATTTCTAGATGCACACGTTTGATCATTAATCACAGAGCCCTGTGCACCATCAAAAGGAATCCTTAATTCTGTTGTTTCCCTGCCTTCTGGGGCAGATCTCATCTCCTCTGTTTCGGGCACAGCAGCGAAGAACTCCCCCTCTCGGAAACTCATACTTCCCAAAGCATCATAACATGATGTCCTCCCCAATAAAGACATGCTTCTCTCCCCTGAAATTACTGTGGCTGGAAGGGCTTTGATGCATTCATCAAGGCTTTGAAGCCTCTAATTCCCGGCTGCCTGCAGTGGCCCCTCTGCTTGAATCTTCACATCCTTCCTGGGGCTGCTGGACCCAGCGGCTCAGAGCTGGTTGGAGGTGCTTGTGTGGGCGGATGGTGGGGGAGGGGTGGGGGAGGGGTCCCCTTTCCCCCCTCCCAGCGCTGCTCTGCACAGAGTTGCACAGAGCCCCCTGCACACAGAGCACCTCCATGGAACCCGCAGGGCCCGGCGCTGCTTGGAGAGCCTCTCTGCTCTCCTCCGAGGGCTGTGGTCTGTGTGGTCCTGGAGTGAACCCCACACCTGACATGAAGGTTTACTCAGTATTCAGAATATAAAGCCGTATCCTCGCTGCCTTTGTAAGAAAAAGAAAAGAATAACGCGAGCATTCTTGTTTTCACCTATTGAACACAAGACAGGGAGTGAATTCCGGAGAAGCATTCGGTGGAAGCACTTACTCCACCTGTTAAGCTATTCGAGTCCAAGAGATTTGTAGCAGTGGCTTTTTTCTCTCTCAGGAAGGCCTCCAGGAGCCCTCTGGGGCCACAGCACGGCCGTTGGCGTCCTGGCTTTGCACACTCACGCAGTCTGGTCTCACGGTCAGGTTTGAAGGAAGTACATTGAATTGAAAACCTTTTTAGTTGGAGTAGCTCGGCTAGTGGTCACTTACCTCTGTGTCCTCGTGGCCGAGCGGCACTGTGGGTGCAGCACAAGGAAAGGCAGGTCTCTGCCCCCCATGCCAGGCCCTCCTCCCCGCGTGTCCAGGTGTCTCCAGGCCCTGTTTGGGGCTAGTTAAGGTCTCTGAAGGACTTGGGGCGACCCACACGTGGTGACGGGAAGAAGGCTGAACACAAAGGGTCAGGACGCCCATCTCAGAGCCCCTCTTCCTTGCCTACTCCGCGTGGTCACGGAAGGTTGACTTTCAGATCGTGTCACTCTGCAGGGGGCCTGAGAGAGTTTCCTAGAGCAACCATCTCGGTTCTAAGTGGTTCTGCGTCCTAGACCATCAGCTAGGCCCTGGGTTTGAGGACCATGAGGTCGAGACCAAACAGAAGCCCCGGAGTCTCTGTGCTTCCCGTACCTGTCATCCCTCTGGGAGGATTCTCGCCTGGGCAATTGGTGGTAAAAGATCTTTCTATTAATTACCCTTTCCTCCTGCTGGTCCCATTCTCCGCCAGCCTAACAGGAAATCCCATGCACACTGGCCATCTATCCCGATGAAATAAGAACCTGTTCTGAGAAAGATTGTTTTCTTTGTGTTAATCAATATGTTGTTTAGTTATGAAGTTAAATTACCTGTACATTGACCTTGAGGTGCTGAAATATGGATAGTTTGTATACGCTGAAAACGAAACACACACAGACTCAAGAGTAACACGTCTGAATCAGAAGGCCTGTGATAAATGAAGAGAACAAAATTAATTCGATATTTATGGCTACTAAGGGTTGTTTTGTGCTGCCAGCCACGAGGAGGGAAATCAGATTTACGCTCTGGAGGAAGAGCGCTAGGCCCGCCAAGACCTGGAAGACGTCACGTTCCATTCTCACGGAAGGAGGGGCTCTCACGGGCACAGCGAGCAGACACTTCCTGGGCCCCACGCTCCGCCTGCACAGGACCGTCTGCCCTGGACGCACGGGGCACTGGGCGTCAGGTCAACGGGGCGACAGCAGCTTCACCCAGCGCGTGCTCTCGCCGCTGACCCAAACCTGTTGTTACAAAGCGTGGAGCAAAGCGCAGGTTAGCCGCGCCCTTCCTGCTGCAGTCGACGTTAACGGAGGAACGGTGTTGGGGCGGGAGCTGCATCCACGAAACACGTTGTCCTCTGTGACCTCATCTGGTTCTCTAGCAGCAGGAAGAGCAGTATGACACGGAGAGAGGGTAAACTGAGTCTGGGAGGTGTTCAGAGTGGTGGGGCTAGACCCTGCAGCCAGCCTCACCAGTCACAGATCCTGTCCACACTGCCTGAGGGTTTGTTGAATCCCAGGAACGGCTTCAGAGTTTGACGCATGGAGCAAAAGGTGAACTAGATTGTGACGCTGTGAGGGGCCGGGGAACGTGAGGCCTTCCCATAGGGCGCACTGCAAAATTCCACACACTATTCATTTTGTGTGTTGCTCAGAACCCTGTTAAAAGCCCTTTTTGTTTGCACTGGTGGGCGGCCTCCCAGTGCGCCCGGCCGGCCACCAGAGCTGTTTCGCCTCCAGAGAGATGCAGAGCGTGTGGTCCCTGCCCACCTTCCCGGATGGGAGAGGCTCCCGGGCTGATAAACGCAGGAGAAGAGGCGCCACACTGGGCAGGGGTGGAAGGAGCTGGGGCCCCAGGATCTCCTGCCTGTTGCTGGCAGAGTATTAATTACTATGATTATTTTGGAAAGCAGTTTGGCATTATCTCCTAAAGTCAAACATTCACGTGCTCTCCTCTGCACACGTTTTCCTCCTAGACAAATGCCCACGGGGAAGTCTTGTCTGTGAACACCTGCACACACACCAGTACGCTCTCGGCAGCACTGTGCACAACCACAAACCCTGCACGTGAGCCCCATGCCCATCGGCGGGAAAGGACGAGCGGGCTGCGGGACAGGCCCCCAGCGAGACGCCTTCTAACAGGCGGGGGGACACGCGCAGCCGTGCCACGCAGCACAGCTGGATCTTAGCAGTGCAGTGGTAAGGGAACCGTGAGGTCCCCAAAGTTACATGCAGGAAAATGCCATTTTTATAAAGTTAAAAATAATGAAGACAAAACACATAATTTTAGGGGAAATATAGAAATTGGAAAACAAGAGTGATGAATTTGGGATTGATGGTCACTGTTGGTGGACGAACCCAAGGAGGGAACGAAGACACTATAGGTTAAATGTATATTTTTTTGTTTTTAATAGTGGATTTACAGGTGTTTAAAATACTACACAACTACATAAAAATGTAACTGAAGGAAAGGGCTACATGTCCTGATAAAAGCTAACGCTCACAGGGCCTCGTTTGTACTATGTACAAGGCCGTACTTAAGAAATAATGTACTTAAGGGGCGCCTGGGGGGCTCAGTCGGTGAAGCACCAGCCTTCGGCTCAGGTTATGATCCCAGGGTCCAGGGATCGAGTCCCACGTAGGGCTCCCTGCTCAGCGGGGAGTCTGCTTCTCCCTCTGCCTCTGCTCCCCTGCGTGTGCTCACTCTCTCTCTCTGACAAATAAATAATTAAAATCTTCTAAAAAAGAAAGCACCACTTTAAAAAAATACCACCACTTTCTTATATGGTAACAGTCTAAATTCCAATGAGGAAGCGGGACACGGACTGACCGCCGGCCACCCAGAACACAGAACCTGAGACACTACACACATCTCCTCCATAGCTGAGGGCGTCATCCCAGGACAGCGACGGGGGAAACTGGAAAACAAGAAGAAGCAACCAACAGAGCATTCAGTACGGCCCGGCCTTGACACGGTGGGTTTTGCTTGTAGGTGGAGTGTAGCTGGTCCATCCACAGAGAAGGCAGAACGAACGTGGGGCAGCACCGGGGGTGCGTTTAACGCAGGCGTGAGGTCACAGAGCTAGTCAAGTGGCAGAGGCAGGACTTGAACCCAGGCTCTCTGGCTCAAGAGCCCACAGCCTTCCCCACTACACCACTTCACCTCTGGGATGAGATAGGATCTTCTTCTGCTGTCAAGTCAATGACTCCATCGGGGGGAGCTGATGGTGTGGCCAGCGAGGTGAAGAGCCTCTCTGAGAAAGAATCGTGCCCCTTTCCCTGATTCCTTGGCATGACGATGTGATAGAGTTCTCCCTGCCACTGCAGTCCTAGCTTTGCTCTGGTTTGCGTTGTTTTCCCAGCACTCAGTACACCTTTTTAGCCATCCCAAAGCAGCACTACAATGATCTATTTTTCTTTTTTCTCCAGTAGACCAAACACCGCGGCTCCATTTTGCATGCATAGTGGGGTGTTCACAGGTGAAGAAGAAATGAACACAGACGTTTGTGCATGAGATCAGGACACCACGTGCAGCAGCAGATAGCGGGGGACAGCAATGGTTCCAGAGGCGATCACGCCACCACCAGGGAGGATCACTGTCCAGCTGCCCAAGAGGAGACATCTCAGGCTCTGTAAGTCCACACCGAACAGGACAGGAACACAGGGGTCCACGCAGAACGAGGACGAGTGCACACACGTCCACACAGACCGAGCAGAAGTGTGCGTGGGCCCATCTGGCTGCAGTGGGTAGTCTGGTGATTCTGAACACCTCTTCCACGTCAATACCACTAACCACGTGGGACAACAGATAGATCAACAGCTCTTCCTATGCCCGTCCCTGGTTGCCAAAGAAGTAAAGAAAATCCTCAGAGGCAGACACCAAAGGAAGCACGAAATCAGAGAAATAAGTCAACTTTGAGGCTACAGCTGCCAGGCAACATCGGCCAGCCCTGGTGACCTTGAACACAGGAGACAGAGGACAGAGAGCAGGGCCCAACCCACGGGACCAGTTCCATAGGAGCCTCCTTCAGAAAGCCAGGAACTATGAAGGCTACACGCTCTGTAGAAGAATTCTCTAGAAAAAAACTATTCACTCTTGCAGGAAAGAATACGAGACATCTGCAGTGGCCACAACGCTTGCACATAAGTTCCTGGCCTGAAATGACACTATTAGAGATGGTCCAAAAAATCTCAAGCTAAAAATCGGCTCAAAAGCAGTTGTAGGCTAGTGGCGCTCCTGCGTGCCTGTCAGTAACAGACGCGAACTGTCTGGGGCAACGTGCCTTTGATCCCGGCCTCTGAGGGTTCTCACTGTAGCCTCCATCAAACATGAGCTTATACTAAGAAAGTAGAAGTGAGAAACTGCACGCAGGAACAAGGCGTGAGGAGCCGGAACTTACAAATGAGCAAGAGCAGAGAAGTGCGTCCGCAAAGCTTGCCGATGTTGGGATTATCGAAAAAAGGTGAAACTTGGTGTGTTTTACCTGTTTAAAATAGTAAAAATAAAGAAAGCAAGTACTGAATACAAGAGCAAGAAATCGTAAAAAATTAATGATGAGGCAAGTTTGAAAACTAGCTAAACAGGACTTCAAGTGATTTTTAAAATGCCAAATATTGAAAACTCAGCAAGTGAATTGAATAGTAAAATGGAAGCGGCTACAGAGAAATTTTAGTAACCTGGAGAAAGGATCCAAGAAGTTATACGATTGTTCGTGGGAGACACGGGGCCAGAAAGTACGGAAAAAGGAGACTTACCGTGGGAATTTGGAAACAGGCGTAGGCACTCAGAGATCCACAGGGGAGTGAGTGACAGAATGCGGGAGAGCATTTGGGAGATGATAGTAGTATTACCTGGTACTAATTAGATAACAGCTAGTATTTTCATCAAACTATTATGAAATCATGGGACTCGGGTATTTTCAAAGCAGGGTAACTGGAAAATTATATATATGATATGATATAATATAATATAATATAATATAATATAATATAATATAATATAATATAATATAAAATAATATAAAATAATATATCTCCCCACCAGGTCACAGCTGAGTGAAGCCACAGCACAGTAATCAAAGAGCAAATCTTAAAAACAGTCAGAGAAACACTACAAAGGCAAAACAGTAGGATTGACAGCAGTCTTCACAATAGCAAAAATGGAATCCAGAAGACAGTGGGAGATGTCCTCAAAGTGTTGAGAAAAAGAACCCTAATCAATTAAAAATTGTAGACACAGCAAATTCCTTATTTTGAAAAACCACACTGAAATAACAAGTGTTTTCAGAGGAAAAGAACCAGGAAATTCTCCCCCTGAGAGCCGTGCAGTAGGCAATTTTGAGACAGGTGCTTCCAGGGGAAGGACCACGTGACCTCAGAAGGAGGGTCTGGGACGCAGCAAGCAATGCTGTGCATTAGACCCGTGAATGTGGTTAGAGCTAAATAAACATGAACGATGTAGAAATCACAGAAGTGCCTGGTGTCTGGCCTGGAGAACAGCAGCAGCATGTAAATGGGGCAGTGATCGGAGTTCAAGAGTTTTATGGACTCTGCGTGGTTCGGGCAGAAGATAAAACCATTGATTAACTTGAGTCCTTGTTCAGTGTGTAAGGTGAGATTTCCCAGACAGCCATGAAGGGACAGCGGTGGTGTGTTGGTGAGGCTGGGCACCGCGGGGTGGCCCGAGGGCCAGGAGGGGGGCTCTGAACGCGCAGCTGCCCTGCTGTTCTGGGGACCCCTGCAGAGTGAAGCCGTGGACGGGCTGAAGACCCCGGACCAGACTGGGGTTCTGCATCTCTCAAGCTGTTGGATAAGCAGTTCCAGCACCCATGAGGGGAGAGCAAGGAGAATGGCCTTCCAGAAGGGTCTGCTGGTCAGGAGTGCAGGCGTGGCCCGGGGGCCTCCGTGCGTGTGCGGGAGGAAGCCTACACCCTGGGCACAGGAAACACGCATCTCTCCAGGCAGACACGCTTTTGGCATCTCGAAGAGTTGTTTTCCTCACCTTAAGCATACAGCTGGATTCTCTTTTCTCACGGAAGGGTGACGGTGATGGGTGATTCTGTAAGCACATCACCAGTCCCTGAGCTTGAAGACAAAGTGCTCCGAAATCCGAAGTTCTGCTTCCGCCCCAAAATACACGCAGTGCGGACCCTCTTTTTGACTTTTGTGTTGGTCACGAATGCTGCAGGGAACGGAGCAGAGTTATGTTCTCCGGGCTTGTACACGGACAGTCTGTCTGTCCTTCTAGCTGTTGGCACCGTCAGCAGTGAGGAGGAAGAGAGAAGATTTGACACAATGATAATCTCCCACTGACCACCGATAGCAATGCTGGAAAAGGCTTATTTTTGTTGTTGGGTTTTTATTTCTGTCATTGGAATGAGTCTTCTTCAGTGTTTTGGACCCCGAAGTCCTTCATCAAAACCTCACGATGGCATTCTGGGGAAGGTGAACCTCTTTCGTATCAAAACAGGAGCTAATCCTCTTTAATAGTTTTCAAAATTAATTTTCTCGCTAAGAATATGATTTATTTCTTCATATCAAGCTGTCAATACAAGTGGTTTGGAAACGGGAGGACTCGAGGAGTCTTAGCTTGGGGGGGAAGAGAAATGGGATGTTGGGACGGTGGTGTGACTTTTGCGTGCGTCCGTGCACACATCGCAATGGCAAACAAAATGGGGACGAGTTTCCGAGAAGTGTTTTCTCTGGTCAGAAATGGTGTTTTTACCTCTGCCACTGAGGTGCTATCTACAACCACTTACCCGCTGGAGAACAGACTCTTGTCGGTAAGATCAGGAGAATGCTACTAACACCCAAGAATCTTGTCCTGGACATGAGCTAGGTGGATGGAAAACATGTGGATTCGAAGTAACTGGTGATACTTATAATCAATTTGTTTTGAAAATCTTTAACAATCATTTTCAGTATCCAAACTCAAGCCTGTTAAGTCTTTGATTTCAATCACTCCTACGGATCAAACCGTCCTTAGGTTCTGAGCAGGGCTTCCTTTGCTGTCGGAGCGAACTCTGAGTGGGTGACCCTGCTCCTGGGGGCTCAGTGGTTGAGCTCTACCTGCTGGGGCCTCATGTGTGTGTCCCCTCAAAATCCCTGTGCTGAACGCCTCCCCCAAATGATGGTGTCAGGAGCTGGGCCTCTGGGGGGTGATTTGGTCTTGAGTGTGGAGCCCGGACGATAGGATTACTGTCTTTATAAGAGAGGCCCCAGAGAGCTCCCCCAGCCCTCCCTCCACAGGAGGACTCTGCAAAGAGCAGCCAGCGTGAATCAGGAAGGGGTCCTCCCCCGACCATGCCAGTGCCTTGGTCTTGGACGTCCAGCCTCCGGAACTGGGAACAATACATGTATGTTGTTTACAAGCACCCAGTCTTGGTGTTTCACTGTAGCAACTGAAACACCCTGAGCCACTGCCCATGCTGAAGCTTCCGAGCCTCGTCTCTGCACAGACCTGTGTCCGTTGGCCGGCCTGGCCTGTGGAAGCTCCTTCCATCAGGATGCACTGCCCCCGGGCTGCCAGCACCTGCCCACTCCATGACTTGGGACCACAGTGCTGTCTGCTCACCCTGATGCTGCTAACAGGGCTACATACATGTCGATGTCTGTCCCCGAGCTGCTCCGCTCCTGCGTCTCGTGTGCCCTGGGGTCCAGGACAGGATGGATCCAGCATCTCGGAGCCCACACTGAGGCCCTGTCGGGTGAGTGGACGCTGCCATGTGGCAACCGGGGGCAGTGGCTGCCTTCAACTCATCAGCGGGAGATTAATTCGATCCACTGTACTCCAAAAGCAAATGATACAATTCAGTTTTCTTTTCATTTACAAAAATAATTTTATATCTTTAAATCACATAATCACTTAAATTCTATTAACTGATTCTACAGGCAATTTTATTTTATAAATGTAGCAATTACTTTATACAGGAAAGTCAGGAAATATTCTAAAATGATATACATTCAGAAATTACTTAAATGGTACAAGTGAGCCTTTTTAAAGTTCATATTTTATAAATGTTAAGGGATATGGTCTATCACGTTTTTCTGATTTAACAAATGAGTATTTCAAAAAGGGACTCGTTTGGCTGTGGTTCAAGGTAATGCAGATGATGGAGAAATCTTGACAGTGGGGTGAGGTTTCTTTGCTTGGAAGCAGTGGAATCTTCTGGATCCTTGAAAAGGAAAGGCGTAGAGTAGATCCCAGCAGCTCACTGCATATGCAAAGGACCGCGACAGGCCCACAGCCGATTCAGACAAACCATCAGGAACAGGTGAGGATGTAGGAAACGATTCGTTCTTCCACAAATTTCAAATAGAATTATAAAGTGTAGTGTGAAACTATTTCTACTACAGAACATATGCTTGGTATAATCATGAACGTCATTTGGGGTGATGCAATTTTCTTAGTTGTTTGATAATTTTCTTACCTTGGATTCTCATATTCTTCCCTAAATTGTCACCTGGATAAGCTGGGACTTTGTGATATTAGAAGACAGATTGTGAAAAACTCAACCCGATGTTTAGAAGAGATAAGCTCTGTGAAGATGTGCCTAGAAAGATTCTCTGAGCACAGTTCTCGCATCTAACCAGTCAGCTTGTTCACTCGATAGGCATTTTCTTGGGAGTCCCACCTGCGGAGGGTGAGACAATGATTTACGAGATTTGGATCTATTTACATGGCATTCATCTACCTACCTGCCCACTGTCAGCCTCCCTGACTTCTGGGTGACCTCCTGTCGGCACCAGACCCGCACCTGTCAATCCCAATGCAGGGTGGGCTGAGCAGGTCCCAGGGGCGGAGGAAAATGGCAAACACAACAGAAGCTGGCAGAAAGCAGGGAGTCCTCCCCCGCATGTGGGCTGGAGCCGAGGTAGAGAAGACTCAGAACAGGAAGGACAAGGAGGATTTAGCCGCACAGAAGGGAGAAGGGAAAGCAGAGGGTGGGCACAGCATGAACTGTGGCTTTGATGTGTGTGGAAGACAGAGGAGGCCTGTCTGGCTGGAGTCTTGCCTCTGTGTTGACCTCCAAGGGGACCCAATCATTTATCCGAGGAGTCCCAGTGGCTCCAATGGGCAGGCCCCAAAGAGCATGGAAATTTGCCCAGCGGGAGAGTGTCTGAAAGAGCTTTTGTTTCAGGATTCAGGCTTAGAAGAAGGGGAAGCGGGAGAGGAAATCAAGGCAAGCACAGCTGTCTCGCGTCTCTGTAGGTAGAGCCCCAGTGGCCCAGAGCCATGGTGACAGGCAGGCCATCTGGTCCGGCGGCCTCCCTGCCAGAAGGAGGCTTTTACGGTCCCTACAAGTATTTGTGTGTGTGTAACTGTACATTTATTAGATTTCTCCAGTGAAAAATCTGTGTTTACACGATGCGCTCATTCTCAAAGTTTCTTTCACGTAAGTGGAGAACTGCTTCCCCTAACAAAACATGTATGATCATACCAACTCTATTTGTCGTCTGGTCAGGAAACAGTTTCCCACCAGCAGGGACTGGTCAGCCCCCTTTCTCAGGAACATTCGCTGCTCCTTTCATTCCCCAGTGTTCTCAGAGGACGGTTTCTGCCGGGTCTGGTTCTAACCGAGGCCCGGGTGAACCTTGACGGCCGTGCCGCAGAGGCCGTGGCTGCGGGGCCGGAGCCACTGAGGACGCATGTGGCTGCCCCGGGAAAGAGCGCCATGACCGCATGCTAACGGCATAGAGCTGGCGAGTCTACAGGCAAACGGCAGACACGGAAAACTGGAATAAACGTGCTTTAGTACAATTAGCTGAAGACAGTAGTGTTTCACACTCCGTCTTCATTTAAAAACTAGAGGTCATCAAACGGTGCCCAGAAATGCTCACTGACATCGAAGCCATGTGCGTGTGATGCGATGTGCGTGTGCACAGGGGCCCATCTTCAGCAAACACGAAGACACGTGGACAATGAAGAGGTAATGGGCACTGTCTATCTTCAGCTGGTGGCCAGAGCTTTGAAGCTGTGATGTTCGTGGAAAGTGTCCCTCCACCCGCGGCCACAGCCAGCCAGACAGCCAGCAGGCATAGCTTCCCTCGCTGTAAGCAAGGAGGCCAGCTGTCCTTTCACTGAAGCCCTGTTATTTCCGACCGTGGAGCCAATACCCCTGTTTCCACGGGACTGTGGATTACGAATCCTACAGTACTCAGACCAGTGGGAAGTGCCCTCAGCCCATGGCATCCACATCACCATGGCCAGAACATCTCTGGGACAAGTCTGATGTCCAGTACGGAGAGGAGCTGAGACCACTTTGAGCAACAGGAAACTTTTGAGCAGAAAATGAGGGAGCCCGCAGCCTCTGCTGCAGACTGGGGGAATAGGCTTAGACCCTGGGGGGGCGCCAAAGTCAGTCTGCAGGCCGGGTGTGGGTGAAGTGAGGGTCTCCTGGCAGGAAGGGGTGGATGAGTACCCCACTGCCTGATGGTAGACTGACAGTCCTCTTGTCCTTGTTGGTAGCTTAGGTCCACAGTTCAGGGGTACAGTGTCCAGCAGCCCAAGGGAGGAGGGAGGTGGGAGGGAGCTGATCCTATGGCCCCTTTGGCTACCAGCTTTGCTGGTGGCAGAAACTGCCAAGCAGAGAAACCACCTTTCCAACAAGATGGCTCACAGTGGAAGGGGTTCCAGAACACTGTGAGGGTGTTGTGAGAAAGGGACAACCCTCTTGGATAGCCAGAAAGGGACAATGTCCTCTGCTTGGGGGGAGAACTACAGAGTAACTTCTGAAACTTCCACGATGAACCTAAACGCCTTCAGAGGTCAGTAGGTGTTCATAAACACACCAGATTCCGGACTCCCACTCAAGCCAGAGTCCCCTGTCCGGAGCAGATGGTGTGGCAGGCAGACTCTAGCATGGCCCCATGACCCTGCCTCCTGGGGCTCCCCCTTGTGTGATCCCTGCCCTGGGGCATGGGCAGGACAGGCGACCTCTTCCTAACCATGGAGTGTGGCAAAGGCAACAGGGATGTGCGTGAGCGATTGGCTGTAATACCCCCTCCTCACGGCTCTCTCCCTCGCTGGCTTCGGGCAGATAAGGCGTCGTGTGGTGAGCCACCTGTGAGAACTACCTGCTCAGCCAGCAAAGCCCTGGGCTCCGTGGCCACATGGGACTGAACACTGCCGACCAGTGAGGAGCTCAGAGCATGTCCTTCCCCAGTCCAGCCGCAGATGAGACCCCAGCCCCCAGACGACCCAGCTGAGCTGCCCTCAGTCTCCTGACCCACAGAAACTGGGAGATGATCATGGTACCATCTTCCGCACTGAGTGTGTGGGGACTACTCCACGGCAGCAGATCACGTGGGCTGGTCGTTTGTCACCCTGTGCTGCCAGTGGCATAACAACAGCAAAGAACCAGCAGCGTCTCCTGCGTCCCCTCACGTCTGCCATGACTGACTGCTCGGGGGCTGTCCTTGGCAGGTGGAAGTGATGGTCAGGTGAAGCCAGCAGCACGTGGCCCCCCAAACGTCCCGCCACGCTGTGTGACTGTCTGGTTGTCCGACAACTCGTGGTGTTTTTAGCCAGCCTCCTCAAGACCAGTCTGTATGGAAGGAACTTGAGTGACAGACTTAACGGCAGAAAAAACGCCCCAAGCACCCTCCAAATTATGTATTTATGTGGCCATACAGTCATGTCTATCTTCAGAGATCTGCGGATCTCTCTGGTACGCCACTGCGCGGTCGATAAACGGGTCGTGTCTGCAGCAAGGTGAGAACTGAGAACTGGCTTTGACGACCAAGCGTCGGAGCAGGAGGCTTGTCCGTGGTCCTCGGTCTGCTGCCCCACCTCCCGGGCAGGAAGCGTCCTGGGACCAGGGAGGCGGATGAGGCCTCCAGGTCCAGGCCCCGAGCCTGCATGGCGTGAAGGTCGTGAAGGTCACAAAGGTCACAGTGCAGAATCCAGCTTCCTGGTTTACAGTTGGTTCTTATTCGTGTTTTTTTTTTCCCCTGGGCTGTGAACTTTAGTGAGTTTGTAAGAAAATCCCACCAGTTAAAATGAATAAACAAGCAGGAGTTTGCAGCCAATAGGCCCCAATTCTGTGACCGTTCTACCCCGTGCTTGCTGTTCAGCAAAAGGCCCCAAATTGTTGCTTTGTCATTTCTCAAACCACAGTAGGTTCCTGTTTCTCGTACGAGAGATAATGCGTTCCCACTGTCTCCTTTGCGAGGTGTCCCCAAGAGACCGGGAACCAGGGCTCAGGAGCGAATGTTTAATTTCCACTGACAGTGACACTTAGCAAACTGGCAGCTTCTCCCACGTCCTGGGAGTGGGCGTGCGACGACGAAAGAGCAGAGCAACTGGGGGACGGGCAGGCCCCTGATGTGCTCCCCACAGCCTCCCCAGGGTGCAGGCCCATGTTTCACCCCCTCCCCCCAGCTGGGCGCTGCGTTCCCTTGGTCCCCATGCACACACGGGTCCACTGAGACCTGAGGGGCCGGCAGTCCAGCAGTCTCGGGCGGGGCATTTGAAGATGTGTGGTTCGGTGCAGTCAGCTGGGGCGTGGTGGCCCCGACAGGGTCCCAGGACACTCAGGAGAGGCCAAGTGTGTCTGTTCTCATTCTGAAGCTGGTCCAGGGCGGGGGTGGTGCACCTGGATGGGGCGTGGACCCAGGTCCTGAGGTGGTCGCCGAAGGAAAGGCAGCTCCCTGTCTTGCCAGGACTCGTTTACGCCTGTAGGGCTTAGGTCAGGACACACTGCACACTCAGGCCCACGTTCCCGACCCCGAGAGGCCTGAGAGGAAGTCCTTTGGGAAGGAGCCCCTGGAGCTGGGCTGGCCTCCAAGGGGACGCTGGGTTTATCTGAGTTACTAGAGGAGCACGTGGGGGTCTCTGGGGAAGAACATAGAGCCCTTGCTACGGTTTACGCTGTTCAGTGATCTTGAATTTGATGATTCTGTCCTCCTGGCTGTTGTGTTACAAAAGCAATTGACATATTGCACAATAGCCATTTTCCTCCCATCAGGAAACCAAAGCACGTCTCCCACATCAGGCTTCGCTCCCTGGCACACTGTCCACAGCCGCGGTCACGCTTCCCCACACTGCGCGCTCCCTGTTCCCTCCGCTGTTTCTCCCGGGTCAGGGCCGCTCCTTGTGCGTCTGTGGCCGAAGGATTCGAGGCCCCCGGGGTGCTGCACCCCAGTCCTCGTCTGGGTCCAGGAGCCACGTCCTGCTGTCCTGTCCTGGACCAGCTCCTCTGCTCAGAGGCCCTGCTACCTCCACCCGTGAGCCCCTTCGTTTTGGCTGTGACTGTTCGAGGACAAACCCTGAGTCCCAGAGTGCCCTTGCTTTGCCATCACGTAACCCTGACGTTGGTCAGCAGGTCCTCGTGTGCCTGAGTCTCTCCAATTCAGTCTCCTCTCAGCCAAGGAACCCACAGGTTTCTCCCTCCCTTGCTCATTCTCAACCCCAAAGAGACATCCTGGCCATTTCCCTGACAGAGCTCCGGACAAACGTGGTGTATCTGTGTGCATGCTCTGGCTATCTGCGCCACGTGGGACAAGAAAAGAATTTTCTTCCCCCCAAGACCCCGTCACCCCCTTTGGGATTGCACAGTGGGACCAAATATGGTGTCAGCAATGGGCTGTGTTGATGTGGGCAGGACAGGGCTGGTGAGGCCCAAGGAAGTCGTGAGGGCCCTGAGTCCCCTCAGCACAAAGGCACCAGAGGATGAGTCCAGGTGACACTGGCCAGGAGCGCTCAGTCTCAGGGACGTGGAGGCCGTCCCCAAACCCAGCCACGATGAGAACACCGGCTCAGCAGCCTGACCCCGGACAAACAGCGGGCTCCCTCCTCTCCTAGCCGGTCCTCTGTCTCTGTTGGACAGGCCAGCCTTCTGCGGTGGGAGCCCCATGAGGAAGATGGGGGGTGGGCAGGAACCAGGAGGAGATTCTCTGCTCTCCCATTGTCAGCCAGCTGACAAGACGGTCCCTTCTGGTTCCCCATCAGCCAGTCATTCATGCCGGTCGGTCGGGACCACCAGGCCTGTCTGTGCAGCCTCCTGCCACCTGCTCTGGACCTGCCACACCCCATTTGCTGTGAACTCGGCCCAGGGAACCCTCCTCCGCCCCGTTCCTGCTGTGCGAGCGCCCTCTCCTCCTCTGGGAATACGCCTTCCTGAAGAGCATGGCTCCGTCTGAGTCTGCCTCAGAGGCCAGTTCACAGCGAACCCACGCCACCCTGGTGCTCTGGAATGTTCTTCTTACCACCCTGCATGCGCCGGGGGCTGTGCCCGTCCTACACTCTGTGCTCTCTGCAGTGGGTTGGGAGCTGGGGGGGTACAAATGGTGAGTCTGCACCAGCCTGAGGCCTGGGTGGTGGGATGAGAAGGTGGCCCCCCAGGCCTCTCTCCTGGCAGAGCCCTACTTTAGGACACAAACACGGTACCAGGGGCCCCCGGCAGGAATCGCTTCAGTCTACGCATAGCACAGACGGTGTGATTTTGCTTCCTGGCAGCCCAGAGGCCTCAGACTTGGGTCCTGACCCGGCCGGGTGTGTCCCCGGACTCCCAGGTGGTCTGTCCTCTCTGCCTGTGGTGACGGGAGGTGGGCACATCAGAGTGTTGTTTGCAGAGTGAGTGCCTGTGCCAATGCAATGATGGTGTGGAATCCCCCTGATTCTCAGCACCATCCCATTCGCTTTCTCGGACCAGGCAGCCTCCAAACTTGACTGTCTGGAGCCTGCATGGGGCAGCCTGACGGGAACACTTTTTCTGAGCTGCCCCATCAGCCGGAGCCGGCCCTTCAGGCCATCCCTGTGCTGGAGACACTTGCTTTAGGAGGGTCCTTCTGAACCAACACAAAGGGCTAGAGGGAAAGCGTCCAGTTACCAGTTCCCCGGATTGGCCCACCTCCCCACTCCCGTGAAGACAAGGAGAGTCTCTGCAGAGCACAGGACCAGTTCAAGGGGAGGAGGGCCCCTCGGATGCAGGGAGGGTGCTGGTGCCGCCGTTCACCGAGGACGAAGCTGGACATTCCTAAGAGACAGAGGGGAAGTAGATGTCCTGTAAATCAGCACATGCATTTCACACAGTGGCCCGTGTGAGAAAAGACCACCCAGGACAGCATAGCCCGGGCCCCAAGGAGCCACGTGACTCGGGGCCAGTGCTTTCTGGAACCCGCAGGGCAGAGGTGAGGAAGTTCATGGCTCCCCCAGGACAAGGCAGGATACAGCAGAGGTCCTGGGCCGATCACAGAAAGTGCAGGGGACTCTAAGGGATAGCAGAAAGCATCCCTGCAGGTGGGATCCTCGGAGGAATGCCCCAGGGCAGCTGCAGAGAGCTGCTCTGTTCTGGACCCCCAATTGCTCTCCGCCCTGGAGCTGGGGAGCGATTTGCCCAGAGAATGAGAACGTATTCTCCAGAAGGTAGTGGCCAGTAAGCAGGGACCTGGCAACACCGTCTGGAGGGTCAGAACGGTGAATGGAGCCACAAAGGGGCACCGGACAGAGAAAGCGCTGGCCATGATTTCTTCCCCCCGCATTGCTGTCCCCATGGCCCGATGAGGGTGCAGCCCCGGGGTCCTGGGCCACTCTGAGGACGAGGTTCAGCCACAGGACGGCCCCTCACCTGTGCCCAGCTTCACGCTGGCCACCTTCTCTGTGCCCTGGTGGCACAGCCGCTGCAGCTGGCTGCCCTGTGACTCAGAACACTGTATGCAGCACCTGTCAGATCCAACAATTCTTAAGGCTCATTGGATGACACTAATCCCCAAAATATCATTTTTTAAAACTTGGCACAAAACGCTGTCAATCTTTCTGCTTGCATTCCTCCCCCGCCCACGGCCGATCATTTACGAAGCATTTCGGGGGAAGGATGGGATTCAGACACCCTTACCCTGCATTAGTGTAATGTTGAAACATGAGCCTTAATAGCACATAATGGAATACAACCGCCCACGCAAGGAAACAGCAGCTGCAGGTGCGGCGTCCCCCTGGCGGTGCGCCTGCCCCCACACCCCGAGTGCGGGAGGGGGAGGTTCCTGGGGGCAGGCGGCGGTGAGGCGGGGGGGGGGGGGTGGCATCTCCCACCCTGTCGCCTGGCAGCATCGGAAAGACGGTCCGGGAGACGCAGATGGGATGAGACCAGGAGCCTCTTGTCCAGGGAGGGGCTGCAATGCCCCTGAGACGGGACTGACCCCACAGCCACACGGGGAGTTTCTCCGGCGCTCACCGGCTCAGAACCTCCCCTGAGGGCTCCGGGTGCTGGGCAGGGAGCGCACCCCCGTGAAGACGGCGTGTGGGGCTCTGTCGGCTGCTCTTGGGGAACGCTGGGGCAGAGGCTGTGCCTGGCCGTTGGGCAGCCTTGGCTGGGTGGACAGAGAAATCAGCCACACTCTGAAAGTTTTCCTGCTGGAGAGACACGTCCTATAAACCGATCTGAGAGCCCAGTGCATCAGACTTGGCAGTCTGTGTAGGTAAAGAGGGCAAATTCGAGCTATCTATAGATTTCTTTTAAGGACAATGGAGTGTATGGAAAGTGATTCTGCTGGCAGAGATTCAAAGCTGCAGGGGTCCCCTCCTGCCGCAGCCCACCCCCCAGGGCACACAGGTTCTATGGGCTGGCAGGCAAAGCAGGGGCCAGCCTGGCGTCCACGGCCCTTTGGGATTTTCCACACAGGCTGACTTACAGGAAGCTGAGTAGAAGCAGCCTGGGGTTTTGGATTTCTTTCTCAAACTTTACAGCTGCTCTGCCCTCCTGCCTGCCATCTGCCTTGTTTCCAGGGGCCCCCCAGAGGCTGGATGGAAGGAGCCACTACGTGGGTCACCGCCCCACCCACCCCAACCTCCCAGGCGCCCCGGGGCCAGGGCGCGGACTGGGGCTTTGTGACAGGCTGGCTTCCAGGGAGGCTCCGCCTTCACATCCAGCATGCCGTCTCCCCTCTGGGTAGCAGGGATGGTCGCCTGCTCCGTTGCGGTTGGGCGCCACGTTACAGCCTGGCATCAGATTGAATCGGGAGCTCGTGTGGCTAAAAAGGCGAGGTGAGGCGCGGGGCAGAGGCTGCCTGTCCCCCGCCCCCCTCGCGGCTGCTGGAGGAGGGCGGTTTATTCCACGCGCCTCACCTTCCCCCGGCGCTCCCATGATCTAAAGCAGTCAGAGCCCCCACTGCTCATGGCAGCTCGCACTTCGTAAGACACCCGCTTCTAGCTCGTGGGTGCCGGCCCACCAGACATGCCGACGGGTCACAGGGGCATCTCGGCAATTCTCAGGGACATCTGCGGCCAGGCCGGGGGTGCCATGTGGCTTCTGAGGTTGGGGTTTCTCTTGGGAAACGGAAGTGACACACACGGGAGCCCCAGGATGGCCTGGGAACTCGGTGGGCCGGCCGAGGACCTGCCGCCGGCTTTTCGTCCACTGTCAGGCATGAAGAAAGCTAACGGTTGTCGAGAACAGCCTTGACTTAATATCACCTCACTGATTTCTCAAAGCAGCCCCTGGGGGTAGGTCTCCCTCTCCCCCTTCATGGAGACACAGAGGCAACAAGTGATCTCCCAAGGACACAGAGCTGGCGTGACCCAACCCACCCTGTTCCCCTTCAAGGCACAACCTTGTGACCTGAGGTCGCAGGACATGTCCGCACTCTTCCTGGGACAAGTCCAACAGCTAAAGCGGGAGCTGACCCAGTAGGCTTCTCCGTGCCTGCCAGGCAGGTGCAGACAAGCCGGGGAGGCCCCTGACCGGGGCAGGGAGGAGGGGCTGGGCATGGGGAGCAGTTGGGCAGGAGAAACTTCCCCTGAAAGACAGCATGCCCGTGCAGCTGGGGCAGAGAAGACGGTAAGGGAGGTTTGCAGGTGACAGGCTTTCTCTGCTTCCCCAGACATACCCGAGCACAGAGGACATCGTCAGGATGGTGCAGAGCCGTCCCTCCTCCAAAGTTGCTGGTCACTGAGGTGAGAGGGAACAGGTAGAATGAGTCAGCAGCAAGCTATGGCGTCGACCCTCTAGGCAGCCCCTCAGGACACGGGTGGCAGGGAGGCCAGCTCCCAGCAGACACGAGCCGGGGGCCTGGGCTGGGATCCGTTTCCATGCCCGGAGAGGCAATGCCGTGGCCCCTGTGCCCCAGGTCTCTGGGCAGGCAAGAGGCACTGACGGGGGACATCGCCCGGAGGCTCAGGTCAGGCGGAGGCCAAACCCCCGGGGGTGGGGGAGGCTGGGTCACAGCGCTTAGCCTTACATGTTTTGTTCGCCTGTGAAATATCTTTAAAATGAATGCAGGAGCATGGAGAACATCGACTGGAGACGTAGGGCCCTATTCCCCAGCTCTAACAAATCCTAACCCTTTGGCATCCTTTTTTCAGATTTTTTTTTTAAAGGTGGGTATCATTGAGGCCCCTGGTCCCCTCCCTACAGCCTCCTTCCACTGTTTCCCTCCCAGGGGCTCCGCGGGTCCTGGGTGCTTCTCCACAGGTGTCATATCAGGTGTGGCTGAGGACACCGCCAGGCTGAGCAGAGGCCACACGGAGCCCGTGCCCAAGAGCCCTGCACGTCCCCCCGGGAGGAGCCGCTCCCCACACACACTTCCAGCTGAAGGGGTGCCTTGCTCTATTATCCGCGTGTGGATATAATATATATTATTGGATATAATAGAATAGAAAAAGCCTTGAGATTTGCATATAAATCCAGAAGCAACGTTTACATCGTAAAATTTTATGCAAACATCACCGTGCACCTCGGCTTTGCTCTGGAGAGTCAGATGTCTGACACTTGCGGCTCCCGGTCACATATCGAAACTGCTGCGTGGGGGGCACCCTATGAACCGACCGTGATCTATCAACCTGTTTTCTCATTCATGGAAATTCAATTGTTCTCAGTTTTTCACATCACACACGTCCTGATGTGTGTCCCCATGTGCACGTGGAAGGGGTTCTTTCTAACAGATATTTGCTCAGAAATACAATTTCGGGCATCTCCAACTTTCCTGGTCTTTGTTAAGTTGCCCCAGGATGGGCTGCACATTTACCCACCCCCCCCCCCCCAGCGCGTGACGGCTCCTGTCACAGACCGCTCCCGTCAGACGTTCATTCGGACCCGCGTGGTTGGCCGGCTTCTTAACTGAGCGCGCGTTTTCCGGGTTCCTGGGAGGCTCAGAAACTCCTCGCGGGGTTTTGGCCGCTCGCGGTTCCTCATCTGTAAGTTATCGGTTTGACTATGAGGCTTTGCCCTTTTTTCACACTGAATTGTCAAGCCTTGGGCATCGGTCATGTGTGCGACAGACACGCCTGTGGCTCCTGGCACTTGAGTTTGTTCACAGGACTGTCTGTTGTTGGAAACACTGCGATGCTACCGCGGTGACCTTCCCGTCTCTGATTTTTGTTTGGTACGTCGGGTCCAGGATACTCTCCTAAAAATTCTTCTCAAGCCTTTGCAAGTGTGTCTGTCACGTCTGTTTCTGTTCCATCTCCAACACAGGGAAACGGATTACCATCGTCTCTGGGCCTCGCTGTTTCTCCGGCTTCCTTTCTCCAGGTTGTACGTATCACTGATGTGCGCGGGAGGCTGGGGCAGCGCGAGCCCTCGGAAGCCCCTTCCTGTTCAGAATCCTTCGAGCCTCTGGAGACGGCGCGAGAGGTGGGGGTGGGGGGCCCCCGACCTCAGACAGAGAGCCTTCAACCCACAGGTAACGCTTCTGAAGTCGGCAGGAGCAGCGGGCGTCTGCCCGGGGCCTCTCCCTCGGCGGGCGGCAGGGCAGCGCCCCGAGCTTTCTCTGGTGGGGAAGTGGCCTCTGTCAGCATTCACGGTGCAATTTCTCCACGCATTCTCGGCGGCCCCGTCTTTAAAATGAAGGTCCTGGGCCTGAAGGCAGCTGGAGGGGCCCCAGGCAGACGGCCTGCGCTCCGTGCGCCTCCCCGCAGCTTCTGCCGCACGAGCCTTCCCGCGGGTGATCCCCCACCTCCCAAGGTCACCCCAACACCACGCACCACGGCCTGCATCACGGCATTCAGACACGCTCTCCTGTCTGTGCATGGGGCCCTGACTCTGTGCTTGTCCCAGGAGCGGCCTGAGCTCCCTGTGTGCACCAGGCACGGCCGGGCTGTGGGCCCGGGGTCCTCCTTGGTGAGCGTTGTGCCCAGTACGTCACGGTTTCTCTAAACTGCTCTCCTCAAAGGGGACTGGCGTTATTTCTTGCCAGGAAGCCCTGTCCCTATCACACTTGAGCTCAGGGAGACGGGAATGGAGAGGGACAGCTGGCATATCTCGGAGCTCACGGTGGCCTCGTCCTCAAAGGTAAGGCAGATGCAGCCACCGTCCTGGCTCCAGACATTTCCGGGGTCACCTGCCCCAGCACTGGTCGACGCCCCTGACTTTCATGTCAGTGCTGAGCTGACTTGGGGCATATGGTGGCGGTGGCTCCTTGGGTCTAATCTGCTTCCTTTCCATCAGGGACCCCCCCCCTTGGTGATGTCTTTCCCAGGTGTCCCTGCCTGGTGATGCCCCCACGCCCCCACTCCTAACACGTCAGTCCCACGTCACACTCACCCCACCTTCCTGCTGTGCGGTCCTGCTCAAGCCATCTCGGTGGTTATTTATCTTGCTCACGGACTAGGAGGTGGACTTCATGAAGGCATGTCTCCTCCAAACCTCCGTTTGTCTGTCTTGCTCGCCACAGTCGCCAACACCTAGCCCAGCGGCTGCCCGTGGAGACGACACTCAGTAAATGCTGAGTGATGCACGAATGTGGTTCCAGTGGGTCCTCACGGGCCCCAGCTCATGACTTCAGTCTGTCCAGAGGACGCAAACCTGGCCCTTCGGAGCTCGTGCTGGGCAGTGTGCGGCACTCCTCTCCCTTGTGGGTCACAATCCACAAGGATGTAGACTTCGGGCTGCCAGCAACCATCTTTCCCTCCACGTGGAGAAAGCTTGAAGACAGAAGCAGAACCGAAGATGAGTAGGGAGGAGGAAGAAAGAGACAGAGAGACAGAGACAGACTATGAGACAGACGGAGACACACAGAGAGAGAACATAGTTTGAGCCCCTGAATCCAGCTATGCCTGAAGCTGCCCTTAGAATTTTGAGTTCCCTGGTTTTCGCCTTGGCTGGGAAGTTGGCCTGGCCCCGGGCTGGCTCTAGAGAGCTAATGGAGCCCACCCCCACGGTGGACAAAGGCAGAGCTGCACACAACGACTGACTTTGTGCTGAAGGAACGAGGTCGTTTCAGGCAGAGCTCTTCCCCCCAGAAGGGCGGTTAGATGGGGGCGCTGGTCCCCAGCCTTCCCCTTCCATCCACCGGACTCTGTCTCAGGCGTCTTGCACCCACACGACGTGAAGTCCCTGGGCCCCTCTTTCTTGTCACATAACCCTGATGGGGTTCGGACAGCAACACGCCTGCTTGGAGATCAAACTGGGGTCTGTTCATGCTGACCCTGTGGTCTGCCTCCTCCAGCCCCGAGATGGCGCTGAGACAGCATATGACCCAGTTCCAGCAAATGAGAAGCCGAAGTCTGTGGAATGCTAGTTTTAAATATGCAGAATTAAACTTTGGCATGGCTTCAGACTGACACGAAGTTGCCACAATCACAGGATGAGCTCCTGAATACCCCTCCCCCTCGTCCCGAGGGTGGGTCTTACACAATCTCCCTGCGTCTGTCAAAACCAGGCAGCTGGCATTGGTCTAGCACGGTGGACTCAAATACAGTTCAGACTTGGGTTTATCAGTTTTTACGTAGACCCTCCCTTTTTTTAAGTGTCTGGCATATCGTCCTCTGAAGACGTCTCACATCCCAGGTTCAAGTCACCGTCGGCGCGGCCAGGATGCGGGGCTATTTCCACCGCCCCGCAGACGCTCCCCTGAACGGCCACGCTGACCCCCAGCCGCCGCTGTCCGTTCTCCAGGCCGCACCGCGGTCACCTCTGGAATATGGTAGAAATGGAATTGTAGGGTGCGCAACCGCCTGAGGAGCGCGGGAGCCCGTCCGTGTTGTGCGCCCTAGCTCGTCCGTCTTCCTGTCGCGGGGCCGCAGTCCACTGCGCGGGTCTACCCGCTTAGTCGGCCGTTCACCTCCCGGAGAGCGTGTGGGTTGTTCCAGATTTGGGGCAACTACAAATAAAACTGCCATGAACATCTGGGAACAGGTTTTTGTATGAACATGAGCTTTCATGTTTCCAAGGTAAACGCCTAGGAGTGTGATTGCTGGGCCGCAAACCCATGTCTGTCTACCTTCATGGGAAACCACCCAACAATTTCCAGAACAGAGGCACCATTTTGCGTTCCCCCCAGCAGCATACGGGAACTCTAGCTTTCACATCCGCGTCAGCACGTGCTGTTCCCAGCAGTGGTTATTTTGTCCGTCCTAACAGGTGGGAAAGTGCGTTCGTCCTGGAGGTAAGTTGCATATTATTCACGATTAATCATGTGAAACACCTTTCCATCTGTTTATTCAACATCCGCTCTTTAGAGAAGGGGCGTCTGTGAGTCTTTGGTCAAGTGTTTGCTCAAGTTTTTTGCCCAATTTCTGCTTGGATTGCTTGATTTCTCATTGTTGTGTTTAGAGGATTATTTATAAATTCTAGATACAGTCTTGTCAGATACGCAACTTGAAAGTGTTTCCTCCCAGGCTGTGGCTTCTGTTTCTACTCTCTTATCAATCTCTCACAGAGCCAACATTTTTGATGAAGTTCCACTTATCAGTTTTTCTACGGATTGTGCCTTCGGGGTCATGCCTAGCACTGGGTCAAGAAGAATTTCTCTTATGTTTTCTTCTAAAAAAGTTGTAGTTTTCCATTCTCCATTCAGACTTATTACCCATTTTGCTTGTATTTTTATATAAGGTGTAAGCTACTGGCTGTTTTCAGATTTGCCTCCCTGCTATATTCAAGAACTACCACTACCTGGCCGGTTCCCATTTCCCTTTCTTTACCAGATTTGGATATTACTATGAAGATCTGATGGCAGGAGATATGGCAGCTGTTTTGGGATCATGAGGGGAAATGTTTCACAGAACAATACCAAGGCAAGAATGGTGGAGAAAAGAACAGGAAAGCTACCAAACCCAAGCTGGGACCTGGTACCTCCAGATTTCTTGTTAAAGTAAATGTCCTCCTAATTTAAGACATTATTTGAGTTTTCTTCCACTTACATTTTAGTGTGTCCTGACAGGTGCCCGTGCTGGCCAGTGAGGTGCTTGGTGCACATGAATTAGTCACCACCTTTCAGTCCAAAAGTTCACATTCATAAGCCCAATAGAAAATGCTTGTCCTAAGAAAACCCAGCTGTGTGTGCCTTCCTGATGGTGAATGAAGGAAGGAAGGGCTTCAAAGGCCACAGCGATCAATTGTGAACCCGATACTACCCAACATTTCTAAATAAGAATAACAGATACTTCAAGGGATGGAGGTGAGATGCTGGAGCTGTGCTTGCAGAGGGACACACAGAGTCCCTCTAAGTGACAAAGCAGAAGACTGGGGCGGTCCCCTGGGCAGGACTTCTGCCTACGGCTGAGTGTCAGTCTGCCCAGCTAGGGACCATAATAAAGTTCCAGTTCTGAATTCCTCACCAGCTCTTCTTGGGACCAGAATTGGGGCCAACCCTGGGTCACTCGGGTGTCCCCCGAGGTACAAAGCCCTCGAGTTGAGTAAATTTTGCAGAGGGGCTGCTGCTGAAATCCCCCCCCCCCATCTTTCAGGAGGGTATTTGTAATGGATTTGAAAGGATCCAGTGTGAGTGCAGTGTTTGTAAACCAGGCTGCAGCTCCAGAGACGCCGATCTGAGTTCACCGTGTGGTTAATTGTGGCTAACAGGAGAGTGGTGGACAGAGGCCAGTACTTATGCAAACAGCAAAGCTGCCGGGGGGGGGGGGGGAGGGGGTGCCCTGGGGAGGTTAGCTCCACATGGCCGTCTTCCAAAGACACAGGCCCTGCTTTCACAGGGCAATTTAGATTACTTTGCAGATTGGATGGAAATGCATTTTGAATATTAATGCTAATGGTGTCAAAGGTTCATAATCAGACTCCAGGGTCCTAATTTTAGACCCACTCGTGCATCCGGGTGAGAGAACAGGTTGGGAGTGTCTATAGCCGTCGTTCATCATGGTGGGGGCCTAATAGCTCAGCTGTTCACCTTTCTGGCACCAGGAGAGCTTTGTACAGAGCACTGAGATGTGAGAACCTCAAACGCTTACGATACAATCGAAGAAATCCTCTAAAGACCCAGAGCCTGTAAAATCAGCCTAGCGGCTGCCGGCCCACAAAAACAGCCCTGGAGACAAGATCCGGAGTCAGCTGGTGTATTGTGCACATCCCTCTTGAGACATGGGGGTGGGGGCAGAGGACGGGGCAGGAGGGAAGCTAAGCAAGGCTGGTCTCTGCTGGAGAACAGCTTCCTTGCAGTGAACCCGAGCAGCAACCGGGGGAGCGGGCCCCTGCCCGGCGTGGCGCCTGGAGCCTGCACTGTGGTCCATGCCTCGCCCGGCCCTCCTCTCGCGCCTCCCATTCGCGCATCCCAGGCCCAGCTTCTGCAGGATTCTCGTGGGTTGCATTTCAGGGAGGCTTATTCAGAAGAGCGCTGAAAGCTGCGCTTGGACTAAGGCCATCATGGGTCCTCCTCATCGCCCTCCTCTTCCCATCAGGCTCTTCTTCTTGGCTAGCTCTCTTCCTGGGGTCTGCTTGGTGGGGTCACTGGTGGTCATTCCTGAGGGGTCTGAGCCTGGGGTTACCAGGCCTTTTTCAGGCCACGGATGCCGTAGTGTCCACGTAGAGTTTAAAGGGGGTATAGGGTAGATACGTGCTCCAGGGCTCACCTGCGTGCCAGCGTTTCTCTCTGTTCCCATTACAGGCTCTGGGGTGTCTCTGGGACAGACGGGAAGCAGCTGTCCATGCTGGCTGAAGCCGGCCATGCCGGGAGTGTCTCCTTATCTGAATGGATTTGCTCCAGGTAGACGCTGGAAGGGAAACCAGCTTGCAGAGTTTGAGAAATGATAGCAGGTAAGAAAGATAAACGATTATGACTCATTTTTTAATGGAAGAATGAAAAGGGGATTTGGGAGTCCTACTGTTCGATGTCCTGGGAAGGAGCTGAAACTTCACCTTCCCGCACGCCAGCCTCCCATAAGCTGCTGTGCCCCTCGGTGCCCTGGAAGCCTCTTTCAGATCAAGAAAGAGATGGAAAAGCTGTTTCCTGCCTCTCCCTGACATCCAGCCAGCCGATGGTGACTCCATTCGGACGTGCTGGGAGATTTGCAGCCTCCAGCTCTTGAGGACACCCCAGAGGACAGTGGGCTATGGATGGGAAGGCACAGAGATGGGGAGCAGGGAGCAGGTGGAGGGAAGGTCAGAGTCTGAGGTACGAGGGCAGCTGGGATGGGGTCTCCCACGCAGGGCACTTGGAAGCCACCGCCCCTCACTGGGTGGGCGGGTGAACTGGAATCTCTTTGCCTTGGCAACGCTAGTCCACGAGAAGCTACGCAAGAGTGCTGGTCCTGGAACAGTCTGAAGGATGCCTTAGAAGACTAACGAGATGCTGGTACAGAAGGGACACTGGGTTCCCCAGGAAGTGACCCAGCCTCCCCTGTGGCTGCCCCCAGGGCAGTGCTGCTCACCCTGCACGTGCTGGGAGGAGTCTGGGCGGGCTTGCACCTGTCCCGGCCGCGCTGCCATCCCCAGGGAGCCACAGGCCGCCCCAGCTTACGGGGACCCATAAGGCACAACAAGAAGCTCACATTGTCCCCCCTTTCCTGCAGTCGCCATGGCAACAAGAACAGATGTTTTCATCCCCCTTCTTCACCTGCCAGAGCACCTGAGTGGGGGCCGCTGAGCGTCTCCAGATCACCTACCTGGAATGGTGCACTAATTATAGTCACAGAAAGGGATTGCAGGGCAGGAGGAGGAAAGCCGACATCTGTGGAGAGAGAGTCCGGTGTGAGCCAGGCCTGCCGCTGGTTCTCACGACCCATGTCCTCGGACGCACAGCAGGTGACCCGGCTCCAGGAAAGGCTTTTCCTGTAGCTCCGAGGCCCGCGATGGGCGGGTCTGTCCCCCTTCTGTGCCCTGGGGGAGCCTGTCTGGGGCCAGAGCAGGCCAGGGTGCCGGCAGGGAGACAGCAGGCGGGTCCCCTGAGAGCTGGTGAAGGCCTGTTCCAGCCCATGTTGTGCCGGTGGCCTATGGCAAAGTCAGCCACAACCTACGGTGTAGGGAAGGGTCACCTCGTCTGTCCTTAGGTGTCTCCTTGGGATTGGGATTGGGATTGGGATTGAGAGGGAGGGAGAGAGGGAGGCGGGGAAGGGGGAGCAGGAGGAGTGGGAAAGGGAGGGATCTCTAGCTTGAAGTTTCTAGCTTTCAGCTTCCGGTGTGGCCGTCCTGGAGGCGCAGCTTGTGACCGCGGAAGACTCCACGAGCAATCCTCAAATAAGGAAAACGGGTAAAGCTCGTACTTCACGTGTGACCAGGAACACAGAACAGATTTTCTATTTTTTAAAACAAGTATGTATTTGGAGCCTGCTCTGTGCCTGGCACGTGCAGACCGTCTCCAGGGGTGAAGGGCTACCGGAGAAAATGCGTTTCAACTCCTCCGCCTTCCGACTGTATGAACTCTGGCCGAGAGGGATGCACTTTAGCCATAAAATATACGTTCAACTAATTAGTGATCGGATAAAATTATGCAAATGGCCAGTTTGGCTAGAATTCTTTTTTTTTTCTTATTTAGTTTTTTTCCTGTTAAACACCATGATCAGTCACAGATTAGATCCAAGTTTCTGTGATGCCTGAAGAAGTCTGTCTTTTTCCTGCTTGCTTTAAGGCCCATCTCAATGTGATTACATCTGAAAGAAACAAATGTGACCCCAAAAGCCTCAAGTCCAGAGTGCATATTCATGGAAGGCTTTCTTCTGGGGGCACGAAGATAAACTACGCTGTGTGTCACCAGTGAGATTTCCCCCACTTCCCTGTCATTCATCTGCCCACAGTCCCCAGCGATACGGGCCGGTGACCCAGATCCGAGTCACTAGAAACATGCCTCTCAATAACATGTCCCCGACCGCTGCCTCCTCGTCGCCCCAGGCCTCCCGGCAGCTCCACAAACACGCAGAGCCAGAGCGCGGTCTGTTATCGTCACAGCGGGTCTGCGCTCTGATTCCTGGGGTCCCTGGGGACACGGGACATCGAGAGCCCAGCAGAACACTTCCCAGGGCTGCCAGGCTCCCGGAACGTCCCCTTGAGGGATGGACGCCCTGTGCCCGGACCCTCTGTCACCTGGGAAGGCCGCCTGGTGGGGGTGGGCGCTCTCACAGCGGCCCTGACACTGGGTCCGACTGAGGCCAGACACAGCTGCCTCGTCCATAGGGAGCCACCTCGTTCCTGGCTGACAGGAGCCATGCGGCAGAAACAATGAGGCGAATTGCGAGGACTCGCCCACCAGAAAAGGAGAAATGGGAGAACATGGGATGATGGGCGTCGAGAAAGGGGCTGCCAGAGGAGGATGGGAAGGCATCCGTAGGACACCGCGCCGGGGCTGGGAGTGTCCCCCATCCCTGCGGAGGGGCTGACGTGTCGCAGGCGCTGGGCCCAGCCATCGTCCCCAACAACCGGAGGGGCTGCGAGAGTATATACATAATTTACGCTTAATCTGCATCCAAGAGTTAATTTGCAGTGAATTACAGGAGGGGCCCCACGCACAGAAAGGCAGGAGGAGCACAAGAACAAACAGAGCAACGAAAGCAGGAAGGAAAAACATATTAAACACCCAAGATAATTTGATTATTGTAAGCAGCCCTGTATTTTGTCCTGGGTGCTGCAAGTGTTCACGGTCACCCCACTTTGAGGACGGTGTTTGGCTGGGGCTCTGTGAAGGGTCCACGGTGAACGTCAATCCTCTTGCAGGTGTCAACCTGAGGTCTGTGCAGGGACGGACTGCCTAACGCAAGAATTATCTTCCAGGAGGCTTGTTTCTGCGGGAAAGGAGAAAGGCGAGGGGAACCAGAGCCGGGCGCCGCTGCGGGAAGGAGTCTGTGGACAGAGGTGCGGGGCAGGAATGACAATGGGGAGATGCTGCCGTCCCTGGAGCACAACTGGAGCAGGCTTGGGATGGGAAGGACGAGGCTCGCCCAGAAGGAGGGGGCAGAGGGCCCGGCAGGAGGGCCTGCGGTTAGATGCCAGGACACTGAGGGTCCCCAGAAGGAGCCCCATGAAGCCACACTTGCATTCATCATCCCACAGCCTGGCGGGGGGGGAACCCCAGCGGTATGCTCACATGCTCACGTCCTTTTTGTAAAATTTGTAAAAGTTCTGCCGCTCTCCCCGTGCCGTGTGACAGTGGTGGGTCAGATGTGCAGACTGCGGGATCCAGCTAAGGAAGAGTGAAATTGGAAATCACTAGCTTAATGAGGCATATTTGTGGACTTACAGTTAGCTTCTGTCCTGGTGCCCGGATGGCTTTGAGGAAGTGGACCTTTCCATGTAACGAGTGCTCAGGTACGCGGACACCAAGGTGCAGGGCCGGGGTTCAGGGCAGCGTCAACATGGCTCATGGCACCCAGCGCTGGCAGTCTGGTTCGTGGGAGAGGGGAAGATTAGAAATGTACAGAGACAGAAGCTGGTCTGGGGGTAAATCCCCCAACCACCATATGGGTAAAACTCTTAAGGTGAGAATCAGTTTTCATAGACACCTAGTGAAGAGGGGAGTTGTGTCTTGTCAGATTATCTTCACTCATTGAGAACACACAGTAAGAGTGTGCCGTAGAGATGTGTTCTCTATCGATGGATGGATGGATGGATGGATGGATGGATGGATGGATGGATAGATGGATGGATGGATGGATGGATGGATGGATGGATGGATGGATAGATGGATGGATGGATGGATGAATAGATGGATGGATGGATGGATGGATGGATGGATGGATGGATGGATGAATGGATGGATGGATGGATGAATATATGGATGGATGGATGGATAGATGGATGGATGGATAGATAGACTATATTTACTCTCTGTACGTATTCCATTTCATATAATTTCAATAAAAATAATTATGTACATAGTAGATATATACAAACCTATGTATGAATAGAAAAGTATAATTACTTTTGACTGAAATAACATGAAATATAATTTTTTTAAAGATTTTTATTTATTTATTTGACAGAGATAGAGACAGCCAGCGAGAGAGGGAACACAAGCAGGGGGAGTGGGAGAGGAAGAAGCAGGCTCATAGCAGAGGAGCCTGACGTGGGGCTCGATCCCATAACGCCGGGATCACGCCCTGAGCCGAAGGCAGAGGCTTAACTGCTGTGCCACCCAGGTGCTCCAACATGAAATATAATTTATCAAAATTCCGATTCTACAGGACATGAATTAGCAGGACTACACTCTACTTGTATAAAGCCTCATTATCAACCTAATACGTTATATTCATGCAGTCGTATAAAACCACTGGGAAAATAGTTATGTTCTCTGCTTATTGGACAATGGAAGGTTTATATCGGTGGAGAAAACATAAGACCCCGGCCACAGGAGTCAGTGACACACCAGCCAACAGTGTCAGTGGGTACTTGAGATTAGTGGCTGCGTGGGACGTGTGAATGCCCCAAAGTACCACAGTCTGCATGTGAAAGAAGCCTAAGGAGACTCCCTAATTGAACAACGGTCCTAAAAATGTACATGGCATCCCCAAGAAGTTGAGAAGCTCAAAGTAATGTTTCTAAACTACCATAAAAAAAGAAACAACAACTTTTGATCCACTGTGCGAGAGAGAAGACAGATTCATTTTTCTATTTCCGTAGAGAATGTCTTGTAAAGGCACGTCAGCTGACACGCAGGACTACGCACCAGAAATGCAGTGAAACTAAGAAGGACCATGTAGGTGTCAGGCAGCCAACACACGCATGACGGATATTTGGGGGAGAGCGTGGTGTTTGTGTTGTTACTGTTTTTAGATTTGTGATCTGTTGCCATTTGTCATTATACATACGCACTTCGGTACACACCTTATATTTGTAATTTATTGTCTTTCTAAGAGGCCTTTCTTTTTCCTCCCCTCCCCACTGCCTGGCAGGTGATATAGGGGCCAAGAAAGGACACAGCTTTTCCTGGGCAGTGAAAGGGCAGGACGCGTGGCTCAGACAAAGTGACGTGTTGCTGGTCCCGACTGGGTGGGGAAGGATGTGAAGACCAGCAGAAGGATGGAGGACCGCTGGCCCCAGTGGGACCCAAAGGGCAGGGTGGGAGCAAGGACAAGCAGACAGAGCTGCTAGGACGTGTGGGGCTCAGATTTCAGAGCTGCCAGTCCCCCCGAGACAGAAGTGGGTGCAGGTGGCTCGCGTGTGATGGATGGGACCATGGACAAGGCGCTGGGGCCAGGGTTAGGATGGCTCCCTCATAGGGACGGGGGCCCCCCGGATAAAGGTTGGAATTATGGCCAAGAAGAACAATGTCAGCCAAATTCTAAGGTCTTCAAGGTGACTGTGAGGAAGGGTGAAGCTTCTCATACGAGAACCTGAGATTCAAGCGGGCAGCAGAATTTTGTGGTTGCGTGACGTGGGAGAGCTGTCAGGAAGGAAACCAGACATTGTCTTCCCTCCTCTGAACTTGGACAAGCAGTGAAGGACTGTGGGAGATGCGCTGGTGTCGAGTCACCTGCTGGCAGCCCTACCGCGATTTTGGCCCTAGCAGTGGAGGGCAGGCGGTGCACGTGGTGAGGGAGGCTCGTTTGCGCCCTGAAGCACCGGGCACAGCGGTGGCTGAGGCCCCGGCATCAAGGGGACATCACCTCCGCTCCCCCCGAAGGGCAACCCCCCTCTGCTGGGTTCTTTCAACCCATGCACAGGGCCCTGCACTGCAGAACTGACCCCAGCACAGTCCACATCTCCCCGTCACTCTGCGGCATGGGGCGGACCCTGGATATGAGGCCGGTCCTAAGGACGGCCCAGCGCCTCTTGTCGGGCTCCCTGCCTGCATTTGCACAACAGGAAGGACACACCTGTTTTCACTTTAAGGAAAAGCAGGAACTTTAGATTAAAGGGTAAATTATCTTCCTGAAGAGTTTGTGTTCCATCTGCTTGTTGGAAAAGCCTGCTTCTGCTCCCTGAGCTGAGACAGAGCATTGCCAGGCCAGCCCCATGGTAATTCCGGTAATTCCATTAGCATCACACACACGGTAATGAGGCAGCTCCTGTCCCGGGTTGCGCCCCCACTGAGTTAATCTGCTCTCCTGCCAATAGAAGGACACAGCCAATGGGCCCAGCGGGGCTCAGGGGAAGGAGGGTGGGAAATAACCCTATTTCTTGATGACTTATCCCTTGTGCTTGGATGACTCCGGCTAAAGAGACCCTGTGGGTGCTGCCCTGAGCTGTGTGGGGGCCTGGTCTCCCCTTCCAGGGCTTTCCTCTGGCTCCTTTCTCAGAGCCTCTCCTGGTCTGATTTTTCGTAGCACTTCACAGAACAAAAGAAATTGGACACAATAGAAACAGCACGATATCTCGCACTTGGGATGTGATGATGTGTAGGGGCCCCGGGCGGGCGGCCCCAGCACCGGCCACTTGGGCAGGAAGACGATCCAGCAGCCGCAGGACCAGCTCTTTACCTCCCCCTCAACCTCCTAAGAAGAATTCCGATAGAGGACCTGCTCCGGGAGGAGTGTGGCTGGCGTGGGTGACCCGCACTGTGACGGGAACCAGGTCGGGGGAACGGGGGGTACCTAGGGCCTGTTGGATCCCAGTCCTCAGGGTCCCATGGCGTCTCGGCGGCCGCAGATGTCTGTGAACCAAACACTGACTTTCTCACCCTCCTGGGCATTGCGTTCCTTCCCTCTGACGTCCCAGCCCTTTCTCCTGAGCTCACGATGACACAGGGACCTCCTCGTGCCCAAGTGTCTCTGGAATTTCCACACTCATGCCATTACATTTGATTTCCTCCTGTGAATCTGTCTCATGTCAGTGTGACTCTAGTCTGGCCAGAAGGACCTAGAAGGGGACGGGGAGTCTTGCTCCCTGACAGATGCAAAACAGATACATCATTTTTTTAACATTTCTAATAGCCACTTAAAAAAAAAAGGAAAAAGAAATAGGGGAAACCAATTTCAATAATACTTAGTCCAGTTTATCTAGAATGTTCTTGTTAAAACACGTAATCAATATAAAAGTCACTAATAAAATGCTTTCCATGATTTTCATACAGAGCCTTTGGACTCTAACATGCATTCGAATTCCCTAACGCATCTCTGCCTCCCCTCCCTGCCCTGTCCCAGTGCCCCGCAGCCTCAGGTCAAGGCCTCACTCACCATGACCCTGTCCTCCGGAACCACTGACGCATCTTTCCCTCCTCAGAGTTCAGAGGGTAGATTGTGGGGTCAGAGCACCCAGGTCACACCCTCCCCTCCTCCTCATTGGCGGGTGACTTTGGGAAAGCTCCAAGGCTTGGTTTCTTCATCCATAAAAATAATGTCTCAGTAGTATTTCCTTCACGGGTACAACAGGTCATGGTACTTCTCAGAAGTGCTGAGTGAACACTCCCAGAGATCATGGTGTGTGGACACGTCTTGGGGTGGGGACTTCAGGACAGAGCCTTGTCTGGCCCCACACCCTAAACATCAGCACCACCTGCTACTTCTCTCCCTCCCACCCCACCCCCTCAGCCATCTTTCTCACCTGCTGGTCTCCTTCTCCACCAACATGATCTTTCCGTTTCTGCCCAAACCTCTCCTGAGCTTTCCGTCACCATATTGAATTCCTACAATTTTCCTTACTACCTCCTTATTAAGGTGCTCACTATAGCACCAAAAAGATCTTCCTCTTTTCTGAATTGCTCTGAAACTTGTTGATGGGATCCCACCACCAAATATTGAATCGTCTGTGCCACATTCTCTGTGTATTTTAAACACACGCATCTATTTCCAACAAGAGTGAAGGGTTCGCTACCTTCCGTATGTTCCAAGGACTCTAGCGGGTTCCATGTTACCAATTACTGAGGGGTAGAATGGATGATGTACACAGGGCTTGGCATCATGGTTTCATAAGTGTTTATTGTTCAGGAGAGATCTGGATCCCACGCTTTAGTCACTTGGAGCACATGAATCCAGACAACTGCTTCATTGGAGACAAAAATCGTCACAGGCGGATGCACGCTGCGGTTCTGGGGCTAGCAGTCTAGGGTTAGTGCAGGTGAAGGGCACGGTGCCCTTGCTTCAGACGCCAGCTGCAAGTTTAGGGGTCCCCAAAGCCCACCTGTATGTCCAACCAACAGGCTACAAATCTGAGTGTTTCATTACCTTCTCTGTTGCAATAATTCACTAGAGTGTCTGACTTGAAGAACTCAAGCAGGTGCCACACGGATGATCAGGTTTTGTTATAAAGGATACAGATCAGGAGCAGCGTCCTGAAGAGACACATGGACAAGGTCCGTCAAGGCCCCAAGCATGGAGCTCGTCCCATGGAATCAGGACATGCCAGCTTCCTGTCTGGTGATGAGGGTGGTGAGTTCACCAACCAGGAAACTCCCCTCAGCCCAGGTATCCAGAGTTTTTATTGGGGTTTTGTCACAGAGGCATGATTGGTTGAAACACTGGGCACAGGATGGAACCCCATCTCCAGAGCCCCTCCTTCTGCCCACATGGGGCAGCTGTCACTGGGTAGGAGCCCCAACCCCATCCTCATGTACTTGGTCTTCCAGCACGGCCAGCCCCACCCCGAGACTATCCAGGTCCCACCCCGAGTCACCTGGTTAGCAGGTGCTCAGATGTAGTCCCAGAGCCACCATGAATATCAAAGATGTCCACGCCTACCACTCGGAAACCCAAAGTGTCTGAAGCTCCCTCCCCACGCCCGGGGATAAAAAGCAGACCCATTATTTATTATGAACAGCCTGTTATTCAAAATGCATTGGAAATTGATTTCTTGTTCACTGTCATTTCTACTAAATCAAGAATTATTAAGTTCTCGGTTCTCTCTAAAATTATGAAATAAGTTTTCCACAGGAACCCACACTTCGTACGTATTAACGGCGATACTCCCAGAGTCATGGGGCGAGCGCAGTCCGCACAAGGCAATGGAAGGAGAGAACGCTGCACCGCTGACGCAGGTGAAAATAAGGAAACCCACACGCACGCTTGTTTACAACAAACACGATTAATCTGATACAGAAAACCCTCTCTGTGGATATATATTTTCCAGCCTGAAGGTACGAATTTTTCCCCGAACCGTGCGTCAGCCTGGGGAGAAGACGCGTCGGCACCGAGGGTAAGTAAGACTGTTCTCGCGGATTAGCGGGTGAGGTGGTGAGTCGGGAGGTCGTGGTGCTGTCTTTTCTCACCGCGACCACATTACAAGAAACGCGAAGGAGGGAAGAATGTGTGCTGGAAGTCTGCAGCTTTCCCCCAGATCGCTGCCGTTTATGGTCTTCTTGTTATTAGGATGGAAGGTTGAATCAAAAATCCTCTGTAACCTGGAGGCTTCCTGGCAGGGCGGGAGACTTCAGACCTGATGACTGTGATTCACGTGCGGAACGTCGGACGTGCTCCACAACTGCCTTCGCTTCTGCCCGAGGCTTCTGTTGACCACGTCCGGGACACAACACGGGGTTTTCAGATTCCGTGACACAGCCCTCTCCATTCACAACTTCTGCTTTTGAGAGAAAATAAATAAGTCACTTTCTGGAGGCTTCCGTTGATTCGAGCTCTGTTTCAGGCAAGTTTATCGAGGTGTACCAGCATCACGCAAAAGAAGAAAATGGGGGTGTCTGGGGGCTCAGTTGGACAAGTGTCTGCCTTCGGCTCAAGTCGTGATCTCAGGATTCTGGGAACGAGCCCCAGGTCAGGTATCAGATGACACTCAAACCCCATCAATAAGCTGGAAAATGTCTCGTCTGCGATCGTGGAATTATCACATTCATAAGAGGTAGACGTGGATTACCACCTTTCAAAAGAGTTTTGACGAGATGTGGAGGTAGGACATGAGATTTTCCTCCATGGAAATCCTCTGCTTCTTGGAGAATCTGGGCTTCACAGGAAGCTTCGCGTCGGGGAGAAGGAGGCGCAGGCCCCGGGGGCCATGTGACAGGGAAGACGTCCCTCATGGCTCAGCTCCGCCACTGGGTCTTGCTGACATGTGGGCGAGGCGAGCCCTGTGACTAGAGGCCCTACTGTCCCTGTGTTGGGTGCAGCTGGAGAGCTTTCTGGGGAAGAGAGGCTCGTCCTGCCGCGGACACCTCGGGGCTGCCTCTCACGCATTCCTGCAGGTGGAGTCCGGTGGAAACCAGTGGAAAGAGTTCTTTCTATTTCTCTTTGAAAAGGAATCTGAGGCCTCTTCCTGCACGATGGAATCGTTGTACTCTTCCCCGCGCATCCTCCAAAGACGACTAACAACCCAGACGCTATTTATGTTGCCCACAGGGAAGACTCTCCAGGAAAGAGAGGAAGGTGCCCTGGCCAGGCCTCTCAGGACCTAGGAAGCAGGCAGTGCTGAGCACTCTGGGGTTGCTTTCAGCCTCACACACTCCCACTTGGAGCTGAAGAAGCCGGGGTCCCACTTCTGCTTCCAGGCCAGGTGGGGAGCCTAGACGTCCATCCTCACTTGGCTGCAGGGAGGCTCCCCAGCCCCACCAGGGGTGTTACAGAAGGCCAAGTAGGGAGCCAGACTTCCAGCTCACGGGGCTGTCCCCAAGCCTGCCCCTCCGTAAGGTGTCAGCGGAGGCCATGCCTGGTTGCACCCCTTCCCGGCCCCTCCTCACTGGAGTGGTGCGGGAGGAGGTGTGCTGGGGAGGCAGGACTTTAGCCCCCACCAAAGTGTGGTCAGTGGGGGTCATGAGGATCCATCACAAGGGATTCCTCCCCATCCCAGCCACGGAGGAACCGTGAAGACCCAGCAGGAGCCAGAATCCCACGCCCCTCCAAGCCGTGGTAAGGACCCCACCTTATGCATGGATGGAGCCTGATGGGAAATGGACTTCGGTCCGCACCTGGCATGAACGAGCTGGTATCGCCTCCTTCTTAGCTGCTCGGGCAATGTCGGTGGAAACCAGCCAACGCGGAATATTTAAATAGTATCCAGAATCTCAAACATAATAGCCCAGTGGTCAGGCCAGTAGAAAACCATTCATCATACCAAGACCCAGGGATCTCTCAAACTGAATGAGAACACAAAATCAATAGATGCTGAGATTGAGGGGCACGATGTTCGCGTTATCGAAGATTTTCAGTCAGTTGTCGCAAATAGGCCTCGATGAGCTATTAGGAGCACACCTCAAACAAATGAAAGAAGAGGACATTTCAGCAAAGAAATGGGTGATTTATGGAAGAAACAAAGGGAAATTCTAGGACTGAAAAATACGAGACAAAGCGAAACTCTCAGCAGCATCAGGGAGGGGACGGAGGGACCATCAGGTTCTATCGTACCTAGAAGTTCTGTGCAACGCAAAAGCAAAACAGTGCAGTCATCTACAGTGAATGACAGAGAGAAAAGAGACAGGAGCCTTGCGCCTCGGGGCTCAGGACAGTAACAAAGCACCAGCTCGGGGAGGGCGAGCTGGAGAGGCGCTCAAAGGAAACAGGGCTGAAACTTCTCTAATCTGTCAAAAGACAAAACTGGAGATTTAAAACCCGAGCACATCTTGAATGGGAAAAACTGAAAGAAATACGCATCAAGACACGTCCTGGTCCAACTCAGCAAAATTGAAGGCCGTATTTTGGAAGCAGGGAAGGCCGGTGGACATTTTACACAGGAGGGCGTGGGAAGCCACTGGGATGAGCAGGGTTTTCCTCCAGAAGCACCGAGGCCACAGGACGTGGGTGTTAAGTTTTCCAAACCTGACAAGAAAGAACGGCCCACGCAGAATCCACTCCCAGCAAAAACATCCTTCGAGAATGAAAGGCAATGAGCACCTGTCCGTCCCAGGTGGTGGGACACGGAGAGTGTCACCCCAGCAGAAGGACTCAGCGATGTCCTCTAAACAGAAAGGGGATGACAAGAGAAGAGCGTGGGGTCCGGGGAAGGAGTCAGAACACGGCAGGGAGCATATCCGCACAGACGGCGGACTGTTTGGCAGTTTCTCTGTTATAAAAAGGAAGGCGAGAACTAAGTGTGTAGCTCCCACGTGACCCAGCGATTTCGCTCGGGGACGTCAATCCCAGAGGTCCCCGTGTAAGGCTGCACACGCACGTCCGTGGTTTCCCGACACGGACCCAGACAGGGGGCAGCCAGATGTGCCGGGTGGGCGAACCGCGGACACACCGTCCCCTCCGCACGCCGGGCACGTCAGCAGGGAGCTGGAACGCACTTTGCTGCACACAGCGGCCAGCGTGAATCCCCAGGAAATCCCGCTGAGTGGGAAAAGAACACCGACCCCCAAGGGCAGGTGCCGAGTGGTGCAGATTCTGGGCGGGGGGTTGCCAGGGGCTCGGGAGGGGCGTGTGGGGTTTGAAAGCCTCATGTGAGCTGGATCTTTATGGTGCAGGAACCGCTCTGCGTCTCAACTCCATCCACACTGGTGTCAATTATAATTGTGCAAGATGGGAGCTTTGGGAGAAACAGGCCCTCTGCGTATTCAATCTACCACTGCCTCGAATTAGAAAGCGGAACTGAACTCGGGGGGGGGTCTGTGTTATTCTGCCGAGCTCGGGCGAGGACCGTCCGCTGGCTCGCACACCCTCCCTCTGCACGCGCTTCTGAGACGTGGGTCCCCAGCCTCGCGCCGGCCAGGGAGGTGTCCTCACTGGTGAGCTCACTGACCGGTCCCCGCACTCAACTCCAGGAGCTCCCTGGCTCCTTGACAACAACAGCCAAAATTAAATTCTGGAAATGTATCACGAGTGGAGGTTTTCGAGAATCAGCGTTTTTAGCATTTACTGCTGTAAGATGAGAGGCCACAACAGCTGGATATCCGAAATGACAGGTCACCGTGCCCACGTGCTGCCTCCTGTCCGAGCCACGGGAGCCCAGCCAGGGGCCTTCTCATCCATGCCTCCTGCCGGGCACGCTTAACGTTCGCTTTCCTCTGTGATTTGCCCAACTAAGATTTGTGTCAGTTATTTTGCGTGAATTGGAAGTCCGTCTTGGCATGAGAAAACCGAGGCTTAAGGACATTTCGTACACGATGTCACCATTTGTCTTTATCATCAGGTCCATTTCCAGTACGACCAGGCACAACCGTGTGCAGACCACTCTGGGCGTGAGTCAGGGGACCAGGCATTCAGCCCGGTCTCAGACGCTCGCGCCAAGCAGAAGTGACTGGAGGACCACTGAACTCTGGGGCTGGAATGACGTCTTTTCTCAGATTTCCAAAAAGGAATTCTCTGTAGAGGATTTTTTAGACTTGCCTGAGTGTGATGTGCTTGGAAGGGAAAGGGGGCGAAGTGCTGACGCCCTTGGAGAACAGAAGCTATGTGTCGGGTTTGGGGCAAGTTTGTGCCCGGAGGCCCAGGCGTCCCCACTCACTGTGTCCCTAAGGCGCTGCCCTGGTCCCCAGCACTTCCTGGCCCACACGCGGCTCTCCGAGAAGCCCGCATTAGTCTCCCTGTAAAGTGACCCAGCTGTAAAATGACAGGAACTGGAATGGGACATCTGGGCGGCACTGTGGGTTAAGCGCCAAATCTTGATGCTGGCTCAGGTCATGGTCTCAGGGTCGTGGAATCAAGCCCTGCGTCGAGCTCCATGCCCAGCAAGGAGTGGACTTGAGATTCCCTCTCCCTCTGCCCTCCCTCCCCCAGCCTGACCCTGGGCACTCAGGGTGCCCTCTCCTCCTCCAGCTTGGTGGCCCCTTTCTGAGATCTCTGCTTCCATGTGTGGGAACACATGGTGCAGCCCACAGCAGCCCATGTCTCTGTCCATGCTGCTTGCTCTGCCTGGGACTCTGGCCTACTTCTTGTCCACCAGGAAAACTCCTGTGCATACCTCAAGACCCGCTGCAAACACAGAAAGCTTTCCTAGATTTCCTCAGTGCCTTGGTGTCCTCCTCCTCTAGTACAGGGCACGTGGCTCACACCCTCACAAAGAACATTCTTGAAGACAAATATCTCTGAGCATCCTGACTCTCCCTGTGAGAGGGCCTCTGGGGGAGGGCCCCCAGCAGCTGGCGTCTGGCCCCTCCACAGGAGGGATGTGGAGTGCTCTACAAAGGAAGGAGGAAGGAGTGGAGCGTGGCTGGAGGCCACTGTCCACATCACAGGGACCAAACACAGAACAGCAGTGGCCAGCACAGGCAATGCCACTTAGGCTGGGGACAGTGACCGACGCTTCGGCAGCTGGAGGCACCCCATGCTGGAGAATGCACAACCTTGCACCCACTCCTTGGTTCCAGTAGGACCCCCACCTTCTGCCTGTCAGAGCCACGGTGCAGATCACAGCTGTGGGAGGTCCCGGCCTTGTGGCTGGCCCCTCCTGGTCATCTGCTCCCCCTGCAGACGGGGAGTGAGGGCCCTGGGGGCCCTGAGGTCGTGGGGACAGGAGGGAGTAGCATGGGCTGACGGCAGTTCAGCTGGAGGGGTCCAGAAGCAGGGTGGGCCCCTGGGAATCAGTTTCTGGCCTTCCAGAGAGGTAGCTGGCCTAGGCCCCCTCCCTGCTCCCCCCATGCCCCGGCCTCCCGGGAGAGGGCCTGCTGCAGGGTTCAGTGGGCAGGATGATCACAAGTCTCTTTCAGGAGCCAGCCCCCAGGGTCCTTGTCCTGAGAGGTGTCTCTCTCCAAAGGTCACACAGAAGCCTCCAGACCCAAAGAGCTCGTTCCCCTAGTAAGTCAGAGCGGAGTGTCCGTCATCCCTCGGCTGGACATGTGCGCTGCATGCAGGAGTCAACGGGCAGCTTCGATTTTGTTCCCCAGAACAAATCACAGCGGCCTCATTTTGGTCTCCACTGGAGCCACTGGGACACCATCTGGAATCCCAGCAGCCACACTTCAGAGATTACAAACCACGTCCCATCCATGACCTAAGTAATCTTCCTGGCCATTCTCTGCACTTCACAGGTGGAAACGGCGGCTCTCGGCCACTGTCCCAGCCCCACAATTGGCTGTCCCTTATCTGGATCCGGGCATGGCTGGCAGGTGCTGGCAGGTGCACGGAGCAGGGGGCGCTCCCTCTTCTGGACGCACCCAGGCCCTGGGTTCTCAGGAAGCACAGTGCGAGCCCCCAGACGGCCAGGATCAAAGCCCCCTCGTGGGACAGGACTGAGTCTCTCCTTCCTCCAGAATTGCCCCTCGCGAGATTCCATGGGCCCCGTCTGCCTAGTGGCTGATAACACGTCATTTCTACGGAGAAAAAAAAAAAAATGCCCACAATTGTGTTTCGATCATAAACATAAAATAAACTTAAAGGGGGAAAACTGCCCGGAAAATTAAGATCTATAAATGTGTAATGTTGTATGATGAGAAGCTTCTGTAGTCAGCAGAGAACAGGACAGAAATACTTGATTTTTGCGGGAGGCTGATGACGGCTGCTCGTTGGGGGGGCCCATTTGCAGGGTGACTTTGGGGGTTTGAAACTCGGGGAGGCTCCCTAGCTCAGCCGTGGAGCCCTCTGCTCTCTATGGGAGGCGCTCACTGGCTTTCTCTGCCGTCCTATTATTTTTGGAAAGTGATACACACTCGTGAGAAAATATAAAGAAGAAACATGTTTCAAAGACCTGCGGTGCCGTAAGCCAGGGGCAAGCACTGTTCGGCTCATCTGCATTTTCTTCTGGTCTTATGCACATATATTTACATAATGGAGATTATACTGCATGTGCAATTTTATATCCTGATTTTTTCCACTTAATATTGCGTAGTAAAATTTTTTACGAGGCGTTGACAATTTTCAAGAATTATTTTCGTGGTTATGTAATTATCTATTGTATGATCTGGCACACTTTAATTATTCCCCTATTGTGGGACATAGGATTTTTGCGTTTTTTCACTGTGAGGATAACATTGTGATGAGCACCTTGTGAAGAGGTGTTTGAGGGTCACGAAGTCGGCTTCCTGAGAGCAGATCCTGAGACCAGGAACCTCTGAGCCACATGGGCTAAGTCAAGGAACACGGCCAATGAGGACTCCCTGCACGCTTCCCTCAGGGTCGTGACTATTCCCACTATTTGTAAACTTTACTAATTCAGTAAGTAACAAATGTCTCGCTCTTGGGATGAATTGTCTCTCCCTATTCACCAGCAAATTTAAATAATTTTTACGTGTGTTTCTCAACAATCTCCTTGTAAGTAATCTACTCATTTCCTCCGGCTACTTTGCGGTCGAGGAACACGAGAGACGTTTAATTTGTTAATTGCTCAGGAGTTTTTGACTCTTGGAAAAGTGACCACTGTCTGTGTTTTTGCAGATCTCCTCCCCGAGCCCTGCCCCCGGGATCGCAAATCATTTAATATGCTTTTAAAATAATGTTTTAAATATTCATTTAGTCATACCCAGAAGCAAATAATTCTCTTATGATTTTTTTTATTGTTTACATACTTCAACCAAACACACATCGAGCAACAACTTCCTACCACCCAGATCTCAATCTCCTGGAGCTCCTTTCTTTTCCTTTCCTCTGGGCTGTGTGTCTACGTTTCACCCAGTGGAGCATTTATGTTCTATGACCACAGAGTGTAAGAACCCAAAGGACCTTTGTTTTCTTTTTTTCTTCTCTTTTTCTTTTCTTTTCCTTTCCTTTCTTTTCTTTTTTCTCCTTTTTTCTTCTTTCTTTCTTTCTTTTTTTTTTTTTTTTTTACAGAATAAGGAATTGCTTGGTGGGGTACCTGACAAATGCATCCCTTCCCAACTGATTGGTGGTTCCCACTGCATCTGGAGCCCTGAAACAGCTGGGTCTTTTTTTTTTTTTTAAAGGTTTTATTTATTTATTTGACAGAGATAGAGACAGCCAGCGAGAGAGGGAACACAGGCTGGGGGAGTGGGAGAGGAAGAAGCAGGCTCCTAGCGGAGGAGCCTGATGTGGGGCTCAATCCCATAACGCCGGGATCACGCCCTGAGCCGAAGGCAGCCGCTTAACCGCTGTGCCACCCAGGCGCCCCTGAAACAGCTGGGTCTTAACCTGTTTCACTGACACACCAGTTCTTTCAAAAACATCACACTCTACGAATCATTACAAGATTATGACATCTGAAGATCTTCTCCCCAGTGGTCCCAGCTCTTTTCACTTTTTGATTGTATTCAAACTCGTATTGTCTGGCAACCAGGTCTAAGTAACTATCTGGGGTTGGGGTTGGGCGAGAACAAGAAACGAACGTTGCCCCTCCCCTCGCCTGGATGGCACTTCACGGTGCACTCAGTCACATGGAGTGCGGTGTCGGATGTGGGCACGTCTGTCCAGCTCTTAGACCACACCCCACTCGAAGCTGCAGACTCGCCCCTGCCCTGCCCGTCTGCCCTCTGCCTGAGAAGGGCACCGTCCGTGGACACTCTCTCGGGGACCCAGGTCTGCTCTCCTCCCCTGGGGCTCCCCCATGCATCTGCCCACGAGCCCTGGAGTGACTGGGGCAAGGCAATGCCGCCTCTCTGAGGACATCTCTGAATCTAGGGAACCAGGTCTGAGAGTCACAGTTTGTGGGACAGAAGCTGTCCAGGTGTGAGATCTCTGCTGCTGGACAATCTTTTTGCTTCTTGGGCCTTCGATGTTGGGTCCCTGAGGGTGCCTTCCAAGGACCGGAATCAGACTTAGAGCACCTTTCTTAATCTAGCCAGTGCACGGCATGAGTCCGGACAGTGAGAAATGTTATTTCTGATACAGAAAGCAGTGAGAGTGAGAACACACATGCAGAAATCGTGCTAAGGATTGCTGAAGTGTGGATCTTCATCGAGAAACCTGGACACTCTGAAGAAATCAGCAGTGACGTACACCCTTCTTCTGTGCCCTGGCTTCCGGTCACGATGCGAACACGATAACGCCAAAGACTAGCAAACATGCAGATAAAAGGTGGCCAGTTTAAAAAAAATAGGAAAGAGATTGTATATTGTATGTGTGCCCTGAACTGAGTTCACAAGAGGAAACTTCAGGCTCGAGCAGTGATAACACATTGAAGAAACTTTGTTGAGAGTTTTAAAGCAAACCTTCTGAGAGGAACACAGGAGTCAGAGTGTGTTAACAACTCAGAATAAAACTGTACCGACTTCCTTCCGAGGTAGTGCATGGCTCTGGTCAGTGGGAACCCCCGATTCTACTGTGCGAAGGAGCAGAAGAGAGGAGCCCTTACCTAATTCAGATTGCTGTGTACAGAAGAGGCGTGTTGCTTACTTGCTGGGCTCCCCAGCAGAAAGGGGGGTGTCTGCTATTCCACACAAGTTAGGGATGGAGAAGCCAACCACATCTCCATGAACGACCCCCCAGAACCCGCAGGGCTCCCCAACCCCCAGGACCTCCCTGGGTTGTGGGAAGACACCCGGGAAAGGGGTGTCTGGGTGCCAGCGACTGTGTGGGGTTCCCAGTACTTGGAATTCCACCTCTCAGTGTCCATAGAGCCGTGGGGCCAACCTTGAGACCCCACCGAGGCGAGCCCCTGACATGTGGCTGTCTTGTGGGTCCTGTCCCGTTCCTCTGAACCACAGTTGCTGAGGCCGTGTCAGCACAGGACAGTCTTCTCTCCAGGTTTCAGTGGATGGGGATGCTGGTCAGACGAGGAATGGTGCTTCCTGAAAGGTCCCCCGGACGCTCGCAGCCCCTAAAGGGCAGGTGCAGGTCAAGAGTGCCAGGGACACTTTCTGGGCACTCCCTAACCCACTCTTGCCACAAGCACCTGCTGTAAGAACAGTGGGTCCAGGAAGGAAGGTGAGCTTGCCGTAACACAAAACCAGTGTGCGGCACCGAACCTGGGAATTAACAACATAGCTTCTGAAGAGCTTAACCCCGACCCCCAGTGAGTGAAGCTGGAGCTTAGGCTCACCGGGCATAAGCCTGAGGGCGATGCACACCGGGGGACGTGGCACCCGAGACCTCCTCCCATCAAAAGTCTCTGTAGGACCTGTGCGTCCCTGGGACACGCTTCCATCCGAGCGTGTCCACCGGCCATGGGCAGGGCCCACGTGCATGTAGGACACAGACAAGCTGCCGTCAGTTCCTGCAATCTTGTACCGCTTTCCACCAGGTGGGCCCAGGCCCCCAGGACCAGTTCATGATCGACGCAGCAACAAAAAAAATGCTCAATTCAATAGGAATTGGTGGTAATATCCTGACATGATCAACTATCCTGCAGTCCCACAGCCACGCTCAGTCTAACGAGGGCACCTGCTAAGACAGGTGTGCCCCGCGCCCTCGCCTGGGGGGCCCGGCGCCAGCCCGAGGGTCAGGAGGGAGCCACAGAGGCATAGGAAGGAACCTCCGTCTGCAGCGACCAGACAGAATCCCTGGGAACCCCAGCAGAATCGAAAACGAAGTTGAAGTCACCAACACTAAGCTAAAGCCAAAACGTACAAAAGCAAACAAATTAAATAGTAGCGAAGTTTCAGGATATAAAATTAAAATAATAAATAGCCTTCACAGATACAATGACTACATAGAAAAGACAGTGGATACGAAATCATTTAAATAGTAATAAAAAGAGAAAAAATACATAAAAATAAACTTAACAGAGCTGTGAACTTACAGGAGAAAAACTTTTATATGTCTCTTAAACAATAAAGTTAGACTTACCTACATAGAGAGACACCTTGTTCTTGGGCAGGACTATTCAAAGTTATGAAGACACCTGTTTCCTCAGGTTAACATATAAATTACTGGGATACCAATAAAAATGCTAATTAGGTTTTTTTCTGAAACCAAACAAGTGGATTCTAAACTTCACACGGAACGCAAAAGATCTGAAAAAAAAAATTAAAAACAGAGCAATGAAGGGAGACTTATTAGGTATTAAAAATATGATAAAGCCTCTGTGATTTAAACAGTGTAATACTGGGACATAAATCAACAGACCAATAGAAGAAAACAGAAATCCATAAATAAACCCAATTACACGAGGAAATGGAGCGTGTACCAATGGCAGCATCTCCAAAAGCCCTGGGGAAAATATAGGTGTTTTTCGGGGTGCGAGGGACCTGAGACCCCCTTGGGGAATGGGCTGGTTCCTGCAGGACGGTCCGACAGTAAAAATGGATCCATGGAGTGTGAGGAGAGAGTGGGGTGAACTCCTTTTTAGCCTGGAGGTCAGAGAAGCTTTTGTACTTGAAACTCAAGACGCAGAGGCAGCGAAACAGAAGATTGAGAAATGCACTGGCGGACTTCTCCGTTCTGTAAAATCACTACAAAAAAATTCAAGGTAAATAGGAAATATTCACAACTTTACTCATAATGGAGAGTAACGCCGTAAAACCACAGGCCACCCCATTCGTCACCCCACAGAGTGACCCTCCGGGTGGCAAGTTGGCGTCTGGAGCACCGACTGTGGCCTCCCCGGGGAGGGGGGCACTCACACTTTGGGCCAGAGACGCACTTGTAGGAATTCCCCTCAAAGAGCAACGTCCTCTCAGGGGAGCCGCACCTGCACGAGGTGGGGACTACGGGAGGCACCCCGGGCCCAAGGCCACGCGCAGGGACCGTGGTGCTGATTGCGGACCGTGACGAGGACCCTCTCTCCACCCCCACTGGGGATGACCCGCTTTACTTTTAAGGGAGGAAAACGACGTGCGAAAGAGCGTGCATGGTGTGCAACTGCGTCCTTGTACAGACGGACCCGCGGAAAGCATGGGGCGTGAGGAGCGTGCAAATCGGTGGCAGGTGGGGCTGAAGTGGGGCTTCTCCGCTCAATCTGTGCTGCGGTTTTGGAACTGTGTCAATAGTGCACACATGCAGGAAATGGTAATCAAGAACGAATGGGGGGGTGCTGGGCGGCTCAGTCGGGTGACGGCCTGACTCTTGAGCTCAGCTCAGGTCTTGGTCTGAGGTTGTGAGTTCGAGCCCCACATTGGGCTCCGCTTTAAAAAAAAAGAGAGAGAATGAGAGAAAAAAGCAAGCCATAAAACTGAATTCAAAGGGAACTACATGGACCCCAGTGTATATCAAATCCATGAGGAAAGTTACACAGAAAAGTCACATAATGCCTGTTAAATTGCGTGCTCTGTTTGCCCCTAGCGGGACATAGTCTGGGAACAGCAGCAACAAAGTCTTGGATTTTAACGAGATTTGTTGTTGAAGGGCCAGTGGTGTTACGTGGTATGTGTGGCATTGTGCGATGACCTGGGAAAGGGGGCGCTTGCTGGGGGGAAGGGAGATGAAACGTGGATGGTGGAGGTCTGGTGTGAACCCGCCCTCGGAACACAGGGATCAGTGTGAACCATGATTTTAAAGATACACTTTTGAATTAAAAAGATACATATGGGGCGCCTGGGTGGCACAGCGGTTAAGCGTCTGCCTTCAGCTCAGGGTGTGATCCCGGCGTTATGGGATCGAGCCCCACATCAGGCTCCTCCGCTATGAGCCTGCTTCTTTCTCTCCCACTCCCCCTGCTTGTGTTCCCTCTCTTGCTGGCTGTCTCTATCTCTGTCAAATAAATAAATAAATAAATAAAATCTTATAAAAAAATAAAAATAAATAAAAAGATACATATGAAATTCCATAATTAGCTAAAGGAATTGCATGTATGTCCACACAATCCCCTCTATCTGCACAGTAAAAGGAATCAGGGTTCCTGGCTCCCAGCCGTGAGGGCCTTGGGTGAAGCCGAGACATCTCATTATTCCCGAAAAACCATGACACATGGCGAGAAGACACAGATGGCCACCCCGAGAGCCTCCCACTGGTCAAATCTGGGACAATCTGAGCACCACAAGGAATGCTGGTGACAGTGGCCGAGGCCACAGATGGACGGGCCTGGAACTGCCCCGGGCTCCGCGGGACCTGGAGTCTCTCTGGGCACGTCGCCGAAGGCCGTGTCCTCTGCTGGTCGGTGCGGCGTCTCGTGTCCCCATCGCGCCTGCCCGCCTGCCGTCCGCTTGCCCCTCTGTCCCCGGCCATGCTTTTTCTTCAGTGCCCAGTAGGGGACTCTTCAGAAACATTCACCTCCTAAGCCCAGTCCCTTGGGAACATATGCTGGTAATATTGTTCAGCGCGGATCCACGGCTCAGGACCCCGTTTACACAGCAGCTACACGATGTTCCATGTTTATGTGCTCATTACATAAAACATTATGGCAAAATAAAATTAATATTTTAAAAGGACATTATGCATTTAATAATTTCTGTGCACAAATGATCTCACACGCATTTTCCAGCATGTGTAGGTGTGCAGAAACTACGGGGGCTCTTGTTGCACGAACACATGCCCAGGCCCTGCCACGCCACTGCCTGCCGTCCGGTCTTGTAACCTGGTCCTGGACAGATCGCCTGCCCTGCGGCACCCTTGTTCCTTCCACACACTGATGTCCGTAGCTCAGACCGTGCCGTGAGTCGCCACAGCCTCTGTGCTTTCAGATCATGAGAATTCAAAGCACCTGGACCCAGGTCCTTGGTGCCAGTGGGACAGTGGTCCCTGCACCCAGACAGCCTACACCCAGCTCGAGCTGCCTCCACCCGAATCCACCCAGCCCAGTGCCCAGTGCGGCCCACTTGTCTAGGCTACACTTGTTCAATGCCGTCCAGGTAGTTGAGGAAAGCAGAAGAAGATGGCAGGGATATGGGGCTCATGGCAACAAGGCACGAGCGCCCCAGAGCAACAGGTCCTCAAGGACAGAAATGGCCCTGACCTTGTGGGACAGGTCCCGTGGGTGAAGTTCTGGGGAAGTGGGGCCTCAGAGCCCCACGGAGCAGGTGCCCTGCCTGTGGCCTCGGCCTCCAGTGACTCTCTTGGAAGGGGAAGGGTGCCCCTGCATGTGTCCCTGCAAGACAAAAGAGACCCCTGTGGCCTCCGAGGACTGGCTCCCAGGCTGTCCATACCAAAGAAGGAGGGAGCCCAGAGACAAAGATTCCACCTGGAACCAGGCTGGTCCCCTGCATGCTCTGGGACGGGCCGGGGCAGCCTCAGAGGCCATGTCTGTCCGTGCATGGGACCCCTGTCTCCAGACCACACCCTCTGGCTTTACTCTGTTCTCAAAGCATTTCCAGCTCCTTCTTTCCAAATTCCACAGCAAGCTTCTGTCCTGACGGGGAGACAACTCTGAGCACTTGCTAACAAGAGACCCTGGTCACAGGGAGTGAGGGCTGGCATTACTGCAGATATCGAAGGCTCCTCACGGCTGGCGCTGGGCACCCACCTCCGGAACCCTCCCCCAACCCCAACAACAGGCGGATGCAGCCCTGACCACAGCGCTGGCACATGCAGGCCCCGGGGTGACCTGGGAGGCAGCCTCCGCTCATGTCCAAGTGCAGCCCTGTGGGCTCTGAAGGGCCGAGCCATCACAGGGGCTCAGCAAACCCTGGATGCAGAATGATCTACCCCACAGTCCACTGGAGACGAGAGCTCTTGTGTCCAGGGGTTTAGGACTACGCTCTTCCTGCGTTCCTAACTCCGGGCTGACCGAGAGAGCTCTCGATGCATTTCTCGTGCAGAAAAAAAAAAAAATCTTTCAATCAATCAATATTTTGTATGATGACTCTGCTGAGGTTATCAATAAGCATGTCTGAAGATGTGAATTCTGTCCTAATTTCATTATTGGACTTTCATCACAAATTCATATTTTGAGTATCTGATTCTAAAATGAGGAAAACCACAGGAAGGCTGGCTGACCTTGAATGGCGCAGGTCAGGACCCACATGGCCAGGCGGCGTCTGCACCTGCTGAGTCTCGTCTTCCCAGGGTCCCAGGTGGCAGTTCCCCACCAGACTTCACCTTGATGACAGCTAGTCTACACCGCACAAGAGATCTGCAGGAAGGAAGGTGAGCCAGCCCTTGCATGAGGACCCGGCCTGCCCAGCACGATGGGTTTCTGATGAGCTGTCTCAGACGCCAGCTTGCAGCAACGCGGGCTGGGCCCAGCGACCATGTGCACGGCTTTGCTGAAAGGTGGTTAGCCCTGTGACTTCTCTGAGCGAAAGTGATGTCTGGGCTTTGGCACCCAGGACACGACGCCTGTCCCCAGAGCAGCTCCCAGGTCCTGCAGCTCCTCGCGGCCGGTGCAGCAGGGCGAGGCAGCAGGACCCTCCCCCTTTATGTTGGGTCCCCTGTGGACAGGCTTCTCCACTCTGAGACTCCAGCAGGCACCAGGGAGCTAGAGCCACAGCCTGAGTCACGCCCCGGACTGTGACCATGGTGCCTCTCATGAGCTCAGTGGCGTTCTTCTGTTAGCACTGACCCTAGAATCCAACGGCTGGGGGTCTGAGGTCCCGGACCGCACAGGGAGGGGAGTACTCGCGGGACCCAGCTTTAGAGTCTGGTGGCTCCTGATGGAGGCTTGGGTGTCTAGGGGTCATTATTCTCGGTCCACTCTCCCATGTGTTTGAAAAACTCCATCTGAAGGCCCTGATTCATCGTTGGCCAGAATCCCACACCCCCACCTAAGTACACCGGAGCGCTGTTGCTCTGAGGAGCAAAGGATAAAGGTCCCCGCGCCCGGGTGTCCCCGCCCCTTGCATCCCTCCCCCTAGTCTGGCTCCTGCATGAAGCCCCTCATAGGTGGGCAGAGACTGCAGGAAATGCACGGTCCGGGCGGCTCCATCAATCACAGGGCTGGCCGACAGTGTCCCCTCGTCCCTTTACTGCTCTGTTTGGTGCCGGGACGGCTGGGAAGGCAATTCATGCATGAAATTCACAGAGGCTTCATCAAGCCCCAGGACTGTCGTGGGGTGGAGACCTCATCTGCTCCCCCAGAGTGTTGCTCAGGGCCCCACGGACACACGCCACAGCATGGCACCCACAAGGACCTTGGGATCTTGGCCACCTGTGGAGCTCCAGGTGCAGCTGGGCTCGGCTGTGCCCAGTCCTGCCTGCGATGGTCACCTTGCCTCGCTGGGCCTCCTCTGCAGACCAGGGTAGGGACTAAATCAACACAAAACAAAACCAAATGAGGGGACAGTGAGGGAGAGGTGGGGTGGCCTCCGTGTAGGGCCCAGAGCCAGGTCGCCATCCAGGGATCTGAGTTTAGGGCCCGGCCTGGACAGAGGTGGTGCAGACAGTGGGTCCGGCTCTCCACACCCGCTCCCAGGCCCAGGGGAGCTCAGGATGGGGCCACTGCTATGTGGCTGGGAGGGATGTGGGTTGGCACCATAGACGGCCAGTCCTGGCTGGCTGTGGGGTCAGCCAGCGCTGAGGCTTCTGCAGTGCCCCTGTGACCCAGGGGAGGCCAAAGCCGGGGACATGTGTGAGTCAGGCTCAGCCAACACAGGTGGAGCCTCTGGAAGTGACAGGGGGGAGCATTTCTTACAGGAGGTTGACCCCACAGCCGGGGAGGCTAGGCAGCGGGGCAGGGAAGGTGGGCAGTGGGGCAAGCAGATGCCCGGGACAGGCCGTCTCTCCACCTCCAAGCCCCCGACCTGGACAGCAAGTGAGCGCACGGTGTGGAGGAGCTGGAGGAAGGAGCCCGTGTGAGCCGGGAGTCCTCAAGGTAAGCCAGCAGGAGCCTGAGCCCCAAGCCGCCAGGGGCCCGTGCAGGCACCTCCTTCTCTGAGGGGACCCCAGGGACGCTCTTCCAGCCCAGCCATTGGCACAGTCACTCTCCCCACATCACTGGCTTTGACCTTGGCAGAGAATTCTGGAATTCAGAGCGGGGGGCTTAGAATGATGGAATACAGACCCTCACCCACCGGTGCCCTCCAAGGAGAATGGGGTGCTGCTGGCCTGTGCGCTGGTGTGCAGGGGGCTGGAGAGGCCGAGCACGCCCGCGCTGCCCACAGCCACCAACACCCCATGATTCGCCACGTCTAAGGAGCCCACCCTGTAACCAGCCTGCTTTCTCAGCCTGTGGCCAAAAGGGACTTTTAAATCCTAAATATTTTCATGTAAATTTGTCTTTAGACTTAAGCTAAAAATACAATGATGTTGGAAGGGAACACAAAGCTAAGAGGCTGATTTTTTTTTTCCTGAAGATATTTTCATTATTTGATAAGGATTTAAATGGATTTTAACGACCTCCCCAGATAGTTCTTTTTAAATGTTTTAATTTTAAGACCTCCCCGGCTTAATACATTATATGGTGCATAATCAGGTTATATATTCTCCATCCTATCTCAGCCTGAATAATAGGAAAATGGGATTATATGAATACCTCTGCAGGGGCAATTACATGCGGCAATCACTCTGTCCCCCTCGACTCGCCGTCTCCCTGCGTCCCCCATTCCCCCTCCACCTCCATGGGCGCAGGGCACCAGCCAACCCAGGACAGCCCAGAGCTGAGAGCCCTTTCCCGGGAACAAGGGTGTCAGGAGCGAACAAACACTTTCCCGCCGTGCAGGTGGGGTGGCTCGAGCCCGTTCTGTGCAGCCGTCCACACCCGCAGCTCCTCTTGCCCTGAGGGTTCCCACAAGAGGGGAGATGCTGTTTTGCAGCAATGAGCTTCTGAGAACTTCAACAGCCGGCCCAAGCTCACCTGCTGATCCCCAGACTCTGACCCCACGGGTTCTATTTAAACAATGCTGACCATCCGTCAGCCCTGGAGGGAAACTGAGGTCAGGCGTGGGCTAGATCTGCGGCTCTGAGCAGACTTCTCCTGCCTGAGGATATCCTGAGGGTCTTATGGGTGCTGGAGGAGACATAGCAGGTAGGTGGCTGGAGCTCTTAGCTCAGAGCCTCTGCTGATGTCACCTGACATCCTTACTGCTGGGGTCCCATTGAGCAGTGGCTAGACACTGGACTTTGAGGCAGCCTGCCAGTGCCCCTGTCCCAGGCAAAGCGCTCACTGCTTCTCTGACTCAGTTTGTTCATCTATAAAATGAGGGCAATGGTCTTGCTTCTTCCATGGGTCCATGTAAGGATTACATGAGTTGGTGCCTTGAAGCAAAATGCTTGGCAAGAGTCTGCAGTGAAGACGTGGGACCTACACTCTCGCCTTGAGTGTCATCCCACCCCAGAGCTTGATGCGCTGGGCCAGCCTGGTTACCTTCCCTACCGCTGCCTGAGCGCCACCGTGAGCTCCTGAGCGGGCAGGGGCTCTGTCTGCCCGTTCCTTCCCCCGGGACATAACTTAGTAGGTACTCAGTATTTGTCATTCCGCATCCCGACGTATGACTTGCTAGTTCTACCGTCCATGGGTAGAGACAAGGGGTGCTGGTGGGGTGTTCAGCAGCCCGTGACCCCACCGAGCCAGGAGCCCAGGATTTGCTGCCCTGACCTCATGGGAGAGCCCCTCGGCCACCAGGGTTCAGGCCGGCTGAGGAAGTGTGAGTTTAATGAATCAGCACGAGAAACAATTTACTGCAAGCTGCCCGCGCCCGAGGCTGCCAAGCAGGGGCAGAGCATGTCGGTCCTGCTTCCCAGTCACTGGGCGATGTTGATGCGTTCATAACAGAAGCGCTGGGGCCTTTATGGGCCATTTCCATTTCTAAAATATGGCTTAAGTTGCAAAGTGATAATGCATGTGGCAAAAAATATTTATTATGTGTAGGACTGTGATAAATATTTCTTTTATATCCTAAATAAAACCCCCAAATCCTGAGTGTTTAGTGGCCCTCTTTTATGTCTTCCCATTATGGCCCTGGCCCTGTGATTTAGCCAAAATTTAGTGGCGCGAACATGAGCTATGTGGAGCTCTCTCTGACCCTGGCAGTCGTCAGCCCTCCGCGCCAAGAGCCGGCTCTCCCGCCTTTGTCTGGAAGGAAGCCCGGCTCGAACGGGAAAGTGTCGGCCGCAGCACAGGGGAACAGCCTCACCAAACCTGGGGCGCTGGCCGCGCCGTGCGACGCGCCGCACTGTGCACTCAGGACCTGCCCCACAGTCCGCCTCTTCTCCTGTCTTGGAAGGCAGTGTAGTAAGCTGTAGTGTATAAAACCGAGAGCAGGTGAGGGCCGTAGGTTTGCAAATCCATTTGGATCCAGAGGGCATTTCAATTCTGTTAGTCTGAGCTGCAGAAACCGGGGGCCGCGGATCTGACGCTGGTGTTCAATGTGTGTGGGGGGAGGTCGAGGACGTCCCAAGGGCAGTAAAAGTGACTCATTGCTCGACACAGCTTGCCCGCAGATGCACTGAAAGCAGCACGTGGGAGCCCCCATTTGGAGACTTGTGGACAGAATCAGAGGACTGAACAGAGAGACTGTCTCGGATGGACGTGGTGTTGAATCAAGCGACATCACCACGGACGCCAACGCCACACTCTGAAAGAATGGGAAAGTCATCTGTCCTCTCCGGGGAACGGCCACCCTATGCTTCCATCCCCTCGAGGTAGTGGTCACCTTCCAAATGACAGTCCACATAGGCCCAAGACCAGGTCCCACATCCAGAGAAGGGCACCATGGAGAATCAGAAACGTGGATGTTCTCCAGCGTTTTATGGAGACACTCACGGTCCGACGGCCTCCGAGGGCAAGGCCGTCTGTGTGGGGGTGAGCGGGTGACAGAAGGTGTGGACAGAGGGAGACTGTTTCAGGCCGCACTCTTCACCAGACACACGTGTGGGGACCCACGTGCATTCACAGCACACACACGCGTGTACACACACGCGCCTCGGTGCTGGCCCCGGTGGGGCAGGACGGAGCAGCTGTGCCCGCTGGCTTATCACCATGTTCCTGAGGCCGTTGGGTTAGTTCCGAACTCCCCCATCGGGCCCTGCACACCCACACAGCTCGGTCCCAGCCCCTGTCTCAATACCCCTCAAATGCCAGGGGGACGTCGTCTTGAGAACTCAGCCTGACTCTACTGAAATGGAAACATTTAGATTTCTTCGCACCGCAACTGGCCTGCTGGTCCTCACTTTGCCTCCTCTTAGACGCACACCCGGCTCCCCGTTCCAGGACGGGGGACAGAACATGGAAGCAGGTGGTGAGGAAGTCTTCCCCCGGCGCCGAGCATGTCCAGCGAGCTCCCCTGCTAGCGGCAACTACGTCACAGGGGAGCTGGCCGGGCAGCAGAAGCAGAGAAAACAAAAGGCCACAATGAAAAGACAAGACTCCCTTCCGAGGGAGTCCCGAACTGGCCAATCCGCACGAGGCGCGTGCGCACAGCGTGAGGGGAGCAGGGGGCTCGGTGAAGGAGGGCATTTGGGGATGCCGGAAATGAGGACTGGGGCCCCACAGAGGCTCTCCCAGTGTGGCAGCTGGAACCTGACGCGGAGGCCGTTGGCTTGGCCTGGCAGTGGTGTCCACGGAGGGCAAGGCTGCCAACGTAACCCCTGCCGTCCTTGTGGCATTGCCCAGCCTGGGAATAAATTCGGGATTGTAAGGACGGGGGCAAAGTGGAAAAATACCGTCGTTCTGGTTTAGGCCCAACCTGTTAATGCAGGAGCGCCCACGTGGTCCCTAGACCCTGCCTCAGCTCCCCCCACACCAGCAGTAACCTGGGCCAGTTCTAGAAGCCTGTGCTCGGGCTTCAGAGCAGCTGCCCACACAGCCCATCCAGACGAAGCAGCACGGGGCCCCATCCCAGCTCTGCGGGGGTGGGGGTGGCACGGAGGTGGGGCTCCGTTTCTCTATTTCTGCACAACTTCTGTCGCCGACGATTCCGGCAGCACCCGGAGGCAAATGCCTGCATTGGGCTTCGAAGGGAATGAGTTGGCAACGTCATCGGATCACAAACTTTTATGTGTGGAAGAGAGGCAGCCCCAGAGCCCGAGAGCAGCTGTTTTCACTTGTGGTTTGCAAACTGGGGTCACAACAGGCTGAAGCATTGGGGCGAGGGGACGGGGCTGGAAGGAACGTTTCATTTCAGGCTGGTCTCGGCCACGCCGCAAATTCACACACCGCCTGACACAAATCGCATCTGGAAAGTCCAGGGCCTGCGTGCGAGGCTGCAGGGAGACTGTCCCGCGAATGGGCTTCGCGTTGCGGCCCCGCTGGGGGCCCGGCTTGCTCGGACCAGGAAAGGAGTTCAGCCGCGCAGCAGAGCCCGATCCTGGGCGGTGGAGGGCAGGCAGAGGACAAATGTGGCCTCACACACATGAGGGGTCAGAAATGAGATGTCGGGGTCACCGCCCGAGAGGTGATCTGGAAGGCGTGGCTCCCGCGTGCTGGAGGTGTCCCCGCTTCTCGAGAACAAGGGCTGAGGTGAAGTTCGGCAGATTTGGGCCGAAACGGAGCCCACCCAGATGTGCTCATTAACTCTGTCCAGTGGAGAGACAGAGGCCCAGGGCCCGTGGAGAGGGATGCCGTCGCAAAGGTGAGCAAGGCGGCCCAGTGTGCCCCGGGCTGACCGCGCAGCTAGAGGGGCCCTTTGCTCCAGGCCACACCTGCCAGAGAGCGCTTGGTTTGCTCTGTCTTCCCAAAACCTGCCATAGCAGGTGAACGGGCGTCCTGCCCCGCAGAGCCCTGGTCCCGGGTGGGCCCCGCCCTTCCTGCGCTGACAGCCCCACCTCCGAGGACTGTCCTCAGAGCACACGTTCCTGGACCCTCTGCTCTGGCCACTGTCCCCTTGGTGACACTCCCCAGACTGACCGTGCCATTTGCACGTTTCTGCTGGTCTGCCTTCCCTGTGCCAACACCCAGCTCCCAGGGGCAAGGGCCCGTCTGTGTGGCTGCCTGTTGTGTCCTCGGAGGGGATGACCGTGCCTGGCACTTCCTGGGAGCTCAGCAATAGCTGTCAGACAAATGCCTGCAATCGTTTACAAATGTTACCTTACTCTCCACGGACACCCGCCTGACAGACTGCCCAGAAGCCCCCGGGGTCTGCATCACTGTTCCAGCCGCTCAGCGTTTGTGCCTCCAAGGCAGAGCGGAGTGTGGGTCTTCTCCGGGGAACACGACCCTGGAGCAGGTCCCTGTCTGTTGGGACGTTGCTGGCCGTTCCCTGGGCACATCTCCCTCCCTGTTCTCTGAGCTTCCACGCATACTGTTCCCCCTGCCTGCACACTCCCACCCTGGGCGCCCCCAACCCGGGCCCCCCACTCCAGCTCAGCCTCCAGACCTTCCTCCTACCCTCCTTCTCTCCCCCACCACCCTCAGCCGAGCGCTCCGTGGGGGCTCCACCTGCGTTAACGGCTTGATCACGGGGCTGACCTCCCTCCCGCCTGTGAGCCGCACAGGAGGCTTCCTTCCAACAGAGCTGGGCACTCAGGTGAGTCCCACGTGTCCTGGGGGAGCCTGGGGGGGAGCTGTTTGGAGCGTAGATTCCGGAGTCAGACTGACTCTTGTACCGTCCTGGCTGCCCCAGGATCCGGGCGACTTTGAGCAGATTGCCTATGCCTCCAGACCTCAGATCCTCCGTGAACCGAGAAGTAACAAACTCCCCTCGGGGACCGCTGCGGGCACGCAGTGAGGCAAGGAACAGAAGCCGACACAGAGGGAGCACTCATTAGATGATCTGTTGTCATTAATATTTCCGTTACTTCTAGATCAAGCAGCACGGTTGCTCGGAAAGCCGGGCTGGCCCCAGTTCCCCAGACTGCCCGGCAAATTCCCAAACCCGCTGGCCTAGAACAGGGCACGTTTTGTTCTGCCCACGGGCCTGCCGTTTGGGGGGGACCAGCGTGGGGGGAGCCGGCGTCTGCTCCCCTTGGGGTCCAGCCAGGAGCTCCACGTTGGGCAGCTGATGCTGCTTGTCACCCGACACCCCAGCCGGGCCTGCCGACCAGAGCGCCTCCATCTGACCTTCCCGTGTGTCCCCAGAGCCCCGGGAGGGTGTCCCGAGCCAGGACGAGCAGAGGCGGCCCTACCGTCACTGGGGCCTGATCCCCCCGAGTCCCACCTCTTGTTTCTGCCACATCTGTGCTGGAGGCATCTCAGACCCGGCCCAGCCCCACCCCTGTGACAGGAGTGTCAGCTCGTGGTGGGAAGGGCACGTGTGACCGTGTGATTCCGTGTGTGGTTGTTTGCGGGAGGTCCAATCTACCACAAACTTGCGCCAGAGCGGAGTGGACACTGCTCAGCACTGTGTCGGGGAAGAGCCACAAAAGCCCACAGTGGCTTTGTCCACGTGGCCCCTCGCTTTCCTGCAACAAGCACACGTTACTTTGATGATCATTAAAAATCACATTTTTTAAAGTGTAATACAGTTTTTACAGACTGTTTCTTGGAAAACAGTAAGTGGGGACAGAGGGTTATATCACATGACAAACATTTCCAAAATTCCATTGAAACAGTTCTCTGTTTGCCTCAAATTCCACTCCCCTCCAGACCCGAGCAGGCATCAACCCCCCTCCCCCCCACAGGGCGCACCCCGCCGCCTGACCGCCGCTCCCCGCGTCGCCCCCGCCAGGTCCGCCCCCCTCGCCTCCACACGGCCTGGCCCACCCAGCGCGGGGTGTTTCTGGACGCTTCCTCTTCAAGCACATTCTCCCACCACTGACTCCCCCAAAGGCATTATTACCCCAGTATCTCAACAGAATTTCTGGAGTAATCCTGAGGCTTTAAACTGGGTCACATTGCAAATACCTTACAGGGAAAATGGAAACCAGGTTTAAGTATTTGGGGAAAAAAGACAAATGAACCACTTTCTCCCACTATGGTTTCTGGATTGCTTGATGCCAATCAACCAAATGAGGCCTCAGGAAAAGAAGCCGAAGGGACGATACACACTTAGTAAGGGAACAACCTCTAGCCAACCCGGGAGAAGGGATTCGTCACAGCCATCGATAAGGAAGCCAGCGCGAATGCATCCAGCTCGGTTTGTCCTCTTTGCTGACTCACGAGCTCCACCCGGATCACTGCTGCCGGGGCCTGGGGCCCAGCACCTTCTGAGGTCCCTCCACAGGGCAGGGCCAGATGCAGGGCTGAGTCCCAGAGGGACCTGACCCTGGGCCAGAAGTTCTCCAGGCGTGGCACCGCCAGGAAGGCGTTGAACACCGTCAGGTGCAGAGGAAGACGGGTCACTGTGGAAGGAGGGACCGGCAGACTAGGACCAGGTGCGGCCGTGCCAGGGTGGGCGGGAGAGCTGGGTGAGGGCTCGGTCCAGAGGCCGGTGATGGCTGCGTGACACTTGGGGAGATGAAGAAAGGGACAGGCTGGTCAGAGGCACGTGCCCTGGCGGTCGGGGTGAGGACTCAGGTGGGGCTCAGACTGGGAGGCTCTGGCCTCTGGGACACGAAGGTCTAATCCAGGCATCGAGGACAGACAACCCGTCGCTCCTGTGCTTGCCCTTCGATTGGAGGCAGTTACAACTGATGGACAGGCTCTGAGTTTCCTGCTGGATTTTCGCAGCTCAGAGGTCACGATGGAGTTAACCCAAGTTACCTGGTGGCATTTAAAATGAAAGGTAAACGTGCAAAAATGAAGCAAAGCTACCGTTGAAAAGACGTGTCATCTACTGTCCTATAATGTCTTCCATACACGTGGGAGAGTGAAGAAACGGACCATCTGCGCGGCCTTCCCCGTGGGCAAGCACTGGACATACAGACACGTATAAACCAGCTGGGTCTGCGGTTTCTCCTTGAGGTCTTGCTGGTTCCGCCGCAGTTCCCCTTTCATCTCCAGCAGCTTGCCCGCCGATAGCTGGATAGAGACGAACGTGATGGTGGATGTCGATGGATCATCTGTCTACGACTGTAAATAATCTAATTTTCTTAGATTCAAAATCACAGTTATGTGAACTAAAACGGAATTCCCCAAATATTTGGGTGAATGTCTAGAAATTTCCGTAGAGGCGGACGGGTGCCTGTGCATCTCTGAGCACTGAGACTATGGGTGTTTTCCACCTTCCTCCGGCAGAGTTGAGGACGGTATGACCCCCTCTGTGCTCCTCCTAATATCGTTTCTGATGTAAGTCTGTGTCGTTGTGAGCTCTGCATAACCACTCTTTGAGTGGTGATGGTAATGATGATGGTGGTGATTAAGTCGCGCTGACAGCAAACAGATGGCCTGCGGTAGGAATGACTGGGCAGAGCCTCACGGAGGGGCGATTAGGATCACAGGAGCAGAGCTACGGGTTAGCACGCACGGCCAAGTGCCTGGGACAAAGCTTCACGGGGGCCACCTCCCGTGGCCTGAAGGAGAAGGACTGGAGCCTGGGCGGAAGCTGTGGCTGCAGGAGGGGCTGTCTTCCCCTGTCCCTAAGCTGTGCCCACCCAGACTGAGCTCCAGGAAGGAAGCTTGACAGTCATGGTGTGCACGGGCTCCGGGACCACTGAGCAGGGGAGAGGGGATCAGGGAGAGAGGCCACCCTGGACCCTGCAGGGTGCTCACTGTCATGGGTAAAGACCACACTTGTGGCCCCAGCGTGGCCGACCATCCAACCAATTCCCCCATCTTTACGAGGTGAGGCTAGTTAATTCAGCCACCTGTCCAAAACCCAGAGACTATGACAGTCACTGACCGCACAAAGTAACGGGGCAAGGAAGGGAGAGGAGAATTCCTGTAAGAACATGGTGCTCCGGCCCCTGCTTCTGGAGATAGTCATGGGACCTCAGCTGGGGCTCATGCCTTCAGCCGACCGTTCTGTGTCCTCCACCCACTCCTGGCACTGCAGACCCTGGCCTACTCCCCACAGGCCCTCGGTCTTTGGTAGCCCCAGCTGTGTGCTGAATGGCACTCCAGGTGCCTGGGGACGCCCCTGGGCTCCTGACACTGTCCCCCATCCCCATGAGATACCAGAAGCATAACTTTCCCTCCAAGAATTGGGACACGCGCCCCAGCAAGCACAGCCACCATCTCTCTCCCCATTGTTTTAGTGCCACGGGGAGTCAAAACGGCCAGGATCCCAGCTTCTATGAACCGGACCAAGATGGTGGGTTCTGCCCAGTGGCAACAGGGTCTCCAAATTCACCAAGCCTGGGGTTGTAGGGATGAGGGTTATTGGGTATGATGAGAGGGGCCGCTCGCACCTCCGCTTTTTGGGGACTGGAGTCAAGCACCGTGATTCCAGGGAGACAGCTGGTTTGAGGCCAACAGGTGACACCCCCACAGGACACCACCCAATGTCACAGGGCCTGGTCCCGCAGGTGCCGCCATGCCTTTGACAGGCTGTTCTAGTGCTTTACCAGCCAGCTGCTTCCGGGCGATTGCGTTCATGGGAGTGCCAGTAAGTTTGGAGGGCATGAGCCCATTGTGGCAACGACTAACCCTTAAAATGAAGGTCTTGGTCGAGAAGACACTGTGGGAAGTGTGTGGTACATCAGCATTCTGTGAGAGCTTGGACTGTGATGATGGGAAGGGAAGGAGAATCTGCCTCTGGGAGACTCATTTTTATGAGGATGAATTGCTCCCCGTTGACAATGAGAGGATTTCATAGGATCGACCCAGAAAGGGGGTCTGTGTAGGACACCGAGCAAGAACCAGGTGGTGAGGGAGACACCGGCTGACATACCCAGGACTGCTCATCTGGTGACCTGGTTATCAGAGCTTCATAGGAAGTGCATGGGGCATGGGGCTCCCAGCTCTGGGCCCACCCATGCTCCCCTAACCTCTTCATCGCCCTTTTCTGTCTTGTGCCTTCCAAACCCCCGACCAGTGGGCCACCCCAGCCCAGCCCACAAATCAATGTAGGTCCGTACCCCAGGCCCTCCTTTCTCTCCCAGGAAAGTTTACAGAACCGTCATTCAGGTTAGACCCCGCTTCCCTAGAGACACCTGCTCTCACCCAGGGCCACCCCTGACTCGGGGAGGGGTGGGCTGAAGCCAGCACACCCGGACCTGCGACCCCTCCTCCAGGCCTGCGGCTTTCCCCCCAGCTGATGGGTGACCAGGAGCTCGGCGGGCAGCAGGGAGAGGCATCAACCAGGGAGGCAGGTGCCGAGGGAGCACGGGTCCATGAGCAGTTCAAGAACTGCTCGGGCCCAGTCTTGCCTGCATCGTTCCCATCTTCAGCTAAATGCTGCCGTGTGTGGGTCCAGCAACAGCTCAGGGCTAGCAGGGCAGATGCAATCATTCTGTATTCGTGGCCAGGCAGCAGCCTCCACCAGGGCAAGAGGAGAGTCAACTGCTTCTAGAGTGGACAGTCCAGATGGGCGGAGGGGCATTGACTTTGTGCGAAACCTCCCAGTTGCCAGAAGCCCCTACTCCATCTCTTTCCCGGCTTCCCATGCTGAGGTCTGGACAGCCAGCAGCCTCCCCCGGCCTGACATCTCTTGGGGTGCTGCTGGGCAGCGTGCCTCCAGTGTGACACTGCCACACGAGGGGCTTCCCCAGCACACTGGGGGCGGGGTCCCAGCTTTCCCGGAGCCATGGCCACACCTTCTCCAGCGAGCTCCCCATCTCTGCACGGGTGGGTGGGGGCTCGTCCGTAGGTGCCTCTCTGAGCCCAGGGGTAATGGCCGTTACTCAGGTTCTCCGGACTACTATACTCACTAGCCTCATTGCTCCAATGCCCCATTGTATCTAGTAATCCTTTCCATTTAATTTCTCTGTTCTGGGAAACTCTCTCCGCTCCCCTGCCTCTTTGGGAGCTTTGTACTATCACTCGATAAACTTTGCTTCACTGTCACTCAATAAACCTTGCTTTGCTGCCCACCAAAAAAAAAAAAAAAATCTCTATTCAATTTACAAGGCGTCTCTGCCTCCAGACTTGACCCTCATGGAGGGTCTGGCTCCTGGCGTCGGCCTCCTGCTCACGCCCTGGATGCCCAACCCCACGGGGTCCCAGCTGGCCCGGAGTGACGGCCCAGCCCCCAGAACCAGCACAGAAGCTAAGCTAACAACACTGTGCCAAGACCAGGGCGCACGCCAAAGAAGAGAGAACCCTGCTTGCCCAATTACATCCTCATACGTGGGATGGAACTGACCAAGGACCGGGCGCGTGAGGACTGGTGTCGCCGTGCATGGGGCCACCTGCAGTCCCTCTGAAGAGAAGCTTCATAAACCACGCAGTGAACACTCAACAATTTAGAGAATACGACAATTAGCTGGGGTATTAGCAACGCAGCTCCACCCAGACCTGGCAGGTTGAAAAGCAAGAATTTTGTTTGTACTTATGCGGCCTTTATGTGTATTCACAAACATCCTTATGAATCTTTCAAAACAGAGTGTCTAAGCTGAAACACATTTTTGCCACCGAAGATTGTGTCAAAAGTCTTACCACAAAACCACACTGGTTTAAAATATTTATTAATTAAAAAAAATTTAAAACTCTTTTTATACAAAGATGATGAGAAAAATCTCATGCAAACTCTGGGCATACAATAAAAATAACTCAAATATTAATATGATGATTTTGTACAAAATAATTCCATTTTAAGTAGGACTTCCGACAGTGCAGCCGCCCTCTCCGGGCCCAGCGCCCCTCGGGGACGAGACGACCCCCCTCAGGCTCCTGCAGGGGGTCCAGGGCCCACGCACGGAGATGCTCATGGTCGTCACTATGACTGATAATGAATATCCTATTGCTACTACTCAGAACACGGGACCGAGACCTAGCACACTCGCGAAAGGAGCTCAGAACCGAAGGGACGCACAAAGGTTTCCAGAAAAGTTTCAGATAATCGGCTCAACTCATGAAAACGCCTGGAGATGGTTATAGATGTTTCTGCTTCGTTACAAACCTGCAGTGGATTGATAATTTGTATATATTACAAGTAATTTGCATAATTAAAACAATGAAGGGAGCGACCTACCATGGCAATTAGAAATGCATCAAACTCGGAACGTCGTACAAAAGAGCGCTTCAATATGAAACAGTAATCCTCTGAGAAGTGCGCGCAGCCCCCTCCCGGGGGCCACGTGGACGCCCGCGCCCCCTCGCCGGGCCCCCTCTGCTCTGCACCTGTCTTATTGCACTCCTTACACACTCATCTCATTCTCCGTAGCCTGAGTCTGTTTTCCTTGTCCCGTTTCTTAAGAATAAGGATGAACTGGTTGAAAAAATGCTCCTGGTCCTTCTTTTTTTGAACAAGTCGAAACCTCTGATCCCGGCCGTACTTCTCCGCAAACTCCTTAAATGTGGTCCTGAAAAACAAGAGCTTTTCTGAGACCCAGCCCCCGCCCCCGCCCCAGGAGCGGGTTTGACGATTCCTGAACACCGCAGGCTGTCATCAGGCTGGCATCACCTGAGGAGCGGACAGCCCCTTCCACCAGACCTGGCTGTCGTCTGGACATGGGGCAGGTCGTGGGACAGGTGCGGGACACGAGGCAGGTTGGGAAACAGGGGAGGGACATGGGGCAGGTCGGGGGATGGGACAAGATGTGAGGCAGGTCAGGGGACGGGGCGGGACATGGGGCAGGTTGTGGGATGGGGTGGGATATGGGGCAGGTCAGGGGACAGGGGCGGGACGTGGGGCAGGTCGGGGACAGTAAGACATGGGGCAGGTAATGGACTGAAGGCTGTAGCCGTGGGCCTCTCACACCTGTCCCACCTGCTCCTGTGCTGGGCGTCACTCCCCAGGGGGCCTGGCGGGGGACTGACCCCACCGCTTATGGCGCCATTTCACCAGCCTCTGGAAGTGAGCCAACTCTCCTGCCTCTTCGTCCTCCATCACTCCCAGCTGGCCACCACCCACCTGCGCCCACCACTGCTTTGGCCACGCGGGTCCCCTCCTGTCCCCAGCTCTCACGATCTCCTGGTCGCCATGGGCTGCTCATGCCGCCCCTTGGCCCAGCACGCCCTCCCTTGCTTCTGCACTCACGCCACTGGAGGTTGGCATGTCTTGTTTGGGGAACCTCGCCCTACAGACAGGGTCGTTCACAGCCCTTGTCACGGTCACCACCGTAGTAAGCCCTAAGTATGCCATTTAGCCACCCCACCCCCATTCCACTGGCAGCATCGTTACCAGCTTCCTTTCCCACTGAGGGTCCCGATCGTCTGGCCCAGTGGCCAGCGTGGAGACATCCCCAAATATCAACCAAATGGATCCAGGGCTGCGGGGCCAGGGAGTCTGACACAGGGGCTGGGGCAGCTCACAGGGCAAACAGGGGACGTCCCTTGCAGGGACAGAGGGCACCTTGGTGAGCACCGGGTCCACCGCTCTCCCCCCTCCCAGGCCTGAGCTCACAGCAGGAACAGGCCGCGGAGGGCTGAGCGGCAGGGAGGTAACCAGGGACACTCTGATTCCCCCATTACTCCTGGCAGAGAACTTTATGTCCCATTGTGGACATTAAATTGTATTAAATGATTATAATGTAACAGCTTTTTTATACACAAACAGCAAGGTTGCTCTGACAGGGCTGTTAGGACCTGGACTCCTCCCCTATGGTCGCCAGCCTCCCTCTTCCTCCTCAAGTGCTGCTGTGTCCATGGTCACGCGCTGGGGTCCTGCCTCTCATGGGCTCCTCAGAAAGAAGTCACTTCTCTCTGGTGTTCTCCTCCCTTCTTCTCTCTTTCCTCCTTGCTATGGACGGAAGGTGTGTGCCTCCCAGAACCGTATGTTGACCTCTCCTAACCGCCAGGTGCTGGTATCAGGAGGTGGGGCCTTTGGGATGAGGGTGGAGCCCCCATGATGGTCTGACTGTCCTCGTAAAAGGGACCCCAGATTGCTCTCTGCTCCTTCCCCATGCGGGGACACAGAGGGAAGACAGACGTCTAGTAGCCAGGACGGGCCTCACCAGACCCCGCACCACTGGAGCCCAGATCTTGGATGCCCAGCCTCCAGAACTATGAGAAAGAATTATTGTGGCTTAAGGCCCTGGGTTTGTGGTAATTTGTTAAGCACTCCACATGAATTAATAAGACCCTTTTCTTTTCTTCCTTCCAAGATGAGAATCACAGGGGCTTGTTACTTTCCTCATTTGTGTGGATAGCAGCCTAAGCATTTTCCAGTTAGGAGCTGGGCAGAGATCCTGTCTACAAGGTCCTACTCTGGGCACTTCCGAAAAGAGGCGTCCCTGGAAAGAAAGGGAGAGTTACAAATCTGTGGCCTCACGGCCATGCCTGAGGGGACAGCCTGGTTTCTGCTGGCCCTGGTGAACTGTCCAGTGGGCCTGGGGAGCCCTCTGAGTCATGGGCACAGCATTCCCATTTCCCTCCCGCAGCTGGGGACACAGTCCACCTATCCGTGAGAGAGGGGACCACCAGGGCCTTCAAGAAGGAGCAGAGTGCAGATCCCGTAGCCTGGCTGGTAGCCCAAGTAGAGGTCTCCTGCGGCTCCTGGCCCCATCCCAAAACCCCGAGAGCTGGACAGGGCTGGGGGCTGGCTCTGGCTGCACCGTGGTGACAGGGTCCGAGCTGTCGAGCACTGAGAGGCTGCCTCGAGGGACGCTCAGAGGGCCTGTGTTTAGCTCACCCAGCCATCCAGCGAGCAGTGATGTGAACTGCACGTATTCTACTAGGGCACCTAGGGAACTGTAGGGAGGAAGGGTCAAGAAGTCTGGAACCATCTTGAGAATGTTGCAGAATCAGCTATTTTGACATAAAAACAGTTCAATAATCATAAAAGAACATATGCACTGTAGTCACTCATTTTCCCTGAGTGCATGTGTCAGTGTGTATGTGTGTGTGTGTATGTGTGACCTTTCTCCTAATTGCTCAATGCATTCTGAATCTTTCCTCCATTGTCTTCATAATGAGGGGGGGAATGTGTTGGCTTATTTACATTCACCAAAGGACAGACCAAGAATATTACCTAAATGTTGATGATGATGTTGGTGATGATGGTGGTGGTAATGATGGTGATGACGGTGATGATGGTAATGGTGGTGATGGTGGTGGTGGTGGTGGTGATAATGGTGATGGTGATGGTGATGGTGGTGATGGTGGTGGTGATGGTGGTGATGGTGATAGTGGTGATGGTGATGGTGGTGATGGTGGTGGTGGTGGTGATAATGGTGTTGGTGATGGTGATGATTGTGATGGTGATGATGGTGATGGTGGTGATGGTGATAGTGGTGTTGGTGATGATGGTGATTGTGATGGTGGTGATGATGGTGGTGGTCGTGATGGTAATGATGGTGATGATGGTAATGGTGGTGATGGTGGTGGTGATGATGATGGTCGTGATGGTGGTGGTGATAATGGTGTTGGTGTTGATGGTGATTGTGATGGTGGTGATGGTGGTGGTGATGATGGCGGTGGTGATGATGGTGGTGGTCGTGATGGTAATGACGGTGATGATGGTAATGATGGTGATGGTGGTGGTGATGATGATGGTGGTGATGGTGGCGGTGATAATGGTGTTGGTGATGGTGATGGTGGTGATGGTGATAGTGGTGTTGGTGATGATGGTGATTGTGATGGTGGTGATTGTGATGGTGGTGATGGTGATAGTGATGATGGTGGTGGTGATGATGGTGATGGTGATGGTGGTGATGGTGGTGGTGATGGTGGTGGTGGTGATGGTGGTAATGATGGTGATGGTGATAGTGGTGTTGGTGATGGTGATGATGGTAATGTTGGTGGTGATGGTGGTGATGGTGATGGTGATGGTGATGGGCATCCCCTTCACAAGCTCCTTCTAGCTACCAGATGCTAGGTTTGCTTCCCTGACTGCACCCCCCCAAAGAGCCTGCTGTAGCTGTGCTGCCTGAAGATGAGGCCAGAAGCTCAGAAAGGTGTAATGCCTCACCCTACTACAGGGCTGAGGAGGGGCTGAGCAGGCTATGCCCCGAGCAGGGGCTCCAGACCAACTCCTCTCTCCTGGGGTCACCATGTGGGAGACACAGAAAAGCCAGTGTTCTTATCTCTAACAGTAGAAAATCACGATTTACAAATGTTTAGATGCACATTTGCTTTTCTAGATTAGCGTTTTGTGTTGGGGCCGATTCATGCTACATTTTCTCCCATTCAGAAAATATCTGCCCTTTAAATATTTGCAGTTTTATAAGGACCATGTACCCAATATCCAATTACTGACCAGGAACACCGAACAATTATCAATCAAAATACGGGAGCCTAGGTCTTCATAGAAAGCAACATCAGTTAACATCTATTTAAAAAACAATGCTGTGTTAATACATTATTATTAAAATACTAACAATAAATGTCCATTTAGACATAATATCCCAACCCCACATAAAAATAAACCAAAATCATTTCTGCATATAGAAGCCATAGTTCTGTAATTCTAAAAGTAGTCACGTTCATTACTTCTTAAATATCAGTCAGTGAAAGCTAATTTGGAAGAACAGTTAAGTCCATGTATTTTTCTAATTTCTGACGTCTAGTTTCCTGTCGGTTTATTGCGTGGGAATAATGCCGGGTTACTTTAGGTGCGTTTTGGCCGCAAGGTCACTTGGCCCATTTGCCCCAGTGTGTATACCTTCTCTCTATCCCCCGGCCGACCAGGAAGGTGTCTCGAACCAGCGGAGATGGTGGGGTTCATGTTACTGCTGCCGTTTCTGTTCTGTATGTTTAGTCCCTGACCCCTAGATCTGAAATTAGACCTCCTGAGTGCTGACCTACCCATTAGTTATTTAGACCGTGGAGTCGGGGCTGCCAGGCCGGAAAACCAGGCGGCAGGACAGCAGAACAGAGGGACCGCAGTGCAGGTGGGGGCGAAGGGCATGGGGCGCCACAGCGGTGGCAGGCAGGGCTGGAGGTCACTCACCCCAACACGGGAGGAGGCGGGCTTCCCTCCCCAGAGGGTCTTCGCTATTACACTTGTGGTGTCTAGGGCATGTTAGGGCACGCAGTTTAACGGAAACAGGCTGTAAACGCCCTCTTACAAACGCGGGCAAATTTCCAGCCCTGGAGATTGCCTGGTGTTGGTTTCTGTCTCTGTACCTGGGTGACACTTTAGATTCCTCCAGAAGTTTTCTGAATTCTTCTTTGGCTAGCAGCAGTTTGCTTTTCTTTTCCTTGTATTCTTCTTTTATCCTTGTCTTGACAAACTGTTCAAATATCTTAAAACACACACACAAGAAGCGTATTACAAGGTTGCATATCAGAAATGAAATCTTGGGTCTCAAACACAACACAAAAGAACAGCGAGAGACTCTGGTTAAGCCCTTCTCTTCCGTCGTGGCTGGGGCTGAAGCCACAGCCTTTCAGCAGAGGCACTCTCAACAGCATGAGACAAGTGTCTACATAATTAGTCAGCCCTGCGCAGGGAGGCGCGGGGCGGGCGCACAGTCCTCCCCGGAGGCTGCGGGAGCTGCTGATGGTCTAGGCGCCCGGCTCCGCTGCCCCACAGTTCTGGTTTGAGAAACCACAGTCACGCATTGTCTGGCCGACCGTCACATCGCCACTGGCTGTCCCAGTAACATGTGAGATGGTGTCATCTGTTCCAGTCCATTCCTGTCGTGACATAATTGGCATTTGGGTCTCCAAATGTGATTTTACCTTGTGAAAAGAAACTCGACCTGGCATCTCTGGTTCCCCACCCTCTAGTCCCCAGGGAGACCACCTGTGAGTGTGGGGGTCTGCTCATCGGGGGCTCGTGCAGGGCAGGCCTCTCCTGGGCGTGTCCAGGCGCCTCCAGGTGAACACACCCAAGGCAAGGCCCGTCACTGCACTAACCAAGTCTGATCAGAAGTGGGTTTTGAAAGCTAACCCCATGGGAAAACCCCATGCCCTAGCCTAAAGGGTGTGGGTGCTGCCTGGCAGGCAGGTGTGTCCGTGACTCCGGGATGGCATTCCTTGCAAACTGGCAGCAGACACGAGCACATGACACCGTGCAGCCGTCTGCACCGTCCCTGGAAGTAACCTCCCTCACCGGGACGGAGGCGGCTCATTGCTCTAATATCAGAAGGTTGTCATTTATAAACCAGAGCCTAAAGGAGGTGGAGACAGCTGTTTCATTCCTAATGCCATCGGAGCCTCAAGAGCATTAAAAAGAAAATACTGGAGATGGTATAAATGTGTGCGCAAACATAAATAAAAAGATGAATAAAAACTGCACATGTGAACCTGGAAGGCCAGTAAACAGCACCAGCCGGGTCAGTGGCCATGGCAGGCATGAGAGCCTGACCCGAGGGCTCCGGGGGTCTCCCACACGCCTGCCCCGGGGCGGGAGGTGGGACGTGCCCCCAGGGCCACTGCAGGAGGCTGCTCTCTGGCTTGGCATAACCACTAGCTTCTAGGGTTGTAAATACCAAATGCCACTCTCCTCGGACGACTCAGCATTGACATGAAGCACCGGGAACAGGACTTAAGCGGAAAGGGCGTGCACATACATTAAAGTAAGAATAGGGTCTGCTTCTCACCTCCACTGCACGTGGTGTGCCAACTCTCCAGTCGTCTTATAATTCAGACTCATAAAAGAGGTGAAGGAAGGGTCATTATCCAAATAAAAGCATGTGGCTCCATCATTAGTCAGAGTTTCGCTCTATTAATTTTAAATCTGGACAGAAGCAGCCCTGCCTGGCTGAGGGGTCGGAGGCTGCGGGGGAACCCGCTCCTCTGATGCCTGAACCTCTCGCCCATCGAACCCATTCTCTCCTCTCCTCTGCTGCTCTATTTTTTACGCTGCTATAATTTAATGTAGCAGGGTTTCCTTACCTCTTTGACAAACTGCGCTACTTTCATTCAAAGTGGGGCATGACTTTTTAAAAGAGATACCATTCACCATTACCTCCTTATGGTGTGATCTACAGTAAGAAAAAGGAAACACTATCTGTTACCATGGAAATGGGCATCATGAGCGCTGCCCGCTCTCTACTCCGCTTGGGCTCGCTCACTCCTCCTTTGCAGCCCCTGGTGGTGGTATGGTGGCGACTAGCTCACCAGGAGCTTTAGCTCCCCCATGAAAACACCACCAATGCCTTTGTAAGTGGGACTGGGTGTTCGGATGGCCCAAACATTGCTTCCTTCGCCAGCACAGATCCAGTACCAGTGCTCACAGGAACCGCAACGTTGGCCCCGATCTTACAGACACAGGCATTTCATCGGAGGGCTCTCTGGCGCTGCGTGCCTGTGCTCCCAGCGATGCCACTTCCCACTCTCCCTCCTCGGGCCTCTGGGGCCAAGCTGCAGGTGGGCGACACAGGCCTGCAGTGTCCTCTGGGTGGCTTCCCAGGGGTGTCCAAGGGAGTTCCGGGTGGCAGCTGATGTTCCAGGCTGACCTGTCTGCAGAGTGCGCGTCCAGGTGTGGGCGCGAGGTCCCAGCCCAGACAGGCTCAGCCCCGCCCGCTCGGCACCTGCTGTTCTTGCCAAGGCTGGAAGTAGGGCTCTGCAGCGCCCCCTTCAGGAGCAACCTAAGCCCGTGTATTCCACTCACACAGAGATGGAACGTAAGCGAAAGATCATACACGGGCTGCTTCCTTGGGGGGGAGCCTTACTTCCTCAGCTTCCTTCAAAGGGGCTAATGGCCTCTAAAAACACCCGTGCACTGGCGAGGACAGTGCTGACTGCGACAGTCGGCAAAGCAGTCCACAGACGTGCTGCCGTCAGCAGGTGGTAGTCAGCACGCGCATTCACCACGGAAACAAGCGAGCTTCTCACGTGCTTCCGTAGTCGAGCAGTCGGACTTTTTGGTCGTTCATATTGCAACAAAAGGGTGAGATATGACTGATGATTAACGTCTGCAGTTTTCTTTGGATTCTACGTGTATGATCTATTCTGCTCTGACTCTGTTGTAACTTTTTTTTTTTTTTGAGCCACTGCTAGCACATTTCGCACATTTTCAAATACTTCTTTCTAAAAATGCAGCTGAGCCGGAATGCAACAAAAGGATCGTTAATTCTAAGTTCTTGAAAAATCCAAGCTCTGTATTCTAATGTGGCCAATCTAGGACCATCCTGACCACGGCCTGTGCTGGGGGAGGGGCTCTGCCATTGGAGGGATCGTCAGGGTCCGCAGGCTTGAGGCTCTGACCGGTTGGTGCTTCCCTGATCGCCCCGGCGAGGGCTTGAGGGAACTTCTCGCCAGGACAGAATGGGAAATAACAGCCCTTTCTGTCCTCCTGGTCCCAGGCCTTCCTAGACTCTGTGGTCCGACCCCATGCAGGCCATGGGGAACGAGCCCACCGCTCGTTCTTCCCTGCTTTCAGTGGCTGTTCTTGATGACCCACTTTCCATGTGCATCGTTTCTCACTCAAAGGGCAGAGGGAGGGAGAGACAGGACTGGCACAGGGACCAGAGACACGGAAATCCGGATCTTCCGGAACTGATGTCAGGGCCCCTCTGGCCAGGCTCCAGGGACCACCCAGATCCCGGCGGGGCTGTGCAAGCTTGCACATCACGGCTTCAGCTCCTCCCCTGGCAGTCAGTACGGCCTGTCCCTCTGTCTGTCTACCTCATCGGGGAAGCAGTATTAGCTCCATGACCTGCTCTGTCAACAAGCCAGGGCAGATCCGTCAGGTGACGCTGTCCTCTGACCCACCCCTGCCCTTTCTGGGACCTGCTTTCTAGAACCTGCAACCCTTACATGTGCTCCTACTGTTCCCCGGGCCCTCTTCTCATTCATGGTGATCATGTAAGGCCTTACGTCTTCTGAACACACCCATCTGGGGTGTGGTCAGTGTTCCCAGCACAAGCACTCGCATCTTGGAATGGAGCATCTGTCCTGCAGGGTCACCACCAGATGGTTTGCTACAAGCAGGTAGGGGATAAGCTTCCTCCGCCCTGGTCACCACCCCCGGGCGCTAGCTGACACGCGATTGCGTGCTCCGGCGGCAGCCTTCCCCTGCGCATCAGCACCCATCTCCGGCGGCGTCATCCTGGCACTGTGCGTGCAGAGCCCGCCGCCACGCCTCCCACTGCGTTACCTGTTTCCGCTCCTCGGAGTTTAGCAGGAGGTAGCGTGGGTCAAACACGATTTTATGTAATTCTTTCTCCCAGGTAGAAAACGCTGACACCTGAAGAAAGATATTCAATAGAGTTGCTTTTAGCATCTAAGGCTGAGCCTGAAATCATGCTGAAATGATCAATGGTGGAAAACAGCATTAAGGTACCATGGACTCCACGATGTGGCTTGTACGGAAGCCTCACGCACGTCAAACTCTCTAGGAAATCGATACTTAGAGCATTAGAAAATTTAATTTCTACACTCATGACACTGCTTCTTCCTTGGATTTCTTCCAGGGCCACATGCCTCTGATCTGAAGCCCTGGTTATATTCGTGGAGCTGGGGCATTCTGGAATGTCACATCTCGAAGGAAGAAATATTTGTAAGACTTTTCAGAGCACCATGGGCCGTGACAGGGGGCAACCTCTTGCAAACAGTCTGAGTTTAGCATAATTTTAGTTGATTTCTTAATCAATATTTAAACCTTTTAGGTATGACCTTTTTTTTTGAACGAACTAATTTACTTTACAATAGTTTTAGATTTACAGAAAAGTTACAAGAATATTACAAGGTGACCCCATGTCCTACCCAGTTTCCCTACTGTTAACACCTTAACTGGTATGGACGCTAGATTCGTCTACACTCGGTAACCAAGGTTGACGCTTCAGACTTCTTTTGTTTTCACCGATGTTTTTCTCCCTAGGGTCCCACCCAGGACACCACATGACAGGTAGGGTGGCCCCTCTGGGCTGTGACCATTCCCCAGACTTGCCCTGCTGTTATGACCTGGACGGTTTTGAGGAGTGCTGGTCAGGTAGGTTGTAAGATGCCGCTCTACTGGACTGATCTCAGCTTTGCTCACGATTAGTGGCGGTTCTGGGCGAGGAGCCCAGAGCCAGGGGCCACGGTCGCCACATCCCCTCAAGGTGCTTACTGTCACCGCGACTGCCAGCAGGTCAGTGTTTGCCCCGACCACCCGAGCTTGCATTTTCCAGACTTGTCCTCCACAAATTCATTCTCTGCCCCCTTTCCGTGCTGCGCTCCTGGGGGGAGTCACGTTGTGCAGCCCACCCTCAGGGCTACGCTGCACCTCTTGGGGGGCATACACAAATACAGGTTGTTTGGAATTCTGAATGGGTGCTCACCCATTCTCCCACATTCACTTCCTTATTCCATCGCTTATATGTATCACTACAGACTCGTGACTATTTATTTCATAACCTGGGTGATAACCCAATACGACTTTATGCTTTTGTTCCAGTGGGTCCAGCTTTGGCCACGGGAGCTTTGCTGGCCGACTCCAGTGTGCCTTTGGTACCCCATCATGTTGGGGGTGGGGCACTTCCTTATTTCCTGGAACTTCAAGGTGTTCCAGCCTCGTCTGGCGCCGCTCCAGCCTCAGCCCTAGAATCAGACGGTTCTCCAGGAATCCTGGTTGCTCCCGTTGGAGAAGGAACCAGACACGTGATCTGGTGCTGAGTGTGCCCGAGGCTGTGGGATATGCAGCTCCTAGCTTCTCCCCGCTGACAGAGCAAGGAAATGTGTAAGTCATTGACAGAATAATGCATTCGCTTAAAAACATTGACTAAATATTGACTCTGCCTTAGGCCCCGCGCTGCGTGCTGAGGACTCAGAGGAAGTCGAGGTCCCTGACACCAGAAGGCCCACGGTCTGGGCTCAGGCACAGAAGTAAGCTCACGGTCTCCTGGGAGGCATTTGTGTCATAGCGGAGACGCTCCCAGGGGCCCTTCCACCAGCCCAGAGATGAGTTTCCAGAGCACGGACTATTCTGGAACATGGACACTCACCAAGCTCCTGAAGGGATGGGAGCATGTCTGGGAGGGGCTGTCCGGGGTGCAAAAGCCAGGGTCGTGAGCTGGGGGAACATGGGAGCTGCAAGGTGGGGGAGCACAGTCGGGGGGAAGGGAGCCCAGCAGGAGCTGGGAAGAGGTGGGAGAGTCCCAGGCAGACTGAGGAAGCACATCTTATCTCGAGAGCCACAGTCACACGTCACGTGCATGTTAGGAAGGGCTACTCGGGGGCCTGGGTGGGGAATGAGTTCCTGGCACAGAGGAGAGGGGACCCGAACAGGCAGCTTACAGCATTCACCCTCTTACTTTCGAACACATTAAAGTACTCCCGGTAGAGATACTATTTTAATGTGCTTTACCTGGTACAGCATAACGCATGGGTTTTTTTTTAAATTGACGCCTTCTATCTTTCCTAATAAAAATAAAACTCCTTTTTAATATTCAGGATCTTCATTCCTGGGCAGGATGACCCAGGTTCCACGCAGAGACTTTCTTCCAAGGACTGAGAAGATGATAAAATGTGGACAAGCCACAGGGCCTGGGGGCGCGTGTTCCCTGGGGAAGCACCAGGCAGACTGACCCCGTGGCTCTCTGGCTCCTGACACAGCAGTGTGCAGACAGTCATGGAGAGACATTGTGGGCAACCTCAACTCAGCCCACACAAACCGGCTCCTGTCCAGATGGTCGGGACCGCAGCCGACACCCCAGTCTCGGCTCGCTAGGGAAGGCAGAGCACGGTTTAGATTCGGTTTTGAGGGTTTGAGCTCTAGAGATATAATGCAATCGTTCTTTAAAAATTAATAAGATCTGGTTGCCTCCAAAGGAACTTCCAATCTGTGTGTGAGGCATGAGACGCGTCTCTACAATGACTGTAACTTACAATGACAGAACAGGCATTGTCGTGTAACCTGAGAGCCACGCTAACAGCTGTGGCTCAAGGTCAGAGAACGGGGGCCGTGGGGGACAGAGGCGCAGCCAGCCGTGGGACCCGGGGCTGGGGGTCAGAGCAGAAGGGGAGGATGGACAGCTGTGCATGGAACAGCTTCACTGCCTGCAGGGGCACAGCCTTGTCCGGGAGACCCAGCTCTTCCCAGAGGACTCCTGACAACTGCAGTGAGGACCATGAGAATTGCTTCTGATAGAAGGCTGACCTCGCGGGGCCTGGGCCTCCCGTGTCCCCAAGGTCATGGCTTGGTTGGGAAGCTCGCTGGGAGCAGGGATGGAGGCCTCCCCTCTCTTGCTGGGAGCTGGCAGGAGCCCTTCTCAGCCCCAAGGCCACCAGTGTTCCCTGCCACGGCCCCTCCACGCCCGCGTGGCCTGCTTCTCCGCAGCTAGCAGGAGAGTCTGCCTGTGAGACTTGTAACGCCCTGTGATGTCCTCATGGAGGGACCACCATCCTATTCTCTGGCCTGCCCATCCTCGAGGGAGGGGATTATTCCAGGGTGCACCCTGGGGGTGGGGAGCTTGGGGCTGCCTTTGGATCCCGCCCGCTCACCAGGTCCAGGCTGGCAGCACGCAGCTATTCTCTCAGTGTAGCCTGCACTTCCCGGACTCTGCTGCCCCACATCATCGGGTCCTTGTGCAGTGGAATCCCCCAGCAATTTTAGATCCTTTCCTGCAGAGCACAGGGGTTCCTCTACAGCCTGGGTGGGAACTGTGCCCATTCTGACTCCCCTGCAGGGCCAGCTCTGTGATCCCAGACTCGTCTGAGCATCTCGGGGAGCTGGCCACCAGGACATCCAGAGCCACTGGGAGAGCCGGAGCTCTGCTGCCCAGGAGCGCTCCCTGAGGCGCTGTCCTAGGCCTACACCGCCTACCTCTCCTCGCACTCGTGCACATTCTTTCCTTCATCCCCGAGGTGTGTCCGCCCTGCCCGGGCAGCATCGCGGGCACGGACTCGACGGGTTACTGCGCGCTGCACCCCGGCCCTGTCTTCCTGCCCCTGCAGCCTCCCGCACCTCGCGTTCCTCTGGCACACGTGCTCCCCTCGTCATCTCTAAGGCCTGAGTTGCTATCTGTTTCCTGCCGTCCACACAGCGGAGGACGTGAGGCCGGTGGTTTAAGACACACACACAGAGAGGGCCCTGGCTGCAGGTCCCAAACTCTGGCAGATGCCGCCACTGTAACCTGTAACTGTCAGCTGGCATCAATCTCTGGGCAGGGGACAGAGGCGCCACGTGGCTGATGGCTTGGGGGTGTCCCTGTGTGCACATCTGCACCATAGATGTCAGTCCTGGAGGATGACAGGAGGGGCGAGGGGAGCCCGCACCCTCTCGGGGCCGCGCGAGCCAGGCCCTCCTCTTCCAGCACTTATCAATTGGAAACCCCAACATGTTCTGCTGGAACTAGTTACAAATGGCACCTTGCCACCGCAGCATGTGTACATGGTCATCTCGTGCCTGGACAATCTCGACAGTCTCCTAACTGTGCCCCGTCCTCCAGCGCCCTCTTCCTGGGACCCCTGGTGCTTAGCTTCCCAAGTGCTCCGTTTCTCGAGCTCTCAGACTGGCAGGCCGTTCACCCAGGGCCCCTGTGGCCTCCAGCCACCCTCCCGGCTTCAGTGTGGGGGCTCCCTGGCCTGATGTGCTCGGCGGCTGCTGGGCACAGGCGAGGCTGACTATGAGAAGCCCAGTGAAGGTGACCACAGTCTTGTGCACAAAGAAGAAAAATCTCCTGAAAAAATGATTCTGCCTACAGCTCCAGCTTCTCCGAAACCTCTCTGAAAACTGCGGAAAAGGCTCTTGTGTTGGGTTGTAGCTGGACCGTGAGATGACACGTGGGCTCAGGGAGGTCGTCACAACCAGAAAGGACCCCATGGGTAGGGCGTCCCGAAGGAAAGAGGCAGATGCTGCTTTTATCTTCAAAGCCAAAGGCCCCTCTGAGTATCTGTCAATCACTGGATCATAGCACAGCCGGGGACCGAAGGGCCAGGGGAAGGGAGGAAGGCAGCAGAGGATGGGTCCAGCCTGCCCTGAGTGCCGGGGGTCAGGGCAGCATGTGCCGGGGCTCACTCAGGTAGCGCCTGGACGCAGGGCTGCAGATGTGCCTGCGGACAGGTGACCGAGTCTGTCTGTCCGTCTGCCCTCGGCACCGTCCTCATCGCCTCCTGCCGACTCTGTCGGGGTCCCACCCCAGTGGCTGCTGTCTGGGCTCAGGAACACTGCTGGGTGATCTCGGGGTCTCTGGGGGGTCATCTCCAGCTCAAACACAAATGGACGTACTTTAGAAGCTACTGTTTTTGCCCAAATTGGACTCTCGGACACGCCGTATTTACTCTTTCCTTGCTGTGTGTGTGTCAGTGGTGACACGGAATCTGGAGTGGGGACTGCTGATCATGAGGGCGGCTTTTCCCTCCGGTTTCCATGGCTTCCCGTCCTGAGAAAGGCAGCGATCTCTCTCGAGCACGCTCACGGCTCTGCGACAAGAGCTCTGGCATCTGGAACGTGGGCACCACGGCTGTGGCCAGCACGCTCTTGTCCTCAGGCTGTGCCTGCCCCGGGGCCACAGGACGGCTCTGCGGGCCGGCTCAGCGTACAGACAGGAGCGGAGCTCTTGCAGAACACTCCCTTACATGACATTAAAAGTAAGAAAAACAGGCGAGTGAGACCGCTCACAGGCGTTTGAGGGGCGGCCTGTGCTTGCAGCTGCCCGAGGAGGGGGCTGGGCTGGGCATCGGGGACCCGTCCTCCGTCCCCGGCCACCAGCAGGGCCCCACACTCAGCTATCTCCAGTCCCCTGGCCGCAGGGAGGTTAACCAACACCTCCGTCGGGGCAGCAGGGGCCTCTGTCACCCGGAGGGAGGTGGGGAGCAGGGGCAGGGCTCTGAGGGGCACCAAGGTCACCAGGTACAGGCTGACGTGGTGCTTCACCAGCCATGCCAGAGACCCAGCGGCCCCTGAAGAAGGTTCAGGAACTTCCCTCCAGCCTGAGCCCACCCACCTCTGCCTCCAGGACCAGAGACTGGAGACGCGCCAGCCAGCTTGTCCAGCTCCCCTCCCCCTCACATGGCTCCCCCCACACCTGAGCCCGGACGTCCCCACTCCACCCAGGACTCCGTCAGGCCCCCACAGCCGTCGCCCACAAACACTGATCGCGCCAGGTCCCTTGGACGAGCTTCAGTCCTGAGAATCTGTGTCGCTGTCCTCCGTCCGTGCTCCACACCCCCCTCTGCCCTCCTCTCCTGCCAGCTCCTGCGGGCTCAGGCTGGTCACAGACACCGTGTTCCTTGTAATCAGCACTTACACGGGTCCCCTCTTCACCCAATCCCCTGGAACGCCTGCTGCATCTCCCGGAGTTCCTGAGTGAAGGCAGCTCGGGCAGCCGGAAGGTGAGGGGTGCTCCCCGCTCACCCTCGACGGTGACGCACGGGCATCCTATCCTCTAGGCTCCCCGTAAGCCGCCGAGATAGGGCGTGGGTGCAGACGGCGCACCTGCAAGGCGATTCCAGGCATACTGGAGACGGGCGTGTGGAGGGAGAAAAGCCAATGAGCAGGTGAGGACTGTGGCCACGGCGCCAGTCCTGCCGGGAGAGGACTCACGAGGAGCACACCTACACCTGCCCAAGGTGCCCCCAAGGACGGGGATGTGCGGCGACCTCCTGGTGCCCACCTCTCCTTCATCAAAAATCATGCACAGAGCTGTTCAATCCCTAACCTTCGAGGTGGGAGCGGTCAACGTGTGCAAGTCCTGTGAGCCAGGTGAGCTGCAGGTGAGTCCAGAGGTGAGCCGGGGTCTGCCTCCGTCCCCTGAACTCTGGGACATGTTGACTCCCACCCTCCCCTCCAGCACTCATACAATTTTACCAACTTCAGCTTTTTTCTTCTATTTTGATAGATACATAGAATTGTATGCTGTCATTCCAACAACATCCTCCGCTGATTTAATTTATGTTTGAAGGAGAGACAGAATCCCATTCCGGCAATGAGAGTGGGTGGTCCACTGTCCTCCCCAAGGGCATCTCCATGACGAGAACACGATCTCATCACTAATAAATATCATCCGAAGATCCGGATCGCCCAGGGCCATGGCAGCCCGTTCAGGAAAGGGGAACCACAGCACCGAAGCCGAGACAAAACATAAACCCAAGGAAACGAACAATGCGCTTCAAAAAATAATAAATATTTACAGTTCTTACTTGTCAGTGCTGGCGGGTGTGCTGGCAAAGCACACTCTCGGGAACTCTCCAACGCAGCTACGGGACAAGTACACCGCATGAAAATGACTTTTCTCAAAGCACTTTGGTAACAGAGGCCAAATGCTTACAGGCCGTAGGAAACAATCCTACCACAGTTCACACGTCAACAGGACCATCAGGGTGTTACTTAGAAGAGCACATGTGGAGAACGCGGTCAATGAATGAAAATGCCGGATTTTTGAATTGACAATGAATTGAGTATCACAACCTCATCCAAGACGTTTTCCGAAGGTTGACACTAACATTTGGAAAAAACGCTTAAAAAGAGGAAAAAGTATACAAATTTATAAATCAGGTTGAGCCTCATAAAATCGATCATGTTAAACAAAGTATTTGGTCGAACCATGTTCAATGACATTCAATCCTGGTTACACTATAAGACAAAAATATTTAGTATTGATATCTTAAAATCTATTTTTAGAAACACTAGAAAGAAATGTATTTCACTGAGGAAAATAATTCTCTCTTAGGATAGGATTTGGGGTGACTTTTTTTCCTATTGAGACTTTTTTTTTTTTGCACGTTTTCTTTTGCTGCACGTGTGACTTACACAGCACAACTGTGTGTTATCCGTGGTCTTCCATGTGCCCTGCAAGATGTGAAGAGTTGTCATAGGAACACGGGGCCTCTCAGCTCCCTGAGGAGCACAGAGTCACCGCGTGGAACAGACTGCAGGTAGCCCTGGCCTCGCCTCCAGGGCTGAGACCAGCTGCGGGCACGTGAGGACGACCAAGCCCCTCCAGCAGGTGTCCCGGCCCAAGGGCTTGCTGCAGTTCCAGAGAGGCAAAGCTGTCTGCGTGTCTGAGGGGAGGGGGACCTCAGAAGTCGGGGAGTGAGGTGAGCCTCCTAGCTGCGGGGAGAAGGCCTCCCCCACTGCCCTGCTGGCAGGAAGACACCTAATACCATTACTTTCTACCGACAGCCTCACGGTGGACACCTGCCTTAGCGCAGAGAGAGCCTGGTATGGCCCGGCGGGCATGCACGTGCGGCCCGTGAGTTCCTCTTTCTAACGGACTCGGATCTAAACTCCAGCAGGCTCACCTGCGTAGACAGCCACAGTGCCAGCCAGCCTCCCCGAGGCCACCCACTGTGGGGAAGCTGGCCAAGGGTCCCCCGCAGAGGGACCCCAGAGGGCACAGCAGGTGCAGGGCTCTCCAAAGGTCTTCCTTTCCTGGCCCCTGGGAAAGCCATTCCTACTTCTGAGGGATACTTGGCAGGAGGAAGAAATTCTCAATAAAATGTTTCTAATACATTTATCTAAATAGGCGGGATCACAGGAATAATATGCTATTTAATTAAACCTGCCCTTCACAGGCTGAGGGTTTTTTTCTTTTAAAGCTCTATTGTGGTCTGTATAGTATAACAAAATAAAAATAAAATCTTCCTTGAGCCATCAGAGACATACTACAAAACCACAAAAGCAAAGGCCCCTTCCCAATCCGTAATCTCCATGGAACTCCCCGAACCATGCCGCACTTCAGCTCCTGGAAACCCACAGACTGGCTCCATTGTTCTGTAAGCACATGAATTTCTGGACGGAAGCTCTGAACAAATGCAATAAAAAGTCTTATTAATCACTCAGTCCATGAAAAAAGTGACCTTTCTGTGCCTCATTTTCAAGCAACTAGAAATCCTACGGGCTTAGCTATCAAATTCTCTTGAGCATGAATGACTTATAAAATCTGCTGGCATATTTTATAAAGTCAAAAAGTCATAAACGGTGCCATTGCTTTATGACATCAGCAGTAATTGAAATTGACCCTTTCTATTCATGAACTGTGTGTGGGCTTCTTCTGAAATCCTCCTAAAATAGGGGTTCAGGCCTCCCCCCAGACTCTTTTTCCCAGGGGACACTCAGAACTCCGGGGTGGCACTCTCTATTTCTGCGTTGTTTTTGCTGATTCTCAACTACGTAAGATTCGCACGTAGAAGAATCTAAGAATCAAAGAGAATCACCCACCTCAATGAGGCACGAATGCACTGAAAATCTCATTATTAAAACTGCTCAACCAACACCATTGGGATAAATTCAAGAAGCCGTATAACCTGGCTCACCAGCAGCCTTGGGAGGGAAAAGTGGGTGCCTCGGGCAGCCCTAGGCTCCCAGGGGGTCAGTCTGACGCTGTGCTGGTGAGCTGGGCCTGGCTGGTTTCCAGAACAAGAGGTGCAATGGAGGCATTACAAAGATGAAATGAACGCATGCTTCTCTTTCTCAAAGGCTCCTGATGCCACCATGTCTCCTGCTGGCTGATTCAACTGCAACAGACTGGCCAGGGTGAGTCAAACGCTCAGAATTACATGCATTTCTGCACGTGACGAGGGCAGAGAAGCACCTGTGTGTCACCAGTGCCTAACGAGGGCCAAGACAGACGTCAGGAGCAGCCATGCCAACGGCTCCGGGGCAGAAGCCGCCTGTTTGGGCGACTTTGTGGGGAGAAGACTGCGCTTTCTCGCTTCTCAGGAGCAGTGTCACGCACCTGTCCTGCCCCGCCTGCTGGCAACGCTGTGTGCAGAGGAAGAGGGGACGACGGGGGCTTTAGAGGATCGGCCCCTGCGTCGCGGGCTCTGTGGCCCCCTCCAGGGTCAGCACTGGCCCGGGCCGTGAAGCACGTCATCCGTGCATAGACTGCCCTGCGTGGGTTCCTTTGGGCAGCTCTGTGCTTCCCGGCATCAGTGTTAATTCAGCCTTCATACACTGCATTGCAGTGTTAAGTTCATGAGCCTACTTCTCCTTCCAGTCCCTCACTGCCGAGGGCTGTATTTCATTTTTAAGTGAACAGCAAGATAGGGGGACGCACGCATTACCGCTCATGGGGGCCAGGAAGAGCACTCCCCCACGGCCGCACCACCTCTGTCCTACCTGTAATACTTCAGAGCTGAGACCATCCCAGTTTCCCTGCACCCCAGGGCCTCCCGCCAGCCCGACTCCAGGGATCCCTGCTCATCCCCCTGCTCTGGGGGGAGTGGGGTCTTCCTGACCTCTGGCCTCAGCGCCCACTGCAGCCGCTGCTGGGAGCGGCCAGCCCAGAGGCCCGGGGGAGGCTGCTCACTGCAGAGGGGATTTGCTCACGTTCCCAAGGTCACTACCGTGTTCGTGGTAATCACCAATGCACACAGGCTCCCGCTACCGCCCCTGCGTTCAGCCTTATTTTGTGAAGAAATCCAACTGGGCTATTATCGCTGGCTCATTTTATACCCAAAAGCCAAAGCTGGAAATAAAAGTCACTGGAAGGAGATTAGATTCTAACATGTTTTTCCCCCTAAATTCAAACGGAGGTTCAGAAGTCAACTATAATAAAGACATCCTAATTTAACTGAAAGTACTTGAACTGATCCATAGGCATGAACCCCCCCTCGACGCAAAGGAGCACAGGGGACGCCCCTGGGAGGTGTGGACCCCAAAAGCTGCCTGGGCTCCAGCAGGAAGCTCATCAACACAGAGGCTCTCTGTGCGCAACCCCGGGGACTGTCCCCTCCTGTCTGCCTCTCGGCGGCCTGCACGTGCAGGTGGGGAGAGCAGCCCAGCGGCACCTCCAGACCCGTGGAGACAAGTAGCAAGGGCTCCTTTTCATGCTGCTCTGGCTTCGAATGATCTGGCACCTGAATTTCACTCAGCCTGACTCTGTGAACTCAGGGAGGAAGGAAAAGTGTCCCCTGGGCTGCGGGGGACCATTACTCAGGGATTGGCTTTGGGGACAGCCATCACCGGCATGCAGGTCCTTACCCCTCGCTCCAGCAGCATGTCTCGGAAGTGGGTCACCCGCTCCTCTAGCGGCAGGAGGATCTGGGGCGGCGGCGTCCTGGTGCCCTTGTCCTGTCCTTCTGCCTCCTCTGGCCCAGGACTCACATGGCCTTCTGTCCTTTAGGGCACAAGACACAGAGAGTTAAACGCTATTATAGACCCGGCTGCCACGTCTGACAGCCCTCCAGGTAACACCCCAAGAGGCAAACACTCGGAGAACCTCGTAAAGCCGGGTGCCGGGAGCCCCGCAAAACGGGGTGATTTTTGCCCTTGGATGCAAAGCGCTTCGTTGTGTCTGGGGTGCAGCCGAGACCGAAGCCCTAACCCAACGGACACCAGCGGGGAGCGAAGGCCGTGGCGGGTGCACGCGAGGGCCGAGTGGGCCCACCGGGAAGGCAGCCCAGAGCGGCCGTTTCACTGCCTAGGCCTGGTGTCAGAGGACCTAAAGGGGTGAGCCTTTCCTCTGGAACAAACCACTGGAGCTCAGATCCGGTTCTGTTTTTGTTGTTTTGCTTTGTTTTGTTTCAGCGAGGCCTTCATTTTGGACAAACGCAGGAAGACGATTACTGGAGACTGTGCCATCAACACTCTGGGTACAGAAATGCTGTCCTGGGGCCTAACCCGACAAGGAGACGTCAGTGACAGCAGCAGGGACTGGGACCCCACCCCAGGCAGTCTGCACAGGGAAAGGAGCAGAGGGAGACCCCCCCAAGCCCTGGAGCAGTTCCCTCCCCCGGCCTGGGGGTGGCCACAGCCATGGCTCAGACACAGCAGGGCCGCATCGGGAGCAGGCAGGAGCCTGGGCCCAGCGGGGCAGCCGGGATCCAAGGAGCCACCTCCAGGAGGCTGGAGGCCGGGGGAAGGAGGGAGCCCGCTCTTACTAAGCACCGGATCGGCGCCCTGCCTTCTGGTCTCTGCTGCCCGTTCGACAGCTCTCCTTCTGTTCTGCACCTTATCCCAGCAGCATTGGGGGACCTGCTTCTAAAACATCTCAGTGTTCGCTGCTGGAAGTTCAGCCACCTGCAGACACAGGTACTCACATGACGCCCTCCCCTCCCCAACCTGGCCTGCATGGGAGCAAGCCCGTCCAGCCGCCGCTCTGGTCCCCTCGTCACAGCCTGTGCTGAGCCCCCAGGCAGAGAATCCACCTACACTGGCCTGGAGAGCAGCTTGCTGTGACCCCACGGACCCGTCTGTGGGGCCTCTTCCCGGCCCAGCCCTGCCCCACACTTCCCCATAGTCAGGTCCCACAGCCAGTGACTCCAGCAACGAGGGGGGCAAATCAATTCTGTCCTCAGACCACCTGTTTTCCCTTTCTGACGGCGCTGTGGTCAAGTTAGGCTCCCAACTCCCCTTGCCGAGCAGCATACCTTGGTGCCCCCCGCACGCCCCCCAGCGCCCTAAGTTCTTGGGGATGTACGAAGAGCAGAGAACGTGCATCTGAAGAGCATGGCACGTCCCTGCTTCTTTGCAGCGTCTCACCCTGGGAATTAGCGGGTCAAAGGCACTCGCGCCACACACACCCGGGCTCCCTGACACAGGCGCAGCACAGGCCCTCGCCCAGGGCGATCGTGCCCCTGGAGACGTCTGGTGGCTCTTGGCCACAGAGAGGCAGAGACCAGAGGTGCTGCTAAGCGCCCCGCACAGATGCCCGCAGAGGGTTACCCGGCAAGTCCGCACAGTCCGTGCGTCCGGGGAGCAGGAGGCGGTCTGTGCAAGGTCACACCATCACTGAACCCAGCTGGTCCCTGCCTCCTGATGCCCGCTTTTTCCATCACTGTCCCTCCAGGACACCGTGGAAACCCGTCAGTTACCAGCTGTAGGGTGTGCTGAGAAGACGCAGTGTTCTCTAACACTCTCCAGTGGTGGGGTGTGGATTAATCCAACCTAACACAAAATGTACAAAGAAAAAAAACAACAAAAGCGTTTGCTCAGCCCATTAGGGAACCTTATTTATAGACCAACTATTTCAGGAGAACTTAAATTCTTTGCTGCTTATGTGATTATGTGGATTTTCAAAAAAAAGAAAATCACCAGTGGATTTGCAATTGTATCCTATTCCAGAGGGTATAATTAGGATTTCTTTGTAATAAATTTTCATTAGTTAAAAATAGAAGTGTGGAAACAAGACCTGTATTGTTGGAACTTGAAATAAGATGAAGAGGAACGTTACAGGCTCAGCGATGATTGCGTATAGCTCGTTCAACACACTTTTATTCCGAGCTGCTGGACGCCTTCCAGGATGGGAAGCTCTCTGTTCAATCAGAGCTGGTCAAGAGTAAATGCAAACTTGCTAAATATATTTTTAATATTCTTATGGCTGAATGAGTTTGGTACCTTTAACAAAAGGCAAATTCTAATCCTTTCAAGTCCCAAATACCCCGGATGACAGGCAGCATCCGCAAGGGCACAGACACTGGTACACACAAGTCTTGCCAGCTGGGTGGGCGGGAAAGGCCTCTCATCTGGAAATAGGTTTACTGCATGGCAGATGCCTCACCAGGTTGGCACCCTGCTCTGGAAATTTTTCGGATCAAGTGCATAAGTTGAAAGGGGCTTGGTCTTTATTGCACTACTGGGTATTTACCCCAAAGATACAGATGTAGTGAAGAGAGGGGCCATATGCACCCCAATGTTCATAGCAGCATTGTCCACAATAGCTAAACTGTGGAAGGAGCCGAGATGCCCTTCAACAGATGACTGGATTAAGAAGATGTGGTCCATATATACAATGGATTATTACTCAGCCATCAGAAAGGATGAATACCAAACATTCGCAGCAACATGGACGGGAGTGGAGGAGATAATGCTAAGTGAAATAACTCAAGCAGAGAAAGACAGTTATCATATGGTTTCACTCATTTATGGAACATAAGAACTAGGAAGATCGGTAGAAAAAGAAAGGGAAGAAGAAAGGGGGGGTAATCAGAAGGGGGAATGAACCACGAGAGACTATAGACTCTGGGAAACAAACTGAGGGCTTCAGAGGGAAGGGGGGTGGGGGAATGGGATAGACCGGTGATGGGTAGTAAGGAGGGCACGTATCGCATGGTGCCCTGGGTGTTATACACAACTAATGAATCATCGAGCCTTACATCAAAAACCAGGGATGTACTGCATGGTGACTAACATAACATAATAAAAAAATTAAAAAATAAAATAAAAGAAAAAGAAAAAGAAAAGAAAGGGGCTTGGTCTTGTCCAGCCTTTACCCCAGAGCAGGGGTCCCCAAGTCTGGGCCGCAGCACTGGGGTCCCTTCAGTCTGGGGGACAGCATGCTCCCTGGCTCCGGTCTCCCATCCTCTGGGAGACATTGTGATGGCCACCCCCTACCTGGGGCGGGGGGCTCTTCTCCCCCATTCTGCCCGTCACCTCAACCCTCGGACCGCGACTCAGCTGGTTCAGCCGAATCGCGAGTGGTGCGTGAGCACGTGCGCACGCGGTGTCCATCCCTGGGTGCCAAGTCGAGCACGAAGTTGTCCCATTTTGCTCATGTGCACAGGGCAGCGGGTGATTGGTAGAATTCACTAGACTCCTACTCAGTGCAACTGGATTCTAGACACAGCACGTCTGGTTGCTAGTTTCCTTTCTTGGATGACAAACCTTATTTAGCTCATCTGAGGCTGAGAGAATTCAGGGCACTGGACTTTGCACACCTGCCCTGCCCCCACAGGTCACCTCTCAGACGCACAGACATGCCTCTTCCCAGCTCCCCAAACTTTCCACGGAGAGGAGGGGAGAGACAGATTCAGAACACCGCACTGTTTCATGGCAGGCGCATGTGAGGGGCCATATTTCTCAGCATTTCTGAGGCCTCCCCCTCCTCCCCCCCATCTTCCCCTCCTCCTCTTCCCCTCTTCACACCATCAGTTGAGAGGCTGAAATAGAAGACAGTCTCTATAACCACTGCAGAGCATGAGAGAGGAAGAGATAAGGGTGACTCAGGCTGTGATGAGTGATTCCATCTCCTGTGAAGAAACGCTGGGGTCTGAGCGAGTGCCTGGTTCCAGAGAGGAAACCACGCATGGCTTTGTGAAGCTCAACTGCTGCTGAGCCCCCTGGGGACAGCTTGCTGCACAATCTCGGGCAACTTATGGAAGCTCTCTGGACCTGGTTTTGGTAAAACACGTGGTTTGGATGAGACGATCTTGAAATGCCTCAAGGACCACCATCCCGGGATGCAAACGTGATCCCCTCCATTTAGTCCTGTTGAAATATTCAAACGTCTTGATTCTGCCATCGACTCATTAGCTCTGCCTCCCAACGTTGCAGTTCTCAGAATCGGATAAGCAGGACTCCTGCAGCTTCGTCCACCTTGCTCTTAAATCATTGAGCAGGAAGAGCCAAAGGCAGTCGCCTCTGGCCTCCCCCCAGCCCCTCCCACACGTGACACCGTGCTCTGCTAGGCTGGCGACAGGTGGGGCGGCCTCGGTGTCCACGGCGGGGTGTCCTGGCAGCCCCATCCAGCCTCCCCCAGCATCTGTGTCTGCACGTGCCACGGCCACCACCAGGGGTCCCCGCCGATGGCAGGCCTGTGGCGCCCCTCTCAAGGGGCTGCTGAGTGACTCTGATTTTGTTTAGACCATCGTTCTCTCCCTCCCTGCCCTCGGGTTCGCTTCCCCGGTGGTGGCAACTTGGATGGCATTTCTGTTTTACCGCCATTGTCTGCCACCAGTGAGCACTTGGGGCCACACTCTGCCCACCGCCAGGGCCAGCTGGCCGGGCGGTGTGCTGGCCAGAGTGGTCCGTGGGATAACAAAGGCTGTGTCTGGCCTTTGTCCCTGATTCCTCTGTGAATATCCTGGGCCACAGGGGTGTCCTTGTTCAGAACCCTCTTTTGGCCCCTCCTGAGCTCAGGGTGGGCACTTAGTTTCCGGGGAGGGCCTGGCCCACCAGAAAACAACCACGTGGTCTGAGGGCTGGAACCCTCAGGAAGGGACAGGGGTTAACTTGAGTTCAGTCACATGGCTGGTGATTCAATCCTTCATGCCTACGTACTGACACTGATAAAAACTCCAGACAATGGTCCGGGGGGGTTTTCTGGTGGGGGGCTTCTTGGTGCCCCAGGAGGGGGGGCACCCAAACTCTACAGCAACAGAGGCCCGGGTGCTCAGGAACCTTCCAGAACTCACCCTCGTGTCTCTTCCATTTGTCCGTTCCTGAGTTGTGCCCTTTATGATAAAACCATAACCTTAAGTAGAGTGCTCTCCGGAGTTCTGGGAGTCATTCTTGCAAATCACCAAACCTGGAGGGAGGTTATGAGAACCCCCAAATTTATAGCCAAGTCAGACGGAGGTGGGGATGGGCTGGGTACCCTACTTTCTGCTGGTGTCTGAAGTGGAGGCAGTTTTGTTTGGACCGGTCACCTCACCTGTGGGGTCTGCACCAACTCTGGGTGGTTATGGTCAGAGCCGGGCCATGGGACGCCGGGTGGCCATCAGGGCAGTGCCCTCAGAAGGCAGGGCACTGTCAGAGTCGGGCCATGGGACGCCGGGTGACCGTCAGGGCAGTGCCCTCAGAGGGCAGGGCACTGTCAGAGTCAGGCCGTGGGACACCGGGTAACCATCAGGGCAGTGCCCTCAGAGGGCAGGGCACCATCAGAGTTGGGCCGTGGGACACTGGGTGACTGTCAGGGCAGTGCCTTCAGAGGGAACGCACAATTGGGTTTTTTCCAATTCCATCAGCAGGTGTGCCCCAGGGCCTGCTGTGTAACCCCCAGCGGCCAGGGCAGACCGCGTGGCTCCGGAGCCCCTGGTTCGACCCCAGCAGACGTCCTCCCCTCCAGGTCTGCAACACTCAGCCAGGATCACCAACGGGTGCCTGTCAGAGGCTGAGAGGGAAGGTCTGTCCCCAGGCCTGCCGGCGTGGTGGCTGACCAGCCATCTCTGGCATCCCTTGGCCTGGGGGGTAATCATCCAGGTCTCTGCCCTCATCTTCCCACAGCACCCCTGTGTGTGTTCGTGTCCAGATGTCCCCTTCTATAAGGACACCAGTCATTGGCTTGGGGCACATTCTAACGACCTCATCCGAACTCACTACAGCTGTGACAACCCAGTTTCCAAATAAGACCCCACTGCGAGATTCTAGGGCTCGGACTCCAGCGTCCGAATGGAGGGGAGGCAACACAAGCCTGTAACCAGGACCATCCTCGCTGGGCGAGCAAGTGCCACGTCCTCAAGGACTGTCCAGGTCTTGTCAACGAGATAAGCAATGGGCTGCAGGTGAGAAGCCAGAGTTTTCCCTGACGGTGAAGTATGGGGCCGACACGTCCAGCCCAATCCAGGAAACACTGCACCAACCTCTCCCTCCCCGCAGGGACCGACCACCTGGGTCATGGGCTTTTTTCTAGAACATTCACACTGGTTTGTACAGAGAAGTCTCCACTTCTCCGGGACATGTTTCTAGTTGCCCGCAGCCCACGCTGGGCGGTCTCCTGAGAGCCTCTCGGGCATCACCGCAGGGGGCACACCCTGCAGTCCAGGCCACGTCCCTGTGCTGGTGGCCCCACGTGGCAACCTTTCCATGTTCTGTTCTAGCTGCAGACCCAGCAGAACGAGCTGGCAGAAGGGCCACATCCTGCCTCAGGTCCTCATTCACCCACCTGGTTCACTGGCCCCGTCTTCATGGCTCCCTCACCTCTGTGCCTTCGCCATGACGCTTCCTCTTCACGCCTGCCCTTCCTGCCCCTTGTCCACTCATGGCCAGCTTGGCCTCATCTGGGCACCTGGCCATTCCCCTGCAGGACACGGCCTACCCTGTGTGACTGAGCCGCTTTCTCCTCTGCACTCAGAGCGAGGGTTTCCTGCAGCAGGAGGGCCGGGCACACGACACTTGCCGGAGCCACGTCGGGATCCGCCTCTGTGACTGCTGGCTGTGGCCCTGAAGGCAGCTCCAGGCCTGTCCACGTGTTCCCCTCCAGCACGAGGCGCCGTGCTCGGGACTCAAAAGGCAGTGAACACATTATTGGCTTAGGTTCTGTGGTTGAGTTTGTTCCCTGCGATTCCCCTGGAGACACGGTAAACGGAGTGGAGCTCCAGGTCCCACCTTCTGAAGAGACAGGCGTCACGGTGTTCAGACGTCTTTCTTACCGCCACACCACGGTGCCCTTCTGAGCTACTCCTCCAGAACGCGTCTGCATGTCATTAACACAAAGCCTTCCGAACGCGTGGCTGTTCCGCTGAGGAGTTGTCGAAGGAATTTATAAACCAAGGTTGTTTTCCTAAACGTGCTGTGGTTTGGCAGCCCCTGTCTGTGCCACGTAAAACTGAGAGCAACACTCCAGGATCCAAGCAAACCCGGAACCCCTTCACGGCTCATAGTAGCTGTCTTCTGGATTCTCATTAACCTCTTCAAACTCCATAATTCCTATCGTCAAAATGGGAAGAAGGGGGGGAGGAAGAGGGGAGATCTACATTGTAGGGATGATGCAGGAGGCAGAGTGTTGGGCATTAACTGTTTGATCTCAATAGACTTGTCTTTGAACTTTGACTTTCACACAAATGTACTGTATTTTCAGGAAAATCTCATCATTCCACTGATTTTTTTTATCTGTAAAGTTTAAATTATAACATTTGCCACTTAAGATTTTTTGTAAGAATTAAATGAAGTAATATGAACACCAGATATTTGTTGACATTCTGTGTAAAACCCTATCCTCCTAGTTTGCCTATACATGTCATTCAATCCTTACCACAGCCCTGTAGGGCAGCCATGCTTATCACCCTCATTCTACGTACGGGAAAACTGAGATGACGCGTGTACAGTACGTAGCACAGTCGCTGGTCTGTGAATAGTACTGATGATGATAGTGGTGGCAGCAGTGGTGATGGTGATGATGGTGATGGTGATGGTCATGGTGGTGATGATGGTGGTGGTGATGATGGTGATGATGATGGTAGTGATAACAGTGATGACGGTGACAATACAGTGATGATGATGATGGTGATGATGATGGTAGTGACGATGGTGATGATGGTGGTGATGGAGGTGATGGTGATGATGCTGATGATGGTGGTGATGATGGTGATGATGGTGATGATGGTGATGGTGATGGTCGTGGTGGTGATGATGGTGGTGGTGATGATGGTGATGATGATGGTAGTGATAACAGTGATGACGGTGACAATACAGTGATGATGGTGATGATGATGGTAGTGACGATGGTGATGACGGTGGTGATGGAGGTGATGGTGATGATGGTGATGATGGTGGTGACGATGGTGATGGTGGTTATAATGCTGGTGATGATGATGGTGATGATGGTGGTGATGATGTTGACGACAGTTATAATGTTGGTGACGACAGTGGTGATGATGGTAGTGACATGATGATGGTAATGATGATTCTTCACCTTCACTATCTCTGGCAGCCTCTGACTATCCACACCAACCCTCCCAACACCAAGATCCAGGCCTTTGTTTGGATGTATGATGTCTCCTCTTTTACTTGATTTAATGGATAGGAAGAACTTGCTCTTTCTCCTGGCAAAGAAGGCTGGGAATTTATCATCAAAATACTGCCAGCGTATAACTCCAGTGTTAGACACAATATGAAATTCTGCAGGAATCAAAGTCTCTGTGAATCTCTGCCGTGTGGGGCCTCAGACATTCTATCATGTGGTTGTAACAAATGGCCCTCAGATGAGGCCAACTTTGGAAGTTCTGTTTTCTATAGTTTTTAGCCCTGACGCTGCGGTGTGGGAGCTGCCTCTGGCTGCTGTCAGAAGATGGGCACATCACTCAGGGTGGGCTCCAGGTCCCTTGGTGGGGCTGGGGCGCAGGGGCCCTGGCTCTGCCAGCCTGCCCTTCTCAGGTGGATGGTCAGGATTCAAAGCCAATGGTGCCATCAAACAGGATGCCTCCCTAGGAAGGAACCCCGCCATGGGCACGATACTGGATCCAGGAAGTAACAAGGAGCTGTGGGAGCATAGGGATATAGCTTCCCGCTCCTACAGGCAGAGGCAAGGCTCTAGGATGGACAGGGACATAAGGTCTGCCTGGAGAAGTGGGACTTGGGCTCCAGGCTGGGGCCTGGGGGGCCTGGGATCTTGGGTACCCTTCCCAGGACCTCACTGCTGCCCTGTGGTCTCACTGACCGCTGACCACCTGGCAAACCTCTGCCTGCCCTCCTTGCCCAGCTCTCCTTGCTTCTGGAGTTTGGCCCTGACCCCACCTTCTGGTCCTGATGACACCTTCCCAGAAAGGGCCTGGGGATCTTCAAAGGCACCCCAGCCTGCGGGGGCCGGGCAGACCTCTCCATGGTGGTGTGACCACATTAATCCTACCCCTTTCTGTGTACAAGGTTACGGCACATCAGTTATGACCCAGGGCCCATGACCTCCTACCACACTGATGGCCTTGCTGGCAAGAGCCTTTGGAGGGACCGAAGGGTGTTCCAGCTGCAGCTGCATTTGTCAGCTCCATGGCTGCCCCTGGGTCCAAGGGCCACGGTTCCTTCCATTCCACCTGCTACAAGGTGTTTGCTGCTAATGGCAGAGGACCTCCCTCGGGGCTGCACTGAGCTCCCCTCGGGGCTCAGACTCTCTGAGTCTCTGCACACAGGTCAGTTTTGTTATCGAAAGGGCAGGTCCTGACCCGCGTACCTGCCTCACAGCACAGCTCCGTAGGTGCCAGGCCGCCCTGTCTGCAGGGCTTGTCTTGGCTAAATCGGAGAGAATTCCAGCAGGTAGGGGACCTCAAGCACTGTGGGGGACCCTGTGCAGTCTCTTCATCTGGGAACGCACAAGGTCTCAGAGCCCAGGACGTGTTCTCACATGACGGCAGCACAAGGGACCCAGGCCCGGTCCCGCGGCATCGGGTTCTCCCTGTTCCTGGAGCAAGAGGTCCCTCCTTTCGTTCGCGGGTTTGAGGAGCTGGCCCAGGGCGCGTCCTCGGCTTGGGGGACATGGGCATGGTTCAGAGGCTGCTGGATCACTCGTGTTGCAACAGCAACAACAAAACTTGGGGGAACACTGGAGGGGACACGTCAGCCCATTCACGTGCACCTCAGGACCCAGGACTCTCAGGCTTTCAAGGACGTATACAAAAGCAAACCCGACACAAAATAAAGCAAAGGCAGAGGGAGGTTCTCAGTCTCCCCCAGTCCTCACGCTAAAGCAGACGGGCGGGGCTGTTAGGGTAACAGAAGAGATGCCCGCGGGCAACATCCCCACGAGCTAGAGGATGACGCGTCCCCAGGAGCTCACACCGCGAGTGGGCGCAGTCAGAGCCCAGGCACCAACGGGCCCTGGGTACCGGCGACAGCCCCAGGAGGCAGGGAGCTGGCAGGGGCACATCCCAAGACCCGTGGGCCCAGTGAGCTCCAGATGTCCTGGGCTGAGAGGCAGCCACTGGGCCGCGGCTTCAGAGTGGGCGGACGGAGGGGGTGTCTGCTGATGCTGGAGGGGCCTTCTGGGCTCCAGCCTCGGAGAACCCAACATGGCCCGGAGCTTGGAAGGGCGAGGTGGCCAGGCCTGGGAACTAAGGGCCCCTTCAGGATAAAACTCAGGAAAAATGCCAAGAGAAACTAGCGTGAGCGTATGGGAATTACACAGACATGCCAAGGAAAGGGAAGAGAAGGCGCAAGTCAAAGTGAGGGGCACCGCGGACAGGCTCCCAACACAGGGGCACATTCTTGTTTCTCGACAAGGAGAGGGAGTTCCAGAGCCTAGTGACCAGGAACGCCGTCTCGAACCACCTCCCCGTCACCACCTCATCTAAGCTCAAGCTGCAGGAAAAGGTCGTTGTCCAGTCCCATACACATGAGCAAGAGAACACTAATGCACAGAATAAATGTCCCCACGGGCAGAGGAAGGAAGGCCAAAGGACCGTCAGGACTCCGATGAAAATACAACCAGCTACTTGAAAATGAACTAACTTTCCAAAGGACATGGCAGAGGTTACAAAATCACAGGGTGTATTAGGATAGACAATTTAGGGGGAAGGACATGTTGGACCAAGTACACATCTGAAAAGACATCTGAATGATGTAAGAAATTAGAAACAAAAGGGGAAAATATTTAGAAAGGAAGATACACCAGAAGGTACGCAAACATGAACAGAATAAACACCATGGATAACGCCTAAAGGGGAACAGCTGAGGAGAGAAAAACCCAGAAGAAACTGGGAAAGAGACAAAAAGGATGTGGAAGCAAGCGGGGCAGAAAGACAGAGCACGCGGCGTACCTGGAGTGGCCGGCGAGGAGGCTCAGAGCATGAGAGGGCACGGATACCACGAAGTGACCCAACAGAAGGCCCCGCACAGAAAAGAGATGTTCACCCACATTTTGAAAAGCACACTTCAGACCCGGGACAGTCCAAGAACCACCACGACAGAGACACATGCGCCAACATCCGAAGGACAGAAGCAGTGACGGAAACAGACCGACGCGCATCAACTCTTTACGTCTGGGAATTCACGGCGCGTCCAGCTCCCACGCAGGATGCTGGCAAATCATCACGGTGTCGTGACAGCGAGTGAACGGGAGGGGATCGAGCCTTGTCCTGCGTCTTCCATCCGAACAACAACTCCAGGGAACCAAAGTAGATGAGGACGTTGCTCTCGGTGAAGTGCTCGAGCTCACGGGTGCAGGTAACACGGTAGGACCGGCACACCACTATTTACCAATCCTGAAGGAAGTGACGGTCCCACGCAAATCACCTGCTCACATCACAGGAAGACAGGTGACCAAGGTGCGAGGCCGCCTGAGGGCAGGAGGTCAGCACTCCTGCGAGGTTTTCTAGCCCAACGCTGACCAAACCCGAGCGGATGCAGCCCCTCCGTGTGGCTGAGTGCAGAGAGGCTGCAGGGGCTAGGAGCCTGGGACGCACTCCGGGGAGGGGGGAGAGCCTGCGAGGACACAGACGGCGGGGGGGGGGGGGGTGGTGGCTTCAGTTAGGGGAAAAATGCTGATTTCTTACAAAGCGAACGAAGAAAACCAAACCGGGCCAGGAGAGGAGGAAAGTGCAGGTTAACAGACTCGGGAACGGGACCCGCAGGGTGTGGAGCAAACCTGATGCGGGCCCGGGTCTGAAAAATACAATAGCGAAGAAAATAAAACAGCGGCGGGAACGTGAACGTCGGGAGGCGATGTGATCAGGGAATTACTGTTTGTGGCTTGTTTTCAGGTGTGATTACGGTTCTCTTTTAAAAACCCTCTATGTTACTCATGCACCCTGAAACATGGACACTTGAAATTTATATGAGATCTGGGGTTGTTTCAAAATAGTCGGAGCGGGTGGCGGGTCCGGACGAGGGACGCGCTGCTGGCGAGAGGCAGTGGCTGAGCCAGGACGGTGCCCGAGGGGGTGGACGCCCTACTCCGTCGTCTGTATTGGACGTGGCCACATTAAAAAGCTGGAAATCAGTGACTCTGACCTCATGTGTGGGGGACGTGGGTCATTGTGACGGTGTCAGGCCTTCTCTGGTGACTGTGCTGGAGCTGGTGAACTGGGGACCGCCTGGGGGGTCCTCCCTCACACCCTGGCCGCTCGGCTTCGCCAGAAATCACTGCCCCTGGGCCCTCTGCGTTTACCTCCCCTGCGTTTCCCCCCCCCCCCCCCCCGTCTTCGGCTTCGTCCTGTCCTGGCGCTTGCCTCTTATCATGGACCAGCGTCTTCAGGACGGCACGTGCTCTGTGTCCCCCACTGCCACCGCCACCATCGCTGCCGCTGCTCAGACACCCCTGCCCGCGTCTTCCAGCGGCACACTCCTCAGCATCCTGGAGCAGGGCTAACCAGTTATTTATCCTGAGTCTGAGGCAAATACGTGCTTTCTCGTGGCGACAAGACAAAAAGCTGCCTCAGTGGTCACACATTTACACTCCAAGGGGTGACGGAAGGAGCTGAACTGCTCGATCACCAGGCTTGTGCAGAGGGGGCAAGGTCGCCGTGAGATGGCCTCCAGCACTTGGCCGCATCTCTCGGCGTCCCCGCGGTGACACCATCAGAACTCTGGCGAACCGTGACCACACCGCGGATAAGGGTTAGCGTGATCAGATGGGCAGGCTGCAGAAGGCTGGCCGTGTTCTGGGGATGAAGCAGGGGGTGCATGCTGGTGCGTGTCCACATGCAGGCCACCTTGCGCCCTTCACCTCACTCGCACGGAAGTAACCGGCGACTCAGAAAATGTGTCCCCACTTCAAAGGCTGCAGTGATTTCAGAAATCGAAGTGTCGTTGCCACTGTTAGCCGGTCTCTGAGGATCGGCAGCTCACTCCCGCGGGACAAACAGCAGCCACAACACTTCCAGCCACGGTCAGCAGGACGGAGACGGGTCTGGGGCCAGGAAATTCCCCGGATTCCATTTAAAAGGGAGAGTTCTGAACTCGGAAATGTGAAGAAGAGGTGGAAACGGAACCTGGCTTCTCAAACCCAACAGCATCTCCAGAGACACTTCGGTGCTCGGCTCCCTGCGGAACAGGTAGTGGACGGCCCTGAGCGCAGAGGGCAGCGCCCTGGGGCCCCGCGCAGGACTGTCCCCTGCCTTCCCGTGGCCTGTCCTGGCCCGGGGGTCCATCGTGGTGGAGGGAGAGAAGGACACGTCTCCTCCAGCCCCCTCTTTGTGGGTTCCTCTTCCACTCCCTGGGGAAGCCTGTCGAAAGCATCTTGTTTAAGGGGCTCCTGGGCCGCTCAGTCAGTGAAGTGTCTGCCTTGGGCTCAGGTCATGATCGCAGGGTCCTGGGATCGAGTCCCGTGTTGGGCTCCCTGCTTGGGCGGGGAGTCTGCTTCTCCCTCTCCCTCTCCCCCGCTTGCGCTCTCTTCTCCCACTCTCTGTCTCAAATAAATAACTAAGATCTTTTAAAAAAATCCTCTTGTTTAAGACTCAACTGACACATCGCCTCCCTGACTGCCCGATGTCCACACGGCCTCGTAGGGAATCCCCGGACTGCTTTCTCATGGAAGGCGACACAGACGGGCCTCAGCTCTGGTGTGGATGGGGCTGGGGGACGCCCAATGCCGGGCCCTCCCCTCCAGGGCAGGAACTCAGATCAAACAACACAAGGAGCCCTGGAGAGGCCAGATGCCCACAGAGGGCCTGGAACTGGTTACTGTGCCCGGCCCAGGTGCAGGGGCGGCAGAAGATTCCGGTGCCAAGGGGAGGGGCCGCAGCTCAGTCGTGGCTCATCGTCGGCCTGGGAGCTCGAGCAGAGCAAGAACACGGGACTGCAAGTTCAGGGATCAAGGGCTACAGAGGGGATGGTGACACAACGACATGGGACAGCGATGGAGACATTCCTCTCCAACAAGCTGCCCCAGGGTGTCCCAAGCCAAGGAGAAACTACGGTCTGTCCAGTGGTGCCGCATCGCAGGGTCAGGATGCTGGGACCACCTGACATGGTGTCAACACTCCCTTCTCCTGGGCTAGAGCTGCCAGAGACAGGAAATGACATGCAACGGGCTATGTGTCCCCGTGGCCCCACACGGTGGGTGGCAGTTGATGTTTGCTCAACACGTGCCCAAAGGAGAAGGTGATCCATGGGGCAGAGTCGGGGATGGGTGACAATCTGGGGACGAGGCCCCTTGTTTGTCCCTCCATCTGCTCTGTCTGCCTTCCCAGGGCCATGGCCTTTCACAGACGGCCCAAGGCAGGAGATGTGGGCCTCACACTGTTCCAGAAAGTTCATCCCATCAGAGAGATGGGGCCATGGGCAGCTCCCAGAAGTGGACAGCCTGGACCACACTGTGGGGCCTGTGCACAGAGTGCACTGCATACAGCAGGTGCTTAGCATCTGATGGATTAGTGAGCCAGAACCTAGCCTATCTTTCCACTTAAGAGTGCAGCCTGCCGGCCTGCCTGTGGGTGGGTGCCACGTTGGACTTAAATGGTCACGGAAGGCTGGGAAGGCCCCAGAGCCCCTGCACACCCTGCATGTGGGCGTCCTCTTGATGGCACGAACGGGCCCCTCGTGGAAGAAGATTCTGCAACAGGCCCCTCCCCGATGCAAGGGAAGACAGACACATCGTGGACACCATGGTTTCATCTCAGAGTTCACGTGCCTGCTGCCAGCACACGTGGTCCCTGGGGACCTCCTGACCGGCCTCCTGTGCACCTGCTTCTTGAAGGTAAGCAATGATGCCAGGCTGCCAAGCGCCTTCTAGGAGCAGAGTCCCGGGAAGGAAAGGTAGGCTGAGAGGTCTGACGAAGAACCAGCGAGGGAACTTTGGGGGTGAGCGCTCCGCAACTGACTTGGACTGGCCTCCTGCAGGCCAGATTTCAGACGTCCATGTCAGTGCTGCCTGCGCGGATGCTGCTAAGGGAACTCTGCCTGCCCACCCAAGGCCAGGGGCAGTGTCCACGGCGTCTCACCATGAATGCTGACATCTGGTCTCCCGTTTCAGAAATATGTACGTTTATAATTGTTTTTGAACAGCAAATAAATGGCAGGAATATCTGTGTTTTGGTTGAAAAAGACCAACTGAAATCCCGTCACAACTGAGGCTTGCATGCTCAGTCCCAAAGGCGGCTGTCACCAGGTGAGCGGTGCAGGACGCCCTAACGACATGGGGCACAGACTCCGCACTGTTTCTATACACAACCCAACGATCAACCCAAATCAGGATTTGAGGACCAAGAATGACTTAGAGGGCAGGTGGGTGTGAACGACTTGTTGGCCACGCGTGACCAAGAGACGACGCACCATCCTATGCTACAAAGCCACCTGGAGAACGCGAGGCTCCCTCCCTGATGGAGCACTGCAGATCACTCTCATCCCACAGGGTCAAAGCAAAGAGACAATTTTACAGCAAGTGTACTTTAAAGTCCACTTATTTTCTAGCATTATCTCATAGCATTTCAAAGAAGCTATTCTCTGACTTTCTCAACAGCTCATTTTTCGGGGATTTGAGAAACCCTGTATATAGAAGCGGACGGAGCCTGCTTCCACTTGTCTCAGTGGTGTGTTGCCCTCCCCGCTGCCCACACTCACTGACCATCCCTTGCCTTCGCGCCAGAGATCAACAGTTCCTGACTGCAGTGAGAGTGTTTCCCTCCACCTCCTGCAGCTGGCTCTCCCTGCATGTGGGCTCAACTTGGGGACAGTCCCAGGGGCCATGTCCTCAAAACCTCCAGACTTTAAATGAGGTGCTTTTTTTTTTTTAAAGATTTTATTTATTTATTTGATAGAGATAGAGATAGCCAGCAAGAGAGGGAACACAAGCAGGGGGAGTGGGAGAGGAAGAAGCAGGCTCATAGCGGAGGAGCCTGATGTGGGGCTCGATCCCGGAACGCTGGGATCATGCCCTGAGCCGAAGGCAGACGCTTTAACCGCTGTGCCACCCAGGCGCCCCTAAATGAGGTGCTTTTTTTTTGTCTTTTGGATGGTAATGTTGTTTTTGTTCTAGATGGATTCGCCCAGCCCTCGGTTGCCCCTGGGTGGGGTACAGAACTGCAGGTGGACAGATCACAACCCTGTAACCCAGCCTTGTCCAGAGGACCTGCTAGGAGTGTGCCCTGGCCCCGTAGTTTGCCAGGAGAAGACTACTCAGGCCATGTTTGGAGAAGGGAGAACAATGACAAAGTACTTCCTGCTGATTCTGTGCTCACGTAGGACTCCAGCCCAAACTGCATCCGACCCCAAGAAAACACCCTGCTTGACCTGAAGATTTTATGGTAGAAGGTCAACTTTACCACTTACATCCAAAGCCATTGACTGGGCATCCCCCAAACTCAGAAACTACAAAATCTACAAACTTAGAAATAAACCATATTCCAAGCCAAGAGATTCTTTTGGTTGCCCAACAGAATAAGAAATCTATGCCAACAGCAAGGGTCCAGTGGTCGCCGAAGGAGCAAGGCCACCTCTCGTGACCCAGGGCACCATTATGTGCCAGGAATCTTCCAGCCTATCCACTGGCCAAGACTGGCACCTCATGGAAGGACTAGAGGCCACACGTGTCGTGGACAATTTCTTCTCTGATGTGTTTTGCACATAATTTCACTTTGAGTTTTAAACTAAATGCCTCACTTTTGCCAAATCCCTAAAATAGTTTTCAATTATCTGAAATAAATTCTAAGTTCTTAAAATAGACAGCACACTTGAAAAGCAGGTCCGAACTAAGAAAAGACTGCACATCAGAACGTGGCAGAAACTCTGGGCACCGCACAAACACGGGCGGAAGCAATCAGGTTTCTGGTCCCAGGGAAGACGTAGGGTCATGTATCAGGACCGCCTTCCATTAAATAGGAAGGAACAAGCTACTTGAGACGGCACTTATCAGGTCATTTGAAATATTTTAGTAATTTGAAAGGTTGTCATTGTGACATATTTCTCTTCCCAGGGAATTCCAGGAAAAGTACCATTTAGACCTGAGTTATTTGATCAATTGATTTAATTCCCTCTGTGGAAGAGTGTGCACGACATACGTGACTCCTGCGAGCGTTCGCGAGATGCAGGAGTAGAGTGACGTCCAACGTGAGCACGCGGCTCGTTCACTTTCTTCTCCGACACGGCTGATAGTAAGTCACACATTGTAGGAAGATCTTACAGGCTTCTTGATGAGGAAAAATTCTATTATTTATACAAAAAAGGTAGATCAAAAGGGACTGATTTCAGCCTGTCCTCCGGAGGCCTGTTCTCTTACTATATGTGCCAGAACCCGCTAATTAAAAACATACGAAAGCACTTAGGAGCTTGTGAAGAGCCTGAACTTACTGACAATAACCTTCTGGAAGACAGACAACGCAGAGCTGATGTTGGTGGGCTGACCGCCTGGGGCGATCAGCTCTGAGCAAGGGACATGCAGATCCGGTACGGGGGGCATTTGGAAAAATGGCACAGGAGTGAGGCTTCCAAACAGAACAGGTGGTTTGTGTAAAAGGCTCAGAGATGAATAAGCAGGACAGGTGGAACATTCTAGATCCCCAGTCCAGCTGCATCACTAACCAGAAAGCATTTCCTCCAAGGGCTCCGTGGGAGAACAGAGCCGCCCAGACAGCAGCGCCCACAGCTCGGGATGGTCTTGGCAGGTGGAAAGTAGGGTGGCTTTGCCCGAATCCTCTGTGTCTGCTCCAAAGCTGCTGTTTAATCACTGAAGTCCCTCATGTAATTAACAGTGAAATTAATGTTCTGACGTTTCTTATATGCCAACTGATCAGAATTCACGGCCAGTCCCTTGGGAAAATGAGTGAAATTGGGCCGTGTAGGCAGATGGCCCAGCGATGCGGGATCCTATCCAGCCTCTCCTCCAACATCGTTGCATGGTGGCTAGATTTCTGCACTTCTGGTGCCTCGGGAAGGGCGTCTGGTTGTCAAGATTCTATATGCATTTATCCAAAGACTGACAGACACCCGCTCGGCCAATGCCCGTGGTCTGAACGTAAAGACACGACACTTTACTCCCTTTCCTGGAGCCCTTGGTCCCATTGAAGGCACTCAGGGTCCATCCTCTGGGCACGTGTAAGTGTCCTTTGATGCCCAAAAGTGCCTTGCTAAAGAGAAGGTGGGAGATTGGGGGGTTCGGGGGGGGGGGCTCCTCACTCCTGCACCAGGGAGCCTCATGCCCGGACAACTGCAGCCTGGATCCCTGTCATCCCAGGAAGGAGACGACCCCCCCCCACCAGGACAGCTCCCTGTCTTGGGGAGGACAGTGCTCACCCTTCCCTGAATTGTTTCTGGAAAGTTCTGTGTTATACGTTTGTTATCAGTTAAAATTACAGTATACCTGGGCCGTGGTCAGCGGAATGATTTTTTGAGGGTGTGCATAGTAGGGAAAGGCCCAACCTCAACCGTCTGTCCAGAGAAGAGTCCCATCCGACTGGGGCCAGGTGTCAGGGCCCACTGCCCAGCGCCTGCTCTCCCTCCCTCGCTCCCACTGTCTGCGGCCCGGAAGCCCCCAGTAAGGGCGGAAGAGGCCAGGATGGACATAGGCTCTAAAGCAAGATGGCATTTTCCTCCCTTCCTGCGGACAGGTGTCACTTCTTCTAAGAAACGATTTTTTTGGTAGAAATAATATTGAAACTGTATTTTCAAGGCTTTACATAACATAAGCTTAAAGAATGATCAGGTGACACTGGGGCGCCCGGCTGGCTCAGTCAGAGTGCACAACTCTTGATCTCGGGGTTCTGAGTTGGAGCCGCATGCTGCATGTACAGATGACTTAAAAATAAAATCCTTAAAAAAATATAAAGGTAAAAAAACAAAGAACGATCAAGGGGACGTAAAAATGGTGACAGGGTGATGGTTATGACCAGAAATCATCAATCAATGATGGGAGGTCTGTTTTTCTCAGATACACAGTGTATGATTTTTCTTTACAATGATCACACATTCCATTTGTGATGCTATTTATAAATACCCCAGTTTTTAAAGCTGGCACTGGAATCCTAGCGACGCCGTCGCCCTGGTCTTCCACACCCGCACAGCCCGCCGACCGACCACCTGCCTCTGGCCCGTCACGGCGGTCTTCCTTGAGCCGCGTCTGCCATCCTCAGAGTCCTGTGAATTTCCGGACTTTCAGAATGACTTCCAATGTGAGTCTCTACTCCACCTGGGCAGAGTAGGGGCGGGCTCCCTCGGCACACCGGCCTCCTGAATGTGCTCTGGGTTCTAAGGCACGTTTTTTTTAAAGATCTATTTATTTAATTGACAGATAGTACACACGTGCGAGTGGGGGGAGGGGCAGAAGAAGAGAGAATCTCAGGCAGACTCTGTGCTGAGCGTGGAGCGTGACCGGGGCTCGATCTCATGACCCTGAGGTTATGACTTGAGCAGAAACCCAAGTCGGATGTCTAACTGACTGAGCCACCAGGCACCCTTAAGGCACGTAGATTAAGGAGAACATACCCACAGTGCTGACACTCTTGACACGGGCACGTGGCTCCCGGCTGCAGGCCTAGGCCATCCCATGAGAGGAGCAATATGCGGACGGCGGGTCCGCTGGGCCATGCTGAGGGCCAGGCTCTGGCCGGACACTGGGCACCCCCCGAGCTTAGGAAGTGAGCCATGATTCTCTCTTTGTGGGTGGCCTTTCAGATCCCCCATCTTCTCTGCCAGAGACGGCGGCCCAGCAATCCTAGCATGCCTTCTGCCCCCCTTCCAGGGAGCTTAGATACACAGACCCCGAATTACACCCCTCTGTGTGGACTCAGGAGAAAAGAAACCACAGGTCGGGGACTGCAGGGGGGCTAATGGCGGGTCTCCCGGCCACAGCGGGAGGGTGACGAACATGGAGAGCTGGGCACGCATGGAGTGACTGCAGTCACGCAGCCCCCACCCCTTCACTTGTCTCCTCAAGCCGCCGTTGGGGGTTCCTGCAATCTTGTGCAGCTGGGAAATCGGAGGTCAGGGGTGAATTAATTACTTTGCCCAACATCACAAAGCAAGCAGGAGGCACCCGACTCTAACCCAAGAGCCGTCGGACACGCAAACCCATACCCTCGTCAAACACACGGCACCCGTGGCACCCGGACGGCTCCCTGCATGTCTTCAGGGCTCTGGAGGCCAGGCCGGGCAGACCACACGGGCCCAGGGGAGGGCTGGCACAGGCCAGATGCCGTCCAGTGTCCACAGTGTCTGTGGCCACCAAGACACCTGCCCACTGAGGAACCGGGTGCCCAGCGCAGTCACTGAGACGGGACCTGAGACCCCCCACCCTCTGCTTACTGGTTAAATCTGCTCTTCGCTCAGTAGCTAGAGTCAAAACCATCCCTTTTCTTTCCACACCACCTAACTGTATGCAAAGGAAAGACTCAGGAGCAAAAGGCCTTGTCACCTACCTGTTCCTCTTGGTCCTCAGGTTCTGGTCTCCCCTGCCGTCCTCTGACCGCGAGCCGTCGCTGTGGTCGGCTGGAAGAAAATCAAGTGAATAAGGTTGGAGCGCCAGCTCCTATCAGTCTGGGAAACCACCGAGAAGCACTCACTTTCCAGCAGTCATCTGGGAATTAGGGACACAGAGATCAACCTCTGGGGCCAGCTCTCTCTTGGTGCTCCTTGTACCAGCAGAAGACAAATGGGATTTTCTTCTGTGCAGAGAAGGCATTTAGAGGCTGCTGCATCGTCCCGCAAAGCCAGAGGACGTGGAATCGAAGGTGGGCCTCCCCCAACCCCTCCCCGGGCACCTGGGGACGCAGGCCCCGGAGGAGCCCTTCTGTCTTGTGCTCGCAAATGGACCAGGAGACCCTGGTTCCCTCCTCTGTCCGCCGCCGGGAAGCATCACCCCTCCCCTGCACGCGGCATGCACTTCACTCCTGACTGCGGGTCTACCTCAAAAACCCAAATTGATTTTGAAGACAGGTCCCCTATTTCCATCCTGAGGAGGCTGGCCTTGTAAATATTTGATGAGCTTTTGGAATGAAAAAGTAAAAAGGTGCTTCACTGTTTCATATCTGTCTCTAAAAGGGAGAGAGGACAAATGAGGATCAACATGGTTCCAGAGCATTATTATCTCAGTCCTGACACGTGAATGATTTCCAGGCGCTGCCGGCATCACAATGCTGTCCTGCCCTGCTTCTCGCTCTGTAGCCATCGTGCCTGGGAGACCGCGTTCTCATGCTCCTGTGCCGTGCGGGCAGGGGGGAAGGGGGCTGGGCTCTGCGGAGCGTCCCCAGGTCCCCGCGGCCCCGGCCCACCGGGCTGCCCCCGCCCCGTCCTTCCTGAGGCGGCTTGGCCAGGGGAACACCACCTCCAAGAACGCACCGTTTGGAACCCTGCGAAGCCTCCAATCGCCGGCTATTCCTAGGTTTGCTTCAAGGCTCAGCGTGGGGCTGGCAGCAAGATGCGGAAGTCAGGTTCCGGGAGCTCCCGTCTGCCCCAGCGCACCCCGAGTCCAGGCTCTAGGGCCCCGCCCTCCCACAGCCACCCACACCAGGCCATGTGCACTCCCCCACCCCGGGACCCAGGGGGACCTGAACGGGACCCAGAACCGGCCACAGCCCCGTCCGCGCCATGTGCCCTTGGCACGGCCAGCAGGACAGCACCCTCTGGAAGACGCTCACCAGGAAGGCGGCCTCACAGACATGGACCATGTCTAGATGATCACAGCGCAGAGTGGGGCTCCTTGTAGCACAGGGTGTGGGGGGGGAGGGGTGGGCACTCGGGACGTCAGCTCAGGGGACGCTGAGCGTCGGTGGCCTCAGCGGCACCGTCAGGGCGCCTCACACACTAGTGACACTCGGGCCGTCCTGTGTGCTGGAGGGAGCTGCTTAGCGGGTGCCAGTGGCAGCGGGGACACCAAGTGTGACACCCAAAACTGTCTCCAAATTGCCAAACATCCCCTTGGGACAGAAGCCTCCGTGGTCACTGAGAACCAGAGGAAAGAACATTCGTGAGAAATGAGCTCACGTGGGGCAAAGTTCACCTTCTTCACACCCCACACGCTCTTCCCACACGGCCCCTCCAGCGCACCAGCCATCAGTCCCTGTGACACTGCTGACCCCCACAGTCCAAGAGGCAAGCTCCCCCCTCTGCTCCTGCCCAGATCTCCCCTTCTGGCCTCCCTGCCTCGATGACCCACTGGCATCCCAGCCCTGCACATTCAGCCCGGGTCCAGCCTGACACCCACCGTTCCCCATCCCAGCCTCCATGCCCACCAGCATCCCTGCATGGGAGACGCCAGGACTGGAGGCTGGTCCCCCTGCCCCGTGCGCACTGGCCTCTCACGTGGACCCCACCTCCGCCTCAGACCTGACTTCTCTACCAAGCACCCTGCAGACAGCTCTCGCTGCACTTTCTAAATCCGTGACTTTGCAACAGACAAGTCATTCATGTAAAAGCTGTCTGTCCTGTTGCTCTTTAAGACTGGTGTTTGTGAGACAACGGGAAGAAGAGGCATCTTGGTTCCTTCCAAGGCACAGAAGACAGAAAGACCCCCAAGACTGTGGCTGCCCTCGGCAAAAAGAGGGACAATGCAGGGGTGCTCTCCTGCCTGGACAAGAGCCCCCGGAAGGCTCTCCTCCCCTAAGCTGGGTCAGAACCGGCCCAAGGTGGGAGAGCTGGGGCAGCGGACCTGTGGTACGGTCGTGGGCATTGGGATGAGATGCCAAGCAGAAAGCCTCCCTCGTTTTTGGGGGTGCTTTCCTGCACCAACAACCATGTCTCCAAATCTCTGGACGCCGACTGGGACTGGATGTGCAACAATTCAATTAGACTCTGATACTAACCGCCTGGAGACAGCGCAGGGTCCACAAGACCTGGGCATCCCTACTTCTGACCAACCCACTAGAGATCTGACGTTTGCTAGAACTGTCCACAGAACACAGGGTCACACTTTGTTTACTGGCTCAGAACTCACTCTTACTGGGCAGCAGGTATCCTGCCACATGGCCCTCCTCCCTGCTTCTTCTCCCTTCCCCCTGCCCCCTCCTCCCTTCTCCTCCTCCCTCCCCCCTGCTCCCTCCTCCCTGCTACTCCTCCCTCCTCCCTCCCCCTGCTCCCTCCTTTGCAGGTCCAGGGCAGGTGGCAGAGATGGGTAGGGGTATCAGCCTGCACTGGGGGCCATGAGGGAACTGGAGCAGGTGGATCTGGACCCTGCACTGTGGCCCCATGGACGCCCACTAGCTGGCGGCCTCCTGACACCAGAATCGGTCTCTGCGTTCTTTGCTCGTCTGCAGGTCATATTCACTATGAAAGTAGTGCAGAATTATAGTCCGGCAGAGACAGAGCCTGAGCAGAGCTGGGCAGTGTTGCACGTGGCCCTGGAAAGAGGGCAGAAGCCTTGGTAGAGGTTGCTGGGCCAGGGGTCCGGCGGGAACAGGGATCAGTCACCCTGAAGGATGAGGCTCCTGGCCACCTGGAAAAGCTGCACTCATGGGGCTTCCCCACCCCCCTCAGGCTCCTACCCCCTCCCCAAGCCCCCCCACAGGAGACAGGGCTTCCCAGGTGGGCCCCCTTCCTGCTTCCTGGGGTGCAATGTGAGTGGCCCCTCCTCAGGAAGCCCCCTGGCGGCTGGTCTGGGGACGCACATTGCTCTGTCCACTCACGGCCTCTCCTCCTTCCCCAGGCTCAGGACACGGCCCGTCACTGCCATCACTGCCCATGGGCCGTCTGCTGGCTGTTGGGGCCGGGGTCCAGCCCCCAAGTACACAGTGACTGGTTTGGAAGGGAAGTGATGTCCTCTTCCCTCCCTTCCTCCTTCATTCCTGGGTCTGTGCGGGGGTGATAGCTTGAAGCATTAGGTTCTGGGGGAAGCCACTCTGGAAAGTGCTCTCCATGCCTCTCCTGTTCCGCAGCTTCACGCAGCCCAAAGGCAGAGATGCGACACAGCCCCGTGACCATTCGGTGCGCGTCTGAAACCTGGAGGAGCCTCTGCCTTGTCGTGCCGGCCGCCGGGCTGCAGCGGGGGTGGGGGGGGTGGGTGTCACGGAGCATCCTGAAGACCCCACAGTGCCCAGGAGCCTGGCCTGCTCCTTCCAACCCAGCCGCCTGGCAACTTTCACTCCAGTTCATCAGGCCCCCTGCACGCGGCTTCCTGGACGGATGGCACATCTCCACGCATCTGCCAGATCTGGGGTCCTGGATCGTTCACTGTGCAAAGAGGGGGCACAGGCTGGGGGCCACTGGGTGTTGCCAGGTGAGCCATGCAGGTCCCCTGTGAGGGTCAGGGTCCCTCCCAAATAGCCAGGACGGGGGAACTCTGCATGGGGGGGGGGTTCTCCTCAACCCTGATCCTTGGGACAGGTGATGCCCACCCTCGGGCTGCGGAGGACAAGTCACCAGGGACATTGTCCGCTGAGCCTGGACACCTGGTCCCACTGTAGCTCTGAGACCCGTGTACTCTCCCCGGGCAAACACAGCTTGGGAAAGCCAGCCTTTCACGAGTCACAGCTGTGTTTACTCACAGGGATGGTTTTATGTCCTACTTGCAAAATGAACATTATTACCAATGTACATTTGTCTTGAATATAAATGACTAAAATGTTTACAGAGTAACTGAAGCCAAGTGACGTCTGTGCACGTCTGTGGCAGGTTGGGGACAAAGCGACTGAAAGGACAAGGTCGCCTGCACCTGACCATGGTGTGTCAGGCACAGGGAGCAACACATTCTCCAGAAATGCGTTCTTAGCACAGGCTCATAGCTCATAAGAGCCTGGTAAGGCTGTCCCTCCTCAGATGGGGAGTCACACCCACCAGGTGTAAATCCTGGGCGCCCCCCCCCCAACTTGATAGAAATGTGACCTTGGGCAAGTTAATTCATCAATCTCCTTTAATTCCTTCTTCTGTAAAATGGGTATAAAGCCGGTGGGTTGTAGAATGGTGGTCCCCAAAGACGGCCATGCCTGCTCCCTGCACCTGTGAACCTATTAGGTTCTATGGCAAAGAGGGGTCCAGGCAGATAAGCAGCTGACCTCGGGATGGGAGAGCATCCCGGGTCATCCAGGTGAGCCCCGTCCAATCATAAGGACCCTTCCAAGGGGAGGAGGAAGGCAGGAGAGTCCCAGAAAGATTTGAAGACGCGGTCCTGCTGCCTCGGAAGGGGGAGCAAGGGGCCTGGAGCCGCAGAAACCAGGCGGCCAGGACGCACGGCTCTGCCAACCCCACTGGTTTCACGCAGCATAACAGATTGGGGTCACGTTAAGCTAGTGAGTCTGTGATCATGCGTGACAGCAGCAACAGGTGGTTCACACGGGGGGCAGCCACCTGGTGAGGCTGTGCGGAGCTAAGTGACCAGGCTCCGTACCCCACTTTCCCTGCGGAGTTCCCTTCTCTCTCCCACCTCCACGGCTCTCAGCCCAGGAGCTTTCTGCCCAGAGGCAGGGAGGGCAGGCTGCAGAGCCGCAGGGAGATGCAGGGAAAGAGCGGAGCGTCTGACAGGTTTGAGGGCCCCGAAGCCGGGGGACACACGTGAGCATCCTGTCAACCCAGGAGCCAGCCAAGGCCCCCAGACGTCAGGCCGGGGAATGAATGCCAGCCTGGGGCCCGGCTCCCTGGTTCTCTTTAGCTCAGGGGCTATTTACTCCGAGCTAACAGCAGAGCTGCCGGAGCCGTAGAAACTCTGGGTGCGGTGTGAGGTAATCAGGAAATAATTCCGGCCTCCGGGTCTCTCACCAACACGAAAAAGAGCGGAAAAGGGGACTTTTCCCTTATCTGCTGAGTGACGAGGGGCTTCGCCCTTCTGCTCGATCTGTGTCCCGTACCGTGAAGCTGCCTAGCAGCGTGAGCCCCCGCCCGCACCCTCCGTCCCTAGCACACGAGCACATCGAGGACCGAGAGCCCCGACAGGCGGCAGCTACTTTATGAAACGCACTTCTTTCATTTCCTCTTGAAAAATAACTGGTATCAATTGGAAAGCTTAATTGTTCTATCTCAGACTAAAAACAGGTATTAATGTATTCAAATCCATAATGACTCGCAGTTGAACAAAATGTGAAAAACAGAATTCTCCACCAAGAACAATCTCCCCTAGAGCCGGTTCTCCTAGTAATTAGGGTCAAATCATTTGGCGAGCCGTGACGGATGCCGAGCCAGGGGAAAGAGTCGCCGGCCGATGGCGGGAGGTCATCAGCTCTGCCCGCTAATTGCTAGTTAATCCTCCAGAAACACCTTCTGCCCTAATTGTTTTGCTGCAAACAAAACAATTTGGGTGGGTGGCTCTCTGAAAATTAGAAATTATTCACTGAAATGTCAATTCTACCCTGCAACAAGAAGTTGAGAATTAAGGTCATTTGCATATCTTTCAGATTCTGGTTAAAAAAAACCCACTCATTTTAAGAAAATCTCTTCCTCTTTCTACAAGAAGAAGCAAGGTTAAAAGTCGTTTTGTAGCTGCATGTAACGTTACTGGTAACATCTCTATCTAGGTAGAGCAGTGAGGGCCAGCCTAATAAGTTAATGGAAGACAAGTATCCTGATAGAGCAAATCTAAATTAATCAGATATTTCTGGTTGTGTTTGTGTTTGTTAGACTCAAGGCTCAATTCTCTACTTTTTTTAAGTATAAAGTGAAATGGAACGCTGATCTGCGACCCAGGTAATTCAGATCCTGCCGTTCAATTAATTAAACAACGAGGCCATTAGGCTGGCAGGGCTCTGCTGCCTTGGAGGCCTACTTATGCAAACCGAAACCTAAGCCCATAAATGTCTCAGGTTGTGCAATCAAACAAAACGCTAAGGAAGGCCAATCACAAACAGCCAAGCAGGCTCAAAGCTACAGCCAAGCCCACCTTCTCTGTATCTCTCTCCCCGGCTCCCATCAGCCGCCAGGAGCTGCTTCCGATGTGGCGATGCCCGACCAGAGCCCGGTTTCTGCGCAAATAAACTCTGCCAAGTTTCATATACCTCAGTTTATCCTCCACCCTGTCCTCCACCTGCAGTCCTCACAAGCCCTGAAATGGCAGGTGCCTCTGGGGATCTCTGTGGACGCCTCTCTGTCTCTCCCAGACCTGGCTTCATTAGGTCCAAAGGAGAGAAGCCACAGGGTAACCATGCAGACTGTTAATGAGTTCCCTTCTCGTGCCTGCCAAGGCTTTGGGGAAAAAGAGGGAGGGAGGGAAGAGGAACAGCACCCAATTATGTATGAGGATGCAAGCTAAGGAAACTGCCTGCATTATTTCTTTTACCAGTCCAATCAAATCACAGCTACGATAACTGCACCCTGATCTGTCTCAAGGGACTGGGGGTCTCATGAAGCCCCGAGATGTGCAATGTCCTATTGTCCGTGAGTCGGGACCTTGGGAGATTGTTTTCTCCGAGGATTTGTTTTCAAACCTTTCAACAAAACATCCATTTTAAAAATGGACACCACTCAGTCAAAGGTGGAAACAAAATCACCAACCCAACGCTTACTGTCCCTGCACGCAGCTAAGTTCTTACAGATTCAACTGAATATGCACCGAAAGCATTTCTCGTCCCACCACGGGCTAACTCAGGCTCTCTGGAGAATGAAATAAGCATATGAAACCTGCCTCTCTCGATCTCGACAGACCACCACCAGCTTTGGAAAAGCAGCATTTTCCAGGCTCTTGGCACCGTTAAAAGTTAAGAAAACTTTCATAACACCGTTTTCTGAAGTTCCAGTTAAATGCCTCTGCCTTTGACTAAAAATGTGTGTGGATGCTGTCTTGCGTTGGCCCTCTATAATGGGAATAAAAAACAGCACTGCAAACTCAATAAAACACCCCATAAACGTAAAACAAAGCCCTGTTTTAAGGGGTCAAGATCCAGTGTCCTGGCCTCTCAGCCACGTGTGTGCATCTCGGGCAGGGAGGGCGCTCCCGACTTTTTAAGTGTCTGTGGCGGAGCCGATGCTCTTTTAACCCATGTGCTCAGGGAATGGGGCTTTCCCAACACCGCAGCTAATAAAAAATATATTACATCTAATCAGAGAGGATCCTGCTGGAAATGCTAACCGTTCTTCTCTGATTTCTTCGGGATTTCCACGGGTGTCTTCAAACACGGCTACCTTTCGGGCAAGTGCTCGTCCCCTGCAGCAGGAACGCGTCCTTCCCCCCACGCCTGCCCTTCCCTTGAAGTCAAGCACCCTCTGAATAAACAGTGGATGGGCCCCATCCACGTGTGTGTGAGGTAGGAGGACATACGCTCTGTTTGTGTTCACGTGGTCTCCCAAGTGGAGTTCATGAAACATTTGGAATAAAAATTAAATGTTGGCTAATGACCATGCGGGAAGCTTCCAGAAGCTGAGAGAATGCAAAGGCCTTCTCTGAGTTAACGACTTTATGACATGCGAAAAGAGAGCCCTAGCCAGCCCCGTGGAAGAAGTGTCTTTGGCAGAAAGTGCCATAAAAACTTACTAAATTCTCAAAGAGCGAACACAATTCTTAAAAATCAGTTTCCGGCATAACCAGGAAAAGCATGCTTTCCCTCCACGTTCGTTAGGAACACACAGTGCAAACACTGAGGAGAGTGGAAGCAAACAGCCCCGTTGTTAATTACGTGTTGGCGCCTCCAGCTTGCGCTTGTGGGGTGGGTCCTCGATGATCCTGTTGAGGTCCCCGCGGTTTTTCAGGTCCATGGGCTTCTCCCACACGGACAACTGCATCGTCGGGTTGAAGAAGAAAACCCGGTCATCGCCCGTCCAGACCACACACCTGTTTGAGTGGAAAACTCACCTCAGTCCCCCATGAAGACATTTAGTTAAGAGATCATGGGCATGGGACCTAACCCCAAAACCCCTGGTGCCTGAAATCCACACGTTTGCAAAGGTTACTTACGTAACAGATAAATCATAATGGCCGTGTCTGGCTTTTTAGGGGACCTTACAGAGCTTTTCCTATTTTCCCATTGGATTAACAAGTAGATATTCTCCTGACTGTCCTTTTACTAGGTAAGGACACGAAGTTAAGCAAAGCAAGCAGCTCGACAAGGTCCCTGGAGGTCCAGGCTCTTCCTGGCACGCCAGCCGCCTCTGCTTTGACCCTGCGCTCTGGGACACCTCTGACCGCCCACCCAGGGACCACATCATTTGGAAGGGGCTTCCTGGTAAACATTCCCGATTCACAGGGTTTTCGAGGCATATCCTGCATCCGAGATCTTAAACAGGCCGCTGTGATGAGCAACTCTGGCCCTCATTCTCTGGTTTGTTTCTAGAAGAACAAAGAATTAAGCTGTGTGTTTTCATAAATAGGAATCTAAAATCTCCAAGCAGAATAATATGCTACTTTAAGACCCCGTCTCTGTGGAAGGTCATCAGAGAGGAGAAAAGATTAAAAAGAAGTGAAGAAAAACAAAAGAAAGGCCATGATCTGTTCCTAAGAAGTGTGAGTGGGTCTGTAAGGGTCTGCGTATAGACACCTGGATCCGGCTGCACATTGTCCCAGACAACGCAGCCACTAAGGCCACCAGCCTGGCCTCTGGCTCTGTCCCGAGGGTGGGCCCAGGATGGGGCAGAGAAGCAGCCCTGTGCTGGCACCAAGGCCCGCTTCTGCTCTGGGCTCCTGGAGTTGCCCCTTGGGCAAGTCCTCCCCGTCCCTGGGCCCCAGCATCCCACAGCGGCCTCCCAGAGCCCTGAAGCCCCAGGGTTCCCGGACTCCAGGCCCTGTGGGACTGAGCGGGAAAGCCCGCATGTGCTGAGACCCTCTGGCTATTAACTGTCCTCTGAGGGGGGCCCTCTGACCGACGGGGAGCCGCCTGCCGGGCCCTGCCTTCGTCCCTGATGACCGGCTGCTCCTTTGACCAGCCAGCCGTGCACGGCCATCTGCCATCAGGACGGAGCCAACCACCACCAGCCACTCCGCTCTCACAGAGGATATCCCTCTAACCTGAATCGGCATACTCGCCCAGCCAGACACTTCCCACAGGCCGTACAGAGGGCTCGGGGGCTGAACCCCATGTTCGGGGACTCTGAACAGAACAGGCTCCTTCCCAGAAGTGATGCTGAGATGGTCTGTCGGATTTAGTACGCCGGCCTGGCCAGGTTCGTGGGTGTGGTAGAAAGAATAAGGGTCCCATAACTGTCCATGTCTTAATCCTTGGAAGCTGGGAATGTGACTCCCACGGCAAGGGGGGCTCTGCAGATGTGGTAAGTTAATATCTTGAGAAGGGAAATGATCCTGGATTGTCTGGGTGGAAGAGGGAGGCAGGAGGGAGTCATGGAGGAGACGTCATGGAAGCAGAGGTCAGACACACACGGGGGTGGGAGAGGGAGGCGGGAGGAACCCACACTGTGGGTCTCAGGGATGGAGGACTGGCTAAGGAAGGCAAGAGGCTCCAGAAGCTGGAAAAGGCAAGGAAGAGACTCCCCTGTGGAGCCTCCAGAAGGAACACGGTCCTGCCTGCACCTGGATTTCAGTCCCATGAGACCCAGGTGGGACTTTGGACCTCCAGAATTATGAGATGCTAAATTTGTGGAGTTGAAGCCTCTGGGTTTGTGGCAGACTGGTCAGTGGGGCTCACCTGTGGCCCCTCTCTGTCCTGGGAACCAGCACGAGGACCCGCCTCCAGCCAGCAGTGACCCAAACCCCACGCACTGGGCCGTAGCGCACTGGCCACCGCTGGCCTTGGCATTGAAGGTGGAAGAAGACAGTGACCCGCCCTCTGGCTGACATCTCCTTCAGCTCTAGGCTTGTCCTTGACCTTCGGGTGACCTTGGGAGCTTCCCCTTGTCCAGGTAGCCTCAGATCAGGGGAACTGGCCTCAGATCACCTCTGGGCCCTCCCACCTGGCTCTGGGAGGCTGTCCTGCCCACGGAGCAGCTGGCCTTCTGAGTGGTCGACTGAAAGTCACTGGTTTTCCTAAGACCCATGCAGGGTGCTGGGTCCTGAGAACATTCTGGTCAGCAGCGAGAAGGGGACAGGAGAATAAGCAGCTGAAGACGAGTGAAGATATCCACTGCCCCCAGTTTGGACAAGCCCACGTCCTGTCACGCAGTGTCATGGGGCTTAAGAGAGATGGGGTTCCAACTCTGGGCCCCAGCTGCCACTTACAGATCTTATGTTGACCTGACACTACGCTGCAGGGAGGCCAGTGGGGCTGGGTGGGTGGGTCCCTCAGGTGAGTCTGGGCAGTAAGTCTGGACAGGTGGTCGAAGCAGATGGGCGTGGGCACCTGAGTCTGGACGAGAAGCCCAGGCAGCGGGGTGCAAGCAGAGGTCTGGACAGGAGGCCTGGACAGAAGGGTCTGGCGGGTGGGTCTGGGCAGCCGTGCAGCAGGGAATTCGGGACTCTGCGGATGCAACCCCCGGTGCTGGGATGCCTGGTGTGAGAGGGATCCCTGGGTTCCTGGCCTCCTCTAGTGGAGAAAGGGAGGCAGGGGCTGCCCAGGTGGGACCGACTGACCTCCAGAAAGGCCTGTGGGACCCACCTGAATTCCTCCCAGTGTCTTGGGTTTCCAAAGAAAACCAGGGATCACGTCAGCAGGGGAAGTCGGCTCTCTCGAGCGCCAGATGCCGCCGCTGAGGGCTGCCCACCTGCTGACCGGGGTCCTCCCTGCTGCCGCCTCTCCTGTCCCCAGTGAAACCCTCGCCCTCGACACTTGAAAACACACCGCCCCACGGCAAGCCCCCAGGTCTTCTCCCTCAGGCAGACACGGTTCATTCTGTCACTAACTTTCCGAGGGACTTTCCCCCTGGCTCCAAGCGCTGCTGTTAACTTAAGGAAGAGACTTCACACCTGGGGACATATTTGGCACCCTTCTCCCCAGATCCTGGATCAGTCTCCTGTTTCGGGGATGCACTAACTCTGTCAGCTCCTGGTGCTGAGGCCAGGGACACTCCTCTAGCATCTGAATCACCAGAAAAGCCAGCACCCGAACCACCCTGAGTATAGGCGGTAATCCTCGCCCCCTGCCTCCATCACTGAGCTTCCAGAGAAGGGAAGAGAGGAGCTAATTAGGCACTTAATCGGGGATTATTACCAGGGAGAGAGCCCAGCGACAACAACTAATGTGGCACACATTCCTATCCAGGCTACGAAGGACCCAGTTCCAGTGCCATAGGGACACGTGTGGATTTGAACCAAAGAGCTGGTGGCACGGTAAATAAACGTGATCCCCACGAGAAATCTGCCCACCCGCTTGTTACGGTTGGTTTCAACGAGATGGAGCCAGCTGTAACATGCAAGATTAATTTTATGCATCATTTCATGCACATTTTAAGTAATACGTATACGCTCGCCTTCTTTAATCATGCTGCATAATATCTGGAGAGCTGCCATGTTCCCTCTTCTCTAACTGTCCCCGTGTCCCAGAGGATGTAATTAGCACCTCAGAGTTATTTAAGTCTGGGACAGAACATCCACACTCACACATGAAGATCTGGACCCCGTCGAGTAAAGCTGAGCTGGCAGCTACGGGGCACTCCAGGGGTCCCAGGGGCACCTGCGGCAGCGGATCCCCAGGGCTACACTGTCGTTCCAGGAGTAGGGGACGTGAAGACTCACACTGGGCCCCTCACTCTCTCCACCTGATCTGTTCCCCCTGCATGCCCGTCCCAGGAGGACTGTCCTGAGGGGACAGAGCCTGACGTCCTCTGGGTCTCCCCCCATGGCTGAAGGCTCTGGACTCATAAGCAGGGTCTGGGTGCCCTTTGGTCTTCCCCCCCGTCCTCACCCTTCCTCCATCTCAGGAAGGACTGGCCCGGCAGCACGCAGGAGCTCTGGCTGGTGCGCAGGGCGGGCCGGGCAAGGAGGCACAGATTCACGGAGGAGAGGGTAAAAACCTCCCTCCCATCTTCCCTCCTGGGATGGTGCAATTTGCAGTAAGAAATACGTATTTGGTTGTGTCACTGTTTCTGACACAGTGCTCCTAAAATCCTTGGGCTCTCCTAAGACATGAGAGCAGAGAAAGAAAGGCGGGATGGGTCTCTTGCTACGCGCATCACAAGCCCTTTATGCCTATGAGGTGACTTAGGGCAGCACCCAAGATGGGGGCAGGTGGCCAGGAGAACCAGCCATGTGACTAGAGGGTTGGAACTTTCAACCCCCTCCACCCCCCCCACCTCAAGGGACGGGACTGGGGGCTGGGGGTTGAATCCATCACCAAAGGCCAATGCCTTAGTCACTCCTACCTACATAACGAAGCCTCCGTGAAAACTCAAAAGGTGGGGGAATCAGAGAGCTTCTGGGCTGGTGATCCCATGGAACTGGGGGAGAGTGGTCCCCAGGAGAGGGCGTGGAAACTCCTCACCCACTCCCCACGCCTCACCCATGCATTTCTTCCATCTGGATGTTCCCAAGTTGTATCCTTTTATAATAAACCGGTAATCTAGTCTTCCGAATTCCATGAGCCACTCTAGCAAATTAATCCAGCCAGAGGGGGTCGTGGGAACCCCTGATCTATAGCCAGTCGGACACAAGCAGAGGGGACAGCCTGGACTTGAGACTGGTGTCTCCAGTGGGGAGGGGGCGGTCTCGGGGACCGAGCCCTTGACCTGCGTGCGGGGTCTGAGCCGTCTCCAGGTAGACAGGGTCAGACTGAGTGAACCAGTAGGGCACCCAGCTGGTGTCGCAGAAGGCTTGGTGTGGGAGGACCCACAACAGGTGGTGGTGGAAGTGAGGTCGTGCATGGAGCCTTGAGAGCCCAGGAGACTTGGGAGGTGCTTCTGTTAGCACCTCCTCAGCCGTTCTGTACCCCCCACCCCGGCTGCAGCGCCCACCCCCACGACACTTATTCAGGGAAGAGCTCGGGGATGGCCAGCCACACCTGCTCCTCCAGATGAGGACACGGCCGCCCGCAGCAGCGACCTGTCGTCGTGGGGACATGCTCGTGTTGGTGCGCGTGCACTCAGCTCTAGGACTGGTGGCCTTGCCATCTCTTGTGAAGACCGGTCAGGCTGGTGACCTCACAGTGTCACTCCAGACAGAAGATGGTCCAGATGCTGGGATGCATGGGTGCCACCTGGGCAAAGACCAGGATGCTGAGGGCGCACAGCCCGGACAACTGACAGGGGCGGCTCAGCGCCCTGTGTCCACGTTCCTGGGAGAAACAGGGCCCCTGCCCCTCCCTCGGAGGGAAGGCTGCTCTCGTGGGGATGAAAAGACAGAAGCCGGTGGGAAAGGCGGGGATGGCGGCTTCTGGGCCCTGTCCTCCCCCTGCCGAGGGGGGGCAACGAGCCGCGTGTCCACCGGTCTCTGCCCCTGAACGCAGCCACGTTAACACTGCTGCGCAACTCCTGAGAGCGGCTACCTCTCCGTCTTTGGTGACCGTGTGTAAATGTATTTCCCATTTTCCAACGAGCAGCAGAAAGGCGCCGGGCAGCCATCCGCAGAGCTGGACTCCCGCTCCGGAGTCCTGGTCCACTGTCCGTCCAGCCTCTCGGAGAGGAGACGTGGGCCCTCAGGAGGCTTGCTCTCAGCGCCCACCGAGGCCCGGGACCGGCCCGCTTTGTCATCCCAGAGCAGCGGCCGCGACGGCTCTGGGCTTCGGGGGACTCTGGCTTTCTGGAGAGTCACGGTGTCACCTCCGCCCCGTGGAGTCCACCGGAGTCTGGCACAGGCGACCGCAGGGCCTGCTCCCCGCGCCGGGTCCCGGCCATCGTGTCCCTGCCTGGTCAGATGACGCGGGCGAGGGGCTCCCCACACCCATCCGTGCCGCGGCAGGAACGCGAGGCCGCCTGCAGACTCATCAAAGTGGGCGGAGAGCAGAGCAGGGACGGCACAGCTCAGCCCCGTCCCAGGGGCTGCTTGCTGGGGAGCCTCTCAAATGGCAGCCTCCCCCCGCACCCCCTCCGTCGGCAGTAACTAAGCCACTCTGACATTTCGCTGAACATTAGAATCCCCTCCCCAACAAGTAACGTCTCACCTGTCCCTTCCCTGACATAATGAGAGACTCGATTATGCTAAGGGGACAGAGTGACATTTGGCTTCTCTTCAGAGATGACGTGCATGGGCTCCAGGCTCGGCCACCTGCCTGCACAGAGGACTGCGCGTGTCCTGCCACGTGACCTGCCCAGCATCCTCTTAACTGCACTGTCCAATTACTTTGCTCCTGTCAAACATCAGCCACACCTAGTATGCTTTGGGGAATTTTCCTTTCTTTCTGGAAAAGTTCTACCAACTTCACACAAGAATACATTTTTTACATTAGTTCTTTTAAAGTCAAACGTGTCCACCACCCATATTCAGAGAAGTACAGAGAACCTACTTTTAAAACTTCACACTCAGTGGATTAATCGTTATAAGTGAATAGGACGATGCCCTTGGTGGGTGGTAAGATGGCGAATAAAGTCAGAATAAAAACCATGCTCTTAACATAAAGTCGGGAGGAGCGGAGGGTGCACTTGGGGCATTGTGCCTCTAGGCACCTGTTCAAAGGATGCCCTCCCGCACAAGGCACGAGGCTACGCCTGCTGCCGGCTTCTCCGTGGTCATGCTGGGCCCCCGGCGCCAGCCCCCACCGCAGCCACGCTGGCAGCTCCCCACATGCTCCCGCCAAACTGCCTCCTTCCTCACGGCAACCTCACGAGCGGGCCTCGCCGCGAGGCGGCACCTGTTGGCTGGCGGGGTCAGCTCGAGCTCTTGCAGGTCCCGAGCACGTGCTCATCTCCTCCTGAGCCGCTGCGAAAAGGACTCCAGGTTTGGCTATGGAGGCATCACGGACACAAACTTGTACTGCATCAGTCTTGACTTTTTGGAAAATGGTCTTATTTCAAAACTAATGTTTGTTTCTTTAATTTTACAAAAAATAGTAAATTACTGGCAAATCCATAATCTTTAAAGAATTCTAAAATGTTAATTAATGACTGGCACTGGCATTGATGGTCAATTGAGCCAAAGGCTCATGAACTTTACACTTTTCAGTCTTTACTTTTTTCGTGTCTTCAGCACCTCCAAGGAACACATTTTAATGACCTTCCAATTAACAGAGTGGCTGAGTTGTCCCAGAATGGCCATGTGGGTCAAAAGCCAGATTATAAAGAAGGAGGAGGAGGACGAGCCAGAGAAATGGAGAAACAAATCCATAAGAGACTGAACAACCCTCTTCTAGAATGACCACGCCGAAGACAGGAGCAGATTTGGAAGAAGAGCTCAGATTACATCACGTCTCTCCCCGGCTCCCTCTTCCATTTTGAGTCAGAAAGGACGTCCCTTTCTATGAAACTTCATACGTAGTCTTCATTTTCCTGCTTCTCCTTAAACACTCCCGACGGCATGAGGCTCCGTGAGCGTCTGAGTAGCAGAGCTGGCCCAAGACATCTTTCTGGGCTCCGAAGCCATGTCCATGGTTCAGCCAGCACAGGCAGGAAGAACGAGGGGTCGGCACCTCCCCCACGTCCGCCAGGTGTCCCGGCACCGACCTGGCATTTCTGAAGGGCTTTGTGTGATGCTAGTATCTTTAAGAAGGCTGTATGTCCAGCCACGTCTCATCAGCCTGAAACCTCTAGAATCTTCTAGAAATCCCGAGTTTTCTCTGGAGAATGTTGGTCTGAGGTCAAGGCTCGGGACTGTGGGTGATGTCTCATTCTTGGATCTGACCTGAGCTGGCAGTCTGAGCCCTCACCCTTCCCTCTGGAGGGGGTCTTCTCCTGAAGGCAGGAGTGGGGTCTGTCTGACCGACGGGACCACCGTGGAGAGGGCTGCCTTCAGCGGAAGAACAAGAACCAGATTCCCCCAGACTTGAGCGGAGAGCCCTGGTGTTTGACGGTGAGAAGGAAAGAGACTCAGGAAAGCACAGAGCTCCTGGGAGGTGCTGCCCGCCCGCGGCCACCCACCAGCACCTGCAGGACCTGCCAGCATCCCCAGCTCACCTCCAAGGGACCCAGTCACATCCCATCATTCCCCCACCCCACTTCCACATGGACGCCTCACCATCAAGCCCTCCTGATCGGAGAGGAAAGCCATGTTCCTGGACTACCCCCATCTGTGACAGTACCTCGACACTCCACGGGCAGATTCAGATGCCCCAACGCACTGGTGGCCAGTGAGGGCGACACGGGACGGAGCCAGGGCCCTGCACCTCCCGTGGGTCCCCTGCCCTCCCACTGCCCGAGAACTGACCGACCAGAAGAAAGGCCGACCAGCAGCAAATGCAGAACAAGGCTGTCAGGACTGGTTGAAGGAAGGGAAGCAGCAGAGCTGCCCAGGCAGGAGAGCCCTTCCCGGAGGCAGAACACGGTGTCAGGCGGTGCGCTGGGACTAGGCTCCCACACGTGGGAAGCCAAGATTACTGAGGATGTCAGACCACGTCGCACGCGAAGCCACCTCCCAAGTGGAGAACGAGGGCGTGGGACCCTCCCTCCGTGAGGTCGAGGGTTCGTCCTCCGTGCTCAGGGGACGAGCAAACCCAGGCTCGAAGGTGTGCTGGGTGGGTCTGTCGATAGTCCCATCCTTAACCCAACTGGCTCAACAAGGCCAAGACGCTCTCCTTCAAGGGGCGCTGAGTCAGAAAAGCGCAAACGGAGGAGTGGAGAGCGGGCACTGGCAGCTTCTCTGTAACCTCGGGAGAGAACCGCACAGGTTCAGCCAGCAGGCCTGACTCCCACCCAGAAAGTGCATCCTTGGGGCGTGGAAGCCATCCGTGCATGTGCGGGCATGCCGTGTCCTGCCCAACGGTGACCCTGCCACCGCCTGGCCAGCACGCTCAGGGCTGCCGTCCCATCCTGCTGGTGAGTCAGCGAGAGGACGCCGGAGTTCAGGCTCCCGGCTGGCTGCCGCTGGGGCTGCAGGCCCAGTAAGGGCACACCCTGATTCACAATTTATGGGTGACAACAAGGGTCAGTAGGATTTCCCTGATCTCACTTAGCATTTTGGATTCTAACATGGCATCACTGAGGAAGGCAAACCGTGGCTTCACAGTTAGAAAGTACCCTGCTCAAGGTCACATTTTCTACCGAATTATAATCCTCCGAGGGCCACTCACCTGTGCTGAACTTCCCCCCACCCCCTAAGCAGGACTTGGACAGTGTGTCTACCTTAGAGACACACTGGAGAAAGTTCGGTTATAGAAGAGCCCAAGCACTGTTTGCGGCATAATAAAAATACGCATGTGGTCTTCACCCCTCATTCGATTCCTGGCAAATCACCTGGCCAGTGATCCGATCAGTCACGCCTTTGTAATGCAACGTCCACAAACACGGGGTTGCGAACACTCGTGTCCTCGGGTGCTGCTCTCAGGGGCACAGAAGCTCCTGGACCTCCCCACACAGCTCAACCACTGGTCTCCACCCGGCTGTTCCAGGGTTACAGCCTTCCTAATACAACTATAACCACAAGGAAACCTTTCTCCTGAGCTCTGTGAGTCACCCTAGCAAATTATCACACCCGAGGGGAAGTTGTAGGAACCCCCACATTTGTGATCGGCGAGGCCAACGTGCAGGTGGCCCGGGACCCCATTTGCATCTGGGTCTGAAGCCAGGGCAACATTGAGCGACAGAGCTCTTGGCCCCTGGGTCTGGGCAACTCCACGTCAGTGTCACAACTGAACTGAATTGTAGGACGGTCCCTAAGTGTGGGGATGACTGGAGAACTGGGTGTGAACTGTGGGTTAGCAGAAGAAGGTTCATCCCTAACAGCGTGTTCAGGGTGCAAGATGGCTTCTGTCTTCGGCTCAAGACAGAGGGAGGGGCCACCAGGGCTGTCGTGCAAAGAGGGAGCATAGCCCAGTCTCTGGTGAAGAACGTGGTTTACCAGAATAAGCAGGTGCTCGGGGTGGAGCCGCAGGGCCCAGCAGATGCCCAGGGTGTTCTTCCAGCATTGCTGGCCAGCGGCACGATGCCAGGCTGATGGCGCGCCGGGACCAGCAGCAGGTGGCTGTCCCTACACAGAGGGCACCTGACGCAAGGGTGCGGTCTGTTGTCTGAATTCACTGTTCCTTCCAGCTCTGTCCTACCCTCTCATCTTCAGATTTTAAAGCTAATTTTTATTATAATAACCTTTTTCTTCTGCTTCCAAATTACTCTATTATAAAAGGACATTTTTAAAAACCAAAGACAGTGGCCCCCTCGTGGAGGGTACTTTGAGTACGGCATACTCAAAGATCAGGGATCCTCACAGGGCAGCTGGGGAGAGCCAGACATGTCTTTAATTAACAGCCACTCAGGGACTATGTTCTTGGAGTAGAAGGAAACAAGCTCTTTGAAGTGTAATGCCTGCTACATTTTCTTCAGACACCGTCGTTCACGGATATATATATGCAACAGCTTATTATTTCAACACAGACTCGCAAGTGTATGGGAACAGGAGAGCTCATCGTTTAAATGCTACTTTTCTTTCTGCAGCATGTCACAACAGTGTGGAGCCGCCCTGAGCCGCACATTAATTGTCCAAAGCACAGCGTTACCTAAGGAACGTGCGCTTTCTCCCCGGTGCCAACAGGCAAGCGCTGGGTGTAGACAAGGCTGTCCCTGCTCTCGGGTCTCGGGGCATCTTACCAGGGGGATCCAGGCACCGGGGTGGAGGCCACGGGTCTGTTTCCCTCGGCCACGCTGTCCTCTCTGGTCATGAGCATCGACGGAGGCTCCTTTCAACAGAAATAGAAGGACAGCACTGGTTTTTTTTTAAATTTAAACACTCATCTTCAATTAGGCAACCAAGTGAAGAATAACAAGTCTCCTGCAGACAGACCTGCCTACAGCACCCACTCGATAACGACCCGCTCAGCACAGCAAAGCAAATGGGACTGAGCAATTATGCTGAGAATACGGAATTTAAGGCACAGCAGACCGTGCTGAGTAACTCAGACAAAGGCATCTCCCTAATTACCCCAGATTGGCTAAACTATCTGCTTTTGCAGACACGGAGACAGGCAGCCGCGGCCAACAGAGTGTTTCTGGATGCCTTAACATCTCGTGGGTAAAAAATCACGCAGATTCATCTCCAGAAATAGGCTGACCCAGAGGCTGGGGTCCAGGGCTTCCTAAACTTTGCACTGTGGCAGGGACCCTGGAAGCGTCAAGGGGTCCTGGGTGCAGCTGGGGCTTGCTCACCCCAGGCCCTTGAAGGCAGGAGGAAGGGAGGAAGACACAAGCCTGCTTCCTTGCAGCCCCCCAGTGAGGCTGGCCTCCCCTTTCTGAGCGTCTAGCTGGGGGCAGCATTCAGGGGGTATGACATGGTGCAGGGGATTGTGGGGCAGAGTTGGGTTTGAAATCCACTCTGTCTCTGTTTAGAAAATAAGGAATGTCTGAACATGACACCACCTAGAAGAAAATGAAGATTTATTCTCTAATATTAAAAAGAAAAAAAAAAACATGGCTGGGACACTCGCTCATCATTCATTATGGATACAATTTGGAGAGAAATGAAAGTTGCTTGCGGACAGAAACTACAGGGAGGTTATAACAGCAACATAAATGCAGACCGAAGGTTCGGACTAACTTCTTCAGCTGCCTTCCTGTGGGAGGAACACTGGCTCATCGTCAGACCTCCGGAGGGAAAACAGAACCGAGTTCCTGCAGGTAGAACTGCAGAGCCACGATGAGGAATCTTTAAGAAAATGTCACCTCCACTCTGGAGCAGCTGAAGGAGAGAAAGGAGTTGCAGGGAGCACAGTAAACTATCGTAGTGGGGGGAGGACGGTGTTTTCCTTTCCAGCTGTTTCCATAGTTTTAATCTCAAGCTTGGAATATATGATACTGGGTTCTCTTTCTCTTAAAAAATCAGGTGAGTTTAAAAACCAACAGGATGTTATTCAAAGCAACGACCAGGCTCTCAGCTGAGAATGTCAGGTACAATTAAAGCTCTAGATTCCTTGAATAAAAGGGGGGCAAAAAACACGGTGCCATCTCAATTTCCAGCATGGCTTGTGTCAGGACCTTAAGGGACACTGTCGGTGAGGAGGTGGGTAACCATGTGTATGAATGGTCTGGACTAACAGGCTCCGCGGGGCCACGCCGCCGTGCGAGCACCTGCCGCAGAGCCCGCCAGCGAGGAGGGCGTGTACACGGAAGGCCGCGCACACCCACACGCACCTCGGCCAGAACTGTAAACTGTGCCAGCCTCCGTGCAAACTGACGAGCTGCAAAGGCAAACGCTAAACTATGGAAGCACTGAAACACGAGATTCAGACAAAACGTTCAGGGCCCCGAGTGTCTGGGAGACCAGGGTGAAGGAGGTCCCACGCAAGGAAACGTGGCGCTCTGTGGGGCCGCCCCCCGTTGCCACCTGCCCACCCACAAGACGAGGACTTGGAAGGGCATGAGTGGCCAGTGTGAGCAGAGCCAGCCGAGAGGAAGGACAGGAGTCCTGAGCTGACAACATTCCTCCGGAAAAGTCCCCGTGGGGCCTCAGGTTGAGGGCAAAGAGGGCAGGGCACCTTTCCACCATCAGACAGACGATGCCCGGGAAGTGAGGGACCGTCTCCCTCCTGCATGACCATCTTGGGCTTTCACGGGGATCCTCCTGTGACTCTCCATTCGCGGGCACAGATAATGTCACAGAATAAATGATTTTTAATTTACATAATTATCCCTGAGTTAAATTTAAGAATAATTTCTTTTAGAATTTTTGGGTAGCAGAAGACATCTTTCCTTCCTATGAGGAAAAAACTCAGGATAAATAATGAACATAAAGGGGAGAACTCAGAAAGTGGTGTTAAAAAAATATATTGAGACCAGAGTTTATACCACTAATCCAATTAGAACAACGAGGGGAGATTTTCATTATGAAGCTAATTGAACGCTAGAAACCCAACGAGGGCTCTGCGCAGTGGATTACCCCGGGTAATTACGCATGCAGGTTTGGCGGGGCATGATTTGTGGCAGGGATACCGTTTAAATTTGGCAAGGCTGGGATTCTCTCCACTAATTACCAAGGTCGTCTCCGTGTGGCACACGCTGCTCACGATTTCCTGTTGGTGATAAAAATGGCATAAAACTCCCTTTCCGCACTAAAGTGATAAAAGTGAATTAGAGGCGCGGAGCCCAGGGATAAAGAAAGTAGTTCAGGCACTAGAAAGGATAGTTGCTGAATAAATATGTAATTCTGGCGTGGGTGTTCATCTCTTACAGAGAAATCCTACATCCGGGAGCAAAAGTTCAATGTGCGTGAACATTCGTGACCCACTTACGCCACCGAACATTGGCGCTAAGGACAGGAGGGTGCCCAGGACTGTCCATCGCGGGGGCACTGGTAGGAAAGCCGGCGGGAACGGGCATGTTCACAGCACCTGCGGCAGAGATGGACCCAACGGAAGCAAGTTCGAGAGAAGGTGAGCAAGGCTCTGAGGCGGACCGCAGGCCTCCAGGATACTTCACAGATCAGAGCAAATTAAGTGCCATTTGTGATTTTCAAATGTAGCAATAAAAGCTAATCCCTTGGGTCGTTCATTGGAAGGTAAACTCGCCAAACGCACTCATGGTCAATCCTTAAAATGCCATTTGGCAGAAAGGAAAAGAGAAGCCTCAGATTAGAATGGGTGGAGAAAAACCAAACGTGTGTGGGGGGAGGAGGTGCACACACACCTAAAAAAATCCTAACACAGGCTCCGGCCTTGCCCCGGTGGTGTCTGTGGACCTGTGGCCAGGCGCCCCGCACGCACCCCTGTGGGAAACACACGCTTCGGGAAGCCAGGTCCCCACCCAAGCTCCTCCAGACAGAGCTGGACCGGCGAGCCCTGGAACCGGGAGCCACCGGGCAGGCCAGGCGGCTGTTCCCCAAGCCCTCGGACCCCCGCCCCCCCTGCTGTGTCCTGGAAGGTGCCCCCCAGATTTGGCCCCATTTCACAGAGCAGACCGCAACGCAGCACCGCACGAGAGCCAGGTGGGAAACCAGGTGCAGGGACGGGGGAGGGTTAGTGCCCTGAGCCCCCCTCCACCCTAGGTTTCACATCTCTAAAACACAAGCAGCGTCCACAGACCCACCTTCTCTTCCCCATCCCCGGCTGGGCTCTTCCTCTCGGCGGCGTGCAGCATGAGGGCCGGAGGGCAGGGCGCTCGGCTGTGCTCCCTGCTTTTATCTGTCGGACCAAAACAACTGTCGTTAGCATCCCATTCGTCACATCACTTTGGAAAACTAAACAAGGACAGAGAGTGGCCTTGAAATTCAACTTGGCAGCCCACATGGCGCATCCCACAGAAAGGTCGTGTTGACCCAGGCCTTGATGGTGGTCTTGTGACTGAGTCCCTCCCAGGACACGGAGCTCCCCTGGCAACGCCTGCTAAGCCCGGGCACCCGCCACAATGCTGCGGCCACAGCCGGTGGACCCGGGGGTCATGGATGGACGGCCACAGGCTCACACACTGAAGGGCCTTGACAAGGGATAAGGGCCAACGTGGAACAGAAGAACCAGGCTTTCTTGGCCTCGGTGGTTGGTGGCCAAGACGGGCCACCCTTGGTCCCCATCCTGATAGGGGGGTGGGCGGGGTCCACGCTGGTCAGACCGTGCACCTATCACTAACATGGGCGCTGGCTTTGCCATGGGCCGACCCACATGGCATTTTGAAAAGCAGTTGTTTGGGGTAAAGGAGGGGGGAAATGGCAAAAATGTGGTTTCTGCATACAAAAACAAAGATGAGGCTTCCTCCTATTCTAACCTGTCCACCCAGCCCTCAGATGTTTGCGATCCATAAACAGGGGCAGTGAAACACAGCACGATTAACCATTGTTTTCATACTAAGAATTAAAACAAAAAATCCCAAGCCATCTAACCACACAGCAACCTAACAAATAGATATGTTCCCTCTGGAAGAGGCTTGAAGGTCAGGACCCTGGAAACGGGAGGACTGCCTGACCTGGAGCTGTTGTCTATCCCGCACAGCCGGGAAGGCCCTGGGTGGATCCTTCCCTGGGGACAGTGGGAGGGGAACAAGACTGCTTGACACACGTGCGTGTGCACACACACACACACACAGACACACAAGGCAGGGGAGGGAAGGTGCCTTGAGGCCTGTGCTCGCAGGGTGGAGCCAGGAAGGGCGGACTTGGGGTCCAAATGATCCCCCTGCACCCCTATCCCACCTTCCTTAACCTGCTGCAAACCTGGCTTCCTCTGCCATGTATCCTGGCAAGGAGGCTGTGGGCAGGGGCCACACAGGCCAGGATCCCACGTGGGGCCCCGTCATCTGTCCACAGTGGTATCTGCACCTGGAACTCTCAGGGCTGCAGAGCTGGGTTCAGCCGGCAGGGCAGCCTGTCCTGGAGCCCAGAGGTGGGTTAGTGCTGACCTCCGGGCCCCAGGGCAGCCGTGCCCACCCCCAGGAGACATGGGTTGGGGCCTGGCAACACCAAATCCAGGTCCATGTCCAGATGAGCCCCGGGGAACGGTCAAGCCTCACGGAACTGTCTAACCAAACCTGAGTCATGAAAATTCTAGCCTCGGGGCAGTAGGGATATTTTATTATCACTCCTAGGGATAAGCAGAGCCCCAGCACGGCACTAACCTCTCCGGAACCTGGAGGGATTCCTCCCCAAAGTCCACCTCCCGTCCAGGTGTGAGGAGCAGTGAGAAGCCTGGGTGCCCAGACCTCTGTGGGTTCCACAGACGGCCGTGCCTCCCACCAGCAGCCCCAGCCCCACAGCACGGGCCACACGTCCACATGGAGGGAGGAGCTAAAGGTACAAGACACGGCAGAAAGTGAGGCACGGCCTGGGAAAGCCGAGGGGAAGACAAGTGTGACTCAGTTTACCAGCTGTCTCAGGAGAGCAGGTTTTCACTTTGACGCCCCAGGACCACTGCGTCAGTGTCTTAGGCTGTATGTGGGGACACCACATCCTCACGTTAACGATGCCTGATGACCAGCGTCAATGTCAAAGCCACATCTGTCCACGCTTCCCCCCGGGGCTGCCCGCTCCCCCGCTTTACTCCGTGGACACCATCCGTGCCGTGAAGACTCATGACCTAAACATCCAGCAGCTTCAACAACATCGTCTTCTGCTTCTGGTGGAAGCTACCATACAGCAAGTGTGGGCGACTCTACCCAGTCACAACAGACTTCCTGGAAGCTCCGCTCCACCCTTCCGAGGGGCCCGGGCCGGTAACAAGACGCCAGACCTGGGATCCCGTCTCGGCTCTAGCCCGTGGCCCCTCGATCCCGCCACGAGGGAGAGAGCGTGTGGGTGGAAGGCTGTCCAGACCGGCCAGAGACATGCATGGGCCGGCGTCAGGGGACCACAGAGGACAGAGCCACAGAGGGTGGGTGGCTGTGGAACCCGCCAGAGCAGCTTCTGTGACAAAGGAGGCTGGCCACCGGGAGCCCTGCCGAGCCCTTGGACAGCAGCGTTGAAGGAGCTCCCAGAGCCGTCAGGCAGGACCCCAGACCCACGCTCTCTGCTGCACTGGGGAGGCCCGAGAACAGAGATGAGCTGAGCCCACCCTCCTGCCTCCTGGCCGAGACCCAGCCCAAAGCAGGCCGAAGGCGCGGAAATGCTCGGGCTTTGGCCAGAGTCCCACTCTTCGCAGATGGCCCTGGACTGGGACCTGCGTTGTCGCTAGAAATGAGCGGATGGCGCTTTACTTCCTGCCGAAGCCCAAGCCAGAGCCACTGGTCTGCATTTTCCGCAAACCTCAAGGGGCCGTGCTAGAGCCCAGGAGGGTGTGCTGTCCTTCTCCACGACGGACTCCACGTTGGCCAGTGGTGGCCCCATGGAAGATCCCAGCCCCGTGAACCAGCACGCGTGTCGGGATCTTCCCTGCATGTGAGGGACTCACTCCAAAGAACCGCGTTCGGAGACCTGACAGCAAGGCCACAGGCTCACCGGGCTCATCTCAAACTAGAATTGCCTTACTCAAGTATGTTCTCGCATTATCTTGAGGAAACATATTACAACCTTCCTCTTACTGAAAATGGTTGATCCTGGTAAACATCAGCTGTTCGAATCTGGCTTTTGAGGTCGAAGCATTTGCACTGCCGGTGAAGATTATCTCGAAGCCCTGAATCACATGCTGCGGGCCGCCGGGCTCCCTGGGACAGGTGCTGGTGCCGAGCACTGCGAGGCCTCTCCAGGAGCCCGTCCACCTCTGCTAACAGACTCACAGGCACGGGGTCGCAGCCGCCGCTGTGCCTCGGGCTCTCAGGCGGAACGGGGTCGGCGTCTGGGCCGTTCCACTGCAGGCGTGCTCACTGCACGGCTCCCTGTGGGCACTTCGGGGGCCGCTCTGACACCTCACGTACTCCTTGCTCTGGGCCTCTCCACAGAGCCCGACGATGTTGTCAGGAAAGGCTCCCTCGAGTGTCTAAGAGAGCATGTTGATGGAGGACAGTCTGCAAGTCGCGATGCCCTGGGCGCAGGCAGCTAGGGTTGCACGAAGTGTTTTGGGGCGCAGCGGGGCCAGGGGGCCAGAGCTTTCAGCGCCGTCCACCTATCGATCACGCCCAGCGCTGCGATCTTAAGTGCTCTCAAATGACTTGTGCTTCGATTTTGCTCCTGGCAGGGCTGAGAGGCCAGGGGCTCAGGAAAGGCCCCGTGGAGGTCTGGAAGGAGGGCAGGCCACTCTGCTGAAAATCACCACATCCGTCACCCGACAAGCACTGATGTGCGGCTCACATGGAACCAGCCCAGCCCCGGTTAGGGGACACGCAGGGAAAGCGATGTGAGCAATTAGCCAGCTCTTCCCTCGAGTCCGTCAGGGTGACCTGAGGCCAGGACACAGCGACAGCCCTGGGAAGGCACACAGGGGCCGTAACTCAACCCCTTGAATAAAATCAGAACATCAGGCCACCGATCAAAGACGGCTCCGGGGCACACGACAGGGCAGCAGGTCTGGAGGGAGCTGGACCCTCCACTCAGCAAAGGCTGCTTCTACTGGACAAAGAGCAGGGTTTTTTTTTTTAAACATTCAAAAATTTATTTATTTTAATTATTAAAACAAACTGCAGACAAAAGTACCTAATGTATCAAAAAGATGAGGGAAATATATCAGTATCTCTTAATTCGAGGGAAAATTCTACGTTCCATCTAATTCCAACTCAGTCAGTGCTGACCTCCCCTGGTCTCAGTCTCCCCATCCATAAAATGAGATGATCTGTCAGGTTTCTCCCAATTTGGGGATCTTAAATTCATCTCGGTACTGGGAACTCTGTGGGGTATATCCCAAAGAAAGAGAAGCGACGCTGGGGGGCTGTTGAGACAGTCTTCAGGGTTCCTGCGGGGTAGAAGGGTCAACTCTGGAAAATGGATCAATCCCAAGGAAGAGGGCAGGAGAGAGAACTCACTGTTTCCATCCTGAAAGCCAGCAGCACCTCAGACGACTGCCCCTTTGGGACCAACCTCCACTGATGGATTTGGAACTAGGCGGGAAATCTGTTCGGAGGCTAAGGACGCCTGACCCACCCGTGTCTCCCGCACGTGACCCCGACGGTGATTTACCAGGGTGGCACGAGGTTGGAGGGGACCATGGGACAACCTGAGTCCTCCAGCTGTATAGAAAGGGTTTACAAAGAAAATCCACACCACGAACCCCAGTGTACACGCTGGCCTCAGCCTGCAGCGTGCTGAACGTTAACAATGAGACGGGCTCCGTGGACGGCCCGTTGCAGGGACACCGAGCCTGGGAACAGGTGTCTGCCCCAGTGACGTCCACTCGCGACAGGCCTGCATAGACAGCTGAGTGTTAGCGGACAAGCCGGGAGCCCCAGGGGCTCCGTTTTCTGGGTTTGCCAGTCTGGCGACCCCATTTCCATATTTGAATGTTCTCACCTCCAGGAACAGAGAATTTATTGTGCATGAACAGAAGTGTCTTAGGGGAATAATGAACAGTATTTCAACCTTGCAACCCCCCCCCACAAGCACCACCCTGACATCCTTTCCCCTACGCTTGGGCAAAGCAGGAACCATCATCTCATTTTACACGTAAGAAAAACAGACCAGGTGAGTCATTTTCCAGGTTACAAAATAAACCATTAGGGAGGGCAGAAGTTGTTTGTCAATTTAAGTGGCATCAAGCTCCCCTGAAAATGTGACAATAAAATAAGGAGAAAAATGCAATTTATGTCTCAGGTAATAAAAATGACACAGTCTGGCCTGTTGTACACGGTTCTAAATGAGGCTTGGAGAACACACTGGTTTTCGGAGTGTACCTCCTGGGGACTAGGGCGTCCAAGGGCGACCCCGTCCCTGGGAAAGCCGGGATGTTCCAGCTCTAATACTGCCCAGTGCTGAATTGGCAGGAGCTGACGGTCCGGGGCACCGATGGACAGACGGACAGAAGCAGAAAGCACAGACTTCAGGGCTGAGAACAGGCGAAGCTGAGAGAACCGGGGTGCTAGGGAGCCACGGCTCCTTCAATCCCTTTTCCGTGCGGGCCCGTCACCCCAAGGAGACCCACGCATCCTGTCCCTGTGTCCCTGTGACGTCACCGTGAACGGCCAAGCCCTGCTGGTGAGGAGTTTCCCAAAGGGCAGGACCCAGCAGACGGCCTCCTGCCACTGGAAGGAGGCGGGGAGTCGTGAGCTCCTAGGGAGTCGGCTCAGGGGCGGCAGGGAAGCCGGCTGTCAGCGTGGCCGGGCACAGAGGTGGCAAAGGCAGGTAATCATGGGGGTCCTGTGATCTGTCCCCTCCCCCACCAGGGGACTTGTGGGCTGGGTCTCCCACCTCCTCGAGGCCACACAGAGGCCAACGCAGCCGGGACTGGGAGGCCACGAGTCAAAGTAGCCAGACACCCAGGAGTGCGGCTCCCTGCAGTGAAGATGGGGCTCCGAACGTCCACACAGACACAGTTACTGGGATAGAAGAGCCATGTCATCAGCTCACTGAGAAGCGCCGCACGGGAGCCCACAGCCCGCGCGCCAGCAACAGAGGCAAAATGCTGATGTTGGCTGCGCTTCAGCCCCCTTCCCAGAAGCCTCTGCAGGACAAAGACAGGACCTCTGCCTGGTGGCGAGACTCAAGCCTGCTCAGGGCGGGGAGCGCAGGGCGGTCAGGACAGCAGGTGTCGGAGGGAGTCTGGGGTCCGAGGGGTGACATGCGGAGGCCAGGGACATCAGCACCCGCTTGTCCTGGCCCACCTCCCCGCTACCCCGGCAGAGGCTGGCCAATGAGGTCCCAGGGCTCCGCTGGGGCTCTGCTATAACTGAAGACTGTTTTCATATCAATGGCAAATCAATTCTGAGTCCTTCCAAACTTCCCATGGACAGTGATTCCCAGAGTTGAGAAGCTGCCAAGAGAACTTACTTTCTACCAGTTTGTAACAACCTGGATTTCACTCTGCTGGAACACAGGGTTTTAAAACCCTGAGATTGGAGGGTGTGAGCTTGGCATCCTCCGCCAGAAAGCATCAGGTCCTGTAACGTGACTCCACCCCCAGGACAGGGTTCTGCCCCCTCCGTCCCCAGCCAAGATCCCAGGCCAGCCCTTCCACAATCTGCTGCTGGTCCGTGTGCATTCGGGAGGAGCGCATGTCACCGCTGGACAGAATGGGCCATCCTCAGTGGACTGTTCTAGAACCCGAACCACTCCAGTTCTCTGATGAAGGCAGGCTTCCGACGGGGAGCGCCCACCTTACAACGGGGCCACGGGAAGTCTGCGTGGAGCAGGGCAGGCTGAGGGACACTGGCGGTGACAGCGCCACTCCTCATTTCCAGCAGGAGGCGGAGCACAGTGGGCAGTGCCCCCCACGCCCAGCCCCGGGGGAGGGCAGGGCTGCAAGGGAAACTGGCTCCAATGTTGTGCCACGTCTGGAGAGCTGGTCCACGCGGCCGTGAGCAGAAGGAGTGGGCAGCCAGGCACAGCGTCTATGTAGGGAGGGACCAGTAGGGCCAGCATCCCAGTCCACCCCACTGACCCCATCAACATGTGTTCAGTGAGTGACTGAATGAACTACAGGTGAGTCCCGTGCGATTTCAAAAGAAATGTTCAACGTTAAAATTATCATCCACGAGTAGGGATGTGAAAGGCAACAGAGACATCATCGTGAATGAGAATTTCCTTAAGAAAGTTCTGAACACTCCGTCAGGTGTATGGTGGGCCCTGGCACAAACGTGGACCAGGAAGAGGGGAGGAGTGGGGCAGGGGGAGGCCGGAAGGCAGAGGGGCCTGGAAGTGTAAACAGGGAGGGGGTGCAGGAAGGGCAGGGGAGAGGGAGAGAGACGGAGCCGCATAAACTTGAAAACCATCATCAACACGTATCCCTCCGGCTCCGGTAGAATGTGTGGCAAAAGTACAGCATTCAAGCTTTTCCAGAAAGCACGGATCCATTTCTCGGTAGCAGCAGTTACCTAAGCAACACCCGCCCCGAGAGCGGTGAGGGAGTGAGCACCTGGAAAGCCGGGAACCACCGCCTCTCTCCCTGGACCTGGGGAGGCTCTGGAGAGCACCTGGCACCATGTGCTCCAGCGGCCTGGCCTTTGCGAAGTCACAGCCGGGCTGGTCGCTGTGCTCACTCTGGGGACGTGAGCTGGCTCCGGGGGCTCAGGGGCCCATTGGGAGGTGGACACGCGCCCCTCCGCTCACACGTGCCCATGCGCACACAGAAAACACTAGTAACAGTACCGTGATGGGCTCTTAGCCATCACGGAGGATGAGCGCCTTGGCCGGGACCTGCTGCTTCGCTAGGTGAGTCTCAGGTCTACACGCGCCAGAGAGGAAAGGAAGGAAACCTGACTGAGGTTGCGACAAATGAACAAACACAATGTCAGTGCTGACTTGTCCTGAAGGGACATCAAAAATAAGTTCCCTGTGGTAAAAACTATAAATGTGATGCTCGGCTTTCGAAACAGACAGCATCTCTGGAAATTGCCCGAGAGTGTTATCATTCCCCCTCCTACAGGGGAAGCCCCTCTTCTGAGTCCAAGGGCACTGGATCCTCTCCTCTGGCTGGGGCGTTCCCGCTTGCTGGCTGGGTCTGGGGGGGGCAGTGCGGGCCCTCTCGGAGCTGCACACCTTCCAAGGTCCAAGCAAACACCTGCTTCTGGGGCGCTGAACAGGTGAACAGGCGAACAGGTGAAGAGGTGAACAAATGAAGGGCTCGGGGGAAGGCTCAGGGACATGTTTCCACGAGGATTCCAGCTGACACCTCCCCTTTTGCACCAAAGGCTGAATGCTCAAGACCCACACCTGTTTCTCTCATTCTTTCATGATGCTCGCACCCCAAAGCCACCCAGCCCCTCGGGCCACTGGGGTCAATCACTTTCACCTGTCTCCTCCGGGAACAGACTCGGGCCTGTGGCCACCTCTCACCTGACCGGCCTGTCCATTGAGGACAGCCACGCCTCCCCTCCCTCTCCTTCAACCTGAGCCATTTCCGCATCCTCATGGTCTCCTTGGAGCCTTAACAAAACAGCTGCTTCCAGGGCCTGAGGCCACGGTGGAGGGACGCACCTGGCCCCTGGGACTCCACCTTGAAGCTGACCTCTCTCAGGGAAGCCTCCTTGGGAAGCTGCTCGGAGCCTCTGCACTCCGAGCCCACCTGGGTCCCTTTAACAGGATGATGAATCTAGAGCAGGTCTACGGCACGAGTGACGTCCCAGGAGATCGGTGGAGGTTTCAGGGTTGGCCCCGTAGGAATGGGAAAGCTCACTGGCAGGAGGGCCTCGAAGTGGTTTTGGAAAAGGACGGTGTGGGTCTGCAGTCTACACGTGTCTCTTTCCCACCCGCTGGGCCTCTATGAATGTGATAAGGAGCCTCTCGGGGCTTTGGAGTGGTCCCTGAAAGGCTGGGAAGAGCCCCCGACGGCTGAGCGTGCTTCCCAGGCCTCACGACACAGTGGGGCCCCTTAACCTCAGGGTAGGACACCCTGCCCCATAGGCTCTCACCTGATTTGGAAATGGGCGGTGGAAACCTCCACCCTCCCCGGGCCTGGGAGACCCTGGTCACTCCGTGGGGAAGCCCCCTGAGGGAGCTCCCCCCCCCACCCCATCCCCGCGCCGGCCTCCCCCCAGGCCCCCACACCCCCTGCCAGGCACCTGCCTCAGCACAAATGTTTCCAGGGTGACTGTCTGGTTTTCCACACTCGATGGCTCTCTTTCATCAAGTCAAACAACAGAATCAACAGATGGGACCCCACTGCACACTCCAAGGAGCCGCAAACTAATTGTTTAATGAGAAAACAAAGCAATTCTGATAGAGCCGTGCAAATACCGCATCGGACTCCGGCATTGCAGAGCTCAGATGTGCTCCTGAGAGCGTGTCTACACCCCGCAGGGACACGCCCTCCTCGTGGGGCCGCAGCCTGCCAGCAGGTGGATGTCACGCACTCGTGGCGGCCGGGGATCCTGTGAACACACTCCCCCTGGTTCCGTGCACAGGGGAACAACGCAGGTCTGTGCAAGGCAGGAGGTGAGCGGGGCGCCTGGCACAGCAGGCTGGCTGCCACGCCCCCGTGGCCTCCTGGCCGTGGAGCAGCACCTGTGGGGTGAGGACGCGTTGTCTCCTCTGGGTCACGGCGAGAGACCAAGCCATGCTTACAGGCAGGACTGGCTTGAGTGAGAAATGTGGAAACGTTAAAATGCGTATCATTTAAAACGGTTTTTAAACTTTTCTTTTAATTCGAGAATGCGCTAAACAGAGGCCTGAGAAGCTGTCCCCTCCAAGCGCCGTGGGTCCTGAAGAGCACGCCAACCCCCCCCCCCCAGCCTGCAGTCCACCCTGGGGTGGCTCCTCCAACCTCTTGAGCCTGGAAAGTTCAGACAAAGCCCCACCCACCTACGGGACCACCAGGGACAGCTGGGGGCGAAGGTGCCCAGCGAGCTCACCCGATCCCAGGTTCCTGAGCACGGACCACAGACCTTCCTGATTTTGGCTTTGAGGTCGGTAACAACTGTGCTAACCCAGAATCCATAGCAAGTGGGCAGAACCTTAACCAACACTGGTGATGGTTTTGTCACGCGGCTGACTATGGGATGGTCTTTCCCTGAGGGCACAGCCCACACACCCCTTCTGGTCCTGCTGCCGACAGGTGACCACTTCCATCTCTGAGCCCCGGGACAGCAGTCCTCCCCAAAGACAAAGGGTTCACAACCGTTTCTTCCTCTTCTGCTCAGAAGTATGTGCTGAGTACTGCCCTGCTCTAAGCTCAGCATGAGACGTGAGGGGTTTGAGACACAGAAAGGCAAAGTCTGAGGCCAGCGCGAGCTTTGGCAGCCGGCAGCAAGCCAGTGGCCAACGAACGCTGCAGCGGGGGCACGCGGATCAGGCCAGGCCAGGCCCCTCTGCAGTGGGGCGGGCGACCTGCACACACGAGGAGCATGGAGAGGGTCTCCGGGACATGACACTGAGACACTGAGACCCCAAAGACGGGAAGGGATGGGGGCAAGGGGCCAGGAGCGTCAGCAGGTACAAAGTCCCAGAGCTGAGTTAGCCCTGACCCAGCTCCAACCCCAGGGGCCTGGGGCTGGGGAGGGAAGCAGGGGCAGCAGGGAGCCAAGCAGCCAAGCAGCAGCCCCCTTCCCTGCATTTGGACGTTCACGGGGCAGCCAAGATGGAAAATGTGCGGACGACGACATGGGGCCTTGTGCGGATGACGACATGGGGCCTTGCCAATATAAACGATGCCATTCCTGATGCATTACACGCAGTATGTTGAAGTTTTATACATGTGATAAAGTGGCTGAGCTTTACTTTCACAGGCCCCTAATTACTGTTACTAGGATTTCATAGAGGAAGGAATCTCAAGAGGGGCCTATAACATCCTTAGGTGCGTTGCGACAAAGCCGAAATTAAGTCTTGCAGCCTCAGATTCAAATACTGTCTTAGCACCCCAGCTACGTTAGCGTGAGTACCCACGGCTTCAGACTTTAAAACATCTCCAAAGTACCTTTTCATAAGCTTTAGTTACATATGGAAGAGAAATGCACGATTAAATATATTCATACTTTAAATTACATCATTAAATTTTATCAAATAGGAACATTTTTGTAAAAGAATGGGATTCAATATTATGCAAGCGTAATATAAGAGGGAGGCTGTGAGACCTGTATTTCTGGAGCAGGAATTATGGCCCCTGAATCTGTTGGCTTCGAGGGGAGTTGTGTAGCTCAGACTCTGGGTTCGAGAGCACCCCAAGAGCACCTCGCTGGCTGCATTCCCGTGACAGCAACATTAGGGCTCCGGCCAGGAAGGGCACAGTGCCCCCCCACACACACACAGTCACTGCCCCATGGAACTGAGCCAGTCTGGGGGCTCCCCACTGCTGCTCCCCTCTGCTCAGTTGAGATATGTTCTCCTGTCCTCCAGCCCCCACCATGGAGCCCAGGCCTGGGAGGAGGGAGCTGCAGGGGGGTTCAGGGAGGGACCCCGTTCCCTCCACCTGGTCTGGGAGGACCAGGAATCAGGGAGGACGGGGCAGCAGCACTGCACCCTCGGGGACCAGGCTGGAGAAGGGCTCAGAAGGGGGGCCTGGGAATCCAAGCGCTGCTGGGCCGCTTACTACCCCGAAGTATGGGGACGACAGGTCTGGGGCAGGCCACAGCGAATGTTGGTTATTTCTAGCTAAAGACCATTAGGGCCCAGCCGACAAGAAGAGCGTTTCACCTCCCCCTTAACTGCCTTCTCCTTCCTTGGAGTTTAAATAGGGGGCCTGTACCAGGAAGAGAGCTCTTTCCAGAGATAAAAGTTTTTGTTTTGTTTTTTTTTACATAAGAAAGACTTCTCCTAGAACTTCTGCTGCTCCTGCCTCCTGTGAATTGTTTTCCCTCCTTGGGAGCCAGACCCTTACCCCTTTCTACTTAGCTCAGGAGGGCAGGTAAGCCTCACTTCCTGACAGTCCAGGGGCCCCTTATTTCTTTGTGGGGATCCAGTACGAACATAATTAAATTTGTTTTCCTCCTGTTAATCTATCTTATGCGAATCGAATTATCATTTTAGCCAAAGAACGTAGAAGGGAAGAAGGGACGAGTCTTCGTACCCTACAGGGACAACGGCTTCCTTCTCTGAGTTTCAGTTGTCCCAACGGAACGGGACAAATGACGTCTGTAACACACACCACAGGTGTGAGGCATGTCTTCCTGACAGGTCCAGAGGCTAGGAGCCCCAGAACACGTTGCTGGCCCTGTGGGATTCTGGTGAGAGCCTCGGCCTGGCCTGCAGTGCGGCCTCCTCACTGCGTCTTCATGGAGAGGAAGAGCATGCTGGGTTCTCTTTTTACAAGGGCGCTAATCCCATCATGAGGGCCCCTCCCATGTCCACATCTAAACCTCACGACCTCCCCACGGCTCCACCTCCAAATACCATCACCCTGGCGGCTAGGGCTTCAACATATGACTTCGGGGAACACAGGCATTCTGTCCATAACAAAACCACATGGAAGATTCCGGCTACGGGCGGTACTGTGCACAGTATCTGTCATAGCAGGTGCGCACGCAATGGGATTCTAGCAGTTCTGGGCCAAAATCATCTGAAACCAGCTTTATCCACCAGGCAGACTCTGCCTGGGGGTGAGCAAGCACAGAGGACCCCTGTGGGTCAGGAGCAGAGGGGCTCTCGGGCTCCCTACTCCCCCCAAGTGCAAATTCAGGCCCCGGGTCCAGTCACCTTTGACAAATGCAGGCTGGTCGTCTAGACGGGCCTTCCAGAACATTGTGCTAGCAATGATTCTAGCACAAGAAGTTTAAGAGAAACATTGACTGTTTCCCAATGTATGGGGAAAGACGATTTGTTCCTCCCAAAGCCTCATGGCTGTACTAATGTGTAGCTGTAACCAGGACGTGGAAACGGGCACGGCTGGGATGCAGTGGCGTGTCTGAGCGCTTCTGTGTGACTGGTGCCTGCATTCCCCGGCCCTGAGTCAAGCCACCTGCTGAATACTCCAGACCCTTCTGCTGGTCTTGGACCCCCGTGAGCAGACATCAGAGACAAAATCCTGAAGAATTTCCTCCTGTGTCCTTAGAAATGCGTCCGGCACTGTCGTCATATGGCGGAGATGAAACAGGTTATCAAGGGTCTATCACATCATAACGATGGTGAGGGGCTGCCTACCTCGCCCAGCGTCGTTCTGGCCCCTGCAACTGCCTGGGGGCTCGGCACCCGCTGGACCTCATTGCAAACGTAAGTTGAAAGGAACAGCATCTATTTTAAAAATCCTCTTAGCTGTAAATCATGATTTGTCATAAATTCATCCTAACCCAACTCACCTGCATTATTTAAATGAACACATACTCACGAGGGCTTATGCCCAGGGCACAAAAGTGTACTTGTGTTTCCTGTAACTCTGTGTGATTTAAACAAGAGGTGATGCTCAATGGAGCCATCGTCTGCGGACGCACATCGGGCTGCGGTGGCCTCTTGATTCCTGTGCCTGCATCCTGGCACGTGTGCTCTGCCTGCTCTCTGAAGAGCTCACACTGAGTCAGCGCTGACTTTCTGCAGACTAATCTATATGAAAATGCAGTCCTCACCTAGCTGATTTATTTTCACATTTAGATGTAATAAAATTAATAGTGCAGTTCTCATTTCAGTTGATGAAATTAACTCAGACTTTTTAAAAAAAATCCAACTTCCTTCAGTTATTTTCTTTATTTTCAAAAGGAAAGTTATTCCAGTCATTTGATACAAATGGCTTTAATTAGTTTAAGGCAAACATAACCTTTAAAGAATACAGGCTTGGGATCGCTAGTCTGTGTGCTAAGGGGTACGAAACAGTGCTGTTTCCACACGTTGATTTGTGACGTCGGCCTGCACAATCTGATTTGGTTTGGCTGCAGAGTAAACCACCCGTCACCCGAAAGAATAATCCCCCTGCAGAGGCCATCAAGAAGCCAGCCCATCTCCATGTACACAAACCCATCTCTATGACAAGGGCAAGTGCATTCTGCAGATGCCACGGAGCACGAGACCCGACCCGGCCACGTGCCGTGGACTGTGCTGGGTACAGCCCAAGATGGGGGCTTGCTCCGGCGTGCAGGATGGCAGACATGTTCTAAGGAACGTGCATTTTTAATGACTACTTCTTATAAAGGTATTAAAAATGAAAAACAATTAATCCTACACGTACCATGAAGCACCTAGTAACAAGAAACGCTTGTTTCAGAAATACTCAAATGCAGGTTCTCGTCCTGAGTTCACCTTCCACCAGGTCTGCTGGGCTGGTTACCACCTCGTCAGCTCTGTGTCACCTAGAGTCAGAGTCTCTGTCCACCAACCACACGACTACTGCAGATCTGACCCAATGCCCGGCAGTGGCACCTCGAATCCCATTCCTTCCCCATCAGTATCTTGCTCCCCGGGAGCCCCCCACCACCCGAACCCCCTCCCCAGAATGAGCACGGCATGCTGCTTTAGAACCTGCTCAGTCCAGAACCCCTTCTCCACCCCTCCTGGACACAGCTCAGGGCTCGTCCCCCCGCGACCGTCCATGACTCCCCACGGCAAGCACAACATCCTTGCCCCGCCCTCCGCTCGGTCTACTTCTCGTGTCTTTACAGACTGTGCTAAACTGTTGGCTGATGAATCTCTCCTTCTTGGAAGATAAACTCTTTCAAGGTGGAAACCATGTCTCCAGCATTTCTGTCCATCACGCACCTGCACAGACACGGGGTTCAGTGGGGATCCCCTAGCCCTTTGGCCAAAGTCACGCTTCCACCTCGGAGACCATTCCTCCTCTCTGCCTCTGGGCAGGCAGAGCCGTGGGCTTCTCCAGCTCACCGCACTGTCTGTATCTGTCCCGGAAGCTACTATTTCCTGGGATTTGTCTGCCTTCCTGGCTGACAGTCCTTCCTCTCTGTGCAACAGAGAATGCCACCCTAAGTAAAGCCTTCACATCAGGGTAAACACCTCATTGTTCTGCGTTTTCAAATATATATATTTCTATTCTGGCATATCGCATTCAAACGACTCGTTTCAGGTCTCTGAGCTCCTGGAACACAGAAGCCATGTCTTTTAATCTTTAAATCTATTTTAAATCAACTGTGTGATCGACACAAAATAGATGCTTAATGAACATTGGATGGCTGATTAAATGTATATTTGCTCAAATGAATGAACGACCACCCCCTGGAAGAGGTAAGTGGGCTTATCAGTCTGCCCCCTCCCATGTGCAGAGCAGTCGGACAAAAGAGAAACAAATCAGCCAATAAACAGGAAGGCGGACACACTATCTGGCAGAAGCCAAGGCAGCTAGCGTGGGGGTTTTCCATTCCGGAGCAAAACCCTCACCCCAAACCTCGAAGGCCCCACCACCAAGTGGCCAGCGCCCAGCGCACGCGACCTCGAGGAAGATCTGCGTCCGGAGGCTCTGTGGTTACGGAAGTCACAGCCAGCTTTCTACTGGCTGATCCTGAAGCTGGGCTGCCAGACACCTGAGCACACCTACGGCATGAAAGAACAAGGTCAACTGGAGGACACAGGTCCGTGAATGGCAGTGGACCTCATGCAATGGAGACGAATGTGTAAAACCATCAGGAAGCACAGCTAGTTTCTAGGAAAAAATACATAAAATATATAATACACATTATGTTTACTATAGACATGTGGAACATACGTGTACATATACCTGTGCTCTCGTCTATTTCCATGCACTCTGTCTTACTCTGGAGCTTACACCTACACATGTGAATCCACATTAACATGTGTACATATACATTTGAAAGACACCATCAGGGCTGCTGCGTGGCTTGGTTAGTTAAGGGTCCAGCTCTTGGATTTGGTTCAGATCGTGTTCTCAGGGTTGTGAGATCGACCCCACGTCAGGCTCCACACTCAGCAGGGAGTCTGCCTGAGATTTTCTCTCCTTCTGCCCCTCCCCACCCCCACTCACATACTCTCTCTCTCTGTCCCTCTCTAAGGAAAAAAAAAAGAAAGGAAGGAAAACAACTTCAAATATCTTGAAATAGAGAAGAATGTGATAAAGATTTTCAAAAGACAGAGATGTGACCTTGGGCTTGGCAGTGGATTTTTGGCTATGACACCAAAAACATGAGCAGCAAAAGAAAAAAACAGATAAATTGTACCTTTTCCAAAATGAAAAACTTTTACGCATCAAAGGACAACATTAAGAAAGTGAAAAGACCCACAAAATGGCAGAAAATATTTCCAAATCATTTATCTGAAAAGGGTTTAGCATTCAGAATACATAAAAACCTGTAACAACTTAATAAGAAGACAAACAACCCAATTAAAACACGATTTGCTCAGAAGGCTCTAGCCCCGCCTGCCACTCGGCACTGAGTGCCCCACAAGGGTCCTTCCCCTGGCAGCCCCCTCCCTCCCTCCACTCCAACACACGGCTCGGCCTGAGGACCAGGGAAGGCCACCAGAGACACACTCCAAGGGTAACCGTGGACTGCAGGCCAAAGTGCCGTGGACGGAGGACACAGGACTGTCCCGACACAGGGACCTCAGTGATGGCACGTGCCAGTCAAGGGCGCCATCAGCCCCACCCCAGTTCTCTGTGCAGGAGGCTCTGAGGAACGGGCAGGGGCAGTGATGAAATGAGCAGCAGATACTCGCAATGGGGCCGCATGACCTCAGAGTCCAGGGCCGAGCTCATCCAGAGCTGTCCTGGACACTCCCTCTGTCTGGGACTCACGATGGATGTCCAGGTGGCCCAGCGGGAGCATGGGTCTGGCGCTATGCTCTGCTGAGATTCCACCCGATGGCCTCGTGAAGGACTCGCCCCGTCCCCACGCCACACTACTGCTGCCCTGGGCGGGACGCTTGCACAGGGACATCTCTCCTGCCCTTTGTCCACTCCACGCAAGAAAACCAAGGCTGAGATCATCTGCCCCTTGCGGGCAGCAGAGCCTCCTTGGTTCTCCCTTCAGCCTGGAAATTTCTCAACTTCCTGCCGGCCCCCTTCACTACCTGCCAATGACGAAACCGCTCCGTGTGCGATGCCTGAGCCACTCGGTTCTGCCCGGGGAGCTCCCCTGTGGGCCCACGCAGCACCCCTACACCGCGCTTGGTCCCGCCGCTTTGGGGCACGTAGGGGGAGCAGGCAGAAGGAAGAGGGGAGCACCCCCATGTCCCGCACAACCACTGCTCCTTCCCTGGCTAGTCTCCGGCCTGGAGGAAGGGGATCAATTTGGAAGTGAGTAAACACACAATCTGTATCCTGAGGTGCTCCTCTCCTCCCAAAAGGCAGCCTCTCCTCCGCTCTGTCCCCAGCACACACCACCACCCACCCCTGGTGCAATTAGAGGCATGAGCACCCGGCTTTTGACAAGAAGATGGAGGGCTCCGCCGTCCTGGCGGTTAATTGGCGGTGTTATTTATGTGTGTTGAATGCTCCTGAAGTTCCCTGGCTGTTTCTGATGCAATTAGTTTCATTGATGGCAAGGTTTATGAGTTGAAATAGTAGGAATCAAAGGACCGCCTGATACAACGGAACACAATAAAAATGAGCGTGCTCGGCTAGTTTCCATGCAGAACACCTAGAAAATGGGTTTCGAAGTTTTTACAGGGAGATAAAAGATCCCTCCGGCTTGCTCAATTACTTTATCCACACTGGAAATATATAGGCCACAGTCAGAGGGCAATGAGCTTCTGAAATAAAAGGCAAATTTTGCTTGTAGGCTGCCCCAACATCTAAGTACTGCAAAAACAAATCCGAATTTCTATATTTCAGTGACTCCTACACTCAGTAATGGGCACATAATTAACATTAATTCAGGATAATTATTACAGAAAATTCAAAAGAGGCTCCACACAAATGCTTCAACACATGTGACTTTGGATGTTTGCCTGTGACAGTTGTGCACGTACGTGGGACTGACTCTGCACCTTACTTTCTAAATCAACTTAAATGTTAATAGATAATATGCCCAATGAATAATTACTCAAATTCCAAAAAAATACAGAAGGATATAACGTGAAATATCTCCCTCCAGTCCTAAACCCACATGCAGAACCCTCTTTGGAATTAATGAACGTTAGCCCCACCTCTGTGAGCCTCTCAGACATTCTGCACATTTACACAAATATGAAGATACAGGGTTTTTTTTCTGGACACAGATGTTCCATAATATAGGTTTACATTGTGCCTTTTCTCCTAAATCTAACCACGTATCTTTGAGACCCAGGTAAAGAAAGTGGGCATTGTCTTTTTAACAGCTCTGAATATCCACTGTGCCAACGACCCGAGTGTGTAGAACCCTCTCCCCCCGTTTCGAGGAGTCCTGCGTGGGAAGGAGCAGAGCATGCTCACTTTTACTGTGTTCTCGTACACGGACATGACGACTCTTCCAGCCTTTTGCTCGTATAAGCTGGTACTGCCACGAGCAGCCCTGCGTCCTTGTCTCCTGCCCCCCAGCAGTTCAGGTGAAGGTACAGCCCCTAGCAGAGTGGCTGGGTAGGAGCCTATAGTCTCTGCGATTTTGATTTTGATGTTGATAAACTGGCCATGCCATTTCTGATTTTAATGAGTGAGCACCCCCCCCCCCGGGGGCGTGTGCGGCTGCCGGCATCCACCCTACCGGTGTCAGGTGTTGCCCGGGGCCAATCTGAGAGGCCGTGCTTGTCTTAAGAGAGATCCCTTTACTTCGGGCTCCTCCACTGAACACATGCTTACTGAGAACCTACTATGTGCCAGGCACTGTTCTTGGCCCAGGGGAGCACACGGGGAACCAGACAGAGGACATTTCCTGTGCCCCGGAATGTCCATTCCGATGAAGACAGACCCGGTATCGTAATGACTGCGAGAGGCACCTTCCCACAGCTGAAAAGGTCCCTCTGCTGTACGTCCTCTTCCGTGAACTATATGCCCGTGACATCGGCCTCTTTTCCCTTTGGACTGTGGACCTTTGTCTTATAGATTCATGGAGCCCTTGTGGCTGGGAAAGGAATGGCAAAATGCTTCTTCCCGTCACTCTCATTCTGATCAGGCTTTCTTTTCTCTTCTTTTTTCTTTTTAAGATTTTATTTATTTATTTGACAGAGAGGCAGCGAGAGAGGGAACACAAGCAGGGAGAGTGGGAGAGGGAGAAGTAGGCCCCCTGCCGCACAGGGAGCCCGATGCGGGGCTCGATCCCACAACCCTGAGATCATGACCTGAGCCGAAGGCAGACGCTTAACAGCTGAGCCCCCCAGGGGCCCCGATCGTGGTTTCTGTGGCCCACGTTTTTATTTCTACGGGGTCAGATTTGCAAGTCATTTCATTCAGGGCTTCCGGGGTTTTGCTGTTCCGGGAAAGAGCTCCTCACTGCAACAGCACGTCACGGACTCTTGCCGGGCATCGTTGGCTCCCTCTGAACGTCTGGTGTGAGGTACGGATGCGCCTTCGCAATCCGCCTGGTGGCTTCTGTGTTCTCGGCACCATCATCCTGATGACCCACGTCACCCTTGATCTGAGATGCCTCCTTCATCACACACCAAGTGCCGGCCGGGAGCAGAGTCCATTCATACATTTTTGCATGAATACACACACACACACACACACACACACACACACACACACACTATCTTAAGATCAAAGAGCAAAGAAAGTTGATGATAGAATTGGGCAGGCGATGCACCTGTGTTACTAAATCCAAACCCCCCACCCCATGTTTTGGCTGCTCCTCTTCCTGAGGTCCCGGAGCAGCACAGACCCTGGGAACCAGGCCCTCCTGCTGTCTGCAGACCCCGCCTCCACCCGCTGGTCCCGTCGCGCTGGTCCAGGCCATGTTTCAGGGTTAGCACACTTGGGACTCACTGCGAAGAGCATGGGGACAGTGGTGAAATGGGGAACAGGTGAATACTCTTGTCACATAGCAAACTTCCCTGGAGCCTGGAATCACGAACAGAAAGCCTGAATCACAGCCTGCCCGTCCTCACTTGGCCAGTGTGTGTGGCTGTCTTCCTTATGTGGGTGCATCTCTGCTTAGAAACCAGACCGGGAAGCTGAGAGAAAGGCCTATCATCCGAAAGGCTTAGAACCCTGTAAGGACAGCCAGAACCCGGCTTATGAAATCAAGCTCAACCCGATTGTCAAGGTTGAGTCATGTTGGGAATCCCTTCCTGAAATGGGCCATGGGAATGCTTCTTTCTCACAATGTTCTCCTGGACGGTCTTCCCACCTCTGCTCTTCCAAGAGCTTCCATGGGGGGTGAGGGGGCACAGGACCATGATGGAACCCCCTGCCTGGGTCCAGAGCACCTGCCCATGCCCCCAAAGCTGTACGCAGGCAGACGGGCTTGCTGGGTGCAACGCTGCCGTGGGCTCTGCCCAGGGGCACAGGCAGCCCGTAACTTCGGTGCTGTGGTTGTGTGGGGTTACCATGGGAAGTCATGGCCACATAGGGTGTGTGTGTCACATATATGCTGCCTTACGGAGTAGGTGCAGACAAGAGCAGTTGTTAGAAATGAATCCTCACTTTCCAGTTGGACACATCGACGACTGAAAGAAGATCTCACCCACGTGCTTCCAACCTGGTCCCACGTCCTGGGCACCCACACGCTCCCCCAGTGCCAGCTGTGGCCGGACAGAGGTGAGAGCAGAGCCAGTGGCTGCACCCACCCTGGGAGCTGTGCCCACCTGGCACGGCCGGCCCTGCCCTGCCAGACAGGAGCCGTGGGCCACGGAAAGGTATTCCCCCTGCGCCTGCCCAGCTAAAGGAACTTGCCCTTCCCTTCCCCACGCTGCAGCCCGAGAGTCCATGAGCACTCCAGCCCAGCAGAAGCAGCCAAGACCAGGTGGCAGGGAGACTGCTCACAGAGGTCGTAATGGGTCACACCCCAGCATCTCTGCAGACTTGACGCGAATACTCGGTCACGCAGACACAAGTGTCAGCAGCTCCTTCCTGGAGCATTGGCTTCACTCTCGTGTCTGCAAGCCCCTCACGGAAGCCCTGGGATCGTTTGCCTTACTTGATATTTTAACAGACCATCTCCATGCCTCCAAAGCTCTTCGCGAGCACAATTTTAATAGCTGTCTCATCTCTCAACAGAAGCATAGATTGCAATTTGCTCAGTCCCTGCTGTTGGGCACTTAGACCCTTATTATTTTTGATTGCTCTATTTTAAACTATATTCTGTGGCATGTCCTTACGCCCCCCCCCCCCCCCCGTGGGCCTGTAATCCTGTTCTAAGCTTTCAGCTGCTATTTCAAGCTTGAGATCGACCGGTCACTTTGCTACGGAGCCTGACCCCTACCTCACCCCACATCCGGGCGTACCCTGTGCTGGGAGAACTCCCATCAGCCCCTCGTGTGAGGGGAGGAAAGAACGGGTCACAGAAGCGAAGGAGATGCCCCCACCCCGGGGCCACGCGGGAGTGGCAGGCTCAACCAGGTCCTGTGGGCTGCAGCCCTACACGGGATTTCCGATGAAGGGGTTTCTTACGATTGAATCCCTTGATTGGAACTGTTGGACTCAATTATATGTAAAATTAAGCATCTTGATTTCTACTGATCCATTTCTTTCCAGAAACATTGTGCCAAGTTACAAATTGTCAGCAGCTACACGTGATGTTTTCCACCTGCTTGACGAAACGTGTAGAAAAAACTCACCAGGACTGTTGGTGATGGCCCCACGCTGGCAACGCCGTGTCCAACCACCAAGTATGTCTGTGTCCATGCCACGGAATGTGTCTGCAGCAGTTATGGCTGGACGTTCTTCACTGCGTTCTGGACTTCAAGGCACATGGCTGAGTACGGCCCTGGACAACCCCATGCATGTTAAAACGAACATGAATACACGTGTATATTCCACACGTGTGTGCACGTCAGGCACTGGAAATAGTCCGGTTATCACAAGACCCTGCTAAGAGACGTTCCCTCTGTGAGAAGAACAGGGCTGAGAGGAGGCAGAGTCTATACTCTTCTAAATTGTTCCCATTTTTTCAATAGACTATAGTCACATTTTACAGGTTAATTAGGAAAAAGCAAACATTTAACTAATAAAACCTCTAGTCTAGGGAGACACACACCTCCACCGGAGACTGGCTGACGGGGCAGGTGAACCAGCTGCCGTCCCGAGTGCAGGTCTGGGGTGAGAGGCTCCTACGGGCCCCAGATGATGGGAGAGGGCCAGAGGCCACGCTCACATGCGTATGCTTGCTTCACGGCACAGCCGCCACGAATGCCACTTATGAATTCAAGAACCGTTGTGACAACAGCCCTAGAAGAGTCTGGAATGGCTGGGAGAGGACTCTGCGAGGACCTGCCGTAGCAGCCCCCCGACTCCGCGCCTCCCTGACCGAGTCTGCGCGGGAGGGGGCGCTCCTTCACGGCCGCCCTCTGTCCCCATGCGCCCCGCGGCACTCGAGACCCGCTGGCACGGGGAAGGACGGCTGTTAAACGAGGCTGATGACAGAGAAGTGCCAGACTGCCCTTTTGTCATCAGACAAACCGCTTCTGGTAGAATATCTAAACGGGCCCCACACACGTACTTGTGTCTACTCTACGGAAATGCCGAAGGGGACTCGCCGACCCTCCCTGCCGAGCGAAGCCACTCAAGTTTGGAGATGATTCATCACTGTGTCAGAGCCGGTGAGTGTCGGCAACGATGATTCAGGAAGCGATCCCTCCCCTTCGGGGGCCGCATCCCCAGAGCCTCGGCGGGGCCAGGGCCACAAGGAAGGCAGGGGACGCAACACATCCTCTCCCTAGCCACCGTGCAGGGAGCTGACACTCGTCACTTCTGCTCACGTTCGGCGGTCGGCCTGGCCGAGTGGGCTGCCCTGACTCAGGGTGTCCAGGACAGGGCAGGCTGGTCCCAGCAGCCACTTTCCAGCTACAACCCCACAACTCAGAAAGGGTGGCAGGTCCTGAGCGGGCAGCTGGTGTCTCCAGCGCAGCACAGCTGAGATAGGGGGGCGAGGGAGCGGGGGCGCAGGACCTTAAGCCACAAACCAAGAAGGGGGCTGGTGTGACCGGCTCCACCTGCCGGGTGGCCACAGCTCCTCCAACGGCCTTTGGAATCCCTCATCTGAGTCCTGGTGTGGGTCTCCTAGAGACCAGGAGGAGGGTCCTGGGCGCCAACCTGGTCCTCTCTCGACTCTCACTGTGGCTTGAAGGGGGACAGAGTTTCACTGCCCTGGAGAGCTGGCTCGCCCAGGGATAAAGTGAATGTTTTTACAGCAGAGAATTAATTACAATGTTTGCTCTTAATTACAGACATTTTAATTGGGTCGTTTGGCCTTAGGTGTGCTGCCACCACCACGAGTGGACTCCAAGACATCATAGGTAAGTGGAAAAGGGGAAGGTTTGGATGAAATACGCCCTTGCATGCAGCCAAGGATGTTTAACCAACGGGGCTTCTCTACTGGGCTTCATCCATTCTGGCCGCCCCGCACCGTCACGCTCTGCCCATGCTGCTGTCCGGCCCCCAGCAGTAAGAAGCACTGGGGCCGCAGAGAGTGCACCAGGCCTCTGGGCGGCGGGAAGGGTCCTGGTGGGGCCCTGGCTGGGAGGTACAGCGTCAGCCTTCCTGGAGGGGTGTGCTCCCTTGGATTCTACAACAGGCTCTTTCTCTCCCGTGGCCTGTGCAAACTGGGTGTGGTCTGGGTGGAAGGAAGTAAAGGGCAGCGGGGGGCCGGGGGTGTTCGAGGAGAAAGCACGGATCTCGACCCACCGCTGGCAGGCTCCAAAAACCAGCAAGTTACTTATCCTCGTAACCTCCACACACATGGCCTAGAAATGGGAGTGAACATGGTTAGATCCCCCCCAGGGGCCAGGAAGCACCTGTTAAGCTCTTTCCCAAGGAAGGAGCTCTCTCGCATCCCAGCTGACCCACACTCCAGCTAAGCGAGCAGCTCACCAGCCATCAGCTTCTATGCAGGACGTAGGGGAAACCAAATGCATGTGTCCTTGAATGGAAGGCATTTGTCTACCCTTCCTCCTCTGCTGGCTAAAATGAATCAAGGAAGCTACAGTCTGACAAGGGGAAATTTGTCTTCAGAGCAGAAGACTTCCCTTAAGGGAGAAGCCCCCTTGGTAGGGGACTTTTTTCCATCAGTGCCTTCGCTGCCCAGCCCCCAGGGTCAGTGGGTTGGCTGTGGATCAGAGCCGTGACAGCCTGGACAGCGATGAGTGCCAGCAGGAGGGGGAGAGGAAAGCCCCACAGAAGAGGGGATGCCGCAGGACAGAGCCGGATCTGGATGTCTGGGGGCCGGGACGTCCTGGGCTGTCAGGTGCACCACACATCCCCCCAACAGTCCCACAAAATTTCACTTTGCTCATTGTACTACTGCCCCGGGGCTGCCCGAATAAATGACCACAAACTGGCTTAAAGCAGTAGGAATGTATTCCCACAGCGTTCCAGAACCCAGAAATCCTAAGTGCAGGTGTCAGCGGGCTGTGCTTCCCCACCCCTGGGGGCTCCAGGGAAGGATGGCTTCTGCCTCCTCCTGCTCCTGGGGGCTCGAGGTGTCCCTGGGCTGGTGGCCACATCCCCCTTCCCCCATCCCTGCCTCTGTGGTCATGTGGCTTTGTTCCCTGTGTGTCTGTGTCCTTCTCCTCTTCCTGTAAGGACATTAATCCTTGGATTCAGGGCCAGCTTAAATTCATCCCAGTGTACTTCTGAAATAGATTCTTTTTAGAAGATGCTGCAAAGTATGCTTCCCGCTTCCAAGTGGCTACAAACTGAAGCCACCGAGGGGTTTGCATAGACGTCACAAATAGATACGCTGAGACATCCGAAGGCTTAAATGTCGCTTGGTCCTTCATACCAGGAAGAATCCAGGGAATAATCTCATCCATCTCCCGGCTCTACCAGCGAATGGAGGGAGAGGTTTGCAGGCAGGCTGGGCAGCACCACGTGGGGGGGCCGAGGGCCCGGCGGGTCCGTGTCCGGGGTCTGGCCCGGGGCCTGTCCTGCCTCGGCCTGGCCCGGCACTCTCTCGGGGACCGCCGTGGGAAGCCAGCCGCGTCACATTCAATGGCTCATTTCATACCCAGACCCATCTTCCCTCAACGCAATCTCATCAGACCTGATTTCTTCGCCTTTTGTGCCTGATAAGTGGTTCCCTTAAAAAGGGAAAGAAAATGTTCATCTTAGCACGTTATCCTTCGTCCCGGCAGACCTCTTTGGGGAGCGCCGCATAACCAAACAGGGACGCCAGGCCTCGCTGCGCTGCACGAGTCACCCGTGTCCTGCTACCGGCCTCGTCACTTACCTCTGAAATGTGAGGCTATAAGCCCTGGAAAGGTTCTCAATTCCTCCTAACGTCACAAGAATAGCAATAAAATCAAAAAGTGAGAAAAGGAAAAAGGAGCTGGGCTCTGGGAGCGGCACCCTCAGGCAACCACGTTAGAAGTGAATTATTCCCGCGATGATTTCTCAGCGGAGCGGCTCCGCACAGGCCTGTCTCTCACATGGACGCTCTTCAACGGCCCGAACGTCTATTTGGACAAAAATAAAAATAAAAATGTCCTCCTAAAGAGCTCCAGCCACAGTGGGCCCCACTTTCCGTGGCCTCGCTGTGTGGACCGGATGAGGGCCACGTCCCGGAGCACAGCATGTCCCCCAGAGCCACCTGGCTGAGGCCCAGGGCCCGCAGGCCCAGCGCTGCACACACCTGTCCCCGACGTGCTGTGCTCAAACCACCGGAGGCGGGGGGCCCGAGACACAGAGCCCGGGACGTAGCCGAGTCGTGGGGCCAAGGGGATCCCGACTCCCCCCACCCGGCCACCCCCAGGACCTGCAGAGCTGGCCCTCCAGACCCCCCAGTCCAGAGAACTGGCAGGTGGCTCTGCATTCTAAAATAACACGTACAGCCGACACTGAAAGGACAACCGGGCATCAGCGAACCCATCTGCTGGGTGTTCCCCAAGGTCAGCAGAGAATCCTCACAAGGAAGGCTGGGGAGCCCCCATCAGAACGAGCGAGTCCGGCAATGGGAGTGACGGTCCCAGAGCCGTCAGCCCAGGAGTAGACTGTGCAGTGGGGCATAGCCCAGGGTCCTCCGGGCAGACACTGAGGTAGTGCGCTGTGCACAGGGCACAGAGCATAGGGATATGCTGGGGGGTCGTCACTGCCTCCAAGGCCCTCAGACATCCAGGAAGGACAGAACTCGGGGCGGGACACAGGGGAGCAACAAGCCATGAGAGAGAAGGGCAGTTCCAGGCGCGGGAGGCCACCAGGGAAGGTGGAGGGGTGGGCCTTCCGCATGTGCAGGCAGCATCTCATTGTGAGCCCAGGCAGGGGTGCCAAGTCCATGCCAAAGGGACCTCCATCGCGGAGCTCACTGCTTGTAGCAGATGCGGGGAGGGGTGGGGGCAACCACGTCCTGTGTCCAGAGCACTACTGAGAACCAGACCATCACGGAGGGAGCTCACGTTGCTCTCGGAGCTGGAGGAGACAGCGGAGCACAGCCAGGGCTGGAAGGAGGCCTGGCACATGCTGGGATGTCTACATGTGGGCCCCGGTTCACACTGCAGAGACTTAGGAACACAGGGGTGGGAGAAGGGGTAGGTGCACAGCCTCTGCTTGCATGCAGTCATGTCTGTAAATTAAATTCCCAGTATAATTTTAACCCAGGAACCCTGCAGACCAGCCCCAACCACTGAGGGGCCAGCCCCACCCAGTCCCCCAGGGACTCCAGGGGACAGGATCCTGAGGTTGAGAGGAAACAGACTGATCTTCATAAGCCACCTCTGATCTCTTTGGAGGCTCAATCCAGCACCTTCCACTGAGGGATCCCCCAATCCAGCACCTTCCTCTGAAGGATCCCCCAATCCAGCACCTTCCTCTGAAGGATCCCCCCAATCCAGCACCTTCCTCTGAGGGATCCCCCAAATCCAGCACCTACCTCTGAAGGATCCCCCAATCCAGCACCTTCCTCTGAGGGATCCCCCAATCCAGCACCTTCCTCTGAGGGATCCCCCAATCCAGCACCTTCCACTGAGGGATCCCCCAATCCAGCACCTTCCTCTGAGGGATCCCCCAATCCAGCACTTTCCACTGAGGGATCCCCCAATCCAGCACCTTCCTCTGAGGGATCCCCCAATCCAGCACTTTCCACTGAGGGATCCCCCAATCCAGCACCTTCCTCTGAGGGATCCCCCAATCCAGCACCTTCCTCTGAGGGATCCCCCAATCCAGCACCTTCCACTGAGGGATCCCCCAATCCAGCACCTTCCTCTGAGGGATCCCCCAATCCAGCACCTTCCTCTGAGGGATCCCCCAATCCAGCACCTTCCTCTGAGGGATCCCCCAATCCAGCACCTTCCACTGAGGGATCCCCCAATCCAGCACCTTCCTCTGAGGGATCCCCCAATCCAGCACCTTCCTCTGAGGGATCCCCCAATCCAGCACCTTCCACTGAAGGATCCCCCAATCCAGCACCTTCTTCTGAAGGATCCCCCAATCCAGCACCTTCCTCTGAGGGATCCCCCAATCCAGCACCTTCCTCTGAGGGATCCCCCAATCCAGCACCTTCCTCTGAGGGATCCCCCAAATCCAGCACCCCCTCTGAGGGATCCCTAGACTGCTCCAGCCGAGAAAGCTGTGAAGCTCTGTGGTCTGAGTCACCCTGACCGCCAGGCCTAGGAGGGGCCGTGAGCCTGGCCTTCCTCAGCTTCCCCCATGGCCCCCAAGAGTCCCAGTCTCCCAACAGCTCCTGTTTCCTGAGCACCTTCTTCTCACTGGTGTTAGAGCAGATAAACATGCACAGTCGGAGTGAACATGCACAGAGCGCTGACACACAGGCCCTGTGGGATCGTCCCCTGCCCGACCGTGCCGGGGCGACTGTGCCAGGAGACCGTGCCCGGAGGGGAAAGGCCGCTGTCTGCCTTCAGGCAGACTCTCTCTCCGCCTTCACGCACCTGGAAACATGAACGAAACAGGAAGGGGAACGTGGATCCTCGCGTACTGTAGTTATGATAAAAACGAGATCTGTTTCAAGAGCATTAGGGAATCGTTCTTAGAACTTTGAGGAACAGATCTTTTTATACGCACATGGCATGACTTGTAAAATAATTCTATTATCACAAGTGTGAATGTTCTAGATAAATGTACTCATAAATACACGACGGATCCTGCTCCCCACTCGTGTGGCCACCACGCTTCGCGGAGAAATGGCTCCGGCCGCGCACATTCTGGCCACTCGTCACGCATCTGTCTTCCCGCCGCCCTGACCAGCCCCGCCGAGCAGCGACCCCGCGACGATTACGTTTTATAATCATTTAAATACTTACCACAATCAATCATTAAGTAAGCCTTCTGACAATTATCTAAATAAATATAAGTAAATACCTTTAAGCTGAAAGAAGACTTTCTGGTTTTAATATTAATTTTCAAAGATAAATGCTTTCTAAATGTTATTGTCGAATAAACGAGAACCGGGCCACTGCGGCACTGACAGAGCGGGATCACAAACTGATGCCCGCCTCCACATGCAGCATTCGCGGACCAGAGCACACGGGGGAGCTACCGTCATCTCACTGCGCCGGTCATAGCAACACAAGTGGGAATTCAAAATCTAGAGGATAGTTCCCCTGTCCTAGTTTTCAAACAGGTGTTTTCCGCTAAGCAAGGAACGTCCATGAGATACGACTGGCTAGAGGAACAACGAGGACCTGACCTGTACTTCAGTGTAAGCCTCAGTTTTCAAGCATTCAGGCATCCTCCCCTTGCTGTCACTGCCCCAATTTCAGGAACATTGGGAGCTGCGGGAGCCCATTCTGCAGATGGGGACACTGATGGCTGGAGCATGAGGCTCTCCCAGCCTCCAGCTCTGCGGCAGTGTCAGCTCACAGACAGCACCTCCAGGTCCCTTGCTGCTCTCAGCCTTCTACCACCTGCGGCAGAGCTGAGAACCTGCCCAGCTTCTCGCCTGAGTCCCTGCGGGGACCATGGTCCCCCACGACCCCCTCTAGTAGGGAGACTCCCAAATGACTGGGACTCCCTAGGCAACATCAACAGGAAGACAGGAGAAACCCGATCATCTGGAGAAAACAAAGCTCTGGGTGGGGCCAAGCTCTGCCACCTAGAAGCGGTGTAGCTTTGCCCAGCGGATGGTAGCAAAACTAAAGCAGAGCCTGGCAGGATGGGATTGCACGTCAGGAGGGTCCCAGCAGGTCTGTCTGGAGGGCACGCTCTCCTCTTCCTCACCCTCCTGTGGGATCCCTCCCCGCCCCTCTTCTTATTATTCCTTCTTCCAGCTATGCTAACTGCTCCATCAGGCCCAGGTTGCAAGCATATTTTCCTTATTAATAATAAATTATATCTGCAGTCAATAACTCATTTTCCAAAAATTAATTTGGGAGCTACAGTACACAGTTTCCCATGTAAAATCAAGAGGCATTGCAAACCACTGAAACCCCAAGTCATCATTTCATGTCCTTCCCATTTGCTCATTTTCCTCCGAGGAAGATTTACAATTTCCACGAGGAGCTGCCATGCACTTTAATGATTTAATCAAAATAAAACATCTAGAGACATTTCGTTCAATCTGCACTTCTGACTCAGACCCACCTGGGGACATTCTAAATGCTTGTTTTTCAGATGCTGCCCACGGCATATGCACCTGTGCTCTGGGGACGGCTACAGAGGATGGTGGTGTGGACGGGCAGACAGGCGGACGCGGTCTGGGTGGCGGGGCAGGAAGGCCCACCTGTTGCAGGCACCACAGCCCCCTTCCCACAAATACAGGAACCAGGCCAGCCTGGAGGAGCAGGGGCCACCCTGGGCCCTCAAGCCCCATATAGGTAGAACTATAATTAGACTAGAATCCCCAAATCAGGACAGTGTCTGGTGAGCCTAGAGTATGACTGGGTCTTGAACATGCAGCCAACCACAGCTCTATTGTACTGACCCCTGTGGCTGGTGGGGGTGGGCTTCCTACTGTAATTCCCTTCCTGGTGTTGTGGGTCCATCCTGTGCTGAGAACTCTGCTTTTCACAATATTCCTACTCCACTGACACATGTCACCTACCACTGCACCATCACACCAACTCCACAACCATCACCACCATCATCACCACCATCATCATCACCATCATCACCACCACCACTACCATCATCACCACCATCACCACCACCACTACCATCACCACCACCACTACCATCATCACCACAGACACTACCATTATCACCACCATCACCACCACTACTATCATCACCACCACCATCACCATCATCATCACCACCATCATCACCACCACCACTACCATCATTACCACCATCACCACCACCACTACCATTGTCACCACCATCACCACCACTACCATCATCATCACCATCATCACCATCACCATCATCATCACCACCATCATCACCATCACCATCATCACCATCACCATCATCATCACCATCATCACCACCATCACCACCATTATCACCACCATCATCACCATCATCACCACCATCACCACCACTACCATCATCACCACCATCACCATCACCACCACCATCATTACCATCCCGACCACCATCACCACCACTATTACCACCACTGTCACCACCACCAGCATTATCACCACCATCACCACCATCATCACCATCCCCAACCACCATCACCATCATCATCCCCACCACCATCATCATCATCACCATCACCACCACCATCACCATCATCATCATCACCATCACCATCCCCACCACCATCACCACCACTATCACCACCACCACCATCACCACCATCCTCACCACCATCACCACCACCATCATCACCATCACCACCACCATCACTGCAGCCACCATTACCACCCTCATTATAGCTACTAATGCTTTTGGAGCCTTCCTCTGAGCAAGGCCCTATATTAAGCATCCTTAGATGCAGTGTTTCACTTAATTCTTCCATCTACCTTCACAATCCATATTTTATAGTGAAGAAACTGAGGCACAGAGGAGTGGTTTCCCTAAGATTAGACAGCTCTTACAGGATACAGCTACGTTTTGAACCACAGATACTTCAAGACCACACGGACTTCGAGACCATGGCTTCCAACCCCTGAACCACGTGTTAGGGACCTATGCTGTCCAATACCAACCTCCTCATCTCTGGGCAGACATCTCTTCTCTAGCATCAGCCCTGACTACAGAAAGGTGAGGCTGCCATCTCCAAACCCCTTTAGCCTACAGCCTGGACTCCCACTCAGGTCCCATTCCTGGGCCTCCCCTCAACTCTTGCTCCATTTTGCTGCATCCTAACCAAGCTGGGGGCATCATGGTCCGTTGGACAGCGGCTGGCTTTCCTAGAGAGAGTAAGCCAAATATACAGCCAGCTCTAGATGCCCGCCCCACCTCATGTGGCTTTTCCTCTGAGCTTCCCCAAGGCTCCCTGAGCTGGGCCTTAAACTCTTGCCTGTCACACTCCATGCGGTTCCCAGGGGGAAACCCCAGACCAGGGACTGAGCGGGAGCCACAGGGTCAGGGAGGGTTCAAGAGCCAGGGAAGGGAATGTAACTGGAAGCAGACACAAGCAGGCCCCAGGTCTAGGAAGTTAGAAGTTAGATACTAAAGAGCAGAGGCTCTCAAAGAGAGGAAGCAGAGTCCCCCCCGCCCAGGTCATGGGGCAGGGAGAAGTCCGTGGATGGCCTCCCGTGTTTCAGAGCCCGGCCCTTACCCATAAGGAGCCACTGACATGGAAGAGCTCGGAGCAGTGATGGTGACGCTCTGGTTCACATCAGACCGGCAGGGGCCTGGTCCAACTATGTCGTGGATGCCGCATAGTCTGCCACAAAACCTTCAGAAGAAGGATCCAGGGTGTGGGAGGTGTAGAACGACGGGGCCTCGGGTGGTAAAAGGCTGGAGAGGCCAGAATGTGTGCTGGATCTGCCAGAAGCTCTCACGTCTGACAAATGGCATGGCAGGAATGCCCTGGTGCAGGGCGATGTCTTCACTTCCTCCACGGTGGTGAGCGCAGAGCCGGGCCCTGTGTTCCAGCCTCAGGAGGCCCTTTGCCAGAAAGATTATGAATGGCTTCTCTCACACATGCGATGGACGTTGTTAACATTTAGAGCTTCGAATCACACAGCCAGAGAAGGGGCATTGCCAGGAGGTGGCCTCGGGCTGCACCCCAAGAAGGACTAGAGAGCTGGCTGCCCCCCACTTGCCCCCATCACCTCTTGAACACACAGCGGCTGGCAGCATCCCTTACTCTGGTTGGGGGGGATTATGCAAGGACTATAAAATAGCAAAGTAATCAAAGTAGCAGAAACTTCCACAGCATTAGTCCTAAGTGAGATTGTCTTTTTGCCTTTGCTGGGAAGATAATCGACCCTCCATAGGTCTTCTTAATTTTTCCCCAGGTCAGGAAGCAATGACAGATGATAAAACATGGTGACTCCAAGAATTTTGTACAGACGAACACCCACATATGTTCATGGACCGGCATTTTCTCTGAGAGCTGATGCCATCTGCAGAAGCACAGGGAGGGGCCATCGGAGAGAAACCACTCTGCCCCTCTGGCTGTGTGGCCACAGGAGAAAGGCACAACATCTCTGTGCCACAACTCCCTCATCTGGGGAGGGAATCAATAATACCTCGCAGCGCCTTCTCCATGACATTGCAAGGAGAACAAGATGAGTATCTAGAACCCTGCCAGCCCAAGGCAGGTGTTAGTGATAGCTGCTTAGTTATTAGTCTGTGATGGGATTATTAAGAAGTCGAGGGGAACAGTGTCGCACTGACTTGGCTCAAAGAGAAGAATTCTATTTCTAGACTAGAAAGGTAAAGTTGCTCCCACCACTAAAATCTCCCAGCTGAATTTAAATCTGGGTGTTGCCCTCGGTCTAGCAAAGCTCATAGACACAAAGCACCAACATCTTGTGGCTCAAGTGTACACCGGACCATGTCACCCGAATTTCTCAGATGGATGAGAGATGGTCTCATCCCTTGTGAGATCATGAACCTGTGGTCAGGTCAGCTAATTGTGGGTCTGCCTCCTTGTCCCCTCTCTCCACTTGCTGACACCATCTTAACACAGACTCAGGGGCCAGGCAAGAAGGCCGTCCTCTCACCCCCAGTGCTCTTACACTCACAGCACCATTTCTTCTGTAAGGTCTTAATGAAAAGATTCTGAAGGTCCTTCTCAGTGTTTTAAGGGCCCAGGGCAGGTTGTCCCCAAATGTGCCACTTGGGCATATTAATTATTTTATTTTATTTTAAAGATTCTATTTATTTATTTGAGAGAGAGAGAGAGAGAGAACAAGCAGTGGGGAGGGGCAGGGGGAGAGAGAGAGAAGCAGACTTCCTGCTTGAGCAAAGAGCCCGATGAGGGGAATCCATCCCAGGACCTGGAGATCATGACCTGAGCCCAAGGCAGACAGCTAACCAAATGAGCCACCCAGATGCCCCACATATTGATTATTTTAAATGAAAGTTTACTAAGGAGACAGCATGTAGAAGGACACTTGGACTCCCCTGTGTCCCCTGAAAGCAAGGAATAAATCTCCCACAGGCGAGGTACCCTCCCTGTACCAAGAGGTTAAAGGACTTCCTTATCACTAGAGGTGGGAAATTCAGGGCTGGGAGGGCTGTATAAACACCCCTCGTTACCCGTTTCTCATTTACTAGCCCAGCCCAAATTCTGTCCGGCATTCTTTTCTAACCAAAGCTCCCAAACAGAAGTGTTCTTTGTCCTGCCAATTCCCCACAGATTTGTTACCTCTTTGTCTAAGAAAATATAAAAACTCTCTGTCTTGGTTATCTCTCTGGGTCTCAGTTTCATTATTGGGCCTCTGTGTGCATATGACAAAACTTTGGTTTTTTTCTCCTGTTGATATTTCTCATGTAAATTTAATTCTTCGTCCAGATGGAAGATCTTGAAGGGTAGAGGAAGAATTTCTCCTTCCCCACCATGTCCACAGCCATGGCCCCAAAGTTAAGAGTACCCCAAATGCATGATGGTAAACTTTACTCGCTCATCTTGGCTTCTGCAGATCAAAACTATGAGACCTCACCTACTGAGCTCATAATTAAAGTTAGCCTCCAAAGTGGAATGGCAAAGAAAAGAGGTGAAGTTCCAGGTGATACACCAAATGCGTGTAGACAGTTCTTTGAGGGGTCTCAGGTACCCACTAGTTTACACATACATATGGCTGTTATGCCAAGATTCTTAATTACACCTGGAACTACCAAATTAGGTCTATGAACCAGTGGCTAATAAAACCACTAATTAACTTGTGAATGCTGTAAGCAGCCACAGATGCAGATGCAAATAAAAGCTCATTTTTCCAGAAGATGAAGGAAGCGAAGGCATGGGTAGTTCGGATGGTTGGTGACACGTGCTGAGGCAGGTGACGAAGGCGTCCTGCGTGGGGCCACACTCCTAGAGTTCTCTTCACAGAAGACCTCCAAACCCACTCTCCTCTCAGCCACTCGACCTTCAGTTCCATGTTGGTGCTGAAGACTTTAATTACTGATCAGCCTAAAAATGCCCCTTTCTGTCCCTGTGAGGCAGGTGGTCCAGAAAGCTGTTCCCTAATCAGCCTCAACCAAAGGCTGCACAGGCAGGGAGGGGTGTGTGCAGGACTGAGGACCATCCACAGCCTGGGACACTAGGAGGAGGCCCTTCCTGGGGTCAGCATGGACCTGGCCCCCCGGAAGAGGACACATTTCAGACTCAAGATCTGCACATCGATCCTCCATGACCTTGAGAGGGCTTCGCATCCAGGCGGCCCACTTGTTCAACATTTCTAAAGACACACAAACACACAAAATAGATAGAATTGGGACAACAGTTCCTATTATAAAATTTCTCCAGTGGAACCAGGTGTTTGTAAACTCCCATAGGTGTTGAAACATGATTCTGTTCTTCGAATGCCTAGGGACGATCAGACAGCAGCTAGGAGCTCAGCCTGCCCCGGACTCCAGCTCTGCCTCTCTGGCCTGGCCCTGCATGGGTCCTCATCTATGGAATGGGGACAGCAAAGGAGCCACCTCCAAAGTCTCTGGCCCAGAAGGTTCGATGAGCTGATTAATGCAAAGCATCTAGCACTGCACCTGGCTCCAGGTGAGCCCTGAACGAATGTGATTCTGTGTCTCCTGCTCTCTGCTCCACTTGCTGAATGAAAGCCTAATTGAAATAGCAATTTACACATAGAGGTGAGAATTCAATTCTGCATGAGCCTGGGGCTACTCATGTGCAGGCTCTGCTCCCGCCCTGGGCACTTTCCCAGGGAAACCAGAGCACTGTCCTCGGGAGGGAAGACTATGGGCCCAGGTCCCCAGAGGCACTCCCAGTGCCAGCCTGCCCTGCGGTGAGGAGGGCTCTGGACGGTGGAAGTGAATGGAGGGAACCCAGCAGAGGTTCTCTTCGTATCAGGATGAGGACACACTTTCAATGTAAAACAAGCAAAATAAAACACAGTAAGGCTGTGACTGCAGATCTGGGCACTCGCTTGTGAATTCCCGGCTCCTTGAGAAACATACAGGCTTCCTGATGTCCCAAGGGGGGCTGGTCCTGGAGACGGCTCGACGCGCCCGCCCCCTGTAGCCTCTGCCCTGGTTTGGAAGTGCCTCCTCCTCCTTCTAGAAAATCAATCTTTATATTTGCTATTTAATAAAGGCCTTACCGTCCTCGACACTCCTGTTCCCACTAGCAGTGTGCAGCAGGAGGGAAAGGAGCTGCGTCCCTCGGGGAAGTGTTTCCTGCAAAGCACATCATCGCCCCGGCTCCTGGGCCAAATCTAATGGGGCAGTGGGAGCAGGCTTCAGTTCAGCCTAAGGAAGGAAATCAAAGACTCGAGACGGTCGGAGGAGGGCGCGGGTGCCCACGCTGCCCTGCACGCCTCCAGCCCCCGACACATGTCTCGTCAATTCTCACACCAGCCCTCGTGGTGGGCACTGGGGGCGTCCCCGCTCACAGACGGGAAGCCAGTGCTCAGGGCCGGGCTGAGCAGCCTACCAGCCTACCACCCTTGGGGGTCGCACAGAGCCAGCGGAGGGCGGGCTCAGTCAGGCCCTCGAAGCAACACTCAGGCTCAGAAGTGTGAGGCTTCCCCACACAGGCACTTCCCCGTCGTCGCACTGTGTGTACAATATCTGGTCTTGACCCACTGAGGATTTCGGACCCTGTGGAAACCTCCAGGCTGTGTGTCCCCCGCCCTGCACGCCCAGGATCTCCCAGTGAATCGACGGCACCCCACGGGGAGCTAGAATGCATGCTAATCATGGAAGACTGTTTCTAAATCATGGTAGCGTTTTAAATGCGGAACTCACCACTAGACAAACATACCAGCTGCTGAGAGAAAATGACCTTAAATGTATATTTAAACACAAATGGAAATTGTAGCTCCAATCCAGCGTGATTAAAATGGAACACACGTAATCGGTGAAAGCAGACGCCTGTAGGTCTCTGGAGGTCCCCGTGTGTGGACGAGATCACGGGGTCTAACCAGTGAGGACACTGGGCCCGAACGGTGCCCAGCAGGGTAGAGCAGGCCCCACGGAGGTGAGAGCCGCTGGAAGGAACGCGGTGGGAAGTGTGGGCTCTGAGTGTGCGGGTCCCACACGGGAGAGCTGGCGACAGTCGGAGGGCGGGCTGGAGAGAGGCAAGATCAGGACCGTGAGGCCCCGGGTTAGAGAAAATGGCTGCAGAGCAGGTTAGAACGTGGTCCTGGGCCAAGGGTTTACACTCCTAGATCAGAAACCCAGAAACCAGGCACAGGAAAGGACAAATTAGAGTATGTGCAAACACAGCAGTATCTTCAAAGGCAAAACTGCATGACCAAGGAAAACAGTGAGCACACTGGAGTGCAAAGGGCAGGGCCCGTCCACCCCCGCAGGGGCCTGGGACTGAGCGGGGCTCGGCCCGGCTTGAGATGGAGAACTAGGAAAGCAGCCCCAACAAACAGTCAGAACTCAGAAGCGGGTCGGTGACCATGGGAAGGAGGGGTGCGGCCTGGGGCCAGGCTGCTTGCCGAGCTGCAGACACCGCTCCAGAAGCGCTGAGCCCCCGGATCCGCACCATCTGCCGTCACAGACAGCCGTTCGCTCTTTCCCATGGCAAGGCCTTCAGTGTGGACACGATTTTGCCTCTTCCAAGACTTGTTTTGGGAATCTTGGATAAAACGGGCATGCACCCACTTTGGAAACTAAAGTAGGTTTCATAGTGTTCTTGCGGATTACGGAGGAGGAAACTGAGTCTCCTCCAGCTGGAGTCAGGACAAGAACCGATTTTTCCAAACACTCAACTTTCTCTTCCACGTTATGGGAACAGGGGTGGCAGGAAGGTAACAGGAAGCAGAGCTCAGAAAACAGCCAGATGATCAGCCCAGGATGTGGGATTTCACCCGCGGACCAAGGTTGGCGGACGGACATTGACGGCATTTATAGAAGGACGTATTGTGCCGACCACGGGCCAGCCACTGGGGTGCATCGCAGGCATCTCCAGCCACTCCCCACAGCCACGGGACGGATGTGCCCCCCGGCCCGGCTGCAGGAGGAGGACGCTGCTGCCCAGAGACAGCAGCTGGCAGGCCAAGGAGATAGGGCAGGGCTGTGGTCTGCCGACGTCTGGCTCCCACACACGGGGAGGGGGCCGCACCCTGCAGAGAATCCTACTGCATGCGGAGAGCAGGGCTGCAGCCACGCAGCAACGCCACATGAAAAGTGGGAAAAGCACCCCCAGCCAAGTGTGGCTGCAATGTGGTCCCAAGCGATGCTGGCTTTTTAACGACAGGAAGAAACAGTGCAAGACCCGTAGACATGAGCCTCAGGCACAGTGGGGTCAGAGAGTGTCCCCCCCCCCCCGCCGCCTTTCCTTCCTGCAGACACTTCCCTCCCCAGCGCCTCGATTTCCATTGTTTAACCGGTACACAAGTCTTGCTCATATTTCTACGTGAAGTTGTGAGTGCTATCCTGCAAAGTGCCAACACAGCTGACAGATAAATGAAATGGCTAGAAAGGCCGTTTGTCAAACCCAGAAACAGTCCAATGCCCCATGGAAACACCATACCCCTACCAGCTGTCCACCCTCACCCTGGAGAGCGACGAGCCCAAGCGCTCCGTCCCCTGCAAGGACCCAGCGCCCTTTCTGGCTTGCGAGGCCCGCGTCGTTGCGCGTCCAGTTACAGCTTATGTAGGAAAACTAAGTTCGGATCTAGAGAAACTTCAATTCACTTTTGTAATTGCTTTCCGCTGAGAAACCACCCCTTCTCAAACTGTAGATTTCAGGTCCCCGGTGCAGAACGTCAAGGCGTCAGTGGTTTAAGCCAGGCAACATGTCATCTAGAACCCTCTTCTCACCCAGCAGCCGAACGTCCACGCACAAGGAAGGCACGCTGTCATCAAAAAGGGAAGCAGAGGACGGTGTGGAGTGGAGACTGCAGGGCTGATTCTCCAGCCATGTCAGCCCACGGGCAGACAGCCGCACCCACGCAGCGCAGGCACCTGCCCCTGGAGGGCTCTTGGCAGGAGGGTCCACCGCCAGGAAATAAGACCCCATTGGCGGGAAAACTCCTCCTTCTTGTATTTTTTCATAAGCACTCAACTTGAGGAGAAGCACCCTCAGCCCAGATTGGACAGTCATATGACAATTTCTATGAATTTTGATTCATGGGAAGAAAGTATGTGATTCCATCTAGTTATCAATATTGGCCTATCTTCCATTAGAGTTGATTCTGTTGGCCTGCACTGCTTTATAAATGCCAATGAATTTTGTAGGGTGATTCTGAGAACATGTCTCTCTTTATCATCACATACATGTCTAGGAGTTCTCCTCTTATAAAATTTTCAAATCTGAATCCTATAAAACCTGGAGTCCACTAGTTCTCTGCCCCTAACACTGCCACCTGCAATGTCTCTGTCCAGCACGAGCCCGCGTGCCCGTGTGTGAAGCAAGGTGCAGACACGCATCACACCAGCTCTTGGGGGTGGGCGTTCTTACTGCCCCGTTTATCCATGAGGACCGAGTAGCATCGGGAATATGTGGAACTCCCCTCGGAATCCCAGAGCTGGCAAACTGCTCACATCAGGGGACTCTGCGGCAAGGCAGGCAAGTTTATTGGTGTGTTCTTCCTTCCAGATTCACCAAATTACTTTTAAATGCACTTGTGCTGTGTCTGCAAAGACAGGAGCATGTCCCCTGTGGCCTGATGTATTCCAGTTACGCAGAAAATTAACAGAGTGACCAGATAAGTAAGTCTGGTGCTAAAAAATAAAATAATTGTATTTTATACAATTGTGTATAAATATGGAAAAATATTTAGGTGTGGTCATAATGAGTTTTCAGTGTACATTTTCACAGGCCTTGTGCCCCAGACGCAGTGGGAGACTCCTGAGGGGTGGGGGCCAGCTGGGAAAGCTTTCCTGGGGGACCTGGGGACAAGGGAGCAGTGAGGAAGGCAGCATGGGGGCCTGAGCGCACATGGTCCCCACAGAGCTTAGGATCCAAGCCACAGGCTCCAGAGAGGACCAAGCGTTGCTCAGTCCACCAACAAATATTTATTGAGCACCTACTATGCTCCAGGCTCCTAGCCAAGCACAGGAATCACCTAGAAGACAGCCAAGTGTGGACACAGTCTGACATCTGTGCAGCCGGCAGCTGGCGAGGGGGCAGCTCAGGTGAGAAGCCAGGCACCAAGCTTGCGCACGCGGGCGTCTGCCAGCCGTGGGGTGTGGTGAGAGTGGCTGCTCCAGCCCAGCGTGTGGCTGGGGCTCATGCCCGGGGCAGCAAGCAGGCCTTCCTCTCCCTTGCACACTGACTGGTGAGTGATTAAAGAATGCAACAGACCCACGTCTGCCCGGTTGGAGTTCTGCTCCTGGTTCTGGTTCAGACATGAAATAAAAAGAGAGATGAGCTCGGCTGGCTCTCTGATCCCTGCGGCGTCTGTGGGATGGGGACAGAAGGGGGAGCATGAGGGACCGCCCTGCGTCCCTGGGGCCCTTCCTCAGCTGTAGGTAAGGGGCTTGCCTGACCCCCTGGCTCCTCTGACCGTGATAAACTGCCCAAACCCTTGGCAGTCCTTAAAGGCCAGGGGTAGGAAAGGAGGTGGGTGAGAGGGGAGCAGGGCCCTGGGGGGCAGACCCCAGCCTTTGACAACTGCTCTGCTGGATGAATGTGTGTGTATAACATTTTCGCCTCTGCCCTGGGGCCGGGGCCAGCACGGTCTAGGGTTACAGAGCCCTGTGCCTTCGAGCAGCCCTGTGTCCCGCTTGCCCAGAGGCAGCTGGGAAAGATCTGCCACCTGATCCGACGAGAGGTGTAGCCCCCTCCCGGCCTGCTGTGGGGCAGGCGGGGTCTCCGGACAGGAAAGGTGATGCCGAGGAACAAGAGCAGGCGAGCACGGAGGCCCGTGGTTACAACACACAGCTGTCCCAACCAGTGGGGCCTCTTCTGAAGGACGGGGCCCCTCAGCCTCCCTTCCTCCCACCAGCCCTAGCCAAAACACACTCTGCTCCCCACCGTGTGCCACTGGATCATGCCCACGCATTAATCACAAACAGTTCTTAGGAGCCCAGGTTGAACAAGATGCTGAAGTAGGGCTTAGGGACACAGTGACGAGAAACGTGCCTGTCACACCCAGCGCAGCTGCCCCGAGAGCCTCCGTTCTGGGGGTCACAGCAGTAAGCATGTCGACAAGGGCTAAGAAGAGCCCTGAGAAGTGCTCCGGGGAGAAGGCAGACCCAGAAAGGGGGGTCTTCTAACCACAGGACCTGTCTCCAAATGGGAAATTTCCCAAAGACCTACAGCAGGGATGCAGCATTCAGAAGGAAGACATTCTAAAAAATATGCCAGACATAATTTAAAAGTTACCTCCGCTGCGATTCTTCATTAAAAACAGAAATACAGGGGCACCTGGGGGGCTCAGTCAGTGAAGCATCTGCCTTCGGCTCAGATCATGATCTTGGAGTCCTGGGATCGAGCCCCGCATCAGGCTCCCTGCTCGGGGCGGGGGGGGGGGGAAGCCTGCTTCTCCCTCTGCCTCTCCCCCTGCTTGTGCTCTCTCTCTAGCTATCTCTGTCTAATAAACAAAATCTTAAAAAAACAAAAACAAAAAAACAAAAAACCAGAATCATGGGTACCAGTGTTTACAGCTGGCCAGGTCCCCGTGCTGTGACCCGGGTCACCGAAGGCAGACACCAGAACACGTCACCCCCAGACAGGAGGGCAGTCGGCACTCGCTGTCCTGCTGCCCTGAAGCATCCAGGACGGACAGAAGGTGTGTGTGCTCAGTGCTCAGTCCGTCCCGTCTGCATTAGCGCACGGGGAGCTGCGTGGCCGCCCCCCCCGAGAGCCTTCCCCTCCTGCAGCTAGCGGACGAGGCTGCCTGTGGTTGGGATGTTTTGACTTTCGCCCACCTCCTACAGCATGCCGAGGACTAACGCCCCATTCCTCACTCCTCAACAACCCCAGACGGCAAGCGGACAGCCTTGCTCGGTCTGGACCAAAACTGCGTAACATATTATGCAGTAAATATGAAATGGCCTTACAGGTTCCAGGCCATTAAGACGGCCGCTTGCAGTGTTAGTATGGCAAATGTGACGATTTATCAAAAAAATGAATTACTGACGCACACTCAGGCATCCCGAGTGTCCAAATCTGACAAATGCTTCAGAATGATCACAAATGGTGTTCTTGTCTGGACAGCGACGGCTGCCTTCTGAACCGCGCTCTGCTTCCGATTCGTGGACGAATCAGGGCCCTTCGGATGGGCCATGAGTCTGAGAAATGTGCTGGCTTCTTCACGCGGAGTTCAGCACTCTGAGCAAGGCACAGGCCTCGGCCGGCACCTAGGGCACTCACTACAGTTTCTCCATTGAAATTGGAAGCCCCCGCCCAGCGTGGGGGTGAGCTCCGGTGTGGAGACTCCCTGACGAGAGAAGAGAAAGCTCTAGATTTTCAGGTGGTGTGCTCAGCACAGTGGATCTCTGCAAAGGCCTCCTGCACAACTCCAAAGTGGGGCTCCGTGAGGCAGATGTGGCCTGGCTGTGTGGGACTGTCCACGTGGGGAGTGCGGTGCTCACGCCGCGGAGCACACGCGTGTCTCGGGGGCTTCTAGCCTGGTCCCCCCACACACACGGATTGGAGGCTGGACAAGGCCCCTTCCCGACTCAGAGCCTCCAGGCAGGTCACGGGAGACGCAGTGCGGATGCTCCATGCGTCTCACCGTTTCCTCGGGGCAGGTGCCTGGTCAGCCGCTGGCCTCAGCAGTCTGGACGCCCCCAGAGCACGGAGACCGAGGGCCCGGCTCAGCACAGGGAAGCCCCAGGCGAGGCCCCAGGGGCAGGGACCATCTCCCCACGAAGGGCCCTGCCAGCATGGCAGCTGGGCCACGCTTCGCTCCGGGCGGGCTGGAGCTATGCCCACCGTGATTTATTCAAATATTCTTTGAAGTCCATTCTTTTCTAGGCACTAGAAAATTTTTATCTGTTGGCTCTTTTTTCTTAGAAAATAAACATATCCCAGTGTTTTTTTTACCTTAAAAACCAACAGCTACAAAAAAGAGACAAAGCAAAGTACGTGTGTACACACTCACACACGGACACACACACGTATACGGACACACTCGGTAGCCAGCTGGAGCCTAGTTACCACCCGATTAAGTATTTTTCCAGCGAACCTTCCCGAAAGGTCAGACTCCGTGTTCAGAGTCTGTGCCCTGCCTCCTTTGGCTCCAGGGATCTGCTCACCAGAGAAACCTGCTCTCCCGGGTAATTTCCGGGCATCCTGCCAGAGCTCTCGGGGCTCTCGGGGCTCCGGCCACGTGGCCATCTGCTCGGACGCTGGCAGCCAGCCTGTCTTGGAGCATCGTCCGGGACCCATCGGCCCGCGGGTCTGCTTTGAGCTCCGGGGCAGCTCCTCGCAGCCCCCTGGGTGATCTCTGAGCCCCCTGCTCCCCGAGCCCCGCTGTGACCGGCTCCCTGAAGACCCAGACACCACGTGCTGAGTACCAGCTGTCCCCCAGGCACCACACTGGCCGAGTCCTGGCTGTCTCCCTTGTCCTCCCCCTCCTCGCTCTGTTACCCGCTGTGCTCAGGGCAGCCCGAGCCCGCCACGGGTTTACAGAGGACACGTGGTGGTCCTTCCCACTGTCTGCGGGTCCTGCAATGTCCCCAGCTCCTGATAATGCCACCCAGAGTTTCCCAAAAAAGCTGGTGTGCGAGCTCCAGGGAAGCCCCTTCCTCCTGCCCTCCTGGGGGCAGCTGAGTACCTCTGGCTGGGTTATCAGAGCCTTCCGACCTCAGGCTTCTCTCTGAGACACAGGTCATGCCCATCTCAGTGGGCCAGCGGCGTGGAGACACGGCGGAGAGCACGTGATGTCTCTCTGTCCCCGCGTCCCCTCCCCCAGGTCGCCCAGACGGGACAGAGGGAACACTGCACTGTGTGGAGGTCACGAGAAGAAGTTCTGCAAACCTTGATAAAACACAGTTCCTCCTCTAACCAGAGCATCCGAACTGTGGACATTCTGAATGCAGTGAGAAGGAGCACTGGTTACGGTCACTGGAGGTGAAGCGGGTTAATAAGCAGTTCATCACAGTAACGAACGCCGCTCTGTGTGGCTTGTCTGCTACGCACCAAGCGCTCTGACCCAGGAATGCCGTCTGTGTGTCACCCAGGAGCCATGTGCGTACCATCCCATTTCACAGATGGCACAGTGAGGCTCCGAAACCCGGGACAGCAGCCGGCGGCACTGAGACCCCGGACGCTACAGCTTCTTCTACCTCACACACCTCACTAGCTTCTGGAGGAAAAAGCCCAACAGAGGTTGCTCTGGGACAGGCCCTACGCCCCGGGCACACACGCCGGACGGGAAAGCCAAAGAGCAGAGCCTGGCCGGGCCGGGCAGGCCGTAAACGCTGCGCAACCACCCGGGTCTTCAGGAAGGGCCTTCCAGGACGGGCTCCGAGGAGCTACTGCCTGTTTACAGAGCACCGTCTTCTCCCCACAGGCAGGAAGGAGAAAACAGAGGCGTTCCTCACGGTTTTCTGTAGTGACCCCAAGACACCAGCTCAGAGCGTTAACCTCTGCCCTTCCAGCCGCCTTCAGGCACCCAGCGCGTCTCCTTCAGACCCAGCGTGCACTTTGATGCTGACAACCAAAGCAGCACGTCTGAAGGGAAACCCCGCATCCCACAGCCAGTATGGAAGGGCTCCGCCCAAAGTCCAGGAGTAGGGCCTCCCCGAGAAGCAGAGGGAGAACATTTCCATACTGATGCACACCGGACACCACCCAGGAGCCCCTCACAGGGCACCAGCTCTGACCCCTGCGTGCAAGAGTCCCGAGGTGAGCACTGGGCCAAAACTGAGTGCAGTCAGCCTCATGAATGCAGACTCAACATTAATGACTTTGTTTCCAAATCATCCCGCGAGATGAAATGACTTACAGATACGCACCCCAGAGGAACACACTCTGGGCCCCGGATATTAATTCTCCTTAAGCATGTAGCTGGCGTGATGTTTCCTCACTCCAAAGAACCCCAGTCAGTCCCCATTGCAGGTGACTACCTTTCCAGAAGAGTGGGGAATCCAGAAAATGTTTGGGTTTTCAACATCTCCTTCAGAACCATAAGAATTCGGATTATCCCCGTGAAAATCAGCATTCAGCAGAAGTAGGTTTTCTGCTCGGCAGCCAGGGAACTGAAGCGTGGTCTGATTAAGCAGACAAGCAAAGGAAGTGGGAAATAATCAATGGGACAGCTGGCGTGAGAGAGAGAAAAACATCCCACAAATTCAATTTCAAGGCATTCAAGGTAAATTAGCCACATAGTAAATACATGTAATCAAAAATAATTATGGTTTATAAGTTTTAAAGCCCAGGCAGCAAAATCTAGGCTCATTTTGAACAAAGAGGAATCCTGCTCCTGCCTGAGGGCAGATGGACAGATAAAATGCTGTATTTTACTGTTCCTGTACAAGTTGGAGGGGACTCAGGTTTCCTGCCTCAAAGTAAAAGCACCGAAACCAAACAAAGACCCTAATGTGGGGGTCCTTACGCCTGTGGGCTCTGTCGCTCCCTGCAGCTAGAGGTCACTGCCCCAGGCCAGGTAGTCTCCGGGCAGGAAGGACTCGCCCTTCCCTCTCCCCCAGGTGCTCACCTGCTCTCCAGCTGTGTTCTCGGCCTCTGGCTTCCTCACAACAGCAATGTTGAAAACTAGCCCGGCCCTCTGCCCTCACAGGCCCCAGGAGACAGCTACTCTCCACTCAGAGGTCTGCTCCCCAGAGCCTTCTGTGGGTGTGGCCATTGCCCACAGGAAGGGAGCTCTCCTTTCCTGTGGAGCTTTCCGCCAGGGTTGGAGATGCCATGGCCGCTCTGAGCCCAAACCAGCACGTGTCCCCACGGAGGGCTGCCCTCTCTATGCCTGGGCATGGTGGTCTCGAGAAAGACCACCCAGCTGGGCTCAGAGCTAGCAAATGGGAAGAGCAGAATACACTTAGGCAGGCCAGGATGTGTGGCCAGAGGTGGACCGGCCTCAGGCTTTGCCTCGTCCCAGGCCGGCCTCGGTCTCCCTGCTGTCGGGTCTTGGACGGGGTGGGGGGCAGGGGCAGCCCTTCCCCCACCCTCAGGCAGGAGGGGGGAGCCCCTTGTCCACCCCGCACAGGCAGGCCTGATGCACACCTGAATCAGCCAACACCCCCACGGACCACCTGGACCACCGGGCTCGGGCTCAGAGGAGAAGCCGGGCCACGCGTGCTGTCATGAAGCTCTTCACGGGGCTGACCGCTCAGCTCAGCCACACGACCAGACCAGCCCAAGAGCGTGAATGGGTCAAGCTCGCTGTGTCACTGGCCGGTTGGGACAGGAGCGCACCTCTCAGACATACACTGTGATCTTTCAAAACAGATGAGTCAGACCCATTAAAATATCGATCACTTACAACGTTCTTATGTCTGTTTTTCAGCAGAAGCAGGAACTCTTCTCAGGGGCATCTGTGGAGCATTTTATGTTGACTTGAGTGCCGCTATCTTTAAGGTCAATGCTCCACGGCAGTGGGGACAGGCTGGAGACCCTGCTCGCTCATGGACAGTCCCGTCGGCTGGCTGCCAGCAGACCCTCCTGCTGCCCGGTCTTCCCGCGTCCCCGCACCCTGACACCCATTCTCTCCTCCCCAGCGAGGCTGCCCCCTCTCCGGCCCAGCCAACCCGCTTGTGCTCCTCGGGGGCCTCCCAGCAGCAGGAACCTGGACGGCCTCCACGTGCCTCGGAGCCTGGGGAAGGGACTCTCACTCCCTTGTGGGTCTCTGTTCCTGGTTTGCTCTGTCACCACGGAGCCCAGCCTGGAGCCCTGCTCCTTCAGCATGACCTTGGCCGAAGCTCAGAGACTGTGGGACTAATGCTTCCTTCAGAATTCCCTTTCTCATTTCTTATTTCCTTCTGAAGGGATGGACAGGGGAAGTTAAATGCCTTCACATACCACATCGAGATCTCTAAGAAGAGCAAGTCTTGCTGGCCAACGACATACACATGCGTTATGGTTCCCACCCTCGGCGCCGATTGCCAAGTTGCCTACTCGAACATTCGTGCCACAGCACTAAGGCTGTTCAGCCTCACTACTCACGAGTGAAGGTCGCCGTCACAGTAAAGGTTAAGAAATGTTAGGTACAAATGCCAACTACTCATGAGCACTCTCACCAACTTCTGATTCTGGGAGCAGAAGGAAACCCCCAAATAACCCCAGATACATAGGGCTCTTCTACAGTGGGAAAGCTGATGGTGAAAAATCAAGGAATGGTAGGAGAACCCTTCCGAGTCTCAGAGCAGCCCGGCTTTGGGAGGTCGTGACTGTAGCTTCCTGTCCCTGCATTTTATGAGGACAGGGCAGTGGCCTCTGTCTTTCCCACAGAGGCTGGTCCTGAGCCCCTGAGTGTCTCTGAAGTGGAGGGGAGGACAGTCCCGGGTAGCCCACCAACTCAGCCCTCAGCTGCTCGGCACAACGAACTGATGGCCAACACATTCTTGTGGCAGCACCGTATAGCAGGTGGACGACCACCATCCCGGGGAGCCCTCATCCCCGCCACTGCTGGCCGTCCTGCAGCCCAAGAGAGCAGAGTGAACAGGACACTCCCCAAGGCACGAAGCAAACACCTGCTGTGCATCCCCGTGCCTGCTTCTGTGCTGGGGACACACCTGCACGCTCTGCGGACTGCAACCCGTCCTGGTTCTCACTCCAGACACGTGCCGGCTGTGGGCAAAGCCCGCATGGAAGGCGGCACCGAGGTTTGGGAGGGGCGGGCAGAAGGCCCGACTCCCGCGGGTCAGGCCCACCGCTCCGTCCGAGCATGTGGTCCTGAAGGCACCTTCAGACACTGACACAGCCTGTGACAATCCCCTGGGAGCTTGGCTACTTGAAGACACTGTCATAGAACATTCTGCAAAGAGCGTTAAGACCTTCCATACATAATGAAGTTTCTACTTCAGCAGTTTCACGTCTACACAAGTGATGGTCAGTTTTCTGTGCCAACTTGCCTGGGCCGTGGGTGCCCAGGTGCCTGACCGCACGCCGTCTGGGTGTGCCTGCCAGAGTGCTCCGGACGCCGGTAGCCTTGCCGAGTGAAGATGCCTCTCCCAGTCGGGATGGACACTATCCAGTTGGCTGAGGGCCCGGACAGAACAAAAAATGGAACAAGTATGACTTCGCTCTGCCAGACTAATGAGCCAGGAATCCATCCTTCGCCCTGTGTGTTGCCGGTTTTCAGGCCTTCAGACCAGGCCTCTGGCCTGCCCGAGTCTGAGCCTGCAGCCTCCTGTGAGCCGGTGCCTTCTAATAAATCCCATTATCATCCTATAAGCTCAGGATATGTCTATATAGTTACACAGATACACAGATGTGCGCGTATATCCTGTTGGTTCCGTTTCCCCAGAGGACCCGAGTACGATATGCAGACATGTGCACTGGTGTGCACGTGGACACGTGTATATGGGGAGTGCACACGCATGTATCTATATATATGATACATACACCTTTAAAGACGGACCTTTGCTTCCACAATTTTGAAATTCTAATCGTTAATATTAAAATCTGTGTTGAAGGAAAACCTCACCCATTCCTAGGGGGCACTGAACGGACCATCCTCCCTAAACCCAATGCAAACGGGGGCACCGTGGCTGGGTGGTCCCCGCACCTCCCGACAGTGGGTCCGGAATGCTGACTCTCGGCCACACTAAACCCAACGCGAACTGGGGTGCCGTGGCTGGGTGGTCCCTGGGCCTCCCGACAGCAGGTCAGGAACACTGACTCTCGGCCGTGCGCACCAGAATCAGAAGCTGCGGTTTAACCAAGTCCCAGGGGATCCCCAAGGGCAGGGACGTGAGGCGTGTGGACCTAGAACACACTCTGACCCGGAGAAAACTCGGTCCCCACACGCCCAGCCCACGGGCGTGCGGAGCTTCAGAAGCCCCCTCCTGCCTGCACCCCACCTCAGGCTCCCGGCTGGACGGAGCAGCTCCCACCTGCAGCCGTCAGGGCCTGAACATGCAGCCCAGCGCAGCCCCCAATCTGCCTGCACACCAGCGAGCACCTCTTCCTGCCTCCGTGAGATCTCCTTCCCAAGCTCGCCTGTGCCTTGCCTGCCTCTGAGCTGAGGCCACGGGGCAGCTTGCACTCAAGGGGGCTGGCTGCGCCATAACCAGGAACCGCCGCGTGTGACCGACGGTGAGCTCAGCAGCAGCCTTCAATCACGACAATGATAGAAGTATTCCCACTGAACTCCTGCTCAATTAAAGACCAGGACATCAACACACCTAAACCCAGTGCAACCTTCCGGACGGGTCTGACCCTACACCCTGTTGTCAGGGCGGCCACTGAGGCCTGCAGGATCCCACCGCAGCGCAGGCCACCTGAGGTCTGTTCACACCCTGGCCTTGGGCTATCCTCGGGCGCTCAGCCATCTCAGGGGCCTGCTCACAGGCAGCTCACGGCCGCAGGGCCCAGGAGTAGCTAAAGGACGAAGCTCCACGTGCTGCTGGGAGAGACACAGGCCTCTGCGGGTCCGGGGAAGGCGGCTCCAGACAGGCGTGTGGTGGCCACTCACGAGGGGAGCAGTGTGCCCCGAGACGGCGCAGGGCGGCCGCTGCCAGGAGCTGGGTACAGGGCCAGAAGAGAGCTCCTCCATGGTGGGGGGCAGCCCTGAAGGTACAGAAGATTGGGATCAGGCCTGAGAACCATAGAAGCCAGTGTGGTCAATCGGCGGTCAGGCCCAGAGGACCTCAGGCAGCGTGACCAACAGGACGGGAGGAGGGCTGCCAGGCCCGGGTGAATCCACTGACCAGCGCTCAGGGAGTGGGAGGGAACGGCCCTCTGCTAGGGTCACGCACCGATCCGGGGCAGGCCTGTGGGAGGCCACGTTGATGCTAAGCATGAACGCCTGGCGCTTCTGACGGTAGTGAGCCACCAGTGCGTCCCTCCTTGGGGAGGCCGCCGTGCCGTGATCCGTGCTGTGTCAAGAGAATTCGGTCAACAGTGCCTACTGATCGCTTTCTAATCACCTACTGTGTGGCCGACACACATGCACCCGGTCCAGCCACGCCCTCCAGAGGCCAATGTCACTGGTCTCACTTTAGAGGTCAGCAGCTGGGGCTCGGAGAGCTTGCACCCCTGGAGCTGGGCAGGCCTCAGCCACACGTGGATCTGCCGGGACCCCACTGCAGAACTTGACCCCAAGTCGCCGTGGCTATGCTGCTTCTGGTCAAGGCGGTCCCTCTCAGGCCTCTGCCCTGCCCATGCAGCCGAAACGGCTGGCAGGCGGCCGAGGGAGGAGGGGCGTGCCGAGCCCAGGTGGATCGGCCATCACTCCGCGTGGGGCCATCCAGGTCCTACGGCCACCCCCCCAAGACCAGAACCTGGGAGAAGCCTGGTCAAAGTGAGCTGCTCCCCAGCTGACCCGAGATGGGCGGCCTTGGACACTCGTCACTCCCGCCACCAAGGTTTTGTCTGTCCACGGCAGTGCAGGGAGAAAGGATCAGCGACACGGCCACACACCTGGCACTCGTGCGAGCACACCTGTGCCTCCCGGGAGAGGCTCGGGGCAGTCTGCACACCGCAGTGACCGCGCGTGCTTTGTCTGCAGCCTGGGTTTGTTCACAAAAAAATGAGTTAGACAGGTTGATGAATCCTGAAACAAGTTTAAACATAGTTTTTGTTCTTTCTCTTTAAAATTGCAGCATATAGAAACATTGTCCAGAGTGAAGCGCTAGGTGCCTGGAAACCCTCTGGCAGGAGCTGCTGTGGCGGGCGCAGCCCAAGTCCCCGTCCTCTCGCGCTGTCACGCTGACATCCTCGCTTCAGCTCACCAAGGACAGCGGCCGGGGAGCGAGACTCGCCTCCGGAAGACATCCCCGCCAGTCTCTGCATCTGAAAACGCCACGTGTGAGCAGCACCTGTGCGACCCTGTAGTCTTCGTAAACAGCTCTCAGAAAAGGCAGAGAAGAGTTACTGCAGAGAAGCGTTTACAGACGGCACCCCGGGAGATGCAAGCTGCTGACCAGTCTGAATATCACAAATAGCTCTGCCTGGAGTCAATTTCCTGTCTCCGGAGACTGAACTCCCCGAGGAAAATGGTCGGTCAGGGGCTGTCAGCACGCGCAAGGCGAATGACAGCAGGCCCCACGGTGTTTCCTAAAAGATACTTCACTCTGATCGAAGCAGTGTGTGAGCCTCTGTTCACTTCCTCTGGAGCAGAGGGTCAGACCTCGCGGAAGGCGGGAGCCCGGGATGGCAGGAGGGAGAAATTAGGTAGTAAAACACTGAGATCTCAGTGCTACAAGCTGTATTGTCTTATTATTAACAAAGTTACCCTGATTTTGTATTTTTATTAACTCATGTATTTTCTGCTGTCTTGATCCCCTTATTCATAGCACTATGTTCTTATACGTAATAGCTACAATTAATACACCTGTGCGTATAATACCTGTATCTACATATTTGTACTCACATACTTAGAAAAGTGTGCATTTCCCATTTCTGTCTTTTTGTAACTTTTTTTTTCATTTGTACAGTTTACTAGTCCTGTTTTGTCCACATAGTTTCTCTCATCAGTGCTGGTTTTTGTATGTAACTTCATGATCCATTTTTAATGCTACATGAAAACATACGGTTTGAAACTATGAAATACATATTGCAGTGGAGAGAGAATCTATCATTTTAATTCTCATTAAACATCTAAGAAAGTACCTAATTCCTTAAAAATTTTTGAAGGCAGACCATCAGGTGTTTTTGTTTTCATCACTTCCCACTCCAACCAACCCCGATCCGTTGCTCCTAAGAGACTCAAAGCACCTTCCAAGGACACTGTGGGAAAAGTACTCCATCGTAGGATAAGATAATTTTACACACGTCATTTCATGAATGGTTGCTATGACCAATGGTATTTTTCGCAGTCTATCACCGGCTGTTAGCAACACCAAACTGTTAAAAGAGTGCATGAAATACGAAGACCATGGAGCAAATTACAAAAATCTCTTTTGGGAAAGTTCTGAGAAATGTAGGATGACTCCAGGGGTCCACAGAGCCATCTGGAGGTCAGCTGAAGGCCCGCATCCACAGCGTGAGGACAGCTCTGGAAGGAGAGGGCAGGCTGCCCTGAGAGCTGTCCACTTCCTGTTGGTGGTGGGTCCGTGAGCAGCAGGAGTGTGAGCGCGGTGCTGCCAGAGGGCTCCCACCCCTGCAACGTGGTTCCTACCGGGGTCGGTTCCTACCACCAGCACCTAGGACAACCCCCATGCCTAGACCAGCTCCCGGACCAAGTGTCCAAGCAGAGTTGTTGTCCAAAACAATTTCAGTGATGATGGTGATGATGACCCTCCTGAAGGGGGACGGTGGGGCCTTCTGGACAGCCGATGGGCAGCACTAAAACGTACTTAACACTGGCCCAGCAACTCCATCTCTAGGAGTCTGTCCTACAGGCAGTGCACGCAGCACAGAGACACGTGCCCATTGTTTGCAATGAGCAAAACCTAAAACAATGCTGATAGGCCAGTGAATCACAGCAGGTCCAAGTTAGGGAGGGAGTGCTCCAGTGAACTTCAACAGAACGAGGGAGGCCGGTGAGGGCCAAGATGGGAGCCATTCCAATAAAATGATGATGGTAAGAAATAGGTTTTCCTGGAACCACAGTGGAAGACGCTCTCCGTTCCCCACTGTGTTTTCCGGGCACCGGGTTGCAGATCGGCTGACTGGGTGTGGGCTTACTTCTCCATCCTTCTGCATCCGCCTCTGTGTCTGTCCTCAGGCCAGGACCACGCCATGTCGATTATGTCACTTTGTGATGCGTTCTGCAGCCAGGAAGCTGATGCCCCCAGCTTTGCTCTTTCAAATCAGGATGGCTTTGGCTATTCTGGGCCTTTTGTGGCTCCATCTACATTTTAGAATTTGCTTCTACTTCTGTAAGAGGTATCACTGGGATTTTGATAAATACAGCACTGAATCTACCAATCCTTTGGGGTATGTGGAAATTTCAACAATAAAAGTCTTCCAGTCCACGGACATGGATGTCTGTCCATTCATTTATGTCTTTATTGTCTTTCATTGACTTTTATGGTTTCCCGTGTGGTCCCTTCAACAGGGTCAGAAAACCTGCCCACACGTGAAAGAATGAATCAGACGCTCGTCTCACACCATACACAAAAGTCAACTGGAAATGGACAAAAAGACTGAAATATGAGACCCAAAACCATAAAACTACTTTAAGAAATCAGAGAAAGAGCTTCCTGACATTGGTCTTGGCTATGATTTTTTGGACCTGACACCAAAAACACAAGCAAGGAAGCATAAAGAGATTAAAACCGTTCTGCAGAGGAAACAGTCAACAAGAGGGACTGAATTGTATTAAATTAAATTAAATTTATTTATTTCTATCAACTGATTGAATTAATTGAAAAGACAATCCACGGAGTGTGAGAAAGTATTTGCAAACCACACATGTTATAAGAGATTAACGTCCAAGGTCTATAAGGAAGTCCTACAACTCAACAGCTGAACAAACAACCGGGTTAATTAAAAAGTGGGCAAAGGACTCAAACAGACATTTCTCCAAAGCAGCTCCACACAGGGCCCCCAGGCGTGTGAGAATGTACATGTGTCACTGGCCGTCCTCGAAGTCAAGACCATGAGCTGGCATCTCGCCCCGGTTAGGGCGGCCGTTAGCAGAGACAGTGCTGGTGAGGACATGGAAACATCAAACCCTCGCACGCTGTTGGCGGGAACATGAAATGATATGGTGACTACAGGAAAAATTGCAGAGGTTTCTCAGAAACGAGAGACAGAAGTTCCCATATTATGCGGCGGTCCTTCCTGGGGGCATATGTGTGCCCCGAGGGATCTTGGAGAGCTGTCTGCTCTCCTGGGTGACTTCCAGCTCAACTCACAGGAGCCAAGACACAGAAACAACCTAAACGTGCATTCCCGACGAAGGGACTAAGAAAACCTGGTACCCATACGACGGAACGTCACTCGGCCTTAAAAAAGAAGGGAGTCCTGGCATTCGTGACGACAGGGATGAATGTGGGGGACGCTGAGAGAAGCCAGTCACAGAAGGACAAAGCCGCGTGACTCCTCCGACAGGACTCATCTACGATCGTTGCATCCTGGAAGCAGAGAGAAGGGTGGTTTCCGGGGCCTCGGGTCCGGGGACACAGAGAGATGCTCACCGGAGCTGAAGGTCTGGTTACGGAGGATGAACGCACTCCAGAGCCCTGCTGTACAACGTGACACTGTAACGGACAACACTGCGCCGCACACGTAACGACACGGTAAGCGCGTAGCCCTCACGTTACCTGTTCTAGCCCGAAGTAAAAACAACCAAGTACTTGTGGAACAGCACTTACAGTGTCCCGTCTGCGCAGGCGGGTGCGCGTTTGTGGCACAGAAGGGGGTCTGGAAGCTCTGGGGGGGCCACCGAAGGCAGACATGAGGCCAGGGCTGTGATTTCTGGCTGGGAACCTTTGCTCTGTATGAATCTTGTAACGGGAGAAGGCACTGGTCTGCTACTTTAAAACAACAGATACGTCTCTAGGAAATAATTTCTGAATTAAAGAACTACACCGAAGGTACACGCAAACAGCGCCCCTCACTGTGAACAAACGAGAGGCCTGTCATCACTGGAGGGGACCCAGATGCTCGCGCCAGGCAGTGAGTCTCCCAGCGAGGCCTAACTCAGCCCCAAACGCCGGGATGATTCTTCCACGCTCCATCTCCCAAGACACCGTGGACCTCGCTTACGTGCAAACCCGGGTTTCTGTCCTGTTGCCCCTGCCGTGGTCCCTGGTCCTCAATGTCGACATGTACAAGGTCACGCACCTCAATCCGGGCTTCAACCATAAAGACTGTGGAAAAAAAGGTTCCCAGAAAATGAGCCATTACTGCTATTTATTCAAACTATTTAATTAAAGCAGCCATTTGGTAAAGGGCCACGGAAGCCAGCATCACGGTGAGAACGGAACACACGATGTCACGCCTCCAGGGGGTTACCACTGCCCACGCACCCCTCTCACAGTATCCAGCCCGTTTGTCGCTAAACGTGACAAGTATCCATCACGTCCAGCCCCACTGGGTGGAGGGCACTACAGCTTTTTATCAGCTGTCGGCCCACCCTGTATCGCAGCTGCAGACTCCCCGGGGTGAGGTCCCTGAACAGAGGGCGCGGAGTCTGTAATGGGAGCGTGCAGGAAGCTGGGGCTCTGCGGAGAACGAGCTGAGGCAGGTACTGCGGCCAACCACAGCCCTACAGGCTGGTGCCAATGAAGGGCTCAACCAACACGTTAGTTTGGTATGAATCCGCGAACCGCTGTTTCTACATTCCATGATGGGGACGTCTGCTCTCCCCTTTGCCCCTGCTGGCTGGTTCTCAGCAGCCCTGGTGCCCGCGGGACAGAGAGGAGGGCTTGCTTTCTTGTATGGCCACCATGAAACACGGCAGGAAGTCTCCTGTAAGACAGCGGCTTTCTGGAAGTTACATGGGTTCCTAGTTGGAGCTTTTCTGGATATTCATGATCTCCGGTGTTCGTCCGAGTGTTGTGACAGTCTATGAAACAGAAATCACGCTTCTGTTGGCAACCTTGCAGCCTTAGCCAACAAGGAGAGTAAGGACTTGACCAGAAGCACACATGGGGGAGGCTTGTAGAGACTGCTCCAGAAAGGTAGCTGCCCCCACATGGGCCACCCTCTCCTCGTCAGGAAGGCTGGGCAGGAGGGCAGCAGGGTGGGGGGCCGGCTGCAGCCTCGGCTCAGCCTGGCAGTGCCAGGAGCCCCTCTGCCTGGCGACACTGGCCTCTCTGAGTACTGGCCCCTGAATCCCCTCGCCTGCCACATCCTTGAACTCTGAGCACATAAATAGCACGTATGCTTTTTCATCTGCTGTAAACCAAACAGAGCTCTGTCCCCAAAGGGCCGTCCACAGGGGGCTGCCAGCCACCAGGAAGCCGGGATATAAAGAAGCACAGAGCTGAGCCCCTTCACTCCCACCCAGACACAGCAGTCCTGTCTGCAGCTGCCTTTTTGAAGGTCTAATTCCACGCTTTCACTTGAATGCAGCCTTTATCAGGCATTAAAAAAAATAATAACAGTCCAAAAATTGTTTGCTGATATGGGAACCAAAGATATGCAGATAGAAAGAGACCTGCCGCATAAGACATTTATGTAACGCCCAGATTAAAAATGAGAATTAAATGTCAACATACATCTTATCGCCTAAAAATAAAGGCATGTCAAACAAAGAATACATTCCCTTGTTATCTTCTTATTTATTTATTACCTCCAAAGAAAGCTGTTTGCAGATTTCACAGTGGCCGAATAAGGGAAACAAGTTTGGCAATAATCAGACATCTTTCCCAAACAGCACACTCCGTGATTTGTATCGGCAGGACTGCCGAGCGCTCCGGCGTGTCCCAACCCCACACGCCGAGAGGAAAAGTAACTGGTGGTCCACGGGCAGTGCAGCCAGAGGCTTCTTACAGGACTAACCTTGAAGACCTCAGTGCCAGGCACACAGGGGAAACCGCTTTCAGGGCGAAGGAAATCTTACAGAAAGCTTGCTTTTCTGCCCAGGCTCCAACCTGCAGAGACCCTGCCCCAACCTGGGTCAGAGTCAGGACCCTTTCGGGGCTCCTCATGGCCCCCCAGAATGGGTGGTCTTCGTAAAACTTCCCAGGACCTGGAGGACGGCAACCCCATCCAGACAGACACAGGTCAGGTGGTGTGAGGAATGGGGTACCTGGGGTCGGGGGAAAGGGTCCCTCCGCAGACATCCTTGCTGCCCTCTCCCTGTGAAGGGACATGACCCTAGACCTTAGAACGCCCGTCCCTGGGAGCCCAGCAGCACCACGTCAACCCTGTCTTTAATTCCGTGCGGAGATGCACGTCCTCTCCTGGGAGCACATCCCCAGCCTGATGCAGTCCCTCGCGACGTCCGGTGCTGAGCGCGGACCATGCACGGGGCAGGCAGGCCTCAGACCACCAGCAGCGTCCATGGGACGTGGCGGATGTCTGTTCCCGCCTCTCATACCAGGCACACAGGAATCAAGCAATGTTCCTCCTCCTCCATTCACTTATGGAACACATTTATGGAGCGGAGTCCTTGTCCTCTGGCTAACCTGCTGGCTTCCGGAGAGCGGGGCTCTTCCCTCTTCTAGAGACGGACAGTCTCAGGAACTTGGCCCAATGCCTGGCCCACAGTAAGGGCGCAGTACATTGTGGATGAAGGAAAGGATAGGCGAATGACCGAATGAGCGAATGAATGCATGAATGAGCACCTACCCCGGAGGCCAGGCCCGAGGTATGGCGATGTGACGGAGAGGACAGCACGATCCCAGCTGGACAGACTTCAGTCTCGGGGGGAGGCGCCTGTGCTTCGGGGCCTCCTGATGCAAACGTGAAGGAGCCAGAAAGGAGACAGGACCGGGGAAGGGGGGCAAAGGGGTCCCTCGCTGGCGAGAGACTCCCACAGGTTTCGGGAAGGAGACGCAGACAGGAGCCGGCAGTGAAGCGGCCGGGGCAGAAGGAGCCGGGGTCCCTCGGGGGGTGTGGGGTGGCGGGTCACTGGGCTGAACCCCGGGAGGCTCTGCCCCGCTGCTCCCTCAGAGGCGAGACCTACACGTCTGCCCCGGATTTCTCCTCAACTCCGGAGGAAGAGCCGCGCAGACGAGGCAGAGGCGAGGAAGCCGCAGGAAAGAGAGACTGAGATGATCCGAGAGAAAGTCGCCAGGGGTCTGAACAGGGCAGGAAGTGACACCGAGCACCGCACCGATGCCGCGTGCGCCCGGGGAGAACGGAGAAGCACGCAGAGCCAGACCTGCTCAGAGAAGGCAGAAGCGCTCCAGAGGGCACACACCCGCTTTCAAAGTGCGCTAGATTTGGAAAACAAAGATAAGGAGGTCTCCCGGAATGGGGATGAGGTCAAACAGGCAGAAAATAAGAGAGACAAGAAGAGACGAGGAAGGACAGTCCGGGACCGCTGGCAGCCCGCGGGCAGGCGCCCCGGGAACAAAGCACACACTGGGGCGGGGGTGTATACAGCACGTGATCCCACCACACTGTAAATGATGTGTACTCACATAATGTCACGTAATGTAATGTATTTAATACAGGGTGTGACACAAAATATGTAATACGTAATATGCAATGTGATGTAGAATGATATAAAAACGTATGTATAACATGTACTGTCAGCATATACGTGAATGCGTGTGTGTGTGTATAAACAGGAGAGAATTATCCAGAAGAACATGAATCCTGCTATCGAAATGCTCATAGAATGTTCCACAGAATATTTAAGAATGTGTAGATAGCATTAGAAAATCACTGAATGTCAAAGATAAGCACAATGTTATCACCATAGTATTTTTCCAAAAAACCCACCAATAGAAGCCGCCTGGGCGGCCACACAAACTGGATCGAGCCCCTTGGTGAGTTCAGATTTCAGAAGGTGACAGAGCAGCTGCCCTACAACTGAGGGAAAATCAGTCCCCGCAACTGTCGCACCACCCGACGACCTATCAATCCCGTGCGAAGGTACCTGAGACAGGTGAACGTCAAAGAAACGAGGACCACTCCCATCGGTAGGTCACGCTCGGACCCGCCGCGAGGACCACTCCCGTCGGTAGGTCACGCTCGGACCCGCCGCGAGGACCACTCCCGTCGGTAGGTCACGCTCGGACCCGCCGCGAGGACCACTCCCGTCGGTAGGTCATGCTCGGACCCGCCCCGAGGACCACTCCCGTCGGTAGGTCACGCTCGGACCCGCCGCGGAGATGGCGGCTGTGACCAGGCTGAATTCGGGGCAGAGGCTCCGGGCCAGGGAGCAGGGACTCAGCGCTCAGCCACGGGGTGGGGGCTCTGCCAAGAGTGGATGAACCAGGAAGACGGAAGGAAGCGGAAGAGAACAGAAGGCACAGGGAGGGACGGGAGGCCACGCTGGTGGTATGGCTGAGCGAAGGCAAGAGGGATGGCAGGACAGCCAGGCTCCCCGACCGCGTGTGATCGGAGCGACTTGAGGTGACGAGCGGTATCTACCGGCTGGACTTCGACGCTGAAGCGTCTTCCCAGGGTGGGCGTTCTCCGGGGAACAGCATCGCGTCCATCACAACCCTGGAAATGTGTTCACTGTTTTCCTAATGATGAAGGTGAGGAACCAGGCTGTGAACGAGGCCCGGAAACGTGGCTGCAGTCTGCGGACGGGATCGAAGCAGCCACACCCCTGGCGATGGAAAAGCAGAGCGTAGGGCTCAGAAAGCTGGCGGGAGAGGGGGGTGTCGATATCCTCCTGCTACTAAAAAGAGAATTGCCATTTTAGGGAAAAACTCACCCTTTTATGGAAGAAGAATTAGAGATTTAAGTACTCTGTTTACATACAGATTCATTTAAAGAGTCCTTGGTTTGAACTATCTATCTGACACACACACCTGCCCACTGCTCGCACCCTGATTCTTACCTTCTCTCCCTCCTCCTAGAATTGCAATCGGCACATGAAAAATGTGGTCTCACTCAGGAGAAGCAGGTGGCCAGGCCCCCTTTCTCCCAGGCAGAAGGCCGCCAACTGACTGGCATGTGATCTTTGAAAAAGATTTTATTAATTTATTTGAGAGATAGAGAGAGCACAAGCAGGGGGAGGGGCAGGGGGAGAAGCAGACCCCCCGGTGAGCAGAGCCTGGTGTGGGACTCGATCCCAGGACCCAGGATCATGACCTGAGCTGAAGGCAGACCCTTCACTGACTGAGCCTTCCAGGCGCCCCTGGCATGTGATTAATACCATCCTAGGTCATCCAGCCTCGGGGCAGAGGGACAGCTGACTGACACCGAGGGACACAGCCAGGAGCAATGGAAGAGCTGGCCAGTGGGGCCCAGCCTCAGTGCTGATGACGAGCTAAATCCACACTGGCTGCTGTAAGCCCCCGGATTTCGGGCAGTGGAAGACACAGCTGCATAGGACTGTCACATGCACAGGCACAGCAGAGCCCGTGTGTAAGGACAAGTCAGAAAGTGGGCGCCGTGCCATCACGTGGCATGAACACCCTGCCACGCCACCGCCTATAGAACACGGCACTGACCTGTGGGCCCCGGGGGACGATTTTCGAGAAAAAGACCCTAAGTGTCAGTGGGCCTGTGGTCTGCTTGTGATGAGACACAGAGAGCAAAGCAGCTGAAGAACCGAGCGTTTGGTCTGCAAGAAGCACTGAGAGGGGTGAGATGTGCTGAGCTGGGGGGAACCGCTCACTCCCTGTCCCCCAGTTGGTAAGAGATTCTCCGTGTGCAGCGAAGGCTGAGCCAGAGACAGAGAAGGAAATTCCTGGGAAACACTGGCAGACCTCGGGGAGGCGGGGGCCTGTCTGGAGCGAGACAGCAAGTCTCGTAAGACCAGATGCCTGTGGCTCAGTCGGCCGTGCGTCCAGCTCCTGGTTTCCGCTCAGGTCATGATCTCAGGATCGTGAGATCCGGCCCCGCCTCCAGGCTCTGTGCTGGGGGTGGAACCTGTTGGGATTTTCTCTCTCTCAGCCCTCCCCCCACTCGTGCTCTCTCTAAAAAAAAAAAGAAAAGAAAAGGTGTCTTTCAAAATACCTTGCAGGGATAATCCTGCAGAGGCCTAATCACACAGGGGCTGTAGCTCTGAAGAAGAGATCTTCCGTTCAATCTAATGCATAGGAAACCCACACACTTTTTAAGAGCCCTGTATCCACAGAAGAACCTTCTGCCTGAACCCAGCCCAAACCGCTGGCCCAAAACGTCGTGAGTGAAATAAGGGGTCACTCGTTGAAGCTCCCATCCATTGGGATAGTTGGCTAGTCAGCACCAGCTCACTTTTCCATTACGGAAAACAGATAACAAGCAACAATCTTCATCTGTCATATGAGGTCACAGACACTGTCTGAAAGTGACAAATCAAGAAGTAAAGACATGACTGGTCTAGTTACAGTGGAAAACGTAAGTGACAGAAATGCAAGACAGAGGGAAAAGTAGCAGCCGCTGGGAGAAGCCGCCTCTGGGGTGGGTCTGTGAGGTCCCCGGGGCAGGAGACCCTCACTCCTCGTCTCGGTCTCCTGTCCCCACGAACACAGGTGTGTGAATAAAAATAAATGTGAAAAGGTCTGAAATCAGAGCCATGGGAACAGAGGTGCCAGGTGCACCCCATGCTATAGAGGCATGTGCTCTACCTGGGGGTTCGGTGCCAGCAGGCAGCCCCCCGGGAGGAAGCTGTGCAAGGGGGGGGTGGCTGGGGTGCGTGAGGGACGGCACTCTTGGCAAGGTCATCTGAAGTGTGGTGGGTGGAGGGATAGAGGAAGGATCATGTCACCAAGATTCACTAAGTGGGGGGACGGGGGACGACTCAGTCAGGCTCTGGAGTGGGCGGCGGCCAGCTAGCGCACGGCGCTGCGTTCCCTACCAACCACAGCCTGTACTTCAGCCTCAGGGATGCGGGGGCACGTCCCGGATGCGCTCTGCTCAAGACGAGCAGCGGGAGGGCTTCTCCAGCTCATGATCCCCAGCTCATGGCGCAGTGTGAACGCGCCTTCCCTCTGCACGAGTCGTCTGTGTGGCTTCGACGACACCGTGGGCCGCAGGGTGCTGGGTCCCAGCCCCGCTCAGTCCCTGTGCAGACTCTCAGGGCCATTCCCCTGGGTAGAGGGGGACCTGGCACATCTCCCTTCTCGTGACCATCTCCCTTCTCGTGACCACGGGTGGGGTCAGCTGTCTTCCTGCCCAAGACACTCTGGGGCAGCAGCACAGGGAGCAGGAGGGGCCGTGGCAACTGAGGAAAGAGGGTCCTGGAGGGGCCCCCGGGGGACACAGGGTGAAGAGAAGCCCCATCCTGGGCGGCTGTGGTGGCGCCCCAATCACACCCAGGTCCCAGGGACGCTGTGCGGGGTGAGCCTGACTCCGGCTCCTCCTCCCCATCAGAGATGGGGGCCGGCAGGACCCAGCACCCTCTCCCAGGGTCTCCCTGGCACGCCGGCTACAGCGCGTGGAGGGGGCACCGCGCCCCACCTCACGCGGGAGGAAGGGTGGGCAGAACGTAACCACGGCGTCCAGTTTTCGGAGGCTGCGGGAGCACATTAATTACAGCATTTAATCCATTAGGCGGAGCTGCCAGCTTAACCTCTTCGGAATTCTTATGGTTCGTCTATGATTAATTATTTCTGGAAATAACAGCCGGCATCATAGCTTGTTAATAGGCTTAAAATAATAAGTTTTAAAAACGCTGTGAGAGGTTTACACGGGCTTTAGCTTCCAGAGGGCCGCCAGTAATTTCACGTGTGACGCGCATCAGCCAGCGCCCCCCGCCCGCCCCGTGTGGGAGCCCCAGACACAGCCAAGTCAGCAGCCCCGGACGCCCCCCAGAGCCTCGGACACACGGTGCCTCCCACTGCCTGGCACGGTGACAGCGCAGACCTGGGGGGGGGGCTTCCCAGAGCAGCTACTGTGGTTCATCCCAACAGTTAAATACGAGGTCCTAACAAGGAGCCAGCCCACGGTCTGCGTGGGTGGGAGGGACGCGGGCTGTCACACAGATTCAGGGAACGCTCGCAGCCCTTGTCGTCTGAGAAGGGAGCTGTGTGAGGGGGACCTGTGGAAGGCTGCACTAGAAATCCGGCAGGAGGGCTGGGTGGCGCATGGGTGTTGGGGCAGAGGGGTGCGGCTGGCAACAAAACTCCTGCTTTTGTCTGTCCCCGAGCCTCAGGCACCTCCAGGCTCGGATGCTCCTGACCCCGAGAACCACTGCGGGGAGGAGGTGCTGGTAGCCTCAGAAAGGGTTCCCATCCCGGCCACAGTGTGGACTGGGCGCCTCCCGGGGCTGGGCTGTGCGCGGCAGGGGCGGGGGTGACACTCCAGCCAGGCCCTCCGCGACTCCCCATCCAGCGGGGGAGCAGCGCTACGTGATTCAGTGACAGCAGCGCTGCCCGGGGCGCACGGGGCACATAACCAGCTCGGGGCACATGCACTCAGGAAGGCTTTCTGGCGGTGATGCCAGCGCGAAGTTTGACGGTGCGCGAGAGCTGGCCAGGACCACCGTGGAGAGAGGCACAGGGTCCTGAGAGATGTCATGGATGCGGAGCATGGAGAGTGAGGGCAGCAGACAGGCTGGTGAGGGCAGCAGGGGCTGGGCCGGGAGAGGTCCGCACACCAGGCCAGGGCCTGACTCTGGAGACCGAGGGGATGTAGGTTGGGAACCAAGTGGTTTGGGCGGTGCACTACAGTTTGCGTGTGGCCCTGGAAATTATGGGCAAGCCAGAGGCAGGGAGAGCTAAGGGGTGTTTGCCAGTTGGAGAAGGGATGGTGGGAAGCAAAGACAAAGTTGGGGGCCCATGAAACCCCTCATCTCCATCCTCCATGCTCTTCCTGCAGAGAGCTCCTCCATGGGGCCCTCTATGCCTACGTATGCTGGAACTCAGGGCCACCCCAGGGACGCTGCACACGTCCCAGCAATGGCAAGGGGCTTGTTCCAGAGGGGAAACTGAGGACCTACCTCCTGCCCTTCAGGTGGGACCATCCGTGGGTGGGACTCCCTCCCAACTGCAGGCCCCCCGTCCTTCCCGGGGCACTGCTGGCAGGTGGTTACGCACTCCAGGAACAGGGTGGCGAGCAGCCTGTACGCAAACATGACTCACAAACAGCCCCTCCCGATACCCTCTCCTCCCAGCCTCCGGAGCCGTGGCTCAAGGAATTCCCAAGCAGAGAGAAGTGTGGGGAGGCAGACAGGCAAGTTCGACAACACGAAGTATGGATAACGTCGCAGCCCCTCTCAGATGAGATGCAAACATGAATTATGCAGGTGGGGGGAGGCGGGCGTCCCCCACCACACACGGCGCCCCCACATTTCCATTACAAGTAGCAGATGATGTCGCCATGCTCAGACCTACCCGGTGTCAGGCAGGCCCAGGGTCTTGTCTGTAAATTCACTTCCATTAATTACTGTAAATTAAGTATTTATATACTTAAGTATTACCATGTATGAGCTATAGCAAATTCTATCTGTGCATTCTTGCTCACCATTATCAAATTTTGCAAATTTTGCATATAAATCAGTGTGGTCTACCAGGCCTGGCCTGACCTCATTCTCCTCTTCCTGCCCCGGGGACTTGTCCCTGAAATGACCTTGAGCACCCACAGGACCCCACTGGACAAGCCCCTGGGGCACAGAACCAGCCGTGGGGAGGGTCACTTCATCCCCTGAAGACAGGTGGGACAAAAATGCTGGTAGGAAGCACAAGGGAGCACAGGTCCTCAGGGACGAGGACACATCACAAAGGGTTGTCAGCCTGGGTCACTTGTGACACCTTTCCCCACAGTGTGTCCTGGGCCGGCCACGTCTGTCCCTCTACTGTCTCCCAGGCCCTCAGATTTGCTTCCCAGAGCTATTCCCTTCTGTCCCCCGCCCCAGCCCCAGCGTCACCAAGGTCACCCGGCCCCCCATGTGGCCAAAATCACGCCCACATGCACATGTGACTCACATATACCCTCACACCCGCACACACACCTTACAGCTCACACTTACTGGCACACGTACCCTGGCCAGTCTGTGGGGGCTGCTGAGCAAACCAGGGAACATTATGAATTCTGGGCACAAACACCAGGGCTTCTGATCCCCGTGTTCTTTCAAGGGAGGATTAAGAAAGTTCCTCGCTCAGGCTCACATGAGGAAGTGCGCACGTGTGTGTGTGTGTGTGTGTGTGTGTGTGTGTGTGTGTGTGTGGCTTCCCACGTGAGCAGCTGTGATCCACAGCTCTGGGAGGCCAGCAACTGGAAAACTCGCCAGAAAGCACCACAGTAAGGCCCCAGGGCCTGGCAAGCACCTTGGGTCACGTGTCACCCGAGCCACGGGGAGATGGTGAACGCGGGGGGCCACGGGGTCCGGAGCCGGGGAGGACCGTCCGCAGGAGGAGCCTGGAACCACAGAGCCCATGTGTCAGTGAGGGCTGGGGGCAGGGACCCCTCGCTCTGGACCCAGGACACCCTGACCCCCTGGGTGGAGACTCATTCTCCCTCCAACTTCCCTGCGAAGGTGTTTGCTTTCTGGGGAACAGTGTAGCTGGCGAGTGTCCCCACCCGGCCCTCGCTCATCTCTGGGAGCGCCCGGCCCCCCGTGAGGACAGGACCTGACAGACACAGGACCAAGCAGCCCTTTGGGCTGAAGAAGAGGAAGTAAATAAAAACCCCGATACACGCGGGCCCCGCTCTTAAGGCAAAGAGTCCACTCCTTCTGGAAGATGGTGGAGGCCCTTCCGAGGGGTTAGCCGAGACCGCTCCTCTGCAAACAGGGCTAGAATACAGGTCACCTTCCTGCGTTATCGCTACGAGAAAAGGATTTCGAAAATGTTCCATAAACATGAGTAAAGTAACTCAAATAATTTTATGTGCATTTGGGAAAATAATGAAATCACTTTCGAAACCACGGATTTACCAGTTACTAAAATGTGTCTGAGGACGTGCGCGTGATCACGCAGGGGTGTGCATGGCTCAGGCACCACATTCTCCTTCTGCAGGACCCCCTCACCTTGTACCAGGCGATGACTCATGCTGAGTGGGCAGGAAAGGAAGGGCCAGTCATAATCCCTTCCCCATGTTAACTGCGTAAGAACCGCCACCTGAACCAGACCCAGCATCTTCCTCCTCACCCCAATCTCAGGGGCCTTCCAGTCCTCCCTCCTGCCCTCCCCTTCCCTCCAGCCCCCAGACCCACAGACCCCCACCTGCACTCCCATCCCTCCAGCCCCCAGACCCCACAGACCCCCACCTGTACCCCATCCCTCCAGCCCCCAGACCCACACCCTCATGTGTACCCCCATCTCCCATCCGTCAGATCCACCCCCACCTGCACTCCATCCCTCCAGCCCCGAAACCCACAGACCCTCACCAGTACCCCCATCCCTCCAGCCCCCAGACCCCCACCTATACCCCATCTCTCATCCATCAGACCCACAGACCCTCACCTGTACCCCATCCCTCCAGCCCCAGACTCCCACCTATACCCCATCTCCCATCCATCAGACCCACAGACCCTCACCAGTACCCCCATCCCTCCAGCCCCCAGACCCCCACCTATACCCCATCTCCCATCCATCAGACCCACAGACCCTCACCAGTACCCCCATCCCTCCAGCCCCCAGACTCCCACCTATACCCCATCTCCCATCCATCAGACCCACAGACCCTCACCTGTACCCCATCCCTCCAGCCCCCAGACCCACAGACCCTCATCTGTACCCCCATCCCTCCAGCCTCCAGACCCACAGACCCTCACCTGTACCCCCATCTCCCATCCGTCAGACCCACAGACCCTCACCTGTACCCCCATCTCCCATCCATCAGACCCACAGACCCTCACCTGTACCCCCATCCCTCCAGCCCCCAGACCCACAGACCCTCACCTGTACCCCATCCCTCCAGCCCCCAGACCCACAGACCCTCACCTGTACCCCCATCTCCCATCCGTCAGACCCACAGACCCTCACCTGTACCCCCATCTTCCATCCGTCAGACCCACAGACCCTCACCTGTACCCCATCCCTCCATCCCCCAAACCCACAGACCCTCACCTGCACTCCCATCTCCCATCCGTCAGACCCACGGACCCTCACCTGTACCCCATCCCTGCATCCCAGATGCCCAGGGACCCCTTTGCCCGATCTTAGGGAGGAAGCTGGAACCTCAAGGTGGCCAGACAAACGCAGAAGGGCAGTGAAGGGTCTGAGACCTGAGACCTCCCCTTGCAGGCCCAGGGTCCCTTTACAAGCAGCCCGGGCCTCTGACAGGATGATGCCCATGGTCATGCAGATCTGCAAAGCCACCAGGAAAGAGCTGAAAATTACTTGAAAACATTCAAATAGAAAATCACTGAAATTAGTCGACTTGACGGACCAGCCTTGCTCTCTCCCCAGGAGGGGTGTTTCACTGCTGGGCTCTGGAGTGTGTCTCACTGCCACTTTACTCCAGAGCAAGTCTGGCACCTGAAGGTGCGAGGCTGCGCCCGCCCCCCAACAAAGCTGCCTGCGGGGCTGGAAACGAAGTGGGTGCTCTGCACGTATTTGTTTTCCTGTAACAGCTTTATTACGATATAATTCACCCGTCTGAATACAGCTGGTGGTTTTTACTAGATTCCCAGAGTTGTGACTCCATCACCACTGATAGCACACTGTCGCCCCAAAAAGAAACCCTGTGCCCATTAGGAGCCCCTCCCTTTCCCCCGAGCCTCCGCCGGCCCTGTACCCTTCGCAGCCTCTAAGATTCTCCTTTCTGTCTCCCTGGATTTGCCTGTTCTGACGTTTCGTATAAACAAAAGCACATACTGCGCGGTTTCTGTGACGGGCTTGGCTCCCCGATCATCACGTGTCCCAGGTCCCTCCGTGCGGTAGCAGGTGTCAGACTTCCCGGACATCTGGGCTGTGTCCACTCCTGACTGCCGTAAGTGATGCCGCGACAAAGGCTCGTGTACACGCTTCTGTGCGGACAGATGTCTTCCTCTCTTGAGTATATTCTGGAAGTGGAGCTGCGGGGCCTGTGGTCTGAGCATCCGAGGAGCTGCCAGACCGTCTCCCACCGTTCCGCACTCACCAGCCCGTAAGGGGGTCCAGGCTCTTCACACCGTCGCCCGCACTGGTCACGACCCTCCCCTTTCATTTTAGCCACCCAGTGGGTGCAAAGTGCATTTCACCGTGGTTTTGATTTGCATTTCTGGATGGCTCAGGGGTACTGAGCATCTCTTCACGTGCTCGTCGGCCACCCGTGTGTCTTCCTGGGAGAAACGTCTACTCCAAGTCTCTGCTCATTTATTCATCGGGTTCTTTCTCTTGCACGTAAACTTTTCCAAGTCCAAACTTTCTCATTCTAGAGCATGGGGAACATGACAGCTACGCCTGCGTAACAGATGCAGACTGGACGGCTTGTGTGGTAAGCACGAGTCCCTCGCTGTTCGACCACAAGCTTCTTAGCGAAGTCTCCAGATCCCCACCAGGAATGAGGGCACAGCCTCAATGACCATGAAACTCTGACACACAGACCCCACACGCGTCCGTGCTGCCTGCCCCTCAGCCGCTGTCCACGGCATACCCTCCACCTTTTATACCGTCGATCCTCTTTCCATAAGTGTTCCTCCCCCCGCGTCAATGACCGAACCACTTACATCCCCGGTGAAAACTTCAAAGCACTGACTCATGCTCACCTGCCGGCCGTCACAGCAGCCGGCAGCACCCGCGCTCGCTCACGCATGCTGCGCACGGGCTTAGAGAGGCCCCACGAGCAGTGTCCTCCTTCCCTTCCAAACTGGTCCAGGAACACACGAGCTGTCTGCCGGCACAGGAGAACCTAGGGACAGGGCACGGTCCTCTACCCTTGCTCTTGGAATGATTCAGACACGGGTCTTCATCCCGTAAGAGAGCTGCCCTTGCAGGAAGCAGTGAGCACCTGCACAAACGCCCAGCATGAAGGCCGCACCCAAGCTCGGCTCCGGGGCTGGCAGAGCCGCCAGGAGAGATCAAAGCAGCAAGGTTTTATGACGTGCTTAACCATGAGGGTGGGTGGACTGGAGTGGGGTCCCGCTGAGTCGACGGAAGACGCAATAGTGCATTCCGCCTGCACGCCCCACAGCAAGCCACCAGAGCCCACGTGGCCCCCGCGTGATCCCCCGAGAGACAGCCCACCGAGAACCACCAACCCTGGCCGTGTGCGGGGGCTTCCTCCAGCGGCTGTGCCGTGCCTGACTGTAAAGTGGGAGGGAACAGCAGGTGCTGAGCAGTGGGCCCGACTCTGCACGCACAGCCTAATCCCACTTGCACTACTTCTGTTACAAAGAAATGTCTCGACGGTTTGTAGAGGCCAAGGGACTATGGGCAATTTTAATTTTCTCATTTATGCTTCTTGATTATTTTCTAAGTGTTCTAAGCGACCATTAATCACTTTAATAATTGGGGAAATCTATGAAGGATATAATGAAAAGGAAAACAACAGCCAAGAAAGATGCTTTCGGTTCCCCAAGAGCTAAATGGAGGCCACTACCACCAGGTCTCTGCCACGGCGTGAAGGGACACATGATGCTAGTTGCCCCCAGAGCTGTTCTGGTGCATGGGCTGCGCAGACACAAAGGGGAAGATGAGCTGCAGGTGGAGGTGCTGACAGGTGTCTCCTCATGGGCTCAGCAGGGACAGGGCGTGGTGGCTACAGGCACGTCCAGTGCGCATCTGGGTGCCCTGACCACACACAGCAGACTGGCCAGGGCACGCAGAAGGTGTTAACAGTCATTCTACCAAAAACCCTTCTTATGCGAGCACAGCTATGCAGGCATGACAGAAATTTAAAACTCATGAGAAGCCTAGGAATACCTTTACCTCTGTGAATCTGAAAGTTCAGAAGCAAAGGACAAATTCCAGGGGAGGAGAAATTTGCCAAAACTGACTCAGGAAAATAAAGAAAACTTAAATAGTCATGTGGTTCAAAAAATATTAAGTTATTACTTAAAACTCTTCAGACAAAGAAAAAACTTAGAGCCGAATAGACTCATAGGAGAGTTCTGGCAGTCCTCCCAGAAGCAAACCCTTCCTGACTCACAGAGATTTTCCAGAAGAAAGAGACACCCCCGGAGGCCAGGACGAGCCATCACATGGGGTCCCACACCGTCTGTGCACGTGTGGAACCCACGGGACAGGTGACCCGTAAGGGCAGCAGCTCAGAGCTGCCCAGGGACTGGCAGGGGGCGGGGGCCGCGAGAGGAAGGGCTAGTCAATAGGTTCAGGGATTTCTGGGGTGATGAAGACGTCCTGGACTAGAAGGTGGTGGTGGGGACCCAGCATTCGGTGGACGAATGTCACTGAAGTGCACGCTGCCAAACAGCTGAAGGGTCACTTTACACTTTGTGAACCTGAACTCAGTGAAAACTGCACATCAGCCTCACTCAGGAGCTGAGAAGAAAACCTGCGGAAGTTGTCCATGGGACATGCTTCTAAGCAGGGACCAGGGGGGTCTTCGCTCCAGCACCAAGGTCAGGGGGCTGGGCCAGCAGGAGCCCCCTCCTGCCGAGCACGCAGCAGACCAGTGTGCAGACACAGCCCCGAGTGTGCAGACCCCGCCCTGAGTGTGCAGACCTCCCCGAGTGTGCAGACGCCACCCCGAGTGTACAGACACAGCCTCGAGTGTGCAGACCCCGCCCCGAGTGTGCAGACACCGCCCTGAGTGTGCAGACCTCCCCAAGTGTGCAGACCCCGCCCCAGTGTGCAGACCCCGCCCCAAGTGTGCAGACACCACCCTGAGTGTGCAGACCTATCCAAGTGTGCAGACCCCGCCCAGAGTGTGCAGACACTGGCCCGAGTGTGCAGACCTCCCCAAGTGTGCAGACGTCACCCCGACCCAGCACGGCCTCCCCAGCTGCAGCATCTCAGGGTCAACGTGAGCACCCCCCCCCCAGCTGCTCATGCCTCGGAGGGCTGAGGACGGGCCGGAATTCTCCGGCGTGTTACGTCAGCGTGCTGACAGTCCGTGGGTCCACGTGAGGGATCCCACTCATCATTACTGCATAGTGCACGGGGCCCTGGGAGTTCCAGGAGAACGTGGACAGCAGCCCTCACCCTCGTGGGGATCTCCCACTGTCCACACTGACACACTCTCAGTCCTCTGTGCCTTGGCCTGGGTCCCCAACCACCCTCTGCCCTGGCCCCGAAGTCCAGCATTGGGGGTCTGCCTGTCCACACTGACAGCAAACCTCGACTTTTCTACCCCATTCTCCCCTCGCCTGCCCTTCCTTCCCTCTCATGCCCGGTCTACCTCAGGACGACCTGGTCCTTCCACCCTCTGCTGCTCCAGTGACCACAATCCCACCGGTGGAGACCACTCGGACCAACCCTGGGTCTCGACCACCCCCTGCTCTCTTCCGGTCCCACCCAAGGTCTGCCTGGCCACCTCCGGAGCCAGGAGAGTTCGTGCACTTTGCAACAGCTGTCCACCCGCGTGCTCGGAGGACTCCCGTCCTCTGCATGCCTCGGTTTCTGCAGTGTACCAGAAATCTGGCTAACGGAAAAGCTGTTGTGCGGGTTTAATCAGGGGAGATGTGCAAGCCATACTGTCAGAGATACGACTTACGAACAAGGGCACAGCAGTAAGATGCCGTCTCTGCAGCTTACTTAATGCAATTCCCCTGGCACTTTCTGAATCCCTAAAATAAATTAGACTTGGGGCATCTACACTGTGTGCATAATGTTTGTGTGGCCTTGATCTTACTTCCTCACCAAACAGGTCTGTTTGAGAGTTCAGACCAAAGCAGCTTAGCCCAGAGATCCTTCTGGGTGTGCCCCTAGACGGGCTGCCTCCAGCGAGTGCGTATCAGGGTCCCCATCCGGTACTCGAGACCGGCCACAGGCCACGGATGCTGTTTCCAACGTCACAGACGGAACGAAGCGGCCCAGCCCAGGAAGGATCGGGTCCCCAGCGACAGCGAGCACGCTAAGACAATGCCCAGGCCCGTGGCTATAGCAACCGAGCCTCCTTGGAGCACGTTTTCCATTAAAGCCGCCACCACGTGGCTCTCGGCTCGCTCCTGCATCTCAGACCAGCCTATTTTTCTCACAGCCTTTCCAGGCCCTCCCGTAACGATGGCTCCTAGAAGATCACCAGGCCTGCCACAGGGCTCCTACTGCGTGCGATGGTGCGTGTGAGCATGAGTGTGGCTTTCCACCCTCCTCTGTCAGGGCTGGCCACAGACTGTGCATTAAGGCCCTCGGTGCAGCCAGACCTGGCCACCGGGCTGGATTTGGTCAACGTCCCCACAGTGCCAGTGGCCCCACCTCCAGAGTCCCGATCACTGATTTTAGCGCAATGGCTGTATGGCTGAGTGTGACTGGCTGGCGGGGGAAGGGACGGAGGGCGGGCAGTACACAAGAAAAACAGGCGAGGCTCTTGGACGAGGGGCTGGGTCCCCGCCGGCCCTACCCTTCCAGGCACCAGCACTCAGGAAAGGTGGACCTCCCCAGCCTCCCACCCTGGCTCCCAGCTTTAAGGAATGGGATCAGTTTCATGGGGTCCAGGAGCCTTTTCAGGGTGAAAGTTTGGGGTACCGGGAAGTTCCAATCTTGCAAGAATGTAGCAGACGGGGCGTGACCACTCCTGCGACGTCCTTCACCATCAACGCTGAGTGGATGGACAATGTCAGGAGCCACTTCTGGGGCCCCAACTCGGCCCAGAAAGCCTGGGGCGGGTGGAAGGTTCCCTGTGCCGCGAGCCTGTGGGGGAGGCCGGGTGGGGTGGGCTGTGGGACGGACACCTCCAGAGCCGCCTGTCACCACTCCTCAGCAGCACCGCTGGTACTGGCTGGGCCCCCCCCCCCAGCAGAGAGGTTCCGGGAGACAGCCGTGCCCCAGGGGCCGGCCTCGGCACTAGACTCGGCAAATGAGACCCAGAAAGCCGCGGCTCTCCTAGAGCTAACATTCAGGGTGGGGAGGGTGAAGACAGTAAGCCCGAAACAGACACTGAAGAGAATTCTGGACAATGAGCAATGCTACCAAGTAAATAAGCAGGTGAGGTGGGGTTCACTCCAGAGATGCTGCAGAACGGGAGACCCGGGTCTCAGAGCCGAGGCCTGAATGACGGAGGAGAAACTGGCATGTGAAGCGCCAGGAGAAGAGCTGAAGGCAGAGGGATCGGCCTGTGCAAAGGCCCTGAGGCAGGGTGGGAAAGCAGGGAGTGGTGCAAGCAGCAGCGGAAGCCGACTGGGGTCATAAATGGTGGCTCCCAGGGACCCTGGGCAGAAGTCTGGGGTTTGCTCCCAGCTCCCGGAGACAACCCCAGGAGTCCTAAGCAGGGGAAGGCTTGGTGTGGTTTACATTTTTGAGGAGTGACCCGTGGCTCCTGCGTGGAAAACGGCTTATACGAAAGGGCGCGGTGGGAGCAGAGAGACGGCGTGCGGCAGCCAATGTCCGCCAGGGGTGCTGGCCTGCACGAGGAAGGCGGACTCGGGTGTGGGTGTCAGGAGGGTGACAGCTGACAGGCTGGATGTGAGGGGTCAGGCAAAGCCAGGAGCCAAGGATGCCCCCCGATCAGGCAGACCGGGGGGTCCTCAGGAAGAAGGGGGATTAGCTGGAAGGCTGCAGGAGCAACAGGTTCTCATGTTCTGCTTTTTGAGCAGGACCATGGGCTGGGAATCGACACTCCCCTTACAGGAAAGTGCAGTGTGAGGCGTCCATCAGAAAGAGCAGGTGCCCCGTGGGAGACCGGATCCATCACCATAGCGCTCAGGGGAGAAACGGGCCCCGGAGATGAGGCTGGCCAAGAGGGTTTGGGATGCCAGAGAGAGGCCGTCTGGGACACTGCAGAGTCCTGTGCACGTGCCCCCCACCCCAGAATGCCAGCAGGAGGGGCCCACCATGCTTGGCATTTCAGGAAACAGCCCAGATGCCCGCCAACAGCAGAACACAGGATGCGTGGATTCCCGCTAATGAACGAAGGCTTCACCAAGGGCACGCGATCGCATGACAACTCCAAGCATCAGTGGGATGGCTTAAAGAAACAAACAACAACAAAGCCATCATTTTGAGCAAAAAAAAAAAAAAAAAAAAAGCAATCAGAGAAGAATGTGTGGATTATGATATTTACGTAAAATTCAAAAAAGCCTAGATTACGTTGTACTGGAGACACTGTCTGGAGATAATACATATATGGTAACGTGTTTCTAAGACACAGCAGGGACTCACACACACTCAGGAGAGCAACTACCCCCCGGGTTATCAGGAGTCGAGGCTCCCAGGAGCACGGGGGGCGTGGAAACATCCACCCTCTCAGGCTCCGATGGAGGTGTCTGGGGGTTCTGTTGTATGGGCGTTCTTTATACCTGGCATAGACGCATACGTGCTTTTGCGTGCGTGATGGATTTCCAGTGTTTCTTTTCAGAGGAAGAGAGAAGTGGAGCCAACAGTGCAGACGGCTACCGGAGCTGAAGAGCCAGGCACTTCTCAGGGAAGGGAGCGGGGAGGGAGCAGGCCAGGGGGAAGACAGGTCAGAGGAGGACCTTTGCTACATGGACACTCGAGAGCACATGCGCTCGCTCCCAAGGAGGACTCCCAGCGGGAGCAAATCCCGGCAGCCGCTCGGGATCCCCAGACTGGGATCTCCATTTAGGGAAACCTGCACTTCGCATGCCTAGAGGTAGGGATGCCCACCTGACTGTTCGCAGCTTCCCCTTAACATGAGCTCACGTTAAGGACAGACTACACACAAAGCCTTTTTGTTTAAATCCAACAATCTTTCTATGAAAAGCAGCGCTATCCCTGTGTTAGAGACACGTATGCCTCCTCACAGAGCCAGCTGAGGCCCAGGCCCTCCGGAGGGTCAGAAATTTCATTGTTGGGGCGCCTGGGTAGCGCAGTCGTTAAAGCGTCTGCCTTCGCTCAGGGCGTGATCCTGGCGTGCCGGGATCGAGTCCCACATCGGGCTCCTCCGCTGGGAGCCTGCTTCTTCCTCTCCCACTCCCCCTGCTGTGTTCCCTCTCTCGCTGGCTGTCTCTGTCAAATAAATAAATAAAATCTTAAAAAAAAAAGAAAAGAAAAGAAATTTCATTGTTATAAGCTTTTTTGTCTCCGAAAATCTCTAAAATGTGAATACGAATGATGACGTTTTTGATTACAGTGGAGGAGGAAATAATTCCTGGATAAAAAGAGAAAAGCCTTCCTCCCCCACGGCCGCGGCCGGGTGACTGTCGTTATGAACCGTGCTGGCATCTGCGGACGTCGCTAACGAGGGCAGCCGTGGCCCACGGAAGGCCGCGTGGCAGGGCGCTGGCGTGCGGGCTTCCCTGGCTTGTTACGGAGCTCGGATGCTACCTCCCCAGAGAAACAAGAGTAGTCACTTCCCAGCTGTTCTGTGGCAGGACACAATGCGGAATTTAAACCATTAAATAGTTCTGGAAGCCAAAGAACAGGTGGTAAATGGTTTCCGAGGCAGATGGTACTTTTTAATAGTTGTATTCGACCGTCGGCCGCTCCATGAGCGGCTGTAACCATCACTCCTATTTTACCTTTTTCACTTGAATGCTTGCAAAATGGGGGCCAAGGTTTAAAACTAACTACCATCAGTCTTAAAAAAGGAAGGAAAGGAGGGAGGGAGGGAGGGAGGGAGGAAGGCAGGCGAATAACTTCATTTATTTCCTCAACGCGGGGCAGCACCCCCGGGGGTCGGGGACAGCAGCGCCGGCGGCAGGTACAAGCCCAGGCAGCCGGCGGAGCCGCCCTCGGCTGCACACTGCAGTCTCCCCCAGAAACCTCGGGGTCTCCTTAAAAACCAGGAAATAAATACGACACACGATCCATCTTCCTCCGAACGCTGCCTTCTTTAACCTGAGGCCTGGCACTTAAAGCAGCGGCTGGAACCAGCTGCGAGCCCGCGGACCGAGCGGACAGGAGGTCGCGCGCTCGGCCGGCCCTCAGGCGGTGGCAGTGCTGGCAGCACGGTGACGGGCACTCCGCGGACACCCTGACTCAGGAGCAAGGGTTTGGGAAACAGTGGCAGAGACCGTGGCAATGCCAGCACCGGCCGCGCGGGGGAGGCTGCTGAAGGTCACAGACGGGAGCACCCGGCCTGGTGCCTGCCGCAGGCCGGGCCAGGACAGGCAGACTCGGCCCCGCCACATCCGACGTACGGGCCACGAAGGGGACAGACATGTGAACAGAAGGGAGCCTGCAGCCTGCGCGGTCCCGGGGAAGAGGACGGCGAGGACCTGCGTCACGTGTGCCCGCAGCGCTCTGCGGGACCCAGGTCACAACTGAGGTGGACCAGCTTGTGGGGCTCTTCAATACGGCGCCTTATTCCAAATGTTAACTCATGTTAAAGGCATACAGTTAAGTGTAAGTCCTCCCCTGATGTTGGCAGCGATAAGCCAATCTCCTTCTGGGTCCTTCCGTTACTGCACCACTCACGCTCCCCAGTGAGCGTATCCACACACCAGCGCGGGTTTCCACACCTCCTTAAGGGGCGTCTAGACTATAAACCAGGGCCTCTCGACACAATCACGACTATCTTGGGCCACGTAATTCCTCATCGTGGGGGCCGTCCCGGCCGTTGTGGGGGTGTGGAGGTCTCCCTGGCCTCTACCCGCCGGATCCCAATAGAACCCCCCAACTGTGGTGACCAAAAAAATGTCTTCAGTGTCGCCAACCATCTGCCCCCAGTGAGAAGCGTAGAGCTACACCCCAGAGGGCTTCTAAGCTTATCGGGCTTTCCTGACCAAGCCAAGAGTATAAATAAAATAGTCCAGCTCCTTTACCTAATATGTGAATTCTCTGAATAAACACAAGATTATCCATTTGCAGATAAATTAAAATTCACATGCTTTTATAAAAGCAATTTCACCATCGAGCACACTTCGCAGACATGCGTTTTTCTCGGTGAGTGAAATCTGCTTCGCAGGGGACGCCATTCCGTCTTGGCCCCACCTAGCCCTTCTGCCATCCCCGTCCCCCTCCAGGCACCTGTTCTGAGGGGTGGCAGGAATGTCCTAGCACCGAGAACGCTCATCGGCCTTGGCAACTCCTCGACCTCACTGAATCTCATTCTATGGAGCTCCTGACGGGGCTTAAAACGAGCTCTGAGGGACAAACTGTCTGCTCAAGTGCCTCTGAGCCACGGTTGTCAGAAAGTACTCCAGGAAATTCTGGAAAGGGCTAATCACAGGCATGGCCAGTCTCACCCAGATGCCTTCTGCTGACGTCAGGGGGACACTGCCAGGGACAGACTGCTAGGTGGTCTGATCTCCCAAAGGACCCCCGTAGCAGGGGCCAAGGTAGGACCACAGCCACCACTGGTGCTGGAAGTGGGCACAGAACTCAGAGGCTGCACCCCGGGCTGGGGTCGTGCATCTGGACCAGTCCCCCCACCCCACCGCCTTTATTTCAAGTCCCAGCCGGTCCCTCTGCCACAGTGCACAGTTTTCAGGTCTTCAGATCAATACCAGAGGGGCCGTTTTAGAGGCTGCGTCTGGAGTGCCCCCCCATTCCTTCTTCCTGAAGGCACATTTCGGTGGTTACCTACAAGACAGATCATGTTGACGCAGTCGTCCTCTAACTGAATGCACATTATGGCAGATTTGATTATAGCACCTTATAAAATGCAAACACAGAAAGACACCTAATTATTATGGCACTTTATAAATCATACGAGGCATGGAAAGTGAAGCCACCCCTGGGGTACATGGGTTTAGGTTCCTTCTAAGATTAATTTTCTCAGAAAACAGTAAGTCATCCTTAATAAATGCCAATGGACTGATGGATTTTAACTGAAATCTTGACACAGCTGTAAATTATGTTCCACATGAGATTATTTATGTGTTTTATTTATTTCCCCATCACACCCTAAATGCATGTTCACTAACAGCTTGAAATAAGATTTTGTTCTTGAGAATACAATGTTCTACTGACCAACTAATTTATCAAGCCAATAGAGAAACACGGACACCAAAGACCACATCTGACTTTCCAGAAACAATGTCAGCAAACCGAAACAGGGAAAGGACGAAACTGGGTTATTCCTCATTCTCCCATGAACTTGGATGTGCGCGTGCACGTGTCTCACAACGTAGCGATGTTTCCTATTACTGATAACCTAGCCATCGATGATATTAATGCTAACATGAGAATTTTAGTATCTAATACTAGAACCCACAGAATTTGTATTCGGGTCTTACCACATCACAAGCAAACCTAACACGGAAGCGATAGTACCAGCTCTCAAGACTTGAGTACTTACTGAAAGTCATTCCAAATTCATGTCGCTCTTGCTACACTTAAGGGAGGGACCTAAGCTCGTGCTCACCAGTGGCTTGGACACAGAGTGTGCCGGTCACCATTAACAGACATGTACCTACAGCTCTGAACACACACATGGACCCCGGAGTTGCAACCCATCCAGGACCTGGGGCCCTTCGTCTCCCTACTGAGCCCCCAAACATGCATCACGGCTCCACTCGGGTACCAGAGTGTCCACCAGCCCCATGTCCACCTGAAGACTCCCCAGAGGAAGCGCAGGCCCACGCACAAAGGAAGCCAAGGACCTCTGTGGCCATCCACGCCCCTCAGTCAGCCACACGCGTCAGGGACTCCCTGCGGTCCCCGTCCCCGTGTTCAGAACGAGCCAGCCGGCGAGCCCAGGGGGGTGACTTGGTGAGCCCCAGCACTGCACTTTGTGTTTTACTCACTTAGATACTTAGCTGTTTTCTGGCATGTTGTCTTTGCTTCCTTCTGAGCCCGTGGAAGGAACCACAAACCTCTGGGTACCTTGACACTCTCAGTGACTACATTACTCCCCCTAAAAACTTAGTAAAGGGAAGTCTCACTTCTCTGAGTAGAAACTTCCAACTTGGCCTCATGACAGAAATCACCCAGGTCAGCTTACCAGGGCCTTCTTCCATGGAGTTGAGGTTCATTTGTGTAGTGTGAAGATGAGCAGAACCTGGGCAAGCCCTGCAGCACATCCCTCCCTGGGTGCCCCTCGGCACACGAATCCAGGGAACCCCAAAGCCAGAGGCCGGCTGGTTCCCGCCTTGTTCCCCGCACTGTGAGCTCCGAACCAGCTCTGGGCTTTGAGAGACATGCTCTGTGCTTACCGGAGAAGGGGGCGGTCCTCAGGGGTATCTTGATGGGTGCCAACGTCAGGAAGTGGCAGGGCTGCACGCTGGAGGGGGATGGGCCCCCAAGTCCCTCGGGGTCCACAGACACCATGGCGGCCGCGGCGGTGATGGCAATGCTGGGGCCGCTGCCAACGGGCTTCAGGCTGTTGTGACAACCACCTGCAGAAGAGAGACAGGGAGGTCAGCACAGGGATGCCCGGTGTCCCCCAGGGGGATGTGCCACTTCCTGATGCAGCATATGATCGCCCGGAAAACAAGGAAACCCATGCCATGTGCCGATAACCTAGAACAAATGGCATGAGTTCTCAATCTGTCCAGGTGTTGACTGTGCAGAGCACAGGCACACCGCTGCGTGATGTTTGGTGAGTCACATCGGGGACACGTGGGCCGTCGGGAGCGGCTCCTTGGCTGTGGTGCACACGCGTTACGTGCATAACCAGGGACGGTGGTGACAAGCACGCAGCTTCTCGGAGCAGCGGGGGATGAGGGCCAAGACAGGAGCGCATAAGGCAGGAAATGGGCTGCTGTGGGTCAGGGTGGAGAGGGTTCTCCGGAGCCCGGGAGGCTCAGCTGATCCTTGAGGATGTGGCTGCCCCCTGCCCGGCCTCCGCAGAGGAGAAACTCGATACCCCTATCAACTTGGGCAGCCCCTTGTGAGGAGTCAGGCTCCAAACTTGCAATTCAGCTCGTCTTTCCTGGCGAAAACATGAAAGTTTGCTTCTGTCTCTGCCTTTTCTGTAAAGGTTTTTTGGGTTCTTTTGGGGGTTTTTTGCTGTTTTTTCTTTTTTTTAAGGAATCTTCAGTCCCTAAAATAACTGTGGTTTCTGAGAAATATTCTGTAGGTACCAGCTTATATTGATAGTGCAAGTTCTGGAAAGCAATTTGGAAATATGTCTTTAAAATGTTAATATAGCTTACAAGTTTTGATCTAATGTTTCCCTTCCTAGAATTGACCCATGTGCTCAATGCCTAAGATTTAGAGGGAGAAAACTAGAAAAACCAGCAAAGGGCAGATGCTTGTATTAACAATGGTATGTCCACTCAAGGAGCCACCGAACAGCCGACAGAATCATACAAGAAAGAGCACTGGGTACCATAGGGATGGCTCACAATTGTTCAGTAAATAAAGCGAATTACAAAATCATTCCTATTTCTACACTATATAGTCATCCAGTCAACAACTCCTAATTTGGTTGACTAGATGCCAACCATGTTCCGGCTCTTAGGGACAGAGCGGAGAACCGAACAGGTGGAGGGCCTGCCCTCAGGGACCACAGCTCCCAAGGAGGGAGACACACGGTATACACTTCCCTTCTCTATTTGCTTTGTGTTGTAGGTATGGACACAATGCAGAAAAGTAAAGCAGGGAAGAAAAAGGATTGGGAATTGACATGTGGGTTTCATCTTCACACACGTTGTTAGAAAGGTCTGCCCTGGGAAGAGAGTTTACAGGTCACAGCCTGCAGGAGGCGAGACAGGAAGAGCTGGCCAGGGAGAGGCGAGGAAGTGCAAAGGCCCTGAGGCAGGCACCTATCCAGTGGGTTCCAGAAGCTGCAAGGAGATCAGGGAGATGGCGTGGAGGGGCAGAGATGAGGAAATTTGAGCATGGGGTCGGGAGGAGACTACACTTTGCAGGCACACAGAGGCATGTAGATGAGAGGAGGGTGCGGTGCAGAGGAGGGCCATGCTCTGACTTTCATTTCAATGTATCACCCTGGCTGCTTTGTTGGCAACAGACAGGAAGGGGGCCAGCTGAGCCCTGGCTACACTCTGCCAGATCCTATTGAGTCTGTCTTTGATTCTATCTTTCCATAGTGTTCAAATTCCCTTTGACGGGCATATACAAATTTTAAAAATGTAACTTAACTTTTATAGAGTAGCTTCTAAGTTTCCAGAAAAATGGAGCAGAAAGTACAGGGTTCACATATTCCGACACACCCAGCTTGCCCCCATGCTTACGGTCTTGCATCAGCGTGGTGCACTTGTTAACGACGGGGGAGCCAAAACTGATACACTGTTGTCAACTAAAGCCCAGAGTTGACAGCAAGGTTCGGGTTTGCTTTGCGCATTCTCTGAGCTTTGCCGAAGACGGACTGTCATGCATTCCCACCACAGAATACAGAAGAACTTCACTGTCCTGAAATCCTGTGTCCCGCCTGTTGGTCCCCCTCCCGAGCCCACCCCCACAACCAGATCCTTTTACTGTCTCTACAGTTTGGCCTCTTCCAGGATTCGTATAATTGGAACCACACATTGTGTACCGTTTTCAGACCGGCTTCTCCCACTCAGCAACATGTGATTGAAGTCTCTCAGTCTTTTCATGGCAAGATAGGACCTTTCCTTTTATCACTGAAAAATATTCCGTTGTCTGGAGGGACCACGGTTCACTCAGCTACTGAAGGGCATTGTGGTTGCATCCAAGTTTTTGCAATTATGAATAAAACAGATACAAACATGTGCGTGCCGTTTTTGTTTGGACGCGAGTTCTTTATCTGGGTAAACACCGCGGAATGTGCCTGCTGGATCTTGGATCGTGCGGGAAGACGACACTGCGCTTCGTAAGAAACGGGCAGCCTGTCTCTCAAAGTGGCCGCACCGCGTCACCTCCCCCGCAGCCAGGAATGAGCCCTCCCGCTGCACCTCCCCCTCGAGGCCTCTAGGGTCGGCATCCAGATGCCGGCCACTCTGACAGGTGTGCGGGAGCACGTCCTTGTTGTCACACACACGTCTGCAGTCAGAAAACATCTCGCTATTCGAAATACATTCTCTTACTTGATAATAAAAACCCATCATAGAACATTTATAAAATGGAATAAGTGTGTAAAAAGGTCCCCGCAGACTCCCCGGCTGAACACGGCTGATCATCTGTCGTGCGGCAAGCCAGCAGTTTCCTGGGGGCGCTGGCTGCACTGGTGTCCCCATCAGGCTGCAGGGGCAGCTTTTTCAGGAGATGTTACAAAATAAACACTTCCCTTATCATTAAATGGCTTACCCAGTCCAATTACTAATCGGAGCCTAGCATTCCAGGCAATACAGCTGACACACAAATTTGCCACATTGACTACAATCCCCATCATAACAGGTGTCGCCTCCTATTATAAATAAACATGACATAAACAACCGTTTGCAAAAACATTCATTTCTGCATGTACTGCGCTGGGATAGATGCTCAGGGTTGACGCAGTGTGAGTATTTTGGGTGTGCACGTGTCAGTTTAATGAGGTAAATCTGTGAAGGCCAGCACACCATAACAGCCCTCTACAAAGGTTTCTTATTAAATTCGGCTGCTGTCCCTCAGGACCCACAGTTATAGGATCTCACCCTGGGTGTGTTCACTGGGGTTTAGCCACCAGTCTGCACTGTTTAGGGACTGGCTGGTGAGATACACCGCCAAGTTCCATGACCTCGATGACATGCTGCCTGCTGGATTTGTCTAATAATCCCGACCTGCCGTTCAAAATAAGCATGACCTTTTAGCAATAAATGACAAAGTAATTACTGGTGTTTTAAAAGAAGCAGACGCTAAGACAAGAGTGTTTTGTAGATGGACATACACGGACATGTTTATTACCATGTGATTTTGTTGTCAAAAATAATATCTCACTTCCTGATTTCAACTCTACTATGAAGCTATAATCACCAAAACAGTGTGGTAGTGGCCTAAAAACAAACTGGGCAAGAGAACAGAATCGAGAGCCCAGAAATAAACCCAAGCATATATGGCTGAGCTAAGAACACTCAGTGGAGAAAGACTGTCTTCAACGGCTCTGGGATAATGGGATAAATGGAACTGGACCCTCGTCTTACACCACTCACAGAAATCAACTCATAATGGATTAAAGACTGAAATGCAAGACCCAAAACTATGAAACTAGAAGGAAACATGGGAACAAAGCTCCCTGACGTGGGTCTTGCCGACGATATTTTTTGGAATTACACCTGAAGCACAAGCAGTGAAAACAAAACAGACAAGTGGGGCCGCATCAAACCAAACAGCTCTGCACAGCGAAGGAAACTGTCCACAAGGTGCAAAGGCAACCCGCAGAATGGGAAAAATATATATTTGCAAACCATACATCCGATAAAGGTTAATATCCAAAATATACACAGAACCCCTACAGCTCAACAGAAAACACACAAATAATCCAATTTAAAAATGGGCAAAGGACCTCAACAGAAGTTTCTCCAAGGAAAATGTATGAAAAGCCAACAGGTGGGTACACCAGTGCTCCACTCACTCCTCATCAGGGAAATGCAAATCAAAACCACAATGAGGGATCGCCCCATGCCTGCGAGAATGGCCATCCCCCCAAGGATGAGACGACAGATGTTGGCGAGGATGTGGAGGAAACGGAGCCCTCGTACGCTGCTGGTGAGAGTGCAGATGGGTACAGCCGCGGTGGACGGCACGGAAGGTCCACCAGCACATTAGATACAGGGCGACCATGTGACCCAGCAATTCCACTCCTGGGAAATATATCCACAGGTAATGAAAACACTAACTCAAAAACCTACACTCCCAGGCGCACAGCCTGATTCACAGCAGCCAAGGTGTGGAGAGCACCGTGTCCATCGATGGGTGAATGGATGAAGAACGTGTGTGTATAAATATATGGACTGCTAGTCAGTCATCAAACTCAGGAAATCTTACCATCTGTGACAACACAGATGGCCTCTGAAGGCATTATTCTAAGTGAGATAAGTCAGAGAAAGACACATGCCACGTGATTTCACCGATATGTGGAATCTCTAAGAAAAACACACAATAAAAACAAAAACCCAAACTCACAGAAAAAGATCAGCCCTGGGGTTCCCAGAGGGTGGGGGGGGAGGTGTCAAAGGGAAAACTTGCAGGTGTGGAGACAGTGCTGAGAATGTCACCTAGAGCAGGACGCCCCAGCCGACACCGCCCAGGATTCACAGGAACGTGGTTAAAAGAATAAATCCTGAGAGTTCTCACCACACGGAGAAAAATGTTTTCCCTTCTTTCTTTTCTCTGTGTCATCTCTATACAAGCAGATGGCCGTCAGCCGGGCCTACTGTAGTGACCATTTCACAATGGACGTAAATCCGGCCAGCGTGCCCTACGCCTTACGCTTACACAGTGATGTATGTCAATGACTTCTCAATAAAACCGGAAAAAAAAGAGTCAGCTGAAAAGGAAAATAGATAAGTATACCTTATCTACCTCTTAAAAAAAAAGCCTGGAAAGATAGTTTTTAAACTGCTTTGAAATCATCTGGTTACATATAAAAATGCAGCCTCTCCAGGGAGTTCACAAAATCGACTGAACCGCATCAGTGAAGTCAGGACGTTCATAACCAACGGCCACAAAATGAGGCTCATAACTGGTGGGCGAGATGGAAGGTGCCCTGCTCTTCTTGCTGCCAGGGTTCCACCAGCTCCAGGCCGCAGCAGGGCACACTGTGCTGACATCCCAGCCAGGCGCCCGGTGTGCAAGCAGAACCTCGCACCCCGCACCCCGCACGCCAAGAGCACACGTGAGCCCAGGCGCACCTGTGCGTGTGTGTGAATGAGCAGAACACACGTCGGGACCTGGTGCTTCAGGTGAGCACACGGTAATAAAATTCAGGGAGCCCAGCTTGGGCAGGAAGTTGCTGGCCGCCTCGTGTTTTCCTCTCTCCTTCCTTCCCCGCACACCTGGGCCAGGCATGTACCGAGCATCTCCACCTGCCAGACTGCACCCAGCTTGGGACTGGGACATGACAGGAAAGGGGACACCCATGCAAACAGATAAGTGCTGCCCATGGACAGCAGCCAGCAGGTGCACAGAACCCGTGAGAGCCCGGGACGCCAGCTGCTCCCCCGAGGGGGCCTCTGGAGCCCAGTCTTGGAAGATGAGCGGGCACTCAGTAAATTGTGTCGACTGATAATAATTATCATCACTTCCCTTCCCCAAAGGACTGCAGAGAATCCCTTAGTTGAGTAAATAAGCAGAGAGATAAGAGGTGCAGCCAAAAAACCTGCTAAGCCAGCTAAGAGATAAGCCAGAAATGCTGGCCCATAAGGATTACTTATAAAAAAAATCAATGTTTTAAGCAAAACCGTAATGAACCCTGAGCTTCCCTTGAAGACCAGCTGAGGAGACAGTGCAGGCCAGCAGCGGGGGGAGTGCATGTGGCCCGAGCCTCGCCCCGGGCTCCTGTTTTATCACTGCTCCCATCGTCTGCCTCCTTCTCCGATTCTGAACTTGCACAAGCGCTGTTTGCATGTTTCATTCTGAGTAATCGCTCTGGCAGCCCTGCGAAGGAGAACTTCTACTGTCCTCCGTAGCCAGAGAGTGGGGCTCGGGGAGGCTTCAGGCACCACACAAAGGCCCCGGAGCAGGACGGCCGGAACTCCGGAGCAGGACGTCTGACGCGAATCCCCGCCGGCCTGGCGCTGGCGCCCCACGGGCTGGCCATGTGCCGCCTCCAGTCTGAGACAGCTGGGGGGACTGCCCGGCGGGAGGCCTTCCCCCTTCGCTCGCCGAGCCCATGGGAAGCCTGTGGCCACAGCCCCCACGCGGGCTTGTTTCACCTCCCTTGGCCTCCGTGACCCCGGAGGGCAGGCAGGCTCTGGCGGTCTGCTATCGTACCCTTCCAGAGCCTGCCGCCCGAACGGGTACCCAGCCAGCAGCTGGATTTTGCTTTTCTCAGGATACAGTGAGGAAACAAGAGAAAGGCTGGTGGCCATGGGAACGGGAACAGTGGGACAGTTGGGGACTCCAGAACTGCCCAGCAGCAGCGCGGCTTCCAGGTTTGGACTGTGCTGTCTCTCCTGCCCCCCTCCAGGTGTGCTCTCCACCCGGAGGGGGCCCTCAGCCACCGCGGGGCATAGGCGGTGCTGGAGAGGACGCACCCCTGGTCCAGGCCACTGTCCCCGCGGAGGACGCTCAGCCTCCCAGGGCTGCTCCGGCGTCAGGGCATCACCAAACCCTAAGCTGGGGATTCGAATCGGCAGCGGATTGCGGAGCAAACTCCCGCTAAAGGGTTAGCTCCTGCATCTTCCCCGAAGAGCAGGAGGAAGGCCGCACACACCTGGTCTACGTGAGAACCCCCCCCCCCAGCCTGGTGGAGCCAAAGACCCGCAGGTGTCCAGGATGGCAGAGGGGGACGTGTGAACCACGGGACTTCTGATGAGTCTTCTGCCGGGAGGGAACCTCCACTGACAACCCCAGCTGCTCCCTTCTCTGCGCTGAGGCACATATCCAAAAAAATAAACAATCATTAGTTTATTATGTCTATTTAGCAAATGATTTCAGCTCCGGTGGAAATCCTTCAGGCAATATATCTACCAACTGGTAATTATTTCTGCAAAAACGACTGTTTGATCAGAGCAGTGACTTCAGGCACGCGGTGCATGTGGGCGCCGTTCTCGGAGGCGAGTCTGGGGTCTGCAGCGGGCAGATGGGAGGGCTGCGGGGCTCGGCATCAAGAGTCCAGATGCCATCTCCCTTCCTGGCCCGAGAGCCCAGACCTCCGCTCCCAGGAACGAGGACATCCTTTCAGCAAGATGGGGACGGTGTTGTGTCTTCATGCGATGAGCCTGCTTTTCCCAAGGAGCTACTTTAGAAACGGTGGTGTTCTGTGTCCTTGTGTGGACACTTACCAGCTGTGGTGAGCGTGGAAATGACAGAGTGTCCATCCCCATCCCTAGACCCCCCTCCTGAATTGTTACCTTGGGTGAGGCTGGGTGGACTCAGGGTCTCGGAGTCAAGCCCACAGCTGTGGGGGCAGACCCTGAAGATCCCATGGTGCAGGTCTGAGCCCCGTACCCCCTGACTGATGATCCCTCCAGGTCACTGACCATAAAATGAAAGGGGTCCACGCTTCCTGGCTCTCGGCACTGAAGGGGCCTCCAGCTAGGATTAATTCAGCTCCTTCTCCTCACAGCCATGGGCACCTCTGGGGCTCCTCCCAAGGAGCTGAGAGCAAAAGATACAGCTTTGACTCACACGTGTGTGTCTCGAGCAAGGACACCTGATGATGCGAGCTCAGAATGTTCCCTGGATGCCACCAGGCCAATATGAATGAGCACCCCAGCCCCCAACTGGACAGAAGCCCAAATACCTAATCACAAGTCACCTTCTGGAGGCAGCGCGCATAGAACAGGAGCATGGAGTTCGCTCTCCCTGCGCGGCCCCGTAGACCCCGCACGAGACGAGGACACATGAGTTATTCAATGCCAAGACGGTGGCAAATTCACTTAGCTCCGTGCATCAGTTTAGAAATACTAATTTGTTTTAATTTTATGACTTCATGTAACTTGGTACACAATAATTTGAATATTGATTTTATTAAAACTAGAGATTAATTATACTACCCCAAAGAACAAATTGCCACTAATACTAGGTAATCTAAATGTCCTGACTGCTGTAATAAACTGAGTCAGGGAAGGAAAGGGGAAGAGAGAACAGGGGAGCAATTTTCTTCATTAAGAAACAATGGACCGTTTGACAGTAGCTTCCTCTGAGCGCCGTGAGCCCAGTCTTCCGCTCTGGGCCAGCACCCTTCCATGGCAGCCGGCTCTCTAGAATCCCAGCGCCCCCACAGGAAGGAGAGGGGTGTGAGCAGACCAGGCTGAGGTGCCCCAGGTGGGAAGCAGATGGTGACAGCTGGCCAAGCTGAGCCCAAGCACTGGCTCGGCATTGTCCCTTGTCTCCTCTGGACTCACTTTCCATCAGAACATCCAAGACCTGGCCACTTTCCTCACACACACTTATAAGCTCCTTGGGGGCAGGACTGTATGCACAGGACATGTCCAGGTAATGGGTATGCAGTTGGTGCTTCACAGATGCATGCCAATAGAATGGCTCCTAGACAACATTCACCTTCTGAAGGACTCACTACATAAGTGGCTTAGTGGGTTCCGTGGGTCCCTACGGACTTCAGAGTTCACTCCTGAGTGGGGCTCGCTCCTGGGGGGTCTAGCGATGCCTGTCCTACAGGTCCCCCGGGGGATGCATGTCTTTCCCTAAAGGAAGTGCCTTTTTCTACAGAATGCAGTGGCACCTGTGAAAGATTAACCTTTTGCCTTAAAATAAGTGTATTTACACTCCCGACAAGAAGCCCGAGGTTTTGCTGACCTTGAAGCAGGACAAAAGCTTATCTGTTTGCACGACAACAAAAGTTGTGTGGAGGGTTCCTTAATGCGTGAAGCAAAACTATGCTGTTTATCGTCGCACAGCTGTTTCCAAAGCACTTCATTATGCTCTGGGCACACATGATTTACACTCACCTCTTACCTGACTCAGAAGACCCCCTGGCAGTAACAAAGCACAGGAAATTATTCTCAGCCCGTGTCTTTCTCTTCAGAGACACATTTAGACAGCGATGCCATCAACCAGCCGACGATTTTTAGGAATTTTCCTGCTTTGCCGTGCCTATCTTCATTATGAAATTAAGATGATTGAATGTCTCATAATGGAGACACCAAATATGCCTTTTCCTTCACCACCTGCCGGAGTGGTTCTGTCCCCTGAACCTCCCCAGGTAAATGCGCGCGGCTGTTCCCTGGCTAGAAGGTTCAGGGCGGTGGGCGGGGCTTTCACGGATGACGTCAGGGCAACCATGTCTGCACCGAGGACCTTCCTCCTCAGAACCCAAGCGCTGCCCCCCACAAGAGCCTCTGGAACAGGGTTCCGTACGTGTCCCTGATGACGACGCACAGCACTTGGGAATAAACAATTTAAGACAGAAATGTTCATAAAAACGTTCTCATCATCAGTAGCTGCTGCTCAAAGATGCAGCACCGAATTCGCGCTGGGTTATGGCTAAGGATGGAGCCACTGTGTCTGTCCTTGTGGAACCGATGCCCTCCACGAGACCGGAGTCTGAGTGCTCCGAATGCAGACGCCGGTAGAAGCAAGGATCATGACGGCCCTGCTCACACTGGAGAATTCTCCTGGGCAGACCGGGCCCAGCAGGCCCGCGCCGGGCTCAGAACCTCAGCTCCTACCCCACAGGCTGATCGCCAAGGACAAGGGGAACTAAAATCAGCAGCCCCATTACAGAGACCGCGAAAGATACAAGGCAGGTTTTGGAGCATTTTTGAGCTCCGGCCCCTGAATCGTGCAGATTCTCTCCCGGGCGAAGCCAGCCTGCCCCAGAGCCTCAACAAGAGGCCGGCCAGGGAGCTGCCGCAGCTACGCGGACACGCCGCCAGGGTCTCCCGGGGGCCCTGAGAGATGGCCTGTGCCAGGCCGCAGCCCCGCACGGGGGCCGCTCTCTGCGCCTGCCAGCAGGGCGGGTCCCCGCGGCCAGGGCACGCACTCAGCGCTCAGTGCGCACGCATGGAGCACTCCCGCACGCAGGCACGCTCAGAACCCGCAGCCCGGCCTCGGGAGCCTCGGCGTGGTGTGCGGGTGGCCGCCAGCAGGACAGCGACGGGTTCGTGGCCACGCCAGCTGCTGGGTGGCAAGGACGTCCGGAGAAGGACACCCGCCGAGGCAGGGTTCTCTCCCACGCAGGGGGCAGGGAGGCTAGCCCCTGAGGTCACGTCTCAGCAGAGACCTTAAGGGAGCAGGGCGTGAGCCGCGGGGATTTCTGGAGGAACGATCCAGGAGGAGAACAGGCAGGTCAAAGGCCGCAGGCTGGTGCTCGGAAGTGGAAGGAGCCGGAGGGGTGGGGCCACCCGGGCTGTGCGTTTCCTTCCCCCTGCGGGGGCTTTGGTCACTCACCCAGGCTCTGGCTGAAGAAAAGGCCGCGAGGCTTTGCAGGCCTTCCTGGGGAGGGGCCGGGAGAACCTGGATGCTCCCTAGGAAGCCGCGCGGCCGCCGGCCCCACCCGGCCCCCAGGGCCTCCATCTGGGACTCTGACCCCACAACGCCGAGCCTGGGGCCATGGGAAGGGCCTGAACTCCCAGCGCCTGCGCAGTCGGCTATCCTATCCGCGAGGCGGGCCACCTCCTCCGGGCAGCATGTGTGCTGCGCAGGCGCGGCGGCCCCCACCGGCCAATTAATCTACACACCTGAGCCACTGCGGCCTTCTCCACACTCAAAACCGACCCCGTCAGTTCGGTAGGCATCCTTACCCGACTGACCTCCTGCATCCGGGCCGCCTGCCCCGCGAGTGGCTTTCTGAAGGCTCGGGCTGCGTCCGTCCTGCCGCCCGAGCTCTGCCAGTCACCCCGACGCTTTCCTGTCTCCCCCCTCCACGACCACAGTCCTGCCTACGCTGCCAGGACACCTGCAGCTGCCCCTGCGCTTAGGAGTTCATCCCAGGAAAGTCTGTGCCCCTCGCAGCCCCAGAGCCACGACAGCCGGGAGACCTCTCGCGGCAGCTGCAACAACCCCCTTCTGGAACCCGTCCAGCCTCGGGGCAGGACCCAGTGTCCCCTGCGGGAGCCTGTGTGAGAAGTCGGTGCTAATCCCCCTGCATGGGGAAGGCCCTCACAGAGTCCCTGCACACCGTGCACGCTCGGGTAAAAACCGCTCATTATCCTTGCAACTCCGAGGCAGTGTGAACCGGTGCTGACTTCACAAAGGGACAGAAGGGGGGAAGGGAAGGGAGCCGCAGGCAGGTAAGCAGGAGCCTAAGATGCTTGGGGCAACATATTCACCATAATCGCCATTCCTGCCCGTAAACCCCAGGCCTCTCCGCGTGCCTCGACTTCTTACCACCGAAAGCATTCCCAGGAGGGGCCAAAGAAACTCAGTACCATCGGCGTCAAAAGCAGAGGGCAGAAGCCCTGGAGGAAGTGACATTTGGGGAGACAGATGCAAGTCGCACATTGAAGGGTGCCCAAAGCCGAGAGGCCCATAGTCACATTAGTCTGGCATCCATGAACACGCCCAACAGAGGAGATGGGAAACCAAGAGGGACCCAGGAGGAACACAGGCCACCCAGTGTGCCCGTGAGGACAGTCACCCTTCAACAGACCCACCTCAATTTTTGGAGTCCCAGAATCATCCGAAGGAATGGAAAATGGAAGAGTTCAGAGTTTTAATGGGTCTCAGATGGCCCTAGCCCAAGGCAACCTGTCTAAACTCATGTCCCACTTCCAGCAGCTGGGTCTGCCTGTCCCTGCACTGGGTAAGCCACACCCTCAAGCAGTACATCCTGTCCCCACGGGACCTCCCACTGGGACTCACTGGGTGGGAGTTTCTCCCGTGTAGGAGCTAGCCTGCATCCTTAAGTGTGGAGCCACACGTGGCGTCTGTGTCTGCACAGGAACACACCTGTTCTGTCTACGGTGGCAACCTGTGGAATCGGGTGTCCTTGGAGAGGCACCTGTGACAGGCTGAGGGCAGGCAGTGGCAAGCCTTGTCACCAGAGGCTCTGCAGGCAGAGGCCCCCTGAGGCGGGCTATCCTGGGCCTTATCTTTTCCTTTCCCCAGTATAAAGGAAAGAAGTTTTGCCATCCATCGAATCCAAACAAACCTTGGGGTCCTGTCCTTCCTCTTCCATCTCAATGCTCTTTTCTTGACCTTTAGAGTCAGTCACAACAGTTCATTTATAAAATTTGCCGTGTGGTCGGTGAGAGCTGCTTAAGTGTCACCCAAGCAGGCATGAATGTCCCTGCTGCTCTTCCTCATGGTCTCAAAAGCAAAAATCTACTGCCAACAGTCACTAACCTCCTTCCTTCTCTTGCAATCGTAAAACTCCGTTCTCTGCATTCCAAATTGCGTCCAATCTTCCTTTTACTGAATCAGCAGACATCTTTTTGGGTGTCCATTATGTGCAAGGTCTTGCAAAAACGCATCTGAAGGATACCCTGCATTCCCCACACTGCATAAGTAAATCTGCTATGCAGGCTTGTCTCTCTAGCATGAAGAATGAATGTAAATAGGCTAATTAGAACAGAAGAGATTCAAGGTTCATTTCCAATTAAAAAAAATCCACTATATTGAAGATAATGTTACCTGAAATGAATACTTATTTTCCTTAAATGAGTGAATTATGTATTGCTTATGTAAAAGGCATTTACACTGATGTAAGGAGGAACCAGGAAGTTGCAAGTAAAACTCAGGACCAGCAGGTCATTATCGCGAGAAGAAATACAAGGACTGGTCATGGGAAAATATTCACATATTTATTCTTTCCAAAGGCAAATCTGACTTGAAGCTCTTGAGGCTTAACCTCCAGGGAGCTCATTCACGCAAACTCTCTCAAGCCTCCATCCTTAATTCCTATTAGTGACTTTGTCTTCTTTTCTGAAACACCTGGTCTGCCCCTTCTTACCACCTTCAGTATCTAAAAGTAAATATTGTCCAAGACAAATGAAAACCCATGCTTCTGAAAAGCCATTTGGAAAGAACTGACCCAATTCCCACGTCCCAGAGTACACATAAGAGCTGGATATTCAGGTCTAAATGCTTGCAAATTTCTCAGAATTCTAACAAATCACATTCACATGAATTCAACAAATTTAACAATGATTGCAGGAAATTTTAGACACAAGCAGCATTTTTTTAGGATTCCTGGTGCAGTTTTTCTGTTGTTTTAATTTGCAGTGTTGGTAATACATGGTAAGCAGAAGGGAACTAATTCTTCCTTATAGAAACCAGTGAAAGTAGCCTGGGGAGTCATACCAGAAAGACTGGGTCTCCCTATCTGAAAACTTTCTGCCAAAGGTATTTTAATCTGTTCCTACAACAAGTGAGACACTAAAATGTTAACAAAATCAGCTAGGATACGAGACCTATGGAAGCCGACTTTTTAATCTGTTTGGTTTACCATCTATCCCCCAGAGCATGGTATGTGGTAGGTCCTCAATCCATACTTGTGGTATTGATCATTGTTTAACATTTCCAAGCACATTTTAGAGGCAGGACACGTTGCCAGGCCCTAGAGATCCAGCAGTAAACAGCACAGGGATTTTGCTCTTGAAGAACTCACTTCTCACCTGCATGATGCTAATACTGACTACTTAAAGGAAGAAAATTATGGTTGGACAAGCTGAATATTTAACTTTTATCAAAAACTTTGTTTCTCATAAGTTAATTCCTTATAAGTCTTGAAACTAACTTTTGATTGAAATACAGTGCAGGTGATATTCCTATTTCAAGAGAAATCTAGGATACTCTGCTTGGCTGTCTGACCATAAGGGTATATAATGTGAGAAAAAAACGTACACTCTATTGGAGGAATACTTATTACACAATTGTTGGAGTAAGTGGATATGGGCCACTGAGTTGGCTGGTCTTCTCAGTCAAAAGAGTTGAGCTGACTTACGTTTCCAGCCGTGTGATGAGTTAGGTATTCTAACTAACGGACTCTCCAGTCACTGAAAAGAACAGCCCCAGGTAGACTCCACTTTGGGACGCTTTGCTAAGCTTGCCAATAGTAGAAGTGGTCTCCGAAGACTGCATCTCTTCTCACGTACGAGCAAGTATTTGGTCTCAGGTCTACAGGTAGCAGACAGGAGGGCAGGATGCAGCAGAGGCACTCTTGGGGGCTGGCCTGCAGTGAGATGGGAGAGCTGAGTCTAGGGTTTTAGAATTGGGCAGGAGTTGTATATTCATGGGGGACTTGTCTCATCCTGGGTAAGTGGTACCCCTTATTTCTGCAGAAGTAAGTATAAAACCTCTTCAGAGGAAAGCACAACCAACTCAGGCCCACTGACGTTCCACATATTACGATAAAGCGATAACCTCATCACTGAAGTACCCCAGATCACAGCAGAAGCAAGCCACTGGGGTGACGCTCAACCAAATAACAAACAAATCCGGATCCTCAAAGACCAGCAGCGTTGGAATCCAGATCCTCAAAGACCAGCAGTGTTGGAATCCGGGTCCTCAAAGACCAGCAGTATTGGAATTTCATACACAGAATGTAAGTAATCGCGTGCGCCACGTTCTCTAGAGAAGCAAGAGTACAGACACTGTATGCCATGAAGACACAGATTTGAAAAAAGAAGCCAATGGGATTTCTAGAGATTAAAATTATAATTGTGGAGATAAAACACTTCTTGGAAAGCTGAAACAGAATATTAGAGACCGATGAAGAGAGACTTAGCAACTGGAAAATACACCTGAAGAAATTGCCCAGAGCACAGCATAGAGAACAAAGAGATAAATAGCATGAAAGGAAAGGTGGGAAATTTTAAATAAAACTGAAAATATTTCTTATCGACATCTCAGCAGCAGAGGAAGGGCAGCATTTGAAGGATGTCCCAGAAACGAGGAAAGACACAAAGCCTCGGAAGCATACCATTCAACAAGTCATGAATTTTTAAAAGAACCACAACTAGACATGTTGTGATGAAATTATAAATCCTAAAGTCAGAGAAAAATCTTAAAAACCTCCAGAGACAAAAGACAGATGACCTACACAGGAACGTCATCAAGAATAATGGAAAACTTGGCAGAAATAAATAGATCCCATAAATCTCTCGATTAATATTAGTAAAGATTTGAGAAAAAATTACCATCAACCAGAAAACCCGTCCTTCAAAAACGAAGGGAAATTAGTAATTTTTTCAGATGAGCAGAAACGGAGAGATTTTACTACTTGCTGACCTTCACTTTAAAAAGATTCTGAAAGATTTAACAAAAAAGAAAAAATGATCCTGGAAGGACTGACTTAGGAAAATCAAATAGTTAATGAGTAGCAAGAGCAATAAGAATGATAAATGTCCTTTAAAAAACTGAGTAATGAACAATATAAGCACCTCACTTAGAAAAAGTAGGTAGAAAAGATGGTCAGTATTAGATTACTTACAATGCCCTTGTGCTATTTAAGAGAGTAGTGGCAAGACAGTATTCAACTTTAGACTTTTCAAGTTAACCACTTATGGCATAAGTTTAAGAGTATTTTTAAATAAGAGAGGGGCACCTGGGTGGCTCAGTTGAGCATCCAACTCTTGATTTCAGCTCAGGTCATGATCTCAGGGTCCTGAGATTGAGCCCCACCTTGGGCTCTGTGCTCAGTGGGGGGTCTGCTTAAGATTCTCTCTCCCTTTGCCCCTCCCCCTGCTCTCTCTTTCTCCCTAAATAAATAAATAAAATCTTTTTTTTAAAGAGTACTTTTAAATAATAGAAATACACTGTACAAATTCTAAACAATAGCAGAAAATAGAATTTTTAAATGAACAAAAAATTTAGTTAATAGCAAATAAAGATAAGCTATGAGGCCAGAAGAATTAGGAAAATAGGAATGCACACCCGAGGGTAGAGCAAAGTCCAGATAGACAAATACTTACAACAAAGGTAAACCGACCCACTGACCAGTTAAAAATAGATTGCTAATTGGAAAAGAATCCACCTATTTAATGTTTGAAAAAGGTACACTTAAATTGAAAGGACGCACAGAAAAGTGGACAGCAAAGATATGGAAAAAGACAGGCGAGCAGAAGAAAAGAGTGCACGTGTATTACACTACTATGAAATAGGTAACGAGCAAAAGTGCTGTGAGAACAAAGCACTGAGTGTGGAGGAAGTGACCGCGTATTGGTAAAAAGACAAAACTCACCATAAAAATAGAAAAAATATGAATGAACCTAATGAAATCGTGTCAAAATTTATAAGAGCAGCAGAATTGGAGAAATCCACCACCACAGTACAAGATTTAACCATATGTTTCTCAAATATTTTCAAAAGGAAAAAGTGTAATTAAACGATGTAATTATCAAGCCTATTCTAATGCCCACGTATGGACCCTTGCATCCACCATTAACCAATGCACATTCTTAACCAACATGACAAATGTATCAGCCACAAAATAAATCTCAACAAATTTCAAAAGAATTGTTGTTATATAGGCCACGTATCCAACCACAACTTATTTAAATTATAAATGAATAACGAAAAGGAAATTACAAAACTTATAAATGATATAATTAATCAGATATATCCTAAAAATCCATGAGACATAAAATTACAATAAAAATGTAAAATCTATAGAACTGAATGATGAAAATGCATTTACAAATTTGTGGGAAGCAGTGAAAATGATATGTAGAGAGAAATGTGTAGCTTTAAATCTTTTACTAGAAAAAAAGACAAAAAAATTAATGCACAAATACATAACTTAAGGATGTAACAAAAGAAAAAATCTGAATGAATCCAAAGAAAATGGAAGAAACTAGAGGCAAAATCAGAAATAAATAAGGATGAAAATATCTATAGAAAATATTTTTAAAGGGCAATAGTTGTTTCTTTGAAGCTCTAATAAAACGGGCAAATTTCTGGTGAAGTTGAACAAGTAAATTGTTTTTTTTTAATAAAGAGGTATAAATAGCAATATTATGTGTTTAAAAAAGACAAAACTATTAGTATGGTATCTTCAAGCAATAAGTAAATGTCACAAACAATTGTACCACCACCAAGTTGAAAATGTTACTGCAAGTATGAATTCCAGGAAAACCGTCTAGAACGTGTTGATCCTTGCAGGAATAAGAAACAGAAAGCATGAATAGTCATATGGCAAATAAATACATTAAATCAGGTGTTTAAAATCATTCCACAAATGAAAAAATAGGATCTTCTATTTTAAGAGGAAAGTCCCCAAAATTGTTTTCTAAAGGAGTATCCCATTCTAATATAAAACCCTTCCAAAGAATTAAAAAAGAGGGTCCGCCTCTCAATTTATTTATGAAGCCAATATAACTTCCACACTAAAAGCAGGTGAGCAGAGCAGAAGGAAAGACCCCACAGAGCAGGAGCACAGACCCACCGGCCCAAATGAGGGAATAACAGTAACGCAGCACTGCATATAGAAAAGGCAATTTGCAACGAAGAACTCGGGTTTATCCAAGGCATGCAAGTGAGTGAACGTTATTAATCTTTTTAATAACATATACTACAAAAACAAATTAAAATGAGAAACGTGTGGTTATCTTAATAGGAAAAAATATGGAAAAAATTTTACCTCTAAATTATGATAACAAGGAATAACAACTAACAGACTAGGAACAGCAGGAACTTTCCAAAGCTCCCTGACAGGGAATTAATAAAACCTGCAACACACATCCGGGTTTGACGGAAAGGATTAAAAGCCTCCTTTCAAAGTGGGGCCAGCCCAGAGTGCCCACCGTCATCCGTACGTTACTTACTGCACTAAAGGCCTAGACAGCAAAGGCGAAAATAAAAATCTTTTAAGTAGAATTGAAAAACATGAGAATGGAAAGGAAGAAACAAACCCTTTTCCTGATCATCAACACTGGCGTGGTTCTTGCAAAGCAGTCTCGTGTCCTCTAAAGCAGGGGAAAGACTGTGGCAACTTGGCTTGAGAGGTCTTTAAGGCGTCTGGGGACTTAGGAAGAAGGGATGCTAAATGCCTAGAAAATACGTAGGCGCAGTGAAAATGTGGAAATAGTGTCCTCTGGTGCATTGATGTTAAGTAAGCTCTGATTTGTCCGCTAGATTTTGAAAAAATTATTAGAGGTGACATTTACTAATGTATTCGATCATGGCAAAATACATATTAAAATACCAAGTCAGAGCAGAATGCCACACGGTAGCTATGGCATTGCAGCAACATAACAGCACTGCGTGGAAACCCATCCATCCTGGAGCCTTGGGTGACTTTTTTCCCTAACTTCTACATTTTGATAGTTTCCAAATTCTGCATACCTAACAGATACGGGTAATTCTTCAATTGGGAAAAGTGAAATGTCTTAAAATGCAAGGCAAACCATTTGTGCGTATAAATCACACACGCGTATTACCTTGTAAGTATTCTAGATGTTGGATAAAATTGGTGCTTTAACTATTTTTATAAGATCATGGACATAGAAAGGTCACGTTTGAATTCAAGTTGTTTGCAGAACGGGCATTGGGTCAATTTCTTTGCAATGCTGTCTTCACACCTTATTGACTAGCTATTCTATAAAATATCCTGACAAAAAGATCTCTACGGTCTCCACCCACACACTTGGTTCTTATCTTCCTTTGCTGCCCTGTCCCACACGGGGGATGTTAGCCACACAAGGCCATCAAGCACTGGCTGGTCTGCACTGAGGCGTGCTGTGCTGTGCAAAACAAAAAATACCAAGATGATACAAAAAAAAAAGAAGAAGAAAAAGATCCCATTAATATTTTATACCAATTACATGTTGAAAAGACAATGTTCTGCATAGGTTAAGCTAAATAAAATTAATTATTAAAATTAATTTCACCTGTTTCATTATACTTTTTTAAATATGAGTACCAGAACATTTAAAATTCTGTAAGTGATTCACAGTACATTTCCAAAAGAGAAGAGTGCTTTAGAATAGGTACGAGCATCTGGAAAGTTCCCTTGAGAAGAAAGTAGGGAATAATCATGTCTAATGTAGATTTTAAGTGCACACTTAGGAAATTCTGACATTTCCCTCGTTATTTTCTGGATAGGCCCAGCACGAATACAATGACTCAGGATCCAATCTGTAACCTACGACTCTCATCTTTCAACAGAGTGTTTCACTGTTTTGTGGAATGTCCCCAAACACTCAAGGACAAAAAGATCACGGGATGCAAACCCCCAGTTCTGTAAAAAGGTATGAGTTATGTTGGATATTTGTTCATTATCTAGGCAACCTCTCGATTGTTGTTGACGTCTGAATAATATACCAGTGGTTCTGGGGGCACAACTAATTTTCCTAGAAGTGGAGCCTTGAAGTACAGTCTAGACACAGAGAAAATACAAAGTCATCAAAAGGGATAGTGGGTTCACTCAATGATCTCCAAGAAGGCACTGCATCCACTGTGTCTGGAGAAACATCAGGTGGGAACATCTCTGCAAAGCAGCTGGGATATGCCAGCATCCAAGGTGCGATGGGGATGTTAGCATGTGTATTGATTACTGATGTAGTCATAATAATGTATTGAACTCTGGAAATAGCCCCACTTTACAGATGAGAGATACTGCCCCCAAGGTCACACCGCTAGCCAGTGGCAAGGTCATTTTGAACCCAGACCGCCTGCCATCTGTGATCCATTTCTCCAAAACAAACTTTTAAGCCACTTATTAAAAGATGATGTTGGATGCATGTCTTTCCCATGCCAGCGTTTTTCTGACTTCCTGCAGAGGGCACAATTCAGAGTGCTTCTTGGACCCCCTCCCCCCGCCCCCCGCCACACACACACACAGTCTCTGGGGCTGGAGGGAAGTGTGAACGTACTCGCTGGGTGCAGGCAGACCCTACACTGGTCGCTGCAAGTCTGTAGTCCCCTGAGGGCTTTCCGTGTTCTGAGTCAAACACATTAGCATCTTCTACTAAAAAAATACCTGGATTCCTATCATATAAAAGCAGCATGTTTCCCCCAACCCTCTCAATGAAGTGTGGGGTCCTCGAAATCTATCTGCTTATGCTCTCTCTGCAGAAATCACTGGGCCCTGGGTGGCCAGTTGAAGAGCTGAGGCCAAGGGACAGCCGGCTGGGAGGTCATGGTTTTGTTTCCTAGGAAGCTGGGCCGAGTCCTGGCGAGCAGTGATGAGCTCTGCACATATTCTGCTCTCCCGCCCTGGCCCATCCCCAGGACCTGGACGTCCAGTCCTGGGGGGGCCCATCAGACCGCTCGGGGGGGTGTCCATGGGGACACCACTGATGGGAAGGTGGTGCCGCCACCTGTGTGGGCCCCCAAGGATCCACAAGGTTATGTTTCCAAGGAGGAAATAAGAGAGACACCTGTCTCAGGCTGGGGCCCCAAAATGGGACGCCGCTCCTTCCCCAGACAGGATGAGGGCTAGAGGAAGCGGAGTGGCACCCACGGCCGTCTCTCTGTGGCGCAGGCGGACACAGCTCCAGGGTCGCTCTGCCAGGGGTACGCGGCTGAGGAGAGGCTCCAGCAGCAGGAAACATTCTCTTCAATGGCATGAAGGCGAAAGAAGCATTTTCATGTCTTTCATGGCCTTTTTTCTGATTATAGAAGTAATACGTGTTCATTAAAAACGGAAAATAAAAGATACTCTATAGTGGGACGTATGGTGCCTCCCCATTCCAGGCTCCAGAAACAGGGACCATCATTCCGGTGCGCGTCCTTGTCTTCAGCAGCGTGCGTGTGGACGGTGCTCTCGAGACTGGGATCACCCCGTCCGTACACTGTGCAAGCTGCTTTTCAAACTCACCAAAACAAAACAAGAGCACTTCCTTTTGTCTAAATAACCTTCCAAGTGTTATTTTATTAATGGTTGAAGACTATTTTAATACTGACATAGCCTAACTCGCTTAACCAACTATCTAATCATGGATATTTGAGATTTTATTTTTTCTTTTTGGCATTCTAACTAATGATGTGCTGAATCACTGTACATACACATTTGTTCTTTCTCCAAGAAGTAGAATCACTGAGTGAAATTATATTAACTTTTTTAAAAGATCAGAAAGTCAGATGCATGACCCATTACACACTACATTTAATAGCGTTAAGAATGAGTGCACACCCTACTGCACTCTTGCAAACACGAGCAGCGCCAAGGTTTTGGAAAGTCTGTGCTAATTTAATGGGAATATTATATTTGGTGGTTTAAATTTGCATTCCTTGAATTGCTTATGAGTAAACCACAAACTGCATAATGATCACTGATAATTATTCTGTGAGTCATCTGTTTATGTCTATTTTTTATGATGGTATTAGAATATCATCCTATATAACAGTTCTTTTAACACTCATTGCATTAATCTATATGTAGATTAGTATATCAGCACATCTTTAAAAACTGATGCAACTTCAGAGTAAGAAACTAAATCCATAAAAGTATATATTTGCCGATCTCATGTGTGTGTTCCCTGATCAACACTTTAAAATGATTTGCTCACATTTCAAAAAAGTAACATAACTAGCATTATATTATATCCATAAACTAATGTGAGAAGAATTGATACCCTCACGATGCCCCATTGTCCTATCCAAACGTATAGTGAGTCTCTTCAGTTGAAAAGTACCATTTTCAGCAAATTCTTAGTTTCCTTTGTTTGGATTCAAACACAGGTGAAGGTCTGACGCACCTGCCTGTGTCGATGGCTGTGTGCATGTACTTTATGCATTTTCCATGTGGAAGAAAGTATCTCCCCCACTACAATCTCTAACTATTAACACATAGGAAACATACTGTCTTTTGTATGCTTATATTTTATCAACCCATTTTGCTGGACTGCCTTTCTAATTCTGAGAATTTTTAAGCTGAATGTCATGAGTTTTCAAAATACAAAGGTACGGCAAACTTCAAGCAGAATTTCATATTTGTGTTTCATTTCTTATTGCAATGGCTGGAACTTCCAGGAAACAGCCAAGTAAAAGATACATAGTGATTGGTTTTCATGGGAATGACAGTGACGTCTGCTGTGTGATGTGGCAAGTTTAGATAAATATGTATCCTGTTGAGGGATTACACTTCAGTTTTTAGTTTCCTCATTTTTTAAATGGCGGTTGAATTTTATCAAACAATACATCTTCCTAAAATCCAATTAAAGAGTATTTTTTTCTTATTAAACCTACTGACGTGATGTTGTTGCCAATCCCTTTCTTATTATTATACAATTTCTGCTGCCATGAAATGTACCCCACTGGATCCTGGCAGATGTTATCGCTACCATACTGTCACATTTTCATTAATACTTTCAGGATTTTTGCAGCCACTTTTACAACTGAGATCTTGTAGTAATTTATTTGCTTGTCCAAGTAATTTATTTGCTTCTCTTTTTTTCCTGTTTTTGAGAAACATTGGTAAAATGGGTAGCCGACTTTATAATCTACACCAGCATATTACCATTTTCTATGTTCCGAAACAAGCTCCGTGTCAGGAGAAGATTCTCCTTGGAGTCTGGAGACCTGACAGGTGTCACCCGCAGAGCCCCCCGCAAGGGACGCAGGTGGAGGGGCCGTGGCAGTGAGGTCCATGAGCTCGCGGCCGTCACAGGAGGCAGGAGACTGTGGGCTGTGACCAGGCTGCCCCACCTTGATCCAAGTTGAATAGCTCATTATGTCCCCAAAACAGTTCAACTAATCATAAAAAAAAAAAAAAAATTACTGATATTGACCAGGAGTGTTTCCACCTGATATGTTTATTTTTTTCTGACTATGGGTGGGGTGTTTTTTCTTTTAAATCAATTTATTTGTTTCTAAAACTATGAATGTCTGTCTTTATTTTTTATCAATTTCCTTAGTTTTGTCTAACTCCCTAATGCCTTGATTTGAAAGCGGTTTACGCTGTGCCCGTAGAGACATCATCGTCATTTTGGGGCTTAGGTTTGCCAAGCGGTACCACGGGCCGCAACCTTTCCCTTCTAATATGCGCACATCGTGTTCGGTTATTTCATAAAAGGTTTATTTTTGTCGTGCTGATTTCTGTCTCATTCATTTATTTTTCAGTGGTCTTTCAATTTCATGGGGGCTGGGTGCCTCTTTACAGTTGACCTTGAATCGCCGAGTTCGCTGCACTGGGGCCTGCAGGTGGACTGTGCTCCATCACTCTGCGGTTTCTTGAATGTGCTCCTGGTCCTATTGCTTACCCTGTTTCCTTCAATTTTCATTATGAAAACTTCCAACAGTAATATCATAGAGAACAGTGTGATGACCCCCACATCGCCAGCACCCCTTCCACAAGCAGTGGCTGCCGGCCGGGCGTGCTCGGGCTCACACTCCCACCCCCAGTTCCCCACTCCAGCTCCGCTCACGAGCTGCAGTAGGTTCTTTCTCCCCTAGGAGGGTTCTTTCCAAAGCATAAGCATGGAACTCTTGTTACACCTACCAATGAACCAAATTAACGATAACTCCTTAGAACTGTTGAATACCTGGTCAGTGCTCAGATTCTCCAGTTGTCTCACAATTGTTTGGTTTGGTTTGTTCAAACCAGGATCACGTGAAGTTTGCATGTGTTACTGGGAATGTCTCTTATGACTCTTCTTTAAAAAAAAAAAATAAGGTTGGGTGCATTCAGATACAATTCACATACAGTGGAATTCACTCTTCTCCACAACTGCCGCCGTGTAACCACGCCCATAGTCAGACAACTGACCACAACCCCACAAGGTGCCGTCTGTCCCTCTGTAGTCAGTACCCCTCTCCCACCCCCAATCCCTGGAAATGGCTGATGTGGTTTGGGTCTCACAGTTCCACTTTCCCTAGAATGTCCTGAAAAGGGAGTCATATCCAACACAAATGTTTGATTCCGCACTCTCCCTTAGCATAATGTTTTTGGGATTAGGTCACGTTGCTGCCATGCACCAGAGGTCCGTTCCTGTCACAGTCCATTGTTGGGACGTGCCCAAGTTTGTTGATCCATTCAACAGGTAATGGGTATCTGGCCTGTCCCCAAGTTTGCTGCTCATCAAGAAAGCCAGTATAAGCACTTGTGTATAGGTTTTTGTGTGGACGTGCCTCTGTTTTTCTTGGATAAATACCCAGCAATGAGATCTCGATAATATGACGTGGGTGTGTTTACAAGAATCTGCCAAACTGATTTCCAAAGAGATCCTATCATGTTGCATTCCCACCAGCAAGTTATGAACGTTTCAGCTGCCCCACATCTTCACGGGTACGTGGCCCTGCCGGTGTAGGGTTTAATCCACAGCTGTTCTAATATGAAGGGGGGAGTCTCATTATGGATTTCCCCTGCATCTAATGGTAGAGAACACTGAGCGTATTGTCACGTGCTCAACTGCCATCCATGTATCTTTGCTGGTGATGGGTCTGGTCACATATTTCGCCCATTTTCTCATTCTTGACTGTTAAGAGATGTTTGTATATTCTAGATATCAATTCTTTATCAGATATATGTTTTGCGAACATATTGTGGGCTGTGACCGGACTGCCCCACCTTGTGACTTTTCTTTTCATTTTATTAAAAGTCCTTTCGAAAAACAACATTTAATTTTGATGAAGTACAATGTATCAAATACATTTTCTTTTATGGTTCAGGCTTTTGGTGTCATATCTAAGAAATCTTTCCCTAATTTAAGGTTAAAATTTTTTCTTTTATGTATTCTTTCAGAAGTTCTAGGGTTTTTTGTTTTATAATAAGGCCTATAATCTATTTTCAGTTAATTTTTCTATATGATGCAAGGTATTGGTTAGGGTCTACTTGTTTATTTTAAAGATGAATTGTTCCTAAACCATTTATTGGAAAGGCAAGTTTTCTCTATTAAATGCCTTTGCAGCTTTGTCAAAAACAAATTAACCATATATGTGCGTGTCTCTTTCTGGAAGGTCTATTACTATGTTCTATTGATCTTTGTTCCTATGGGTTTGCCAATTATATATCTCCTCCATTCCTGGAGATTTATCATAGGCATTCAAATCAGTTATGTATGATTCCTCCGCATCTTTTTTCAGAACTACTATGGCTATTCTCTTTTCTTCAGCTTTCCAGATAGATTCAGCTTGTCAATTTCAATAAACTGGCATTTTGTTTAGAATTACATAGATTATAAGATCAATTTGGAGAGAACCAATATCTTAACATTATGGAGTCTTCCCACCCATTAATACAAAATATTGCTCCATTTATTAATGTCCTTGATTTCTCCAATCAATGTTTTGTAGTTTTCAGGACATATGCTTTGTTAGGTTAACCTGTAAATGTTTCATGGTTTGAGTGCTTTAATGATACTGCTATTTTATTTTAATTTCCAGTTGTTCATCACCAGTAATATAGGAATACAATGGAATTTTCACACTGAGCTTGTGTCCTGCAACTTGCTAACCTCACCTACGAGAACTAGTGGCTTGTAGTAGACTCTTTGAGATAGTCCCTATGGTAATCTTTTTGTCTGTATATTGTCTGCACTTTGTATGCTTTCCAAAGTTTTCTTTTTGCCTTATTGAGTTGGTTAGGACTTCTGGTAAAATTTCACGTAGGAATGGGGAGAGCACAGACTCTTGCCTGTTCTCCATCCCAGAGAAAAAACATCAGGCATTCACTGCTAAATACAACATTAGTTGGGCCTCTTTAAAAGACGTCCTTTCTTAGTTGAGGACATGCCCTTTAATTCCTAGTTGTCTTTGGGCTCCTGGGGGGCTCAGTCGGTGAAGTGTCTGCCTTCAGCTCAGGTCATGATCCCAGGGTCCTGGGAGGGAGTCCTGTGTCCTGCTCCCTGCTCAGCGGGGAGCCTGCTTCTCCCTCTGCCTCTGCCGCTCCCCCTGCTCGTGCTCTCTTTCTCTCTCTCAAGTAAATAAATCTTTAAAAAATAATTCCTAGTTGACTTAGAGCTTCATTTGTTGTTATTTTTTTAAATCTGAATAGATGGTGAGTTCGACAAATGCCTTTTCTGCATCTATTGAAATGATCATGTTGCTTTTCTTCTTTATCCTTTTGATAAAGTAAATAACATTGATTTGCTAACGTGGAACCAGCACTGATTTCCTAGAAAAAGCCTTGCTTGGTCATGATGTATTATCAGTTTCATGTATTGCTAATACCACGTTGAGGACATCTGCATCTCTGCTTATGAAGTATGTTGGTCTGTAGTTGTCTCTCTTCGCACTATTTGGTGTCCGAATCAGGGGAGTGCTGAATAAACAAACAAACATGGGCCAGTGTTATTCCTGCTTTTATTTTCAAACAAGTTTGCTTAAATTTGGTATCATTTCTTCCTTAAACATGTGGTAGAACTCCACGGAAGCTGTCTGGGTCTGGCATGTTCTCTCTGGGAAGGACTGAAATTATGAATTTAATGTTTTTAATACGTAGAGTGCTCTCGTGTTTTCTACTTCTCGAGTGAGCACAGGTAGCTGCAACTCAGGAAGAATTTGTCTCTTTCATCGAAGCCATTGAGTTTATTGTCATGAAGTAGCTTATAATATTTTCCTGTTTGATTTTTACGGTAAGATCCATAGTGACATTCCTCTTCTGATTCCTGATGTTAATAATTGGTGTTGTCCCTCTTTTTTTCTTTTTTATTCTTCTTTTTTTCTAGGTAAGCTCTACGCCCTGCGTGGAGCCCAATGCAGGGTTTGAACTCACAACCCTGAGATCAAGACCTGAACAGAGATCAAGAGTCACGCTGAACCGACTGAGCCACCCAGGTGCCCCTCTCTTTTTCTCTTATTCTCTATAACCAGGGGTTTGTCAGTCGTCCTAACCATTCAATCAAATCAAGCAAGCAAGCAAGCAAGCAATTGGTTTCACTGATTTTCTTTATATTTTTCTGTTTTTTATTTCTGCTCTTGTCAATACTATTTCCTTCCTCTGCTAGTTTCAGGTTAATTAACTTTCACTCTTTTCTAGATTTTTAAGGTGGAAGCTTAGATCATTGATTTCAGACCTTTCTTCTTATTTTCTTGATTTTTCTTTTTTTTTTTTTTTTTTTTTTTTGATGAGAATATTTAAGATCTGGTCTCTTAGCAACTTTAAAGCATTTAATGCAGTGTTCTTGACTATAGTCACCAGGCGGTACATCAGATCCCCAGAAGGTATTTGTCTTCTCACTGCAAGCTTGTACACTTTGACCAACATCTGCCCAAGCCCCCACGCCTAACTCTGGTGACCCCCAGTTTACTCTGCTTCTCTGAGTCCAGCTTGTTTAGATTCCACATGGAAGTGAGATCATACAGTATTTGTCTTTCTCCATCTGACTCCTCTCAACATAATGCCCTCAAGGTCCACCGTGTGGTCAGAAATGACAGAATCTCTTTCTTTCTCATGGCTGACCATATGTCCCACAGGCTTATCCATTAGTCCCTGGGATTAAAAGACAGACACGTAGGTTGCTTCCACATCTTGGCTACTGTGAATAATACTGCAGTAAACACGGGAGCGCAGGTATCCCCTCACGATCCTGATTTCAATTCATTTGAATACATACCCAGAAGTGGGATGGCCAGATCGTAGGGCCGTGCTACCTTTAATTTTAGGGTTAACCTCTGTACTGTTTTCCTCCGTGGCTGCACCAATTGACATGCCCACCAAGAGTGCGAAAGTGTTTCCTTTCCTCCACACCCTCACCAATACGTAGATCTTGTCTTTCCGATAATAGTCATTCTGGCAGGTGTGAGGTGACGTCTCATTGTGGTTTTGGTTTGCATGTCCCTGATGACCAGTGACACTGAGCATCTTTTCATGTGTCTGTTGGCCATCTGGATGTCTTCTTTGGAAAAAAATGTCTATTTAGTTCTTCTGCACACTTTTTTAAAGATTTTATTTATTGGACAGAGAGAGGCACAGCAAGAGAGGGAACACAAGCAGGGGGAGTGGGAGAGGGAGAAGCAGGCTTCCCGCCAAGCAGGGAGCCCAACGCGGGGCTCGATCCCAGGACCCTGGGATCATGACCTGACCTGAAGGCAGACGCTTAACGACTGAGCCACCGAGGTGCCCCCTCTGCACATTTTTTAAATGGATTGCTTGTTGTCACTGAGTTGTAGGCGTTCTTTGTATATTTTGGACCTTAACCCCTTAACAGAGGTATGATTTTCAAATATTTGCTCCCATTCCATAGGTTGCTTTTTCATTTTCTTCATTGTTTCTTTTGCTGTGCAGAATCTTTTAAGTTTGATGTAGTCTCACTTTTTAATTTTTGATTTTGTTGCTTGTGCTTTTGGTGTCATATCCAACCTTGTTGTCAAGACCAATATCAAGGAGTTTTTTCTTTGTTTTCTTTAAGGGGTCTTACAGTGTCAGGTCTCATGCTTAAGTCTTCCTAATTTTGGTAAGTATTGTGAGATAGGGATCTAATTTTACCTTTTTTATTGAAGTATTGTTGACACACATTAGAATAGTTTCAGATGTATGACATAGTAATTCAACATTTATATATTAGGAAATTTCATTTTTCTGCATGTGGTTATCCAATTTTCCCAGCACTATTTATTGAAGAGACTATCCTTTCCTCACTGAATATTCTTGGCTCCCTTTTCAAATATTGGCTTACCATATATGCAGGAGTTCATTTTTGGGCTCTCTAGTCTGTTTCATTGGTCTATGTGTCTGTTTTTATGCCAGTACCATGCTGTTTTGATTACTGTAGTTTTGTATTATAGTTTGAAGTCAGGACATGTGATGCCTCTGGCTTTGATCTTTTCTTTCTCAGGATTGCGTTGGCTATTCAGGGTCTTCTGTGGTTCCATAAATATTTTAGGATTTTTTCTATTTCTGTGGAAAATGCCATTGTAATTTTGATAGGGATGGCATTCAGTCTATATATGGCTTTGGGTAGTATGGATATTTTAACAGTATTAATTCTTCTGATCCATGAACACAGACAAATGTTTTTCCATGCCTTTCAATAGTTAACCTGAGCTTTAAACAAAAGACAAGGCAAAACTGACAGGCAAGATAACAGGGGGCTGGGGCATGGGTGCAGAGGCAGAAGAGAAGCAACGTTCACTGTAGACAAAGTGGAATTTGAGGTGAAAACTTGGGTGTGACAAAGCCGATCCGTTGCTGATCTGAGAACATCTTTTCCTTGCTTATGCATGTGTATGACTTCCCTGTTGGCATACGTTTCTTCGATCACAGACTTTTGTCCTCATAATTCTCTAAAGCTTCCCCACCAACTAATGACATCTGGTGCTGAGGAATGATGTGAAACGACACCCATTCTGTTCAAGCCGTGCCTCTCCCTCTCCTGCAATTTATCAGGACATAGTGAGCAAGATACACGGTGTGGCCACATGTCACGCTCCTGCCTCACTAAGTCTTCCACGGAGGTCCGATACAAATAGATGCCTTGTTTGCTTTCTACTTCGCATATTACCTCCTCTCATTATTCTCGTCCCTCGTTGTCCCAGACACGCGTGCTTGAGACTTTTCCTATGCTGTCTTCCGTCATTACCTCCAGAATCAGCTCTCGTCTTTAATGACTTTAATTGCCAGTGTTCAAAAGTTCCCTTGCATTCTTTTCTCATGTCCGACTATCTTTCTGCACGACTTTGCAACTTGGCACTTTTGATCTTATCTTTTGCTGCTTTTCTATAACATACTTTTTTTTTTCCTACTAAGACCAGAAGTTGATTTATCCAACATATTGACAAGTTCCTGTGCAAGAACCTGTTTCTAAGTTTGTTTTTCTTGCATGCCTTGTGAGGAAATGAATCTTTCATGAAGCAGAGTATGTTCGGTCTCCCCACCTCATCTTCCACTGGCATGCTTGCTCTCTCGCTCTCTCTCTCTCTCTCTCTCTCTCTCTCACTGGTCATCTTTGAATGAGGTGGGTTTGTTTTTTCTCCCAAAAAGATGTTGGTAGAATCAGGTTCTTTGATCTTAAGCTGAAGGGCAATGTTATACAGACAACTTTTAGGCCAATCTCCATGTTCCACTAAACTCTTATTTCATGCATCTTTACTGGACAGAGGCTGAATTAATTATCTTCCCCTTCCCACTGCGTGATACTCTGAATCTAAGTCATTTTATTTCTGAGCAGCTGCAGGGGCTCTGAGTTCTCATTTTTACAAGTACAGTACAGAGCCTCCTTAGGAAGCATGATTTCCATGCAGCCCTGTCTCCTCTTCCACTTGCTATTATCCCCATGTCCTAAGATGTGGTGCCACGCCTCTCCTCCCTGGGAAGACGGGCTCCCAGTGCTGCATGGGAGAAAGGGGATGTCAGTGGAGGAGATCAAGCAAAGAGGCTGCCCTAAGTGTGGAGGAGCTCCTCAGGAGGACAGCTTCCGTGCTGGTGGCACGCTGCCTCTCCTCCCCAGCAGTCTTGCCTTGAATCAGTTTCCGAGGTCTGGAAATGAGTGAGTCCTGGCTTATTTCTCAATTCAACCCATTCATACTGTAATTAGGGATAATTCCTTAAAAAGCCGCTAAATTATTCATTAGAGACTTAAGTTTCTAGTACAGCTGTAACTTTGCATATTTTTAAATGCTTGGATTTACTTCTCAATGAGAAAAGGCTCTGTATTCTCTGTGTCTGCTCTGCTTCTCTTCACTGAAGGAACCATGGATCCTGAGCCAAGGAAGGATGGAAAATTCCGCAACACTCTTTAAAGAGCTTGGGGCGTACCCACCACACAGTTCCAGTGGGGTAATGGGGCTCATCTTGCAGAGCCTGGTCCACTTGCTGCCCCATCCCTGCCCCTCCCCGTCTACTTCTGCGGTGCGGCCACACTCAACCATGTGTTATGACCCGACACCACATTTCTCATGTGTTTGTGTCTTGGGCCATTCCACTCCCTTCATTTGGAATTCCATTCCCCTCTTCCTGCCCTGTTAAAGTTCTGCTAAATCTTGGAGATGTGTTTCAGGTGGTATCACCCCCCCTCCCCTGGGGAGGATCCATGTTGTGTGATTTTATCTGCTGACTTGCCTGTTCCCCACTGGAGCATGACCTCCTTGCATGGCTGGCGGGGGGGAGGGGTCCAGTGAATGAAGGCAAGAATATGATATTAACCATCTGCTTCCACGATTAAAGGTGGCCAATGAGCTTTTCTCAGATGCACATATGATGGCAGATCATCACTATTACGGTCAACATGAGTCTAGTATAGACCAAAATGAAGTTAAGTCCTTTATAATACCTCCTAGACTTTAGATGACTTATCCAAATTCACAGCTGTGCTAATATTACAGGAGACCCTGTTGCTGCGCAGTCAGTTAACCAACAATGTATCGGGTTGTGCGATATTAACATGAGTCTCAGAGGTCACCAAGGCCGGCATCTCTACCTGTTACAACCTCTAATTCAGTTCAACAAACAACATGCTTATTCAAACAAAGCTGCTATCTAGTGTCGTTTCAGTGGAGCTCATGGTGTATATTGACATTGCACTGCAGACAAAACAACTCTGCGTATAAAACATTACTTCAAAAATGATTATTACACTAAACTACTATCTATCCAGGAAAGGAAAATGAGCTTCGCTCACTAAGACCTATTTAAAATGAGGGTCTTTGACTCATTCTTCTGGTTCTTTTGGAGTTCTAATAGTGTGTCTTTGACGAATTGAAAACAGATCAATAAAATATATCTATGATATGAGGCTATTTACTTATGAATATAACAATTTGTAACAAGTTTGATCAACTTAAAATACAACTCTATAACATATTTATACATGATATATTAATAGAAGATATGCAATATGTTTTACATTTAAAATGTATAACTATATAATGAAAATTAAATATAATATCTAAATTTATTGATTTATAATAGGATGTAAAATTTAATAGCAATTTTAGAGAGAGAGAGAGAGAAAGCATGTGTGGGTGAGTAGGGTGGGAGGGTGGGAGAGGGGCAGAGAGAGAGGGAGAATCTTATACAGTTTCCATGTCCAGCATGGAGGCTGACATGGGGCTCGACCTTATGACCCTGAGATCATTAACTGAGCTGAAATCAAGAGTTGGGTGCTCAAGCATGTGGGCTGCCCAGGCACCCCTTAATAATTACTTTTAACAATACTCTGAAAACTGACATATAGAATGTTTCATTGCATTTTCATTTTCTTGTTAACTATGCTGAAACTGCAATGATGTTATCTTCTTTTTTAGCTGACCTGGAGCTGACCTCACCTCCTGCAGTTGCCAGCTCCCCTCCCCGCTTCTCTGCTAAGCAGTCAGTAACATACAGACAACCCCCTGCATATGTTCTTTGCACACAGGATATTTAACACATGCTTTCCAGAATAGGAATTCCTAAAACTTCTGAAATTTATCAAAAAATCAAAATCTTCACAAAGAGTTTGGAAACTCCCATCTTGAACACATGCATTTAACTGTTATTAAATTACCTCTGGGGGCAGACACATTTCTCCCCAAAAGATAAGTAAAACTATAAGTGTTATTTTCTTATGGGTTATAAAAAAAAAAAAAAAACTCAGGGAAAAATAAAAGCAGAGATTTAACAGAGGGTAGACCAGGTCAGAATGGTTATTCTATTATCAACCACGTTAGTAAGAAATACTTTGTCCTTTAAAATGGAGTAGTCAAAAGTCAAAGGTACAACAAACATAAATATGCTTTGAATAAAGTATGAGATGTTTGCCACACAAAAAACAATATCCATCTGAGAGAAAAGCTGTAAGTTGCCATAAGCTTCTTCAACTAGGTATTCAGCACATTCATAGTACGGGTTTTCTAAGAAGAGGAGTAGCTATACTGAGAAATGTCTCTATGATACTCAAGGGTGGTACGCAAGCCAGCTAAAGCCATGGAATTCTTACATAATACATGCAATCTGGTCATCTTTCATGGTCATTAAATAGGCAACACGATCATCTTAGTGTAAAAAGTTCATAAATGTATGTATGATACGCATTCAGATTTTAATAACTCAGTAATGCACAATTACAGGGACAGAAGGCAAGTTTCAGTCAAGAATCATGAAAGCCTGTGAAAAACACAATAGTTGAGTTGTTCTTCCTGACTTATTACTAAACAAGATCTGTAGCAGATTAAAAATGCGTAAGGTAGGCAAAGAGAGAAGAAAATAAATGTATCTCCTAAACCAGCACTGCACTATCCACAGGAACATGTCCTTATTACAAAATTTTAGAGACACACATTGAGAAAAGCTTGATAGGTAGGAAATTACAGGAAGATAATGTAATTCTGAAGTCATAAAATATTCCATAATGGAAGGCGTTGCAAGATAATCTTGGCATGGACAATGCTTGCTTTTATAATATGATCTATGTTAAGGTGATTTTAAAAATCAATTTAAAAATTCATAAGATGATTTTATTCTTCTGTTGCTATATAGGTTATTATACAATCTTTCATCCAGAGATAATTTCATGGGACTCTGTTCCAGGACAAATGTTCTTTCAGGCCACTAGGCTCCAAAGATAGAACAAAATCCATCTTCCAAACAGTACATTTTTATAGGCCCTTCCCAATATCACCCCCAGCATGCAGGCAAAACTCACAAACATCTTACAAGTGCCCCTGTCCTGCAGACCAGGGAGCTCTGCTACAGGCACCTCGCCCCACACGAGTAATGTGGGCAGTGACTTGCCTCGTCAGTTAGTGCTCCCGTTAAGAGCTGTCAGCAGAAGATTTAGTCCAATTCTAAAAATGGAGCACCGAAAAATAGGATTCTATCAAAATCCCCTAACCATACCTTCATCTGAAAAACAGATCCCACAGTCTAAAAACACAATGAATGAGCTATTCAACATCCAATTTCTTTATAAAAAGGAATCACGCTCATGAAAAAAATTAGAACTTGAAATAATCATTTCATTAAAACGACAAATACAGTTTCCATACCTAAAACTAACCGATGAACTAAAGCAGAAACAAAAAATAATATATATTTGGGGCACCAACCTGGTATTGGCTGAGGTGCTAACAGCACAGTGGGAAGAGGCCGGGAGGCAGGAGCTGGTCTGGACAGAGACAGAGCGACTTGATTTGCCAACAAATGAGGCTTTTCATGGCCATGGAACAACCTTGACTCTTCAGGATATATCCACGTTGAGTCCAGAGAAAAGGAATTATTAAAAAAGATCTGTCCAAAAATAAAGCAAGCATCACATTTAAGACAAGGCACATGGTAAAAGCTAAACACTGCTGTAACATATTTTTCTTTCTTACATTGATCAAATATTGGGGATTCTACAAGTGAGGACTCTGTAGAAGCATCATTCTAAAACCTAAAGATCCACGGTGCTCTGACATCAATCCCCTTCGAGATAAAGTCTCCAAGGCTGGTCTTCCACCATCAACTTGGTTAATTCAGCCTAGCAGCCACTTCACAGATTGAAGAATAACCCCAGTGAGGTAAATAGTGTGTTGTAGAAAAGTTACCGTACCACTCGCCTTTAGTTTCCAAGCAAACACAGTGTGGCCTTTAAATTTGAATTCAAAAGCTAAGATAAACCATCAGAAAGATGAAAGCAATAACAGCAAGAAAAACCTGCTCATAAAATTTATACTTAAATCATGTAATGTTTAAGACTAGAGTTTGATAGGGGCGCCTGGGTGGCACAGCGGTTAAGCGTCTGCCTTCGGCTCAGGGCGTGATCCCGGCGTTCTGGGATCGAGCCCCACATCAGGCTCCTCTGCTATGAGCCTGCTTCTTCCTCTCCCACTCCCCCTGCTTGTGTTCCCTCTCTCGCTGGCTGTCTCTATCTCTGTCAAATAAATAAATAAAATCTTAAAAAAAAAAAAGACTAGAGTTTGATCAATGCTTACAGATCTAAAAACTAAAAAAATTTTAAAGTGGATTCTGATTCAGAAGTAGAAATTTTATATTATTCTACGGAATCCAAATTTTCCAGTTGAAACAAAATGACTCCCCACCTCGGCTGGTGTTTTTGAACAGATTGATCTTATTCTGACAAGGTTTATCTCTAGATCTAGATATTACAGTTAGAACACACACAATGTTTTCTGCTGGTATGGAAATACCCAGCAAATTCATAATTAAAGGTCCATTTATCTAATTAAACTATTTGCATTTTACCTTACAATTAGGTATCCTTTTGTCTATCCAACTTTTCCCAACAGGAGGTGGAAGAGCAGATGGACAGACGTGTGGGAAAATGGGCACCAACTCCACAGTGGAAGAGGGGGACAGTCCTATGGATGGAGAATGGCCACCGCACAGCCACTGAAACCCAAGAAAAGATAAAGGAGTGCTCATTAGCCTAAACAGATCAACTACTTTGTACCACAAGATCCCATGATAGCTGCTTTGAGAAAATAATTTAAAAATGTATGTATTCAATTAAGAGAGAAATTCCTCCTTTCAACAGTGAAAAAAACATGAATATTCACAAATTTTAAAAATGTATAAAAGTTTTCATATTTGAATCATCACAAAGCATCACCAACATTGCATTCTTCAATACTTCAAAAGAATTTCTAAGCACAAAGCCATGAGAATATAGTAAGAAATTGGTTTCTGCCCTGAGATAATGAGAAACCACAATGGAAAGATGAAATGCTGGGTATTCCTTTTATAATTTTGGAATTATTTTCACAAGCAAGCAGGCAGCTATATTTTATGATAATCCTTTCAATACAACATTTTGTATTAATTACACTTACCATTTAAAAACCAACACAACTAATATTTTCAAAATAAAATTAGCTCAGGGGCTAGGATTCAAAGTTTCCCGAGGTTCACAAAGGCAAATACATTCCAAGGCAAAGAAATTGTAAGTGAGCTTATCACACAACTGAAGATCCCCATGCACAGAATAAAATTGCAAACACTGCAAGGGGACAGACAATTTAGGATACAGTCTCCCTAATTCAAATAACTGAGTCTTCATCAGTGAAGAACTAATAAAATCATTGTTCAATGGTATGGAACACTTTGATATCTATTTGTTTTAAAATCATAAAAGCATCTTTGATTTTCCTGTTAATGTGAAAATATTCTTCTGCTTCTAAATATTGTCATTTAACTGAAAATATGTAGCACGAAAATATTTAAGAGATAAGTTTTTTTTATTTTTCTTTTTAAATTACACACACACACACACACACACACACACACTAATGCAGTGTTCTCTACAGAAAAAAAATGCAGTTCCTTGACATTATATACCTCTAGTGGTAGGACTCTGATATAACAACCCTTTCAAAACATCGAAAAAGCTACCAACGTTTATTCAATAAAACCCAATATGAACTGCATCACACACCGAAATGTGATATCCAGTACCGCATATGTGATGTATCATTAAGTCTAAAGATCAATTTAGGAGGAGTTTAACAACATCTTTTAGAAAAGCTCATAAGATAATATTGGAATTAAATTAATTAAATGATGTATTCTAACACACCACTCATTTGAATATGCTAATGAGGACAATCTTTGGAATAAAATACATGTTATTCCCTGATTTAAATGCATCTGCATAGTTAGATAGCAAACAATGGATCTTGTCAAAACCAGCCTGCCCTGCTCTGTTGCACCATTAATCAAAGGTACAATCACTTTTTCTTTTTAATTCCACGTTTTAAACCCCAAACTCTTCTAGAGTGCAATATGGCATTAGCTAATTTGGTGGACTCAGGCTGACCTAGGGTGGGAGGGGAAATCACCGGCAATATTTCTCAATATTAAAGGCAGGATTTCCTTGCCGGCTTCCATTGGTTTGAATTCTTTTAAGCATTGTCCTGAGTCTATTTTCAAAAAAAAAAAAAAACCCAGATCAGAATCAGAAATAGCTATTGATTCCCAGCTTGCTTTTCAAGTCTGGCAGAGACTGTAAAAGTATTAACTTCTCTGCGATAAGTCAGCCACGGTACGCCGCTGCAACGCTGGGCTCCAGCGGCCGCTACTTCAGCACCGCTCTCTGGACAGCGACCCCGGCCCAGGCGAAAGTTGTGGCCAGGGCGGTCCCAACTCTGGCCTTGGGGCGAGGGCTCCCCAGCGCCGGGCCGAGGGACCGCGAGGACGTGCCGCGAAAACTGCCGAGAGGCAGAACGGGACGTCGAAGCATGAACTTTGTTGCCGATGCATGGCTGCCAGGCTGCACCCTGATGGCTTGGGGAGCCGAGGACCACCGCGGGGAGGGAAGGGCGCGAGCCGCAGGGCCAGGGCCGCCCCGGGGCCAGGCGAGGGCCGCGCCCAGGGTGCGGAGGGGAGCAGCCGGCGACCCCCGGATTCCGGGGTCGGGGGCCGGGGACACGTTACCTGCCCGTGGAGCAAGGGATAGTGGTGCACGGCGGCGGCGGCGTGGTCTGGCGCAGAGGGCAGCGGCAGCAGCGGCAGCAGGGGCTCTCCGGGGGCTTGCCAGCCGGGCAGCCCCGGGAGCAGCGGGCCGGCGGGGGGCTGCGCAGAGGCGAGCAGCACGGGCGGGGGCGCGACCCCGGCGCCCAGCCGGAGCAGCCCGGCCGAGCCGGGAACCATCCAAACCCAGGGCGGCGGCGGCGGCGGCGGGTCTGCATTCATCGGCCAGAGGAGAGGCTGCCGCCGCCGGGGCTGCTGCTGCAGCTGCCGCCGCCGCCGCTGGAGCCTGGCGCCCACCAGCATCCTGCATCCCCGCGCGGGCGGCGGCGGCGGGGGCGGCGGGGGCGGCGGGCGCCCGAGGTGCGGGCCGGCGGCGGCGCGGGCTCCGGAGCCAACTCACTTGGTTCCGCGGCGCGGCCACTCGCTCCGCCCCTGCCCCGCGCGGGGAGCCCCTCCTCCCGCCCGCCGCCCGCCCCTCCGAGCGCGGCCGCCCGCGCCGCCGCCGCCCCCCGGGCCCGATCGGGCCCGCGCGCCCCCCGACTCCCGGCGGCGGCAGTCAGCGCCACCCCCTCTCCCGCGGCCGCCGGGCGCCCGCCGCCCCCCCAGACCCCCGCGGCGGCGCGGGCAGGAGGGCCGGGGGCGCGGGCGCGCGGGCCGGGATCTCGCGGATCGCGCCCCCGGCTCCGGTGCGGCGCGAGAGGCCGCCAGCTCGCGCGGACGGAGCGCACGGAGGGGCCGCGAGCTCGGTCGGACTCGGGAGAGGAATGCAAGCGCCGCGGCTAGCGGAGGCCAAGGCGGCGGCGCCGGAGCCGGGCACGTCCTGCCGCCGGGCGGGGCTGGGGGCGCGGGCTGGCGCTACGCCAGCCGCCCTCTGCCTGGCTTAAGCAGGGCCAGGGTCTCAGGGCCCCGAAGGGATGCTGGTTCCAGACCCGACGCCAGGCGGGCATCCATAGCCACTGGGGCGGGTAGATTTCTCTCTTGAGAAAATCTGCCCAGCACTTCCCTGAGCCGCCAGCAGGTCCTCTGCCACGGCAGCCCCTCTCCCAGGCCCCACTAGCTCCGTTGCAAGGCAGCAGGCAGGTCGCCTCTGGGCCTTTGCACAGGATGGCCCCATGATGGGACTGTGAGCTGGTCCTAGACTCTCTCAGGCTCAGGACTGTGCTCATCCTTTACCCACCTAAAGCGGCTTCTGCTGTGCACCCTTAGCTGCCTGCGACCGAGGACGGACCCCTTCTCCCAGGACCCTCACTCAGCCCAGAGCACAGCCCATGCCTGCGGAGCGAGCAGGTATAGCGCCGGTCACACGCAGTCACCGCCAGGCGGCGCGTCCCAGCCGCTCGGGCCCACCTCCTGCCGCAGACCCAAGTCCCTTGGAGCGCCTTCAGCTTCACCTCCGCGTGATCCTGGCCCCGCAACAGCAGCTCTGAGACCCAGCCCAGCCCTGAGCGATTCGTATGCCAATACGTTGCTTAGGTCGCTAAGCCGGAGAAGCCCAGCGGCAGTTAGCAGAGTCCGTGCTTCTTCTCAGCATTTAATGAAGGGGCTTCTTGACACCGAAAGCAGAAAAGTGGGGGGCGGAATTAGGGTGCATGCATTCAAGAGCATGTATGAAAAGCTCCCCCTGACCTGGAGGGACAGCATGCACCCACCCACCAACACCCACAGACACAGCTGGGACTCCCTAAACGAGTTTTCTCATCACCTCTGAGCTGGTGTGCTGACCACCCCCCGAGATCAGTTATAGCACCAGGGTGCTTTCAATTTGCTTCCAGCCTTGTGTGCTCATCCTAATTTGCTTAATTTCCTCCTGGCCTGGCATGATTTCTTGTAGATCCGGGCATATGCTAATTTACATAGCTGGCATCCCCTTACTTTCCTCCATGCAAACCAGTTTTCAATTAGCAAGTTTAGCTTTCTCTTTGATGCAAAAGTACTGGCAAGATTTTGTTTTTTCTCACCTAAAATCAGATAGCTCTGCAGATTAGAGGAGGCTGTTACTATTCAGCTTAAGCCCTGAATTCATGTGCATATATTTGTATGTGCATACACGGGGGATACCAGCCTCTTGATCTTGATGGTCACAGCCAGACTAGGGTTTCGGGGCAGGCATCCTCAGGCAGGCTAATGAGGACTTCTTAAAGGGTCCTGTTTGAATCAGAGTTTTTGCCCCTCCTTCATCACTTGGAGGCTGGTGATGGGAACGTTGGTGGCAGTGCACGGTTTGCATGTGCCTTTGGCGTAAACAGACGGCCACATGCACTGACTCCTAGCTCCTGCGAAGGCAGGTTTAGCCATCATCTGTGGGTGCTTCAGCGGGCACCCCAATCGTACACAGCACTGTCCTTGGAGTGGTTCTTCTAAAGTCAGCGTTTGCCACCTGGTGATATTTATTCCCTCCCTGGGCATTCCAGCGTCCTGAGTGCACAGTGCCTTGGGCAACTGCTCGACTCTGAATGAGAGCTGGAAAATCACAACTGTTCACTCCAATAACTTCAAAGTAGCCCGAACTCCTTTGCCATCTCCCGCCATGGGCTCCACTGTATTCGTTTATTATGGTGCTTTGAATTTTTTCCTGTACTGTGCTACATTCTAGTGACATGGCTTAGGACAACACAGATGCAGAATGATTTCCACTAATGAATTAATTGATATGATGGGGGACACAGGAGATGGGCTCATCTCCTACTTCTGGCTCTTACTTCAATCAGATTCATCTCAAGGTTCCCCCCACACTCTCCACTCAACCCTTAGACACTAATCCCAGTGGGGATTTAAAGGACTCTCTTGAAGCAGGAAGCCCTGCTCTTCTTGAGGACCAGAAATCAGGGCACCGCCCATCTGAGAGGGGAGGCTCTGGGCCAGGTAGACCAGCAGTACTGGGGTGCGAGTCTACTTACCTAGCAGTGCCCCTCCAGCAGGTCAGCCCTGGGCAGCACACATGGCTAGCCACCCCACAAATCAGGCCTGTTTTCTCGGTAAGAAGTTTTCTTTATAAAGGGTTTTATGCACAATTAAGGTCAAGTTCTTCTAACCAATAAAAACAGCCTTAAGTTTGTGTTGATCAGGGGGAAAACCAGCAGAAATTTCTAGTTAAGGTGAGACGGACAAGCAAGAGGAGATTCACACCACGAAAAAACATGTGAATTATTGACGTATGCTAATGAGTTCTGAATTGTTTATTACCTTTCAGGAAAAAATAATGTTGGGTGTTAGGGAGAGATCAATGAAATAAGATTTTGCAGGCTGTAAAAGGTTTTTCTTTTTCTTCCAAGTTATTTTACTCTGTTTTTCTAAGTAAAAGCTAATAGAATCCAAAAAAAATGAGACAGATGAGAGTACTCCCTTCCAGGCCCGCAGAGTTAAAATTAACAACCCCCAACAGGAGGGAGGTGGAGGGATGTCACCTCTGGCGGCGCCCGGCCCGCCCACCCACCCACACTGCCGCAACATCCTCCCAAACAGGCCCGGTGCCACCTCGTCCTTCCCTCCTGAACACTCAGCAGCTGTGACAGGACGAGGCCCTGGACGGAGGCCAGGAAAGCCGCCGCCACAGCGGGAGCCGGCGGCTCCGGGAGTAGCGGCTGGCAACGTGCTGCCTGACTCAGTGTGGGGTCAGAAGGAGAGGCTGCAGGAGTGGCTCCCAAGCTCTGGCGAACTGGAGAGTCTGTGCCGCTGAGCTCGCCTCTGGAGGCGAGGACTTCAGGGGCGACCGGCCGTGAGGACAGGGTGGCCCCAAGCACGATGACTCTGAGGTCTCGGTGGGACACCCGGAAAGATGCGCTCTGTCTCAGCTGGAAACTCGGCTGGGAGCTCGGGAGCGGAGTCGTGGGGTGCAGTACTGGGGTCGGCTCAGGAATGGAAGGTGACGCTGTCTACAGTCCCTGGGGTCAGGGATGGGCGTGAGGTCACCACAGGGGAGCACAGAGTGAGGAGGGAGAGGCTGCTCCCGGGGTCTCCTGTTGGGGAATGAAACTCCTAAAAGACGCAGAGAGGTAAACCAAAGCAGGCGGTGGCCTCGAGCCATCGCGGACGGGCAGGGGGGTGCGTGCTTGATAAAGGGTGCTGTTGCCAGCTTTACTGTAAATGCGTCATTCTAGAACACCCAGAAAACAGGAAAGCATAACGGATCAAACCCACTCAGAGAAAAAGAATGTGAACTTTTCCGTGACCGCCCTTCCGAGCATTTTGTCCTACTCATTTCTCTCTCTATAATGCGATCATGTATCTTGTATGGATATCACATAAAGTGCATCCTATAATATCGCATTTGTTTAAGATTTTTATTTATTTGTGAGAGTGCATGCATGAGAGAGAGAGAGCGAGCGCACGTGCACAGGCAGGGAGGGAGGGACAGAGGGAGAGGGAGAAGCAGACTCCCCGCTGAGCCAGGAGCCCAGAACCCCAGGATCATGACCTGAGCAGAAGGCAGACGCTTCATCAACTGAGCCACCCAGGTGCCCCTATAATATTGCATTTTATATTAAATTGTATCTTATAACAAAAGTTTTAATTCAGCTTGAGCTATATATAACTTTAAATCTTATTTTTCACTCAACTTTATAGCATGAGCATTTCTCCACATTATTAAAAATTCTTAGAGGAGCCCACTTATCAGCAGCAGAGCAAATCCCTCACTGAAGATGTTTAGGGGTCCAGGTGCCTGTGCCCTAATGAGAATTCAGTAGCCAATCGTGGGACAACAGGGGCATCCCCCTCGCCCTGTCACTCATTTTGTAGTTACAAAAATCTACTTACCTATCCATCCATCCATCCATCCATCCATCCATCCATCCGTTTATTCGTTCATCCTTGACATGTGTAATCCCAAATAATGGAGTGGGTAGAGGTGTGAGGAACAGAGGGAGACTGCTGTGAAACCAGAGCCCCAAGTTGCTGGAGGCTTGCTCCCTGGATTCTCAGGATAAGGTGAGAACCAGGCCCCTCTCCCGTGCCCACGGCCTCTGGGGATGCGTCCCCAGGTCCACACCAATACTGGATCATGACAGATGTGCGTCTGCGGGGTCAGCTCAGTTGAGGGGCCAAGGATGGCAGGACCCAATGCTCTTCTTTATTCCCTCTCTCGGCACCTTGGGAGACACTAGCAAGTGCCCAGTAAACAGAAGACCTGGGTTGGATACCCCATTCCTGAGCCCCACTGGACACCGAGATCTGTGGCATGACCATGGGACACAGCCAGGGCTTTGAAGGTCGTGTGCAAGCGGGGGGGGGGGGGGGGGCGCTGGCAGCCAGCCACATGCCAGATTAGTCTACCCAGAGGGGCAACTTCCTGCGATTCACACCAAGGCAGCCTGGGCATTGAGCTCTGCAGAATGACGGGGAGAGAGACAGCTGTCGCTCATAAGGTGACAGCACCGAACACGTGATTCTACAAAGCAGTAGGTCCAGGTCAGGGGGTGAAGGAGCTCCTACGCACTCCGGCTCTGCAGAGCAAAGGTGGGAGCAGGGGCTGGCCGTGCATTCTGAGGGCACACCACCCTCTCCCCTCCTTCTGCTCTTTAGGCAAGGATGACCTGAGAAGGCAGGGAGGTCAGAGACAGTGGGACTGGCGGGGCATTCCCATGATGGCTCCCAGCAGTGTTTGGGGGTCTCTCCTGCCCCCTGGGACTCCCAGCCCCTTCCTGTGCCCTCTGCCGCCCCACTGCCATCTGGCAGCCCCAGCTGCTGCGGGAGGGGCTGGGGGTCTTCAATCTTAGACTATGATTTACCAGCCACTTATGATGAGGAGGGAGGAAAAGACACAGGATGAGGCATTCTCACAAGCCATACAATTTATTGGCCTTATTCTTGGCACACATCTGGTGGCATGATTTGTGGGTTTTGGAGACACAGAATTGTTTGCACTTTCATGAGGAAGCCCGACCAAACAGCGAGAGAGCCACCTGATGCGTGCTCAGCAGACCCACGTTCCCGATTCTGACACAGACACCCGTACATAGGTATTGTTTTATTTTGTCCTGTCAAAGCATGTTGACCTCATACCAGGTGAAGCCCCTGGGTTAAGCCCGCTCTAATCTGTCCGACATGAAGTGCTCTTTGTCCAGAGTTCTTAATGAGGGAGGAAAAGGGGGTGGGAATTCCCAGAACCCACGTCCCTGCGGAGAGGCACGTTTGGCCGTCACTCAGCCTAATTGCGCTGTGGCCTTGCCGCATGCTGACTCGTAAGAGGGGCCGCGGTTGGGAAACATGTTACAACATTTCTGCTAATTGGAAATAACTCAGGAGGAGAAGCGGCGTGGTCTGACCTGGGAAGAACGTACAGTATCGAGTGCGTTTTTAACACAGTCTGACTGTTTGGGGGCATAACCGGGAGCACAAAGTAACGGGAGGTCAAGGGGAAGCCCCGCCGCGCCCCCTCCAAGCAGGTGAGAAGCTGGGGCAATTAGCGCGCCCGAGGCATCAGTCTCTCCCGGCAGGGTAATCAGCCTCCTCGGTGCCCGGCTTCCACTCGGCGGACTCCAGCCAGCTTCGAATTAGCACAGACTCCAAAGCACAGGGTCTGAATTCACAGCATAGCCCGAGCACGTTTCTTTAGAGGCCCCAGAACAGCGAGATTCCCGGGGAGCGGAGGGTCAGGCTGTTCCTGGTAGCTCAGCATCGGTCCACGAGGGCCCGACCTGACCAGAATTCTAAAGAGCAGCCGTGTGGGCTCCCTGCCGGCAGCGCCCAGCTTGCCCGGATGCCGGGCCCCGCGCAGGCCAGCGCTGCGGAGTGAGTGGAAGTGTGTACACAGGGCCCAGAGCACAGAAACGCAGCGTGGCGGTGGGTGTCTAGCGGACCCAGCAGTGCTGCAGCCACTCAGGTCGGGCTGTCGCGTCCATCCTTGGCCTCCGCCGTGACCCCACTCTTCCTCGTCTTCGGGAGAGTCTGGGCCCAGCAGCCTTTCTGCACAGTTTGGTTTCATCAAGCAGCTCCCATTCCCAAGAGGTGACAACTCTGAATTCAGAGACCATAATCCTTCAAATCCAAATTCTCTGTTCTCGATAATAAATTATATTTCAACAGGAAAAAAAAAACAACTGAGGAAAAGACTAAATGTGCTGTCTGCACCATTGCTTGTCTTAATATTTTTCACCTTGATAAAATATTCTTAGGGCAAGAAAAAGAATAGAATTTCATAGAAGATAATTTGAGTTTTTTATTATTTTTTTTTGCCCTGAACCGTTAACTTAAATAATTCTGTGCATTCAGCAAATTCTGCCACTTAACCTTTTCTCTGACTCTTCCAACTCATTAATAAATATATTGAAATATACTTGCTTTGGGACCAGTCTCTAGGGCACCCGACTTCTGACCCTTTTTCCAAGTTCAGGATTAGACAGGGCCGATATTTGGATTATTTAAAGAGGTGAGTGGTAAAATGGAGGCTCACACACGAACCCCCTGACCCTGAGAGACAGGCTTCCATAGGGGTGCTGGTAGAGGGACAGCTGGGCCATCGGGCTGCTAAGAGGCTGCTCCGGGAGCTTCTGGGGCTGCCCCAAGGTCAGGCGGGTGGGAGCGACTTAGCGGAGCGGCAGTCTTGCTGCCGAGCCGGCCCTCCCATAAGCTGTCCAGGGGGGCTGCAAGCCGGCGGCCCAAGGTCCCACCTCCAGTGCCCTGAGTAGGTCACAAAGATTCTGTTCCTCTGGGGTGTCCCCCTGGCCAACCGCTGACATCACCAGACCTCAGGCTTCTACGTGTGAGAGGGGTTTGGATGGAGTTGACAGCCTCCCACCGAGCGTGGCATCCCCCAAGCTCAGTCTGGGCCCCATGTGTCTAGGGGACTCTGGGACTTTGGACAGGTCCTGCCACCTCCCAGGGTCAGGCTCCCAAATGGAAGCCAGGGGCAAGTCACTCAACTTAGCAGGGCTCCTACGGAAGCAAAATGAGGAAGAGCTTATGGGGATGTTTGCCGGTGGCTGACAAAGCAGTCGGGCTCCCTTTCGCCGTCTGTCTGGGTCCAGCAGCACGGACACGGCTCCTCCCCTCCTTTGTCAAGGCTGCGTCCCCACGGCCCAGAACAGCACCTGGAACAGCGGCTCCGTGAGAAAAGATGCACGTCTTTGTCCATCCCAGCTGCTGCAACAACGCCAGAGCCAGGGGCTTATCAATAAAACTTTATTCCTTCCAGTTCTGGGAGGCAGAAAACAGAAGAAGGCAAACTACCTTCGAACTCTTACAAGGGCATCAACCCCATCTTGGGCCCCACCCTCACGACCTCAGCCCCTCCCAAATGCCTCATCCTCAAATGCTATCGCGCTGGGGGAAGGATTTCAGCATATAACTTTGGGAGGCCTGGGGACAGACGTTCAGACCGGAACAGCAGGTGCAAAACCCCCTACGCTCCACTCCAAAATCGAACGAAATGATCAAGGACTGCAAGCAGCTGCTGTCGTCAGAAGGACCTTCCCGCATGAGGGGGCGGTTGGGCAGCGGCCTCTCTGAACGCCCACCAGCAAAGCTGGCTCAGACATTCACCCGGCCTGAGTCCCTGGACTCAGGGGGCCCTGCCGCTGCACAGAGAAAAAGGCAAAATAGCAACAGTATCATAGAATAAAAAATAAAATAACCCTGAAGGAGGGAAGAGAGTGACGTGTCCCGGTCCCCCCGGCCCTTCATTTCAAGAGGAGAGCTCTTTACACGTGACCAGACACGGCTCCATGCATTCCAGAACCAAGCCCAGCCTGGGACCCAGGACCCTTGTAGACACTGCTGCAGCCTCGGCTTTGGGGGAGAGCAGGCCCCGTACACACGGGGCTCCCAAGCCCAGCCTCGGATCGCGGAGCTGCAGGAGCCCGGGTCCATCCCACCGAGTTCCTGCCGCTGCCCCCAAGGCAGGCCCTGCGCACCTGAGGCCCTGCTGACAGCCGAGTCGGGGCCAGGGTCCTGGTCCCTTGGCCCCCAGTCCAATGCTCTTTCTTCCATCAGCAAGATGAAGACCGATTACAGATGGACAGACTGGTCTGGGGAAGGAGAGCGCTATCCCACAGGAAACGTCCCAGCCCTGCCAGAGCTGGCCAAAGCCTGAGCGAGGGCAGGCCCCAGGGGCCCAGCTGCACAGGCTCGGGTATCTATTGAGGGGCTCCCTCCCTCCCTCGGCCTCTCACCCACTTGTTCTCTCTCTGACCAGTGTGACTGTTTGCATTTGCGGAAGGGAAGTATTCACATGATGTGACAGCCGCTGCATCAGCAATGCCGGCCATGAGTGGTGAGGTCAAAGGCTCTTGTAGCCCTTGCAACTTCTGCCCAGCGCCACCTGTGCAAACCCTCAGAGTTCCACAGGCCTCCTGGCGGGGGCGCAGGGGCTGGAGGTTCTCAGCCCGCCCCTAAGCAGCCCAGCAGCCCGCAGCAGAGTGAAGCAACGTGGCTTTCCTATTTTAATAATAGAACTGTGGGGGGCCAGGGTCCCCGCCCCCCACTTGATGTCTTGCTTAGCTCACCTCTGACACCTAGAGCACCTGTCCCAGGGTGAGGACAGTGGGGCGCAGTAGGTCAGGTAAGTTGCCTGAACCCCACTGTGGCCTTGCATCTCTCTAACCGTGCAAGTCCCCTGCTCCTAATTTCTCAGGACAGGAGAGAGGATTCCCTGCCCCTCAACTTGCACAGCCTCCAAAGGCAGCTCTCCCAGCCCTGTCCCAGCTCCACTTGCCGGCTGCTGCCGAGGACTCCTGCACAGCTCTGTCCCTGCCCATGGGCTCTGTCCAAGGGCCACCTGTCACCCCTCATGCTTCCCTGTGATGGATGGAAACACTGACCTCCTCATCCCTGGCTCCCAGCTCGTGGTCCTCACCCAGCAGCCCATGCGGGGCACTCACTGTGGGGGTGGGGCAGGTGCTGGTCGGTCCTGAGTCTCTGCACCTTCTTCCTGCTGTGGCCAGATTCTCTAGACTATAAGCTGCATACATCACCTTCTCAGAACCAGAACACAATCGGCACTCACATATGCACCTGCTGAATGAGGCTCTTAGAAACTCTATGCCATGAACAAAGTTTCTAGTATAAAACACTGAAAAAAAGCATGATTGAAACTTTTGAAAAATACAAGGCAGAATTGCTTAAAAAAAAAGAACAAGTAGAGGAAATCCCGAGAGGCCCAAAATGACAAGAAAACCCAAAATGGAGACGAGACAAAGCTGCAGCTGTCATCTAACCAGACGTTCACTGCTCGTTGGGACATCTGTGCCCCTTGTGCTGTGTCTGCAAAGGCCAGGTGGGGGTGGCGGGGACCCCAGGAGAGCGACATCCTCCGAGTGAACCACGAAGGGCATCCCGCAAGAGGAGGCAGAAACGTGCCCGCCATGCACCTGAAGCCCGCGGTCGGGAGGAAACGTGTCCCCTGGAAATTCATAACCACAGACTGTCCTCCTGCAGGCGTGGAGTCAGAATTCACACCACCCACGTGACGAAAGAACATCTGAAGTGGTCCGTGAAGGGCGGTGGCTGCAGGCACTGGCAGAGAGGACTGCAAACTCTGGAGGAAGGCCTTGCAAGTGCAGCCGGCGGAGATGAGTCCCAGAAGGAGAGCAGAGGCGCAGACCCGGAGCAGGAGGCAGGCGACCAAAGAAGTCATCACGACTGCGGTTCGGGGGAAAGAAACTGAAACGGAAAGATCAGCCCCAAGACGAAATATATGCATATATATTTAAATATTTTAGCTCATTAACTCATTCTGTAAACACTGTTTTAAAATAGCTGAAAGTACTGTCCTAAAGTTGCCGCTAAAGAAAGAAAGATTATAAAAACAACTAGGTGAATTTGTAAATTGATTTATCGAATCTTTTAGAGAAAAGCCCACTGTCCACGGCATGTGGATTAAAAAGCAGTGTAGACCCCGCAAGGAGAGAAATGACCGGAGAGAGGAGGATCCCGGGGTCCTACCCTCCGTCCGGGGAGTTAGGAGGGCACGGGGAAAAGGACCAGTGTGTCTCTCCTAAGAGTTCTGGAAAGTGATGGAAGGAATAGAAGGGGGGGAGGCGGTAATCGACAGATCATGAGCAGACACTGTCCGGAACTCACGGGAGTCACGAGTCCCAGCTGCTGGAAGTGCGAGGGATCCGAGCGCATTTCCTGCATGTGTGGCCATCACCGAGGGGGCCCCGGGACGCCTTCTGACCCACAGCAGGACTGACCGACGTCTTGCAGAGTAAGGACATAGCCGCATCTCCTGCGCACGCAGGAGGGGAAATGTGTAGGGCGCCGGGCACACGCTCCAATCGGCCCTGCTCCGTGAGTCCCACCAGCACGGCTGTCTTCTTCTCCTGTTGGGGGATATGATATTGGCCAGGAATGATGCTTGTGGCAATAAATCACATGAAGGGGACATTCCTGCTCCTGACCAGGAAGAGATGGTGTCTCGAAATGACCGAGCATCTTCACGTGCGCTGGTTGGACAATAAACTGACACGTGGGTCCCTCTTGCTCACAAACAACTAGTCTAAATCTCCACGGGCAAATCACAAGACCTCAAAGCGACCTGCAGACTTGCTCACGCATTTTTAAAATCAAGTTATTTCCATAGACAAGACCTCAAATGAAGTATTTGCCCACGGTCTCGCAGATACCAGGAGCAGGCCTGCATGCGAGCGCCAGCCAGAAGAAAGCTGGTTTAGGCATGTGGATGTCAAAGAATACTGTGAGACAAGAAGCTGTATCGCGGAGGTGCAGATAGTGAATAGTAAGATAGAACAGTTCCAAATGTACGTGTGCCTAGTAACAGAAACTCAGAATACATAAAGTAAATATTAGATCTTTAAATAGACAACTTAGTAGCCGTCGTGCGGAAGTCTAACACATCTCTCTTAGCAGCTGGCACAACAGCCAGATGAGTATGGAAATCAGCAGGTGCCCAAGAAATGAACAAGGTCATGAAGTTCACCTCTTTGATAAATATGGGACCCAGGACCCAATATCGGTGGAAAACAAAAGCAAGGGCAAAATAAAGCTTTGTGGAAACGAATAAAAACTGACCGCATTTACTCCAACAGACCCTCGGTATCAGAGCTACGGTGAGGTTCTGGAGAGAGAAAGCAAGTGGTCCCTGAAGGAAGGTCAGAGACACCAGCAGACACAGGGAGCAGAGGAAGCTGCAGACATGTGAGCAAGGTAGACACCTGTACCGACCTGACGATCAGCAATAAGTGAGTACTAGGGGGAGCGAAAAATTAGGTTAGGAGTAACAGACTGGACAAAAAACAACATGTAAATCTGGAAAGAAAGAAAGACACTTACTAAATTTTAACTTTGTTAAATTAAATATGCATGTTAGACTTTCTAGAGCAAATACTGAAAGAATAAAAATAGAGTTTGGCAAGTTTTTGAAAATCAATATCTAAAAACATTGTTTGCATTTCCATAATACAGGCAAGTGGAACATAAAACTTAAAAATGTGTAGTATTTAAAGTAGTAATAAACATGATGAAGTTCCTGAGAGTAATCTAACAGAAAACGTGTAATTTCTTTATGGATAAAATCATACAACTTTGTTGAGACATTGAGAAAAATCTTAAAAAGCAGACAAACCATATATACGGATAGGAAGACTTAATATTTTAAAGCTGTCAGTTTCCCAAATTGATGTATAATGTTAATGCAATCAAAATCATCAAAAGTTGTTTTGGTGTTTTTTTAAAGATTTTATTTATTTATTTGACAGAGAGAGAGAGACAGCCAGTGAGAGAGGGAACACAAGCAGGGGGAGTGCGAGAGGAAGAAGCAGGCTCCCAGTGGAGGAGCCCGATGCAGGGCTCGATCCCAGAATGCTCGGATCACGCCCTGAGCCGAAGGCAGACGCTTAACAACTGAGCCACCCAGGCGCCCCAAAAGTTGTTTTTTGAATAGAACTATGATGTGAATCCTCAGACGTCTACCCGTGCAAAGGGCAAGGACGGCGGGGACGTATGGAGCCATTCACTGGGGAAACTATTCAAGTCTTTTCAACAAATGGTGTTGGAACTTCTGGAGGAAAGTATGAAACACAACAAAACAAATTTAAACTTTGGCTCTTCAGAAGACACCACTAGGAAAATTTAAAAAGTAGTTTCGAGCTGAGATACTTGCAGACATGCCTGTAGGGGCGCCTGCGTGGTTCAGCCTGTGGAGCCGCTGCCTGCCGCTCAGGTCCTGATCCCAGTGTGCTGGGATGGAGCCCACACCCGGCTCCCTGCTCAGCCTGGACTCTGCTTCTCTCTCTGCCCCTCCCTTGCTCCTGCTCTCTCTCTCTTTCTGTCAAATAAATAAATAAAATCTCTAAAAAACCATGTCTGTAATAAGACTTGTACGAAACACCTTATCAGAGTTAGTCATAACAGCCCCAAATTGGAGACATCCTAAATGTCCACCAACAGTGGACATCAAATTTTGGCATATTCAAAAAATTAATTACTACTCAACAATAAAATAGTGTAATGGCCTGATACCTGCAACATTGATTGGTATTGAAAACATTATGTTGACTGAAAGAAGCCAGAAATAAGAGAATGCATACTTAATTCCGTTTTTTGGGTTTTTTTCTTTTTTACAAAATCCAAGAACAGGCAAAAAATAATCTGCAGTGATAGAAATTAGGGCAGTGGTTGCCATAGGGATGGGGCTTGACTTGAAGGGGACCAAAGAAACTGTCTTGGGGGAAGAACAGATTCTAGACCTCCAGTGGATGGGGTTACATGGGTGCAAACATTTATCAAAGCTCATCAAATTTTACCCTCAAGATATGTGTGTTTTACTCTCTGCAAATTTATCTCATAGAAACGTAGGTAAATGACTCAGAAGGTAAATGACTCTATCTATTAGATAGAACCACTTGTTTCATGCTTTTAAAAGTTAAACTTTGTGTTTGAGGTCATTGTTGCTTCACACTCAGTTGTAAGAAATAACACAGAGGGATTCTGTGTACCCTTATCCGGTCTCCTCTGATGGTAACATCTTGCAAAACTGTGGCACAGTGTCACAGCCAGCATTTGACACAGATGCGGTCAAGAAACAGAACGCTTCCGTCATCCCAAGGACCCCGCACGCTGTCCTGCGGCCACGTCCACTTCGATGCCATTCCCACCACGGTCCTTAACTCCTGGTGGACACTAATCTCTTCATTTCTACAACTGTGTCATTTCAGGGTTGGGGCACCCGTAGACTCACACGGCAGGTGATCTTTGTGGTGGCTAGTTGTCATTCGGTGTAATTGTCTGCAGACTGACCCAGGTTGTTGTGCGTGTTAATCGTTCATTCTTTCAACTGCTCTGTAGTGGTTCGTGGTAGGAGCACACCACAGTGTAACAGTGTCTCCGTTGCAGGCCATCCGGATGATTTCACGGTTTTGGCTACGTTGAACAAAGCATCCGTCAACACTAATGAACGGGTTGTCCCATAAACACGTTGGTGTTTCCCTGAGATGAAAGTCCAGAAATGCAATTTCTGGGTCATATGATAGTTTAGCTTTAAAGAAACTGTCAAATTGTTTGCCAGAATGGCTTTACTATTTTACATTCCTGTAGGAAAAATCCAGTTTCTCCTCATCCTCACCAGCATTTGGTGTTGTCACTTAAAAACAAGAGCCATTCTGACAGATGTGAAGTCGGTGGGTTGAATTTGCATTTCCCTAATTGGTAGTAACATTGAACTCCTTTTCATGGGTTCTTGCCATCTGTATATCCTCTTCAGTCAAATACCTCTTCATATCTTTGCCCGTTTTAATGGGATTGTTTTTATAACATTGAGTTTCAAGTCTTCTTTATATATTTGAGATAATCCTTTGCTGGACTGGTGATTTGCAAACAACTTTTCCCAGTGTTTACCTTGTCTTGTCATCCTACTAATAAGATCTTCATAGTACAAAATATTTTCATTTTTATAAGTCTATGTTTTCAATTTTTTCCCCTGTTGTAGGTCATAGTTTTGGTGTCAAGTCTAGGAACTCTTAGCCTGGTCCTAGATACTAGATATTTAGTCCCATGTTCTTTTGCTCCTTCCTAAACGTTTCACGGTTTATATTTTACATTAAGTCCATAATTCATTTTGAATTAATTTTTAAATAACATGTGAGAATTAGGTCATCTCGGTTTTGTTTGTTTTGCCTATAGATTCCAGTTGCTCCAGCACCACCTGTTGAAAGGATATCTTTCCTCCCTTGAATCGTTTTTGCCTCTCTGCCAAAAATTAGTTAGGCAGGCAAAAACAACCCGAATGCCCATCAGTCGTTGATGAATGGACACACAAAGCGTGGCGTATCCATACAATGGAATGTTGGCCGTAAACAGGAATGAAACCCTGACACCTGTTACAACAGAGGTGAACCGCGAAACCATATGCTGAGATAAAGAAGCCAGATATGAGAGATCACACATTATACGATTCAATTTTTATGACTTGTCCAGAATAGGCAAACATGTAGAGACAGAAAATAGATTGGTGGTTTCTTAAGGCTGGAGGGGATGTGGGATAGGGGAATAGTAGCTAAATATTGAGGGGTTCTTTCTAAGGTGATGAGAATGTTCTGAAATTTTTGGAAGTGGTGGACTCACGAAGAGCACTGAAGTATACACTTCCGACGGGCATGTACGCACCAGGGAGCTGTTACGGGTGTGAAGAAGTCCTTTGGGCTGGGTCATTCTCTGCAGTGGGGGCTGTCCTGAGTCTTTGTCCATGGGCACCAGTAGCAAAACTCCAAGTCATGGTCATCAAAAAATGTCTCCAAACATTGGCAGATATCCCATGAGTGGAATCCTGTCAACACTGAGACCCAATGTCATAGAAGAAGAAAACAGAAAAACAAAGCAAACCTTGGAGCTGAATCAATAGACCCCTCGTCAAGACCGGCAACGCAGAACCTTCCCGGGATTAAGGATCAGTTGTTACCACGCACACCTGCATACCAGCCCAGCACTTACATGACTGGGAGCAACGTGGACCACGTTGGGAGCCTTCTCCTTAAAAGAGGGCTTCCTCACTCTCTGGGGCTCCATCTCTCTGTCCTGTGCTTGACAAGGAACTAAGCAGAGGTTAGCAAACAGATCCCTCAAACTCCCCATTGCTAATGCAATGAAAAGGTGGGCATGGCTTTGCACAAAGACATACGCCTTCACTACTCCATTGGTTGTCTCCCTTTTCCAATTCATTTTAACCAAGACAACTCAAGCTAAGGGGCTTCTCTTTGCCGTGGGGAAGACCCCTCCCCCATGGCTGACGAAAGCATCACACTGGGAAGGAGGGCCCAGCTTTGGTGGATGCCACCGAATGTCTCCACTCTCAGGGAAGCTCGGGCTGCGTTCCTGCTACTGCCAGAATGATTTCTCCTGGGTGACACCCTTAAAAGGAGAATTCCTTATTCATATTCCTTAAGGAAGAGCGTTAAGCAAAGCGGCCACCAGCCAGCAAGGATGCCACTCCTGCGATTTCATTCGAACTTGACCTTCCGTAGGTCGTATTTTGAGATTGATGGGTTGTACCAGAATAATAACCCCACTTGTACTATCAAGTGGCAAAGATGCTTTTAAATAACATCACTCAGGCTGTTGTGGAAGTCCCCTGGGGGCCTGCTTCATGAAGAGTCTATGAATAAAAGACGCAGAAACAGCCTCGTCCTCCCGGGCTCAGCAGAGGCTGGGGGGCGGGCGAGGGCCGAGGTGAGCTCTTGAGCACAAAGCTTGGGTGCCTTCCTGGGCGCGAGGAATGCAACGGGCATCCACACCATCAACCCTCGAGCTGTGTCTGCTGGCCTGAAGACTGCCAAAGCAGCCCCTCACCATGCTGGGATGGTTGCCTTAGGACCAAGTCACCCTGACTCGAAGGGTGTGCCATCCCAGGCTCCTCCTCAGACCGAGTCCACACCCCATGGGAAAGCCGCACAGCCTCCTCAGGAAGGATGGGGAAATTCTCACTAAGGAGAGAAGCATGCTATGTGTCACCCGTGTGTGCAAACCTGCCTTAGAAGTCACAGAGAAGAAGAATGGGTTCAAAATCAGTAGGGTTTCAAGTGCGTTTCAAGCCACTTAATTTTGTGTGGCTGGAGTTGTGTCCTCTGCTACCCTCCAAAGCCTTCTCCCCGGGACACGTCTCCACAAAAAACACCACCGGCTAAGGAAGGACAGGAAACACATCAAGGCCAGCGGAGTCCTGCTGAGGGGGCTATCCAGCCTCATGGGTGAGAAGTCAGAGGAGGAAAAGAAGGGCCACGTTGCCCCCTGCAGGGAGGAGCAGGCAGAGCCTGGGCAAGGTCACCAGGGACACCCTATGGGGCGATGTCTCCATCCAGCTGACCTGGGCCCTGGCCACTCCCCACACATGAGGACGTTTGCGTTGCTTCTGGCCTTTGCCGTCCTCTCCTAGAGGCTGCTCTTCCATCCATGCACACCCTCCCGTCTCTCCAATGGCCACCACTTTTGTGTGGACACGGCACTTCCGGGCTGGTGGTCACTATCTCTCCCATGTTCACGTGGCATTGGCACTGGCGGCCATGACACATCGGTGTTGGTCCCTCCTCCCCAAACTGGAAGCCCTTCGATTTCTCCAGGACCCAGTGCGGGGCTCAGCATACAACAGGCATCAAGTATGACAGAGTAATGGACAAGTGAAAGAAAGAATGAGTGAGTGAGTGAATGAACAAAATGATCTTATGCTGCCAGCAAAAGCATGTAGTACGTGGCTGGTAATGCAGTCGGTTCCACACACACCCTTGCCACCCCAGATGTGATTACATATGATCAAACAAACAAGCAAGCAAGAAGATGCAAATACCAAAAAAAAATATTTTCAACGAATAAAATAAATGGCCCGGCTCCTCTTTCAACTTGTCAGTCTCTACACAAAATCCTTCCCAGCAAACATGCGTTGGCACAGATACGACAGTAATACGGTGTAGCCGGGCAGGCGATTTTAGAGCCAAGAAGTATCCCAGGCCTGCTCTGGGTGTCAGGTAGGCAGTTTCAAAGGCTGGGAGACCCACTCCGCCAGCCACACCACCGCCCGGAGCAGACCTACACTCCTTCCGTGGATGGGGAGAGAATCCTATTTCATGCCAAGGACAGACTTTTCCTGAGGCATTAATTACCATCAACCCACACACTGTTTCATCGTTTCTCACAAATTGCCAAGAAGGGGTTGCCGTGTGAAGCCTCAGCATCAGAGGACAGTTGGTACGCAGATCGCTAGAAGTTATTTAGAATATTTTATGGGGGCGGATGGTGGGATGCAAAGACAAGGAAAAATGTTATGTGTACCTATATTGCATACCATTTTTAGTCACTTCTGTCCACTCAGTGACCAACTCCACCTTAGCAAAATGCAGACGAGCTTCGATACTTGCACAGCGTGCTAAAACGCCCATCAGATGTTCTCCAAGTTGTGGATCTTTCCATGGGAAGGTGCCTGGTCCAAGGCTTCCATTTACCTACCTGTATGCTTTCTTTTTTATTGAAATTCAAATTTTCAAAACACTGTGGCAAAATGCACAGCACCTAACATCTATCACCCAAGCATTGTGACGTGTACCCGTCAGTGGAACGGGACGCGCTCTCCTGGGGCACCCCCACCATCCCTCTCCAGAACTCTGTCAATCTCAAAAAAACGAAACTCTCAGCTGTTGTTCCTTTCTCCCAGCCCCGGTACCCACCATCCACTCTCTGTCTCTATGGCTGTGACGACTCCAGGGACCTCATATGAGCAGAGCTGTACAGCACTCGTCCTTCTGTGCCTGGCTTATTCCACTGAGTGTAATGTCCGCAAGGTCCATCCCTGCTGTAGACGGTGTCAGGACTTCTTTCCTTTTCCTGCTGAATAACATTCTGTCGTATGGATGAACCACATTTTGTTTGTCCATTCTTCCACGGTGACACTCGGATTGTTTCCACTGTGTGACTAATTGTGAATAAGCCTGCTGTGAACATGGGTGTACAAGTATCTTCAAGACCTTGCTTTCAATTTCTTTAGGTATACACCCAGCAGTAGAATTGCTGGGACATACGGTGATTCTATTTCTGATTTTTTGAAGAACCAGCGTATTGTTTTCCATAGAAGAGGCACCATCTTGCATTCCCACCAAGAGTGTATAGGGTTCCAATTTTTTCACATCATCTCCAACAATTGTTATTTTTTAATAATAGTGCACGTGGTTTTAATTTGCATTTCCCAAATGACTAGGGAAGTTCAGCATCTTTTCATGGGCTTATTGGCCATTTTTATGTCTTCCTTGGAGAAACATTCATTCAGGCCCTTCTGCCCATTTTATAGTCAGGTTGTTTGTTCTGTTGTTGTTGAATGTAGAAGTTCCTTATATATTCTGGATACTAACCCCTTCTCAGACACATCATTTCCAGGTATTTTCTCCTATTCTGTGGGCTGCCTCTTCACCCTGATTCTGTCCTTTGATGCACAAAACTTTCCCATCTTGATGTGGTCCCATTCATCGGTTCCTTTTGCTGCTGCCTCCATTCCTTTCCGCTTCCTTCTTAGCTCTCTGCTCTGCCACCCTCACCCGTCCTCAGTGAGCTGCTGGGTTCCCACAGCCGCTGTGCTTTCTGGGAACCACGGGCCGCGGAGTCTGACTGCCGGGGCTGTAATCCTAGTTGAACCACTTTCTGAGTGACACCCAGAGAGGCATTTTACACCTGCTGTTCAGGCTTCTCTGGGAAATGGGGTGGACATCCTAACATTTACCTTACGGTGCTGTCATGACATGTGCAAAGCCAGGGTAAATATTCCCTCTCTGTAGAGTTCTCTGTACCCTGCTTTTCAGGAGCACGTGGGCTGGGGCTTCACGGTCGCTGAAGCCCTGTGGACATGGTATATATTCCCTAAACATTGGGTAAACAAAGAGTCTCATCCCCCATCCCATTTCACATTCTATCCTGATGGCTTAGGCTCCTCTTTCTTTCCCCCCTCTGACCCCACTCTATTTGTACCTAAGATAGATGATTTTCTCTGTAAGTGCACGTGGTATAAATATTTCATAGTTAAGATTATCCTAAGAAATAAAATTATATGTACTTTTTACCAATCACTGAAATTAGGTTCCGTTAAAAATTAGCACAAGTAAATATCTGTTTGCTTTGTCTATTTTATTTAAGCACTAATGTGTGGGGTTTTCTGTCTCACACATGGAGGCGCTGCAGACGACTTCGGGCAGGAGCCTTCCTGGAGCGTCCCAGACAGTCCCAGACAGAGCTCCAGGTACAGGATAAGCAGGGTGGGCAAAGGGGGACAAAAAGTCAACAGCTTCATGCCAGCTGATCTTTCAGGAAGTTTCTGAAGACTGCAACATCCACTGAGGGCCCACCGGCCACTATTTTATCCCATAGCTGTACCTATCCGCAAGAGATTCTGGGAAATGCAGTATTTAGACTTATGGGGGCAGGTGTCTCAGCTAGAAAAACCTCTATCACTCTGTAAGAAGGAATAAGGCTTTTAGATGACAACTAGCAGTCTCAACCATGGAGAATATCTCATGAGAATTTACACTTGGAAAAAAAAATGCAAATTCCCAGTGAGCTGTGTCAATGGTTTCAGAGCAGACTTGTGGACTGTCTCACAAACGTGGCGGCCCTACGAGATGGGAGAATGCCCTTCTGGGAGATACTGCAGCCTACACTTCATGGTCACGTGCCTTAGTCTGTATCCGGACTCCGACGGTCGTTACTCTGGGACCTTGAGTGATATCCTTGAATGCTCTGCACCTGGCCCGTTGCAGGCATTCACATTAAATCTACACAACTTGCAACCGCGGTACTGTTTTTGTCCCGTACACTAAACGCAGCTGAAGACCACCGCTCTGGTCAAGCACCTGGGCCGAGAGAGGAGCAGACGGCTTTGCGGCTGCCAGCAGTAGGGAGAAGCCACCTTCAAGGCTCAGGCCCCTGGTGCTTCGGTTGGCCAGTTGTCTCAAGATCGCCGCCTTTCCAGCCGTGCCTTTTTGGAAGTGACCTTCCGTCTGGGGGCTTCTCTGTTCTGCGTGTACCTCCACTTCTTCACACGGGGCTCCCAGAGCCTGCCGCATACTCACCCATGCAGGGCCATCGGCAGGGTGCGCGTTATGCTCGAGACCGGTAGGTTCTCCTAAGATCCGGGGAAATACGTGGTATTTCTCCCACTGAAGTTTTCGAATAGGTGCATTTGCTGTAGGGAAACACTCATCATTTTCATTTTTGCCCTTTATAGGTTTTTTTTTTTTTTTTGCTCCTTAAATAAACTTTACTGAGATGTATGTTATAGGGAATAAAATGCATCCATTTCAAATGTCTTTACAATTCAATGTAACCACCTCCACGATCAAGATAAAGGACATGTCCATCGCCCCCAAAAGTGCCCTTTGAATATCACCTCACAAGCCACCACCCTACCCCAAGCTCCAGGCAACCTCTGGCCTGCTTTGGGTCTTATGAATTAGTTTTATTTGTCCCAGAATTTCATATAAAAGCTTTTTTGCAATTTTCACCAATTTATATCATGTTTCTTTTGCTCAGCATGGTGTCTTTGGGATTCATGCATGTTTTCACGAATAAGTACTATTCTGCTGTGTAGGTACGCCCAGACCTGGTTATCAGTCCATCTGTTGACAGATTTCTTTAGTTGTTTCTAGCTTAAGGCACAATGAGTAAAACTGATATAAACATTTGTGTACAAGACGTTATGTGGACATATGTTTTCATTTCCTTTCGGTAAATATATGAATGGAATTTCCGGGCGATGTGAAAGGATGTATTCAGCTTTATACTAAATTGCCAAACTATTGTCCAAAGTGGTTGTACCACATTTAATCTGCCCAGAAATGTGTAAGGGTTCCAAACGCCTCTCACACTCACTTAAAGTTTAAAATTTAAAATTAAATTTTCAAGCATAGTCCTTGCTGGTGAACCTGTGGTCCTCCATCCCTGGGCTTTAATTGGCCTTTTGATGATTACGGACGACACTGAGCATCTGTTCATGCGCTTGTCTGTCATTTGTATGTATTGCTTGGTCAAGCGTCTCCTCGAAATGTTTGTAATATTCACATTTTAAGTCAATTCCACTGAGATTTAACTTAGCTAGAGTAAAACACACTCACTTGAAGTGCATAATTCAATATGTATAACATAATGCTTTCTTTGTTGAAGTGTCCGTCCAAATCTTTGTCCCATTTTCTATCAGAGTGTTCGTCTTCTTCTTATCAGGTGATGTGAGCTAGTTATGTTTTAGCTACAGTTCCAAGATTCAGCCCTTTTTCTTGAAGAAATGCTCCTCAGATTGTTGCAAGCCTATGGTTAATTTACAGAATCCTGAAAAAATAGGTGTTGATAATTCTTTCTGTTGTTTTCATCGCTTTCATGGAGTAGTGGGTTTCCAGAGGTCCCAGCCGTTGTGGAAGTGGCTTCTGAAAAGACTGCTCCCCGCTGAATGAACTTGACATCATATGCTGATCATCTGACCTATCCACCTGTCCTGAAAGCAAATCGCACATTTTCTTGATTAAGGTAGCTTCACCGTGAGTCTTGAAATCAGATAGTATGATCATTATGAAAATTAAAAATAACTACAAGAGCTAAAATAATTTCAAAAAAGAACAAAATCAAGGAACTTCTACATGAATTTAGCAAGGTCAGAAAACACAAGGGCAACGGTTTATTTCAGATGCCCTTAAGCAGGTGCAGCCATGCCCTTCTAGTCGTGGCTTGCTGGTATTATTCCTCAGGGATGGATGTTGGGTTCTGTCAAATGCATTTCCACATATATCGAGGCCACTTATTTTTTACTCTTTTAATATGGTAAGTGACATCGGTTGATTTCTTAATGTAAAATCACTCTTGCATTCTGAGAATAATCACCACTTGATAATAATATATTATTCTTTTATATATTGCTTGATTTGAATTGCTAATATTTAGCTAAGGATTTTTACATCTATATTCATGAGGAATATTGGTCTGTAGCTTCCTTTTCTTGTAATTCTCTTTTCATAAATGAACTGGACAGCCTTCCCCCTCTTCTGGTTCTGAGGGAGCTTATGTAATATAAGCATGACGTCTTTCTAAACATTTGATAAAATTCACCATGAAAGCCATCTGGGTCTGCGGTTTCTTTCATGAGTGGGTTTTAGGTCTAACTTCAATTATACTACTGGATAAGAGATATTTATTTTTAGATCATTTGTATTACAGTACTGTTTTTTCAAGGAAGTTTCCAACTTCACTTCTTTCATGTTTATTGGAATATAGTTGCTTATACCAATCTTATTATCTTATTGATTTCTGTACGGTCTATAGTGATATCACCTATTTCAGTGCTAAAACCAGCAACTTGCAATTTTTCTGTTTTTAAAAATAAGTCTAGCTACAGACTTATTGATTTTATTGATTTTTAAAATATCGCTTTGCATTTATTTCCTCTGTTTTTTGTTCATTTTTTTACCTCATTTTCTTCTCTTACAGTTATTATTCCTTTCTTCTACATTCTTTGGGTTTATATTATTCCTTTTTCTGCTAGCTTCTTAATGTACAGGTTTTAATGATTAATTTTAAAACTTTCTTCTTTTCTGATGTATTTCAAGCTCTCAATGCCTTTCTATGTCAGCTTTATCTGTATACCACAGGCTTGGGTATATTGTGCTTCCTATTACTGGGTTCAAACTATTTCTGCTTGGGATGGCTGCGTGGCTCAATCGGTTAAGCCTGCCTTTGGCTCAGGTCATGACCCCAAGGTTCTGGGATCGAGTCCCACATCGGGCTTCTTGCTCAGCAGTGAACCCGTTTCTCCCCCCGCCTGCCGCTCCCCCTTGCTCTTTCTCTCTCTGACAAATAAATAAATAAAAGTCTTTTGAAAAAAAAGAAACCAAGATATTTTTGCTTGATTTTCAAATATTTACAGATTTTCCAGATACTTTTCTTCTTGATTTGTAATTGAATTCCAGTTGGCTCAGAGAAGATAAACTACGTGATTTCAATCCTTCTAAGTTTCTGTGGATTGTTTCAGGGGACATACTGTCTATCCTGGTGACGTTTCACGTGTACCTGAGGCGTGTGTGTTACTGCTGTGGAGTGGCTCATTCAGTGGACACTGGATTGGTACCCGGCTGATGGCGCTGTCCAGTCCCCGGTCCCCTTACTGATCCCATGCGTACTTGTTCTGAGATAACTGGGAGGAACCAAGAAATCTCTTAACTATAATTGGGTTTTTTTTTGTTTTGTTTTTTCCCTTACTGCAATAATATATTTTATTTTTTTGAATTTTTTTTCTTATAATAATTTTTTATTATATTATGTTAGTCACCATACAGTACATCCCTGGTTTCCGATGTAAGGCTCGATGATTCATTAGTTGTGTATAACACCCAGTGCACCATGCAATACGTGCCCTCCTTACTACCCATCACCGGTCTATCCCATTCCCCCACCCCCCTCCCCTCTGAAGCCCTCAGTTTGTTGATTCCTATTTCTCTTTTGAATTCTGAGCTTTAGTCTTCCAGTATTTGAGGCTTTAATATTGGGTGCATGCACATTTAGGGCTCTGGGTCTTCATGGTGAATTGATCCATTTATCGTTACAAACATTTGTTATTTTTATCTCATGATATTCTCTCTTTCTCAAGTATGCTTTCATCGAGCAACTGTAGAACCACTCCCTATGCCACAGTCTAAAAAATACCTCCAGGGGACCGAAGGGAAAGGCAATCATAGGGCTCACCCACTTTGCTCACCTTCTCTCAGGGACTGCAGTCTTGAGTTGCCAGTTAATGAAAGACTCCAAAATCATCTTTACATATTTTGTCCAGTTTTCTAGTTAATGGAGTAAAGGTAAGTCCGTATAAGCTAATCTGTCATAAACGGTGGTGGAATAAGAATCATAGATTATCTTATTTCTTTACCACATTCTAGTTTTATTTAAATACTTTTTGTTTGAAATTATTATTGTTTCTAATCATTATATATTTCATCTTTAAAGACTATGGCCCTCTTTTTACTGTCTTTTTACTGTCTTTTACCAAGTTTTATTTATATATTCTTGCTTTTATATGCTATGAGAGCATTCATTATGCAATTTTGTAACAGATTTCACCTACACTGTCATTATTTTCCATATCACTAAATGTTTCTGACAAACATGATTTTTTTTTTTAAAGAGGGAGAGAGGAGGGGAAGGGCAAAGGGAGAGAGACTCTTAGGCAGGCCCCTCACCCAGTGCAGAGCCCAACACGGGACTCCGTCTCATCACCCTGACGTCATGACCTGAACAGAAGTCAAGAGTCAGACACTCAACCGACTGAGCCATCCAGGCACCCCCGACAAACATGAGTTTAAACAGCCGCGTAACAGTCCATATGTGAGTGTCCCATGTCCCTATGTTGAATATTTAGGACTTCCCGATTTTGCTAATAGGCACAATACTGTATGTCTGCCTTTGAGTATAAATCTTTGTCTTAGATTACAGAAGGCCAAAGGGCACAGGAATCCTAAGATTCCTGACACATATTGTGAAGTCGGTGGTGTGGGAGGAAGTCAGTCCATCTCCTGCTGCCACAGAGCTTTCATTGTTTTTGAAATTCTCAGAGTCTGGCAGGCAACAGGTAGCCCTTTTCTGTAGTTGTAATGTACATATATTGGACTCTCACTGAGCTTGAATCATTTTTAAAAACACGTTTATTAACTAGTGTCCACGCGTATGCCTTCTTTTGGGAATTACTGGCTGTTGTTCCCTGCTCGTTATTCCATGGTACAGTGTCTTTTATGCAAACTCGGCCAAGAAAGGTACCCACCTTTTTTTCTCTCCTCATCCTTCAAGGCCCGAATCAATTATCTTCCCCTATGAAAAGCATCTTCTCACCTCTGTGGCATGTCTAATCCCACTCCCTGCTCTACTCCCAGAGCTCATTGCATGTCTTGATTGTACGATTACATCCTTTTATGTGATTTTCTTGAGGACTAGAATTCTATCTCATCCGGCCATGTACAGCGAGCCCTCACCTGGATGAATGAATGAATGAATGAATGAATTTGTGCTCTGATGCTGCCGAGGCTCCCCCCTCACTGCTCACACATCTGACAGCAGGGTTACTTGGTTCTTCGTCCAAGGAGGAGCTGAGGAAAGTGGCCAATGTTCTTGTGTAGCAAATTTGAAGCAAAATGAGGAGACGGGCCTTTGGCAGGGACAGAGGCAGGGATGAGAAGAGAACAGATTCTCTGAGTGAACAACATGGTGGGCAGCTGATACCAGCAGCTTGGCCAGTTCAGCCCAAGCAGACAGCCTGCTGGTCAGGACTCCACCACCGTCGCTGAGCAAAGCCGCAGTTGGGGAACTTAGAGATTAGGTGTGGGGACACAGGTAAGAAGTTCTGTCCCCCCCCACCTCCAGGCGTCCTGTCCTCGCGGAGGCAGACCTGTGCAGCCAAGGGCTGGCCAACCTTGTTCATGGGTGTGCTTGAAAACATTGGAGGGAACAGGGGTACCCGTTCTCCATGAGAATCCATCTGGTCTCAGTGGGGCCCCCCTTCCCTGCCGCAGTGGCTGAAGCAGCCCCGCTTTCTGGGATCCCGGAGCCGTGGGAACTCTGGCGACGTGCCCCCTTGCCAATGAAAAATGTTCATTTGCTCTTTCTTCCCCTCCTTTCTCTAGATTATGGAAAAGCAAGTTTAATGTGATATTTTTTCTTGAGTCTAAGAAGTACGTTTAAATGTCAACTGTCTGAAAGGAAAAATGCATTTCAGATGATATGGTATACAGTATATTTCATATAATGCGAGGTTTCACACAAGGTCAATAGTATATGTAAATTTTACTCATTAAAATAAAGTCATTTTTATATTTTCCTTTGGCACTGAATAGTTAAAAGAAAGCTGTTTTAAATTGCCAGCTTGTCTCATTTTCAAGAGTAATTGAGATCCTGAAATAACTGGATGAAACCTTTTAAAAAAATGTTTACAGAAATGAATTTTCCTTTAGTTCAAATAATGGGAAGTCAGTGTCTGTTCTGTTTCAGATTTTTGTTTAATTGAATTCCACCAATCCTCTTCTTCTATTGTTCATCACTGTCCAAATGCATCATTTTATCTTTTTAGTATTGATTATTATATCACCATGCAGTAAAAGGATGTCAAATCCTGCAGCGGCATTTATGGTGAGATTACACACTCCGTTTCAGAAAGAAAAATCAGACTCTGCCTTCCTGAGATTCATGACCATGATTCACTCTTTCCCTGGATGTACGGTTTGCTCCCAGGAAGGTGCCACTCTCATTTCTTAGAAGGGAACCCATCCGCTCCTTTGGTTATTTCCCCATAAAGTACTTGGTGTGATCATTCAAGCCACAACACAGGAAAAGAGGAGTTCCCTAAGGGCGCAAGGGAGTCTGTGGCAGAAAGACTTGGCAGGTGGCTTCCTGTCCCTCTCTGCAATGAGCAGTGCCCTCTGAGCTTGGTCCCAGGCAAGGGTTGATGGCGTTGACAGCTCCAGGGTGCCCAAAGGCAGGTCCCTCTCATCCCAGCCGTCAGGCTGGCCTCAGTGGGGGCAGCCCGGGGGCCTCTCTTTGCACCTGTCAGTTCAGATAGTGCAGGCGTATTAGTTATCCTTTGCCACAGTGTCCTCTGCATAACAAATGACCCCCACACTCAATGGCCTGAAACACAAGCATTTGTCTAGCTCATGAATCATGGGTTTCTGGTGGTTCTTTGGTCTTGGCTGGACTCACATGTCTGGAGGTTGGGTGCCTGTCCATGGTTTCCTTCCAGCCGTCCTATCCTCCAGTGTGCAGTGGGAACAGACAGACGGAGAAGCCCCACCCAGCAGGAGCTCTTCAGGCGTCTGCCTGCATCGTGTTTGCTCACAGCTCCTTACAGACCATGTCCCCGGTTGAGTTTGGAGTCCGTGTTGGGGGACACTGCAAGGGAGAGACTGCGAGTCATCGCAATGTTGGAAGTCTATCACAGCAGAAGTCTCTTCTGGACTCAGCCTGTCAATGTCCTTCCCCACCACAGGGGAGCTTCGTCTGACGCAGTCGGGCTTGGGGGAGGGAGACCACCTGTACAGCACAGTCTCATCTGATGTATCCATGGTCCAGAGGAGCAACCCCTTAGCCTCTGTGTCCCTGTCGCATGGACCAAAGGACCCATCCTTGGCACATTGTCACCATACATCAATTATCCCCTGAAGTGGCCATGGGTGAAGCGGACCCTTGGGGGCAGGGTAGGGAGAGGATAAGATGACAGGACATGGCAGAAGGATGGATGGTCCATGACCAGGAAAGCGGTCTGAGTGGGGCAGCCAAGCCTAGGTGCCCACGGTTGTGGCTGGAGACTGACCCTCTGCAGGGCAGCCATTCCTCTTGACCCCACGGCCACCCTTTGTTCTGCCAGGAAAGATGGAGCCAGCCATTCTCTGTGAGAAGGGCCTTTGCGTCTGTTCTCAAACGTGACCCCCAGCCCCTACATTCACAGCTTTCCCAGGGGACACGACCTCTGTCATTGTGGGAAAACATCCCTTTAGATTCAACTGTGGCTGAGCCTTCATTCTGGCTCTTTCCACGCCAGTCCTGCGGTCTTGAGTTACTTACGTGAGATCTGTGGCCTCCTCCGCCCGTCTCCCAAATGGCAGTTATAAGTCTGACTTTTCAGGATCATTTTGAGAAACAGAGATTTTGCACATGTGCTTGCACGTGTATGTCTCTGTAGATATGGACATGTATGTGTTTGGCATGTAGCATGTAATCTATCAGTGACGCGTTCTGACTTTCAAGATCACGGTGTCCTCAAGGCACATGGAGGAACATTTGCCTACGTTTTGGGTTGCGTCCTTGGTTTTCCCCTATTATTGTTTAACAACAAGGTGGAGTCCAGAGATGTTCCCATGGAGACAACAGGCTCAGGACAATGTCATCTGTGTACTAAGATTGGTCTCTGTGTGGACACCAGCTCCTCCCAAGATCAGCTGGCTTGGGCCCCAAGGACTCTGAGGGAGCATCGCCAGGCCCCTCCATAGTCATCCTGAGCTGACAGAAGCCCGCCCACAAAGTGGGCAGTTCCTTGTGTTCAAGGGAGCCTGGGATCGATGGCGGGGGCATCAGGACCCAGGGATGATGTCAATGGCTCAGAGTCACATGCCAACAGCGGGCACAGAACTAAGCAAAATCAATTAATAAATGTTTGCTGAACAATGCAACTTTTCCATTTAACAAAGCTACGTATTAACTGTTGGTAAATACATAACGTAACGGGGCCCAGGGTGGCTGTAGGTTAGGTTCTCAGAGCGTGGAGACAGACAAGACAGCTTTGAAGAGCTTGCTGGGAAATCAGGAAATCATGAGTGGAGTTGTAAGCCGCCGGCGTTTAAGGGGCAGGTGCTAAGCCTGGCGGCTGGATCGGTGTTTAGTGCGATCTTCCCGTAACTCTTGCCCAGGTCCCCCAGCAGGATGTCCGAGCAGCAGGGCAAGCAGGGTGGTCTTCAAAGATCAGCCTCTGCAGAGCTGGGGACCCGTGCCATGAAGCTGGGGACCCGCACCTCGGAGCTGGGGGCCCATGCCGCAGGCCTGGGCAGAGCTCATTCCTCCACCTGTTTCCCCCTCGCTGCCCTCCCTCCAGAAAACACCCCATTGTTTCAGGTGGACCGAAACCTAGACGGTCATTCTCAACATGCGTTCCTGGACCCAGCGTCATCAGCTTCACCTGGGAGCTAGTTAGAAATGCAGATTCTCAGGTCCGCCCCCAGACCACTGACTCCCACACTCCAGCTGCGTCCCTTGAGGGCAGTCTGATGCATCTAGGGTCTGAGACCCATTGTTCCCTGATTTCTGGTCACAACCCAGGGACCTAGAGTGTGAAGTCTGCCTCGGACACTGGATCCTGGGTCTGCTTTCTTGAGGACAGAGGGCATTTTATTTCTTGATTGTTTCCTGCAGACTCGAGACCTGCTAAGGGAAATCCTTCCTCCCAGGACTAAGGGACTCCTCTACCCCAGTCGCTGTGCAGAATCGGGGGTCCCACACTGGCAGGGATGGAGGCTGATGTGGGAAGTTGGGAGACGATGATCGACCATCACCGCTGCCCCCGTTCCAGGTGGGGACAGGAGTGGTGCCGCCTCCCCAGGCCTCAGGAAACCTGCAGGAGAACAAACAGGCTGGCTAATGTTTAGACAGGCCAGCGAGGGCTTTCTCACCCCCCAGGGTGTGAAGCTTCACCAAAAATTATTTTCAATTCTGCTGAGAGAAAATCATATAAATATAGGGAAGCCGTACTTCAGTGCTCAGGGTCTGGTGGTAAAACTGTTTGGAGATAATTGTATATATTTACCGAGCCCTGAATACGTGCCAGGCTTACTTTAATGCTTTCCTAAGTACAGCCCGGCGTGCAGGGCTTGGAGCTGGCTCGGCGACAGCTCACTTGCAGGGGAAGGGACGAGACCAAAGCACTGCAGAGCCCGGCCCCGCTCACGAGATCGGGAGAGGGACAGGGCAGGATTTCAGGGAAGCGGTGGGACATCGGGGCGCGCACAGTGCCCGTGACGCTGAGCTGCTGGGGCAGAGAGGCGATGACGGCTCTTCAGAAATCTCGGAGCGCACCTGTGCAGGGCGCTCACTTGGGATCCCACACAGGGCAGCCCTGCGCTTGGAGGGTGCGACTCTGGCTGTGCGCCGTGGTCTGGGCCGGCTCACCTCCAGAGCGCGCCTGGGGAGCACCACGATGCTGACACGATGGTCACAGGGAGCCCGCTCTGGCCTCCTCTGCAGAGAGATCTTCCGAAAGCGACGTTAGGAAAGTCCCACCAGGTCTCAGGTAAATGATGCTTGGGTTCCCTCAATGTCAGATCGGATGCAGTTATCACAGGGACCATGAGCCGCCTGGCAGGGCCCTTGTGTGACAGCCCCCCCTCCCCAACCAGGGCCCTGGAGCTTCCAAGAAAAGCAAGCAGCAGCTGGAAGCAGGGCCCAGGAGGGCTGACCTGCCTGGTGGAGGCCCTCGCCGGTTGTAGCCCCTTCCTCAAGAGTGAGCAAACCTCTGGGAGGGGCCTGGAGTCGGGGGCCCGAGCTGTGTGTCTCTGCTGCCATCGACCTCATGCCTGGCCTTGCTTGGGCACCTGCTGTGGCCCGTGGCCTTTCCCCTCAGAGGGGCCTGCAGGTGACACTCAGGGAAATCCCAGACTCCCCTCCGTTGCCCCAAGCTGTGCTCACACTCAGAAAAGCCTTACCAGCAATCTGTCTACACTGCTTCTAAGGGGGCCTTTGTGGGGAGTGGGGTATCCCAAGGCCAGTGTCTGTCACGTCCCCACCCCCAGCCTCCACAGCCTGACCCCCCATCAGCCACCTCCATGCTGGCCTCCGCCGTCCCCTCCAGCTCGAGGCAGCAGACCCCCTCCAGTCCTTGACCTCAGGGCCTTCTTCTCCTTTGAGGATGCTGCACGTAGACTCTGGGAGTCTGTCCTGTGTCCATGGCTCCTCCACTGTGCGTCCGTGGCTCCTGCATCAGATCCACCCCCCCCCAGGTGTTCATGAGGCCCCACCCACGCTTGGGGACGTGGCCTGTTCTTGAACTCCCCAGATGGCTGCCATGTCTGTCAGCACCCAATGCTGAGCGCTCCAACTTCCCAACTCCCCGTTCAGCGTCCACTGCTCCGCAGTGGGGGCGAGGCCATGCGCTCAGCACTCGTGGGGGTGCGCCTTAGCCTGCAGCCACCGGCCTTGGCACACCCGCCCCGCGGCGCCCAGCTGCACGGGGCCAGAAGGCGCCAACGCAGCCGCACCGGCGAGACCCTCATTTCGCAGTGGTTTTGCAGCGGAGAATTAGTCTAAATTCCCGGGTAAGTGATGCAGGTCTCCTCTGAGGGAAACCTCTGTGCTCAGTCTTCATTACCCCAATGGCACTCCCGAGGCTTGCTGTTTGGCGTGACATTTATCCACGGACTCTGGGCTAGTGTGTCAAGCCCGTTTCTCTGCGGAGCCCTCTGCTTGTCCTCCAGCGACCGCGATTGGCTGAATTAAGGTGCCTTTACATTCCTCACCATTGATGCAGACAATACACACAGAGGTTAACAGGTAGCGGGGAAACAGAATGACATCTCCCGCGCTGCGATCCGCGGCTGGACACGTCATGTGCCTGTCGTGAGCATTTCTCTCTGCGTGTGAGACTTTTTATTGTCCATAAATCTTGAAGAGCCAAACCGCAGTTGCCCTTGCTGGGAGGAAATCCTCTCCTGATAAAATCTCGTAGTCTCTGACGGCACGCCCTATTCCCTGAAGTGGGAAAGTAAACTGCGGGCAGGATGGGGGGTGCCTGGGGGCTGCAGGGTGTGGGGGCCACCTTCTCTTGGGGCGACTCCTCTGAGCCCCTGTGCATCACACAGGAGCCACTGGGAGCACGTGCGCCTGCTGTGGGGGGAGCCTGGGGCTTGCAGAGCGGGCAGTGGGGAGGGGCTCAGTCCTTCTCCCATCCCTGCAGAGAGGGGAGCGCGGAGCTCACGGCACTGGGTCAGCGCGAACCCCACCAAGACGAGTCAGCCTTGTTTCCAGAGAGTCGGTAGCGCTCCAGCAAGGCCAGCAGGAGCTAAGCGGAGGCCGGGAAGCAATCCCCATCTCTCCCGCTGAGCCCCGCAGACCAGGTATCGCACTGGTGCCTAAACTGGCCCTGCATTTGAGGCCCTTCTCGTCGAAACTTGTGTCTCCTCTCAGAACCTGAGGAGCACAGTCGAGGACTGACACACGGATGGACGGAGGCACCGATGGGCACAGGGCGTGTTTGTAGGTGTGCATTCAGCGGGGGGCAGATGGGGCCGAGTGCTCAGCACACAGGGAGCACATGTGATCTCGGCGCCCTCTCCCCCCATGAGCCTGTCCCCATCTTCTAGGGAGGAAAGCTTCTCAAACATCAGGATTTCCTGCTGTTGTGACTTTGACCTACTTTGGTCCTGTTTCTGTGATGTTATTGAGACACGCGGAACCCCGTGGCTTTTTTAGGTTGTTTGGGGGAGGCAGGGGGTTGATACCTGTATCACAGCCTGAGACGGAGCTCCCAGCTCTACCTGGGATTCAAATCGTTGCCTGAGACCTGAGCCACGGTGCATTTCACTCTAATTTCCAGATACTTAGAACAGCGCTGGGAAGAGCAAAGCTAATCAGAACCTGGGCCACGACAGATCTCAAACGACAACGGCAAGCCCCCACCAGTGCTCAGTCGTGCCAAGCACTGCACAGCCGCATTCAAACACAGCTCCCCCCGATCCTCGCAGCAGACCCGGGAGGTAGCTGCTTCCCTTACCGTCACCCTCGTTTTACATTTGAGGAGCCTGGAGCACAGAGAGGTTAAGCAGTTTGCAGAAGGTCACACAGCTAGGAGCGGAGAGCAAGGATTTAAACTCAGGCTTAGCACCTGTGTGCTTACCTTCACTCTCCAGTCTCCAAACACATCACGAAAACCGCATGAGGTCAACACCACAGATCTGGGCTCAGCACTGCCCAGGGCCCGTGCAGCAGAGACGGAAGCAAACCTCTGTGGAGCTCTGCGAGCAACCAACCAAGGACTATCTAAAGTCATTCCTGTACCAGCCGCACACAGAGTGGCAGGTCTAATCCAGCCTCGTGGAGTCCTTCTCACTGAGCAGAGGGCAAGTTCGGTGACCGACGAGAACGGTCTGACTCAAGACCACTTGCTTGTGCCGTCAGGGAGACCCCTGAGCACGGGCTCCTGCCTGGGACTTGGAGTCCAGCTGGGGTAGGACCCCACAGGCTCCCTGCGTCAGGAGCTGGAGACCGCGGGGAGCACGGTGCCGGGCTCAGGGGAACAGCTTGAGGGCAGCTGGGGGGGCCTGGCGTGAGACCTGGGCAGTGTCTCAGAGTGGATGGATGCAAAGCCCCATAGATCCTTTCACTGGCATCCTTGGCTTTGATCGACTCCTGAATATAAAAGAAAACCAATTCTTGTGATGAATAGCACAAGAATTAGATGATTCCTGTCACTGTTTCATCTTTTCTTCCTTTTTGGGTAATTTATCAGAGGTGGGGTGCATCAACGCACTAGATACTTGGTCTTAAATTTCTGAAACTCACACTCGACATGAGACCCCTGACCTTAGCATGCTTCCAGCAACTGTTCACAGGAGAACTGCTTTTTTTTTTTTTGCTCTCTCTAAAAAAAGAAATTCCATAAGTAAATTAGTAGTGGGACCATCCAATAAAAATTAAATAAATGTTTACTTTATTGTGAAATTTGAATTTTCAACTGCAAAAATAGCCTGGTAAAAAATTAAGTGATTCGAGTCCCAGCTCAATAAAATCCCCCAGGGGCAGCTTCTGGGAAATAAAACAAGTAGTGAGTGAATTGGACTCAACAACGTTCACACAATCTATTTATTTATAAATTTGCTCTCAGAATTAATAATTTCACCTAAAATAATTCTCCCATATGAGGAAGTCCCTCGGGTACATGGCCCTTTCTGAAGCAGATGACAGATGTCTCAGGCTCCCTTTGCCCCCAGTCCCTGATTAGATTCACTCTGTATGACTTCCAGGCAGATGGGAGTTTAAGGTTCCCCTGAATATTTGCCAAGAGAAAGAAAGAGAAAGCCAATTTGTACTTACATGTTTTGTTGTGACTATTGTATCAGTTAGGTGTTCTCGAGAAACACCACCAGAAGTATATGTGTGTGTGTTTGTATGTGCCTGTGCCTCCACCTGCACCTGCACCCGCATCTGTACCTGCCCCTACACCTGCACCTGCACCCGCACCTGCACCCACACCTGCACCTGCAGCAGCACCTGTACCTCCACCTCCACCTGCACCCGCACCTGCTCCCACACCTGCACCTGCACCCGCACCTGCACCCACACCTGTACCCGCACCTGCACCTGCAGCAGCACCTGTACCTCCACCTCCACCTGCACCCGCACCTGCTCCCACACCTGCACCTATGTCCATTAGCTCTCTGTCCTTCTCTAGACAGAGGGGTTTAAGGAACTAAAAGTCTGTAGAGCTGTCAAGTCCTAATCTGTACAGCAGGCTGGAGGCTCAGGCAGGATCAGATGCTGCAGTCTTGAGGCAGAATTCCTACTCTGGGAAACCGCAGTTCTTGGTCTTAAGGCCCTCACCTGATTGGATGAGGCCCACCCACATCATGGAGGGTGACCAACTGTGTGTAGTCACAAACCACAGTTACAGAAACCTCCATAGTGACACCTAGACAGGGAACCAACTGCGGGTTCCACTGCACGGGGGGGTCATAGTGTCTGATGATCGCTTTCCTTCCTCACTGCCCACCATCTCCCAACCCTGGCTGCCCACTTGCCTCGCTCCCCACCCCACCCCTGCCAGGTGGGGCAGCAGGTGTACAGGTGGCAGACGTGAGGAGGGGTGCAGGGCAGACTCCATGATGCCATCTGAAGCCTTATCTGCACGGCTGTCCACTCACCATCAACGCTGGCCCTGGGTGAATCTGTCATGTGGGCAGCGTCAGCCCCAGCCCTCATCCACAGGACCCCGCAGGTGACCAGCTAACCCACCTTCATCACCCACTTCTCCCTGAGGTTCACTGAGGACTCAGCGTCACTCTCTGGTGTCACCGTACAGATCCGAGATTATTTCAATCTCTGCCCAGTGATCCACTCAGTACTCAAGTCCCCTGGGCCCCTCCCCGCAGCACCTCCTCTCGGTCCCCCTGGGCCACTCTCTGCCGTGCTCGTTCGCGGGGCCTCATCATCAGCAGAACTGCCGCCCACCCACGCTCACAACGCCCAGTGCAGCCGTCCCTGAACGCACCTCCTGTCTTTGCCGCCCACTCCTGTGACACCCTCCCGTGCCAACCCTCCCGTCCTGGAGATGGACCAACTCTGCTGGGTCCTTCACACCTGCCGCACTCACCTCTCCTATCAATCCCTCCCTTCATGGACCACCGCTGTGGCCTCTCCCCTGCCGGCACCCTCCCTCCTTCGCCCTCCTTTTGTCCAGACCTCAGCCTGAGTCGGCCCAGCCCGTGCCCAGTGTCACTGCACCTGCTCGGCTGAGTGTGGCTGCAGGACACTGAGCAGGACAGAACATTCTCCCTGTGGCTCCAGGGCCAGCCCGCACGGGGGCCGAGGGCCGCCTACAACCCTCCCACACTCACGGCCTCATTCTCTCTGCCCTTCCGAGCGCAGCCATAGCCTCAGTGCCCTTGCGCCCCTCTGTGGCCTCGCACCCGTGCGCACTTCATCCGCACACCCCGTGCTCCCCCAGATGTCTGCAGGCCCCAGCTCCGCTCACTGGCACCTGCAGCCCTTACCTCGTTCCTGCACTGGAAGCCCCCTTCCCCTCGCCCCCCCCCCCCCCCCGCCACTGCCTGCCTGTGCACGCTGGCGGACCGTCCTGGTGCTGCTCAGGCCACAGCCCCCCAGCAACGCCCGTCTCGTTGGGAGGGTTGGCCCGCTCTCGTCCCCCACCCTTACCCAAGTGCCCTCTTTCCGAAGGGGCAGGCTCACGCTCTCCTGGGCCGCGGCTCGTCCACCTCCACACCTGCCACCTTCCCCACAGCGCCTCTGATCCGAGGTGCCGCGACTTCCAGCCCCTTTCCGCTGTGTCTGTGTCTGCACTGGAGCGCACGCTGGAAAGTCCAGAAGGACAGGGACTGTGCTGGTGGTGCTGCTGGTGTTGACGTCACGCATTTCTTGTTGCTCACGGGCCTACAGGTCACCACGTGGCTCTGTGACCTGGGCCAGCCTCTGCTGACTTGGGTTGGATTCATTCATGCGCCTCTTGGAAAGCAGGGGTTTTATACGTCCCTCCTTCCTGTACCTTCTGCTCCTGGAACACTGCCAGGCACGTGATGGCTGCTCCCTGGATGACCGTGAACGAGGAAGCCTGGTTCAGGTCCGAAACCACAGGGTCTGCTTCCTCTTCCTCGCAGCCCCACATCGCGGCACCCCTGAAGTTTGGACCAGATGCTTTGTCATCTCGCCACTTAATGATACAGAAATCAAGGTGATCGCCGGCACTCGGGACTCCCTCCTCCGCTCCTCCCTCCGTGCTCGGGGGAAGATAGTGATCAGGCTCGCGGCACCGGTTCGGGGCTCGGGGTCGCAGGGCAGCCGCGAAGCATCTAGTTTATAATTTAGAACCCTTCACCTAACATTTGGACTTATTTTTATGGTAGAGAATATCTGAGGAGATTTTTCATTTTCTGAGTTTAAAAAGAAATTTGGGGTTGTTTTCAATGTCACCTTATTAAAATAGAAGCTGAAAATGCTTTGAAGCCATGCCAGATGTAGTCGTGTCCCATTTACTAAGGCTTTCTCCCAGCGTGAGCCAAGAGCTTCCTTTCACCCCTTTGCCACATAGTGGGGTAATAGCCCTCCTTCCAAATTGGTTTATCTCCGTCCGCGGCAGCTTATGGCTCAGTGTCAGGGAAAGGAGCCCTCCCTCGGAAGCGTGTCAGCGTCAACTCGAGGATGACTGTTGGCGTGGAAAATGGTCTCCAACAACACGCAGCCCTGATGGGCCTGTCCTCATCTCCTCACCGACGGCCCTGCGGGGATGCAGGGGGCACCACACCACAGGAGACATCCACCCTGGACTCAGGCTTCCTGCGACGCACCCACCTCTGTGCTCCCAGGACCCTGGTCCAGCCCCTTCGCTCCACGGTGCTGTGGCCTCCCCTCGAAACGACGGGCTCGGGACAGAACGTGGGCCCGAGAGTCTGATGAGCCCTCCCATCCCTTAAATGCACTCTCTTTTGCCCAGTGGCCCTCTGGTGATAGACGTCCCGAGAGGAGATGCCCCGGGGCCTGTGGGTCCTAGGAACACTGATCGGGCAGATCCCCAAGACTAGAAGCCCACCTCACGCATCCTGCCAGTGTTCCAGTGACCTGGCGCCATTAAATGCTACAGCAAGCATGAGTTAAGACAACAGGGGTTATGTGCCTTCAGAAGCGATGCTTTCTAGAAACGGGTGAGCTCAGCTGTCATGCAAGGCTAACATCTGCCACTGGTGAAAACGCTGCTCTCTGGGTTTTCATTTCTGTGCTCATAAAATCGGTGGTTTGCACCCTGACTCATCACTGATGTTCATCCAAATGGGAGCTCTGTGCGAGAGAGGCAGACGTCCTCCACGCACCATGCGGGCCTCAGTCACCCCGGGCACGACCCTGGCCCTCAGCTTGACGCTAGGCCCTGAACAGACGATGATCAAAGATCCAAGATGCCAGCCGTCCCACTGCTGTCACACGCACGCTCTGAGGGATGCTGCAGCTGCCCACATCTGAGCCAGGGGACGCCCCGGTCACCACGAACCACACGTGTAGCTCGTTATAACCACAAGGTTCAGCGTGGAATCCTGATACTTTGAGACCAGCCAGATCCTTCCAGATTTGGGTTCCCAGATGCCTATTCCATGTTCAGAAGATGCAACATATTTTATTTTGTAAGAGATTTTGGGTAAACAGAGCTGTCCTCTTTACTAATTGTTTGTCAGGCATTTGAAAGTCAGGCAACCATTCACGTTGTTTCTCTGTCCTTTTGCAAAGACAGTGTCTGACTTTCCCCTTGCAGTTCTGCTCAGGCAGGCCCACTGCTCGCAAAGGAAGGTTTAGGTAAAGAAATACGAGGGCATATCCTGGCAAGAGAATCCGACACGATTATTAGTTATTGCATGGAGATAGAAGGGGATAGCATCAGAAATGTGCTCACACGAAGCAGTATTTTGACAACAAAGAAACAAATGGGAGAGACAGCATTTTCTACGGGAGCTTTAAAAATCAGTTACTGCAGATTTTCAGTGGGGAAATATGTGTGCTCAGCATAACTGCGTTCATCCCCCACATCCACAAGGATTTCCTGGCTCTGGGGCTCACAGTCAAGCGTGCCCCAGCTCTGAGGGGTCTCTTGCTGGCCCTGAAAGGGAGAGGGTGGTGGGCTCTGTCCCCTCGTGCCCCTCGTGCCTAGAGTTCAGGGTGTGAATCTGCAGACCACAGGCTTCCCAGCCAGCCTATCACTTGGTTTCTACAGCATAAAACGGCGAAGTGCCACAGGTGTCTGTGGGACATGAGACGAGGCAGGCCCGTAGGAGGACCTGGTTAGCGGTTGGACGCCCCTCCTGAGTGCGGCTTCCCTTCCTCGTCATCAATTATCTGTGTCTGCGGAGAGGGATAGAGAATGTTCCCATTAGGACAGAGTCCCTCACTAGCCCAGCCTCGCACACTCATGCCCGCGTGGCCCCAGCCGGGGGCGTGCGCATCCCACCGCGGCCAAGAGCTCCTGCCCCAACGCAGAGTCAAGCACCTGGTAGACACGGCGTGTGCCACAAGGGGGCTCCAAGTTTGAGGGTTCCCTTCCTTTTCCTTGTTCCTGATCGTGGACCTATGACTTGATGAGTCGCGATAGAGACATTTGAGTCAGTTCTCCCTGGAACATTTCAAGCAAATAAAATGACAGATGCCACCCCTTCATTTCAGAAGGACGCTATCTGAGTCACCTGAATAGGCATCCACTCCATTTTTCACTGTCTGTGAATTAACTCTGCTCACGGCAGCGCGGCGCCCAGGGGTGTCCGCTGAGCTCACGGCTGTCGCCTGAGCTTGGAGGAACCCCCGCGCTCCCCTCGGCTGTTCGCCGCGTGTCGGCCGTCCTGCGGCCGGAAGGCAGCTGCTTATCTCCTCACACGGTCCGCGGGCCGACCGGGTCTTCCTCTGAAGTTGAGAAAGAACTGCACTTGGCGAAATCCCCCAAAGCAGATAATGTCCCTCCAATTAAGTAATGACTGTGATGTCAGTGCCCATGTTAACATGGCATGGAGACCAGAGTGCCACTGCGTCCACTTAAAATACTTCGTGGTCATACGTGGCTCCTGGAAGGTTTTGTGGACAAGGTGTCGGGCTTCGGGGTCCAGAGCAGTGCGTGTCCCCATGGCGCCTCGGCTGCAGGAACCCGGGACCTGGCCGGCCACTCCCACCCGTTAGAGGAGTGTCGGCCCACGTCTGCGCTGGCTGTGCTTCGAGGCAAACACAGAGGTCTGTTCATTCAAGTCAGGCTGTGGTCCACACTGCTGAAGAGACAGTAACAGGCAGGATGGTTCAGGAACAATGGGAGACATTAAAAGATTAAACCAAGAACAACTTCGGCAAAAGTGTCTGCTTAATTAAAATTAAATCCTAGCCACAGTATAACATGTGTGTCCCATTTAAAACAAACCCAACATAAAACATCCCTAATTCACATAAACAATAAATTAGCAAGCCGTTATTTGCATTATACACTTTTTTTCTCTTGGCTTTCATTCATTCATTTGTTGGACAAACATTCCCAACACACACTGGGGCCATAACAATAAATAAGAGAGACGCATGCCTGTCCTTAAGGAGCTCATGCTGCCGGGGGGAGGCCGACGTGCAAACAGGCAGCTGTTAATAGAGCGTGACTGAGTGCCTAATGAGAGCTGTGTTCGCGGGATAGCAGGAGCCGCAAGGAGCAGGCGGGTGGGGAGCACGGGGCCCCGGGCTCGGGGCGGTGCTCAGAAGAGGGGGATGCAAGTGGTGCGTTTGTCAGCCCAGGTGAAGTCCCACATCGCCCGTACCTCCGGACTCTGCAGGCAAAGTTGGATTTCTTGTTGGTGGAAGATGTGCTGTGGCTCTGGGAACACATCAGGGAAACTGCCCTTCACGCAGTGACTCAGGGGCCAGAGATACAGGTCAGACCCAGAGGCTGCATCATCTGAGCTCCGAGACTCCTCTGTCGGCTGGAGGGTCTCGCCTTAACGATTAAAATCTTGGCCTGGTGGTGACTCATAGCCATTCTGCCCCAACTGGTCGTGTGCTCCCCTCACCCTGAGACGTCACAGGAAAGCGCTCCTTCCGCTTGTTGGAAGGAGCAGAGGGCTGGGCACTGGGGCAGACAGGAAGGCCCACTCCCATCAGGAGATGTGGAGGGGCAAACCGCCCTGCAGAGCCTGGACTGGTGAGCACACACGGTCATCTGGAGAGTCCTGCATGGGGACACGTGGCTGGCCGTGAGGCTGACGGGGACTCAGCGCTTTCTGGGTGCTCCAGCCCGCCATACTGCCCTGCCAAGGACCCCATCCCGTTACTGGTGCGGGACCAGCCCAAACAGTCCATGGTGCCCAGTGAGATCAGGCCAGTACTCAGTCCTGGAGGCAGGAGGGGCGACAGCACCTGCCCAAAGTAACCCTCACCAGCATTTGAAGGGGAAAGAAACAAGCTAGTATTGTATAGAAAATATTCTGCCTCCTTCCATCTCAATTGTATCTGTTCAGTCTTATTTGGACAAGATGTGATTCATGGACACTCGGCTCAACTGCAGAGAAGTTCCTGCGGTGAGAAAGGGAACACTTGAAGGAGGGTCTGGTTGCCAAGTGGCACTTACGAGTTCAGGGAAGAGACTTTAGAGACCGTTGGCTTCTCCCAGTCTCGCCTCCAGGGCTCCTGTGCATTTGTTCCCCAGCGCTGCTCGAGGGCTAGATCAAGACAGCCTGCAAACACGGAGTCTGCCCGGAGGTGGTGTAACGGGAGCCAAGCACCATTATGGTCCAGTCCCTACTTCCCAGGGGAGAAGGCGCTGTCCTGTCTGTAGGGTCATAGCATCCTTGTGGATGAAGAGGGGGTCCATCCACCGGGAAGCATGGCTGCAGCCTTGGGGACCTGGAAGGGAATGATGGCGGTGACATTACAGGGCATGGACCCAAGATCAACGGGCCCCTTGATGTTCGCTGGCTGGGCACATCTTGTTGGGGATCCTCGGCACTGCTGATTCCCGAACCATGAACGCCCTGGGGCAGTGATCTTGAGAGTGTTAATGGCAATATTTGCTCTCAGTTAATTTTCGCCAAGTGAACCAACAGAGCCTCATCAGGGCTCACTGAGGACTTAACTGGTGTGAGTCTGTACCCGGCATCCTTCTTAGCCCATGGACACGTTCTGTGGTTTATACCTCAGTCCTACATGGAAGAGAGATTCATTCCCATAATCATTCACTCGAAATAGTTTTTTGAGTGGCAGGACTTGGAAGACATGGCAGAACGTTGCACACTTCATACCGCTGACATCAGCCCCGTCTGACGGATCCCGGCCTGAAATTTATCCCGAGCGTGATGATGGGCGATGGCTTTTCTCCATTCACTTTGCCTCTCCTTCCACCTCTCTGAGCCCCCTCCTTGACCTTGTCCTCTCCCAGGGCCCGTGATCCGGTTCCTTCTCTGACACACCCCACATGGGACACCCCACATGGTTTCTCACAGCCTGAGCTCTACCCTTTGATCTTTCTCAAGTTCACCTGCCCTTGGCCATCTCTTCTCTCTTGAAATATCTTCCCTGAGTGACGTCAGCTACATGCCATGGAATCGCAGGACAGCATCCCGACCTCCGGCACCTGGACTCCAGGCTCTGCTGAGCCCCAGCCGCAGAGCAGACCCCTCCAGGTCATGCCCGGAGCTCATTATCTTTTCCCTAGACCCTACCATCGGCCCCCTTCTGAACTGTTACTCAGAGGAGGATGCCCCAACCTCTCAAAAACTCACTGGACATTATTCGTCATCTTTGACACATGCCTGCCCCTCGCTGCCCATCTGTGCTCAGTACTCAATCTGCCCTGTCCTCCCAAGGCTCTCCCATCCTGTCCACCTTGCTGGCCCTGAGTCCCAGTGGGACGAGAGCCCCATTCTCTCTGGTTTCCCTGCTTTGGGGTTTGCACCCTCCCTCTGCATATACCATTGTTCACACAACTTCCGAACTACACTGACTTCCACCTAACACCTGACCTGTCCCATCACAGTTGCACTGCGTCTGATGCCTGTCTAGCCCCTGACACTGCACACGAGTGTCTTCACTGTCCTGAATCCCCCACCCGCTGGTCCTTCCCCACCACCTGCTCTGTACCCAGCAACCTAGCGTCTGTCCTGCAAGCCCAGTCCTTGCTCCTCTGTCCACTGGTCTGTCTCCTTCAAGATTGAGGACAGATGCACCTTTCTGGTGATGTCTGCCTGAACACCCCAAACACAGCGAGCCAATCCTCCTTGATGCTTCTCGAAATAACAGGAACGTTCCTCTGATATGCATGTGTCACACCATGCTCTGTCCTTTCCTATGGCCTGCTGCTCTCACGGAGCTGGGACGTAGTTGGGGCAGGGCATGGGTCTTTGAGGGACTGCACTTGGCGCCCGGCTGAACTTGGCATGCATAGGGAAAGGAGTATGTAACACATGGGACATCGAGGGCATCTGGAAGGGAGAAAAATATGCCCAAACTTCTATTTCCGGCACAAACTTGCCATGTGCTGTGTTCCTCTGCCATTGACACCTCCTGCCCCTTCTGTTTCTCAGCCACATGAATCACTGAAAGCAGTGTTACTCTCTTCCAGGTGTTGCATTACAAGCACATCTTTGGGTCTCACCAGAGTGAGAAGAGGCTTTGGTGCCAGGCACAAGCAGACCCCGCTTCCTGCTGCGGCTCTGCCTCAACGTGGGAGTGAGACCTGCACCAGGTTTCTGAACCACTAGGAACCCCAGACTCCCCGTCTGTTGTGAGGATGCACGGGTCCTAGCACAGTGCCTGGGACCCAGGAGTATGGAAAGCAGCGCACCAGCGTTTGCCTCTGCTGTGATCAGCATTATTACTAACGCACTGAGCACCTATGAAGTTCCAAGCGCGGTGCGTCATTCAGGGACAGGGGGGCAAACCGTGGCCCCGCTCTTGAAGACTCACCGCAGGCTCATGTCCGCACAGCGGGTGCTGTCGAATCTGACTTTTCTAGACCCCGAGTCTGTCGACTGGCACCTGCCTTCCGAGGCCGGGTGTGGTGGTCATTCGTCCGTCCTCCTGGATGGCGAGGAGAAGTTCTCCTGCAGCTCAGGACTGCAGGCGGCCCGCGACTCAACCACAGGGCGCGGTTCTAAGCAGCTCCCACCCACGGCGCCCTCTCAGCTCCCTGGGCAGGTCCCAGCCCATACTGCCACTTCTGCCACTTCCCCGGGGAGACGGCCGCCTCGTGCTGCCTGCCACCACCGCCACCTGGACGGCGGGCTCCCGGGACGCCTCCTTCTGCGCTCTGCAGAAGTGGGAGGAGAAATATTTTCTTTACAAAGTTGAGATGAGTTTTTAAGCTGTGCTACTCGGCACCACCACGTTCTCAAGCTGTTCTGTGTTTTCTTGGCTGCTTTTCTGACATGCAAATTAAATTATCATTTCTGCCCCCGCTAATTTTTTTCTTATGGTTCACAAAGCGAGTGCTGTATGAAAGTGAGTTTTACACAAGAATTTAAAATGTCTTAAACATTTTACTCCTTCATTATCAGAAATATAATTTTTCCAAAGTAAGCCACCTCATTGTGCAAAAAGCATTCCTTCCTCCCCTTAGCAATCAGCCGTGTGCTGCGGTTAGGTCCCTTAACACAGGGCATGAGGGCAGTTTGTCACTGTGCCGCGGTGGCGGGGGGTGTGGGAAGACGCTGGGTGTGAGGAGCACCTCACTTACATCCGGGACGAGGGGTCTGCAGCCCGTTCCGGGTGCGGAATGGGAGGGCTGCACGTGAGGCCACCATCGGGCACTTAGTGTCTCTGAAAACAGCCACGTGCCTGATGAAGTGGATGAATCACGTCTTCCGCTTTGCTGGGTAATTGTGATACTTGAAATACAAAGACCAAAAATCCTTAAAAAAAAAAAAACCAAAACAGCACGATATAGAGGCAGGAAGGTGGAGTTTGAAATTGTGGATTGAGCTCTCCTGGTGTCCAAATCCACGGCTTAGCCCGATGGTGTGGCTCGTGTCCCCTGTGCCCCAAGTTCTTCAGTGACGACCTTGCTGGAGGATTAAGTTACCCTGCTGTCGAGGAATTCCTGGGACGAGTCAGGAGTTCCTTCTCTTCTCTAATTAGAAGTGTAATCACTGTCAATGAAAGCTGAGCTCGAGGAACAACGAGGAGCGCAGCCGGGCCTCCCTGCCCGTCTGCTCCCCATGCGCCCCTGTGGACCCGCCCAGCACGCTCCTACACCCCCGCCGACGCTGTCCCCCTGCGCCATCTCCCCGCAGCATCGGGGCTTCCGTCTGGGTTTGTTTCTGCCCCACCACGGAGAGCGCGATGGGTCTGTAGCGAGGGGCACTCGGCCTCGCTCGTTCTGAGCCAGCAGTGCGCTTCTGCAAAAAGAGGTGATTGACGTCTGTTTTCTTCACGGGCTGGCTACTTTTGAGTGCTTCTCGGACAGATAACTCATCGCTTCCTGAAGCACAGGTTAAGTCTTGGGAGCACATTCCATAAAGTAACAGGAGACACTGCAGGGCCAGAGGATGAGCAGAGCTAGCGGGGCTGCTGTAGGACGCAGGTGCCTCAGGCAGCCAGGCAGCCGCCTCCTCTTGCGGGGCTCTCCCCACTTCCATCCACGGTGTCCCTGCAGCACCGCCAAGCACAGGCTGTGTAGACTGACCCCGACTGCATGCAGGCTCTGTGTTTCCGTCTCATTCTCTCACTGACATGAAGGGGAGCTACTGATGTGGATAATGATGTTGTGTCCGTTCCCTTCCCTGAATTTATTTAGTTTGTTATAAATGGATCGTTAAAACAGCCTGCAAGCACTCCATGTGCTAGTGAAAGACCCATAAGGTGGGGGTCGGCCGGGCGGCAGCTGTGCTCTTTGAGAGCGGTCCCCGCTGAAGCTCTCAGCATCGGTCATGAAATAGTTCTGCACACACACGAGCAGATGCCACCCGTCCTATAAGATTCCGTGATCAATCCGCCAAGCGTCCATCAGGATAGAGGGACATGTGCCCGTGTCCTGCCACATGGGAGAGCCCACTGTCCCCCTCGCTCGAGCCCCAGCACTCCCCACAGCCCACTCAGCTTCATACATTCTCAGTCCCACTTGTATTCCTTGAGTTCTACTAAAATATTTTGCCCATTATTCTATTGGGACATTTGTATTTTTCTTCCTTTTTGACGCTCTCTGTAAACTCTTTATGAAGTACGTCAAGCTTTTGGAACAGTGCACAGACCATGGAGATACAGCACGGAAATCCATGTGGCTGCAGCGAGGTCAGGAAGCAGCCACGGGTACAGAAGCCCCCCGTCACCACCTGCACCTGCAGCTGGGGGCCCCGATCCTCACCGGCGGCAGGCGTGGGGGTCTGAATAACCGGGTCACATAGGGCCGGAGCGTGGGAGGGTGTGGTCTTACGATCAGATCTGGGTTTGTGATATCAGCGGTGTCGTTGCAGGCGGCCATGGTTCTCCTGCTGATGGGTAATAGCTGTGCGGGATTCTGTGGTAACCCCTCCCACCGTCGACGGGATCTGGGCTGCTCTGGGTTTGCGCTGCAGCCGATGATGCCACAAGGAACGTTCTAGGGTCTGCGTTTTGTTGGACATGTGCATGCATTTCTGGGAGTGGAGTGGCTCGTTATAGGCTAATTCAGTTCGGTAGAACTGCCACATAGTTTTCTAAAAGAGTTGAACCAATCTGCATTCCTGCCAGAGTGTATAAGGGTTCTGGTTGCTCTGGGTTTCCTCAAAGAGGCAGTATTATCTACTACTGTAATTCTAACCATTTTGTAAAGCGGGTAGTGGTACAACATGGCACTTTAAATCAAGTTTATTGAGGAACAATTTACATATTATAAAAGGCACTTATTTTAAGTGAGTGGTTGGATGAATTTTGACAAATATATACATTTTCGTCATCTAAGATAGGCCCTGGTGTCCCTGCTGGCCAGGCCCCCGCCCCAGCGCCCAGGCGGCCGCTGACTCGCCTGCTTCTGTGGACTGGCCTCAGGCTTGCAGAATTCCAAAGACAGGTGGGAGTGTGCGGTGCGCTCTGCTTCGTGTCTGGTCTCCTTTGGCTGAGAATCCCGGTTTTGAAGTTCATCCTGTGGTCGTGTAAATCAGTATTTCATTCGCATTTGTTGCTCAATAGTATTCAAAAACTTGCTTATGCATTCTCTTATTGAAACACATCACCATCTCGAGCAAGGCGGACGCGGACCGACAGGCCCGAGCCTTGACCGGACATCGGCTTGTTCTCGGGTGAGCGCAGAGGACGGGGACGCGGGGCCGGCAGGCAGGTGCGTGTCTATCTCTGGAGGAAACCGCCCTCCTGCTGTCCAAGCCCCTTGTGCAGGCTTAGGCCCCAGCCTGGGAAGTTTGCGTTCCAGCTGGTCCACGCTCTCACTTTACGTGCTATGTCACTGAAAGAATTTTTTAGCCTTTTGCGTAGATGGATAATGGCAACTCTGCTTTGCCCTCGTAGCCTTCGAGTTTTAGAGCAGTTGAAGGCTCACTTCAACCGTGGCCGCAAAGTGCTAGTCGTGCTTTTACCTCCCGCGTCCTGAGGGCTCACGATGGGGATCTTTCAACGTGTTGATCAATCATCTGAAGACCGTGCTTTTGAGAAGTGTCTGCGTTTTGCCTATTTTTCCCTAGGCTGCTATGGATAGAACGTCTGTGTCTCCCCATCCCCAAATTTACATGAGGAGCCCTGAGTCCCCAGTGACAGTGTTTGGAGGTGAAGCCTATGGGAGGTGAGTAGGTGGTGAGGGGGTCCCCCAGGGATCGGACTCGTGCCCTTATAAGGGGATGAGGAGAGCAGAGATCTCTGTCTGCCACAGGAGCACAGACGAGGAGACAGCCGTGGGTAAGCCTGGGAGGGGGCTGTCCCCAAGAGCCAGACGCTGAGGCCCCCAGATCTCTGTCTCGGAGCCTCCAGAGCCATGTCAGCCCGTGTACGGTGTTCCGTTGGAGCGGCCCAGGCTGGCGCACACACGGGCCATCGTCTGCACCGTCTGCTGCACGGGTGCTCCCTACGAGCTCGGTGCCGGTGGGTCATCAGGGACACACGCGGGGACTACCTCCTCCCCGGCCCAGGGGAAATTTCTTCATGTTCTAATGATATTGGACAAAGAACGGAAGCTTTCATTTTGATGAGCCCGACTTGCTAATTCTTCTCATTTATGATCAAGAGTGATTCAGAAATCTTTGCCTCATGTAAGGTTTTCTCCTACGTTTTCTTCCAGAAATGTATTTTAAGCTTTTACACTTTGGTCTATTTCTGCTTGAAGCTAAGTTTTGTGTATGCGGTGAGGTGAGATCAGCAATCTATCTGCCTGGTTCCATCCTGGCTGGACTTCATCCTGTTTCAGAGCAAGCCTGGAGGAGCCACTTCCAAGGTGTGAGCCCCTCACAGTGTCCGGGGAACCCGGCGAGCACTCGGCGTGGTCTCGGGTCTGACTGCTGGGAGCGTGGACGCCCCCGTGGGCTCGGCACGTGCCCCCCGCACGCAGGGCCCTTTGCCTGGAAGCCCCCTCCTTGAGGACTCCGTCCTGCGGGCTCCCGCCACCCCGACTCCCTGCACCGCCCGTCCTGTTTCAGAAAGGTCTTGTTCGTTTCGCATTGAATTCTGCTTTTTCTTTCGATCTTTCCTTCCCCCTCCTGGGGCTGCAGGTAGGTTAGCACTTTCCAGCACGCCCAGCGTTGCTTCTGAGCTCCGCCGTCTCACGTTCCCTCTGTCAGGGTGCCTGGGTTTGGGTCCGCTCGGTCCCCCTGCCCCGGTCCCCCCGCAGGTTGTGCTGCTGGGGGTCTGCAGCCAGCGGCTTCCTGTCGGTCAGAAGCTTCTCCATCCCAGGACCTTCATCGGATTCATCTTGATGAATTCCCGTTCCTTGCTGACAGTCCCCATCGCGTCCTGAATTGACATTTGATGTCTGTCTTCTCTAAGGCACTAACACGGTTACCACCAAGTCCTCATGGGCCACCGCCAGGCTCGGCTCGGGCCCGGATCCATTCTGTGGCCCGCTTTCCCTCGCGGATCTGCGCCCCGTGGCACCGGCTTCTGGAGACACTGTCCATGGCACGTCCCAGCATCTAATGATGTCACCCCAGCCCCAGCTTCCAGAGAGGCTCACGACTCCCTTCTGAGCCCATCCAGGGCGTCTGGTCGCCTCATTCCCACCTGGAGCTGCTCTGGTCTGTGCGGGGTCTCCCGCTGCCCAGCCCGTGACCTCCACACTTCCTCTCCGCGGCCGCCAGCGCTCTCCTGCAAGCCCCTCCGCTGGGTCAGCCTTTCTAGCCTTTGGCTCACGACAGCGACAGGAAGGAAGGCCTCCTGCATAGGTCTCCAGCTCGGGACCGTTCTGGAATTTTCCAGCTTTCTGGTGGGAAACCCAGCCCTCCCTGAGGCTTCTCAGGGCTCACACGGGCCCCTCTGGCACTCACCCACCACCTGCAGACCCCACGGTGCGCGGCGGCCTCGGCTTGGCCGAGGCCCACGGACCGGCCAGCACGCCCGGGAGAAAGCCGCTGCCCAGGCCGCTGGGCCGCAAGTACTCCTCAGCCTGCTGCCGTCCGCATGCGGCTTCCCCACTGGATTTCTACGCGGTCTCTGCGGGAACAACCATGTCCCGCCAGCTCCTCTGCCTCACCGAGAAACCGATTCGGTTTCCCTTATGGTTGGGGGTGAGGCTCAGCGTCTGGGAGGCCGCCTCCTGTGCCTCCACATGTCCAATGGCCTTTACAGCCTTCACCTCCTCCTGGCGCCCTGCCTCGTTTTATTCCTTACACACAGGCATGTCATCCGTGTAGATGACGTGAAGTCCGCGTGTCCTGCCCTTCCACCCCACGTTACGTTTCTTTTTCCCTGAGCGGAGGTCGCGGGGCTCGGCTGCAGGCCCGGCGTTACCCCCCCCCGTTACACGCCCACCTCCCGCCGGGGTGTCTGTTCTGCATCCCGACGGTTTGTTGTTGGGCTTGTTTGTCCAGCACGAGCTGTAACTTCCATCAGCGTGAAAGCTCGGAGTCGCTTCCCGACATCCTGAAGATGGACTTCTCTCTTCCATCTTCCTACATGTTTCAGAATCAGTTATTTCTCAGAAAAAGTGCTGTGAGTTTGATAGAAAGTGGCTTGTAGAGTGATTACAGGAGAACTGACATCTTTACAATATTACATTTTAAGTAGTCATCCTAAAAATAAAAATGTGTATTCCGAGTTGCCAAGTGATAACCTGAGCGTGGACCACTCGATGTTTACCTGTGATTACTGAAATTCAGCGCTTCAGCCTGTGCTGTTGAGCGAACGTGACGTCCTACCCCTTCTTCCCTGAATCTGCATTTCAGTCTGTTAGAAGCAGGCAGGTGCCCTGTGGGGTCACGGGGGTGGACGCTGAACGCCCCACCCCAATCCTCTCGTTTCAGGACGAAGCGCTTTGCAGGCCTCAGCCAGTGCGGCCAGGGCTCTCAGCCTGGTCCCTCACCAGGGCGCCTCCTGGCCCATGGTCCTGCGTCTCCTCCGGGGACGCCCGGTCCCTGGGCAGACACCAGCCCCCTCTCAGCCTGTCCCTCCTCCCTGCCTAGTGCCGTGGCCAAGGATACCCCGCAGTCAGCTTCCTGTCTCAGGGAAACACTTGCCAGGAAGGAAGAAGGCTCTGACACGAGATTTGGGGGCTGGAGTCGGGGGCAAGCCTTGCTCTGCTCGAATGCTCCACACCACCCACGTCCTCCGCCTGGTGCCCTGTGCCCCCTTCAGGCCCCAGTTCCACTGTGGCCTCCGAGAGCCAGTTCAGTCCGAGCTGACACCTGAGTTCCTTCCCCGGGTTCTGACCCACCTGTTCAAAGCTTCCGGGCTGATTCCGTTGTGTGGACAAGGTCCAGGCCTCTGTCCCGTGGGAAATCTTCCTGCTGCTCCCTCGGCCCCAGTGGGGGCCCTGAGACCCACGTGTGCCCCTGCGATGGTGACCAGTCAGCCTTGAAGACATGAGGGTCAGCCCTCCCCACGCGGCCCCACCCCAGACCTCACAGGGGCTGGCATCCCGGGAGCCAGTGTCTGGGAAATGGCAGGGGGCTCGGGCTTTCTGGGTCCTGGCCTCAGGCCATCCCCCTCGAACAAGGTTTAGAACCCACATCTCTAAAGCCTTAAAAGTGGAAAGAAATGCCACTTATAAACTTTATTTTTCCTTGACCAGTTTATTCACCAGGTTCAGACGATGGTGAGGTGTTTTCTCTTCTGTGTGGAACTCCCTGGGAGTCAAACCTCACTCAGCTCCCTGTCTTGAAGGGCGTCCCCCGGCGCTCAGGTCACAAGGAGCCCCCCACTCCCCGTCTCTGGAAAGGTGATCTTCTGACTCATTGACCAATGAGCCTTGGTCTGGGGCCCCTGACAGTCCGGAGGTGAGAAGAAACGTCTTTTTCACAGCCTCTGACAAGCGGCTCCCCAGAGCATAATGAATGGAGAAAATGTTTCATCACAATAAAATTTAAAAATACACTAAACCAGTTGCTAAATATGATTTTTGTAATTACTGGAATAGTCTTTTTTTATATTATTAAAGTTGGAAATTTTAAATGAGATTTTCTATCCCCTTGAGCAGCCCAAAATGCAGGGTTTTTAAAAAATAATTGAATTCCTCTACATTTTGATTAAACCCTTCACCAAGATTACCATATATGAATGGTGAAATGGAATTACTTTTAAAACTATAGCTGACGTCAAAATTTCTATCGATGACCCGATTTTAAATACAATCTATTTATTTAAAAACTCAGATGGAGGGGCGCCTGGGTGGCGCAGTCGTTAAGCGTCTGCCTTCGGCTCAGGGCGTGATCTACATCAGGCTCCTCCGCTAGGAGCCTGCTTCTTCCTCTCCCACTCCCTCTGCTTGTGTTCCCTCTCTTGCTGCCTGTCCCTCTGTGTCAAATAAATAAATAAAATCTTAAAAAAAAAACTCAGATGGAGAGCTATAATTGTCCAGAAAGACCCCACCCCAGCCTCATCACACACCCACTGCAGCTCCAACCTACTGGCCTTCCCACCACAGGCCCTTTGCACATGCTGTTCTGCCTGCATTTCTGCTCCCCCAACAAACCATCCTTTCTATCATTGCCTGCTCATCCGAGGGGCCTCATCCCGGATGCCACTCAAAAGAGAAGACTTCCTGACCCCAGCCCCCCAGCCTAGATTCGTCCCCTCCTGCGTCCTCCCCCACAGCCCTGGGAACCTTCCCCTCTCAGCACTTGTAACAGAGACATCCACAGTCAGTTGTGTGATGACGGGAATTGTGTCTGTCTCCCCGCTGGACTGTAGCCCCCTGAGGCCAGGGCTGACTGTTCCCTGAGGGCTTGTCCCCTCGAGGTGCCCGACCCCGGGCCTGGCAGCCGTGCTGTGGGAGGAGCAGCCCCAGCAGGCAGGAGCCCTGTGGACACCTGTCAGCAGTGTAATTTCACTGACTCAGAAAGCCTGAGCGGGAGCTTCTTCTCATGGCAATAGTCTGGAATGATGACATTTTGTCTAAAGGTCTTTTGGACCTTGAGGATCTAGACTGGAGTATTTATGGCTCCTGCTGCGCACGGCAGATCCTTGTTTCTCTAGGCTCTGAAAATAGCTACGTGACATTCTAATTAAGACAATTTTTTCTGGTGACAGAATTGTTCATGCTCTCATTCAGTGGGAAGCGTCTCTGTGCCTTCAGCATGGTTTTATCTGAATGGCTCTGGAGCCTTCCCTCTGCCTACAGGGGGTCCCTTCCTGCTCAGTGCCATGACCCCACGGTCCTCGAGAGCCCCGCAGCCCCTCCGTCCACCCAGCCTCCGCGGCTGCGGCCGTCCCCTTCTTCCCCCAAACCAGGCTGCAGGAACACGCTGTCCCCGTGTAAGCAGAAGGAGCAGCCCAGCGCCAGCGAAACCCACGTGGCGCACAGCCTGCTCCGAGGAGATCGGGTGGGTGGACGGTGGGACGGGGAAAGCCTGTTCCCGAGCTCACTCACCGGGCTTCAGGGCTGAGGAGCGGAGGGATCCTCGACGGGCGGGGAGCGCTGGCTAGCTTGACTGACAAGGCGCCGGATTCTCTCTTTGTGGTTCTACCTGCCTCATTGTGAAGTGTCCTGGTAGCTGCTAAGGGATCTGTTCTCGGGCGGCGGCCACAGTATCCGTGCCTGGGACGGGTTGAAAACAAGTCCGGGTCAGCAGTCTGTGCCGTGTCCCCCAGAACCCCAACACCTACTTTCACCTCCTGCAGGAGTCCTGAGATCAGAGCCTTCCAGGTCCTCCCTCCAATGAAGGGCCCCTGGACATTGTCCTCACACACGTCTCCTACTGGCCTGACCTGTGCTTCAGGGTCCGTGTGACCAACGGTCCTGGAAGAAAGCACACTGTCGATGCGGCCAGCAGGGCTATGCCCGGGTCTTCCCTCTGGCGCACTGGCCGACAGACGCGCCACAGCGGAGCCGCCCGAGGGCCCTGACTTCCGGTGGCACAGGAGTGAGAACGTGGACACAGTGCTGTAGGTGTGGCTGCGTCCCAGATCCAAACGTCCAGGGCCGAGGGAAGGGTTGCTTCCCTGCGGTGCACCTGCAAGCTGCTCTGAGCTGGAGGGTCTCCTGCTGCGTGTCCCCTGCCTGACCTGGGGAGGCGTCGAGAAGGTGGAGGTCAGGGAAGGCCATGGCCTCGAGGTCGTTTTACCGCCCTGGCCTGCGGCGGACAGCAGCAACAGGGACATCGTCTCCCCTCTCCCCTCCTCCCTGCTCCTAGCATTCCCTGAGTGCCTGGGCCTCAGCCCTGGTCGGGGCTCCTGCCCCAGGTGGGATGGTCAGAGAAGAGAAGGGGGCAGGTGGGGGAAGGGAGGCTAAGTGGGCCTGGAACAGGCCTGAAGCTGGAGCTGAACAGGGCAGAGGCCTCAAGACTGGCTCACCAGCCCTGCCTGCAGCAGACTCAGCCCACCCCTTCTGGACCCCACCTGGGCCGAGCTTAGCTACATATAGAGATAGATGGATGGATGGACAGACAAATGGACGGATATACATAGAGATAGAGATAGATGGATGGATGGATGGACAAATGGATGGGTGGATGGACGGATGGATGGACGGATGGAGGGACAGTTGGTTGCATGGACAGATGGACGGAGAGATGGACAGACGGGTGGATGGAAGGATGGACAGATGTATGGACTGATGGACCGACTGAAAGATACCTAAAAAGAAAGAAGATTTTAGAAGGAAATAGAAAAGTGAAATGTTGTGCAGGCAGGAAGACAAAAACAATACAAGCAAATGCTTTATGTTTCAAACTGCCAGCTTGCTACACAATCAACTCTCATGACCCGGGTCTGGGCTCAGTCGGGCAGAGGAGGGTCCTTCTGGGTAGGACGTAAATGTTGGACAGTCCCTCGAGGTCCTGCTGAGAGCCAGGACACCTGCTGCAGGCAGGCCCCATGCCCACCGCCTCCCAGAGCCCCTCCTCAGCTTTCCTCCGGGTCGGAGAGTGCCTGCTGTCTGAAGCTGATGCCCCCAGGCCCGGATGGGGGGAGAACACCCGCTGCTGACTGGTCAGGCCCTGAACCTCAGTCCCGGGAGCCCAAGCCCATGGCTTGTCCCACACCACCTGTCCCCCCCCCCCGCCGAGGGAACTCGTCAACAGGACACTGCTGGGAAAGGATGCTGGAGGGAGGGGGCAGCCCGGGAGCTCCGGACCCTGCGGAGCATAGAGGGGAGCAAGTGTTCCGAAGAACACAGTGCAAGCCGCTCGGCCCTGGTTCTCGGGGGAACCTGGCCGACAGCAGGCACAGAGAATGGCAGGTGAAGGGGAGGACCCAGGCCCCTGCACTGATCAACCCCAGCCCAGGGCTAGGCCCTCTGCGGGGACGGGCTGGTCTTGGGAGCAGGAAGGACCTCAGAAGGCCAGGTCTTTGGGGAAGGCAGGTCCTGCCAAGTGTGAGATTCAGCTCTGACCCCCAAACCCAACCTCGACGTACCCCGAGGCCAGTCCCGAACATGGACAGCACCCGACCCGAGGCTCCCACGGAGGCAGAGCCGGCCCTGAGCCCTCGCTGGGGCAGGTGGTGAGATGACCGGTGTGTTTGCAGCCATGTTCCACAATGTCCGCTCACGGACAGTGCTGTCACCATGTGATATTTATGCATTATCCTAAAATGGTCATATTTTTGGAATAAGGCTTTCTACTGTATTCTCTCATTTTCCATGTAAAGATTCAAAAGAAGTATTTTAAACCTTAACATGCCCAATTTTATTTTACAAACACAGGAAGCTGACACCAAGAAAAACAAAGCTATCAGAAATTGTAAAATTTTCGAAAAAGGAGGTGAAATGGGTTGTGCTGACCTCGGTTCCCAGCCCCCCACATGGCCCGTATGTGGCCCCTAATCCCCATCCTGACGTACCAGATCAGCGGGGAAACGTCGCCCTCCGTATGCCCCTCCCAGACTGCGGAAGCACTTTCCACAGGGCTTCTTTTAATCACCCAATTTTCAGAAAGATCCGCAGCATGGCTGCTCAGGAGAATCGCCCCGCTCACAGGACGGGCTCGCGGGACAGTGCTCCAATGGACGATCCAGGCGTCCCTGCTCCCAGCTCCCCTCCCGGGACATGGGTGCTCCCACCAACCCTCACTCTGATTTCCTGGGTGCCCGGCGACCAAGCGGCATCTCCCACGTGGCAGGCCTGCTGTCCCCTCCTCCAGGGTCCAGTGGACACGGCCGTGCACACCCTCTGGCCGGAGGGAGGTCTGTGCTCTGCGCGGGGTCAATCCTCGTCCACCTGGTCCTCAGGGCAGGATCCCAGGGTCCCGAGACCCCCAGCCCACAGGTCACGTCTTACCACGGGAAGGGCTACCCCACTTACATTCAACTCTCAGCTCAAGCAGGTACGCTCCTGTGTGGCGGCTCCTGGAGTCCCGGGCTCGGGAATACTGTTGTGTTTTACTCCAAGGGCCTCTGAAGCCCGGACATCCCCGTGTGACTCAGCGGAAACCCTCGCGGAAGGTGTTCAGAGGCACCTTTCAAGGGTTCCACGCAGGAAACATGTCCTGTTCTATTTCCTCATGGGGCCGGTGCCCCTCCCCGGAGCTGGAAGTCCGGCTGGGAGGATTGTTCTCGCCCCCGGCAGCAAGAATGCAGAGCATACACCATCCCTCCTTCACACACCGCCAAGCCAGGCAGGAATGTTCCTGATTTTCTATGAGAAACAGTTATTTTTGTTTAGTGAGTTCAGAGTAGCTGCTTGGAGGAGAGTGATCATCGTGGTTTATGGCTTTGACTCTCAGGTTGGGCAAATGACACCCACGGGCATCTCAAATGAACTTAAAACGTTTTGTGAATATCTCGAATGTTTTCAAGTGTGTGTGTGCATATGTGTGCGTGCGTGCATGCGTGTGAATGAAATCAAAATCGATACTCACACCTTCAGCTATCTGTGTGCCTCATCAGTTCTGTACGATTTTGTTCTGTAGGGAAGGGAGTGAGGGCAAAGGAGAAGGGGAAAGATGCCTTTCCCTAAAATCAAGCTCACAGAACATCCCAAAGCCACAAGCCTTAAGCGTCCCTTGCAGGAGCCATTCAGCCATAACGTGATAGGGAATGACCTATTGCTATCTGGACCACGACACCAGCTCTGACCTTGACCCATGGCCACTGGTGAGCACACGGAAGGAAAGGGGTCCTGATATGACGGCAGGCGCCAGTGCAGGGACTCCAGCCGGCAGGAACTTTCGCAGAAAAGCGCCTTGGCTCTACTCTACGTTTCAAGCCAACGTTTAACATTTTATGTTTCACTTAAAAAATTTAAGCTATGTAATATTGAGTATAATTTCCCTTTTTTACTGACTTTTTCCAGTTAACCAACCAGCCAGCAGCCCATCAGACAAGAGCTGCCTCTTGTAGCTGGGCTGGGGGAGGCATGTCCCAGGCAGCAGCCGCTCTGGGCAGTGCAGGGGCCCCAATTCCAGGAGGAGGAGCGTCCTGAGCGGCAGCCGGGGTCCCCCTGCAGATCCGGAGGCTCCACCCATAAGTGACCTGCAGGGGGGAGTGCTGGGAGGGCTGGGGGCCCAGAGGCTGGAGCGAGAAAAGGTGTCCTGGAAGCAGGAGCTTCCCTGCGAACGTGCTGGGAGTGTGGATGGCAGTCCAGTGGGAGAGGCCACGAGGTGGAACCTGAGGGCGGGACAGTGCCCCAGACTTAGGAGGGAGCCGTGTGGACTGTCCTCCGTTCACAGGTCTGGGTGGCCAGGTCGGGGAGGAGAGCAGGGTCAGGGATCCAGACGTTTGAACCACACAGTGGATGTGCTAAGTCCTTCCTGGAGGGGTTGTAAGCCCGAGTCGATGAAGCATTCCCCATTCCTGACACAGCCTGGAGTCTGCAGTGGGGGCAGGGGCGGTCCTCACTCTCCCAGTAGAATGTCCAGCCCAGGAGGGGTCAGCAGGACCCACCCTTGTCTCTGTCCAGGCCCTCGGCTTCCCGTCCCACCCTGGCTCTGTCCACATGGTCCTCTCGCTCACTTATCCGCCTCAGCTCTGACCTGTCCTGACCCATGTCCTGTGCAGGTCTGGAGGCCACCAGCCTACCCTTGGCCGTGAACTTCCCCCATCCCTACACTGAGCAGCCCCCAGGCCCCCAGTGTCCCCTCCACACCCTCCCTTGTCCCTCCCTGGACTGGAAACCAGGCACACAGGTGACATACGTGCTGGTCAGTGTCACTGGGGACTCTCCAGCAGCAGGCGGCTCAGGTGTGCCACCTGCACGGCTCCGGTGCACAGGCGGGCGCCCAGGTCCACCGGCACCTGCTTCAGAGGACGTTAAAACGCGTCTCTTGGGCTAGAACTGAGGCTCCAGGGGAGATCCAGGTCCCTGCCTTCTCCAGTTTCCAGAAACGCCCTCCTTCCGTGGCCAGCAAGCGTGTCTGCCTGTGACCCATCTTCTTCTTTCAAGGCCCCTGTGATGACTCTGAGCCCGTCTGATGGTCCAGGACCATCTCCCGATTTAAGGTTGGTTCATTCGTGACCTTAACTCAGTCTGCAGCGTTAACTCTCCCTTGTTGCAGAGCCTAAGTGATTCACAGGTTCTGGGGTCTGGACGCGGGCATCACTGTGTGTGTGTGTGTGTGTGTGTGTGTGTGTGTGTGTGTGTGTGGACACCGTTCTGCCCCCCCAACTGTTGACTAGTATAAAGCAGTAACAGAGTAATTCATGTGTGATGGTGGAATTCTTAATATACACTTTGTAATCTTTTGGAACAGAAGAATCTAAATAGAAATATTTAGACAATCATTCTCACTACAGATATAAGAAAGAAAGAAAGAAAGAAAGAAAGAAAGAAAGAAAGAAAGAAAGAAAGAAAGAACTCCATCTAAGCAGGGAAAGTCATCTGTCAAGATCTTTTGGTGTCAATAAATCAGTTCTTTGTTGACTTAGACTCTAAAGGATTTGAAACAGTCATGAACGATTAATAAGGGAAGTCCCATCGCCTTCCTGGTATTAAGCTAATCAATGAAGTAGACCAGACTGAGTTTCCAAAGCCTCTGTTCCCAATAGTTTTCTCACCAGTATTATAGGAAAACGCCATTCCCGAATTCCAGGGGCGAGGGAAGGAGTGTGGTTGTGGTGGCAGCCGGGGAAGGGGTGGGATGACCCGCCATCCAGTGTGCCTGGGACTGAGGGCTTCCTGGGACGCCAGCCTTTCAGTTCACAAACCAGAAAGGTCCCAGGCACACAGGGGCCGTTGGTCACCTGTCTCAGGTGTGAGATTGCCTACACAAAGCCCAGAGTCAGGATGCAAGGATGTTCTGTCGGTCCTGAAAAATAGAGAGACAAATTGACCAAATGCTTGTTGTGTGAGTTGCCCCATCTTCAGGGGGTCCCGCAATAACCCACGGAGTTCTCTCACCTCATTTCACAAATGGGAAACTGAGGCTCAGAGTCACACATCTGGTACATGGAGGAGCCTAGGGCTCAAGCCCAGGCTTGTGACCCCAAAGCCCACCCTCTGAACCTCAACATTCAGTGTCTCGTTTCAAAATCCGTAGCTACTGCTTTACTCCTCTATCCACCAGCCTCCATGCTTGTGGTCATTAACTGAAATGGTTGAGCATAGTGTGTGTGTATGCGTGTGAGCACACGTGCGTGCACATGTGTGATGGGGTATGTGGGTGTGTGGGGAGAGTGATATAAATCCGTTAAGAATTCCCATCTGCCCTTGGCTTTATTTAAATTCTTCATATAGACCTTTCATAATGAAGGCTCTCTGGCATTAAACTTCAAGCTTCAACCAAAACCTCATGCAACCTGCTCCCTTCCACCCTGTACTTTTTATGTCTGGACTTGGAGCTGGAGTCGGCGATCGCACGGCTCTGCAGACTCGGAATTGAACCCCCTGGACCCGGGCACGTGTGTGCATTTCATCTGGGTTTTGCTGGGACGTCTGAGACCTTCCTCACAGATAGTCTGCGTATGTCCGAGCCTCCAACAGGATCCTGCTGAAAGTGAGCCATTTGAGCAGAAGGTGTATCGGATGTGAGGGGAAATAGTCAGATATAAATAAACACGTAGGGAAAAGAAAGGCCCATAAATTGAAAGCTTAGAATAATGTATAACTATTAAAAGGTTTTGAAACATTCATTTTATCTATTTAATAATCTCTGAGGTAAAGGGGAGAAGGATAGCACTCTCCGGCTGGAATCATTGGCTAATGTTATTCATAACCAAACGTTATCAGCCTCCATCCAGCTGCATATTTTTATATTCGGTTAAATTCTGCTTCCGAGCAAACTCGCCCAGCACCAAGATTCACGTCCTACCGCAGACCCCACAGAGGAGGTGAGCAGAGATTTTGAACCGACGAGCCTTCAGCCTGGGACGCTACTGAGGTCTTCCTCGTCCCCCTCATTGGATGACTGTCAACTAGCGGTGACGAATGTACAGGATTCATCCGTGAAAACCCTGCCTAACAGCCTCCCTCCAGCATCTCCTCTCTGGGCTCGGCGCTCTGCGGGCGACCTGACCCCGCAGGGAACCCAGGGTCAGGCACGCAGGCGGGCAGCTCGCCTTCTCTGCAGTTCTGGCTGGAGCCCTCCCCGCTGGCCTGGGGGCTGGCTGGCCATTTCTCCTTCATTCTCTGACAATTTGAAAAGTCCAAACGCAGATGCAGAGACGTGCACACACGTTATACACACGTGCACAGGTGTCCCCAGGGATTGAAGACCCAGACGAGCAGATTGCTGCATGTAAACGTGGTTTTTTACTATAAGTAAAAATAAATCCTTATCTTATTCTTGTCTTTTTCCTTCAAATGATAAAACAAAGAAAACAGGTGGCTCTCTTTGCTGTGATTATATTAACCCTTTTTTAAATGATCCTACTTTTGGTGTGATCTGATGTGGCCCTGTGACATCACAGGGCACGTGGCAGCCTCGTGATGCTACCAGGAGGTCTACCCAGGTCCGTGGGCTTTACAAAAATACTGCTCTATAGGCGTATTTGCAAGAGCCGGGCATCAGAATAGTCCGGGCGGAAGCAGAGCCAGGTGCGCTCATGAAGGTTTGCGCCACGCGCCCACAGCGCCTCATTTTCCATGTGCACTTACACTCGTTTTCTCATTTGCTAAGGTGATGTGATGAGTCTGGTAGGAGTTTGCACATTGTTCCAGAAGCTGTCAGGCCACACACAATTGCAGTTTCTGTGGGTTTGTAAGCTTCTGATGTCTTCACTGTTGGTTCTCTCCTCCTTCTCAGTCTCCTGGGTTCTGGCGTAGGGTGTGGGGCTCGTGCTGGACAAGGTGAATCCAGCAGTGTAGACATCCAGTGTGTGCTTCCCGAACTGAGTTTCAGTCCAGTTCTCTGTAACCTTGGCTCTTCTCAGCCTCAGGGGCCTAGACTAATCCTTCTGGGCTTCCGGCTGGGGTCTTTGATTTTTCACCACTCGGCCACGCCCCCACCACGTGCCACGCATGGCAAGTGGACTCACTGTGACCTGCCACGAGTCATCTTCCTAAGTGATTATTGAATGTGAGCACGGATGCCACGGGGCCAGGCCACCTGCTCACGGATCCTGGTGTCACCAAGGTCTCCAGGTGCAGAGCTAGTAACTGGGATCAATTAGAGATTGTGATTGAAGCTGAATGTAATTAATTATATAATTGGAGTGATTCAAGTTTTAATTATACTAAAATTGCATCGTACACCCAGGGCATTTGGAAGGATCCCCAACAAAAGGCATCCAGGTAGTGATACAGCCCCTGCACACACCTGCTTCTTGTCCCTATCAAACCTGCTGCTGTATGCCGAGCGTGGACCGCTCACACTCACAAACAGCCATGCAGCCGGCCCACGGACACCTCAGCCACCCACCTCTGCAGCCCACCGGGGGTCAGTGAGTGCCGTGATCTGTGGCACGGTCAGCCTGATCGTGTTGTGCTCGGTGTTGCCAACACGAGCAGGGCAAAAGAGGCACGGCCCTTTACATTCGGGACCGAGCTTCAGGGGCTCTAGGATAATACGCCATTGGTTCTCTTCAAGATAAAGCTTCATGCAAACTCCAAGCACTCAGTGTCATACCTACACCCGCACGGGCTGCCCTCAGGGACAGTCATTGGCCAGATGATGTTAATTCCGTGTCGTCAGTTGCTGATACTACTTGGAAGTCTCTGGAAAGTGGGACTTTGTTCTGGCAGTGGTTTCTTATTCCTCAGAGTAGCTCAATAAAGTCGCATGAACTGGACCGTTGCACAGCCTGGCTTTGTGCCAATATCATCAGGGAGCAAGTGTCACTAGGAATGAGTGTCCCTTGGGCTCTCTGGGGGTCTCCTTGCTGTGGCTGCCCACCTTTGCACCAGATACAGGCCCTCCCATATGGAGAGAGCCCTCTAGAATCACCCCCACCCCAACCAGATCGGCAGTCCTGATGGTCAAACAATCTTGCCAACCTGTTGCTCATTAGAATGGTCACTTGTCTGGCCACTGGCCCTTCTCGGCTGCACTCCCAACACAGTCCAAACAGCGTTAGAGAGGGGATAGTGGAGAGGATCCATGCTCAGAGCAGGCTCTGGCACAAGGACAGTCTCGTGGGTCCAGGTGCCTGGCCCTGGGTTGTCTGGGCAGGACTCATCCGCTGTCAGCACACAGAAGGACACGCTCAGCTCCCCACCCTGGCTGGAGCACTCACTCCCTCATCCATCTCCAGAGCCTCGGGAGATCCCTTTGAGAGCCAGCCTGGACCTCTGACCACCAGCCTGTCCTTGGCTCTGCAGGCCTTGCCCCCAGAATGCACGCTCCAGTGACAACTACTCGTAGGAAGTGTCGTCTGGGTTCTTAGAGCTTGGTCTACCAGCTGGGCTTCAGCTTTGAGTCAGCGACTCAATCTCCATCTCCCTAGGAAAGATGAGGCCGTGGTGGGCACCCACAGAGTGGGAATGGAATCAGGTGATGGGTGTGCAAATGCCTCATAAGTCCTAACAGGCTGAACGAACCTGGGGTTAGCATTTTACAGACCTTATTCACTTCCCTACCATCCCCAGAGTACCTTCCAGAAATATTGCACCAGTAGACAGCAAAGGGAATTGTTCATTTTCTAAAATTACAGAATTCTCAGCTACAGAAACCCTGAGGTTATTCTAACGGCCAAGTGTCCTCACTCAAGGACACAGGCATTAATTCCTCTTAAAGCTACAAAGACTGCTATTGGCCAACTGAAACTCTGGCTAGGTGTCCGCATTGGGGAACTTGGAGACCACCTTCCAGTTCCTATTTCCAAATTCTTGACATTAGGGAGAGCGTCTTAGGTAGACAAAATCTGCTCAAAAGTTAAGTCAATGCCATGCATTGTTATCTGGCCTTTTCTTTCAAGCAGGATGCTAGCTGTGCACCGGGGGACTCCGGCCTCTCATCTCAATCATGTTTGCTGACTCAGCTTTATGGGGAAAGGACCTTCGCAAATAATAATTACCAACTTCGTTGATCTTCTTGCATCCTGATAAATTAGGTGGAACAAGTGACAGGACCCATCGATTCATACTTCAAGCCATATTTTAAGCCATTGGACCACCTAGCCCCCTGCTCCTTGGCCCGTCCTGCCCCTGCAGCACACCCATTTGCCGAGCTGTCTTCACCAGCTAGAACGAGGCCATTAGAGCCTCCGCGAGGAGGACGTATTCATCACAATGAGCAGAAGCACGGATATTGCTGTTCGAAGGTTTGAAGCAATGGCCTCTATGGGCATGCATACCCTTTTAGATAACCGAAGATGGGTGAGCATCTTTAAATCTCAGGATACTCACTACGCAGGGAGCTCTGCAAACTCGCCAATGCGAGCCCTCCCTGCAGATGCCATGGCTGCTCGGAGTTCACTGCCAGGAAGCTGAGAGCCCAGATCTGATGGGATTTCTCTCCTCCATGAAGCAATACACCAGCAAATTATGGACAATAAGTCTGATTGAATCAGGAGAATTCATAAGCACAGTGAGTGATAAAAAAGGAAGTAGATGGAGGCAGACGATGCTAATTGCACACTCGGGCACCCTGCTGCGTCGGGCAGCTCACTGAGCCCAGCACCCCGAGCCGGCACACTCGTTCCAGGAGCCGGCTCACCCTTCAGTGGGGCCTGCTGCCCCCTATTCTGTCCTACCCGGGGGTGGGGCGTTTAGAGGTCAGATTCACAAGATAAACTAATCCGGTCACCGGGAGGTCTCTGGATTCCACCAAAATCACTTTTGAACGTTGCTACCCAAGTCTGGAAGTTCGTCCGTGCAGAGCATGGATCTGACTCGGCCATGCAGTCTTCCCCCTGCTGATGTTCTGAAGGGGGGGGGGGGGCTCTGGGACCCTCCCGCACGTGCAGGTGAAGACCTGGTGTGTGCATGCCCCTTCTCAGTCACTCTGCTCCGAGGCTTACACAGGAGTTGAACTCTGCTATCCAGCTATTTGGGGACGTTGGAACCCACACCCAAGTCCGGGCTGGTCCTGACAGTCTCAGAGCCCCACCACTGGGTGCGGGCAGCGCCACGAGGCCAGCTGCCCTCCAGGGCCCAGGACCCGCCTTCCTGCCTTTGCACTGAGTCGGCTCTGAGCTGCGACATCATCTCCTGGAGCCTCTGCAGCCGGAGCAGCTCTGCTCTTCTCTCCTGGGAACATCCCTTCGGGTCCACCCCACGCCCTGATTCTGAGCTTCACTGTCCTCCTCCCCAACAGAACCGCTGTGCTCGGAGCCGTCAGGACCCGCCTGCAGGTTGGGGACGAGGCCCACGTCTGGAATGTCCTAGCGTGTTTAGCCAGAAGCCCCCCTTTTTGCAGAATGAGGGCCCAGGTGCGGGTGCAGGGCTGGGGTACGACACGGGCCCTGGGGAAGGACGGCAGAAACGGGAACAGCGGCGGGGCGCCTCTGGGCGGCTTGATCTCCTCAGCCCGAGAATTTGCGGCTCTGAAATGGAAAGTTACGAACCGAGTGCTGCACACGGAGGCTGATTTAGTGGGTGAAGGACAGAAGGAAAGAGCAGACATCAGTTGGAATGTGAGCCTGTCCCCTTGGCTGGCTCCCTTCTTGCTGTGAAGTGTCTGTGGGAAGGCGAAGGCCCGACTCAGGAGGCATTTCTGTAGGTCCTCCTAGGTCCTCGGGGTATTTCTAATCCAGTTCTCCTGGCCTCCTACGCCCCAGGGATCCTGTTCATGAAATACAGACACAAACGTGGAGAAACTTGTGGCGCAGCACGCCCATCACAGCTCCTCTCAGGGCTCCGCAGGCCTGTCCCCACGCAGTCCCGCGGCCTCAGGCCTCGACCTCCCTAGCCTTTGCCCCGGCCTCCTCGGCTACTCTCCAGTCTCAAGACAGGCTGGGTGCGCTCTGCCCTTGGCCTTCTTGCTCCCCGCTCCCTGCACCTGGGAGCTTCTCATCTCACCCACCGCCCATCCTGAAAATCTCAACGCAGCTGTTGCTTCCTTCTGGAAGTCTTCCCTGACCCCACCTCTGCTGTGGCCCAGAGGAAGAAGCCCCCACGAAATCCCGAAGGGACCTGGACCGCCTGCCACGCGTGTGTATTTGCTTCCGTGGCTGCTGCCACAGAGAACACAAGCTTAGAGATACAAATTCATCCTCTTAAACTTCTGGAGGTCGGAAGTCCGGAATCCGTCCACTGGGCTGAAGTCAGGGTACTGGCAGGGCTGAGTTATTTCTGGAGGCTTCAGGAAAAAAAACTTGACTTTTCCAGATTCTAGACGTACCTGAGTGCCCTGGCTAGTGACCCCTTCCCCCCACCCTCGTGGCTAGGCATGCAGCACTTTCCAGTCCCTCTCTGACCTCTTCCTCCATCACCTCCAGTTATTGTGACCTTCAGCCTCCTTTGAGGACCCTTGTGATGACATCAGACCTACTCGGAGCATCCAGGGTAATCTCCCCACTTAAGATCCTTAACTGAATCACATCTGCAAAATCCTCTTTGTCCTGTAAGGTGACATGTCCATAGGTACCAGGGAGCAGGGCATGGACATCATTGGGGGCCCATTAGTCAGCTGACCACATGGTATGTGACTGCATTGTAAGCGCTAGAGAGCAAGGACTGTATCGTTCCTCACTCACTATTGTAACCCTACCGTGTGGCCCAGGGACTGGCCTGCTGTGCTGCTAAAACATGCATTGAGTTACGTAAGTTAATGAACTGATGGACAGACAGACGGTGGGATGGATGAGTGGATGGATGCGTGGATGAACTTCCATGATGTCCAGAGTTCACTCAGGATCCTCAGAACCCGTCTCAGTACAAACAGCTCAGTAGGGCCCATTTGGGTTTGCAGCTGGCTCCGTCCAGGAAACTTGTATTTTGGGGCATTTCTAGGTGAGCCTGTGGTGCTGGCACCCTGCACTCAGCCTCACCCCAGAGAAGTCCCTATCCTCCGTGTCCCAACACACTTTACAGTGTAAATGCCAATCACGTTACCACTCGCTCAAGCCCCTGAACCGGCAAGGTCCACGCTGAGGCCATCTACAGTAACAAGGGACAGGAAGCCACTGCCGGACAGACAGAAAAGCACACGTCCATGGCAGATGTTTCCTAAGTCCCTCACTAAGCTCCGTGATGACCATGTAACCTCAGAGAGCCGAGAGGTTGTGTCTCTTGCAAGTTTAAATCTCAGGCTAAGCTACTCTCGTTCAGTTAGTGGCACCTGACATTTGTAACGCGGAGAGATGTAACATTACGAGGAAGAGGGACAGTGTTCGGGCCCCGGCATTCCACGGCAGGCATCCAGGTGCTCCCTTGGTGAGACCCGGTGCACAGAAGCTAGTCTGGCTCCCGTAGCACAGTGCTCCCCAGTGAATTCAGTCACGAGCCAGCGCACACGCGCACCGGACTCAGGGCTCTGAACACCCACGTTCTCCAGGAAGAAAGTCGCGGTGCAGAGCCATCCACTAGTCCACACCCTGCCTCCCCAATCACCTGCTAGGCAGCTGGCAAGCTGGACGTGAGGTTTGATGAGAGCCACACCGGCCTCGTGCCCCGGCCTGCCGCTGAGGCCCAGGGAGGCCCCGGCTCCATCCAGGAGGAAGCCGGCAACTCAGAAATACTCATTTGACTCTTGTTCCAAGTCATCTATAAACTGAACTTATAAATTCCAGGCCGAAGGGTTTGAACTCAAGGACCGGCATCTCTGTTTTTGTGTCACCCAACAACGGTTTATGACCTAGAAAATAATTGACAAATGTTCGCTCCCAAAATTAAAATTAGACTGTGCCCATCAATTAACCTAAATTCTGCATCTTCTGACCTTTTACTCTTCAAGTCCTTATTCCATTTAGATGGTTACTGTCAGTTTGCCATATATTCAGGGGAGATTTGCTCTCATGAATGCATATTACCCTGCAGACAATATTTGGGTGTGAATCCTCTGTTTCTGTGAATTCAGGCCACCGGTATCCTGCCAACGGACATGGCTAAAATGTAAACATTTAATAATATTAAAGAGGCTACAGAGGGTCCTATTTAAAGAGAAACTCTCCAAAAATGAGCTTGATCTAACTTATTAGAGGCTGCTTATCTTTGTTTTCCAAAATAATACAACACACTGGCAACTACAAAAGAGATTATCTTCACGGCTCAGAGAGGGGGAAGGAGGGCCAATTTGTCACCACCTAAGTCACCAACACACCAAACTCATCTTAAATTAATGTTCACATTTAAGAAAAATCTTGTTATCTTAATGCGTTGTTAATTCTTCCTGGATAATAGCTCAGGGAAAGCTGGCCCGTGGAGACCTTGGGGACACAATGCTGGGACAGCCACTGATTGTAGGGAGGAGGGAAGTGTCTGCTGGGGACAGGGAACCATTGGGAGACTGGTATGACCACAGGCTTGTTGGTAGCCGACATTGAAAGGCCATCAGCTTGGCTCTGAGCTACGTGCGACCTTGCAGGTGACATCCCTGCCTGTACGAGGGGAAGGAAATGAACAGCAGGAGCAGAAGTGCCGCTTTCAGAGAATGCCCTGGTTCATGAGGCCCTGTGATTTCTGGGGCGTGGACGTCCTCGCCGTGCTCTGGGCAAGGACCCGCCCCTACAGCTGCGTGGCCTCAGGTCAGGCTGCGGTCGGATGAATGCCCGTTGAGCCCCTCATCATTCTTCGCACGTGCTCTGGCCACAGACCTGCACATCTTGGCATTCTTGGGTCACTTTGCCATGGAGACTGTTATTTTTAAGTTTAATAAGTTCGTCAAGTGTGTTGTGTCATTAGAAAAGACTATCCTACCTTCTACTCCTATTCGTGCAATTCTGTTCTAGGCTCTGGGGTCAACGTTCTCCCAGGACCTGTGCTAAGGTCCAAGTCCAGAAGGCGGGCGGCACTCAGAGGTGACGCTGACGCTGGGCTAACTACGCTGATTCTCATGTTGTATTTATGCGTTGAATACATATGCTCGAAATTCTGAAGGCCAGCCAGACATGTGGCTGGAAGGGAGCACGTGAGGACAGAGCACCCGATGCCGTTGTTCAGAACGTCCCAGTGCCTTGAGTGGGAGGTGTTTCTGTTGGGCTCGGGCAAGGGTCTCCACCAGTGCGGTACCCACTCTCTTCTCACCCTCCCACTTCCTAATTATTTATTCACACTGATTTTCATCCTAAAGTTCCAGGCACCTCTACGTTCACAAGAGTCATGAGGACAGAGTTAAAGAGCGCGTTATGGTCCCTCCGCACGGCTGTGGCATGTCACTGGGTGACCCCACTGCCAGAGGGACAGTGCGTCTTCTTCGGGCCGCGTACAGCAGGCCAAGCACGAGGACCAAGAGCTTACTCGCTAGGCACTCGTCGTGCATGACTCGGGCCACCCTTGCACCAGCCTACGAGCCAGACGCAGCTGTCCCCCATCTACGGGTGAGGAAGCGGGGGCCCCGGGAACACACGCAGCCTCAGCCCTGCTGTGCGTGCTCTCGACCACCAGGCTATGGTGCTGTCCCGAAAACGGACGTGGATCCCTCTATCGCTTCCTGCTGTTACTCCTGGTGCCCAGGGGGCAGCTGGCATCGCCGGGCACCAGCGGGTCTTCTCTAGGCAGCGGCTCGGGACTGCGGAGCCAGCTTCAGCCGTTTGCTCGGAGGGAAGCTAAGGTCCCGACGCATCTTGAAGCCTCACCAGAAAGAACAGTGTGAGTCCTTCAGGGGTCCAGACACGAGAGCAGAGCCCTGTGCCCATGAGGCCCCTCACCAACCTCTCCCACCTCTGCTACCTCAGGCAAGTGGCCACCTGCACACCATTCTTCCGGTTGCTTATCTTGCCTGTAGCCCAAATCAAGAGGAGCAAGTGACAGCTTCCTTCACTCTGAAATGCAAAAGTAAGGCTCAACCCTTTCTCACTCCTTCTCTAGGGCACGACCCCCAGGGCATTGTTCGTAAGGCGTTTGTGTCTCTAGGAAACCGACTTTCCTGTTCCTCGTGGGCACGGCTCATCACCACTGTACTGTCTTCTACATTTGTAAGAAGAATGCAAACAACTAAAATGTCATCATAGAGGATACTTTGCTTAATTGTCGATCTTGCTGTGGCTCAGGTGTGCACGTGAAATGGGCCCAGAGGCCATCAAGCCAACATCAGTGTTCCCTCAGCAAAGCCCTTTGGAGAACCAACCCAGTCTGGCCTCCAAGCCCTTCGTCCCCAGTCTCCTAGTCTAACCGGACAGTAAGTTGATGTAGGGTAGCCAAAAGAAAAACTAATTTCAGTATAAACAACAACTCAGACACGGAGTCAAGTTTTCTCCTGTGTCTTGTGTTGCACTGGGAAACCATTTGCCTAAAATGCTACCTTGCCTGTGCACAGAGAGAGAATCTAGCCTGAAGGCTCTCTCAAGAGAGACCAGGTTTCCTGGGGAAGGGCCCACAAGACCAGTCAGTAATCTCAGGCACTTTCGAGCCCCTCAAGCTGATGAGAAGAAATGAGGAAAGCAGGTGTAAGAGTAAGGAGGAAAAAATACAGTTCCAGATCCCTGGGTGGCTCGGTCAGTCACGCATCTGCCTTCAGCTCAGGTCACGATCCCAGGGTCCTGGGGTCAAGCCCCACATCGGGGGGAGTCCTTGCTCAGCGGGGAGCCTGCTTCTCCCTCTGCCTCTGCAGCTCCCCCTGCTTGTGCTCTCTCTCTGTCAAATACATGAATAAAATCTTTAAAAAAAATACAATTCCTCTTCACTCATTTGCTGCTTTTTTCCCTATTGGCAATCATTTTCGTTTTTTTCATTATAAAAATTCTTACTATGTAAAGGATATTAACATGTTTCTTTATGATAAATATATTAAATATTTTAAAAAATACAATTCCAAAGAAGCACCATTCATCCCAGTCCTGGGAGTATGCTTAGTTATGGCTCCTGGGTTCTCCCACACCAGCAGCCACCCAAATGCGGGGGCTACCCTGTTCCCCAAACTAAGAGGAGACTCTTGGTATAACAGGGAAGGAGCAGTGAGTGGGGGCTGGGGGGCCGTGGTTATCGGTCGGGCTCTGTTTCCATTTCAGACCCTGTCCTCTCAGTGTGGAGAGGGATCGGACAAGGGACCCCGCACTCCTCCGAGCCCAGGTTTGGACATGCTCTTCTGGCCAACGGGGTCGCCCAGCTGAGGACAAGGCCAAGGCGTGCGCAAGGGGAGACAGCAGCGCAAGTCCACGCAGGTCACCTGGCAGGGACTAGGCCATGGGGGGGGCAGGTATTTGGTCAAACATTCTCCTAGTGTTTCTGAAGGAGATTAACATTTGAACTTGTAAACTAAATAAGGCGCACTGCCCTCCCTAATACGGGTGGGCCTCGTCCAATCAGCGGAAGGCCTGACTAGAACAGAAACGCTGATCCTCCTTTGAGTAAGAGAGAATTCCTCCTACGTGACGGCCTTCAAGCTGGGACAGTGGGTTTTTTCCTTCCTTCAGACTCGAATGGAAACATTGGCTCTTCCTGGGTCCTGAGCCTGGGCTTTTGGACTGAAACGACCCCACTGGCTGTCCCGGGCCCCCAGCTTGCTGACTCACCCTGCAGACTTTGGGACGCGCTGGCCTCCATAATTGCACGAACCAATCCCTTCTAGTGAATCTCTTTCTACTGGTGGTGTTTCTCTGGGGAGCCCTAATACCTGGGTGACCCCTGGAAGGCATTTCTATTCCACCTGCAGCCATAGCATATTTGTATGGGGCCGACGTGAACGACTGCACAGTGATGACTTCAATGCTTTACTCTGTGTGATTAGGAACTGACCATAAATGTTTGATATTTCCTGAAAATGGGACTGAAAAAGCATACAGAAGCTACCTTCACAGAGCAAACCTGTCATAGGTACCCCGATGTTGGACAGGTGTGCGATGGGACAGGCAGCAAGAGGCACCAAGGAGGCCTGGGGTACGTGGAGGTTGGAGACCCCTGGAAGGGGGCCGGCTTAGGGGGGACAGTGTGGGGTCGTGATGCTGCAGAGGGAGCCAAGGAGCTTAGGACTTTGGACTCAGAGGGAATCTACGCCCTTAGACCCCTCCTTGTGTACGCCGTGCTCCCTACTTGCACCTTTCTGCCCGAATCGTGTCCTAGTGGATAGCTTCCTGTCCCATCACGTCTATTGTGTGTCCATTCAGTTATTCACCCTGAGAGTAACGCAGATCCAGACCCCGTCTCCTGCCTGATTTCTTCACCACCCTCCCGTCTCCCTGGGTAAACTCTTCAGTACCCCCAGGGCCGGGGCAGTGTTTGCTGACCTCTGGAAGTCTGGGTCGGTTCAGCCCACAGAGGATTCCTGTATCGCAAGTCCCTCTTAATATTGATCCCAGCCTTAATGATGCCCTAAATCCATATCAAACACTTCCGTTGCCAAAAGACAGGCTCGTTCCTGGTTCTAAATGGTGCTAACAGGATGGGTGGTCGCTTGTAATCTAATTAACATGGCACAGATGTGACGGGAGCGGCTGGGTACTCTGTTGTAAACAGGGGCATTGCAAGCTTCATGCTGACGAAACAGAGACATTTTTCGTAGACTGTCTTCGTAAACATGCCATTGACTGCCAGGAGCACAGTTCAGCGTTAATTACAGGAAAGTTGACGTTATTGACGATTGGACAGCGCTCGATGACATTGAGGGAGTCGGTCTTCCACAGCTGCTTCACGGGGCTGCTCCGCGGCTCAGCTCTCGCGTGGTTCCCGGACACACGGAGGCAGAGACTGCTTGTTCTTATGCGTGGAGCAGGCACTTGACCAGAAAGCCCCCACGCAGTTTTTGAGGCTTCTCCCTTCCGGGCGTGTTCTAGACACCGTTCTGTTGGGAGGGGCGGCAGCGAGGATGCCGCCCGCACACGGAGAGAAGCCCACCTGAGGTTACCGTGCTAAAACCACAGTCCAGGAGGGCACGTCCCAGCTGGGCTCAGGGCAGCGAGGTGGCCTTCTGCTCCCCTGCGGAAGGTGCCGGGTGGCCGCGTCCACGCAAGTACGCCAGCGCGGAAAGCCCGCAGAACAGCACAGTCTCGGCTTGGCCGCCTCGCCTCGAGAACCAGACTACACAGGCCTGAGGGACCACGATGGTCACCTCCTGCCAGACGTGGGACTTGTGTCCCAGACCCAGCAAAGCAAGATAAGAAGCAAATCAAGGAGGCGCGTAACAGCCATGCTTGGAGTCACAGCCCGGTCCCGCTGGCCGCCTTGAACGGCGTGCATCTGTCTCACCGGACGTTAACTTCAAGCCCTGGAATCAAACTAACAGGAGCCTGACACTCTCGCTCGGAGCAGGTGGTCACGGGTCGAGCTGCCCTGAGACCCAGCTTCCAGAAAGCGTCCCGTTGTCTCTACATCACCAGATCCCAACGGATGGCTCTCCCCCACAGCCCATGACCTGAGGCCTTGAGTCACCCCCCCAAGGGTCAGCAGGAAGAATCTCCCGCGCCAAGTCCCGATGGCTGCGGTGTTCGGTCCACGGACGGGAGCCAGCAAGGCCCCATCTCGGGACAGGAAGCCACCAAGTGTCTGGAGAACAGCTTTCAAGAGCTCGAGCGTGAAAAAGTGCTCATTTAAAACAAAATGTTCCTCCTAATTTTGACTATTTTTGGCTCTCTGGCCGTTACGGCACCATGGCCGTCTAAGGAGGTGGAAAACTGCCCATTCCAGACCCCTCCGGGTCCCATAGAGCAGGCTCTGACTTCGTGACGCAAACTCCGAACGCGGAGTGAACGGTTTCTACCGCTCCCGCAGCTCGTTAGCGGCACTGGAGCGCTCCGCGGAAGCCGAGGAATAGCCCTCCATGGGAATCCGTCACTTCGCCTGTCAGTGACTCGGGAAGGGAGGCAGTCACGCTGTGTACTTCACCCCCAAAATCGTCACTAGGAACAAAACACCAGCAGCAAGGGAAAACGAGTCCCCGGGACGGCCTGGAGGCAAAGAACCCGGAGGAGAAATCCAGTCTGCTGGTGAGTGGGAGGAAGGCGGCCCTCGGTGGCTGCTCCTGGCAGCTGACGGCGGGCGGGGGACAGAGGCCCTGATCTCGAGCTGACCCCATGAGCAGGCTGCTGGGACCTCCGTGGTGTCAGCGGGAAGAGCCAGTCCCGACTGCCTCGCCGCTGGCCTTCCTGCCGTGAGGGCTGGTCTCGGTGGCTCTGGCCTGGCCAAGCTTGGTATGCGGGGTGAGGAGCCCTGCACCCCCAACCCCACCAGCTCCAGGTCCAGCTCCCTGCACGGACCTCCAAACACTTGAGAGGAGGAGAGCCACAGGCCACGTCATCTAAGTAACACAGCTGGCCATCCAGTGTGCACTAGTGGGGCCTCGGCCCCAACAGAGAAGCTCCCAAAGGCCCCGAGCACGGTGACTGGGGTCTGTAATGACAGTCCCTCGCCGGCCACCCCTCCTCGAGAGGGTTCCCCTGGGGGAGGAGGTGGATAGTGGCTTCACCTCTCATCTCGGCCACCCAGCAAAAGTTGGCTGGAGCTGCCAGGTCACCCAGGAACCCCCTTCAGTCTCTGTCAGCACATGCATTAGGCACCAAAGTATACCGCCTTCATTCCCAGCCTCCAGTGGGCCTCACTGTCAATCATGGGGGAGTCACTCCTGTTCCAAGCAGCCCTCTGTGGGGGGACGTCTGTGCCCCGTGAGCCGACAGGGTAACTGGTTAGATGCCGCAAAGGAGTTGAGACCCACGGCTGCACCAGCTGCTAATTCATCCTGAAATATGGTTCCATTTACTGGGATACAGAAATGGGCCAGACAAATGGAGATGGGTCGTTCAGAATTTCACATTAATGTGTAGGGTTGTAAATACTAACCAATATTGATGGCTTAGATCTAAATTCAGATTTTCTTCTTGGAAACGGCAATAAATAACATGAAAACATTTTATACACCAGAAGCCTTATTTGTCAGGAGCATCTAAACAGATATAAATGTCATTTCTTCAAGGAGCAGAGAACAGTTCCATCTCCCCACGAAGGAGTCCCAGGTGAGAAGCTGGGAACGGACAGAGAAGGGGGCCCAGGTGGCCATGGGGGGAGCCCACAGACTCTGGGTGGGACGACTCAGACCTGTATCTCGCCCCCACCTGCTCCGTGGGGAGGCCCTGCGGTGGCAGGACAGGGCGTGTGCGGGAGCTCCGCTCCTCCGGCACGACCGCAGAGGCAGGAGAGGATGCCCGGGAGCAGAGCACGCGGAGACGAGCGGCACGCCATCTCTGGCGAGAGAAGCAAGGCCTCCGCGTCGCGGTGCCGAGCACGATGTGCCAAGTTCTGCTCGCCAGCCTGCGTCATCTCACTTCACCTCCCCTCCTTGCGGACCGAGCAGCACAAGCGAGGCGACAGAGGACCAGAATGGTAAGGAACGGCCTGCAGCCACGCACCTGTACGATCACATCCTCCTGTCCAGACCCCAAGTTCTGTCTCACACCTCGCCCTCTGACCTGGCCCGGCCTCCAGGAGGGACGCTCGCGGGTGGCGCGTGGGGGAACGCAGTGAGTCAGCGAGCGCACAGGAAGGAGGTAGGGTCTCTGGTGGGACAAGGCGGGTTTGGGTGGGTGGCACGTTAGCGTGGCTGGGACACTTTGGGAGAGAGTCATTGATGTCTGGGAACACAGAGTGGATAGGGTCGACCCTTGCTATCCACATTCGTGAATTCACCCACGCTCTACAATTTACTCGGGACCCCCAAGTCAATACTTGCGTTGCATTTGCAGTCATTTCAAACGTGCCTGGGGTGAGTCATTTGAACAGTCCGACGTGCGCACTCCCAGCTGAGGTCAAACATTCGACAAGCCACCTTCCTGTCTCAGCTCTGAGACTATAAGCAGGTCTCACGTCACGGTCCGTTGAGCGCCAGACTCTTCTATCTTTGCGCTTTTGGCTGGTGATTTTGCTGTTCGATGGCCCTTGCGCCCAGCGCTGCCGTGCTGGCCAGCGATCGTGTGGGCGAGAAGGCTGAGGTGCGTGTGCCTCACGGAGGAGACACGCGTGTTCCATAAGCTTCCTCGGGCATGAGGCGTGAGCTCGACGTGCATGAACGCACCGCACACGTTAGCGAGGTGTCTTTGGGCAGCACGCAGGCAGCAAGATTATGTACCGAGAAACATGCCGGGCCCGGAGGCCTGCGGGACCCTAACCCTGTGTCTCCCTGGGAGCCATGGTTCCATGTTCGCTGTTTCCGTGTCTGTGATGATCGCAGGACAGAACTGTCACAAATCAGAGACTCAGTCGTGCCTTGAAAGGGGGCCTTCACCCAGGAGCGTGCACAAGAAACCAGATCGCACAGGAATGCAGTGAACAGGCCGGGGTTTTATGTCGTCTCCGTCGTCCCCAGTGCAACCCGAAAAGTGGGTATTCTTCCTCTCACTAACCCCAAGGGGACTGAAGTCTGGAGATCCCGTTTCTGGCCAACAGACAAGGGGTAAAGCCTCAGACCCAGGCTGGACGCAGGGCGCCACGCCCACAGCCCTGAGCTCGTGCCGTGCCGGCACCGCTGCGGGGCCCACGGAGCTCAGGCCCACACGGCATCTCTCCGGGTGCTGGGAGGAGACCCTCAAAGGGCAGAGCGCTTCCTGACCGTGACAACTGCTGTGGTGGGGACCCAGAGACACAGTGTGCATGGCAGTAAACCTCGGATGGGCCCCCTCCCCGGAGAGGGGGGACACTTTCCAGGCAGCTGACCTGGAATGGCACCATCTGAGGCCGACCCCCTGTGCACGGCAGCGTTCTGACGGGCACGTAGGGATAGGGCCTCTAGCGGCATCCTACGTGACACAGTGCAGAGGAAGGCCCTTCCCGGATGTTGTGCCCTTCCCCCCTTTTGGAGGGAACTTCCCAGCAAATGAACAGCTGGGGGAGACCAGGGCCAGCAGCCAGGTATTAGCTCCAAGTGCAGGGAGGGGAGGCTCAGGCAGCCCAGGGGGCTCCATGGAGGCAGAGGGGACGGAGAGGAGCCCTGGAAGACGGAGGGGTTGTGCCCATGGCCCACTTGGTAAGGCAGGGACATCATATTTCATGAGTAAAATGGGAAGCGTGGGTTGAGCTGGCTGAGGCTTGCCTCTGGAGGTGGCCTCTGAGAGGTCCAGGACTGCAGTCCCCGAAGCAGGTCCGCCAAGAGCAGTCCTGTTCCCTGCAGAGCCAGCGACAGACCCCTGTGCCTCCGTCTTCCTTCTCTGGACCAAGGAGTGGGCACTCTGGTAGGAGAGACGTGGGATCCCAAGAAGATAACGGGCACAGAGAGGGTCACAGGGCTGCAGGCATCACTGAGATGAACGCGTCACTCCTCTGAACGAGCCGGCTCACTTCATGTCTGTGTTTTCTCAAATCAGAGTAGTTGTTACTGAATTCACCCTAAGCTTTGTAAACACCGAGACTGAATGTAGCTACAGAAAAGAGACACCCCTTAGGAATCTCTGTACGCACATGATCTGATTTATCTCCTGCCTCTAGGTGGGGATTTGGGCCAGACGAGCTATCTCTGCAAACCCATTATACCTCCCTCACCTAAGGGGGGTCACAGCCGTTCCACGGCTGTTCACGCTTACATCGCATTGTAATGGTTCCCGTTAAATCACAGTAATTATGAAAATGCAGGTGACAAGTACATCAATTTGTGATAAGAGCTACCCAGCTCTCTGTAAAATTCATCCATAATAACAGCGCACTTTGAAAATGTTTAGCTCAATGATACTCAGAGCTGCTGCACTAATTATCAGAGCAGCGTGGAAGCCTCAGCCGGTGACCAGCCGCAGAGGACCGGGCTGCCTACAGCAGGCAAGGGGCCCCACTGGAGGGTGACCCTCTTGCAAGGCTGTCAGGACTATCCGCAACCAGGCACAGCCTGCAAAGGTGCAGACACCCAGGGGCCCTCAGGACGGCACCCCGGGATTGGCCCCAGGGTGACAGGCTCCCCCTGCAGACAAGCACTGTCCTGAGCCCTCCGTGCCCCACGCTCGCTGACGGGTTCCCAGCACAGCGGATTTGAGGTCAGTGCGGTAGCGTGAAGAGAGGCTGCTTCTGCTGCTTGCTAAGATCGTGCCATCACGGGAGGTGCTGGAATCAGGCCCACGACTTCAGGGTGGTGACAAAATAAAGATGCAGCCCGTTTCCCCAAGTGTGAATAGGGTTGATTACATTCCCTGGTTACTACTGTGTCTGGAGAGAAGACTCATGACCGGGAGTCGGCGGGAGGCGGAAACCCAGAAATGGGAAGTGTGCTCGGAGGAACCATCCTTGGGGACCCCATGTTGTGGCGGGAAGGAGCCTCGAGTTCCCCGGCTCCAGCCCCAAACCTGCTCACACGGGATGCAGAGTGGTGTGGCGGCAAGCCGGCCTCTGAGGCTCGGGGGCCGTGGGCTTCTCCGTGGGGTCCCGATCCCTGTCCCGTCTATCCACCCAGCAGCCGTGAGGGTCGCACGAGGGGTCGGAGCCTGTCGGTGATGTTCAGCGTCACCGCTGCGAAGACCGCGGGGAGGAACGACGAGCAGGGAGTGGCAGCCTCGTTCCCGTCATCTCTGCCTGCTGGACTGCAAACGAAACAGAGACCCACCTCGTAGATGGTGTGAGTGAAACAGTCACTCGTGGACTGAGTCGTGTCCCCCAACAGACAGGTTGAAGTCCTACCCCCAGCACCTGTGAATGTGACTTTTTCTGGAAATAGAGGCTTGCAGATATAATCAGGTTCAAATGAGGTCGTACCGGATTAGGGTGAACCCTGCGTCCAATGACAAGTGTCTTTCTAGGAAGACGAGGTGTGGACACAAGACACACATGTCATGTGAACACAGTCAGAGAATGTGATGTGCCTACAAGCCAGGGGACACCGAGGACTGTCGGAAACCAGCCCCCAAGGGCAGCGGACGCCGCGCCTCCGGTGGGAACCGACCCTGCCCGCGCCGTGACCGGAGACCCAGAATCTAATACACACTGGGGCTGGGTTCCAGGTGACAGCCGACACATTTGGCCCCGCGCCTGGTCTCACAGCAGCGGCCGCCTCCGCTGAGCAGAGCCACGCAGCCTGGGGAGACACACGGTTGAACCGTCACCACACCTCGGGAAGCTGACGAGACAGCAGTCATTTTCAGATTTTAACTTGTGCTCCCCAATAAACAGCTAATTGAGCCCTAAGTTTTAGAGGATGCCGGGGCAGCAGCACTCATGTGAATGAGAGACTCCCTCGTGGGCAGCAGCCCCGGACCTGGTGCCCCCAGCCCAGTGCCCCCGGCGCCCAATCCCAGCCCTGCCGAGCACAGGAAGAAGAAAAGCAAGGTTTCACCGTATTATTCCTCAGGTAGTCACATTGCTTCAAGCGTTAACTTTCCATGGAAGTAGAATTTCTGTAAAAATGCCCTAAAGTAAGGCACAGACATTTTTGTTGGGTTCCAAGGTAGGGCCGAGCAGGAGGAACAGGAAAGTGGGAATCTAAATCTAATTTCATAAGAATTAATGTCTTTATAAGGAACCCTCACTCGTGTACAGCAAGTTTCCAACATCAGGGAGGAAGCGAGACGGGAGCCCACACAGGATCTCCCGCTGCAACTGGAGTTGACAGCAGCGGACAACATGGCCTCGAGGTGGCTCCCCCTCCCCCCCTCGGGGTCTGGCTCCGTGGCCCAGCTCCGTGGTGTGGGTGTCCATCTCCGGAAGCAGAGGTCAGCAGACCTGCCCGGTAAGGTGCCAGACAATAAATATTCCCGGCTCCATGGGGCAGATGGTCTCCGGCTCCGGGCAGAGGCAACCCTCGCCCTCCGGTGAGCACGCGGGCGCTCCGTGCATTGGTGTCCCCTACCCATGGACACTGTGGCTCAGATGCCGCACACTCTTCACGTGTCAGCAAATAGCTGCTCTTCTTCCGGAATTTTCTTTTTGTTTGTCTGTTTTTTTGTTTTTGTTTTTTATTATTATGTTATGTTAGTCACCATACAGTACATCCTTAGTTTTTGATGTAGTGTTCCATGATTCATTGTTTGCATATAACACTCAGGGCTCCAGGCAATGCATGCCCTCCTTAATACCCATCACTGGGCTGACCCATCCCCCCACCCCCCTCCCCTCCGTGGAAGGAGCCGAGATGCCCTTCAACAGACTAATGGATAAAGAAGATGTGGTCCATATACACAATGGGATATTCCTCAGTCATCAGAAAGGATGAATACCCAACATTTGAATGAACATGGACGGCACTGGAGGGGATTATGCTGAGTGAAACAAGTCAAGCAGAGAAAGACAATTATCATATGGTTTTACTTATTTGTGGAACATGAGGAATAGCATGGAGGACATTAGGAGAAGGAAGGGAAGAGCGAAGGGGGTGGAAATCAGGGGAGGAGATGAACCATGAGAGACTATGGCTCCAGAAGTTTCGATGATTTAAAAACGTACCCTGCCTCCCACATCACTGTGATCTTTTGGTTCATTGCTGTGAGATTTTCTGAAGTTGTATTTTGCATGTTTTCTGAAATCTCCATTAGTTATTTGATTTTATAAATATATTTCATTTAAAAAATTTTGTGTTCCTGTATATATTTACTGACTTATATATTTAATGATAACAAAATATAAAGTGATATTTAGGCAATTTTTACAATGTCCTATCTCATACAGGTGAAGTGCCTGGGAGACTGGCGCTCCAACCCTGCTGTGGACAATGTGAATTTGCTAAAAAAGTAAAATAAATAAAAAGCAAAGCCATAAAGAGAGTTCTTACCTGGACCTTAGGAAGCAGGCACCGCCCGTGGGGGGGGGGGGGGGGCTGGTGTAGAAGGTCTCAAATGTCATGCACCCAGGACGCCCTCTTCAGGGAGCCTTGGCCTCTCTTAACTCTGAGTTCTTCTCTAGCAACCGACATTCGGGTGTGGATGGACACACGGAGGCAGCACCAGAGACAGCACATTGGAGCAAACCCCAGGCAGGATGAACCAGGCTCACTGGGACCTGCTTTGGACTGGTCTCTTCCACTTCTGCAGGGCCTGAGAACAGGGGTCCAGACAGCATGAGTGAGTTAAGAAGCATCTTCTGCAAAGCCTAAGATGGTGGAGCCCTCGGGGGACTGTGCTGGGGGTGAGAGGCATCAGCAGGTGGCCTTCGTTCGTGAAGTCTTGCCGAGACCCAAAGTCCCGCCAAGCTCCAGGACTCACCGGCTGCCGCAGGAAGGGGGCCGGTGTCTGACCGTGTCCCTGCCCCAGCTTCCCCGCCACCCCCCACGCCCCAACAGTTGAAGCCTTGAAGCTTCCCTCTGTGCCGTTGCCTGACCGTCCTCTGCGGACCCCAGAAGCATGTGCAGCTCAGTAGACCTACCTGGGATCCGTGTGCGTGTGGGGAGATCCCATGTCTCAGTGCCTTACTGCTGAGCCCTGTGTCCCTTCCCCACTGGGCGCCCTGCCCTCAGCTGGTCGTCAAGTACCTACTGAGAAACATCTCCAGGTCCTGGACTGTGTGAGGAGCTTCGTTATGGCAGACCCTGGAGACGTATGCAGCAGCCAAGGGAATCTTGGGCGCAAATGGACAGGGCGGGGGCTCCTGCGGGGGGTACCTGCGTGAGGAGTGAGGAGGCGTGAGGGGGGAAAGGCCACTGAGGACCTTGGGAGCCTTGGATCCGGGACTTTATATGAGGAACAGGGAACCCTCAAGGGCTCCAAGCAGGGTGACGGTGTCCACTTTGCAATTTAGAAAGACCCCTGACTCCCTTCGGGGGAGAACAGACCAGAGCAGAGTGTGGACGACTAGTCACAGGGTTGGCCCAGAAAGCTAGTCCACATTTGGAAAATTGTTAGGAAGGAAACACACCAGGGCTAGAAATAGCCTGCAGGGGTGAGCAGGGTGGAGGCAGGGGCAGGTAGAAGGGAAGAGGGCATCCTTGCCTGATGGCCACAGAGCCCCAGAACGCCCCCAGACACAGGGAAACAGTCCCATCCATGTTGGTAGGAATGGAAGGAATTGGAATCCACTAACAATCCAGATCCTAGGTAACACTTGCAGACCACCATGCCCTGTGGCTCTTCTCGGCTGTCAGCAGGGGGCTGATTGCGGGTTCGCTGGGGAGGTGTGCGTTGTCCGAAGGAGGAGTGCAGGCAGAGAAGACTGGAGAGAGCTGAGTAATTCCTGGCCATCAGGGAGCAGCAGTGCCTCCTTACAGAGCCATGGAGAGTTCTGGAGAGTCCTGGAAGATTTTGGAGAGCACTGGAGAGTTCTGGAGGACCCTGGAGAGCCCTGGAGAGTCCTGGAGAGTTCTTAAGGGTCCTGGAAAACACTGGAGTGTTCTGGAAGACTCTGGAGAGCCCTGGAGAGTTCTGAAGGGTCCTGGAGGACACTGGAGAGTTCTGGAGAACCCTGGAGATTCCTGGAGGACCCTGGAGAGTTCTGGAGAGTTCTAGGAGACTCTAGAGAGCCCTGAAGAGTCCTGGGGAGTTCTGGAGGACCCTGGAGAGCCCTGAAGAGTCTTGGAGAGTTCTGGAAGACCTTAGAGAGGCCTGGAGAGTTCTGAAGGGTCCTGGAGGACCCCGGAGAGTTCTGGAGAACCCTGGCAATTTCTGGAGGACCCTGGAGAGTTCTGGAGAACCCTGGAGATTTCTGGAGGATGCTGGAGAGTTCTGGAGAGTTCTAGAAGATCTAGAGAGTTCTGGAAAGATCTGGAGGACCCTGGAGAATCCCAGACACACGCGATTGCAAAGGTCCACCTGAGACCTTTTCCTGTGCATGTTTTTCCCTCCTAATATGTTCTGTGAGATAACTGTCTGCCTTCGATTTGAAAACCATTTCCTTTGTTCACCTTTCCAGAAAATGTAACACCCTATGGGGTCCGGCTATAAAAAGTCATTCTGCAGGCCTGCACACCAACCACTCGGTAAAGAAGATTACCTATCCGGGTATAACCAGTAATGATGAGATTATTTTGGAAATGCACTTAAAAACGTATGGGCAATATGGTCACACGCTGCCCGGCGTTTGTCTTTTCAGGGTGAAGCTGGACGTGCAGAATTCTCAGGGAAAGCTGGAGAAAGGAAGGATGAACGTGCCAGGGGCTTGAATGATGTGCATGTGTATCTCGGGAAGGGAGAGAGAATTTCATTTTCTCACTTATTATCCCCTATGATGTGTCACCAATGGTCTGTGAAAGGAAAAATGGGGAGGACCACTGTAAATTTTATCGCTAAGCTAAAAAGATTAGGGAAGAGGCAATGCGAGCTCTCAGCCTGTATTTCTGTGTGAACTTAAAAGATTAGTTTACTAAGCAAATCTTTTAATGTTCCCATTGGCCAAGAAAATGAAGAAAAGAAAGAGGAGCCAATGAATGGATCTGACAGCGAGAGAAAGTTGTGTTAATAACCTCATTTGGGTAAATGTCCTTCGAATGCTTTTTAAAACCTATAAACATGAGGTATGTCCTTCTCAGATCCATTCTCTAAATGTCCCATTGCCACTGAAATCACTTCAAGTGCATTTCGGGAGGACAGGGCGTAGACTGCGAAGTAGAAACGGCTTTTTCTCCTCTGATTGTCTGCAGATAGCGCGTGACCTTGGAGGAGAGGCTGTCCTTCCTAATCTATAAAACGGGGCCACGTCTGCCACCGTTCCCTGATAAAGATGGGCAAAGCCAAAGAGCAAAGCCGCCCATCTTGTTCTCAGCTCTTCCTGCCCAAGCATCCCAGCTCCGGCCTTGTGGGGGGGGCCCGTGGGAACTCTGATTCAGGCACATCACGCCTGCGCCGGAAGCTTCCATGTGCATGACCTGGTTCAGTCCGCATAGCCCCTCTCCCGCTGACGCTGGACCCAGCCCGCTGGACCGATGGGGCTGCTGGCTGCAGAGTGTGAGTCTGGCCTGAGGGCACGCAGCTCGAGCCCGGGTCTTAGACTGGCCAAGAAGCCAGCTCCCTGTGGCGTAACAAGAGAGCTCGCATATGTATAGGCTTACAGCAGCAACTGACACATGGAAAATGCCCTTTATGTGTTCATTATTCCTACTAAGGCATTTGGGCTGATAAGGTACATTTTTATTTTATTGACTCATCCAGGGCCCATGTGAACCACAAAGTCATTCTCACGTGCAATAACCATGAGACCTTCCTGCCGGTATCCACTTGCCAAGTCACAGTAATATTTTACATTCTTAAAGATGATCCTGTCAGATCCTGTGATTTGAAACATCTAAAAGGCATTGAGTTATGCGGAGTCCTGTTCTCCTGGTGAAAATAGCTTGGAGGATATGCGTGCAAATGCCTGTACTCACGGAATCTTTTTTTTTTATTTTAATTTTTTAAATTAAGATGTTATTATTTATTTTAATTTTAATTTTTTAATTTAAAATTCAATTTCGTTAACATATAGTGTAGTATTAGTTTCAGGAGTAGAACTTAGTGATTCATCAGTTGCATAGAACCCCCAGTGCTCATCACATCCCTCCTTCATGCCCATCCCCCGTTACCCCATCCCCCACCTCCCCTCCAGCAGCCCTCCGTTTGTCTCCTATGATTAAGAGTCTCTTACGGTTGCCTCCCTCTCTGATTTTACCCGTCGTTCACCTCCTGAGGGATCATTGGTAGACCTTTCAATTTTTAAAAATTAAATGGACACTTTACTTCGGTGCACTGGAAATCACACAAGACAATATGAATTTTGTAGCTGCAATCAATACTCATTTTATTGTCCAGTGTGGATTTGCGGTTTCCTCTCATCTGTCAGTTTTCCTGGCTTTCCCTGGTTCCCACTGCATTTTTCCATTTCCGTGGGGGGTTTTTCCTTCTGCCTGGAGGACTCCCCTCTGTGTTTCTTTTCATGAAGCTCTACTTGCGGTGAATTCTCTTTTCTTCCTTTTTCTCACGAGATACCTGTTTTACACTCGTTGCGGAGGGGTTTGTGCGGGGCTGGAGTCCTGGGCCAGCGGCGGGGCCCCTCCCGCGGCACCCCTCCCGCTGGGGGCTCAGCCTGCCGGCTGCTGCGCGGGGCAGCTGTGTCTTTCGCTCCGTACAATTTCCTGTGTTTTCAGCATTCCTGTCCTAAAGATCCTGGGTTATTTTCGGTCGTTTTGTTTTGTTACTATTTCATCCACTCCTTCTCAGGGCGCACAAGCCATTTGGAATCTCTGCTTCAGGTTCGAGCTGCAGAAAACACCCTTCCGCTTCTCAGAGGCTCCGCGTCCGCACCCCAGCGCCTCGGGGCCACCGCGTGAGGGGTCCAGCCTGAGCCGGCACCAGCGGCTTTGCAGGTAACGCCCGACGCCTCCACCTTTCCCTCGTGTCCCGAACCGGCAAGCGGCCCCAGCAATGAAAGGTCTCTGGAGTGTCAGCGGGGCCCCTCCCGAGCTCCTGCTTCCATGACGCTCTATCCTGCTGGATCCTACAGGCTCACGTTTTGTGCTTCTCATTGTCCTCGAGAATGCCAGCGGGCCACGGCGGCTTAATGCTACCCCCAAATGGAGATTCCCCCCAAATTTTAGTTTTACCTTTCACATTTAGAATGATAATCCACCTGGAACTACATTTTGTGCTCAGTTGTAGATCAGGAAAAGCTCATTTTTCTGAATATGGGAGAAACAGACGCATCTCCCCCCCCCCCACCCCGCGCACCTGTGCTCAGCCGTAATCAAGTGTCCACGTGCGCGGCGGTCCCTGCCCGAATGTCACTCTGTTCCGTGGGCCTCTGTGCCCTCCTCATTCCAGCAACAAACCTCATGGAAAACAAACAGCCATACTCAGGGAAGCACACCCTCCCGCTTCTTTTTCTTGGCGGTCTGAAGGCCGTTGCGTTCCCACATACATTTTAGAATTTTACTAATTTATAAAACTTGAACAGTAACGAACAAGCAATACCTCTTGGTGATTCGTCAGGTATCGCGCTGCCTCCGTCAGTAAATCTGGCGGTGGCTGTGGCTCTGCCATGCCGAGTCTCTCCGTGGGCGAACCACACGCCCACCCCGGCCTCCTCAGCAGTCCGCCTGGATTTTCTGATTGTCGTCAGCATTGTGTTGCTATAAGTGCACTTGGCCATTTCCGGAAGGAGTCATGAACGTGGTATCTTAATTTACAAAGACTAGTGTTATTTATGTCATTATACTTTTTACTTACTCATTCAACTCTACAATTTATGTGGACTCTATTGGCTGCATACTTTTACAGCAATAGCCTTCATATCTTACAAAATAATACAAAACAATAAATTATTACAAAACAAAGTTATTACAAAAAATTATTACAAAATATTAAAATTTAGACGTCAATATAAAAAGGGATAAGGACAAGAAATCCCCAGAGAGAGCCGTGTAAATGATCAATCGGTATCTGACGAGACCCTCGCCCTCACTAATAACCTAGGAAATGCATATGAAAACAACACTAGATGGGAGTTAAGATGGCGGAGGAGTAGGGGACCCCTTTTTCAGCCGGTCCCCTGAGTCGAGCTGGATAGGTACCAGACCAGCCTAAATAACCACGGAATCAGCCTGAGACGCAGGATGATGCATCTGGATCTCTACAAATGAACATCTCCAGCGCTGAGTATTGAGGTACCAAGAGGGGAGCTGTAAACCGTGCACGGATATCGGAAGATAAACGGAAGGGGGAGGGAGCCGCCGTGTTTGGGCGCCGGGAAGCGGCAGCCACCTGCACGGGGGAGCGGGAAGACACACAGAGGGTACCCGCGAGAGAGCGGACTGAGACCGGTGAGCCGTGAACGCGCGCGCCACCAGGCATCTCCCGGAACACCGGAATCCCGGTGTGCTCACGGGATCCAGACTGAGACCGGGAACTCCCGGAGCGCGCGCGGGGCGGCTGGCGGCTGGCGGGCCACCTGCACGGGGGAGCGGGCGGACTCGCGGTCGGCACCCGCGAAACAGCAGACTGAGACCCTGAACCGGGTGCGCGCGCCACCAGGCTTCTCACGAAACTCCGGAATCGAGGTGTGCTCACCGGGCATAGACTGAGACCGGGAGACCCGGGAGCGCGCGGGGCGGCCGGTGGCTGGCGGCATTAGAAACACAAAGGACAGAGACGGGGCGGCCGGTGGCTGGCGGCATTAGAAACACAAAGGACAGAGACGCGCCGGCCCTGGAAGTGAGGGCAGGGTCGCCGAGTTGGTGCGCACATCCCGGGACGCCGCAGGGTTGAGCAGCACCAACAGTAACAGAGTTAAAGTGGCCAGAACATCAGTGGAGAACGGGCCGCAATCCCTCTGTTCTGCGACAATGCAGCCTCTGCTGCTCTGACCCTCAGAAGAGGCATAGCCGGCCGCCAGGGAAAGCCGCCAGAGAACAAAAGCCTGGAAATACCGGCTCAGAGAGTGCCCATCCCCATCCTCCCTCGCAGGGGCACGGAGACTCTACCCAAACAGGGTTGCCTGAGTATCGGCGCGGCAGGCCCCTCCCCCAGAACACAGAAGGCAGGCTGAAAAATCAAGAAGCCCACAACCCAGGCGCCTGGGTGGCGCAGTCATTGAGCGCCTGCCTTCAGCTTAGGGCGTGATCCCAGCGTTCCGGAAAGGAGTCCCTCATCGGGCTCCTCCGCTGGGAGCCTGCTTCTTCCTCTCTCACTCCCCTGCTTCTGTTTCGTTCTTGCTGTCTGTCTCCCTCTCTCAGATAAGTAAATAAATAAAATCTTTAAAGAAGAAGCCCACATCTCTAAGATCCCTATAAAACAAGGGGCACGGCCTGGGACCCAGTCAATAATTTTGGGCTCTGGAAACCCCGCAACCTCTCTTCATCAGAATGACAAGAAGGAGAAGCCCCCCCCAGCAAAGAAAGGACAGTGAGTCAGGGGCCTCTGCCACAGAAGTAACGGATATGGATGTAACCAAATTATCAGAAATGGAATTCAGAGTAACAATGGTCAAGATAATGAGTAGACTTGAAAAAAGTATTCAGGAAAATATTACTGAGAATATACAATCCCTAAGGGCGGAAATGAGAGCGAATTTGACAGAAATTAAAAATTCTATGAGCCAAATGCAGGCAAAACTAGAGGCTCTGACGGCCAGGGTCACGGAAGCGGAGGAATTGGAGGATGGGTTAATAGAGGAAAAATTAAAAATAGAAGATGGTCTTAAAAAAATCCACGCCCACGAATGTTGGCTACGGGAGATTACTGACTCAACGAAACGATCCAATGTTAGAATCATCGGCATCCCCGAGGGGGTGGAGAAAAACAGAGGTCTAGAAGAGATATTTGAACAAATTGTAGCTGAAAACTTCCCTAATCTAGCAAGGGAAACAAAAATTCGTGTCCAAGAGGCAGAGAGGACCCCTCCCAAGCTCAACCATGACAGACCTACACCACGTCACGTCATAGTGCAACTCGCAAATATGAGATCCAAGGATACAGTATTGAAAGCGGCCAGGGCAAAGAAATTTCTCACGTACCAAGGCAAAGGCATCAGAATTACATCAGACCTGTCTACACAGACCTGGAATGAGAGAAAGGGTTGGGGGAGCATTTTTAAAGCTCTTTCAGAGAAAAACATGCAGCCAAGGATCCTTTATCCAGCAAGGCTGTCATTCAGAATTGATGGAGAAATAAAGACATTTCAGAATCGACAGTCACTAGCCAATTTCGTAACCACGAAACCAGCCCTACAGGAGGTATTACGGGGGGTTCTATAAAAGTAAAAAGGCCCCAAGAGTGATACAAAACAGAAAGTCACAGCCAATACAAACAAAGACTTTACTGACAACATGGCAGAATTAAAAGCATATCTCTCAGTACTCAGCCTGAACATTAATGGTTTAAATTCTGGTTTCAAACGCCACAGGGTTGCAGATTGGATAAAAAGAAATGACCCATCCATTTGCTGTCTACAAGAGACTCATTTCGAACCCAAAGATGCATTCAGACTGAGAGTAAGGGGATGGAGTACCATCTTTCACGCAAATGGACCTCAAAAGAAAGCTGGGGTAGCAATTCTCATATCAGATAAATTGGATTTTAAACTACAGACTATAGTTAGAGATGCAGAAGGGCACTATATTATTCTTAAAGGAAGTATTCAACAAGTGGATATGACAATTATAAATATATATGCCCCCAACAGGGGAGCAGCAAGATACACAAGGCAACTCTTAACCAGAATAAAGAGACATATAGATAAAAATACATTAATAGTAGGGGACCTCAACACTCCACTCTCAGAAATAGACAGAACACCCTGGCAAAAACTAAGCAAAGAATCAAAGGCTTTGAATGCCATACTCGACGAGTTGGACCTCTTAGATATATATAGAACACTACACCCCAGAACCAAAGAATACTCATTCTATTCTAATGCCCATGGAACATTTTCAAGAATAGACCATGTTCTGGGACACAAAACAGGTCTCAGCCGATACCAAAAGATTGAAATTATCCCCTGCATATTCTCAGACCACAACGCTCTGAAATTGGAACTCAACCACAAGGAAAAATTTGGAAGAAACTCAAACACTTGGAGACTAAGAACCATCCTGCTCAGGAATGACTCGATAAACCAGGAAATCAAAAATCAAATTAAACAATTTATGGAGACCAATGAGAATGAAAATACAACAGTCCAAAACCTATGGGATACTGCAAAGGCAGTCCTAAGGGGGAAATACATAGCCATCCAAGCCTCACTCAAAAGAATAGAAAAATCTAAAATGCAGTTTTTATATTCTCACCTCAAGAAGCTGGAACAGCAACAGAGGGACAGGCCTAATCCACGCACAAGGAAGCAGTTGACCAAAATTAAAGCTGAAATCAATCAAGCAGAAACCAGAAGTACAGTAGAGCAGATCAACAGGACTAGAAGCTGGTTCTTGGAGAGAATCAATAAAATTGACAGACCACTGGCAAGACTTATCCAAAAGAAAAGAGAAAGGACCCAGATTATTAAAATTATGAATGAAAAAGGAGAGGTCACGACGAACACCATTGAAATTGGAAGGATTATTAGAAATTTTTATCAACAGCTATATGCCAATAAACTAAGCAATCTGGAAGAGATGGAATCCTTCCTGGAAACCTATAAACTACCAAGATTGAAACCGGAAGAAATTGATTTCTTAAACAGGCCAATTAATTATGAAGAAATTGAGTCAGTGATAAACAACCTTCCAAATAACAAAACTCCAGGCCCGGACGGTTTTCCTGGGGAATTCTACCAAACATTCAAAGAAGAAATAATACCTATTCTCCTAAAGCTTTTTCAAAAAATAGAAACAGAAGGAAAGCTACCAAACTCATTCTATGAGGCCAATATTACATTGATCCCCAAACCAGGCAAAGACCCCCTCAAAAAGGAGAATTACAGACCGATTTCCCTAATGAATATGGACGCCAAAATCCTCAACAAGATACTTGCTAATAGAATCCAACAGTTCATTAAAAGGATTATCCACCACGATCAAGTGGGATTCATACCTGGGATGCAAGCGTGGTTCAATATTCGCAAATCAATCAGCGTGATACATCATATCAACAAGAAAAGACTCAAGAACCATATGATCCTCTCAATCGATGCCGAAAAAGCATTTGACAAAATACAGCATCCTTTCCTGATTAAAACCCTTCAGAGTGTAGGAATAGAAGGTACATTTCTCAATCTCATAAAAGCCATCTATGAAAAGCCTACTGCAAATATTATTCTCAATGGGGAAAAGCTGGAAGCCTTTCCCTTAAGATCAGGAACACGACAAGGATGCCCACTCTCGCCACTATTATTCAACATAGTACTAGAAGTCCTTGCAACAGCAATCAGACAACAAAAAGGGATCAAAGGTATTCAAATCGGCAAAGAAGAAGTCAAAATGTCTCTCTTCGCAGACGACATGATACTCTATATGGAAAACCCAAAAGAAGCCACTCCCAAACTATTAGAAGTTATAGAGCAATTCAGTAACGTGGCGGGATACAAAATCAATGCTCAGAAATCAGTTGCATTTCTGTACACGAATAACGAGAACGAAGAAAGAGAAATCAGGGAATCCATCCCATTTACAATAGCACCAAAAACCATACGTTACCTTGGAATTAACTTAACCAGAGATGTAAAGGACCTTTATTCTAGAAACTATAAATCACTCTTAAAAGACATTGAGGAAGACATAAAAAGATGGAAAGATATTCCATGCTCATGGATCGGAAGAATTAACATAGTTAAAATGTCCATGCTACCCAGAGCAATCTACACTTTCAATGCTATCCCGATCAAAATACCGAGAACGTTTTTCAAAGAACTGGAACAAATAGTCCTTAAATTTGTATGGAACCAGAAAAGACCCCGAATCTCCAAGGAACTGTTGAAAAGGAAAAACAAAGCTGGGGGCATCACAATGCCGGATTTCGAGCTGTACTACAAAGCTGTGATCACAAAGACAGCATGGTACTGGCACAAAAACAGACACATAGACCAATGGAACAGAATAGAGAGCCCAGAAATGGACCCTCAGCTCTTTGGGCAACTAATATTTGATAAAGCAGGAAAAAACATCCGGTGGGAAAAAGACAGTCTCTTCAATAAATGGTGCTGGGAAAATTGGACAGCTACGTGCAAAAGAATGAAACTTGACCACTATCTCACACCATACACAAAAATAAACTCCAAATGGATGAAAGACCTCGATGTGAGACAGGAATCCATCAAAATTCTAGAGGAGAACATAGGCAGCAACCTCTACGACATCAGCCTAAGCAACCTTTTTCATGACACATCCCCAAAGGCAAAAGAAACAAAAGATAAAATGAATTTATGGGACTTCATCAAGATTAAAAGTTTCTGCACATCCAAGGAAACAGTCAGAAAAACTAAGAGGCAGCCCACGGAATGGGAGAATATATTTGCAAATGACACTACAGATAAAGGACTGGTATCCAAGATCTACAAAGAACTTCTCAAACTCAATACACGAGAAACAAATAAACAAATCAAAAAATGGGCAGAAGATATGAACAGACACTTTTCCAATGAAGACATACAAATGGCTAACAGACACATGAAAAAATGTTCAAAATCATTAGCCATCAAGGAAATTCAAATCAAAACCACACTGAGATACCACCTTACGCCAGTTAGAATGGCAAAAATAGACAAGGCAAGAAACAACAATTGTTGGAGAGGATGTGGAGAAAGGGGATCCCTCCTACATTGTTGGTGGGAATGCAAGTTGGTACAGCCACTCTGGAAAACCGTGTGGAGGTCCCTTAAAAAGTTAAAAATTGAGCTACCCTATGATCCAGCCATTGCACTACTGGGTGTTTACCCCAAAGATACAGACGTAGTGAAGAGAAGGGCCATATGCACCCCAATGTTCATAGCAGCAATGTCCACAATAGCTAAATCGTGGAAGGAGCCGAGATGCCCTTCAACAGATGACTGGATTAAGAAGTTGTGGTCCATATATACAATGGAATATTACTCAGCAATCAGAAAGAATGAGTTCTCAACATTTGCTACAACATGGACGGCACTGGAGGAGATAATGCTTAGTGAAATAAGTCAAGCAGAGAAAGACAACTATCATATGATTTCTCTCATCTATGGAACATAAGAACTAGAATGATCAGTAGGGGAAGAAAGGGATAAAGAAAGGGGGGGTAATCAGAAGGGGGAATGAAACATGAGAGACTATGGACTATGAGAAACAAACTGAGGGCTACAGAGGGGAGGGGGGTGGGGGAATGGGATAGACCGGTGATGGGTAGTAAGGAGGGCACATATTGCATGGTGCACTGGGTGTTATACACAACTAATGAATCATCGAGCCTTACATCGAAAACCGGGGATGTACTGTATGGTGACTAACATAATATAATAAAAAATCATTATTAATAATAAAAAAAAAAAAAAAAAAAAAAAAAAAAAAAAAAGAAAACAACACTAGCCGCCACTGTCCCCATGAGATTGGCAAAGATTAAGAAAAAAAAAAAAACTATAATACCCAGCTCAGCGAGGGTGTGGGGATACAGCCTTTCCCGTTGACTATTTTTTGGGAACGCAAAGGCACTGTGTGGATGTCTAATGAATTGAAATGTGTGTATGTCCTTTCATGGGCAGATTTTCTCTTGATATCTACTGAATAAAAACACTATCCCAAGTTCACAACAAGCATGTAATGAGATAATCACGGTGGCACTGAGTGTAGAAGGGAAAATGGCTCGAACAACTTAGGTGCCCACTGACAGAAGACTGAACACTTAACTTCCGGTCATCCATTCAAGTGACTTTGTGACTCCACTCAAACATGATCTAAGAATTGATGTAGAGAGACACTTAGGGGGGTGCCTGGGTGGCTCAGCCATTAGGCATCTGCCTTTGGCTCAGGTCATGATCCCAGGGTCCTGGGATCGAGCCCGCATAGGGCTCCCTGCTCGGCAGGAAGCCTGCTTCTCACTCTCCCACTCCCCCTGCTTGTATTCCATCTCTCTCTGCCTCTCTCTGTCAAATAAATAAGTAAAATCTTAAAAAAAAGAAACAAACAAACAAACTTAGGTTATGTGGTGAAGTTAAACCCCGAGTCCGGAACATGAGTGCATAGGGAGACTGCCTCCCACTCTGTGACGCGGTTGCCTGTGATAAGCATGGTGGCCAGAACCGTGGTGGTGGCCAGAATGGGGCCTCTGCAGTCAGACTGCATACCCAGGAGTCCACACCAGACTCTGTGCCACAAGCCACAGATTCCACAACCTTCTTGTCTCATGGATTCATCCACTTAAAATGCTCAGATGAAACCAGGCATGTAGAAGATGAGGGAAAGTCGCCCATCATTATAGAAATACATACACAAAAATAATAATTCATGGGCAGGAAGATATCTGAAAGAAATGACATCTATTTTTAATAGTAACTATCTCTGACTTTTATTTCTAAGTTCGCCAAGTTTGTAAAATTTGAGTTTTAAAAGGATCACTTGTTGGGAGGGGGCGGGGAGGTGGGTGAAATAGGTGATGGGGGTGAAGGAAGACCCCTGCTGTCATGAGCGCTGGGTGATGTGAGGAAGTGTTGAATCTCTATACCGTACAACTGAAACTAATATTACGTGCTATGTTAACTAACTGGAATTTAAATAAAAACTTTTTAAAAATTTAAAAACAGATAGATCATCTGTTATTTTATAATCTTTTATAATTGAGAAACATAATAAAGGTGAAATGGAATTTTTTTGAGAGAAAGTGTTAGGGACCTCTTTCCAGGTACCGGATGTCCACCTGGGGGCTGGAACATCTTCCTCAAGAGGCAGCCCCCCAGAAAATGAAAGCAAGATAAGGTGGCATCAGGCCTTTGTCCCCCCAAAATGTACCAGACACTGACTCCCACAGGGAACCCTTGCTCTCCAGGCAAAGAGTGATTCATCGAACCAAAAAAATAAGAACATCTCTCCAGTTATTTTCTCCCCCTTGCGTTAACTTTTAAAGGTTATTGCGCATTGTTTTTCCATTAAGAAACTGGATAAATAACAATGCACTTGATGTTAAAATTAGTAAATCTCATTTGCGACCTCTGGTTTGCTTCTTCCAGCAACGATTTCAGGCTTCCAGCTGCCGCTGCAGAGCATTTAAAGCTTTTTTCCCCTCTAATAGCTCACATGATCAATACCTACAGCTCATTTGAAAGAGAATAAAGAACCAAGTAGGGTTGCTTTGGAATACTTGCTCAGAACCCCGTCCAACTTCTTGGGCTGCAGGCTTAATAATTAAGTGTTGCAGGCATTCGATACTCAAGCCGAGTTAATGATCACCTCAAACAGGTGACTGAACCCTTCTCGGGACCACATGGCACGTGCTGTGCTTTGTACGGAACGTAAAACACACAACGATGTCGTTCGACAAGATCACCACCCGTTGTGTTGGTCCGGGTGCCGGCAGAAAGGAGGGGGCCCCTTCCACGGGGTCCGGCTGAAGAGAACTGAGTGGGGTGTGGACAGAGTTCGGGGTGCACGGACGGGGGCTGACACACCAAGGGTCCAGCAGTAGTGGGGCACCACCATCTTCCACAGCTGGAGATGATGGGCGAGTCTGCTCTTGCTGGGGGAGTGGGGCCACTGGGGTGCAAGCCGGGAAGGGCCCAGGAAGGGGCCTGAACACCCCCCTGACCCAGCACCTACCTCATCCTTCCTCCTGATGCTCCTGTGGGCTCAACCAGACTGGAACTGAGAGTCAGGGGACATGGTGATGCAGCCCTTGGGGCCAACCTTCTGGGGTACAGAGCAGGGCAAAAGGGCAAGGAGGTCTCTGGGGTACCCCAGACTTTGCACCATCACCAATGCACAGAAGGACCACAGACAACACCTAACCTTTGTTCCTGGGAAGGCCCGTTCTGGGCTCTGAGATCCTCAGGTGCGTGCGGTCCCATCAGAACCACGTGTACAAAGCAGGTGCTCCGTGCCCGGCAGTCTGCACGGATCAGCTTCGGCCTTCACAGCGGCCGGTGTTGAAATATCACACCCAGGGAGGAATGGGGTTGAGATCTTGGGGTACTAAGTCCACCCAAAACCCAGTTCTGCAGCTTCCACTCTCCACAGAGTTCCCCAGTGGGCAAGGTGATTGTTAAATAGTGAATCGGATTATTTCTCTTGTCTAGTGGGAGTCTTTCCAGAGTTTCTCAATGCCTTCCCCAGAACTTAAAAAACAACAAAACCCAGGAAAGCGCTCTCCCACATTACCCTGGGTCTTGCCTGGTCTGTGCGCGGGCCCCGTCCTGCTGCGGGTGCATCCTGGGCCTGGCGCTCAGCCCTCGGACCCCGCCCGTCAGCGCCAGTGCCCAGCGCACCAGCTCGTCCCCACTGCAGGCCCTGCACCTGCTGGTCTCTGCCCTCACCCGTCATTTCCAGCTCTGTGCACGGCCGGCAGACGCGCGTTCTTCCCTCTGCGCGTCCCAGTCTGCTGCCCCGGAATGGCTCCCCGTGTTCCTGCTTCCCGGTTTTCTCCTCCACAAACCGTTTGCCCTGTGATGCAGCTGGCCGGCCGCTGTCTCTTGGGCCCCATACAGTCTCGCTGCAGTGGTGCTTGGTCCACACAAAGGGTGAATCACATGACCGAGCCTGCCCACGACCACATGGCCACTTCATGGCGGAGCCAGGTGATGGGCTCCCGCACCCTCCCCGGGGCGTGCTACACCCAGCTGAAAACACACCTACACGCGGGGAATGGGCAGCTCCTCCGGTTATCTGCCTGAAGCGGGGCAGGCCTCTCACACGCAGGGCTGGCTGGGGGAGCATTCTCACCTCGAGTTCTCAGAAACCCTGGTTACTTCTCTTGTTCGTCACTGCACCTTGAGCCAGTGGGACCTGAAGCAGGCCCATCCTTCTCTGCCGGGAGACAAACGCCCCCTCCAGGTGGGTGCTGGCCGTGGCCTTAGACTGGGTTCCCCAAGAGAGGCCCGTGCAGAAACGAGGCAGAAGGAGAGGTGGACGCTGTCTGGCTACACAGGACTCTCAAGTCTGCAGGGAGCTGTGAAGCCAGGACGCCCTTCAGAGTCGCCCCTCGTGGACACCTGCCCCCTGCCCCCTGCCAGGACGTTACACCTCGGGTGACACGTCTCCTGTGGTTGAGGGCAGCTCCCGTGGGGAACAGCTGGGACACGGTCACCTGCCTTCACCGTCCTGAAGCCACTCCGGAGGACGCAAGCAACTCAAGCCACACCCCAGTCCCGACCCACTCCTGTGTCCCACACTGTCGTTGTGGGAGCAGAATCGATATGGGGGGGCCGTCCACGTGGTTCGCTAGGACCAGCAGTGGGGAGGTGGAGTTTAGGCAGGGTCGCCTGAAGGACCAGCTCTGACCTCAGCCTGAGCTTCCAGCAGCGGCTGATGCGCAGCCCTGAGACTGGGTGCTTTCGAAGAGGACGGGACGGGGGAGGGGAATAAATATTTCCCCTTCTCTTTGCACAGGGATGTCAAGACTGACTTGCTTTGTAGGGGCTGGAGCAGCCGAGTCTGGGCAGCTGCCCAAGTTTTGGCCAGAACATTGGGTCAAAGCTTCTTCCAAATCCCTTGGCCATTACTATTTAATGTGGCCATCACTCAAGTTTAGGAGACTTTGTTTTCTCAGATTATAGCTGGTACCAGCGGCTTCGTGGGCCGAAACGCCGTGGAAAAGGCTGCTATTGAAGAGAATCAAGGACATCGGAGGCACGGCATCTCTGCTACCGACGTGTGAAAGCTGCCCCTGGACCGCACGCCCAGGAAATGAGTGGCTTTAAATGCACGTGCACACTCGCTAACCCAGCGGCCTCCGATGCGTAAACACACAGCTAAGGCATTGGCAGTGCCCAGAGTGTGGACGCTAATGCCTAGTAAACGCTAAGGGGGCCTGCACAGTGCGGCCCCTCCCTGGGTGGTCAGAACGGCCGGCGCTGCTGAGCTGGCTTCCTCCCCATTCTACAGCTGACGGAGGTGAGGCTCAGGGGAGGTAAGTGGCCTGCCTGGCAGTGCCCATGGGATGGCACGGTACGCATGCAAGTGCAGGCGGTGTAGACCAACATGGGGCACTACCCTTCTCCTGAACTGACTCATCTCCAGCCCCAGTCTGTTGCTTTTCCTCTCCAGGTCCGTCCCTACAAAGTTAGAAAACCTCAAACGGAGAAATCAAGCCCTTTGCCTACTGTCTACTCTTCATGACCTGGGTGTGCACGCTCCCCCTGGAAATCCCGCCGCCCGGGCACCTGGCGTTTTCCCACATGCACCTGTCCACAGGGAGAGGCAGAGGGCTTCTGTCTGGTTCTCTCTTCCGGCAGGAAAAGGGACAGGGACTGGCGGCGACGTTGACCACAATCTGGTGGTGGGGCCCGGGGTCCCTTCTACACTCCTACAACCGAACATCCCATCTTCCCTGTTTTCTTGCCAGAAAACTCTAGGTCTGCAAGACCTACAATCAAGTATTCGTCTTCCGCCTGCTGTCTGGGAGGCTTCGTCTGGCAAGTAGTAAAAATTCAGGCAGACATTTCCATCCGTCCCTTTCGAAACTTGAGGAGAGGCACTGTTGCAAAGGTAGGATGATTAAATCTACCTCAAACTATGTCAGATTTTCTGACTTTTATTGGAATTACAATTGGCTGATCAGTCCTGCGAAGGGAATGTTGAGTTAGCTAGAGAGACATTTCTATGAAGGACGCAAGCCAGAGGCAGGGCGTGTTCTCTGAACACATAAGGTGAATAAGCAAGAAAGTCCTCTCTGTCGCTTCTGGACTTCAAAGCTGTGTTTAGACTTCATCATTTCAAAACCTGAAAATCAGATGTAACTGGTTTAATTAACATGCGTTTGAAATGAATATGCATTAATTTGGGCACATTTAGTTTGTTCTCCATAGCCTAATGTGAGCTATTATCAAGCAATTTCCCCCCAGAATCCCATTCCTGCTTCTTCACACACTAGTTATTCTTCTCTTTGTTTTCTTTCTATAGAATTTGATTACACCAAGTCTGTACAAAGGAGTAACTGGGATGGTCACTCGGGGTGCTCTGGCAGTGAGAACGGTCTCGCTCCCGGCTGGCTTGCGTTGCCAGCCCCAGTCCCACACCCTCCCTGTATCCTGGTCCTTCCCCCTGGACGCCAGGCTCAGCTCCCTCACCCCCGGTCAGCCCTCGGGTGCGGGGGACACAGCCAACGAGCATATCCCAGAGGCCGGCCACCGTCTGGGCAGGCAGGTTGGTGGGAAGACTCGAACCTAAGGGAGCAAAGGTGTCTTCGGTGATGCTGGCCTTCCTCCTCCACTGACGCGGGCCACCCCAGCCCCGTCAGCCCCGCGGACAGGCACCTGGAGCCCTCGACAATGTGGGGCAGCCCCATGGCAGCTTGGAACCGTACTATCTGCTTCAGGGTCCTGCTTCTCTCAACTACCACTTTCTCCAGTACAGACAGAGGAAGAGAGAAACAGATGAAAAATATTCAGATGGCAATTCCACTTTTTGGTTTTTGAATATTATCCACGTTACTCCGAGCGTGCTGAAAAATGAAGTCTGGTCATTGGACAGAGAAACACAAGAAGGGATTGGGAAGGGGAACCCCCCACCCGCTGCGGCACAGCCATCAGTTGCTGGGGAAGAGGAGGGTCCCCCTCCCCCATCACTCTCTTCCCCCTAGGGCCTCACCTCTGCCTTCTCCAGAGGACCTGGAAGGTTGAGGCTCAGAATTCACTTTACCCAGAGGCTCGCCCGGGAATTTCCATGCGAATTCATCGTTAACCTTTAGGAGCCCAGTGAGTTTGCACATAAATCGAGTGGGCTGGAGGTTGGGGTTGGTTTGTGGCTCACTGAGCAGATCCTTTCCAGCAGCAGCCACTGAGCAGCTGGGCTTTCCTGGAGCCCGGCCCCTGCCCTCCTCTGACCTCCTCCGTTCCCCTCACTCTCCTGCTTCCTGCTCCTCCCCTTGCTGACAGTTCATCCCACCACCTCTGAGCTGCGGGATCACAGCACAGGCCCCTCCCCTGGGACTGCCCCTCCCCATGGGGGTCCCCTTCCAGCCTCTGGGGAAAAGGTCTCCAGGTAACTTCCCTGGGGCCTTCGCACATCATCCCAGACAAGTGGGGGCTGGTGCAGTGGGACCTATGGTGCAGGACTGGGTGAAGGGCCCCCAGAGGGATGTGAAACATACCTGGGGTGCCCGGGGTACCCGGGGTGCAGAAGAGCTCGTGCAGAAGGGCTTCCCATGACCTGTGAGTGTTCGCTCTCTTTAACTGTGTGTGTGATCCTTAAACCCCATGGAACCTCCCTGCAGTGTAGAGTGCCCACGTGGGACGTCACCTCTGCAGCCCCCTATAATGCCTTGGACACTGTGTACCCCATAAATATCAGCCGAATAAAGTGAGGACCAGAAAAACTGCTACAAAGACCATAAGTCATCTCACAAGTGTATTTTCAAATTTTAAATCAGATAGGTGGACACAGAAATATTGGGCTGGAAGCAGAGGAAGATTCCTGAGGGTGGACCTGCCCATTTGGTGACATCACACCCCATGTGGACACACGGACACCCACACGTGCAGACACACACACACACAGACACAAAAACACACACACATACCCACAGACACAGTCAGAACCATACCCACACACACTTAAACAAAGCTGAACATGAATAGAGTCAGAGAGCTTTCCTTTCTCACTCGTCACCGAGTGCAGCCACCCCACGCCTGTCGCGTGGACAAGGGCAGGTGGAGCCAGACTGCCCTAAGGTCCCGACGCCCTGTCCAGCGTCAGCCTCCTCCAGGGTCTAACAACCCGCACCCAGTGGGGCCGATGTGGAGCCTGCTTTCAGTTTTTGTCTGACCCTTTATCATAAGCGATTTTCAAATATATTTTAAGACATTCTTTTTGTCCTAAAGACATTACATTTTAATCGTAGAAACAATATTCATACACGCTGCACAGTAGAAAGTAGATGAGTCAAAACACGCTTACCGAGCAGACTGAGTTCAGTGGAATGGAAATGCAGAGCTGCTTTTCTTCAGAATCACTATTTTTCAACCAAAATTGGTAAAATTCATTGAACCATAAATATATTCAGCCGTGTCTCTATGTGACTTGGGGCATTCAGCATAGAGAGTAAGAAAAACGCAGCCTCTCCTCCCATGAACCCAGTCTGCCGGGGAGGCCAGCCCGCCCGCGTGAGCGCATAAGTCAACACGACGGCAGGCGGCACGACGAAGCCTTGGCAGGCGGGCCGGGTGACAGCGGGCGGCTGAGGGTCGCTGTGTACACGGGCTGCTCGGCCACAGCGTCTCTGGCAGCAGGGTATTTGGGTCTCCACGTGTTCTGCAGTTCCGCTTTGCTAAGGCGTCCACATTTCTTGACAAATATATTCCTAAACATTCGTTATGATTGCCATTGTAACTAAAAGTTCAATATATTCGGAATGTTTTCGAAAATGTGTGTCAAACGACCCTTACCGGCACTTAGGCGTTTTGGGTCATGCATATTTATTTTTAACCCACCAACGACCGAGCTCCCTTGGCGTCCGCGTGATTTTATCTGAGTCTCTCGGGCTCTGCGTGTTTCACCCAGAAGAGGAGCTGATATTTGCGCCTCCTGTAATATTAGGACGTTTCATCTCGCGCTGTAACTATTACTCAGAATGTAGCAGTGATGGTAACTGCAGTGACAGGAGCCGTGCTTGTGTCGCTTCAGCCTCTGGAAGAATCCCTGGGACATTCTGCGCACACAGGCGGGAGGGGAGCGCTTCTCTCCTGTTTTAAAAAAAAGTCTTGGGGCACCTCGGAGGCTCAGCCGGTGAAGTGTTTGACTCTGGGTCTCAGCTCAGGTCTGGAGCTCAGGGTGGTGAGTTCAAGCCCCACACTGGGCACGGAGCTGACTTAAAAAGAAAGTCTTCCTAAGTTAGGAACTGAGTCAGTTTCGTAAAATCAGATGTTCTACAGAAAGTCCTTTTGGCTTTCGTCGACACCATCACACAGCGTTTCTCCACCTGATGGTGTGTTGCGTATGAAATTCTTCCCAATACCAAGCCATCCCCGCCTCCACGGGAAACTCCCGTCATGCGCTCCCCAGTCACCATGTCATCACTGGACTGTGCCAGGATTGTATCTGGAATATTCATTTACATTCATCGTCAGCATTGGTCTGAAGTCCCTTTGTATGTTTGCATTTGCCAAGTTTCCTAAGGTTTACATTTTATATAGTGAAAATATACATTTATCGTAATGGAAAATGGATAAAGCTAGACACATCCCAAGAAAAGGCACCATACATTATTTACGTGGAAAAGCAATTTAACTTATTAAATGCTACAGACAAGTGCTTGTGCTGTAAGACTTTACAAGTGCGTCTCTAATCTCTGGAGATTTGCCAGATGGTGGCTGGGGGTGAAGCCATCACACGAAGCACACGTGCGTGTAAATATTTACGTGGATGCGTGTAGGTTCCAAGCTGTGCTCATGGCTTCGTGCATTTCTTACTTCCTCAAATCCTTATTAAGTGGCTGCTTAGAACCACACATGCATTAAGTGCTGGGAATTCAAAGATGGAAGAAGATTAAGACAACTTCTTCACTTGGAAAGGCAAGTTTTCACTTCATTAACGTGGAAATAAATATCAAAACAAAGGTGAGATTCAGTGGGACAGGTGACACGACTCATTTGCTCAGATGACAGCTGCCGGGCACGTGCTCCTGGCACAGAGCTCAGCGCTGGGAAGCAGGCACTTGGGGGCCATACATGCGTGCACACATGCGTGTGTACGTGTGTGTGTGTGTCACGCAGTCCAAGTTCTCTAGTTCATAACCTGCTGAGATGCAAAAGCAGATAAACCCTCAGTAACATTTTCCAAGTGAGATGATAGCGTTTCGCAGGAGGTTGTGAGACACGGGGAAGGAGCGTGGGCCAGGCATGGGCGGGACGAGAGGAGCTGCCACGTGAGCGGAGCCTTCCACGAAGTCTGCGTGCTCCCGGGTGAACCGCCATCTTGGGAAAGCCAGGTGTCCTACTTGGAACATGAAGCGGACATTGTTGGGATCAGCAGGAGAGGCAGACAGAAGCCCCACGGAGGGACTGGGGCGAGCGTCCCCACCGACTCCTCCGTACTCTGAGCAAGCTCCTGAGGGACTTGGAAATGCCCTAGACAAAGTGCCCGGACACCAACGCCGCACCTGCGGACATCTAGTCTTAATCTGAATTTTAAAAACAATAGCAACGTGACCTGTACCGCTGGGGCATTTTGCAGCATTGCCAAATAGTCACAATGATACACAGACTATGCGTAGATGGCACAAGTAGAAAAAGAAATACCGCAACCAGCCCAGCGAAGAGCTGAGATTGTCAGGGAACCAAGCGGACGAGGGGCGAGCCGCAGTCCGACACCAGCTACACGCCTGTTGTGGCCGGGAGCCGTTGTCATGGGGCACAGGACATCACATGCGTCCCCCTCGCTCCCCAGGGGAATAGGTGTCACTGCCCATTCCGTAACCCGGGCAACTTCTTGGAGCACAAAGGTGACTGTAAGGCCATGCTTACTTTACACCATCTGCACATTCTAAAGGGCCCTGTCCAGCCCCCACACATCACAGCTGCCCACGGCGTTACTCCAGAGAGGCGGACACCCGTAGAACCCCATAACCTCCCCTCCGCCATCACACCGAGGGCCAGCCACGTAGGGTGTGGTCATTTTGCCACGCAAGTGCCGCACCCGCTCACCCCTGCCCACAAGCTGACACAGAGCCTGGATGAACCAACAGCTGCTTCTTGCTCATGAGCTGCAAGTAAGAAGAAATTCATCGTTGCGGCTGCCCCGGCTGGCTGGCTGCGTGCCCGCAGCATCGCAGGAGAAGCCAGGCTCTGTCAAAGGTCTCTGAAAATGTGCTCGCTTCCTAGGACAGCCTGCATAATTGCCTGTGCTTTAAGTACATGTGAAACTAGAAAATCATTAACCCTACATAGAGTTAAATGCCCTTCCTTTTAATGGCTAGAATTGATTTTTTTTTAATGTTTGCTAATAAACGGATTTGGAACCTGTGTCATTAAGTACGCTAAAGAACCTTTCTCATGAAATCTGACTTTTAAAATGGCCTTGACCAAATAGAGAATCCCGATAATCCAAAGGGACGCACGAATGAGCGCTGGGTCTTTCCTGCAGAACTTTCCACCCCTCCTACGTGAGAAGTTCTCGTGGAAGGGGACCCATCCATCCCCCGAGCTTTACGGGACACTTACTATGCATCAGGCCGCGTGCAGGAGATGCTGGGTACGATCCTGTCACCACAGAGCTCACACCTTGACAAGGAGGGTGACAAGCAAATAAATAATTACCGATTAATAAGACGGGACGCAGAGTCAGTCACCCCGGCGGCGGAGCAGACGTATTTAACCGGTGGTCGGGAGTCAGTCACTCCCTCCCTGGGAGCGCGATGGTAAGTCTGAGCCCTGAATTATGATACGACCTTCCAGGACAAGACGAAAGGACAAAGTGTTCCAGGCAGAGGGAACAGCAAGGACAGCAGCCCAGAGGCTCAAAGAGCTTGGGACTCTTTCGGGATTTAAAGACGTCCCATGTGGTGAGTTCAGTGAGGAACAAAGGAAGGGCCGTGAGGTGGGTTTCTGAGGGCAGGCAAGAGCCCAGCGTGACATGGGCCTGTTTGGAGGCCGCAGCAAGAACTGGGGACCGCTGCAAGTTACTGCAGCTGTGCATTCAGAAAGACGCGGTGGCTGCTGTGCGGAGAACAGACGCTGGAAGAACGGCAAAGCTACGGGGCTGGGAGCCATTGCCATGATCCCGGCGGGGCTGCCGGCGGCTCCAAGGCTGAGAACAGAGTGAGTGATGCAGACGAGCTGGAACCTTCTGCAGAGAAAGTGAGCAGCGGTGAGGGTCAGGGGACGCGTGACCAGAGTCAAGAGCGGCCTCCGAGTCTGGCCGTGAGGTGAGGACAGCTGGAGCAAGGCTACTTGGGACGCGCTAAGATGGGGCGCATGGCAGCGTGCCAGCAGCAGAGACAATGCGCATCCAGGCACGCGGCCACAGGTCTCCTCGGAGAGGCCGGCCGAGCGCTTAGTGTGCAGGCGGCCAGCATCTAGACGGTCCCAGGCTGCGAGGCCGCGTCAGACCTTCAGAGCGTGCCCCCCGAGAGAAAAGGCTGCGGACTGTGCCTTGGAGGTTCTTGGACACAGTTCAGGGTGGTCTAGGGAGAGCAGGGAGCCCTGAGAGGTGCCCCTACCATGGGGGGAGCCAGGAGAGACACCTGCTCACAGGAAGGGCTTCCAGACGGAGAGGAGAGTGCCGTCGTTGGGACTGGCAGCGGCGTGCTTGTCGTCATCAGATCCGAATGCCACGCGGCCTGTGGTCTCCCTATTCTGCCGCGTGCCCTCGGACCCCACCAGGCAGCTTCATCGTCCTGACTTCATCCCACGTCCTAAACGGAAAGCAGTATCGGGCAAAGCTCTGTCGCTGTTCAGACAAATACACTTCAACAAGATAAAGGCACAAAGTGCGTTGAAAAGGGGAAGATGTGTCTGCCACTGCCTGATGTTACTAAGCTAAGTGTTTGCATGTGAATACACAGTCGATTAAGATTAGTGATTACCAGAGATGATCCAATCTCATCTAAAAACAGAACTGGGAACGTGGAAGCACATTTCTCCAGAAAAGGTTGTGTACCGGGGACTAGACACCCGGGCTCGGGACAGGTGAATCACTTCACAGTTTATTAAGAGTCAGCTAACTTGCTTGTTCCTGCCCCAAAGACCTTGCTTGTTGGGCTGTGACCCCCAGAGAATGGAATTTGGAGCCCACCGCCAGGGAGGGAGGCTTCCCACCAGGGTGGCTCACAGTGCCCTGGACGCTGACCCCACTGTCCCTGCTGGGCGCATCGGCCCCCCACAGAGCTGCAGAGATGTCAGCCCTCGTGGAGTTGGTAACGAGAGGGACTGAGCAGGTGGGGCCAATCAGTGGGGGTGACCAGCGCACAGACACGCTTGGGATGGATGAGTGCAGCAGGGACAAGGAGGAGAAAGGCAAGGGGAAGGCACCCAGGCTAGTTTTCGTTATTTGTCCACCAAGAGTTGGGACCAGGGTTTCAGGAACCGTGCACACTGGAAGCCGTGTGCACCAGGCTGTCTCAGACGCTGATGGAGTCCGTGGGCTGCAGCAGGGGCTCAGCTGGTACTGAGGAAATAGATGATGTCCTGCCTCTGAAATCAGAGAAATGGCCTGTTAGGCACAACCGTTGTGTTTTGCAAAACTGCCAGATTTTGAGTGCTTTGCATGCTCCGGACCACAGGCTGCCTCACTAGTTCAGGGGAGACCGGTTAGTACCATTTTGGATCTGGGGAGACTGAGGCTAGGAGAGTCTGGTCGCATGCCTGGTCCCACGCCTGGGATGTGGCAGAGCTGCGGGGGTGTGCATGGGAGATGAGTGAGGTCTGGTTCATCTCACAAGCTGAGCAGGAAGAGAAATGCATTTTTGATTCAGAGAGACGGGAACTACTGCAAATTGACTCTTGAATGAGAAAGTCCTAGGGAATCAGGAGCACAGCTTTTCATTGCAACACAAAGGTCTGTGCACAAAATATTTAAAACACAGCCCAAGTCACTGTGCCCGCATTGGCAGACAAGGGAACTCCAGCCTGAGAGCTCATGGGCTTGGCCCGTTTGGGTTAGTGTCCACCTCTCAGGGCCCCAAAGCCATCACATGGTGTAGCGGGGTAGCCATCCTCATGGGTTGTCACCCCCCAGGACCCCGTGCTGAGGACCCTCGGGGGGGGAAGTGGGGCTGACAGCTCTTCAGAGGGAGCATCTGCCAGGACCCCTGGGACCATGTGTGTGCTTGCATGGAGGTCCCAGCTCCCCTGAGCCCCTCTCCATCACCATCCTCCAGGAAGGGCTCCAAAGCGAGGTTTGCCGACAAGCCTACAGATGGATAAACGCATGTGTAAGAGAGCTGTTCACACGCGTCAGGCGCCTGCTTCCTGGCGGATCTGCAAGGACTCTGACGTGTGTTGGTGGTGGAGAGAGAAACTCCCATACCGGGAAACGTGTGGGCGGTTCAGCCTAACACCTGCTCTGTTGAGATCAAAGGCTGTCCTGAGTTTGGAGACTTCATATGAAACAAGCCCTTAATGATTTAGTCTTGATCACAGTTTTTAAAAAAAGTGTGTATACATATGTGTATATTTGAATTCCCAAGAAAGGAAGGGGCTGGGACAGTGAACCAGAGGCTAACGTTTCAGAATGATGCTAGGATCCTGTCGACTGGATTGTGAATATCCAATTTTAAGCAGGAATCACAACCATTATACAAGGTTTCGTTCTGAACTGTCTGACCTCAGTTTTTAATTCCATATGTATTACAAGGGATTTCAAGAAGATTGTTAAAAGCAGATTTTCTCATAGGAAGAGAGAAAGCTGCAGGTCTGTCTTATTAAAGAATCTTGACTCTACGCTGCTTGAAGATTAATTATTAAACACTGCAGGTTTGGTAGTGGAAATTGGTTACAGCATCCTGGGAGATCCAGGGAAGTCATTAAGGCTCCGGCGTCCGCGGGACCGGGGCCGAAGCCCTCGGGGATGGGATAGACCCAGCAGCCACGGAATATTACTTTTTGACATCAGTCAGCAAGATGAGAAGAAACTCAGCCAGCTGTTCTTTTTTCCAGAACATAACTAGAAAAAATGTGACAAGGGGATTCAATTTCTGCAGGTCCAAGGCGTCTCTTTAAATACAAATGCATATGTATTTTTAAAATGTTTTCAGTCTGTTGTACAAGATAAACAATTAATGTTGCCCCAAAACTGGGAACTGAACTAAAGTCATAGCTTGAATTGCTGGTTTATCGTTGTTTTGGGCTTTTTTTCTCTTTTTAAGAAAAAGACACTTTACTTACGGGGACACCATGGGCACTGCTGTCATTTGACTGCAAGAGGGCCATGGACAGAGGGCCCGTTGTCCTCGGAGGCCTGAGCGCGTCCCTGGAGCTGGGGACTGAGGTTCCCTCCCAGCACGATTTCCACCCTCCCAGCAAAGCACAGGTGCGCCAAGGAACAAGGCTCTGGAGCTCCACGGTGCGCACACCCCGCCCCGCCCTGCAGCTCCTCCAAACACTGTGTGCACAGGCCGCTCGCTGCTCCCACGGGCCGCTCACCCGGCAGGAGGTTCCAGACAGAGGTCGGAGCTGTGGCCCCAGAACTGGGGGCTCAGGCCCAGAAGCAGAGCAGCCCCTGGAGGCGCCTGGGCACCTGAAGCTTCACAGCAGCTGAAGTGGATTACTGACGGGTTTCTTCCAGAAACCGCTATTTCCTCAAAAGGCCATGTGTTTGCTCATGAGGAAACGATGCCTGAAGTTAACCTTATTTTATTTCATTTATTTATTTTAAAGATTTTGTTTGTTTATTTGACAGAGAGAGAGAGAGATCACAAGCAGAGGGAGCAGCAGGCAGAGGGAGAAGCAGGCTCTCCGCTGAGCAGGGAGCCTGATGCGGGGCTCGATCCCAGGACCCCAGGACGATGACCTGAGCCGAAGGCAAAGGCTTCACCGTCTGAGCCACCCAGGTGCCCCTCAACCTTTATTCTAAAAAACAGAGCTCAAAATGGGGGGTTCTGATGTGGGTCTGGATGGCGGGGGGCTCCTCTGGGGGCGGGGACCCAGGCCTGTGCCAGGCGGGCTCCATCTCAGGACCCTTGAGGCCCCGGCCGTGATAAAGCAGGGGCCAGCTTCCGGGGATGGGTGGGGACTGCAAACTGCAGACCCTCCACAGTCTGAGAGCCAAGCCGCGGGCCTGATGCCTGGTGATGGCCTCCTCTTCCCCAGTGACTGTCGCCGCAGTCTTAGCGACAAGATGCGCCTTCCAAGTGAGCCGCCTTTGAAGCCCGCCCGGCTCTGAGCCACATCAGGGCCAATTATAATGGAAGGCTGATTAATGTTTGAGGCTCCCCAGTAAAAGGAGCTCTGGCTGAAATGCCTTCCCAACTTTCAATTTTTAACGTTCCGCCAGACTGCATATGCTAATTCTGCAGACGCAGGTGAGGAAGATGGGGGAGCTCTGGAGTCTCAAGGAAGGGCCCGCGGCGGTCCGTGGCACAGTCCTGTTACACGGGAGACCCAGGGGCGCCTGCCATCCCAAGGCTTGCTTCTCACTATTAGATTTATTTCCATTGTGAAGAGAAACTTTGCAGAACACCAAAATTGCCAGCATTTTTAAGTTTATAGCTATCTTCAGAAAGAAAGAAAGAAAGAAAGAAAGAAAGAAAGAAAGAAAGAAAGAAAGAAAGAAAGGAAGGAAGGAAGGAAGGAAGGAAGGAAGGAAGGAAGGAAGGAAGGAAGGAAGAGGAAGGAAGGAAGGAAGGAAGGAAGGAAGGAAGGAAGGAAGGAAGGAAGGAAGAAAGGAAGGAAGGAAGGAACTGATTACAAGTGTTATAACACTCATAAGTGATATAAATTTGGAAATTTCTCAGGGTAGAAATGGCTGAGGATCCCACCCCCTCCACCCCCCACGCTCCACCCCCATAGCCTCCCCATAGGCCCCCGATCCCTCCCATGCTGGCCCCACGCCGGTGCCCCCACCCGCTGAGCAATCCCGTCTCCTCCTGGGCTCTCCCTGAGTGGGATGCTCAGGGGGTGGGGAGGACAGGACTTCAGCCCCTGCAGGGAGGCAAGCTGCTCCCCTCCTCACCCCTCATCTCTTCTGCTCCCTGCAGGCCTGGCCCCGGACGAAGGCACCGTTCCTGAGTCACCGCTGAAACCCACGTCCGGGGGACCCTGTCTGAGCCCGGCTCGCCTTCACGCCAGCAGCCGTGTGGGACCGCAGTGCAGCTTCCCAGGCCTTCCGGACTCGCTGCCCAGTGTGGGCGACTTCCTGGGCCACCTGTCACTGTGTCAGCGTTCCTCGGGGAACCCGGGCAGTTCAGGTCCTTCCACAGCTCCCAAGCTGCTGGTCTGAAGCCTGCTGCAGGCTGAGCTCCTCAGCCCGGCCTGGCCCTGGGACCCGCTCCGCCTGCACCCCTGCCCCTGCCTGGCACTGGCCCCCAGGGCTCCAGCTCATTCTGCTGCCTCCAGCTTCTAACACGAGCGGCTTCTTTGGGCTTGGCGTGGGCAGAGCAAAGCCTGGCTTGGGGGAGGCTCACGAACTCTCCCAGCCTGGGGGCCTGGCCCATCGCCTGTCCACCGCCCTCGTGAGGACTGAGAGGGACCCACACTGGGCACTGACATCGTATGTAACTGCAGCCCGAAGAAGGGCACCTCCCCCACTGAATGCCTCTAAACTTGGATGTTTCTAAGTATTTGGAAAAAGGCTTCAACTGCAGGGCCCCAGAGCCCAGGCCCCTTTTTGGTTAACTTGAAAATACACTCGCCTTTGGCCGTGAGCACGGCTCTGTGGACCAGCACCGTGAGGAGCCAGGTGCAGGCCTGTGGGACCGAGGGCTCCTTCCAGAAGGGGTCAAGCCCCGGGCCGGGAGAACCACCCGCTGACCGTGCCTCCCTGGTGCTACCATCTGGCTACAGCAGAGGGTTGCTGCCCACCCAGCACCTGGCTATGGCGTCTGTGTGGTGCAGTGGGCGGTAGGACACAGCTTTCTGGAACATTCCCTGGGGTGAGCGTGGGTAATGCTGCAGGCTACACGCACCTGCCCCCTTTATTTACATGTCTTATCCCCAAATTACAGTATAAAACAGCAAAAAATCGTAAAGTGGGAGCCATCTAACTTGAGAGAAGGATCCAAGGGTTCACCTTTGTCACGTGGGTGTCCAATCGCAGCAACATGAGGAAGCGAGCCCTGAACCACCGACCACGAGCACAAAAGACTACCCAACCCCTCGCGTCCTTCAGAATCGTGTCTGATTGATACGAGCAACAGGTAGGGCCGCGTCTGTGCGCTGTCACGTAGGAGGTGGTCGCCCGGAGGTGGTTTCTAGGATGTTAAGAGGTCGCAACGCTCTTTCTCTATGACTTCCCCGGCACAAGGTGCTAACGAGATATATTTAATCAAAAGGCAGCTGAACAGCCAGTACATTTCAAAATGGGACAGTGAGAGTCCACGTGGCACTGCCTTCTGAGCGCGCTGCAGACATGAGCCGGGTGTGAATCAGGACGCGTGGAGGCACACATGGCTCGTCCCACAGATTCCGCCCTCAGGAGGAGAACTTTGCAGACTCCGTGGGCAGGGGTCCGGGGAGGCGGATCTGGGAGGAGCCCCTCCGGGTCAGCTGTCAGGGAAAGGACCGCAGTTCCCGGGCACGAGGTGACCCTGCATGGTCCGTGCTGCGTCTGTGCGCGGGCGGTGGGAGGCGTGCTCGCCCCTGCAGAGTTGATGACGACTCAGCACGTCCGATGTTCTGTTTAGGGGTGAAGCTGGGCTCGAGAAGGAGCCTGACTTGGACCACCCCCCCCCACAGGCATTCTTGCTCACCGAGTCCAAAGCCCAAGCCTCAGACAGGGTATCAGTCCTGCCCGCAGGGCCGGCTTCAGGCACGGGGCGCACGCGGTGGACCAGGGACGCGTGCTCAGAAGTGCTGATGGTTGGTGGAGTGAACGCTCTGTTGCCGCCGTCTCGAGAATCTTCGTAATTCTGAACGAGGGACTTCACATCGTCATTTTGCTCTGGGCCCCCGAATTATGAAGCCGGCTGCTCCCCGACCTCACCGGGGCCAACCATATGCCCTTGCGGGGGGCTTTTCAGTGTGTTAGCAGGTGCAACCCGCTCGCTCTTCTGTCAGAGATACGCTTTCTTGGTGTACCCAGCATCACCCGACCAGCTACAATGTCATCTGTCACTGGACGTTTCTATGCCCTCCTGCCTTAGACGCCTCCAGAACAAGACCCCACAAAGGCACCGAGGCCCTGGGGAAGGTTGCTGAGTCACCCATGTTGACCCAGCAGGAGCGAAGGGAGGAGAGGAGGACTGGAGGAGGGAAGGAGGGGAGGAGGGGAGGGTGCATCCATGGTCTGGAGGTGGGGGGCGGAGCTGTGAAGAGGCTGGTGTCACCACGGGCTGCCCCCCAGCCTCCTGGCAGGGCAGCGATATTCCCGGGTCTGAGCACCAACAGGTGAGCTGCCTAGGTGCACACAGATGGCTCCCCCGGGGCTTACGGAGATTGAAACAGAAACAGGAAAGGAAACATAAAATCATTTCAATTCATGCTTTCCACTCTAAAATCCCTTTTTGCACATTTAGCTCTATTTTATATTTTTTAAATTAAAATTTATCGATTCCCTGATTCCCTTATGTGTGCACATATGTGTGTGCCTGCGTGTGCGAGAGGGGGATGGAGAGAGGGAGAGAGAGAGACGGGGTGGGGGGGAGAGGGAGAGAGATCTACGATGTGTCCTCAGGACACACGGGCAGCCTGGAGTGACGAGTGGGAAGGAGCCCCTCCCTGTCTTTGGGGCCCGTGGCTGGAAAGCATCTCAGGATGGACGCGACCCTCTTCCTGGGACTGTACTGCTCGTGTTGCTGGAGCCGAGTTCTCGAGACCAGCTCCTCCTAGAGCTCAGATGCTACATGGGGGGCCCAGGATGGCAGGTCCCCACACCCTCGCCCCCGTCACAGCTGCCCCCCGAAGGTGAGCGCCCAACACTTTACCCACTGCAGACACACACAGCATGGAATCAGGGGTGTCTTCCCGGCAGCCTGGTCCTGCGGACACTGCATCTGCTTTTGCCTTTTTTCTGCCTAGTTTTCCCCAGTACCTGTCTGGGAGCCGCTGACTCCCGTAACTAATGATCAGAGCCCGAGTCTGGTCCGCAAACATCAGGCTCTAACTCCTCATATTAAAAAAAAATGTGGCCAATCTTAAGTCCAGCTTTAAACTGGGGAAAGCGTCATGTCTCTGCTCGATCAGCCCGAGTGCGGGAAGACAAGTCGTCACTCACAAGTCCCAGCTGTGGGCTCACTCCATGCTAGCGCTCACCTGCAGCCCCGCGTGAACTAATTAAAACTCTTCATTATACTTTCTCACGCAAAGTGAAGATTGTAGAAAATGGATTCTATGTGGCTTGCATGTCTAGAAGTCCCTGAACGAAGGCAGAGCCAGCCGTTGGGCACGAGGCCGACAGGGAGCGGGCCGCCCTTGTCCTGCCCATCCTCTTCCAGCCCGAGTCTGATCCCTGCCCATCCTTCGCCCGGTGGGGCTGGGACGGCATGGACACCGTTCTGACTGTGCACACGCCCACCACGCATCCCTTCATCTCTCCCTGGGGGCCGTTAGAACGGTGGCTCCAGAAGGGGACCTCAGGGTCCTCCATTCACGGGGTGGCCAGGGCACCCGCTGCAGGAACGCTGTCCCCTCGTGTTGTCCACACCGAGTGTGCCTCCTCTCTCTGCTCATACCTGCTCCTCCTCCCTTCCTCTCCTTCCTCCCTCCCTTCCTCCCTACTCCCTGCTCCTTCCCTTTTCCCACCACCCCGCACACTGTGGGCTCCTTGTAGCCACGTGCCCCCTCACCATTTGCACGCCTGTCACAGGCCTTTGGAACAGAGAAAATGCTCGTTATTTCACAGAAGGGACAGATGAGCCGTGACCTCTGGGGAGCTGATTTCAGTCTGGGGCGTGTTTACTTCCCAGGACACCTGCAGGGAGGGAGGGGCTTCCTCGAGGGTGCATGGGGGGGGGTGTAGGGCAGGGACAGGACAGGGACACAGGCAGGGCCCACCTGGCCCACCTCCGACGGGAGGGACACTAGTCTGCAGGTGCTGTCTCAGGCCTGTCCTCTCCCAGGGTGCTGAGACACCAGCCTGCCTGGCCGAGCTCAAGGCCACCCAGGGGTGAAAGGCAAAACCACAGAACGGCCCCGTCCTTCCCCAGCGCCGACCCACCTTTACCCTGTCACCGGCCCACAGCTGGAGGCTCTCCGGGAAGGGGCGGGAGAAGCCTGGGGAGCCCCCGTGGGAGGCCCAGCCCACAAAGCCCCTCATGACCACACCGGCCTGTGAGCACCAGAGCCACGCCCCTGGGTAGCACAAGGAGCGTCCGTACCTGTGCTGAAGGGTGGGGGGGGGTGTGGACTATCTCCAGAGACAGATTCAGTCACAGTGAAGGAAGGGGCAGCTGGGGTCTCCCGCTCTTCAGGTGGACTGGGAGAGAGCCAAGACTTGCTGAGGGCAGAGGCCGTATTTGCTGGAAACGGAGGAAGGATGCACGAATGGTCTGGAGGGTGGGGAGCGTGGGGCAGGAACGGGGCGGACGGGTATGACGGGTCATCCACCAGGCGTGGCTGGGACGTGTGTCCCTCTATCCGTGCTCTGGGATTATGTCTGCTGGGTTAGAGCCCGCAGGGCTGGTGCGCAGCCAGCAGGAGACGGGGAGCCCTGGACGAGGAGGAGCTCACAGGTACGCTCCTAACATATATGGAGACGCCCAGAGTCCTCCGGGGGCAGCAATTCAAACAGGCTTTGTTCTTGAAAACTGTTACAATGCACTGCTCAATAAACATCTCTGAAGAGGATGGATGATGCCGTCACCTGTCAACTGAGGACTTGGACCTTCGAGATTTCTTGGGAATTAAGTGCTCAGGGGGTTATGGTGTAGCTGGGCAGAGCCACCAGACCTAGAGCCATAGCTTGGGAAAGACGCTCTCAGAGGCAGTGGGACACCCGGGGAAGGGGAGGGCCAGCAGTCTTCCTGGGACAGGACGGAGCTCCTGCCACGTGGAAACGTGCACGGGAACAGCAGCCCTGGCCGCCCTTCCCTCGCTTCTCCATCTGCCTCACGAGGTGCAGATTCCAGCACGGACTTTCCGCGGCAATGCCAGCAAGGCGGGAAGTGCTGCACAAGGTCGCTCTGTCCCCTGGAACCGTGCGTCTAGACAGCTGCACCAGGCTGCAGTGTGCCGGGGAGTAGTTTTCATGACGACCAGAGTGACGTCCCCAGGACCTATTGGAAGTGATCTCCTTAAATGTCAACACCATCCATCTTTAATGAGAAAACAAAACCTTCCGGCATTATTAGGCTTTGGAATCACAGAACACACTGGTTGATATTCTGTCATTTTCAAAACCAAATACGGAAAGACCATTAAAACCCTGGATTCGATATGCTCTGCCTGGCCCGGGTCTCCAGGAGCCCCTGCCGCCATCTGCAGCTGCTGCTGGTTGGCTGGTAGCAATGTCACCTTGTGATGTATGGCCCAATATCACCGTGCCAGCTGGCAAGACACATTTCAGGGATTCAGGCTGTGTAAGTTAGATCAAAAAAATTATCAAGATAGCATGATAGAAAGATAGAAGAGAGTTTTTGATAAAATGCTAAGGATTCAATGTTTTATATTGTTTCTTTTTCTCACGTGTTGGGAAAAGGAGGTGTCAGCACATTGGGGAGTGAGCGGAAAGTGGAGGTGAGACCATGGCTGGAGTGAGGAGCCCCCAGACCCAGCACTGCGCTACTTGGACAGGTCCCGGCCCTACTCCCTCTCCCCAAACCTGGGCCCCAGCTTATTCACCTGGAAGGGGATGGCTCATCATTCCTGGGACTTCAAGGTTCACTGGGGAGTGGCAGGGGGCTACTGGGATGACGGGAACACCATTCCTGAGACCTGTGCCCCCACCCTCTCCATCTCTGTACTTGCAAATCCACTAAGAAAGAGTTAACTGGGGGCGCCTGGGTGGCACAGTCGTTAAGCATCTGCCTTCGGCTCAGAGCGTGATCCTGGCGTTGTGGGATCGAGCCCCACATCGGGCTCCTCCACTATGAGCCTGCTTCTTCCTCTCCCACTCCCCCTGCTTGTGTTCCCTCTCTCGCTGGCTGTCTCTATCACTGTTAAATAAATAAAATCTTAAAAAAAAAAAAAAGAGTTAACTGACTTCCAAACAGAGGTTCGAATACAACCTGTGCGTTTGGTTAAACACCACGAAACCTACAGGAAGGCCCGGACCAGCAGGTGCCAGGCTGAGAAGTGTGACGTCGTTGCTAGAAGCATCTTGGGTCAGATGTGTTCATAAGAAGCTGGTGATTTATGCATAGCCGTTGACTGCGGACGGACAGACAGCTGTTTCAGAGTAGGGACATCCGTTCCACATTCTATGAGTAGTGTTTGAGCAACTGCCATGTACCAAGCACCATCGTAGCCCTGGGAATATTATCATCAAAGGGGGAGAAAATAAGGGGAAAAATCCTTAACCCTAGGCATAAACCCCTCTGTACTGTTTATGTAACTTATAATTACAAATACATACTTATGTGATATATATTGTGTACTTCTCAATGTTAATTCATGTAATTATAGCTATATAAATGATTATATGTTATATACAACTTACATTGTTTCTATAATTTGCGAGTGAATTCTGTGCTCTGAGGGAAGTTGTTTCTGGATCTGCGGGGCCGTGTCCTCATCGGAGGAAATTATAGAACAGTTCCATCCTAATCCCGAAGCATCTGAACCTTTGCTAGTGATGAAGTCTCACAGCTTATTTTAGTGAACCTCACATGGGGACCAGTCTCCCCGCACCCGGACCAACTGTGCCCGAGACGCTTTCTGTGGCCGAGCTAACCCATCCCCGCAGCTGGGGCACGAACCCCAGCTCCTCTCCCGAACCCCAGCTCCTCTCCCAAACCCCACTCCGCTTGTTGTGTCGCCTCGCCAAGAGCACGCCGCGTGTCCCATGGAAACGGTTCGCACAGCACTGCGACTTCACCGTCACCGCACGAAACAACAACCCGGTGCACGACTCTTCAACACACATTCACACTTCACCAAGCGCATTTTTTTAAAGCCTATATATAAACACTGGCACCGAGCACTGAGATGCTTGAAGATAATGTGAGCTGGATGCAGCATTAAGAATTCGGTTATTTTAGTGTTATTTCTTATTATGGAATACGGAGAAAAGGAAAGCTCGACATTCTTCAGAAGCCGGCATTTCCAAATTTTCTGGAAAGTGTCTGTTTTCTGAAAAATGAAGTGAAGTGGGGACGTATACGCAGAGCCAGTGAGATCCGCAGACCCCATCACACAAACCGAGGAGCCAGCTCACCGTAAACACTGGTGCCAAGTGACCTTTCAGGCTCACAGGTGAAATGTCTCTCAGAGAAAACATATTACAGTTTACGTTTCCGGTTGTTCCTTTGGAGCCACAATCCCTGACTGACTTCAAGAAACAGGCACCATCCTCAGGAGTGTCGACCCCAGGACTGCTGCGTCCGTGAGCACTGGGAGCTCTGGTGGCCTCCCGCCCACATGTTCCCAGTGACTCCTCGGCAGTGTGCTCCGTGATGTGCTTACGGTCTCCCCCAAACAGCTCTCGTCAACCTGCAGGGTTAAAGGGGAGCCTTCAGCTGGCGGAAGTAAGCCCGGCAAATGTGTGAGCAGAACTTTGTGCGAGGCAGTTCAGGGCGTGGCCAGCTGCCTCCAGTCCTCCAGCCCCAAGCCAGGTGTGCCAGCACCCATGACACGCACACGCACATGAACACACACACACACATGCATGCACAGAGATGCACAATACATGTAAGCACAGCGGCATATGCACATATGCATGCTCGGGGACATGCATGCTCACACACATGAACACGCACATGCATGCACAGGGATGCACACATACGCTTATGCAGAGCAGCATATGCACACATGCACACAGGCATGCACGGGGACCTGCATGCTTGCACACACATACATGTGTACACATACACACATGTACGCGCACGCTGCACACATACGTGTGTGCACACATGCATGCATGCACATGCACGTGCACACATGTACACACCATGCATGTGCATCACCTGTGTACATGTGTGCATGTGCACACACACAGGCATGAATGGGGCATGCATGCAAGAACACATATACATGTGCACACATACACACATGCACATATACCTGTGAACACACATACACATGCACACATATGCACATGCACACTTATACACGTGCACACACCCATGCTTGTGCACACCGGTGTACATGCATGCATGCGCGGACACACAGGCATGCACGGGGACACACATGCATGCACACACATGCACGTGCACACTTACACATGTGCACACTTATATATGTGCACACAGGCATGCACGGGCATGCACACACGTGTGTACAGAGAACTCCTGCAAAAGAAAATGTCAGGTCAGTGTCCAATGAGTGTAGGTGCTCGTTGGAGAGGGAGGGAAGCAGAGCCCTGATTGCATCTGTGGGCCGAGCCATTTCTGGAATTGGCAATGGAGCCCAGAGAATAAGGCAAGTTGCCTGGGAGTCATCAAGTGATGGAGATGATTTTGAAATGGCTGCTTCTGAGGCACGCAGAGGAGTAGGGGGCGCAGGGAGGTGGAGGGAGGGGGTAGGGCTGAAGCATGAAATAAGAGCGGCAATATGCCCCTTCGTCCCAGTGACAGAAGCTGCCCGACTTCCCGCGTGTGGGCTCTGCCCAGCCCTTCATTTTCCTTTCACAGAAATCCTGTGGGGCAGGCGCTGTGGGGCCCCACTGCCCAGAGGAGCAGGGGCCAGGCCCAGGCGGTGGGGCTGAGCCAGGCCTCCTTCTCGGCCTACGGCAGCCTTGCTGCTCACTCTTCCGGTCAGCAACACTGGCAAGAGCATCTGGCCTGTGGAGACACAGCTACTGACTGTTGGAAAATTCCGGCCATGTTCCCTGGACCCCCACTGCAGGGCTGGCCAGGCTCCAGGCACTGGTCCCCCACCGTAGGGCTGGCCAGGCTCCGGGCGCTGGACCCCCACTGCAGGGCTGGCCAGGCTCCGGGCGCTGGTCCCCCCCACCACTGCAGGGCTGGCCAGGTTCCGGGTGCCCCCACTGCAGGGTTGACCAGGCTCCAGGCCCTGAGAACCGCGTGACGCTCAGTAAACAGCAGACTTCCCAACTCTGTTTCCTCCCAGAGAGCCCCCCCAGCCCTGTTCTAACCCCACCAGGATGCAGCCTCCCTAGTCTTACCACTCCCTCCCAACCTTCCCCTTGACACCCCACCCATGTTCCACCCCTGCCTAGAATCTTTCCCATGCCCTGTGCACCCCGGGCCCCACCCCAGACCCTTTACTGCATATGTGGGAGGAGCTAAGTTGGGACAGCCTGACCCCAGCCAGATCACTGCCGCCGACAGACCTCACCCTGAGCTACCGTGGGACCCTGGACTGTCACTGAATAGTGCTGTAGCCTTGACCATGCCCCTTAGCCGCCACGTCTCTAGGTGTGAATCATATGGCCATCATGAAGGTGTTGGAGGGACGGAAATGTTTACCATACAGATTTGGTGTCTGGCTCACAGTAAGTACTTAGCAAAGGCTAAGTCTCTAGCAGGGGCCCAAAGCTCAGCAGTGGGGAGAGATGCTCCCTCCCGGTCGCTGGTGCTCACAGACAGGCAGGTGCACACGCCCCGTGCGATGGTCACTGCACCGTGCCCCAGAGCTCCTGTCTCAGTGACCTGATTCAGTCACTCAGATCGAACGTCCTCAAACCCTCCTAACCTGACAACAGTCTCCTGCACAGCAAAGAGCGGACTGCCTCTTAAGAGTCTCTGAAAAGGAGAGACTGTACCCCTGTGTGTTCTCTAATTCGGGTTGGGACTTTTGAGGAAAACCGAGATTGTGATCTAACAATGTGGATTAGCCAAATCGTTGTCAATTCAAGTCTGGGATAAAAGTGGTCTTTCTCCAGACGTCTTAAAAGCATCACACAGCAGCCAGGCTGTCTTGCTCCCTCCCCTCCCCACCTGCCAGCTCTCTGCGCTGTTTTCCAGAATCATGCATTTGCATCACGGTGGCAGCCATCAGCAGGGACGGCCCTTCAATGACTAGACTTTCCCTACATGCTGAAGACTCTCTGATCGTGCCGAGTTCCACGGTATTCACCACTGCTTCTGCCGTGGTCCAGATGGTACCCAGAGTACTTTTTACTTTGATTTGAATACCTGCCCTTGTTCTTGGCTACAGAAAAGGTTTTTCCCTTTGTGCCCACTTCTGTTTGGTGTTCTGGAATATGAGTATGCATCCCATTATCATAATTGTCTGGCTTTTAATGTGCTTTTGCCAACATGGAAGTTTCCTGTTTTAAAATCCTTAATGAACTGTCAGAGAGCCCATAGTTGGCCATTCCGCTCTCGGTGTACATGTGTCCATTGTCAGCAGCCGCGGAAATGCAAACCGCGGCTACACATGGCACTTCAGACTATCATTGGGTTCAATTAACTTTGGTAAAATCAGGTCTTGGCAGTACAAAGTTGTGTGCTTGGTAATAAAGTGCCTGTAAGTAGCCAGACAGATTACAGAGACCAGGGGTTATGAAAATTACGTTGTGGAACCAATAGTTTAATTTCACATTTTGATTGCCCACCAGGAAGCAGGTGAAGAACGTACAGAGCAGAGAAATTGGAAAGGGTCTCAGAGTGCAGACAGGGGACCTGGGGGGCACGGGCCCCCAGCCCCAAGCCCCTGACCCTCATCTCCAATACTTTCTTTATGTAGAGAGCACTGACCACAGTCTCTGAGACCGCAGGGCCCCCGTGCCCCCCACATGGTGACTGAGCCACACGCAGCCTGACCGATGCCCTGTTACAATAGTGGTTTCCTCTCCACGTCTCCAAGCTCTTTACAAGGGCTCCACATATCCTGGTGTCACGTCCACACTCGATGTTGCCAAAGGCTTGAGGTCTTGTGTTTTTTTAAACAGATATGTTGTTCCGTTAGAGTTGCTTCCATTCCAGGGTATCTGGATCAGATCAAAGTGTCTTCGTATCAAGCAAAGTGTATGCTTTTTAATTGTGAATTTGGATCTATGAATATTAAGCTTTCCTAAATCAGAGCATATTTTTTATACATTTAAGTTCCTTATTTTAAAAAAGTCTGACAAAATGTCCCCAGATCATTTTCCTTACTCAACTAGGAACATGAAGAAGTGACTTAACTTCAACTGTTTATTTTTAACACTAACGCAGTTAGATCGCCCCAAGGACTCCGTCACTTCTGTGAAGCATGATTCTCCTTGGAGAAAGGAGCCCATGTGGCGGGCACGTGGGTCAGCTTTGGGTCAGCTATGCAGCAGCACATGTATCTGTGCCTGACCGCGGTGTTTCAAAGGGAACAGACCAGGAAGCATCGCTAAATGTAACTCGGACATCCTCAGGGGTTAAGTGGTTGACAATCCCGAAGGGGGAATCAGTGCAAGGACCGCCAGGCAGCCATCACGAGCCGGCTGCGGCTCAGAAGGGCCGTGTCTGGGGTCCAGGGACGGATGCTGCCCTCGCTCCGTGGGTCAGACCCACCCGAAACACGCCTCTCGGATGGGCACACGGACATCCCGTCTGTCCAGATTCACTGCAGTGCGGAGGTTTCCAAGCTCTGCCCAACGGATGACTTTCTTTAAAACGTGCTTAAGAAAGAAAAATGAGCCGACTCTCAGAATGTACAAATGCATGTTAATACTTCTCTGTCAAAATATTGCACCGTCTAGACTTAGCTGAATTGTGGGCTTTGAAAATCCATCTCTTCGGAATCTGTATTCTGCAAATGCAGCTTTTACAAAATGTATTAAATTTGAAGGGGAGAGCCAATAATTGCAATGTTTGAAGATTCAATTTAAATACTAAAAATGGTCAAGAGCAACCCCAGGGGAATCCAGGTGAAGAATTTGAGCACTTGTGGAGTTTAAGTTTTGAAGTATTTTCGATATTTAGAAAAAAAAGAAATGCCTTTGCTCTCTTCTAAAGGTCCAGCGGGTTCAGACAACTTGCAGCGATGATTCCACATAAGGGTGCACCGTGAGCTCAGCGCAGACCCTGGGGAGTGTCTTGGCTGGATTTCTTTGAGCTGTGGCAGCCTGGTGTCCTGCATGAATTTTATGGCCCTCCAGGTATGATCTAGAATAGAGAGTGCATTAGCCAAGGTGGGAATAGATACCTTTCCTTTCTGAAATAGCGAGTGGCTCTCAAAAGTGCCTTCCCGATCAGCTAGCCGTCGACTTCGCTGCCGTCTCAATTCCTGTTACAGCTGCTGATTTCATCACATCTTTGAGGCTTCGAATTCGGGACCGAAGTTTAGCAGCTGTACTCTTTCTGTGATGCCGTCCTGGTCACAAGAGTTTGCTCAAGCTCTAAGGGGAGCCCTGCCTCTGGAGAAATCAGCCTCCTGGTGCCAGGTCACCTATCAGAGAGGAGGTGTGGGGGCGGGGACACGGGGGGCTCACACACCACTGCGGGCCGGAGTACCTCGGTTTGCATGAACCAGGCTGGTGGGACCCTGAGAACTCGTGCCTCCAGCCGGGAGGGTCCCTGTGTGTCTGCCTGAGTGGGGGGAACTGTGTGCCCTGTGAGCTCCTTGGAGGACAGGGGAATATGGAAGCAGGCGGCAGATACAGAAAAGAGAAAAGGGTAGTGACAGGAGGGTTGTCAGTGAGACTGAAGGGGAGGGCGTGGTGCCCTGACCTGGACAGACAGGAGGGCGTGGTGCCCTGACCTGGACAGACAGGAGACCAGGAGGCAACTGCCCATCAGAGGCCTCGGGTCCTGAGAACGGTCAGGCTGGTGTCGCGCCAGAGGACAGGGCATGAAGGTCCTCCTAGGGGCTGAGACTCTGCCTCCACGGTGGAGTGCTGCCTCAGTGTGGGGCTGTCACAGAGGCGGGAGCAGCGGGAGGGCACCTGTGCCCACCTCCATGGATGGAGAATGCCTGGTGTTGTCCAAACAGCTTGATTGATGCATAATCTGAGCCCCTTGACGTTCAGCAGTAAAAGTGTACGATGCACTGATTTTTAGCAAATTTCTGGATGTGCACACCATCACCACAAACCAGTCTCAGCACGTTTCCATCCCTCCAAGATGTTCCCTCATACCCGTTTCCAGTGGATCCCAGATCCCGTCCCCAGTCCCAGAGAACTACTTGTCTTGTGTCTATCTCTCTAAGGGTACCCGCGACGGCATCACACAGTGTGTAGTCTTGTATCGAGCTTCCTCCGCTCACCATCACGGCTTTGAGGTTTGGCGTAAATCAGCGGTTCATTCCTTTCTGTGGCTAAATATTCTTCCACGATGTGGACACACCACTTTTATTCACCCCTTTATGCACTTTTAGGTTGTTTCCAGTTTGGACAAATTATAAATACTGCTGCTATGAAGCCCCCCGCACAGCACCTTCCTCCCTGCGGAGGCAGTCCTGGGGTGGATTTCAGGAGCACGCCGACCTTGCCAGGAGTGCCCCACGGCGTTCAATGCCAGTTGCTCTTCCCTGTGAATGTATTTCTGCTCATTCCTGCCAACGCTCGGCACCTTGCCGCCTTCCATGACAGCCCTTCTAGACTCGTAGTGCCGTTATCATTTTGATTTGCGTTTTCCTAATGACGAATGAAGCTGAGCACATTTTCCGGTGTTTTGCAGCTGCTGTGTATTTTCTTTGGTGAAATAGCCATTCAAACCTTCTGATCATTTGTTTTTTCAATCGAGTTGTTTGTCTCATTGAATTGTAAGAACTCTTTATGTACTCTGGGTACAAACCTCTTTATCAGAATTATGATTTATACATATTTTCTCCAGTCTCTGTCATGGATCTTCATTGTCTTAATAGTGTCTTCTGAAGTACAAAAGTTTTTAATTTTAATAGAGTCACACTTACCCACTGTTCTTTCATGGATCATCCTTCGTTTAAGAATTCTTTGCTTGACAAAGGTCATAGAGAATTTATCCCATATTTTATTCTAGAATTGCTATGGTTTTATCTCATGCATTAAATTTATGATCCATTTTGAGCTAATTTTTGGTGTTGCTAGAGATAAGAACATACTTTTTTTTGCACATGAATATAGAAACATTCCAGCACCATTTGTTGAAAAGATTTGTCTTTTCCCTCTGAATTGCTTTTGTATATTTGTTGAAAATCTATTGGCCATATACGTAAGGGTTAGTTCTAGACTCTCGGTTCTGTTCAATGGACCTATATGCCTGTCTTTATGCCAATACCAGGCTGCCTTAATTACTAAAGCTTTATATTTTACTAGTACTTTTTGATGTAAGGTAGAGTAAGTCTTCCAACTGTGTTCTTCTTTTTTTTCAAAATTACTCTTGTTATTTTATGTCCTTTGCATTTCCCCATAAAATTTATGATCAGTTTGTCAGCTTCTATGAAAAAAAAAAGAAAAGAGTTTGATAGGGCTTGTACTGACTCTATAGATCAATTTAGGGAGAACTGCCATCTTAATGACGCAAGTCTTCCCATCCATGAACATGAAATAGCTCTCTTTATTTAGTTCTTCTTTAATTTTATTCAGCAATACGGTACACCTTTCAGGGTAGAAGTCTTATACTTCCTTTGTTAAAATTACTCCAGAGTATTTTATCTTTCTGATGATATAGTGAATGGATTGGTTTTCCTGATTTCATTTTCAGATTTTTCATTGCTCGTATGTAAAAATACAATTTATTCTTTATTGATCTTACGTTGTGCAACATCGCTGAATGTGTGCTATTATTTCTGGTAGTTTTTCTGAAAATTTCAGTATTTTCATCATACAGGGTTGATGCCTCCAGTTTGGTGGCGTTGTGTGATGGTGCTGGCTCAAACCGCCAGCATTCTGATGAACAGCAGAACCAGGAGTTGCTGTTCTTGCCTCAGTCCTGGTGCTGGGGGAAAGCATTTAGACTTTCACCATTATGTGCAAGGGGAGCTGAGAGTTGTTAGTAAATGTCCCCCATCAGGTAAGGGAGTTCCCTTCTATTCTTGTTTATTGAGTGCTTTCACCCTGAATGGACAATGGATTTGTCGAAAGGTTTTTCTGTATCTATCTAGATGACCGTGTAGATTTTGTCCTTCATTCTATTAATAAGATTTACTTTGTTAATTCATTTTTAGATATTACACCAACCTTGTATTCTTGGACTAGATCCCACTTGGCCATCGATCGATTTTACATGTTGCTAGATTCAGCTTGCTAAAGTTTTGTTAAGGGATTTTGCATCTATATACATGAGTGAAGTTGGTTGGGGTGCCTGGGTGGCGCAGTCATTAAGCGTCTGCCTTCGGCTCAGGGCGTGATCCCGGCGTTATGGGATCGAGCCCCACATCGGGCTCCTCCACTAGGAGCCTGCTTCTTCCTCTCCCACTCCCCCTGCTTGTGTTCCCTCTCTCGCTGGCTGTCTCTATCTCTGTCAAATAAATAAATAAAATCTTTAAAAAAATGAGTGAAGTTGGCAACTTTCTTTTCTGGTGATGTCTTTCTCTGGTTTTGGTATCAGAGTAATACTGAAGCTGTTAAATAATATATTGTGGCAACTCTGGGTTCTGGTTTCCCCACGAGCGTTGCTGTTTTTGTTGTTTATTTAATGTCTCGCCTGGACTAAGTGTCTCATCTCCCTCCTGGCAGTGTGCAGCCAATGGCATCTTGTTGGTCTTGTTTTGGGTTTTTATTGTTATTGTGGTTGCTCCTTTTTCAGCCTCGCTTCCCAGGGTGGTCCCAGCTTCTGCTTAGCTCTGTGGTCAACTAACAGTTGATCAGCATCTGTGCTGAAATGCCTTGCCTGGCGAAGCTCCCACCTCCACCCGTGGATTTGTGTCTGGATTCAGCAGTGAATTCAAAGTTCAGGATTTTTTCAAGCCTGCCCCAATTTTACAAACTGCCAGGCCCTTGCAGGTCTTCCCAGTGCCTGTGCCATTGCTCTTGGTGGGAATAGGTGGAGAGGTCTGACTCTGACTTTTTTGGATCTGCCTGTTAAGTTTTTGGCCAGTCTGTTCTTGTCCCAACCAGCTATCTCAGATAGAATAGTGGCCGTCCTGATTCAAGGTCCCCGAGATTGCTGCTGACTTCGACAACCCCGATGAGTGGGGATGTTTCACCTTTTGCTCCAAGTCCAGCCAGCTCCCTCCAGCACTGAAGCTGCTGGTGACTCGTGGCCAGTCCTGACCTGCTGCAACTTCCAGACCAGCGGAACCACTAGGAGCAGGGGAGCAGAGGCAAGAATACCCCAGACCTGCCACTCTTGCTCAGAGCTCTGCAGTTGGATGTGAATACGTGTGTCATAGCTTACTGGGAAGGCTGGGCTGACTTCCAGGGCACTGGAATGGTTGCATTGGTCATTTCGTCCAGTGTATGGCTCCTTCTGGGGAGAGAGTTTGGACCCCTCCTCCGTCCACCACGTCTGACACATATTTCCACTGGCATTTCCCAGGCTCCCGGCTGAGAGTCGGGACATGTGGGCTCCTCTCTGTGCAGCTCTGCACTGGCTGCGTGACTTCAGACACATTCTGGCTTCTTTCTGAGTCTGCCTGTGCTGGTGCAAAAAGAAGTCTGACAAAGGGAATTTCTAAGTTCACACCCAGCTCCAAAGTTCCATTAATTCAAAGAGCCAAATGTGCATATTATAATCAATGAAATTCAACTCCACAAAATAGTTCAGAACCACTCAGGTCTTGCTCATGTTAGAACACATATCCTTTCTTCCAGATGAAAGTTTGAGCAGCTCTGCTTCGAGCTCCAAATAGTCATGAGCCTTCGTGGGGCCCCCTCCAGCATTTAGAGCACAATTAAACAGGTGGGAAGCAGCACCACTTCCTTCCAGGGTCATTAGAAGCCCCTGTCTTTCCGACACGCATCCCACTCTTCCAGGATCTGAACACATTCACCTTTTCCTGAGGGCTGGGAGTCTTTGCCATGAAAGTGTTACTGGACCATGACAATATGGTGTTCTTTCTCTGTCCTTCTGTGTATGTCCTCAGGTACCCAAGGGGCGCGAAACTACTTGTCTCTACACGATAACACCAGGGAAGGAGCCCTTTCGTCCACTTCTTAATAACTGTGTGGTTCTCTCTCTCCGTTCCCGTCCCCTGCCTCCCTCCCTTGCACCGCACAGCCCACTGCCGACTCACCTCTCCCTACAGCATCTCTTGCTCTGCTAGGGGTCTATCACTCCCATTTGCCACTTGCTCCTTATCGGCCACACAAACCCCCTCCTCTCACAATTCATGACCACTAATGAGTGGTAGAAAACCGTGTTGCGTGGCTTTTGTGCCCACTTTGGAGTCACTTAGCGGGTCATGGAAGTGCCCCCTCTATTAATCAGTGCCCCCTCTAACTACTCTTTCATACGTCCCACCGGGAAAATACTTTATTCCGTACTGAGGCAATAATGCGACAGCCGTTTACAGGAGCACGTGGACAGTGTTCAAGGACCAGCTCCAGGAAGCTCGCCGACTGCACATCCGCTGAGAGCGCGTGGAGCTGCCTGCTGGGGTTCCGCAAACAGGCTCTCCCCACGTCCACCTTTCAACCTGTCACTCGTTACGTCACTAATTGTATTTGGGTTTTATGTTTTTGTATTTTACATGAAGTGGATCCGCTGGAATGTGCGTGCGTTCGGTTAAATCATTAAATCCCCCCAACGGTATTGCAGGAAGCTGAATGTGTATGTGTCAGCCCCATGGCACAGAGCTCGCGCCTTCAGAGATCTCTAGGTTCCTGTTGTTCTAACTCAGTGTCTTTTCAGGTCTCGTTACTCTGCCATCTGGATGCCTGCACGGATTTTATGGTGAGCAGTCCTGATTTTCTTAAAAAGACTAAGATTTGAAAAAAAGAAAAAGTTTCAAGTGGGAGCGGCATTAATGCCGATGCCTAGCTGTGACAGGCTCTTCAGCTCGTGAGCTGGGTCCTCTGCGGGAAACCGAGTAACAGGTGCATGGGATCTCTTCATGGTATCGCTCACAACTGCACCTAAATCTACACTTAGCTAAAAATGAAAAGTTTAATTAAAAATATCTTCAAGAGGGAAAAATCCACAGACAAAAAATGCTGATGTTTTTGAAAGCTTGGTGGTCTCAGGGCAATTCGCTTCAACAGATGCATTTGTTTTTTCTCTCGCCTCCAGCAACCCCCCCGGCCCAGGGTTTCAGCTCCTTGGGGGCGTTGTTAGTCACCCCCTCACTTAAACACTGGGAGAGTGTCTGAGCCAGTGGCTGGCGTCCCTGAGAGGCGTCATTGTGGGGACTGTAGCGCTGCTGGGGGGCACAGGCTCGGATCAGGAATTGCTGGGGGTCCCTGGGGCTGGTGGTGGCTTCCAGCCACATGCCCGTCGTACCGTGAGTGCCCTGTCCCAACTTGTCGAGAACGTGAGGGAAGCAGCGGGACTTCCTGAAATCCACAGAAAAGCCGCTGTCTGTTTCTGACATTATCTATGCGCGAGATGTATCTTCCAGAAAGTTCCGTAATGTGCATCAATGCCGCAGATCTGGGGAGGCAGTTGCTCCTCAGAGGAGACTTCTGTGCTGATCAGTCTGGAATCAGCCCAGTTCTGCTCAACACTGCACCACCCGGGAGGCCCCCTGAGCTCCCACCTCACGCTCCTCCACGAATCCCACAGAAGATCCCGTGACTTCTGACCCCTGCGGGCATCCGGTACCTTCCCTGTCTCTGCACCCCATGCCGGAATCACAGACTGCCGTGGGCTTCTCTCTGCTCTCCCCACCCACGCCCTCGCCTTTCCTCTGTCCACAGGCTGTACTCCGGGCTTTCTCTCAACATGAATCAGATCACTAGTTTGCGGATTCTCTCAAAATAAGGCGGGCCCTTTCCCACTCCACTGTCTCCTTCTGGCGGCAGACCCTCTGCTCACGGCAGCCCACCTCCGCCTGCAGGGTCTGGCTGGGTCCTGCTCGTCCGCAGGCCTCTGTGGACACCGCTGCTCAGACGGCTTCCCTGGCCACCCGGCAAAAGTGGGCAACCTCAACCCACGTTGTCTACACCAGCGCCGTATCTGCCTTGGTCCCAGGATTTACAACCTGGGCTTGATCTTTTTGACCCTCTCTCTCTCTTACTTTTTCTTCCATACGCTGCCCAACTAGGCTAGCGCAAAAGTTCCCCACGTGACGTCTGGACAGAATAGTCGGGCTGCCGTACGCTTAACTTCACGATTTAGGGGCAAAACGCAAGGATCAGTGCCATTCTTTTCTTAAGCTGTCAACTTACTATTTTCACTTGACATTGTGTTTTTGATATTTATCTCTGATTCACGTAGCTCCCTTAATGCGTGCTTGGTATTAACTAGGACTTCACTACAGTTTACTCATTCTTCACCACCCACCTCTTGAGGGATAATCGTGCTGCTTGCACGCCCTTCTGTTCGGAACAGCACGGCAGGAGATGGCCTCGTCGAGAGTCCTGGACCCAGGGGAGCCAGCGGTGACTGCTCCCAGGACCTCCAGGGCTACAGCCTCAGTGGGCAGGAGCCGCCAGGGGCTGCCCCTGTGAGCGCGCTCTGTGACCCTCAGCTGCTGCTGACCTAAAACACTGGACTCTCAGAGTTTCGTAGGAGTGTTTGGTCATCTCCAAATTACGTCTGCAAATAAGTGACAACAATGCTATTGTTCTGCATCTCACCTTTTACCGTGGATTGTGTTATGTGGGGCCGCGCTAACAGGCTTTTATTGAGGTCGGAGAGTGAAATAACAGACTGCATATAGTGCTTCCTACCTCTTGGGGCTTTTGTTGGGATTTCACAGACTTAGCACCATTTCATAAGCAAACAAATAAAATATTTTTGGCATGTTTGCTCCGCGCACCAAAGGCCTGTCGGTGGAAATCCGCAGAGCCGTGATGGACGCGGTCCGCTCCCTCGCCCCTCCTGTGGCGGGCTCTCCTCCCGTCCCGAGCACCGTCACGTCCTGCATAGAACCCGGATCACGGCTCTGAAGTGGTCATCAGGGTCCTGTGGGTGTGGAAGAACCGAATGCACGCACCTGGCCGCGTCTCTGCCCGGTGGACAGTGGGCTGTGTCCAGAGGTCTCAGCACAACGAGACGCACAAGCTGCGGACCTTGCAGAAAGCAGGGAAGCCAACATCACCATTCTTGTCACAGATACGTGGTTCTCTTTCCTCCCATGAAGGAGCAGCCCAGCGTGTCATTTGATGGGGGTTCAAAGTACAAAGATTTGGGTTGAATTTAGGAGGAAGGATGTCTTCACCTTCGTGTCAGTAGTTCAAGCGAATAGACATCTCAACGCTGTCCTCACGCACAACACGGCAGACGTTGAACAGTTTCTTCAGAAAGCACAGTGTCCACTTCGCTCCAGGACTCAGGCCCACGGCTGAAGACCCAGGGCAGTTGGATGTGAGTGCACTGGACCCCGGGCCTGTGGCCGAGAGCGTGTCCAGGACCCTCTGGCGGAAGCTAACACATGGCTGAGCTGGAGAGGACAATGAGGCCTGCTGAGCGCGCCCCACACCTGCCAGGCTCTGCCCTTGGTGCCTCACGGGCCTTGTGATGGGCCGTCCCCGGGAGCACTCTCAGGAGTGAACAAGTGAGAACCCAGCACTGCCGAAACCTCAGTTTGGGGAGATGAACCAAGGTCCAACCTGGACATGTACCGAGACCCAAAGCTGGTGCTGCCTGACCCCTGGGGCCGAGCCGTGACACCCATCAGCGTGCTCTGTGGGGGCCGGGGCCTGGAATAAGGGAGCACTCCTGGACCAGGGCCCGGGAGGGGCTGGCGGGAGGAAGTGTGGGTCTTGAAGTGTCGGTCTGGTCTCACAAGCTGTCCCTGGAAGAGAGAACAGCACAAGCTAATGCATCTGCTGGACTGTCAACACCCTGGCCCCATTGAAGGAGATCTCCCCATGTCCACAACTTTGGCCAGCCCCTCTCTGGAGTCTGGGCCCACTCTGAGATTGGATCGTGACCAATAGGATGTGTCGGACCCGAGTCTGAGCCTTGAAGAGCCCAGGAGACTTCCAGCTGCTCTACTTCGAGACCAGAGAAGAGGCCCCTCAGGAAGCCCGTCTCCTCTGCAGGGGGACTGGCTGCTGAGGTGACACGGAGAAGCCGAGGCAGAGGCACAGAGATGCCGGGGAGCCCAGCCTCCGGTCGGCCTGTCCACTGAGTGCAGGTGCTGGTGACGGTCGGCAGGGGCGTCAGCCCAGACGGCAGAGGCGTGTGAACACATAAAATGGCTGGTGGTGTTCTGAGCCGCTAAGTTTCAGGGATAAATAACCAAGATGCTCGTAGAGACAAGAGCAGAGAAGGCACTGGTGGACACGCTGACACGTGGGGATTTGCTGGCTCGTGAACAGGGGTTTCAGACCGCACGGATGCAGGTTAAGGGCTGTCTACTCTGGAAAGGCCACCCGAGGGGTCTGAACAGTGAGGTCGCCTGGCTGAGTCTGCACATGACGGGATGATGAGACCGGCAGGGAGGCAGCCGGAGGCGAGGGGACAACGTGCTTGTCTCCCGGACAGAGCACGGATACAGAAAATCTTCCATCAGCAGAAGAGCACATTTCCTTCTGTCCCCTGTGGCTCAGATGGTCCCATCCAGAGCACAGAAAGACTGTCCATCCCGAGAAACAACCCAGGAGCAAACTGACATGTGGCGGACGCTGGAGGACAGCAGCCCAGCTACTTCACCCTGGAAGTTTCCACGTCCTACCCCCAGCTGAGCCTGAGACTCCGAGGTAGCCACCGCGAGGGGCCACTGGTCTTGTCTGGAACGCAGGAGGAAATATGCTCAGGGACAGAAGGGGCTGGGGAGGCTGAGCAATGGCAGTGAGAACTGGTTATGTTGTCCCATGCCCTCAATGTGCACCAGACACTGTCCCCTGCATCTCTGACCAAGGACACAAGGAAGCAAAGGCATCGCTATGGTCCCCTTGGTGTGGGTGTGGAGCTGGTCAGCAGGGTGACCTGGTAAGCTGGACACACAAGCGTCCACTGGCTCACAGGCTGAGTTTGGGTCTTCAGCCAGGTCCAAGGGCTCTTCCAGATGCCCCCTGACAACCACACACACACCTGCCCCCAAACACACACCATCAATGGCTCCGTCCCAAAGGTAGTCTCAGAGAGGAGGGGTGGAGCTCATGCACAGGGATTTCTGCAGCAGGAAATAACAGGGAACATCTTAGAAGTTCTGGAAATACAGATACATGCAAACAGAGCGGGTCAAGGAGGGGACACGTGCTCCAGAGGCAACAACAGGATGAAAGCCAGCGTCCTGGGGGTTCAGCCTCCGAAGGTGGGCAGCTTGAGCCAGGACCGGCTCCGCAGAGAGGCCCTTCTTGGGGTCAGAGGGCTAGGGGAGATGGACAAGCCTTCCGGACGCCTCGTCAGCTGCCGGGAAGGATGAAGGATGACACCTGCCCGAGCCCAAGAGAGGCAGTCCATCTCTCTGAGCCAGCGAAATTAAGTCACGTAAATTATGTCTGCCACAGCTCCCAACCCCGCCCTGGGCACGTGCACGGCATGTCCTGCTTTATCCATACCTGGTGCACAAGGCAGGATCGCAGAGTCATCTCAGCCGGGCTCCTGGAACGGCTCTGGTTTCCTGTCAGCGGGAGTGCCTCCCTGTCTGGACACCACCAGCGACATCGGCCCTGGCAGCTGGAGAAGTTAAACAGATAATTACCTCGGCCTGCGTCGCGGTGAGCCCGGTTATCGAGGCACTGATTAATTGTCTTCGAGTATACGCTGAGTGACACTGAAACCACACAGGAGTGTGCTGGCCAGAAACGTGGAATGAGCACATTCCTGCCCACACCAGTCCCTTCCCAAGCCGTCCCCTCACCCGGGGTTACCGGGAATCCTCATGGAAGTGAGACAGCGTCCACAGGGTCTGGACAGGGAGGGTTTGGCGAGGTGACCTGGTTTGGAGACCCTGCTGGTGGTTGTGTCAGCTCCTGGCCACGCGGCCAGGACGCGCGAATGAGGAGGCGCAAGTGGACCCCACATGGGGAGACCTGCTATGTTCTTCCCTGCACTTCTGGCTGCAGACCTCTGACCCCTCCAAACCTGGGCAGCTTTGTCGCTGTTTCTCACATGAACAACGTGAACAGAGCTCGTCTCTGTGTTCACAGCCCTCCACACCTGTTTCCTCCCTTGAGCAGCAGGTGACGCCCTGGAGGGAGCAGTCACCGTGTCTCTGGCCAGCCACAGACTCCAGCATGTTCCAGAGCAGAAGAGCTGCTGGGTCCTGTAGGAGAAGCCACCCAGTGTCCCCAGGACGCATGTCCCTGTGGGCCCCCGGGGACCCTGCACCGCTGCTGAGCTCATCTTCCGGAACCAGTGCCCAAGGCCCCCAGATACATTCCCCAGTGCCACGTAGCACCGAGCGCAACTTTGCCAAAGGTTCCATTGATACTGGAAATTTCACAAGAACTGTGTGACCTGGGAGATGAGTGGAATTTCCTGCCCTGAGGCCGGGGCAGTAGGAGGTGGTACAGGGACAGGACGTGCCCCTGACAATCCAGCGGAGGACGCAGACTCCTGAGGGCAGGCGCGTGCCTCCGAGCCGCGGCCCCTCCAACCCCTTGCCTGGCGCTCTGGTGAGAGTGACGCAGATCCCAGAACGACGGTCTCGTTGGCGACAGCACTAACGCACGGATCTCGTGACGGGCCCTCGGTTCTTGGCGCTCGGAACGTATCAGGAGTGAGTCTCAGTGGTGTTTGGAACAAGTCATGAGGTTGCGTCCCCTTCCCCAAGCCACTCAACGGCCCTGTGCCTCAGTTTCCTCCTCTATAAAAAGGGGAAGACAAGAGCGCTAACCCCATGGGGCACGGGGGGCCCACGTGAGAGAATCCTGAAGGTAACAATAGACCGAGGGAGCTGGTGGTGTTTTGTGTGTTGCTCGTTTTAACGAGTGGGTGTCCGAGAGGTCGGGTAGCTGGTCCAAGATCCTGTGGCTGCTGACCAGTGGGGCTGGGATTCAAATTCGGCTCTGTCTGGATCCAAGTTCTGGGTGTTTCCCCTGAAAGGTGTGCTGTTCCTAGATTCATCATTGCACCTGCTTGCAGAGACACGGTTCAGGTAGGACTGTCCCCAGGAGCCGGCAGCGCGGTGATTCCCGCGGCCGGTGACAGGCTGAGGGGTGCTTGATGTGCACAGGAGCAGGTGGGACTGTCCTCACCTGTATCTATGGGCGCGGGCAGGGGGAGTTCTGTAGAGTTTCCTCCTGCGCTGGGCCTTTCACAGACTCGCGTGGTTGGCGCCCGGGAAGGGAGCACTCATTAGAAGACGCTCGGTCCCGGAGACCGCCTGGAATAGCAAGCATCTGGAGCAAAGTGAATGAGTCCTTCAGAACGGCTCTTCAAATCAGCAGAGCCTGGCCTCATTAATTATTCACTGCGCTGTGACCTAAATAAATCATAGGATCATACTTCATTTAAACGCTGCTTGTCACACTTCCTGCTCGTCCGAGCCGATAAATGGCTTGAGTGTGAAGGAAAAAAGAGGTTGTCTTTCAAGTGCAATTATACACCAGTAACCACACAAAATAACACAGCCCACCCTTAGCCAGCTAACACGCTCCTCTTCTCCAGTCATCGCTCATGCCACCGTGTTCCCCACTATCACCAGGGAGGGAATAATTGGCCCGCTTTTAACAGGATGATTAAAAATGACTCTTCTTAAAATAAATACAATTTCTTATTATTTTAATGTCCGTCCGTGACTGCCAAAAATTTGTCAGGAAGATTATTGTCGAGCATTTACCAAAGACATCTGTTTTGCCGATAGTTCGGTGACAGTTAAGTGACACCAGTCACAATAAATGGCACATTTAGTAGAACAATGCTGCCCTTGCTGATAAATTCAGAAACCCTCTCCCGCTGTGGACCTGTGTCCACTCAGCGAGCTCCATCCACCCTCCTCCGTGGGGCCGGGCGCTGGGCGTGGAGCCTGGTAAATGGAGAAGCAAGACCGTGGACTGGCCTTCAATGTTTGCACCTTTTACTCTTGGACACCCACAGGACGATGGCCGCCAAAGGCCAGGAATGTGGCCTTGCCCAACGGTCATCTCCTCCTTGTGAACTTTCTGGCTATTTCCTATCCCTCGTCCCCCATCTCGTCCCCTGTTGCAAGCAGTTTACGGGAGCTGGAAGTGTCTCTGCACAGTGACCCACTGACGGGGTGGACTCGGGCTCCCAGGTTCCCCAAACTCTCCTGTCCTTCACCGGCGCCCTGGGTTGGGTCCTCCACCAGCTGGTGAGTGATGGTGGAGGTCCCGGGTGGTTGTGAGCACCTCACTGCCCTGAGTGTGCAGGTGTATGCAAACGAGCCGTGGGCAGAACAGCCAAGGACGTCTCCAGAGAGGCAAGCAGTGTTGCCCAGGTGACCCCAGTAAGGAAGGGGATGGCAACCCAAGCTCTGGCATTGGACGTGTGAGAGCGGGAGCACCCCCCAGTCAGCCCCTTCCTTTTCTTAAACGCGCTGCCCCAAATCAGGGCCGAGGAAAAGAGAAAGTCTTTGACTCCCAGATTTTGGGGGGGATCAGTTTGTCTTTCCTGAATGTTTGTGGTTTTGGCAACCCTGCTACCTGCCCCTAGAACAGTGGCCTTCCTAACGCTCCCAGCACAGTGATGGCGACGCAGGTCGTCTTCCAGATCTGGTTCACGACTGCCAGATCCCACATGGACGCTGACTCCATTTGAGGTTCTGTGACTTTTGACCTGAGAAGAAAGTGAAGGCTTGCTGTCTTCCGCTCCTCTCCAAAGCTGCGGGGCCGAGCCGGCAGCGCTGGGCTGCTGGCCTGCCTCGGTTTCCACCTGCTGCTCCCTCCCTCTGCTGCCTTCTCGAGACCAGAGACAGGGCTGCGGGGGACAGTGCGGGGCGCTGGGGCAGACGTTCTGCCTTCACATGTTCTCAAAGTTGGGTCAGAAAAACAGTTAAACAAGGAGCCAGATTACATCAGAAAAATCATATAATGATAGTAATGGGCACTTTTAACCTCTTTAGGGACTTTTCTAATGAGATTTTGATGCTGCTGTGAGTGGGCAGGAACACGTCCCTGCCTTCGAGGTGCTGGAACAGCTACGTCTGCTCTCAAAAATTAGAAACTCAGACATCGTGGTCCTCAGGACTTCGTTGCTATTTTTAAATCTATCGTTTATGCCTCCCTGATGCACGGCCCCCGGGAAGGCCACGTCTTCCAGGGAGCTGCCCAGTGCTGAGCTCGTGACCAGACGGGCAGATGGTGCCAGGCCGGCGAGAGGCACGTCCGCTGGGTGTCGGGCTCCCAAATTGTGAAGGTTTGGAAACCTGGGTGCAGAGACCTGGTGGGGATTGACTGTGTCCCGCACCCCAGTTGGACGGAAGGGGTGCTGACGTGTGTGACGCCGGAGGGAAGGACGGACACGGACACGGCAGCATCTAATGGAAGACTGTGCAGAGGAAACCAGCTCCGGAGACTCACCAACCGGGGACACGGAGGAAGATAAATATTTTCATGTGTCTTAAAAGCTTCTCAGATCACACCTTGCCTGCCTCACCTGAGCAACAAAGCCCGCTTTGCATTTTCCTCTTGATTTCCAGGCAGACGCCCGTGCCAACAGCTCAACCGCCCACAGAGAGGTGACCCACGGCCCTGCTGAAATGTCATCGTTATGGGAGGGTGTGATTTCCCTTAAATTGGGATGATGAGAAAGGCGCTGTCATCTTCCTTGTTTGGGGCGTATTCATTTGCATAGTCCTCAGATTTCACAAAATAATGAGCCGGGTTTTGCATTTGATTTACATTGTTTAAGGGAACAGGGCAGCCCTCAGGGTCCCAGGGCCAGCCACTCACTGATGGATGCCCCTCCTTGCATGGCCGGCGATGAGCTACCCCCTGCCCCTAATGGCTCAGTCAATGTGGTCCCAGGATTCATTACTGGCGCTCTCCAGGCCCACGTGCTGGCTGGGGACGGACCGTTTTCTGATACAGGGAACCAGGGTCTGGGCTAGATCGACACACACCTTCTCCCCGCAGCACAGCCACGTTGCACGAACACATCCGCCTGTCTCTCTGGGACGTCACCCCTGCAGGACAGGACCACAGAGGAGACTGAGAGCACCCAACCTTGTGGACCCAGGTCTGGGGCACAGCGGTCACTCTGAGCAGAAGCCAGGCATTTGGCCTGGGGGACAGAGCCTTCGGGTCAGCCTGGCCCCAGAGAGGATATTTACTCTGCCCGTAGGACCCTCTGATAAGAGGGAAGCCCCTGCCTTAGATGCTAGAACGGAGACTCTGACAGGAATGGCAGAGGGAGAGGCAAGGAATACGTGTGTCACTGGTTTTACGTAAAAGGAAAAGCTTTCCGCTGGATTTGATTGAAGTGGGTGAGTCTAGAATAATTCACGAGGACAAGCAGGAGGCAGAATGGGGAACCCCCTGAGTCTCTGAGAAATGCAAGAGGAAGCTGAAGTTATTTTGGATTACTCCCGGCGGCCAGTGGTGACGTGGCTCCGAGGTCGAGACTGGACCCCAGGTGCACTGGCTGCGGACACTTCTGCTCCTTTTCCCAGCTCCGTGGGGGCAGGCGTTTCATTGTAAGGGCGCGTGGTCACCTGTGTCTGGCCCCACATCACGGAAGAAAGGTCTTCAGAATGAGGCTGGAGTGGCGTTCGATTGCTCACGGGCAAGGGGCCTTCGAGCGCAGTGCTGCACGTTCCCGGTGCGTCTGACCACGCGGAGAAGACTGCGCTGCTGTGAAACCTGGTGTTGGAAGATCCATTTCAGACACACAAGTAGGTCAAATAGGTTTAAAATGACCCTGATGGTCTCGGCGGAGAAGCTGGTGGGGCGCAGGGGCAGTGGGCTCAGTCACAGGGGATGCGGGAGCCTGGTGCTCTTCCTACGGCCTTGGCGTTTCATTAGAGCAGCCAACCAATGAAAGATCAGCCGCTCTGACTCGAGGGGGGAGTGCGATAAATCAGTCTCTCATAAAATGGGGATTTAATCCAAGGACACACGTGCTTTGTGAATTGTAGGGAAGATGGTAAGAGAAAGTATGAATGCGAAGTCTCCCACGAGACAGACGTGGCAGCAACACCTGGAGCACATCGCTGCACTTGCCGCTCACGTTCCGTGGCCTCCACTTCTGTGGACGTGGGGTCTGCAGGTGCAGAGATGAGGAAGCAGCAAGACAGTTCTAGTTTGTGTTTTTTTTAGGCAAAGTGAAAGAGACAGACACACAGAGAGACAGAGACATAGACATGGAGAGACAGAGAGACAGACACACATAGAGATAGAGACACACAGAGAAACAGGGAGACAGACCCACAGAGAGACAGAGACACAGAGATCCAGAGACAGAGACAGAGAGACAGAGACAGGAGGAGAGAATAGTGAAAGATAGACACAGAGACACAGACAGAGAGACAGAGGGACAGACAGAGAGAAAGAGACAGAGAGACAGAGATGCAGAGAGAAAGAGAGTTTTGTGTAGTGAGACCAGCAAACAGGACCCTCGGGGAGTGGACAGGAGGAAATACAGACTGTCTCTCCTTCCCTAGTCTCCTGCCACACTCGCTTGGGCTGAACCCCTCAAGAAGCCAGAGCACATACCGCCCCCTGGTCCAGCCCCTTCGGCTCGGCCTCCTGGAGCACGGGCCAGGAGGAGAGGGGAGCAGGTGGATGGCGAAGCTCCTGGGACCCCCGGCATGACCTCTGATTGGGGACTGTTCTCAGCAGCTTCATTCCTAGAAGCAGCCCAAGTGTCCATGAACTTGAAGGGGTAGACAGTGGCGTATTTATTCAGACATAAGAAAGGGGGGCATACGGACACCTGCTGCCTGTGGATGAGGCCAGACAGCACCGCGGAGCGGAAGGAGCCAGCACAGAAGACCACGCACCGCTGGCCTCCGTGTCTGTGACGCGCCCCCAATGGGGCAGAGCCGCAGGGACCGAGAGCAGATCAGTGGTTGCCTAGGGCTGCGGGCAGCGGTGGCAGGGGGCTCGGGCAGACAGCTGAGGGGCGGGGGCTCTTTTTGGAGAAATGAAAATGTTCTAAAATTGACTGTGGAGAAGTCCGCACGTATCTGACTGAATTATACACTTTTAACTTCATGAGTTGTAGGGCATGAAAATTATGTAAGTAAATAAAGCTTTTGCAGAAGAAAAATATGTTGTGTGTGTGTATATATATAATATGTAATTATATAGAGAGACTTTTTTAAAAATAAGGCAATTGCAGAATGGGGAAAGAATGGGATAATTATATCAAAGTGTATGTCTCTATGGTTACTACATTTGAATATTAAATTTAGAGCTGAGCTTGTTGGCCTTCGCAACTCAGAAGGGAGTCGTTCTTCCTGTCTGATTCAAGGAAAAATGCCGTCGCCAGGAAGTATCCCTTCTCCGTCTCATCAGTTGGCCTGTTTTTTGGGCAGGTACAAGCCCGTGAGGCCGGCCCCGGTCCCATGTCCGGGGAGAGCCAGGCCAGCCGTCCAGGGAGTATGGGTTCCTCAAATGCTAGTCTGCACAGCCAGGCTCATGTCTGGAGGCGAGAAGCCCTCCACGTGGGGCTGATGCCGAGCAGACATGCCCGGGGTCTTGGGCTCAGGACACGGGGAGTGAGGGGCCCCGAGCAGGCATGGGAGCTCCCGTGGGACAGACCATGGATGAGCCAAGAGCACCTCGTCTCGGCCCAGAAGACTTCACATGGACAGACTGGGCAAATTCCCTTTTCTCCCCACCTGCATGGCAGAAGTTCCTCACTAATTTTCACGGGAAGAGAGTAGAGGGAGAATCGCCACTTTCGGGAACGCTGCCTTGCCGGGCAATGTTGTTGCCGGACAGATTTCTGCTAACTTTAAAAAGGGAAGAATGGCCCAGCACAAGAGTCCTTTTTAAGGTTAATGGAGCACCTGCCGGGGCTGCACTGAGTCCTGACACGAACGGCTTCCGGCACCATCACGACAGCCCATGTGGCCGGCCTCGTGGCACCCCACATTACAGGTAAGGCCACCGAGGCAGGAACAGCTCTCATCTCGGCCTCCAGTCTTCTGACTTGTTACCCCGGACTCATCCGTGCTCCTTGGGAGCCGTCTCCAGCTCCTGTGAGCCAGGCGGTGTGTTTGCAGAACCCCTTCTATTGCTGCAAGACCGTGGGTGCCTGTGGGTGTTAGGGATTGTACTAACCATAAGCCACATTGCCATCCAGAGTTCTCTTCGAGCTCCTGGAGACAAAGCCCTCCCAGGGCTGGTGTGATGTTACTGCTGAGCACAGGACACATCGCCAAAGCCAAGCACGCCCCAGAGCCGGCAGGGCTGGTGCGTGGGCCTGGCAGAGCGCCGTGCCCACGCCGCGGTTCTGCCCTAGCCGGGCTGGGCGTCCCCGACCACGCTCCTCCCCAGAGGTGTGCTCGGACTGCGGTGGAGACGCAGGAACCCAGCCTCCGGCCACGGGGCTGAAGGAACAGCCGTGTCGCCTCAAGCAGGAGAGGCTGAGCCTCCGGAACACGTGACGAGTGGAACCTGAGCATTTGTGCTGCAGGTTTGGGGCGCCATTGATGAAAAGGAGTGGGCTGATACGCCTCGCGATGAATAGCTCGCGGGCAACCTGCTCTTTTGTCACGCTCGCTGGCAGCCGGCTATTAATAGTGACTGAGTCCCCAACTTGTTCCTTCAAACATTTCAGACACAAATAATAGAAGATTTCCAATTAAAAGGGATAATCTCCCTTCAGAAGCAAAGGAGTAAGCAGAGTGAATAATTTAAAAAGCTTTTGGGATATAAAGATTATTCTATCTCCCCATAAGCAATAAGTCAGGGCTTTGACTAACAATTTAAAAATAGAAGACCCGGATGCAGGGAGGAGCTGGGAGAAGTGATCTCTCGTCCGTGATTTTTTATCATTACTGCTTTCCAAAATGTTGTCATCACATAAAACATTATTTCAATTAGTTCTCTGCGAACCCCCAAGTCATATCCAGTAAGCTTTTACTGATTCAGAAAACAGGAACCGGGCAACAAGAAGAAAACACGGTGGCTGAGAAAATAGCAAAGACGCTCAGGCTTTTTGAGTCTTCCCACGGTACCTGAGGATTTGGCTTATCTGCTCGCCATTTAGGAGGAGGGTACGTATTGCTTAGGTACAAGTATGAGGACTATCGTCTGATCCAACCTGGACTCATTGAGGTTTATTTAATAAATACGCCTGGGGAGAGTAATTTGGTCTTTACTCCCAGCACAATTCAAAATTAATATATATGAAATTTCTGAGTCATTTAGTAAAACGGGCTCCTCACTCCTACCCTTCCCAAGCATTTCATGGTTCTGGACACAACATGAGCCGCAAAGTGGGCTCCGAGGGGGTTCCGGGGGACCGAGCTGCAATGATCAGATTGTGGCTGAGTCTCCCCTGGGTCTTGGGTAATTTCAATGGTGTTATTAAGCCTTCCCCAGGCAGGGTGTAGCTTCCTGTATTGAGAATAATGGGACATGTTCCCATGGTCCCTGCTCCAACCCTTGTTAGTCTGGAGAACACTCGACTCTACCAGCCATCTAAGTAGATTTTTATAAGTTGGGTCCAGCAGGTCCCTCTGCAGTGAGTTCCCAAGAGCCCTGGGGCACAGGAGCACAGGAAAGGGATTAATCTGAGAGCTTGTGTGGACGGAGTGCACAGAACACCCTGAGTGCCCTGCCCACGGTGTGGTTTCTTCCACGTGGCACTCACCCCAGCCCCTGGGTTCCGTGGCGAATCCCCTCTTAGCAGAGACCCTGAGGCTGCAGGAGCTCTCAGGTCACAGAGCTGGTAAGTGTGGTTGCCCTCAGACTCAAACAGAGCTGCCACGTTGTCCAAAACGATCGCAGGCTTAATCCCAGACATCTGACATGCTTCTGTCCTAAGGGGCGCTGGGCCGCCAGGGCTTTCACTGGGCCCTGCACACAGGACACAGAGGACCAGGGAGAAGCAACCCAACAGCGGCATGAGCCCGAAAGCAAGGAGCCCCCGGTTCCCACCCTCTGGACGCTGCTCCCATCCCCTGGCTTGGGCCCAGGAGCAGGATTTCACTCGGGGAAGAGGGTCACAGCTGCAGAAACAAGCCACGCAGGCTGGGCAAGGCCCACGGTGTGCAGTCCTGCCTGGGGCGCAGAGGACCGGGTGGGGCAGGAGGAGGGTGGACGGGGTTCAGGCCTTTGGACAGCAATGGCCTTCGGCCTGGAGGGGACACAAGGGGGACGCAGCCTCCGGGGGTCCATCCTGCAGCACTGCAGGTGTCCATGGGCCACAGGGCACACCAGAATGCTCAGATCCTGTCAGAGGATCCTTTGTCCCCTGGAGCCCGAGCCAAGTGCTGTCACTGCTGTCAGCGACTCCAACACCAGTGATGCCCCTCTGGGTGTGGCCGGGGGGCCTCAGACCCCACCAGGTATCTGTTTGTGAGCTCTTGGTGTCCACACGACATGAACCATCCAGGTCAACCACCTCCCTCATTTGCTGAAGACCACTCTTTGGCATCTCTTTGGAATATTCTGTGGCCCAACAAGGTAATATGATGAGGCTGTTGTTGGTTTGTGTTTATTTTAATGCTCTCAAAACTTGGATTTTTAGTAGATGAGTTAAAAGAAGGATTTTCCCCACTTCCCTACATATGGAATCTTCTTCGCAGGAACCAGAAATCTGTTTGCAAGAAAATCACTGCTTTTGCCAAACAATGTGATGGGGGGCAAGGTGGGGACACAGGCGGGACCAGTTTCTTTGGACTTCCTGATGGAATTAGAACCATGAACCCCAAGGAGCTGGAATGTGGCTCTCTGTCATGGTGCCAGATCGCTGGCCTGGGTGGCCGCCCTCCGCCTATTTCTTCTAGGTTCTATTTGTCATGGATTCGTATGAATTTATGAGACCACCCGATTCACAGCATGAAATGTCTGCTTATCATAATGATTTACAGAGCGAACCAAGAGTCAATAAGACATTCTTGCATCAAGGCAAACAAAATGATGCTTAAAATGCATTTCCTCTAATTAGAAATTTGCACTAACCCATACGTCGCTGGGCCGCATGGGGGACGCCTGGCAGCTGGTGCAGAACCCTGCGCCCACCCAGACCTGCACGTCGGAATCTCTGAGTGGAGTCTGAAATCAGACAAGGAGGCAGGCAGGATGGCTCAGGGGGGTCTCCAGGGAGGCCCCTCGGGGCACGGGGTGTCTCTACTACCCCTGCTGGAGAAAGGGACCCCACGACACGAGCGTGAGCCGTGGAAGCTGAGTACAAAGGCCAGAGAAGAAGTAGCTTTGGCCTCCCTACACAGGACCTGTGGCCACGGGCTGCAGCGGGCCGGAGGTGGGCCGGGTGAGGCCCCGAGAAGGATGGCACAGAATGCCTCACGTGGTTGCCACTCTCGTTTGGTTGTTTATGGAATCTAGATCACTGGGGGACGCATGAGACCCTCTTCCGCTGCTCTTCACACCCGTCAGGCTGGGCTGCCCTCTGTCCCATCCCTGGCCGCGCGGGCAGCTTTCGGGGCTCCATCTGCCCCGGGCATAGCCAACAGCAGCCCACCTGGGCCTCGGCAGCCTCCTCATCAAGGCCAGATGTGAGATGCCCCAGGACCCTGACGGCACCCGTCCACCATCCACGTAGGACCCAGAGCATGGGGTCATGAAGACAGCGCGGGGCCCTTACGTGGCCGATGCGATACCGGCTGTGCTGCCTCCCCCCAACAGACGATGCTCAGTGCGGTTTTGGCAGCATCTGGGATGACTGGGGGAGGAGTGAGAAGTCGGTCATCCTTGGCAGGAGTCAACTGAATGGCATCCCAGGCAGGGTCCCCCTCTTTCCCTGCCCTTCCCCCTTGGCCCTCTCCCCATTCCCTGAAGCTGCAAACGAACTGGCGATGGGCTCTGACTTCTGGAACATGGGCTGAGACAGATGGCGAGAGATGGCCAGCAGGCCACGGAGGTCAGCGGGGGGCAGAAAGTGCGGCAAAGCCTAGACCCTCGCAGCCCATGGCGCTGGCCAGTTCACCACTGAGCCATTCCCATTCGATGCTTTTGTCCATTCCCCTGTGTCTTCAGTGCCACCCCACCCCCAACCCAGCAGAGCTTTGCTAAGTCCCGCTGGTCTTCATCTTCATCGGGACCAGTCCAGGGAGGCCCCCTGGGCCCCGAAGCTGAGTTAGGTGCCCCCATCCCCTCCCATAGCCCTGCGTCCCTCCTCATCACACATCACCGCTGGTAATTAAACACGGATGGGTGTGTTTGCACGCTCAAGGCCTGTCTGTCCGGCTGGCGCTTCTGGGGTCAGGAGGGGTGCAGCCCTGCCGGATGCCCGCCGTCACACGGTGGGTCATGGTGGGCACGCTGCCAATCCTGGGTCCTCGAAGGAAGGAGCAGACCCGCCATCGACACCCTCCCATCCTGCAGCCCACCTGCGGCCCAGCTCAAGACCTACGAGTCAGCTGGAAATCAGAGCGGACGGCCCACTTCACCCATGTTGGGGTAGTGTCACGTGTTTGGGATGGCTGTCATGTGTTTCCGCAAACCCAGCTTAAATCTGTATCTAAAACAGAGCTAACATTTCTTTCAGCATTCAGAGCAACCAGAGGCTCGTACCCATCGCAGCACTGTACCAGCGCTCGGGCCGCTGGACGGAGGAGGGCCACAGTCACTCAGGCAGGCCCATCTGAACTGAATTTTGAAGGCACAGAGCGTTGAACGCTCACGCTCCCGGGGACGATTTGTGTCCTTCCACACGCAGCTGTTCCCAGCAGAGCGTGGGCCAAGTCGGACTCCTCCAGACGTCCTTAGCTCTCCCGTAAGGCTCCTCCTGGAGACCAGGACTATGACTAATGCTCTCAGAAGCTTGGGCACGAGTGAAGTTGGTCCTGTGTGGGGTTTCCTGCGCAGTCCCTCCTTCACATGGGGTCCCCATGCCTCCTTTGCCAGCTGTCCCCCCACCTCCTTGTTTCTGCGCACGCATCACCGTGCAGAAGCGTGATTGCTCACTCACACTCACTCGCACACACGTGAACACACAACAACCCCCACTAGGCATTCTAGCTCCAAATACGATGTCCTTGGTGATTTTTCAGGCCCCCGGAACATAACCAGAAATTGGAGGAAGATTCCGGATGCCGGGTTCACTTTCTTCGTTGCTTTCCTTCTCTCACTTCCCTCTACCTTCCCTTCCCATGTGGAATCCCAGACACGCTTACAGCTCTTTCAGCAGCAGTGATAGGATGGTGATTTCAAACAGCGTGACCACGTGCTAACCAGCCCTGCACTCCTCACTTTCCAGCCCGACTGCAAATGGCAGGCCCCCAACTTGTGATTACTAATCTGCTACTTAAAGGAAATAGATTACAGACACCAACGGAGGTAATTGCCTGAGTGGAATTTCAGAGAGGAGCACGAGGAGAGCCTCAGCACTCCCGAGTCTACCTACATTTTGAACTAAAAATGATTGAGTTCAAATTCAGGTTAAGATTTTAAAACAGTTCAATTATCTCTTTAATTATTTTTCATTTAAGGTATATATCCACCCATCAGTCCTGGTCAGGGTTGGAAATACAGAAATAATACCCTATAAGCCAATTTAATGGCCTCATAATTCTGCTGGAAGTAGCAACCAAATCTTACATAAAAGCCTATTCCTGCCATCTTTCAGCATCTTAAGGAAGCAGGTATATTTTGAAATTTCACCTTGCAAGGTCTGACAGGATGAGGGTGTTTCTTGGAATTTCAAAGAGTTGAGCGTGCCTGTGTGTGTGTGTGTGTGTGTGTGTGTGTGTATGTGTGTGTGTGTGACCTGTGTGTGCTGGGGGACCAGGGGCTTGCAATGAGCAACCCGGCAGAGGGACTAGGTGGGTTTGAGCTGTCGGTGGTGACCTTACTGCTTTGGCCCTGGAAGCCTGAGTCCCATGGGAAAGTCAATTTTGGGGGTAGGAAGAAAATAAGGGTCTAAGGAAGGGGCAAAGGGGGGCGCAAAGTCCCCAACGAGGCAGGGCTGGAATAGCCCAGGTGAGAGATGGTGGTTGTCCGGACAGTGTGGAATGAGGGACTAGACCGTTTGACAAACACTTAGCACCAGGATTTAAAGGACTTAGAAAGTGATTGGCTATGCTGGGGAGGAGGGTGGGGTGAATACAAAATAACCCCACATTTCCAAGCTGGGTGCTCAGATGAGTTAGGGGTGACACTTCCAGAAATGATGTTGGTGGGAAAATCATGTGTGCTTTCCCTGTCATCAACATGGTGGGATCATTGATAAACTTTGACTAGCAACCCCACTGTAAGAGGCTGCATTTCCAACTAGTATGGCACACACCGGAGTTTTCTCTTCTTGACCCCACTCTGGGACCACCTCCCCTGGGAAGCTCTCCTGGATTTCTTCTGCCCAGCCCCACCTTCATAAATGTATTCTCCACCCTGCCGTCTCGAGAGACTTCCCAAACACACTTCTGCTCTCAAAGTCTTCCTTCTCGGCCCTTTCAACAGGGCTGGGTCCGTTCTCCCATCTCTACGTCCTCACTGTGTGGCTTGCAGTGAGCGCTCGATGGATTTATGGTGACTGAAGGAAAATGACCAGAGGGATGTGTTTTGTTTTCTCTTACCTTGCCCTCTGCATCTCCGAGAGAGGGACCCACAGTCTCTGCTGTGACGCAGGTGTTTAAGAGTCTACCGTAACAGCGTTGCCACTCTGCTGAGGCGGGACTGGCCCACGGCCCCCCTGCACGTGGCCCGGCACACAGTGGGTCCCAGGTGCACTTTGGGTGGCCAACCGCCGAATCCACTAGAACAGTGACTGAAGAGGGCTGGTGGGCTTCACCTGCTGACGTGATAGGGCCTCCTGGGAAGAAGTGTCAGGCCCAACAGGGAACGTTCCAGGCTACAGATGGGGCAGCCCCACAGCCGTCCCTGCTCAGCACAGATGCTCACAGGCTGAGGACACACAGGACCCCCCTGGAGTCAGCAGCCCCCCTGCAGCAGATACGCTGCTAATGGCTCCTGGCCTGCGCCTTCTGCCCCTTACTCACCCACGTGGCTGGGCAAATGTGCACTAGGGCATGACTGCGTCCTGGGATCTGCCCCCAGCCACAGACTCAGAGGAGCTTCCCCACTGGCTTAACCTTTGTTCCACTCGGTGGCAGCTGACCCCATGACATGACACTGGCACTGGATGTCCTGCCCGCCCATCTCTCTGCCCAACCCCCCTGCAGTGTTACTTGGTCCTTGTAAATAAACTACATGGCCTGGAATCTTCATCTCAGGGCCATTCCAACTAAGACACCATCTCAGGGGCCATGGAGACAAAGAAGGCCTTCCAGCACCGGGCACAGGGCCCCAGGCCCCACACGGCACATCCCACACATCCTCCAAACCAGGGGGTGTCAGACCAGCCGGGTGAGACACTTTTCTCCATGTGTGCCCACGAAACGTTAACTTGGCCACCTTCATCCAGGAGCTTTGCTTCGCAGCTTGCCGAACCCCAAACTCTCCCCGCTGTCAGACACTCAGCCCCTGCAGCTGCCCACGGAGCCCGCCTGGCCCCCAGGCCGTGGAGTCTCTTACCGCTGCACCCAGCTCACCGGGGATGGGGAGTCAGTGGGAGGGAGTGTGGTGTTCATCTTGCTCCGTTCCACGAGGACGGTGTGGGAAAGGGGTCTGCAGGCCCAGCCCCAAAGCGCCCCCCCCCATGTGTTCTCTCCTCAGCAGTGCCCCAGCAGGGAATCTGCGGAGCTGTTCATTCGGCAATGGAGCAGCTGAGGGATTGCTTCTGAAATTCTCGTCTGGGGTCTTAGTATTCTCTAAGTTTGCCCGGCACGAAAGAACTCAGCAAATGGGCCTGTGCTCTTGGCGGAGCAGGGGAGGTCACAGGCAGCTTCAGAAACACAGACAGGGTCCCGGTGTGTTTGTCAGTTGACAGTTCTTCAGTTGTGCGGTCTGTGGAAGCCCTCCATAGATGACACAGGCCACACCGTTCTCTTCCTCTCGCGACCACAACCAGCTTTTCCTGCGACAAGCGTCCGTCCTGCAGAGCGTTCTGTGTGTCTTGCAGATCGCCAGGGAAGTCTGGCTCCCACTGCGACCTGCAGTAAAATGTCACCTTTCTGACGTCCAGATGGGACCCTGGGCCAGAAATGAGGCCCAGCTCATCCTCAGTCTCTGGTTCTGTCCTTAAATTGCTGTCGTCAGATGCATGCTGGTCCCTGAAGTAGTCAGGCCACATTTCCATAATCATCTGCAGATTAAAATGTGGTAGCCCGTGAGCAAACCCGCGGCCAGAGCCTTGGTGGACAGTCGATGGCGCGTGCATCAGCGTGGCGCTGCGGCTGCTGCAAAGCTCCCTGAGCTTGGGGCTCACGTGCAGAAATGGGCGAAATCCTTTCAGCGTTAGTCCTGATCACTGAGTCTTCAGAGGAACACGTCCTTCTGATCTGGGATGCTCGGGACTGAATATTCCAGGCGTAGGAGCACTTGACAGACTGAAGATGTCTCAACAGTTGCAGGGTAGACGGCACCCGCCCCTAGAGCTGCCATGTCAGACAGAGTCTACCCGTGGCCCAGGCAGAAACATGACCAGGACGTGGATGCTGGTGTCAGTGCCAGAGTCTCCCTGAAGCTGCAGCAGCCGCTTTTCCTGCCTGGCCGTCTGGTCAACCTGCCCAGGAAGGAAAACGTGTTCTCAGTGGGCTCAGGCTTGTTCCCAGGAGACTGCTTCTTTTCCTACCTGTGTACAAAGCAACTCTTTGGTAGCTCTTCTTAAATCTTGCCCATGACAGCTGTCAAACTCACTCGTAGTTGGCAAGCTGCCTCATTTTCTGACTCTTCTGGAAAGTCGGAGTAGCTCGGTGTTTTTTCAGCTGTCTGGCACTTTGCTCAGTCTCCACGTGCCTTCTGATGTCCCCAGTCTGGATCCGGCGAGCTCCAGCGCCAGTCCTGGGCTGCCACGTGGGCCCCTGGGCCACCGCCCCTTACTCTAAATGTTCTGCCTCACCTTTATCAACGATGAGTTTCCTTTTTATATCTGAAGACTAATTCCCAAGGGGAGACAGGAGCCAAACAGGAACTGAGGAGCCTCGTCACGCAACGACATCCCATCGACGGCCCGCGCAGGACACCTGGGCATTCCTGAGACACCCTCTTGCCTGGAGCATCTGGAACGAAGCCTTCTCAGTTTGGGATTTTCTGAGGCCTCAGCCGGTCAAGGGCTCTCTGTCCCTGACACATTCACAGAATGTATAGCACCTTCTATTGTTAAGGGTCATAACCTTATCTCTGTTAATTTCTGTGTCCTCTGCAGTGCTGACCCTAGCAGAGAGATTCTGACTTTTTTGGGTACATTTTCTTTTTTTTCTCGGTGGATTAATTTATGATAACACTATCAAATTGTGTTTCATTGTAACTTTCCCTGGTGCAGTGTCAGGCCCTGGAGTCATGCCTCCCTGTCTTCCCTGCGGACATGTTGAAATCTCCTTCCTCAGTGCTGTGGCCAACGGGCTCTGCCTCCCTTCCCTGAGTGAGGCTGCAGGCACAACGGCAGGAAGGCCTCTCCAAATCCCTCATCACATCCATTTCAGTTATCACTCCCTCTTGTCCCAGGAAATGTTGTCTTCAGATCTGCTGCTTTGGGAAATGAAATTATCAGAAAGGAGATTCAAAGCCATGATTGAATAGAGTGATTAAGGAATCTAGTAAAACCCTCATTACCAGCTCTTGCAAAATGGAGATTTCTGTAATTCTGTGGGCTGAGTATTATTCCTTTATTTATGGAGATGTATATAGTGACCATGCACAGGGATAATTACTTTTAAACGTTACGACTCTCATCTGTTCTCTTTTCAAATGACTACAGAAATGGAATTAATGTTGTGCCTTTTTCTTAATTCCCTGAAGTTCCTTGTGGTTTGTAAACAAGTAGCAAGTGTGGCCTGTCTCTTCAAAGCCTTGTTTGCCGCCAGCTTCCTAATGTATCATGAGATGTTCAGCTTTGAGTCAAGTGCATCCAAGCTGGTTTCACTGTTTGGTTTTACCCTCACGTCTCTACGAAGATTAATCTCTAGACACAAGACTCGTCCAGTCCAGTTAGCAGTAAAGCTCAAATGACCTTACTGTTTGTCAGGTCGGCATAGTATGTTCATGCTTTGCTGCGTCCCCTGTGCTCCAAAATCGTAGCCATAATAGATGAAATATAAAAGAAAAAAATAGAAAGACAGTTCAGGACTCAGAAGCAAGATAAATCTCACTTTGTTAACCAGAAACAGCAAAAATGCTGAGCAGTGTGCAGGATTGAAACACTGGGTCTCTTGGGCTCTAGGCTCAGGGGCCAGGAGAGCTGCCAAGGTTTGGCTTGCACAGGCCAAAGGGAGCTAAAAATGCACCATGAGACATGGCAATCAGAATCAGGCTAAATGTCAAAGCCAGAGGGTGGAATGGGGTCATTGCCTCTTGTGCAACAAGCCTGAACATAGTAACATTGCCGAGTGCTGCCCAAGGACACAGCAAAGGGCCAGAAAATATGCAAAGAGGCAGGAAGACATAGGGAAGCCCAATAGCCAGTAACTAAGTAACACTGTTCACTAGCACGGTTATAGGGTCTATTGTAGCCGTGATGTCATCTCATGGCAGAGACCCTGAACCATCACCCTTTACAGACCTGGTTCTGGACTGAGGGACCAAAGCATGGCCGGAAGGGTAAATATAGAAGGAGAGAGGAATAATAAAGCAACAACTACAAAATCAATCAAACAAGAAGATTCTCTCCTACCCCAAATTCAGAACATGTAAGAAATATCAAGGCTTAGAAATACATCTCATAAGAGGCACAAGCTTCCAGTTATAAAATAAATAAGTCACAGAGAGGAAAAGTACAGCATAGGGAATAGAGCCAATAATTTTGTAATCACATTATATGGTGATAGATGATGACTATGTCATTGTGATAATATTGTATGGTGACAGATAATGGTGGGCATTGAGTAATGCATAGAATTATCAAATCAATATGTTGTACATCTGAAACTAATGTAAGATTGTATGTTAATCATATTTCAATAAAAAAAGAAATACAGCCCCCCAAATCAATAATTGCAACAATGATTTACTCTAGGTGAAAAGTCCTCCTATTAAAAACACACACACACACACACTTGAAGTACTTTAAAATAATTTCATTTAGGGTGCTCAGAAAGATACATAAAGGCATATAATGTCCATCAAAAATTAAACAAGACGGTGCCTGGGTGGCTTAGTCATCTAAGCATCTGCCTTCAAATCGGGTCACGATCTCTGGATCCTGGGATCGAGCCCCACATTGGGCTCCCTGCTCAGTGGAGAGTGTGCTTCTCCCTCTCCCCCTGCCTCTCCCTTCTGCTTGTGCTCACTCTCCCCACCTCTGAAGAATAAATAAAATCTTTAAAGAATGAAAGAAGAAAGAAATGAAACAATAACAAATGTTGAAAATGAGTAACAGAGTCAATTAAACTGGAATTTTAATAGATTTATCAGTTCTACAGTAGATGCAGTCGAAGAGGAATATAAGCCAGAATTGTGGAATTCAAGTGAAATCCAGCATAGAAAGGCAGAGAGCTCACGCTCAAATGTTAAATTAAGAGGGACTCCAGAAGAAAAAGGGAAGGAATAATGTAGCTGCAATGTATGAAGAGCCAATAGCTGAGAAGTCTCCAGATTTGATGAAAAACATGGCCTTTAAGGATTGAGCAGGGAGAAACCCATATTTAAACCAGTCATAGTGAAAATACAGATCAGGAATAAAGAAACTATCTTAAAAACCACTAGAATGAAAGGGAATTGCCTACAGAAGCATTAAATGAGAATGACTTTCTCATCAACAGTAGATGTTAAGAGACAATGGAACCATGAGTCAAAATGCTGTGGTAAATTACTGTCAACCTAAAATTTTATACCCAGCTAAATGGTCACTCAAAAATTTAATATGTTATATTATTTGTTCAAAACTCTTCCTCTCTTTCACATCTTGCCATGGCTCCACTCTGGGTGAACTATGCATCCCAGTCCTGTTGACTTCAGGCTGCTTGGGTCATCTGCTTTGGCCAGTGGAAATTAGGAGGAAACAAGATTGCACTTGCTTGGGGAAGCATGGTGTGTCTTCCTTACCTGGCTCCACTAACTAGTCCTCCTCCAGCGTAAAATAAACACATGGAGACCCTGTCATTCCGGAGCCAGCTTATAAGATTGATAAGTTTTCAGGAATCTTGAAATCCACCTGTTAAACATAACCCTCATTAAAAACTCAGTTATATAACTTACTATCAAACAAATCATATTAAGAACAAAGGAAATAAATATTCAAAATCCATCACATTCCACTTATTCTTCTGTATCTTACTATTACGGACTCTTTTGAGGTTATCTAAATCTATCGTATCTATGTAGTGGTAGTGCGATATGACAGCGTGCAACTGTCCCATCTCTTCCCGATCCTGTGTATGATGATATCAGGTCAGTAGCTTGAAATCAGAATCAGTCGTGGTGAGAGAATTTACACCACAGAAATTGGCAAGTTTTACAAATCAAAGTTTGATGTATTATTTTATTGATTTACCAGATAATAGAGTGTTGGAGAAAATGTCAATAATACAGATTAAACATAAAAAGTGTGTTTTTCTGTAGTTGTTACATTTTGAACAGCACAAACATTGGGAAAATATTCCTTCAGCATTCAAAACTATTATCTAACTCAGAAAAGAAGTTTCCCACATTACAGTTTTAAATTAGAACAAAAAAATATACAATTTCTAGCTTTAGGGTTTTTTTTTTTTTTACCTTTTTCACAGAAACCAGCATAATATGGAGATGTTCTCAAATGTTTCCTAAAGTTAACTAAGAAGCACATAACGTTTCCATTTTAAACATCTCATGTGTTTAATGATCTCATTTCTGTCCTTTTAGCTCTCTAAAACCGTTTTGACTCTGTTACTGCTATTTTCAAAATATTACTAAAGAGAACTTTCCAGGAGATAGTGAATAAGCTCTATGTCTCCCAAGTGTCTTCCCCTGTGAGCCTGAGTCTCCTGGGATCCTGGGAACACAGCCTCAGAGGTGACACGCTAACGCCCTTGCTTAAACGTGACCGTGAGTGGAAAGGACAGCACAGGGGGATGTGGGGAGCATGGGTAAATTTGGGGGAGAATAAACAACACTAGTGAAAAGAACCACAGCACCGTGGATGCTTGACACCTCGCTAAATATTTTATCATGTGAGTTGCTGTCGTGTACGAGAGAGCACTGGCCTGAGAGTTAGGGTCTGGGTCCAGTATTGGCCCTGGCCCTGACTTCAGACACCCCTAGGCTCCTCACCAGAGAAACAGTCCCCCATGCTCTGCCGTTACAGTTTTCCTGCGAGGACCGAGGGAGGGAGGAAGGGGACCGACATTGTGTGTGTGTGCTTGTTGCATGTGTGCGCATATCGTGGGTGTGTTGTGTGGTGCACTGTGTGTGTGCACATGTCGTGCGTGTGGCACATCTGTGTGTTGTGTGTACATGCTATGTGTGTGCATCGTGTGTATGTTGCATACATGTGCACCTCGTGGGTGTGTGGGTGGGTGAGTGTATATTGCGTGTGTGTGTGTGCGCACTGAACGGATGTACACCTGTTATACACCAGGGGTCACGCGAAGAGGCTTATTTTCTTAACTTCCTGAATTCACAAGTTTGTGAGTGTGGAAGGCACCAGAAGCTTACAGGGGAACAAGTCTGCAGGCCACAGAGAGCAGTCAACATGGGGTGTGTGTTACTGTTTGTGTCTCTCTTTTTCCCTGCACACACTCGGTGCACTAGGGAGTCATGAGAATGACGTGCTTCTCCATAAAGAGTGGGGTGCTGTTACTGGCCTACAGTGTACAGGCATCTGACGAGCTGGAGGACCCTGACCAGGGGCGCATTTGTGTTTCTAAGAAAGGATCACTCAGTTGCCCTTCGGAGCTCTGTCACGGGGGGCTGCGTGCACTTGTGTCTATGGGACACAGTTTGGACCTCAACGAGGTGGGTCCTAGTCTCCAGAGGCTGTGCCAGGTGCAGTGGACTTCCTGGGGGAAATGCCAGAAACCCAGTGCTGCCTTTTAGGGGGTCTCAAGTTCTGAGATGAGGGCTCCTGGTTGGCAGGTAGAGGTGGCAGAAAGGCGCAAGGCTCCCTGCCCTCCCAGCTGCACCTGGAAGGCCATGGAAGACATGTCTCCCAGCTCTTCCCTAGACCTGTTATGAGCTGGCTGAGCACCTATGACCCAGCTTGGGGGGGGCCACCAGTCCACAGTGACCACACCCGACAATAGGGCTGACAAAGACTGTTGGAGCTGAGTGTGCCCCTGGAGGCCATCGGGTCACCTTCGTGTGGGCCCTGGAGTCCTCAGACCAGAGGGAAGACGCCTCCCACAGTGACTGGAAGAACTTCCAGATCGATTATGCAGATCCCTGAGCGACCGCAGCGGCATCATGTCCTCTGTGGGATTCTTACTGCCCAAGGGGCTAAGGACTGAGTCCTCTGTGAGCAAAGGAAGGAGCAGGTGGGTGCAGCCAGCACCAGGACGCGACTGCCTGGGTCACAGTACCTGCTCTGGGTCTTTGGTGTGTTCTATGCAAGGCCCAGAACCCAGAGCACTACAAAGCCCAGAGTCCAGATGCCCAGGTATGAGCAGCACTGGTCAGTTAGGAAAGTGACAGCCTGAGCGTTAGGCAGCGTCCTCCTCAGGCCACATGGGGAAGAGCATAGAGCAGAGCGCCTTAAAATTAATGGCCTTTCTGTGGTCAGCAGTGTCTGCAGAGCAGGGAGGGGCAGGCTAGGGACAGTAACAAGATACTGGTCAGCCTGAAGGATGACCCAGCGACAGGTGTGTGCTGACCCTGCCCCTCCCCAGGGCTCCCCGCCCTGCAAGCCACACACAGACGGGGCGGGAGTGGGTGGGATTCCAACGTGAGTGCCCAGCCCCCCTCAGGAATGAGCTGCTGGCGCACACTCCCTCCTTGTCACTGCCAGACCCCGGCTATGGAGTCCCACCTGTGCGAGGAGCTGCTCAAGGCTGGGAATGTGATTTTCAGACCTTCCCAGGCTCATTCTGACACCAACAGTTAAGCGTGCAAAATGCAAATGAGAACAGACTCTCCTGAAATGCCTCTCAGCACCACTTAGCTTTGAGGCTACAAGCTCTGCAGTTTTTAGCGCTCTACGGGGAATTAGCCGGAACGGTTCTCACATTCATTCTATGAGGCCAAAGGGAGAGCTTTCATTACTCGGAGAAGAGCAGGCAGCCGCCAGGACCTCTGCTCCTCAGAGCATCTTTGGATGGGGTTTGGAGGAGGATGGGATCCCCCTCCCAGGGAGATGAGAGGCCCAGGCAGCAGAAAGCCTAGCTTTCAGGTCACTGCTCTTGGCTGGCCCTGACTTTCTCCATCCTCCATGGGGTCATTGGGACCCCCACCCCAAGCCCTCACCTCTGTCTGAGGTGAAGGCTCTGGGAGCCCAGCAGGCAGGTCTGGCTGCCCTTGGGCCCCTGGGGTCTGGCCAGGGCCCCCAATGCTGCCACAGCACCCATCATGGGGGTTCTGCAAACACTGCCCAGGGCATCATCAGTGAATGTGAGCTGGTGTCCCAGACTCCACTGAGAGACACGGAAGCAGGCAGAAGTGGCAGGTGCAGGCGTCGGGGAAGGTGGGGCCGGAGCTCCCGGACAGGCCGATGCTTGTCTCCACCTGGTTCTCAGCCCGTTTTCCTATCGCAGTCAGAGCTTTCTGTGGCAGAAGAACATCCACGCAGAAGCTGTCAGCAGGAGTAAAGGACCAGTGAGAGGACACTGGGGCCACGTGGGTCCACGTGGACAGAGGCTCCCAGCCTGCAGGAGCAGAGCGTCTCCTAGCAAAGTGCCACGTGCCCGCAAGCAGGACGCTCTCTAGCGTTTGAGCTTTAAGAGACAGTTTTGACGTGAGCAAGAAAAAATACTCTGTTTAGAAAGCTACCTCCATCACGCTCAGTAGAAGGAACAACTTCGGTCGGCTCCTTGCTAATAACTCCTGAGATGAAGTGCTTACAGAATTCAAATTCATATGTTCGCTGACAGAGGAAGTGCTGAGCTCTGGGTGTTGCAGACGCAGGGAGCAAATGTGGTTAGGTTTCTGCTCTCCGCCTCTCCACTGAAATGCTTCCGTTTTCCTCACAGTGGCCAGGCTGGAAGTCCGTGGGCCAGTGAGCGTGCAGCTCCCAGGTTCCCTTGTGACAGCAGCTGCACATGGGGACATGTGCCAATCATTGTCCTGCTGACCCCTCCTGAGGAAGACCCAGGGACAGGAGACGGGAGATGGAGCCTGGCTCTGACTCTCCCCATCGATTGTACACTGGTTTATTCTTTTTTTTTTTTTAACTTAAATTTCAGTTAGTTAACATACAGTGCAATGTTGGTTTCTGGAGTAGAATTCAGTGGTTCGTCACTTACATACAATACCCAGTGCTCATCACAAGAGCCTCCTTCATGCCCATCCCCACCCCCTTCGTCCAGCAACCCTCAGGACACTGGGTTTATTAATTCAGGCATTGCTCGGTATCTATGGAATGACCTTGTGGACTATAAAGCTCCCACCCAAAGGACCCTGCGTGGACACTGGGTGGGCTGGACGGACAGCTCGCTGGTGGTGCATCCCCCATCTCTAGCTAGCCCATCAGGTTACCAGTGGCTCAGCTCACATCACCCGGTAGCATTCGGTATATGACTTCTCATTTGGGTGCTTGGGACACAAAAGCTTGGTCACAAATCCTGTAAAAGCAGGATGGATGGAAACACCAAACAAGCAGCCCTCGGGTGCCTGTCTTCGCTCTGCCACAGAGAACGCGGAGTGCACCTGCTGGAGGACAGCCCAGGCTTGTCCTGTACGGACAGGACGCATCCTCAGCTGGTGACCATGACTTCCTTGCACCTGAGCTGGAACCGGCTCCAACAGCAGACCCAAAGCCCGTCCCTCAGAGCACCACCTGGCCCAACGCCGCCAGCTGGCTTTCCCCCCTCCCTTCACGGGCAGTCAAGCCGGTGCACCAAGTGCAGCAGAGACCTCCAGCCTCGTGCCCACAGCCTGCCAGCCAGTGCTCACCTTCCTGCCATGCACCTGCTGTGAGCCCTCACCTCCCTGGTTTGCCTCCTGCCTCTCCTGCTAAGAACCATCCCACGCCCTTCCCTTCTGCCCAAACCCTGAACACAGAGGCTCCTCAGGCATGGCCTGCGCCCCCTCTCTTCACTCTGTGCTCCCTCCCTGGCTAACTCCAGGCCCCACCTGCCCGAGACTCTCCGTGGGTCAGCGACTCCGCTCTCCCACTTCCACCCACACCTCCCTCTCAGCTCTGCCTGCTTCACACGCCTCCACTTAGAAGTGCCCTGGAGACACTTAGCTAAAGTGCCTGAGAGTAATCTCCTGGAATATTCTTCTGCAAAACTATTCCCCTTCCATTACTTACATTCCATTTACCGTTCAGCAAATACTGTGGGAGTGCCACCCGTTAGCCGCTCTGGGTGCGGGATGCAGGGTGACACCCAGACCAGCTCCTCTTAGCAGACAGCCCAGCCACCTAGGACATGCTCCCTTCCTCATCACGACCTGCCCAAGACCCAGCCAGCACCCAGCCTTGCAGCAGCATCTCCAGAATGCCCCTCCCATCCAATGACCCCCCCCCACCTCCTTGCCCCAGACCGGCACCACGTCCTGTGGCCTTCGTTCCCTCCCATCTGTTCGGTCTTCCCACCGACCACCTACCCCCTAACCCTTCCCCAAACATACAGCATTCGGAGGACCACCCCCACCCTGTGCCCTGTAGGCAACACTGCATGTCTCCCTGCTGCCCTCAAAATAGAATCTATTCAACCTTCTGGGGTCCACACGGCCTGGGCAGTCCAAACCTGGCCTACTCCCCAGGCCCCCATCCTGCCTCCTTCCCTCCTGCACTCAGCCACACGGGCATCACCAGCTGCTTGTACAAAACCTGCTCCCTCTTGCCCCAGAGACTTTGCAAGGGCCACTCCCTGCCCGGAATCTTTCTCCTCCATCTCTGTTAGGGACTGACTTTCTGTGCCCCCGAATTCATATATCAAAGCCCTAATGCCCACATGATGGTGTTTGGAGATGGAGCTTTCAGGGGTAATCAGGGTTCAATGAGGTCATGAGAAAATCCACATGATGGGGTCAATGTCTGCATTAGAGGAGACCCCACGGAGCTCCCCCTGGGCCCCACCCTCTAAGCACACACGAGGAAGCGGCCACACGGGCACCTAGCAGGGGAGGCAGCCACGTATGAGCCAAGAGAAGGGGCCTCAGAACGAAACCCACCTGCAGACACGTGACCTGGGACCCCAGCCTCCAGACTGAGGGAAATAAGAGTCCGTTGTTTATGCCACCCCATCTGGGATTTTCTCACAGCAGCCAAGCTGACCACACTCTTCGTCCTGCTGCCTCCAACTTTCCCTCCAGAGTCAGATGAGGGGCCGCTTCTCCCAGAGGCCTCCTTGACCTCTGTCTCGGTCAGATCCACTTGTGGTTTCTCATCAACCCACTCCCCTTCAGTTCTAGCTGTGTGTGCATGTGTGTGTGCACAGGTGTGGGTGTGTGCACAGGTGTGAGTGCGTGCACAGGTGTGTGCACAAGCGTGTGCACAGATACGCACAGATGTGAGTGTGCGTGTGTGCACAGATGTTAGTGTGTGCGTGGGAGTGAGCACGGATGTGGGTGTGTGCACAGGTGTATGTGTGCGTGCACACGTGTGCATGAGTTGTGCATGCTATGTACATAGACACGAGTGTGTGAATGGTTTGTGCGTGGGTGTGAGCACGGGTGTGTGCGTGGGTGTGCGTATGCTCATGTGTGCACAGGTGTATGTGTGTGCGTGGGTGTGTGCACACTGCATGCACAGATGTGAGTTGTGTGTGTGCACACACATGTGTGCACAGCTGTGCTGTGATTTTCTCAGTGCCTTGTCTTCCCTGATAGACCGTAAGTCCTGTGCAAGCACGAGTCATTCTCGTGTGTCCCCTTTCCCCGAATGCCCAGTGGCTAGCACCGCGCGTGGTGTTCACCTGCTGTGAGCAGATGCAGAGCTGGGATGGTGCAAGGACTCATGTGCGAGGAAGAACCGCTTCCCGGCACACACTCAAAGCTGACTTTCCTTTTTAAAAACTATTCTAGTTTTACCATTTGACGAGTGCGTTTCTCGCTGTGTTTTCCAGCTCACGGTCGTGCGCGAATGATGCTCACCCCCATGGAGTCATGGTTTCCTGCTGTCTCTAAGACCCTCAGGATTAAGGCCACGATGCAAACTTCCAGCTCCTGCTCCTCATCCTCCTTCCCTCCCGCTTGCGCTCACCCCAGACCTGCCCACCCCACTCAGATCCCCCGAGAAGGCAGCCTTCTCCTGCAGCCAGAACGCCTCCCGAGTTGAGGTCACACAACGGAGCCTGTGAACAGGGCTGCTGGAAGCCAGGGGAGGCGCCAGCAGTGTGAGCTAACAGGACCAAGCAAAGGTGCAGCGTGCGGTGACCGGCGGGGTGGACGCCAGGCATACTGACCTCCGAGAGAAGTTCACGGACTGGCAGGAGGGCCTCCCCAGAACTTCTCCTTCTCTCTTGGAACCTGAGACCCTCACCCTACAAGAGGAAGGAGAATCAGGACAGCAGCTCCCTCAGGATCGGTGCTGCCCCAGCCTCCCACACCCCTCTTCTGCTCCACATGCTGCAGGATCCATCTCGCCAGGGCACGTGGGCAGTTATGCCTGTAATTGTACACGGGGTGCAGTGTGCCCCGCGAGGCTGCCTGCCTGCGGGGGCTGAGTCCCGGGTCTGTGCACAGGGTTGTGCGGCCGTGACACATTTCTTAACTTCCTCAGGCTCTGTTTCCTCGCAAACAGGAATAATTGCAAGTTTCATCATGGGGTCGTCGCCAATTACACAAAATAACCCAGCAAAGCATCACAGTGAACCCCCTCCACGGCCAGCACATAGCCTTCGACCCTTGATGTGCCCTTGCTCAGGTGGTCCCCAAATCTGACAACTTCTTAGGCTGCTTTTCCCCAGGGAAGGGGTGGTAGCTCAGGTAGCGGAGCCAGAGTCACATTTGAACGTAGCCACTCTCTGATTTACAGCCAATCATCAGCCTTCTTTTCCAGAGGGGGGCAGGGAAGCCGGGCTCCGGCTGGGCGGTCCCTCCTAGCTGACTGCGAGCTGTAATGGGAACTCCTCTCGGTTCTGCAAATGTCAATGATCAGATCAATCGAGTGTGGATTGAGGTTTAGTCTAATCCAAGAGTGACTCACGGTCGAGGTGCATTTGCATGCCCCTGGGCTCGGGGCATGATGAGTGCTCAGGTCATACACAAACCACACACCTGTGTCCACATGCGGGAGAGTGACACACACATTAAGCACAATGACCAGAAGGACACTGGGCTCAAGAGTGTCTGTGGATTATCCAATGTCATCCTTGTGCAAACCTGCCCGGTAGAGGCTCTAGTTGAGGCCTTTTATGATGGGCCTTGAATGCCGGGCTGAGATCACGTCAGTTGGTGACAGACGGTGACGTCTCTGAATGCGTCACGTGTGGGAGCAAATACCTTCATCGATGACAAGTAAGGTCCAGAGAGCATCTTGAGTCAGCACAAGGCTAGTGATCAGTGTGTGTCCCAAAGAATAAGTTTTATTTTCCCCCTACTTCCACTGCCTGCTTGTTCTAAAAGTTTATGGGTGTAATAAATGTCTAGCAAAATCTTTGACCTTGTGCGTAATCATAAATTTACAGATACAAGGTGGACTAAGCAGAGAGAAAGCACTGCCGTGAATCCCCAGGTAGCTGCCACTTACTTCATGTCTCTAAATATTCAAGTACAAGCCTGGATTTTAAGCAGCATCTATAATGAGCATGGAATTTCACTTCCTCAAAGAACAGTGTAAGACGATCCTTTCCCCATTATGTATTCTTGGGTCACTGATTGAATCAGTTGGCTACAAGCGTGTGAGTTATTTCTGGGCTCTCAGTGCTGTTCCCTTGGTCTGTGTGTCTGTCTTCGTGCCAGGACCACACTCTCTTGGTCTCTTCAACAGATGGTCCTGGGAAAGCCGGACATCCACATGCAAAAGAATGAAATTGGACCCTTACATTGCAGCATGCACAGAAATCAACTCAAAATGGATTAAAAACAAACATAAGACCTGAAACTGTAAGACTCCCGGAAAAAAATACATGGGAAAATCTTGTTGGCATTGATCTCGGCACTAATTTGACAGACATGACAAGAGCACAAGCAACAAAAGCAAAAATAAACAGGTGGGACCACATGGGACTCAGAAGCTTCTGACCACAAGGAAAGCCTCAGAGGAATGCAAAGGCAGCTTATGGGACAGGAGAGGAGAGTTCCAAGCCGAATACACGATACAGGGTTAATATCCGTATTGTATAAAGAACTCTTACTCTTATAAAGAATTCCTAAAGAATTACATAAGGAATTATATAAAGTACTCTAAAAACAAAAAACAGGCCAAAGACATGAATAGATATTTCTCCAAAGAAATACAAATGGTCAACGGATATGCAAGAAGGTGCTCAACATCTCTCATCGTCAGGGAAATGCAAGTCAAAACCACAAGGAGACATCACCTCACACCTGTCTGGGTGGCTAGTGTCCTACAACGAGCAGAAGTAAGTGCTGGCGAAGATGCGGAGAATTGGAACCCGTGCTCTGGGGCTGGGCACGTCAAGTGTGCAGCCAGAACGGGGCAAGTGCGGAAGTCCCGCAGAAAATTAAAAATAGAATTACCTCAAGACCCAGCACTCCCCTTCTGGGTATATATCCAAAGCAACGGAGATCAGGATTTCAAAGAGATGTGCACACTGCTGTGTTTCCTGCAGCCGCGGTGCAGGACCGATCCAGATGTCCATCCGCGGTGAGCGGGTAAAGAAAATATTTTATACACACACACAGCGGAACATCATTCCGCCCCCAAAACGGAGGAGAGCCTGCATTATGTGACAACATGGGCAAACTCAGAGGCTATTGTGTGAAGCGAAAGAAATCAGACACAGAAAAGCGATCACCACGTGACTTCCCTTGCAGGTGGAATCTCAGACGGCAGAGCTCACGGCCGCGGAGCAGAAGCGCGGGTACCTGGGGACGGGGACAGGGGAGGGGTTGTTCCGGGCACGTACGGTGTCAGTGGTGCCAGGCCGGGAGGCTCTGAAGCTCTGCCGCCTGGCCCGGTGCCTACAGGCAACGCTACGGTGGCGAGTCCGCAAACATCTGCTAGATGCCACCTGTCAAGCTCAGAGTTCTCAGCACCAGAAAGGAAAGGTATGAAAGGGGCGCTTGGAGCCACATTTGGTGTGTGTGTGTGAAAATGCAGAGGAGAGTTGCAGACCCTGACCCCTGGCCACTGCGGGCGCCCAGCAGAGTGAGGCCAGCCCCCAGGCTGTGCCAATGGAGGTATCCGTGGGGAGCTCGGAACAAACCAAAATCAAACCCAGAGATTGGGAGCAGGAGCTGGTGACAGTGCGTGGGGGGGGACCCCTGGCCATCTCAGGATGACCTGGGTTTCTGGGGGTGGAAGGGGAAGGCAACGGCTGAGGGAGGGGCGGGGTGGTGCTGTCCGTGGCAGTCAGGGCTTTGTGCGGGCGTTCTCTGCCTCTTCCCGCGGCCGCGCCCTCACCCTGACTCCTGGCTGCCAGCCCACGGCCTCTGCTTCCCAGCACCTGCTGCACTTCAGGTGTCTTCCAGGACCTTCCCGCAAGCTACAGGCTTCCTGAAGGCCAGAGGACTGGCCGGGAGGAGGTGAGGGGGAGCCAAGTCCCTGAGAAAGGCGGGAGGAGGGAAAAGGCCATTTTGCTTGAAAACCAAACGTGTTTTCCTACACTTGAAAATTATTCTTTATCCAACATGAATTCTGACAAGATGTGTGTGGGCAATTATAAACTTGCCGTGAAGGATGATACAATTTGTTCTAAACTGACTTTGGGGAAAAAAACATATTATCCTAATAAATGTTAATAATTAACTAATGATATTAGTTTGCAAGATGAGTTACTTAGAAAAGAGATCTCATTTGGATTTCCCAGTTTGAACCTGAAAACAAACGTCATCATTTCATGGCCTAGTCTAAAATCCTCCTCTATGATATTGACAAACATCACTTTTTGTTAATAATTATTACAACTTGATTAATTTCCAGGCAGTCATGTATTTTGTCCAAAGTTCAAAAATTGCAAACTTTGGGGGGGATGAAAGAAACAGATTTTCTTAAACCCAAGCACAGTAAATTAAATTATTTAAGTTTTCTCTACATATTATGGTTTATTTCATTTTTAAAAGGACTAAAATCACCGCGATGGAAGATGTTTATTTAGTGAAACAACTTTGTGTTACAAACATGAGATTGTACTTAAACACAAAGTAGTTTTATCTTAGTTATGTCACCATTTAGTAAGCCCTGAGCTTGCCTATGCTATCATTTCTGAAGAAAGACCTACTCCAGTGTTTACAGACGGGCCCATGATGGAAGAGCTGGGGTGGTTTTAAAGCTCGAAACACGTCGTTGAGACCTGCACCTGACGCAGAAGGTCTAGACAATGGTTAGCTTCCGTCACTGCCACAAGGACTGCCATGAAGTGGGAACAGCCCTGACGAAATCTAGGGTAGCTGCACCCCTCAGACCAGTGTTTCCCGGTTTTAGCCTTGGCGAACCACACAGTGAGCACAGCTCACCTGTTCCAGGTAACTTTGTAAAGATCTATTACAGGGCACCTGGGTGGCTCAGTCAGTGAAGCGTCTGCCTGCGACTCAGGTAGTGATCCCGGGGTCCTGGGATCGAGCCCCACATTAGGCTCCCTGCTCCGCAGGGAACCTGCCTCTCCCTCTCCCTCTGCCTGCTGCTCCCCCTGCTTGTGCTCTCTCTCTCTTTCTCTCTCAAATAAATAAATAAAATCTTTAAAAAAGAAAATAAAGACCTATTACAATTCTAAGAAAAGTTTCAAATGGCATATTTTTTAAATAAGCAAACAACTTTTTCTTATTGTTTTTACCAGCATACTTGCGTGGCAGCAAGGGTCAGGTGCGTCCGTCGGTGATTCTGAGGGTTTGATGGAACACAAATGTAAGGATAATGGAGCAATTTCTCAGTAGACTATCCCCAGAAGGGGAAAGGGTTCACTTGGGGAGACAGTAATGGATGGATCCCTGCACAGCCGCGCTTTACACCAGATCCCATCGCTTTCTGATCCGTGGCAGCTTTTGCACGTAATTTTTAAATAGGCCTCAAAACACATCGCGTCGTCTCTCTAGTGGGTGAATGCCATCCTTGCATGCCCAGGAGAGTGATGATGGAAGCGTCTGCCCGCTAAGCCTTCACAGATGCTGGATGTCTGACCCTCCGCGTTAAAGCCATCAAACGTTGGCCTGCCTGATAGCCCGAGATCCCCGGTTCTACACACACCCCTGAGGCATCCCTGGATGTGCCACATGGCCACCACCACCAGTCACGAGTGTGCACTCCCCCCAAAGCAGCTGTACGCGGTTCCCAGTGAAGCAGGAACACCTGCTCATGCTCAGCCCACGGGCCAAGCAGGGGCACGCTCAGCGGCTCTAATCCATCAATCACTTCACACCGTTGATCTGTTCCTGTGACGTGAGCATGTAATTCCTCAAATGCATAGCAACAAAAGATACAAATGTTTCAGCCACAAATAACAACACGTCAAGACAACTACAACCCGTCAGCTGCCTCTGAATTTCCACGACCTGAAAAAAGTGCTTCCTGTAGCACACCAAAGACCTTTCTTTTTTTATTTAAATTTAATTAATCAACATATAGCACATCATTAGTTTCAATGTAGTGTTCAGTAATTTATCAGTTGTGTATAACACCAGTGCTCATCACATCACGTGCCCTCCTTAATGCCCATCACTCAGTTTGTTTCCTAGTGTAAAGAGTCTCTCACGGTTTACCTCCCTCTCTGATTTCTTCCCCTTCAGCTTTCCCTCCATCCCCTGTGGTCCTCTGTGCTATTCCTTATGTTCCATAAATGAGTGAAACCATATGATAATTGTCTCTCTCTGCTTGACTTATTTCACTCAGCATAATCCCTTCCAGTTCCGTCCACGTTGATGCAAATGTTGGGTAATCGTTCTCTCTGATGGCTGAGCAATATTCCATTGTATATATGGACCACATCTTCTTAATCCAGCATCTGTTGAAGGGCATCTCGGCTCCTTCCACAGTTTGGCTATTGTGGACAATGCTGCTATGAACATTGGGGGTGCATATGGTCCTTCTCTTCACTACGTCTATATCTTCGGGGTAAATACCTAGCAGTGCAATTGCTGGGTCATAGGATAGCTCTATTTTTAACGTCTTGAGGAACCTCCATACTGTTTTCCAGAGTCCCTGCACCAGCTTGCATTCCCACCAACAGTGTAGGAGAGTTCCCCTTTCTCTACATCCTCTCCAACGTTTGTTGTTTACTGTCCTGTCAATTTTAGCCATTCTGACTGGTGTAAGGTGGTGTCTCTTTGTGGTTTTGATTTGTATTTCCCTGATGGTTAGTGAAGTGGAGCATTTTTTATGTGTCTGTTGCACATCAAAGACCTTTAAGGGCACAATCATTATGAAAATTTTTTTAATTCTGTGAAATACATGAAAAACATGTAGTTGTACATTTCCCGTTCATAAAATATATATGAATAATAACTCCCATTTCTTTTTTTCTCTGAAAATACCAAACTACATAGAGACCCACGTACCTCTGGATGTCTGCCTTATACCTTACTTAACCCCTCACTCAAGTTTGGAGTGAGAAACCAGACCCCCACTCTCTGCCACCACTTCATTTTCCCACAGTGTCAACTGATCTGGAGGACCCACAACCATATTTAGGAAACTGGCATTTTCACAGCAAACACAAAAAGATAACCATGATTGTTTTCAGCATCCCATTAAAGTGGTGTTCGGGAAATTTGGGAACAAACCTATTATGTGGTTATATCCTATTTCTAAATTAAATTGTACATTTTAATGTACAGATTACATTCAATTTGTGAGAAGGATTTTTGTTCATTCCTTTGTTGCAACCTGGAGTTTCTTGGGTGACACAGTCATCTTCGTTGAGAAAAACTTAACCCTTGAGTATTTTCCCTCGACACCCATTCCGATTGCCAGGTAAGTAACACGAAGACGCCAAAACATGTATCTCCCTCGTGTAAAGCAGTTTCAGAATCACAGACAGAGAGATAACATTAATTTTTTCACTAATAAGTAATAAAGATTTTAAATAAGACCAAAAAATATCATACTTTTCCATGGGGCTAAAAAAGAGTAGCAGATGAATGGAATTTCTGAGATTTCAGAGCTCGTGGGAGGAGGGAAGTACAGCAGCTTCTATGCCTGTGGAAGGTGTTCCGGTGGGCAGGTGGCAGAGATGAGGGGGTATCGCAGGACTTGACCTGTCTTGGGGGTTGGGGGTGGATGGGAGCCTACAAGAACTCCAAAGGTAAGGACAGACCATACAGCCCAGTAACCGGGCATATCAAAGGGATAAAGAAGTCAATGGGAAGAGCTCCCAGCAGCCAAACCTGGAACAGTTTGAGTAACAAAATGAATAAAGTCATATTGGTTTAAAACCAAAAGTATATAAAAAAAAACACACAGGAGTCTGTACAGGTATAATGACTGAATAACAAATTGGAGAGAATACAAATGTCCCAGGTAGAGGGCTCTAAATGATTCATGTGGATAATCCACCCTCCCAGAGTTGGGGCTCCTCAGGGTGGCCTCCACACTTTCTCCCGAAGAGCCCGGTTTGGGAAAGACGAACAGGCAAGGAACCTGACAGGCATGACTTCAAGCCAAACGATCGAAGTTAACGTGAGCCACGAGAAGTCGTGTTGGTGGCAGGTACCCATGGCGAGAAGGGCACTTGACCCCGGCATCCTTCCTCCCAAAGGCACATCACTCCAATATAATCACCAAAAGGACAATTCTCTGTGGACAGTATTCTACAAAATACCTCAAAACCGTTGTGGTCATGAAAAGCAAGGAAAGTCTGAGAAACTGTCACAGCCAAGCGGAACCTCAGGAGACATGAGACTGAATGTCACATGGTGTTCTGGGTGGGATTCTGGGGCAGGAAAAGGACATTTGGGGGAAACGTAGGAAATATCACTGAAGTATGGACATCAGTTCGTGATATTTGTTCATGAGTTTTGTCAGATGCCAAACCATTAACAATGAAAGAAGTGAGCGTGGAGTAGACGGAACTGTCTGCGTCCCTCAGCAAGTGTCCTGCACATCTGAACCTGTTTGAAATTAAATGTTCATTTAAAAAAAAATTCCTACAAAAAAAGTGAACATAGAATCAGCAACATGTGGGAAACACCAAGCAGTCTACATTAAGCATAATTTAACTCCCAGAAGAAGAAAAGAGGGAGAATGGGACAGGGAGAAAAGAGGTTAAAAATGTACTAATATAGGAAATGGACTGGCTGGGAAATTCCCAAATTCAATGAGAAAGAAAAGCAATCCACAATTTCAGGAAGTGTAATAAATGCCAAAAATGATAAATTCAAAGAAAACCACAACTAGATAAATCATGGTCAAATTGATGAAGATAAAGGGAAAAAATCTAAAAAGCAGCAAGTGAAAAATACCCATTATAAGCAGGAGAACAATGGCGAAAAGAACGGCTGAGCTCTCGTCCAAAACAAAGCACGCAAGAGGACAGTGAGACAAGACTGAAGGAACTGAAAATAGGTCCTGCCAAACTAGGATTCTATACTCAGCAAAAAAAAAAAAAAAAAAAAAAGGTGGAGTAAATACATTTTCCAGTAAATAATGGTGGAGAGATTCTGTGGCCAATAGGCTTATAGGACAAGACTCGCAGAAGGATGCCCGAAGCCTGAGAGGAAGTGACAGCAGATGGACACGGGTCAGCGGGTATGAATGGAGAGCACCAAAATATAAATACATGGTGAGAACCTTTTTCTCTTTTCTTACTTTGAAGACAAATAACTGTCTGCAAATTGACAACAAGGAACAGCAGGTTTATGATTTGTTGAAATAAAACACATGACAATAGTAATGAAAGATTGGGGAGAAATAAAAGTGTTTAGTTGTAAGGATCTCACACTTTATGTGAAGTTTTATAATATTAATTCATTGCAGACCGTGGTAAGTTATGGATGCACATTATAATCCTTAGATCAATGACTAAAATAAAAAAGATTTATTATAAAATCAAGAAAAGATATAAAATGGAATACTCTAAAAATAGTTAAATAATCCAAAGGAAGGCAAGACAGAAGGAACAAAAAGCAAGTGGGATAAGTGAGAGAAACCAGCAAGATAGCAGACTTAACACCAACCATGTCCGTAATCACATTAAATGCAAATGGCTTAAACACTCTGATTAAAAGACTGAAATTGTCAGACTGGATTAAAGAAAACAAACAGAATCCTGCATCTATATACCACTAACAAGACAACGGATTTAGATGCAAAAGCATAGAGGATAAAGGGATAGGGATGAAGAAGACCAGCACGTGCGCTGAGTACAAGCGCCTGGAGGGATATCAGCAAGAAGGAGCTGACTTCTAGGGAGACACAGTCCCAGAGGCACAGAGGGCTCTCCCTAAACGATGAAGGGATTAAGTCATCAAGAACATTCAGAAGGGGGAATGAAACATGAGAGACTATGGATTATGAGAAACAAACTGAGGGCTACAGAGGGGAGGGGGGTGGGGGAATGGGATAGGCTGGTGATGGGTAGTAAGGAGGGCACGTATTGCATGGTGCACTGGGTGTTATACGCAAGTAATGAATCATCGAGCCTTACATCAGAAACCGGGGATGTACTGTACGGTGACTAACATAATATAATAAAAAATCAAAAAAAAAAAAAAAGAACATACAGTAATCCGAAAGCGTATATTCCTAATAACTGAACTCCAAAATACAAAAGGCAAAAATAAGCAAAGTTTTAGGGAAAAATAAATCCACAAATGACAGGATATGTAAAACAAGGATACAAAAGATTCGACCAACACTGTTAACAAATTTAACCTCACTGACATTTTCTCGGTCCATGCACAGCATTCGTACCATACATTCTGTAGGATAATAGTTTTATATGTATTTTAAATTAAAAAACATAATATAATAAAAAAATTATTATAATAAAAAAATAAAAATAAATAAATTTAAAAACAGAACAAACTGATTTATGGGAATAAAGTCCAGATAGAAATCGCCTCCAAGGCCTGGGTGGTGGGGACTGATGGGAAAGTAGCAAGAAGAATCATTTCGAGGTGATGAAAGTATTCTATATTGCGATTGGGTTACGGGTAACGTGGGTGTATATTTATCAAAGCTCATTAAATGTGCACTTAAATCCACGCATTAAAGTGCATGTAAATTATAATATATATTATATAATACAACGTGATATACAATGTAACATACCATGAACAATTGGGTAATATTTTCTAAAACTTCACAGTCAGGGTCTGACTCTTCTGGGTCTCTCAAATCAGAGCCTGTCTCCATGTTTTCCAGACAATATCATTTCTGTGACATCAGGAGCCTGGCCCTGGGTGGGGACTGGTACCACCTCATCCCACTCCCCACAAGCATCCCATCACCAGGATTAAAAAGATTGTCAACACTTCTCACTTGCAAGTAAGTTTAAAAAGTAGAGGAAAAGAGTCTCAGCATCAGTGAAATACAGGAATTTTTTTAAATCAAAATGCCTTTATTTTTTAATATTGTATTTATTTGAGAGAGAGAGAGTAAGAGAGAGAGAGACAGAGACAGAGAACGAGCAGGGGGAGGGGCAGAAGGAGAAGAGGGTCCAGGATGAGCAGTGAGCCTGATGCAGGACTCGATCGCAGGACCCTGGGATCATGACCTGAGCCTAAGGCAGACGCTTAACCGACTCAACCACCCAGGTGCCCGAATCAAGGGGTCTTTAGACCTCTTAGGCCTTCTAGAGCCTGAGGGCAGGGCAAGACAGGAGGAAGGGTGAGGGCACAGCCACCAAAGCTCTCCTTCATCAAGGAGAACAGAAGCCCTCAAGTCCCCAGTGTCCACCCAGACCTGGGACACATGTCACCCCAGGGGCCCATGAAGCTGGGAAAAAGCAAAGTTCTCACCTGGGACCTACTAATACCCTAAAATAAAATGAGGCAAGACGAGGAGCTGGTCTCTGACGGGCAGCTCACAGCTCTGGGGCCCCAAGCTGAGTGTCCCCAACCCTGGAGTCTTAAACTCTGGAGTAAGACGGCCCTAACCTTTTCCTGCTGCCTTCCTCTCCTGGAAGCCATTGACCACAGGATGGGGACGTTTTGTCAATAATTGTTGAGCAGAAAATGGAGTAGAAAGCCGTCTGGTCTTGCCCCATGTGTGAGGAACGGGCTTCCCTCTGCCGTGTATGCTGCTGTATTTCCCTGTGGGGTCAGGAAGGCTCGTCTCCCCAGAGCATCCCTCGCTCTGGCCCCAGGGGCATGAGCCAGACGTCCTCCAGGGAAGTGATCTTGGGCCATACAGACCTGCAGAACCGCAGAGCAGGAGCTGGGGTCGTTCAGGGACCGCGGCGGGTTGCAGTGGGGTGGTGCCGTTGGAGCCGGCGTGGGACACGCAGACCGGGACCCCCGTGCCCACCAACTGCCCACAGATCTCGAGGAGCATGTTTGCCGAAGGGGCCCCCGGGCAGCTGGCCGGCACTTCTATCAGCTCGTTTCTTAGCATCCCTCGGGCCAGAGAACCATTAAAGACGTTGGGTTGAGAGCATTTCTCCGAGTCTCGGAAACGTCTATTAACAAACACAGCGCGTGGCAGGACGGCATCCATCGGCCCTGCTGTCACGCCAATGACAGAACCTGGAGGACTATTTCAGAGTGACGTGGAGAACCCAGTGCATACAACCCACAGGTCAGTCTTATTCCTCAGCACAAGGAGCACTTCGAAGACGAGAAAGCGAGAAACCGCTTCAGGCCATCTTCTGTGAAATAGGAAAGGACGAACTTACTCTAACACCGTCGGCCTCCGGCAGAAGGTGCCAGCCTCTGTGTACCTCGCGCGCCAGAGCTCAACCCGCTGGATCACGGAGCCTGGGGCAGCCCCACACACGTACCCCTACAAAGTGACCCCTGCCAGGGCGTGAGTGGAGCCAGGTGTTGCTGGGGAGGGGACTCACTCAGAATGACGCGGGGGCAGGTGGAGTCAGGAGGGGACCCCAGCCCTGACCTCACAGCACACAGTGTCCGTGTCCACACTTAGTTAAAGAGTGGGCCTTTCCTCCCAGTGCTGGGGGACTGCCGGGGGGTGCACGGTCCCCACCCAGCATCTGCGGGAATGACTGTACCCCCCGGCCCTTCTCCTGGGCCACAGCCCCTCCCATGACCCTCATCCAGGCCCATCCTGTGGGTGCCGGGCTCTGCTGAGCACCCCCCCACTTGGAGTGAGCAGCCTTGCCCTCTGGCATGTCCCCCGCTCCCCTCCTAACTACGACCTCCACCCCCACCCCCGCGACCTGGCCGGTGGTCTCTGCTTCGGCTTCCTCTCCACACCAGGAGCTGGACCCTCCAGATGGGGTCACCCACACGCCTACGAGCTCTCCTGTCCTAGAAACACTTGTCTCTCAATTCGGAATGCCCAGAGCAGACCCGTGTGCTGGCTCTAAGCTATTCAGTGAGGGCCCCCAAAACCTGCATGCAAGTCCTGGCCTCCAGCACCAGCGAACATGAGCTTATTTGGGACTAGGTCTTTACAGTTGTGATTAGACTATGGATCTCGAGATGAGATCATCCTGGACCATCTGTGTGGGTCCCAAATCCAATGACAAGTGTCCTTATCAGAGGCAGAAGAGGAGAGACACAGACACAGAAGCCCCGTGAAGACGGAGGCAGAGACTGGGGGGGGACGCAGCTACCAGCCCAGGAACTTCTGGGGCGACAGGAGCTGGAAGAGGCAGGAAGGACCCTCCCTGAAGCCTCCGGAGGGAGCCTGTCCCTGCTGACGCCTGGTTTTCAAGACATTCAGCCTCCAGAACATGAGAGAATCCATTCCTGTTGTGTTAAGTCACCAGCTCTGGTCCTTCGTGTGGGAGCCCCAGGACACCCACCCCCAGCTCCCGGGGCCCAGCGCGCCCTCAGATTCATTCACCGGTGCATCCCTGCGTCCCCAGGGTAAAGCCCTGATCTGCCCCCCGGCCCCCAGAAATACTTGCGTTTGCATCTGTTTCCTTCTGAACTGGGAGCAACTGAGGGCACGAGCCCCCCGTCAGGCCCGGTTTCAGCCACTCAGCAGACCGGTGGGGCGGGGGCGGGGGTAGTCCTTGTGCACAACAGGCTTCCCTGAGTATCTCCACGACAACGCTTCCAGGATTTAGTGGGCATTTCTGCCTTGGACTCACTTGCACACTTTTTCAACCCAAGATAGCTGTGCAAGAAATGTGGAGATGCCCGCCCCCCCGGCCAGGAGGGGCACGAGTGTCCACTCCCCGGCAGAGGACCCAGGAATGGGGGCATCCTCTAGGCCACGTATCACCACGGGGACTGGAGAGGGAGGACCTGTCATCGCGTGGTGGCCTGTTGGGGAGAATTGGGCAGACAATCCCATCCCTCGAACCCATAACAAAGGTACACCCCCCTCCCCCCGCCCCAGCTTGTTCCCTCACCAAGTGCGGGGGTGGGGGAGGGGAGCAGTGGGTCAAGATTGGATTTCCAAGAACAGGCTGCATTGTCGAATGACCACGACAATTCAGAAATACTCCAAACATTCATTTCCAGAGAATAATATTAGTAAGCTTAAATCCCTCAAAATACAGCCTTTTGTGGTTCTTCACGCTAACTATAAATTTCCTTTTGCAGCCTTCTAACACAATTTATTAGTGATCTAGGGCAGTTTGAGCATGCGAGTTCGAGGCTGGCCACTGAGTCAGCGTAACGATCATTTTACCCGCCTCGTATCTGGAATTTATCGAGACAATCAGGACAGCAATTGTCTTTTCATAATCTGATCAATGAAAACCCACTGGGAGAGAGACAGTGTTTTAAAAAGTAATTGTTTAAATGAACTTGATATTTTTATTGCAAAAATACATCACAACACGCTTTAAGGTTGGATTTGAGCTCGGTAACCACAAACATTATTCAAATGATTCATGGGGAAGTTAATGACAAACACTGTTGTCTTTTACGTAATCTAATAAAAAGCTTATTAATGTAAGGGAAGATCCTGTGTGGGGGTTCACACACAAAGTAATGTGTTCATTTACTCTAATGAAATAAGTTGAATTCTGTCAAACTTTGTTTTTCTCTAAACCCGATGCCGGTGGCATTTTCCGCCTCTGCTCCTAGCACTCCCACCCCGCCCGGCTCCTTTTGCAACCTATAATCTGGGTTAGGCATGCACTCTGCCGCATAGATGCAGGCCCTGCCTGGGGAGCTGCTCCCAGCCACCGGCCTCATCTGCACAGGTAGGCAGCCCTCTGTTTTCTGACCTTCAGAGCCAGCATCGCTTCCTGGGAGTCGGCTAGAGTCCTCGGTTTATTCAGCAGGAAATCCCATGGCCACAGTCGGGGTGTGCACGCACAGGGCAGCTCAGGAAGCCCCCTTTCCCTCTGCACCCTGGTCCGGCGCCACGATGACTGGAGAAATGGGGGCCCCAGTTCCGCCTCTCAGCAGTGTTGCCTCTCAGAGATGGGGATGGGGCCAGTTGTCTCCTCTAAACATGGGGCTGGGAGCCTCCCCACCGGCCTGCCACCAGGTTGCCAGGAACCACACCCACGAAACAAGGCGCTCCCCTGAGGGTGCCCAGGAGCCCCGGGCAGGTGCCCTCTGCTCCTCTCCATGCACACCTGCCAGGGGCCACCCCCACTGGGCTTTAACTCTGTTTGCAACACTCTGAACATCCTTGGCACAGACCATGCCCAGTAAATATTTCAGAAAGGATAACGGGGTGCGACTTTGGGCAGCTCTCAGTGAAGGGGGTCCAGGAAGCCTCAGCTATGCAGAGCGTGACTGCTGCTGAGGACAGTGTCCACCCAGAGCCTCTTCACAGCACCCCTTCTCCACGTGAGAAATGGGAAGCCAGGGGTGGGGGCGGTGTGCCCAGGGCTCCTGCAGATCTCATGGCAGTGTGCCTACGTGAGGGCACAGGGTTTACGAGTGAAGGAGAGCATGGGGGCCAGGCCACCTGGGTCCAACCCCAGCTCTGTACCCACTGTCTGACCCTCCGCTGGTCACTTTGCCTCTCTGTGCCTCAGTTTCCCCATCTGACAACAAGGGTGATGATAGCGCTATCTGCTTCACAGGGCTGTTCTGAGAACAAGCAAGTTGATGCACATAACACATTTAGGACAATTTCCGGCACACACTGAGAGCTAATCAGTATTAGGCATCAGTTCTCCCAAATGTTTCCTTCGGCCCAGCCCCATGACCTGCCTCACCCCCCACCTACCCTCCCCCACCCCACCAAACGCACACCCACGTCTGGGGCTTGGCACGTGGTCTTCTTCCATCTGGAGCCCCTTCCCCAGGTGTCAGCCCAGCCACTCCCCCATAGCGTTCATGTCTCTGCTCGAATGTCGCTTAATTAGCGAGATCGCCTAACCAGTCTACGAGAACCACCCTGCCGTTACCCCCGAGCTCCCATTCAAGATCTCGGCTTTTAGCTAGTTATTCACTTTACATAACACACATCATTTCTGACACAATAAGTATCTCTTGTTAAAAAAAATGCTTCTAAAAACATGTTTCTTATGCCAAAGAAGTAAATATTTGAATGTGAATTGTTGAAAAAAAGAAATGAAAGGAAATACAAAGCACATGTCCAAACTCACAGGATTTCGTTGACATGAGACTCAAAGAAAATGCACAGCTTTTAACCTTCTATTATTTAAAAATAAGAATAAAGGAAAGTATTTAGCTCAAAATCTAGAAAAATAAAAATAAAATGCGCCCAAACAAAATTACATAAATGATAAAGTTAAAGACAGAATTAAAGAGACAAAAAAGACTTATGAATAAAGCTAAGAACTAATTTCAATAAAAATTAAACTTTCCAAATATTATTAATTAGAAGGGGAGAAAAATATAGATGAAAAAGGACACGAGAAACAGGTGTAACCCCAACTGCAAATAAGAACTTGAACATGTTTATAAGTTTAAAAGTCTCAGTGAAAAGGTTCGCTTTCCAGAAAAGCCAGAATTACCATGGGAATTCATGGAAATGTGTCGACTTTGTGGATTGGAAGGAACCAGAAAGTTTGTCAGACAAACAAGCAGGCAGCTTGCAATGAGCTTGGACAACACAGTCTCACTCGAAAGTGAGCAGTGACATCAAAGGGGAAAAATGCCATCTGTGCCTGTTCAGTGGTTCTGGGGCAACAGAGTTGAAGGAAAACATCCCAACTTAAGTTATGAAGCCAACATGGAACTAGTTATAGAAACTGACAAAATACACACAAGAACGCAGAGTCCAACATCATTGATTTAGATCCAAAATCCCCAATAGTGCATGCACGTACATGCATGAACACACGCACACACACATGTACACATGCATGCACATAAACAGACCTGTGCACATGCACGTGCATGTATGTGTGTACACACATGTCTACACACATGCACACAGAGGGACGTGCACACATACACATGTGCACATGTGTGCACAAAGACACACATGTGCACACACATGTCTGTATGCACACGGAGATGCATGCACGTATGTGCACATGCACGTGTGTGTGCACACATACACATGTGCACGTGCACAAAGACACACAGTGCACGCACACGTGTCTGTATGCACACGGAGGTGCATACACGTGCGTGCACACATACACACATGTGCATGTGCACAGACACATACACATGTGTGTGCACATGCTTGTACACACATACACATGTACAAATACACACACATGTCATGGGTACATAAGATTCGTTCATTACAAGGCTGCAAGAACCAGCATTCCGCAGGAGATACATAAGTACAATTCATCTTATCAGTAAGTTAAAAGTTCTCTAAAAAGTTCTCTCCAATTTCTAAAACAGCATTTGATAAATTTTAATATGTATGTTTTAAGGTCCGAGTGAACTAAACATAGAAACAAATTTTCTTACCATGACAAAATATATCTATCTCAAATTAAATGCCAGTGTCACACCTAATTCTGGACGTTAGGGACAATTATCGTCTGGAGCAGGGCAACGTGCCTGTTATCACCAGAACCTACCACCGTCCCAGCAATGCCTCCCAGTGCAACCTGAGCTTTCACCGAATGAAGGGTGCACATGGGGGCACTGAGGCGAGGAGTGTGGTTGTTTGGGGAGCGCGTGCTTGTCTACTTGTAAATTCCACAAAAACATACTGAAAATGTACAAGAAGTATAGTGTTCCCACACTGACAGCAAAAAACGTAGAATTAAAACAGGCGTTATCAACGGCAATGAAAGTAATAAATTAGATGCATGTATATTTACGTATGTTGTCTTAATTGTGGAAAAACTGAAATTTTCTAAATGCCAAATATAGACAATTTATTAAATACATTTTGTGGTGTTAGTCAACTGTCAACAATGAAAATGAGTATATATTGACATGAGAAAGACGTATGTGCTGGGTTAAACGACAAAGGGGTGTTTAAATCTATGTAATGTGTTATGTACTTTCCTCTTCCCCTTTGTGGTGCTCGGAAGGATAGAAACCCAACATCAGAAGGGATGATGAAGGAGGATTCCTTATTCTCTTTGCTTCCCTATCAATGCTCAACATTAAACAGGTATCATTTTTGTAACTAAAAATCATTTTAGATGAACAAGGAAACACTCATCTAGAAGAAATTATGTTGCATCTAAAACTTTATCTTTTATTTTAAGATTTTAAAAAAATCTTTTTTTGAAAGAGAGAGAGAATGGTGGGGAGGGGCAGGGGGAGAGAGAATCTTAAGCAGGTTCCACGCCCAGCCCAGAGCCTGACTCGAGGCTCCATCTCAAAACCCTGAGGTCATGGCCTGAGCCAAAAACAAAAGTCAGACACTTAACTGACTGAAACACCCAGGCGCCCCTAAAAAAACCTTTATAAAGACAAAAATGATTATCTGTTCCCTCTTCTTAACTGTTATGGTAGTTCTCCAGACCCAAATACTTTACTTGCCCCATCCCCTGATCATATATAGTAATGCTTAATTGGAGTTCAATAGTGTATGTGTTATATGGTTACGTAATAGTGTTATATCATTATATATAGTTACATAGTAATGCTCCACGGAGGCTTCATCTCTCTCTGTCAGGAGTGGTCAAGTCTACTCACAGCAGGTGGAAAGAAGGTGGGTGCCTGCTTAGGGCAATACACCTGTTCCTGGTGGGGTCTGGCTGAGGACAGGCACCTGTTCCTGGTGGGGTCTGGCTGAGGACAGGCACCTGTTCCTAGTGGGGTCTGGCTGAGGACAGGCACCTGTTCCTGGGGGGGGTGGACCTGCTGAGCACAGGCAACTGTCCCTGGGGTGGGGAGGCTGAGGGGCTGAGGACAGGCACCCATTTCTGGTTCTCTAAGTCGGGTAGTCTCAGCATTCCTATAGAGGTACATCAGAAATACACATACCATACCCAAGAATTGGAATTGGGCACATTATAAAGTCAGGTTGTGTATTCTTTTGATATTTATTTTCATTTAGACCGTCCTCACCTCTTCCTCACCTAGAGATGGCGAAGGTATTTGCAGAAGGTGAAAAGCCCAGTGGACCTCGACAGACGTGCAGATACACGTGGCCACAGTGCGACCTGGCAGAAGCAGAAGCCGTGGAATGAGCTACTTTGCAGAGCTGTCCGTGGAGGAATGTATACTGCCCACCGGGGCACTGGACAATTTTGCAAAATGTAGAAATTCATACAGGAAAATCAAATTCTTTTTTAACTTGCATAGAGCGAAGTAACGCTTTCTAAGTGTGCTTTGGGTCTTAGATGGGCCTGTGTGTGTCCCACCTTGCTCACACCCCTCCTCGGAGTCCAGATGCTATGTTCGCCACAGCAGCGGCCCCACCCCCCAGAGGACAGACCGCCCTCCCCCCGTAGCTGGGGACGTTGTGTCCGCCCCTGGAGCACTGTCCACCCACCAGCATCTGCTTCAGGTCTCCCTTCTCCCAGAGGAAAGTTCTAATTATCCATCAACATGGAGGGAGCACCGAACACCTCGCTGGCACAGGCAGCCAGGGGGATGAGAGATGGGCATTTGCAGGAAACCATGGAGTCAGGGACCTGGGGCCCTCCCTGCTGGCGAGGGTCTGCTCAGCCGCCCACGACCCAAGGAGACACACAGGCCAGGGGTTTGAAACGCCCGTGTTTAAATGCTGGTGGCTGTCTCACACGTGACAAATACAAACATAAGCACGGCAAGGAGAGAGTTCCGATTTAATGACAAGTTATTCCAGGACTCAGGGAAACTGTAAAATGAGAGTTATGAACAAACACCCCTCATTGGAGATGAAAGGAAGTGGAGGTACCGTCCTTAGCCTGAAAGGCACAGCACCTGCTACCGTCCGTCCCTGCCATGGTCATTACTGGAATCTCCATGGGGACACTAATCCACGCCTTTACAGGTCTAACCCCGGGGCCGAGCGCAGCGGGCCCTCGAGAGCTGCTGGACTTGATTAACAAGGAAGGACTGGAGGGCCGACCAGTGATTTCGAGCTTAGAAGCATGGGTGTCAGTGTGCAAACCTGGACCCCCACCCCAGGGCCCGGCTGTGTTAACAGACGCTTCGTGGGAACAAGAAAGGTGCCAGAGTCAAATGCACGTCACAAGACCCGCAACAACATGCACCCGAGGGGAGGGGCCCAGGTGCGGCAGGGCCTCTGGGAGGCCTACGGACACGATCCAGCGCCGTTTGCACGGCGTTCCTTCCTAAAGCCCGTCCGCGCTCCAGGCGGAAAATGTTGATCTACGCTTTTATTTGCTGCTTCAGAGCGGCGATCGATAAATGAAGAATCAGGAAAATGCGTACACGGGTACAGCTCAAAGCCCAGGGGAGTCCTGTCCTTCCAGGCAGGGGTGAGGCTTGGGGGGTCAGGAGGAAGGGCAGGGCTCCTGGCTCTGCGGGTCCCCACGCCGTCCCGGGCATAAGGCTGGAGCTGTGAAAGTCAGAGAAGAGAACTCCTCGGAAACGCTCACTGTGGCCTCTGCTGGTGGCTGGGGTGGCGTCGGGGGGCTGGGAGGTGGCTGAGTGGGCCGCTGACACCGGGCGTCCCCAGAGCACTTTCCACCGCGCTCCCACACAGCCTGACGGGCCCGCGTGCGAAGAGAGAACCTGGCTTCTAAACACGGTTTTGGAGCCTCTTGCTGGAGATAGCAGGAATTGTGTGGGAACAGGAAGGAGCGACGGGGGAGTAAACCCGTAAGCCCACCTTCTTGAGGGCGGCCCTCTGCCCACCCCGCTCGGCGGTGGCGGCGACCTGCTTTATTCAAAGGCGCAGCTCCCGCTCCAGCCTGCGAGGCTCCAGCGCCCCCCGCTATTCGTACGGGAAACAGCATTAAAGGGGGCACAAGGGGCTCGTTACCACATTATTGAAGAACGGCAGGTTCCATGAAAACATTTCCCTGCACGTCGCTGCCAGAATTCTCTCACAAGCGGCAGGGCCCCCAGAACTTTCCCCTGGAAGGTCAGAGCAATTCCTCAAAACCGTCCGATGTCAGGTCAAGGAAGCCGTGCAGCCCTGCATTCCAAAGCCACTGCCTGCTCCGGCCTTCCTGATTCATGACCTCACTCACACTGGGGCCTCCTGCCAGGTCCTCCTGCTCACGTCCTTCTCAACCCCCGGGGCAGAAGCCCCTGCCCCCGGGGTCCTCCCGGCTACACAGACACACAGGGAAAGGACCCTCACCGTCTTTGCAGACCGGGAGAGAAAGGAGCCCCGAGCTGCTTCTCAGTCTCAAGAGCCGTCTGAAACGACCATTCCACGCTCGTGGGGCTGCTCGGCCTCGGTGAACACGCATGACCCACCCGGACCCAACAGGCAAACAGACATGGCCTTGGCCCCACTGCTGGACACCTGTTCATTAATAAGTCACTACGTGCTCTCAGAGTTGTCAATTAATCAAAAAACTCAAGTCTGCATGTTAAGAAAAACAAGCAGAATCCCAAACTGTACGTATCACATAAGTAACGTTTTTGGTGAAATAAAGAGATGCTTGCATGCGTGTGAGTGTGTGTGCACGTGTGTGTGTGCATGGGTCTGTCTGTGCAGACACCTGCTCGTGCCACCTTCAGATGGGACCACAGGGCGCATCCTCCGCTGTCCCTTGCTACTCTGAGCAGATGTCCAAACGCTCCCGTGCCCCCTTGCTGTCTTTGCAAACACCAGCTCATTCTGACGTGGTTACACGGGTCTGGGCCCCTCCTGGGTGGGACGTTTGGCCTGTCATGTGCCTTCACATGACACCCGAGGGGCTCCATCCCCCTCAGCTGCCCTGGAATCCGCCAAGGGCCCATCCTGTCTTTTCTGAACTTTCCCAACAGCTGCTCAGGAGGCCGTCGGGGTCTGAGCATGTGGCGCCCCTCGTGTCTCGAGCTGCCCCATGCCCTTTCGGGTGAGGCCTTCTCAGCGAGGGAGCTGTTCTGTGATGCCTGCTAACAGCCTTTCCCTTGGACAGAGTAACTCTCCCTGCCACAGACGGGGCTTCTCGGGGTCTCTGACTCCCACTTAATTCCAGATGCTCGTCTGAAGTTGGCCTTGTTATCCTCCTTCTAGGAAAAAGATCTCTCAACCACAGGGCCAGGCATAGAGGGCTTCCCTGTCGGGTTCTTTCAGAAACTTCTTTGCAAATACCCCTTTGTAGGCCACGTGCCCGGGCCCGCCACCTACGTTACCCTATAGAGTGGCCCCTAAGGATCCAGAGAATGAATCATCCCCTCACAAGGACACCAGGGAGCCCAGAGGAGAGTTGGGTTGGTTTTCAGCAAAACAGGTTGGGATTCCAGGATGTCCTCTCTCTACCGACCAGGGAGTTCAGGCGTCCTCATTCACGTGCAGGACCGGCTCACTTGCTTGGGTCATGGTCATTCTGCCTCAAGACTCAGTAAGAAAGTGCCAAAATCTTGTCAAGGGGAAAGTTTTTCTGATACCCAGAGGGGCTGCAAACAATCTGTGTCCCCACTGGAGCACTGGGGATGAGAGCAGGGCTCTGCTGCTGCTGGAAGAGGGGCCGTCCCGGGCGCGGGAAGGGCACTCTGCACGGGCATGAAGTTTGAAACCAGGAGCAGCTGGTCCGTCCCCCTCTGCAGCTGTGGACCCCTCGCTGGGAGCCCCAGAGCTCACTAGAGGCCAGCTAAGCGGTCATAAGAATGTGTTGGTTTGCTTCCATTAATCCAGTGCATCTCGGAACTAGCTGAACACTCGTAAGGAAGCTGCTTCCTGGCAGCTCGATTTTTAGTGCCTGTCTGGTGAGGAATTCCCAGTTGGGAATAAAAGTGGAAAACTTACGAACTTGCAGACATCGAATTCAAAACACAAACAGCGAATTGTGCTCTTGGAGCTGATAAGCTAATAAGCCGCCTGTGTGGGCCCCTGGATCCGACAAGAGGACACGGACTGTGCCACCGAGCGGGAAAGTCTCCTCCCGAGTCACAGCCGACAGTGCCCGTAAAATACTTCTTTAGAATGCCGATGTCAATCACAGCCCACAGCCTGACAGGTCCCCGCATACAGAGCTTTCTGTGGAAAAGAAATCCGAGGAAGCAGAATTCACCAGAAAGCCAGGTTACCCTAAGCTGAGAGTTCCAGGCCAGAGCTCAGCCCCATAAGCACCAGGCTCTGTATCCCCCAAATCCCAGAGAGCTTCCCCAAATGTCTGCAGGAATTGCAGGTTCAGGAACCCATCTTCCCACCAAATCAGAGGAGCCCCAGACCTTCCCTTTCCACCTGCCTGCAAGCTGACCACACGGGAGCCCTGGATTATCCCGCTCCCCACATCCCACCCGTGAACGGGCCCACCCAGGTCACCACCTGCCCACCACCCACTCTCCCAACAGAAGGGGCCTGCGAGTGTCTTCCCTTCCGGGACCCAGCACCCGCGCCTCCTGTCCCTCTGGCCAGCATTGCCACCTCAGGGCCCATGGGGTCCCAGGTCCCGCCCTCCAGCATCTGTGGGCCGCAGTGTCCCTGTTCAAGGGAAGCATGCCAGCAGCTCCCCACCACCCCCAGCAGGAAGCCCACACGTCCAGCCTCTGGGCCACCTCCACCCCCAATACGTGCAGGCACACAGTAGGTCTTCACAGATGCTCGCTGTGTGGCGGGTAGGAAGGAGCCCCCTCTCCAGATAGTGTCCCAAAGGCACCTGCCCTCGGAGCATCTCACTTCCAGCCCCAGCATCTGGAGCAGTCGGGGACAACCGCCAGGACTCGTTCACCGGGGGGAGCCCGCGTGCAGGCTTCGAAGCCCCAGCGCGGCTGGAGGGTGAGTCGGGAAGTGCTTAGCAGAGCCGGAGAGACAGCAGAGCAGGACTCCATGTCCATCCAGATTGTTCTTTGATCCAAGATGTCTACGGTATCTTGACTCTGTTTCTCCAGACTCTCAGTTGGGAGAGACCCCGAGATGCAAGCACCTGACACATTTACCTTGGGCCTCCTGTACGCACAGAGTCTGGCAAGTCGGCATTAATCGAATTGATCCTTTGGTGCCGTTGTAGAGGAAGCAGTTTCTAACGATTACGAGTCAACGCATTGTGCTTCCAGAAGCTTGTGCAAAATAAAATAAGGCTCCTCTAAGTGCACGAAGAATATACAGATTTTAGGTGTTCAAACACGGAAAAACAGAGTTTGTCATCTGGAGGCGTGATTCACTGAAGGGAGCACAGGCGGAAACGGTCCTGTGCGCATTTACACATCCAGCCTCGGTGCCTCATAAATCTTTTGTGTCTTATAATTCGAAAGCACGGAGGAAAGGAAGCTGTGGAGACTGAGCCGTGTGGACAGAATTCCCATTTGCAGAACTGTTTACCAGTCACAAATAAGGCTTCACGAAGCAGCCCCTAGGCCAACGCTTGGTGAGGAGTGCGTAGCCTCTAAGTCTCCGGGAAATGCCCGCTGACACACAGCTGGCCTGGCAAGAGGCCCGGGCTTTTTGCTGGAACCCACAGCAGAACATGCTGACAAACGTCAGCAGAAGAAAGACATACTGGGAAGTGCGAGGCCAAGGGCAGGACAGCTGGTTGCGTAACACCCACCGCCCTCCGGGCATACGGTCCTGCACAGCACCTCCCAGCAGGGCTCAGAGCCTGTGCGCCCCAGATCCGGCCGGCAGCCCCCAACCCTGAGACGCACACGTGAGCCGCGTCAAGGTGCAGTGGCAGCCGTGAGCGGGAGATCTGAGGGTCAGATCAGGGCCTCTGGCTCTTCAAGGACAAACGTATGGAGGGCTCTGATCCTTGGCCCCAGTCATGGCGGGTAAGAGGACGTGGGGTTGCCATGGGATTTGTCCCCTGTCAGCCTTGCTCCTCACTGGAGCCACTGCCGCCTGGTTCCCTGACCGCGAGCGCCCAGGGCTCTCAGACAATCCGGACAAGCCGATCCCACGAGCTGCGGTATCTTCCGTCGCCCGCAGAGGAGAACCCACACTCACCACAACTGTTACCAGAAGTATGTGCAGGTAATAGACCAATGGAACAGAATAGAGAGCCCAGAAATGGACCCTCGGCTCTTTGGGCAACTAATATTTGATAAAGCAGGAAAAAACATCCGGTGGGAAAAAGACAGTCTCTTCAATAAATGGTGCTGGGAAAATTGGACAGCTACATGCAAGAGAATGAAACTTGACCACTATCTCACACCATACACAAAAATAAACTCCAAATGGATGAAAGACCTCGATGTGAGACAGGAATCCATCAAAATTCTAGAGGAGAACATAGGCAACAACCTCTACGACATCGGCCAAAGCAACCTTTTTCATGACACATCCCCAAAGGCAAGAGAAACAAAAGATAAAATGAATTTATGGGACTTCATCAAGATTAAAAGTTTCTGCACTTCCAAGGAAACAGTCAGAAAAACTAAGAGGCAGCCCACGGAATGGGAGAATATATTTGCAAATAACACTACAGATAAAGGACTGGTATCCAAGATCTACAAAGAACTTCTCAAACTCAATACACGAGAAACAAATAAACAAATAAAAAAATGGGCAGAAGATATGAACAGACACTTTTCCAATGAAGACATACAAATGGCTAACAGACACATGAAAAAATGTTCAAAATCATTAGCCATCAAGGAAATTCAAATCAAAACCACACTGAGATACCACCTTACGCCAGTTAGAATGGCAAAAATAGACAAGGCAAGAAACAACAATTGTTGGAGAGGATGTGGAGAAAGGGGATCCCTCCTACATTGTTGGTGGGAATGCAAGTTGGTACAGCCACTCTGGAAAACAGTGTGGAGGTCCCTTAAAAAGTTAAAAATTGAGCTACCCTATGATCCAGCCATTGCACTACTGGGTATTTACCCCAAAGATACAGACGTAGTGAAGAGAAGGGCCATATGCACCCCAATGTTCATAGCAGCAATGTCCACAATAGCTAAATCGTGGAAGGAGCCAAGATGCCCTTCAACAGATGACTGGATTAAGAAGTTGTGGTCCATATATACAATGGAATATTACTCAGCTATCAGAAAGAACGAGTTCTCAACATTTGCTACAACATGGACAGCACTGGAGGAGATAATGCTAAGTGAAATAAGTCAAGCAGAGAAAGACAACTATCATATGATATCTCTCATCTATGGAACATAAGAACTAGGATGATCGGTAGGGGAAGAAAGGGATAAAGAAAGGGGGGGTAATCAGAAGGGGGAATGAAACATGAGAGACTATGGACTATGAGAAACAAACTGAGGACTTCAGAGGGGAGGGGGGTGGGGGAATGGGATAGACCGGTGATGGGTAGTAAGGAGGGCACGTATTGCATGGTGCACTGGGTGTTATACACAACTAATGAATCATTGAGCCTTACATCGGAAACCGGGGATGTACTGTATGGTGACTAACATAATATAATAAAAAATCATTTAGAAAAAAAAAAAAAAAAAAAAGAAGTATGTGCAGGTAGCAAACGTGGGGTTTCACGGCCGGGCGGCTTAGCTCCAGGGCACGGGGCGCGGGCCATCAACGCCTCTCAGAGCGGAAGCCGTTCCTCGAGCTGTCACTTGCACTTCGGGGGAAGTGCCTTCGGGGGCTGAGGCTTTGGCAGATTGGGCTGCAACATTTAAAAGCCGTTAAGACGGGCTCAAGGAGTCCGAGCACAGCAGAGCAGGTTGGCGGCTTCCAATTATGATGAGAAACAAAAATAAAACAAGTTCAAGGCTAAAAATTCTCAGCCTAAGATACGATCAAGGAATGGGAAGATTCTATGAACTGCCTTACGTGCTTCTCTTACCTCGTGTTTCTGCAAATCCGATGCAGAGGCTCATTCGGGGGCTACTGGGTCGCAGCAAAGGTGGGGGGGTCTCTGACATGAAGGGGAGGGCACTGACTGGGAGCAACAGGGGACTGAACCTGGAGTGGGGACGTTGGGGAGGATTGTGACAAATCCAGGGCCCCTCTAAAAGCCCCAGCCCGCCGAGCCTCCCCAGCCTCCCCTCTGCCTCCCCGCGGCTGTTTCATCACGAGAAACCAGGGCCGTGGCCGCACCGTGAACAGCCTTCACTCCCTTCTGCGATCAGAAGCCGTCTCTTCACGACCCAGGAAACTAGTGACGACACTGAACCCAAGGGAAGACGCACCCCCATGAGGGCGGAGAGACCGACGGATGGACACCAGAGGGAAGACTTGACGAGTGGACACGGGTACACCTCAGCGGAAGCAGCACCGCGGTGAGAACATTCAGACGAAGTTAATTTACAGAAACGATGACCCTGTTGGATTCAGGACCCATGTGTCAGCTTGCCGACTGGGCGAGCGGGTTTCCAGCCGGCCAGCTCTGGCCCAGACCCCAAGGCGCTCCCACTGAAAGGCTGGGGTGCCAGAGCCCCACGGTGGGACCAGGAGAAGGAGCTCAGAGTGCTGAGGCAGGACTCAAGCGGCTTCTACCGTCGAGGACGGATTCGCCTACAACACTTCCAGAAGAGCGTCACACAGGCTTGGAACGCGGGAGATAAAGCCAGACCGTGTCCCCCCAGCAATCTCACGGCTGTGACCGCTGCTACCCTGGACCTCAAGGCTGAGGACTGGATGGGAGCAGCTCCTCCATGACCATGGCCAGGCTGTCAGCGGGGGCCACAGCCTGTTCCTGGGAGCCCAGATGCTCGCACCCACCTCCAGGAATCGTGTGGGTGCGTCTGGCTGGCCAACCCGGCGTCTCATCCACATGCGGCTTCCCAGCTTCCAGAGAAGAAGGATCCCTCCAAGGGCTTTAATTACAGGCGGAAGGAACCAGGCTGCGTAGTGTCCACTGGACATTTAAAAACATGTCCTAAGATCACGAGCCTGTGCTTCATGGACTAGCACCTGGGATGTGTGTGGTGACCCTGTAGTCATCCAGCATGACGGGTGTCACCTGTGCTGGAGGCCGGGACACCAAGGTGGGAGCGTGCTGGGTCCTCACGTGGGGCCAGCAGCGCAGCCGGGAGGCACAGCGGGGGCACCAAGGGAGGGGCCAGGGAGCGGGAGCGGCCAGGGAGAGGGCAGACACGCACGGTCATAGCCGCAGACCCTGTGACCCGGACCACTGTCTCCAGCGTGGAAACACCAGAGGGCAGCCCGCGGGAACACAGACTTCAACCGAAGAGCCCCTTCCAAGCTGTGAGGCCGGATGGCGCCAAGTGCGGTTTTCCTGCGTGGCTTTGTTTTCGATCAGGAGAGAAATAACCACCAAGTATCTCAGTGCAGTTGCTCCCGTAAACGAGTATTACCAGGCAGCGCACAGAAGTCAGCAAGAGCGAGAGCGGCGTCCAAGAACGCTCACGTCCCTTCCCTGCGCGGCCCCCACCTCCAGTCTTCTGTGTCCTCCTTTTCCTTCCAAACTTTTGTATTACTGACATTATACACACATAAGCTGTGCGAGATGCTGACGTGAGGTATTTACAAGCCGTGAGGTGACCAGGACAGTCACCTCCTGTGGCGAGAGCCCCTGAGATGCGCCGTCTCGGCCGCGTCCTGGCCCGCGCTGTCCCCCAACCCTGTGCTTCCCCCCCGACCCTGTGCTGTCCCCCTGACCCCTTTGTGCGGGTGAGAAAACCGAGCATCAGGGATGTTAAACAGTTTATGTAAGTTCACCCTCAGGGTGGGAGCAAAGCCATCGTCAGAAGCCATGTGACCTCTCTGCTTTGTCACACACGCGGCTCGGTCAGGGGCGGGAGATACCGAGGGACATCTCAGGAGTCCGGGTGCCACCTGCTGTACCCGGACACCTGCAGGGGCTCTCTCTCACCCTGGGGACAGTGTTTCAGCTGTGGACGTGCCCCGGACAGGGGGACAGCCTGCAGCGACCTGCACCTTGACTCCGCCGTGTGTCATGAGGGCAGCTGTGTTTTACCTGCTCCTCAACATTTGGCTGATGACGGCGGAACACGTTTCACGTGGACCAGAGGCTTTTCTCCCTCTCATCAGTAGGGATCATAGTCAAGTTTTATGTTTTAAGGGCTTTCTTTAGCTTTTGCAACCCCATTCTAGAGCAAGATATTAATTCCCTTAGTTTATTTAGTCTTTACAAAGACCTTATGAGGAAAGAATCATTGCCCCATTTTACGGATGAGGAAGACGGGCCTGAGCGGCCCAGGAAAGGCCCCTCGTGGCTCAGTGATGCCCGTGGGCTTCTGCCGGTTCCACCCCCAACACTGCATGCACGGTTCTCATCCTTCTGTGTCAGTGCACATGACGCACACCCACACAGGCACACGCATGCACGCATGCACACATGGGCACGCCATGCACATCCATGCCTACGCATGCACACGTGTGTACTCACATAAACGCATGTGCACTCACGTGGACACGCATGCACACCCACACAGGCACATGTATACGTGCATGCCCACACGTGTACTCACATACATGCACACGCGTGTACTCACATAAACGCATGTGCACTCACGTGGACACGCATGCACACCCACGCAGGCACATGTATACGTGCATGCCCACACGTGTACTCACATACATGCACACGTGTGCACTCACATGCACACACATGCATACACATAAATGCACACACATGCACTCACACACATATGGATACACACAGAGCAAAGATCTAGATCTTTGAGTACTTTTCAGATAAAAGTACGACGGACTTCCTGAGACCATAATTAGAGGCCTCATAGCTTCATCATTTACTCTTTAAAATGTATGTTAATTTATTGCATGTCATTACATCACAATCAAGCTGTTAAAAATATGCTGCTGCCCAGATCTGAAATACAGAAACTCGTAAGAACAACAAAAGTGAGGCTATCCGCAGTGTCACTGAACTCCTCGCAACGTGCACATTTTAAAGTCATTCTTGAAGGTTCTCTTGTGCCGCTTTTTCTGTGTTTAATGACTGAGTTATGCCACATCTGTGTGCTGTTCTGTAGCTTGCATTCTCACCTAAAAGTCTGTGCGGGCACCTGCTCCTGTCAGAAGACCGTCCTGAGGGGCCGATCTCCCCCAGCTCTGGATTGGCCCGAAGCGGACACGTGGGCACCGGCGACCCCTCCTGGTCCACGACAGGAGCAGCCTCCCTGCACCAATGCACCCCGGGGCCTGCGCGGGCCTGGAGCGCTGACGGACAGGACCGTGTCCCTTGTCTGTGGACCCAGCCCATGTTCTGCTGCTGGACGTTTCAGGGTCACACATGGGACCTTGCCATACTGCGCACGTCTTCACACATGTGTCCGGTGTTCCCTTTGTCTAAATGACAAGAGGTGACACTTTTGGTATTTGTTTTAAGGTTTCTTAGCATATTGGTAAATTATCCCCTGGAAGGTTGTGTACTTTGATGCTGTTATGGGCAGCGTAGTGACAGGGAGCAAGTTCACACTCCGTTTATTATGTATCGTTTGACGGTGCAGACTGGTGATTCCCTGCAGAAGTGCCCTGGCTCATCGGGCTCCCCTCCATCTGTCGGGGCGAACCCCATGGACGCAGGGGCTGCCAGGACAAGATCGCTGCCCCAGAGCACGGGAGTGTTTTCACTGACATACCCGAGGGCTCTCGAGTGCTAGCAGGAGACCAGGCAGGCCGCTGGACAATCCAGGACTAGCTCCAGAAGGACGCACGGATGAACCCAAGCCCAGACACACAGACCCAGGAGCTGAGTGCCAGGATGCCTGTCCAGCCCTCTCCATACCCGCACGCCATCGTCTCTGCTGCAGGAGGCACTGGGCAGAGTGCCAGCGAGAGAACAAAAGCCAGATGCCTGGGTGGGCAGCCACACAGCCGGGGCGGAGACTCCTGTCCCCACAGAAACACCTGGAGACACCCCACGGCCTTGCACTTCCGTCTAATGTCTGGGCCATGCACAGGGCTTTCCTCGGGTGACATGACCCCATCCTGCGGGTTAGATGAAAGGGTCAGCAGTCTGCCCATAATTCCACTCGTCGGGACAGGAGCGCCAACCCTACATCGTGGCCCCTTAGCCCCCCTCCCCCGGCCATGCACCCCAGGGTCCGAATCACCTGCCATCCAGTCACCCGCCACAGGTCCAACTCCCTGGACAGGAACACAGGCAAGCAGGGAAAGGAGGGCTCCTGCCATCCGGTCGCCAGCCCTCGGAGGGCTCAGCCCTCTCCCGGGCAGGACCCGTAGCTGGCCCTGAGCAGGGACCCCTCAGCCAGGCTGCCCGGCACCCCTGGCACCTGCCAGTCGCTTCTCCCAGAATGGGCAGGGGAGCATTCCCCCGTGCAGAGGAGGTGATCTCTGTCCCACCGGGAGGAGCAATCCAGACTAGCAGCGCATCCTGGTCTGGCGAGCAGGCGAGCTGTTCTGAGCTGGCCTCTGGAGAGCCCGATTCGGGAGGCCGGCCTTGACCGTGGCACGCCTTCGGAGCAAGGCCTCAGTGGTCCCCAACTGCAAGGAGAGAGGAGTGCCTGCCAACCACCGTCGGTTCCTCCTGGCATCGTTTTCAGGACGATCTCCCGCATGTTGTTACGTTTCACGAGCACAATCGCTAACCGCGTGTGGTTAAACGTCTGCTGTTGTAAGTACAACAAACCATTAGTCATGGCTCAGGGCTCCGCCTCAGCGGACTCCGTGGCTTCGTCCTGCTTTCTGCCCTTATCCACTGTCCTTCCATCCCGGCCGATGGCACTTCTCCGGGGTTAGCCTCCAGCTAGTGCTTGCTGAGCTCCCAGGCCCCCCAGGAAAGAGGATGAACACGGGAGCTCAGGAGCTGCCAAGGGAGACGAGGCCGGGAACGCACGGAGTCGAGACAAAAACCCTGGAAGCAGAGAAGATGCAGGGGTGAGGGGGACCTTCGGGACTGTGGGGTCAGAGCCTCCCCAGGCCCAGTTCTCTGATCCGAGGCCACTGCCCACCGCCCCAGGCTCCTCTCCATCCTGCGTCTACACGGCAGGCCTCCAGGATAGCGGAGCCCCAGGCTGAGGCTATTCTGCCCCTTCAGCCCTTGGTCTCTCTCCTGCCCTCAGAGGCTCAGGAGGGGACTTGTCTAACTAACCCCACTAACCCTCACCCTGACAGAGAGGGGTTTTTACCGTCATGACCCCAGGGCAGCCAGGAATGGGGAAACAGGGTTTGGCTTACAGGAACAGGACTCGGGGTGCGTGGGTGGGGCAGTTAGGGTGGCCGTCTTCCGATCAAGGGGTCCAGATGCCATGCGGGGCGTCAGGCCAGGCCTCCCCGATGGCCCCGCTCACATCCCCATCTCGGCTCCAGATGCAGGCAGAGGTGACGATGGCCCACCTCACACTCCCTGAGGGAACCTGCAGGAAATCCTCCCCCACGGTCAGGCCAGACTTCCTCACCACCCAGCACAGGGGCCACAGGCCAGAGAGACCCTTCCAGGCACCCCCTCACCGTGGACGCAGGCCTCCGTTTGGCAGGACCACGCCCTGGGGCTCCGCGGCAGGGAGTTGGGGAACTCACAGGGAGATTCACGGGGGAGCGGCCCGTGTCACAGCCGGTTCATCTCCCCAGGAAACATAGCCCCGGCCGCCATGTCCATGTGCCACTAAGAGCAAGATCGGAACGGGCCTCACACTTGCCTATTTCCACACAGAGAAAGGGGGCGGGGCCTGCAATGGAAGAGGCGGGGCCCTGGCTCAGAAAGGAGCTCGCTAGCTTGGGAAGGGAGAACAAGGGAAAGGTCGGGAAGGTCACGGGCTGTGGGATGTGCCCAGGTGGCGTGATGACCAGCTCCTCGAGCCGGAGCTCAGTCCCGCAAGCGAGCTGGGTTGTGCGTCTGCAAGTCCCTCAAAGTCAGGCCAGTTGCTTCTTCGGAATTTCATGCAGGACGTGTAGCACAGCCCCCAACCTCTGTCGTCCTGACTGGTGCAAAACCGCGGCGGGACTGCAGACACACGGTGCAAGGGAGCTGAGGGGCACCACGAGCCGATGCCCCCGGGCCCCACCCAGCACCCCCAGGCCACCCTGCTCATTTTGCAACCAGGGGTGTGCAGGCCTGTGATGAGGGAGATGGGGGAGCAGGACGGGTCCCTGGGGGATTGGAGACGTGGCTCAGGGCCTCCCACGCCAGGCAGTGGCGAGGACAGGTAAGAAGCATCACAGGAAATCCTCGCTGGCAGCGCAGACCTGCTGTCAGCCGCTCTCCCTTAGCAGCACGGCTCCGTGATCATGATGGGCCAGACCCCGACCTCACAGAACTTCTCTTTCGGTGAAGGACACAAGGAATGAGGAAGCGAATCCATTCAGGTGGTCAAAGTGCTATTAGAAAAGGTCATCGCCTGAGGGGAGCCATGAGGGCAGGCAGGTAAGCTTCCTAAGGAGAGGCTTTCTAGACGAGACCCGAAGAGCAGGAAGGGACCAGCCACCTGGAGACGCTAGGCTCAGACCTTCCCAGCACCGCCCACAGCCCAGCCCGGCCCTGGAGCGGACGGTGCGGCTGGTCCCCGCCACTGAGGGATGTCGATGCACCCAGGTCCTACAAGGTGGACCAGGTGCCAGAGATCAGATCCTGCAGAAGCTGATGGGGGTCCAGCTTGGTGCACACAGGTGCATGGAGGGGGCACCTCCTGCAGAGGCCGGGGGGGGCTCAGGGGAAAGAGGGCCGGGGGCAGCTGGACCAGGAATGACCCGCAAAGGTGGCAGGCAGAGTGTTCCCTGGATGTCTTTACACACAAGCTGTGCAGGGGCAACACTGCAGGAGAGAAAACCAGGCGAGTACACGGGGAACTCGATGGTGAATTCCGAGTTACCCAGTTTGGGAAGTTCTTCCTGGCATCGGCCAGAGCCCTCCAGCCAGACACCCATGCCACCCCGTGTCCCCACTGCACGAGAGGGCTTATCCCACAGTTCGGCAAGGGGCGGCACCCCCCACGGCACCGGGGTTTGTGCAGGACGTGAAGGTGAGAGGCGGTGGGAGTGGCTCTGCGAGCCAGCATCTCGGGCACCTCACCCGGACGGCACAGTGACGGAGCAAGTCTCCGCGGGCCTGGGAAAGCTGCAGCCGCCTTGCATCAGCCAGGACGGGGGTCTGGTCACCGGCACGGGGACGGTGCGCACGTCGTGGTCTGCGCCCAACGGGAGCAAAGAGGACCGGGCTTTTGCCTTGACCCCTCGCGGCCACGGCGGCTCTGACAGTGGCGGGCGCTCCGTGAAATGCCAGGGCCCCGCGGCGGGTCCAGGCTGCTCGCTCTCAGATGCTCACCCCTCCAAAATGCAGAGAACTGACATATGTTTTTCGAGTGCGGCCTCAGTCCACGTCTGCATGATGGATCAGAACGAATGCTTTGCTTTAATTACTTCCTTACACACAGTATTTTACTATAAAAACGCCATTCCTCTGCCAGAGAAATGCATCTCTTTCCTTTGCTGTGTCTTCAGAGATCACTGAGTGTTTATAATTAGGTTGTGAAACCATGCGATCCTTCAGCTGGTGTTTGCTGTTTTAAAAACAGACTCTTTGCATTTTGAAGTAAGAAACATTACAATATACACGGTGATGCTCAGTATTCTTCAGCTGAAATCTGGACGTGCGATGGGGAGGGGAGAGGCTTCATTTTTAAAAAAGTGCCGTCTCATTCCAAACAGCAGCCGAGGTGCGCGGTGGCACGACTCGTTATGATTCAATAAAAAGAGCCTCGTTTACATTGCGGATGGTTATGAAACGGAGACTCTACAGACAACCACACTCTGCAAATGCATAGAATAAATGATCTCTTAATGTAATAAAGCCGCTTGTCTTCTCTGTTTGCAGTTCATATTAAAACTTCACTTGAGATGCGATTTCCAGGCAGGTCTCCGGAAACGTTCCCTCGGGACAGTGAAATTCAATGACACTGGATCGTCGAAAGAAATAATGGAAAAGGGACACATTATATGTCACCAGGAAAGTCCCGAAATTTTGAATTCAAGAATGAATTATTCATTAAAAGTTTTTTAAAAACTCCTGATGTTGCAAAACCAAGTTTTTTGAAAACTTTCGGAGTCATGTTTTTAGACACTAAAGTGCATCCCTTCCTAGAATGGACAGTGGCGGTTCAGTGGCGCGGCTGGGGCAACGGAAGCAAACCCCACGGGAGAGTCAGCCACCGGCCCCTCTGTCGGAAAGGCTGCCTCCCTTGCCTCGGGGATCCGGAGGTGGGGAAGGCCCTTCCCAGGACCCAGAGACGCACAGGCGGACCAGCAGAGGCACTGGAAGGGATGTGGGGCCAGATTCAGTCCACCAGCCCAAACTCCCACGGTGGCCGGTGGAGAGTCCACACACGGGGAGACCTGCCCATCCTCACAAGACGCTCTTCCTCCGGGAGCCCAGCCACAGGCAGCGGTCCTACTGTCCCTCCCGCCCCGGTGCCCAACCCCACACCCCACACCTTCACGCCAGTTACAAGCAACACAGGTGTGAACTGCACGGGTCCGCTTGCTCGAGAAGGTTTTCCAATAAATACAATGAAGTACTGTAAATGCATTTCCCCTGCCTTACAATTTCTCAATAGCATTTTCTTTGGCTTCCTTCATTGTAAGAATACACATGTATATAATACCTGGAACACACCTGCTTAAGTCATCAGTAGGCTTCTGGTCAACAGTAGGCTCTCAGTAGGTAAGTTCCAGGGAGTCGAGAGCTACACCCGGATTTTCAGCTGTGCGGGGTGGGAGGGGCTGTTCAAGGGCCCGCTGTGTGCGTGCTAGTGGCTGGGTCCGTATTCATGGTGTTCACAGCACAAGGGATCCAGTGGTATTGTCAAAAAAAATCAGAAAGTACACGTAATAAATGACCCAGGACCCTACCCTCCGAGACGAGCAGGCGGTGGGCTGCTGTGGACCTCTCCGAGTGCCCCCCTTCCACGCAGACCAGCAGACGTGTCCCCGCCGAGGCTTGTGCCGAACTTTCTTTCGGTCCCTATGTCCCTTTTCTCCATTTTGTGGGGATCCCCTCGTAACTTTGAACATGAATCCCACCCCATTTTCTGGGCTCTCTCAGGACCCAGAGGGAGCGCCTGGCGCCCCGAGGGGCCTCCGCCTCTGCGCAGGCATTGTCTTACTTCTAATTAAGGGATTTTATGTTAATATATTAATCCTTTGCAGAACAAGCTTGAAGAATTTCTCACTGCAACTTGGAGTTTCAGAGAAAGCGTGTCCTTTTTATTTTGTCCGTTCTGGATCTGCTCTTTGTCTGCTTGGCAGGGGAATGGATGACTAATAATAAAGTAAAGGGTAATAAATAAAGATAATAAATAATAAGGCGAAGGCAAAGATGAAGCCACTCTGTCAGCTCTAAGCACAGCTCAGGCCTGGGCATCAGGTGATGCTCCCCCGTCCCTCCCCACCAGGCCTCTCTCCCAGCTGCTGTCCAGGTGCCCGGTGTCCGGGTGCCTGCTCTCCGGGTTCCCGGTGGGGCACGGTGTGAAGGGCACATCCTTCCCGGGGAGGGAGGACTCATTCTCATGCTGGGCCGCCGCTTGTTGGGACATGTGATCCTGTCTATCTGTGTATTCAGACCCAGGGCAACCCTGGCCTCCCTCTGGCTCCCACTGAATCTGAACACCTGACGAAGGGGCTGCAACACCACTGCTCCAGCTCGGACTGTCTGCAGCCTGCACTTAGAGCCACCTGGCCCTGCCCTGGGGACATCGACACACTCAGCTATTTTCTGCACAGCCCGGGACCACAGGGCACGTGGCAGAGTCCAGCCCCAAGTCTCCTTTCCTCACCGTGGAGTTCCCATAGTCACGTGGTCAAGTCTGCACCCACATGGGTTTGGGGCAGCCTCTGAGCCAGCTCCTCACTGAGCCCCATGTAGACGGTGGTGGTCCAAGCAGCTTCTGCTCTTCCTGCCACTCCTTCAGGGAGGAGCTGCTGGGAGACATCCTTCAGGGAGGAGAAGCTGGGAGACATCCTTCAGGGAGGAGAAGCTGGGAGACATCCTTCAGGGAGGAGAAGCTGGGAGACATCCCTCAGGGAGGAGAAGCTGAGAGACATCCCTCAGGGAGGAGCAGTTGGGAGACATCCCTCAGGGAGGAGCAGCTGGGAGACATCCCTCAGGGAGGAGCAGCTGGGAGACATCCCTCAGGGAGGAGAAGCTGGGAGACATCCCTCACGGAGGAGAAGCTGGGAGACATCCCTCAGAGAGGAGAAGCTGGGAGACATTCGTCAGAGAGGAGCAGCTGGGAGACATCCCTCAGGGAGGAGCAGCTGGGAGACATCCCTCAGGGAGGAGCAGCTGGGAGACATCCCTCAGAGAGGAAAAGCTGGGAGACATCCTTCAGAGAGGAGATGCATGCCTTCCTTCCATCCTCCCAGAGCTGAATTGGTCTCTGGGATGACCCCCTTCTTCCTCACCTCAAGGCCTGGTTGCCAGGGGTGGAAGCAGGGCTCCATCTCTCTCTGCACAGGAGGGCACTGTCACCTGGCCCCTCCGAAGTTAGACAACAGAGGGCCATGGAAGCTTGGGAGCTGGTAAGACCTCTTCCTGGCTAGCTCCCAAAGCCACTGCTTCTTGCAACACCCTAGCCTACGCTCATTTTCTCTTTTCCCGCTATTTCTGTGTCAGACCCTAATCTCCCTCCATAAAGATGAGTACTTGAGGCCAACAGAACAAATCACATACTTGGAAATACAAAAGAAAAAAATCATATGAAAATTTGAAAAAGCAAACTTCTGTGTATTTACCAGTCACCAAATACTTACATAGTGTTCTCTGTGTTCCCATCACAGTTCTGAGCACTTTGCAAATATTAACAGTTAATCCTCGTAACAGCCTTATTACGAGGTACTATTATTGCCCCGTTTTGTAGATGAAAAGCCAGAGGCACAAGGAGGTTATGTAAATATGTACATCCAGAGCCCCCAGAGCACCACAGACAGATGGAAAAGCTGCCAGGAGCAGGGTCCTGAATCGAGCTCAGGCAGCCTGGCTCCCCAGTGTGCGTCCGTTACGGGACCTACTGCACGCTACCCGTGGTCCAGGGCACACACACCTGTGCTTGTGCATAGCATGGCATTACGGGACAGCCTGACGAAGGGAATGAACATGTAAATGTTCAAAGCTCTATGCCCAAGACAGTGCCCTGCACGTGCCACGCAGTGTCCTTGTGGCATCTGTCCGCAGTGCAGCACCCAGCACGTGCCACGCAGTGTCCCTGTGACATCTGTCCACGGTGCAGCCCCCAGCACGTGCCACGCAGTGTCCCTGTGACATCTGTCCACGGTGCAGCCCCCAGCACGTGCCACGCAGTGTCCCTGTGGCATCTGTCCACAGTGCAGCCCCCAGCACGTGCCACGCAGTGTCCCTGTGGCATCTGTCCACGGTGCAGCACCCAGCACATTCCACGCAGTGTCCCTGTGGCATCTGTCCACGGTGCAGCACCCAGCACGTGCCACGCAGTGTCCCTATGGCATCTGTCCGCGGTGTTGGGTAGTCTTGTTATATATAATCCTTCATTGTCACATCAACAATAATGTTGCTCTTGTTTCTCAAATGCTCCATTCTCAGCAAGTTACATGTCATTTCATTCCATCTTTGCTATAACCCCGCACCCCCACTTCAGAGATGAGGAAACTGGAACAGAGATGAGTCCCTTTCCCAAGACTGCCCACCCAGTGCTGACGCAGTGGGATGCACTCAGCCACCGCTCCCTCCCACGTCTGCTTCCAGACATACCTCACCCCTACTGCTGGTGGGGAAAATCACCTGTTTTTATTCTTCATATTTTGATGTATGTATATGTTTTTCTCCTTAAATAGTTAAATAATCCAAAACTTTTTTTGTTTTGCAATTTGCACTAGGGATTGAATTTACCTTTTCAAATTTCATCAACGGTCCCACTGCCATCTATGGGGTAACCTACATCAAATTTAAGTACCACCTTTGCATAGACAGCATTGTCTCCTCGGTGCTCAGAGGGTTTGCGTTCTGTTTCACTGATTTTCTGTCCTCTCGCTGACCTAGTCACACCCCATCTTAATTTTGACTCCAGGAAGCATGTCCCTATCTGCTAGAGCAAGTTCTCCTCAAGAGTGTGAAAATATCAAAAATGGTTTATTTGTTCATTTACTCATCTTGATAACCTTTAGACTCATCAAGGGATTTTGATCACGATTGCACGTTTAGATTAATTAGGAAAGAAATGGCATCTTTATAATATTGAGTTAATAATCCCTCCATCCATTCATCTTATTTTATATCTTTCAGTAACATTTTATAGATTGCTTCATATGGGATTGCATAGTGCTCTAACTTCCTTCCAGGAATTCACGTTTGGTGCTGTTATGAGGCGGCTTTATTCGTTACGCCTTCTAACTGCTCCTAATGTTTGGTGTTCACAAAAGCCCCTGGTTTGGGTGTATTTCTCTGTTGGTCATTCTTTGCCTTTCGTGTTTATTCTCATGGCTTTTCCAACGGTCTCAGGTTTTCCAGGTGGACAGCACAGGGTGCTCTTTGCGTGGTAGGTGCATGTGTGCGTTTCTCTGGGCACGGCATCCACAACGTTAATCAAATCCTTGTTATCGAGGTGACTTTATGTGCATTCTTCTCAGAACAATTAATGTGATAAATTATATTAATAAATTTCCCAATATTAAACCATCCTTTCCTTCCTAAACGAAGCCATACTGTGTGCACCATATTAATCTTATTAAACGCTGGTTAGATATATGTGTTAGTTTCCTAGAGCTGCTCGAACCAATTACCACCAGCTACGGGGCTGAAAACAACAGAAATTTGTAATCCGGTTTCCAGCAGCTAGAAATTCAAAACCAAGGTGCTGGCAGTGTCTGCTTCCTCCAGAGACTCGGAGAAGTCTTCCTCAAGACCTCCTGCCTCGCCCAGCTTCTGGTGCCCGAGGCACTTCCTGGTTTGTGACCTACCGCACCTGCAACCTCCATCCCCGTCTTCAGAGGACACTGTGCGTGTGCACGGGTGTGCGGTCTCCCTCTTCTAAGGACACCAGTCATATTGGATGAAGGGCCCACCTTCTCCTAGTATGACCTCACCTTAACCAATTAGACCTATGATGATTCTATTTCCAAATAAGGTCACACTGTAAGGTACTGAAGGTTAGGACTCCAGCTTCATGTTTGAGGAGAACACAAGTCAACCCAACAACGTGTTACTATTTTACTTAGAATTTTTGCATTAAACATGCATAAGCAGTATTGAACAACAGTAGGCTCTTAGGGGGGCCGTGAGTCAGGTTTGGGTGCAGTGTTATGTTGACTTTATAAAATTAACTAGAGAACAAATTTTCTTTTTGCCCTGAAATAATAAAATAGCATGGTAACTATTTGCCTTTGAGTTTTGAAAGATCTTGTCCTATAAACTATCTGGCTTTTTGGAAGGGCTGGATAGTTAATGACTTCTTATTAATAATATTATGGAGAATATAATGAATTTTCATGTGCATATCACACAACCTCTACAGCCATCTGATATACCCATTACATTTATTCCCCATGCCCAACGAGTTAGCATGTGTCCACTTGTGTGTGCACAGAAGCTCATGCTGGGATATTTTAAGGCACATTGCAGACATCATGTCATCTCACCCCAGTATCAATACAGGGAAATAGATGGAACTCTCAAACCAGCAAGTTAATAAGTTTAAAAAAGTACATGCAAGATCTAGGGAAATCATAAGGGCACTGAATTATCCCAGGGTTAGCACCAAAGGAGAGACATCCTTGCCACAAAGTACCGCTAAGAGAAGAGAGTTTGAAAGGCCACTTGGCAGGATCAGAAGGTCTAATAGAGGGAAGTAGCCAAACCAAAACATCTAGGAGACCAATCCAGGAGACCACTATTCAGGCTCACTCCCATCCTGTCTTTGAATCTTCTACAAATGCCTTCCATTGGCCAAACCCAAAGGGACCCCAGAGTGCATGGGAGCCCAGAGTGCATGATCAAAGGCTCCATCTCTCCCTCTCTCTGTACTCATTGCCCTGTCTAATGTCCCATGGGATGCCCCATCCCAGGCATGGTTGTTCCCTGGCTTCTTGGTGGTGACATCTGACTCCCATGTTTCCCTTAGAAGTGATCTCAGACTAGAGGCTTGAGTAGATTAAAGACATATATAAATATAAATTTTATATATATATACTGAAAATACATTGCATCGTACATATCTATATTTAGATAGATAGATGATAGATAAAGATATATACATACATAGAGATAGTATCTAGGGAGAAGGAGAGAAAATACTTTAAAGGTCATGCTATGAATGTATTTACAAAATTAAACTTTTGACTTTTTACCCTTTTTTAAAAAAGTAGTATTTTCCAGCTTGATTACCTTAAAGGGCATAGAAACAATGGAAACTAGTGCAGTGAGCACCTAAATTAAGGTCCCTAAATATCATTTAACACTAAAGAGAACCAGAGGCATTTGGAGAAATGGTTGACTCCAAGTTTAGGACAGGAAATGAGCCTGGAACATCCAATTCTGCCAGAAACTGAGGAAGCTAAAACCTCTGAAGCAGAGGTTTTAAGGGAGTACAGGAACCATTTGAAAGATAGCCAAGGATGGGACAACGGTGTTGACTCCAACAAAAAAAGGGAGGAGGAAGAGAAACAAAACTCATCAGACAGCATTGTCAGTTGCCAGTGTGCCAAACGTGACTCTGAAACTGGCCACAGGGAGGGAAATGATGCATTTATCTTGCCTTTCTGACTTAAACTGTGTTTTGAAGGCACTGATAGTGGATAAGGGGAAGCTCTCCTGTTCAGAAGAACCCAATTTATCAGTGAGGAACACACAACAGGATTAGAAAATTCCTACTTTGCAGCCCCCAGGGAAATGCTGTTTCATCACTGCAGGGTGAGACCATTAAAGGCAGCACTGAGGAAGATTATGACAAAGAATGGATCAGACTCTTAGGGCCTGAACTGCTGGTCGACCTTCATGTTAACGCAGGTGAGACAACCAGAGGATTTTGCAAAGATAAAGGTGGTGACAGCATAGTGTTTTAATCTTTCCAGATTTTCACATAAGAACAGGCACACCAACTAGATGACAAAGCAACACCCCTGAAAAATGCCTGCAGAAAACAAGGCATCCTCCAGAACACCAAACCCCAAACGGACGGTGCCAAAACACCAAGGGTAACAGGGTGGGCAGAACGTGGGCACCTGTGCAGGAGGAAGCAGAGGAAGTGATGTCTGACACGGCCAAGAACAGACATCCCAAACTGCTGGCAAACCCGCTGGGAGCATGCCAGCCAGAGGGCCATGGCCACTCTCCGACAGCGGGAGCTCTGGGAACGAGGACGAGGGAGAAGATCCGGCTAAGACAGGGCAGGAAATGAGCCAGGAAGAAAGTTACCCTCCAAACAGAGATAAGGCACAGAATAAGATCTGTCTGGACAATCGGAGCATACCAGAAACTCAGGCTCAAGTCATAGATTGAAACTGCCATGTGCTGTTTCAAAACGAGGCTTGAGGATGATATAAAATATGAAAGAGAAGCAAAAATCACAACTCAAAAAAATTCAGACATGAGCGGTAGGATTGAGAAAGCAATCAGACATTCACAAATCATTTCAGAAACAAGCACTAAGCTGGAAGGAACGTGAACAGAATGAATACCAGAGATAACGCCTTCAGAAAAACAATACGGGAAGGAGGGGTGTTTTTAATTCAAAAAGGAATGAACTAAAGAAGAAATGGGATTAAGAAAAAGTACTGAGAAATATCAAAGGCAGCCAAAGAAGACCCCACATACGTGTGAGTTCCCAAGGAGGAAGGTCAAAGGAGAAAACAAAATAAAACCCAAAAACTAGATGTCAAGACAACTTTCTCTATTCAAAGATATATTTAAAACCACCATATTGAAAGAGTGCACTATATACCTGAGAACATAGCCCAGAATAATGCTGAAACATGCTGTATCAAATTCCTGAGGGAAAAAAATCGCTAAAAAAAAATAAATAAAACCAGTCATCTGTTGAGGCAACAGATGACTGGATTAAGAAGCTGTGGTCCATATATACAATGGAATATTACTCAGCTATCAGAAAGAATGAGTTCTCACCATTTGCTGCAGCATGGACGGCACTGGAGGAGATAATGCTAAGTGAAATAAGTCAAGCAGAGAAAGACAACTATCATATGATTTCTCTCATCTATGGAACATAAGAACTAGGAAGATCGGTAGGGGAAGAAAGGGATAAAGAAAGGGGGGGTAATCAGAAGGGGGAATGAAACATGAGAGACTATGGACTATGAGAAACAAACTGAGGGCCTCAGAGGGGAGGGGGTTGGGGGAATGGGATAGACCGGTGATGGGTAGTAAGGAGGGCACGTATTGCATGGTGCACTGGGTGTTATACGCAACTAATGAATCATCGAGCCTTACATCGGAAACCGGGGATGTACTGTATGGTGACTAACATAATATAATAAAAAATCAATAAAAAAAAGAAACTTTAAAAAATAAATAAATAAATAAAAATATCCTTTAGGCATCTAAGGAAACACAGTAAGATATTATAAGGGAAATAAAAATATGTTATCATCAGATTTTCTCACAGCAAATCTTTATGTCAGAAATAACTAGAATATCGTATCCAATATGTTTAAGGGAAAAAATGTGAAGCAAGTATTTTATATCCAGCAAAACTGACTTTCAAAGTATAAAAGACACAGAGTGTTATCAATATCCAAGAACTCAGATATTGCTCCCATGAGCCCATCCTGAGGAATGTCCCTGGAGAATGAACTTCAAACAAAAATGAGCACAGAGATTTTAATGCAAGACTGGTTAAGCTCTTACGGAGCTCCCTATAGAGTGAAATACTGTACAGAATGGCTACATGAGTTGGCAATGTAGAGATAGTACCCCTATTTAACAATGAGGACAGAAATGGGAAGCATATGCAATCAAAAAACGATGTAAGTCTTTTTTTTGGTGCACATATTGCTTTAATGGCAATACTGGTATCGGTACATATTTGTATTGGTATTGATGTATGTATGCACGCATATAATATTGGTATGTTGAGACTCTGTGTGCAATCTGGGTAAAGTAAACGAGTAATTTTATGAAGTATTCTAATTCTATAATTCTATGTCTCCTTGAGCTCTGCTAGAATTTTTGGCGTTGAAGAAAGGAGATACAGACATAGTACAGAAGAGGTTAAACAAACACCTGTCAACTCTAAAGGGTTGGAAAGGATTGGAAGGAGTGTCTTGAATCCACGAGGTCCCCTCCAACTCTGTCCCTCAGGAGTGCACATCCCTAGTGCCATGAGGACAGGCATGAAACCTTTCCTACTGAAAGAAATAGGGCTTCTTGAGGAAGTGGCTGGTCTCAGGCGTCAAGCAGGGATAGCACATGGCCCCTGGGGCATCTTGTCACACCAGATAGCGAGGACACCATGGATGAGCTTCTGGGTGTGTCACAAGTTGGGAGCTGACTTGAAGTGGTTCCTATTAGCCCAAGATGTGACAATCTGAGTTTTGGGAGGGATGCTAATTTCGGTTGGTTGAAACCTAGTGAATGAATCTAGATTGGCAGGTTAATAAGAAGACTCAGAGGATATCATGTTCCAGGAATGACAGTGTCCTGATTCATTGCTTTGAACACTGATGAAGAGAAACAAGCATTTGTGGAATCTTTCCTCTACACACCATGCAGCTGGGGAACCAAACAGGAGTTCAGGGGATAAAGATGAGAAGACAGGCCCACAGCCAACGGTAAGTCTTCTGATCAGCAGAGCTTAAATGTGTCATACTGCGTGTCCTCCATCATCCTGGGGTAGATGTGGTCCTGACTTCGTGTCACTGGTTCTCAGAGATCAGCCAGCCCATGAAGGTGAGTCCAGGCAGAAATGCAGACCCAGCTCACCGGCACCGCCTTCTTCCCTGGGAGCAGCATGGGGAAGGAAGACGCTGACACAGATGTGGTCCCTCTGCTCTCCTCCCTTGCCCTCTCCCCTGGGCTTTCTCACCCATGTTAAGGGGCAGGAATGGGGTCTACTGCCGGGCACTGGCAAGCCCCACTCCCAGAAACACGCAGCCCCTGCTAAGTGGGGTCCAGATGCCCGGGCACCTCCGCAGGGTGTGGCATGACGGGCAGTGTGCCAGGGGGCCCAAAATGGCACATGAGGCCCTCCTGGTTCCTGCTCTCATCTTCTATTTGAAACATGTCATCTCAAACCGGAGGAGTCCGAAAATGTCTTTGCTAAAGGAAGGGCAGAGAATAAATGTTTTAGTCTTTGCAGGCTGCACCCTCTTGTTTGCAATGACTCATCTCTGCTCTTGTGGCCAGAAAGCAGCCAAGGACAATAGTAACAAATAGGTTTACCGGGTCCCAATAAAACTTTATTTACAAAACCAGACTGTGAGCTGAGTTTAGCCCCTGGGCCAGAGTTTGCTGACCCTTGTCCTAAGGAGAAGGGGCCTCCTCAGTTCTGAGTCATCCGTTCCCTCGCAGGTATTTATTACGTTCCAGGAATTGTTCTAGACTCTCGGACCACAGCTGAGCAAAGGAGACTTCAGGAGGTCTACACTCAGCAGAGAAGACAGGTGTTCCTTGTGTGTGTGTGTAGATCATACACATATTTTAATTGTTTGGATTGTGAGAAGAGCTACACCATGCCCACTCTGTCTTCTGAGAGCATGACAGTCCCAGCACGTGGCTGGACCTGTGCAGTGTTACATCGTGCTGGGTTTAAACCCCCACCAACCAGCATCACGGGCCAAGCCGAGCCACTCAAGGCCACAGCCGGCTTCCCACTGCTTCTTCAAGGACATGATTTCGAATCTATAGAGTCTTCTTGGTGGTGGGTCAGCAGGTTGCCAGCTCCACGTCTGCATGCTAAGTTCTCCGCCAGGATGCTTCCACTCCCGGCCCAGCCCGCCTGCTCCTGGACGAGCCCACGCACAACAGCTGTGGACACGCAGGACAGCATGCCACAGATGCTGCCTGACGTGAGGCAGCCGGGAAGAATGTCCCAAATGAGGGGAAAGCTGTAGACCAGCAAAGAGGGGAAACAGTGGTGTCTAAGGAAAGGGTTTTTGTGTGGTTCCAGCCTGAAGTGTGGAATGGCAGGTGGGAGGCAGGGCCAGAGACCGAGCTATGAACAAGCACCTACCAGTTTCTTAGAAAGAGTTCTCAGTATGTCCACATACGTGCAGGGGTGAAAGCTCGAGGCGGATCGCACTCACGACGGGCCTCCAGGTCAATCACCCAGACTACGGAGGACCAGAACCCCAGCACGTGTCCACAGATCTCAGGTGTTCGTGGAATGCCACTTTGGAAAGCAGCCTTATGGGTACATGCCTTCCCTTGAACTTGAGGGGATCTGTGTGTGGACAGGCCTGGTTCCAGAAGTGCTACCTGGACCCCTGGGTGGGTCGGGGAAGAAGGCCCCCAGGAGACACGACGGCCCATTCCCACACCAGTGCTGATGGCAGATCTGAACGTGCCCAGGAGCTGCCCCCCGTGCCTGATCCCACACATTTTCTGTGATATGAACCAAATGGGAGGCCTTCATTGGGAAGGGTCATCAGTGCAGGAAATGGAAGCACCACACACACATGCGAAATCAGCATTGCTCGTGGTAAACGACCCTGCACCGAATCGGGTTGTCACACAGCGTCATCGATCAGCATTTGCAATTATCTGTCGTGCACAGAAGAAAACGATTCGTATTCACCCTCGGATGATGCCTGAGCCGCCTTTTGTCTTCCCTTGGACCTCCTCCCCTGCGACCTTCAGGAGGCTGTCTCAAATAATTGGAAAATTCCACTCTGGAGGCGCGGCTCCTTCTCAGTGGGATTTCCTTCTAGTGGAAGCACAGAGAGCCGGGTGTCTGGGAAGGGATCTTTCAACGTTGTTACCACAGATCTGGAGTAAAATCCCAGCTGCAAACGCTCTCGCTCGTGTGCGGGAAAGTGAATCGCTCATTGTGGGGCTGCAGAGCAGATGAATGATGAAACCATATCAAGATCAACAGAACCTAGTGTTTGTGGTTTTTTAAACAATGGTCACCAAAAACACCATTCCTTGCTATGGGGTGGAGGGAGAGCGTTGGTGCTTTGGTCACTCGGGACTGGTGCAGTCTCTGAGGCTGGCCGGTCCCATCATGGGGCTGTCCGCGATTTGCACGTGAGCGGTGGGATGGCCGCGGGGCCGCACAGGCTTGAGTGCCACGGTAATGGTGCGAGTCCAGAAGAAAACGCCTTGAGGGTTTTATTGCCCAAAGTTCTGAACTTTTTGCTGGCTGACCATGCCTGACGCCAAACAAGCAATCCGAGCACCACAGTCAAGGGGACAAATCCCCAGGGTGGGGCCTCTGTCCGGGGGCATCATGCTGGGAAGGGCTTTGCACACTGTTGAGACCCCGTGTGCCCTGCTGGGACTGGTGAGGGACCGACACGCCACTGCTCCCCGAGGGGCTCCCGAGAGAGGGACAGGGCAGCATCCAGGCCGCAGAGCCCCAGCGCCCAGAAGCTGCACGGGAGCTGGTGTCCGTGGGGCCAATCCTGCCGGGGTGCCACCTGCCGAGGGACCTTCACAGGAGGGCCTCTGGGCTGCCCACGGGGACTTGAGACTTTAAGTCCACCCACCACTCAGTTCAACGGACTATCCCCTGGACACACGGGAGGCCAGGGACTAAGACCGTGGCCCCTTCCCGGGGCTCTGGCTTGTCTTCCTGCCGCGCACATGGACCACCTGACTTACTCAAGGGCATCGCTCCCAGAGGAAGGGCTGATCACGGTCCTGGCAGCCACTGAATGTCAAACAGGCATAAACGGACGCTGGAGAGGGGGGCTTCTTTCCAAGCTCCGTGAGCTCAGAACCAAGACCCGGTCCTGCCTGGCTCCCTCCCTGCAGGTCAGCCCAGAAGGACTAGGACACGGGGTATACAAAATCCACCAACAAATCTGCAACGTCCCTAAGGTCAGAAATACACTGGAGCTTTCTTGAAGCCTTAGGTATAGAAGGCTTTCAGATATAAATTGACTTAAATATTTAAGGTTAAATCTCTTAATTCTGAATGTAGACTGTTTTAAACACCAGGTAAAACCCTGACAACCGCAGACAATTGCTCCCAGGGCCCAGTGGGTCTGTGGTACTAGGGCAGGCGTGCTCCTGGGGAGGGACCCAGCAGGTGCGTGTGCAGGTGCCGGCTCCCCCTCTGAGCGTGGCGGGCGGGGACGCTCTCCCGGGAGCTGAGCCGCTTTCTGCTGGCAGCTCAGGCTGCTTTTCTGGGTCAGGGTGGTGCTTTGTCTGCCACGCCACAGTTGGGGCCCCGGTTGGGGCGCCCCCTCCCATTTTCTCAGGAAGGCCCGCTGCAGGGAGGCACATGATTAAGAAGGAGATTTTCTGAAGAGAAAGCAGAGGGGTCTCCCTCCACAGGTCCAGTGCCACGTGTTCACTTTGCAGAACAAGACGTGTCATCGTGGCTGCGAAGGGAGCCCGGGCCGTCAGGAGAGGCAGGTTCTGCCGCGGGAACAACCGGCCCCAGACCCAGTGGCGCCACAGACACTCATCGCCCCGCCACGGCCCGAGCCCAGTGAAGGGCCACGGAGCTCAGCACACATTTGCTCAGCGGCTGGTCTGGCCGAGGCTCCCACTCTCCCCTGACTTCCTCATGCACACAAGCGACGCCAGGGCAGAGAGCGTAGGGTGCCACGCGCTGGCCTGTGCCCGCCACCACCTGCCGAGGGCATGCAGTGTCTGTGTACGGCACGGCCCGTCCCAACCCTACGGAGAAAGGGAGCAGGCTGTGACCCCCTGTGTGTGCAGGAAAGGAGGACTGGACGTGTCCATGGGCAGCTGGACGTGGCATGTAAACACGGTAACACCTTTATTCACTGTGGCCAAAACGGGGTCCAACACATAATGAATACATTGCAGTGTATCAATCCCGTGAAACACTACAGGGTCTCACAGGTATAACGTATGGAGCAAAAGAAGCAAAGGCACAAAGGGGCTCGTTTGCATGATTATACTTACATGAAATTCAAGACTGGTGATGAGTCTGTCTAGTGGGAGTCAGGGCCCGGGCAGCTGGTGGGCTCAGACCGGAGCGGCACAGAGGAGCCCCGGAACGCTGACGACCTAAAACTAGGAGGGGCCAGCAGTGAGCGGGGAGCCAGGGGCGGCGCTGCCCAGCCGCGGCTGGAGCTGCAGCACAGAGCCTGCTCACCGCCATGCCCCCTTGGCGCTGTCCCCAGCTTGGGGACATCTGCAGCAACCACCATGTGCCAGAACCAGCCCAGTCTGCCCTGAGTCAAGATGAAGTTGGCCGCTGCAGAATGCCAGGCTTGGCGCTCGATGCCATCCCACCCCTCCCCCAGCTGGTTGGCATCCAGTGGTGCCCCCGTGAGGCCCCTGCCACACTGGACACGACCCCATGTCTGGGCGGCATGTTTAGGCTTGCAGCCAGAGGTCAAGTCCCCACAGCCCAGCCTGGTCCAGAGAGGACAGTCCACGGGCAGCGTCCAACCAGAGCCCTGCCCGGGAGCAGAGGGGACCACAGCGGAAGAGCGGCCGAGTGAAACACACAGGCAGTGTGTGAAGGAAACCGGACACCCATGGAGCAGCACGTGGGGACGAGAAGCACTGACACAGGCCTGCTAAGTAAGTGGCCTCAGCCCAACAGTGGAGTTGAATAGGAAGACCTGATAAAAGTTCAGGGGCACCTGGCCGGCTCAGTTGGTAAAGATTCTGCCTTCTGCTCAGGTCATGATCCCCAGGTCCTGGGATCCAGCCCCGCATCAGGTTCAGCAGTTCAGAGACCCCTGAGGGTCCCGCCATCCACTGGGTCTGCACCGGACATGCATCGTGCATGTGCAGCTGAGCCCCCCTCCTGGCCGCACAGCCAGGGCCGTTGGGGGAGCTGGACAGAACAGCCCCACAAGGAGAGCCACTCGGGGAGAGTGTCATTAGAGCAGGGCCAGACCTGAGTCCTTTAGGATTCGCAAGGGACGGAGAGGTGCCTGGCCACAGCTAAATTCCAGGAGCAGCTTTTGCACGAAGAAAGAAAGGTTTTATTTTCCTGAATCTCCGTTCCTATTCAGAGTCCCAAAGGGAAAAATTCGTACCAATCGAAAAAGGGATTTATCAACCAGAAAGTTCAATCTTGTTTCCTGTCAAGCCCAGTCATTTATAAAAATAGCTGGTTATTGAGTTTTCCGAGACAGAGTTGCAGCAGTTACCTGGTTTTTCGGGTCCAAAAACAGAGAAACTGGCCAGGACCCCAGGGAGTGAGGTGCGGGCGTGCTTGCTGACGGAGACCAAGGGGCAGAGGCCTGTGGCCAGCCGTGAGCTGTGCAGGATTCGAGGCAGCTGAAGAAAGGGCTGCAGGATGGGGACAGATGGCGGAGAGCAGCTGGCCGGGGGCCGGGCGCCCACGACACCTGGGCAGGCAGCGAGCTCAGCGTCGTCGTCATTCCTCCTCCTGGCAGACTCTGATCCACGCACACGCCCAGCCAGATACCGCAGGGCGAACCCTGCAGGGACACCCCTGCCTTCGAGGGGCACGTGCCTGGCGGGGGGTGGGGTGGGGCTGGGCTCAGAGAGCCTCCTGTGGGCCTGAGTCACCAGTCCCCTCGATGACCCAGAGGAAGAAGATGTGACAACACTGCTTCGTGCAGAGTCACTGGCCAACACAGAGCCAGGGCCCACCTGGACTTCGCTCAGGAGGGAGACGTGTCCGTTTGCCCCAGACCCTGGACTGTTCTCTGAGGGGCTGGGGGCTTGATTCTGAGGAAGCAGCCCCCTGATAGTGCTCTGGGCACTTTCTGGCCTGGCTCGCCTCCTGCCCTCCATCTGAGAGGACGCCGTGAGCAGGTCCCAGTCATGCTCTGTCCCACCCACCGCAGGCTGGCTGTGCAGGTCCAGGGCCTGGAACTCGTGCCTGGCTGCTCAGACTGGGGCAGCTGTGGCTCTGCCCTGGGGCTCCCGATGCCCACGCCCGTGTGGGAGGGTCCCCACTCCACGCTCAGATGTGGGGTGCAAGGTGCAAGAGTAAGCACTGGCCGAGCAGGATGTCTGTGCGTTCCTTCTTCTTGCACTTGACATGCAGCGGCCCAAGGCACTGCCAACTCTTGGTCTCCGTGGCTGGGGACCTCATTCTTCTGGGGCCTAGGGAGACAGCCCCCAGGATGTAGGGGATGCGTAGAGAAAGGGAGGGTCTCCCTTCCACTCTGATGAGAGAGAAGCAGCCGGGCTCCCAGCTCCCCTCAGTGGGGGGCAGCAGAGCCTATGTGGGGAATCCGTGGCTTCCGTCCTCACCCTCTGTCCACGCGTTTCTGGAGCGGCTGCACGCGGTGGCCCTTGGCAAATCCCACCCACCACGGACAAGGCGAGGGTCACCTCACCTCCCACGCGGGGGCTGCATCTCTAGAAGGTCCTAGATGCTTCTCAGAACACCAAGAAGAAAAGCACAGAAAAGTGACCCAAACATCTGGTCCTAAGAACACCCTGCAGTTCGTTGTCTGCCGGACACGACGTGCGCAGCCCCTGGGCAAGTGGCTTTCTGTAAGCCGCCCCATCCGGACCACAGGGGTCGCAGACAGCTGGCCAAACTGTTTAACCTGATCGCGTCTGCGGACACTTCAGCATTCGGTCGAGGTCTGAACCGGTATTACTGAGACTGGGTGCTCGCAGCCAAAGTCTACGCGGAAGGCGTCTGGCGTGCTTGCTGTCTAGCTGCTAACTTTGCCGCCACTCTCAGAAATAGCATCTTGTCAATGTGATATGCAAATAAGACCCAAATGTAATTTCTTATGTAAATATGGCACAAGTCCAAAATATGAACTGTGGAAACAGAGCTTCTCTTCGTATAAATTCCATATGGCCGTTTATGTCACTCATGAAATTCTAAATCCCATGAACGAGGAGCTCGCCGATGCACAACGGCCGACTACGGAGTAGGTCCACGTTCAGCGCGAGACCCCCGCTCTGAGGCCTACACACACGACCCGCGTGGTGGGTTAATTACCGGTGTGATTGAAGCTGGTTGCTGCAAAGCTGAGCGCACCGCGCTCTGAGCGCGTTGAGAACGGGCCTCCGAGTTGCCGTTTCATAGTTGCTTAAACGAGATACAGTCAAATCTCATTATAAAGGACCTCTCTGCGTCGCGAGCTCTCACCAAATGTCTGATTGATTCAATTCCGCATGAACACCATAAGTTCTCTCCTCCCAGCCGGGTCACACCAGCAAGGAGCTCCAGTCTTCATCCTCCGGAAGCGAACAGTTGGACACGGCCTCGGGTGGGCCAGGGCCCATCTGGTCCCCGTCGCAGGCCGCGGCCCCCACCCACTGATCCTTTTCTGGGTGCGGGTACAGACCTGGCAGATGGCGCCTCCTCTGCGAGCAAAGTCATGAGAACTGGGGCCTTGATCCAGAAAGACGGGAGTCTCCCTTCCTGGGGGCGGAGAGCCACATTTGACACAGCCTCACTGTCCTGAAGGGGACGCTGCTAGCTGGCGGCGTGTGAGCCAGGCCAGGGACTCCGTGCCCTCGGAGGCACCCGCGCATGTGGCGATGCCAGTGGAGGGCGTGCCCCGCAGACGCTGAGCTCGTCTGCTGTGGGGTGAGATGCCACCCCACCCGGACGCGTCCTGCCCCAGCAGCCACCGCACCCCAGCCGTGCCTCCTGCAAAGAGTGTCTGCATTTGGCCCCAAGGAAGGCCGGCCAGTCTGAGCCTGGGCTCAGGGTGCGGACAACACGGCCCTGAGCTGCTGATGAGGAGAAGGGATGCATTTCACTCCCTGCACTCAGAGCCCCTGATGAGGCCCCTGCCCCGTCAGCTGGGCCAGCAGCTGTCACAGAGGGGGGCTCCCGGCTCCTGCCTACGTGACAGGTCCCCCAGGCCCTGTGCAGTCTCACACCTCCTAGCCCTGCTCCCCACCGGAGGGACTGTCCTGGCTTCATCCCCTCCCTCTCCCAGATCCCAGAGGCCTTCTCTCCATCAGGAGCTGGAGGCTGCGAGCTAGCTCGGGCCACCGCCTTGGGTCTGGGCTTCCCTCACATTCATTCTTTAGGCAGAGAGACCTTATCACCCCATCGGATGTTTCTGGATTTCCCTTTTGATTCCTTCTTTGACCCAATTCAAATAAGTGTTCAGAACTGTGCTGTTTAATTTCCACATATTTGTGAATTTTCCTGTGTTCTCTTGTAACCAGTTTCTAGTGTCACGCCACTGCGGTCGGGGAAGATACTTGGTGTGATCTCAGTCTTCTTGCAGTTGCTAAGGCCTGTTCGGTGGCCTAACATACGCTCTCTCCCGGAGAGCACTGAGTGGGCTTGAGAAGAATGTGTATCTGCCGCTGTTGGACGGAATGTTCCGTGTATGTCTGTTGGGTCCATCGGTCTAAGATACGGTCCAATGTTTCCTTATTGATGTTCTGTCTGAGCGATCTATCCATTACTGAGAGTGGGGCATGGAGTCCTGCTCTTCCTGTCTTGCTGTTTCTCCCTGCAGATCTCCTAGAATTCGCTTTATGTATTTAGGTTCTCCAATGTTGGGCGCATAGGTATTTATAATTGTTATATCCTCCTGATGAACGGACTCCTTTATTATTACGTAATGACCTTCTTTGTCTCTCGTTAAAGTTTTGACTGAAAGTCTATTTTGTCCGTTGTAAGTATAGTTACCACGACTCTCCTTTGGTTTCCATTTTAATGGAATATCTCTTTCCACCCCTTCACTTTGAGCCCATGTGTGTCCTTTGAGCTGAAAGGGTTTTCTTACAGCGTATATTTCAAGCTTGTTTTTCATCTATTCAGCCACTCCATGCCAGAAGATGGGAGAATTTAATTCATTCCCATTTAAAGTAATTATTGATGGACAAGGGTATTGAAGGATAATTACTGCTGCTGTCTTATTAACTGTTTCTGGTCGTTTTGTACTGGCCTTACCCCTCTCTCTATTGCTGTCTTTTTTGTGAATTGAATATTTTCTATAGTGCGTGGCTTTGATTCCCTTCTCTTAATCCTTCATATATCTATTGTAGGTTTTGGCTTTGTGGTTTCCATGAAAATAGGCTCATTTTGAAATATTGTGTTATACTAATATGTATGTGTGTTGAGAGAGAGAGAGACAGAAAGAGAGAGAGAGAGAATCTTTTCATGTCCTATTTCCATCTGCATATCATCTTTGTGAAGCGAATGGTCAATTTTTTTGCCCTTTTTAAATTGAGTTGTTTTCTTATTATTTCACTTTGAGTTTTATATATTCTGTGTACAAATCCTTTTACAGATATGTGATTTTGAAAATACTCTCTCCAGTCTGTAGCTTGTCTTTTCATTTTCTTTTTTTGTAAATACTTTTTTATTACATTATGTTAGTCACCATAGAGTACATCCCCAGTTTTTGATGTAAAGTTCCATGATTCATTAGTTGCGTATAACACCCAGTGCACCATGCAATACGTGCCCTCCTTACTACCCATCACCAGCCTATCCCATTCCCCCACCCCCCCTCCCCTCTGAAGCCCTCAGTTTGTCTTTTCATTTTCTTAACAGTGCATCCCAAACAGCAGGGTTATTAAGTATGATATGGTGCGATTTATCTTTTTTTCTTTTATGGGTTGTCTATTTGCTGTCAAATCTTAGAAATTTTGGCATAACCTAACATTATAAAAGTTCCCTTCTATGTTTTCTTCTAGAAGTTTTATAGTTTTAGGCTTTACAATTAGATCTATGATCCATTTGGAGTTAATTTTTGTGTATGATGTGAGATGTGGATGGACAGCCAACTATTCCAACACCATTTGTAGAAAGGTCCCCCTCCCTCACTGAATCGCCTCCCACATCTGTCAATGAACCATGCACCTGGGTCTGGATCTGTGTTTTTCAGTTCGGGAGTTTTTGCTTGGTCCATTTTTATAATGTCTCTTTGTTGATATTCTCATTTTGTTCATATATTGTTTTCCTGATTTGTGTTTTCCTTTAACTCTTGGACCCTACCTGAGGGAGATATTCCAAACCTTTATCTAATAGCAAATCTGAAGCATATGTTTCCTTGTGTCAGTTCTGGAGACACATTTTATTCCTTCGAATGGACCATGGTTCCCTGTTTTCTCTTATGCCTTGTAATCTTTTGTTGAAAACTGACCATTTGAAAAACCATCCACCTGTCCCAGTCCTTGTTGTCTGACTGTGTGTGGGAAGACCTGTCGTAATGATTCCAGAAGGCTGCAGGCTTCTCAGGCCTTTTCTGGGTGTATGGCCCCCAAGCCGATGCATCTGCTTTTTTCCCAATTCTGCTGCCAACATGGCTGCTTCTAAGTGTCTTAACTTCCCCCAGGGTCTCTCCCTGCTTCTTCGCAGAGCCTCATACGTTCTGTTGAATTCCTCGGCCTATCACCTCTCAGCCCCCGGCCTCTGCAAGTCCACAGCCTTGCAGCTCTCTGGGCCTCGGTGCCACCACTGTCTTCAGTGTCTTCCGGCCTGAGACGCAAACCGGCCGCCATTCCCTCCTCAGCTCCAAGTCAGAAAACACAGAAACAAGCCTGGAGGCGGCCCAACCCGCTTCCTCTCCTTTTCCCTGTCCTACATGGGGACCTGGAGTCCCACGGCTTCCCCCTATTATACCGCGCCGCACAGGGGAGGTGGTGGGGCAAGAGCAAGAGAAGGCACAAAACGTCCTGCCATTTTGGATGTGGCCTTTTCCCGACTCGATGATCACTCGGTGTTGCCTACATTTGACTGGTTTCCAGAGCTGCGGCCACGCTGTTTTCGTCCCTCTGCCGCTGTTCACTTGACGTTCCTGGGGTGAACGTGAGATGGGAGCTTCCAGCCCCCGCTATCCTGTCGGGAACACGGAATCCATGTTGACCACCGAACACACCGCCGTTGCACTGCAGAGCATGGCGAATTTCCAAACTTACATCCGTAGCAAGTGACAACGGGGACAATGAGAACAAAAATGGAAACTGTCCAATCAGTAGGTCGTGCGCGTGGTGGCCTCCCTGCCCTGACGGCTGGACCACGAGCTCCGTGTGGGCGCAGGGCCCAGGCGGCGTGGGGACAGCTGCACACCGAGAGAGTTCACACTCCTGCAAGGGTGAGTCTATGGCCCACTCTCTGAGTTTCCAGCTCCGTCAAGATCGAATGTCTACTAAACTGACAACCAGCACATCTTAATAGGATCGTAATAGCAGGTAATTGCATGTTTGTAAGTATATTTATATAAAGGCATCATCAGCAGTGTGTCTGTCAAAATCATGACTTTGAAAAACAAAGTTTATACCCTGAAAACTGCTTTTACAATCACATTATCAAATTGAATCCTTCTTTTATTTCCTATAGGCCTTTCTCGTGCTGAACTTAAGGAATCACAGTTGTTTTAATAAATTTATTTTGAACCCCCTGCATTTCATTGTATGAAAATAGGTTTCTAGCTGCCTATTCTAATTAAGGAAATGACACTATTAAGTGGGTGTCTCTTGAGCACATTCTACTGTGGCTGAGCTCACATAGCAATAGCCAAATACATTATTCTACACAGAAGCTGACAGTCACAGTCATTCAGATGCCGGTTACTCACTGTTTGGCTCGTTTCTAGTAAGTTTATGTAGCATTAGATTTGCCGTTCTTAGTTTACAACCTATTAGGCCTGATAAAACTGAAGTATGGGCTCCTGGGGTCATAAACGAATGTAAGCTACTCTCAGACAAATGAAATGCCCAGAACAGAAATATTTACTGCACTTTAGTGAGTGCTTTTCATAAAACTGCTCGAGCTGCAATTTCTGTTCGTTGTGATGGCGCGCACCGAGACCCACCTGAGCGAGCCCCGTGTTCTGTGCAGACGATCGTTCTTGACAGCAGGTAACGAACACAGTTTTCATCCACAACTCAGAGAAGCTGCAGCACCCTGAAACCCCTCGGCTCGGTCAGGACGGGGACACCGTTTATGGACACAATCTGAAACGCAGGAAGCAAGCCGCACGTGACAGAGCTCAGGGCGTCTCCCACCCAGGGTGCCCGGGAGGCGTCTGGACCCTGAGCCCTGCTTCCTGCTCGGCTGGGGACATGGAGGCGTGTCCTCGCAGAAAAGCTGCAAGGTGTGCCCTTCAGGTGTGACTCTTAGCCAAGAGCAGGGGTGCAGGCCCTGGGCGAGGGGTGGTCCCACTGATGGGGGGATGGGCTGAAGGCCAGGCGGAGGCTAAGCACAGACACAACATGAAACCGAGAGACCTCGAGAGGTGGCTGGTGGGACCTCCCCCCTGAGACCGCTGGGGCAGGAGGGCAGCTTGTGCAGATGGGTGAGGGGAGGTGCGTGCTGATGTCCCGGCAGGAAGCAGGGGCAAGACCCCGTCCACACACTGGACCACCCAAGGGGAGCTTAAAAATGGGTCTGGTCTGTCTTTCCACCCCCGTGATCCAGGTGAGCTCTCCGGCGGGAAGTCTTCAAGTCCCGAGTCCCAGGACGGCACCAGGGAGGTTGGCCGTTCCCTCTGATCTCACACCGGGGACTGCACCGGCCGACCCCAGCTGGGAACACAGGGGGGGCCCAAGGGCGGGAAAGGGGTGTGGGCAAAAGGCGGCCATGCTCTTACTTTGGATTACTCTGCTTTATGAGGAACCATTCCAAACACACTGAAAAGGACAGAGAGTAAGTTAACACACACATACATCCCCACCAGGCAGACTAATAAATCTTCACCTTCCATCATACTGTTCTCAGATTATTTATCATAAAATGAAATATTCCCTATATTTCTAAAGCCCTCCTTATGCTCACCTTCCGTTCCCAGAAATAACAACCGTGCTGAAATCAATATCATTCCTGACCTATTTGTTACAGTTTCATAATAAGTAATGTATATTCATAAGTCATAGAGAAGTATTGTTTTGAATGCTCTTAAACCCGATGTTTCACATCACATAGAACATTTTGAAACTTTTCTCAAGGAAGGCTTTGGAAAATTCTGCACTTGCCTACACCTCGCTCAGACCCATCGCTCTATCTGCTGTACGTACAAGCTCGTTACGTGGCTACAACAAGACGTGGGAGTTCATTCCACGTTGCCGGTCACTTAAGGAGCTCCCAGGGCTTTGCTATTACAACCCACGCTAGATAAAGTCGACTCCATGCTTGCGTGTGCACGCGGCTTAGGTCACGGCCAGGGCATCTCTGCCCTTAGATCACGCCCCTGAGATACGCTCACAGGTTTCCCTAACTTTTCCAAATGGTGAACATGAAATGATATCTCATTACAATTTAATCTGCTGACGTTCATTTTATTTTACTCACACCTCACTTTGAAATCATTTCCAAGTTGCCAAATCCACACAAAGAGCTCGCGTCCATTCTCCTTCGGATTCCCAGACACGTCACCTCCTCATTCTTTGCTCTCCAGAGATGCCCTTCCTGGACCGTCTGACAGGGAACCCTAGAACGACCCCTGTTACCCGCAAATGCTTCAGGGCGGATGCGTCGTCTTACGTAACCACAGCGTGATCACCTCGATCAGGACAGTGGCGTTAGTGCCGAACAGTGATCTAGTTTACGGATCCTCCTCGAAGTTTCCGGGGGGGGGGGGGGTCACACCCACGTTCTTGAGAGCAGCAGAAAGCACGTCTGGGAGGAAGTCCCGCACCGCCCGCCGTGTCCGTCATGCTGTCCGGCCGCTCAGCCTGGAACGGATCCTCCGTCTTCCTGTGTTCCGCAAAGCCCTGTACTTCTGAAAAGGGCAGGCCGTCTGTTCTGCAGGTGACGCGCACCTGATGTGGGCGTGTGTAGGGTTTCCGCGGGGTCGGACCCGCGATGCGCTTCTATCAGACGTAGAAGGAAAGAGACGTGCTCTCCTCCGCGGGGCGTGTCGGGAGGCCCTCGGCGCCCCTCTCCGCGCCGCCAGGTCTCTCCGCTGTGGAGTGATTGTGTCATGGATGTCCTGGGGGGAGACGCTTCGAGACGGTGTAAACACCTTGTGTCTTCATCCCGCTCTACCAGCGTCCAGGTGGCCGTCGCCTCCCGTGATCACTAACGCCATGGTTGACGAGCTGTGGTTTTCTAATCCACCACGACTCGTATCACTACCGGTAGGATTTCATGGAAAGGAAGGGAAGAGTGTGAGCGTGTCTGTGTGGGAGACCTGCTGAGCTTCACGGTTTCTTACCTTTTCCATAGATTATAACCCATTACTGTGGTCGTTTGTTCAGAGGCTTAACTTGCTCCGTGTTTGGCCGGTGGGAGTCGCTTCACGCTGCCTCATGTCTTAGCGGAGCCCTGGGCCCTGCAGTCACGGCCTGTCGTTCTTTGTCCATATTCTCGCTTTCTGTCACAGAGAGATACAAGATATTCCAGGATCACCTTGTTCTTTCCCAGCCTGGATCGAGTTAGAACATGTTCCTCGAGGACGTGCAAACAGAGCTGCCCTGTGACCCCCCCCCATGGCACTGCTGGTGTTCACCCCAAAGACACAGACGTGGTGAAGAGAGGCGGCACCTGCAGCCCAGTGTTCATAGCAGCCATGTCCACAATAGCCGCACTGTGGAGGGAGCCGAGATGCCCTTCAACAGACGAATGGATAAAGAAGATGTGGTCCATCTATACAGTGGAATATTAGCCATCAGAAGGGATGATTACTTCCCATTTGCATCAACATGGATGGAACTGGAGGGGATTAACCTAAGTGAAATAAGTCAAGCAGAGAAAGAATTATTATATGGTTTCAGTCATTTGTGGAACATAAGGAATAGCGCAGAGGACCACAGGGGAAGGAAGGGAAAACTGAAGGGGAAGAAATCAGAGAGGGAGACAAATCATGAGAGACTCTCGATTCTGGGAAACAAACTGAGGGCTGCTGGAGGGGAGGTGGGTGGGGGGATGGGGTAACTGGGGGATGGGCATTAAGGAGGGCAGGTGATGTGATGAGCACTGGGTGTTATATGCTGATGAACTATTGAACACTACATTGAAACTAATGAGGTGCTATATGTTGGCTAATTGAATTTAAATTTAAAAAAAAAAGGAGAAGAAATGCTCCAGAAATAGCTTTCCTGACTCCTTCTTTCTGGGGATTGTGCACACACACAGGCAGAGTGCCTCCATCTGTCACCCGTCACCGGGAACCCACCCTGACACCTTCTGCTGCAGTCCCACAGCACAGGGCCGACTCCAGCATGGAATCAATTCTGCATCGCTCCTAACGAGGGACCTCGCCACCGTCATCCACCATGTGTTTATCTCTGATTAACCCCGTAAAGCACATCCAGAACTTTCAGGATTGCTGACAAATGCCACTGTGTATTGGTTTATGGTTCTCTTTGTCTTTAGCCCGAGGGTATAAAGTCAAAATACTGCTTTCAAGAGTCACTTGGGTTTGGGCCCCTCCTTCCAATGCAGTGAACTATGAATGTGAAGCACGGTTGGGTTCCCTTGTTTCCGTTTGCTTGTCCATGCGGTGGACGAGAAGCGGCATCACTAACGTCGTTCATTTATACTTCCCTAATGGCGAGGAATGGCGAGCGTCTTTCTGGGCACATTGGCCATTTATATGCATGTATCTTTTCGCTCAGTGTTTATCGGTTTGTTTCTATTTTAGTAACTGAGTGGTAAGAGCTCCTTATAAAGGTTCAGCGGACAGGATCTTTATCAGACATAGGTTTTGAGATGTTTCCTCCCCATCTGTGGCTTGTCTCACCACTGTTCTCACTGGAGTATTGTGAATAGCAAACGTTTCAGCTTTGATGAAGTTCAGTTTATCAATTTCTTTCTCATTTTGTTTTTTTGCTTGGTTTTTTGTGTCCAATTTAAGTAACGTCTTTGCCTAACCCCAAAGTCTCAAATATTTTTCCTAGTTTCTTCAAGAAGTTTTAATTTGAGTTTATGATCCATTTGGGGTTAAATTTTGCACAGGATGTAAGGTAAGCATTGACCTTCATTTTTAATATAAATATTCAATTGTTCAAAAACATGTGTTAAAAAGAATATTCTTTCCAACTGAATAACCTTGGCACCTTCATCAAAATCATTTAGCCTCTTCTTCTCTCGCCGTCTATTCTTATGCTAATGCAACACCATTGGTTTCCAGGCCTTGATAGGACGTTTTCATTTCAGCTGGTGCGATCCTCAGGTTTGCTCTTACCCATGATTACTTCGACTCTTTGGGGCCCCTTACATTCCCACGTGAATTTTAGAATCAGTGTGGGTATGTCCGCACCAGCTGACCCAGCGCCCCGGGTATCACGGTCTCCCAGCCCGGCTAACGGGAACGCACTCTGTCCACAGTGTTTGCTCCAGGATTTGCTCAGCCGCCACCTCCTGGAGGTTCCTTCTCAGGACTTGAGGCTTGGCCTGAGGGCAGGTCAGGACACAGGCAATGTCCTTGGGAGCCCTGCCCAGTCTCTGAGGCTCCCGTCCCTCGAGGGTCTTTCCTCTACTGTCCCCACGCTCTCCAGCTGCCCCCACCTCCTCCAACTCCAAACCCTGCTTCCTAAACCCTGTGAGACTGCTGGGCCCCCCGCTGCCCTGAAGCTTACAGACCCGCCCCGTTTGCCCCTGCGCTGTCACAGAGCTCAGTCCTCTGCCACCTGCTCTCCGAGGTCTGGAAACATGTTTTCTTGTATGTTGTCCAGTGTTGAGCTGTTTACGGAGGACAGCAATCCCCCAGTGCTCCGTGCTCCCTGGGTCAGAACAGAGCCCCCTCCCCTGTGCTCCTCGCTGGCACTCCTACCATCAAGTGCGGACTACAAGTGGGGCGAGCATCTTTCTCTTATTCCTTGTCCTCTCAGGTTACTTCTGCTCTAAGCTTCCTGTGTGCTTCTTGGCTCGTTTACCTGCTCACCTGTATTTTTCTTATTAATTTGTAAGAGTTCATTATTCCAGCCTCAACTCTGTGAGTTACCTGCATCGCAAACGCCTCTCCTATCCTCTAATTGTGCTGGTCACTATGTCTAGGGTGCTTCTTCTCTCCTCTGAGAGGTCCTGCTGTCTCTGCTGTGTGTGTTTCTGCTTTGCTCTGGGGGGAGCGGTGGCAGCGAGAAGCGTTCTCCCCCTGCACCCTTTGGGCATTTCTCAACACAACGTCGTCAAGACGCTCTACCTTTTGTTCACCTAGAACCGCTAATATTTCATTTTGCACCTTCAGATCTTAATGGGTTTCTTCTGTAGCGAGGGAGCTAGCGTTCGCTTTTGCTATAAGAGTAACCGATTTTCCCAGCTCCGTTTACTGAAAAATGGAGCTTTCCGTTATTCTTTCCCCCACTGACTTTTTAATGCCAAGCTCTCATATAAATATAGGCCAGTTTCTAGGCAATGAAGTTTGCTTCGTTAGTCGATCAATATAATGCATTTATTCTCAACCTGTTTAATCACTGTAGCTTTGACACACCTGATGCCTGGCAGGGCAACATACTCTATGTAGTTCTCCAAACATCTTGGCCTTGTAGTCTCCTGTGTTTTCAAATGTTCAGAGACAGAGAAGCAAGAATCATCCAAATGAGAAAAGAAAAGATGCCAGTTTGGAAACGGCTCGAGTGGACACTAGACATGAACGATAGTCACTGAAGAAGGGAAGTCCCCGCTGAGTCGGGCTGTGGGTTAGACACAGCTGAAGGAGGTGGGCTGGGTTTGGAGCGACGCGGCTGCAGAAGCAGAGAGAGCAGGTGGCAGACGTCTGGTTGGGACAGCTCGCGCTGTAACCCGTCCAGCAGAGGTTCCTGAAGGTGGAGGGCACACACAGGGCAGGGGGTACCGGTGCCGGCTCTCTCCTCAGGGGAGGACCTTCGCGGTGAAAGTCACACAGCACTGGCTTCCCGGCGGCGGGGGGCACACCAGCTGCTGCAGGCATCGTTCCCCTGAGCCCGCGTCCACTCTGGGGGCTTCTTCCCACGGCACCTCCCCCCGGCCCCTCGAAGCTCCACCCAGCCCTCCACCCGTCACCGCAGACGCAGCCCAGACCCCACCGGACTCCGGATCCCGAGGTGCAGGCGAGCCCTGAGGATGTGGGGGAGTGTTGGCGGCCGCACCCAGGGGGCCTGTCCAGACAGACGGGCTTCCCGTCTCGCACCCGATGCCGGGGAGACACATCGGCTCTCAAGGGTCCACATCTCCAAGAACAGGAAAGAGAACAGGATGGATGAAGGGAAATAGGAAGACAGAGGCTGGGGCAGGAGGAAGGAGAGGACGGACCCACAGAAACAGCCAGCACAACTCAGCTCAGCAGAGGGAAGCAGGCGTGGGGGTGAAGGGGTCCGACCCCAGCACAGCCCCCAGCAGAGCCCCCAGGCTGCGCTCAGAGGAGGCCGCGCCCCTGCTGACACCGACCGACAGTTCCCCACGTCTGGGTGACGGGCCTGGATCACAGGCCCAACAGACGCTTCAACCAAAACAATGCTGCTTTTCTACATTTATAATTAAAACTCTAATTTATGGGTACAGTTTGGGTTTTTTTCTCTCTTTAAAGATGAAAATTTCCTTTTTCTAACTGCGGCGGCTGTGCCGTGTGCCAGCAGCACACCCCTTCCCAGGTCTGACTGTCCGGCGCATCTTGCTGTGACGTGAGGGGACAGCACCAAGGCACCCACAGCCTCCCTTCCCTGCATAGCAACTCCCAGTTACCATGGGAACCAGCATCCGCAGCCAGCCCGGAGGGACAGGGGCTCATTTTCATCTGGCCCAGTGGGTCCCCATCCCGTGTCTGTTCCCGTTTCCGGAGAGCTCCCTGCCCACAGAGGCCCTGCCTGAACAGAAGCCGCGGGGGCAGGGGCTATGTGGGACTCCTGAGCTGGCCAGGGCCACGGGGAGACAGGATCGATGAGTGTTCAAGCAGCCCCGTGACACCCACAGGCCTGGAGCTCAGAGAGTCTGGGTCTCACCCCCAGTCACCTGGGTCGAGAGGGCAGTGGAGACTCAGGCCAGGCTGACTGCACCCCACTCTGTCTTGACCCACCACACCCTTTCTGGCCCATCCTCCAGGGCAGATGCCAGGTCCAGTACCCCGAGGCTAGGCTGGGACCCCATCTGTGCAGGCCTCCTTCCCCACCGTGCCCCACTCCAGCTCCAGGCGGAGGCGCACAGGCCTGGGGACAGGCAGAGGCAGCCCAGGAGACTCGGAGGTCAGCCTGCCACCCTCCCTCGCCTCGGCGATGAGGAGCTGGCCTGGGGGCAGAACCTCACTCTCATCCATGGTTCACCCTGCCCATTGCTCCTGACCGGACACGCTGACCCTCGCCGGGGAGCTGTCTCAGGCAGACCTCAGCACTGGCATCTCTGTAAAGAAGCCCAGGCTGGTGAGAGGCTCAGGCGCCTTCCCTCCTTCACGGGCCCACCGGTGGCTCCAGAGGCCAAGCTCAGAGCCACAGACTTGAACCCCAGGCCTCATCTGCCACCTGCATGGACCCTGCCCACCCCCCACCCTCTGGAAAAGTCACATGGAAAACCTGCTCCCTTGCTGCCCACAGGCACTAAATTGTAGTGGCATCAAGTGATTCTCCCACGGACCACGGATGACGGAGAATGAAGAATAATTTGTCAGGACGGTTTGACAACTTCCTGAATTTTTTGGTTTTTGATCACATTCAACTCGATCTAATAAAGGAGAGTGGGTGAGTGCCCAGGCCAGGGTTCGTGTGGGACTCCGCACGGATCCTTCTGGCACACGGTTTGTAGGCGGTTATCTCAGCCTTCGTTCCCAGGCATAAACCACGGGGTCGACTTCCGGAGGCAACGGAGACCATCACTGCTGAGTCCCATGGCCTGCCCTCCTGGACTAGCCCTGGCCACCTGTCACAGCCCCTCCTGGCCCAGGGCCCCGCTCTGTCACGGTCCCTCAGACCTTGCTCCAGCCTCCTCCGCGCCTGGAGGGCCCTGACCAAGCCCAGGCTAGAGAGCCTCTCCTTTCTGCCCCCGGAGCACCGCAGTTCCTGTCTCTCATCTTTCTGGGGGTGCAGAGTTTCCTGTCCCTGTTCTGGGCCCACCACCCCGCACACAGGGTTGCACGGGCACCGGTGCCCCTGAGACCCTCCCGACGGCTCTGGAGGTTCGCCCCTTGGGGGCTCCAGGTCCTCCTGGAGATTCAGCCTCTCCTGTCCGTCCATCTGGAATGGGGCCTTCAGTCCCTCATGATTACGTGGAGCAGAGACCATTTTCTCACAACGTGGCATTCAGTGTTAGGTGTGTGCACGTATGTCCACCAGAAGGTCTGAGTTTTGTGCTGATTTAGTGGAATTTTCTACATGATCTGGACATGACCCCCTTGCTGACTCTGTGTGGCAAACCCTCTTCCACTCTGGGTTCCCTTCTAATCTCTTGCTGGTATTCTTTGAACAAAAGTTCTTAATCTGAATGCAACCCTATTTGATGAGTGCTTCCCACGGTCCAGTGTTAGTGACAATCCTGCTAAGTCAGTTTAACGGGAAGACCACCCTCGTGCCCCACATCCCCCCGGTGATGTCCCATGGCTCCGGCCTGCCTTCAGCGGGAATCCCATCAGAACCCCCCAACCCCTGATGTTTCCCTAGGAATTTATAACCCCAGACGTCCACCTGTTCCTTGGCTATAAATCCCCACTTTTCCTCGCTGTATTTAGAATGGTTATTTTCTCCCACTCACAGACTTTCATTCTCAAATCTGTCTTTGAAAAGATGTAGTATGTCAGAAGTGTTTTTTCCCAAAGACTCATCCCGTACAAATAACAATTTCCTGAGCATGTTGTTGGCTTCCCAGCTCTTGAAAACAGAGAGAAGCCCCTTGATGGCAAGTTGACAATGCAAGCTCTGTCTCCGCCATGCTCCTGATTAGCAATCAGAGCCTCCAAAGTAGCTCTGATTAAAATACAAGCGAATGGGAAGCAGGTCCAGCTCTCCTGAACTTGGGGTGTCACACACCCCCCAGCACAGGAGATTGGACTGAGGCTTTGCTTGGGCACTCTCAGCAGTGCTTGGGAAGAGGTGGAGGTTTGCAGAGCTGCCAGGACCAGTCACTCCCAACAGAGTCCACTCAGATGGCTTAAGCCCCAAATGACCAGCAACGGACAGACCCAAGGTCAGGGCCAGAGCTGGGCCCAGCACCACATGCAGAGCTGGCTGGGAGGAGACCCACTGCGCCATCGCTGGACCCTGACCTGCCCCCAGGACTGCTGCCAACACCAGCACCCCCTCTATCAGCAACTCGAGCACGCCCAGCCCTCACTGCGCACAGATCCTGGGTTACAGGCTCGAGCCTGACGCGTGAGCTCTCTGGGTCTGGTTTCTTCTTATGAAATTAAGGAGGTTTGGATTATTTGGTGCCCATAGCCGCTGGGGTTGCCAGCACAGGTGGGGGTGTCTGTGTTCTGATTCCTCCCGACCTGCCCCCTTAGGTCAAACCACACTGAGCTCTTGGTCTCAGGAAACTCCCTCAACTCTGGAAACTCTGGTGCCATGGTGGGGGGTGGGGACTGGGACTGCAGTTCTCAGGGCATTTTGCCTGCATACAGAACATCACTGTCAGTATTTACTTTGAGTCTAAGAAATGTTGTGTACCATTCGTGCTATTTTCCCAGTAAGGGGACTGACTCCAGTCAGATGACCTATCCAGGTCCCGGCCAGAAAGGGGTGGGCCAGACCGGATCCTTTGGGTAGTGGCTCCTTCCTGTGGGTGCAGCCAGGCGTCTGTTTAGTGCTATTTCTAAACCACTTTTAAAGACTATATTCTTTGTTGTGTGTGATCCCCAAAATCTCTGTTCTTTGAGCCTATGGTCAACTGTGTTTTCACAGATTTCCTTGAATGAATGGAGAATTCTCCCAAAAGAAGAGAAAAGGAGGGGAGAGGAGGGGAAGGGAGGAGAGAGGAGAGGAGGGGAGAGGAGGGGGTCCCCTTGTCTTTGCCGACTGGCTCTGTGCCACCTCCATCCCCCAGCACTGGTTTTCCTGCCTCAACCTGGGCCTCACGTCTTGCCCACACTGAGCCTAAGGTCAGCAACATGAAACTATAGTCTTCTCCATCTTGTCTCAGTATACACCCTGCAGGGGACATTCCAGATTTCCCGTGATGTGCAGGAGCTCCTCAAAGCCCTCCACCCACAAAGTGGGTCTGCAGCTCCTCCAAGTCTCGGCCCATCTGAAGTTCGACCCAGGCCTCGGCAGCTTCTCATTTGGTCTCCATGTTTTCAAGGACCTCTCTCCACTGCCCACGTTCCATGCTGAGGGAGCCCCACATCAGGCAAAGCCTGGTGTCAGCCCCTCGGGGAGCCCAGACAAGTCAACAGAGACCAATGTAATCCCCCAAAGCAAAGTCCCACTCTGCTCCCTGCAGAGTCAGGGCCCCCACCCCGGCGAGGTGGGTGTCAGAAAGGCGGAAGGCAATGCTGGCCCTAAACACCACAAAGTCCTCCGGCTGTCTGCCACCTTTCTCTTGATTAAGTATTCATGTGATTGCTCAAAACTGCAGACCATTTTCTGCTCTGACAAAGTGGATCCCAACAGTGTGTTCCTCTTGTTGCAGTGTGTTTGTGAAGGGACAGCCCTTGGAGCTCCTCTTCCACTGCATTTGCTGGCCCCCTCCTCTGCTTTCTCCCAGACAGCAAGCTGCTCCTCACAGCTTCCCTCACAGAGGCCCTGAGTCACACGGCTTCCCCCACCCCCCAGCCATCAAGTCACACCTCCGCTGGAGTCTGAGGCTTGCCCGGCTCGGTGTGGCCCTGGCTGCAGAGCTGTTGCCTACAGAGGGAGGGTCTAGGGGTAGATGGACCCTCAGCTCCAGACCCCGCCCCTCGTGAGCCACAGCTTTAGGATGCTGAAACCACGGGGGCTGCTCTGGGTCTGTACCCCCACCTCCCTCTCGACACCCCCTTCAAAGGCACGCACCCCAGGGCCAGGGAAGGCCCCACGGTTTTGATCAGTGGACAAGGTTGTCCACTGTGTTCAGAAACCTGAAATGCGGGAGTCTGGTGTGGCAGAGCACCACGCACCGACCGTTTTTGAAAGTCGATGTGTCGATTCTTTGCAGTTTTTTTTCCAGTTAGTTATAAAAACATGACGTTTCTCCTAAGGAATCCAAGGGTTGTTGTGTATCTTCCATCGCTGTCCCAAGGGTGATCTGAAAAACAAACCTATTTTCCAGCTGCTCAGTGATTAAAACGTTGGACAATTTATGTCTTCGTGTTTGATTTGTGGTCCGGGAGGTGAGAAGTACAAGAAGCGTGTCCTTCCGTGTTGCCGAGCGGAGCGGATGTCCTCAGGTTGCTTGGGATGCAGAGTCCTTGGTGAGGCCCCTGCTGGGCTGATCAAGGCCCTTTAACAGAGCTGATTTACGGCTCTTCCGAAGCCATCTGAACTGCGGTCACGAATGAGGGAGCAAACATTGCTAGAACGGACTGTGTTCTCTTCCAAAGTAGCTTCTCTGGGATCTCCAGGGCATGATTTGCATGTGATGACCGAAGAGAAATTGCCATTTGCAAGTATTTTGGACAGACCTCGGGGATGTGTAGAAACTCTTCATGGTTTTAATTCTTTTTCTCTTGGGTCTCTGTGTTGTTTTAGAATCACAACATATCATGTAGATGAAGAACAGGTGGTTGATGGGGAGGCGAGCTGGGATATTAAGCCCCACACGTCTAGCTGCAGGGCCAGCACTGGGGGCAGGAACAGTCTTCTGGAAATGTGCACATTTTATTTTGTAAGTTGCATCATCTCTTACGTCGAGCGGTCAACTTGTTCTTTGAAGCTTGTGTGTCTGTTAAGTCCTTTTGTTGCTCATTTATGAAGCAAATAGCTCACTTAATCAGTAAAATCCCTATTTCTAAAGACATGATTCCCTGCAGTGGAGACCACTGAGTGACCTCATCAACCAGGCACGTGGCAGATCAGTGGGAGCTGACTGTCTGCTTGGGGGAAGTCCCTTCTACCAATGGTCAGACTCCAGAGTCAAGCAGGGACGAAATTCCCAAGAAGAAGCTAAAAGGGGACTGGAAAGGGGGCATCCAGGAGGTTTAGAAGAGACAGAGCAGGTAATCCTGAGGAATCAGAGGTCACACCACGAATGTGAATAGCTTGCATATCTGTGCAGCTCTGGCCTGGGGAGGCCGTCAGCACTGCCACCAAGGATCCTGGGTACTCCTGCCAACAAGTCCCCAGTGACTGGGATCCCGGTGATGCTCAGGGGGCTGAGGCTTTCCAGTACCTTCCCAGACTCACCCAAGGGCATGGCTGGGAGGCACTGTGAGTGCAGAGGTCTGGCTATCGAGACAGCAAGGAGCTGTCCCTGAATCGGTCCCTCGTGGCACCTCCAGGCTCTGCAGTCCCCAGGGCGACCAGTGCCTTGCAGGTGCCCTCCTGAACTAAGAGGCACCGAGATCCATTCCCTCCTCCATGACCAGCCTGTGGGTGCAGAGTGTAGGCATTCAGAGCAAGCCTGTGGCTTGGGGTCACCCTCCCTGATGCCTCCTCATATTCCAATGGTCAGCAGCTTAGACACAAGTGTGCTCTTGACCCCACTCAGAGCAAAGCACCAGCATCCTCAGGGTCCAGAGCTCTGAGCCCTGACATGCTCGCCCATGGCCAAGGGCGTGATGAGTGACTTTCCTCCAGGCTTCTGTTCCTCCTTCCAAACCCCACGCCCCTGAGCTCATTTGCATGGTGGATTCATGTATCACTAAATAAGATTTTGACCTAGTGTCGTGCCCTGAAGTTCTCCATGTCTAGGAAGAAAACAAATGCCAAGAAATCATACACCAAGAACACGGCAGGACAGCGATCAGAGACACTCCCCCAAGTGACTCAGAGGAGCCCCCGGGGCCGTCGGGCACCAATGACATCTTCACACGCACACTCATATTCCTGCCTTGGTGCCCGTCCCGCGAAGCAGCCTCATTCATGTGTGGAATCCGATATCCAGCTCTATTGCAATAAAGGGAAATAATACTCCCCTCAGCCAACGTCCCCCGTTACAGAGCCTTTATGCCCAAATCAGTTTAAATTTACTTTTTAATTATGAACACTACTTTCCTATGTGAAGCTTCTGACTAGAAATATGTATCTCATTTTACTTTCTGTTCTTCAATTGACCCAAACACAAAGGCATTTTTCTTAAATACTGAATGCTCATGTACCTTTTTAATTAAAGCTTAAAAAGCTCTTAATTAAAACCATAAATCACAGGCAGCAGTTTCTACCTAAATTGTATCTCAGGCCTTCTTGGTTTTCCTCCCGCTTTCCCGGTGACCTGCAAGGTAACAGAGGGCGAGGACGACTTTCACGCTTAATTGATTGCAAAGCAGCAAGAGGGCCGGCGAGCAGGCAGGTGGGCGGGCGGCGGTCTCCCTGCAGCTCTGTCACAAGCCAGGCACCAGGGTGGCTAACAGGAGCCTGGACGGCCTTCTCAGGGCTGCTACCCACGGACTCTGCGCTCCCCGTCCTCACGCCTCTGCCCCCTCGTTTCTGCCGGCGTCCTTCCCACGACGGGGGAGCAGCACCTCCAGGAAGTGGGCCCGGCTTTAGCAGGAGGCCTGGAGCATCGGGAAGAACTGACCATGGACGGATGTTGGTGCACTAACAGGTGGCTCTCACAAATCGCCCCCACGAGCAGCCTTACTGACGTATAACTGGCATCTGATAAACTGCCCATAAAGTGAACAGTTTGGTAAGTTTTGAAAATTGGATGTATCTATGTTACCATCAGCCCAACAAGACACTAAGTGTGCCCAGCCCACCGCCTGACCCTCCCCGACGCCCCCTCCCTCCCTGCCAGCCCCCGACCCTCCCCGACGCCCCCTCCCTCCCTGCCAGCCCCTGACCCTCCCCGACGCCCCCTCCCTCCCTGCCAGTCCCTGACCCTCCCCAATGCCCCCTCCCTCCCTGCCAGCCCCTGACCCTCCTTGATTCCCTCCCAGGCATTGCTACCGCTGACCTATTTTCGATTAGTACAGACTAATTGCATTTTATGGAGTTTTCTACAAATAAAATCAGACACTATTTTTTCCACTGGCTTCTTTTCACTCAGAGTAATTACTCTAAGTTTCCTCTGTATTGTTTTATTATCAATAGTAGTTCATTTTTTTTTTCTAAGAAATATTCCATCAAATAGACTTACTGCAATTTTTCTCCTTCCACCTGTTGAGCTTTGAGTCTTCTTAGTTTGGATGTATTGCTAATAAGACATCTGTGAAAATCCACGTAGACATTCTTGCACGGATGTACACTGTGTTTGGGGTTAAGCAGCTCAGAGCAGAGCAGGTGCCTCACACGGCGGCTGTAGCTTTGACTTGGGTGCCACGCTGTTTCCCATCCCCGCCAGCGACTGACGTCCTAGAGTTCCAGTCCCACCAGCTCTGGCCCTGGGGAGGGCCAGCCTTTTCACCGGAGACAATCCAGTTGTATTTAGTACCATCTCTTGTGGTTTTAATTTGCATTTCCCAAGTGACTAGTGATGTTGAGTATCTTTAGGGGAACATCTTCCGTGCTGTATCCAAGCATCTTACCCACTTTTTAGTGAACTATTCATTTTCTTATATTGCATTTTCAGACTCCTTTCTAGAGCCTGCAAATAACTTTTATCAGAAATGTAGCTCACAATTACTGTCTCCTAGTCTGTGGCTTGTCTTTTTATTAACTATGTCTATCAAACAGTAGAAATTCCTACTTTTCACGAAGCCAAGTTTATCATGTTTTTCTTCCATGGATTGTGCTTCTGATGATGTAGGAAATATTCTCCTTGGACACAAAGACTACCTCTGATATTACCTCCTTTCACAGTTTAACATCTAGCGTTATGATTGATTCTGTGTTAAGTCTGGTGTATGGTGGTTTTTCTTTGTAACTTTATCCTTGTTCGCTCTTTGTATTTTGAAGCTCTGTTATTAGGTACGTACATGCTTAAGATTGCTATGTCTTCCTGATGAATTAGCCCTTTAAAATTACAAAAGGAACCCCTTTATTCCTGGCAGTATTTTTTTTTCATCTGAGATCTACGCAGATGTCAATACCATCACTCCAGCTTTATTTTGATGAGTATGAGCATAGTATATTTGTTTCCACCCTTTCACTATTAACCTGTTTGCATCTTTATATTTAAAGTGTGTTTCATGTAGGCAGCAGACGGTTAGGACAGTGTTCTGAGAGTCAACTTTGCACAGAGGCCCGTGGACCCTGAGGAGCAGACAAGGAAACTGAATGATAGGCAGACGGAGGCAGGAAGAGAATGTCTGTGTCTCGGGAGCCAAGGAGAGAGATTCTGGGGAGCAGGCTACTTCCAAATGCCTATCCTTGGAGAGAGGTCTTCAGCGATTCTGTCACAGGCTCATTGATAGCTTCAGAACAAACACTGGGAACCCCCCACATGTCCCCAGCAGGGGATGAACCAGTCGATGAGCTATAGACTCAGGGCAAGGGAGCCAAGCGGTCAGCGACACCAAGTCACTGCGGAACGTGCAATGTTCTGAGTCGTGTTCGCCATGTGTCGTTAAGAGGAAAGACTGACAAAATGATATGAACAGCACACGTGCTTCTTGACCCGTGCGTGCAAGTCAGAAAAGGCGAGGAGTGTCCACAGCAACGCAGGGATACCAGACCAACTGTTTCTTACTGTGGCTTAGCTCATGTCTGAGTTTGATGCAGTCATCGAGTCTTTCTTTAAGAAGGAAAGTAGTAAGGGAAAAAAGACTTTAAATTAGCATTTATTACTGAGGGAAGGATCAAGTGCCATAAGAGAGACCCGTGACGTGGGCAGGACAGGGAGGGAACACTGTTAGCTGCTGACCGCTGACCGCTGGTGAGAGGAGGACGGCGACAAAATTCCCCTTTTACCCAGAACAACACCCCTGCCGTGAGGATCATGTTCCAAAGTCCTGACAGACGCCTGCTGGGGACTGTCGTGGTATCGAGGACAGCTGGATGGGGTGTCCTGCCCCTCACGGCGCCTCCCAGCTGCTGTCCACACTACACATACCAGTGCTCAGTGGCCACAGAGACACGGAATGTGCTCACCACCCGCCACATGGCTGTTCCTCGGATGTGGGTAAGGAGCGCTGGGCAGGAGGGGCCGGCGAGCCCTTCTGTGCGCCCCGTGAACACCGCGAGGGCCCATCTTGGAGGAGCACAGACACGCTGCATCCTGGCTGGCAGAGCTCACGGCACACCTCCTCAGCCTACCCCCTCGGCCTCCACAGCAAGTGGCTGGAAGGGATAGAGCCGCTTGCTCACGCAGCTATAACAGAGCTCTGCAGACCAGGCAGCCTAAACCCCAGAAGATTACCTCTCATTCTGGAGGAGGCCGGATGTCCAACCTCAAGGTGCCAGCAGATCCCGTGGCTGGGGAGCCCCCCCACCCCGGTTTGCAGATGACCGTCTTCCCTGCGTCTTCACAGGGAACAGAGGTAGCTCTCTGGTGTCTCCTTAGAAGGGCACCGACCCCATCACCTAGTCACCTGACAGAGGCCCCACCGAACACCATCACTTCGGAGGCCTGAATTTCAATATATACATTTGGGGGCCCATGACACCAGCATCAGCGTCTGCCACGGAGAAGCCTCCAGGGAGGGGTCTGCCCTCCTGGAGGTGATATTCCTAGAATGCTTGGGAATGCCAGGCCTGACAACTGTGTGTCACCATGAGGGGCGTGGCATCCCTCTGGGCCACACTCGTGCTTGGGATGCACCCATCCCAGCCCTGCCCACCCCACCATGGGACCCATCATCCCAGGACACGGTCACTGGTGCATTGAATGGATAAGACACGGTTCAGCCCCGGTAAGGGGCTACGCTTCCATGCGGGAGGGGCTCTGGTCTGCCTTGTTCTTGCAGGCACAGATTTGGGCCTTAGCCACCACCTAAAGCAGGAGTTTCTCCACACACCATGCACGCTGTGTGCTGTAGGAGCAGAAAGCTGGCTTTCTGACTTGACTTTTCTCCAGTACCACGCATTGGAGGACAAGGCAGTGGAGAGCACATCGCCTCTGCCCCAGTAGGCGTCTGCGTCCACTCGGGACCAGTGGCTGGTGAAGCACGAGGCCAGGGGGAGGGGACCCTCAGCTCCCGGAGGTCAGGGGTCAGCCGTTTTCCTTGATCTGCATCATCCTAGCACGTGGAGCCTCATGTTCCTAGGACCTGAGCGTGCAGAATGGAGTCTGTCAGGGCGGGAGCATGGCTGCAGGAGGGAGCACGGTGCAAGAGGGAGCAGGGCTGCAGGGGGGAGCACAGTTGCAATGGGCGAGGGACAGCAGTGGGCTATGCTGTGACTGTCCCTGAGCTCACGTGTCCCTTCAGTGACACAGGCATCAAGCAGATACCACTGTGTTTGCCCAGATCTGCCCAAGCCTGTGTGTGCCAACATGGCTGCTAAGCGAGTGGTTTAGAAAAACATCGGTTTCCATGACACTCGGGCTCCGACCGCAGGAGCCAGTGTTTGCACACAGACTCTGCTCCCTTGTCCCCAGAATGCTGGCAGGAACGACAAGGTGCACACCTCCCATTGCCAGGCCAGGCAAACAGCCCCTGGGCCCGTTCCCATCGGCTCCTGCTTCAGCTGCCAGAGTGAGAGGACTGTGGGCCTTCTGACCGGTGAACACCTGTGACCCTGGCTCAGGGTTTCAGACCCTGATGCTGGCAGGCTAATCTCCAGTGCGGAGGCTTCCAACCCGCATGTTGTGAGCCAGGGGTCAGTGCAAGGTCGAATCTGAGGGTGGATGGGATGGCGGCCTACCGTCCAGGAGCCCCCGGGCCCTCCGCGCAGCCTACGTGCAGACAAAGCAAATGTCGCCCACGATTCCTCAGGAGCTCAACCTCTGGAAGGAGACCAGAAAGCACACGCCTGTGCTCCTGAGCCGTCAAACCAGCCGAGTGAAACAGTGGGTCCGAGCAGAGGGCCTGGCGCTTGGAGGACGACAGAGAGAGGAAGGCTATGGCCTGGCCCTGCCGTTGGGCTGACAGCAGCAGCTGCGGCCAGGAGGCCGGAGCTGAGACCCCTGTGAGCGTCCTACTCCCCCTGGCTGGAGCCCCTGCACACACCTCGTTCCACAGCACAGTGAGAAGTGAGACAGAGCGCCCATCGACGGTGCGCCAGCTGCCTCCGAGCTGCCTGCTCAGGACCCCGGAGCCCGGCGAGTTTCCCCGCGTGGCAAGGAACAGCCATGAAAGAAGAGGCAGCCCCAGATTTGCATGTCCCATGAGGCTGGCACACAGCGCCCGGTCCGCCCGAGCCTCAGGAAGGCCCCGGCCTTAGGATGAACTGGGTCTCCCCCGCCGGAGACCTGCTCAGGCTGCGGGCGACTCCCCTGCAACAGAGGCCGTACATCCCTCCCGCCAGGAGCTGCTCGGGTTTCCTGTGCCACAGAACAAGTCCCTGCAAGTTTGGTGGCCCAGAACAACCCAGTCATCATCTCAGGCTTGTGGGCTCCCCCGCTGTTCCCCTGCTCAGGGAGGCTGAGTCAAGGTGTCAACCCAGCACGTCCTCACCTGGGGGCTTGCGGGGAGGGACCGGCTTCAGGTTCATTCAGGACCCTGTCCTCATGGTCGTAGAACCGACCAAGGGCTCCAGCCTCTGCCCGGCTGTCCACTGCAATCAGTCCTGAGGTCCTAGGGGCTTCCCCAACTTCCACGGTTGTTTGCCATGTGGCCCCATCCCCAAGGCCACAAGGAGGACGATCTGTGAGTCCTCAGCAGGACGGAGCCTTATAAATGTTGACACAGTCCTGAGACACCCTGCTGTCACCACCACCGTACTTCTTGGCAAGAATCGAGTCCCCGGTGGAGGGATTACACGGGCACAAACTCCAAAAGGTGGGAATCCCGGGGCCATGTTACAGTCTGTCCCCGACAAGCAGCTGTTTAAAAGGCAAGAGCCCCCCCACCACCACCACGCAGGCAGATTCCTGGGTGTAAGCGAGATGCCCAAATCCGGGGACATTGCTCTCGGCTGGCAGAGCTCCCTCACTTTGTACAAATGGGAACACTGCTCGTCGTGACACGAGACATACTAAATCATCTGAATGTGACATGGCAAAGGCACACGATTTGATTTGTAAGCAGTGTTAACATTTTAATAAACATTAATATTTAAAATGTCAGCCTTCAACATCACAAAATTATTTTCCTTTTAAATACCTGTGGTTCCTCTTAAAACAAAAATGTATGTATTACACACTCGGGCTGTGTTCTCCTTGGATACAGGCCCCCTCCGTGCTTCTGAGGTGAGGAAGGAGGGCCACCCGTCTCCTTCCACCGCCAGCCGCGGCCGCCCGCCCCCTCCAGGGGGTCTCCGTGAGCGGTGTGCAGCGTCCACACTAAATGCACACTCAGTCCGCTATCTCGGGTTCTCCTGGGGGAGGGGCCGGCCTCAGGGCAGACCCAGCACAGGAGAGGGACAGCGGGGCTGTGCGCCTCGGGAAAACACCTGGTGAACGCGCCCGATTTTATCATGTAGGAGACGGGCAATCCATACAGCGCGCCGTATTTACTTAACTTCTTTGAACAGGGAGTTACAACGGCACATAGTGTATATTTTTTAAAGGCAGACAGCATCTAAAACAGAACTCTGGTGAGCCATCGGCTTGCATGACTTTGAGAAAGGAGGCTCTGGGATCTCACTCAGACATGTTCTCCCATCGACAGCGGGGGCTCGCAGAGAACTCGGTGCTCCGCCCAGCATCGTCGCCTCCCACGCAAATACTGGGGCAAGGACCCACCGTGGATCCACCAACGCTGGCCGGCCCCGCAGCATGTCTGCGGCCTGACAGCCCACCCCCAACACCAAGACTTTCCCCCGACCAAGGGAGGAATTACCCACAGAAACAGATCAGAATTTTTAATGGATTTACGTTACAGGAATTTGTTCTTATCGGAAAATGCATCAGGTCTTTTGGAAATACGAACTGTTGCGATATCAGCTCTTTTTGTAAAGAACTGTGTGGGGCCTTGTGTATGCGCAGAAACCGTTGGCATCAAAGCCCAAGACTAGGACGGTGGCATGTTGGTGATCAGATGGACACTTGACATTTGCTCTTGTCACCGTGGAAGGCTAAGAGGTGTTTGGGAGCAAATGCTGGAGAGATGATTTCTCTCAAGAGGCGAAGTGCTTCCCAGTGAACATGGGGCTCCGGTGCCGTCCTCCCTGCCCGGGGCGGGTGGTGGAGACCCAGGGGGCTGGGGACCAGAAAGGAAGAGTGCGGAACAGACTCTGGATGCAGGCCCACCGCCCCCACCCACCCTCCTGCAGCAGCGGGGGTCACGGCTCCATCTGCCGACAGGCGTGGTCTCACACAGTCTCCAAAGTGATAACTTTGGAGGACTCCGGCTGAGGGGAAACAACGCAGGCCTGTCTTCAGCCCAGGGACGCGTCTCCTGACGCAAGCGTGCTTCTCGCCATGTGGAGGCCCGTCCCTCAGCCTGGGCAGTGGAGCCCGCATGAGGACCCGAGGAGGCCCCATGCGCGGTCCTGCTCGCGGGCTTCCCGCCAGCGCCCCGATCACCCCACGGGTGAGCCAGTGATCTGAAGTATTGTCCAAACCAAGTCCCTGGTGCCCCCTCGGCTCTCTGGAAACCACAGACTTTTACTTTTTTTTTTTTTAAAGATTTTATTTATTTATTTGACAGAGAGAGACAGCCAGCGAGAGAGGGAACACAAGCAGGGGGAGTGGGAGAGGAAGAAGCAGGCTCATAGCGGAGGAGCCTGATGTGGAGCTCGACCCCGGAGCGCCGGGATCACGCCCTGAGCCGAAGGCAGACGCTTTAACCACTGTGCCACCCAGGCGCCCCCAGACTTTTACATTTTATGCTTGTGAGGCGATGAATGGGTAACAGCGTGTTTCCACCACGTCACTTCTCCCCGCTGCGTCGTGCTCCCTGCGTGAATGCGCCCAACTTCATGTCACCGATCTCTGCGTTCTCACACACTGAGCAATGCCCACATGAGCGTTCTGTCCATTTCGGACTCCAACTCTGTTTATTGCCGGAAGATGGGACTGCCGGGTGTCAGGGTGCTCACAACCGCTGATACCAGTCGCTCGATCACCCCCCCGAAAGATTGTGCCAATACCCTCCCATCAGAAGCGCGTGTGAGCCCCTGCGTCCTGACCCGCTCCAGGCCTGAGTGTTAGCGTTCTTCTTATCTGTGCATCTCAGTCTGAAAGACAAAAAAAATAACCACTTGAATGTCTCTGGCTCCTAGGGAGAACAAAGGTCCCCTCACAGGATTTCCCGACGCTCCCTTCTAAGCATCATGGACTAAACCCTGCCCTCAGTTCCAGACTTTCTGCAGCATTCTGGATTGTGTGATTCGGGGTATTTGACATTGCTGCATTTCACCTGAGAATCTGACACACGGGGTTTCTGCGCCGGTGGTCTTACTGCGTGGGGAGGGGTCGGACTCTGTGGAGAGTCTGATGGAAGCCACAGCATACGCCCCCTGCACACGACACCGCATGATTCCACGGTCCCGAGTGACCTGCCCGCCACCTGCAGCCCATTTTCTGACCTTGCTAACTCAACCAGGTCAACCAGGGTTAACCTCCAGCCTGACGTTTTCTCTTTCATTCACCAAACACAGCGAGAGAGGCCTCATCACAAGTCCTGCTGAACCCGGTCTCACAGCTGCCCCCTCCACCTGCCACCCCATGAATGGACTCACTGGCGCTGCAGGACTAGGGCCCTGGGGTCGCCTGTCCCTCCTCCCACACGCCCAACTCCCAGGCTGCAGATGATCCCCCGGAACTCTGCCTGGGGCAGGGGACACGGTGCTGACCCAGAGTTTGTAACATCTCCCTGCTTCCCATTGTTGCAAGTTGGCCCAAGAAACTTACTCAAAGTTTGTAGCCAAAATGAAATTGAAACCTTGTCTTGCTAGCATTTCCTTGGTGTCTAGTGTAACATACCGAAAGCAGGTGCTCATTTAATCATAGCAAAGCTTTCCTTTTCCCCTCAAAATTAGGAGTGGCTGTGCAAACAGGCCTACACTTCAATTAATACCAATGCAATCACGGGAGCCTGCAATTTTTTGTTCTTATGAAGATGTAAATCTCTAAATAAAAATATATTAAAACCTTAAATACACCTAGGAGACAAACTTGAAACTGTGGTGCCTTAAATTTGCAAAGCTCCTGTGAAAGTTAATTGTTCAGCAGGTGAGCACACTCCTTGGAGTGAACTCTGTGTCCGCGCGTCCTGGGCGTGGAGACGCTGGGTGCTCAGGATCCTCGGTGACACCGTCACTGGGGGAGAGGTCGTCAAAATCCTGCAAGCAGCCTCGCTCTGAAGCAGCCAGCCCCCCCCCCCACAGAGCTGGGGACCCTCGCCCTCACGCACGCCCCGGTAGACGTTTGTGAAATGGTGAATGGATGGCACTCGGCTGCCCCAGAAGTCAGTCGGCAGGACTGAGTCCAACCTCACATGCGTGTCCTGTAACAAGTCCCTCCGTTGACAGGCCAGAGTTCTATTTTTCGTTTGCAAAACTGCCAGTGATTTGGATTCTTCTCGAGTCTTCCATTGATAACTGTTTAGTACTGGCTCATGGAAGGTAGGAAACCAAGCCCAGAGTGACCTGCGCTGACACGGAACTCAGGTCGTGCGAGCAGAGACTGGCTGGACCCGCTAGGCGAGGCCTCTCCTGCTGACTGCGGCAGAGGCCACTGAGTCAGCCCTGAGGCCGCGGTGCAGAACCAGGAAAGCTCCGGTGCCTTCTGTGCGGGAAGGGAGGCCATCCCACCCCCGGCCCCCGGGAGGGACCCAGCAAGGGCAGAATGGACCGCAGGCTGCTTCATCGTTGGGCCACCTGTGGACCCAGAGCGTCTGGGGGCTGCAGTGGTGGTGTCGGCCGGGCAGGTCCCTTCGGCCACAGACGCTGCCGGCGGTGGAGAAAGCAGAGGCCTCCTGCACGCCCCGCCCCCTCCTCAGGCCGTCTCTTGGAGCTCTGCAGCTTTGGGCTCCCGGCACCCCATGGCGAGGAGCTGTCACCTCCAACTGGGGTCGGGCTGCCAAGCCAAGTGCGCCATCGCCTCACCAGGTCAGCGTGGACAGGCATCTGGACCTTTCCTGCCAACGGTACCAGAGTCCCCGGTTGTTTCTCCTGAAGTGGAGGCCACCTGAACCAGCCCCTCGCTCGGGTCTCCCGGGCTCACTGCCGGGCAAACGGAACCTGACGGTCGCCCAGGAACAGGCATCACCGCTCCGTTGTTCAAACGACCCTGAGCAGCGGGTCAGCGGCTGCCAACAGCCTCAACAATAATTGTGGACAGAGTCACAACCTGTGTGAGATCACCGCACGATTACTCACGCAGCAGCCTTCAATCTGCGGCCACTTCCCCGCATGCGGAGCGCCCGGGGCCCAAGGCAGCCAGCGAGCCTGGACTGGAAATCCCTCAGCCAACACTGCAGTCGCCGGCCCATGACTGGACCCGACCTGGAAACTCTGGGGGAAAAAATAATCTCCCCGGAACTTAATGACAAAGGGGGCGTATGTTTCAGCACAAGCACGTGCCTAGACCGACGTCACTGAGCTCCGTAGGGAGGTCGGGAGCAGTATATGGCCAGGTGACAGAAGGGGCAGTGTTTGCTACACTCACTCTCCAGAGAGCTTACCTTCGTTCCAGCCGTCGGTCAGCGTCTCCGTACCCGCGTGCAGAGCAAGAGAAGGTCTATCTGTCCAATAAGCCCATGCAAACAGATGCCCTACTTCCCCGAAGCCAGAGCTGCTCCTCGGCCCTGCACAACCTCCCAGGGTCCTATCAGGTCAAATCAGAATGGACTGACCATTGGCTTTCAAAGGAAGCAATTAGCAGTTCAAGTGGAAACCTCCCAGCCCAGAGAGCCGCCAGACACAGCCCAGCAGAGCCCCCTGGAAGGCTCCCGAGATGGCTGACCGGGAGGCTCCAAGCCAGCTCCTCAGGGGCCGCAGCCCCGCTGATGTTGGCTGCTGCGGTCTTCAAACTCTGCCGCCAGGTCTGGAAGGGGTGAGTCTGCATATTTTTACAGATTTCCTCAAAAGGGCCATACCTGTTTACAGAAGACACAAAGGCTTAGTCCTTATATAGACTAGAACCATCAATTTCTGGAAATTATGTCCCCATGGAGGAAAAATATGCTCTCTGAAATCATAGAGTCAAAAACAAGGAATTTACACAGAAAAACTGAAACGTGGGCAAGGTTGGAGCTTCCCACCATCATTTGTTACTAATAAGAATTACGTTTGGTTTATTTCATTCAAGAGAACGGCAGCCATGGGCCTCCTGTGTGGACCGGTGCACAGGAGAGCTCCACGCACCTGCCCGAGAACGCTCTGCGGCTCGGTCACAGGCCCCAGCCCCTGCCAGCCCACAGCCCGGTACACGTGGGGCAGATGCACCAGAAAGACGCTGTCCCCAGCACGCCCCCTCTGGCCCTGCTCACAGTCTCCATCTCCAGACCCAAAGTCAACAGGCAGAAGCAAGCCAAGAAGGAAGGGTCATCACCATCTATGGGCGGAAGACAGACGTCTGACTCTTGCCTTGTAGGGACTTAAACCATGTCTGTTCACTGACCCATCTCGGAATTGCAAATGGCTAATAAGATATGTGAATTTTGCGCAAAACCTATCAACAGGATAATTTTTGAAAACTAAATTTGGGGAATAGAGGCGAGGTGGCCGTGTGTGAATAGTCTGATGTAAAGAACACTTCCACGTGCCACCGTCTGAGGAAATTAAACAGACATGGTCTCTACACTATTTAGAGACTCTTCCAGAGAGTCCAGCCCTGATGCAGGTTTAAACTTTACTATCAGGATTGCAGAGATGCTTGTATTGATAAGAGAGTTGACAATTTCTCACCGGAAAAAAGTGTTCTTTAAAAAAAAGTGTGTATAAATTATGTTTGTAAATACAGAGCAACATTAAAAAACAAGTAGAGATGCTTCCTAATCCCACCACCAGAAGAGAAACACTAATTACCATTCCAGAATTACGTCCAGGTATACACGTGGAGAGGAAGCTTCACAGCCTGGCGGCTTTCCTCGCAAATGCGGGATCGCACAGCGTGGAGTGTTGTGTCGGTCTCCGTCTGAGCCGGCGATCACTACAATTACTGCACAGCAAATCATCTCAAATGTCAGTGGCTTTACTCTCCAGCTCCCAGCTCTGCAGGGCCCTGTGCGTCCGCGGACCAGGCCGCGCCCCATGGGCAGCCGCCACCTCTGCTCTGGCCCCAGAGCCAGGCCGCACGGGTCCAGCACATTCTGCGCCGTGTCCGCTCACACTCCGTTGCCCACAGGTGGGCATGAGCTCACCCCCCGCCCCGGGGGCTGCAAGGTCACGCGGCAGAAAGGGGCCGTGAAGAAGGGAAAGCTGTAATCCAATAACCGAGCCTTTTCTGCAGCTCCATCCACCCGCGGACACGCTCCTGCCACAGAGTGAAACCAGATCTGCGTCCTCTCCTTCCTCCACTTCTACAAGGTGTCCTTGTTTTATCGATACATAATAGGTCAGTCCTCTGGGTTCGGACACTGGGTTCTTGCGATGCCCTAAAAGCATGATAAACAACACCGTGTTGAACATCTCCGGACAAGATGGCTTCAGAACAAGGCAGGACGAGGCTCTGCAGCAATTTCCTTCGGCGTGGCGTGCTCCAGGCGGCAGGGCCTGTGACAAACCCTCAACACGTGGGACCTGGCCTTCTCGGTGCTGGCCTCTGACTGCCCGCTGTCCAGTGCGCTGAGCCGTGTGAGGCCGGCCCAGAGGGCAGGTGCTGCCCCCGTGCCCTGGTGGGTCACTCGCCCCCGCTCCCCAGCCGAGTGACTTTGTTCCTCTGAGGAGAAAGTATCTCTGCTCCCCTGACTCTCGGGATCTTCCAGGAGCAGCGGCCGCACGTTCTCCCGAGACCGGAGCTGCTACGAGGAGAGGCGGCTGGCGCAGTTACCCCAGACCACTCCTGCGTCAGTCTTAAGCGAAGGTTATCGCCATGCAGGTGCGCGGACCTCCAGGGGAGGATGGGCGAGGACGGGCGAGGCTAAGGGTGAGACTCCAACTGAGCCGAATGCCTTTCTCGTCCCTGCGCTCGAACAAAATAGAACCCCAGCGACCCCATGGTCTCAGGACAGTGGGAGGGGGTGGCTGCACCTTGTGCCCTGTGTCCCGTCCACACGGGCATCACCAGGATTATTGAGGTAGGTTTGGGCAACAGCTTCTATAAGATAAGTTAAAGTTCAGCGGCAGAGCTGAAGGCTCGGGTGAAACTGGGGGTGCGACTGAGGTGCGGCCCCGCCCCTGCTTGTTCAGATTACAACTGCCTGTGGCAAAGCTACCGGTGAAAATATGGTCACTGCGAGGTGATGCGGAGCCCCCGAGGTCAAAGGCACAACCAGGGGAAAGGTCTCGGCCGCCCCTGGGGCGATGAGGAGCTCCGCACCCGCCCCCAGCCTCACCCAGTGGGGCCAGGACCTTCCTTTGCGTCTTTCCCCATCAGGCCATCGTCTTCTCTTTCGGGTGTGCGTCTCATACGACATTTTGTTATGCTCCCAGCAGCTCTACCTGTAACTTTGGGGAGAAAATCAAAGCCCATTTATTATGCATGAGCTCAGAAAGATCCAGCACACTCCAGAAATCGATAAAATGCACCTCTTCTTGCAGCTTATAAATTATGGCCACACTCCAACCTTCACAGAGGAACTCCGTGGGAGGGAGGTGAACTCCTGGTTCCGGGAAATCCAGAGGCAGTTGGGGGCCCTCGGTGGCGGCGGTGGGCACCAGGGTCCGAGGCTAACCGTGGCTGTGCGGCCCCGTGAGCCCAGGCTGCCTGAGGCAGGACTTGGCTGTTTTCCCACCAGCCTCCCGAGGAGCACCGGCTTGCATCCCGCTGACCCCGCACGCTACCCTGGCGGCCCGCCAGCACCCGCTGCAGTAGGGGGACGTTTCCACGCGGCTCTCTCTGCATCCGTACTTGGTGCTCACTGACTAACCGGAAGCAAGGGTCAATGCTCCCCTAGTGTGTCAGCGGGCGGCGGGTCCTAAACGCACGGGCCTGACCGGGGGCTGGGGATGGGGGTGGCCAGCGCCCTCTCGGGTCTGCCCGCCATCTCCTGCCTGGTGGCTGGGACTCGCCGAGCCTGTGGGCGCCAGGCCTCCTCTCTCCCGGCCCGACGCCGTCCGCCTGAGGGGATTCACATCTGTTCTGTTGAGGAGAAGCCCGAGACATCGTATGACTCGTGACAGAGTCGCTCGAGTGGAAACCCGTCAGAAGGTGCTCCCCACCCCCGCCAGGCCCCCTGGGGTCCCCACAGCTCTGGGGGGCTAGCAGAGCCTGACAAGGGCAGTACCGCCCCTGAAAGGTGCTCCCCCCGGGCCCCCTCCTGTCCATACACCCCTCTGGGCTGGGGGTTCCTCCACATCACATGCCACCCCTCCCCCAGCCTGCACACCTTCTCAAGCCCTCCCCCTCCCCCCACCCAGGCACTGCCCAGTCTGCTCCAGAGCCCATTCTTTGTCCCCAGAGGTGGCCCTTTGCCCTCTTGAGTCCTGGACCCTCCTGGTAGGGAGGGAATTCCATGTCCGAGTGTGGCTCTTCCTGGCGGGGCCTGGGGAGCAGCTCACAGTCTCTGAGGCCCCCCTGTGAGGGACAGCCCCCACCACCCTCCTCCGAATGGGACGCCAGCCGGTCCAGACAGCACTGGCCTGTTGACGTCATCCAAGGACCACCACCATCCCCTTCGTGGAGGGCCTCCTATCACCCCAGCACCTCACGGCCCCCAGGCGCCCAATGGAGGCCCAGCTGCGTCCCCGACCCTGACTGGGCACAGTCCCTCGAGGCCCCTTCTCCATCAGCCTGCTTACCTGGAGAAAGGCGACCTCCTCCGACCTCTGAACTCCACGTGCGGGTGTTGTTTGACAGAAGCGTCCGTGCTGTGTTCTCTCGGGTCACAGGACCTCCACACTGCACGCCGGGCACGCGGTCAGGGGCGCGGAGTGCCTGGTCTCTCCTGACCCAAGAAGCTCGAGAGCGTAACCTCAAAGGTTGTTGTTTCCCTTTGTTTCCAAATTCCAGGAACGAATGCAGACCAACCAGGGGTAAGCAGGGCTTCCGTGAGTGTCCTGCATCCCGGGCTCAGGAGGGGCCGGCCTGGGGGTGCCGCAGAGAGCACGCCCCGTCTCCCCAACACGCAAGGCCTCCAAGTTGGAGATTCCCCCGTCCTGCCTCTACCTTCCCGGTCCGAGCGGCCCTCCAGGCCTGAGCTGTGTGCTTTCCCCCAGGGCATCAGTCTCCCTGCTCCGGGCCCTTCATTCCCTCCTCTCCCTCTTCAGCCTTGCTTCCGGCCCCCTGCAGGTCTCATCCTAGATGCCGCTTCTTCCAGGAAGACTTCCTGGACCCAAGTCGCGGCTCGCTGTCCCTATTGTGTGCTTCCAGAGTCACTCCCCCCACGGCAGCCCCCAAAACCTCCAGTGCAATCATCCGCGTCCCCCTCACCCGTACGTCCCTGGAGGTACAGGGATGCCTGTCACCTGAGGGGCTGGATTAAGTGTGACATCAACTCTCCAGACTCGGCTTGGTCAGTGCTCCCCCCTCGGGGATGAGGCGCTCCCGGTACTTCCTCCTGCTGCTGGTTTAAGCCGGTGTTCCCCCAAATGACCCTCCTCGGGCCGACTTCACGCCGGCCTCCTCCAGTCTGTTAAACGGGCTGCATGTGCACGGAGCTCTCTGCTCGCGGTTTAATGCCGAGCTTTATGTGCGACCCGTGCTGCGACCCTAGTCTTTGGGGTCATGTTTCGTTCCTCAGCGGGTGTACCTGGGGTGTATATTCAGAATATTAACATAGCGCTGAGTAGCGGTAAACTGTAAGTCGAGTAGCCCAAACCCCAACGCCGCTCGATACTGTGCTGCGAAGTCCCTCAAACACGTGTGAAATGTGTGAACCTTAATCATCCATCATCTGTGAGAAATCCGAGGGGGCTCTCGCTCCCTGCGCACCATTGGTAAGGACCCAGAGTACGGACTGAGACGAGAGCCCCGAGTTTGCCGGCCGGCTTTGGGGGATTACCCGCGTGGCCACGTCCCCTCCCGGCCGTCCCCGCGGCTCGCCGCTCCCACCAGCCGTGGCCATGGCTCTTCGAGGTCTGCTTCCTCACAGTCCTGCGGGAACATTTGGCTAATTTCCATTTCGTAATTGTTTTTCCTTATTGACACTCGGATTAATTTGCCTTCCAAGTTTAAAATATTCTACTTCCAAGCAAGTCCCCGTTGATTTGCCACACCGAGTTTTGTCCACTAGCTGTATTGATCTTTCATTATTTTCCTATCTTAGAAGTTCCCCGTAATGTCTTTGTGGGTAATAAAGGGCTTCCTGATTACCCTTAATTAGCTTTGTTAGTTGTCATTGCAAATTTAGGACTGATATTTAAATATTGTATTATGCAAGGACTAAGTCAAGGAACGGGTCAATACATCACACCCTAGTGACCCCACAGAGAATGGGAAGGAAACGGGCAAATGGGGCTCCTTTCCTAGAGCTCAGCTGTGAGGGTCGCTGGAACCCTGCTTCCTCTCCCAAAGGCAGACGAAGTCAGGAGCTGGTTTGCAGCCGGCCCCTCTTGTCCTGGGTGGCACTGCCGTGAGTCTGGTGCAGGGAGACAGAGCAGCCCTGCCCCGCACGGGCCTCCAGCAGCACGCGGGGCCCTGTCTCCCGCGGCACTGTGCTCCCAGCCTCATCCAACCTCAGTGAGGCAACAGGCAGGGGCCTGGCCTTCCGGAACCACGTGCTGGTGACCGTGAGCTGAGCGGTGCCCTGACCCGGCGACGCCAGGCCAGCCGGCTCATCCTCACCTTGGGCAGGTAAGGAAACAGGGTACACCCGAGGGAAGCAGCAAGGATTCCAGAGCCTGCAGTTTACCCCTCCACCCCTGCTAGGCCGCCAGCCCCCTCCGGGGGACCATGAGGGAGCCGCCACAGCCCCTCCCCCTGTAGCTACACTGCTCCCCGGGGGCCAAGTGCTCGTGATCTGCTCTGCAGACAGCGCTGGTCCCACTGTCCCCCGGAGACCCTTAGTGACCCCCACGCCCCTGCGCCGTGGCCTGATTACCTCCGTGTCACCTGCCCACAGCAAACCAGGCCTCTCCAGAGCATCCCAGGCTCCAGTGAGCTGATTTGCACCCCAGTGGCATCAGGAAGAACACCGTGCTGTGTTGGCCTCTGTCAAAAATAGAGCTCAAGCCTGTTCCCACTTCCTTGTTTACGGGTATTTGCATTTCCATCACTTAGGACTTCAAGGAGACACAGAAGGAGAGCACAAGGTCCCTTCCTGGCTCCTGGTTCATTTGCATCAGCAAATCTGCATAGAAATCCCACCTCTGCCCAGCAGCCTGCTGCTCCCTCCAGCAGCCCCAGAGTCTCCCTCCAGCAGCCCCAGAGTCTCCCTCCCGATCCCAGTGGCCTGTTACCAAATTAGCCATAATTGAGCTGCCAGCTTGCGCAGGGAGGGGGGGGGTGCTCAGGGGCCCTGGCAGTGTGGGAGGGGGAAAGCAGCGAGCCGGGGTCCCTGGGCCGTGGCCGTGGCCGTGCCAGAGGGTGTGACCGGCCAGAGGGACAGGGCGTCCAGCGGGCGACGCAGCCCGAGCGTCGGGGCCCTCTCCAGACCAGGTTCTGCATCTGCCACGTAGCAGAAGACAGGTTCCCCGCGGCTTTTATGGGCGTACTTATCACATTTTCACAGACAACATAAACATGATTTTAAGTATCAAAATCTTTAATGTCTTTATTCCTCAGGAAGTGACAGTAAACCCTCCTCTATTAACGGACAGCTTCCTGTGAGGAGCAGAGAAAACGTCCATTCTTCTCGGGCTCTCCAGTGAGCGGCTCAGGGTTTGCCCAGGACGCGTGAGCGTCAGGTTCACCAGCCCTTCCTCCTTCAGAGCCGTCGAAAGTTCTGGTGTCTCACCGCGGCTTCCAAACTTGGCCTGATACACATTCCCGCTTTGAAATGAGACCCGCGGCGTCTTGCTGTTTCCTGATCATTATTACAGGGGCTCTCATTTCTTTGCTTGTTTTAGTTCCAAATCCTGAACGCTGACTTTGAAAAGGCTCTCTGCGAAAGCAGCTCTAAGGTGCCCAGACTGTAGGAGGACAGGCCAGCAGAGGGCTTGGCCTGGGAGCTTCCAAGAAGGGGGGCTCTCCCCCAGAAATCACGCCGTGATGGAGGGGAGGGCAAAGTCACTTATTTTCCCAGTTGGAACTGATTTCCCGAAAGTAACCAGGATGACAGCAGTCGGATGACAGACTTCGCAGAAGGACAGTCTGCTCTGGCTGCGTCCCCTGCGGTTCAGACAGGGCCTGTCCCCTCCGCCGGAAGGATTTCCTGCCGTGCAGATGGCCTGTTCCCTAGAGACTCACCCACTTTCTATCTGGACGCTGCCACTCGTCTCTGAGAAATGAACGAACGCACACATTCTCCTTGCAAAGGATGTGACAGAACCGTAGACTCAGAAATTCAAGCCACTTAGAAATCGTGTCATCGAACGAAAAGAAAAACTTGCAGTGCTCTGCTAGCTGCTGCCTTAGGAAACAGAGATCACTTCCCGAGCCGTGAATTGATCCCAGATAAGCTGGGATTCGAGGCTACCTATTTGCACTCACTGCCTCCGAGCAAGGCTACGTGAAAAGTTACTTAGGCTCCTAAAATGTTTCTCAGGAATGTGATTTCAGGACTGAAATTCTGATCTGCATAGCAGGAATAGCAGTCCCACAGCATGGGGTGACCCTAAAGATGATTGATTAGAGACCCAGATTGACAAGGAAGGCCTCACGCGGGGCCCCCGAAAGGATGAGCCACGAAATACCAGCTACCAGTCAGCGGGGGGAGCGGTCAGGGAACACCCACAGCTATGGCAAGAGCGGCCCTCGAGTTCCGGCTGTGGACCCTGCATCCGCTCCCGAGCTGACCCTCAAGTCCACTGTGAACCAGGGCCTGGAAAGGGTGGGCATCTGGCCCAGGCCCCACGGGCGGTGGGTGTTCGAGGAGGAAATCTCGGGCTTCTCATCATGGGCACAGATTCAAATCTCAGCTCAGCTGTCTCCGAGCTGTGTGCCTTTGGGCAAAGGAGTCACTTCTGATCTACAAGGGAGGGCAGTAAAGGCTGCTCACCTTTGGTCCCTGACTCAGAGGGATATTGTGTGACAAGCCGGGGACACAGAAGGTGCTCCGTAAATATCCTCTGTTCTCGAGCTGACTGCTTGTTCCAGGAGCCCCTGGGATCTGTAAAAGGATGGCCACGCGTCTTGCAAGAAGGACTCTGTGATCTGGATGGTGGGGAAGGATGGAGGTGGCCCACGTGTGGGCCCTGGTGGGTGCAGGGATGGGAGACTGACCGCCTTGTCCTTACCAAGGGGCAGCCCCGAGCCATCCCACAGCCTGGCCGCCTCCTCTACTGGCCCAGGCAGGGCTCATGGACCACGCCCCATTCCCTCACCCTGCTCCGGGTGCACTCGGCTCTTGGCCGGCTGTCAGGCCTCACTGTCACCTCGGGGTGTCTGTGAGGTCCTACAGCCTCAGTGGAGTATCACAGATGTCCGTGACCCTCCCTCACTGTGGTCGTGAGCAGTGCCCGCCCTGGACGTCAGACACAGGTGCCACATGCAAGGCACACGACCGGGACACTCTGTCAGTGCCGTCCCTGTGCTCCTCAGCACGCCGACGGTCTTTGCAGGGCTTCGAGCAAAGGACGGGTGACCAGACACGTCTTCTACTCTGCTTCCCTGTTTGTGCTGTCACATCTCCCTCCGTCGAGTCTGTCCAGCTTCAAAGATAGTAGGAAAGCCCCGAATAATTCTTCGGTGAAAGCTGGGCTGACCTTGCGCTTGCGATGGTCGAGAGGAGCTCCGTCCTCCCTGGGATGGAACGGGGTGCACACAGCCACCAGGAAAGCCTCCACAGCGGCAGGTCCAGCCTGCGTGGATGCGTCTTCGGGGTGTAGGTCAGGGTCAGGGTCAGCATCGCCGGGGCCAATGCAGATGCACGCGGCTGTGGGCCTGCTCCTGGGCACAACTGCACACCCAGGGCAGCATGAGGGCCTGCGAGGAGCTGTGTGTGTGGAGGGAAAACCAGCCCCTGCTGTCGGCCCTGGAGCAGGACTGGGGGGTGCCCTGCTTGCTGGCAGTGCTCGGAAACTCTCGAGTGTGTGACGGACCAAACGCACGCCCGAGGCGGGGGGCAGGGAGAGAGGAGTAGCCAGGCTAATAAATGCGAGCGTGAAGCAGCCCGTGGAGACAGTTTAATTCCAATCTCTGCCCGCGAACGTGTTTTCCTCTCACCCGTGAGCGCAGAGCACCTGCTAATGGAAATCCCGGAGAAAAGGGAGCCCCCCTCGGCGGGGTCTCCGGGTTTAATTAAAACAAGGTGCCATTGTCAGGTTGTGTTTATCCCAAAATAGCAGGATCGTTTGCACCCTAGAATCTCTCTTGCAAGTTGACATTTAATTTAACACTAAAAACTGATCATTTTAAAATAAAATAAACTATTATGTTGCCTTTAAAACATTTCCAAGGGATTCAGGAGAATATTATTCTGTGCCGGTTAGGTTTTGTTTTGTTTTGTTTTTTGCCTGTTTATCTGTGGCTCTTTTTCCTTCCAGCTGGAAAATATGGTTTCACTTTTTCTTTTGGTTTAAGCACATTTTCTTAAAAGTCCATTTTTAGCCCTCAAGTTCTGCATTTTTTTAATGTTTCCTTTATATAACAGTAAATTACGGCTCCCTCCACACGTCCCTGTGAACGGAGGCTCCGGATCGTGGACACGGAGCCCCGCAACACTTGGGCTTTAAAACGGCGAGCTGTCCCCCCCACTAGGACTTCTGCTCGTCTCAGAAGCCACACGTCCCTTGGGCTTCCTCTCCTCCTGCAGTAGATGTTCTCCGCAATCTCTTCACCACGACACGCGGTTCTCAGTCTCACGAAGCAGCGACAGGAAGGACGGGAAGCGCGTGGCAATGTGCGCCCCCAGGCCTGGCCCCTCCCTCGCGCTCCTGCACCCACCACCACCGCCGTCCAGAGGCGCCACGCGGGAGCCGCGCCAGCCCGGGGAGCACCTGCGCTGGAGGGCGGAGCCCTGGACGCACGTGGACACCGACGTCCGGCTGCGGGTGCAGCAGACCGAGCCCGTGCTACCAGACGGCCGCGTCCCCGTTAGGAAACAGAGAACAACACAGCGCAAGGCCCTCTGAAAAGCTGAGAGTTTTAGAGTCATACACGAATGCAAAGCACCGTGATAACTGTCCGTAGCAAGGTTAAGCACGACGTAACTCTGTAACGTAGGGAAACACGCTGCTTGCCTCCAAGCGGCACACTGAGGCCGCATGCCTATTGCACCTTCCGATACCGTTCATTTGGCGCCCAAGGCCGGGAAGCACCCCGAGGGTCGTCTGCAGGAGCACCGCACGGGCCTACATCCTGCTATGAAACCCCTGAGCTTCCGCGGGTGCTCTGTGCCCGGTGCGCCGTGTGCCTACGTTAGCAGAGCCCTCGCTGGTCGAAGTTCACGAATCGGAGCTGGTCTCCTCTAGTCGCCTTATGAGAGCAAAGCCTTATCAGCTGCTTCCTAACCCCAGCGGACGAGGGTCCAGCCCAGTGGCGGGGACAAAGGGCCTCAGTAGGCCCCCTGCTCCTGGGCCACGTGGGGCCTGCGTTCTTTCTCCTTCACCGAATTTTAGCAACTTGATGACTAAAAGTAAACACCACTAAATGAGCAAAGGCAACGTTTTATAGACGATAGTAAGTCATTGTGCACAGACCGTAACTTTATGGAGAAACAAAGCAAAATCTTAAGTATTTGTAAAATGTAAGGCATAGACGATCGTTCTTTCAGCCCATATTTATTGAGAACCTACTACGTTCCGGGTTCTTTACAGGGCTGGGATGTGCACTAAATAAAACCGGCGTCAGAGGGGGCAGCACAGCGGGTGAGAGAAGGCACAGCTCCCTGGGGCAGGGCAGGTCCCCAGGATCCGTTTCCGATGGCCCCGGAGGGGGCGTAAAGGAAGACGTGTGGTCCCAGGAAGAAGACATGGTGCCAACAGGGTCTCAGGGGAGCTCGTCCGGAGTGCCCAGGACTGGGCACCCCTTAGCACCCCCGCAATGCCAGGCGGCCTCCTCCGGCTGAGGGCAAGCCCGGAGATGGCCTGGCTTTGTGGCGGTCCCCACAGCAGGGCAGGAGCACCGCAGTCCTGCAGCGGGACCCCCACGGAGTGAGGAAGCAGGTGTGCCTGTCACTCCAGCAAGGACTGCAGCAGGGCCGGGGCCTCCAGCCACAGCCGTCCTGGCACCTGAGGGTTTCCTCTTGACAAAGAGCAGAAGCCTGGCGTGCAGGGCCTGGAGGGGTGAGGGTGGAGGAGGGGAGGGCCTGGGGGAGAGACCAGGGAGGCAGGGGGCTGCGGCTTTGTGGGGCCCCCAGAAGCCCTCTGTGCCCGGGAGAAGGTGCTTCCAGGGCTGGATATAGACCTCCATCTCCAGCACAATCAGAACCCCTTCCTTTGGAATTAGCCTCTGCGACTGGAAAACACGGCCTAATTTAGACAGATAGATTTGTCCATGAATATTCAGGTCTCAGGCAGACGGTGGCAACGGCCCGCAGACGCAATGCTTCTCACCCGCGTCTTGAACATTTCTCAGAACAGAGAAAGCCGCACGCTTTCACCACGCCTCCTGTCCACATTTACGGGATAATTGTGTTTCCGTAGCTTTTGTAGTCTTCTCCTGCAAACACCTCCTTTTCCTTGGGACCCTGTCTGGGGCTCTGAAGGCGCTAACTGCGGGCTCCATCTGGAAGGTATAATTTGCTGCTCAATTACTTTTCAGTCTCCTAAGAACACTGCTTTCCCCCAACGGTGGTTGTGTCTTTCTAAAAGTTACTTTCCTTTTTTTAATATATAATTTTCTTTAAAGTGTCCCTGAAACTCCGATTCTGTTTTGTCCTTCATTATTTAATAGAAATGATACCATGTTTTCTGTTGCCACGAGGACACGTGAACGACCCTGTAGCTGGAGGATGACGCGGGAGCAACGCCACGGACATAGCACATGGGCTCACAGATACCCGCCCTGCCTCTCCGGAGCCCATCTATTGTTTACCAGGGCCACACCACTCATGGGGCAGGGCCCTGGGGGCAAAGAGCAGGGCAATCCTAATGTCCAAAGGCAAGACCAGGGAGTAGTACACAGGAGGGAGGGGCCCCATTCGGTGGGGGAGGGTTGCCATGTTTGCAGTGATGCCTGAGAGGCACTAGGGTTAAGGAGTTGACCAGATGGAGGAGGACCAAGGCTTTCTGGGTAAAGGGAATGGCATATGCAAAGGCCCTGGGGCAGAGAAGTGTGAGGAACAGGAGCTAAGCAAAGCTGAGGACCATGTTTAGGAGGAATAGCCAGAGCAGCCAAAGGGAGGGAGAGGGAGGCAGGAAAGGCATTTGTTCGGAGGCACTTTGGACCAAGGGAAAGCCAGGCACATGCTCAGTGAGCCAGAAAGAGGGGAAGTGATTTTCTGGTCACACAAAACCAGGGGAATAAAGGACTTTCAGAAGGAAAGTGGGCCTCAAGTCCCATCTGAATCCCACTTCAATGCATCACCCTCAATCAGTGAATTCTTTGACACTGAGTTCGAAGAGGGGCTGGGGCTGGACCATCTTCCCACCAAAGCTGTGTGCTGTGCCCCGAGCCAGCGGCATCTCGTGCTCCCCCGACTTAGAAGAGGCTTCAGAGCTGCCATTTAAAGGTTCCTCGAGCAGTGGTGGGATATGTTCAAGGTTCTTTTAGAAAACTTGTTTTTTGCGAATCATAGGTTGGCAATGACCTGATGTAATGGGGGGCGGGGGCTTGTAACTCAGCCACATGAGCACCGTCGCCCCAACCTGCTAATGGGGCACGACATCGTGGTGTTGTTTCTCCCGGGGCTGTTCCTTCACTGGAGATGAAAAGCCCTCCCAGATCCCTTCTGATGGAAAGAAACGCAGAGAGGAAGCTTCTTGGAGATGAGCCGCACTGCTGTTCACCTGCGCACAAGCAGACGGGATGGAGATGGAGCTCGGGAGAAAGGTGCACACGAGACAGGGGCGACGAGCCGCCAACGCTGGCCTAGCGGGACATGCGGTGACCAGCACTGAGAAGGAAGCCCAGCCGGACGCTGCGATGTCCTTGGAGCAAAGCCCTGGCCCACTGCTGGACACTCCCGACGAGGACAGGAGCCACCCTTCCTCCTCCTCCTCCTCCTGTCTCAATTTCTTCTGCTCCCATCCACTGTCCCAAACAAACAGCTGCATCTGGAAGCTGGAGCGTGTTTGACTCTCTCTCTCTCTCTCCTCCCTGCCCGCCCAGCCAGCAGCCTGCTGGGCCGCTGCCAGTAGGTGCTCAGAACAAACGAGCGAACAGGTGAAATCGTGAATGGATGGGGAATTCACAAGCCGCTCCTGCTGTCCACGGAGCCCACCCAGCTGCAGAGATGTGCACATGCTAGGGTCCTGGGGTTAATATAACAAAGTACCACAACCTGGGGGACTTAACAGAAATTCATTCTCTCACATGCTGGAGGCCAGGAGTCTGCAGCTGAGGTGTGGGGGCCCTGCACTCCCTCCCAAAGCTCTAGGGGAGGATCCTTCCTGCCTCTTTCAGCTTCTGGCAGTCCCGGGCGCTCCTGGGCTTGTGGCTTCATTCCCCCCCCCCCCCCCCGCCAAGTCTCTGCGTCTATCCTCACATGGCCTCTCCTCTCTGTGTCCCTGTCCCTCAGGGCTCTGTCCACACCTCAAAGCTCCTCCTTCCCTGTTGGCCACAGGACATTGCCCTCATCCTGACTGTGACCCTTGGAGGACGAGGAGCCTCATACCCTCCCCTATAGTCCCCAAGGCCCATGTGTTCAACCCATGGCCTGGGCTGTTTACAGACTCCATGGAAGCTTGTTGAGATCATCAATCCAGGCATGCTCGGGGCAAAGCTTTGAGGTCTCAGCCATGGGGAGACCAATGGAGATGAGGACATTTCAGCCTCCTCTGGATCTGTTGCAAACTGTAGCTGACTTTAATTTCCAGCAAACAGTGACCTGAGCCCCAGGCCCCCTCCGCTCAAGCCTCATTGGTTATAACAAAATGTGTGGCTTTACAAATCTTCTGAACGGACGGCTCTGAAATTAACGTGCTTGCTAGCTGTGGTGCTTTCTGGCTGAGCAGTGAAGGGACGCACGTGCTTCTAGTATGAAGCATCACAACGTGGAGGTCGGCCCCGGAGGCATAGGGGCAGGCACGGTCACGGAGGACGCCTCTTCGGCTGGACAGCACACAACAGTCTACTCTAGTATGGGCAGGAATCCATCCTCTGACCACACGAAGAGGTGGTCCTTGTTTGCCTGACGCTCCTCAGCCCCTGTGGTCTTCTGTGCCACCTGGCGCCTCGCTGACAAGCCCCGTGCTCGCTCCATGAATAGCACGTGCTCCCTGCATGGCTGCGCACCACTCCACCCCATCCCCAGCCTCCTCCAGTGCCAGGACTCCCCCAAAACCACATTCAAAGAAGGGTGTTCCTCACTTGGGTTTGTTCTTTGAAAGCACGTGGCTATGGTTAGCTCTCAGTGCCCAGGTGAGCGAGTTCTCTCTTAAAAGTTACACTGACCACCAAATGTAAGCATGGTATTGTCCTTTTAATGTAGATAACATAATCTTCTGTAGAAAACACCAAAAGACATAATATTGCCATTTTTGTTACTTTCTAGTTCCAAATAAAATATCTCAGAAAAATACGTAGGATATCAGTTTTCTGTTGCTGGGTAAGAAAGTACCACAGTTTTAGTGAATTAAAACACCCCAAACCAGTACTCCCAGGAACATGGAGTAGACGTATTTTCCCTATTCCTTCCACAAGCACAATTAAAAACCCCACACACTGTGTGAAAAACCAGTCTAAGCAGATTCTGAAAGGTGGAGAGGAGAAGGCAGACCAGCCGGGGGGCCTCAGGACTTGGTAGGGGGGGAGACACACCAGCGAGTCTCTTCAGCTTTCTTCCTGTCTCATACGTCACAGGCTTCGGGCTGAGGGGCTGCAAGCCAGAAACACCAGTAGACACACACAGTCTCAAAAGGCCCAGGAAAGCCTGGTCTCTCTGGACAAGGAACAGAAAAGCATCAGCCCAGCAAGAGAGAGAATGACCCCTCCAGTCCGACCAGACATCATAGAAAAGCCGTGGACTCACATCCAGCCACGCTGGCGGAATCCAGTGCAGAGCCTGGACTGCACCTCCATGAGGCTGTAACGATGTGCCCACCCTCCTGCAAGTGCCACAGGGGACCTTCATCACCTGTGCAAACCATGCACTCAAAAGCACTGCGAATAAACCAAAATAGAGTTTGAATAAAGAAAAATGGTCAAATAAGCCAGAGGAAGGGAGGGATAAGAGAACAGCAATGAAAAACCGAATAACCAACAGAAATTGAGTAGTAAGATACATGTAGTTACATTAACTGAAAATGGTCTAAATACACCAATTAAAAGGCAGAGACTGGAAGAGTGGATTAAAGGACAGGACCCAGCTACACCCTGTCTACTTCCTCACCCAGCAGCAATGACCAGCGTCAGGAACGAAGCTGAAGGTATACTACAGACCCTACAGACAAGGAGGAGAATCACAGGGAAAATCTGACAAATCCCATGAACTGGATGCATTCCCCAAAAACACAAACTACCACAATTCATCCAATCATAAAACCGATCATTTGAACAGCCCTATGACTATTAAGGACATTGAAGCTGTAACTTTAAAAACTTCAAAAAATCAGACAAAAGACCTCCAGGCTCAGATGTTTTCACAGAATTCCACCAAGTGTTTAAAGAAGAATTAACACAAATTCCACATAATCTCTTCCAGAAAAGAGCAGAGGATAGAACACTTTCCAGTCCATCCTGTGACACCATTACCCTGATGGAAAAACCAGGTAAAGATAATACCAAAAACACATACGGTATAAAATACAAACCAGTGTTTCATCAACTTACAAGTAAAAATTAGCAAAATATTAATGCGACGGATCCACAGTGTGTAAAACAATCTCTGAGTTCTGTCCCCAGCGTGGAAGGCTGGGCCCACGTCTGAATTCAGGCAGCATGAGCCCCACATCCCTAAGTCAGGGGAGAAGAATCTGTGGCATATCACATGATGGAGAGAAAGCATTTCACAGATGTAGCTCCAACCCGTGATAAAAACTCCTCAAATCGGGGTCAACTGGAAATCAGTTCAAATAGCATAAATAAAAATAAAGCTAACGCCATAGTCAATGGTGAAAGGCCAAATGCTTCCCTGCTAAGATTAGGGGAAAAGCAGTGTGTCCCCTCTTGCCATTTTTATTCAAAATGATGCTATAGGTTCTAGGCAGAGCAGTGAGGCAAAAAGTCAGTGGGGAGGAAGATTTTTAATGCAGGTAAGAAAGAAACAAACTCTATTTACAGATAGCATGGTTTTCTATATAAAAAAAAATCCCAGGGTATCTACCAAAAAACTCTTAGAACAGGTAAATGAGTTCGACAAGTCCTCAGGATCCAACGTAAACATACAAAAGTCAATTGTATTTCTATACTCAAGCAATGAATACACAGACACTGAAAATAAAAACACAATAGCGGGGGTGCCTGGGTGGCTCAGTCCGTTGAATATCCGACTCTTGGTTTCAGCTCAGGTCATGAGATCGAGGCCTGCTTTGGGCTCCACGCTCAGTAGGGAATCTGCTTGAGATTTTCTCCACCTCTGCCCTCCCACCCCCCACTTGCACGTTCTCTATCCAACACACACACACACACACACAATACCATTGACAACCACTCAGACAAATGGCATCCTGAGGCATAAATCCATCAAAACGTGTACACGTTCTAAGGAAGAAAGCAGGGGCAGACAGGTGGAGGGACAGACCATGCTCATGACTGAAAGTGCCCAGCACAACGAGTTATGTCAAGTGTTCCCAAGTTGGTACACAAATCCAACACAATTCCCATCAAAGTTGCAGCAAGATTTTTGTGTAGATGCAAACAAGTCAATTTAAAAATGTGTATGAAAGGAAAGGAGCTAAAATAGCTCAAATGGTTTTGAAACAGAAAACAGAATGAAGCAGGGGGATTGGGCATCCATATGAAGGCAGCCGAGACCGTGGTGTTGGTAGAGGGACGATGTGTCCACCAACGGGATGCAGTAGGAATCAGGCAACACACCCACAAACCGTTCAACTGCTTTCTGGCAAAAGTGCACAGAGAGGAAAGACGGCCTTTTCCATAAATGATGCTGGAGCGATCGGACATCCATAGTCCCAAAAAGGGGAGCTTTGACTTATGCTGCACACCTTATAAAAAATTTAACTAAAATGGATCATGGACTCAAATGTAAAATATAAAATCATAAAACTTTTAGAGTAAATGTCGGGGAAAATCTTCAGGAACTAGGTCTAGCCGAAGAGTTCTCAGACTCAACATCAAAGACACAGACCATGAAAGAAAAAAATGGGTAAATCTGACTGCACAAAAATTAAAAATTTCTGCTCTGAGAAAGAATCAAGATAAAAACAAAAACCCCACACACAAGCCTGAGACCAGGAGAAAATATCCGCAAACGGCACACCCAACAAGTGGTGAGTACCTGGAATGCACAAAGAGCTTCCAAAGCTCAGCAGGGAAAAGCAAATAATCCAAGTAGAGGCTGGGCAACAGACATGAGGAGGTGTTTACCGACCGAGGTGCAACCCAGGGTAGCAAATAAGCGGTTGAAGGACGCCCCACGTCAGTAGCCACCAGGGAAATGCGCATCAGGAGCCCAGCGCCTCGGGAGCCCAGCGCCTCGGGATCCCGGTGAGATGCCCGCTGCCCGCACGTCTGAAACACACAGTGACACCACCCACGCCACTGTGGTGCAGACACGGGAGCCCTCGTAGCGGGTGGGCAGGGACGAAAGGGAACAGCCTCCCAGACGGCAGGCAGTGTCTTCAACTAAACCTCAGTGGCGATCTTGGATGTTTATCCTGGAGAAATGAAAACTTACATTCTCACAAAAACATGCTCACGTTTCCAAATCAACAGCATTAGCACTAAGCCGTCAAGAACGGTGGTGCAGAAGATCATCATTTTGAGCTGGAAATGCAGAAAAACTCAACGTCTTAGATGACTTCTCAGAATGGATTCAACCAGAGGGGAGAACGGCGGGTCCCCTGGGCCCTGCAGCCACCTCCGGTCCCCCACCGTCCACACAGCCTGGTGCCACTTCACCCTTGAGTCTGGTGTTTGCACATTAGCACCGACACCCACAGGTCCAGCTTCCTCGGGATGGCCGATGTCACCAAGGCAGGACGCTGGAGGGGGACTTGGGGCAGCTGACGTCAGGGAAGCAGGACGCTGGAGGGGGACTTGGGGCGGCCGATGTGGGCTTTGAGCTGCAAAGGTTCCTCGATCAAAGAGGCGTCAGGACCTCCCCCCTCTGTCCTCACGTAGGAATCGGCCGTCCACGAAGGCATCAAGCAAGAAAGCGCGTGCTGCATCTGAAAATGGGGCCTGAATCGAAGCCCAGGGACCCTCACGACGGGACAGGACCACAACCACTGGGACCACTGCGTGTGGTGCTTTTATGGAAGTAAATTGCTTTAAAAAACCGCTTGCTAACTAGATAAAAGCTACAGGTTTGTCTCTTTGATGCTTTTTTAAATCGGATTGAAAACCTAGATGCATATTCATCCCTGTCAACAAAGGCTGGCCAACCACCATTTTTTGCTCTAGGAGATGGAAATCCTTTACATTTTGTCCTGTTTGCTGGCGGCTGTTGTCTTCATCGGCCCAGGCTGCCACGCTGAACCCACGGACTGGGTGGCTTTAAACCACGGAAGCTGATTTTCTCACTGTTCTCCGGCTAGAATACGGGAGCAGGTGTCCACATGGCCAGTTCCTGGTGAGGACACCCTCCCGGCTTTCAGAGGCCACCCTTGCACCGCGTCCTCACAGCGCACACAGAGACCCTCTTTCTCATGTGTCTCCTTACAAGGGAACTGATCCCATTGAGAGAGCCCACCCTCGTGACCTCACCCCACCATAGTCCCCTCCCAAAGGTCCCACCGCCGAATGCCATCTGGCTGCACACGGGGCTTCCTCCTATGACTCTCAGGGGACACGTTCAGTCCATGACGGTGGTGATGGCTGTTGTCACCGTTTTGTTTCTCCTATAATAAGATAAAATTCACTAGAAGCTTAGGGGAGCGGGAAGCTTGTCTATGCTCCTTGCTTCCTGTAGGACGCATGCCTGGTTCTGGGGTAGCCCCTGGCGTGAGGTGGTGTTCAGGAAGCATCACAAGGGAAAACGAATGGGTGATTGGATGGGTGGGGGTGGCTGCCTGGAAGTTTCCATCTCCATTTTAATGCACCAGATGAGTGTTTGGCCCACTGGCCAGGCAAGCCTTGCGAACTGCTCCGCGTTCTTGCCTTTTCCTTCACCAGAGGGGCCTGAGTGGGACTACGGGACTATGGATTTGGTGTTTCCCCAAAGGCTGTGGGCCCTGAACAAACCGTGCTCCCTCTGCGGGAATCAGGCTCTCCCTCCTTCCTAGGGAGGGGGGCCGGTTTCCTGTGCACCTGCCCGGTGAGGAGGAGCTCCCCCACATCCCTGCTGCTGATGCCCACAGGCTTCCCCAACCACATGAGAATCCAGGGGTGCAGACCCCGATCCCGCTAATGTGTGGTGCTCAACAGCACTGCCCCTTCATGAGCACACTAGGCCGACCCCGGCCCTCTGCTGCTTCACTCTTGAGACAAGCAAGAGGCTGCCTGTTCCTTCCGACCCCACATTAGGGATGCAGCCTGAAAATGTCCCATTCATGGTGCTGGTGATTGGCGTCCACCACCTGAGCCCCCAGCGCCCCCAACCCTGAGCTCACACTGTGAAGCCAGCGGGCACCTGGCAGCTCGCTGCGGGGTCAGGAGCTCACCACGCACACACTTCAGGCCACTGAAACCCCACGCACTGCGCTGTGGTCGAGGGAGGTGACCACGGGGCAAGGTCATGCCCCGAATCTTTCACCCTTAACCCTGTTGTAGGTCACAGCACTACCCACTAACCTTAATTTAAAGTCTTTCTTACCAGCCCAGCCACCTCTTCCAATGAGGTCCTCATGTTCCTGGGCTGGATGGAACCTCTCCGAAAGGCCTCGTCTGCAGAAAAGAGGCCAAGGGGCAGAGGAGTCCCGCACATGTTTGGTGTATGGAGAAAGCTGGAGCGAGGTGGCTCCCTAGTGGGGGGGTGGGGGGCTTGCACGGATGCGGGAGTGCCTGTTTCTGTTCAGCCCTGGTCTCAGGCTGGGTGGACTCCAACAGGAGCCCCATTTCTCATGGACTGCTATGCACGCACACCCTCCAGGTACCTTGTCAGCTGACGTGGTCCAAAGACACATTAGTCCTGGCCCCCAGCCTCCATGAGCTTCAGCACCTGACAAAGGAAGCAGACAGACGAATTCCAGGTGCCATGTGGTCGGGGCTGGAACTCCAACCCAGAGCCGGTTTGCTGCAGGAGGAGCAGCCCCCTTGGGATTTCATTCTTTGTTCTTCAAGATGAGACAATGGACCAATAAGGCAGGCTGGAAAGAACATTGTTTTTAAAGGTAAACTAAATAACACAACTTTATACCCAGTAGACTTCTTCTATATCCATGAAGCATTAACTGCCTTAAGAACTGACCTCCTTGCAAAAACAAATAGAAAACCCAGCAAAATATATGAAATTCTGTTTTCAAATATTGGACAATAGGTAGCAGGTAACTGATCCTGCAGCAAGGAGAAACCAGAGGTGAGCCCTACAATTTCCCCCAATTACAGCCCAGAGGCAGTTCCCAGCACACGGCACCAGGAGGGCCTTGCACAGTCATGCTTCTGTGTGAAAGGGGTCCAGGCAGCTAGGAGGGACAGGGCAGAGCCCCAGAGAGGAGGAGGATGTGCAGAGAGGTGCTTTGGGGGGTTCTCGCTCCAGAGAGCAGTCAGCAAGGGACCCTCGAGCACTGGCTGGGCAATGAACTACACCCATGTAGGTGACAGCCCACAGGGCAGGAAGGAGCCACCAGAAAGTGGTGGGTCAAACGGCTCCCAGCGCTCACATAGGGAAGGGAAGCATTATGCTCGCATCACAAAGAATATTGAGATACACAGGCCACTGGGCAGAGGCCTAAGAAAGGCTACTCACAGGTGGGGCTCAGCCCCCATATCCAGCCCTAGCATAAGAACTGCACAAACGAAGCTCAGAAATAACCCTCAAAGGGCCAAACTGTTGGACAAACAGCTGCCATCCAGAGCAAAACCTGACACTTTCTAAAGGAATGCAACAGAGTCCAACACTAAAATCTTCACAACATTTGACGACCAATCAAAATTACTAAGCCTGTGAAATATCAAGAAAATATGATCACAATCAGGAGAAAAATCAACCAATAGAAACAGACCCCAACATGACAAGAGGGATTAGAAATAGCCAGTGAGGATACAAAAGCCGCTATTACAAATATTATAAACATGTCCAACGATGTAAAGAAAACCCAAACACAACCAGGACATAAATGAGAGGCATTAAATGGGAATTTCAAGAAAATGAACAATATGTGAAACAAAACATACATGCGTTGGGGTAACAGCCAATTAGACGTACTTTGAAATCAGTAACCGTGAAGACAAAGCAGACAGCCTGGGATTCTAGAGCGAGGCGCTGCCGCCGGCAGCTCAGACTCGAACATGTTTTCAGAACTGCTCCTGGCATGCCCCTGGCCCTGTGGGGATGGAATGTTTGGCCATGGGGCACCAAGCGATGGGTCCCTGGAGCTCCGGAACTGGCCACCGTGACCCGGGTTCTATCAGACCCACCAAGTCACAAACTCAAATGGGCAGCAGGAATCCACCATAAAACGGAAGAGGGGGGTGTCAGCATGGTTGGGGCTGGAAAGCATAAGCTGGCTTCAGAGCAGGTAGCATGGCGTCTGTGCCACCCACTGCTGCGTGAGCAGCACCCCTCCCCCGGTGTGGACCCATAGCCGTATTGGGCAGGGTTATGGGGGCTTCATCCTGTAAGAGCTGGAGGAAAAGGAGAAATAGGTGGATTGGTCCCGTATGTGGATCTAGTCAAACACGGACGGTGGCTCCACCCCAGTCACACTGGGCATGGCCTTGATGGCACGTGGAGAGAGAGCACTTCCCCAAAGGGAGGGACCATGGCAGTGAGCCCAGCCACCCCTTCTGCGGAGGGAGACACAGCCCAGCAGAGAACGTGCAGAGGCTCCTGGACAGCGGCCAGTGGACCAGGTCCTGACACGAAAGGGCTTGGAAGATGAGAGACAGAGAAGTCTGAGAGGGAGGCTTGTGAACGGAGCAAGAGTGTGCAGGAGGTATGGAGGGGGGTGTGTGCATGAGCGTGAGGTCTGCGTGTACACAAGGTGTGAAGTCGTGTGTTTGCACAAGGTGTGAAGTGGTGTGTGCACAAGTGTGGGACATGTGTATGCATGGTAACGCCCACTGCAGAGCCTGTCCCTGCAGACATACTGAACGCCAGGCACACGAAATCACCCAGGCCAGGCTTCACCATCACCACCCTGGAACGGGCTCAGGTTCCACGGCAGCTTTGGGGCTCTGGAAACCACGTAGTGTGGCTCACACGTAAGGAATGGCCTGCACCCAGAACCAGGCGATTCTTCCTCCGAGCGCTGAGGCCGCCCTGCTTCCCCCACGCTGGGAGACAGGGAGCCCTCTGCACGGCTGGCAGGTGGATAGTGGGGAGCGGCGTGGGGGTGCAGAGCAGACCTTGCCCTGGGCCCTTGACCGGGAAGAAAAGGCCCGACACCTGCTGGGAGGTAGGTATTCCAGTGACGGTTCATCAGTGTTATCTGCGGAGTGTGATCCCGCCACGTCCCTCGGGGACCCGCACCAAAGCCCTCCCCGGACAGGCCCTCTAGGCTGGGCCGGGTCCCCGCTCCACCAACACCAGCCCGGGCCCGGTGGCCTACCGCGCACCCACGCCCGCTCCTCGGAGACTGACTGAGGCAGCAGGGGGAGCGCCCCCAGAGCTGGGCCAGGACGCACTCCGCACGTGGTGTCTTTACCGTGCTCCTCCCCCACTCCCATGGCTGCCTGGCCTCTTCCAGGTTTTCAATCAGCAATTACTGGGGACAAAATGCTTCTCCAGCATCGTGTGCCACGTGTTCCCCCGCACCAGGGGTTCTCCCTGCCCCAGTGTGGGAGGCCGGCCTCTGCCTCCTGTCTCCAGCACAGCGCTCAGCGCCTGGACCTGCCCCCAAGGTCGCCTCTGTCCTTAGCACTTTACCCTGAGCCCCGCGGTGAACCCCCAGGTGAGCAAGCCAACCAAGCTTCAGATAAGGCAGGCCTCCTGAACAGTGTAAAACAGAGGGGGACGGAGGTGGGTCGGATGGACAGAACCACGTGCTGTGCTTGCGGCCCTACAGCATGGGACCAGGCTCCAGCCCCTGAGGGAGGGTCCCCGGGGGGCCCAAACCACCACATCCACTTCCTGCACAGGGTTTCTGCTTAAGGACAACCAGGCAGGCTCCATCCGCCCCTCTGCATTTTATGGTTTTCCTCTTTAAAATACCCTGCAAGTGGGTCCCAACATCTATAAATATGCACAGCCCCCCTCATTCCCTGACATTTCAATATGGACCCGAGAGTGGTTATTTCACACAATAAATTCAGGTGATAGGACGGTGTTGGGAAGGACTCGCTGCTTGCCACCCGGTCCCTGTCCAGGCGGGTGGGCCTGGGGAGGAGGTGACGGCGTGGCGGGAAGGCCAGGTCCCCGAGGGGCACCTGGCAATGGGACGAGCCTGGGCCTGGCTCAGAGGAGGGCACCGGGGGCGGGGTTACCCCGTTCAGGCTTCGGGGAACCTCGAGGATAGAAGCGAAGACTGTTCTCTCGTGTGCAAGGGCTTCATCAGACATACATGTATCAGCTCACATGGTCCAGGACTTCCATGATTTCTGATAAAAACAATTACAGTTACTCCAGAATTTTTTTTAGATCCTCAGCCTGACAAAGGCAGTTTCCATTCTTTTTTCTTTGTTTTTCGTTAAAGGCAGAGAAGACCGGAACTGCAGTTACAAGGATGGGTGGCGTGCTAGGGTGAGACTCAGGACACCTGGTTCTCGGAGTCCTGACGGTGGCGCGCTCCGGGGAAGCTCGGCTAACATCCTGCGTGGCACAGGGGGCCGTCACACGGCCATGACCACACAGCGGAGCGGGGAGTGGTGCCTAAAACCTACACCAGGAAATTTTAAATAGTGACACTGCGCCCCGTACGTCCATGTCTAGGAACAAGTCCAGCTGCCATGGGAAACAGTGTGCCGAGGATTCTTTAGGGACACGGTGCCTCTGGGCTAACAGATGGCGCGATCTCGCGTCATCCGTGTTACACAGCAGGTGAGCACACAAACGGGGACTTTCCTTAACGACGGCGGGCAGGAGGTGGCTCATAGGCTGGGTGTTCGGCGTATGAAGTTTTATTCTCGTGAGAATTCCGTGATTTCAGGATGTGCCTGGTGTTTAATGCAGCAAGAAATAGACCGTCCTCGTTCACTGCCTCAGACTCGGGATTATCTGGGGGCACTGTGACGGCGCCCCGAGAGCGGTGTGAAGCCCCCCCGCGGTGATGACCGCACACGTGTTCAATTCAGCCGAGGCGCTGTCCCTCAGCCGGCGCTGGTCTGCACAACTCTGCAGCGAGACAAAGACAGTGAGTCATTAAAATGCAATATCCAACTTTCAAGAATCATTTCACTGCTTCTGGGATTCAAGGGCTCCTGGGCTGCAACCACCAGGAGCAAAGCCTGCGCCCCTGCCGGCCGCCTGGCCACCGGCTGTCACGTGTGCACGCGCTCTGTCCCGCGCCCCTGCCGGCCACGAGCACAAGTCGGAGAAAGGACACCGTGAATTACGGAGCGTGCAGATCCGGGCACTTACTGATGACGCAGGCAGGTTGGGAAGGTAGATAAAAGAGCTCCAAAGCATAAACAACTTTGAAAGAGCAAAGCAATTAGCGGGACATATTCCTTGATTTTCCAGCTACCGTCCGAGCGTCAGGAAGCAAGCGTCTGGGCTGCGCCACGCTGACTCTGGATGGTGGACGGCAGCTGGTTCCTCCAGGGAGGTGTGTGTTTTCAAGTCTTCCCCTAAATAAGCCCTGTGTGGTGTGCGCATCTGAACTGTAAACGCGAAATAAGTGTTACTGTCCCGACCCTGGCCTGCAGGGGGGAAGCTGGTCCCAGTGGACAGGGCTCTGCCCCAGGCACCTGCTTGTTGATGAAGCCAAGGCTGGGCCTGTCCTTCCTCTGCGCTGTTCTCAGGGCAATGAGGCCCTGGGGAGGCCGCGCCAGCTCATCACTGTGTCTCTGTCACGTCCTGCTTAGAACATGGGAGGAGGGACTGCGCCTCCTGCACCGCCGGGGCCGTGGGTCCCCTCTCCGCGGAGACGCTCCTCCCAGGCTCGGGACGCGGATCCTTGTCACCATAAAGCGTAAATGCGGCTTCTCCGTAAGGAAGAGTCCGCATCCAGACCTGAGCACGGAGACACTGAAAATGCCGACGTTGAAAACCCTGGGTTCTTCCAAAACACGCAGCCCTGGAGGCAGCGTCTGACGCCGGCTCGGGTCCCGTCCACAGGACTGGCTTGTTGCATCCTGTCCGAGAAAAACCAAGACCTCGGGGGGTGTGGCAGGAATGAGACACCATGGACTCGGGACCTCTGGACCGTCAGGAAGAGGAGGGGACGTCCCCTTTCACTGTGATGGTTGCTTACCTGAGAGCGGGGAGGTCACACAAGGATGGACTGGTGGGTCGATGCCAATGTCAAGGTCATCCACCTAACCTTGGGAGCAGCGGGTTCTAGAAGTGTCCATGGGGTGGGGGGGAATCGCCTCAGAGGCAGACCCCAGGACGAGGGAGTCATGCTCCCCAGAGTCCTGCCAAGTCCGGGGAGGCCATTCTCCCGGCTGCCTCCCTCGGCATCTTCCATTACAAGAGCTAATCGGTTATTGCCGTTATAGAGAAATGTTCTTTTTTTTAAAAAAAAGATTTTATTTATTTGAGAGAGAGCAGGGAGGGGCAGAGGGAGAAGCAGACTCCCCTCTGAGCAGATGCAGGACTCGATCCCAGGACCCCGGGATCATGACCTGAGCTGAAGGCAGACCTTAACCGACTGAGCCCCCCAGGCACCCTAGAGAAATGTTCTTTATCATAAATAATCCAAACATAAAAACAAACTCGCTGAACTCGTGTGCGTGTGTGTGGCTTTAATGAGTTTCACTAATTCCTCATGAGTTTTCCTAGGTTTTCAGTCCTATGCCGGCAGATACATCGGTTTTTTCCTCTTCAGGATGACTCACTTTTCTGTTTCCGGCCACAGCGCGCATTCTGAGGCCAGTTAGTTTGATGGAAACCACACCGGTTTCCAAGCAGCCGTGGAAGGTTGGATGCGGCAGGAGAGAAGCCGCAGGTAGACTTAGCGGCCACAGAGCGTGGTGGCCGTCTGGGAGGGTCGGGCCTGCAGCAGGTGATGGCGAGGGGCTCCGACAGAAGCGACACACCTGCCCCAGGATCCAGGTGGTGCGCTGGCCTGGGACAGGCGGCACGCGGTCCCGTGGGCCGCGGGCCTGCAGCTCAGAATCTCCCCGGTGTTGACCAGGAAGTGGCGCCATCTTCCCATTGCTGTTGGGCTGTAGTCAGTTGACTCGTGGGGAAAATGTGAGAAATGAGATTAATTAGAATTCCCAATTTACAATCAGTTCTCTAAGAATATGGACTCAAATTAAATTAACAGCTGCTTTAATTTTCTCCTCTACCTCCATGGTCTGACTCTTAATCAAGCTACATCCAAACACTCTTATGATAATTGAATTATACAACTGGATTGCAGTTGACATAGCAACTGTAGGCATATTGTCTCAGACGCTTCTCACCGAAGCCCTACAGTCTGCATGGAACTCTCCAAGAGAATGTGCTCAATGCGGAAATACCCCTGCACCGGCCAGGACGACCGCTCAGGTCAGGCATGGCTACGTGGCCAGGGCACGGAGGAACCAAGTGTTTAATGGACTTAAATGTGAGTAGGCAGTGGCTTCCTTACTGGACAGCCCAGATGCGAGGGGGTTGTTCTGCAGGTGCGGCCCTGGGACGGGCAGCCCCAGCATGACCGGCGTGCTTATCGTCAGCAGTGCAGAATCTCAGGCCCCACTTCCAGACCCAGCAAGTCAGAATCCACAGCTTCACAAGGTACAGTGTGCGCGTGGATAGTGGGGCAACTCTGCTGTAGACAGCTACAGGGCTCCCGCCATAGTCCTGCTTCCTCCTCTTGTCCGGCGGTCACGTGCAGACCCACAGGCCGAGACACCGTCTTCCAGCCGTACACCTGCTGCAGCTTGCCTCCCGTCTGAAGTCCGAGACGACATCTGTTGTAAACGCTCTCCCCGCCTCGCCCGCCTAGAGGAGTCTGGGGCGCGTCTCACTCACCTTGTGCAGGTGTGGACGGCGGCCCCTCCCCCGAGGCGACGGCACAGCTGAGCACAGACCGAGAGATAGTGGGGCTCCAAGGGGTCAGCCTTGGAGGGCTGGCAGGTCCGGGTTCTGCAGCAGCTTTGGGGCTCTGGAAACCACTTCACACGGCTCAGAGATAAAGAAATGCACCCCGAGTCTAGGCGATGCCTCCTCCAGGCCCTGAGGCCGCCCCGCTTCCCTCACGCAGGGACACGGGGAGCCCCCTGCCCAGCTGGACGGTGGAGAGCGGGGAGCGGCGTGGGGGAAAGCCGGGCGCTGGGCCCCTTTACCCAGACACCTGCGGCTAAGTGGTTATCAAGGACTTCAGTCAGCATTACTTACGGACGTTCCCCCTCCCCCAGGATGACAAGGGATGCGCCGCGTCCCCTACGACCCTCTATGGCTGCACAGATTTCACAGGAAGCATTCTATCTGTGAAACCCGCCGTGTGTGAAAATGTCCGCCTGAAGCCAGTGTCTCAGCAAAAGCTAGCTCAGATCATGAATTCACAGTTACGGCAGAATGAGGCTTCATGTCCACCTGTGGGGCCCTTGATTTAAGTCGTTCGTGTTAAGTGATACATCGGGTAAGGAAACGTCCCATTCCGGACAGGCTGCCCTCCCTGGGAAGACTTCCAGGCCTCTGCACGCTCGCGCCAAGGGAAGCGTGAGCTGTGGTGGCCGGTGCGGGCCTCGAACGTGGCGTGTGTTCTCTGTTCCCTGCTGGAGGGGCGCGAACGGTGCTGGGACCGCCCTGCTTCGCCACCAGGTCAAAAACATGCAAACACAACAGGAGGGTGAGGCCGCAGTGTGGTCCCAGGGCCTAGCTCAGGGGCCAGCGGGCCCAGCTCCCCGCGTGCCGCCCGCCCACTCCCCCGTGCATGCCCTGGGGATGGCTCCCCCAGAGATGCCGTCAGTGTCAGCCCTGCACCAGCTCCCACGGGACTCCCAGGGCGGGGCCCCGTCCTACCAGCCACCCCTCCTTCCCTCTTGAGCAGAGAGTGTCCGCCTGAGCTCTCCACACCTTTGCTCGGAAGAGATCTGTAGCACAGGTGGCTGGAGCCCCCCTCCCCACCCGCCCTGCGCTGTGACCAGGAGGACTGGAGCCAGATCACAGGGCAGGCCCCCACCCACCGTCAGCAGAGGCAGCAGCCACCCCAGGCCCCAGGTCAGGGAGGCCACACCTTCTGCTGGATGAACCCGCCCCCGGCCACAGCACACCGCACGCTCCCGTGTTCCCCTGCCTTGGGGGTGAACAGGCCTTTCTACCCAGCAACAGTGACTTTAGGGTAAGGCAGCTTACACAGCTCCTCAGGGTACCGGCAGCACGCTAGCACGTGGCACGGACGAGGAGCCCCCAGATCTCAGTGGATGGAAGTGGGGACATGTTTCCAGCTCACTCTGGGCGGCAGAGACGCTACTCCCCATCCCATCACCTGGCCCCAGGGCCGGACGAACGGCACACAGCCGGTCACAGCGGCAGAGGAGTGAGGAGCTCACAGCACCCACCCGAGCGTGGACCACCACACGCTCACATCTCATGGCCAGAGCTGGACGCGAGGCCGAGCCGGGCCTCCCTGGGGGGACGGGCACCGCACCACGGGCAGGGCACGTGGGGGCAGGCCTGGCTCCGGCCGCGGTCCCGGTCCCCAGGGGACCTTCGCTGGCCGTTGTCCCACACATGCTGAGGGAGTTGCTGCAGACGTTGCTTGTAAAACACAGCTGGGAGACACGGTTTTAGAAGAGGATTTAAACCCACCAGTTTTCTCTGGCTTGTCCTGGAAAGCCCGTTGAATTCCCGCCAGTCGTAGCTGATGGGCTGGCCCGAGAGGTGGACTGTGGCTCTTTGTCTTGCATGCCCCACCCAGGGGCTCGGGCCTCTCGGGATGTCCATATCATGTGAGCCATGCCCTGTCCTCTCGGACTTCCCAGCTGGGGAAACCACGTCTACACTGAGTGAGTGAAGCCTTGACGGGCTGTCAGCAGGGGTACCTGGCTGAGGACTCGGCTCCGCTCATGGCCCCCGCAGCAGTCGACGGGTCCGTTTCTTCCCAGAAGAGGTCTGCAAAGGCACTTCCGGTCCCGCCGGGCAGGGACATTGTCCAGTGTCACCAGGATGGCATGTGCCTCTCTCTGCCTGTCAGGGACGGTCCAGGCCATGCCCTGAGGACGGGGCCAGGGCGTGTGTGCCTGACTGACCCTCCAATGATCCTGCTAGGACATTCGTGACTCCATCGGGCCACAGTTTGGTGGGAAGCCCGCCCACCCTCAGGAAACTGCAGGGGATGCAAAGCTGTTCTTTCCAGGGTGGGTTCTGTAACTTTTTAATAAATTTATGAGAGCGCACACAACAGGGGAGAGGAGTAGAGGGAGAGGGGAACCCTGCTGAGCCTGGAGCCCCACATGGTACTCGATTCCAGGACCCTGAGGTCATGACCCGAGCCTAAATCAACAGTCAGACACTCAACAGACTGAGCCACCCAGCGCCCCGTCCATAATTTTTAAAAGCATGAGCTCTTCCCCTTCCCCATGGAGCTGAGAGGCCGCCTAACTCCACGAGCTGCAGATCTGAAGCCAGACGCCCCATGCGGCGTCCTGGCCGCACCCGCCTGTCCCGGGGCCTGTGAGTACCAACACGTCTTCCTTCGTTGGCGCTGACCTCTCCAGGTCCTGGCTCAGGCACTGCTGTCCACTGAAATCCCGTGAGCGCCGTGGATGCAGTGGGGGGTCTGCATCCTCGGGAACAGCCCGAACATGAGGAAGCAGGAACAAGACTTGGCGTGCGACACCCAGTGCCCTCAAGCCCAGCGCGGGCATCTCTGCCCCACAGTCTGCGCTCTCTCCAAAAGGCCCAGGATGGCAGAGTCTCCATTGACCGTACTTCCGTCCCCGGCCCTGGGATCACCTGCCCAGGCCACTCACGTCCTCATCTTAGGGTCAGCCCCAGCTCACGACACGGGTTGTACACGCCGGGCAGGGTGGCAAGAGGGGATCTGCCCGTTCTTGCAGCCGCCCTCCGTGTAGGGGACGCTGTCCCGCCGCACAGCTAGGAAGGACCAACTCACCAACGAGCTGGGAGCAGAACGGATCGGCCCTGCAACGTGTTAATGAAATGGAGGCAGGAAACGCACAGAGACAATCATGCTGATGTTCTGTGGATGAACGTTTACGTGACGTGAGCAAGTACTCGGACAAATGAAGTGTATGCACCTTATTTCAAAGTATTATATGGATTTTTCCTGAAAGTCAAGGGTTCAGATTTCTTTAAATTGTCTCATAAACATAAAAAATCATGAAAGACTAATGGCCAAAAAGATGCAAGAGCTGAAGACGCAGGGCCGGCACGGAAGCCCGGCCATCCGTGTGCGTGCCTGTCCTGTGCGGTTCCTTCTAGAAATACGCGGAAAGCAGACGGGAACGCAAGTGTGGCCAGGGATGTACCTGCCTCGGGCCGACTGCGGTTCTAGAAATGATCCGTGCACACGGCGGGGCTTCCGGCGGCGGCTTGGAGGGCCGACCAAGACAACGCACTCGCCCACAAACTCCGTAAGCCAGAGGTCATTGTGCTCTCCATGCAGACCAAGGACGTCGGACACGTGCGCCCCGTGCCCTGGACACGCGCCCCCACGATACGAGGGAGAAAACAGGTCCCATGCACAAAGCCAGCCAGCAACACCGGACGGCGAGTGAGCCCCAGAGGAGAGCAGCGTGCCGGGGACACCCCGAGGAAGGGAAGGCTCTGTGGCGCCAGAGACCGGGCACTAGGAAGCGTTGCCCAGAACAGAGTGCAGACTGCAGGCAGCTGCGTTAGGGGACATCACACGGGAGGGCGGGGTGCATTCACGGGGCGGCCACGGAATGAGCACGCGGCTGCCACGGAAGGAGCACACGGCAGCACATGTCTGCTGAGGGTGGGTGGCTTGATGGCTTCTACTGGGGGCAGAGGCCTAACCTGGAGTGACTGGGAGGCCGTGGGTCAGGGGTGCCGAGTTCAGTGCTGCAGGAAGTGCTGAATAGTACTGTTTGGAAGGGATTACGAAGTTCAGATGGACCTCAAAGGTCTGCCGTACCGCCCAGCAGGCGCAGAGACCCCACCCCCGCGGCCACGCAGCTCTGCGACGCCCCGTCCACTTTGACGAAGGTCTTCATAGAGACTTTAATTATTCCAAATCCACCCCAGAGCCGCTGCGTAACTGAATCTCACTGAAGACTGAAATTGTTCTCCAGTGATTCAGAAATGTCTGCCACTAGAAACCACCCAGCCATTATTCCCCTCAAAATCAGACTGACGTGATCGGGGACACAGCCGACGAGCACGCTCCCCAGGTGGGAGCACTGCGCGTTCTCGGCGGCGGGAGAGCAGGCGGGCCTCAGCAGCGGGAGCCTGGCGGTGGAAGGGCCCGCACCTGACCCAGGGCCACAGCAGGTGCAGGTGCTGGAGGCCCCGTCCTGGGACCCGCTGGCTAAAGTGCCCTGAGAAGGGACCATCCCCGAGACCTCATGCGTCTAGAAGCTGCCCACAGGTTTTCTCTGCAGCTGGACACGCTGTGACCTGGCCTGTCACCATCTTCTGTCAAAATGTCCATTCTTAGACATTCATTTGAGGAAAATTCATGACACTCGGAAGACAGGGATCCCCACTTGGACACCCCGTTCGAACGATCCCCAAAGAGGAGCCCTGGGTGTTATACACAGCTGATGAATCATTGAACACTACGTCTGAAACTGATGATGTACTGTGTGTTGGCTAATTGAATTTAAATTTAAAAAAATAAACCAGATAAAAATCTTTAAAAATTTTTAAAAAGAACTATCCCTAAGATTTAAAATGATGACGCATCAAACGGGGGCTGGGGGGTTTGGAGGGTGTGGGGTCAGGCCACGCCCCCCCACTGCTCACCTGGGGTGACGTGGGCACCACCCTCTGGCCTGTCTTGCCAACATCCATGTGGACAACAGACCCACTTGCCTAGTGACAAATGCCTGAACGCCCAAGACCGTTCCCTGAGCTGCTTCGGGGCCCGCCGTGCAGGGCAGGACCCCGGTACCCCGTGCCAGTATCCAGGGACAGTCGCCACGTCTCCTTCCACTCCTGCCCCCTGACTCCCACCGACATGTTCTCCAGCAGCAACAAGACGCCCACCCTGGGCCCCTCTGCTCTCCTCAACTTGCCAATCCTCCCTCCTCACCCGCTGCCTAGCCCCTGCTGAGAGGTGCGGCGGGTGAGAGCTGCCAGGTGGTTTCTCATCAGTAAAATGGGGTCACAGGGTACCTGTGATGCAGCCGCCATGGCGTTAGTGAGACCACTTGTGCGGAGTGCACGGCACGGCCACAGGCACTGCCCTCACCACACACACTCACCTGCACCACGGTCATGCCAGCGAAGCTGGTCGATTTGGGAAAAAGAAGAAGAGTGAAAAAATCAATTTGCTTCACGAGCAATTATCTAAATGAAACCACGTACATCCTTCCTCTAAATACCTGCTTCTTGTCGGAAGCTCAGGACACGCTCGCTCTCCCGGAAAGCAGCTCCCCCGGAGCGGTTTCTCCTCCTTAGGAACTCTGCCTCGCCACCACGTTCCTGAGCGCCAGCCCCAAGAAGACAAAGCCGCGTCCTCGAGAAGGCTACGACGCTTGAATGGAGTCGAGAAGATGCTCTTCGAATAATCCGTAAAACTTGTGTTTTGGTAAACTCGGAACAGTCGCTAAGTTGTTCTTTTGGAGACTATTTTCAGCAGCCTGTCTTCTCGGGAATGGGCCGGCTCCTGCTGACCCTCTCGTCCTTCCCTGACCTTGTCTGGCAAACCCAGCACGGAGTCGGCATCCATCCTCCGGCGCTCGCGGGGCCGCCGGTCACCTGCCCCTGCCCCTGCAGTCTCGGGGACGCGGGTCACTGCAGCCCTCGTGCTCCCCTCAGTGCACAGAGCGGCCGCCCCACTCCAGGCACTCGCCTCTCCTCCTCCCCTGCGGGCAACTCGGGGGGCCGACGCCGGTCCTCCCAGGGCCCTGGCGCTCTACAGCATCCCCGATTCCCTAAGCTTGTCACGCTGGGAAGGAGGACGTTCTGTGGGCTCGGGCCATGTGCGGTCATCTCTTCCGCAGGTGGTTTTTATCCCTTCAGACACCGAAGTACAATTCACGGTCACGCGTGGTGAGTAATGCGCTTGTTTGGCCTGAACAATTTTGACCTGGTCATCAGGTCTCCGTCAGGAGCGCCTTGATCGGTCAGCTGTAGCCGAAGCAGTGACATCCAGACTGACTGCTGAGACCTCACCTGAAGGAGGAAGTGTGACCCCTGCACCCTGCCGCACACGTGCACACACGCACACACACATGCACACTCACGCCCCGCAGACACACACGTGCACACATGCACAATCACACACACACACACACAGCCCGCACACTCACACCCGCTCACACACACACGCACATGCAAGCACACAACCAGGTCAGACCCTCCCTGGAGACGCCCGTGGGCTCTGACACTTGAGGAACTGTCTGCGGTGTGGCTCTGACACTCGACATTCGGCAGGCCTGCTCTCGAGCACAGAGGCCTCCTCCCGACTGCCCGAGGGACGGCCCTGCTTGGACAGCCCCAGCTCAGGGCGTCCCAGGGAAACCCGAAATCCTGGAATCACCCTTTCTGCAGCCGGAGCCTGCCGATCGAGGCCCCTCCAGGCCCCACCCTGGGCTCCCCCTCGGCTCTGCGACAGCCCCCATCCGGTCCCTAGCTCCCCCTGCCCACCACACACCCTCCACGCGCTCCCAGCAGGAGCCCGGCCGTCAGGCTACCACAGGAGTCCGCTCATGTTGCTCCCAGGGCGAGGTTGTCTGTCCTGCCCCACCTCCCACGACGTGCCCCACCGCGCGCAGCTGCCCAGGATCGCCTACAGCCCCTGGACCCCGCTGAGCGCTTTCTCACTCTCCCTGCCGCCCTGAAAACGCCCGCTGGCTCCTGGCTCTCGCACAAAGCTTATCCCCTGGGGGAATCCGCTCTGGGAGCCAGGCTTTGATGACTAAGCCCCGCCTGGAGGCTTCGGTCCGTGGGACCACCTGGAAGCTCAAACGCATGTGCTTCTTACAGGAGCAGGTATAGTCTGGGCCCTTGATTCTGCGCCGGGAGCCACATGGGGAGGCCTGGCAGGGGTCCTGGGTCGGGCCGCGTGGCCCGCCATGTGCCACAGTGGGTCTGTGCGTGTGGTCTGGCCTTTGAGCGGATGCCCGATAACAGTCGCGCACCAAGTCCTCAAGGGTCATGCTCTGTGATGATCCGTTTCCCACGAAACTGCGATGGTCTCTTTCTAATCACAGCCACACGGTGGATTTATTTCTCTGCAAAGGTAGAACAGTGTCGTTACCGCCAATCCAGTAAAGCACTGATGGAGATTCCAGGAGGAGGGAGGGCCGGCTCATTCTGGCCAAATCCCTCCGGCACCACATCCCGAGACCCCAGCTTGCAGCTCCTTCCCAGGGAGAGCAGAAGAGATCTTAGCGGTTTTGCCAGACGGGGGCTGCGATTGTGCATTTAGTGCAGGTTAGTGGGGGTGCGCTGAAAGGCAGTGGTGAGCCACTCAGGAAACGTCACCGGAAGATGCTGTCCGCCACCCATCGGTGACGAGGCCAGAGGCGCAAGCGGGTGGCCGGCATCCCGGTCCGCTTCAGACCCCTGAGCAAAGCCCAGCTCGGTCTCTGCCACTCAACCACATCACAGCCTTCTCTTGGCTGCCAAATGCTGACCCTGCTTGCAGGGCCAAGGCCTCCTCCGTCTGGTCCCATCCCCCTGCATGCGGACAGCAGCACGTGACCGAGTTGGGTCCCTGGAACAGCAGCATCAGTGTCACCCAGAGACACGAGAGAGATGAAGGAGCTCGGACCCAGCCAAGTCACGTGGGTGGGGCCTGGCCGTTTGCTGCCCCCTCACATCCAAGAACCACGGCCCAGCCCCCCATTCGCAGGTGCTCCCCTGTGCCCCCCTGCACACACACATGCATAGCAGTGGTTCTCAGCCCACATCAAACACACCTGGGGAGCTTCAGAAATCTCAGGTGGGGCCCCAGCCCCAGGGGCTGTGATTCGCTGGCCTGGAACAGGGCCCAGTGCAGGACTTGCGCAGGTGGTGGGTACAGCCGCAGAAGAAGCGCTGCTGACAGCTCGGGACCTGCCGGGGGGCGCAGCTCGCACAGCACCCCACCACCCAGCCCAGGCTCCTCACACCCCTGCCCCTCACTCCTGCCCCCCCACGATTTGACCTCCTGACTCCTCCCCACGCCCTCCTCCATCCGCCTGCCCTTCCCCACTCCTGCTCCATCCTGCTGTGCCCAGACCCTTGGCCACTTCCTGACCTCTGCCACTCTGCACATTCCCTGCATTGGTGGATGCTGCCCCTGCCTCCCCCACCCCTGCCCCCTGGTTTCGAGGCCCTGGTGGAAAGAACTGCACCCCTCCAGGCTGGTGCCTCTGAAGCTGTCAGTCTGCAAATGCAGCCTGGCCCCACACACCCCACGGAGGGCTGCTCCGCGACCACACGACTGTTTACGGCTCCTGGACAGCCCGCTGCTCTCCTGCTCTGCAAACTCTGTAACAAAATTCAAAATAATAAACAGGGGCCGTGGGCAGGATCTCCTTCCCCTTTGTTTTCCCTGCCTGTGACATGACCTGCATGCGTCCACCCCTGGGTCTCATCTCTCCGCTCCCATGAGAGGGTCTGTACTGGCCCAGGCTGAACTTCTAGCTGTGCCCACGTCCCACCTCTTCTTACCTCCAGCACCTTGCAAGTCCAGAATCCCTACTTATTCGGGACTTTTATTGCCCCTTCTCTTCTGGTTCTTTCTGCTAACAACTAAACTCATGCAAGCCTCTCCCACATTAGAAAAAAATTCCTCGTGGACTCTAGGACCCTCAGTAGTAGCTCAGGACCATTTCTTCTCCCTTAACAGATGAGCCTGAAAAATAGTCTAATTCTCATTTCTACATCTTGTCAACTACTGACTGGTCTACTGCAGGCTGAACTGCAAACTGCCTTCAGCCTTCCTCCCAGACCACCAGGGACCTCCTGGCTGCCCAGCCCGAGTCCTTTCATGGTCCTTTCCTACCTGACATGTCTGTAATAGCTGATGCTTTGGACCACTCCCTTCTCTTAGAAGGTCCTTACTCCTTCACTCACCAGCACTGACGCAAGTGGGCAGTCCACAGTGGTCACCATAACCATCACTATTATCACCATCATCACCATCATCATTACCATCAACACCACTACCATCACCATCACTACCATCACCATTATCACCATCGCCGTCATCACCATCACATTACCACCACCATCATTATCATTATTTGCTATGTAATAACAGCTTCATTTTCAATAGAAGACTTTGGGAAATTTCAAAACTGGAGTCAACTGACTAATTTTTAAAATGCATGAAATGGATACAATCCCTGTAAACAAACTTGATCTTTGCTGGATTTGCACGTGATTGTAGCCATTGTCTTAGGAAGGTGCCAGTTTAGTCCCCAGGGTCCTGCTAGAGCCCAGGTTCTTGGAGGTGAGCCATGCACACACACTTCCCATGGGGGCCATTGCTTTCCCAGGTCAGATCCACAGTGTTTCTGATTATTGGCACAGCTTTGTCTCCAAGCCATGTATGGAAATAGGGGCTGTCTGGATGGCTCCTTTGATCAGTTATTTACCTGGTAACCTAGACACAGGCACGCACTTCCCACACCAGCTCTCACCTACCCTGTCTCTGTGGGAGTGTAGATACTTCCCCCTTCGCTGGAATATCAGCTTAAGGGAGTGGGGCTGGCACCTGCTGCCTCTCCCAGCGTCTCCCCGTGGGCCACACTTTCCCACAGCGTTCTGAATAATGAGACTCGTGTTCTGGAGAGATCGCTCATGTGTACAGTGCCAGCAAGCACACCTGTACTTAGAATGATAACATAATTCAATAGATTACCTGAAGGCTGGGCTTCTCCAACCTACTTAGAGAAAGTTCCATCTAGATTTCAAAGATCTTCCTAGCAAAAGTCAGATCTCACTCACTGAAGATGGAAATTTTCAACAAGCCGTATTTTTGCCTTCTAATTCTAAGACAACATCCATTGCCCAGTGCCTTGGGAAGAGTCAGAGAGGGGTGGCCGTGCCAGCGGCAGGACTGGCCTTGGTGATGTCCATCGTCTATGGTGATAGCACAGACCAGCTGTCTTTCCTTCCTGAAGCTGTTGGGTCGTCCCAATCCTGACGGCAAGCCCCATCAAAATGAACCCCCAGAACCATGCCCTCAGGAAATGCTGCAAAGGGCAAAACCATCACACAGTGCTGATGCAAGCAGAGGTATTTACCTGACGTAGAGACCCAACAGCCTGGGGACCATCACTGGGCCAGAGCTGAGCTAGGGTCCCTGATGCTGATGCAAGCAGAGGTATTTACCTGACGTAGAGACCCAACAGCCTGGGGGCCATCACTGGGCCAGAGCTGAGCTAGGGTCCCTGACCCCTTCCCCAGCTGTGCCACCTGCAAGCACCCGTGTGGCTGGTTCTGTAGAGATGGCATTTGGGGTGTTTCCCGAGGACAGAAAAGCAAGGGCAGCAGGCGGTGATGGCATTTCTCCAACTGTATCCACACATACGATTGTGTGGGCAATTTTGACCTGAATCAGCCAGTGACAAACCATCCAGCTAAATTCTCCAGCGTTGGGGTTAAGCCTTGACCACTTGTCACTGGGAGGCAAGAAGGGCTTGATACAGCCTCTGTGGCCCCAGCTGGCTGCCTACCAGATAGAGACCTCACCAAGCCTTTCCTGCATAGGACCGATCTGTTTTCCTGAGAAATCTGACATCTGCCTTTCCCCGGGGGCTTCTAGTCCTACTGCTGACTAAATTCAGGACGGACATGAGAGGTCATCAGCAACAGAAACACATGCCAAACTTGCACCCCTGCCGCGCCCTCACCTGCACCCACCCCCTACAATGTCTTTCACCAGCTCTGAGCAAAAGGCTCACCAGGCCTTCAGAGGATGCCCATGGGCACTGAGGCATCATCTGCCATCCAAATCAGACAGCTGGGGTTTACCCACTGTTCCCCCTTTTTAGCCAATGTCCAGCAGGTATGGGATTCCTCACCATGGACGCCTGCTGGCTTCTGTGCCTGGAGGCAAGACAGACCCCAAGGAGGTGTGCATGCTCTGGAGCTGCTGTGGGATCAAGCTGAGGCTGGGGCTCCTGCCCCTCGTTTGCCTCCCCCCCTTCCTGGCTCCAGGAGCACTTCCTTAGGAAGTTACAGGAAACTGGACCCTTGGCTCAGGCAGCATTAGCCCCTTCCTGGCATCTCTGTAAGTAGATGTTCCAGTGGGGTTCCCTGGACGCAAACATGGGGATGGGGTTCCCATGCAGGGTGTTTACCAGGGATCAACAGCTGTGGACTGGAGTGGGGGGAGCAAGCAGACAGAAGCTGAACCTGGACACCAAAGCTTCCTGTCTACTGAGAGTCCCTGAGTGGGTATAGCCCATCACAGTTGTCCCTCTGCAGGCCCAAATGGCCAGGCCAAACAGTTGTCCTGTAAAAAGACACAAGCTTTTGCCCAGACAGAGGGCCCTGCAACACCAGGGTGAGTACCCACAGTAAGAATTTCTGTTTCTTCACCACAAGACCTGTGCCATTTACTCACACAACCAGGCACCAGGGAAAGGAGAGACCCAAGTGTTTCAGGGACTGTTGGACACAGCATCTGAGTTGCTGCTGAAGCCCAAGGACATGAAGAGTCATTGTGGCCCCCAAATTAGAGGAGGGCATATGGGAGTCAGGTACAAATGAGGTGCTAGCCTGGGCCCAGATGACAGTGTGTCCACTAGGCCCACAGTCCTACCAGTGGCCATGCCCCAGTTTGAAAAATAGGGACTAACGTCCTTGTAGTGGGTGCAACCCCCTCATCGGGTCCTTGGCCCAAGAGTTAAGGGTTATATCATACTGGGGAAGGCCAAGTGGAAACCAAACCTCCCCCCGTGCCCTAGACAAGGCAGTGAATTCACATCCATATCTTACCACAGGAGACAGTGTAGACATTGCCAGCCATGCCCATCTAAAGTGTACATGATGACAGTCTAAGCAAGGGACAGGTTGGCACCAATGTCAGGAATAGGGTGTCCGCAGTGGGAAGATGGCATGAATAATGGTGTGGAGGGGGGGTGCTCAAGGGGATGTGGGACATTCTAGCATCTGCTCAGCTGAGTGCCGTCTCAGCTCAGGGAGGCCCTCCGGAAGCTGTGGAGTGGAGGTACCCAGCCCTCTCTGGCAGCTCTGCAATATGACTCATCCTCCTTCCCATTTCCTCCTTTCATCGCGGAGGGACCGTGAGGTCAGCCATATGGGGGCAGCCTTGACATTCTGCCCACCCCCCCGCAAGGGCATCCCCAGAAGACTTTCAAGCCTTCAACTTGTGCAGAAAGGGAAGAGAGAAGCTGAGAGTGGACAACCCGGGGCTCTGTGCTTTGCACACCCCAAGACCTATGGGAGGGGCACCGGAAGGACATGCCCCTGGCCCTTCTTGTCCAACTACCTGACATTACCTCTTCTTAAAAAGAAGACCAGACACAGACAGCCCTCCAGGGCTTGGACTGTTGGTCCCTCCTGAATGGGGCCCAGCTCTGCCCCGCCAGCAGCGCTGCTGTTTCGGAAAGGCCCTCCTTCCTCTCCTCGCCATGGGTAATGGGGCCTCGGGACATCGGAGATCATTGTTCTAGCCACACATTCTCCTTATGAATATGAATTTAAAAATTAATGAAGACAATTGCTTTTTAAAATAAACTCATGTGTTTGACTCACTGCCTGCTTTGGTATTTCTGTAATTTTCACATCTCTTTCTCACCTCTACTAGTATTTGGCTTTCTCATTAGATTCTTATTTGAACAAAACAGCAGAGAATTTTGATTAAAAGATGAGCACTGAGATACTTGTAAATGGTTATCATGAATCAGTCCAAAGACTCCTCCGTGGGCATATCAACAGAAACATCTTGGTGTTGTGGCTTTTTGTGGAGAGATGGGTCTCCCCAACATCTGCTGTGCCCTGTGTGCTCCCGTGTCCAGCAGGGACCCCATGAGCAGCCAGATCTTTCTCCCCACCTCTCTGTCTCTCTCTGTCTCTCTCTGTGCCTCTCCTCCCCTCTCTTCCCTCCCCCTTTCTCTCCTACCTCTGGGTCTGTCTATCACTAGGGTTTCCCTTATAAGAACCCTTATGATTACACTAGACCTGTCTGGATAATCAAGGATAATTTCCCACTTTCAAGATTTGGGGGGGGGGGATCTGGTAATTCTTTAACAATATTTTCCTTATCTTTCATGTCTGTTATAGATTTTCTACTTCTCAAGCCAGTGTTAATAATGTTTGTTTTAAAAATTATGTTTCCTTGATAACGTTATACCCTTAGCATAACATTACGAGTAGGATTTTTCCAGCTTTATTGAGATATAGTTGACATGTACCATGGTGTAAGTTTAAGGTGTGCGATGTGATGACACAAGCGTGTACTGGGAAGCAATCACCACAATAAGGTTAGTTAACACACCCATCACCTCACATACTTACTTTGTGTGTGTGATGAGAACACTTAAGATCCACGGTTTTAGCACCTGTCAACTACACAAGTCACCATGCTGTCCATCACACGCCCTGAGCCCACTCATCGTACAATAGGAAGCTTGCACCTCTTGACCAGCATGTCCCCGTTTCCCCTACCCCCAGCCCCAGGGATCCCAGGACCCTGGGATCAGGACCAGAGTCAAAGGCAGATACTTAACCGACTGAGCCACCCAGGTGCCCCAGAGTCCAACTTTTTTAGAGTCCACATGTAAGTGAGATCGTGCGGTATTGGTCTTTCTCTGCCTGACTTACCTCACTCAGCACAATGCTCTCAAGGTACATGCATGTTGTCACATATGGCAAGATTTCCTTCTGTTATCGCTGAAAAATACCCATTACGTGTAGATACTGCATTTTCTTCGTCCGTCCATCCATTGACAGACATGGAGGTTGGTTCCATACCCTGATATTATGGATCATGCTGCAATGAAAGGGGGAGAGCAGATAACTAACTCTTCAAGTTAGTGATTTCATTGTTGGCTCTATGCCCAGAAGCAGGATTGCTGTAACAGTAGTTCTGTTAACTGTTTGAGGAACCTCCATACTGCTGGCCACAGTGGCTGCACCAGTTTGCACTCCCACCAACAGTGCACGAGGTTCCCTCTTCTCCACGTCCTCGCCCACACTTGTTGTTTCTTGTCCTTCTAATAACAGCCATTCTGACAGGTGTAAGGTGGCATCCCATTGTGGTTTCGATTTGCTGGTGAGGAGTGATGTTGAGCATTTTTTCACATACCTGTTGGCCATTTTTATGTTTTCCTTACAAAAATATCTGTATAAGTGATTTGCCCATTTTTTAATCAGATCGTGGGGGGGGTTGCTATTGAGTTTGAGTATGTACAGGTGCCTTATATATTTTGACATTAAGCCTTATCAGATGTGTGGTTTGCAAATATTTTCTCCCATTCCATACATTGTTTTTTCATTCTATTATTTCTATTGCTGTGCAGAAGCTTTTTAGATTAATTGTATCCTGTTTGTTGATTTTTGCTTTTGTTACTTGTGCTTTTGTCATATCTAAAAAATCATTGCCAAGACCTATGTCAAGTATATTTTCTTCTAGGAGTTTTATTGTTTCAGGTCTTACATTTAAGTCCTTAATCCATTTAGAGTCCATTTTTGTGAGTAGTATTAAAAAAGGGTCCAATTTCATTCTTCTGCATGTGAATAATCCAGTTTCCCCAACACCATTTATTGAAGAGATAATCCTCTTCCCGGTGTGTGTTCTTGCTGCATTTGTCACCTATTAGTTGACCGTATATGTGTGGGTTTATTTCTGGACTCTTGATTTTGTTCCATTAGTCTGTGTGTGTGTGTGTGTGTTTATGCCAGTATAGTGTTGATTACTATAACTTTGTAATATTGTTTGAAATCAGGAGACGTGATGCATCCAGCTTTGTTCTTCTTGCTCAAGATCATGTTGTCTATTCAGAATCTTTTGAGGTTCCGTATGTATTTTAATTTTTTTTCCATTTCTGTGAAAAAAAATGCCATTTGAATTTTGATTGCATTGAATCTATTGATTGCTTTGATTTGTATGGATATTTTAACAGTATTAATTCTTCCAATCCATGAGAACAAGGTATCTTTCCATTTATTTGTGTCTTGTTCAATTTCTTTCATTCAAAGTCTTATAGTTTTTAACGTAAAAATCATTCACCTCCTTGGTTAGATTTGTTCCTAAGTGTTTTATTGTTTTTGGTATCAGAAATGAAATTCATTTCTTTATTTTTTCAAATGTTTCATTGTTCACATACAGAAACACAACTGATCTTTGTATGTTGACTTTTTGTCCTGCAAAACTTTACTGAATTCATTAGTTCGAACATTTTTTTTTCTGGAGTCTTTATTTTTTCTGTATATAAACTCATGTCATCTGCAGAGACAGTGTTACTCCTTCCTCTACAATTTAGATGCCTTTTATTTCTTTTCCTTGCCTGACTTCTCTGACTGGAAATTCCAGTACCACATTGAATAGGAGTGGTGAGAGGGGGCACACCTGTCTTGTTTATGATCTTAGAGGAAAAGCTCCCAACCTTTCACCATCAGTATGATGTCAGCTGTGGGTTTGTCATAGATGCCTTCTTATGTTTAGATAGGTTTCTTCTGTACGCTATATCTGTTGAGATCCTTTTTTTAAAAGATGTTATTTATTTATTTGACAGAGAGACAGCCAGCGAGAGAGGGAACACAAGCAGGGGGAGTGGGAGAGGAAGAAGCAGGCTCCTAGCAGAGGAGCCCGATGTGGTGCTTGATCCCATAACACCGGGATCACGCCCTAAGCCGAAGGCAGACGCTTAACAACTGAGCCACCCAGGCACCCCTGTTGAGAGCTTTTATCATGAAAGGTGCATCATTTTGTCAAATGCTTTCTCTGCCTCTATTGAGATGATCGTATGGTTTTCATCCCTCATTTGGTACTGTGGTCATCACATTGACTGATTTGCACTTACTGAACCATCCTTGCATCCCAGGGTTAAGCCTTGCTTGATCATGGTGTATAATCCTTATAATGTGCTGTTAAATTCAGTTTGCTAGTATTTTGTTGCAAATTTTTGCATCTATATTCATCAGTGATATCGGCCTATAGTTTTCTTTTCTTTTAGTGTCCTTATCAGACTTGGTATCGGGATAATACTGGCCTTAGGAATGAATTTGGAAGTATTCCCTCCTCTTCAATTCTGTGGAAGTGTTTGTGAAGGACGGTGTTAATTCTTCTTTAAATTTTGGTAGAATTTGCTGAAACTATCTTTTCCTGGGCTTTTCTTTATTGTAAGTTTTTTGATTACTGATTCAATCTCCTTAGTAAGTATTGATCTGTTCAGATTTTCTATTTATTCATGATTCAGTCTTGTTAGGTTATATGTTTATAGGAATTTATTTGTTTCTTCGAGGGTATCCAATTTGTTGGCACATAATCATTCATAGAGCTCATGATCCTTTGTATTTCTGTGATATGAGTTGTAATGTCTCCTCTCTCATTTATAATTTTATTTTTTTGAATCCTACACCTTTTTTCTTGGTTAATCTGGCTAAAGGGTTGTCAATTTTATCTTTAAAAAAAAAACTCTTAGTTTCATTGATCTTTTCTATTGCTTTCCTATTCTCTTCTTCATTTATTTCTGCCCTAATCATTGTTGTTTCCTTTCTTCTACAAACTTTGGGCTTTATTTGTTTTTTCTAGTTCTTTGAGGTATAATGTTAGGTTTATTTGAGATCTTTATTTTTTTTTAAAGATTTTATTTATTTATTTGACGGAGATAGAGACAGCCAGCAAGAGAGGGAACACAAGCAGGGGGAGTGGGAGAGGAAGAAGCAGGCTCATAGTGGAGGAGCCTGAAGTGGGGCTCGATCCCGTAATGCTGGGATCACGCCCTGAGCCGAAGGCAGACACTCAACCGCTGTGCCACCCAGGCACCCCTGAGATCTTTCTTTTTTTTGATGTAGGCATTTATCACTATAAACTTCCCTCTTAAAACTGTTTTTGCTGCAAGCCATAAGTTTTGGTATACAGCATTTCCACTTTCACTTGTCTCCAGATATTTTTTTTCTTTCTCTTTTGGCCCATTGGTTGTGCAGTTGCATGTTGCTTAATCTCCATATATTTGTGAATTTTCCAGTTTTCTTTTTATAATTGATTGCTAGTTTCCATACTATTGTGGTCAGAAAAGACAGTTGACATGATTTCAATCTCCTTTAATTTTATATTTATTTTGTGAACCAACATATGATCTATCCTAGAGAATGTTTCATATGTGGTTGGGAAGAATGTGTATTCTGCTGTTGTTGGCTGGAATGTTCTGAATGTGTCTGTTAGGTCCATTTGGTCTATAGTGTTGTTCTAATCTGCTGTTTCTTTATTGATTTTCTGTCTGGATGATTTATCCACTGTTGAGAGTGGGGCACTAAAGTTCCCTACTATTATTGTATTGCTGATTATGTCTCCTTTTAGTTCTGTTAGTATTTGCTTTGTATATTTAGCAATACATGTTGGGTGCGAAACTATTTACAATTGTATATCTTCTTGATGAATTGATCCTTTTATCACTATGTAATGACCTTCTTTGTCTTTTATAGGTCAGCAACATAGCAGAAAGTCTATTTTACTTGAAGTCTATTTTATCTGATGTAAGTATAGTGAGCTCTACTCTCTTTTGGTACCACTTGCTTGAAATATCTTTTCCATCCCTTCACTTTCACCCTATGTGTGTCCTTAAAGCTAAAGTGACTCTCTTGCAGGCAGCAGATCATTGGATGGAGTTTTATCCACTCAGCCATTCTGTGTCTTTTGATTAGAGAATTTAATCCACTTATATTTAAAGTAATTATTGATGGCTAAGGACTGTCCTTGCCATTTTGTTCATTGTTCTCTGACTGTTTTTATAGTTCTTTTGTTCCTTCCTTCCTCTCTCCCTGTCTTCCTTGGTGATTTGGTGATTTTCTGTGATGCTATGTTTGATTCTTAACCATGAGGTTTATATATACTAACTTTCAGGTATAAAATTTTATTTTAAGCTGGTAACAACTTGAGTTTGACAGCATACACAAACCCTATACTTTTACTTCTCCCCTCTTGCATTTTAGGTTATTGGTGTTAAAATTTATATTTTCTTTATATTGTGTGTGCAGTAACAAATTGTTGTAGTTATAGTTGTTTTTAATACATCCGTTTTTAACATTTAAAGTATACTTGAAAGTGACTTATGCACCACCATTACAGCATTAGAAAATCTGACCACAAGCATATGTTTGCCTTTACCACTGAGTTTTATAGATTCATAATGATTGACATTGCCAATTAGCGTCATTTCATTTCGGCTCTCTTTTTCCCCCCTGTAGAAACTACAGCACCAGGAGGACTGTATGCCAGCCTGGGGGAGGGCGATGTGGTCAAAGCAAAACTGCTCTTCTCACGCTTCTAGTGCCTTTCTTCTGTTACCCTGGTCAAGAGGGTTCTTCAGCTTCACTTCAGGTTTCGGGATTTTCACAAAGGCTTCTATGGAAGTCTATGGATTATTGCTAGTGATTTTCTTGTGAAGGGGACTGAAGTCAGGAACAGCATTTTCTGCCATGTTGCTGCCCCTATCTTAAGACTGTAACTTAATCACATCTACAAAGTCCCTCCTGACACGTGAGGTGCTTTATGTACATGTTCCAGGGATTAGGATACAGACATCTTTGGGGAACCACTACTCAGCTGACCACAGTCCCCATTTCTGCCACCTCTCCCTTCTGGGTCTGCCCCTCGAGCCCCACGAATAGTCTACTCGCAGAATGGTTCCCAGAAACCACCACCGATACCTTCTGTTTAAAAATTATTGTAGCTATAATTTCCTATAGTAAAATGTTTCAAACACACAGTAAATTGGTGGAATAGTGTACTACTTACCTTTAGCAAATCTTAACACTGTCTCGTCAGCCTTAGATTTCCCAAAGAAATCAGATATCATAGACATTTTGGAAACCCCAGCTGAGCCCCTCCATGAACTCATTTCCCTTCTCTCCCTCTCCCCAGTGGGACATCTCCCATGAATTTTGTGGTCAGAAGCAAAGATTACTGGTTATCTTTCCCTCTCAGCATCGTTTCTGTGGCTCATCCATCCACGTGCATGTGTACAACTCTTATTTATTTGCCTTAATTCCTAAGGCACAGTCCATACACAAATGTCCCAGAAAGTTCTTATCAATTCTCTTACTGATTGTCATTTAGGATTTCCTGGTTTTTCCCTGTTGGGAACAATGTCCATTAAACAGTCCTGCTCATGTCTCTATATTCTCATGTGTAAGAGCTTCTCCGGGGTAAGCTTGCAGGGGAGAGGGAAATTGGAGGATATGTACAACTCTCCAGTTCATCTCTTAAATGAGAGTACCAATTTAAGACCCCATCTTTTGTGACTGATGGACCTGTTCGTTTCTGCCAATCACGTGTGTGTGGGTGGTATCATGTTGCTGCTTTACTTTGCAATCTTCTTCCTATTTGTTGATTAGCAACCTTGATTCCATCTGCAGCCTTAACTCCCTTTTGCTGTGGAAACTAACATGCTGAGAGGCTCTGGGAGTCAGGACATCGGCAGCTTTGGGGCTGAATTATTTCACATTAGAAGAAGATCCGAGGGAAGAGCTGCTCACAGGAGACCTGGGGGCACCATGTGGAAAGCCAAGGAGCAAAGGGAGAGGCGCCATCTTCTCCAGGACCCAGGCTGGGCTGGTCACTCCCATGCACACAAGCAGCACAGGGGGAGGTAAGCCTGTGGGGGGGGGGGGGTCCTCCCACCTCCCCTTAGTGGTGCTCACTCCTGGGCAGCCATCACACGCACACCTGCTGCCCTGCAGCTGACCTTCCCTGCACCCACACTCCAAGTGTGTCCCCCAAAACACACACATTGCACAAAGTATCACTCTAGAAACCACCAATAGCACTTGTCCTTCTGAATGGCGGTGGTAAAGTTCCCATCATTTGTGCGTTGTAATGATTTCTTCACGCACATAGGAGCTTGTAGCATCTGAATACGACGTTGTCCTTGACCGTCAGGTTGGTGAGCATGAGGAGGAAGCTACCAGAGTCAGGATCTTGCCTGTCCCCACGTGGCTGTTTCCCCCGTAACCATTCAGACGGCTCTGCCAAGACCTCCAGGCAGGCTGGAGGTGGGCTGCTGCAGGACAGAGGTCATTTTTTGTCCCCTGTTACAAAACTGAAAGCTCAAAAAAGCACCATGAGGAAGTTTTTTAAACTTTCATGAATTATTCCCACAAGGAGTCATGAGCATTTTTCACTGCAGTCATTTTGGGCTCAGCGAAGCAGTCAGTGGACTGAGAGCTCCCTGATTTTATGATTAAAAGGGCAAGTTCTGTTGCCCAGTCACACAGGCGTGGGTGGAGAGTCGACCGTATCCTTGGACCTAAATCAATCCAGTTAGGAAACAGGAGAGTGAAACGCAGGAGGGGTGTGTGGGCCACCATGGTGAGCCGCTTGTCCGCAGCTGGAGCTGAGGCTGACGCGGTCCCCCACGCCCCCAATGGAAGGGCAGGTGCCGCCATTCAGGGACGGCCGAGCCCGACAGCCGGGTCTGGGCCGCTCCGGAGCTCGTGGCTCCCCCTTTGGGCCAGGGTGGTGGAACCCACAGCTGCTCTGGGGATTCCCGCGGACCTGGTGTACAGGCAGCCACCCACACGCTCCCCTGTGACCATGAGGACCCTCGTGAGTCTGTGCACCTGTTTCTCTGTGTGCAAAACTGCGCCCCATGGAACTTTCTGGGGCCATCTGCACATCGAATAAGCTGATGTTCGTAACGTGCCGAGGACAGGAAGTGCTCAGGAGCATAAGCAATGGTTGATCCTGTCCTGTCCCGGACATACGATGCTGGAGCTTCAACCCGCTGTCCAGTCCATCGCCAGACGGCAACACACACAGGGGAAGCTGCGCAGCTGGGGCGCGTTCCCTCCAGCTGGGATAAAGCAGTTCACCGATCTGCAGACAGCACTCCCAGCTGAGAGTCCGAAACGCGGCTTAGATATTTCTGTGGGGTGGAGCTCACTGCTGTCGGCCTCTGTGTGTGCGTGCACGTGCACATGCATGTGTGTGTGTGTACATGTTTTTGGTAGAGTCATGTGAGCACCACCCCCCCACAAACATCACAACCTCCGGCCCTGAGAACAAGAGCTTCCCAACAATCGCCGTGCTGTGTGTGGCCTTCTGCTGCACTGTCCTCACATCCCACATCATGCCAGACACGTCCTAGTTGTTGTTTCGGACCTGGCTGGCCCTGGGTGACTGGGCCACATTAGTCACCACGCGGCATTTCCAGGGAAGTTTGGCTACTCAGAACTCGGCGTTCTGTGACCGTCTGCGAGGTGCCCTCTGTGAGTATCAGCTCCAGAGCCAACTTCAGGGCTGGGCCTCCGTGCCCAGGACAAAGCCAGCAAGACCGGTAGGCACAGGGCAAGCCACTGAGCACCCGAGGTCCCAGCTGAGGTCCACCGAGACAGTGAGCCCGCCGTGGAGGCAGGTGGTAGTCAGCGCAGGGCCCGACATGGGAGGTGAGCTGGAAGCCAGATCCAGGTCGGAGCAGGGGTGCAGCCTGGGGGGAGGCTAGCGACAGCCCCGGGCCTCTTCCCCAGCTGGAGTGGCTGGGAGGGTCAGGTGCACCTGCGTGCAGGTGTCTGCACGAAAGGCACCACAGGGTGCAGGGGACGTCAGCAGCGAGTCAGAGATGGGAGCAGCTAGAAGAGGGGCTCAGGGAACGCTGGAGAGGGGCGTGCAGAGGGCCTGGAAGTGGGGGACATTGCTGGTGCAGCCAGCCAGCTGTGCAGCCAAGGCGAGGGGCGCTGGCTGCTCCCCAAGGCCCATCTGCAGGCCTGGACCTCGGCTGGCGGTGCAGCTTACTCTGAGCCCCACGCGCCTGCCGAGCGAGAAGGTGCGTCTCTCACTGGGTGAGCCTCCCGTGCAGAAATAATGAGAGCAAACGGCTATATATAGCAGTGTGGATGCGAAACCAAATGTCTCCAAATCACAGTCCAAAAAATATGCAAATGAGAGTTACAAAGGCATCTTCAAGTTTAGATTTCCAAAGGCGCTTGGCAAGCGGCTCATAATTTTACACAGCTGCTGTAATAACATGGTTAGTTGACTCTTACTGGGAGCTGGAAGGAAATATTTCAGAGCTGGTGCTCCCCTCCCATTTCCAAACACAATGGCGCGCGTGGCACGCAGCCACCCTGCGACATAGCCCGTGATTAGAGCGTGACACCCCCACATTATCCCAGGAGCCTCATTCCGTGTGACTAGACTGGCCGGAACCACGTTTTACTGGAAAGGATGCCTGGAATTTGGCCTGGTCTGTAGGCAGAGAATACAAATATACCCTTAAGACAGTCTGTCACTGTTCACACGGATCAAAATCACAGTTAATAATCATAGATAAGTGAACTGTCAAATTGAAAGTTATTACTGGAAAAAATCTGTCTGATACGCAGCACGAAGTGTTAAAGTGCCCCTGCCTTCCACGCTCACGCTGCCAATTCTGGAAATATTACAATTACCCTTTCCCTAAAAGCATAATCCTTGGGAAAGGCAAACAGGCACTCCCCCGGCCACCCCAGCCCTCCCACCCGTTAGACCAGACTGCGTTCCAGGGCCTTCATCCCTGAGCAGATGACGGCACTACTCGTAATGCTCACAGCTGTGGGGACTGTGCCCCTTCCCTCGGGCCCGGGACCTGCTGTTTGTCACGCTCACCCCACCCAAGGGTGTGTCCGTCCCCGTGCAGGCAGGGGCTCCAGAGTGCCTGCTGTCCACCCAGAGCATGGCCATGCACATGCACACCACAGACGCACACACGCACCCATGCACACGCGCTCACACACACACAACCGCGCCTCTGTGGTCACCTCTGAACCAGCAGCCAGAGCAGACGAGCTGAGCTTAATTCACACCGAAGCTCTTGTGCGGTCCTCATTCAGGCAAGTGAGGGGTGCAGCTCTGCAGGGACTGGCTCTGGGGGGCAGGCGCTGCCCCCAGGCTAGCTGGAGGCACCGGGCTCGGGAGAGGCCGTCGAGGTCGCCCTCCGCACCTGGCTGCCTCCCGCATGTTTCCTGATGTGACTTTGTTTTCATTTGTCTCTGCTTTTCTTTGCAGTTCCCTCAGAAGTGTCTTCTTTGACCTACAAGTTATTTGTAAGTGTGTTAATTTCCACGTGTTTGGAGGCTTTCCTGCTGTCTCTCTGTTGTTGATGTTTAGTTCAATGGTGACAAGGCCAGAACCCTTCTTTACTGAGGCTCGTGACAGACCCCGTGGGAGGGGCAGGGTCCACCCTGCACCTGGGCTCCTGAGTCCTTGGTCCTCACCACAGGTGCAGGGGAGGCCAAAAGTCTGGGTTTCAGCCACGTGCTCAGGAGAGGCAGGAGGGACCCTGACCAGCAGTCCGTGCACCTGCTGTGTGCAGGAAAACAGGCCAGGGCATGTGGTCAAGACATCGCTGGATGCAGACACGGTGACTCCCTGAATCGCGCAGATCCTGCCCCCGCCCCCCGCATGGACACTGGACTAATGGCCCTTCACAGGACCCTTGTGGGAATCGTGGGGATAAACTGGTATGGAGATGGTGCGTTTCTGCACTGCCCAGTGGTCAGCCCAGAAACAGAGGGCACTCCCGGGAGGCAGCTGGAGCAGCCACCTCTGAGAGCCTGGCAGGGTGGGGAGATCCCCGGGGCAGCGCAGCTCCCAGCACAGCAGAAGGAGCCAGGGCCCCCCGGAGTCTAGGAGGGAGTAGAGGGAGCTGTGCAAGCAGCCAGGCGCAGGGCCTCTGCCCTCAGCAGTGAACACAGGCAGACCAGCCAATGACCGGTCAGGGAACCAGGAAAGCACGTCAGCTGACTGCCCTCCCCGCCTCCCCTCCTGTCCTCCTTCCTTCCACCGGGGCTTTGGGACGCAGACCCCAGCATGGGCCAGGAGCCCAGGGAGCCCCCTGGGGAGCGTGCATGCCTGGCGCCCGCATCCAGAAGAGGCGAGAGGGCTTGCAGTGGCCCTGGGAGCCAACACAACCCCCAGGCCAGACTCCACTCTGTGATTCTTTACTTCCTTTGTGGCTCAGAAATGTCTCTCTTATCCACAAATAATTCTTCAATTAGCGACACGCGGATTGTAGCTTTGGTCAGCACCAACGTTAGGTCCATTTTCTGCGTGTTCCATCCCAAGAGCAGAGGCTGTAGACAGGTGGACGTGCCCCCCCCCCACCTACTTGGGGGACATCAGAGCAGAGGACTGGGCTTTATACACAGTCGCCCCGAACAGCGGCTGTCACGGTCTTGAGGCTGCAGGGAGGGGGGGTGGAGGGGCACTTGCCTGCCTGGCGGAGCCCTCGCTGGGACCCGCGGCCTCAGCCCACTGGCAGCTGCTCGGGGCTGATGTGAGTGCGCTGGAGGCTGAGCAGAAACGCGGGGCTGTCCGACCCCAGCTGCACGGGCGCCCACACCCCGCCTGGCTCCCGGAGCCCTGGACCAGCGTACCAGCCGGGCCGCGGGAGAGACGCTCCCACACGCGCAGGCAGGACACACGCACACGCTCACATGTCCTCGCACTCACATATGCACACAGACTGCAAACACACGCGTGTAGGCACACACACACGCAGGGACCTGCCGCCCTCCTCTTTACGGACCCAGTGTGGCCTCCCCAGCCCAGACCTCAGACAGTCTCTCCGTGACTCCATCCTGTGTCCCCTCCAGACGAAAGCACCGCAAAGCCGTGGTTCCCGCAGAACGCAGACACGGGAGACGTGCGTGTGTCGCCCGGGGAATGGGAGCCGCAGGTCGGCCGGGGGACCTGCCTCGGTGACCGTGGGCTCCACCGCTGGGTCCGACACCACCAATCACGGTTCTCACGGCCACAATGGGTGTCAGCGATTCGAAAAGAGACGAGCGTGTTTCCCTAATTTAATTACCCTGCCAGGCGATGTTTACGAGCTCCGCCAGCACTGCTGATTCTAAAATGAAATGTGCCGTTCTCTAATTGTTCACAGCTCGGAAGAAACAGCCAGAGAACATTTTCAACCATTAAGGAAATGATATTTTAAATGATGAACATACTGTATATGTTTGTACTTTAAGAAAACAGACTCTGGTAATGTTTGGGGAAATTAGTGAAAATTTACTGATTCCCAGAAGAAAAATAGTTGTGTCTCATGGTGCCGTCCTGGTGAGGCTGCAGCCGCAGCTCCCGGCTACTCCCGTGGCCCGCTGAGGGCGCATGCGGCCAGACCCTGCTCCCCACCACGGGCCCTGGGAGCCGGGGCACCCGCCGCCCGTCTGCGCCCCAACTGCTCCGATCTTGCTGGCTCAGTCCTGAGAGCTTCATCACGGGGCTGTGGGAAGCAGGACTGGTGCTCAAAACACGCTCACTGACGGCACTGCCTTCCCGCTGTCGCTCCCCACAGTGAGTCACGTGTGTGTGTGTATGCGTGTGCGTGTATGTGTATGTATGTGTGCCTTTCGGGAGACTACTGACCCCAGAAGAGATGGGGACCCCTGTCAGAGCCTGAGAAGCAGCTGGGCCTGCTAGCCAGACACAGAGGTGACCCCAGGCCCGTCCTGCATGGCGGGGGGCCCAGAAAACCCCCATCCTTGGAGCTGGTGTCCTTGTGTGCACGCCGGGCCAGGGCTGGGGAAGGAAGAGCAGTTGGTGAAGAATTTATTGCTCTAGTGCACTCAGCCGTGATGCCCCAGCACCTGCTTGGCGTCAGCCTGGACGAGAACTGTGTGAAGGCCACGGAGCTGAGCTCTTCCCCGGCCTCGGGGTCCCCAGGGGGAGGGGGATGGTCGCCTCCATCCCAGCGGGACACGGGGACAGAGGCGCCAGGAGCCGGTAACGGTTATTAAGAGACCATGCAGTGAGCGGGTGACAGGCAGGGCCGGGGAGGAAGTCTTGGGGGGACTGGACGGTGCGGAGAACTGAGGAGCCCTGGGCAGGGTAACCCATCCTGCTCCGGCCGCGACGGGTGATGCTGCTGGGACGCCTGCTGCGGAAAACCGGGGGAATTCGTCCATCCATCCAACAAGTGGTCGTGGAGCTCCGATCCGTGACCTCCCCCCGTGAGTGTCCCCTTGTCCTGTCATGCGGCTCTAAAGCTCGGGGACAATTAAACAGCGCTTGAAGACTCTGACAGTGTGACTATCTCTCTCCGCGCGGCGTTTTCCTCTTCAAGGGTCTGAAGTCAGAACTTGGCATCTGGTGCTGGCTTAGGGAGCAGATGGACTCTCCCTCCGGTCCCCCCAGAGCTCAGAATCCTGCCACATTGTAGGTAGTCGCTTGGCCAGGAATTTAATTGCCTAGAGGGTTTTCTGGTTTTTTCCTGGAGTTTCTAGTTGCCTTTTCCTCAACCTGTCGGGAAGAAGTCTTGTCTCCCCTCACAGGCCCAGGGGTCACTGGCTCTCGGTCACCTGTCTGTGGCTGGACCCCGTCCTCAGGGGCACGTTGTTCCCTAGTCCCCTGTGGCTGGCCGGCCTGCCGAGAACGGTCGCCTGGGCCCCCGAGCTACGCCTGCGTCTTCCCCTCGAGCCCTGCTCACCCCGGGCTCCACCAGCAGCTAGAGCTCTGGCCTCGCAGCCTCAGCAGGAGGGCACTCAGGGGCCGCCGGCTCCAACGCCCCACCTGTGGCGGGAAACGCCTTCGCTCCGTCTGCGTGCACATCTGGCCCCACACGTCACTGCGCTGCCGTCAAAGTGTCGGGTTAACAACGTTGCTGAGACCTAGCAAGACCCCTCCTGTGTCCTTCGGGTCAAGAGTGAGGCCAGTTCCCTCCTGGGCAATTAGTTCCTCTCTCTCGGCCTCTCTGTCTCTCTCTCCTCAGTCCTGAGCCGAGTGTCCAGTGTGCCCCCACCCCTGTGACCCTGGGGCAGGAACCCTCCCTCACCACTGGCGTGGACCGGGGGGAGGGGGGCGGCTACTAAACAGCAGGTGGTCCCCAGAGCTGGCAGAAGTCACGCAGGGGGGCAGGGAGAAGGCCTGGCCCCGAATCCACCCCTCACTCTCAAGGTTCACAGAGGGTGAGGAGCCGGGGGCTGGCCAGGGGAGGGGCACCAAGGGCAAAGGAGGACAGTCCCCGGGCGTGGCCGAAAGGCAGGTGGGTAAGCCTGTGCGCCCACTCCCCCAGCATCATGGCCGGCCAGCCACAGGGAGAAGAGAGCAAGGCGCCGGTCTGACTGCAGGCAGAGCTCGGCCAGTCGGAGGGCGGAGGAGGGGCAAGCGAGGGCCTGGCTCCTAGAGGAGGTGTCCTCACAGAGGACAGGCGGACTCGCGTCTGGCCAGGTGTGTGCGTCTCCACGGGACCAAGCTCACCACTAACTGCGTCTGAGCCTCTCTCCCTCCGGACCCCGGAGCACAGGGCTGTGCGCACACACTTCTGAAGGGGCCACCACTCGTGGAAGCTGAGGTCCCGCCACGTGTCTGGGCCCTTGGTGGCCGCCTCTCCTCCAGGGGGCTGCTGCCGTTGGCCCAGGCTCTGAGGGCACAGGCGGCAGACAGAGGAGATGGCACCTGGGCCACCCTGGCTCCCCGAGCTGGGTGGTGGAGCCCAGAGAGGCTCACGGTCGGTCGGTGTGAGCTGCTCCCAGAGTCCAGGGCGGGGAAGCCCCGGGGACAGCCTGGGTTTGCTCCAACGAAGCCCCCAGGCTCCCGGGGACGCGACCGCCAAGTGGGCCTCCAGGCGAGCCCGTGAATCTACGCTCCCAGCAGAAAAGTAGAAGGAAGAGGCTCGTCTGCACCCAAGTCTCACACTCCACACACCCTTCCCTAGATCTTTCTGCTGGGCCAGGGAATGGGGACATGTTCCGCCTCGTTCACGGCTCCTGCACCAACGCACCTTGGGGATCAGTCCCCGGAAAGCGCCCACCCAGCAGCGGACGGTCCCGAAAACTATGGGTGTTTCATGGACGTGTATGAAATCACCGAATCTTCCGCGTCCTCTTACCACAGAATAGACGCCAACGGCCCGGCCCCACCAACGGGCACTCCTGCCCCTTCCTACCTGCCCCAGGGCTGGGGGCTCTGACGCACCCACCTTGTGGGCCCCCACCACTGCTGGCCACGGCGCTTCCCCAGGGAGACAGGAGGGGTGCTCTTCACCACGGCCTTACCAGCCTGTCTCCCCTGGTCCCAGAAAACATTACTCCTCCCTGCACTGCGACCCGCCGTGTGCCCCCAGCAACGGCCCTGCAGCCACGAGACACGGGCGCCTCCCAGGAAGACCTCGCTCTTTGCATGCGGCTGGTTCATCTCCCAAATGACGCCTGTGGTCGTATTTTTAAGGCCACTTCTCTCATGGAAATGAAGCTGCCTAGAACTTTTTCCACTTTGCCCCTAGTGGTCAGAATGGATCCATAAATGACTGAGCCCCACAGTCCATCTGACGAAGAGCAGACAGGCTCATTGTGTCTGAATATAGAACGTCCCCAAGTGCCCGGTGAAGCCAGCACGTGACCCAGCAGTGACCCAGAGCTGTGTTCTCAGCTCGGCGCGGCCCCATCCTCAACCCTCCATGGAGCTGTCCGCCAAGGTCCCCTGAGCCGCAGAGGGCCACCGAGGGCCACCCTGCCCCCAGCGGTCATGGCGTGGAAGGCCCGTTCTGCAGCCTGCGAAGGGGAGCTGCCGTTTCTAAGGATGAGGGTGAACGTGGACAAGGCCTTCCCAGCAGAGTCAGGTCACCTGGGCCCAAATTCCTGGGCCGGAACAGGTGCTCGGCCCTGTGGCTCTGCGTACAAGGCCAAAAAGCAGCCAAAACTCACCATCGCTTGCTCCCTGGGTACACGTCGGGCTGGGCAGAGGTGACTTGCTCGTTTCTTCTAGACCAAACTTTTTTCCCAAACAAATATCTCCTTTTGGACAGGACATACATCACTCCCACTTGGAAGGGAGGCCATTCGGACCACCCAGCGGGGTTGCCAGAACCCTTGCGGGATCCTCCTGGGAGGGGCCTTTGTCAGAGCTGGGGTCCGGCGGGTTCCGGGCTCCAAAGAAAGTGCATCTGTGTCCACCCAAGAAAACCCACCGTACCGTTTGTCCGCGAACAGGGTACGTGTGCCGTGGGGGGTGCATGGCTCTGCAGGTCTGCCGCGGTGCCCAACACGGACCCAGAGGCTGTCCAGGCTCAGGCTCTGGTCCCCGTGGACCCCACGGGGGCCCATCCCAGGGTCAAACCCCTGGCCCCCTCCGGGGTTATTCTTGGCCACCCAAGCCCCCAGGAGTTATCTGTGGCTCAAGCTGCCTGCTCGGCCCTGAGCCTTCTCCCCCCTGCTGGCCCGCACCCCGCTTCACTCCACTGCTCCCCATGGAAACCTCTTTCATCAAGTCACAGACGGCCACACCAATATCCAGTTACCGGTTCGTGTCTCAGAAATGCCCGCCCTTCTCACAGCGGAAATAAATAACTCTGCTCCAGGGCCAATGGCATCTGTCTGTGTGGTGATGGCCCTGGCATCCGTGCTCAGGAGGACGCGGGCAATCCGTCTCCTGACCCACTTCCCTCTCCGCCTGCCCACCCCCCCCACCCTCCTGGGCTTGTCCATGCGCAGGCACCAGAGCCCCGCTGTTCGCACCCCGGCTCGTCCTGGCCGGGCCCCTTGGTCGCCGCTTTGTCTCCTGACACAGGGTAAGTAGAGGCTGCTGTTGTCCAGAGAAAATAATTTCATTCGATCAAATAAATATTTTCTGCTTTATTATTTTTCTATGTGAGAAAAGAACAAAGAAATTACTTAGCTTCATCTGCCAGGGATCTCAGCAATGTCTAATTAAACTGCCATTTAAATTGGAGAACACGTTTTAAACACATTTCCCCGTGACTCGGGAAGTGGTCAGTTATATAAATACATTCAGGGAATAAAGTGATGAATTCGTAATTGAGACAGATCACAGGACGGGAAGCCTGGCCTCTCCGATGCGCAGCGTGGACCCACAGGAGGCGCAGGGGTCTCTGAACATGGGCTGGAGTCGGCCCGGGTGTCGCTTCAGGGACCAGAGCAGCGACGGAGCCAGCTGGGACCCCGCGGACAGTCAGTGCTGTGGGCCGCCGGCCAATCCCGAGTCAGAATCAGGGCCCGGGCACCAGTCCTGTATTTTATTTTTTGCATTTCACCTGGTGATGGAGACGTGTTGAAGGGAGGGGTCAGCAAGCTCTTCAGGGACCAGACAGTATGTTAGGCTTTGCAGACCATGCAGGGCCTGTTGCAGGAACCTAACGCCCCCACAGACCACACGGAAAGGACAGAGTGGACGGAGTGGTTGTGTCCCGACGGAACTTGACTCACAAGCTCACAGCCCGAGGCACCGTCACCGAAGGGTGTTTCACTGCGCGGGTCATGCCCAGAGAACACAAAGAACACAGAAACAGGTTCTCCACCCCCAGTTTAGACTTCAAATAGTTCTTTATAATCTTATTTTAATATGTATAAATATTCAACTAGCTATAAACTCCCTTTCCTTCTGTTTCTATATGACTTTAAAAAGAAAACACATTTATAAATTAAACCCAAACAAAATACAATGGCAACAAAATTCAAATTAAAAATATAAATTCAACGTAGCAGATGACACTGTTCACTGACGCTGAATTGCCCTGTAGTGACTCAGTTCCCTCATTTCCCTCCACGGCCACCCCTCCTCCGTGTGGGCGCCGCGGACAGCACACAGCTTCCCTCGGGAAACACGCCGTCGACATGCGTTATGGGCACTCGGGTCGCGGTCCTGAGAAGATAGCCGAGCTAGCGGGCACCAAGCCCACCTGGAGGGTGGCTCCTGAGTGATCAGAGTGCGTGCACACGTGGGGGGTGGGGGTGCACATGTATGTGCGTGTGTGTTGTGTGTGCACGTGTGTTGTGTGTGCACGTCGTGGTACTGTGTGTTGTGGGTCTGCGTGTGTGGCATGGATGGACACGTGTGGTGTATGCATGGACGTGTGCTCACATTAGCATCAGCCGGGAAGCAATAATGTTTAAACCTCTGTAGAGAACACGCCCCACCCTGACTTCACCCCCACAGTTTCTGGGGACCTGCAGAAATTCCTTTGTTTCGCCAAACCCTACCTGACCAGGTTAGCATCCGCTGCCCTAGGGAGTGGACACGGCATGGGACGTGGAGCTGGGAGGCTTATGGGGGAGGGGCCGGCAGGAAGCAAGGCGGGGGCCTGATGGGCACGGGCATGGCTGGAAGGGCAGAGCTGGCGTGGCCTGACGGGTGAGGAGCCCACGACTGCTAGAGCGGCCTCTCCCAAGCCAGCCCCGTGCACGGCCACTGTCTTCACTCTGCGTCCCGCACCCTGGTCTGCGGTAATTGACTCTCAGAATCTGGAAACGTTGATGGATTGTACCCGGGGCGACTCTGCGGGCACTCGTGCCACTCTGACCCTGTTTCCCCACCTCAGCTCAGTCAGCGACGACAGCTGCTGTGGACCATGCCCTCCGGCCCTCAGAGAGAGAGTTTGCAAGAGCTCTCAGGCCGGCCACCTGCACCTCACTGCCTGGTCCCGATCCTGCAGGGACCCCCATGACCCCCAGGTAGGTCTCACGAACCCTCCGTCTTCTCATCTGGAAAGTAGGGACGGGCTGCTATTTCCGCCTTCCAGGGACCCCGTGTGTGCGGATAAACTGAGGGGCCCCCACCAGCCGGGGTCCTGCAGAATCTCCATCTCCCCTCAGGTGGTCTCCACTCCAGAACAGGGGCACTGTGATGACGCTGTCCCAAGTGTGGGAGGCTGACAGGGGGCCTGACATTTCCAATGTTCCACGGCCCTCTGAGCACCACAGTGTGCACCCCCATAGTCGGGGACACTCCTGCCCACCTGTCACCCGAACCAGCACAGGGCAGACACGGGGCGAGAGGAGGAAGGGCAACCCAAGAATCGCCATTCCCCCCATTTCTTCAGCATGCCTGTGGGGGTGCCCCAGAACTGCGTCAGAACCAGGGGACCCATGCGGTGGGGTCCCCAACCCGACAGAGGCCCTGAGAGCTCACAGGGGCGTTGTGGGGCCGCAGCCCTCACAGAGGGAGAAAATACAACAAAAATAGCACATGGCAGCACCCAGGGCTCATTGTGTCTACTGCTCTGCCCCCGGCTCCGGATACTGAACTCACAGAATTCTCCCCATACCTTGGGAAGTAGACACACGCATGCACACACACAGATGCACGCAGACACACATGCACACACACAGAGATGCACACACGTGCACACACGGAGATGCACGCCGACAGATGTGCACACACGGAGATGCACGCAGACACAGTCACACATGTACACACACATGCACACACGGAGATGCACTCAGACACACACACACATACACACGGAGATACACAGACATGCATACACACACTCATACACAGAGACACAGAGTCACACGTGTACACACAGACACACACATGCACGTGGAGATACAAACACACAGACACGTGTACACACGTGCATACATGGAGACCCACGCAGATACACGGAGCTATGCGTGTACAGACACAGAGCCACACGAAGACACACACAGACACGCATATGCACACACACATGGCCGCTGAGAGACACACAGACCCATGTGCACACACATGCACACAGAGACACATGTGTACACACAGACACACATGCACACACAGAGACACACGCAGGCACACGTGTACGTGCAGACAACATGCATGCAGAGTCATACGCACAGAGACGCACACGTGTGGCCTCTTCCCGACAGCCCCTCCGGTGAAGCTGTGTTGCACGTCAGTATTTCCCGTGATTCTTTTTTTTTTCCTTCTATTTAGACAACTATTTTTGGGGGGTTTTTTGGGGTTTTTTTAATGTTTTTTTATTATATTATGTTAGTCACCATACAGTACATCCCTAGTTTTCGATGTAAAGTTCGATGATTCATTAGTTGCGTATAACACCCAGTGCACCATGCAATACGTGCCCTCCTTACTACCCATCACCAGCCTATCCCATTCCTCCACCCCCGTGGTTCTTACTGCACAGGCAGTGGTCTGCCCGCCTGGCCGCCAGCCGTGCTGCAGCCGACCCCCGGAGCTGCCCCAGGCCGGCGCTGCCATGGCAGGAGGGCCAGCGCCCCCTGGAGTGGAGCGCCCCCTGGCTGGTTCGCTAGGTTTGCGAGTCCGTGACGGCAGGCATTCCCGGGCTGGGGGGACTCTGGGACAGGGCCGCCTCGCAAAGACCTGCCACCACCAATCACTTTCCCCACATCCGCCTCCCAGGAAGGGGCCTTTCATAAATAAAAGAGCTGGCGCTGGTCTCCAGACTGTTTTTATTATTGGCTTAATTTGTCTTCCCTGATATGGATATAAATATTTTATGTCCCGTCGCCTGGCGATTTGGTTATGACAACCGTGCCGGCTCCCTGCACACCAACAGAAACACCTGAGCGAGGACGTCGGCCCCCTACCCCTGACGTCCCGGACTGCTGGCCACCTCTGCAGGACGAGGGTCCGGGCGGGACAACCCGTCGGCGGACAGCTGGGAGAAGACGTACGTGCGCACCTATTTCCCAACAACTCGGAGCCCCCCAGGGAGGTGGACGCCGAGCAGGGGGGACCCCATCCCTGAGCACAGGCCCTGCAGGACGTCACTCCTGCCCCGCCGCACAAAGCAGGACTCCCTTATGCACCAGCCTCGGAGTGACTCTTATAGGAAATTTTTAAGTGAGCTGCGATGAGCCGCGAGAAAGCCCTGTGCAGCCTGAGAAGCCCTGCACTGTGGGCTCTCGCTAGCGCTCAGGAGGAGGTCAGATCCTGACCGGTGCAGGCCGGGTCCGTGTGCAGGGAAGTCTCAAGAAAACAGGGCAAGAGCGCCAAGCATTCGCAGAAGACTCCGTGAAGGTGCGGAGAATAGGACCGTGTAAATACTCCGCAACTTCCCTCCACAGCAGCGATGATCAGCCAGGGAAATCCTGGTACCTTCGTTCCACCAGCAGGAGATACACGTTTGAGGTAGGATCGTTTCGACACAATTGAGAGACTTACTTGTAAAACCATCAAACTTTACTGAGACATGTGAGAGGAAAGTAGGAGACATACGCCTGTGTGGGAGACACAACCATGTCCCCCAACAGCGCACGGCCTGGTCCCCAGAACAAGAGAATCCACCACCTCACACGGCAAGAGGGAATGGTCCGATGTGGTCAAGAGAACGATCGTGACCCGGGCGGATGGTCCTGGCCCGGGGCTGATGTCACACAAGGGTCCTCGGGACAGGGAAGCAGGAGGGTCAGGGTCAGAGAAGGAAATGAGGTCGCCCAGAGACAGAGAGAGGAAGGGAAGGTGCCACCGCTCCCCGGGGCCCCCAGGAGGAGCCAGCCCAGCCCTCCGCTCAGACTTCGGACCTCCTGAGCCCTAAGTTCCTTCAAACCACTACGTGCGTGACCACCTGCTACAACAGCAACAGGGGGAAAAAAATCATGTTAAGGAAAAGAAGGGAAAGGAAAAACACATAAAACTGAGTTCTTTCCGAAGCTCTGTATCCGTTTATCCTATTTGACTCAAACTCCAAGCAAGTTTCTGTTGACTGTGACCTCGTGCTTTACATCGTCTTAAATGAACCGGGACGGCGACAAAGACTTTGAAACGTGAAAAGGGACAGTGGGCGCTGGCACCCCTGTGTGTCTCAGCCTGTGAGCGTGGTGTGCCCCTGCAGGATGGTGGGAGGGGCCCCTGCGCCAGCTTCCCCTTGGCGACCGCCCCATGAAGACAAGCTTCTCTGAGTGTCCAATATACGCGTCATACGGTATTTGGCATAAAATAAAATGCCATTTTTCCTGCCAAATCAGTGAAAATGTAAAGAAAGAAAGAAAGAAAGAAAGAAAGAAAGAAAGAAAGAAAGAAAGAAAGAAAAAGAAGAAGAAGAAGAAGAAGAAGAAGAAGAAAGAAAGAAAGAAAGAAGAAAGAAAGAAAGAAAGAAAGAAAGAAAGAAAGAAAGAAAGAAAGAAAAAGAAAGAAAGAAAGAAAGAAAGAAAGAAAGTGTGTTTGCTGGAGCCCTGGGTCCCGAGGAAGCGGTGTCTGCGGCATCTGGGGGGCCGGGGGAGGCGGCCAGAGAAGGGGCTGCTGGGCTGATTCGGGAGCCTTGGGCCGGCGAGGAGGGGTCTGGAGGCTGGGGCAAGGACAGGGTCAGAGCAGCCCTGGAGGGAGGACTGGGGGACTGGGGAGGCCTCCCGACCCTGGTGAGGCCAGCTGGGGTCTGATGGGTGTGGGGCAGCAGCGCGAGGGGGCAAGAAGGTCACAGTGACTCTGGCATCCCTGCTCGCGGGTCTGGCCAGACTGAACCCAGCTCAGGGTGGGCCGGGGGAGCCAGCGGCCCCACAGGGACACGTGGGGGGCAGTGGGCTCCACAGCAGGAGAGGCGGGTCTGGGGAATCTGTTCCCCACAGTGGCTGGTTGTGGGTGGGCAGTGGGAGCCGCGGGCGAGACGGAGGCCTGGCCAGACCTGTCCCCGTGCTGCCTGCCGCCTGCGTCTTGGGGGAGGTTTGAGGCTGTTCCGGGCGAAGCCTGTGCCCTGCTCACCCTCCCTCCCTAGAGTGTTTAAGCAAAAATAAAAGCAGCTTAATTACTTTTTAAAAATGCAGGTGATGCTTTTGTATTCAAATGTTAACCAGGAAGGAAGCCAGATCATTGAAATTAAAATGAAGCAATGCACATGGTGAGGGAAATGTCAGCAGTCACGTCAGGCTGTGCTGGGCACCGCGCCCTTCTCCCGGCTCCCCCCCCCTCTGCTGATCTTCAGTGGAGAGGGGTTTTTTCCATCACAAACGTGTGAAGACACTGGGGGCGATGGAGACCCCGGGTTTGGTTCTGTGCCGCCAAGTGACACGGACAGCCCCACCCCTGCGGGGGTTCACAGTTCGCACAACACCGCCGTCCCCAGCATCCCCTCGGCTGGACTTGTGTGACCGCCAGTCGTCGGCCAAGTGATGGGGAAGGACCCCCAGCATGGTCCCAAGCACACTTCCGGAGCCTTCCACGGGCCAGGCCCTGCTCTGAGAGCTCGGCGGTTCCATCCCAGCAGCCCTCAGTGGCGGACATCCCATCACCCCCACTGCACTGAGTCACGAAAAACTAAGTCTCGGCCCCAGGTCAACCACCATCAGCACCTGAGCAGTGGCCCAGCTGGAGCCTGGGATCTTGGCCACTGCTCCCCACACAAAGGACCCAACAGGGCTCTGCACACACGAGCCTCCCACTGGACACCCTGTGGAGCCCTCCTGCATCTAACAGGTAGGACGATGGCCGCTCTGCAGGCACCCAGTGACACTTCTCAGCTCCCAGGGGCACAGAATGTCGGTGGTTGCACAGTGTCCTGTGGGCTGGGGGCTGGGGACTGGCTATCTGCTGGGGGTGGCTTCCATCTTCTGAAAAGGGGGTGCACAGAAGCCTTCTTCTGTGTTAAGTAGAGAAGATACCCAGGCAACCCACACATGGGGAGAACACGGAGGACATCCTGACTCATCTTCGAGGTGCAGGTGCCAAGGCAGAAGGAGGAGACAGGATGCAGACTGACTGGGGGGTGGGGCAGCATCACAGGAGTGAAGGATCAAACACCTCGGGGCAACAGAGGCAATAAATGTAATTTCTTTCCCTCCGAAAGCAGGACCAGTTCCAACCAGACAGGGAAGGACAGGGCCACACCCCACCCCAGCCCCCGAGGGTGGAACCCCTGGTCCAGCGCTGGGAGGAGCGTCTAGGAGAGCGGCTGGGCTTCCCTATCCTGCACACAGGGCAGGTGTGTGTCCTGTCTTCCTTCAGCAAACATTTACTGCAGCCCAACCAGGTATGATGCCAGCTGTGGGGTTTCATAAACGGCCTTTGCCAGGCGAGGCCATCCCCTAACCAGGTATGATGCCAGCTGTGGGGTTTCATAAACAGCCTTTGCCAGGCAAGGCCATCCCCTAACCACTCCTAGTTTGTTGACTGTATTCAGCATTAAAGGGTGGTGGATTTTGTCAAATGATTTTTCTGCATCCATTGGGAGGACTGTGTGGTTTTCTCCTCTATGCTGTTACTACGGTGTGTTTCAGGGACTGATTCTCGGATGTTAGCCAGGCCCTGAGCTGCTGAGATAAATCTCGCTGGGTCATGGGGTATGATCCTTTCTACGTGTTTCTCTGTTCCATTTGCTGCTGTTTTTTGGTGAGTTTGTGTTCATGTTCGTAGGAACGTCAGTCTGTGGTTTTCCTGGAATGCTCTTGTCTGGTTCACAGCCATGAGCAGGCTGACGTCAGAGAGCAAGTCAGGCCGGGCTCCATCTCTAGTGTCGCTGGAAGTTTCTGGAGGATTTGTATGAATACTTCTGTAAGTATCGTGTCGAACTCACCAGCAAATCCAGCTCTCCATTTGAGCAAGTATTTTCACTGCCCTGTGGGATCTCTTGACTTGTTATAGGTCTAGTTTCATTTTCTATTTCTTTTTGAGTCAGCTTTGGTCGTTTGTATCTTCCCAGGAATTTGTCCACTCCTTCTAGGTTATGTAATTAATTGGCACACAATTTCTTGTAATCCTTTTCATTTCTGCAAGGTGGATAGCAATGCCCCTCTTTCATTCCTGATGTCAGCCACGTGAGTCCTCTGCTGTCGTCGGTCAGTCCAGTGAAAGGTTTGTCAGCTTTGTTGAGCTTTACAAGATCCAGTATTTAGTTTTGTTTATTTTTCCTCTATCATTTTCTCTACTTTACATATTATTTACTTCCACTCTAATCAGGATTATCTCCTCCCTTCTGCTGGCTTTACATTCAGGAGGGCTCCTTATTCTACTTTCTGAAGGTGGAAGATGAGGTTATTGATTTGAAATCTCTCCTCACATACATGCTTACGGCTACAGAGTTCCCTCTAAGCACTAACTGCACCTTGTAAGTGTGTAAGTTTGGTTTTTATTTTCACGCTTCTCAAAGTACTTCCTAATTTCCTTGTGATTGCTTCTTTGGCCCAGTGGCTGCTTAGGTGTGTGTTGTAGAAGTTGGGTGTATTTGTGGATTTCCTAAATTTCATTCTCTGACTGATTTCTAGTTCTGTTCCATTATCATCCGAGAAGATACTTTGTACAATTTCACTTTTTACGATGTGTTGACTTACCCTGCATCTGAACATATGGTCCACCCTGGGCAATGTCCCAGGTGCACTGGACAAAAACGTGCATCCTACTATTGGCTGGAGCATGCTTCAGGGGCCTGTTGGGTCCAGCTCATGGACAGCATTGCCCATGTCTTCCATTTCCCTATGTACCTTCTGTCTGGCTTTCCATCCACTACGGATAGTGTGACACTTGAGTCCTCACCTACTGTTGTTGAATTGTCTATTTCTCCCTTCACTTCTGAGTCCAGGATGAGCTCACCTCACGATCCTTAATTTAATTATGTCTGCAAAGACCCTTATTCCAAATAAGGTCACGTTCACAGACTCTCCAGTAAAGGGTGGACACACCTCTGGGAGTGGGGGCACTACTCCACCCACTCCACCAGGGCAATGAGCTCATTGCACAAATAACCAGGACTTCACATGCCATGCAGCTCTGGGAGGCAAGGGGAGCCCTGCTCCTGGGCTTTCCTGAACACCTCTCTTGGCTCCACCCGCCAGAGCCCTGGGACAGCAGGTCCACGAGGAACACTTTCTTCTGTGCTCTGCACTGCTGCTCATGCACAAGGTTTGGGCAAGTGACATGTCCACAGCCTCTGGGCCATCACCTGCAGCACTGGATTGATGACAGTCCCGCCTCTTAAGTACCAGTGACCGCCCCCCAGATGAGCACCTGCTTTTCCGGGGGTCTGGGGGCTGGGCCTGGGGGACCTGGCAGGCCCTTGGGGGTCAGCATCCAGTACTTTGGGAAAAAGAGTTCTTTGATACTTTCTCCTCTCTGGTCTCACTTTCCAATGGCTTAGGTCATCACCACTAAGGGCAGAGGACTGCTCAGAGATCAGGGGCTGGCCCCAGAGCCCCTGTCTCCATCCTGGGGCAGCTGCATTTCCCCAGGACTGCATCGGGGTGCAGCCTCCCAGCTCAGACCAGGGGTATGGGGCCCTCCCCACCATGCGGGGGCCGCTCTCCCTGCCTGAGCTCAGGCCGACAGACGTGACAGCCAGCCATGGGAAATGGCCAGATTTGACTTCCTCTCCTACCAGCAGTTTCTATTCCAGTTTCCATGGAAACAGCCATCTGAATTCGGGCAAGAAAGGGGAAGCGAGATTCTTTAAAATAATGATAGTTGAAAAACTTTCCTGGGCCTGTGTTTCCTGCGATGGTAGTTTCCATGGAAACTCAAACCAAAGGCAGAGCTGGATGGAGAAGGCGCTGGGTGTCTTCCAGCACGGTAACTGCGGGAGCTCCCAGGGGCACCCCTCCGCCGATTACAAGCCTGCAGGAGCACCCTCCCAAGTCACCGACAGGCCCCGGATCCTCCGGGGCTCACAGGGGGATGGAGATGCCGTGACGGAGGAATGGGAATGAGAAGCTGCTTCCCTGCCTGAGTGGCGCACAAGGTGGGAGGGGACAGCAGGGTCCAGGAGCCCTCCTCCCCGGACCTGCTAGTCCCACACACCACATCCATACACCCACGTGCACACACCACAAACACACACACACCCCTCAGCATCCACGTGCTTGCAAACTTGCTGTCTGGTGGGCTTGGCGTCCACCTCCAAACACTGCAGTCACCACGGGTGGGCTGCAGGCAGGAGGCTGGAAGGCCCAGGCATGGGCAGGCACAGCAGGCTGGGGAGGACAGGGTCACAACAGTGCCGGACCCAGGCGTCTTACTCTGAGATGGTGAGACTTGCTGCAACTGAGCCCTTATGCAGAACCATCCGCTGGGGGCTGTGGCCCCGGTGTCTGGGCAGCCACAGGGGACAGCCCAAGGCTGCAGCCCCAGGGACACTGCGGCCTCTGCAGCATCGGTTCCCTGGTCAGTGGCCAGCACCCCACCCAGGTGCAGGACCTGAGGATGAAGAAGGGCCTGGTGGCCCAGCCCTGGCCTGAGAGGAAGGGCTCTGAGTCTCTGTCCCCAGTGTCCTTCTGATCCCTCCTCCTCCTTCCATCACACACGACTTGGGGATGGCTGCTCCATCTTCTACAAACTGCGGCTGGAGAAGACACTTAGCCAAGCCCCAGCCCTGACCGCTCGGGTCCCGAGGACAAACCTGCCCATTGCCCACCTGCCGCAGCATGCCTGGGGCAGGCGCTGGGCATGGGGTGTTCGCGGAGGGTAACGGGTAGAGGGCAGAGACACAGTACCCGGGCCCATGGCCACAGACTGAGGGACAGGTGCGGCCGTGACCAGCTAGCACTCATCAGTCACTCTGCAACCGTGGTTGACGAAGTTCAGAGTTCCAAGGAGGCTTGAGGGAGGGACACTTCCCCGGACTCACGTCAAGGAAGGCACCCAGGGAGAAGTTACAGCCACGGTGAGACCTGACACACAACAGCTCATCCCAGAGACAGCGGTTGCATCAGCCGCAGACTAGAGCCTGGACAGAGGCCTGAAGGTGGACCTGGGGCGAGGGGCTGTGCGCGTAGATGCAGGAGGCCGTCGCCCCCGTGCCGTGAGGGCGGAGGGAGAGCCTAGGGCCGGGTGGGCACGCGGCAGGGTTCATGCTATAAGGGCAATCTGGCTGCTGTGCGCAGGGTCCTGGAGGATACATGGTCCTGCAGCCCTGTGGCCGGGCCTCCAGGGGCTTCTCTCCCCCTGCAGCAGGCCTTGAACTTCAGCCTTAGTGTCCCTCTGCCCAGAGCGGCAGTGGGGCAGAGACAGGGCGGCCAGTCGGCCCAGAGGGCCTGGGATGTTCCCAGTGTTTGCACCGGAAGCCTCTCACCCCGGGAACCCTGGGCCGGGGAGGGTGCCACCTGGCAGAGGACACCTGCGAGCTAAAGCCCCTTTGCCACTGGCGGGGGTGGGGGGGGTGGAGCCAGAAGAGGGCGAGGCAGCTGCCCCCACACAGGTCAGGGCCCTGCGTGCGTGGGTGTCCCTCCAGCCCCACCTGTCTGACTCCACAGCTCACACTTCAGACCTCTGAACTTGGACCAGGCGAGAGAAGGGAGAGCGATGCAAAGGAAGACACCAAAAACTGTCACCGATTTGGAAATTTGCTGAGGGCTGGCGCTGCCCCTGCACGGCCTGGCCTAGAGCCGTCCTCTGGGAAGAGGCAAGGGCCTCCCACCCCTTGCTCTGGGGTCCCCCAGCTCAGGGGTAAGAGGGCAGCACGCGTTTGTGGGGGATCCACCATGGGGACGAGGAGAGAGACCCCGTGGGCCGGCGTTAAACAAAAAGTAGGTCACCGCCTCCTCCCGGCCCCCCCCCCCCGCCGAGGTGGTTTTGGGGGACGTCTTACAGACACAGCGTCCTCAGTGTGTTCCGGTCCTCCGACGGATGCAGCCCGGTCCTTGGCCCTCCTCCCACATGCTGTGGTCACACAGAGGGACCCCGGGGCCACACCTCCCTTTCGTGGGCGAGCCGTGGCTCCTGAGCGGGACTTTGCTCAGCAGCCCCTAGTGTTGCCAAAACAGGTGAACGGATCGCCCCCCCCCACACACACACACACGGAAGGCTGCCCCGGCTGAAGGTGCTTTCAGAAAAGGGAGGTGTGCTTTAGAGCTGCGGAATAGAGCCAATAACTTCTCACAGTAAACACAGCTGAAACGTCCTCACGGCCAGGCTGCTAATGGGGCTTAGTCCCTCGTGGATCCCGAACTGCAGACCTAAGTTGCCCTGTTCCTTTCAAAGAGGCACAGCCTGGCAGGGGTTTTAATTCTGACCATGTAGATATCCCCTGAGGAGACCCTGCCGAGGGCAAGCACTGATGTCGGAGAAGGTCTGGCGGTGCACGAGCCCCGGGAGGACCGGGGGCAGTCCCTGCGGCCGGGACAAGTGGCCCCAAAGCCTCACTTAAGCCAGAACACACGGCTCCTCCCATTTGTGAAAGCTGCTGGAGGCCAGTGGGCAGAAGCTCGGGGCTCCTCCAGGCTGCCTCTGGGAGAATGAAGTGAGCGAGCCAGCCGGCATTCAGCGTGAGCTGGTGGCTAGAACCTTCCCTCTGCTTCCTCGCCTGCGTTTCCAGGGCGTCGATTTCCAGGGCTGCGTGGTGAGCTCCAGATCCACCCCGGTGGCCATGCTGTCCTGGGTGCAGAGCGCACAGTGAGAGCTGTAGCACAGAAAGTGTCCCCGAGAGCAGTGAGCGTCCCGAGGGCTGGTGTGGGGGCAAATGTCCTCTTCCAGCGACCTGGTTATTAATGAGACCTCGCAGGAAATGGTCACGTGCGTCCAGAGGGACAGATGGTCGTCCATCAGCTGCTTCCCCGAGGACGTGCGGAGCAGGGCTGAGTGTCCACACAGGTGCAGGCACCACCCTCCCCACCGGCACCCCCGAGGCTCGACCCCGTCCCCCCGCGTTCACGATGCTGCTGCACTTTGTAAGAGTGAGTCAGCCACATGCACGTGCACGCGTGGAGATGGCAAATGGCCAGTGTGCCGGCCGGCGTCCTGCGTGAGGGACCGCCCTGTGCTTCAGCATCCTCCCCTGTGACTGGGGACAGTGATGGGCAGGCCCAGAGGGCTGGGTGTGTCCATTAACCCACTCCAGGCCACACGGGTGGTAAGCGGGTGGAGAATACAGACCACGCCCAGGCAGCTGGGCCCCAGGCTGGCACGCTGACTCCCGAGGGGTTTTGGGGGACAGCAGCGGCCTGCGATATGGACGCACAGTAGCCGGCAGGCCAGGCTCTGACAGGGGACCCTTGGGGAGCACAGGTGGTCTGAGCAACAGGATCGGGACGTGGTTCATTCCCAGTGTCAGGAGGACAAGCGAGACACAGGGGAAGTGGTGTTCGTCGAGGAAAGACTCTGGAGGGGGCTCTGCTGGGTGTGTGGACTGGACAGCCTAGCGCTGGGCTGGGGGAGAGCACAGACCACCAGGGCCCCAACCCCATCCAGGCTGGGACCCTTGTCCTGCAAAGTGCTCTTTGTGGGGAAACATTTGCCAAATCTCCTTCTGGAAGTGCAAGGCCCATCCCATGGGTCCACCAGGGAGCCTAGGTTTTCAACCAGAGAGCCTCTGGCCCCCCTAGTGCCTGGGGGCCACTGTAGCCTCCCCCGAGCCCAGACAACCAACCTGGGCCTCCCTGCCCCTCCCCAAAGACCAGGCCCTGCCCACACTGCAGAGGTGAGGTGGGCTGGGAAATCAATGCCAGGCCGGGGTCCCCACTGCTCCACGGAGGCAGGACCTACTATCTGGGCCAAGCTGGGTCAGTGGCCCCCACTTCCCTCACTCATGGGCCCTCAGGCCACCTGTGCTGTGCTGAGCCCCACCCCACACCTGCCAACCCTCTTTCTCAATCCTGAAATCTGTCTCTGTGCCATGTAGGCCCCGAGTCTCAGATGAACTCAGGCCATGTTGGAGGGGAAACAGCATGGTGAGGGAGCATCCCTCCTCTGGCCGCCACGGGCCCTGCAGCAGTGAATTTCAGGTGTTAGCCTGGCTGGGCCACAGCACCCAGCCCTCTGGTCATACACTCATCTAGGTGTTGCTGTGAAGATATGCTTCAGGTCAGATTAACACTGATGCCAATAGACCAAGTAGGCCAATTCCCTGCCCCCATCATGTGGTGAGCCTCTTCAAATCAGTTGAAGACCTTTAGAAAAAGAGACTGAGGTCCCCGGAGGAGGAGGGGCTCTGCCTCCAAGCGACCTGGATGCCAGCTCTTCCCTGGGCGTGCAGCCTGCGGCCTGTCCTGGAGATTTAGGGCTGTCCAGCCCCCACAGCCCCGTGAGCCAGTTCCGTAAATCTCTCCATGTGTACGTTTGCACACATACATGCTATGGTCCTGCTTCACCTGCTTGGCTGACATGGGGCCCTTCCGTGACCTCAGCCTCTCCCTGCAGAGGGTCCCGCCCCTGTAGGAAACACCTGCCCAGCTCTCCTCTCCATCCCCCAGTAAATCCTGCCCACGTGCAGACCATTAGCCCGCCCTACCCTCAGCGAGCTTCCTGCAAGAGCTGGACCATCTGCTGCCCCACCGCCCCACCTCCAGCCTCCAAGACCCGCTCTGGGCACCCCCTGCCCCTCTGCTGGACAGACCGCCCTGTGCACAGAGCAGGCGTCCATGCGGGAGCCACTGCGACCACCCACCTTCCCCCAGCTTCCAGGCCCCCGGGTGGAAGCCCGTGTGCACGCGGTAGGTGCCCAGTGTGCCAGATGCATGAAGAGTCTCTTTAGTCACAGGTGCTGGTGCCCCTCTGCAAACACGGTGGGCGCCGTGAGGGCCGGAGTGCAGCCGGGGGTGGGGGGCGGCCGGGACAGGCTGACCCCGAAGGCGGCTCGGTGTCATGGCCTTCCCCGCACCACGTCTTTTCTTGCTGTGTTCAGTCCTTACAGGAGCCCTGAGCTACTTAGACTCGGGAGGGTGGCCCCAAACAAGCCTTAAAGGGGGACACCGCCATACAAGGGGCCTTGTCTGTCAGCAGTGGAGAGCTGAGCCATGGTTGCTCCCACCCTGCCTGTGGGGCCGTGGCCCGGGGCAGCAGAGACGCCCTGGCCTTTGCCGACAGTGCAGATCCCACAGGAGCTCCCACGGAACCTGGAAGCACCCCACTGCGGGGCCTGTGAACTTGGCTGGGGCTGGGGCACTCCACCCTGTCACCGAGAAGCAAGGGGAGCCGGTGACAGCATCAGCCCTGGGGGCAAAGCGGTGTCACCTGCTCCTTGGCCTTGGGGCCAGGGTCTGGGTGGTGGAGGGGCTCAGAACACAGGTGCTGGGGCCATGCTGACCGACGGGCTCCTGCCACGCAGGGCCGGGGATGCGGGGCAGGGCTTGGGGGGTGAGGTCAAGAGCAGAAGGGGCCACACAGGAGCGTCCTTAGACGCTCTCCTGGCTCTGTTCTCAGTGTTCACGGCTGACCAACGATGAGCTGAGAAGCTGGGTGAGGAGCTTGAAATTTATCCTGAAGACCGGAGGTGGGCAGACCGCGGCCTCCGGGTCAGATCCAGCCCACCTCCCCTTTTGTTTCTCTACCAAGCTAAGAATGCTGTTCATATGTTAAGTACTTGAAACCCTAAAGAGGAAGAGTATTCCTTAGTACGTGAGAACACGCAGAACCCAAGGTTCAGGGAGGTCAGTTCCCTGGATCAGGCCACGCTCATCTGTTCGCGCGGACGGGGCAGCACTCACGTCAGAATCAAGCATTCGGCAGCAGAGACCGTGGCCCACGCCGCCTGGATCATTTCTCGTCTGGAGCGCTAAAGCACGGGCTTCTCGATCTCTGCTGAAGATGATTGGGAGCCATTAAAGATTTCTCACCTGAGAAGGACCAAGCCTAAAGCAGCGACGGCCCGTGGCTCCGCGGACGAGGACTGTCCACCTGCCGCCTCCCACGGGGCGTGATTTGGACCAGAGTGAGCACAGTGACAAGGGAGGGTGATGCCAGTTAGCCAAACTTGACTAAGTGTGCAAACATTTATTTCCATACATGCACGTGTCATCGCCTCTCCTGGTCTGTGGCTCACGGGTGGCCTCACGTCCACAGGGATTCTGGTCAGCACCCAGCCTAAGGATCTCACGGGGACACAGCTGCATTGACCCCTGGCAGCAGGCACCCAAGTCAAGACTCGGAGTCCCGCCCACAGTGGAGAGGAGTGCTGGGCAGGACTGACGGGGTCTACACCCCCACGAAGGGGTCACACTGCTGGCCTCGCTGACCTCAAACGGCCTCAAGGGCTGACAGGGTCTGAGCGGTCCATGTCACCACTCAGCTCAATTTCTAACATCCTAATGACCGTGAAACCCTCTGGTGTCGATTTTGATTACAATACCTGAAGGACTAAGTATCCGCCCACAGAATATTCCAAATGCCAGCAGTCCCCAAGGGGTAGGGTCCGCTTAGTGTACGTGGCAATTTGTACACCTCAGCCCCGTTCGGTGGGTTGGCATGCAGGCAAGAACACCTGCCTCATTTCCAGGGGGCGGGAAGGGCTCCGGCACGAATGTGAACAGGAGCTCACCAACCCCCAGCAAGACCAAAGCACCAAGCAGCAGTGACTAAAAACCGGGTCCCTTTCCGTGGAGGTCAGAAGGGACTTACACCTCCAAAGACCCTGCAGAGCAAGAACGAGCATTTCATTCTATTTCTAATGCAAGAAAGAAAACAGCACAAATGAGGCAGGTGTCCGTGAACATAGGCTGAGCGTTCAGGTGACATCACCGCCTGCATTGCTGCTGCCCCCGCCCTGGAGCTGGAGCACTGGTGGGCTCTTCCCTCCACTTTCTCCTACTTGTTGTGGGATTCATGCCCACCCCCACCCCCACCCCGGGTGTTTCACACTGAAGACGGCTGAATTAGTTCAGTTCCCCCAGAGAGACAGACCAACAGGTTGTCTGGACGTAGAGAAAGGAGATTTATTCTAGGCATTGGCTCACGAGGTTACAGAGGCTGAGACATGCCAGCAAAGAGCCAGGAAAGCCGGTGGGGGGACTCAGGCCTGAGAACCAGGAGCCCCAGCGTCCTAGTGCAGGAGCAGCTGGACATCCCAGGTCAAGAAGAGAAAGTAAGTCAGCCCTTCCTCAGCCTTTTTGCTCTATTGGGCCTTCACCAGACCGGACGGGGCCCACCACGTGCAGAGGGCAGATGTCCCCTTGGTTACTGAATCCCATGCTAGTCTCTTCCAGAAACACCCTCGCAGACGCACCTGGAAGTAACGTATGACCAGCCATCTGGGCATCCCAGAGCCCAGCGGGTTGACACATAAAACTAACCCTCAGAATGCCAACGACAGAAACTTTAAGAAAGGCAGTGCAGACCCCGATCACCAGTACTTGCTGGAATATTCGGGTGACCTTCATTTGCGGAGCGCGATGAATCCCACACACACGCAAAACATTCTCATCTAAATATTTTTAGAAGAGAAAATTTTTGTATAAAAGGAAAATTATTACTGTCATAAAAACATAAAAAAACACATCAGAGATTTTATTTAACCGATTCATGAAGAAGCCAGAAAGACATTACAATTGACCGAGCATTAAATACGCACGTGGTATAATCAGGAATTGCGAGAGGAGTTTATAAGTAAGTGAAAACTGGTCAATATCCAGTCAATTGTGCTCCACCAGATACAACTTACTTGATTTCTACGGCGTTCCTCTACGTTCGCGACAACTCAGAGTTGTGAAGCAGCCCACAGCCAAGGAGAGACGCCGGCCCCCACGCGGTCGGAAGGCCTGACAGGTGCTCCATGCAAGACACTAGCCCCTCTGTCCCCATTTCAAAGTCTTGCGATTTTCCCCAACAATAGATTAGTGTCAGAAAACAAAATTCAACCAAGTACATCTGAAGTCTAGTTGTCTTTACTAAGTGATTCATGACTTAGGGAGCGCAACACCCAGCCAGTGGAGGGGAGCTCCACCGAGCGACGAGGGAGGAAGGTTTTCAAAGGCAGAGAGAGGCAGAAACACAAGAAAGGACCCATCAGCAGGGAGTGCAAGGCTCTGGCAAGGCTGCTCTCCCGGGGGGGCTCCCTCGGAGAGGCCCCGGTACTGACCAGAACTTTCCAGGCTGGCTGGTTAAAGGGTGCGCTCCAGGGGGATCGAAGCTGCAGTCAGTGAGGTGCTGAGCCTCAGTTTACCCATTTGGGGCCTTAACCTAAGCGACACTGTGTGGGGCCCGTGGTTTTCTCCAAGTGCGGTGGGCCCGTCACGCCCGTGTGCCCCTCGGCCTCGGAGCCCGTCTTTGGGGAAAGGCGTTGGTCCCGCTGCAGCCAAAGCCCTGATTCTCAGGGCATCAACACCCTGGTGCACTGGGCACTTGCGAGTACTTGGGGTGATGAGAGCAGAGTGATTTCATAGATTGCAGCGGACGTCAGTGACTTCAAAGGCGAGCCATGTGTCAACCCTAGAGAGCACTGGGTCTCTGGAGCGAGGGAGGAACCTCTCAGAACGGCCAGGGGTACGTGAGACACCACGGCTATGCTCTCAGCCCCTCCCCACAGGCCCACAGGGAGCGGGGCAGCCGCAGAGATCACGGCTGGCATCACAAGTAAGTAAAAGTAATTTAGACCGCTTCCTTTTCTGTTCGTCTGGAAGGAAGGAGGACGTGAGGAGGGAAGGAAAGAAATCATGACGGACCTCATTTCCTGTCCTGCCCTGCCTCTCGCCTGCTGTGTGACCTTGGACAAGTTCCTAGACCTCTCTGCATGGCAGTACCGTTATCTACTAAACAGCCGTGTAACCGACCGAGCCCCGCGGGCCTGCGGGAGGACTAAGGTGACCACATACGGAAAGTGCTTGCCGCTCTTCTCCATTTGTGCGGTTATTTTTTCTGCAGGGCCGTGGGAACACCACGAACAAGAGGAGGCTTTCCCGCAGCCTGCGGGACTGGCGGTAGAGCTCCCCTCTGCTCCCGTCCAGACCTCTGTCCTCCCTGACCAGGCTGCAAGTGTGCCCTCGGCTGGCGGTTCTGCCGGAGTCGCAAGCACGTAGAAGACTTGAGACGGCTCCCCTTCCACGTCCTTGTCCGTGGCCACAGGGCTCTCCTCCGGCCACAAGGCTGGGGCAGGCACTGACCTTGCGCTGGGCTCCACCCCGACCTCAACGTGCCTGTTACCGTTTGGCGAATGTGAGGAACAGCGAGAAAGGTGTGCACGGTAAAGGACCACAGGAGGCAACGTCTGCTATTGGAACCATCTTTTTTGGTTCTAAACGGTGCTTAGTCCTTCTTGAGAAGCCCCACAATAAGCCAATGCCCATGGGGACCGATGGGAGCGTGAGGGACGAGCCCCTCCATGCCCGCACCGCCGTCCCCCTGCCACCAGCTGCCATGTGACTGTGGGCACCAACCCTGAGGATGCCCAGGCGAGGCCAGCTCCTCCCTCCACGGGGGCCAGTCAGGTCCCTGCCTGCTAACCAGGAGTCCCCTGACCATTGCGGAACACTCGTCCTCCTCCTGGGCTTACTGACCCATTCCTGAGTCCTTCCCACGTTCCTCCTATTCTAAAGGGCAAGGTCTGGTACGCAGTCCTCATGTGAGAGGGGGGCGAGCAAAGCCCATGGGCCAGGATGGCTCACACGAGGATGCCCCCTGGGGCTGAGCTTTGCACGGGAGCTGTGTGAAGGGATGAGCTGTGCATATGTAATGAGCTGTGCATAGATAATGAGCTGTGCATGTGTAATGAGCTGCGCACATGTAAACAGCCCCACGTCACATATGTAAATGAGTTCAGCCCCTCATCCGCACCCCCACACTAGAGGCCAGCATCGCAGCTTCACTGGACAGTCTATTTGGATAAAAATTTATTCTGGTGATTTTATTTGATTCTAGAGGGGGTCTCCTTGTTGAAAACGTGAAGTCTTTTGAAGACTGGTTTGTAATGTGTTTCAGGTTGTTTACTGCCTTTAACACAGGCGCTCATCAGACGTATTTCCTTTCTCTAAGCTGAATGGGTATTGGCAACTTTATCTTACGCCAGGAAAAACGGCACAAGGCGTGCGGAGCTCTGCCCTCGTTCCCACAGAGCCCTGGGAGACACCGCGTCCTCCTGGAGGCAGACCAGAGATCCGGGACATGTTCCAGAACTTCTGCAAATTGGCTCATTCTCACGCTCAAAAAAGAAAGAGCGGAAGAAGGTGTTTTCGTCTTAATGAGACAGTTGCTCTACAGCCCGCAGGAAGCTGCTGTGAGTGTCATGGCCTGAAACGCCAGCTTAGAGCTCGCAGAAAGCCTTGTTGAATGCTTACGGTGTGTTGACCACAGCGCCCGGGCAAGGTCTCCCGGTGTGGACCACTGCTCCTGCCCTCCCCTCCCCCAATCCACGGCACTGACCAGGCGTCAGGCTGCCACTCGCTCCCTGAATCAGCCGGGGTCAGTATCTGCCAGGCGGTCAGCCCGCCTCTTCTCTGCGAACACCGCAATTTGCTGAAATGAATGATCTCTGTCTGGAAACCTAAATCACTGCTTCGTCCAAAGCAACACATAGTTTTTGTCCCTCTCATAATGTTAACATCATCCTTAATAGCTTCTTGGGGGACACTCACCCTGCCGGGGAAGCCAGGGACAGCCCACGCGTCAGCGGCCTTGAGGTCTGAGTCTGGGGGCGGAGGACGCAAGGGCCGGGCAGCTCCCGGAGCCGTGCTGTGGCACTGGCGGCCAGCGTCTCTGTGCTTCCAGAAGGACGTCGTTTCACCCTGTTCTTCCTGTTACTGCCGATACAGCCCGTCTGCCACATGTTTGAAGGGGACGATTCTCTCCTTCGTGAAGAATGGTCTCTGCGTTGCTCTGGGTCTTAAACATTTGAATTTGGTTCATGTAAGCATTGCTTCCTATGGGCACTGGCCATGCTGGGAGCTGGGAGCTGGTGCGTGGGGACAGCAAGGCCCCGTCCTTGCCCTCAGAGCTCAGCGAGGGAGGAACAGATCATCCCCACACACGAGCCCCGAGGTACAGGAGCACGTGGGCCACCAGAGCCCTGGGAAGGCATCCAGGATTTGGAAGCAGGACATACTCATGATGGGTTTGAAAACAAGAATGGTGGTGGGAGAAAAGGAGAGTATTTCTGGAAAGCAGCAAGACGTGCCGGGGAACAGGGTGGCGGCAGGTGAAGTGTGTCTGGAAAGACCGCTCCAGCCGAGGGGGCCGTGCCACCAGGCCATGAGTTTGGACCCAGCCCCTCCACCTGTCAACAAGGGGAGCCAGCAGACGGTCCAGGCAATGGGAGTGACAAGCTGGCCAGGCCGGGAGGGGCAGTGCCACTGGCATCGGGCCCCAGGGGCCTGGGTTCAGGGCTTCGAGACAGGTGCCTGGGAGCCCCCAAGCCCTCCTCTGCGGAGCTGCAGGTGGCAGTGCCCCAAAGTGGCCAGCCCGCTTGGAGAGCCGCAGTGAGACGGGAGCCAGAGGTCGATCGGGTTAAGGGGCTGCAGGGGATGCCCACACCCAGCACAGACATTGAGGGCGTCAGGCCCAGGAGGGAGGCAGAGCGAGCACGGGGCGGCGGTCTTCACCCCGCAGGGCCAGGCCGGCCACGATGCTCTCCAGGAGCTCCACTGTGGGGCCTGGAGGGTCTGGGGGGCCGTCCCCTGGAGAGTTGGCCTCACATATGTGCTCAGCACGAACCTCGCTCCCAGCCACCCTGCAACCCCGGGGCTGTCTACGGGAAACGGGAGGTGGCCACCCGCTCTGCTCCCAGGAATTGGGCAAAACTCACCAGTTCTGAGGGTCGGGTTATGGAAATTCTACTTCTAACAATGCAGTGAGGCCAGAGTGAGATGGAGGGTTCTGCCCCCGAAGAACTGGAACACGACTGCTTGTCATGCCTGCCCCGGCTCCCAGCGAGACCCCTGCAGGTGGAGCAGGAGCTGTCCCGGGGCTGCAGGGGGCCGCCAGACAGCCAGGCCAGGCCGTCCCCACAGCTACAGTGCTCGTCTGCCAAAAGATCGTCCCTGCCTGCCCAGCCAGGGTCCCCGAGAGCACGGTCCCAGGAGCACAGAGCAAACCTCCACCCAGAACTGAACGGGACGGCACCTGACATGGGCTTTCTGAAGTGGGCAGCGGGGCGGCCATGTGCGTGTCCCAGAAAGGCTGTTTCCAGGCTGTGGCCATAAGGTGATATTGCAAAGTGACCCCAACCCAGCAGTGCCACGCTCGGCAGGCCGCCGTCCCCCCCAGGGGCCCTCAGGAGGCACAGAATGGACCCCAAGTTGGATACCTTTGTCGGGCAGCAGGCCGCAGCAGGAAAGGAAGAGCAGCAGCCGGCTCGGAGTCTTGCTGCCCCTGCAGGGCTTGTCCCCATACACCCATGTATGGTGCCCATCAGAAAACCCAAGGGGGCTGGAGGGACACAGAGGCAAGCCGATGTTGTCCCCTCTTCACCCATAGTGCACATCAGGCAGATGGGCTCCAGTGCAGGGGAGGGAAACTACCCTCTACCCTCTTATGTCCTGTTCCGCATGCCTGCAAATTAACTGACAAAAACCAGATTAATGGGAGAAAAAGTTGGCACACTTTATTGATGTCACTATTTTTCATTTTATGTGTTTGAGGGCTTCACAGAAAAGAAGTAAAAACGCAAAGAAGCAGTTAGACTCAGGGGCTTATCTGCCATTTCAACAAAAGGCAATAAATAGCAGAGGAGTGAGCAGACAGAGGAAAGGGGCTTCTAGGAGCAACAAATCGTGGAAGGCGAACCCGTGGGGAATATGACAAGTGGACAAGGGCTGCTTAGCACGGCTTATCTATGCAGCCCCATCTCCGAGCGATCTCCGGGTTCAGAGATAAGGGTTGCTCCCTCTCCCCGTATGGCAGGTGGAGGAGGACACCTTTACGAGGGGAATTCATGTCCTGCTTCTAGGCAGAGGGGGGAGAGCAGGGAGATCCTCCCGCGTCTGCTGCTTCTCGATTGCCTTCAGCTCAGAAGCATCCTCATGCCGAAGTGGCTTGGACATGATTGCAGCCGAGGGCACACGGAGGCCCCGCTCCTCGGGGACCTCTAGGCTGGCGATGACCCAGGGAGCACCTGGGAGACTTTATCCACCTAAAGGTCCCGCCCCTCAGCCACGCTTGCTGCCGTACCCAAGACCTCCTGGGAAGGTCCCTGCCTGCCCTCCTCGGCCTCGGGGCTGGGGACAGGGTCTAGGAGGCCCTGCTGCAGCCCCTGGCCCCAGGGCCACGGGATCCTGTCTGAGCTCCATCCGCAGGTGGGGGCATGCGGCTCGCCGTCTGAGTCTTGCCCTCGTGCACCCGGGACAAGGGCCTCGCGGCTTCTTCACGGGGGCGCCTAAGGCCAGGAGGCCCCTCACGTCTCTGCACTTTGCAAACCCTCTGTTTCCTCCCAAAGGCCTCTGAAACCTGGCCTGTCCCAGCCCTCCTGCTCCCGCGGCGGCACACTCACCCAAGAGCCGAGGGCTGGAGGCGCGTCAGAAGGAACTGCACCTGCTCTCTTCTCCTATTTGGTGATTTCGGGGCATCTATCTCACACCGCGTCTGGGAAGGTGATCCATCCGATCAGGAAGGAGTCACGAGACCTCTCCACACAGGGGAGCTCTGGTCCCGCCGTTCCTCCGTCCCCTCCCCAGCGGCCCAGGCTCACAGCCCTGGGAGCTCATCTGAGGGCTGCTCCTCTGTGAAAGGGAACAGGACAGCATTCAAACAGCCTCCGAAACACCCGCTTTGAAGTCCAGCCGTGACTTGGTGTAGACACTGGCAGGTTGATACATCGGTCTGGCTACTTTTAAACGTCAAATCTCATTTTTAAAAATTACCTTCACATTTTCATTCATGCTGATACATGAGAAGGGCTTTCGTTTCGGTCCGAATGGAAGGGATCGCTGGCCTGCCTTTCAAACTCTGCCACGGAAAGGAGAAAGCACGTACCCGTGTCCCCGTGCTGGAGTCTCACGGAAAGGAGAAAGCACGTACCCGTGTCCCCGTGCTGGAGTCTCAAGGCCAGGGCACTCGTCACCCCAGCAACCGCTGAAGGGCCGACAGGGTTGGGGTCCACCTGACGGCCAGCCTGGCCGAGGGACCCCCAGCCCAAGATGGCCCTCCCGCCTCTCCCACTGGCTCTCACTTCCCGTCCCCCAAAACCAACAGTGAAAAACAAGGAGAGAAAGGTCAGAATTGCTCTGGGCGTCATTTCTTCCATCAGCCCTCAGACGTGTCATCTCATGATCCGAAGTTCTGACCGCAGCCCAGTTCTGACCGTGACGCCTCCGGGGGTCACTCCCCTGCTGGCAGCACACTGCGTGGCACCTGAGACCATCTGTAGGCCAACAGTGAGGGAGGAGGAGGCCTGATGTGGGAAAGCATGCAGTTCGATCAACACTGTTTATACGTTTCCATCCGTGGCTCCAGCCTCACCCACGCCCCCGAAGCAACCGCAAGATGGACAGAGAAGCAACCACGCCATCGAGCCCCACAGCTCAGATCGCAAACCCAAACGTACGTCCCCAGTTTCCGGGCACGCAGCAAGGCCTCAAACCATTCTGCCCACAGAAAGACGGGCGAGTGATGCCACGCACATGAGGGGCTCAACAATGATTCGTAGAACCCCAGCCTGGCCAGGCCGTGCCAGGCAGTGAGGACAAGGCACCTGGAGAGTCCCTGGTAGGCGGGCATAAAGTTTCAGCTAAACCACCACGAGGCCCTTGTTCCCGAGCTCGGCTGTATGACGTCATACCTGCGGTCAACAGCAGTAACATTAAATCAAGAAATAGAAAGTGTAACACTAGCCCTGCTTGAAAACCGGTAAGGAACAAGGGAAAGGGCCGTGTGCCACGTGTCTGGGATACAACCTGCAGAGATGGAGAGAGCAGAGCTGGAGGGGGTCCCACTCCTGGACAGAGATGCCCCTCGCTGTTGGTCGGGGGTCGGGGGAAGCCGAGGACGGCAGCCTGCATCAGAGTTCTCCTTGGAAGTGCGTCTGTCTGCTTCTGGGCCTGGGGACAGGGTGAGATGGAGGGTTCTAGAAAACCAGGTGGGGCGGTGGGCAGGACGGGAAACAACACCCACCCAGGAGGGATGCCGCAGCCCCGCCGCAGGGCTCGGGGCAGAATGGGGCAGGGACCCCGTGCGCGCATGGCTGGGCTCTGGGCTGACCGCTGATACTCTGGGCGGCCTCTGCAGGCCCCGACCGCCCCTCTGCTCAGCCCTCTGGAGCCCGAGCCAACGTTCCTCCATGAGCCTGTTTAAGGACAGAGGTATTGGGAGGGCGGGTTTTCTGCTGAGAGGCTTGATGAGATTACAGCTCTCAGATTTCCTGCAGGACAGTCAGATTCAATATTCCAGAATTATCATTTTGGGGCCGTCATTCACAGACATTTGGATTGTTCCAACACTACACTACAAGAAAAAAATTCATAATAGACTTTCAGGAGACTGAAACAACCCAGACACACACACCAGCTTTATCTGCAGGATGAGATAAGAACTCTGATAAAAATACATCCCCTACATTTTATTTATTGATTTTTCTCAAAAGCAGAGGCGTAAACATAGCGAAGAACTGACGTTACACCCTCAGGGGAGAGGGAGCATTACAACCAGAGCCAGACAGGCACGCCTCTCCGACCCCTAACCTCACCCCCGGGCCACTAGGGGCTGCAAGGTGGAGGCTCAGCCGGCTGGCTCTCCCCTTACCCCGCGGCACCTCCCTGCCTCTGTGCCACGCACAGGTCAGGGATGCGGTTGTAGGAAGTGGGGAAGCCCTCCGTGACTGAGCCGGTGCTGGCCCTTCGGGGCTCATTGTTACAGGGCTTGCCTTGTGGCTTCCTGGACCAGTTGCTACAGATGCTGGGCTGACTTCCTGGGGGTCTGACTTGTAGCAGGCTGGCTTTCTGACTGGACACTCAGGTGAGGGTCTAGATTGGTGGGTGGTCTGTGCAGGTGAGGGTCTGGATTGGTGAGTGGTCTCTGCAGGTGAGGGGTGGATTTGGGGGCTGGTCTCTGCAGGTGAGGGTCTGGATTGGTGAGTGGTCTCTGCAGCTGAGGGTCTGGATTTGGGGGCTGGTCTCCACAGGTGAGGGTCTAAATTGGGGGCTGGTCTCTGCAGGTGAGGGGCTGGATTGGTGGGTGGTCTCTGCAGGTGAGGGGCTGGATTGGGGGCTGGTCTCTGCAGGTGAAGGGCTGGATTGGTGGGTGTTTGCTCAGGTGAGGGCAGGCCTCCAGGGCTGGTCAGTGCAGGTGAGAGGCTGGCATCCCGGGCTGGTTACTTTGGACTGTGGGTTCACCGTTCTGTTTTTAGGTATTTTTAGTATGATCTGGCCTTTGTCCCTTGGTCTAGTCAGTGTCTCAGGGCCATAGTCAGGAGTTCCACCTGCCCGGGGGTGGCCGCAGGTGTGCTGAGCTCAGAATGCAGCCCAGGACACAGGAGGCCCAGCTAGGGAGCAGCGGGGGCACTAAGAGGTCTGACATGTGCCCCGCCAAGACCCGCCCAGAGTCCAGGAGACGCACAAGAGGCCCAGGAGCAGGACGGCAGTTGGAGCCCCCAGGAAATCGTCTCTGGACCAGATTGTCCAGGGAATGCTGCTGAAGAACAAGGTCGAGAAAGGTCGGGACCAGCCAGAGGGGCGCCGGGGCCATGGCTCGTGGTCCCAGGGGAGGCCGTGCCCGTCCCTGCTTCCGTGTCCAGCAGCCTGACCTCCCCGTGCCAGCTGGCCGAGTTCCCTGGCGCAGAGCTGTGGCAGCAGCCTGGTGCAGGGCGACAGCGAGATCGTCTGAGAAACACCCTTCTGGGCCTCGCACACCAAGGCAGGGCTCTGGACAGCACCTGACGGTCTCCAAAATGCTCCATTTCTACAGGAGTGGCCTCGGCCTGGTGCCTTTCCGCAGAGTCAGGCATGAGTGGATTCTGAAGGTGACATATAGCTATAGGGGACACGGGAAGGGGCCACCATGTGACATGGAACCAAAGTAGACAATGACCGAGGCCCGGCCAGCTCCGCCCGCCCATCCTGTCCTGTCCTGTCCTGTCCAGGGCGGTAGGGAGAGGGGCAGGCATGGAGTCAACGAGGTGGGAGGCATCATTCTCTGTCCCGGGGCTCTGACCCGACTCGCAGTTCAGGAACAGGTCAGCGCCCCCCTGGAGGCAGTCCCAGTGCCCGACCCCAGCCATGAAGCCTGGGTGGCCGAGTCTGCCAAGCTGTCTGCTTCTGGAGACGTTGAGGTGCTGGCTTGGGGGACAAGGCACCGTGGTCACTCACCTCCTCCTGATTCACCAACGGACACTGTGTGTCACTTTTTCACCCAGAAGAACAGGGCATCCGTGCCGCTATTTCTGGAACAGAAGCAAGAGTTCTCCCCTTTCCCACAGAAAATGTGGGTTCCATCAAAATGGCCTGTGTGCACATTAATTTTTCCCTCGCGTGGAGAAAATACACATTGCCAATGTCGTATTCGTGCTGGACTCTCATTGAATGGAGACTCGGGGTCTGTGTTCAGAGCTCATCCAGCTGGGGTTTTAGAGGAAACGGTAGCGTTCGCCTCCCTCGTTCCCCCCGAAACTGCGGGGCCACGGTGCCGGGCACCGGCCAGACCTCCTCCTCCAGGACCCCGTGTCTCCAGCTCCCGCCAGGCCCTGAGTCGAGGAGAGTGGGGGTCTGCCCGTGCACCGGCCCTCTCCCCGAGTGTCCCCTCTGTGAGGACACCGAGAACATGCTCGGCTACGTGCGCTGCCCCTCCGTGTCTGTGTTGGGCGCCAGGGAAGCGGAACGGGTGAGGGACACACGCAAAGACCAGACGTAGGGGAAGCTGCCCAAGGTCATGCAGCTACCAAGGGACACAATGGGCTCTGGCTGTGGGGGCGGGACGCAGGGCCCGGAGCCCTCCCTTCCCAACTGTTGCGCGGGTCACAGGGAGGTGATGTTGAAATGAGTCCCAGGAAGGCGGGGTGAGCGCCACAGTCCCCGGGCTGACCCCACGATGCTGCCCGTGATGCCCGTGCCTCCCCGGCCCTGCCTGCCCCGCTCCGGCCCCACGGGTCCTGCGGACGTGACGCCTCCGGCCACTCAGCATTTCTGCGGGAGCCACACCTCACCGCGTCTGCCCTCCCTCCCCTCCCTACCTCGTAGTGCGATTGCTGGTCATAGGGTAGCTCTATTTTTAACGTCTTGAGGACCCTCCACACTGTTTTCCACAGTGGCTGTACCAGCTTGCATTCCCACCAACAGTGTAAGAGGGATCCCCTTTCTCCACATCCTCTCCAACATCTGTTGTTTCCTGTCTTGTTAATTTTTGCCATCCTAACTGGTGTAAGGTGGTATCTCAATGTGGTTTTGATTTGAATTTCCCTGATGCCCAGTGATGTTTTTCATGTGTCTGTTGGCCATTCATATGTCTTCTTTGGAGAAGTGTCTGTTCGTGTCTTCTGCCCATTCCTTGACTTGATTATCTGTTTGTTGGGGGTTGAGTTTGAGAAGCTCTTCATAGATCTTGGATACCAGCCCTTTATCTGTAATGTTGTTTACAAATGTCTTCTCCCATTCTGTGAATTGCCTCTTTGTTTTGTTGTCTGTTTCCTTGGCTGTGCAGAAGCTTTTTATCTTGAGGAAGTCCCAAAAGTTCATTTTTGCTTTTGTTTCCCTTGCCTTTGGGGACGTGTCTTGAAAGAAGTTGCTGTGGCCGATGTCATAGAGGTTGCTGCCTATGTTCTCCTCTAGGATTTTGATGGGTTCCCGTCTCACATCGAGGTCTTTCATCCATTTAGAGTTTATCTCTGCGTGCGGCGTGAGAGAGTGGTCCAGTTTCATGCTTCTGCATGTAGCTGCAAAAACTAATGAACTACTACTGTATGGTAACTAACAGAACATAATTTTTAAAAATGTGCTGCCACCAGAGGTCGCATGTTCCAAAAAGTAAAGTTGCCGCGTTCTGGGAAGGTGTCCCTGAACACAGGGTCCTCATTCCTTTAGGGGAAAATAGTAAAATATGCAAATGTACTCAACATCGGTCCCTCAGGGGACAGATATCATCTAAACACAAGACTCAAGGCAGCATCTCTCAACTTCATTTGGGTCAGGGATGGTTTCGCAAATCTGATAAAATTTGGGAGATTCTCCCCAGGGAAATGTACATACAGGCACCTTCAAAAAATTTCAGGTGCAGCTTGGAAATAGCATAGCAAGAATGAAAAATGCTATTTTAAAGAAAAGATGTACGAATTGCTCTCATCAGATGATTACAAATCAAAAGGCCTGATCTCAGTGCAAGAAGGACTGTCAGCCTCTGGGGCTCTCGGTGAAGTCCCACCAAAGAGCATCTTTGTTCTGTTTTGTTGTTTAGTAGGTCAAGGCATCCACGCTGGAGAGGCAGGTGGCTGGATGACATGGATGGGTAGGTAGGTAGGTAGACAGATACATGGATAGACAGAATACACACATACATCCATATTTATATATCATGCATATTTATTCATATAAAAACACATACTCATGTTTGAACACGACAATTTAATTCTGCTCAATAGTTATTTACCACACGGCTGGACTGGTCACTGCGCCAGTTGCTGGATGCTCAGAGAACGAAGATCCAGCTTCCACCCACAAGAAACCCACTGCCTGGCAAGGAAAACAGACGTATAGGTAATAACTGTAATGTAACATGATGACTGTTTATGCAAAGAAACGTTACGGGAGCAGAGGACAGAAGCCATTGTGTCTACCTGGTTGGGGAGATAGACATGAGGGAAAGGCAGAAGTCTGCACATAAGCTGGGGAAGGAGGATTCAGTAGCCTCATCCTGGGCCAGAGGACGGGAAGGGCCATTATTCTAAGCCCAGCGGCACCTGTGTGCCTGTCGGCAAGCCCGCTGGGCGGGACGACCAAAGGCAGGACTTCCCCGGCAGCAAAGCCCCCACCGTCCCCTTCCGTAGGAGCCCCTCCCCCCACGGTGGGCATTTTGCGGGGTGCAGAGCAGCTAAGAGTGTGCCCCGTGCCACGCTGCCAAGCCTCACCTGGGCAGGGATCCAGGGGATGCCTTTCTGCACCACTTGCACCTCTCCCGGCTCCGGTTCCGCGGCTCTGACGCGCTGTGCACGGGAGCCACCTGACACTGCCCAGGCTCAGCCTGCTGCTCACCTGTCACGTCCCACCTGGCTGTGGGTCCCCTGGAGGAGGCCGCTCCGTGCTCCCGGGTGTGCAACCACAGGGCCCCCTTGGCCAGGGCCGCACAGAAACCGATAGTAAATGCTTCCCCCAGGAACCCCGCAGTAGGCTGGGCGTCAGATGGCCCCACAGAGTCCAGCACCCCCAGTGACAGCCTGACAGCGTCTGTACTTGCCTCCATCTTGTCTTCCCTGCCCCCTCACTCTGCTCTCTGGGCCCTTTGAGTACCTGCCTGATAACCCAAATTCAAGCCTATGTCCCGGGTTCCGCTGGAGAGCTCAGTCTCAGACAGCCAGTCGTAGAAGTGGGGAGTTCTAGAAAGCAGGCCCTCGGCATGGAATCTGGGGCTGGCCCCTCACCTACCCAACGCCACATTGGCGGTAGTGATGGCAGAAATAACCCCTGGCCTCTGGCCTCTCGTCGCCTTAGAGACGCATTCCCAAGCAGGACCAGAGTGGGGAGCAGGTGGAAGGCGAGTTGCTGGGAGCCCCGCCCCCGTATCTGATTCCGGAGGTCTTAGGGTGCGGGTGTCAGCAAGTAGCAGAAATTGTTACCAAACTTACACCTACGATGGCAAGATCTGGAATATAGGAACAAAAGATACGCCATGTTAAGTCTGCCCCCGCAGGCAAGGGCTCTCCACAGCTCTCCTGCCGCCCGCCTGGTTTGGGGCTGGGGGCAGGTGCTGGATGGGACTGGACCAGGCCCCGAGCTGTGGGCGGCAGGTGCTGCACCCCCTCCCCGGCTTGGAGCTAGAAGCTTCTTCCCCTCTCTTCCTTCTCCCCGGTTTATATCAGGGTGAAGAGCTCCCTGGGGAAATTATCCAAACTCGGACCCCACGCTCCCACCCACATGACATTTATCCAGGGACCGAAGGCACGCCCAGCAGACGTGGTCCCGCTGCGGTCTGCAAACCAGAGCGGAGCTCCCCCTGTAGCCAGAGCAGGCGGGGTCCCCTGAGCCGCAGACGCCCCGTGACCCGGGCTGGCTTCTGACCATGCAGGGGCTCACAGTCTGAAGTGTCTGCCCCAGTTCCCCTGGTACAGGCTGGTTTTCCAAAACGAAGGTCACGTTAATATAAATAATTTTGACTTCTGTGTATTTCACTTAAGGTTGTAACTACACCTGTTTTAAGAACTCAGAAAATCCCGCCTTGGAGCCTGAATAAAAGACCCTTGAATATGGGTCACATGGGGGCAGCCTTGATCTGATCACAGTCACTAGACCCTCGGGTTCATTCCACTGTTTTACTCTAAAAATTGCTTTGAATAATATCTTTTTAAAAAATATTCCCAGAAAGTCTTTGTGAGAAGATTATTCCTGAGGTCTAAGCGTAAGAAACCCTTCCTCAGAGATTCCTTGTTCGAAACTGTTCATTCGACAGTCCCAGCAAGCTGATGGCCGTGAGCTGTCATGACGCGGGGTGAGAGTCCACGAGAACGATGCCCGGGGCAGGTCAGCGAGACCGCAAAGACCCTGGAACTGGGCTCAAAAGCATTGAGATCGGAATAATTTTCAAAATTAAATAAAATTTAATTTTTGGCTCACATGGTAAAAAATTTGATCAGATTTCTCATTCCTTGGAAAATCAGGGGGAACTAATAACAAATACCATAATTTTCTGCAAAGACCGAATCGTGATTAAATTATCAGGAGGCCGTTCCTCCTAAAACTATTTCTCTAATTAGCTGAAGCTGGTGGTATATATTAATATTTCCAGAGATATTTGCATACACTCACAACAGGCTAACCAGATATTAGCTGAAATATAATTTTTCTAGTATTATGTTAGAAATACTTTTAAGAGTAAATCATATTATCCTGTTTTTCTATGATTGTTAGAGCGGGCGCTCTTGATTTATGACCATAAATTCCCTAATTTAGAAACTGGAAGTGCTTCTCTTAATTCCTCGATGACATGTTTCAATTCCATTTACAAACCGAGGCGGGCTGTCTCGGAAGCCAAGACCCGCTGGGTAGAATATGGTTTCAAGCAGTCCACGCGCCCAAACTGCTCACGGACCAACGGAAGGAAGCCCACTGACGTCCAGCTGCCGTGCACTTGCTGCCCAGACGCGTGTGGCCAGCAGGGAGCCTGGCGATGGGGCAAGGGCACGGCTGGCGCTGGGTTCCCACCACCAAGGATGAGGCTGGCCAGGCTTCCAGTCACCGTTAGCAAGGCTTCTCAAGCCCTGTCCCAGCACGCCTAGCGTGAACCTGGTCGTGCACATTGGGACAATCCACAGGTGCAGGGAAGGGATCCGCTCCCCAGCTGCGGGGAGGCCAAGATCGTCCCAGCAGGGCTGTCACCTGTGCTGGACGCAGCTCGAGGGGAGATTCTGCAGGAGAGAGCCACAGGGCCAGGAGCGGGGCCAGGAGCGGGGCCAGGAGCAGGGCCAGCTCCAGAAGGCCCCGTGGCAGGGTCGGAGAATATGCTTTGCCTGTTGCCCTCCTCCCCCACCTGCCGCCTGGGCCCAGGAGAAGCCAGAGGGCAAGAGACTGGCCCCCACAGGTCAGCATCCAGGCCTGGGAGGAAAGCTGGCTGGGCACAGACGTCCGTGTCCAGCTTGCTCATCTGTGGCTGTCCACCAGAGAATGGGACCCACCACCAGAGAGGTCCCACTTTCCAATGACAGCGCTTTCTTCACCCCAGCTGTAAATTTAAAAGACAATCAATTGTCAGCAAGAATGGAATAGACTTTGAGAACCAACAGACGCTTCCACGGAGCCAGGGGACCAGGAGCTGCCGTCGGACCTGGAGGCACACCTTCCGGATCGGCAGAGCTGGGGCTGGGGCTGGACACTGAGCAGGACGGGGCCCCTGTCCCAGAGACTCCCAGTGGCAGGACTGCTGGCCACATCCCGTGGCTCACACATCCCACGGCTCACTTTGCTTGGAGAGCGGGACACGCATGGGGATGTGTGGAAGTGCAGGGCTGCGTGGAAAAGGGACCCAGGTCCTGTGCGGGGTCAGAGGATCTCCCCCGGTGACTGCAGCGAGGTGTCCCGAGAGCTGCCTCCCACCCGTGGCAGCCGTCCATGGGCAGGGCCGCTAGCGCGAGGTCAGTTCCCCAGGATGCTGGCCTCTCTCTGTGGGTACACGAGGGGCAGAACACATCGCCCAGAAGCAGAGCAGGGAAGGTTTTCATGTCACCTCCGCATCTGATGAGTGCCGTCAAATGACACTTACATGACGGCTCTGAGAGGAGGGGCGGAAACAGGAGCCTGTGGGTGGGCAGCCCCTGACTCGGGCCCCCACTGCCCCTGCCCAGAGCCCAGGAGAGGCCCGCACGTGAGGGGGGCGGGGACACCGGGCTCCGCAGGCGTTTCCTGCAGAGGACGGTGAGGGTTGGTCTCCAAACCTGGTCTCCTGAGGACCCTTTGCACCCCTCCCATGCCCACATCCTCTCACAGACGAGCTCACTGGGGAGCCGTGGGCTCCGGCTTCTCAGTGGGAAGGAGCCACCGTGCTGCTTGTTGGAACGTTACAGAGTGTTTGCAGATCCTCAGACCCCCAGAAGCCCGGATTGAAACTCGGGTCTGCGTCCAGGCTCGGAGGCTGACCGCCCCATCATATCCTTTCCCTGTTGGGGGACGTGGCTGAGCTCAGTGACCCGCAAAGAGAACGCACGGCAGGCCTGCTGGGGTGGGGCCGCCCGCCCTCGGGGCTGCCTCCAGCTCCCCGTCCACACAGCCTCTTCAACACAGGCAGGACATGGCCGAAAGTCCGGCAGCTCCAAACAAGAATGTGTCCCTGAAAAGATGCTTTTCCCCTCCCCAAAGACTGGAAAAGTATTTTAGGAATTAAAATGCAGTAAATTCAAATTACAGTCTATCCAAATCATGATTCTAAAAAGGAAATGTAATATTCATGCTCAACTTGTCATCTTAATTAATTTGTCTAAGTTATTTCAGGAGTTCTAAAAAAACAGGGCAGTCATCAAGTGAACACGACAGTATAAATAAAGCAATTCAATTAATTCACTATCCATCTAAGCAGATTTAGTGAGGAAAACCTTTCCACTGGGAAGAAAAGTGGGCTAGACAAAATACTCCCCAAAAAAGATCTTCGAGAACAATTGCTTAAAATGTGTGACTCTGTAAAGTTGTTATACAACATTATGCAAGTTGAAATTTCAGCAGGCTTCTTTCTGGAATTTTTTACTTACTAATAAATTTTATTTCTTGGAGCAGTTTTCCCAGCAACATTGAGGAGAAGGTACAGAGAGCTCCCATATGCCCCTGCCCCCTCCCGAACACAGCCTCCCCAACTCTCCACATCCACACCAGACGGGGCCTTTGTTACAACTGATGAACCCGCATTGGCTCACAGACTCACCCCAAGTCTGTAGTTTACACTAGGCTCACTCTTGGCATTGTACGCTCGACGGGTTGGGACAAATGTGTAATGGCCTGTACCCACCATGACAGTACCACGCAGGGCGGCTTCTAAAAGTCCTAAAAAGTGCAGGGTGGCCCTAAAAGTCCTCTGTGCTCCCTATTCACCCCTCCCTCCCCTCAAGCCCTGGAAATTATTGATCTTTCTACTGTCACCATAGTTTTGTCCTGTCCAGAACTTCATATGGTCGGAATCATATCTATGCAGCATTTCAGGTTGGCTCCTCACGTACCAATACGAATTTAAGCTGACTCTTGTCTCTCATGGCTTGATCCTCACTCTGTTTAACAGCAAATGATACCCCACTGTCTGGATGGACCACGGTTTACTTATCCAGTCACCAACTGAAGGACGTCTTGGCCACTTTCAAGTTGTGGCAATTACCAATAAAGCTGCTATAAACACGAGATTTTGTGTGAATGTAAGTTTTTAATTCACTTGGGCAAATAGCAAGGAGTGTGATTGCTAGATCACGTTTTGTAAGAAACTGCTGAACTGCCTTACAAACCGGCTCTACCATTCTGCATCCCCACCAGCGACAAAGGAGAGTTCCTGTTGCTCCACAGCCTTACCAGCATTTGCTGCTGTCCGTGTTTGGGATTTTGCCACTCTAACTGGTGAAGTATTATCTCGTCGTTGTTTTAGTTTACAACTCCCTCTTCACCTCTGATGTTGAACATCCTTTCATGTGCATACTTGCCATCCATATATCTTCTTTGGCAAGATGTCTGATCAAGTCTTTTGGCCATTGTTACATCAGGTTTTTGTTTTCTTATTGTTGAATTTTAAGTGTTCTTTGTATATTTTGGATAACAGCCCTTTACCAGATGTGTATTTTGCAAATGTTTTCACCCAGTCTGTAGCTTATCTTCTCATTCTCATGACAATTGTATTTCACAGAGCAGAAGTGTTCAGTTTAATGAAGTCCAGCTTATTAATTCTTTCTTTCATAGATTTTACCTTTGGTGTTATATTTAAAACTCCCTGCCAACCCAAGGTCACCTACATTTTCTCCTGTTTTATTTCCTAGAAGTTTTACAGTTTCACATTTTACATTCAGGTATGTGATGCATTTTGAGTTAACTTCTGTGAAGGTGTGAGGTCCGGCTCTAGATTCACGATTTTCCAAGTGTTCCAGCGCCATCGTTGAAGAGACCATCTTTGCTCCACTGTGTTGCCTTTGCTCTTTGTCAAACGTCAGTCGACTGTATTTACGTGGGTCTATTTCTCTGATCCACTGACCCATTTGTCTACTTTTTCACCAACACCACACCGTCTTGAATACCGTAGCTTCCCAGGGACGCTTGAGGTCGGGTAACGCCAGTCCCCTGACCTTGTTCTTCCCCGTCAGTATTCGTGGCGGTTCTGGGCCTGTGTCTCCTCTCCATCTAAACGTGAGCATCGGGTAGTCGACATCCACACGTAACTTGCTGGGATCTTGATTGGGTTTGTGTTGAGTCTTTAGTCTTCCTATCCATGAACATGGGATTCCTCTCCATTCACTTAGTTCTTCTTTGATTTCACTCATCAGAGTTTCGTTGTTTTTCCCATTTAGATCTTGACATATTTTGTAAAATCTATACCTCAGTATTTCATTTTGGAAAATGCTAATGTAAATGATAATGTGTTTTTAATTTCAGATTCCATTTGTTCATTGATGGTACACAGGAAAGTGATTGACTTTTGTATATTAATCTTGTGTCCTGAAACTTTGCTATAATTGCTTCTTAGTTCCAGGAGTTATGTTTTCTTTTGGTCTTGGTTTTCAGATTTTTAATATCATGTCCTCTATGAAGAAATACAGTTTTCTTCCCAATCTGTATACCTTTATTTCCTTTTTTCTTCATACTGCGTTATCTAGAACTTCCAGTACAATGTCGAAAAGGAGTGGTGAGAGGGGATGTCCTTACCCTGTTCCTGATCAGCATGCTTTTGAGCAAGAGTTTTTTTCTTAATATATTTCCCTTTCTAAAATTAACTTGCTTTAAGTAAATCTTTTGCATGATGGCACAATTTCAGAAACGGCTCTACTTATAATCTATACATCACAAAAGGAACAGCCAAAGATGCTTTTGTTCTTGAAAAGATGAAAATATTTTGTTTCAAAGAACTTGGAACCTCCCATAGAAGCTGTAAACCAGGACTTTCCCAGGAGAGTCTGAATGAAGTGTGGGCTTTTATTAATAATCGTGTGTTGCCATTGGTTTGTGTATTTAAAAAAAGACACTGGATGGGAACAACAGCAGATTCCACACTCTGAAAGAAAATTTTAGTAAACTTGAACACTAGAATAGGGACTTTCCAAATGGAGCACAGAAAAAAAAAAGAACCAAAAGTGAACATCCAGCAAATGGTCCTGGAACAGTCAGATATCAGTTTGGGAAAACGAATCACAAATATATCTCACCATCACATAAAAAAATAACTTAGGATGGATCCCAGACCCGAACAAAGAGCTAAAACAGTCACACCGCTATGAGAAAGTCTTTCAGTTGGGCTGGCAAAGACATTTTAGATAGGACTCAGAAAGCGGAGCCATAAGAAAAAAAACTGAATAATCGGACTCATCAAAATTTCAAACTTTTACTTTTTGGAAACTTAAAATTAAAAAACAAGCTAACTGGGAGAGAGTGCTACATAATTACATCTGATAAACGACTCACAATCAAAATATACAAACTCTTGCAACTCCGTAACAAGAACACAAGAGAAAAGCTATTTTATTTTAACAAAAGAGTGGGCCAGATACTTCACAAGCATACATGAATGGCCAGCAAGCATGAGAAAAGATGCCCAACATATTTGCCTGGAGGGAAATGCATATTAAAACCTCAATGAGATACCACTATACAGCCACTAAAATGGTTCACTACTGGTACAATTGCAAAATGATACAGCCACTTTGGAATATAACTTGCCAGTTCTTTACAATGTGAAATATATCCTCACCATGTAACGTGGTCATCCCATTCCTAGTATTTACCATAGGAAATGAAACATATATCCCCACGAAGACACGCTTACAAAAGTTCGTAACAGCTTTATTTGTAATAGCCAGAAATTGGAACCAACGCAAATTCTCATCAACTGGTGAAGAGCTAAGGAAATTGTGGTTTATCCATAAAACAGAAGAGTACTCAACGATAAAAAAGAATAAACTGCAGATGCAGACAAAAACATGGGTTAATCTCAAAAACATGATGGTAAATGAAAGGACCCAGACAGGAGAGACTACAAAGGCAGAACTCCCTGGGCTTGCATGGGGAGCAGGAACTGACTGCAAAGAGCTCGGGAACTTGGAGAGGTGAGGGAACTACTCGGCGGCGTGGTTGTTGTGCTGGTGGCATGACCCACGCAGCGGTTGAAACCCATCAAATTGCATACTCTAATTTGGTGAATTTTATTCATGTAGATTTTATCATAAAAAGGCTGATGTAAAGATATTGATCTTGGTGTTCCTGACTGAAAACCCTATAACACTGTCTCTCCAGCCTCATCTCTGGATGCTGTCTCCTCTCCCCCTCCCTGAACCCCACACTCCCTACTGCAGCTGCAGTAAACGCTTCCAAATCCCATAGCCCGTGTCTGCGTCCTCTGTACCAGTTCCTTTGCCTGGTGAGTCCCTCTCTTCTTTCTTCCTCCATCAACTGGTAGAGTCCCCTGCTCTCCAAGACCAGCCAGAAGCATGTGCAAAGACCGCTGAGTAGGGTTTGCCAGGGAAGGAAACACACACGTGGTAACGCCTATACCAGGTAACGTGGTACCAGAGCTCCTTTTTAAATGTCTTTTAAACATTTTTAAATGTTTTTAATGTTAATTTTTAAAAAGTAAGGTACACAGATTGTAAAAGATGAGGCAGATCTTTATAACTTTGTACAAAAAAGATAAAAAGAAATTCACAATTAAAACTGATAAGAAGTTTCAGCGAGGCCGCTGCTTACAAGCTCAACACACAGAGGTGAAAGCCTTGTTACACGTCGGCAACGACCAATTACGAAACGTGATGCGTAGAGGATTCCGTTCACAATAGCAAAAGAGAGAGAGAGACTGTAAGATCTCTAAAACCAAATCCAACAGATACTCCAGATATTTATGGAGAAAGTCACAATAAAAAACATTACTCAAGGACGTTAGAAAAGACGTGACTAAGTACAGAGACACCCAGTGTTGAAGAATGGGAAGACCTAATTTCATGGAGATACCAATTCTTTCCAAATTAGTCTATAAACTCAAAGCAATTACAATCAAAACCCCAAAAGATTTTTTTGTGGAACTTGTAAAATGTATTCTAAAATTTATTTGAAAGCATAAACATCCAAGAATAGTCAAGACAATGCTAAAAAAAAAAAAAAAAAGAAGAAGAAAAAAGAAGAAGGAGTGTCATGGTGAGATCATGGAGTCCCATCATAAAGCTGCAGTCGTCACGACGAGAGTTGGGAACGTCCAGGAGTGCACAGCTAGGCCAGTGGAACAGACGAGAAAGCTCGGAAGCAGACCGACAGACCCCATGCACACACAGACACACTGGCCACGCAGTAGAGGAAACGTGGCAGATCAAAGGGGAAACGACCATTCATCATTCAGTAACTAAGTCCAAGACATTTGACTTCCCACCCTGGGAAAATCCTAGATCCCCACTTCTCAACAAGGACAGTCATGAATTCCCAATGTATCAAAGGCCTAACATTGAAAAACAAATTAGAAAAAAATATACAAGAATATTCTAAGGAAATGCAGGGAAAGAAAGGAGAAAAGCATAACTCATAAAGGAAGACTCATCAGTGTGACCGCGTTGAAATAAGGTCTGGGTGTAACAGGAGACAGCTTACACAAGTCAAACCTGATTACGGCGCAGGCGAGGAGGAAGACGGCTTGCAGCGGGTGCAATATAAACAATCCGTATCTAGGGAATATGATTTTCCTACAAATCAATCATAGAGAAAAGAGACCAGGGGTCAAAACGCACGAAGGCTGTGACGAGGCCATTCACAGAGACGGCCACCTGAACGTACTGGACATTCAAATTAAAACAATGAGATGCCCAGGGAGCCTGGGGGGCTCAGTCGGTGAAGCGTCTGCCTTCAGCTCAGGTCGTGATCCCAGGGTGCTGGGATCGAGTCCCGCATCGGGCTCCTTGCTCAGCGGGGAACCTGCTTCTCCCTCTGCTGCTGCTGCTCTCTCTCCGTTAAATAAATACATAAATCTTTAAAGAATACATAATTAAAACAGCGAAATGCTCTTCCTCTGCATCAGAGTGGCAAAAACTAAAGCAAGTGTCGGTCCCCACGCTTGGGGGGACGTGGGCGTGCAGCAGCTTCGGGGGCGCACACAGGAGAGCCGCTCTGGAGGGCATTTTGGTGTCACTCTGTGAAGTGGGGGAACAGGAAGCAAACCACCCGACCGGCCTGACACTGCCCCCAGCCCCGCCACCACGTTCTTTCTGCACTGGAGGCAGACGCGAGGTGAGGGACAGCAGGACCATGGAGGCATGTGTGCTGGCGGCAGTGGGTGGAAATCCGGAAGGTTCCAGTAGGCGCAACACTGTGGACCGCTGAACTCATCCTGGCAGCCTTCCCGGGGTCTCTTCCTTCGTGAGGTCCTTACACCCCCTCCCTGGTGAAGACGGTGAGGCTGGGATTTCGGTGCCTTGTGTCCAGCCAACACCAAACTGCGCCCCGTGCAGAGAACAGAAACCAAGAAAATGCAGCCCCGGACTCCGCGTGCGACCTCTGCCGGTGCCCTCCAGCGCAGCCACTGCCCCCACGGCCCGTGTGACGGTCACGGTGCGGCTGGAAGGGCGCTGCTGGCGCCCAGGGCTGGAGACTGGGGCTGCTGCTGGCCATCCCGTAGCGTGTGTCCGTGCCTGCGCTGCTGCTGAGACATCCTGCCCCCACCCCGCGGCCCACACGGCCTGAACCGCCTCCGCCCGCCCAGGCCAAGCAGCAGGTCGCAGAATGTCGCACGCGGTCCCGCCCGTCATTCCCTCTCCACAAGGGCAGCCTCTCCCCCAGAGGGGAAGCATTCATTCTGGGGAGGGAGATGAAAAACTGATTCCGTGCAATTTAATTTCTCTCATTAGGGAGAAATTAATGAATTTCATTAATTTTAATTTAATTAATTAAAATTTTAAATTAATTTTGCTTTGTTTTCCTCCTGTAGGGGGCAATGACAGGGAAAGATGAAAACACTGCCAGACATGCCAGTTTCGAACACACACATGGCCTCCGGTTTTCAGACCTCTGTGCGAGGTGCAGTGATAACCTTGGCCAGAATGTGCCTCAGTTTCCCCGGCGGGGAGGGTATCACAGGGGGCTTTGGTCTTGTCTGATTCTTGGAGGAAGAAAGCCCTGAGGTGAGTAGCACGACGTGGACGTGTGGAGTGACAGGCACTCTAGTACTTCCCGTGTGCGTCTGTAATTTCCTACAGCGTCTTCTTACAACAAGGCAAAAAAAAAAAAAAAAAAAAAAAAAACCTGAATTATTTCCAGACAAAATGACACGATACCTAGAATTTGGGGGAGTGGGAGTCGATTCAGCGAGGCCGGCGAAACAGGGGTCCTCTGCTTCTGCAAAGCCAATGGGCCCAGAACACCGTGGCTCCCGACAGCAGGCATCCGTCACCTGGCTCCGTGAGGCAGGAATTTCGGGGCAGCCTCGCTGGGGGTTCTGGCCCACGTCTACCACGAGGCTGTCCTGTACCTACGGCGGCTTCTCCTGAAGGCCCGACGGCCCAGGCCCGCCTTCCAAAGCCCTGTGTGAGCACCCCGTTATTTCACAGGTGCTCCTGGTTTGCAGGGAGGCGCGAAGCCCAGCCCATGGTCAGGGGCGCCGAATTAGCCTTCGCCTTTGAAGGGAGGAGTGTCAGTGAATTTGTGGGCATTTTCTTAAGATTTCATGTTTAAGCAATGTCTCCACCTCGTGTGGGGCTGGAACTCACAGCCCCGAGATCAAGAATCACCAGGCACCCCATGTGGGCGTATTTTTAAATTTCCAGAGTTTCCCTGCCCTTGACCCCAGAAGGGGGAGGATGTCAACCAGAGGCCTGGGGAGGAGGCCCGAATTCCAGGCAAACCCACAACCGCGGCCTAGAGGCCAGAGCAGCACTCCTCTCTAGGACACACGCTCGCCTTCCCCGGCCGTGAGCGAACCAGAACGCTGTCCCTGAGCCCCCTTCCTCGTCCTTGGGTGACTCTCTTGGTTTATTTTAATCCGCTAATTTGAGAGCAAAAAATCATGTTGCAAAACAGTTATTCTTGCAAAATGGGAGCTGGTTCCCGTTCTACAAAGTTAGAAATTAAATGGCTGTTCTTTCTCTGTGACATATGTGGAGCAAGTACCTCATTAATCTTTCTGCTCTGAGACTGTAACCAGGCTGCTAAATCTTTAAGACCCTGAATCATTTCTCTTTTATAATCGCAACGCCAGGGCCCGCAGAGAAGTTCATCTCTCTTCGCGCATTCCAAGGGAAACCCATTGAGACAAAGAGGTTCAGACGGCACATTGCCACGTCCAAAGCCGATGAGTCCATGCGGTGGGTGTGGGCCCAGCAGGTGCGCGCGGGGCCGTGGGCTGGGCCAGAGGGGACGTGCTCGCCGCACCGGCTCCCTGACGGGTGAACAGGAGCAGGAACACCACACGGAGGAGGGTTTTTACATGGCATTTCCTGTGTTTCTTTGGGGGTTACCGCAGTGATAAGGGTTAGCTGGAGGAAACCGCAAAGACTCAGAAAAGCCTGAAGAAGAAAGGAAAACCGGTCCCGTCACTCCTCGTGGGGAGAAAGCCTGTTACAGCGCCCGGGCCTTCCAGGGCGGGGTTTGACTCTGGCCCAGCCTGTGCTGATCTCGCGCGTCCCTGAAGTCTCCGAGCCCCTGCCTCTGTCACCATCCCCTGTGGGTGCCTGCGACCCCCACACAGCCCCTCTGCGCGCCCCCTCCCGGCTCGCCGGCCGCTGTTGGGCGTATGCCAGCGGAACTTAGCACCGGGTGGAGCCTGGCCCTCGGCCTGAGCGTGACCCGTTGCCCTGCAGAGAGGCTCCGTGTGACTCTCACTGCCTGCACACTCAGCTCATCCACGGGTTTACCATAATATTGCTCACCAGCTCCTGATTATTAAACATTTAAATTATTTCTAATTTTTTCATGATTATAAACAGTCTTTTAATTAATGTCCTACGCAAAATCATATCTAATCATTTCCCCAGGACCAACTTCTAGAAATGAACCTGCAAGATTAGAGGGCTTGCACCTTTGTAAAGCTTCCAACCTGACAAACAGCCCCCAGGAGCCTGTCCCGTGCTGCATGGTCCCCGTGTGGTCCCCGCACGTTGCTGGGCCCGGGTTTCATTCTCTGTCATGTTGCCACTGTTACAGGTGAAAGGTGGTATCAATGATTACACTTACGGACCACCGATGAGGTCAACACTCTCCCGTGAATGTGGGATTTGCACAGGGCCCGAACAGCTGCAGGAAGGTGAACCACAGCCACTGTCAGCCACCCACGCCCTCCCGGGACCTCAGCCCCCACCTTCGCGGACATCTAGGGACAACTGTTACCACGGCTACCGGCTGGCATGGGGGGGCGCCCCAAACTGCCCTCTCCCCTGTGATGCTGTCACCTCCAACCAGGGCACCCACCTGGTCTGCCAGGCCGCACCCCGGGGTCGAGCTGACAGCCCCCGTCCCTGGCAAGCTCTCCTTACATTTGCATTGGATTATTACTAAAACTAAGGGGCATCCTCCTGGGAAGCCAAGTGGTGTGACCCACGGGACGTTTCAAGGGTGGGGGTGTCAGGTACCCATGAGGGGCAGCTGGATCCCAGCCTGTCCGTCCCTGTGGGCTGAGTCCCGGGGCCCTGACCCTGACGTGGCCTCTCTCCAGCTGCACGGGAAGCCAGTCCTGAAGGCGACCAGAAACCCCAGCATCGCAGACAGAAATGAAAGTCAAAACAATTGCTCTGCGATCTTTATTTATATTCTAGGAACCTGTTTCACATGGAAATGCAGATAATGAACAGGCACTGATTAAATTGTCCATATGAATATTCATCAAATCACCTGGACTTTGATGTGAATTTTATTCTTTCTCCCCAACTGTCTCTGAATAACAAAGCTTCCTTCCTTCTCCTAAGAGGGGCGTCCAGCTGATTAGAAAAAGCCAGCCACTGAGTTTGAATTTCTGGGGGGGAAAAGGCTTTAGTAAACAATAGCATTGGGTTTCAGGGTCTAATTTGATCTTCCAATTTAAGATAAGTTCCACCTTCAAAGTCTAACCGAATATAGTTTCTTTGGGCAATAGCGAAGAGAGAATGAACAATTACTTCCTATGAATGGACGTGTATTTAATGAGTACTGGGAGAACATTATATCTTAAAGGATTATCATACTAAACTATAGTGCAGGACTTTCCTAGGATAAATGTTAAACCAATGTCCACATTGGTGGACATCTAAAAGGGAAAAATTCCTGAAATACCGAAAGAAAGAAAGAAAGAAAGAAAGAAAGAAAGAAAGAAAGAAAGAAAGAAAGAGAAAGAAAGAAAGAAAGAAAGAAAGAAAGAAAGAAAGAAAGAGAAAGAAAGAAAGAAAGAGAAAGAAAGAAAGAAAGAAAGAAAGAAAGAAAGAAAGAAAGAAAGAAAGAAAGAAAAGCTGACCCTTTGAAAGCAGCTGGATTTGGAGGCAATGTCCCCCTCTGTGCAGACCTCTGTTTGGAGGCTTCTCTCAGTCCCTGGGGAGGGGGGAGGGTGCAGCACTCCCCTGCAACGCAGCCCAGCTGACCCGGGTGTCACAAGGACTTGCCCTGCTCTTCCCATCACCCCCTCACAGCACCTCCCTCCTCGAAGCTCCCGAAACCAGTCCTTCTCACCTTTGCTCCCAGGCCTGGGGGAGGAGGAGGAGTGTGGGGCAGAAGGACCTGCAGGGGCAAAGGTCATCCCCTTTCCCCTGGGCTGTGCCCCCCCAGGCCCCTGCACACGCCCCTGTGCACCCCGGCCCCTGGCACAGAGGAGGCTACTGGTCTGTGGGTGCAGTGAACCCCTGGCAGACCCAGAGGAGAGGCTGGCTCAGTCCATCTGGGCTGATGAGCCCATGGATCAGAGCCCACACTCCACACTGGGGTGAAGGCAGAGTCCTCTCAGCCTCTGGGGGTCCCTGGCCAGTCCTGGGGCCTGCCTCTGCTGGACTGACTGGGTATGCAGATATTTCGGTCCCCGAGGACCACCCCCAACACAGGGCCACACGGGACCAAACCTTCCCTCCAGTGGGACATTGACCTTAAAGCCCCTGGCCATCTCCCCAGCTGCATCCCATCCCCCCACACTCCCGAGCTCCTCATCCCCCCTCCCATCTCTCTCCCCCAGCTGCTCCTTCCAGAAAAAAAACCCAAATTCACACTTAACTGTATATTTAGTTCCCCAGAGAAAAACGGGTCACTGCGTTGGGAGGTGCGGGCGTGCAGCCCCTCTCTGTCTCCCTGCTTGCTCCCCCACCCGTTCCGGAGCTGGTCCCCTGACCTTGCAGGGCAAGCCTCCTGTAGGCAGAGGGCTCCAACCGGGAACCCTGGGGCTAGGACCAGGATTTCAATGTCCCATGGACCCAGACCAGGCCCAGCATCAGGCTCGGGGTAGGTGCCGAGCCACCCGTCTTTGTGCGGGGGAAGCCAGCACTTCAGTACTAACCGTTCCAAGCAAAGAGCTCGCGTCTGCCCCACGCCTCTGCCACTGCCACTGCCACGGGCCCCCCAGAGAGCCCAGAGCAGACAAGGACACCCTGCCACTGACCACGAAGAGCCTCGGGCAGGAGGAGAGCAGTCTGTAGGTTCGGGGCCACGTGGCAGGCCTGCACCCCCTGAGAGCTGAGGTCAAGCCCCATCCAAACTCATAATTCCCTCCTGGAAAGCGGCTCCCACGCGGCCCCAAAGCATCAGCACGTGGCTGGGCTGCAGACCCAAGCTCACAGCTGTCCCATCGGAGCCCTGGCCTCCCGTGAGTGGCAGCAAAGTACAGAGCTGTCCGAAGAGGTGTGTACGATCAACAGGTGACCATGCAGCTGTATAATTTCTAAATATTAACCGACTAGGAGAATGAGCTGTTTGCGTCTCCACTCAGCGTGTTCTCTGGAACATTCAGCCCCGTGAGCGACAAGATGCTGGAGGGGCTGCCCGTCCTGCGGATCACGGGCACAGGGCACATCCAGGGAAGAACAGGAAACTGTCGTAGAGAAGCGACCCCCGTGCTCCCCCGTCTCGAGGCCATAGAGTGGCCAGGCGTGTTCGTCTCCCGTAATCATGGAGCCCAGGATGTGGCCCGAGCCCCGCGGACGGTGGCTCTGGGGCAGGAGGTACAGGAAGGAGCCTGGCTGGGGAGCCGCCGCCCCACCACCGAGGAGGAGCCATTTCCAGGTCCCAGCAGGGCCCTGCGTCCTGGTTACTGCCCCTCAGGGCTGGTGAGACCGTCTACCTGTCCAGGGCCCGAGGTCACTCAGGGCACTCGGGACTTTCACCTTGTCCTGGGCCCTGAGAAGCCTGCCCCGCGTGAAGGAGGCGGGGAGAGGCAAGGTCCACAGGGAGGGGCAAATGCTAGTAACCCCCCAATCCCCGCCCTGGCAAGGACCCCGGCCCTGCCTCACAGCACAGCCTTAGCCCGGCACTCACTGCCACGTGCATTCTTCACTCCCTGAGAGGCACTGGACGCTCGCTGTGGCCCAGGCAGCAGACTCACACGGCTCCTCTGAGTTTCTGAGCCCTGATGTGTCCCGAGAGCTGCAGAGCCGGGACCCCCACCCATCTCACCGGCTGCGCGGCAGCTACCCCGCCCCCCACGGACCTCCATCTGTCCAGATCAGAATCCTCTCTGGCCAGGTTCTCCCAGAACACCGGCTCTCCCCCTGCTTCCTTCCCAGGGACTGACTCCCTGCAGGCCCTCTGCCCATGGGGGTGTGAATGAGGCAGCCACCAGCAGCACTTCCAGCAGCTTCCGCAGACGGGGAAGACCCTGCCTTGCCAGGGGTCCGCTCTGTCCAAAAGCACACTTGTTAATCTTGACCTATGTCCCCTTTTCTACTTAAAATAAGCTGGATGCACAGGCAAAACCCTTTGGAAAACCAGCCGGTTAGACCCAGGGAATGGCGCTCGGTCTCAGGCAGCTCAGGACACAGGGAAGCTGGACCCCTAAGAGAGATAAATAAGGTCACATTCACAGGCACCAGGGTTCAGGACTTGGGCATATCTTCGGGGGGATACGTATCTCCCCACTAGGGAAACTCCATCCATCGCCCACTCTGGCGACAGCAGAGGTCCTGGGGCCCCTGGCGGGTCCCTGACCACGTGGCCAGGCTGGATGTGCCATTCCCATGAAAGCTTTCTCTTCAAAAGTTCAAACAACGCGTCAGCACACGAGCCGCTGGTACTGATCTCCAGGGCGCCTTTCTGCGCACGTCTTCAGCACCTTTCCCGGGAATTGACGCCCTCCCTCTTCCCCAAGGAAAACGTCCTCCTTGAAGGGAAGGGTCCTCCATCCAGAGCCCTGCCAATTCCCACCCCGGCACGTAAGGTGCCCGATGACATCTGTGGAACATGTCCTCCCTGCAGCACAAGCCCCCTAGGGAGGAAGAGGCGCCCGACAGAGGGGCAGTGAGGACGTCTGTGGGAGGGCAGCTCACTCAGCCATGCATCGGGGACCCAGCGGCCGGGTCTATCACCAGGCCCGTGAGTCACCTGGGGACTTGGGTTCTGCCGGCAAGAAAAGCTTCGCCCACCTGATGCCACACCTCTTTCTGCGAGCTGGACACACGGACAGCGTGCGGCACTTCGCCCCTGCAGACGGCATGCGGGTCTCGCCCCTGCAGCCCGAGGGCCGAGCCGTGACCTCCAGGACAGAGCGGGCTACTGCCGCCGCCGTCTCCCAGACGGCAGCTCTGGAACTGGCTCAGGACACTGCACCCGCCCGGCCTGCTGCCTCCGTGGTTCATCCATCACACGGGAGGCACGGCACCACCGCGGGAAAGGGGCTCTGGCAGTGAACGCGTGTCCCAGGCACCGGTGTGTGTTGACCAGTTCACTCCGACATGTCCGTGTGCGTGACGGCAAGGTTCTCCCCGACCAGATGCTAGCCAGGCGCTCCCAGCCCCCTCTGCGCAGGCCTGTAAAGGCATGACCGTTTCTAACAGCGCAAGGCCCCAGCCCTAAGGGTGACCCGACCCCTGTAACGCGGGCCTGAGAAAGCTCAAGGCCGCCCACAGAGCGCCCGCGTGCTCTAGCAACCCCAGCCTCGCCAGCAAACCCAGACGGGGTCCCCGCGGCCAGGCCCCAGCTGGGAAAAGCTCCCTGTCTCTCACTCACCAAGCCATCTCGCAATACTAGCTGGGGGTCCGGCAACTCAATTCGGTGCTGACACGTCTCCCTGGAGGCAGCATCAGACCTCACGGGTTAAGGGCTCCGTCCCATCAGACTGCCCCTCCCCCACGTCAGACCCTACCTGCACCTGTGCCTTTGACCCACCAGCTTCAGATTGAAGGTTTCCATGACCCCCTGTTGGGGTTTGGAGACTTGCTAGAGGGGCTCACAGAAGTCGGGGGGACACACAGACAAGCAGCCAATGAAGACATGTGTAGGCGGGATGAGGAAGGGGCTCCCAGGCCCCGTCTGTACGCCACATCCCAGCACCCCCACGTGTTCCTGGAAGGACCTTGAATCTCACAGCTCAGGAATTTCATGGCGGCTTCACTCTCGGCATGACAGACCCTCATGAGCTCCAGACCCTCCCCTCCCACAGGATAGGGCGCAGGTGGGGCCGAGAGCTCCAAGCTTCCATTCCTGGCCTGGCCCTTCTGCTGAGAGCCCACCCGAGAACCGTGCAGGGGCCTCATTAGAAGGACCTCAGTGATCCTAGCACCTGGGCGTCTCCATCGGTGAAGCGTCTGCCTTCGGCTCAGGTCATGATCTCAGGATCCTGGGGTTGAGTCCCGCGTCAGGGGTCCCTGCTCAGCGGGGAGACTGCTTCTCCCTCTCCCTCTGCCTCACCCCCTGCTTGTGCTCTCTCTCTCTCTCTCTCTCTCTCTCTTTCTCTCTCTGTCAAATGGATGAATACAATCTTCAAACACAAAAGAAGAAGAAGGACCATGATCCGAGCGCCTGGAAGTTCCAAGGGACGCGGGGGCCCGGCACCAGCAACTGGGGACAGAGGCCAACAGATTGGTTTTCCTGTCACTTCACGCCCACGTCCCACTCTTCGTAAGGCCCGCTCCCTGACCCTGCAGAGCCCCGGCCCTGCCGCACCTGCTCACTCCGTTTACAAAGCCAAGTGAGGTCGTGTCAGCTCTTCCCCGTCATGTTGTCACTGGTTAAAATCTAAGCAGGTCTGCTTTGTGACCTTTGCTAACATCGTTTCACCTGTATCACGAGCACGGGCAGCCGAGCTCGCTGAAAGCCGGAGGGACGTGTCTGCTGTCAGGGCGCACAGTCTGGGCCGGAACGGCTCCACATCTCACTCTCAGACCCACAACGCACTCACTGGCTGGGCTTTCCCTGGCGTCTGAGGAACCTCACGTCAAAAGAACTGAAGGAAGACAGGTCTCTGATGAAGAAGAAAGCTGTGGTTTGCGTGGCTTCCCCGTGACGGTGAGGGGCTGGACCCCGTGCCTGGCGTCCCCGCCACCCAGTCCGTCCTGCAGGGAAGGGAGGAACAGCCACTTATGAGGCTGGCGTCCCGGAGGAGAGCGCCTGAGACACCTGGAGAAAGAGGGGGACAGGCGCTTACCAGGTATGGGCCGGCTTCCTGGGGTTCCTCCCAAGCCACGGTCCGAGGCACGGACTGCAGCGCAGACGGTCTCCAGGAGGGGACGACGCAGGTGGTAGGAGAGACGGCGAGCATGCTATTGGGGCAGAGGGACATCTGGCCGGAGGTCACGTCCGGTCCCTGCTGTGGCCAAGGGCTGATTATTCTGCCACCTGTGCCCTGGACAACGGTGGGGAGGCACTGACCACGCGCCCTGCACGTGGCTGTGCGGCTCGCTCCCAGCCCCAGGCTGTGCCATGGCTCCACCAGCCAAACTAACCTGTGGGGCTGAAGCTACAGACGTGCCGGCTCAGCCAGTTATCACAGGCATCGGGATGACAGTTTGAACTCTGCCCTTGGAGGGGAGGGGAGGCCGCAAGGGCAGGAGGGTGGGGACGGGGCGGCCCTGCCGATCTCATGGGCGCCCCCACCAACCGGCTGAGCTTCCTAGTTTCACTGTAACGTTCACACCGTTACATCTGTTTGTTTTTTATTTTGAAATATTATTTCTACGAAGTAGTGGTTATTAGAGTCTTAATTATGAAGAATTATTCCCAACTTCGTCAAGACCTATAGAAACAATATATTTAAGTTATTAAAATTTTGAGTGAAATAATGGCCCTGAGTTAAACTTCCAATGTGGAAAGGCAGCTTGATGTCTTGGATTCCACGAGCCCGGGGCCCTGCAGCAGACACTGTCCTCGCCCACCACGCACTGCAGGAGCCCATGGCCGGCATGGCTGGCATGGCTTCCCAGCAGCCTGGAGTCTCTGCCGGAGTCGATGCCCCCTCAACTCCGCTGTGGGCTGTGGGTAAACACCCCAGACCCTCACTCCTGGGGAGGGGCTGGCTCAGAGACCACGGACCCTGCAGCTAGATCTCCCGCGGGGACCACTGCCCACCCTCCAGCAAGTGCCTTTCTCCTGCTCACGTCCCCACAGCAGGCTCGTTTCCTGGATCAGCTCCCGGAATGGTACCAGCCCTCCAATCCGTGTGGCAAACCCGCTGCTCTTGATATCGCGAACCATCAGCGTGTCCCGCTGTGCTGTGCACCTGACCCGTGTCTGGAAGCAGCAGAGCCCTTCCTTGCAGCAGCAAGTGACCTTGAAACAGAGAAGGATGGAGAAGGCACGGACTGCTCTGAAGTACCCTGTTTCCTGCTGCAGAATCCCACCTGCACGTGGGCCAGGTGAGATGGTGGCGTGCAGCAGCCATGCTGGGAAAGCCATGGCGTGGACCGTGGTTGGCCAGTGTGCTGGTTTTCTGCATCTAGAATCCGTGACATGGACCGTGGTTTGCCAGAATGGGCCACGCCGCTGGTTTTCTGCATCTAGAATCAACTCATGAAGCAGGCCATGGAGGTGCACAAGGGGGTCGGGCCGGCAGACAGGTTGGGGACACCTCAGTGTGGGGTGTCCATGGAGGTCATGGGTGTGGGGGGTCCCCAGGGAGAAGGGGTGAAGCTCAAGGCGGGGGTGTGCCAGCAGGGCCAGACGGGGGAGTGACAGTAGTGGAGAGGCAGGAGGGCTCAAGAACTGGAGCCTGAGGCAGCGTCCACGCTGCTCCCCGTGGCCCACGGCGTGGCCTGTGCCACTTCCTGAACTCCAGTTCTCATCATAAATGGGGGTGGTAATATTGCCTCAGGTTGGTGCAACTAGTGGGATCATGTGCAAATGGCAGGAGGGGTGTCAGAAAGTAGAGGGCACAGTGGGGGCAGCGGGGATAGTGGGGTAGGGGGGCTGCTGTTCCAGCTCCCTGCACAGCGGCTGGAGCAGGACAGCTGGTCCATCACGGCCATCGAGGGACGGCTGTGGTCGGTAGCAGGTTGGGCTCTCCGGGAAGCAGACTGGGACGGCCTCTGGTGGGCAGGACAGTTTTGGAAGCATCTGGGGATGGAGGGAAGGACTTGGGGCTGGAGCTGAGACACAGACCCAAACGGTGGCCAGAGCCAAGCCCCTGGGAGCCCACGTGGCTGCCACAGGCATCCCGACATGGGCCACACTGGTCAAGCCACCTGGGAAGGACATGGCCTGGGCTGGGCCCCACTCCAAGGGCCCAGTTCACCTCCAAGCTCCCCACAGCTGGGGAACAGGACTTTCCCTGCAGGGCCCCAGATCCTCACACTGCCGACTGTCAGAATCCCCAGCTCGGCAGAGCCAGGGAAGAGCGCTAGACATACACAGGGAGGAACAATCTCCCGGGCATCTTCCATCCCTGACAACTGCAGAGAAGCACCTCAGAGCCCAGGGAGGAGGCCCAGGGTGGGAAAGAAACGTCTGTTGGACGGAAAACATTCTGTAAACAAAACCAAGTGAACAGGCACATCAGAAACATTCTCTGAGCTGCAGACTGGCCGACGGATGCAGACTCCAGCAAGGCGGACGGATGGCGTGATCGAGGACGGGCAGGGCGGACAGATGGCGTGATGGGGACAGACAAGGTGTACTACAGACAGTGGCTGAGACACCTGTGGCTGGACGGCTCACTCTTTGCACATGGGTTCCCGGCAGAGTCACACCTGCGTGTTCTGAGCGGGCACGGACCTCTGTTCCTCTCTGTCCGTCTCTCCCTCGCTCCATCCGGTGCTCTCTCTCTCTCTCAGAAACTCCCTCTCGAGACAAACTCAGAGCATGGAAGGAGCAGGCCAGTCGAATGCAGAGGGAACAGTGTGCCAGGTGAAGGGAACAGCACAGGCAAAGCCCAGGAGGGAAAGCGCGTGGGGTGAAGAGCGGCATTGCAGGAGCGTGACCAGAACCGGGTCTGCCAGGCATCCCGCCTGCTCGGTGACTGTGCGCCATCGCTCTTGTTTGCTCCGAAAACTGCAGAGAAGAAAGTGGGGATCAGAAGACTGTGGGTCAACCACCCACAGGCTCCCGGTGTGTGGGGGTGGAGTAGGCGGGACCTTGGCAGGAGCGCTCAGGGCGCAGCAGCCCGGACGTCTAAACCCAAAACCCTCGGCGGCACGTCAAGACGTGACACCCTCCGTGGAAGACCAGGAGCCCTCCCACGCGCAATTTTCTGGGGGCAGGCGGAGCCATGGCCCGCCGCAGGGCGCATACGGGATGGAGGCCCCACCCTTCGAGGCCGTGGTTCCCCAGGAGCAGGGTCGGCGTTAGGCTGGCCAACGCCTCCGTCAAGCAGCCTTCGGGAAGCATCTCCCGCGAACGTACAAGCCAGGTCCCAGAGCGGTTGGCCACGGGGTTCCTCCGCGCCGGGACTGAACGTGTGCGCCCTGCGCTGGCGGCCTGCTCTCTCCTCGGGGGCTGCACGGTCACAGCAGAGCCGCGCTGTGAAGCCGGTGCTTCAGCAGAAGCGCAGCGCCTGGAGGAACACGTGCCCCGAAGGCCTCGTCCCAGGGGCAGCTGCGTCGGCGTGGGCGCTGGACTCCCCTCTGCGGACCTCATCTCCCGCGAACAGGAAAGGTATTCCCGCGGTCCGCCTCAACGCGGCTGGCTCCGGAGGGTCCGGAGCGTGGGCCTGTGGCCTCCCAAAGGCACCCATGTCCTGATCCCAGAACCTGCGACTGTTTCCTTACCTGTCAAAGGGGACCTGCAGCTGTGATTAAACTGGGGCTCTTGAGGTGGGGGTGACCTTGGATTGTCTGGGTGGGTCCGACCCAAGGATGAGCAACGTGAGTGTAGTTGCGGGGGGGTCCCCAGAGAAACATAGGCTGCAGGATGCATGCGGATGTACAGGAAGACGTTTATCATGGTGGATGGGCTCATGGGCTACGGAGCCAAGACGCCCTTCCATCTGCTGGTCTGCAAGCTGGAAGCCCAGGAGAGCTGGGCGGGGGTAATTCTGGTCCAAACCCAAAGGCCTGAGTCCCAGGGGACCGATGCCCGAGGGTCTGAGAAGATGAGTGCCCTGCTTGAAAGAGAGCCAACAGCAGACCCTCGACAGGTTAGGTGCGGCCCACCCACACCAGGAGGGTGCTGGTCTTTGCTCAGTGACCCAATCAAAAGCTAATCTCTTTCAGAAAGACAACCGTCAGGGTAGGTCAGGCTTCTCAGAAGGGCGGCGGGAGGTCAGAGTGGCCTGGGACGAGGCTGGAAGTGGCCGTGGCTGGCTTTGAAGATGGAGGCAGGCCTAGAGTTGTGGACCTGGAGGCAAGGAGGCGCTTCTCCTCCAGACCCCCCGAAGGAGGGATGGAGGATGGAGGTGCCCGCACCTTGATCACAAGCAGGTGAGACTCGGTTCCGACTTCCCGCCCCTGGGACTGTGCGCGGCCAAGTCTGTGTCTTTAAGCCGCTGAGCTTGTAATCCGTGACAGCGGCAGAAGGCAGCTAACGTGCTGCCTGTAATCCTTTATTTAAACGTCCCCTTTTCCTGGCACTTCTGACGTGGCCACCAGGAGTCGGGAAGTATCAGAGGCCGCCGTACACGCAGTTCACTAGATGGTTTTTTTCCTGGCCAAAATTATGTCCCTGCTGAGTCTGAAAGAACATCCCACCATGCTGATCTAAATTCTAGGGAGGTAGATTAATCTTTGTAAACTGCACAGTAACGGGCAGGCCTTGGTGATGAAAGTCATTTAAATTAAATTATTTATGCAGAGACGTGAAGCCGAGAGGACTCCCACAGCAGCCGTGCTGGCAGCTGGAGACGTGGCTTGCGGGGCAACGGGTCAACCGCAGAGCCGCACGAGTCCCCAAGCCCTCAGTGCCCTCAGCGGCTGAGTTGACGCGTCTCCCGCCAGCCTTGGGTGCTTCTAAATCCACACAAGAGTCAATACTTCTGGGGGCGCCCAGGGGCTCCGTCGGTGAAGCCTCTGCCTTCAGCAGAGGTCATGATCCCCGGGTCCTGGGATCGAGTTCTGCATCGGGCTCCCGGCTCAGCGGGGAGTCTGCTTCTCCCTCTGCCGCTCCCCCTGCGTGTGCGCTCTCTCCCTCAAATGAATAAAATCTTTAAAAAAAGAAAAAGAATCAATACTTCGCCCTCCGTGTGTTTGGCCAGCTAGGCAGGTCGGGGTAATTACTTAGGTGGTCATAATCTTCTGAGTGCTCTTCCCCTCGGGGGGTCATGATGCACAGGCCACACTCCCCAAAAACGTCTTCCAGGTCTTCCTGTCACCAGACTTGGGGCCTAGTGGGACCGTGTGGCACGTCAGACGCTTCCCAGATTGGGATGGAGACAGACGGACGGGGGTGACAGTGACATGCACGGGAGCACATGTCTCCTGCCATGATCACATCCAGGCCTCAGTGAGGCCTTCCCCAGCCCCGCGGTCCTCGCGGCCTCCCGTGGGGATGACGAGACAACAGGCAGACCCCCAGGCTGCTCCCCGACACAGGCCGGGAGCAAGGTCACCCTTCCCAAAGCAAGTGATGTCTGGGCCCATCTTGAGAGGGTCTTGAGAGGTCTGGAGAAGAGGAGGGGGAGGGTCAGAGAGGCCCTCTGGCACAGGTGTCCAGCAGTGTGGGGCCCAGAGGACAGGCCTCACGGCCACAGGCACGCAGCGGGAGCCAGGCCAGCTGTCAGACACTCGGCCAGGTCTTCCGGAAGTGGCGTCCGCTCCACGCAGAACGGTGGGTTTAGAGCCGCAGCAAATCAGACCTGGTCCTCTGCTTCGGCTTTGCTCAGAGGGTGAGCGCCAGCCCCCTGGAAGAGAGGAGGGAGCTCAGGTCTTCTTAAAGCAGCCGAGTGAGAATCAGGTCTCTGACTCGAAATGGACCGTGAATAGACGGGTAGGGAGCCACGCGCAGGGGACGGGGTGAGGCCAGCAGGACCGCCGGAGACCACGGCCAGGCAGCCGGAGGAAGGTGCTCTCAGAGGGCCCCTGACAGGGGCTGCAGTTTGTGTGAATGTACAACTGTATCTCCTGAAAGGAGAAATTCTCTTCTCCAGATAGTAGGAAATAGTCACAACAACCGTTTAAGGGAAATTACTGAACGACGGCTCTGTAATGAAGCGGTCAACTGTACCAACTTTCCCGGCTCGAGGTACAAAGCAGCAGGGAAGGAACGCATGACCCACGCAGCAGAGCCGGCCAGCTCTCCAGGCTATTTTGGACGCCGGGTCAGCTCCACGTTCTGACCCTCGCTCTGCGTGACCAGCCCCTTCAGTGACGAAAACAGGCCTCATCCTGAAGCCAACAGAAACTATGGTCTCCTTGGGCTCCTGCCAGTTTTCCAAGACGTTTCTTAGCACGTCCACTAACGGCCAGCATGTGAGCCAAGCTGCCCCCGAGTAAAAACGTCCACTGACACAGACTGGGCTTGGAGGGGAGGCTGCACCCCCTCGGAGCGACCAGGAGACATGAGCTGCAGCCCCCCACCCCAGAGGCTCTGCAAACACATCTCCAGCCAACCAGGGGCCCCTCTGTGGTGTCCAAACGCCACCCAGCAGGCGGAGCACGGCTTGGCGCTGACTCGCGTCTGGTCCTCCCAGCCTCGCTGACAAACGCTAACAGGTGCTGGGGCGCGGCTGCTTCCTCCATCTGCTGTGTCTCCTGAGCGGCCCCTCCCTGTCCCCTCCGCTCCGTCCACGGCAAGGGAAGGGCGTCCTCTCACTACATCCACACGCAAGACAAATGGCCACCCCTCGGCTGCAGCAGGGGGGACACACCCCCAAACAGAGGCTTCTTCCCCGGTCCGCCTCTGCTTCCACAGACACCTGTCATTCTTCCAACAGATAAAATTTCCTTCGGTTTCGTGTTTGCGTGACTTACGAACGTATCCTCTGCACCTGTGCCTGAGATCCGCCGACCGTGGGAACGTGTTTGTTTTGGGGCCACTGCCCGGCCAGGGTGGAAACGCACCTGGAAAAGCCAAAGCCAAACCAGCCTGATGTCACCTGCAAACTTACTGCCTTCCGTCAAGTCCCCCGTGGGGACATCACAGGATCCGTGGGGACCTCCCGTCCCGCACACGGTGACTGCAGCTGGGGCTCTCGGCCACAAGCCCAGGCGTGCCCTGAATATCACACTCCATCGTTTTTCCTACTTTACGTCAGATGTGACTCCCAACCGATCCCCCCAGCAGATTCGGGCATCAATGTCTTTCCTCTTTGGGGTCCCCCACTGATCATCCTGCAGACAGAAGTAGAGGAGAGGCCGGCCAGCCTCCCCCGACCGGAGACCCCAAAGGCACCCAGTGCCACAGCATGAACGGCTGCACAGCGGGGGCGCTGGGCGAGTCAGCTGGTGTGGGCCCAGAACTTCCGAGGGGGGTACAGTCCCAGCCTGCAGGGCCGCCCCTCCCTTGGCCACACACCCATTTGCATTCTCCCGCGTGCCGAAGTTCCAGGTGCCCGGGGAGCCGGTGAGCGGCTTTGGGTGGGTTAACCAGACCCGATGCAGACCAGCACGTGCAGCCCCTGGAGCACGGGTTGGGGTTTCCTGCAAAATTAAACAGACACGCACCCCACGACCCAGCCATCCCGCTCCCAAGACCAGTGCTCGCACACACCTGTCCGTGACTGCTCGCTGCGGCTTTACTCCTGACGCCCAAACCAGAAACAACCGAAGTTCCTCAGCAAGCGAACGAGGAGTGGAGCGGTCCGTCCCCTCCGCGGAGCCCTAACTACTCAGGACGGCAGGACGAACCATCGGCTCGTGGCCGCGGGGACGATTCTCAAAGGTACGGAGCTGAGCCAGCCTCAAACCCTTCCCTCCAGAGGACACCCTGGGGAGACAGACAAGCCCCGGCCGGGGTCAGGCCTGAGGGCACAGGCTGCATCCCTGCCCGTCAAACCTCACAGAACTCTCACCTAAAGAAGATGCGTATTTACTGCCTGTTACTTTGAACCATGACGCCTTCTTCAGAAAGAACAATTCAAACTAAAGGGTGAGTGAAACCAACGTTTAACGTCCAAGCTCACGGCGCCTCCCCAGGCCGCGGACGGCTGTCGTGGGGGGCGGCTCTGCTCCTGTCCCTCCGACTCGGAGACGCCCCCCCGTCTCCCGAGGCCCACGGCCCCACCTCCAGACCCTGTGCTGGCACCTGCCCTCCCACCTCATCCCTCTTTCAGCAGAGTTCCTCGGCCCAGGGCCACCAAGGCCTTCTGTGTCCCCTCCCAGACAAGGCTGGTCACCCCTGGTCTGATTTCGGGGCCCCTCTGGGGGTGCGCTGCTCCTCTGACCTCCATGGCGCCCCAGCGGCTGCCCAGGAATCCACGTCCCGCACCAGCACGGCCGCCGCCTCCTGCTAGCTGCGGATCCGTCCTGGGACTGTGGCCGTCGGACAACGTCTGCAGAGACGCTTCCAGGAGAGACGCTGTGACCTCTGCTGGCACCAGAATGGTCTGGACACCGGAATCCTGGCGCTGAAGAGGCAGATCCAAGTGACAGGGGCGGGCTGGGGGCGGGGGCTGGTCTGATTGCCCGCGGAGCCCCACTCCGCCGCATACACTGCATCTTCAGCTGATGATAAGGGTGTAAACATCTGAAGAGGAGGCCGTGGGGCAAGGCCGCCCAGGCCCACCCGCGCTCCTGCTCGCCCTGCTTCACAAGCCGACTCCGCGGGTGCGCTGTCCCACCCACAGCCTCCCCGGGGCCACCGCACCTGCCCCATTCAGCTCCCGGCCCGCGGCCCTTCTGCTCCTAGACCTGCAGTCGCCAGGCCTATAGCACCTCCTCCTGGAAGCCCTCCCTGCCACCTGCGCGCCTCTCCACCGCTCTGGTTCTCCTTGGCGGAGCCTCTTCCCCGATTTCACCAGGATTCTGCTCACACAACCCCCACCCCAACCCCGGCCTGGGTGACCACACCCATGGATCTTTCTCTGAGCTCCCGGGGCTGGAAGACCTCCACGGGGGTGTCACAGGGCTGGCTTCCCTGAGGCCTCTCCTGCCCATGAGCACAGCCACCCTCTCCCGAGTCTCGTGGCCTCCCCTCTGTGCCCACAGGTCCCCGGTGTGTCTTCTTCTTGTAAGAACACCATTCGGGTCAGGGCCTCCCGTTATGACCTCATGTAACCATAGTGAGCTGCGTAGAGGCCCTGCCTCCAAATCCCACCCACGGCCACATGCTAGGACGCCGTCCACAAGCGTTCGTGCACAATTCAGCCATAAAGCCGTAAGAGCTTCCATCCGCAGCCTTATGTCGTCTTACCCAATGTGCAGCCCGCGTACTCTCTCAGGGCTCCGGTGACCCCCAAATGCACACGACGCCCACTTTGACACGCCAACCTAGAATTCCTCCCAGGACCTCGGTCTGGAAGCCCCCGGGTGCTCAGCCACTCTCCACACCTGCTGCCTCTGCCCTGGGTCCCCGCACCGGGGGGGTGCTTGCCCCTCCCCCAGCACCCCCCACAGCTCCCCGGTGTCCACGTGTCCCTGTCATACTGAGGTGTCCACGTCCTTCCTCTAAGGGCCTCAGGCAGGGTCCAGAGGGAGAGCGGGAAGCACACGAACTCCTCCAGCAGGAGGCCGTCGCCGGGCTCTGTGATGCCCGAGCTGAAAGCCAGCTGCACACAGCACCCTCTGCCCCAGCGCTCTCAGGACCCAGAAGCTCGGAGGAGGGGTCCCGAGGAGCCGGGATGCAGCCCGCTGGACCGGGGTGGGGGGAATGAGGCTGGTTCCGGAGGACCCTCTGCATGCTCTGGGGAGACATGGGCGTGGGGGGGGGGCCAGAAGCAGAGGGACGGGGCGAGCCCCTCCCATCCTCCACCTGTGGCAGCCCCCCTCCCACACCCCGTGCGACGACCCCACCGGCCACACTGGCAGAGGGAAATGCCACATTTGGGCCCCGGCCCGGCATCATGGAGCCCAGCTGCAGGACCCAGGCCAAGTGGCTGTCACTTGTGACCTGTCCCCTGTGTTCACACAGGCTCTCAGTAAACCCCTGCGTCGGTGAGGAAGGTGGGCACAGGGCTCCTTCATGGCTCAGAGACCCTCGGCCCCTTCCTGGTCCTGACCACTCCTGCCCTCCCAGGGAGCAGACCTCCCCCTCTGGAGGCCTCTCCGTCTGGCTGGAGCCGAGCCCTGTGGGTGACTCCCAGTCAGCAAGGGCAGCTGAGGACGCCTGCCTTCCTCGGCCCACCAGCCCCCTTGGACCTGCCCTCCATGGTCACACGTGCCTCAGGAGAGAGTGATTCCGCGCCCTGCTGGCTCCCACTGTGACCCACTGCCACCTGCGCTTGACTGCTCCATGCCACGAATTTCAGCCAAGAAGAAGTGACTCAGATCCATCGGGAAGATTTAAGAGCTTACCTTTGGAAATTTTGAATTATATATGATTTGAGAATGGCTGTCTTTCCTAAATAAAATATTAATTTGATTCTTTTAAAACAAATAAAATACAGGCAGGTGATAGCTGGGGAAGGTCAGCCATGGTGCAGACAGAGGCTCCCAGGACACGACTCTACCGCAGCTAGAACAGCCGGCAATTAAAGCAATCAGCACAGAGTCCGCGCACAAAACCACCCTTCGCTTACTCACTTCAGCTCCGCGCCATCAAAGAGGGTAGAAGCCATTCTTTCCCTTCCTTCTGAGATTGTGGCTTGGCACGAAAACCAAACCATCAAAAGTACAGTCAGCATGAAGTCAGTCCACGACTGGGAGATGGTCCCTGCAGGAGAGCAGGACCCCCGACCTGGCCCCCTGCACCCCCGTGACTGGGAGATGGTCCCTGCAGGAGAGCGGGACCCCCACACTGACCCCCTGTACCCCCGTGACTAGGAGATGGACCCTGCAGGAGAGCGGGATCCCCGTCCTGGCCCTCTGCACCCCCAAGACTGGGAGATGGTCCCTGCAGGAGAGCAGTACCCCTGTCCTGGCCCCCTGCACCCCCACGACTGGGAGATGGTCCCTACAGGAGAGCGGGACCCCCACACTGACCCCCTGCACCCCCGTGACTAGGAGATGGACCCTGCAGGAGAGTTATCAGAGGACATGCCTGTGAGGGAAACAGGACGGGGAGCCTGGGAGTACTGGCAGACAGGCAGCAGGCATGGCTGGCCCTCAAGAGAGGAGACCAGGGAAGGAAGGCTGGCTGGGGCAGGAGTGTGAGACCTCGGGGTGCAAAGCAGCTGTGAAGAGCCCCGTGCCCACAGCTGCTCCCACGCCCTGCCCTACCCCCAGCGCCTAGGGCAACGGCACCCCATTTGCCCTACTGCAGGGGCTGCTGAGCCCCGGCTGGGAGGGGAGGCTCCCGCGTGGGAAAGACGGGGCAGAAAGGGTAGACAGTTCCTTTATAGGGGCCTGACACACACACAGCCTCGTCTCACTTGCTGGAGCTCACCCCATTTCTGCAGCTAATCCCTCAACGCCCACCACTGCGGGAGACAGCACCTGCTGGGAAGCAGCTTGAATCACCTGGTCCTCGAGGAACCGAGGGCCCCCAGGCTGCAGCAGACGGGAGCCAGCAAGGGCTTGCTCGGGCACTTCCAGATGGGGGAGGGGTGGCCTAAGGGGCCCTGGGGTGGCGTTAGCTGCACAGACGCAGTGGAGGGTCTCACCGAGGCCTCCCCTCCTGTTGACCTGGGCCTCCCTGGGGAACGTGTCTGACAGCAAACACCCCGCACAGCAAGACCATTAATATGGAAATGGAGACCAGCAGCCTTGTAAGGAGGGGGAACTGTCTCTGTGTGACCCTGCTCCTGGCTCCCCAGCACCTGGGCCCGGCCATCAGGAATGATGCATTCAGGAAGCCCTTCCAGCGGTCTCCGGGACAGAGACAGCCGAACGACCACCTGCCTCCAGAAACGCTTCTGCTTCAGAAATCATCGAGGACACCAGAGTAGCAGTTACGCTTTCCCGGGGGCGGGCCTCTCGCTGAGAAGCTTCTGGCTGCCAGCTCCGCGGACGCCATTCCCAGACAGCAGTGACATGCCCACAGAGATGCGGGAGCCGGCCCGCCCGGGCCACAGCGGAGGGGCCCAAGGCACCACGTCACCTCACACGAGGGGACCCCGGGCACGGAGCTCAGACGCCCCGAGCAGAGGATCCAGCCTCACTGCTCCACGTGGTCCCGTTGGTCCCCACAGTTGAGCCCCGGACCCGAGGCTCCCGGCGCTCCTGCACCTGCTGGGCCTCCCTGGGGCCCTTCTGACGTGAGGACTGGGTCAGGAACTTGGGGACGGGGTGGCTTATCAGAGAACCCGGCACAAAAGAACCCGGACCGAGTGGCCTCCTGCGTGTGCTGGGGTCCACGCTTCTCTCAGCCGCAGGAGCTGACCTCATCAGCCTCGGACCCCCGAGACGCTGTGGAAACATGGCGGCCATGACCTTGGGCACCGACCCTAACTGCCGGATCTTCACTCTACAAGCATGCGGTTCACATCGTGACCCATGAGCCATCAAGTTTGCGTTTAGTGAGCAAGTCCAGTGCGCCCCCGCGAAGATCCAAGGGAGTCTCCTCTCTCCCTGGGGGCAGGTGCAGCTTTACTGAAGGGGCTCTAAGAAGAGCCTCACCGCGCATGCCCAGGGCCGAAGCGCACCAGGCACCTGCCCCACACACTGTCCCTGACCCACCTAGAGACGGGTTCCCGCGCCCTCCCGGTGCTGAGGGAACACGCGGCTTCAGCAGGACACCGCAGCCCACCCACGGCCCAAGACTGCCCACTGGCCCAGGAGGCTGATGCCCCCAGTCATCAGGGTTCTCTCCGGGCCCAGGGCCTCAGGGATGGTCAAGGCATGGAGAAGCCATCCACCTCGAGAGCTCCCGGCCCCGCACAAGGGGCGCTAACAGGACAACAGTGCAGGCTTGATGTTGGAGACCCACGTTTTCCATGTGGCTCTGAGCACATGTCAGCCTCCCTCCTACTCTCTGCTTCAGCTCAGAATGGAAGGACACCCCAACATTCAGGGGGAAGAGCCCTGTGAATCAGGGCCACAGCATCACTCTAAAAACTGAAGGAAATCCATTCTGGCACTCCTTTGGTTATCTGTTGTTTAAATACAGTAAAACCCGTTGTATTTGGTTCACAGTTCTGTAACTTTAGACAAATGCATAACTTATGTCACCAACAACGCAGGATACAGAGCAGTTTTTGCAGTTGCAACATCCCCCAAAACGTCACTGCTCCTGGGCGCCTCCACCATGCCAGCCCCCGCAATCACTCATCTGTTCTCGGTCCCAATGGATTTGCCTTTTCTAGAATACGAAATAAATCTAATTTATTATCATAAATTATGTCGCTCTCACTTAGAGTAATGCCGGTGAGAGTCACTCATGCCGTGTGCATCGACGGTTCACTCCTTTCCATCACAGAGGAGAGCCCCGCTGTCTGAGTGAGCCGCAGTCTGTCTGTCCATTCACCTGCTGCTGGAAACTTGTGTAGATTCCCGGCGGGAGCAGTTAGGAACCCAGCTTCTATCAACACTCACGGAGATGTTCGCGTTAACTGACCCTTCCCCTGGGTAAACGCCCAGCAGCGGGATTGTAGGATCAAGGCTATGCCTCTTTCGCTGCATGAGATCCCCCCAGGCTGGTTTCTGGGCGTCTGCCGCGGCGATCCGCACCCCCAGCCGTGGACGAGCGTTCCAGCGGCCCCGCATCCTCGTCAGCCCGTGGTCCTGTCCGCTGAGTCTCAGCCGTCCCAGCAGCGGAGGTGAGGTCTCGCAGCGGCCGCACCCCCGTGTCCCCACTGAGCACTGTTTCCCACACGGGCGCAAGGGCTGTGCGTCCGCTGTGCTGCAGTGTCTGCTCGAGTTCCTCGCCCACTTTCAAAATTGGGCTTTCGTTTTCCTATTGTTGAGTTTTAGTGTTTCTTACACATTCTGCACGCCGTCCCTTTGACAAACGTGGTTTTCGTTCCCTTGACCATCTGTTTGGAAGAGCAGAACTCTTCATTTTGATGAAACTTTATTTATTAAGTTTCATGGCTCCTTCTTTTAGGATCATATCTAAGAACTCTCGCCTAACCCGAGTTCACGAAAGTTCTCTCCCACCGTCCTCTGGAAGCTCTTAGGCTGAGGCTTCACCTCGGGGTCTGCGGTGTATTCAAGCTAACTTTTTTCAGTGTGCATAGACCGAGTGAGTTTCTTTTTTTCCTTCTGTGCATCTGGATAGCCAGTTGTTCAGCCCCGTTCATACAACACACTCTCTTTTCTGTACATAAGAACCTTTGCACTTACAGGGACCATTATTAACAAGCACGTGGGAACACTCAGAGCCCGTGCTCAGTAAACAGTAGCATTAAAAGCCCCACCTTCTCCGTGTCCCAGAAGTTTGCATGACAGGCAGATACGTCCTGTTCAGAAGATCTCAGCGTCAGGAGCTTCGCGGGGGACGGAGGAAGGCCCTCCCCCACCTGCCCTAGAGGAGCCACGTGTGGACAGATAGGAGGCACCGTGCTCAGATGCGCAGGGCAGCTCGCAGCGCCTGCCTGGGGGTAAGGAGAGGTAAGGACAGGGATGTCCCCCCGGGTAAACCTGTACATAAGCACATATAGGGCTTCATAAACCTGAGACCTCATTGTTCGTACCCAGACAGCTGTATTTAGAGACTCTTCACTTGGAAAATTTTTATTAATAATTGATTGGGTGATTACTTTTCACTTTGCCCACCCAGGACATTATTTGCTTTGTGTATATAGCACAATTGGTTTTATAAACAGAGCATATTTAAACATAATTTGACAACAGTGATGGCTTATTTGATGTTATCCTTTAAAATGATATTTATCAAGCCTCTATCACTGGCATTTGCAACAGCCACAGCCAAACAAAGCCATCGTGAGTCGGGGCCAGCCTACCACCCAGCGCCTCATCCCCTCTCCTACCGGGGGAGAGATTAACACGGAGGACTGTGTGCAAAGTCCAGTCCTCGCCACGCGTCCACCCTGTCCCGCCTGGGAGCCTGGACGATGGGGGGTCTGTGCGTACCCATGGGTGGACTGCATGTCCAACTCCAGCTCACCCCCCGGCACACAGGGGTGCAGGACTTAGAAGCCCCATTCCAAGGAAAACTGCATGTCCAGAGGGGATAATCTAAACCACGTTCTGCTCTCCCGTCCTCACCAGCGTGGAGGATGGGGCTCCCAGCCTTCTCACCGACTGCCCCAGCATGCCCAGCACCTCGTGCTCCCTGAACCCCTGGCCGAAATGCAGGAGCTCTCTCCGGGCCCAGTCTGTGCTTCAGGTACCCCCAAACTCCACACAGAACCCGCTCGCTTCCCTCCACCCCTGCCTGGGCCACCACCGGCTCACAGCCCGGCTCAGGCTTCTGCTGCCTTTCCCTACTCACAGTCACTCTCCACTGAGCAGCCCACGCAATTCTCCAAAAACACAATCCAGATTGAGTCATAAATATGCTTCTTTTGCAACTGCTTGCTCCCTGACCTCCAACTGCTGTTTCTCTTGGGTCTTTGTGGGCACCAGCCTCTGCTGCCTCAGGGCCTTTGCACGAAACTTTTCTGCCTGCAGCTGCTTCCTGCCACCATGATGCCCCCGGCCCCTGCCAATGCCTCTCACCCTTCAGACCTCAGCTTAAATCTCCCCTTCTGGAAAATTCTTCCCACCTCCTTACATTCTAGAGTAAGACATCCTCTTTGCCCGTTGGGCACTTGTCACATTTTAAAATTATCTTATGTGTTTGTTTACTTATCGACTGTAAACTGCATGGGGGCAGGAGCCTGGTGGTGCCGGGGCCATGCTCACCACATCGTGGGCTCTCCACAAACACACGTTGAATGAACACGAGAAGGCTGCCTCCCCCAGGAGCCAGAGCAGTGACACTCAGATCCACGTGTTTGCTTTTAATTTATAAAGCAATTTTCCCTTCCTCTCACTGACTGATTTCTGTGGTGAGGTACCTGATCTCCCCAAAAGGGCAGCAGTACCTGGGAAAGGCTGTTGGTAGCAGGACGTCCATGTGTGCCCTCCTGGGGTCTGTGTACGACTGCCCTGTCCCTGAGCAGCCTTTCCCAGCCACATCCCGGGACCAAGGCTCTGCAGGTGCACAGGGTGACCCCGAAGCCTGGGCTGTGTGCTCGGGCGGGTAAAGAAGCAGGTGCAGAACTTCTCGGGGTCACTGAACGTGGCGGTCTCCCAGAGGGGAGCTGGGCCCAGGTCCTTGGTTTGGGGCTCCATGGGTTGTGAAATACACCATTAATCACTTAACAGGGTGTTGGAAGGAAAACAGAACTGCACTGAGCAGGGTTGCACGCTGTCCAGTGGCCCGAGACAAGGCTTTCTGGAGAGGTGGGACTCTCATACTAGAACCAGAGGCCTCCAGGGCCGACCGGGATGGCTGGGGACCCCAGCAGCAGCCCACCATGAGAACGTTAAAGTGCAGGGGGAGGCGGAGGCACAGCTGGGAACTTGCAGCGTTTCCCAATCGTGTACCTGGTACCCCCAGTCTGTGTTCCAGGTACCCCCAAACCTCTCACCTCGCAGGTTTCCACAGAGCACTCTTCGGGAAGTGGCCTGCCGAGCCCACACTCAGAACATTCTCGTCTGCCCGGGCCCCAGACAAACCCAGACCCCGTGGCCCCGGCCCCACAGGACGCTGACGAGCTTTGCAGTGCGCTCGTCCTGGCCCGAGGCCGCTGGGTCCACACAGACCCTGTCACCTGCCGGATGAAGACCTTTCCGTGTGGCAAAACAGAGGAGCCCGTGCCCACAGGGGCAGCAGACAGGATTAACGAGGTCGTGCGGGTCAGCCGCACGCGGTCTGCTGGCAGAAGCAGGAACAGCTTCGCACCCTCTGGACATTTTTGTCGTCATTAACCAGTCTGGTGGCCCAGATCAACCCTAGCAGTCTAGATTTAATGATCTCCATTTTTAGCAAAAACGCGAATCTCAGGAAAATCCGTGTGATGACTCTGTTTAGCTCTCGTAAGAAATCAAAATTGGATTTAGGAGAAAACAATCACATGCATAAAATTATGACCCAAACGTGAAAACATTTTGCCCATTTTAATACCCAGAATATTTTAACAACTGAATAATCCTAGAGCATCCATGGGAAGAGACCATCCTAGCTTGTAGGGGATTGAGCTGACAGACAGTACGCACTGGGGACATGGACCCCATGTTTGGGGCAGGCCAGGCTGGAACACGGGGCTCCCGGAGGCCACTGCAGGGATCCAGGCAGAAGGTGCCCCAAGGATAGGCTGATTCTAAAATCTACAGGAGGGCAAAGGACCTAACAGCCAAAACAATGCTAGAAATGAAGCACAAAGTTGGAGGCCGTGCCCTTTCCATTTTCTGAACATGGTGGGACACAATGCAGGCGAGGCATTGCTGGCACCAGGGTGGGCATGTGATCAGTGAACAGACAGGCTCCAGAGATAGACCCAGGTGTGTACGGGCCACTGGGTGTCAACACAAAACCTGAGCACTTTAATGATGGACACAGGAGGTTTGCAACGAACGGCATTGGGGCGGTCGGACAGTCCTGGGCAGAAAATACGATTCTTGCCCTGTATCACGCGCCACAGGCAAGACCCACCTCTCAACCTGTAACCATAAACCATAAAGCTTCTAGAAGAAACCACAGGAAGAAATCCCTGTGATCTTGGACTGGCCAATGATTTCTTAGAAAAAGCATAGAAAGCACAAACGATTTTAAAAATTGATAAAGTGGACTTCCATCAAAACTAAAAACTTCTGCTCTTTGAAAGACGCCATTAAGAAAATAAACAGGTAGGACAGACCGAGGCAAATATTTGCAAGACAAGCATCCGATGAAGGACTTACACATGAAATGCTTCAAGAACTCTTACAGCTCAATATTAGGAAGATTAACAATTGGGGTTTTTTAATGGGCAAAAACTCTGAACAGATAATTTACAAAAGAAATACGTTGGAGGCAAACAAGCATGTGAGAGACGCTGACGTGATCATGAGGGATGTGAACCTGCAGCCACAACAGGCTACCAATAAATCTGACCCCTGAGCAACGACGGGAGCAACACCACCATGCCCAGCACGGAGGAGACTGAATGGCAGCTAGAACCCTCACGTCTTCCCAGGGGGGAGCAAGGTGGCATAGCCGCTGGGGGCCCGTTTCTTATTTTTATTTTTTTTAAAGATTTTCTTTATTTATTTGACAGAGAGAGACAGCAAGAGAGGGAACACAGCAGGGGAGTGGGAGAGGAAGAAGCAGGCACCCAGCGGAGGAGCCTGATGTGGGGCTCAATCCCAGAACGCCCTAGACCTAAGGCAGACACTTAACGACTGTGCCACCCAGGCGCCCCATGGGGGTCCGTTTCTAACTGAATTTCCGGAAGGAGAGGAGACCGAGAGCGGGGCAGCCGTGACACTCCTAGTGCAGGGGTGAGAATTCCAGGAGCCGTACAAGACTGACCCACAGATCCAGAGCCAACCAACTCTAACTAAGATAAACCTGACAAAGCTCACACCGAGACACACCACAGTGAAACTAGACAAGATCCCACAGCCTCGAGACACAAGACAACATCCCTCCGTCAGGGTCGGCAGGAGACACAAAGCCAATCTGCTGTCCTGCCCATTGGGGTCAAGCCCAAGCCCATTCGAGTGGCCTCGTCCCCACTGGCTGTGTCCCCTCTGCTCCCGACATGGGCACCTACCTCTGTACACCTGACCCTCTTTGCCCCCGCCCCCGTATCTGTCTACTGGACTCCTGTACAACCCTCAAAGCCCTCTCGGGCCACACCCACCGTGTTGAGCCTCTTCCCGAGTTCTCCTTGAGGACCGCCTGCCCTTCCATTTTCTGCGTCACCGGTGAGCCCCTCTGCCGCCTGTGTTCTGGGCCTGCTTCGCTAGCTTGGGCGTCCACAGTGCCTGCGCTTCAGGTTGAAGCATGTGTCTTCTCCAGACGACAGGTTCCTTGAGAACAGAGTCACGTCTCACCCGTTGTTCAGCTCTGTAGCAGGTCCCGTGTGTGAATGCACAGCCTGACTAGCAGACCGCCACTGGGAAAAAGCAATTCCAGTGTGCCCCGTCCGAAGGACAGCCAGGTGCTCATCCTCCATATAGAGAAGGTGGGGCACGTTTCAGCCTTGAGTAGACAGAGGGCCAGGCCCTGCACCCACGAGGACCCCAGAGCCACGAAGATGTGCAGCCCAGGTGAGCTGCAGGCACAACCTGGGAAGCCCACGCCCCCAACCCTGGGGCTACCTGTGCGATGCCTCTTCGTGGCTCCCGGCAGCTGGAGGCTACTTGTCCCCGGCAAGATCCAAGCTCGCTCAGCGCAGGTGCCAAGCCCCAGCACCAGGGGAACCACAGAGAAGACCGGCGAGGGTGGGGTGGCTCATGGCTTGAACTGCTGTGTCGCGGGGAGAAGACACGTGCCCGTGGCCAGGAATTGCGTCCAGCCTTCCGTCTTCGGGAAAATCGGGGGTGCGGACCCAGTGGAGTCCACGAAGTCTGCTCTTAAATGTGTGTCCCACGTGGCCGATCAGAGCCCAACCCGCGTCCAGGCCAGCGGCTGGCTGCGTGGACGAATTCTGCTCTGTAGCACACAGAGATTCTCCAGCTGCTGGAAAAACACGGTACGTTACTCACGCACGTGTCCATCAGATAAAAAATAAAGCTCCCAAGCAGGTAGATGACTACTACGGGGAATCAATGTTGACATTAACCAAGGAATCCACCTGAGAGTGGATACGACGAAGTGCTTACAGGAGAGCGTCCTTGTTACTAAGTGGGAGCACAGTAGTAATAGAAGTAGTAACAGCCCTCTGCTTTCTCAGGGGCTAACTGAGAGCAAGAAAACGGAGGCATACTCTATGCATTCTTCCCTCCACGGTTTAGTCGTTAACCGGCCCTGCCCGGCTGAAGCGGGCATCTGTCAAAATGTGGGCTTCAGCAGAAGCTACATATAGCGATTGCCCCCTGAGAGAAAGACCACTTCAAGGAAAGTCATTGCCAGCAGGCAGGCCCCCACGGGAGCCACGCCCACGGGAGCCACGCCCACGGGAGCCACGCCCTGAGGCTGGCCCCCAGCTGGTGGTCCATAACGGGAGCCTTTGCTTCTGGGAGCAAAGAGCAGGAGAGAAGCTCGCTCCAGCGGATGCGGAATCTGCCATCCACGCCACTGTGCGCAGGAGCACTGGGCCTGTGTCTACGCACTTGCTCACCTCTGCACCGCGGAGACTGGCCACCACCTCCAGTCCCCCGGGGGCGGGGTCCTCCCCTCTGTGGGCCTCGCAGGGCTCAAGGTTTACACCAGAGTTTAAAAATTGTAGGGGACCCCACAGAGCTTTTGTGTACATGACTTGGCTCTATGTAAACCATAGTACGGATGAAAGCGAAGAAATTTTAAATATTGATCAATCGATTCATTTAAAAATAGCAATTATAAACCCATTATATGTTAACATAAATAATATATTTTAATGAAAAAAGTAGCTCTTCCAAATAAAAAAAAATTTGTGAAAGATCAATGTTTTAACATACGTGTGTGTGTCTAATGTCTGGCTAACAGAAGACAGATTCTCGTAACTGCTGTGCGCTCAATCTTTCATGATATGTGTTTATAATTTTTTAAGAAAACGCAGCTTCACTACCACTATGGGGTAGAAAAAAGAAGACTGTTGTAAAAGCCTTTTCAGAGACCCGCAGACGCTCTTCTTTGGGACTAAACCAGAACTCGACCGGCGGGAGTTTGCTAAAGGCCCAGTGAGGCACTAAGCCCAAATCCGTGACCTTCCCACCCTGTGTATTAAACTCCACCGACCGCTCTTGCACATCCGTGGATATTTGCTCGTGTGTGTGATTTTATAAAAACACGCACTGGCCATTTGGAAATACTGGCTCGAGGAGTCATGAGCGCACATTTCACAGTTCAAAACCAAAAAGTCACATTTGTTCAAATCACCACTAATCCCAGTGGAAAGATTATTAAGTATTGGGAAGCGGTCAGACTCACAGTGATAGACAACAGTTATCCAAAATTCTCACTTTTGCCTGCAAGCCCAAATTTCATCATTCGCTGTAAGTACTGTCCGTTTTCCTAAAAGTAGCAAGTTCACTATGCTCATTTTGGAGAAGATACCTGCCAGATATTAGAGCCTGAACAGCTATAGTTTGTAAGCCGTTCTTTCAGGTATAAAAGGAGTTTCATTAAAAAAAGAAGAAAAAGATCAGGTGGTTCCCCCCGCCCTCCGAGCAGGGCAGGTCCGCGGGCCCTGGGGCCTGGTGTCAGCTCTCCGCCCTCTTCCGTTTGCCACGGGGCAGCAACAAGATGTGTATGAAAGGCAATTTGCAAAAATTAATAACTCTTCCACTGCTTGGTCCGGGGCGCTCTGAGGAGAGCCTGGCCCTGTGTCCGTTCTGTGAAGCTGAGGGCGCCGCCGTCCCCAGCACCGCGGGCCTCTGCCTGATTCCCGCTGAGCGCTGAGCTTCTGCCCGTCTGCCCATCGGTGCCACGTCAACACCGTGACAACCGCAGACAGCATCTTGGGGTGGTTATGAATGTAGTTTTTACCTTCCAGACCCGCCCGGAAGAATTTCAGGGACTCCCGCGGTCGGTGCCCACGACTGGAGCGGTGCTGGGCACCCCCTCCTCTCCAGCTGCTGCCCCACAGCTGACCAATCAAGGAGGGCCAGTGTCCCGGAGTGGGGGACTCAGGACACACTGTCTGCTCCTGTGAAACAAACCACCCCGTCATAACTGCAAATAAGGATGCTCCGGACCACCAAGCTCTCCAAATTGTCCCACCAGGGACACGCGGTACCTGCAGGAGACCAGAGGCCGTGACCCACAGCTAGACCCGGAGGGCTCAACATGGGCCTCTCGGGGCGTCCAGCCTCCCTCCAGCCTGAGGGTCCAGGCATCTCTTCTAGACACTTGAAACCCAACAGCCCATCCCACTGGTTTTTCTGTCTTCTGTTTCCATGGCACAAACGTTTTTATCTTGCTCCAAAACACAGGCGTCGGGTCCGCGGCGTATCACCTCTTCCCGCTGGTACCCAGGAGCAGCGGGCTGCCCTGCAGGATTTTCCCGATGCTCTGGAAAGGCCCCTACACCGTCGCTGCCTCTGCAAGCTCTCGGGACCCGCCGTTCCCTCTGCAGGAAGTCCTCCCCCCGCACCCCACACGCAGAAGTAGGAAAGCAGAAATGCCCCACGCCTCGCTCGGGTGTTCACAGGGACAACAAAGAAACGCAAATACTCAGAAAGAACAGCTTCCACGTCGTAGCAGCCTGAGGGGAGAAGAGCATCTCACAGCGACAAAATACTGTACCCAAATTTATTCAGACTGACACCGGCTGTCTGAAAACAGGAAAGGTCGTGTAAGTTACTCTGAGGAAGGATTCTTTTGTTTAAATTATCAGCATGACAAGTCCATTCTCTCTGCAAGGTGAGGGGTTTGGAACCAGCGGTCCCACGTGGCGGGAAGACAGGGTCTTGGGTGAGCTCCACGCCTCGTCTTTGTCCTGCAGTGGGGGTGGGGGACCCGTTAGCACCAGTCTCCTGCTGCGTGTTGGCTCTATCATGCTCAACCCCTTCCAAAACCTTGTGAATCCGAGGAAGCCCCCATGAACTCAGATAAAAAACGGAAGAAGTGATAAATGAGTGATCTCTAACTGCTCCGAGGGTCCCCCTGCCCAGGAGGCATTTCCTCTCTTTACTTTCCTCAGCAGCCCCTGCCCATGGGGTGTCCTGCAGGGACTCAGCCTCCTGCATAATTGCTGACCGAGCTACTTTTCTGGGCAGAAATGGCATTTAAATAACAGTAAAGACTGATTTTCTGAGCAGGATCCAGAAGCCCCTCTCATCTCCCTTTGGGCAAGGTTAGTGTCAGAGGGGAGTTGACAAGTGTGTGAGCCCAGCAGGGGCCTCGGGTGGGCTGGGTGCCATCACCATCCCAGACAGCAGGACCCTGTCCAGCCACCTCCACCTGCCCCTTGTCCCCCACGGTCCCAGCCCACCAAGATCCCACAGCAACAAGGATGACTGGGTGGGGAGGGCCCAGAGGGAGGACCAGAGCAGGTGGGAACATTGTCCCCTGGAGCAGTACAAACACCCGCTTGGCTGTAGGAGTGCTCCTTTGACCAGCTCCAAAGGGATTACCATCAATGTCGTTATCATCAGCAAGACCACCATTGCTACAAGAGGTTTGTCTGGGAAGGCTGGTCATCTGGCCCACCCGAGCACCTCTGTTTTCCCACATTGGGGGTCCCCCCTAAAGAGGAAGGAGTCCATGAGGCAGCTGGGGTAGTGGATGGAGCATCCTTCTGCAGCCGCACAGGTGGACTAGGACCCAAGTTCTGCCACCTACGACTTACGGATCTCCCTGCACCTCCATCACCTCTCCCGTAAAACACAGACAATAGCTGTACCTCACCATGGACATTCACAAAGGGCCCAGAGCTGTCCTGACTCACAGGAAGCACTATTTATCTGTTCCTTAGATAAATGCACGTTATCCTGGCTTGGCCCCCGGGCAGCTGAGTGCCAGTCTCCAGCCTGAGTCTAAGCCTGCTTTTGTCCTGAAACCACAGCAGAGGACTCAATCTACTTCCACAGACAGAGGGAGCCTGTGTCTGCTGCTTTGGGCTTGTTCTGCAGAGGCCTGTTACCCGCCTTCAGTGTGAGAGTGAAAGCAGCAGGCAGCTCCGAAGCCATGGCAGGTAAATAAGGGGAAGCCAGAGGTCTCCTCCTTATAAGTTATTTCTACTTCGCGAGCACAGAAATAAGCAAGAGGGGGAAAATCTGCAGCTAAGAAAGTAAATTAGCCAGCTGAGATTATGAACCAGAAAGCAGAGCTGCCCATTGTACTCTGCTGGACACAGATCAGATGCCCAGCGAAGCTTGGTCACAGACACAGATCGCCCACATCCACCCCAAAACCCAGGTAGTGCTTCTGCTGCCTCATGAATTTCAATGCAAAATCACCTTCAAGTAAACATATCTGTGAATGAAAATCAAACGTCTGGCTGTCCCATTACAAGTCTCTGGATGTACAGGGATGAACCATGGACTTTTCATCTCCTACCCAGGGCCAGGTCCTGCTCAACCAATTCTGAGAACAGTGGGCAGTGGGCAAGTCACAGAGTTAGTGCAGAGAACTCCCACACCTCTCACTCTGGGGTCCTCCCTCTGCACCCAGGTCCCCACCCCACTGTCATATATGCTCACCAAGCCCAGTCCTTAGCTCTGTGATGCTATGTCCCCAGCAGATGGATAAGGCAGCAGACTGGCCATCTCAGGCTATGTTACAGTGGCTTTCAGCCAGGAAGCTTTACTCTTTGCTTCCATTTGTGCCCATCGCACAACACTCCACCATGTCTTCTCTGCTTCTGAGTCCTCTGAGAAGCTGACCCCAAGGCAGAGTTCCCTGAGCAAAGAATGTCTTAGGGGAAAATGCCAAAAGAGCAGGGAAGCTGAGTAAACTGTCAGACTATGTGGAGCCTGACCCTCAAGAAGGGGGGGGTGGGGCAGGAGGAAGACCAGGGTACAGATCTAGGGAAGTTTGGACAAAGTCACCACCAGAGGCAACCACATCACCAGGAATGCCCAGCCTGCCTGCCTCAGTATCCCTGCCACACTCTGTCACTGTTGTGGGAAACAAGACCTCCATGCAGAGACATAATGTAAAAATAAATAAGTAAATGAAAATATAAATAAAAATGAATGCTCAAACAACCCAGAAGAAGGCAGAAAAATGAAAACAGACAAAATAAAAGCAGTAGAAAGAAACAGAACACAAATAATAAAATAGTAGAGCTAAATCCAACCATATCAACAATTATATTAAATGCAAATGGTCAAAAAATACAAATTAAAAGACAGAGATCGTCAGAGTGGCTTTTTAAAAAAATCTGAGTGTATACTGTCTAGAAGTCCACTTCAAATATAATGATATGTATGAATTAAAATAGAAGGATGCACTTAGACACACACACACACACACACACACACACACACCATTAAAACTAATCAAACAAGGGCTGAAGTGGTTACATTAATATCAGACCAAAAAGAATTCAGAACAAGAAAAATTACCAGGCAAATAGGGGACACGACATGATTGTAAAAGACTCGACTCACCAAGAACACATAATATCATAAATGTATATGCTCCTGATAACAGTGCTATAAAAGATATGAGGCAAAACCTGATTGAGCTGAAAAGAGAAATAGATGATTGTAGTTGGAGATTTCAACACTTCTCTCTAAGCAACCGATAAAAAAATAAGTAGAGAGAGAGTCAGCAAAGATATAGAAAACCTAAGCTTTTCAAACAACTGGACAGAACTGATGTTTATAAAGCACTCCATTCCAAAGCAGCAGAAGGCACGTTCTGTTAAACTGCACATGCGACATTTGCCAAGGCAAACCAGGTCCATATCCTGGGTCATAAAACAAGCCAGCACACATTTAAAAGAATAGAAATCATAAAATGTACGTTCCTTGACAGGAATGGATTTAAACTAGAAATTAGTATTTGGAAAATCTCCTTATACATGAAAGTTATACAAAATAATTCTAAGTAGCCCATGGGTCAAAAAGGAAGTCTCAAAGAAACATTAGAAAACGCTATAATTACATGGAAATTAAAATACATTAAAATTTATGGGATAGAGCTGAAGCAATGCTTCAAGGAAATTTACACCATTAGATGCATATATTAGAAAAGAAGAAGGCACTCAAATCAATAATCTATGTTTCCACCTTCAGAAATCAGAAAAATAAAGAGCAAAATAAACACAGAGTAAGAAGGAAAGGAAAACAGATAAGAGCAGAAATCAATTATCTTGAAAACAGAAAAACAATACCAAAAAAGCAATGAAACCAAAAGCTGCTCCTTTGAAAAGAGTTCAGTAAAATTGATAAATTTCTAGCCAGTCTGACCAAGAGAAAAAAAAGACAAAGATACAAAAATACCATTATTAGGAATGATGGGGGAATGTTCCTATGGACCTCACAGACATTATAGAATCATGAGGTAATGCTTAGCACAAATTCAACAACTTACATGACATGGACCAATACCCTCAGAAACACAAATTACCAAAACTGACTCGAGAAATAGATTATCTGAATCTTCCTATTAAAGGAATTTATTTGCAAGAAAGAGAGAAAGAGATTGGGGGAGGGGGTTTCCAGGAAAGTAAACTCCAGGGCCTTATGACTTCACTGATGCATTCTACCAAACACCTAAGGAAGAAGAAATACTATAATCCACAATCTTTCCAGGAAACCGAAGGATGGTTAATCCTTCCCAACTTAATGTTGTGAGGCCAGCATTACCTTGATATCAAAATCAAACAAAACAGTACAAGAAAACTACAGGCCAACATTACTCGTGAGCACAAACACAAAATGTTCAACATAATATTGGAAACTGGATCCAGCAATATATTAAAAGAACAATACATCACAATGAACTGGGGTTTGTCCTGGGAATGCCAAGTTGATGCAGCACTTGTAAATCAATTAATGGAACCCATCACACTATCAGACTAAAAAATAAAATCACATAACCCTGTAGATTAAGAAAACACACTTGACAAAATTCAACATCTTTTCACTCTCAGGAAAGAGAGAAAAGAACTACCTTATCTTTTTTTTTTAAGATTTTATTTATTTATTTGAGAGAGAGCAAGAGAGATCACAGAGGGAGAGGGAGAAGCAGACTCCCCACCGAGCAGAGAACCCAACATGGGGCTCAATCCCAAGGCCCTGAGATCATGACCAGAGCCAAAGGCTGACACTTAACCGACTGAGCCACTCGGACGCACCCTTATCTTAATAAAGAGCATTTACCCCCCCCAAAAAAATCTATGAATAGCATCTTGTTTAATGGTTAAAGACTAAATGCTTTTGCTATAATATTGGTGACAAGGCAAGGATGTCTTCTCTTTCTTTTGCCATCCCTAATCAATATTGTATTAATTATAGCAAATGCAGTAACACAAGAAAAAGAAACAAAAGGGCACACAGAGGAGAAAGAAAGAAATAAAACTGTCCCTATACACAAATAACATGATTGCAGAAAACCTCAAGGAATCTACACGCCCCCAAAAAGTCCTAGAACCTATACGTGTATTACAAATCTTCTCATAAAATATAAGGTCGACATACAAAAATCACCTATTTTTCTACATACTAGCAATGAATGATTAGAAAAGAAAATTTTAAAAACAATTCCATTTACTTTAGCTCCAAAAAATGAAATATGTAAGCATGAATCTCACAAAATGAGTAAAAGATCTATAGGCGGAAAACTACAAAATGCTGGTTAGAGGAATCAAAGATGAATAAATGGAAAGACAAACCATGTTCATGGATTGAAACGTGCCGTTTACTTAGGATGTCAATTTTCCCCAAAATGATCTATACATTTAACACATTCCCAGACAAATTCACAGCAGAATTTTTTATAGACATGCAGATGCTTATTCTAAAATTTCTATGAAAAGCTAAAGGAACCATAATAGACAAATATTTTTTAAAGGAACAAAGGTGGCAGGTTTGTGTTGCCAGATTTTGACTTACTCTAAAACCATCGTGATTAAGACAGTGTGATATTGGTGAAAGAAGAAGCATCTCTCTCAGTGGAACAGAATCAAGAATCCAGAATAAACCCATGCAAATACAGTCGATTGGTCTTTGACAAAAGTGCAAAGGTAATTCAATGGGGAAAGGGTTATCTTTTTGACAAATATTTCTAGAGCAATTGGACATCCGTATGCAAAAAAAAAAAATGAGCTCAACCTATACTTTACACATTATACAAAAATTAACTCAAAATAGATCATAGGCTCAAATGTAACATGAAAAATTATAATACTCCTAAAAGAAAACAGAGGAGAAAATATAACTCTTTAGGCTAGGCAAAGAGTTCTTGAATGGGACCCCAAGAGCATGATCCATAAGAGAAAGTTAATAAACTGGACTTCATCAAAATTAAGAATGTCTACTCCTTGAAAGACACTGTTAAGAAAAGATAAGTCACAGACTGGGGGAAATATTTCAAGTCTAGATACACTTGTATCTAGAATATATAAATAATTATCTAACTCAACCATAAGAAATCTAAAAACCCAGATTTTTTAATGGCAAAAGATTTGAACAGCTACTTTTCCAAAGACAATACATAGATGACAAGCGATGGGCAATGATGGCTTTCTTGCTCTCGCTGGAAACTGTTGTCCAGAGCATGGGCCGTGGGTTCCTGCACCGGGGCAGCTTCTCTGCGCCCCGGTCCCCCAGCTTCTGTCTCTGCACACCAGTGCTGGTCACGAAGCTCCTGGCAGCAGTCATAAAGAGGAAGATCTACAGCCAGTCAGGCATGTGGCACGCAAGCTAAGCAGACTCACTTAAATGACTGAAATGGCATTTTCTTCCTCGGCCTTTTCTCAGTCGACCTGGATTTATGAGCTTTGGTAAAGTGCATCTTCGAGAAGGCCAAGTTTGTAAAACACGGTTCCCTTGTTGAAGGACGTTGGCTGTCCAAACTCCTAACTCTCCGAACTTCACACTAATGTTTCCTTGCCTGCACACACTGCAGAGGTCAAGGGCACCCCTGGGACACAGCCTCCCTGGGCAGCCCCGCACCCCACACTCCCACCCAGGTGTAGTTTCCCCCCTTCCCCCAGGATCTCCAGGCCTCCAGCCCACTATGGCCTGATGGCACAGGGACAATTTGCACCAGATAAGAGGCCTGAGTCATATTTGCACCCAACAAGCATCACCCTCATAAAACCCCAGGCTCCAGAAAAGAAAATGTCTACATTAGCAAGACAGAACTTGAGAACAGATCCCCCCCAACCAGGGGGGGCGTACCATCTACAGGGGCTAGAACTGTGTTTCCCAGAAGCCCCTCTCCTGTATGGCTCCAGATTGGATTTGGCCACAGGAGAAATGCGTGCAAGTCCCGGAAGGCAGGAGTGACCCGGGTGACTTTGAGGTCGTAAAAGACACGTCGCTCTACCTTGCTCACTGGAACACTCATGCTTTGCCTCGAGCCACCTCAGGCCGCCATGCTGTGAGCAAGCCAGGCCAGCTGGGAGGCCCTGGTTTCTAGTCCTCCCAGGCCGGACTCCAAGAGTGGGTGACCACGCCTCTGGATGATTCCACTGCCCAGCTGTCAGAGCCCACCCAGCCCCCAAGTCTTCCCAGCTAAGGCCCCGGACACTGTGGGCTGGAGATCAGCCATCCCCAGTGTTCCCTGGCCAATCCCTGACTTTCTGAATCAGTGAACATAATAAGACACCAGCTAAGTTCCAGGGTGATTTGTGACACCACCATAGCCCCTGAGACGCCGCCTGAGACCACCTGTGACCGTCCACCACGCACAAGAGATCCAAAGCTCTGGGCAAGACTGAGAAGTCCAGGGAAGTAATCCTACAAAATATGCTTTGTTTTCTTGCGCTCATAAGGACATAATTTCCCAGTCTAAGACAAACGTTCCACAGCTTTCTTCTTCCCTATTCCAGAAGAGCAGCGCTAGTGGCGTTTTCCAGGCTCAGGTAGTGACCCTCCCTTTGCCCGACTGGCTAGACGGGCGGATAAGTGGCCCAGGTTAACCATCTCAAGTGAAGGCTATTCTGGACTCTGATTGGTTGCAGCCTCCTGGGCGACAAGGAAGCCCCTTCTGTGGGTTTCTTCGCATTTCTGCTCATTTCCATCCTTCTGTTCTGCGGGGGCCTCGGGCAGTTCTACAATGACAAGCCAGGCTGCTGCTGAGCGTCTCGCCTTAGTTCTGCGTGGGGAAGGGGGACGGCGAACGCGGCACTTAGCAGAGCAAAGCTCCAGCTGCCGTTGGCTTTAGACGATGTTTGTTGCAGTAAACACACCAAGATATGTTTCTTCGAGGGTGTTTGACAGACAATCTCTGGAGGCCATCTTCCCACATCATTTTTCTAGCAAAAACATGGTATTTATTCTTTATTCTAGAAGGAGATTTACTTCCTTAATAATGGGAATCGTGATATTGGCGGGTTTGTTGCGTGCTGGAGCTAACATTCGCTGTTGAAGCAGCATTCCAACATTCCCAGTTGTGAGAGAGGTTTAATTGACAGCTTGAGATTTACCACGGAGAGGCTATGGAACATCTGGGGAACTTGAGAACCGCGTGTTTTTATAGCCTTAAGGCTACCAGCAATTTGATAAGCGTAAGATATGGATAATTTAAATGTTTAAGCATTTAATTACTAGCAAATGGGAGATGTTTTGTTTTATGTTCTGTAGCTTATTATTTCATAAGTTTTCATGTAAAGCATCCGGGAGCTGGAGCCAACTTTCTGTCTAAGTGTCTCTCCCCGGAGCTGTTGCTTTCTGAGAGCGTGCGCGACGCGGTCTGGGGAGACCCGGTCCAGAGCACAGTCTGACCTCCGCCACCAGCGTCTCGCCCCAGCCCCACCTCATCTGAGCGCAGGTGGCCATGACCTGATGGACAGTCTCAGCTGCCGCCATCAGCCCCCACACATCGCTAGGGGGCCTCCAGACCTCCACGGAGACCCAGTGCAAGAAACAGGACCAGCCTTTCCTCGTCCATCGGGACGTGAAAACCTAACGGCAGGGAGCATTTTGGGGTACTTTGGACCCAGGACCACAGATGCACACCCCAAAGACATTGCACCTACGTTTGCATCATACGAACTGTATGGAAGGCCCAGGCGGGTTCCCCTCCACCTTCCTGTCTGCTCCTCCCTGTGCCTGCGGCTCCCTCCGCCGCCTCAGCTCTCCCTCCTGCCTCCAGGAAACCTGTGTTACAAAAGTGTCATATGAATGCGTTTGTCTTTTTCTCCCCACTCATACAGACATAAACGTACAGCCATTCAGGCAAAGACACACTCACAGGGGCTTTTGCTTTGTTCTACAGAAACAAGAGCATGATACATGTTTCTCTGAGATTCGATTTTCTCTCCTAACAAACTCTGACACAACCGCTGGCTGTGTTTCCATCTTGCTATCAGTTGGCTCCTCCTCCACGTCTGTGGTGTCCTCAGCCCTGGACACGCGAGGTGTTGCCAGGGCGTGGTCTCCGCGATCGAGGCTCCGATCCATGTTCTAGAACCCAAGTCCTTCTGGAGTCATGCCTTCCCTTGTATAAGTAGAACATATGTGTTTTCAGTATTACTAGTTGATGCAAGATGAAGCCATATTCCAGAGCAACTGTGATGGAAGGAGCCCACGTGCGAGCACCGTCACTAGTCGAGACCGGCCTCCGGGAGCGGAGGGAGCTGCGGAGCCCGCCGGTGCACCCCACCCAGTCACGTATTCAACCTGACGCTAATTCTCCGTGGGGAAGGAGGGACAACTCCATGTGGGAAGGTTCCAAACCCCACCTTAACAAGAGGTAGCAGCTGTGCCCTATGTCATCCCAGAACCCGAGTGCATCTACAAGCACCAGCCAAGCTATCGGTCAGCCTCTAATCCTGGCTGTTGCATGTGTCATCGGCTCCGCGGCTCTACACGTGGGGAGCCAGCCATGTGGGTTCCCTCCAGCAACATCGCCACCAAACCTGTTCTCCCAGTCTTGCTGGACGAAGAGCCCCTGCTGGCAGGTTCCATCTGGCCGTTGTACACCTGACCTCACCCATGATGTCTTCCAGCTGATGGCTTCCAGAGTGGTGCCCGGAGCTGCTCTGGCCACCCGTCCCCTAGGGGAACACCCCATTCCACCACCTACCTGTCAGATGATAGACACTCTGAGCCACACACTGGGCCTTGGGGGAGTCAGACACAGACATATCGGTCATGCACCAAGAGCTCGAAAGGGGATGATTATGGCCCCTGAAGGGAGGAGGGACAGCCTGCCAGACTGGAGGCAGGCATCCCAAAAAAGGGGAAGAAGGAAGGGATAGACCATTTCTTGCAGAGCCTCCAGGTGGGAAAGGGCCAGCACGTGAGGGGACTGAACAGAGGCAGCCCAGGGTAGCTAGAGCTCAGACAGAAGAGGCCAGGGCTGTGAGTGTGGGGCCGGACCCCAGCAAGACGTGGGTGTTCAGCCAGAAGTGGCAGGATCCCTGAGACTGCCAGGTGCCCCAGCCCTCAAGTGGGCATGGCCCGTTGGCGGAGTGCCTGGGCAGCAGCGGGGGTGGCCCCCCAGACCAGTGACCACAGCAGCACCACGGTTCCAGCACCCGGTGGGCTCATTCCAATTCAGACTTTATGTGCACAACTCTAAGTGCTGCACTGACTTTTAAAGCTGGCCAGCTCAGCAGAAATTCAGTAAGCAGGGAGCGCGGATGCTGAGAACAAAGGTCACTGGAGCCGGTGCTGTTGGGGCAGCCACGCCCCACAGCTGAGTCCTGCCCCCGATGACTCACGGCTTTATGCCGAGAGTGGTTTCGGGTTATTTACAGCAATGCATAATCCTCCAAAAACCCCAGGAAGCAGCTAAGCAACAAATGATAGAGCAAATCTTCATGATTTAGGCCTCGAGGGGAAGCCTGGTCTTAATTCAGACCCCAGGTAATTGGTGCAGGACACTAACCAGAAGCCGATTCACGGCACTTATTAATGTGGCAGGCTAAGCTGCTCGTTAGTGGCATGAATAGGAAATGTGAAATCCCACAGTTGTGCATAAATTACCTTAAACACTGCACAGTTTTGGTGGTATGTACACCACAGAAGGGTCAGGCGAAGGCAGTGTCCAGAAGGCTCCTTCCCATCTGGTGGGGGCCCGGGGCCTCCCCCTTGCCTGTGCCGTGGTAAACACCCCAGGACAGCCACGGGGAGCAGCCACCTCCCAGCAGTGATGGCCAGGGTGCAGCCGGCATGCGCCCCCACCCCGTGCCACCCCTACAGGCTCCCCACCACCCACCTCCCAAACACCCCGCCACCTACGGGTCCCGCCGATCCGTTCTCACTCAAAGGTTAAGGCCCGGGCTGCCTGGGTTCTGAAGGCGTGGGCTCCGTGGAGCGTCAGGATGGCCTGACCGCATCCGAAGGTAAGGTTCACTCACGTCTCCTGTGAGTTCGGTAAACATGTGGGAGCATCAGGAAAACAGTGATTCTGAACTGAAATCAGCAGTGTGAAGGCAGGAAACCTGAGTGAAATATTGATCCCATCCAGGTGCCCGGTTCCCCCAAAGCAGGAAAACACCAAAGACGGTGTTTGAATTTGAGATCATAAGACAAAATAAATGGCTTTCCCTCGTTTTATAGCTCATTTTATTCCCGCCGTAACAAACCTATGTGCGCTAAGATAGTGGCACTAAATAATCAATGCCCACGCGCCATGCCGAAGCACCTGCGAAGACGTTGCCTCTTAGATGGTGGGCAGGTGCGCCGGTCCAGCTAGAATTCACCAGATCCAGAGCCGACTGGCCAGCGGGCGAGCCCCAGGCCACTTCCAAGGAGGGGGCAGGAAGGGCAGGGGGCCCACTTCTAACCCACCACTCCCCCGGATGCTCCGGGAAGCCAGGGGAGAACGGGGAATGGGCGCCCCCCCAAGAACCACCTCGCTGCAGCCAGTATGCGCTCTGGGCCCCTTCCAGGCCTGGGGAGGGTGACGGCTGGGCTCGGCCTCGGCCCCACTGGCCAGTATGCGCTCTGGGGACAGTCCCGTGAGCTTCCATAGGCCCCACACCAGAGAGAGGAAGCAGAGTCCCCAAGCCTGCCTAACCCCATCAGGGCCCTCTCTCCTCCCTAAAACATTCCTAATGCCAGACACCCTAACACTGCCCACCCCCACCCCGGGGCCTCTCCACTCCCATCTGCTCCCTGAGACCGAGGCCTCCAGAAGCATCACTTGGAGGCCAATGCTCCCCTGGGGACAAAAGGAGATAAATCATTTGCTTTCAAAGCACAGCCTCAGGAGCCCCAGGCGGCTAGTGAATTATTCCTGCTGCCTCTTCCCCACGTTCAGGAGTGGGGCTTACACTGGTAACGGGGCTGTCGAGGGGCGTCCGGCATCAGATGCTGGGCGGTGACCGTGGAGCAAAGGGAGGTTGTCTTGTTGCAGCGGATGGAGTGGGGGGGGGGGCGGGCAAGAAGAAGAGCCACCCTCCCTTGGCCCTCAGGGATGGCACAGAGGTCTCTGCGGGGTCTCCAGCGGGGCCTGGCTCTGGCAGGAGCGTGTGGACCCCCGTCTAGGGCAGCCAGCACCTTCCCGCCCCATCTGTGCCTGAGACTTGTTGGGTTCCTGAGGACGCTTTGGAAGGTGGGCCTATTTAAAGTGAACACACACGTCCCGGCTTCAGAAGCGCACACTACACCCAAATGCGTAACCGCACGGGGGGGGGGGGGTTAGGGACGTGTCTGGGGCTGAGAAAACGGGGGGGGGGGGTTTAGGGACGTGTCCGGGGCTGAGAAAACGGGGGCGGGGGTGCTCTTGTTTCAGGATAACTGATGCCAGGGATCGGGAGGAGGCAGGAGGCCGAGCCCAGCCGTCATCCTCCCCAGGCCTGGAGGGGGCCCTGACTGCCTTGCGGGGTCAGGCTGCTTGGCCCTCAGCCCCAGAGCTGGCTGGAGGCAAACAGACCACAGGGTTCAGGGGTTAGGGCGCCAGAACTGGGACCGTGGATGGGTCTGAGGGAAGTCACACCGAGCCAGCCGCTACTCCGCTGTTGGCCTGACTTGTGGGCAGCGATGGGAGAGGTTCACTCCCTCCAGCTGAAGTCTGAGGCCAACGTCAAGCCCCTTCCCTGCTCAGGGACCACAGATCCTGAGTTGGGCAATTCTGGAGTCAGGTGGCCTCGGGGACCCCACGGCAGGGGCCCAGGCATCCTCACTCCTCCTGAGAGCTGCCCAGGTGCCCCTCAGTCTCTGTTCCACCTGCTCTGAGCCCTTGGTTTCATTTCTACTCAGGTCTCTCCTCCCAGATCTCCCAGCTAAGTGACCAGTGCTTCCCGTTTCTCTCCAGTCAAAGCCGTGAGGGCTGGAAAGTCTTATTGACCAGCTACTGACCCTGAGCCAGAGGCCTGAGGTCACTGGTCAGCCTGAGGCTGAGCTGGTGGGAGACATCTTCCTCGGAAGTGAGAGGAGCCAATGGTTTCATGAGCTCACTAGTGAACATGAAAGGAGAGGAGGGGCGCCTGAGTGGCTCAGCCATTAAGAGTCTCCCTTCAGCTCAGGTCATGATCCCAGGGTCCTGGGATCGAGCCCCGCATTGGACTACCTGCTCGGCAGGAAGCCTGCTTCTCCCTCTCACACTCCCCTTGCTTGTGTTCCCTCTCTTGCTGACTGTCTCCCTCTCTGTCAAATAAATAAATAAATAAAATCTAAAAAAAAGAAAGAAAGAAAGAAAGAAAGAAAGAAAGAAAGAAAGAAAGAAAGAGGAGAGGAGAGGAAATGGGGTCTTCCCTTGGCCTCATCAGACACATGGTGCCTAGCAAGGCCCACACCCCTGCACTTCCCCCCAACACAGGCACTCATGGGAACTGCCAGGGAGGCACTGGGGAGCCCGGCAGGAGCCACCATCCACCCCCCTCCATTCCTCCTGGGCCACTCACCAGACAGCCACCCATGAGACGCATGAGAAGCCCCAGCCAGCTCCTGAGAGTCCAGCTGCTGCCCCACACAGGCCCCCGAGGCCCTGCCGGGAGTCTGGGGCAGGATTCCAGGCTGTCCAGGCAGCCCGAGAACAGTTCCGCATTTAGTGGTCCGAGTGGCTTGTGGGTCTGAGACAGTTCAGAAAGGCCAGACCACAGAGGAAAATCAGCACTTGACTGTAAACACTCAGTTTCCACAGAAGAGCAGCTGTTTTTCTAGAGAGCGAGAGCGCGGCCTTCCCCACGAACAAAAAGCAAACAGGCCTTGGGAAGGGGCGTGCTGCTGACCACACGCCCCACGCACGAGGCCTTTGTTACAGGAGAACACACTTATTCCACCCACTGACGTGCTTTTACACCACAGGACACCTGGCATGACGTACCCGCCACGTCGGGCCTGCGGGAGGAGGTGGCCAACGTGTCTGGAGCCCCCTTGTCTGCACGGCGGTCACACTGTCCCGACACCCCAAGTCCCACTGGGGAGGAGCAGTGCTGTGCATCTCAGGCCCCACTGGACGCCCCCCACTGCTTTCAAAGCCACCTTCTCTGAGACAGCTGTCCTTACAACGCGAGGCTGCGCCTCGGCCCCTCGTGCCGCACAGACACCGCATGACCTCCCAGCCACTCACCCCCAGGAGTGTAATATGTCTGGCTTTTGCTTAGGCCTCCATGGGTCCCATCGGGGTTTCCCATTGTCCTGCCATGACCCTCAACAGTTCGGCTCCCCTGTCTGCACCCCTCAAATGCAGGAATCCTATACCCAGCTGGAGCTAACCATCCTATTTCCCGAGGCTAGCAGGGAAAATGCACCAGCACCCCAAACACCTGACCTAGGGAGGAAAATGGCAGGGGTTGGGGGACAGGATGACAAGTCAGAAGCCTAGGAAATGTTCATGCTCTTTTCCAAAACAATCCCCCTCTGAGACGTTATCTTGAAGCCCTAATGGGGATTTCTGTTGAGACACGACAGAGTCTCATTCTGGCCACACTGTCCTCCAACCCACTGAAACCAGAAGGGATTGAGAAATGGCAACGGGGGAAAGCTGCACCCCACTTAGGGCCAGGGCCATGATGGGGAGATCCCCAGATGTGAGAACCAGAGCCCCAGCCCCTGAAAGCCGTGGTTCGTAGACACTAACATCAGCGGTTCGTGCAGTCCCAGGCCCCCCATGGCACACACAGCCGGCCCAGGGGAGGACGGGGGTGTCCTTCTGGGGAGACACGCAGACTCCACACCCTGGACGCTGGGATGCTGCAGAGGGGCCTGTGCCCCAGAGAAAGGGCCTGCAGACCCTCTGTGAGGACCCAGCCGTCCACCTCCACTCCAATCAGGGGCCTGACCCTCAGCAAGCCACCAGGCGCCTGACTTCCAGTCCCTTTCCACTTGCCTCATCCCCTAACAGCATGGGGACACCTGAAGACCTGAAGACATCTAGGGAAAGCCTCCTACCTTAGGAGGGATGGAGGAATGGGGTGAGCGGGGGGGGGGGGCAGAAAACACAGGACTCCGAGAGAAACTTTCTAAAAATTATAATTAATCATCTGATATTGATAAGAAAAGATATTTCATTTATGGAAAAGAAATAGGTTCCTATTTTTCAAATGTAGAGAGTAATTTAAAATGAGAGCTGAGGTGGGGGGACTCAATCACCAGAAAGGTGAGAGGGTACAGGAAAGAAAAGACTGGTATTTGGAAAACAGGAGAGAAATGAGACGGAATGTGATCTATTCAGGAAATCAAATCTAGGACTAATAACCATTCCAGAAATTGGAAGCAGAAAAAGAAAGAAGACGAGAGAGAGAGGGGAGGACAATACCAAAGAAATAGTATAAGAAAATCTCCCAGAAAGGGAGGTTCTAAGTTGAATCAATCCACCAAAAACCCAGCATGGAGCCTGAAAACCAGCTTATTCCAACAACAGGGAGTGAAGCTTCAAGAAACAATAAAAGAGGCCCAATTTTAAAAAAAAGAGAGAGAGAGAGAAGAAAAAAGAAAGAAATCTCCTTGTGGTAAGAACTCAGGATTCCACGTTTTAGCGGCATCCCGTGGGTCGCTGGACAGTGTCCCGCCATATGTGGCGTCCCCAGGCCTTCTTATCTCACAGCTGAAAGTCTATACTTTGACCCCTTCCCACCCTCTGCTTCTGGCAGCCACAGGTTCCATCTCCTTTTCTAAGTTTGGTTTTTGGTTTTCGGGTTTTTTAGGTTCCGTGTGTGAGATCACACAGTTTGTCTTTCTGTCTGACTTACTTCACTTAGCATGACGCCTTCAAGGTCCATCCGTGGACAACCTCACTTTTAATGACCAGGGACAGTGCATTACCCATTCCTCTGGCGCGTGCCCCACGAAGCAACCTTACACACCGGCCACGGGAGAGGAAGCCCCACCAGGCACCAGCGTGCTGCGAATGTGGCCGTTAGAAATGATTATGCAAACCCACATTGGTTGATCCGAGAATGAGAGAAGTATGTTAGTAAGTGGGAAAGAGCATATTCAGAGATTATTATCCTATGATTCTGCTTATAGAAGTTTGCAAGCAAACCTGGAAGAACACACAGCGGAACGGGGTGAGAGGCGATCTCCGGGCCGAGACTGCAGGTTCCTTCCCCTGGTCCTTGATACTTTCCCGCCTTCGCAGTCTCTTTACAATTAAAATGCAAGCCTTTTCAGAAAATGTGTTCACTGAACTTTCTTGAGAAGGTGTCCCCGATGCAGGCCACCCCCACGGACTCCCTGCAGGTGGCCAAGCACCCTGCGTGGCCCCTTAGTTGGTCTGGTCCTCAGGCAAGTGACAGAGAGGACTCAGAACACTGGGCTAGAAGCCCCTTCCCCTGAGGGCGGCCAGGAGCCGTCACACGCAAGTGTCACCTCTGTTTTCCCTGAAGGTGGCTGGCAGTACGCTGCCCCCAAAGTGCCCCAGCACCCCATGGACCTTCCCCAAGAATGTTCTAGAAAAGAGGCCCACGCTGCCCAGGAGAGTCGCCTTCCCAGGAGGGCGCTGGCTTCTCAGGACCTCGGCATGCCTGGTACCAGCTTTTTGGGAGCAGAGAGGGAGCAATGACTAACCCATTTTTTCACTTTGTAAAAATGCATATGCAGTCAAGTTCACTTTTGTGTGCAGTTCTGTAGTTTAGATGTAAACCCCCACCACAATCAAAGTACGGGACACACTCCCACCACCCCAAAATTCCCTCCCAACCCCTTCACCACCGTCAGCCTCTGGCCACTGGGCTGAGAGGAAGAGATCCCTGCTCCTCTCATCTCGCCTTTTCCAGAGCGTCATTGTAGCGCCAGGCGTCTTTAGCCTGGTTCTCCCAGCGCACAAGATGCTGGCGATCCCACGTGGCAGGTGCCCTGTCCCGCTGCCAGTGGCCCCAGGCACTCGTGAGCTGTGCTCACCCATCCCGTGTTCACGGCTGGCGAGGGGTCCCCACACCCTCTCTGTCACCCGGTCTCCGTTCAGATCTCGGGCCCGCGTGTTAAATGGCGTGTATGTTTTCTCATCCCGGAATTTGTTTGTGTCTCCCGAAGTCAAGCTTCTTCAGGAATGCGATTTGCCGAGATCGCCCCCCGTCTGTGCTCAGCTTTCCCTTATCGCCGCCTTTCACTGAGGAATGTTCTGTGTTGGCGAAGTTCACGTCTCCTGTGGTTTGTGATTTTGGTGTCCTACCTGAGAAATCTTTACCAAACCCAAGTTCACAAAGATTTTCTCTGGTTTTTTTTTTTTTTTAAGATTTTATTTATTTATTGGACAGAGAGAGACACAGCGAGAGAGGGAACACCAGCAGGGGGAGTGGGAGAAGGAGAAGCAGGCTCCCCGCTGAGCAGGGAGCCTGATGTGGGGCTCCATCCCAGGACCCTGGGATCATGACCTGAGCCGAAGGCAGACGCTTAATGACTGAGCCACCCAGGCACCCCTCTCTGTTTTTTTAACTGGAAAATTTTTAAAATTATTCCCGCGGGTATTTAAAGTTAAATTGGAGAGTTTGTCGCGATGGAGGAAGCCGAGACATCAATAACCAGCAGAAAACCTGCATTCATGTCAGATACAAGGCCATTGTATCCACAGCACATCAGCCTTCTGATTCAGGTAAGGGATGTCCAGGGAACACACAAGAGCACCTAGGGCCCGGCTTTGGGCTTTGCTCCCCAGCAATTGACAGATTGAAGCCCAGGCCTGGTCTGCAGAAAGCCTGCCATCCGCGTCAGGACACTGCCCTCTGCTGCCCACAGAGCAAACAGCGCCACGGTGCCCCCAGCCCGCCGGTCTGCACAAGCCAATCCTGGGGAGCCCACTCCCACAGGGCCGTGAGGCAGGCCCGTGATCTCAGCACACAATCCCAGACAGGCCCTGCTTCCCCCTTGTCTCCTGGCTCAGCTCCCACCCCGGCCTCCCCCAAAAGCAGGAGCCCAGGGATGGTTCCCTGTAAGGCCACCTTGAATGCAGAATGAATGCACGCATGCATGCGTGAGTTAGCGGAAGGGTGCGAAGCAAAGCCCCCTGGAAGCCCCTCCCCCAGGACCCACCACTAGAGGAGAGAAGAGTTTTCAATTCAAACAAAATTTAGGAAACTGGCAACAACATCCGTTGACCCATTTGTTGCACGTCTTATAATGAAATCTAAAAAACCAATGCTAAATATTTGCAACACTTTTGCATAAAAAGACTTCCAATACTGATGTGTGGTGGGGACACCCAGAAATAGCACAAGTGCCCTCCCATGCTGGGGGGCGGGTTATTAGGCTATCATTGAAAATAATGACACAGAAGATTTTTAAATAAGGGGGAAAGCAGGATACAATGTTATATCTACAATTTAATCAAAACATGTAAAAATTACATATGAAAATAAGCTGACCTGATTATTCTGGGGAGGTGGGAGAGTGGCGTCTTTCCTCTGGTCTCCCAACCACTGTGATAACCTATGGGCACAGGCCTGTAACAGGGATGATAAACGTCTCTAAGACGTGTGGCCCCAGGAAGGTCACAGCCTGGACTGAGCCTTTTGCTACCAGCCCAGGGGGCTTCGCTCATTCCAGGGAGGGGCAGAGGGACAGTCCTCAGTGTCCCCAAGAGACTGAGCTGCCTCTGAGTCGTTGAAGGTGGTCATCACCCAAGACACACAGGACAGCGACTGTGACCCTTGTGTCCTGAGGCTGAAAGGGAGCGGGGGGCGCACGCTGGCTCTGTGGATGTGGGTCAGGACGGCACACGTAGTCAGCGCTGAGCTGCTGTCAGGACACATCACTGGAGGCGCGAAGCTCGAGGCAGCCTTCGGTCCACCTGGAACGGGCACCCTGCCTGGGACCCCGGGCGGGGGGGAGGAGGTCCCGCCCCTCTAGCCCCCCACTCCACAGCTCCCCTGCCAGGTGCAGAGGCCCAGAGCAGGGGGAAAGCCCCCCAGCTGCACAAGCTCCAGCCCCATCTGGAGGAACTCACCTGCACACAGGCTGATGCCGGCACGGAGAAGAATCGCTGGCTTCATCACTGTCCCAGAACCCACCGAAAACACTGATGTGTTTTCATTCTTGCTCAGGAATTGCCAAAAGTCGCTGATAAGATCTGGTCTTTTCAAAAACAAACTTCTGATTGAAGCCACTCTGTTAGAAAAGCTCTCTGAAGTCTGGGCTGCTGTGAGCACCCTTCGTGGGGGACCCCCCCCCCCCCAGCGGCTGGAAGGGCTCCTGGCTTACTCGTGACTCGAGGGGGCTCCCTTCGTCCTTACTCTCTGGGAGGAAAAGGTACTTGCTTTCATCCAGGTGGAAATAATTCTGCAGGCTTATGGGAGGCGCGTGCAGGAATGGGAGCCTCCAGGTTATGTGTTCGCGTGTCGGGCACTCAGCCGGATGTGTCAGTGACATTGGAGGGACCCCCACGTGGGCAGTCAGGAACAGTGTCCCTCTCTTAATGTCAGCTGCTCCCTCCCCTTGCCGGGGAGATTAACGTACTCACAGGTTCCGGGGCAGGGTGTGGGCGTCCCTGAGACCCTCATTCCACCAAGCCCAGGGCCACTCTCCAGTCTGGTTGGAATGGAGACGAAGCCCTCCCTGGGTGTGCTCGTGGGGCAGGGTGTGGACCCAGCCCAGGCAGAAGCATCCTGTCAAGATGGCAGGTGTGGATCTGGACAGAAGTCAGGGGGGCCCTGGAGTCAGCGCCGGATCTTTCTGAGCGGTCAATACAAGTGTGGAAATAGGACCATCGTCCAGGTCAGCAAGCCTCCCCCAGTCGGGTCTGTTAGTGTTGAAAATGGTTCAGCGCGCACTTCCCATGACCAGGGGAGCGGGTGGTGATAACCCTCGGCCACTGGACCAGGCAGAGGACCAGCCTGGAGTCAGACAAGGATGTGGTGGGCTCAGTGGCCACACCCGGGGCAGGGGGTGCTGTGGGTGTCGGGGTCCCTGTCCAGGTCTCGGGCAGGCCCCGTGGCCCTGCTGCAGAACTCACGCCTCTCTTAGCTGTTGCCAATCCGAGGACAGGCACCATGATCTACAACTCACAAGGAAGGGCAGCCAGCCATGAAGCCACCATGACACCTGCAAACAGGAACAAGGACAAACGCTCTGGCCTCCGATCTATCCCAGATAACAGATGCGGAGTTTACACGGAGAGACCAAGTGGAGGGGGGAGAAAGTCGTCTCTACTGAGAAGACACCGTCCATCGTGACACAACGCAATTGCGTGATAGGAGGAGATACTGAGCCCAGCTCTCCTCCCCGGGGACTGACCCGCCCCGAAGAAGCAAATAGAGGGGAGAAGCTACAAAACTCAGAGGGTTTTACTATGGCCATTCAAGCCCCAGGAATAACATGTCTACATGTGCAAACTCTTAAATGAGTATTTCTGAAGTGTGTCAACTTTGTGCAGCAACCAGTGAGGGCTTCCAGGGGGCAGAGCCACTCTCACTGCCTCTAGGGGCATGGAGACCCAGTGTGGCTCAGCAGAGCAGCCAAGTGCCATTCCAGGAGGGAGGGGGTGAGCGAGAAATCCAGGCTGCCAGCAGAAGACACCACGTGCCGGCCGACTCCAGGAGAGCGGAGCCGTGGGGGCTAGAGCACTAGCTGCTTTCCGGCATGGAGACCGTGGGCCACACGAGAAAGTGTCATCCAGAGACACAGAACCAGAAACAGGCCACAGGGACGTCCGTGTGGGTGTGCACACACACGTGGAGAGAGAGGTTTTCAGGGGTTGACTCATGCGATGCTGGAGGCCGACAAGTCAAAATCAACACAGTAGACGGGCCTGTTACAGACCCGGGGAGAGCGGATGCTGCAGCTTGAGCTCAAAGGCCGTCTGCCGGCAGAATTCCCCGTTCCTCCAAGGAGGTCAGTCTTTTTCTTAAGGCCTTCAACTGATAGGATGAGGCCCACCACATGATGGAAGGGAATCTGCTTTACTCGATGTCTGCGGACTTAACCGCTGGTCTCATCCAAGAAACACCTTGCCAGCAACATCCAAACATCTGGGTACTGCAGCACGTGAAGGTGACCACCGCAGAGGTCCTGAGAGAGGGTACCCCCGGGAACAGAGCCGCAGGAACGCACAGGCGGGCAGACTCTTCCACCCAAAACCTGAGAGGGGCTGTTGAGTACGTAGCACTCCCAAGAGGAGGGTGAAACCGGGAGCCTCATCTCGAGGTACAACAGCGCCTTCTGCTGGTAGCACACGCAGAGCAGGACCTGAGCCTGTGGAGCGAGGCCCGTGATCCCCGGGGGGTTCACCCGTGTCGCTAAACACACCGCCACGTTCCCTAGGAACCAGAGTATGCAGACATCTCGTCCGTCTTCCTTCCTGAAGGAAGCAGTGTGGTGTTTGAATTCGCGTGGGGAATCACTAGTGTCTAAATAGCCAAGGGTGTTTTTTAAACAGCGAGATGGGAATTCCACCTACCAGGTAGGAAAATCCCCACAAGCCCGTGGGATCCCGGCCATGGGGCCAGGAATGTGCAGGAAGGTCAAGGGCCGGCCAGAGCGCCTGGAGCGGGTCAAGTCATTACGGCCAAGTAGGTGGATCCATGACAGCAGCGGCTCAGCTAGCGGGAGCGCTGGCATAGTTGGCGGTGAAAAAGGAAATCCAGAATCCCGTGTCATACCGCGCACAAAACAGACGCCGTGTGGAATGCAGGTGTGAAGTGTGGAGACGCCGAAAGGTGAGAAAGCAGTCTGTGTCCCTGGGAGGGGCAGACCTTCTCCCAGAAGGGGACGTGTCCGGAAGCCACAAAGGAATCAGCTGTCCCGTGGGCTACGAGACTCTTCTGCTCGATTACAGTGAACGTCCCTTACATTGAAGAGCTTGTGCACACTGACAGAAACATCCAGACAACCGTATGCAGAGGCATCCGCAGGACAGACGTGAGCCGCCAATGAAGAGGCAAGGAGACTATTCACCACCTGCAGCCAGACAGTGCCCGGGGCCTGGAGGCCACAGATCAGGCCAGTCCTGCTGACCAGGCGTTTCGGGGGTCCCTGAGCAGAGAAGAGACCGGTAGTCAGAGTCAGGGACCCTCAGACAAAGGGATCCAGCAGCCCCACTGGGCTGTCCCACTGCCGTGCACGAGACAGAGACTCTTGCCATCCTCGGGCTCTACCCACGTTCGGGGACCGTCTAGTGACTGAAGGAAAAATGTCCAGGTCCATAAGGTGTTCACTGAGAGGGTCCCAGGCCCAGGAACGGGGCTGTTCCCGGAACCCACTTCCAAGACAGTCCCACCGGGAAGGAGGGGAAATTTCCCTGAGACTCTGTTTGGTAGCGGCCCGGGTGCTCCCCAAGGAGCGCGAGCGCGTCTGGGCTGCGGCTCGTGGGCGGTAACCCCTGGCGCCAGGCAGGGCCCTGCCCGTGGAGCGTCTGCGAGGCCGTCCTGAGCCGCTCGCCATAGGGTCCTATCCACCAGCCGAGGTGAAAACGCTCCTGACGGGAAGTGCCATCCCACCTGGCTCTGTCCCAAAACAAGAGGACTTTTTTGAAGCTAAACCGGTGGCAGAGCCAGTCTCAGCACATTTGGCCCGATGCTCTCTCGTGATCTGCGGCATCTCCTCTCTCCCGTTAGCTGCTGCCTCTTCATTTCCAAGACGCCAAGAAACTCAGGGCAGCCAGCTCTCTGTGCCGTCCCCCAACACCCACCTGCCCCCGGTTAATGGCCCACCAGTACGGTTGTCATACTCTCGATAAATCGCATTTCGCTCCGCAGCACACTCGTGACTGCCCGAAAGAGCGCAGTTCCTCGGAGCTGCAGACAGGAAGACAAACACCGTGTTTGAACGGAGAGCTTCCTGAAGACCGGGCCGCAGGGCCCACCGGCCCCCCAGGGAGGTCGGGCACGCCAGCCTCCGCGGCTGGGCCTCCCTCGCAGCTGCCGCTGGCAGGCCGTTCTGGGCACAGGACGCAGCCGTCCGCCGCGGATGCTCCGGGGAGCCCCACCGCGGACCAGGTCGGAGCGTCGGGGAGTAGCCCCCACAAGCCACACACGCCCTAAGCATGCTCGAGTCTCCAAGACAGTTTCTTCTCCGATCTAAGTCCTTCTGTTGCCAAACGGAAAACCATGCCTGATATTCTATTTGTGTCCAATTAATGCATTTGCAAATACGCAAACTTGAGGTGAAAATGTGATTTCAAGTCATTCTTGTCACAAAGTGCGACCCTGTTTCATCCTGAACATCGCGTAAGGGACCGTCTCCATCTGGCCCCGCTTCCCGCGAATCTGAAATGGATTCGGGCGGAGCCCAGAGCGACCGTCCTCCTCATAGTGACACCCCGCAGGGAGGGAGTCGCGGGGATAGCGTCGGAGCCTGGGCAGGGGGCTCGCCTGGAAAGGCCATCTCTGCCAACAGAAGGAGGCCTTGCAATGCCATGCCAGGCTTCCTCACCATGGCCGCACCCGGGGTGCCTCCAGGGGGTGATGAGGTGGGCAGGACCCCAGAATGTAGCTGAGGCCCTCTGGAGCTGTGTCCCCGTGGAGAGTCTGTTAGCGGCCGAGCTGCTGCTGTGGGAGCCTGTGTCCCCACCGCCCACCGACCATAGCTCGGAAAGGGTCCCTCGTGCCCAGTCGGGAGACTTCCAAGCCCCATTGCCTTCTTCTCCTTCTTCTTCTTCTTCTTTTTTTTTTTTTTTTTTTTAGATTTATTTCTTTGAGAGAGAGAGCGTGAGCAGGGAGAGGGGCAGGGGCAGAGAGAGAGGGACAGGAAGAGAAGCAGACTCCCTGCTGAGCGTGGAGCCGACTCGGGGCTCGATCTCACGACCGGAGCTGCAACCAAGAGTCCGACACTTCACGACTGAGCCACCCGGAGCCCCAAGCCCAGCCGTCTTCTGCGTGTCTCTGTGCCTCTGACCTTTGCCGGCCTGGCTGTGGCCTTCTGCCCAGCCCTGCTGTTTATCGGGCTCTGCTTTGCATACAGGGCTAACACTCAAATCCCGGAGTTGTCCTCACGGTTCTTCGAGGTGGCTTTGCTCTGCCGGGACGTGCTCTGGAAGTTGTCGTCAGAGCCCCTAGGACGCGGAGACCGCTTCTGCCCCGGCACGGTGCAGGAGACAGTGGCAGGCTCAGATGGAACAGGGGTGGGTCTGTGAGCCCCACTTGGCCTCCTCCTGCACCCCGGCCCCGCCCCACACATGAGGCATTACCTGTTGGCATGGGAGCTGTGCTCGAGGTGGCGTTCACATCTGGAAGTGTATGCCCTTCTGCAGAAGCAACTGGATTACGTTGAAGATTTTCTAGATGGTATTTTTAAGTTCCTCTGGCCTGGAGCCATCTCCACAAGCCCACACATCCCAGCGACACATGTTTGACCTAATCAAGGAAATTTCCGTTTGTTCGGTCTCCTGGTATTTGCCAAGAGTCTCCAGAGGCTGGCGATAGGGCAGGAACCCCAACCTGTAGGTCAAGTTTGTGAATAGATGTCTAATATTCCCCAAGTGCGGAAAGATGGAAGCCTGTTTAGGTGAGTCAGAGTGAAGAATTAAGGTGTCGGTCCAGCTTTTTCCTGGGCAACGTGGAGCTGTCATGAGGTTGGAGCAAAGGCCACGTCAGGGCCCTCGATGCCCCGTGCGTGCTGGCGATTATTCTAGGCAGGAGGCGGGAGCCCCACAGAGGGCCCGGGATCAGAACCCCTGGACCCAGGCAGCTGGAGTAGGGGCCACCTCCATCTGCCTGAGCTCCTGGCTGCTCTGCCTGACGTTCTGGGACCTTCCAGGCCGGTCTCTGCCCCCAGCCGTGAGCACGGACCTCCTTCGTGAAAAGCTGGGGTCAGCAGATGCTCCCTGGCTGGGGTGATGTCAACGCCCGGCCCTGGGCTGCAGGTGTAGCTGGGAGCACAGGACAGACTGCAGGCCTACCCCCTGGGCATGCACCTGAGGCTGGGAGCTCTGATGGAGTGGCCCCAAGTGGGGGACCCACTGCCAACCCTGGGCTGAAAAGGACATGGAAACACGGCCAGGTGAACCTGACAAGTCACTGGTCAGTGGCCCAGGGACGTGGGTGCCAGGGGAGACCTGAGAAGGGCCCACAGCTCTGCTCCACACTCGGAGGGTGGCCACGTTAGATCCCCTTCCCTGCATGTCACGCTGGGTCCAGCAAGGCCTGGGGACCGGTGTGCCAGAGAGGAAGTGAGGAGAAGGGGCGGAGGCCTGACCTCCACCCCAGGCCCCAGTCCCAGGCACCCGCCCCCCGGTGACGGGAAGGATCCTGAGGATCCAATGGGGTGCGTGGACGAGGACTTTGTGAATGGCCAAGAACTAAATAAATGTTGGGGTTGTTGTTGTTATTATTATTATAACTTATCAGATTAACCGGCCGTATTCCGTAATTGCCAAGCCCTTCTGCGCGGAGCAGATCAGGACACCACAGCTCATTAAAAATGCCAAGCCACTCCATATCATTTGGCTGAGCTTTCCATTAATTCTTGCCTTTTTGCTCCTCATTAAATCCTATTCCTGGAGCTGTTATTAGCTCCCCAGTCTCTCCCCTGATTAAAGAATGACCCAGGATCACTCACGCCAGCGTTTCCCATTTTCATGACACCGGCAGCCGAGGCGCGCCCACTTTGGAGGGGTCCGTGCCTGCCGCCGCGGCTTCACTAAACACCCCCGTTCGTGTGCACAGAGTGGGCTTCTCACACCAGTTATTAAAAGCTTGCGATTTTCAGGGGGGGGAAATTCACTTTTACAAATAATTAGGTTGGGATTTGATCTTCCCTGCAGTGAAAGAACACTAATGACTCCCATTCTATTAGTCAAATTCTACCTTGAAGTTTGAGGGAGGACGAGGAGTGACTCTTCCTGGCAGTAGACAGGAGGCCCTCCTCCAGTCATTTCTTCTGAACTGGGTGAAGGCCACCTCGCTAGCCTGTGGGCAATCGTCCAAACGAGCCTCGAACGAAAGTATCTGCCCCCACACATCCCCCCCCCCAACTATTCACTGACTTGTACGAGGAATACAGGACTTCATTCCTTACAGGGGCAAATACTCCAGTGCAGAGTTTTAAAGTGGGTTTGAAGTTCAAGGTGGGTCAAGACCAAAAAAAATAAGCAAACCAATTCAACCATGAGCAAACGACCCAAATACACATTTCTCCAAAAGAGTTAGACAAATGGCCAATAAGCCATGAAAAGATGCTCCCCATCACTGACCATCAGGGAGACGCAAACAACACCACACGAGACGTCACCTCACGTGCACACACAGCAACGGCGCCAACCAGAAAACAAGCGCAGGTGAGGATGTGGAGGTCCTGAAGCCTTTGTGCCCCGACGCGGGAATGCGAATGGGGCGGCCTCCGCCGAAGGAGTGCAGTGGTTCCTCAAAACACTAGAAACAGTGCCGTGTACATGTTCCTAATCCCAGCTCTGGGCGCACCCCCGAACACTGAAAGCAGGGCCCCGAGCGGATGTTTGCACCCCGTGTTCACAGCAGCCTGATTCCCAGGAGCCAACAGCTGGAAGGCGCCCCAGTGTCCAGCAGGGATGAAGGGATGAAGGGACGCGTGTCTCTCCGCCTTGAGAGGAGGGACAGGCTGGCACCTGCTCCCGCGTGGAGGAGCCCCGAGCGCCTGATGCCGAGTGAAAGCCAGACACGGAAGGACCAGGACTGGGCGCCGTCACCCCTGTGAGGTCCCTAGAGCCGCCACATTCACAGAGACAGAGAGGAGACGGTAGGCACCAGGGGCGGGGGAGGGGGTGGGGACAGAGCTTCGGGGGGGGGGGGGGGATGAGCGAGTCCCGGGAACGGAGGGTGGGGCTGGCTGCACAGCACGGTGAATGTGCTGGACGCCGCTGAAATGTACTCATGAAATGGTTAACATAGGGGCACCTGGGTGGCTCAGTCGGTTAGGCGTCTAACTCCGGCGTGTTTTTGTTTTGTTTTGTTTTGTTTTTAAGCTTTTATTTATTTATTTATTTGACAGAGAGAGAGAGACAACCGGCGAGAGAGGGAACACAAGCAGGGGGAGCGGGAGAGGGAGAAGCAGGCTCCCAGCAGTAACTCCAGGCTTTGGCTCAGGTCATGATCTCAGGGTCGTGAGATCGAGCCCTGCATTGGGCTCTGTGCTCAGCATGGAGTCTGCTTGAGATTTTTCTCTGTCCCTCTGCCCCTCCCCCTACTCATGCTTCTGTGTACGTTCTCTCTCTTTCTCGCAAATAAATAAATAAATCTTTAAAATGGATAAAGAAGACGTGATATATATGCAATGGAATGTTACTCAGCCGTCAGAAAGATGAAATCTTGCCATTTGCAATGATGTGGACAGAACTAGAGGGTATTGTGCTCAGTGAAATACGTCAGTCAGAAAAAGAGAAATACCATATGATCTCACTCATATGTGCAATTTGAGAAACAAAACAGATGAACATAGGGGAAGGGAGGGAAAAATAAAACAAGACAAAATCAGAGAGAGAGAGAGAAACCATGAGACTCTTAATCATCGAGATAAACTGAGGGTTGCTGGAGGGAGGGGGTGGGGGGATGGGGTCACTGGGTGATGGGCATTAAGGAGGGCACGTAATAGAATGAGCCCTGGGTGCTATATGCAACTGATGAGTCATTGACCTCTACCTCACTAATAGTTCACTATATGTTAATTAATCAATTTTAAATAAAATGAAATAAAATAAATGGTTAACATAGCAGTTTTTATGTTATATATATTTTAAATAAAAATAAATAATTACATAAACAATTAAATAATTAAATAGTAACAATTAACAATTAAACAATTGTTTAATTGTTAAGCAATTCTTTAATTATCAATTAAACAATTAACAATTAATTAAAAGGTAAAACACAAATAAAATGTACCAAAAAAAGATCAGGGTGGGTCCCTTGGTCCCCCGTGGACAGACCACAGCAGGACTACTCCCATGAGGCAAATATATGGGTTCAGGAGCCAAGGGGACACCACGCCCCCACCTCCCACAGCCCGAGGAGAGGGGCAGCCTGCGGGTGTGCGTCACCACCATCCCTGCCGAAACCCTCTGAGCACTGAAAGTACTTTCCAAGCTGACTGCAGAGAAGAATGAATATTGCTTTATGTTCTAATAATAACAAACTAGAAGGCTAAGTGGATGCTACTGAAACTGTCCCATACTTATGGCCTCACCACATTTTCAGAGCATAGCCGGATAGACTGACAGCTTCCATATGGCTTCGCGGGTGCTGGGCCCCTTAATGCCAGAGTGCTGCAGCCCCAGGCCAGGCCCGCTCTGCCCTTTGACACAGAGGAGAGCACCTGTTTCATGGTCCTCTTCTAAGAAGTTCTCTATTTGAGGGTGCTGAAGAGGTTCTGTATACAGCCTGAAGAATTGAGGGGGACCCCATTTGGGCTCTTGAAATAACAGCCTTTATTACCAATAATGGCAAGAGTAGACTGATTCCAGCAAGCAGCCTGCGGAGCAGCCTTTGCACTCCACGTCCTGGCAGAGGGGTTGACTTCCCAGTGCTTGCCGCAGAGCAAAGCCACTGCTACAGTGAGGCTGTGGGACAAAATGACTCGAGGTTTCTTGAGGAACTGAGGACAAACGGGGATATGAGACACACACATCCGTAATAATAACCACAGTCAATTTTGTCCTAATCCTATGTTAATGGATATAAAAAGATTTAAGGGGAGCAGGGGAGGACATTGGAGAAAGGATGGGCCTGCAGACAGGGAGGCAGTGACCATCTGTGGCCATCTGACCTCTGGCTGGCCCTTCGAGGTAGCCCAATTTTTCTGGCATGTGCAGCAGTGGTCTGCCCCCCCAGTCCTGGGATCTTCCCAGCATGCACAGTGGTAACGTGCCCCTCTCCCCAGTCCTGCGATTCTCCCAGCATGCACAGCGGTGGCTGGACCCTCCCTGGAGGTGGAAATGCAGGCCAAATGCCACAGAGAGGCTCCTTACTCTTCTGTAAAGAGGGGGATGAGCTCTAAGCCTCCCGCTAGAGTGCACCACATGGTACTACAGCCACATGTAGCTCTGACATCTAAATTCAAATTAGTTACAGTCAGATAAAATCTAAAATTCAGGGGCGCCTGGGTGGCTCAGTCGTTAAGCGCCTGCCTTCGGCTCAGGGTGTGATCCCAGGGTCCTGGGATCGAGCCCCACATCGGGCTCCTCCACTGGGAGCCTGCTTCTTCCTCTCCCACTCCCCCTGCTTGTGTTCCCTCTTGCTGGCTGTCTCTCTCTCTGTCAAATAAATAAATAAAATCTTTTTTAAAAAATCTAAAATTCAGTTCTTCAGCCACACTAGTCACATTTCAAAGGTTCCATAGCACCGGGTAGCCAGTGGCCACTGTATTGGACAGTGCGAACCTAGAACTTTCCATCTTGACAGGAAGTTCTGTTCATAGAGTTCTCTTAGGGGTAAAAAGTGAGGTCGCATCGAGGATCGATTGCTTCACACCTACTCAGTGGCCCTGAGGCAGTGAGCAATTCCAGAAGCAAGAGAAACTCAAGAGGGCTCCCCTTCCTGCCACATGCTCAGTGGATGTTCCTGGAATGTCCACCATTGCATAAGCAGCCAGTGACGCCACAGTCACGTTCGTGTCCAGGGACATGGAGGGCAGCTGGCTCAAGAGAGTGACGTTGCTGGCGCCTGCGGGAGAGCAAACTCAGAGCCACAAATCCATGTTTACTAATTAAAGACCCAGCGTCACCCATCGGAGGCATGGAGTTGACTTTACACCCCTGAAGCCTTCCTAATTGCTTTTATCATTGTGCTGAAATTTTATCTCTGTTGAAATTTCTCTTTCTGCATTCTATTAAAAGTGTTAATAAGCTGTATTTAAGACCCAACCTTGCAATTATGTTGAGCAGACTAAATAAATCAACACTGGCTCTGACTCTGTTCAACGGAAGAAATCGAACTGCTGTTAATTCAACAAATATTTTAAAGGCAGAGCTGATGAACACTGAAATCCTATCCAAAATAAGCATATTCAATGTATGCCGACAAACACGTGAGCCCACTCCCTGCAGAGTCCTGTGCTGGGGGGCAAGGAAGGCAAGGGGGTGGGCCCCTGCGAGAACTGGGGAGGGCGTGGAGGGTTTGGGAGGGTGAAGGAAAGCAACAAGAAAGCGTCTGATGGGGCCCATCCTCCTCCCTGATGTGCTCATGGGGTCACCTGAGAGCAGCATTTAAAACACTGCCCCCCTTGATCCCTCCTACATTGTTGGTGAAAATGCAGGTTGGTACAGCCACTCTGGAAAACAGTGTGGAGGTCCCTTAAAAAGTTAAAAATTGAGCTACCCTATGACCCAGCCATTGCACTACTGGGTGTTTACCCCAAAGATACAGACGTAGTGAAGAGAAGGGCCATATGCACCCCAATGTTCATAGCAGCATTGTCCACAATAGCTAAATCGTGGAAGGAGCCGAGATGCCCTTCAACAGATGACTAGATTAAGAAGTTGTGGTCCATATATACAATGGAATATTACTCAGCTATCAGAAAGAACGATGTCTCAACATTTGCTGCAACATGGACGGCACTGGAGAAGATAATGCTAAGTGAAATAAGTCAAGCAGAAAAAGACAATTATCAGATGGTTTCTCTCATCCATGGAACATAAGAACTAGGAAGATCGGTAGGAGAAGAAAGGGATAAAGAAAGGGGGGTGATCAGAAGGGGGAATAAAGCGGGGTGCCTGGGTGGCACAGCAGTTAAGCGTCTGCTTTCGGCTCAGGGCGTGATCCCAGCGTTCTGGGATCGAGTCCCACATCAGGCTCCTCCGCTATGAGCCTGCTTCTTCCTCTCCCACTCCCCCTGCTTGTGTTCCCTCTCTCACTGGCTGTCTCTATCTCTGTCAAATAAATAAATAAAATCTTAAAAATAAAAAAAAAAGAAGGGGGAATAAAGCATGAGAGACTATGGACTCTGAGAAACAAACTGAGGGCTTCAGAGGGGAGGGGGGTGGGGGAATGGGATAGACTGGTGATGGGTAGTAAGGAGGGCACGTATTGCATGGTGCACTGGGTGTTATACACAACTAATGAATCATGGAACTTTACATCAAAAACCAGGGATGTACTGTATGGTGACTAACATAATATAATAAAAAATATTATTATAATAAAAAAATAAAAATAATAAAAATTAAAAAATAAGTAAATATATAATACACTGCCCCCCCTTAATGAACAGAGGTCCGTGCAGTCTGTGCGGGTGAGGTGCGGAGGGAAGCCCAGGGTGATGGGGTCGGCACAGAATTCCATGGTGTCCAAGGGTCTCTGGGACACAGCGTGCCAGGCACTTTCCACAGCTCAGCTCGTTGTCCACAATACTGCTTCTCTCTGCCCCCAGACGTGACACAGAGATCGTCTTTAAAAGGTGGAACTGAGCCCTAAGACTAAAATCTAAATCGATTCCAGGGCATCAAGCTTTAACACACTCAGACGGTCACATCTTGAATAAACACAGGTTGGCTTAGGTCAGGGGCCTGAGTGTCTCCCGCTGGGGACGCTGTCCCGCCTGGTGGGAGGGATGGAGGTGGGGAGAGCGGGCCTGCCCAGGCTCGGGTCCCACCTCCGTGCGACTGTGGGGTCGCAGCCAGGAGACAGTCAGGGAGGATGAGCTCTGGGATGCTGAGCTGTGCACCCTGGATGACAGGGCCTGAAGACCACGCCAGGCGGGAGGACACCTACCCCAGGCCTGCTGGAACTTTCTCCAAATTCAGAGGCAAGTCGACTCGCCACGCAGGGATCTGGGGTGTGGCCTGGAGCGGCCTGCCAACACGAAATATAGCCTATGAGTTCTAGTCCCTATTTTTTTGAATTCCAACATTTCACTCCGTCTGTAATACACTCATTCATTTTAATATAGAACTCGATACTTAACCAGTTGCCGCGGAGGAAGGCGGTGTGGCAGGAAGATGCGTCATCCGTCCAGATGCGCCGTGTGCTTTTGGGACACCCGCGAGGCGGGGAAGCCGTCCAGCCCGAGCAGGGGAGGCTGACGCTCAGACAGGCAGGAGGAGACTCAGCGAGGACACGGCCTTCCTTCTGCGCGTACCTGCCGCGTCAGGACGAGCTGAGGACAGGGCACTCTTGCTCCCTCAGGCCTCCCGTGTCTGGAGGCCGAAGCCGCTGCCGTCCCATGTGCTGCCGGGCACATGGCAGGACGGGCCAGGCCTCAGCCTTGCACCGTGTGTCCAGCTAATGACAAGGACAGGGCGCCATTCCAAGCCAGCATTCAAGTGCTCAGTATTCTGCGAAGGCACCCAAATTACTCATGTATTGTTACTTATATAATTTATGGAGACTCATTTTTCCAAATCAATTATTTTCTCCACAACTCTGATGTATTGGTCTAAAATGATTAGCGTTGAAATGTTGAGCATGAAATGAGCTTCAAGTTAAAGAGAAATGAATCTCCAGGCCTAGCAGCAGAAGTTCCTGGAAACCTATTTGAAATCCATGTATTTGGAATATCAGACAATTGGGAGATGTTAGAGAGAGGTGGTGAAACTGAGCAACTGACCACTTCACGGTCCCTAAAATAGCCCTCTTCCTAAGAACCCTGCTGACAGTACAGAGCGCTCTCGGGCCGCCTGAGTGTATGACACCAGACGCTCGCTCCTTCAGCTGCGGGGTCAAAACTCCTCACCTGCCACCTGCAAACAAGGGCTGGCAGGTGGGCCGGTGGGCGAGCAGGGCACAGAGTGCACGCGGGGACAGCTCCCATCCTGCAGACGTGTTTGATACCTCCTGTGCGCCCAGCCCTGGGGAGACCGGGGCCCCGGGGGTCACAGGTGGGGGCTTACTTGGGGGGCCCCCCACATTCACCACCGTGGAATGGGGGAAGCAAGGACCCACCCTGGCCCTCAGGTTGTCACAGTCTGGAGGGAAAACTTGCCTAGGATAAAATGCTATTAGTTGTCCAAGTGTCTTCCCCGAAGCCCAGCATCTCCATCTGACCCCCACCCTCAAAGTGACCGCTGGGGAACCTCAGAGACCATCTGCCCTGGTGGCCACCCCAGCTGGCGTCCTGTGTCGCTGTGGAGATAAGTCCCCAAGGTCCTCTAGCTCTCCGTGCGGCCCTCTGTGGCCCTGGCGGCCAGAAGCCCAGGGCCCTGCAGGTTCGTGGGGGCCCTGGCCCTGGCTCTCCCACCGACCGTCAGCCATTCCGCCAGGGCACCCTGTGTCACCACTGAGCCCAGAACAGCCGTTCCCCCTGCCAGCCACCAGGCTCCCCTTTCCTGTGAAACCCCCAACGCCTTCAGTCCTTCCTGCTTGGTGATGGGAATGGGGGCCCTCCCAATCCAGCAGAGAGGCTCCCCAATGCTCCACCTCAGGAGGGAAGGGCTGCGGAGCCTGACCGCTGTCCTCTGGAAAGGCTCCCAGCTTCACGCTCTGGTAGCGCTGCTGCCACGGGATGCAGGGAGTCAGGACAGCAGGGGGCTCACCCCCCACCGTGCTCCTTCTGTATGATGAGGAAAGCCGGCCGGGGGACCCTTCCCAGAGTGGGACCCCAACCAGGTCATCAACCAAGAAGGGGTGAGCGAGCCCCTACCCTTCATGCAGCTCCCTGGCAGGAAGCCAGCCGGCCACACAGAGGACAGATGAAGCAGGTCTAGTCCCAGGAGACTGGCTGGTGGGCCATCCCTGCTGGGGACCTTTGTCCTGAGCAAAGAACAATCCACACATAGCAGGAGGGTCCTCTGATGTGGAGACAGAGCTATTGTAGAAACTGGCCTTGGAAAGGGGGGCCTGGCTCCTAGTGGTTCTGACAATGCCCTCAGGCCTGAGCCCCTGGCTGCTCCAGAAGGAGGCCCAGAGGGTCTGTCCCACCCATCCCCCAGCCCACCGCCTGACCCTTCCCCTCCTGTCCTCTGACCATCCCCCCCCATGCCCCTGATCGCCTCCCTTCCCCCAACCATCTCCACTCCACCGCTGACCATCAATTCCATACCCCCTGACCACCTCCCCTCCTCTCCACTGACTACCACCCCCTAACCCCTGACCACCTCCCCCCTGCCCAATGACCATCACCCCTCTGCCCCTGACCATCATCCCTGCCCCCTGACCACCTCTCCTCCTGTCCACTGACCAGCAACCCCTACCCCCTGACCACTTCCCCTCTTGTCCACTGACCATCACCCCTTAACCTCTGATCACCTCCTCCCTGCCCCCTGACTATCTCCCCCCTGACTATCTCCCCCATGCCCCTGACCACCTCCCCTCTGCCCATGACCATTAACCCCCCACCCCCTGACCACCTCCCCTCTGCCACTGACCATCACCTCCCTACCCCCGACCACCTCCCCCTGCCCCCTAACATCTCCCCCACTGCTCTCTGACTATCTCTCTGCCCAGGGAGGCCTGGCCCAAAGGTAAGAACAAGGTGCCCAGGCCGGGGGGGCAGGGAGATCTCAGAGGCTCTGACCCCCTCCCCCAGGTGAAAGCAGAGGTGCATGGGACCCTAACTCCTGAAGCATCGGCCTACCCAGAAGGAAACACGTCACCGGCTACCCTATGTTCTTCGATGCGTCTCCTCTGTCCTAGAAAGTGACTTTGTTCCCCTCGAGTGCTGGAAATCTAACTAAAACACAAACCGAATGCAACTTTTCCTAGAAAATGGTGGTCCAGTGGCTGGTCAGTCTGTAGGGCTCCTCATTCGCAGGGATGGGCCTGGCCCCTCGGGCAATGCTGCAAAGCTGGGGGGCCCACGACGGCCCGGAGGGAGGTGCCCGGCATCCCACATGCAGTTTCATCGGTGCTTTGGCAAACTTGCCTCTCTCCAGTTCCCAGGACTGGTTCTGCGACACAGAGCCGGGAAGAAGTCCTAAACCTGCCGTCACGGAGGCTCAGCAAGGGCGGTGTGTCCTCGGGGCTCTGAGGGTAAAGTGAGGCAGCCGCGGGGTGTTTGAGAGTGTGCCCCCGGGGCCGCCCCAGGGGGAGGACTCACGAGAAATGAGCGCCGTCCTTGGTTTCCTGCCCAGGGACGAGGACAGTGCCGGCAGGGGTGACGGGGTGACCCTGGAAAATGGAGCCCAGGGCCGGGTGGATTTCAACAGCCCCGCGTTTCCTTCCCTCATTCTCTGGTTGTCGGACATGTCAGCAGAAGGCCGGGAGACACGGGGTTGCCTTGACCAGGGCCCCAGCCAGCCCACAAACGAGGGACAGGAGCGCCACCCTGTGGCATGTCCCTCTCCTGGGCGCCCGCGCTCACGACGCACTGTGAGTGTCCCGCTTGGACTCGTGCCCTTCGCACCTGCTCTTTCCTTTATCCGAAGGCCTGGGAGCCCACACCCACCGGCCGCAGCCCACATCTGGGACAGCGCGAGGGGGCGCGCAGGCTGTCAGAGCTCCCCCTTTCTGCTCCGAAGGAACCCTGCCACCCCAGCCCGGGCCTCACTCCCAGCAATGGGGGGGGGCTCCGCGGTGAGGGGCTCTCTTCCCTGAGAAAGGCTGGGGCCAACACCTACAGTCACTAATCCGATTAGCCCTGGGACAGGTCTACTCAGCCGGCCCTGCTTCTCTCCCCCAGAAGGACGCAGTAATGGAGCCCAGGTGGTCAGACCCACACCCTCCAATGAGCTCTTAGGGAAACTGAGTCAGAGGCCATGCCCACCTCACACCCACAGCTGCCACTGCCTTGAGTGGAGAAAAGGCTACTTGCCAGTTTTTGCATGTTTTCTTTCTTTGTGGGGGGGAGGCACCAGGCCCAAAGACAAATGCGAGGCTTTGTCCCCTATCCTGGGCTGTAAGCATGACCCCAACCCCGGTCCTCCAGCCCTGCCTGGTCACCCCAGCGCCCAGCAGCTCCTTCACCCTGCAGGGGTGGGGATGGGCCTTGGCACGAAGCCTTCAGAGAGGCTCTGTGTGTCGCTCCAGCTGGGGCCTTGGTCCACGACACTGTCCCCTCCCCACCAGCCCCAGGGTCAGCAATAGGGGACTTCCTCCCTGGGTGGCTTTGAGAACCCAGGAAAGATGGGGGCAAAGCCTTCAGAGAGGGCATAGCTGGGAAGCACGTTCCCCTCCTGACTCCCCAGGAGCAAGGGTGCTGGGCTCCATTTTGGTTATTTCTGGGTGAGGGTCTGGGCTGCAACGTAGCTGATTCTGGGCCGGTGACCTGGGCCCCAGGCCCGAGGGTGGAGCTGAAGGAGGTTAGAAGCGGGTCCCGTGCCTGTAGCAGGGAGGCATAGGGCTCCCTGCTCCCCTCTTTCTTCTCTATTGTCCCAGGGGCTGGGGGAGAAGGGGCCTGCAGACCTGGCCCCCACCCTCTCTTCCCACTGACCCACCCCTCCTCTGGAGGGGCCAAGGGGGAGGGGTTCAGCTTGGAAGTGAGAGGAGGCCTGGAGGCCTCAGGCACTTCCCCTGTGCGGACTCTTGGCCTGTGGGGGGATCCCAGGAGTCCTTGTAAAAAAAAGTTTGTTTGAAAGGAAATGAGGTACATATGTGGCCTCAGAGGTTTGTAGAACTCTACAATGATCTAGACTACAAATGTTTCATTTTTGACATGACGCTGAGTCGCCTGAGGTCACGTGAGGTCTGATACGCAAGCATTTCTGGAGCTGACCTTGTCCTTCCTAAGCAGCCCGACCACGAGCGGGGACCCCCGGCCGGGACCCGCAGGCCGCCACACTGACCTCGCAGGCCGCTGCGCTCCACGCCACAACATGCCTCCCAGGGTGTCCCGGGAGCGTATCCACGTGCCCCTTCCCCACTGCTCCAGGGACTCCTGGAGAGCGGAGGCCTCTTCCCAAGGGATGTGGTCTCCAGCGCAGAGCTGGGCTCCGAGCGCGAGGGCACCGAGCTCACGTCTGAAACATGACCATCACCCCGAGTCCTGCCATCACGGGTTCAGAAAGTGGACACAGAGCCCCCAAGAGGGACCCGCCTCTGTTCTGTGCGGCGGGCTCCTGGGGAGAGGAGGAGCCTGGGCTGGAAGGGTGGCTGGCCAGGAGACGGGTGCATGGGGATGTGAGCAGCCCTGAGGGACAGAGGGGTGGCCACGAGGGGGACCAGTGCTCTGCTGGGAAAACTGATTGTCAGGAAGCCCGCGGTCCTCAGCGCCCCGCTGCCTCAGAATGTGGCCATGCTCCCCCCAGTTGTCCACACTCTCCCACAGTCCCAATGCCCACCTGCTGAGGCCAGAAGGAAGGTGTGAAATCTCACAGGTGGACCGCAGGCAGGGGTGCCGCCAGTCCTCCCGGGACCCCAGCTCAGCACCCGGGGTCAGCACCTGGGGCCCGGCCGTCCCTGCGCTCAGCACTTTGGCCATGTGATCCCAGCAGCTCCTCCTTTCTCAGCCGACGAGGGAGAGGGGCTCCGCACCAGAGGGTCCTGGCTGGGGTGGGCCTGTGTCCTGGCATGCCCTGCAGACCCACCACGTGGCTGGGGCTCCCCCAGGGATACTGACTGTAGACCCCTTACCCACTGTTTCTTCGGTACATACTTTCTAAGAGTCTGTGATTCGTCTTTTCATTCTCTTAACGGCGTGCTTCACAGGGAACACTTTTTGTATTGTAATGAAGTCCGACTTACAAATTTCCTCTCATGGATTGTGCCTTCGGTGCTGCATCTAAAAACTCACCTGCAGGGGCACCTGGCCGGCTCAGTGGGTGGAGCGTGCAACTCTCGGTCTCCGGGTCCTGAGTTCCAATCTCTCCACAGATCAGGGGAAGTGATTGTCTTTAAAAAACTCCTTGCCAACCCAAGGTACCTACATTTTCTCCTGTTTTATTTCCTAGAAGTTTTACAGTTTCACATTTTACATTCAGGTCTGTGATGCATTTCGAGTCAACTTCTGTGAAGGTGTCAGGTCCGGCTCTAGATTCACGATTTTCCAAGTGTTCCAGCGCCATCGTTGAAGAGACCATCTTTGCTCCACTGTGTTGCCTTTGCTCTTTGTCAAACGTCAGTCGACTGTATTTACGTGGGTCTATTTCTCTGATCCACTGACCCATTTGTCTACTTTTTCACCAACACCACACCGTCTTGAATACCGTAGCTTCCCAGGGACTCTTGAGGTCGGGTAACGCCAGTCCCCTGACCTTGTTCTTCCCCATCAGTATTCGTGGCGGTTCTGGGCCTGTGTCTCCTCTCCATCTAAACGTGAGCATCGGGTAGTTGACATCCACACGTAACTTGCTGGGATCTTGATTGGGTTTGTGTTGAGTCTCTAGTCTTCCTATCCATGAACATGGGATTCCTCTCCATTCACTTGGTTCTTCTTTGTTTTTGTTTGTTTGTTTGTTTTAAGATTTTATTTATTTATTTGACAGAGAGAGACAGCCAGCAAGAGAAGGAACACAAGCAGGGGGAGTGGGAGAGGAAGAAGCAGGCTCCCAGCGGAGAAGCCTGATGTGGGACTCGATCCCAGAACGCCGGGATCATGCCCTGAGCTGAAGGCAGACGCTTAACCACTGTGCAACCCAGGCGCCCCAAAACCATCTTTTTTTAAAGGAAAAACTGCCTTTCTAAGTTACATTTTTAAAATAAATTCTATATAAAAGAGACACCTACGTGGCTCAGTCTGTTAAGCATCTGCCTCTAGCTCAGGTCATGATCCCAGGGTCCTGGGATCGAGCCCCACGTTGGGCTCCCTGCTCAGTGGGGAGCCTGCTGCTCCCCCTGCTTGCTCTCTCTCCCTCTCTCTCTCACAAATAAATAAATAAAATCTTTAAAAATAAATACATAAATAAATTCTGTATTCAAGGCAGTGCTATTTGTGGGGCCCCTTCAAGTGCCCACTAAGGACCTGTGTCTGGCCAGGACTCAGGGACCCCTGCCCCAGGGGAGCCCCATGCCCACCAGGGGTCTTGAGGCAATGGAAGGTGGGGTTCCTAGAAGCCCCAGCAACAACTCTATGGGGTCATCAGGACACCCCTACCCTAGACACCCCCAACCTGCTTCCTTCTGGGGATCTTCGGGGGTGGTCAGCACCCACGTAGATGGCAGGTTGGCACCAGCCTCTGTTCCTGGCAGGGGATGTGGGGTTCTCGGGACCCTCGACCTCAAACTTCATTGTTTTATGGGCTCCCTCGTACTCTCTCTGCCTCAGGCCTGAGGAGTCCTGCCCCCTCTTGGTGGGGACTGTTATTTAAACACAAATTTCAGGCACAGAGGTGCTCATGCCATTCAAGTCACTGCTCCTGGGTCGTTCTGTGGACAGAGTCAGGGAGTGTGTGTGTCTGTGTGTGTGTGTGTGTGTGTGTGTGTGTGTGTGTGTAAGACCACAGGCATATTGACGTAACTTGACGGACAGGTTTCCATTTAACTTCTTTGTTTTATATTTGTATCTCTCATGTCAAAAACCTTCATAGTTATCGACCCCGCCCCCCAAATGGCTCATTCACTTTGTCGCACGAGGAGGCACTGAGTTCCAGCTGTGCTCCCTGCAGGGGTGACCAGAAACGGGGCTGGCATCCCTGCCTTCTGGGCAAGGGAACAGCGGGCATTACTGGCTTCCAGGTGGTTGGGGGCAGAACCATCCCCAGTGGCCTCCCAGGAAGATATTGCCAGCCCATGGTTTTGCCCTGGTGACCTGGGACAGCCTGGGTCTCACGGCAGACGATGCCACCTGCCTGGGACCTGGGCCTGATTACCTCTGACCTTCTTAGCCTAAGTCCCAAGCTTTCACCAGGACAAGGCAGCACACGCCTTCTCCTTCTGGAGTCTAGGCTTGATTTTTAAAATTCAAATAAGAATAAATTAAAGAATGCCTTTCCTCCCAGGGTGTGTATCACATTTATCGAAACATCGAACTCACGGGGGCGCCTGGGTGGCTCAGTCCATGAAGTGTCTGCCTTCAGCTCAGGTCATGATCTCAGGGTCCTGGGATCGAGTCCTGAGCCTGTTTCTCCCTCTCCATCTGTGCTCTCTCTCACTGTCTCTCAAATAAGTAATCTTTAAAAAACCACGTTAAACTCACAAACACTTTGCAAGACATTGGCCACAGGGCCTGTCAGCAGAGGCCACACCCTGGAAACCGGTGACCGGAGGACATGCTATGCCTCCCAAAAGGCCAGCCACAAGCACTGTCCACAAAGACCCAGGATGAAGGAGGTCCCGTTTCTGCTTCCCTACGATGGTTGGATACAGGGCAGCTGATAGAGACGACAGGTGCTTTATTCACACCAGGCCTGGTCCTCACCTGTCCCAGGGCCAAAGTCTGAGGGTTCTAGAGCAACTCTGGTTAACACGTATCCCAAGGGTCCTCTGTCCTCCATTCAGATGCAGAGACAAAGTGCTCTGAGTTTGAAGGTGCCCGCCCAGGCACTCATCGCCCGGAGGGTCCTGGGGGCCCCCGTAAACACACACATCCACGTGGTGCCGGGAGCGCGGGGCATTAACTGGGAGGGGCTTTCCATTTCCAGGGTGATTTTTGGGCACAGAGTAACCACGGCTTCCGTGGAGCCACCCCTCGCTGGTCCCCGCAGCACCCTCCTGCTTGCCCCATCTTGGCCGGCAGAGGGCAGCAGCTGCCAGGGAACAGCGCCAGGACTGCCCAGCCCATGTGCCGGCGTTTTCCACGGAGATGTCCCCCCTGACATCTGAAGGGCTGGGCCCAGAATGGGAGTCCCCACCTCTCTAAAGCTCAAGGACAAAACAGGTCACATAGAGTTAGACACATGTAACAGCTGTCAGAGCTTTCGTCCCTCCCTGTGGCCCCTGGGGGCAGGCAGAGCTGGGACGGCGGGTCCATCTTTCTGGGATGAAGAGACAAACGCAGGCAGGGACCACGTGAGGTGCTCAGGCTGTGGGAGCAGAAGGGATTTGGAACCTCGTGGCGGAGTCCACGTGCCCGCAGGGGCCCCCCCGCCAGCACCTGCCCAGGCGGAGCACGCGGCCACCCACTCCCGAAACAGGCATCACCTGGGGCATGTGCTCCCCCCAGTTGTGTGATCCCGTACGACCACGCGCTGGGCCTGTTTTCACAGCGACCTGACCCGCCCTCCGTGGACGAGCCCGGTCAGTCTGGGCACCTTCTTCAGTCCATAGGTGCCCCTGGTCCATAGGCGACCCACCCAGGGGACAGCATGACGCTGGGGCAGACTCACCACCGGCAGACAGCGCTTGGCAGAACGGATCTGACTGACGACACAAGACAGAAAACAAAGGTGCTCATTCTGAGCGAGGCCCGTCCCGCAGCACGGAAGCCAGCCAGCCATCAAGCCAACACCCACGAGGAGGCAAGAAGACTCACTGGCAAGGAGCCTTTGAAGCACAGGGATCTTTTTTCAGGATATGGAATCCCTCAGTTGCTGAGATAAATGGGGGAGGATTTGACATTTATTGTGCATAATTTAAATTCAAATCGGCTCCCAATGAAGGAAAATTACCAGATATTCTGAACTGTGGGCCTTTCACTCTGATCCTTTCGCTGACGTGAGGATACGAACCTGCTTTAGAGCTGCCTTAATTTTTATAATTTAGAGGGGAAAAAGCATATTGTGGAATATCGTGAAGCTAATGTTTTTATTTTTGAAATGAAGTTATGCCCATCTGTGAATTATTTCTTAAAAAAAAAAACACTTAAATCAGGCAAGTGTTTTCCACTTTTAAATACCTGATTTAAAAATAAGAAGCACCACACGGTTGACAGTGATCCAAACCCCAGAGAAACACAGGAGCAGGTGCACGTGGATTTAGGGAGGGAAGATCCTGCCCAAGCGTATGTGCAGATGTCTTACAGGCCTCGGCTGCTCCTGGGCACAGGGAGACGTGGGGGCTGGTCACCTGAAGGCCCACGGTCTTGCTCTGTTTCTGCAAGAATGCAAAGCGTAAGAAGCCCGGAGGATTTCTGCGCAGGGCCACGGTGGGAAGTCCCTCTGCCACCTCTGAGCCTGGATGTGACGTGGAGGGACCACGTGGGCCATGCGGGTAGTGCCAGGCCGATCCCCCAGAGCTGCTCTGTGTCCTCCCTCTCCTGCATCAGAAATGAGGTGCCATTGCAGCCGGAACAGGGGAAGACAGCACAGTGTGTCCTCGCCGGGGTTCCTGCAGCTCAGGAGAACAGGGCAGGCAGCGAAGGCCAGGCTGATCCTACCCAGGAGCTTGTCTGACCCAGGTCCCCTCCTCTGCTCGTGCAATGTCCCAAACCCTCCTGGAGCTGGAGGCACCGTGGCCCTGAGAGTTAGTGACCCATCATACAGCCACTCGGGAGGCAGGTAGGGTCGGGTAGCCTAGGATTCCAGATGAGCAGCTCAGATGCCCCCAGGAAAGGCCCACGCTGGTAGCTCCCTCAGGCCAGCCGACTTTCCAGCTGAGGGCCGGTGACTGAAGTGGGCAGGCAGGGCCCTGCCGGTCGCCCCCACAACGGCTCCTCAGGGCTGTGTTTGCCCTGGAGCTCCTGTTGGGCTGCTGCTGGGCCCCACAGACACACCCAACCTGCTTCCCGCCGTCTCTTCCCAAGGGCCACTGCTGGAGAAACTCCTGCACTCCTACCCAGATTCGGGGCCTCGGCCTCGGCTTTGCAGAGACCCCGCCCGAGCCCGTAGGTTTCCCGTGTCTGTAGCAGGGCTGCTTATCATATTCGGGTCCAAATGTCCCAGCCCCGCAGCAGACGGGGCGGGTGTGAGCAGCGCAGGCTCACTGGGTGCAGCTGGAAAGGAGAAGTGAGCAGGGGCTTGCAGAGGTGGGTCTCCTGGAGCACGATACGGCGGAAGGAAGAACAGGGACCCCCCAGCGAGTCACCAGAGCCCGCTATGGCTCTGAGGTCCACCCTCATGGGGACACCCGTCAGCCCCATTAGAGCTTAGGGCCTGGGGAGGGCTGCTAGGACTGGTGTGTCCTTCACAGTGAACAATGGCCCCAGCTCGGTGACAGGGACTGTGTGCTTGCTGCTGTGTCACCTGCAGCCTGAGACCGCTCAGAAGCAGAGGACTTGGCCGTGAGCCCTCAGGAGGACACCCTGACCTCTGACAGCACTCCCCGCTCACAGACTCAAAGAACAGCCAGCGGGTGAGCAGACAGGTTTTTTTCGCAGCTGTAACAAATTGCGACCAATGCAATGGCTTAAAACCACACTATCTAGTATCTCCCACCCGGGGGCGGATTGGCAGCTCTCTGCCTGGGCTGAAACCGAGGTCCCTTTCAGCCCGGCTGTGCTGCTTTCGGGGGGCTCTGGGAATGCGGGTACTCCCTAGCCCTTCCAAACAGTTGGCTGAGTTCAATTTCCTGTGGTTGGTTGTAGGACTAGGGTCCCGTGGGCCTGTGAGCTCGCAGCAGAAACTGGTCTTTGCCCCTACGGGCTGCTTGCGCTCCTTCTAGAGATTTCCATGTGGTCCCTGCCAGCAAGGGCAGGTCGAGTCCCTCACACACTCTGAAGCCCTCTGACTTGCGCCTTCTCTGTCTCTCTGACTCCAGCTGGAGAAAGTTCTCTGCCTGTTTAAAGGGCTTGTGTGACTCGATGGGGCTCACGTAGATAATCTCAGATAATCTTCCTACAGGGCAGTCTGTAACATTAATTCCTTCTGCAAAGTCCTTTTTACCCTGTAATGTCATGTAGTCCTAATGCGGTCCTCTGTTTATTCCTTCTTTCCCTTCATCATTCGGAGAAAAATTCAGGGAAGAGTAAAGGAAAAAGATGGGATGGAGTTGAATGCCTTGTGGAGCTCCAGCAGGAAGGAAGCAGCAGGTTGTGAGGTCAAGGATGTTGATAGCAGCTTTATTCATCATTTCCAACCTTGGAAACGACCCAGATGTCCTTCGGTAGGTGAACGGGTAAATGCACTGCGGTCCAACCAGACTATGGGATAGTATTAATGATAGAAAGAAGTTATTTATCAAGCCATGAAAGCACATGGAGAACCTTAAGTGCATGTTACGAAGCAAAAAAAAAGCCAATTATAAAACATCCTGGAAAAGGTAAAATTATGTAGTCAGTAAAAAGATGAGTGTTTGCTGGGGGTGAGTGGGGGAGAGGAACAGACCGAGCCCAGGGGATTGTTAGAAACTACTCTGTATGACACCATAATGATGGACACATGCATTCTATGTTTGTCCAAACCCAAGGAATGTGCAGCATGAGGAGTGAACCCTGATGGACCTCCAGGGTTAATGACACACCAATGCAGGCTTGTCGTTGGTAAAACACATACCATTCTGATGAGTGACGTTGACAGTGGGGGTGCTGTGCAGCTGTGGGGGCAGGGGGCACACGGAAAATCTCTGTGCCTTCCTTCCCTTTTATTTGTCAATTTGAAAAACCTGCCCTAAAAAAATTAAGTCTTTTTGAAAAAGAATCAGAAACGAAATTCCAGGCACTGCACTCTGTCAACGACACAGCTGTGCATCGAATGATGAGGGTGAATGACCAGTGGCACACACACACTGGGGCTTCCTACCGCCACTCCCTCCAGCCCACGTGGCCACCCGAGGAGTGCACAGAGGGTGGACCGGGACTCCCTGCACTTGAACAAGTCTCTAAATCCCATGCATCTCAGAACAGAAGACTGACCTCTCTGCAGTGGGGCACATCTGTGATCGCTCTGAGCTAGCTACTAAATCCGAACTTGAAAACAATCCTCACTCAGTATTTTAAATGGTAGGTAGGCACTGAAATCTGAATAACTCAAAGAAATTTTTTAAAGTAAAAGTATTCGGGGAGAACGATGAACAGGGTAAGTTCCTCTGTGATTTCCTTCAAACTATTAAGATACATAGTCTGTGTTCGGCTTGGTGGAAAATTAGATATATGCTAAATTAGACTTAAAAACCAATGTATTGAGATATAACTTGCGTAAAATAAAATGGATCCGCTTTCTGAGTATAGTTCAATGGGTAGTCCAACAGCCGTATACACCAGTGTAACCATTTCTCCAACAAGATATGGAACATTTCCATCATCCCAGAAAGCTCCCTTGCTTTCTCCGAGTCAATGCCCTCCCTACCCCACAGTCATTCTTGCCCCTATCATATGGAGCCATTTAGCCTCTTCTAGACTTCAGGGTTCTCCAGAGAAACAGAGCTAATTGGATCTATGTGTATACATTAAAAGACTCGTTTTGAGGAATTGGCTCACATGATTGTGGGTGCTGGCAAGTGTGATATCTGCATGGCAGGCTGCAAATTCAGCCTCGACTCAGAATTTCTTCCCCTGGAAACCCAGTTATGTGTTCGTAATGCCTTCAACTGATTGGATGAGCTCCCCCAACTATCAAGGGTAATCTCTGTTCATCAAAGTCAACTGATTGGAGGTGTTAATTGCATCTACTAAGTACTTTGACGGCAGCATCCATATTCACGTTCGATTAAATAACTAAGTTCTACGCCCTAGTCAAGCTGAGCTGAGGCTATCGATCATGATACTACAGGTGGAATTACACATCGTGTACGATTGTCAGTGTGGCTCCTTCCACTCAGCGTGACACTTCTGACAGTCATCCTTGCCTGTATCAGCGCCTCATTCCTTTTTATCACAGAATCGTACCTCTTGCATGAATATAGCAGGCTGGAGTCTAATACACACCAGGCACTTCACAATTTGGCCATGAGACCTAAAAATAATAAAACAAGAAAATTGCCAAAAGCCAGTTAGAATCCAGAGTAATTCAGTGAGATATTTAAACCTCTTCAGATCATAAAATAGAATAGCTAAAAATCTCTTGCTGGTCAGCTGACACACGGGGACGCAAGGAAGGCAGCACACCACTTCGGGAATGTGGCACCTCTGTGTGACTTCTGCTGCTTTTTATATTTAATTTAATGGTAGCTAATTAATATTTTGATGCTATTGATTCAAAATACGTATCTGTAACACACATTAGGGCAACTGCTTGTGGGAGAGCCTGATAGTTAGCCAGGCCTTCGACTGCTCAGAGGCAGACTGGCTAAATCTACACGTACAAGGGAAGATTACAGCCCCGTTTCTCTGCTCCTCTTCACAGCAAACTGTTGTTACTGCCTCCAACCGTTCTCCTCTCACTTTCTCTGAAACCCTCTCACAACAGATTTGCACGGTCCACTCCACAGCAACCGCTCTCGTCCAGCTCAGCCATGACATCCCAACTGCTACAAACAGTCCATCGTCCGCACTCATCACACAGCGCTGGAGAGCCAGCCGCTCCCGCTCCGGTCTTCACAGGGCTTGGGACTCCCTGTGATTCTGGTTCTCCAGAAACCCACCTCGTGGTTATTCCTCCTCAGCCTGCCTCAGGGCTCTGTCCCCATCCTGTTCCCCATCCGCCTTCCCTTCTGGGGGGAGCTGGCCCAGTCTCTCCTGGTATGAAATGCCTGCAGACACTCTCATCCTCTGAATTTATACCTCCAGACCCAGCTGCCCCGTGTGTGCCAGACTTGTATGTGCAACTGCATTTGCAACAGCTCTGCGAGTTCACAACCAACCTCCACTCCTTCTCCGTCACCCCTCCTGCAACCCTTCCCATCTCTGTGCCAAGAAAGTCCTGCCTGCCAGGTGCTCAGTCCACCGGAGCAAAGCCATTCCCGATGCCCTTCTTCCTGTCACACTGCATCTACGTCATCTGTAAATCCCAGGGGCTCTGCTTTTCAGGTGCTCATCTCTGAAATCCGACCTGTTCTCACTCCCCACCAGCATAGTCACACAACCCTCATCCCTTTGTGCGGATGACCCAACCGTCTTGTCAGGCGGCTCCCTGATCTGACCCTTGGAGTCACACTGGCCCTGTTAAAACCCAGTCATCACAACTGCCCTCTGCTTATGGCCCTACGGCTTCCTATCTTGTGTGGCGTCCATCCCCCTCCCTGGCACAACCTTCTTCTCCCTCATCCCCGTGTGTCTTCTCCCATCACCTACTGCTACATGCCAATCCCTCCTTCTCTGCTTCATTTTTCTATCCAGCCCCATCTAACTTACTACACGTTTTGATTCTTTTCTCCGTTATCGTCTGTCTACCTGAGACAGAAGCTCCCTGCGCAGTTTGCTGTGTGGGCAGCCGCATCCTGGAGCCGCGAACAGCGTGCGGCACGCAGCAGGAGCTGACCCGTAAACAGTATTTGTGGAGCGGGCAAAAGTTCCTATGTGGGAACGATCCTCTAGTGGTGGGATACGGTCACTGCCGAATTTACAATATCACTGGGAGAAGGTATGATTTCAGATTCATAAAACCCACAAATGAATAATCCCTCCACAAGCCACAGAAAAAGAACCCCCACGTGTTCTGAACACCAAAAGTTTCCCTAAGACTGCATCCTGGGAGCTCAAAGAAGCTCTGGTGGGCAGCCTGAGCTCTGCGCAGGGCTGCGATCCAAGACGGACACGGAACTCCCGGGGCTCCCTCCGTGTGTGAGAAGGATTGACGGTCTCGCCCGCCGGCCGGGAGGACGCGCACAGGTGCGGCGCGCCCCAGGAGCGGCCGGGCCCCGGTGCTCCGCCCGCCGGCCTCCGAGCGCGCCCTCCATTGGCTGCTCCGCCCATGGACCGCGCTCCCATTGGCCGAGGCTCAGACTGAGGGCGGGCCCGGCTCGCGCTGGGGGCGAGGGCCGCCGGGAGTCCTAGCACGACCCGGCGAGTGAGGCTGGCGGTGAGCGGCAGCCTAGCAGCTCGTCTTCAAGGTCGCGCCCACCTCGAGCCCCTGCAGCCCCGCCGCCCTGGACGACCCTGTCGGGTTCGAGTGGAGCCGGGCTCGGGCTGGGGGGGGGGGGGGGCGTGGCACAGCAGGGGGCGGCTCGCGCAGGCGCGGTCGGCGCGCCCCGCAGCCCCCGGCAGCCCCCGCGGCCGCGCGCCGCGCCCCGCCCCTCCCCGCCCACGCAGGGGAGCCTCCCGGCGGCCCCGCCCCCGCCCGGGCCTGCGGAGGAGGCGGAGGGGGATGACGTCATCGAGCGGGGCGACGGACATTGGGCGCCATTTTGAAAAGGGAAAAAAAAATCCCTCCCCGGCGGCGGCGGCGGCGGCGGCGGCCGGGCTGAGGTGCTCGGGCGGCAGCAGCGCGGCGGCCGCCTACTTAGTGCGCCGCCGCCTCGGCGCTCGCCTGCCCGCCCGCCGGCCGGCCGGCCATGGCAGGTGAGGGGCCCACGCGGGGCGGGAGCGGGGCGCCGGGCGGGGGTCCCGGGCGGGCGGGGGGCGCAGGGCGGGAGCGGGGCCCTGACGCGCCCGGTGTGTGTTCGCAGGAGCCGGAGGCGGCGGCTGCCCCGCGGGCGGCAACGACTTGCAGTGGTGCTTCTCGCAGGTCAAGGGGGCCATCGACGAGGACGTGGCCGAAGGTAAGGCCGCGCACCTGGCGCGGGGGCGGGCGGGGCTCCGCCGGGCATCCCCGCGCGGGCGCACGGCTCCCCCTCCCCCCTGCCCGCGGTCCCCGGGGAAGCCCCCACCCCCGGCCGGCGGGGCGCCCGCTCGCAGGGAGGGCGCGGAGGTCTGGCCCCTGGCCGGGGAGGCGGCCCCGAGGGGTTATGTAAGGGAGCCAAGGTCACAGAGCCTCCCGAGGACTCGGGTGCTCTGGGTGCATTCCGGGCTCCTCCCCGCGCAGGTGGCTGCCTCCTGCGCTCGGTGGAGCTGCGGGTACGCGGGACTCGGCGGCGGGGTGACTGCAGGATGGCGGAGGGGGTGGGACGCGCCGTGTGCCTCACTTTCTACGGCTCCGAGAGCAGTCGCTGGGCTCGGTCCTTCAGGCCGCCGTGCAGCGTTCTGCGATGCTGAGTTACTCTCGGTTCTCTCACCACAGTGGTGCATTTTAAACTTCCCTTGTTTCCCTGACATGACCGTACGGGACCCAGGGTCCGGGGTTTTGGGGTGGCCTCGGGCGCCAGCTCGCACGAAACTACCTGTCCGTTCTTTCCCACGCGCGTAACTGACTGTGGGGCTGACTGTGAGACCCAGAAGTTCATGGCGATGCAGCGACCCTTCCTTTATTCACTCATCTTACTGTTCATCCTAGAAAGGTTCTGTCTTCACCCGAAATACACCTTCCTCGCCCCAAGTAACAGTAACTCTGCTCAGGTGTTTTGTCACCTTTCCTGAACGTCCGCCTCTCCCGTGACCTTTCGCTCCCTCCTCCTTCACCCCTCCCCTGGCAGGGTGACATGTGGAGATTTTAGGGCCAAGACAAACCGCACCCACATTATTAAACAAGTAAAACTGCACTTTAAGAAATTTGTAAAGGTGTATACGATTTGAGGTTTGAAAGTAGATGGTTTTATATCCTGTAAATAATTAGTTTCTTTTATACTCGTTTCAGGTATATTACTTTGTTTTACATGTGCCCAGTGGGTGACAATTCATTTTAACTCAGTTTTTATCAGGAGTGAAGCAAAACTTGTTAGTTTAGAACTTGATGCCCATCTCAGTTTCTGGTTTCCCTTTTCAAAAAAAGTTGTTGACAAACCGAATGAATTAACGGTGAAATCTAATCACAATGATGTGTTTTCAGTGGTATATTGCACTTTAAAAATGGTATTCTTTCCTTGAAAAGGTCATCGCAGAAGTAATCTCATTCACTGAATCAAACTGATTGGAACTTTTTGCAGTTTTAAATCCCTACTTCACAATTTTGAATAGATCTAAAAGTTTGGTGTTGCAGGTTATCTTTTTTTTGTAAGGTTTCTTTGTGGTCATTACTCAGGCATTTTTTGATTGTTGTATGTGTTGCGCTCTCTCTTGTCGTCCACGTATCCTTCGACCTTAGTGCTCACTGGGGCGAACACATTCATGACTTCTTGTCGCCGAGTTGTGGCAGTGTCTGTTGAATTGTATCATTGCCATAGAAGTCAGCGATAACGGAAACGGAATTGTTAGGAACTCGTGATTTTTGAGCCAGGAGGATAAAGAAGCTTGTGTCCAGACTCAACCGTGATAGAGAAGTGTTGGGAGGAGATAATTAAGGTTGGGTAATTTGAAGGAGGTTCTCTTGCCCTGACACTTGGGCTGTTGAGCTCAGACGTGGTACCTTTTATTTGTTGAGGTTTGTGGCTTGTGATGTGTTTGTCCCGGTCTGAGCTCCACTGGAACCCTGTGCCGTGGATGTCTTTCTGCTTCCTGCGACCATGACCGAGGTGCAGCAGGGGCCCTGTCCCCACTTGAGTGAGGGCAGCACCTGGCAGCATGAGGCAGTTCAGGGCTCAATGCTTGAGCAGTGTGTACAGTGGACAGAGGCTTTTGATTTCCTTGTTTTTGAAACTGATAGTTTGGGGGACTCAAATCATAACTCCCAAAGGAAGTATGGTACTGTGTAAAAGTTGATGGTTTTTCTTTTCTAAGAGTGGGGTTTTGCTTAGGCGTGGGCCAGGTCAACATAGCACTGTCAGGGATTCCTCATCTCCTGCAGGTAGTAGTAGAGCTGGGCTCAGAGGGTAATTTTCCTGCTGGTGACAGGATGCAGGAGTGACGATCACTGCTTCTTCCCCTGCAGCTCGCTGCCTGTGGCTGCAGTCATCACCCTCTGCAGGTGAAACAGGTGAACTTTTATGCCCAGAGAAGCAAGAGTCTAGAGTAAAAACCAGGGGGAGGCTTCCAAAATGAAGTGAGAAGAGAAGTGGTTTGTTAACTTGTGCCTCCAAATCCTGTGTGGAAGCTGTTAGGTGTTTGTGCAGATTTCCATGTGTGGTGCTCAGTCACCAGGCCCTATGCCCTTTCCTTGGGCAACTTCCACTGGACAAATGCCTTTTGCAGATGCCACACGATACTACAGTCCTTTTCTAGTCTGTCTCCTCCAGCTTGAAGGCTGGCTGTCCCCCCACACGCACCTTGTAGAGGACCCAGTCTGGAGTAGTGATAGCTAACAGACACTGAGTGCTCCCTGTGCTCCAGATGTGGCTCTTTTACCGGCATCCGTTAGTTCCCTCTCCATGCAGCCCTAGGAGGGAGGGACTGTTCTTCCCAGTTTTAGATGCAGAAGCCGAGGCACAGAGACTCTTAACTTGGTCAGCAGCCGCTGTAATGGCAGAGCCAGGGTTTGAAGCCAGGCGGGCTGGTCCAGAGCCTGTGCATGCTGGACTGCTTCAGGGACTGTCTGTGGCCAGTACTGCTGCAGCCCTCGCTGTGGGATGTGGCTGCCAGCCTCGGGGTGGCTCCTTCTAAAGCTCACGAGAGTGCCCACCGGCCGGAATTGTAGGAAACGGCTTCCGACTTCTGAAAGCAAATGAAAATGAGATACCTTGAGAGGAAGTGCCTATTCCAGGTTTGGAAGGTTTAGGAACAAGGGTTAAAACATGACCCTCAGAGAGCAGATGTCCCAAAGACAAGATGGGAAGAGCCTGAAACCCTGTGCACCCACAGACATGCCGTAGTTTTGCGCTCGGTTACTTCAGCACGATTGTACTCACCTTCTTGCAGGGAAGCTTTGGGTCCTGCTGCCTTTGCACATTGATTGCTTTTCCAGAGAAACAGCGGGGAGGGCTGGAGGAGGGCCTTGTAGCCAGCTATGACCTGCTTTTATAGCTTTTGTATAGCTTGATGGCCGCTGTTCATCATCGGTAATTTTACATGTCTCGACTTTTTACTTGATGGTTTTGTTTTAATCTGTTTCTTAATCTGTGAGCTGGTCTATGGTCTTGAATTGGATGTTAATCTTTCTCTAAAGAGATAAAACTAAAGGTTCATCTGTAACTCCAGCTTAAGTCTGGGGAGTTCTATAAATCCTATGGATATCTCAGTGATACAGTACGGCCTTTCTAAAGGGGTTTATGTAGATATATTATTAGAGGAAAACCTTGAAGTCGGGTAATGGAAACAAAAATGAAGGGCACGTAGGTACCAATACCAGGAAGATACTGTGTTTCATAGAATGTGAGCTGCATCTGATTTCAGAGCTGTTAACATGTAGGAACCCGTGCTCCCTAGAATCAGTGAAATCCAGTATTTGTGAATGCAGAACTTTCTGATCCTATTTATTATTTTTAGAGTATTGTGGGGTTTTTTTTCTGTATCTAGAAAATGAACATTCAGTATTTATCATTGATTTTTTTTAAGTTGTGTTGAGACACTGTGTCTGGTTACTTGAAGTATTCCTAATCTGATACATTGTCTACATTCCATCGTAGGATTGATTCCCATTTACTTAATATTTATATCTTTGCCATTGAAAAAGCCCTCCAGGAAAGCATCTTGTGGGGGAAAAGCCATCAAACAAGAAAACGATCTAGTAACATTCTGGCTGCTTAATTTAGGAGAGAGCCTCACCGGAAGACTGGGCCATTAGGAAATCAGATACGTGTGGTTTTCTTGAGATTAGGGCATTTCACATACTTAGGACCATAGTTATATTATAATGCTTCCAAAATCAGGCTGCATGTTCAAGAAGCTGGACTGATTGTAGTTATATAATCAGATGTAAGTATAAGATTTAGGGTATTGTTAAATCATACTCCTCGATTTTTTTTTTATTCCTTGATTTTAAAAGTCTTGCTTTGAAGGGAGGTTCTGGGTTTAGTTCGCGTCTACCATTTATCAGTGTGAAGGCCCATTCTGAACCTCAGCTCACTTATCTACAAATTATATCAAAAGATTTTTGCCAGGGGTGCCTGGGGGTCTCAGCTGGTTGGGCTCTGCCTTATGCTCAGGTCGTAGTCCCAGGGTCCTGGGATCGAGCCCCACATCAGGCTCCCTGCTCAGCGAGGAGTCTGCTTCTCTGTCTCCTTCTGCCCCCCATGCTCTCTATCAAATAAAGACATAAAATCTTAAGGAAAAATAAAGGTTTCTGTCAGGATTAAACAGTCTGCAGTGCTCTTGTTTCTTGTGAAGTGTTGTTTGAGTGTTAGGTATGACTGTTAATTAATTCTCATGTATTTCAGGCTGTTTGGGTTTGGTTGTAGCTTTATATAAACCTAAAAATCGCAGTTTCTTGGTTTTTCCTGATTTCCCCCCAGTCTCTTCACTCACCCCACATCCCTTCAATTAGGCCTGACCTCTTGGCTTTTCCGTTATTACTCAGTGCTCCTTTCTTGCTTGGATTTCTTGTTCGTACTCTTTGATTCTTGCTCATGTTTCTTTCCCCAATGAGAATATTCATTGTGTTTCCTGCCTACCTTCCCACCCTACCAGTCCTTTTCACAGTCCACTTTCTTTATAAATCACTGCTCAGCCACTCTTAACACCTCATGTTCTGTCTTTCTCTTTACTTAGCATATTGTGGTATTTAGCTCTAGGCTCTGTCCTTCTTGTTCCCCAGTTTTAGTGCATGGGTTAGGCTTGCCTGTTCAACTCGTTACTCAGGGTATGGAAAGGCATTTGGTACAAATCCCATTTCAACTCTCTTACTAGCTTTGTGTTAACTTGATGGGTTACTTACTTTCTGGTTTTTCTCTGTACATCCGGGGTACTATTCCCTATGGCCATTACAGGTTGTTAGGAAGATTCCACATAAATGCAAGGAAAGCTCTGGCAAACAGGCACACAGTAACTGATAACTGGGGGAATGTTATCTCAGGAGACACTCTTGCATAGAAGAGCTTACTCTGTGTTGCTCCCAGGAGCCAACTGAAGAAAAGGAAGGGTGTTAACGGGGACCGGCTTTGAGCTTAGTTCATCTGAAAGTTCATGACCGTGCCCTGAAGGGCTGCTGGTGTGGATGTTGGAATAGAGAAACCCTGTTCCTGTTTAAGAAGCCCTCTGTTGAGACAGACAGGTCATTGCACCCTCCTGAGAGCAGAGTAAGTAGAGGGAATGTACTTGAAGTGCCCCAGACAGACTTGGTTGGAGAGTGAAGGGGAGGAAATCGGGGCGGGGGGGGGGGGGGGAGAAAGGGAAGAGGAGAAGAATGTTCCAGATGGAGGAGGCTCAGAGAGGAGATTGGAGAGCACATGGTGCATTCTGGGAAACCAGAGTGCTTGGCAGGTCTTTGTGCAGAGAGGGGAGTGGCCCTGTTGAGGGGCCGAGTGGGAGGGCCAGAGAGTGCTGAGTTGAGTAACAGCCTTGAGCATCATGCTGAGGACTTCGAATTGTATCTGGAAGTGATGGAGATCGAGATCGCAAGCCTTTTAAGATTCTAAGCAGAAGAGTGACACCAGCTTTACCTTTTTTAAGGAGGTCACTCAGGCCCTGGGAGAATGGTTGGTTAAGTGGGAAGAATGGACGCCAGTAGGAAGTTAGTACAGGAATAAAAGCTGGAAATGTGGACTTACTCGAAGTCAGAGGTCTGCAAAAAAAAGGGGGGGATAGTAAATATTTTAGACTTTGCAGGCCAGGCTGTCTCTCTTGCAATGACTGAGCTCAGCTCTGCCTGTGAAGCTGGAAAGCAGCCACAGACCCCACAGAACCAAGGGGTGCGGCAGTGGGCCAGCATCACCGTTAAAACAGCAGAGGCTGGGTTTCACTCTCAAGTTGTACTTTGCCAGCCCGTGTGCTATACCAGTGGTTCTCAGAGCTTTTGGTTCCAAGAGGATCAGAGAGCTTTTGTTTGTGTGGGTTATATCTGTCAATATTTACTATATTGGAATTAAAACAAGAACTTAAAATATTTATTATTTCACTTTAAAGTAATAATGAGTCTATTACATGTGAACATAACATCTTTAATGAAAAACAACTTTCCCAAAACAAACAAAAGATTTAGTGAGAAGACTGGCATTGTTTTACACTTTGTAAATCCTTAAGTATAGGGGTTAATAGAAGACAGCTGGATTTTCAGATGCTCTGCTTCCGTGTTCAGTCTGTTGAAACTGTTTTATTGAAATTCATGAAGAAAATCTGACCTCACACTTACATGTAGTTAGGAAGAGTAAGAATGAATTACTAGCCTTTTCATATAATTCTGGATCTTCTTTAATACTACAGCAAAACTGGGCACATGATGGTTTCTTCAAGTTCAGTTATGCTTTAGAACCCAAAATTGTCATTGAACTTCTATTCCCCATTATGTTAACGTCTCTTACTTCTGTCCTGTACTTTGAGTGGATCTCTTGCTTATGTGCACGCTTTGGTAACATCATACTTTGGTCATTTGGATCAAGTCTTCCAAATACTGGTACACTTCAGATCTTCAAAATGTTGGTACATTTCATTATAGAAGATCAAAGAAAATCACATTTGTTAATGTCACAGCAGATTTCATCAGAAAAGTCTTCAAGCGGGAAGCTGTCAAAGTAATAGAAATAGATACAAGTTTTCCAAAATTCAAATTTCCTCTTGAAAGTGTGGATATTAACATTGGCAACAAATGCTGTCAGTTATTTTCTGTGAAGTGAGAAGCTCCCTTTGTTCATTTTCAGGAAACTTCTCTGCCAGATACCCAAGTCTGAATAACCATAGTTGGTGAGTTGTTCTTTCAAATAAAAATGGCATTCCATGAGAAGAGTGACTAGTTCAGCTTGCAACACAAACAGCTGTGCATGTGCTTTTTCCTTGAGACCGTCACTGTGCTTGGATGTGGAGCAGACGTGATTTATGCATAGTGACCATTTTACCACAAAGAATATTAAAAGAACTCAAACCAAAGGGCTGGGATTGAGTAAAATTAATGGGTTTGACCTTAGGACAGTCCTAGGTGAGACTGGATTGCTTGCTTTCACGCGTGTGTGTGCAGGCGTGCTCGCACGCATGTGCACGTCCCGCCGCCCAGTCCAGCGTGGTGCTGCTTCCGTGCGGTAAGCAGAGGTGCCAGTGGTTTCCACCGCCCTTGCTTTTGTTCCTCCGTGCAGATGGCAGCACATTACTATGAAGATAGTTTTGACCTCAGGGACCTCTGGAAGGTTCTTGGGGACCCCCAGGGGTCCACAGACGACACTTTGAGAACTGCTGCTTTAAAGTGAGCTCTAAGCAGTGGTAATAAGAGATAGGGCAGATTTCAAGATTAACTGTCCTCTCTCATCTTTACTGGATTTTATTGGTTTTGTCTCAGTATAAAAGCAGAGCATTCAATATTTAAAGAAAATCAAATGATATGGATGTGTAAAGAGTAAGAGTGAAATGTCCTCTTCACTGCTGTCCAGGAATCCTCCCCGGAGGTAACTACTCTTAACAGCGTGTGTGTATTTTTGTACCATTTTCTACGCATTTATTTATTCATTTCTATTTTAAAACTTAGTTTGTATATAAGCATTTAAAAAATTTTTCTTTTACAAAATGTGAATCTTGTTACAAATATTGTGTTGCAACTTTTTTGCATCCCTAGTATGTAATTTAAGATTTTACAGTGACCCAGGCTTTCTGCTGAGCTGTGTATATACTTGACCTCATTTGACTGTTGAGTTTCCCCTTGAGATGTAAGTGCTACTGTTGCCTTTGTTTGATAAATGAGAAAACCGACTCTAAGGAAGATTAAGGCATGTTGCCCAAGGTCATAGAGCTAGTGGGTGCCAGCATCAGGATGCATCCAGTCCAGGTGTTCTGAGTCCAAAGCCCATGCCCATACTTAAGTGTTCTTAACCATTCTGTCTTGTTGCATAGCTCTGTTTGTCCCTTCTGATAGCTGCATACTGTTGCATTATACAAATTATCTCATGTATTTAACTAGTTCCATTGGTGGTTTCCAGTTTTTGCTGTTACTGAAGATGCCGCAGTAAACAGTCTGGTCACCCACCTGCCTGTGGAGGCATTTCTGTGGCTAGATTCCTAGGAATGGACACACTGGCAAAGCCCATCGTTTACCTCTTGATGCTGCCAAATTGCCCTCCCAAGGACGATGCCAACTTATACCTTCCCCAGAAGTTCTCCTCACCCCATTCGCTGAGAACGTCAGGCTTTTTCATGTTAGCTGTCTTCATGGCAAATTGAATACTGTAATTTGTGTTTCCTTACCAGTTAGTAATGGAGATGTTTTTATTGACGATTTGTTACTTCTGTGAATTGTTAGATCATATCGTTACTCTGTTTTTTTCTCCTGAGCTTTTTGGAATCAATTTTTAAAAGCTTTTTATACATTATGAATATTAACCTCTAAATATTTTTTATTATAAACTCTGAATTTTAATTCTTCTGCCCCCTAGTTCATATGTTGTCCTACCCAGATTTCAGTTAAGTCAGCTAAACATGTATCTTTTACAAGGGGATTTTTTTTGTTGCTCTCGCTGCTGTTGGAAATTAAGGAAAGTCAGAAATGTGTGTGGGTCAGTAATGGTTTAGACGGGGAATGGTAAGTGGACAGGAGGAGTGGCTCATAAATTGAACGTAAATAGAAGCTGCAGTTCAGAGCTCCGAGTTTCAGATACTGAAAACAGAAATCCTGGACAGGGCTTTGGGCTTAGAGCGTGGAACAGACTGTGGCCTGTTTAATGTCTATCTGTCAGAAAACCACAACTAAAATAAGTTTGCGGGTGTGTGAATGAACACGGTATTTTGCACAATACCGAGCACAGTGTTGGCCCACAGGACATGTTTTAATAAATTGTGAGTTCTCAGTGAGTCCTCATCCTTGCGCCAAAGGTAGCAAGTTCCCAGGTGATAATTAGGAAATTTGGGGTGAAAAAAGCAGGTGAGAGGTCTTCATCTTTAACCTTATCTATAGGCATGTAATTCATTTTTTAAAAGGGGTAAGTGAAAGAGTTAATATAAATCATCAAAGAAATGGTATTAAGCAAAGAAATTTTAATTAAAGTAGGTGAGATTTACTTTTGTTTGACATTTCTGGAAAGAGGATCTCTGTGCTTGTTTGCTGGAGGGCAGTTTAGCGTATGTGTCTGTTAAAGCCAGGTTGCAACCCCTCAAGTCCACCTCCAGGAACCCTGCAGGAGCATGCCAGCACTGCAGGATCATGTGTTTACAGAGTTGTGCACTGTGCAGCAAGCAGACGTCCGGAAAAACTGAAATACCCAAAAGTGGTGAAGTGATTAAAAGCATTATGGTATGCCCATAATGTGCATTGAAGGGGTCCGTGCCTGTTGGAAAGCAGTCTGTGACACAAGGTTAAAAACAGCAGCTTGGGGTGGCCGGGTGGCTCAGTTGGTTAAGCAACTGCCTTCGGCTCAGGTCATGATCCTGGAATCCCAGGACTGAGTCCCGCATCGGGCTCCCTGCTCTGCAGGGATTCTGCTTCTCCCTCTGATCATCTCCCATCTTGTGCTCTCTCTCTCAAATAAATAAAATCTTTAAAAAAACAAAAAACCAACAGCGGCTTGCAGAACAGCACTCCACTGTAAAACAGGAGTGGTTGTAAATGCGTAGGTGTGGAGGTGACCTGCCCAGCGGTTCACAGTGGGGGCCCCTGGAGAGCGAGGGCTCACATTTACACTGACGAAGGACGCCTGCTTTTGTGCTGTACACTTCTGTATCGTTACACGTTTCACACCACGGAGGCATTGTGTTTTGTAATGATAAGGAGAAAAGGGCCATTGGGAAAAGGAGAAGACTAGCTTTCTAGGAAGGGAACACAGGAGGAGGCCCCCTTGCTGCTGCTCTTGAGCACCTGCCCTTGGGCTGCCTCCCGCTGTGCGTGAAAACTCCCGCAACACCGTCGCTGACGTTTCATGGTTCTGCTCCCAGCATCTTGAGTGGCAAGTAGATATCCATAAAAGCACACCCATTAAAAAGCACTAGTATCATTAACTAGATTTAAAACAAAGCCAAACAATAACCCTGCTAATAATTATTGAAAGGTGGGGGGGCTTCAGTGCGTTTTGTGTGTCAGAGCATTCGTAAGCGCACCCAACTTCATAAAGCGGCAGGGGCTACGTCCGGCTTTGTTTCTGCCGTTCGCAGTAAACCATCTACCTGCGTGTTCTAAAGAAATGTTATGATGTCATTGTTTTCAGGATACACCTTACATGCAGGAGAGATGTTTTAAATCTTCAGACTGTTTGCCGCCTCGTGTTTTGATAAACTCTGTAAGTCACCTTTAAACAAAATAACCTACATACATACTATTAACATGATACAATAATAATAAATAGTTATGCTTTCGATATTTGGTCTTATTTGCTTCAGATTGTTTTAAATAAAAGTTACAGGGGTGCTTGGGTGGCTCAAGTCAGTTAAGCCTCTGCCTTCAGCTCATCAGGTCATGATCCCAGGGTCCTGGTTGAGCCCCACATCGGGCTCTTTGCTCATTGGGGAGTCTGCCTCTCTCTCCCTCTGCCTGCTGCTCCCCCTGCTTGTGCTCTCTCTCTGTGTGTCAAATAAATAAAATCTTAAAAAAAAAAAAGTAAAAGCTGCCGTTCAAGTTGAAGTCCTTTTTGTTAACCCCCAGTTCCATTGCTAGCCTCTGTCTCTGTTGCCCAGTGAACTGGGGAAACCCTGGGCTATGGGGTCTCGTCCCAGCCTGTCCCAAAGGAGTTGCCGAAGGTTCATGTCTTGAGAAGGAATTCAAAGACAGTTGCAGCCCAGCAGACAGGAGAGCCACACAAGCGGGAAAGTCTGTTAAAGGGAAGCACACTCTGGAGATGGGAGAGCCCAGAGCTCTAGGGAGAGGGGGCTGTGCGACTTGGGGGTCGGCTTTCTCTTTTATGGACAGTTGTTAATTAGGGGGAGGAATACGCGTCAGTTGGGGGAGGGATTTCTTGGAAGGGGTTTTGCACCTTTTCTTCCTTGTTTGGTCAGAGGTCCCGTCCTGGCACCCAGTGTCTTGGGCCTGTCTGGTCTGATCCAGCTGCTTGTGGGGTCTTCCGGGACAGGCCTCCGACCTTCCCCGTTGCTGGCCTGCGAGTACCCCATTAGAACCTAACTCCCTGCCTCATCCCTTCCCTCACCAGCGGCAGCTTCTGCCATGAAATTGGCATCTGGACTATCCCCGCTTATGAATTTGTACGAAAACAGATCCACGGCTCACCTTTTACGGCTTTTCCTCAAGGAAAGATTACTGTATCTGCTTCCCCCACTGCTGCTGCTGTTTGTCAAGCTCTCTCTCTCTCTCTCTCTCTTTTTTTTTTAAAGATTTTATTTATTTATTTGACAGAGATAGAGACAGCCAGCGAGAGAGGGAACACAAGAAGGGGGAGTGGGAGAGGAAGAAGCAGGCTCATAGCGGAGGAGCCTGATGTGGGGCTCGATCCCATAACGCCGGGATCACGCCCTGAGCCGAAGGCAGACGCTTAACCGCTGTGCCACCCAGGCGCCCCCCCCCTTTTTTTTTTCCAGCTCTCTCTTTCTTGCCAGACTTCAGTGATCTCATTGTTAGAGATCGCATTTCTTAGGTTCGACTTTATGGTACCAGAAAGGATGTGTCTGTCACATGTTGAAGTCATCGGAAATGTCAGAGATAGTCCTGGTAGGAGTAGTAGTTACCAAAAATATTCCTTTTTTTTTTTTTTTTTTTTTTAAGATTTATTTATTTGAGAGAGAGCATGCACACGCGGGGGGGGGAGTTGGTAGAGGGAGAAAGAGAAGCAGGCTCCCCCGTGAGCAGAGCCTGATGTGGGGCTCGATCCCAGGACCCCGGGATCATTACCTGAGTTGAAGGCAGACGCTTAACTGGCTGAGCCAGCCAGGTGGCCCTACCATAAATATTCTTGCTCTGCTTTGCTACAGAGCCTGGTTAAATTCAGGTAGTAATCATGATTGCAACCAGAAATTTGAGAGAACGAGAAAGTTTCACCATTTTCAATTTATTTAATGTTCACAGGGGAACATTGGAATTCAGTAGTAAAAGGAAGAATTGACTTGAATTATGAAATTAACTACTTAGAACTTTCTGTGTACTCTTTAATACTGTTTGGGGTAAAGTGTGTCAATAGGTAAAATAGTAATCCTATAAATTGTTGCTTTAGAAATCCACTGACTGCTACCTTTGGGGGTGCTGGCCGTGAGGGCCTGTGGTGTCCTGGTGGAGGGCCGGCTGGCATGGAGAATACATGCCACTGCCTTGAAAACTGGCTCCTGGGGTTGCATCTTTTCATTTGACCTACAGGAAAGTACAGAACACTCAGGCTAATGTTGATTTGGACCTTGTATTTTGAGAACTGAGTTTTTTGTGTTTTTGTTTTTGTTTTAGGTTTGATTTATTTGAGAGAGAGAGAGAGCATGAGCAGGTGGGGGGGGGTGCAGGGAGTAGCAGAGGGAGAGGGAGAAGGGGACTCCGGCCTGGCCCAGCAGGGAGCATGATGCAGGATCCCGGGATCATGACCTGAATGGAAGGCAGACGCTTAAAGGACGGAGCCACCCAGGCGCCCTGAGAACTGGGATTTTTTTTTTTTAATTGAAATCTGTGTTAGATTCCTGTGTTATATTCTAAGCTTATTTTTATTTATTTATTTTTGTAGAGAGGGGAGTAGAGAGAGAGGGAATCTTAAGCAGGCTCCGTGCTCAGTGTGGAGCCCACCGTGGGCCTTGATCTCACCCACCCTGAGACCATGACCTGAGCCAAAATCAGGAGTTGGATGTTTAACCAGCTGAGCCACCCAGGTGCCCCCTAAGTTTATTTCTTTCAATCCCCATCACCTGTTTCACTCACCCCCCCCCACCTCCCCACCTCCTCTCTGGTAACTATCAGTTCTTTATAGTTAAGAGTCTGTTTCTTCGGTTTGCCTCTGTATTTTTCTTTTGCTGATTTGTTTTGTTTCTTAAAGCCCATGTATGAATGAGATTATATGGTATTTGTCTTTCTCTGACTGACTTATTTTGCTTAGCGTAATACTCTCCAGCTCCATCCATGTTGCAAGTGGCACGATTTCATTCTTTTTGATGGCTGAGTAGTATTCCGTTGTGTATGTATATACATATACCAGCTCTTCTTTATCCATTCATCAGTCAGTGGACACTTTGGCTATTGTAGATAATGCTGCTATAAACATTGGGGTGCATGTATCCCCTTTAAATTAGTGTTTTTGTACTCGGGGGTAAATACCCAGTGGTGTGATTGCCGGATAGTAGGGGAGCTCTGTTTTTAACCATTTGAAGTACCTCCATACTGTTGTCCACAATGACTGCACCAATTTGCATTCCCACCAACAGTGTAAGAGGGTTCCCTTTGCTCCACATCCTTGTTGTTGTTTCTTATAAGTTGTTGATTTTAGCCATTCCCACAGGTGTGAGGTGACGTCTCATTGTGGTTTTGATTTGCATTTGCCTCATGACCAGTGATGTTGGGCATCTTTTCATGTGTCTGTTGGTCGCCTGGATGTCTTCTTCGGAGAAATGTCTGCTCATGTCTTCTGCCCATTTTTTATTTGGATCATTTGTTTTTTGGGTGTTGAGTTGTTTAAGTTCCTTATATATTTTGGATGCTAGCCTTTTATCAGATACATCATTTGCAAATATCTTCTTCCTTTCTGTAGATTGCCTTGTAGTTTTGTTGGTTGTTTCCTTTGCTGTGCAGAAGCTTTTTACTTTGATGTAGTCTCAATAGTTTATTTTGCTTTTGTTTCCCTTGCCTCAGGAGACATAACTAGAAAGAAGTTGCTGTGGCTTATGTCAGAGAGTTTACTGCCCGTGGTCTCTTCCAGGATTTTTATGGTTTCAGGTCTCACATTTAGGCCTTTAATCCATTTTGAGTTTATTTTTATGTGTGGTGTAAGAAAGTGGTCCTGTTTCATTCTTTTGCATGTGACCAGTTTTCCCAACACCATTTGCTAAAGAAACGATCTTTTTCCCATTGGATATTCGTTCCTCCTTTGTTGAAGATTAATTAACCATATAGTTGTGGGTTTAATTCTGGGTTTTCTGTTCTGTTCCGTTGATCTCTGTGTCTGTTTTTATGCCAGTACCATGCTGTTTTGATTACTACCTCTTTGTGATTTAACTTCAAGTCTGGGATTGTGATACCTCCGGTTTTGTTTTTCAAGATTGCTTTGACTATTCAGAGTCTTTTGTGGTTCCAGACAAATTTTAGGATTATTTGTGCTAGCTCTGAAAAATGCTGGTATTATTTTGATGAGGATTACATTAAATGTGTGGATTGCTTTGGGTAGTATAGACATTTTATCAGTATTCTTCTAACCCATGAGCATGGAATGTCTTTCCATTTCTTTGCGTCATCTTGAAATTCTTTGTTCATTGTTTTATAGTTTTCAGAGTACAGGTTATTCACCTCTTTGGTTAAGTATATTCCTGATATTCTGTTGGTTTTGGTGCAGTTGTAAATGGGATTGTTTTCTTATTTTCACTTTCTGCCACTTCATTATTAGTATTATAGGAACGCAACAGATTTCTATACATTGATTTTTGTATCCTGTGACTTTACTGAATTCATTTATCGGGTCTAGTAGTTTTTTGGTGGATTCTTTAGGATTTTCTATATAGAGTATCGTGTCGTCTGCAGATAAGAGTTTTACTACTTACCAATTTGGATGCCTTTTATTTCTTTATGTTGTCTAATTGCTGTGGCTACGACTTCCAGTGCTCGGTTGAATAAAAGTGGTGAGAGTGGACGTTCTTGTGAGGTCTGGGAATTTTTTTAATTGTGGTAAACTATACAGAGTTTAATATTGATCATTTTAACCATTTGTAAGCATATAATCCAGTGACACGAATTACATTCACAATGTTGTGTGACCATCAGCGCTATCTATACCAAAATCTTTTTCATCATCCAGAACAAAAACTCTGTCCCTATTAAATAATAACTTAAAAAAAAAAAAAACCCTTTTCCCCTCCCATTCAGCCCCCAGTAATCTCTGTTCTGCTTTCCGTTTCTATGAAAATTCATATGCCTGTTGTAGGGACCTCATGTAAGTGGAGTTATGCAACATCGTCCACCTGTATCTGGTTTATCTCGCTGTGCGTAATGTTTCTAAGGTCTGTCCGCATTGTAGCACATATCAGAAATTTTTTTTTAAGACTTTATTTTTTTAGAGCAGTTTTAGGTTCACTGTAAAATTAAGGGGGAAGCTACAAAGATTTTCCATATACCCCCTGCTCCCCTTCTCACCCTACACCCAGCTTCCTCCACTATCAACATCCCCCACCAGATGGTAGATTAGTGACAACGAAAGAACCAACACTGACACATCATTATTGCCCAAAGTCCCATTATCACCCTGTTTACGTTATAGTTCATTCTGGGTATTAAATGTTCTGTGGGTCGGGCAGATGTGCAGTGACTCATGTCCATTATTATAGTATCATGCAGAGTAGTTTCTTTGCCCTGAAAATTCTCTGTGCTCTGCCTTTTCCTCTCCTCCACTCACTCCCGCAACCACTGATCGCTTCACTGTCTCCAAAGTTTGATCTTTTCCAGAATGTCTTGTGGTTGGGGTCACACCATATGCAGCCTTTTCGTTCTGGCTTCTCTGACTTCATTTTATGCATTTACGGTTCTTTCGTGCCCTTCTCTTTCGTTCTGAATAATACTCCATTGTCTGGATGGACCACAGTTCACCTCCTGAAGAGCAAAGAATATATTGGTTGCTTCCAAGTTTTAAAAATTATGAATAAAGTTGCTGTAAACATTTGTGTGCAGGTTTTTGCGTAGACATAAATTTTCAGCTCCTTTGGGTAAACGCCAAGGAGCACAATTGCTGTATCGTATGGGAAGAGAATATTTAGTTTTGTAAGAAATGACCAAACTTTCCTGAAAGTGCTGCCCCCCACCAGCAGTGAAGGAGAGTTCCTGCTGCACCACGTCCTTACCAGCCTTCCGTCCTGCGGGCGATTTGGGGTTTTGCTGTTCTGATAGGTGTGTAGTGCTATCTTGTCTTAATTTTTATTTGCCTGGGGGTGTGATGCTGGGCATCTTTTCATATGCTTAGTTTCCATCTGCATATCTTGTTTGCTGAAATGTCGGTTAAGGTTTTTGCCCATTTTGTAATTGGGCTGTTTTCTTATTGTTGATTTTTAGAGTTTTTAGTAGATTTGGATAACAGTCCTTTATCAGCTGTATCTTTTGCAAATATTTTCTCCTGGTATGTGTCTTATCTTCTCATTCTCTTGAATGGATCAGAATTTCATTCAATTTTATGGCAGAATTAAGTGTGGATTTTTTGAAGTAGGAAATTCCACATCTCTAATTTTTTTTTTATTTTTAGTCATTGAAAATTTTAAAAATTTTATGCTTAAAGAATAAATATATTCCTCAAAAGCTATTTGGAAGTTGAATTATTTCTATGCACTGAATGAACTTACTGGTCAAAAATAACTTGCTACAGTTTTTCTAATATCACAAACTGGGGGGACGTCTGGTGGCTCAGTCAGTTAAGTATCTGCCTTTGGCTCAGGTCATGATACCAGGCTCCTGGGATCGAGTCCTGCCTCTGGCTCCCTGCTCAGTGGGGAGCCTGCTTCTCCCTCTGCCTGCATCTCCCCCCTGCTTGTGCTCACACGTGCGTTCCCGCGCTCCGACAAATAAATAAAATCACACACTGGGGGTTAGTAATCATTGTTTGCTTAAAATCTGATAAAACTTTGACTTCTTTTATCATTTACCTTGCAAATATGTCACTTTTTTGATAATCTTATCTATTTCAGGATTTCTTTAACTTAGAAATATCTGTGAGTTCTTCCACATGTGTTTAAATATACTGAACTGTGTTTATTTCGTATAAGGAAGACTGTCAGGACTGTGGGTGTGCCTAGCAGATACTAATAAAAGATGGCACATAAGGGGGTATGCGGCTAGCTCTGTGGGTGGAATATGTGACTCTCGATCTCAGAGTTGTGGGTTCAAGCCCCGCATGGGGCATAGAGCTTACTTTAAAAAATAATAATAATAAAGGTGGCATATCAGGAGAGAAATGATAGCAGCCTAGCTTTTCTAATATGACAGCCTAGGTTTAAAGATCATTTCCCAAATTTAGAGAGGGATTCTTCCCCTTTTGGTACCAATTTTTCAAATTAATGGCCTTTTTTTACATCTATGACAGAAATGCCAATCATTGTCTTCTTGCTACTTGCTAGTTTGAGTCTGAAATTCCAAGGAATAGTTGTGTAGGTACGTGTCTGGGTATGCAACAGGAAGGGGAGTTTCGCTGATAAATAGTGAGTGACCTAGGTTGACAAATGAACCCATTGTTTTGCTTCTTGGTGCATCCATCCTGCAGGTGTGCGTCCCTACTGTGGGTGTACCATGAGCAAAAGCACTGCTACACCACACACATGGTCCTGAGACATACGCAACTAAGCTGCCATTTTGATGAGGGTTCCAGAAGGAGTCAAAGGTCTTCCCGGGACAGTGGAACCTTGGGCTCTGGTGTGAAGGACAGACGGATATGGACAGGGTCGAGGGATAGGAGGAGTTGTCCCGGCAGAGTATACAGCACGAAGGAGGGCTTGAAACCGGAAGAATTATGACCAGTTTAAGAAACTAAGGCCTGAGGGTGCCTGGGTGACCCATTTCCGTTAAGCTTTTGCCTCCATCCTGGGATGGAGCTGCAAGTCAGGCTGCCTGCTTCTCCCTCTCCTCCACACTCGTGCTCTCTGTCACTGTCCTGTCTCTGAAATAAATAAATTAATTAAATAAATAAATAAATAAATAAATAAATAAATAAATAAATAAATAAATAAAATCTAAGAGAGAAAGAAAGAGAAAGAAAGAAACAAACAAAGGCCTGGGTGATCAGACCATAGAAAGCAAAGGGGAGAATAGAATGAGGATTTTGATCTTTATCCTAGGGGCAGTTGAGGATTCACCTGATGCATGTTAGTAGGAAAGTGACATGATCACATTTGTGTTTAAAAAATAAAAGTTGCTCTGTTGCACTGTGTCGAGGTGGGCTGGAATCTTTTGGGGGCAAGATTTTCAGTTGGGTAGTGTGTATTTCTAATTTTCTTTGAACGTTTCTAATAAGTACGTTGATGATTGTGTTACAGAGATACTGTCCTGTCTTTGGTAGTTCCGGCGTGCTCTGATTTGCCTTGGCTCACACTTGTGCTGTGGCCCCACAGTGGCTGTTTGCTGAAGGAATTACGGTTCGGGGAGTGAGCACACAGTCCCCTAATGATCATTCTCATTATTCAACGTGTCTGCAGAAGAGGGGGTTGTATTCTGTCAGATGGCCTTTAGGGATAAGAACTTCTCAATTTTTTAGGATGGGGTGAGGGGAGAGAGCATGGAATAATACTCTGTATGGTCAGATTTTCCTTGAAGAGTGGTTAAATCTCTGAGGGGCTTTAACAACACAAATGAAATGTGGTTTCCTAAGTTTTTGAAGTCCACTGAAATTGGTCTGACAAGACTTGTAATTGGGGAATGATGTAAACACTGAAACAAAGGCTTTTTTGGTTTAAGTGAAATGGGATTAAAAATAGTGTTTTGTTGAACAATTCATAGGTTTTTGTGTGCTTAGAAAAAACTTGAAATAATCTGGTCTACTTTCAGAATACAATTGAGAAATGTTACAAGTTGTGAGGGCCCTTCCAGTGGCTTGGTCCAATCATTTTTATCGTATACTTGTAAAAATAACAGCTTTATTGAGATAACGATTCACTCAGCATAAAACTCATACTTGTAAAGTTTACAGTTGGCGGTTTTTTAGTATGTTCACTGACTTGTGCAGCCGTCACCACTGTCTAGTTCTAGAACATTTTCATCCCCCCAGGAGAAACCTCATCAGCAGTCCCTCTTCATTCCCTCCTCCCCCACCTCCTGGCAACCCCTGACCTCCTTCCTGTCTCTCTGGATTTGCCTGTTGTGGACATCTCGTAGAAATGAAATCATGTATTAGGTGGCTTTTTTATGTCTGACTTTTTCCACTTAGCGAAATGTCTTCACGGTTCACCCACAATCTAGCACGTGTCAGTATTTCATTCGTTGTTTGGCTGAATGATATTCCGTCACGTGAATATAGACATTTTGTTTTTCAGTTCATTTCATGAACACTTTGGACTGTTTCCAGTAGTTGGCTATTTAAATAATGTTACTGTGAATATTCCTGTACAAGTTTTTACGTAGACGTGTGTTTCAGTTTTTTCAGGCATGATACCTAAGAGTGGGATTGCTCAGTCATTTGCTAACTTTGTTTACCTTTTTGAGAAGATGCCGAACTGTTTTCCCAAGTGGCTGCACCATGTCACAATCTCACCAGAATGTGTGGGAGTTCCAGTTTCTCTACATCCCGGTCAGCAGTTGGTGGAGTGTTTGGGGGGTTTTGTTTAGCCATTGTTAATACAGACGTGCAGTGCTATCCCATTGTGCTTTTGATTTGCATTTCCCTAGAGACTTAAGATGTCCAGCATCTTTTCCTGTGCTTATTCAACATTTGTGTATTCTCTTTGGAAAAAATGTCTATTCAAGTCCTTTGCCCGTTTTTTTAGTTGGCTTTTTTTTTTTTTTTTGAGTTCTTTATTTATTCCGGATGTGTAGACCCTCACCTGATACATGATTTGCAAATATTTCCTCTCACTCTGTGCATTGTCTTTTCAATCTCTCAGTGTCCTTAGATGCACAAGAATGATGTCCAGTTTATCTGTTTAGATGATGTCCAGTTTATCTGTTTTTTTTTTCTTTTGTCTTCAGTGCTTTTGGTGTCGTATCTAAGAAACCATTGTCTAATCTAGGATCACAAAGTTTTCTCCTGTGTTCTTCTGAGAGTTTTATAGATTTAGCTCTTATAGTTAGGTCTTTGTCTTGTTTTGAGTTAATTTGGTGGGTGGCATTAGGTAAGGGTCCAATGTCTTTCTTTTGCATGTGGCTACTTAGTTGTCTCGGGCACCATTTGTTGAAAATACTGTTTTTCCCCCCCTTGAGTTGTCTTGGCACCTCTGTTGAAAATGAATTGGCCATAGTTGGAGGGGTATCTGTGTGGACTCTGAATTCTCTCCCCTTGGTCTTTATGTCTGTCTTTATGCCAGTACCACACTGTCTTAATTATTGTAACTTTGCAGTAAATTTTGAGATCAGGACGTGTGAGTCCTCCAGCTTTGTTCTTTTTAAAAATTGTTTTGGCTGTTCTGGGTCCCTTGCAGTCCCACATGCATTTTTACATTTCGCTGGTCACTCTCTGCTGGGGGCCGATGGAGTAGGGGAGATTGCTGGGGCTTTGTAGGGGTGTTGCCTGTACTCTGTACATCGATTTGGAGAATACTTCTATCTTCACATGAAATCTTAACATTCCTTTAGGTTTTCTTTAATTTCTTTCAACATTGTTTTATAATTTCTAGTTTATAAATCTTGCAATCTTTTGGCTAAATTTATTCCTAAGTACCTTATTATTTTTGATGATACCGTAAATGGAATTGTTTCCTTAATTTCGTTTTGGATTGTTCATTGCTGGTGTATAGAAATGCAGTTGATCTTTGTGTCTGTTCATGTGTCCCTAGTCCTCACTACACTGGTTTATCGGTGCTGATCGTGGTTTGTGGGTTCCTTAGGACTTTCTGCGTAAGATAATGCCATCTGCGAACAGAGAAACTTTTACTTCTTTTCAATCTGGATGCCTTTCATTTTCCTTGCCTAATTACACTGGCTGGAGCCTTTGGGAGAAAGCTTCCCAGAAACGGTCAGGGTAAACATCCTTGTCTTCTTCCTGATCTTATGGGGAAAGCATCCACATTTTCACCATTAAATATGCTGTTAGCTGTGGGTTTTTCTGTAGGTGCTCTTTATCTCATTGAAGAAGGTCCCTTCTGTTTTAGTTTACTGAGTGCGTTTATAGTGATGCGGTGCTGGGTGTTGTCAAATGCTTTGCACAGGAGAGAACCATGTGTTCTGTCTGTTCGTTCTGTTAATATGGTGTATTATGTTGGTTCATTTTCAGATCTTAAACTACCCTTGTATTCCTAACATACAGTTTACTCTTCCTTTTATTAAAATACTGTTTATTCTAGTAGCAGAGGAAATGACTTTCAGTTCTCCTTTCTGACTTGTCCAGTTTATTTAGATAATTTGCCACAAACTGGGTTTTTTTAGTGATTGACTAGAAAACAATATTCAGATTTTTCTGCTTTGTCGATTTTATCCAGTCTACTCATAATTTGGAGAAACTCAGTTTTGAGAGCTTTTAAGATTATAGTGTCTCTAGCTTAGAACCTTACTCTATCTCCTACAGGTGGTTTTCCATTTTGTATGTTTGGTGGAGGCTTATTCACTTCTGTCAGTTCATGTCTGGTTTTTGAAACAGAACTTTTGCCTTCAGTGATCTGCTGTAAAAAGATAGCTAGAAATGCTGTACACTCTCGCACGCACATTTATTTGTGTCTGGTAGTAGAAAATTTTCCACTTTTTTATGGAAATGTGTAATGTTTCAGAGTGCTCTACTATGGTATTCACCATAATCGGAAATTCTCAGATTTATCTGACATTCTCATTAGAGATTTTGTCCTTGGAGAGGAGATAGTACTCCTAAATCTGAATATATAGGAAAGCATCTTCACTATTTTTGAGTGCGATTTTCCCAAAGCCTCTTGTCACTGGATTGATTATCTGTGTTGCTGTTGGAGTTCCTACAATATATACACTCGCACTCTGACAGGTGCTGCGGAGCATGAGATGAATGGTGCGGCCATTGCCCTCGATCCGTGTCTTACGTGTTCACAGATAGGGGAGAGAATGGGTTTGGCCATGGTGGGAAAGGACGTGGGTGGGTTGAAGCAGGTGACCTTGCTGAGTGGTAGAGGCAGACACTCCTTAGAGTGAGCTCCAGAAAGAGTGGGAAGAGAGAACGCGGAGACTGAGGACAGGGCACTGTCCAGCTTTGCTTTAAGAGGATGAAGTGGAGGTCAACTTTTTTTAAGAGGAGAGATTACAGTATTTCTGTGTGACATTGGGACTCATCTGTTAGAGGGGAGAAAGTGGATGGTGCTGCAGAGAGCGGGAAGGTTGTCTTCGGAGCAAGTCCTCGAGGAGCCTAGGTGGGACGGGACCTCTTGATGGCACAACTGTGTGGAGGATCTGTTCTGGGCGCTCCTGGTGTGACTGAAGTGGGCGGAATCACTCGCAGGGTGCGGCGGGGGGCTGGCGCGCAGGAGGCGTGGGCAGAGGACGGGTGTGGAGAGGTGCTTGCCCGGTGGTCTGGGCCCGGGGCGGAAGTCCGCGGAGGCGGGGGAGCGAGAGCAGAGCCCCGCCCTGGAGAGGGCTGCGGGACGGCTCCGGCTCCGGGACTGGAGACCAAGGCTGGGGAGGGCGGGCTCTCGAGTCAGACTCGGGGAAGCCCAGGCCCGGGGGCGGGGGTGGGGGGGATGAGAACCCGGGAGAAGGTGGACCATCGGTAAACAGGATGTAGGGGAGGTGTAGTTGGCTGCTGACGGAAAACACGCAAGCATGGGGTGCACGTTCCCCGGGGGCCGGTGAGCCAGCACCTCGGGCCCTCCTGCCCGTGGAAGTACTCACCCTGTGGGTGAGATCCCCCTGCTTTTGGACTTGATATAAATGGGATCCCACTGTAAGTGCTCCTCAGTATTTTCTTCGTGAGACTAATCTGCTGTGTTCGGTGTGGCCGACATCTGTCCGCTTTCATTGCTGGGTGGTGTCACCCTGTGGCGGGCACGCGGGTGGTTTCTCCGGTGAACGTGCCACTGCTGAGTGCCGTGGCGCTGAGCGCCCGTGTTGCTGGCGGCCGCGTGTCTGCAGTGGGATTTCTGGGTCCTAGAGTGTGTGGCTGCTGAGCTCTGGCGGGCACGGCGGGCACGGCCAGTCTTCCCAGCGCTAGTGCAGGGTTTCTCCCACAAGCAGTGTGCAAGAGTTCCCGCTGTTCCCCACCCCGGGCCCCTTGCCACGGCGACTTGGGCAGGTGTGTGGTGGTTTTCACTCACACCGCCTGAGACCCTTACTGGCCTGGGATGCATTCGGATGAGACCTTAAGGGGAAGTAGATGATCGGCTTTCATCGTGAGCACTTTTGGGGACTGTTTTTCACGCAGTCCTGGCAGTGAGGGGAGAAGGTCAGGAAGGGGACAGTTGTCTCACTAGGAGCGTGCAGCAAGTCTGGGTCTCCTGCCCGTCCCCGCACGTCCTGCTGGTACTGTTGGGTCCCCAGAGCTGCGTGCCTTACCTGGAACAGACGGGCCCCTGGCCTGAAGGTGGCGTTTGAATAATCCTCCAGAGCTCGAGCTGCCTGAGGAGAGGAGAGAAAAAATTAAATGGCCGGAAACTGTATCTCCCTTGTCATTGTTGTGGTTTCATTTTGTTTTGACAGTGACTCAGCAATTTAGCTGGTCATTTTGAAGCGGAGTGTCACTTATTTGGTAAACAGTGAGCGGGGATGGTGGGGTGTTGATGGGGCGGTAGGTGGGGCGGTGATGTGATCCGCGCCTTTGTGCAGCTTGAACTCGGCCGGGCAGCGCAGGCCGCGGAGCGGCCCCTCGGGAGGCTGTCCCAGGGGCTCGGCCGGAGGGGACGCTCACGTCGGACGTAGGGCAGTGAAGTAGAGGAAATTAAGTTGTCACACTTTCATGCTTAGTTTTGAAAAGCTTGAAAGTTTGGGAAAATACAAGACTAATACAGCAAACACCTGTGTACTCAGCGCACGCCCGAATCCGCCGCTCGAGCTGTCTCCCCGTCTCCTCGGTTGGACCCCAGGTCCTGACACATGTCACGCCTGGCTCACTTTTAACCTCCCGTCTCTCTCAGCCCCTGTCCTCACCCTCCTGGCGGAACCCCAAACCCGGTCTCCCCACCTGCCTGCCCGCACAACTCCAGCATCTCCACACTGCGTTCACGGAGATGTCGGTCCCCGGGCGGCAGGGACTCGGCCTTGCTCTGTGTGCCCAGTGCCCAGGGCACTGCCCAGCTTACAGTAGTCACTCAGTGTGTTTGCCGAATCGTAAAAACAAGCTGCTGCCCGCAGATCTCACAGGAGCATTGATACTGTGACACAGCCCCGTGTTTCTCTGGTGCGGTTCCCTCCTGTCTGTCCTGAGAACGCTTCTCCACTCGCCCCCACAGCACCTGTGCTCTGAGCGGATGAACCTTCTCTCCTACCTCCTAGAAAGAAGAGCTGCCATCTGATGAGACCACTTGTCAAGGCCCAGGTCCACTCCTGCCTCTCCTGTGCCATGCACGCCGTGACCACCCCCCCCCGCCCCGCCCCGTGCAGGTGCCCCTGCTCCCGCCTGTCTGCTAACCCAGCTGTCCTGTGTCGTCAGTCCCCCTCGGCTCGGCCGTGCCATGGGCACATGAATGTGACTTCATGTTCTCCATCTTTTAACACCTTGTTGACGACATGTTCCCTCTGGGCCCCCCTCCACATGTCTTACTCCTGCTTCCTCATGTCGCACGCACCACGTCCTCTTACATCCAGCGCCGCCTGTCACCTGCCCCCTCCCAGCCGTGAAGCATCCTCAGCAGCCCCTGAGTAATGTCTTGTACTGCTAACTTCCCATTTCCTGATTTTATTTTGAACAGTAAGTACTGACTTCCTGTTATGGTAACGGATGACTTAGCTTTTTTGCTAACATCACCTTCCACCCACATGCAACCCCCCTACCCTGGGGAAAAAAAGAAGAAGAAGAACAGGAAAGGAAAGAAAGAGTTGAGAGGATTCTGTCAGGAGTCTCGTTTCCTCCTCCCGGTGCTGACTGCGCAGATAGTGTTGGTCCCTGGACTGAAGTACACGTTTTCTTTTTCATACAGATTTCATTTTCCCCAGAGCTGATGATTGCCTAGTGGCTCCACAGGCTTGGGTCTGTGTGTCTGGTGCGGCCTGAGGAGAGCCGTGCGGGTCCCAGGCACAGCGGGCACCCGCTAGCTCTCCTCTCCCCCGACGACGTCTCCCCCAGCCGGGACTGCTGCTCCGACAGCTGTTGGCTCCTATCCTGTCTTCCCCAGCATGGGGAGGTCAGGTCCCCCATTTTCCTTTCCCTTGGTTTATTGTCATTTTGCCAAATTGCATCTTCCAGTGGTTTGCTGAGAAAGGGGTTTTTGCCTTTTTTTTTTTTTTTTGGCATGTTTGAAAACATCTTTACTCCTCCCTTTTGAATGCGATTGAAAATTTGGCTAGGTGTAGAATTATGGGTTGAAAATTATTTTTTCTCAGAATTTTGAGGATGGTTGGTATTCCAACCACCATTTTCCTGCGTCCTGTCTGATGCCATCTGATTTCTTTGGTGTGTGACCTGTTTGTTTTCTCTGGAGAATTTTAGAATCTCCCTTTATCCTTGGTGTTGTAGTTTTCTCAGTGAGGCAGCGTGGCCAGGGTCTGCTCCTGGGTCAGGCTCGGCCCTCCGCGGACCTTGTCAGCCTGCAGGCTCCCTGCTCTGGGGCACACTCACCTTAGTCCTTTGATGTTTGTGTCGCTTCCTTTTCACTCGCCTTTCTGGAGCTTCTTACCTGGTGATGGGCCACCTAACCTGATCCTCTGAGTATCTTTTCTCTTGTCCATCTCTTTGTCTTTTTGCTCTACCCTTTGGAAGAGGTGTTGAGTTTTGAAATTATTACCGTTTGAATTTCAAAGCGCGGTTCTTGTTTCCGTCTCTCTGTGGTAGCATGCCGCTCACCCTCCAGGGACCCCGCTGGATGAGGTGGCGCCCTGAGGACTGGCGGGGGGCTGCCACACGGGTGAGCTGGGTACAGTGCCCAGGGCCTGCTTCTCTCCCTCAGAGAGGGGTGACGGGAGCCCTGCTTCCTAGGCTGCTGGGAGGTTCGCCAGCTTCACGCAGGACCGCGCACAGTCAGAACAGCACCTGGGCCCTGGCAGGCGCCCGGCCAACATTGGTGATGTCATTCCTGTTGGCAGGCATTAGCTCCCTGAGGACATTAATTGTCGTGTCTTCGACATTTTGTTGATGCCCTGTCCCTCTTTCCTCCGACTTCCTTGTTCGGGCGTTTTCTCTCACCTCTGCAGATCCCGAGCGATGGGTGCACGCTTAAGATGCAGCCACTTTGGAGCCAGCAGGCAGTTCTGCGAGCAGGTGGGCTTTCCAGCTGGAGGGCTTCCCTGTGGTTGGTCATTTCTTTAAGGACCCCACGTGTTTGAATCTTGAGGCCTTTTCTCCCGAGATTTATCATTTTGGAGAGGAGCCCTGGAGATGGTGGGAACCCTTCCCTCCTGGCAGCTGGAGTTTGGGAAACAGGAAGGGGGAGTAACTGTGTGCTCCCACCTGACAGGATGGGGACAAGCTTGGGGACCCAGCAGTTCAGGAAACAACCTTCTGCCATCTCCATGCCCGGCACCTGGTGTGCGGCCTGGCTGAGGCCCCCTTTGCGCACTTAGACGGTCACCTACCACGCCTCCTGCCCCGTGCCATCCTCTGCCTGTCAAAGCCTGCCCACCATTGTTGCTTGGTGGACGGACACCTTTCCAGTTCTCTCTGGCACCTTGGTGGTGGGAGGGAAAGGCCCATGCTCACAGTGGGCCACACTTGACAGCAAGTCTGAGCTGGATTCTTAGAGGCTGCCAGGCGGGTGTCATGGTTTCCGAGTGTGACTTCAACATTGACTAAGTAAGTTCTGCATCAGCCAGGTGACCCCTCCCAGCAGAGTGCCTCGGTGTGGCCGTGTGCTGTGGCTCCCAGGAGCCTGGCTGCCCCTCTGCAGAGACCCAGTGCTGCTCCCCATGGCCAGCAGGTGCCTCTGTGGGCGCTGCACAGGGGCCTCTGGCCGCTCAGTGAGAGGGAGCACTGTCAGAGCCCTCCTGTAGTACATGGCAGGTGTAAAGGACCCACTCAGTGCCCTCTGTCAGCATCACACTGGTTTTGTAAAGTAATGGCCATCACATTAAATTCATGTTGGTAATTTAAATTTTGTTGGTTTTGTAATTTTGTTGGTATTTAGTTTGTATATTTATTTTGACTTTACATCTCTTCTAAACTCTATGGACAGTATTTTCTTTTTTTTCTTTTTTTTAAAGATTTTATTTATTTATTTGACAGAGACAGCCAGCGAGAGAGGGAACACAGGCAGGGGGAGTGGGAGAGGAAGAAGCAGGCTCCCAGCGGAGGAGCCTGATGTGGGGCTCAATCCCAGAACCCTGGGATCACGCCCTGAGCTGAAGGCAGACGCCTAACGACTGAGCCACCCAGGCGCCCCATGGACAGCATTTTCTAATTTTAGATTCATACATATTTGCGCAGCTTAATGAAAATAATTTCTCACCAGTGGGAGTCATAGGAGTTTCTCTTTTAAAAGATTCAGTCCATTTTAATTAAGTTTAAAAATCACTGACAGAACTAGAATGCCATTAATTATATAATATCGTACGCCCCCTGGGTATGAATGACAGAGATTTAGTCCCGTTTAGTCCAATACAGAATATTTTAATTTCATTTAAGCAAATTGGGTTATTTTGAGTAATTTAAAAAGTGGCACTTCTAACAAGAAGCTTTATCCTTTTCCCATCTGTAACTGAAGGGGTGTTTTTGTTTTTGTTTCTAAAAAAGAAGGAAAGACATCCCAGGCAAAAGAATTCAGTGTGTGTTTATTTTTTTTAAAAGAGTTTTATTTATTTATTTGACAAAGAGAGAGACAGCCAACAAGAGAGGGAACGCAAGCAGGGGGAGTGGAAGAGGGAGAAGCAGGCTCCCAGCAGAGCAGGGAGCCTGATGCGGGCTCGATCCCAGGACGCCAGGATCACGCCCTGAGCTGAAGGCAGACGCTTAACGACTGAGCCACCCAGGCGCCCCTTCAGTGTGTGTTTAAAAGTCATGCGCTGGGGGCACTTGGGTGGCTTAGCCGGTTAAGCAGCTGCCTTCTGCTTGGGTTATAATCCCGGAGTCCCGTATCGGGCTCCCTGCTCAGAGAGGAGTCTGCTTCTCCTCTGACCCCCCTCCCCCTTTCTCATGCTCTCTCTCACTCTCTCTCAAATAAAATCTTTAAAAAAAAATTTTTTAAGTCGTGCACAGTGTAGGTGAGGTGAGAGCTTGTATCACGGGAAGTCCTGTGTTAATAACTATTTGACTAAAATGTGTGTGCACGCCTTCAAGAGCTGTATGACTTCATGGCAGCTTCGGGAGCGCGCGGGGGTGGGGGGTTCTTCAAGTACGTTCAGTATTGGGATCTGTTTCTTAGTATTGGACCAGCTGTTCCAGGAGCTGTACAGCAGTATTGACCTTTAAACACTCCCGCCTCCTTTGTGGGGCCCTGCTGCGTGTGCAGAGCACGCACTGCCATCTGCCAGTCGGACAGGCCCTCCCGCAGCCGGGGTGGGTTTGTACTGATTCAGCCCGTCCTCATCCTCACGGCAGCCAGAGATGAGATTGTCTGGGGTAGCCGATGAAGGTCAAGAGTCCCCGTGCTGGATGGAGCAGGCTGACAGCAGCCCGTGCGGGACCAAACCCATGTCCTTGTCCTGATTCAGCCCACACTCAGCACCCCCGAGCGGGAGAAAACTGTCTTTTCTATTTTTCTTGATCGAGTCCATTTCATGAATTCAGATCTGTTCCCTCTAGGCCTTAGCCTCAGCACTCCTAAGGGCTTTTCGTGCACTTGGCTTTGTTGCTTGTACCCTGTGGCCTTTACCCATAGTGTGCTGATGACCAAGAACTTTGTGTGGCTAGTGTCAGAAATCTCAGGTATCCAACAGCAGTGTCTCACTAGGTAATGATGATGTCATTATCGATAGTAATGACTATATCCAGTCAGTGAAATAGAGTCTTTACTGTGTGTAATGTTATTTTGTACAGAAGCCAGCAAAAGTTATTGCAAAGAATATTAAAACATCTATTAACGTCATATAAGAATCAGATCTATTTTATAAATTAATATTAGGCATGCATCATAAAATCAGACGACAGTCTTCTAGGACTGATTTTTTTCATTTTTTTTCTTTTCAAAATTAATTTTCTAAATTTTTACTGGATATCCTTATATCGAGACCATGCAGTCCAAATATATCCTGGTGCCCTGGGGCCAAGCATTCAATCCATTGAGCAAAACCCATGAGCCCATATGTGGTCTTGGGTCTGGGTGTCAGAACCAGACTTGGCTGCTTGGTAATGACAAGTGTCCCATGAAAATTTTGCTTTATCCAGGGAGAAGGTTTTATGTGTGTCTTCCTTTTGAACCTTTCTTATTGACCTTTGATATTGATTATGACTCCTTTCACAATCATAATGTGGTAAATTGCTTCTATATTTTATTGACAGCTGACATCATCTCAACTGTTGAATTTAATCACTCTGGAGATCTTCTGGCAACGGGAGACAAGGGTGGCAGAGTTGTTATTTTCCAGCGGGAACAAGAGGTCAGTGACTCACAGTCCACGAGCCATACGAAAGCCAGCCATTCTCATGTCACTTGGAAGGAGGGAAAGACACACAGGCACTTTCTCAGTGTCCGACTTCACTTAGATTCGGTTATGTCACATTAACCGTAGAGAAGCTGCTTATGTCGGGTGAGCAAGAAGATCTGTGTTTCCGCTCACTGACATCCGGCCACTGAGCTCGATGGAGTCCCCGGTGCCCTTGTCTCCAGGAAAGGAGAGTCCTGGCCCTACCCACGGGCTGTTGTGAGGACCAAGTGAAGAATGTGGGGTGGTGGAATTCCGCATCTCTTTGCTTCCATCCTGTGATTCATTAAAGTGGCTGTGGGTGAAAATCATGTCACCAGCCCCTAGAGGTGCTGGCCCCAGCCCTGCTGTCCAGAGTGCCGTGTGCTCTGAATGGCTCCTGGGCGCTAGCTGCAGGGAAGAGTCTGTGTGTATTGGGGGGGCCATGAATTCTCTCTCCCTCCTCAGTCAGAGGTGAGCAGCCTGCTTCTCCCCCGCCCCCTGAGGGCCCCACTATCAGGGCTGAGAGGAAGGAATCCTCAGAACGGGGCCTGCAGGGCCGCAGAGATGACTCCCACTCATGAGCCATTTTTTAGGTCACTCCCTCTTTGGGGGGTTGGGAGGAAGGGCAGAGAAACCCATCTTTTTCAGTTATGCGTCAGAGGGGAATGGGAGGTAGAACCAGCCTTCCAGCCCCCCCTTTATTTCTGGGGAGCCTCATCAGAGTTCGTGACGGGTGCTGAGCAAGGAAGGGAGACAAGCTGCTGCCCCGCTGGCGTGTCGTGTGCATACTCCGGGCAAGAACACGGTGCAGCCCGACCTGGGTTCCTGTAAAGCATCTGTCTTTTCCCCTGACAGCTTCGCACACGGGGCCCCTTGTCTGTGCCCAGGCAGGTCACTGGGCAGTTACCGTCTCATCTCCAGATTCTAGTGTCCCAACTTTCATGGTACAGCTTTGGTATGGCACCTAGTGGGCCCTTGTCCCCTTCCAGTAGCTCTGCGTGGCAGCGAGTGTCAGCCCTGCCACCAGAGAGGGAGCACTCAGGGGCGTCTGTAAGAGGGTGAGCCCTGGGCCCCCCGCAGTAGAAATGGAGGATTGCGTTGGGCAATGGGAAGAGATTTACGGAACGCCAGCGCCTCATTATTAAAATATACCTGTTGCAGCTCTAATTTTGATTATGTCCGTGTAGATTTAAAAATGTTTTTAATTCTATTTTTTCTGATTCGGGATGGTAAGAATTCTTTTGTGGATATTATATATATTGTCATTAGTCTTTCTAGATCTTCACAGATGATTTGATAAGCTCATAATTTTACATTCTTTTCCAGAGGTAGATTATTACATGGTGCTGCTTAAAAAGAACTATATTTATTACTTTTAGTACTAGAAGGATTATTTAACAGATTGCTGAGTCAGCTGTCTTAAATTTAAGAGTTCACTTTTAGCTCCTTAAAGTTTGCCATCTTAATGATATCCATAGAGAAAATGAAATTTTTCTCATTTTTGTGAGTCATCATTTAAACCTAAAAAATACTATCTTCAGATTTGAGATAGATGATAGTAAAACTTCAGCATCTTTTTTTTTTTTGAAGATTTTATTTATTTATTTGACAGAGAGAGACAGACAGCCAGTGAGAGAGGGAACACAGGCAGGGGGAGTGGGAGAGGAAGAAGCAGGCTCATAGTGGAGAAACCCAATGTGGGGCTCGATCCCAGAACGCCGGGACCACGCCCTGAGCCGAAGGCAGACGCTTAAGGACTGCGCCACGCAGGCGCCCCTCAAACTTCAGCATCTTGTTACAAAATGTGTTGGGCATCCCAGTTGTGAGCACCTGTAGCGTAAAGTGCTGAGTCAAGATGTACGAAATCGTTGTAGGTAATGGGGCAGCAGGTTCACACAGCAGCGGGTTGTTAACCTTGTTTAAATTTGATAAACCCGGCCATCTGCAACTTCATAAGCCCTGGGAAACTTTTTTCCCCCATCTTTTTCTTGGTATTTTGGTTAACATAAAAAGAGCCTTCATATTCCATCTGTTTTTAAAATATTTTGGTGGTTGCCTTATATAACCCTCACCGTGGACTTGGATTTTTCCAGCACTGTCAGTTCAGCGGCCACTGCCCTCCCTGCAGGGGCCCAGGGCACAGGCCCGTGGGAGCACAGGAGGTATGATGACAGTGCAGGGCCATGCTGGACTGGGGAAGGTGGCGTGGGTGTCAGGCCAGGGGATCAGGGCGAGAGGGAGCCATCGGAAAGTTCGGGGTGTGCATGAGACGTGAGGTAGGGAGCGTAGTTAACAGTGTGGTGGTCGAGTTTTTTTCCTTCTTAGCGGCAGAGCCCTCTGTTTCAGGAAGCCCAGCGTGTCAGTCTGAGGTGAGCAGAGTTTAGGGACGTGGCTCCCACTCTGCAGTTCACTGTGCAAACTATTCGATTTGAGTAGTTCTGACATTAGCACTCAGCATGTCTGAAACCAAAATGTACCTTCCACCAGCTTCCTGTCCTCCTTGCCGATGCTGTTCCCAGCACCTCAGGTGGGCAACCTCGGGACCCAGTTCCCATGGGCAGGCATGTCTTCCTCAAGGCCCTTTGTCTCGCCTTTTCTGTTCTTACCTCTCCCTGGACAGAGCATGGAGACCACTCACTGCCTGGGGGGCCTTGGAGGCTGACGCGGGTTCTCGGCCTAGTGGGCAGAGGTTTTAGGTGTCGGGGTGGGGGTTGGTGCGGTGCGTGACGGGAACACGGGCCTGCAGCATCAGGAGTGTCTGTTGTGGTTCTTGGAGAGCAGGGCCGGGAAAGACAGGCGACACGTGGGGGTGGGTGCCTCATGTAGTTATTCATATTCTGATGTTTTTTCATAGTTGGTTATGGTCTTGAGGCGTGGGACCAACTGATTCCACAGATTTTTCTTTTTTAAAGATTTCAATTTCCTTTTTCTCATTGGCAAGGTAGAAGCGTCTGTTGGTGTAATCTGCTTTCTCATAGAGGTGGTTGCGGGCCTAACACAGCCACGCGTGGAAACCATGTTCTAGATCCTGGGGTCCATGTATGGTTTCCAGGAGTGTGCGGCACATAAAAGTAGAGAGATTCGAGGAGCGGGGGGAACGTTCTCTCATAATACGTGATCTTAATTCAGAAATACTAAGAAATCTAGGTTCCTCTGTTTCATTCGATTTCCTTGATACACAGCCTAAATGTAAAAATGTAAGATTTTAGGTGCTGTTTATATAGCAAGAATTAAACAAAATCTTGGTGTGCTTGGTTTTAATTATGTAATATTTTTACTGTTTCATAGAAAATGTCATTTTGGATACAGAACGTTTTAGAGATTAATATAACTCCATTTATGAACCCACCACTGGGGTTTTCCTCTTTCCTAAAAAGCAAGCCCTCGGCAGGTAGATGAGGTGCCCGTGGTGCTCTCCCTATTTTGTCTTCCAGCTTTGTTCCCAAATCTGCCTCCTTCTCACTCTGCCTTCCCAGAGTCGGTTATTATTTTGAAGACATCATGCATCTTTCCATGTTTTTCTACTTCTACTGTAACGTAGAGGATTGTTTTACGTATGTTAACAATTCCGTCACAGGTGTATCCTCTGCCAGTGCTGGTCAGTCATCCTCTTCCCGGGGGGGAGGGGAGGTGGCAAGTGTTGTCTTGGCGGGCTGTTGCAGAGCTCGGTGTGGCCTGCACGGTGCTGCCCCCTCCGTGGGCCGGCCAGCCTCTCCAGGAAAAGTGTGTGTGTGAAGGAGCCTCCTTGTGTTGAGGAGTCCCTGGCCCCCTACAGGCGGCAGGCGGGTTCTGCAGACCCCGCTCTAGAGTGCAGGGTCTAGAGTGCAGTGCCCACCAGCGGGGGAGAAGTTCTGCGAAATCATCTGTTACTGGTTTTTTCCAAGTAAATTAATTCGGAGTGTCCTCGGTTTGATAATTTTTGATCCAGGATTTTCTTTAACTTTTAAAAATGTGTGTGGTCATTTTATATTCAAATTGGTAGTACTGAATTTTTCTCTGTACTGTGCTTTGTTCATTAACCCAGCTCATGTTTCCTTGCAGAACAAAAGTCGCCCTCACTCTAGGGGAGAATATAATGTTTACAGTACCTTTCAAAGTCATGAACCAGAGTTTGACTATTTGAAAAGTCTAGAAATTGAGGAAAAAATTAATAAAATTAGGTGGTTACCGCAACAGAATGCTGCTCATTTTCTACTCTCTACAAATGGTAAGAGCTTTTTTTTTAAGTGGTTATTTGATTTTGGATTTTATTTTTAATTTGCTGGGTGTAGCAGATTTTTACTTTACTTTTTACATTATTAACCCATTCTAGAAGTGGTTTCTGCTTTAAACTTTGGGGAGAGGGTGAGTGATTAGCCAGGTAGGAGGTGGTAGGCTGAAAACTCGAAAGTATACAAAAGCGAGCAGGCACACGCACTCCCTGCGTGGCATTGCCCTGCGGTGCAGACTTGCATGTCTGTACTTACCATGCAAACAGAATGTCCAGGTTTGTCTATAACTGGAGAGTAACCTTCAGAGTCTCGTAGCTTATCGGTGAACATAGAACCACACAGTTCTCTAATGTAACAGTCGACTAATAGAGGTGCAGCATATGGTTTTTCTTTTAATATGGACACTAAGGTTTTTATTTTCAGATAAAACTATTAAATTATGGAAAATAAGCGAACGGGACAAAAGAGCAGAAGGTTATAACTTAAAAGATGAAGATGGACGGCTTCGAGACCCATTTCGAATTACAGCACTGCGGGTACATGCCACCTTTCCTCAAACTACCCCGTTCTCTTCCTAGTTAACTGCGGACGGTGCGTGAGTCAGCTATTGAGGGAGGACCGCTTGGTGGGGCTGCTGTGGCCTCTGCCTTCTCGATGCGTGAAGCTGTTTGTAATTGTAGTCTTCAGTGTATCTGTGTGTGTGGAAATTGGGATTCCTCGTATTACACGTAGCAGGAAGTCACACGGTAACTTCAGAAAGTCTGATGATACTAAAGACTCAGGTCTAACCCTACAACAGACATCTTTCTCCGTGTATCAACAGCCTTTCACTCCAAAGGTTGTAAGTAGCGTGTTGGTGGTGGTGAGGCCCCCGTGGGACTCAGGACGGTGCCCGGATGAGGCCACGCAGGCTGCGGATGTGCGATGAGCCGCACGCTGCCGGGACTTTCGTGGCATTTCCTCAGTTAGCTGAGGCGCACTCTGCGCTTTCAGAATTCTTTGCCTGTCAGTCCCTAGTATCGCTTCCTTTTCTGATTGTTAAATCTCAGGTATCCCTGGGCACCCTGTGACACGGCGATGTTCATCAGTTCTGATACCTAGATTTGGTTCGCATTGTAACATCTGTGAAACTGAGTCAGGTCATTTGCCCAGTGGTGCACACCCCGGAGGCTGTGTGAAAGGAGGTGGGATACGGGAAAGGAGGTGGGCGCCAGGACGCAGGGCATGCGCGGGACAGCAGCAGGAAGACCAGCACTGGCGTTGGTTCTGAGGTGTTCCCTAAGACCGTTGCCCAGTGCTTGTGAAAATTGTTGGTTGGCTGGTTCTTTAACAAGGTTTAAGAGCTTTCTTGAATGTTGTTTCTCAAGTGAAGGCCTCATCAGTGAACGTGTCACACATCAGTAGTGAGGTGCTGCAGGGAAGGACACCACACCCCACCGTGGTGACGCAAGGGGCAGAGTGCGCATGGTCTGTCTCGGCTCCATTCCCCAAGCGCTCAGTGCTGGGTGCACATGGGGTGCTGGGATGGCGGGCGCACAGGACAGCCACAGCCCAGCCACGGAGGCAGTGCTCCCCAGGACCCAGGAAACAGCAGCATTGCCAAGGAGAAGCACAGGATGGGCCCATGTCCTCGTAGACTCTTAGGTCCAGAGTGTTACTGTGCCTCCACGGGGTTGACACTGAGAAGCAATGTGAGTGACTCAGGGCGAGTTTCTAAAACCCTGATTTGAACCAGGATGTTTTGATCTGAACACTGGTGGTTTCTTCGCCACCATGCCCTTGCTTCCACGTCTCTGCAGCAGTGAAAAACCATGGTGAGTGACAGCACCTCTCGTATTCCAGCTGCCGATATATGAAACTCCCAAAGTGTGACCGCACGGGGGAGGCTTTGGGGGCCCTGTGGCGCTGTCCTGCCTCCTGCCCTGGTCTCTTCTATCCGTCCCCCACCGCCTTCATGGCCTCCCGCCAAGCACACTGTCCCCGCTTTTAGCCTGCTTCACCACACCAGACGCTCACGTGCCTGCTGGAAAAACCACAGGTCTCGTTGGGCTCAGTGTCAGTTTTGTTCAGAGGCCTTTATACGTTCACCTGGATGCACTTGGTCTAACTGGGCCGGACGTGTCATTTTATCAGAAACAGCTGTTATGAACACACTGTGATTTCAGAGTCACAGGCTGTAAAATGACCTTTGTGACTTTAGGCCCATATTTGATTTCTTAATTGCCTCTCTGAAAGCTAAAAAAGGACTATTTGTCTAAACTTAGCTGTGTAGGAGTCAAATATTGCTCTTTTTAAATTTTGTTTTCCTCTTAAATGTTTAGTGCCAGAGAGGGATTTGGTTAGGCAGAGCCGCCTTTATGTCCTAGCCTGAGAGTTGCGTGTGTTTTGGTCATTTAGAGACGCATCGGAGGGCTGTGGTGGCCTGTCCTGTGCCCTGTAGGACGGACACCTCCTGCTCCAGTATCTAGCTGGTTGAAAATGAAGGGAGTATTTATGCATGTTCCCCCCCGCCCCCAGCTCATTTTTGCAGACTTTTGGGCAGAGAAGACAATAGGAGAGCGCGCCGCCTCGCCTTTCCAGGTGCTCCCTTTAGCTTTAAATTAGAAAAGTAGCAGTTACTACTGTTAATTTTTTATTTTGCTTTTAAAATCCTGCTTTCTTTCCCACTCGGTATCAGTGATGCTGGGACTTTTTTCCTCCTTTTTCACATGTGGACACGAGCGCCCATGATGGCGCCCGTGCTCTCGTGGTGGCGCAGGTGCGCTTAGGCTGGCCCCTTGCGCTCGTCTGTTGCCTGGCTGAGTCCACTGTCCCCACAGTAGTGTAGACGTCCTGCTCCCTGACCACAGCACCCAGTGCAGAGATGGGTTTTTGCACCCATTGTACATACCAAACACCGCCTCTGCCAGAGAAGTGAGCGGCCCCGCGAGCTCTCGGTGGCTGATGAGCCCTCGTGGCCGGCAGCAGATGGAGCATGGCACCTCTTCAGCTCTCTGGGGGCCTTCCTGTGCGCTCTCCCGTCCCTGCACCCCTGCCTGGCGCTCGGCGTGTGCCCTGAGCAGCAGACCACCGGGGCAGAGAAGAGGCTCAGGCGCCCGACTGTCACTCTGCAGGGCAGCAGCTGTGAGGAGGGGAGGGGGCAGTCCTGGGCGGCGTCTCCCGTGAGCGCACCGTGGCTGTGGGACAGACGGGAAAGCGAAGCCCCACCGTTAGCGGCACCCAGGTCCTAGAGGCGCTTGTCCCCGTGCCAGTGTAGCCTGCCCTTCGGCAAGAACGGATCTGCCGCGGGGATGGCCGCGAGGAGGGATACGACCCCGTTCGCAGCCTGTTTTCACAGCTCTGCTCATTGGTTATTTGGGGTTGTGCCTGTACAGAACTCTTAGCTCGCTGGGAATGTAGATGTGTTCCTTTTTATTTTGTACTATAAGTGTAATTTTATGCTGCGGTGATCTTTGTTTTGAATTCCTATTTCCTTCCATTTTTAGGTTCCAATATTGAAGCCCATGGATCTTATGGTAGAAGCAAGTCCACGACGAATTTTTGCAAATGCTCACACATATCATATAAATTCCATTTCAGTAAATAGTGATCATGAAACATATCTTTCTGCAGATGACCTGAGAATTAATCTATGGCATTTAGAAATCACAGATAGAAGTTTTAGTATCCTTCATCAGATGGCTGTCTTGGCATCGTTGATAGGTTTGTTCTTCAGGGAAGTTCTCGGTGCACGTCTGCTCGTGCGTCTCGGAGTCTATACCTCTAAACGTGGCTTGCTGCACGTGCCTGTGGTGTACGTTCTCTGATTTAACGTGTCCCTAAAAGTGGGAACTGCTTTCTACCTTTGGGGAGAGTTCTCTACAAAATGAGAATGACCTCAAGTCCATTGCCCTCTTGGGCTCATGAGAGACGATTTCAGATACTGTGTATCTGGAGGTTCAGTGTTGCCTGGTCCCTTGCCCCCGACCCCAGACCTGCTCACAGATGCTAGAATAGAAGACACTGGCGTTGGTTAGAGTGGTGCTTAGTTACCCAGCCTGAGGAACGACCGATCATGTGAGAATTCTGTTTTAGAAGACAAGCTGTTTAAGGGATATTCCAACATTGGACTCTCGTAATGCTACAGTGGCACTGTTACTGTTAGGGTGAGAATCTGCGTGTGACTGGTTAGTCACGCATGTTAAAAGTTGTTGATTTCTCCAGAAATGAGAGTCCTGTCACATGTGCACATCGAGGGACTTCAGTCAGGATTTCCCACATTTGGGAGCGATGTTGGGCCGGCCAGAGTGGGTCAGACGTGGCGGGTCGCCTGGGCCGCAGCCGAGACGAGGTTTGGCGTGTGTGCGTGCTCCCTTGTGCTCAAGAAAACCCATGAAGTGAAGTGTATGTGGTGTTTTCAGTTCTAGCATTTCACAGTGCATTTTTATTATCTGTTGTCCTTTTTCTTGCTGTGGTTGTTTACTTAACCTGATGACTTAGTTTGTGACACGAGTGCACGGCGGCGCTGCCACGCGGGTGGCAGAGGCGCGGGGACGGACTCGCGTTCTGACGCCTGTCTTCTTTCTGCAACTTGGCAGAACTTCCCGTCTTACAAGGTTCATGGCCGTGGTTCCTGCTTTCTTTTTATTCTCCTTAAACTCTTACATTTTAAATCCTTCTTTCTTCTGTTAATACGTAACCATCTTGAACAAAATTCAGGTAGTTCCCCCCAGTCCCTCCCTTGGCAGGTAACCGTTGTAGGTGTTCGATGCGCACCTTCCAGCCTGTTTATGTCTGTCTGAGGAAGTGTATGTTTAAGACCGTCCTCTACACGGTGGTAATGAAGTTCCAAGGACTCAGGGGTGTCGGGGGCCTGAGTTCAGCTCAGTGACCTTCATTAGCATGAAGTCCCTCTTTCTGCCCAGGTCTTTTTCTTTCTCTGTAAACCCGCACTCCTTGGGTGCCACCTGCGGTTCTGTGGAACCCGAGAGCGGCCTGGGACACGTCAGAAAGCCCCTGCCGTTAGCCTCGTTGCTTTCTGATGCGTTCTAAGCGTCTTTCCCTCTCAGTAAGAATGCGGATTTGCAGCTGCGGGATCAGCTGTGCGCACACGTGAGCCTCGGTCCCCAGCACGTCGGCTGCAGGGCAGGGCCGCGTGTGGGATGCGTCCGTGTGGGCTTTGAGACCCGGGTGCTCCCACCGCCTCTGAGTATTTGTTTCAGCAGAAAGCTGGACCTTCTTTAAAGTAACTTTTCATATTAGTAAAACCAAGATGAGACCATTTTTAATTTATTTGATTATAGGTGAGTTAAAGTATCTTCTGTTCATTTACTGTCCATTAGTGTGAATCTTTTTTACTGTCCTTTGTGATTTTTCTCTGTTGGAATCTCATCTTTTTTTTTCACGATTTGTGAGAACTCTAATTCATAAATGATTTGTGTATGCAGTCGTACTTCCGTTGCCTTTACAAACTTTTGTCCCACCGTCTTGTTTCAGATGCCCTTCCTTGTGACCTGGGTTATGAAACACATAAGGCCTCCATACACGTACTTGTATTTATTAATACTGTTACCTTAAAAGTACCTTTGATGCACTCACGTGAGCGCGGTCCGAGGCTCAGCCCCCTGCCCCCGTACCCCTGCACGTGTCTGCGCGCTGTCAGCCACCCCCTCAGCGCGCTTCGGGCTTCTTGCCTCCTGGTTAACTTTGCAGACCGTGCCCCGTGTGTGAGTGGTGGGGGCGCTGCTCGGTCTGTCGAGGTGCCTCCCCAGCAGCCTGGGTGGTTTCTTCCCAGGCTGCTGCCGACTGCTCCTCTGTGAACCTGCCGGGAGCTCTACTCTGGCACAGAAGGTCCCGGACCTTCTCCAGACTCCCGGCAGCCTCTGGGCCGGCTGCAGGGCTCCAGCTCCTCCGGGACACGGCCTGTGCTAGCATGTCCAGCGACGAGCTGTGGTGTCAGGTTTCTTACTTGCTTCGGTGGAAGGGTTCGTCTGGACCCTGTTGTACCATCCTGACCCAAAGCCAGATTCTACTCTTTCCTCGTTTTTTTTCGGTTGAGTGATTTCCGTGTCTGGCAAGCTACAGTGTTAACACTGTTCTAACAGAAAAAGCAGAATCTTTTGGAACCTGGCAGTTCTCTTCTGTGTGTAATTTATGGATATAAGTGTGGGATTTTTGCACAAGTGGCTGCTTGCTTCCTTTTCTTGTTTACGTCATTAAGCATGTCCGATCTTGCTGGGCACGTCTTCCCGTGGAATGGTAGTGGTCGCGGCAGGACGCAGGCACAGCGTGTGCGCGTGGGGCCGGGCCTGGTGAGGCGCGGGGCAGGGGTGCGAGCGGTGCAGGGACCCGGGTCCTCTTACTGGCGTGCGCCTCTGCGTACAGGGTGTGGGACCGGCTCCTGTATGCGTCTGCCCCCACCTCTTGCTGTGGGGCGGTTCGCCCCTGACGGTGGCTCGAATGTGGACTAAAGCCCGCCACGCGCTCTGCCTTAACTGCGCCTCCAGACATCGTGGACATCAAGCCTGCGAACATGGAGGAGCTGACGGAGGTGATCACCGCGGCCGAGTTCCACCCGCACCAGTGCAACGTGTTTGTGTACAGCAGCAGCAAGGGGACCGTCCGACTGTGTGACATGCGCTCCTCAGCCCTGTGTGACAGACACTCCAAGTGTAAGTCCTGGACGGCTCAGAATGTCTCATGTTAATCCTCTGTTTTCCAGCCGCGAGACCATCTCCAGAGACTTGGCATCTCTTCTGGTCTCCTTATCCCCGTGCAGGCATAGGACCTGCTTTTGATCCCGAGTCCCAGGGTGGCTCATTGGGGGGCCACTGCTGGCATCACGTGGGCCGTGAGGCCGTGCTCCCGTGGCCTCCCCGTTAGCTGTCCCCTGGTGGGCAGCCCATAGTGTTCCTCCCGCCCAGAATCTCAGGGCTTCCCCAGAGGCCTCCCCGGCCTGGTCCAGCCGAGAACATCTGTCGCCTCTACCTCCGCGCATTGGGACCTCGGCTGAGGCTGCTGGAGCATCTGTCTCATGACGGCTCTCAGCTGTCGGGATGGGCTCTGTTCACAGTGGGCTTTGCTGGACTTGAACCAGTTCCCTCAGGTGAAGTTCTAGTGCTTTAATCCTCTGAGCCTTGAAGTTTCTTCTAGGTGAGGAAGGTTTTGTTTTTATGTTTAGCCATAAATAGGCCCGACCTTCCAGGAAACCGAATGTGTGTGTGTGTCGTGCGTTAGGTCCCATGAGGGGGCTGGACCGTGTGCTGGAGGCACTGCTGATGTTCCTCACAGTCCCCTGACAGGTCAGACCAGCCTGTCGGAGGAAGTGCCTTGGATTTTCATTTCCTATGACGCTTTCTCGTCTGGTGAAGTCCATTCGTGGATCGCTGTGTCTGGGGAGTCTCCCGTATGAAATGGAGCAATGCCAGCAGGGCCTGGTGTTAGATGTGCTCACTCCAACTGGTTCTCAGTAACCTTCTTGCCTTACTCTCGTTTTTCTACGGCTGTGTTTTAGAGAATGCCTCCTGTGGGACTCCCGCAAGGAAGAACGAGCCTCGTGTAACGTTGGCCTGTGTCTTTCAAAAGAATATTCTTTTGTTGTTGTTTTTAGTAATCTCTACACCCAACGTGGGGCTTGAACTCACAACCCCAAGATAAGGAGTTGCACGCTCCACCGACTGAGGCAGCCAGGCGCCCCTCAAGATAATATTTTTGAGTAAATCATTTTAGATTCCAGAAGTAGTTTTTGTCAACAGAGTAGTTTGAGTAAATGCTTGGTATTGCCACTGGTTAAAATTAACTTCAAATGCAGAGGCAAGAAACATGGGTTTCTACGTTTAAAAAAATAAATAAATAAATAAATAAAGCAGCTTAAAATGAGGAAGTGCTCACTCGAAGTTTCCTGAGCTGAGGGCATGGTGGTGCGATCAGGGGTCAGGGGTCTGGTGGAGTCTCTGGGGTCTCTACCACGGTGCAGGTGGAGGGCCATTGAGTTTCTTCTGAGAAAGCAAAACCTGTAGGAGAAAGGAAGGTCTGCTAAGGAAGCATCTGGAATCTTTCTCAAAGGACTAATTCTGTTTTGTTATGTGGAGCTTGACTCCTGAACAGCAGACACAGACCCTTTTTCCTGACGGGCTTTGGTGTATGGGACCATTGTGGAGGTTACAGTCTGGACCCAGTGTTCTAGGTGACGCTGTTTCCGTCTTCCCGTGATATGGACGGGACGGGTCTGCACGTGGCTCGCTGGGGCCTGGGCTGCTTAGACCCGCAGGTATTCGGTAGCAGCCTGTGGTCAGCACAGGAATTCTTGACCAAAAGGCACGTGGGAGTGTGCTGAGGGGCTTTTCCAGCCACAGCCTGGGGCCTCAGGCACGGATGTGGTGCTCCTGAGTCTGAGTGAGATGGTGGGCCTGTGTTTCTGACACTGTCCCTTGGCAGTCAGTGGCACTGGGACGTCTCATCCAAGTCTCTTGAGCTCGGAAATTGAAGGCCGGAAGACATACTGAGATCAGGAAGATCAGAAGCGTGAGTGGTGTGCAGTCTGCAGCCTCTGGAGTCCCCGGGGAAGGCCTAGGGACTTGAACGTGGTTTGTTCTCTGGGTTTGTTGTTTTGTGGGTTGGGTTTGTTTGGGGGGGGGGGCTTGTTCTTTTGTTGTTGTTGTTGTTTTTAAAGAGGGTGAGTGGGGCGAGGGGCAGAGGAAGACGGAGAGAGAATCCCAAGTAGACTCTGTGCTGAGCGCGGAGCCCGACACGGGGCTCGATCCCACAACTCTGAGATCAGGACCTGAGCTGAAATCACTTAACCAACTCCACCACCCAGGCGTCCCTGTGTTCTCTGGTTTTTAAACAGAAGCTGAAAACTTTGTGTTTTTCAGTTTTTGAGGAACCTGAAGACCCCAGCAGTAGGTCCTTCTTCTCAGAGATAATCTCCTCCATCTCTGACGTAAAATTCAGTCACAGCGGTCGCTACATGATGACCCGAGACTACCTGTCGGTGAAGGTGTGGGACCTCAACATGGAGAGCCGGCCTGTGGAGACCCACCAGGTGAGGCCACCGCGCAGGGACGGCGCCCACCTGCGCACAACGCTTTCTAACCTTCCTGTGGTTTCATTAAGGTCCACGAGTACCTGCGAAGCAAGCTTTGTTCTCTGTACGAAAACGACTGCATCTTTGACAAGTTCGAGTGCTGCTGGAGCGGTTCGGACAGGTAGGGCACGCGTCGTGACGGACCAGCCCTGGGCGCGTGGGCCTCAGGGCTGCCAGGCTGTGTTCTCCGGGCCACCAGCCTGTTGGAGTGGCTGGTTTAAGGTGGGGAAGAGAGGGCGTCTGAGCAGCTGTTCCCCTTAACGATCCTGTCCGTATTCAGACAGTACCCATGGCACTAAGGTTCCTTTGGGCTGTTTTTAAAATGTTTTTTAAATATTTTCAAAATAATTTTTCTTATATTATTTCCAAGATGAGTAAGAAGGAAGGACATAGGGTAAGTGTGTGGAATGGCCACGTCCCAGTTTGCCGTTTCTTCTAGAGGGAAGAAGAGGGGAAGAGGCCCTCCGAGTTCACTGTTGGCTGTGCTTGAACAGCAGGTGGGGTGGCTGACGTGAAGTCCCAGTGGCCTTTACGAGGCAGCGGCTCTCGTGTCTCGGTAGTTTTTGTGCACGTCCTTTGAAGAGGGGGATAATACCAGTACTGCTGAGGGCTGTGTCTTCGATCTCAGACAACACAGTGCCTTTCTGGTGCCAGAAAGAGACTGTTCCCCATCGTCCATAGTAAAATGGTGTGTCAGGTGGGGCCTCCCTGTGATGTGAGGGGAAGAGGGCCCGTGCTGCTGGCCGAGCCACCACAGATCTCTGCACGTGGGTCACTGAGCGCACACGTAAGCCAGTGTGAAGAGGGGGCAGGAAGCAGAAGGGACTGGGGCACCGGGCTGGCCTATGGACATCTGATCCCAGGACCCTGCTGGCTGGGTTTTCACAGTGGAAGGCTAGTGCGCTTACAGCCTTGGGTCCATACAGTGCGCAGTGGCAGTGAGACCCTCAAGGATTATGGAAAAGGCATCATCCATCGACGTCCAGATAGGAGTCCCAAGGGAAATGTGTCTGAGACCTTACGGGGTGGGGGAAGCATAAACTCCCCTGAGAGGTGGAGCCATCGGCCCCCCGCCCCAGGATGTGGAGTCTGTACCTGGACTGGCTGCATGGTCTGGGAAAGCTAACAGAGGAGTCGCGTAGTACAAAGTAGGCGGGGCTCTGGGCATTAGGAGGAGCAAACGGCTTTGGGTCCAGGTGTTTCTCTCCTGACACACTGACCGCCGCCTCTTAGTGTTTCATGGACGCGGTGGCAGACGCGAGCCTCCGGGGCACAGGCAGCACTGGACTCCTCCCGGCCCCGCAAAGCAGCGTGTGCTTCATGCAGTCGTTTCCCAAGACCTCCAGGAGCGACACCAGGGCCTGAGCAGTGCTGCACAAGTGGGGGGGCTGGGTCCCAACCAGCACTCCCTGAGCTTCTGCAGAGAGTGGTATGCGTGCCTGCGCTTGGACGCCGTGGGGCCCAGGCACTCAGCCCAGGGAGAGAGCGCTCAGGAATCGCATGCGTGCAAACCCACCGAAAATCTGGCGGTGTTCCTCTCCCAGTACACCCAGGTCTCAGGATTTCCCAGATTAAAATCCATTTATCATGAGTGTACAGGTAAAAAGTACCAAGTACACATAGGGAAGCTACTGTGAACAAGTCAGAAACAGCAACAGAACCTGACGTCTGAGGATTCAGATACTGGAGCCATAAGTTGCAGAGTATAAGACGAGAATGCTGAAAATATTTTCAGATTAACAGAAGGAACCCTAATTATGCAAGACCCCTAAAAGTGACCTAGGAGATTTGTAAAAGAATCCAAGAGAACGTCAAGAAATGGAAAACACAGTGGTTGGAAATCACTGTGGACTTGGTAGGAGGCCCAGAGCAGCAAGAGAGACCTCGGGTTACTGAGCCAAAGAGCGCCAGAGGTGCCTGGCGCAGGCGCAGCATGGGCTGGCAGGTCGGGCACAGCGGGGGGTATTGCACAGTGAAATGCGGAGGCGTGCCCAGGAGTGTGTGTGGCACGGCAACAGCCCGGGATTTTCTGTAGCTCACGGAAGACTGAGCACGTGCATTCAGGGAGCACAGAAATCCACGTCTGTGTCAGAATGAAATCGCAGGGCAGCAGAAGCAGAGATGATCTTAAAAGCAGCCATCAAAAACCTGACGCGCTACTTTGGAGAACGGACGGTCAGGCTGAGAGGGGCCCGCTCAGCACGGCGGACACACAGAAGGTAGCGTGACGCAGCGCCTTGTCCTCCCTTCAGCGAGCGTGCTGGGACACAGCTGCCGTCAGCCTGGTGGTGTGTGTTGAGACGAGAATCACCCAGAATGTGTGCAGTAAAGGTGCTTTCAGGGGCGCCTGGGGGACTCAGTCAGTTAAGCGTCTGCCTTCAGCTTAGGTCATGATCTCAGGGTCATGGGTTCGAGTTCCCCATCGGGCTCCCTGCTTGGCAGGGAGGCTGCTTCTCCCTCTCTCTCTGCTGCTCCCCCTGCTTGTGCTCTCTGTCAAATAAATAAATAAAATGTTTAAAGAAAAAAAAATGCTTTCAGATGGAGAGCAGTACACCCTGACAGGGAGCTCATGAAATCTAGAGGGCGCGCTTCCAGGAAAGGACACCATCTCCGAAAGCGGGTGTGAGACCCAGGGAGCCAGGCAGGCACCGCTGGCCCTAGCCCTGCCAGCAAAGCTAAGGAACGTTGGCTCTGAATGATACTGATTTGTCTGAATTGGTTGTCTGTGTTTGGGGTGGGGGCCGGTTACAGCTGTCCATCAGCCAGAGCACACAAGCTCTGAGTGTTGTAAAGGCTGGGCCAGAGCCCTGGGAGAGCACCACTCGTACCCGGGACACTGCCGACTTCCGAAGCCCTGGGTCCCACGGTGAAGAAAACATGAGGAACTTCACCTACATTTACATGGTAAATTTATTTACATTGGAATACAACAATAAAAATGAAACCCGCAAGAGCAGGTATAACTAGCAAAGAAAGAAGTATCCAGAATATGCAGAGAATTCTTAGTCAGTAGGAAAGTGACAGCTTAGAAATGGGAATTCATAGAAATGGGAAGAAAATGGATAAAAATGCTCGTCCTTTGTAGGAGTCAGCAGGTCAGAGTGACCAGGATGCCCTCTCGCAGCTTTCACAACGACAGGGATGTCGGGCTCGGGGGTGGAGGCTGATGGCCTTGACTGTGGCTCTTGTTTGGGTACTGGCAGCGGCCCTCGGGGGTCAGGAACCTCGTGCACATACAGGCAAGAAAACATGTTCAGAAACAGGAAGTAGTGAACGCCTACAGGAGCCCCAGGCACTTGTCTGTTCATGACCTACGATACTAAGAATGATAGATGATCTCACAAGGGTAAAGAGCAAAGAAAGCATGTTGTTGGAAGAATGTGATTCGGTGACTTCTGTGTCATCTAGAACGTACGAGACGGTTGCGTTTTTAAGAATGTGTGACTGTTCGAAATGTAAACATGTATGGGAATGACCCTCCGTGAAGACTGACCGCCCCACTAGGGACCCAGGGTGGGAGACCAGTCTTCCTAGACCGAGCTGGCAGTGGCTGTCTTTATGCCTCTTGGTATATCCGAAATACTGAAAAATGCCCTTAAATTAATTACCCATCCCCAGGAACATCCGAAGGCTTTCTAGTAGCATTTACCTGTTCTTTCATCCCCGCAGACAGGAAGTGCCTGTCAAGGGACGGTGTGACGTGGGGGGGACCTGCTCTCTGCCCAGGGCCATGCTGTCGCGTGCCACCACTTGGCTGTAGTCAGGTTGTCTAGCAAAAATGCACATAGCCACTTGCTCCTGAGTCCACTTGGCCACCAGGGCACAGGCAGACACCTGGCCAGGTGCTCAGGAAGGTGGTCACTTAGGCAGTTGGCATCACTGGACCAGTGCAGTGGGAACGCCGACCTCCTGTGCAGGCGTGGCGGTCAGAGTCCGCAGAAATGACGAGTCTGTATTGAGGTTGGTCTGCTTTCGTTTCTCCCAGGCCCCAGCAGTTCTAATCAGCGCCCATAATAAAACAGCCTCGTCCTGAAAGAATCCCGTCTGGCTCTGCGTTCCGGGGGCTGCGGCGGGTCCGCTTGAGCGTGAGGAGCATGGGTGTAAGCTGCGCGTCGGCACGCTCCCTGCTTAGCCTTCCGCGGACGTCGTCTTGCGCACGAGGCTGAGCCGCAGAGCGTCGCGGGCTGGGCGGCCCTGGCGCTGTGCACTCCTGGGGTTCAAGAGCAGAAGTAGAACAAGTGGAGCCGCGAGTAGTCTTTCCTGAGTTCACCCTGTTTTCTGGGTGCGGTTTTAGGTGAGGTTAGTGACACCGTGAGGGACTTGCCTGCCACCAGGGTCAGCCGCTAGCCATGCCTCAATGAGACGGGAGGCCGTGGGCTCCTCGGAGGAGACCACAGGGAGCCGCCAGGACCGGGCTGTGCCGCCAACAGGGTCCATGGGGCAAGGTCTGAACCCCCTCCCTGTCTGCAGTGGGGTTTGTTCTAAAGCCACAGGCCAAATCATGGCAGCACTTGCTGTAAGCCATTTTCCTCTAGTGTTATAGAAAAAGACCGAAGTTTCTATCAGTGTAACAAATGTTTTCAGCTGTAGAGACGGTGGAAGCCGTCAGAATTAATGCTGGAGAAATAAGAACGTGGGCAGCACGGGGACGCCTGGGTGGCTCAGTCGTTAGGCGTCTGCCTTGGGCTCAGGTCATGATCCCAGGGTCCTGGGATCGAGCCCCGCTTCGGGCTCCCTGCTAAGCGGGAAGCCTGCTTCTCCCTCTCCCGCTCCCCCTGCTTGTGTTCCCTCTCGCTGGCTCTCTCTGTCAAATAAAATCTTTGAAAAAAAAGAAGATCGTGGGCAGCACGGCAGCGTCTGAGATCCGCACTGAGGTCTAGGACATTTCCCCTTTGTGTTCCTGTTGCTTCCTGGGAAAGAACTTTTTGACGTCAAAATGAATTAAAAAGTATTCTTTGGGCAACTGTGTACTGTGCTGGGACAAGCCTGACTAATGTCCACCGAGCGCAAACCAGCTCTGAACTGTTGACAGAGTTGCAAGTATTCAAGACCTGAAAGTAAATCACACTGTTACTCATGGCTGGGACAGAGGAGTGCGTCGGGTTTTTTACTTTTTAAAGATGCACTAATGTGGAGTGCCTGGCTGGCTCAGTCAGAAGAGCACGGGACTTGTGATCTCCTGGGTGTGAGTTCGAGCCCCATGCTGGGTGTAGAGATCACTTTAAAAAAAAAAGTGTAATGAAAAGTGTGACTGTTCTTTTTTCCCTTCTCTGTACTATTTATTTTTGCTGACGTGATTGCACATATGCAGTTCAGTGGGGAATTTTCATTGCATTTCTCTCCTGACCATTCTTAGTGTCGGTTCTCATTCCTAGAAATGGTCTTGTCACATAGAGGAGGGGTGAGGGAAGGTCGCCCGCGCTGGCGTCCCGGGGGCTGGGCCCACATGTGGCGGGGGTGTCGAGCGCGTCGTCCTTGACAAGCGTTACTCTCTCTTCTTGTCTTGAGCAGTGCGATCATGACCGGGTCCTACAACAACTTCTTCAGGATGTTTGATCGGAATGCACGGCGGGACGTCACGCTGGAAGCTTCCCGGGAGAACAGCAAGCCTCGAGCCAGCTTGAAGCCTCGGAAGGTGTGCACCGGCGGCAAGAGGAAGAAGGACGAGATTAGTGTGGACAGTCTGGACTTCAACAAGAAGATCCTGCACACGGCCTGGCACCCGGCCGAGAACATCATCGCCGTGGCCGCCACCAACAACCTGTACATCTTCCAGGACAAAGTCAACTAAGGAAGCCTGCGCGTGCGGGGACTGAGCCCGGCCGTCTTCTCGGAGGAGGGGCGCTGTCCTCCTCCCTGTGAGGAGCAGCAAGCGCGGCCTGGCCCCTCCCAGACGGGAGGGGCCAGCCTTCCGCCTGCAGTGAGGGGGCCCGGGCCGCCGCTCCCGGGACACCCGCTCAGCGCCGAGTTGGCGGATGATGCGCAATAAAGGCCATTATCAAAATAAATGTATTTATTTCAGTCTGAGCCTTCCTTTCCAGTTTGTAGACCAAAAAGTTAACAACCCGAGAGAAAAGTTGTCTGATGGAACGTCTGTCTTTCTGCAACTCTTACCCCCCCACCCCCATCACACTCGGGCCTTCACACGCGTGTGCCGCCGTGTCCCCCCGCCCTGCGCCTTCCTCCGAGCCCAGGCGGCCCCCGTTGAGGGCATGGGCTCCCCGAGCAGGCTCAGGCAGCTTTACTCCCCCCACACCTGTATCTACCGTCACACCTTCTGGTGCGGCCACTGAATAAAAGCAACACACTATAAAAAGTGTTTTTAAACCCAAGACAAGTATTGGCTTTTTATTTGCTTTCCTTGCACATGATGAAATTCTGCAAAATCGTGCTTTGGAACAGTGAAAAACGTGTGTCCTCTGAACCCGTCCGTCCCAAACTCGGTAACTCTGCTTCGTTTCTGTGGAAATAGTGCAGGTAACGCGCCAGGTAAGGTCTGCGGACCTGAACTCGGACCGCCTGTGAGAAGGAGCCCTGCCAGCAGCAGGACGGCTGCTATAAAACAGCTGGGTTCCGGTACGCCTCCGGTTCACAGCCGGAACACTGACGTGCTTGCTTTTAAAACCTTTTTAGAGTACTTGTGGGAGGGATATTCTTTTTAAAAATTGCTGAAATTACATGCATGCTGAATTTCATATTGCTGAAAATGCGGCAGAGGGAACTGTGACTGCGTGCGGACACCCCGCCTTGGGGTGTATTTGCAAAGTAGGCCCTTTGATACCAGAAATCAGCATTTCCCAAGATGAAACAGACGCATGATGGTGCTAAGTGACTGGCCCTTCCTGGCATTTTACACACGGGCCCAAATCCCAGTGTCCTCCAGGGGCGGGAGCGCCGGGGCGCCTGCACTGCTCTTGAAATTTTAAGGCGTATTTTGCTTACTTACGATATGGATCTGTAAGAACAAATGTCTCGAATTAATGTTAATGGAATGCCACTTTAATTCACATTCAGTTAGAAATGGAGAATTTAAAAGTACAATTAATTAAAAAAATAATTCCTACTGCATATCCATGGTGGCACAATTGACAGATCTGAGGTGTGGCGCGGAGTTCTCGATCCCCCCTGGTCCTTCAGAAAAAAGGTCTAATGGGATTGTATGTATGTGTTCCCCTATTTTGATCACAAGGTGTAATAAATTTTAAATGTTTACCTGGATTTGCACTGTGTGTTCGGACAGCTTTTCCCACCACGTAGACAGCGGGCCTTCCGTGTCACGGAGGGGACCCAGCCGAAGGGAAGCGCTGTCCCCGCGGCCACCGCAGCCTTGCCCTTTTCTCCTTTACAGTTACAGACATTGTCTCTGTTCCTGGAAGTCCGCTGTGGGACTTGTTTTCATTCTTAGAATTCTGTGCTGCTGTTTTCCTTGACGCTTTCGTGCTGTCTAGGCCCGTGACCTGGGTTGGGGTGAATGCGCTTTATTCATGTGTGGATTTAGACACGCTATTTTTTTTTTTTTTTAAGAAAAATCAAGTTTCTAATTAGAAGCTAGTGTAAGACTCAAGAGTCTGGTGGTCCGCTGTCCACAAGTCATTGCCGTTCACGGTGGGACAACAGCAAAGGCCAAGTCTCTGCCCGCTCTTCTCCAAGGAGCTCAGTGGCCCTATTTTCACAGCCGGAGGCCGTCCCCGGAGTCCACGTGTGTGGGCAAGTCCTTGCGTAAGGGGGTTGAGGAGAACGTCCGAATTGGAGACGTCTTTCGCACTGCTCTGTGCAGAGGTGGGGGGGAGCCCGGACTGAGTAGCCTGGGTGACGGCGACTCCTCGGCTCCGTCGGTGAAGGAACGGCAGGTGCCTGTGGTCTGGAGGACGTCGTTCTGGGCACACTGCTGCAGTCGGAGGTGGGGTTGGCGCTAGGGTCCCGCCGGCAGTGTTAAGTGGGGATGGAACCATCATTTCCATCACGACCTGGCTCGCGTGCTCAGCAGGAGCGTGTAGAAGTCGAGAACAGTACCGTGCAAGCTGGTGTGAAAACTAACCAAGACCCTGGTCCTTGGGCCTTCGCGGTGGAGGCGGGTGGCACCCGGGGCCCACAGACAGCAGCCTTCAGGCCTCGGCCTGCCGACCCCAAGTTCTGCACTCACTGGAAAGGCCCGCTGGCGGGGGCAGCTCACAGCTGCCTGGCCAGGCTCGACCGTGCTGCCGTGGGTCCCGCCCTCGGTGCACGGGGCTCCTTTGGGCCCACAGCAGGGGGCACCCCCGGAAGCTGAGCGTGTTCCCCCACAAGGGGTCTCCACACCAGCTGGGGACGGTGCTGGGGGCCAAGTATGGGTGGGGTAGGGACCACACGTGGGTAAAAGGCAGCCCCTCCCCACACACACACACAGGGCTGTCACGGGCAGTGATGGGTGTCACTGGCCTGGGCGCTAATGCCGGTGGTGACAACCCCCTCCTACTGGGTGCTCGCGGAATGCCGGCCCTCAACTGAGGGCTGTCCTCACACCAGTCTGGCGGTGGGGTACAGGTGGATGCCCTGCGGCCCACGGTCATGGTGGGGGGCTCCGGTCTGCACTCCGTGCGTCTGGGCCCCACGCTGTGTCCCCATGGGGCTGGTGAGGGGCGGGCACGGACAGGGCGCAGGGAAGGCTTCCACACCTGTGGCCCCGGAGGCATGAGCAGGGAATGACCGACAAGAACGTGTGCAGATGTCACCTGGGCCTGGAGTCCGCTGGCATCCTCCGCGCCTCGTCTGGCAGCACGTCGCTCTCCTTGGGGCGTGAGCGCAGGTGGGGTCCCGGCATCGGGTGTCCAGGGCGGGCAGCAGCCCCACTGGCCGGGAGGCTGGACTGCCGCCGTGGGGCGGGGGGGGGGGGGGGTGTCACCTGGCCTGTCCTTCGTTTCCTGCCTCAGGTGGCACTCCTTCCCCGAGCACGCACCGTGCATTCACTTTCAGCTCCGTGCCGTCAAGGACAGCGAGAACCAGCGACGCCTGTGATGTCTCCAATGATGCCGAATGATCCCAGATAATCTCTGATAATCTCGGGAAGTCGCCGGAGGAGCCGTGGTCTGCAGGAGATCCCCCCCAGGCCGCTGAGCTCTGCGTCACACGCGGCCGTGGCAACCTGGGGCACCGCCGCCGTCTCCACCAGGCTCCGCTCCCAGACCCAGCAGTCAGACGGAGACCGAGTCGCACAGAGGCTCCGAGCCGGTGCGGAGGCCGCTGGAGCGCAGCGGGGCCCAGACGTGCGGGCAGAGCCCTGTCCCCTCGCGGGCTTCCACGCGGCATCACACCCCTCCCCAGAATGTTCGGTGTTCCTCTGGGATGTATGGAGACAATTCACTTGTCTGCCCCAGAGCTCACCGTTAGTGTGTTTTGTAGGACGAGGAGCATGAGTTTGTTATCCAAGCACTTTCAGGGGAAAGCATGTTCTCTAAACTCGAAGTATCTTAATGCCGCATCGTTCTATGGTTGTCGTTAGAAATGGCGTCTTCCTTTGTTTCACTGAGGTGTGACGAACACAGACGAGTTTCAGGTGGACAGTGTGACTCGGTGTTTGCTGTGTTGGGAAGTGACCACCACAGCGACTCTGGTTAGCATCCGTCACCACATACGGTCACAAAATGCTGTTTCTTGTGATGAGAACGTCTAAGACCTACTCCCTCAGCAACTTCCACACACACAACTGCGTGACCTGTAGTCACCACACCCCGAATCACGTCCCCACGGCTTTAGTTTCTAACTGGACATTTGTGCCTTTTCACTCATTCTCCCCATTTCTCCCACAGCCCCCCCTCCACTCGGGCAACCACCAGTCTATTCAGTGTGTCTGTGAGCTTGGTTTTTGGTTTTTGCTTTGCTTTTAGATTCCACACAGAGGGGCGCCTGGGTGGCTCAGTCGGTTCAATGTCTACCTTCAGCTCAGGTCATGATCTCAGGGTCCTGGGATCGAGTCCTGCATCGGGCTCCCTGCTCCGCGGGGAGTCTGCTTCTCTCTCTTCCTCTGCTCCTTCCGCCCTGCTTGTGCTCTCTCTCTGCCTCTCAAATAAAATCTTAAAAAAAAAAAAAAAAAAGATTCCACATAGAAGCGGGATCATGCTATTTGACTTCATTCACTGAGCATCGTGCCATCAAGGTCCATCCGTGTTGAAAATGAAGGAAATGGCAAGATTTCCTTCTGTTTTACGGCTGAGTAATATTCCTGCGCACGTGTAAGTGCGGGAGCGAGAGGGAAGGAGAGACAGCACAGTTTACCCATTTATCCATGGATGGACACTTAGCTTGTTTCCAAATCCTGGCTGTTGTAAATAATACCGTGAACATGGTGGGGTGTAGATACCTTCAAATCAGTGTTTTCCTTTTCTTCAGATGTGTACCTGGAAGTGCAATTTCTGGGTCGCAGGGTGGCTCTGTTTTTAACTGTTTGAGGAGCCCCCATACTGTTGTCCACAGTGGCCGCCCCAGCTTGCATTCCCACCAGCGGCACGAGGGTTTTTCACATCCTCGCCAACACCTGTTGTTTCTCGGGTTTTCTATTTTTAGCCATTCCCACAGGTGTGAGGTGACGTCTCATTGTGGTTTTGATTTGCATTTGCCTCATGACCAGTGATGTTGGGCATCTTTTCATGTGTCTGTTGGTCGCCTGGATGTCTTCTTCGGAGAAATGTCTGCTCATGTCTTCTGCCCACTTTTAATCCAATCGACTTGTTACCATGAAGTCGTAGGAATTATTTAGAATATTAGCCATCAGATATACAATTTACAGGTATTTTCTCCTGCTTGGTAGGTTTGTTTCACCGGGTTGATGGCTTCCTTCAGGGAGCATAAGATCCTTAGTTCAGTGTGGTCCCACTGGTTCATTTTTGCTTCTGTTGCTCTTGCATTTCGTGTCAAATACAAAAAACCATCACCAAGATCAGGGTCGGGGAGGTGACTGCCTATTTTTTTCTGGCTTTTGGTTTCAGGTCTTAAATTCATTGTTGGGTGTTTTTAATAATTTTTTTAAAGATTTTATTTTATTTTTAAGATTTATTTTAGGGGCACCTTGGTGGCTCAGTCAGTTAAGTGTCTGCCTTCAGCTCAGGTCAGGATCCCAGGGTCCTGGGGTCGAGCCCATCGGGCTCCCTGCTTGGCGGGGAGTCTGTTCCTCCCTCTCCCTCTGCTCTCCCCCCACTTGTACCCTCTCTGCCTCAAATAAATAAAATCTTTTAAAACAATTTATTTTAGAGAGTGCGTGAGCAGGCGCAGGGGCAATGAGAGAGGGAGGTTCCCCTGAGTGCAGAGCTTGATGCGGGTATCCAACTCACGACCCCGGGATCATGACCTGAGCCGAAATCAAGAGCCGGCCGCTTAATCCACTGAGCCACCCAGGTGCCCCAAGATTTTAAAGTCAGCTCTATGCCCCATGTGGGGCTTGAACTCACAACCCCGAGATCAAGAATCACATGCTCCACCCACGGAGCCAGCCAGGCGCCCTGCGTCGTGCTGGGCGGTAGCACAGGGGTCCAGTTCTCCCAGGCCCATTCACTGAGGTGGTGGCCTTCCCCCTAGGGCTCTGGCCGCCCTGCTCGTGGGGTAACTGACCGTGTTCCGGCTCTACTAGGCTTCTTTACCGTCCAACTCCGAGTTTCCGTTTTGTGATGACTCCCCCGTGGGGCAGCCTACTGCCCTCCTACACACCTTTACCCACTCGCTCTGGCATCCACGGACTCGGCGGCTGTTTGCCTGATGGTCCCTTGTCCCGTCAGCCCTTCCGTATGTAGCTGGAATTCTAAGGGAGAAGAACTGTGCCTTTCTCCCACTGTCTGCTGTGTATCAGTGTGGACTCGGGGACGCCGGCTGGAGTCCCTGGGTCAGCGTCCATCACTGTCGTGGCTCTGCTCCTTGGTTGTGCCACTTTGGGCCCCTGCGGGTTCCTTCACCTTGGCCCCTGTGCCCTTGCGCTGTGCTGGCTTCCGAGCCCTTCCTGGCTCCCGCCCCTTGCCCTGCAATCACTGAAGAACAGTGTGAAGAACCCGATCCAGGAACCGGCCAGCCCAGTGCCGTGGACTTGGCGTTGCTCATCAGGCCCTTTGGACAAAGCTAGGAACCCACATATTTGCATGGACACTTGCGCGGACAGCTAGGACTGTGTGCTCAAGACGGTGAGCTAGTACGGCCACCCCCCCCCCCGTTAAAATCCACCGCTGGCTCTGGCCCACCCTGTCCCCCGTCCCCCCTGGTGCCATGTACGGGTCCTGGCTCGGCAGCTTCGTCCACCTCCCCCGCCCACCAGCGTGGCCTCCTTTACTTGTAGTAGTCAAGTTCCCGTTTGCATTCCACGTGGAATTCCTTTGAAGATGCTGGTTAGTTCGTGATTTTAGCTTTGTGAAGCACTGCTGGGGTTCTGAAGCACTGCTGGGGTTCTGAGTCAGTCACGAAAAAGGCCTATGGCTTCCTTCTCCCATTTCCCATCCCCCTACCTGCCACCACCCACCCCCGGTAGCAGCCAGTCTCCCACATTTCTATATTCGTGGGTTCTTTTTCCACAAGTGAGCAGTTCTGTGTCTATTTTCTTTGGCTTTTTTTTTTTTTTTAAGATTTTTATTTATTTGACAGAGAGAGAGACAGGCAATTACAGAGGGAACACAGGGGGAGTGGGAGGAAGAAGCAGGCTCCCAGCAGAGGAGCCAGATGTGGGGCTCGATCCCAGAACGCTGGGATCATGCCCTGAGCCGAAGGCAGACGCTTAACGACTGAGCCACCCAGGCACCCCTCTTTGGCTCTTTTTTGCACAGATGCTAGCACACCATATATATTCGTTTTTCAAATCCTTTATTTTGCTCCTCAGCCTGCAGTTTGGGCTCAGCTCCTCTCAGTGGCAGCAGTATCCCCTGGGGCAGCTCACCTGATGCCAGAAGGCCCGTGTTGAAGCTGGACCGCCCTCCCCAGGTAGGCCTGTCCCCGAGGCGCTAGGAGCCCCCGGGAGTGCGGCTGGCCCGGAGCACAGCCTCCGCCTGCTGCTGGCCGAGCAGGCCATCCGGGGTGGGCACACGTACAGGGAGACCGGCAATCGGAAACGCGGTGGCCGCTCAACAGCTGCCTACCGCCAATTCCAGGCCCCGTCTGTTAGGGAACCCATACACCCAGAAATGCGCAGCCGTTTGTTGAAGCCTCTCGGTCGTTCTGAGAAGCCGCACTGGGCTCCAGCAAGGGAGCGCAACAGCGTGGCCACCACCCGTCTGCACACGGGGACCGCGCCGCTTTCAAGCGTCTCCTACTGGACACGCTACTGTAGATTTTCAGGCTTTCAGAGGTGTATCTTCAGGGTAGATTCCTACACGTGGGCATAAGTCAGAAGGAATGAGCAGGTGTTTTTCCAGGTGCTGCCTGATTTTCCTCCAGAGCTGTATCCAACCTGCGGTCCCAGCGTCCAAATGCCCCGCTGGAATCTGCAGGCGCCTGGACCAGGAAGCTGCGTTCAGAAGGGGCAACTTACATGTTTAGGTTATTTAACATAATCCAAACATGTAAACCTGCTATTCAGTGAATACAATGACAAGTACAAAGGGCTATTCGCAAAACCTTAAGGACTCCAATGCTATTATCCTACCCAAAAGGAAGAACAAAGCACACACCGAGAGAGCCATGCAAATACAGAAATGTCCACCTCCATGCAGTGTCAGGAGGGGCCTCTAGAAGGCCCAGGTCTTAATCCCCCGTGTCACTCACAGAAAAGCACTTTCCTAACAGCCCTGGAGGACTTCCAGCCAGTTCTGCTCAGTGTTCAGCTAATGCCACCAAGAGGGGGACAAAAGAAACTGCCCTGCAGAGAGCCCCCAATCGCCCGAGCGATGATGGCTCAGAAGGCCGCCGGGGAGTCCCTGTGCGCAGGAAATGCAAGTCCCAAGAGGCTGGCCCTCGCCCGGCCGTGCTGAGTGCAGCCCCCATGGCGGGGTGCTCCCGACAGAAGCAGCAGAGGAACGAGCCCCTTCGTTTCAGACAAAAGCAGATCCATGTGCTGTGAGTCACAAGGGAACTGGCTTGGCCAGAGCACATCCAGGTGACTTGGATCTTTATCTTTCCTAGAGAAGTTACGTGAAGAACTCCGACGCCGTTCAACCAGCTTTCTCCCGATGAGGCGGCTGTCCACTGCTAGGTCCAGGATAATCATTTAATATAAACAGAAATTTTAAAAACTTAAAATGTTATTTATTTTAACACAACTGAACTGAGGGTGGAAATGTGGAATACACAACGGGATACACACAGGATGTCCAAGAGGCAGCCATGAAAATGTCATGCTGTCGGAAAGGTAATGATGACAACAGGGTGGACGCCTGGTTTAATCAGAAAGCTTTTTGACATTTCATTTAAACCATATGTGACTACAGTCATCTCTGAAGGATTTGGCAAAGATTTATTTTTTTTCTATTTCCAGTCTTTTGAAGTAGACACAGATTTGCTTAGAATGAAGCTGATTCTAAGAGCACAAAACCGAACACGAAGAGTAGGACTAAATTCAGCAATCCAGAGAGAGCTAAGAGAGGGAAGACACTTAGCAGGCGCCCAGGACAGAAGACCGACTGTCCAGGGTGGCTGCCAACACCCTGCAGGGGCTCGTGGCTTAGTGTCCGAGCCAGACAGTGGAGTCTCATCTGTTGCCCGGATTCCACCGCGTGACCAAGAACAGCAGAGTTAAATGCAGTCTTTAGTACAGACAACCTGCATCCCCATAAACATAGTATTTCCTGTAACAGGGTGAAGATAAGGCCACGATATTCATTTGGGATAAACCCCTTATGTAATCATTTTAATAAACGTTATTCATTCTTTTCAGATATAAAGTACTTTAACTGAATAACTGGTTACAGACAATTTTTGTTAAAATACTACATGTCGTATCTAGTATGTTAAAATTATTTATACTTCAGTATTTATAATATCAAACAAAATTTACTACCAAATTATTACAGTAGATGTTAATCAGTGGGACATGCTTGTTAACTGACCCCATAGGTATGATTACAGGCTGGCAGGCTTGTCCTCCCTTCCGTTCCGCTAGATTAGGAACGCAGCATCTGCAGAACAGCAGGCCAACCGAGCGGCACAGCCCCCACGGCCCGAGTCGGCTCCCCGGCCCGCGCCGCTGCCGGCTCCGACAGAAACCCCCGCTACGGGACAAAAGCCAGCTTCCGCTTCTTCATCAGAAGGTGCTGGTGGAAGTTGTTAGACGCCTTCCAATGTAGATCCTTCACAGAAAAAGCAGTCAGCGGTTAGCGTGGGGCTCACGACTCTCACAGCTGAGACCTGGCCACTCGAGCTGCCTCGAGCTTCTGCGGTAGGGGACCCGCTACCTTCGACCTGCTTCTGAGAACTTTGTGAGGACTCTCTTACCAAGTGCTTCATGATGTATCGTTACGTATTTTATAATCTAATTCTGAAACCCCGCCGTGCTCTACCGTCCGCGTGCTCCGTACCGGTAGAGAGGACGCCACCGACCTGCCACAAGTGCTCTCCCGACACAGATCAGCTGTTTTCACATTCATGCAGTAACACGCTGCTGGGGAGTCACCCATGGGGCATCACCTCCCACCTCACCAAGGCCTTCGCTGAATAACAAAGCCCTGTCCTTGGGCAGAGAAGAGCCCACAGATCATGCTGGGGAGCCTTCTCAGATGAACGAGAGGGGGGACTTCATCCCAAAATCCACGGGCAGCCCTGACAGGTTCAGGGCACCAGCGAGTTCTGCGAGGCTGGCAGAACAGAGAAAGGCAGGGACGCTAGGTGGGAGCAGGCTGCAGGAATTTACCCTGAAATGAACGTGCACCGGGCCCTGCTCCCACAGGACCTAACCTACTAGTTCTGGAGAAAACTCCAAGCCCAGCTTGATGATGCACTGGCCAGAATGAAGCCGGTGGGGCTGAGCCAAGAGACAGAACTCTGAGCAGGAAGGGGGACAGGGTCTGGCCCAGGACCGTGGAGGACTTTCACGTTGGACGCTGACGTCCAGGAGCCTCTGGCCGGTTGGGAAGCCAAGTCCCTGGCATAGTTCCCAGAATGAGGGTCTGGGGCTCTGAAGGGAGGGTGGTGAAGGGCAGCCCTGCGCTCACTGCCCACAGGAGTGGTAGGCGAGGTGGAACCTTGCAAGACCAGGAAGCGCCCACCCGCCCTGAGACTGAACAGCCCAGGTCTCATCCACCCCATTCACAGGATCTGGGAAAATAGGGCCTGTCTCAGGGGCTTTCTCATCCTGTTCCCCTCTGGGCCCTGGAGGCCAGCATCCGTCAGATGCCCTTGGGGACAAGCGGTCTGTCCGGCGAGCTGCACGCACAGAACACTGCGGCACATCGGGACAGAGGCACACGGGGCTCACTTCCCTGCTAAAGCCACGCGGGACTGCCACAGCGCTGCGCTGTGGGAGGTGTGGTGGGTTCCTGAACCCAGCCAGCTGCAAGGGGAGGGACAGCTTAGAGCATCCGTCCACTCAGTGCCAGAACCAAAGCAGTGAGGCTGTGGTCCACACCCACACAGGACGGTCCAGACTGAGAAGCCAGGCATCAGGGAAGCACCAGACACACGTGGTCTCAGGGCTCCATCGGGGCCGCCCCCACAGCAGGGCCAGAAGTGAGGGGGCCGGGGCCCCTCCACGGTCAAGGCTCCGTGTCCTGTGCCTTGTTCACGTGCTCACGTTACGTAAGCTGACTTACGACCTGTACCTGAAGGAGAGGTTTTGAAATTCCCCACACTCAGAATTATCCGGAGGCAGGCCACGCGCGGCCTCACTCACCCCAACCCGATGGCCAGCAGGTGAGAGAGCAGCAGGGACGGGAGGAAGACCTTCAGGAACTCGGCCGAGAAGATGCCCCCCTTCTTCATGACGCTCGTGTTCCTCATGCTGAGTGTGGCCGCGCGCTTCGGGTGCTTGAACAGGAGCTCCCTGGGGAGGAAGACGGGCCAGTGAGCCGCCGGCGCCGCGGGCACAACACCCCGCGCCACTGGAGACACTCACTTGGGGGGGATGTTTTCCGGCCGACTTGACCAATCCCAAATCCAGTCCGAGTTTTTCTTCAAGATGCTCTCAACTTCTTTCCTTCTCTCGATATAATCTTCCTCAGACTACGACAGAATCAACGTGAACAGCCGCTCAGCGGCGCAGAGCCGCGCGTCCCCCCACGCCCCACGTCAGCTGGCCGGGTCCGGCCTCCACGCACATCTGTCCCTTCCAGAAGGACACGGAGGCTGCGCACACTGTCCGAGGAGGCGGTGCGCAGTGAGGACAAAGGCATCCACGCACATGCTGCCCGCGGCGTGGGTTTTCAGAGAAAATGAAAGCCATCCGTAGGCCCCACGCAGCAGTGGTTCCAGATGGCGGCGTGCGCGGCAGCCTCTGGAACAATTCCGTGTTCCGCGGGAGACACACTGTGATTCCAAGCTGCCTCCTGAACACTTAAAACACTGATCACAGGTAGTTTTGTGGGTTTTTGCATTAAAAAAGGTCTGAACCTAAGCACATAATTCCTTTTGCAAATCAGCAAAAGCACAGCTTAAAATTTTGGAAATACTCTAGAAGCAGTAGCAGAACCAACCAGCGGCCCTGAGGACACCGTCAGAGCCCCTGGGAGACCCGGGACGGTGCCAAGAAGGTGTGCGTGGGAGAGAAACCCAGAGGGGAGACCCCACGGGATCAAGTGCCTCAGTGGTACTGACCGCAAGAGCTCCCTTCCTAAGAGATTTTGAAATAAATACGGGAAAAGGAGTCAACTGTTCATGTTCACATCATCGCTGAAAACACCCAAAGGAAACATTCCCCGCGCATCCCAGCTTGCGCAGGTGCGGCAGTCCTGGGGGCCAGGGCCCCGAGTTCTGAGAGGCAGGCCTCCCCGACAACAGAACGTAGCCCTGGCGTGTAAAGACCCAGGAAACATTTGAGCACATGGTAGGCAAGTGGCCTCAGCTGTTTGCTCCTAACACTGAACCACACAAGCGCCAGTCAGCACAGCTGGACGCATGGTTTCTGGAAGCAACGGCGGCGTCTGGTGCAGAGGCCGTGTCAGCGCCACCCCCACAATGGCAGAACCCCCCAGGGGCTCCGCAGGTCATGCCAGGCTCTCCTGAGCCTGAGATGCGAAAACCCACTCACCGCCCGACTGCTAGCCAACACAGGGGCCAACCACTAAGTGGCTCCCAGGTCCCCTCCCCACCGGTCACATGGTCCCCGCCAGGCTGCAGGCCCGACTGCGCTCCCCGAGCGTCCTTGGGTGGCACGTGAGGGGAGCGGAGCCGGTACTTACTCTTGTCAGCTCAGTGTGAGGCCTGCGTGTCCGGGGGCCCCCACCCCATGGTTTTAAAAAAGGCAAGAGACCCTCCTACAAAAACACACTTTCTCTGCTCAGTCCCATTGACACCGTCCAGCAAGCCAACAGACCACGAGCACCTGCCGCAGCCCACCTGAGAGCTATTTTTCTCTCCAATGCTGTGGGTGTCCATTTCCGAAGCTCGGTTCGTATCTTGAGGGGTCTGTGAGCGAGGTGGGCTTGGTAGGGACACAGAGGACAACGGGAGAAATAACAGGACGTTAACATGATTTGTCATGAAAAGCAAATCCCGCACAGGCCCAGGACCCTCTCCTCAGAGAGGAGGAAGCGCCAGCCCCAGCACCCAGGTCCTCCCCACCCCCCACCCGGTCAGCTGAGCCTGGCAGGCGTCCAGGAGCCAGTCCCGGGGGAGGGGGGGTGTTGTGGACACAGTTCGGGGGCGGGCGTTCTTGCCAGCTCTGTGCTCCGCGGCACAGCCTGAGGGCACCTGACCTTTGATTTCTGACTCAGCCATGCTGTCCACATTCACTGGCAGCGCTGACACTCAGCAGCTCACGGTGACCAAGCTGACGGAGCCAGGACGCGCCAGGCGCAGAGGCTCGGGAACTGCGTGCGTGCCGTCCACCCCCCAGCTTCACCACAGTCCCTCCCACAGACCAGGCCCCATCCCTCCCACGGGAGGCCCAGGCTCCCTCGATCCAGGGAGGGATGGAGACGCTGCTCCGGGACTTGGCCCGTGCTCAGCATAAACCAGCACTTCCAGCCTGATGCCAGCACCGGAACAGACGTGCTTGTCTGTACCCACCTGTCACAGTGAGAGCTCTTGGAGCTACTCCGTCCAGACTCATGCTGGGCATCCAGCAATATTTTTTCCAGGTCACCGTTATAAATAGAAACAGAGGCTGGAACACTGCTCCCGTTCCCGTTATTGCTGAAGTGCAGTTCCACCCAGGAGCCTGATGGAGACACAGAAGGGCACCATTGGGATTTTCTGCCCACTGTGGAGCCTAGTCCTAACATACAACCAGCCCACCCTTCCATTTCTAAGAAGTGCCGGGGACACACAACAGGCTGAGTCCTTGAAACACACCAAAACACACCGCTGGCGCCCATCTCTGGCAGGTGCATCCCCGTGGCCTGGCCTGGCCCTCCCAGGGACCCAAGGCCGGCCCCTGGCACCAGGGCACGCGTGTGCGTGTCTCCTGCCATTCCTGGACACCAGGCAGGTGCCTGGTAACCTCCTGTGCCAGCAGAGTCCAACAGACCGTGACGCTTTTTTCCACTCAACTTTTAGAAGAAAAAGGGCATCAACAAGAGCTTAAGAGATTTAAATTTTTTTAAAGGTTTATACACTGTCTCTAATCCACTTATTTCCACACCAGCATCACATTCTGATCCTGAGGCCCCACAAAACTCCCGACAGCTCTTCTGTATTTACTTCCCCCAGAAGCCAGATGAACATACTCCGCCTAGAACAAATTTCTCACTAAACGTGACTGAGCAAGCCATCCCCCACGTATCCAGTTAGCCACGTCGTTACAGGAAGGATGTTGGCCTTCTTAGTTGAACTAAAAATTGACAATTGTTACACATCCCCAACTGCCTCTACCCAGAATCTGTAGATTCAGAGAGCTGTCTTAGCACCAGATCATCTGCTTACCAGAACCGAACCACAGCACCTACCACCCCCGACCCACCACCAACCCTGCAAGTGAAGCCACTCTCTCCAGCCAGGCTGGTCTCTGGCTTGCCCACCGGCTGCGGTTCCGTGGTAAATTCAACTCCAATCTCAGCACCGTCCTGGGCACACCGTGCTGCACACGCACACGTCAGCACCGCAGTCACGGGCCGGCAAGGACAGGCCGGGGAGCGGCGGCCGGCGGCTGTGCCTGTGCGCGCCTGTGTCTGGGGAAGCCGACAGGTGGGAGAGCTCAGGAACGGTCCTGGCCCATCCCGGAGAAGGGTGGACGTGACCCCTACACAGACGTCCTGAAAGCGCCCCAAGTAGCAGGCTCGGCACAGCTGGGGATGTGAGCCGGGCCCCAACAGCAACGTCTGGGGGGGGGGCTGTACTTGGGGGGCCCCCAAGTGCTGGTGGATGAGCACCTCACATGCTGCTGCTACGGGATGGGACGCACCGTCGGCTCCACCACAGACCGTCCACTCGTCAGGTATGTGGTTGCAACCATTAGTGCTTCCGTAACCGCTAGCAGGGTTTTTAAGATTGATTTATTTGCGAGAGAGCGAGTGTGTACCAGGAGGGACCCCGATCATGACCTGAGCTGAAACCAAGAGTCAGCCGCCTCGCCAACTGGGCCACGCCGGCACCCCTGTAACCGCTCATGTTTCATGGTGGCCACACTCTTGTTTCTGTCAACACAGACTCGGGAGCAGGACTGAGGCCAGAAGGAGCACGTGCACATTCAGTGCTATTGGGAAAGGCCTGCCCTCTGACACGGCTGAACCAGGAAACCTCCCAATAAACCAGTCTTTAAATTTTGCCATTCCGTGATGGTGTCTAGTGTGGTTTATTTTCTATTTCTCTGATTTCCACTGAAACTGGCCATCTTTTCCTATGCTGACTGGCCACTTGGACGCATCTTTGTAAATGAGTCATTCAAGCGGCGCTGCGTGGCTCAGTCAGTTGAGCATCCGACTCGGTCTGGGCTCAAGGCATGAACTCGGGGTCCTTAGATCAAGCCCTGCATCGGGCTCCGTGCTCAGTGGGGTGGCTGCCTGAGATTCTCTCTCTCCCTTTGCCCCTCCATGCACTCTCTCTGAAAAAAGAAAAACAAAATAAATTAGCTGTTCGAAAATGTCTTCCTCGTTCCGCAGGAGCTCAGTGTTCGAGATACAAGACTTTGTCCATGTGAACGTGCTGCAAGCACCGTTCCCTCCGGCTCGTCTTCTCAGGTTTACTGTCATGTTCTGACCAACAGAAGCCTCTGATGTACATGCAAAGTTACAATCTCTTCCTACTCTGAGGCCGTGCAGACCTGTCTAGTGGGGACCCTCATGCAGATCGGGGTTAAGGAGCTGGGGTTCAGTCTGTGCACGTGGTCCCCAATGGGTGAGGCTTTCCCTGCGGACAGCCAGCTGCCCGGCACCACTCACTGACCACACTGCCCTCACCCCCCTCTGCCAGAAATCAAGCTGGCGACATGCACAGGTCTGTTTCTGAGCCTGAGACAGCTAGACAGTTTCTCTGTTTTGCGTCACAGGTCTGTGTATCTCCAGCACCGTCTGTCAAAGGCCACTCTGGGTGCCCACGGAGGGCAGGGGCAGTATGGGCAGGGTGAAGGCGGACTACAGAAGACAGAAATGCAGACACCAGAGCCATGAGATGAGCCATGTTCACAGCTACTCTCATTTTATTCCAACAGTCGTGACCCCGAGCCGCCACTCTGCTGACCCCAGCATGGCCCTGCACAGCACTGTGTGATCGCGGTGCGCTCAGTCGTCTGGCCTTCACCCCACGCAGGGGTACACGACACTGTGCGGGCGGCGGGGACAGAGCTGCCCACCCCGCTCCACCACATGAGCCGGAGGCACAAGCAGGTCTCCACCTTCCCAGCACGCCAGATGGGCATCTCTTTGGAGTCCTAACCTGCCCTCAGTAGTTGCTCGAATAGGTTACCTTCATCAGAAAAAAGCAGATCAAAGACCCCGCCACCCAGCCTTCCATTAGTCTCCCAGTTAGGGAACAAAACACTCACGCAAGCTTTCCAGTTAGCACACTCTCTAACGTCTCAAGTGCTTCACGCTGGCCTGGCCCACGTGAGCGCGTCACTAATACACAAGGAGGCCAGGGCCTGTCTAGGAGCCCAGGCCACGCAGCCACGGCACATCCACAGAAGCTGCAGTGACTTCAGGGCATCTCACGCCGCAGCAGCCCTGAGACCGCACGTCTGAGCGCATCTCCAAGAGCTCCGGGGCCTCCTGACCCTGAAGTACTGTGATAGAAGCTCCAGAGTGGGAGTCCTGCCTGGGGCCACTCGGACAGCTAGGACTCCAGCTCGGGCACGGTTCCATTCCCCCAACCTCCACCTGTCATTCGGAGGCCAGGCCTGGCTCCACTTACTCGACTAGGCCAAGGCACGCTGTCGGTGGCCTGTGCTGGGTGACATTGACGGAGTGTGAGGGGTGCAGTATCTTTTCATGACATCACTTCTGACATGAAATGGGGGGGGGGTTGTTCACCAATGGGTTGTCCAGTGATTCAGCCCCACAGCCACACAAGCCGGAGCGAGGCGGGGCCCGTGCACCAAGCGTCAGGAGACGGGGCCTCCAGTGGAGAGCAGCTGACACGGGCCGTCCAAGCTGCAGACTACAAATGTAGGAGCTCCTACGACACCCGCCCGGGTCCAGTAATTCCCTAGAACAACTCACAGAACTCAGGAAGACACTTTACTTCCATTTACCCATTTATTAGAAAGAATACAACTTAGGAACAGCCCACTGGAAAAGACACACAGGACTGAGTGTGAGGAAGGGGGGCCATGCTCCACGCACGTCGGCTCATTCAACACAACTCTCTCTGAACCTCGCTGCGTGGAGTTTTTCTAACCCATCTCCAGCCCCTCCCATCCCTGGAGGGGGGTGTGCACCCTCTTATCCCACCTCCATGTGGTGGCCACCCAGGGCCCCACCAAGTCACCTCAATACCAGACTCCATGTGTTCCAAGGGGCCTCCTCACAAAAGGGGCTCTTTATCAAAAAGCCACTAATATCACTCAAAAATTTCTAAGGGTTTTTGGAGCTCTGCGCCAAGAAGGAGGGAAAAAGATCACATACGAACACTTGCTTTAAGCAGATACCATTGGAGCACCCGCTGGCTCAGTCGGAGAAATATGCAACTTTTGATCTCCAGGTTGTCAGTTCACACTTCATGTTAGGTGTAGAGATTACTTACAAATAAAATCTTCAAAAAAATTAAAATAAAAAACCCTGAGATATAATTAACATGTAACACTATTAGATACATACAGGTATGTATGGCTTTTTTTGTTACATCACAAGGGCCAACTCAAGACTCCAAGAAGACAAACTCATGTTTTTTAAAACACGCCCTAAAAAGTCCTAAGCATCCTGAGAAAGCAAAAAAATCCCATTCTGGACGGTCTATAGTTTTGAGTCCAGAAGCTGTATTCCAAGAATGATTTACTAGGACGAGAATTTTATTATTAACCTGCAGCAACGGGGCAGGAAGCATACTTCCTGGCGAGGGAGCACCGGGCTTGCTATTCGTCCACCTACATCATGCAAGTGTTAGGATCACTCATCTTATTGAGCAAGAAAGGTGGGGATTAAGGTGGCTTCGAGACCTCGGAAAGCTTCCTCAGAATCACAATAACGGATCAAGTAACTTGGTATCATCAAAGAGACAGACCGTGGTGTTAACCGACCCGAGGCAAGACCTCCTTCCTCACTTCATCTCCCTCCCCTTGCTGTCTCCCCCCACACACACACCTACGTGCCCTTCACATCGCTACCAAGACACCCGCACACAAACAAGTCCACGTCCCATCTCTCCACAAGCTAGAGACGAAGAGCCCAGCACAGCTCCTGCCTCTTGTGTGACAGAGGACAAGTCAATCCCCTAGCCCCACTGCCCACTCCCCAACCCAGAGCAAGCGTTTCTCTCCAGCTGCAACGGCTGCGGAGCCCCACAAGGCCACCCCACTGCGTGGCCCTGGCAGCTGTGAAGAAGCCCCGTGTGCTCTCCCAAGGCTCCCCAGAAGCCTCGCCCAGCTCTCTGAAAATTCTGGTTTGGAATGCTGAGCCAGAGCCCCAGCACACGTAGGTTTTGAAAAAGTTGTAATGGCGATGTTGGGCATCCAGAGTGGAAGAGCACTGATGAGGGGAGCAGCAGGCATCCCATAACCTTCAGGATGGAAAGTCAGAACAGAGGGATGTTGGAGAAGGCGTGGCATTCCCGAGTGGGCGTCTTCCCTAGGAGAGGTGGGTTTTATTTACGAAAGTGCAGGTTGTAAAAGCTTTCTGTAAACACGACCACTATTTACAAGTAAATAAACAGTGTTTTAGAAAATAAATAAAAAATAAATAAAAGCTTCTCAAGGTAGGTGAGACAGGAACCAAAGAGACCTGATGGACCCATAACTTTGAACTTAAGAGTCAAAATGGGGTGGAGCACTTAGGATCCTGGTTCCCAAGGGGCTGCTTAAGCCCTCATTTCCTCCCCAGGAGGTGCGCCAGGACCCTGCTGCCTGGGATGTTATTCAGGCTCCCAGCATCCCACTGGCCCTTCACTGGAGGCCGACTCTTGCCTCACTTGTTGTCACCTACCCTCTTTTCCACTTAGCCTCTGGGCCTCACAGTGACCATCTGTGAGATGCGGGGATTGGGGTAGGATCTCGGCGGCTGAAACCCCTTCGCTGTCAAACTTCACAATACTACAATTTCCCTTCAAAAGAAATTTAGTTTTTCTCTTCAGACACCTCTGCCCATGGTGGCCTGCCTGCAACAACTCAACCATGGGGCTGGCCGCAGAGAAAGCGCGGAGGGGAGGGGGCTGTCTCAGAGCAAAGCGGTGGGCACCTTGCTGAAACCACACACTCAAGAATAGCTCAGCTTCTCATTCAGGGGTCCCGTGGGAGTCAGTGATGCAAGCCCCTCCCCCATGAGACTGACACCATCAGCACACAACTCTATCTCCCGCTGGGACTGGGGCAGGTGTAGGTCTAAAGGGAAAAGAAAGGCACAGACACCATCCTGCTAGAAAAAAGCTTAAACCAGAATGGCCCGGGGGTTGCTGTTAACCCCTCAGGGAGGATGTCTGCTGTTGTCTGCGGGCTGCGCTCAACAGGGCTTGCTCTGTACTTGGTTCGAATATAAACAAGAGGTAATCAAATCAGAACAGACAGGGGACAAGCACTGCCTCAGCCAGGAACCAGGCCCGGACTCACATTTCTCAGGGCAGCTGTGAGGCCCCACGTGATGTGACCAGGGGACTCCACCCACTGGGGGCCGAGGCTGAGCTAGTGCCCCGCAGCACGTACACTCGAGAGAAGGGCCCAGAGAAGACTCAACACGAATTTCCACTCAGTGTGTAACCATCTTTTTATAGAATAAGCAAAACACAAAAACAAATCTTTTAACTCAGAAGCTGGCAGTTTTGTATTGCCAATGACTCAGCAGTTTGGGGTCAGTCAAGGAATGGCGATCCGAGCCCCCTCAGGAGGGCTCAGAACAATCACAGAGACTAAATCCCAGCCTGTGAGGAAAACACTGTTGGGAAATAAGTAGCTTGATCATTAGAAAAAGGATGATCCTAAGGCAGAGGCTATACAACCGTACCTTACAGAAGAGACAGAGAATTTAAACCCTTCATCCCTTTATCTGTTTCAAAGAAAACCAACTGATGTCGAATTTTAAAGAGCTTACAGAACTTTTTAAAAGTGGTTGCAGTTTTTAAGTACATGTTACACACTGCGTGGCACTGCGTCTTGCCCAGTAAAATCATGTCAAGGAACAAGAAAAATAATTAACATCTCACTAGATTTTTCTGAATAGAAGGATTTTAAGTCCTAATGAGCTGAAAAATTCACTCCCAAACGTTTGCACAGCCCTCTCTAAAGCTTATTTACATGCTCATTTTGCTTACTGAACTTTTGCTTCAGAGAATACAAAGGTCGTGGGCCAGCAGGCTTCTCCTGGGCCCTGGGGATCACTACAAGGGGCCACAGAGAACAAGGCTTGGGTAGCGGCCCTACTGAGGAAAGAACCAGGAGGCAGATCTCAAGGCTGCCGCCCACTTGGTTGTGCAAGTGAGCAGTGCCCAGCCTTCTGGGCCCGGCTCCCTGAGATGCAAAAGGAGAGTCTACAGATCCAGAAACAGCAGGCGCAGGGCTGGGGACAAGCATCTGCTCAGGGGCCCTGCATGGACTGGGACAGTGTCATTCTGCTTGTATTTTTCTTAACCCATAAATCAATTTCCAGCTCTGTTTTGGAATGACGCTCTAGTACAAGTGAAACCTGAACTTAAAAAAAAAAAAAAAAAAACCCTTATTACCTGCCCATACCATTTTTAAGCTGTTTATCTTACACTAAAGAGCGGTGGATGGACCTGAGCCCTGTATCTCCAGTAACCCCCTTCATCCTTTCCTTCCTTCCAAGAAGTCCTAACAGTCACCACGGACAGAACTAGTAAGGTTTAAATCTGAAAACCGCACGATTCAACTTGAACCACCTTGGCCTCTGCTCGCTAAAACCAACACTTAAGTACCGGACTGGGAATAAAACACGCCTTTAGAAAGCTATGCGGACGCAGAGAGCTGGGACTTCAAGGAAGGACTGCCAGTCACCAGAGCGGAGTTCAGGCTTGTTGGTGGGATCCAACCTGCGTCCCGGCCTGCGAGCCCCCAGCCCTCAAAACCACAAGCCCTCAAGTCCCCCCCGCCCGGGACTCGAGAGCCCCCAGTGCGGGTCCTCCCCGCGAGCCCCCGGCCGCCCAGACCCCGGCCTCCCCGCGAGCCCCCAGCGTGGGTCCTCCCCGCCGGCGCCCGGCCCGCAAGCCCCCAGCCCGCGAGCCCCCAGCCTCCCCCCGCCCGCGACCCGCGAACCCCCGGCGCGGGTCCTCCCTGCGAGCCCACGGCCCCGAGCCCCTCCCCGCGAGCCCACGGCCCCCCAGCCTCTGACCCCCGAACCCCCGGCGCGGGTCCTCCCCGCGAGCCCACAGCCCCCTAGCCCCCTAAACCCTCAGCCCCCGGCCCGCGAGCCCCCAGCCTCCCCCTGCCCGCGGCCCGCGAACCCCCAGCGCGAGTCCTCCCCGCGAGCCCACAGCCCCCGGGCGCCTGGCCCCCGAGCCCCTGACCCCCGAACTCCCGGCGCAGGCCCTCCCCGCACACTCCGTGTCCACCCCGCCCCGGCTCCCCCGCGGCCTCACCCTGCAAGTTCTCCTCCTGCAGTCCGGGGGTCCCACTCTGCGACATGGCGCCAGAGGGACGGCGCTGCGGCAGCGCGTCGGGGTCGGGTGGGTGCTCAGAGGCGGGCGGCCGGGCGGGCGGGGAACCAAAGCTCGAGCGCTGGGCCCAACGGTGCGGGTAGCCTCAACCGAAGGGCCCGACCGACTGACGCGCAAAGACGAACGCACGACAAATAAGAGGCGGATAAGCCGCGGCGTCGCCAATTGGCCGCGGGGCGGGGCCTGGGCGTGCGCGAGAACGCGGGGCGCGCGGGGCGCGTGCGGCGCGTGCGACGCGTGCGCGGGGCTCGTTGAGGCCCCACCTAAGAAGGGCAGCGCGCGTGCGCGGAACGGGATCTGATGGGCGGGGCGCGCGTGCGCAGGGCGGATCTGAGGAACAGGACGCGCGTGGTTGACGTGGGGCTGGGGGGCGCGTGTGCGCAGGCGCGGCGAGGGGCGGGGACTGAGGCGGTGTGGTGGTCCAACTGCGCCGGGTGGGGTCGCAGGCGGGGACTCGTCTGGGGAACCACAATCCCGGCTGGCGGAACTGGGTACCCAAGGCGCTTCCAGAAGGCAGATGGGCTGAGTGCCCGCCTCTCACCTGCAGAGACCATCAACCAATCCAGACCCTCACCTGAGTAACCAGTCCATAAATCCAGACCCTCAGCTGCAGAGACCAGCCCCAAATCCAGACCCTCAGCTGCAGAGACCAGCCCCAAATTCAGACCCTCACTGCAGAGACCAGCCCCCAAATCCACCCCTCACCTGCAGAGACCACTCACCAATCCAGACCCTCACCTGCGCAGACCACCCACCAGTACAGACCCTCACCTGCAGAGACCAGCCCCCAATCCAGCCCCTCACCTGCAGAGACCACCCACCAATCTAGACCCTCACCTGAGTGTCCAGTCAGAAAGCCAGCCTGCTACAAGTCAGACCCCCAGGAAGTCAGCCCAGCATCTGTAGCAACTGGTGCAGGAAGCCACAAGGCAAGCCCTGTAACAATGAGCCCCGAAGGGCCAGCACCGGCTCAGTCACCGAGGGCTTCCCCACTTCCGGTCCCTTCCTCCAACTCAGGACCAACCAGAGAAAGCTAAAATGCTCCTTAGCGGGTCCTGAGGACCGCTGCTCTAGTTCCCCATCCCGGCCTCCATCAGGATCTACCTGAGTCCCCTTCCCACTAGGACATCTCTCACTCTGCCTCTGGGTCTCTGCCACACACAAGTGCCGTGGGGCCCCTGCTGCGGCTGCTGCTCTGTCTGCTCTTGAGAGAGGCATTCGTTTTTCCAGCTTTCCTTCCAGCTGCAGAGGAGCTGGCCTTTCCTTCAGTTTGACTCTTCTCCTTTATTCAACAAGTTCTTAATCACACCGGTCCCTGTCACAGCAGTGCGGTGGATGAGGAGGGCAAGGGAACACACAGAAAACAGCTTCCCCACAGAGACACAGATTGCAAAGCCCCTCAGGCCATGTCCCCAGCCCACACCTGTCCTCCCACTATGTCCCTCAGCTCCTCAGGCCCCCTTCCTGGGAAACCCCAGAGCTAGCCGCCAGTCCTGTCTTCTGACCCACAAATACAGCGTCCTGCACCCTGATTTAGGTGTGGTTTTCTCTTGGCCAAGTGTCGTAGTTTTCAGCATGCAAGGCTTGCCCATCTTTTGTCTGATATATCCCTAAATAGTCATGTGATGGTATTGTAATTGCTATTACATTTCATTTGATTGCTTATTGCTAGTATAGAAATATGACAATTTTTGTCTATTGGCACATCCTGCAATCTCACCAAAAGTTACACATTTTTTTAATAAGCCTTCTGACCTCTCCATAGGCAATTACCGGGAAATGTTTAAGCAAACATGTTCCTTCCTGCCACCTGGTTTTGCCTCTCCACGTGGGACCTTGTAGCAACTGCCATCGCTTAGAGGACCCCCACATGAGAGTGGCCGGAGCCTACCTGTAAACCAGCCCAGTGCAGCTCACAGCAGAGCTGGGGTCGGCTGCCCCGGGGAAGCCTGAGGAGCCCCAAAGTGGAGTCAAGGTCCAAGGAAAGCACAGTGGGAAATGGGGAAGGGACTCAGTGATGTGAAGATCGGCGCACCTGACCCCTGCTCTCACCTTTCCTGCCCCAGAGACAGGGCTGTTTTTAAGGCAGTTGTCATCAAACTTTTCTGCTCCTGCACCCCCTGAAAGAACTGTGAAAAATTCGCCTTCCACTCTTAAAGTAGACATTTAACTTCTACTCTACGTCGTAAATGTAAGCGGTTGCAAAGGATATTACCGCTGGCCTACCATCATTATTACTGTTTTAATCGAGGTTGCTCGCGTTCAGTCTGCAGGGCTTCCGGGAGAAGGGCAGCTTTTATTCTGCAGTGATTCTAAGTCAGAAAGGTGAGAAAACAACGTTCAGCCTCAGAATTGTAGCCGGGCGGCGGCGGAGGCTGCCTGAGGACATCCGTCCAGTCCGGTTCACAGTGAACAGTATTAGAAGCAAATTTCTACAATCTATAATCACCCTCATTTTTACTAGAGATTTTCCCATTAACATTGATTTGTTGACAAAACAAGTCTAGTTTTGAGGAAACCTGACCTGATTATTGACGTAAGTACGGCAAGAATCCCCGTCCACAAGCCAGCCTCCCACCTGTGTCCTTTTACACACCGAACAGGACACAAACATGCTCGCTGAGTTCCTGAACTCTGCGGGGCGCAGGTGCAGAGACAGGGTGAATGTTTCGTTTGTTCGCAAAGGAATATGTTATCAATTGTCTGTAAATCGGCTGAAGATAAAAAGTTGTCTAAAATCTGGAAAGACAAACACTTTTTTTTTTTAAGATTTTATTTATTTATTCGACAGAGATAGAGACAGCCAGCGAGAGAGGGAGCACAGCAGGGGTAGCGGGAGAGGAAGAAGCAGGCTCATAGCGGAGGAGCCTGATGTGGGGCTCGATCCCATAACGCAGGGATCACGCCCTGAGCCGAAGGCAGACGCTTAACCGCTGTGCCACCCAGGCGCCCCCAAGACAAACACTTTTTAAACGTCAGCAGAAATTCATAAAATTAGAATAGTTCTCCTTAGCTCATTCAGTCCTGGGGAATTGATTCTTGTTCTTCTCGGATATCATTTTTTCACTAGTTGTGAAGATTTTGACCCAGCTCAGTTTATGATCTTCACGTTACTAGAAACCTGTACTCGCCGAGCATGAAACGCGGTTGCAGGAGGCTCTCAGGAAAGCACGTGAGTAAAAAGCAGGATGGTCCGCGAACGGTGGAAGGTGTACCGTGCCCTCGCTTACAGGTCTGATGGGAACTCAGGACAACGCAATGAAGGAATTTGGTTATTTCTGTGACACACAACACTTCAAGATGATAACATCCCAGGATATCTGACTTCTGGGAGTTTCATACGATTTTTAAAACACTTGTTTTAACAACATATCCACATAAATCCATTCTCCGAGGGTCTAGTATCGCCTGCTCAACAAGGCTTCCATGTAACACACCAAATACGCCTCATTAGTTTACTTTCTCAAAAAAATCTTTAAGATGTTCCAGGAGCTCTCTGGAAGATTTCAGCAAGATTGTGGTCAAAATGCTGTATTTCAGGGGTGCCTGCGTGGCTCAGTCATTAAGCGTCTGCTTTAGGCTTGGGCCATGATCCCAGGGTGCTGGGATTGAGCCCCGCATCGGGCTCCCTGCTCAGCGGGGAGCCTGCTTCTCCCTCTCCCATTCCCCCTGCTTGTGTTCCCTCTCTCACTGCCTCTCTCTCTGTCAAATAAATAAAATCTTTAAAAAAATACTTTATTTCATTTTTTTAAAGAACTATATTGGGTTGTAACTTTATTTATTGATTTACATTTTTAAAGATTTTATGTATTAGAGAGAGAGAGAGAGAGAGAGAGAAAGAAAGAAGTAGGTTCGCCTCTGAGCAGGGAGCCTGCTGTGGGACTCGATCCCAGGACCCCAAGATCACGACCTGAGCCGAAGGCAGGTGCTTCATCTCTTTACCGACTGAGCCACCCAGGCACCCTATTTATTTATTTATTTTAAGTAAGCTCCCTACCCCATGCAGGGCTCGAACTCACAACCCTGAGATCAAGCGTCACATGCTCTTCCAACTGAGCCAGCCAAGTGCCCCCCCACCCAAGACTTTATTTTAGAACTTGATTTTAGGAAGTATTTCCAAACAAAACATTGAAAGGTTTGAACATTTGATTAAATAGGATTACAAGTCGTTATGAACCGTAGCAGGTGTTCGTTTCACCACAGTGACAATAAAGATAAAGAGAAACGCAAGACCCTTCCGTAGTGGGAGCACAGTGTAGCTCTTGAAATGCTGAGACTCAGTTTCCTTAAGTTGTCAAAGCCGTGGTAAACAGAGGAAAATATGTTGCCAAAACATAGAATCCTTTGTATGAGGGAAGGGGGGATAACTTTCAAGGAAAAGAAAAACTTTCATCGATAATTTTTCATTAACGGTCGATCAATAGTTGAGGAAAACTTGGTTCTTTTAACAGAGAAAACACTGCGCCGTGACTCCTCGATTTACTTGCATTGACCTTCCTTTGCCCTGGAACCGACCACGCAGGCCCTCCCTTCCAAGATTTCGTTTCTAAAAGCCTTTCGAACTTCCCTGTTTACATCTAGATATTGCCCTAATGATGTGGTTTTGGAAGGTAGGCGAGGTTTGGTAGGGTGAGGTCCGGAGCCGACAGCCCAGAAAGAATTCTTGCACCATCTTTGGTGCCAAATGGTGATTTTATTAAAGCACAGGGACAAGACCCCGTCAGAAAGAGCTGCTGCCCCGGGTCGTGAGGGGTGACTGATTATATACTTGGCAGTTGGGGTAAGGAAAAAAGGAGGTTTTCAAAAGAACTTACGTATGCTAAGGAGGACCGACAAAATACTGGAGACCTTGCCACTGTCAAGTTAAGGTTGTTTTCCCCTCCAGCGAGGCATTAACATTAAGGCAGTTGGGAGTTTCAGGAGGAATATTCTACTCCGTCTGCCCCAAGGACTTGTCAGTGAAGGTGGACCGTCTCTTCTTCCATAACATCCTCCTGCTGAACAGGAGCGTAGAGGTGTCCCTACCTGCGGGTCCCCAGTTGGGGAGCACATAGGGGAGTTACGAAAGGGGGAGGCAGGCGAATCCAACGCGGACAACGTGGATGGGCCTCCTTGAGTAGAAAGGCTCGTCTGTTGGCTGACGTTACAGAGGGGAAGGAGTCTTGGCGCTCGGCAGGCAGGCACTGGAAAGACAACAAAATAGAGTTAAAAATGAGAAGAAAAGAAGCCTGATAAAAACGCCCATTGATAGTTGACCGTAATTTTCCTCCAGTCCAAGAGTTTTAACCAATCATTAAAGGAACGAGAGGGGATGTTTAAAGCGCCACTTTGAGTATTCGCGTCCGTTAGAAACCCAGAGGTACTTTTGTGGAAGTCGGGAACGTACACACGGCGCTGTGTGCTCATGCCAGCCTACATTCTACCTTGTGCGGCAGTTACAGCATCTAACGCCGTCCTGTTTTGTAGAGTGGCTTCAGGCATTTGTGTTACTTCGGTATTTAGCAGAGAAATGGCTCTGACTATGTGCTTATTAAGACCTTCCATGTGTCAAACAACACCCTCCCGTCCCAAAGAGGGAACAAAGACGGGTGCTAGGTGGTCATACCAATAAGACACAGAACGGGTCCACCATTGTTTTAAATTTGGAAGGTTGGCTGGGTTGGCAACAGTGTTAATAATGCGTCTGTGCGGGGCGCCTGGGTGGCACAGCAGTTAAGTGTCTGCCTTCGGCTCAGGGTGTGATCCTGGCGTTGTGGGATCGAGCCCCACATCAGGCTCCTCCGCTAGTGTTCCCTCTCTCGCTGGCTGTCTCTATCTCTGTCAAATAAATAAATAAAATCTTTAAAAAAATTAAAAAATAATGCGTCTGTGCATCGAGGCAAAACCCAGAGTACAGCGGGCTCTCCAGCCCAGGGGAAGCCATGGACATGACTTATAGCCGTAGAGCCGTTGGGTCCCAGCCAGGAGCCAGTCGTATAATACTGGGCTTTTCTGAAGTGCAGTCAGGATTGTCAAGGACTATTCAGTTTTGGAGGGCTATCCTTTGAATTTGTATAATTTCAGGCGCATATTTGATTGGGGAGTTATGGCTTGATAATAATCCCCTTGTCTTCAAATTGCTCCATGGGCACATAGGACTTGGGAGGCGTATTTGGAGTCAGTATAAAAATTCATTTTTAAGACTTTCGCCAATTGTAAAGCATAGGTGGGCACTATTAACCCTGCTTTTGGGGGCAGACGTGTTTGCTGACAGGGCTTTGGCCTCAACAGTCAGAGTTAGACTGACTATAACATACCCCGCTTTTCTTACCCCCTTTTCTATGAAACTACTGCCATTGGTAAACCAAATGTCATCTGCCTTTTTGATAGGGGCGTCTTTTAAATCCGGTCGACTAGAATAAACAAGATCAATAACCTCTGAACAGTAATGCTCTGTGGAAGTATGATGGTCGGGTCCAGGCATAAGGGTGGCTGGGTTTTAAGTTTGACAGGTTTTATGTATTATTTCAGGCACATCTATAAGCACAGCCTGGTATTTAATAAGTCAGCCTCCCATCATCCATTGGTGGCCTCTGGTCTCTAAGACACTGGGCCTGATATGAAGTCATTACACTCAGGGACTGTCCCGCAGTGAGCTTTGAGGCTCCTTTTACCAGGAGGACTGTTGTATGCTTGGCTAAATGCTTTACTTGCAATTATATATCAATAGAGGTGGCTTCTAGGATAAATATGACTATGAGGGATGAAACCATCAAGAAGCCCTTTTTGTTTGAGGTCCAGCCTTAGCAATATCTTGATTACAAGGAATCACTGGCAAGTGGGAGAGGACTTGCCTCAAGAGATAAGGGAATCCCCAAGTGCATCCTCTAATTGAATCATACAGAAAGTGGGGTCATCCGTTACCTCCACAAGCCCACAGTTAACCCCACGGAGTGGAGTACACTCTGGCTTTTAAGGAAAAACTTAATCATCTCAGCCACACAGAACTGGTCAAGGTGCTACTTAGGGTTATATGATCTTTCGGGAATTAATCCTGAATAATCATATGCCCACGGGGTCCTGTTATTATCCCCACAGAATAAAAAGCACAAGGATCATCTGTACATGAGCTGTTGTGGAGAAATAGGAAAGCTGTTTCTCTGAAGTTTACCTCAGGTTGGCCGGGCTCAGTTTTTAGGGCTTTAGGGGAAAAAGCCAGTTTTAGTTTTTAAATGACTTTAAGTCAAGAGAATGGAAGAAGATTGGAAACCTCAGCTGGAGAGCCATAGCCAGACATTTGAGGAAGCCAGAAGAGATCCAGCCTGGTTTATAATAGTATTGAAATTTAATCTTTACAAAGATAAGTTATTGAAACATTTTCTCTCTATACTATCCCTCATTTTTAATTGGAGATAGCCAAATCAGGACTAATTCATTGTAAAACAAGTCCAATTTTAACAAACTTGGCTTAATAATTTATAAGCAAGGATAGTGACAGATCATACAGCTCTTTCAGAATCTGTTTTGCTGGAACTTTTATAAGGAATCTCTAGGGTGAACTTTTAGGAGCCTGTCCAGGCCAGAAGCCAAGCCAAGCACTTGCCATCAGACATGCCTGCGATTCCTGTAGATGTGGGCGGATTCCTCTCCACGAGGTCCCCAAAGTAGCCTGAGGTTCCTGCACCTGCCAGGAAGTGACATTCTTTACTCACCTGGTGAGGCTGCTGGGAACTCTGTAAGCAAGGAATCCGGCCAACATTTCCAAGGGGCTTTATGGCTCCAGGTTTCATACAGTCAGCCTTAGTTCCTGAAAGCTGTTTGGTCATATCTGAGTCTATGCAAGTCTGTCTCTCAAATGTGACATTCCAGTCAAAGCCTTGATAAAATGACCACTGTTTCCAATGGTGTCCTGTTACAAGGAGAACAGGTTCTCTCTCTCTCTTTTTAAAGATTTTATTTATTTATTTGTCAGAGAGAGAGAGAGCACAAGCAGGGGGAGCCGCAGGCAGAGGGAGAAGCAGGGAGCCGGATGCTGGACTCGATCCCAGGACCCTGCGATCATGACCAGAGCTGAAGGCAGACGCTTCACCGACTGAGCCATCCAGGTGTCCCAAGGAGAACAGATTCTTACAGAGTTTCTGCAAATGACTAGGATTGCCTGGAAGAAAGAATACTTGCGGAGACCTTTTGAATTTCTGAGGGTTCAGGTAGAGAGAAAAGTTAAAGGCTTCCATTTGTTCACAAATGAATACTTAATCATGTTTTTGTAAGTCATGGATATCTTAAGAGCAGTTTCCTTAATCTGGGAGAGTACACATTAGAGAAGCAGCAATGTTTCAAACAAGAGTCACAAAACTATAATCATCGTTTTAGTTCATTTAGTCCCCGGTTACTAATTCTTGTTCAGTTTGAATGCAGCTGTTAGTTAGTTCTGGAAATTCTTACCCATTCCAGTTTTAAGATTTTAAAGCTATCAAATACTTGTATTTGTCCTAAGTCCTTTATATGACTGACCTTGAAGATGAAACTCATTTTGCCAGGGACTAAGAACAATTATAAACGACAAAAACTCAGGAGGGACACGGTTAGAGACTTGAGGAGCGGTGGCAGTGTGGCTGGCGAGGAAATCACGTTATCTCTGGGACACACGACCTTTAATACACAAAATACCCAGTGGTGACCTTGGAGTAGAACATATAAAACTTCAGGAACTGTGTTCACCTCTACAAGAGTTACATCATGACCCCGCAGCACAGGCTTCCGGAGAAACTGAACACACCAAATAAAAAGGCCCAATGGGTCAAAGAGACTTCATTTACAATTTAAATCTTGAGAAGCTTGTTAAAAACAGCAACAACTCAGGAATCTATAGCACGAGTCTAAATTGGATTGCGGATCATTACAAAACTCAAAACTGATTTAACCAAGGTGACGATAAGAGATTCCAAAGACAAGTACGCGGGGTTATATAGTTGTTAGCAAAACTTAGCTCCTTTACTATTGAGAAGTTTGGGGTTTTTTTAAAGATTTCATTTGTTTATTTGAGAGAGAGAGACAGGGCACTAGTGGGGGGAGCGGCAGAGGGAGAAGGAGAAGCAGACTCCCCCCTGAGCAGGGAGCCCGATGTGGGGCTCGATCCCAGGACCCTGAGATCATGACCTGAGCCGAAGGCAGACCCTTAACCCCCTGAGCCACCCAGGCGCCCCGACACGTCTGTTTTAATTGAACCAACATCCCTAAATTTGCTTTAGGAGCGACTAGTTCCCAGATCATGTGAACTTGACACCCCCCCCTTAGTTTTCGTCTGCGTTTTGAAGTGTCCCCTCTTCACCTGCACCTGCCATCAGACCCCTAACTAGAGCTCTCGGGGCGCTCTCCTGCAGTCCCCGCTGGTGGCCGAGAGCACCTCACATTTACGACGTGCACGGACACCCCTAGACGAGATAGCGAAGCCCGCTCGTGCTCGTGCACAGGACGGCGTGGGCCCAATTTTCAATACCTCCTCTATTTTCCTTGGAACATGGAGGAACATGTTTCCTGGAAGTTCGCATTTCAAAGAAAGGCTCTCGGGGTCCTGGAGGAGCGGGAGGGGCAGGACGTAGAGAATCTACATCCTACAGACGCAGGGGGAGCAGCTCACGTTCCTCGGTGGAGGCGGGGCTCCTCTGCAGGGTCGAGAGGCGCCAAAGTCTGGGCCCTTTTAGCTGATTGCTGTTTAAAAAGACCTCTTCCTCCTTCTTTTCCTTCAGTCTCAGGTGATTCCGAGCTGTGTTTACGTTTTAAACATCTATAATTTTAAGGGACAGAGAAAGGATGTAAAGAGTTTTTTTCTCTAGAAGTTTCAGAGTAATTGCTATTTAAAATGTATCCTTTTTCTTAAGTACAGGACCATTTTGTTCCCATACCCTGGTCTTTTATAAAACCCGCAAGTGTTCTGAGAGGAGCAGGTGAGGTGTGGGGACGGGAAAGGCCTGTGGGCTTGGACTTGATTTCAGGGCTGCATTCCTGGCTTCGTAGAGATTTGGAAGACAATGGCAGTTGTCTCTAATTCCCAAAGAACTGGATTACAGCCTGAATATCAAGAGATTGGACCATCTTTAACTAATGTTTGTTTTCTATCAGGTGGATTTTTAGCTAAAATGAGAATCAAAAGACATATATCTTTATATGTGTGTGCTTTTTAAGCTTTTATTTAAGTCATCTCTACACCCAATGTGGGGCTTGAACCAAGGACCCTGACCTCAAGAGTCCCAGGCTTTACCGACTGAGGCAGCCAGGTGCCCCACATTCTAACTTTGTAAAGTGTGTATGAAGCATTTTCACAGAAGCCTTCTTTCTGGCTACGGAACTGATCCCTGGCTTTTGTTAGCTCCTGAGTAACTGGCCTTTGGAAGATCCGTGGTCGGAGGGCCCGGGGAAGTCGTGCTCCTGTTTTGTCTGTGAAGGGCGTGAGTGACTTCTCTCTAAGGCTGGTAGAGTATTTTCAAAGCAGAGGTAAAGGGGATTTATAATTTCCAAGCTGGGTTGCTGTCGGGGGACAGGGACTGTCTGGCGGTGGGGGGTCTGGGACGCAGCGGCTGGTGGAGCCACACAGCCCGGATGGCAGGGCCCCCACCAGTCCCCCTGCCTGTGTTTGATTAGCTCAGCTTCCAGCATTTGCTCGAGCCGCCCGCATGAGCTGAACCTGGAGTGTAGGCCCGAGTGCTCTCTGTGAGTCTTGTAGGGAAAGGGAAGTCGAAACAGCAGATGAGGCCGAGTTTTTTGTTTTTTTTTAAGATTTTAGTTATTCGACAGAGATAGAGACAGCCAGCGAGAGAGGGAACACAGGCAGGGGGAGTGGGAGAGGAAGAAGCAGGCTCATAGCGGAGGAGCCTGATGTGGGGCTCGATCCCAGAACGCCGGGATCACACCCTGAGCCAAAGGCAGACGCTTAACCGCTGTGCCACCCAGGCGCCCCAGAGGCCGAGTTTTAAGAAGAGGAGTTTACACTGGATGTGATTTATTTATTTTTTAAAAAATATTTCATTATATTTTTATTAGCTATAGGGTTGTATGAGTGGCCAAGATCTGACATACTTCTGCATGATACAATCCTCACACGTCGAGAGCTCTCTAGAAAGGAAGTTTTGCTTTTAAATGTAGCCAGTTTGAAGGATCCGTTGTCTGGCCATTGACAAGTAGGGTCTATTCACAGGGACTCAAACCAAAAGCCTTTTAACAGCTTAACCGAAGACCAAGACGTGTCCAGACGGGGCAGGGATGGCGCAGCCCCCATGATCCAGAGTTTACTCCCAAAATTCATCTAAGAAAGCAAAGGCTTCAACCCCGGGTGGTAAGGGTCCTGTGGTGAAAGCGGCGTCTCTGGTCTCCCGCGAAACTGGGAGACCTGCAGCCACAGAGCCACGTCTGGGAGGCCGGGCAGGCGCTCCTGGAACAGGGCTCTGCAGCACCAACCAACAGCGGAGGTGGAGACACGTTCCTGGGGGCGGGAACCGCCCACGACAAACAGCCGAGAGCTGGCCAGGGCAGGCGGCTGCGGTCCCCAGCCTACTCGATGGGCCACGTAGGTGCACCAGGTACGCGCACCCTCCAGAAGGGGGAGACCGCACACCGTGTTCCCACTCAGGCCTTGGGTCTTCGGGGCCACACTGAGACCGAGGACATGCCTGGGGGTTGGGGACCGTGTGCTGTTTTACCACGTACCTCACTGCATGGACGGTTTCTTGAGGTTGGCAGGTCACCTGTCAACCTAACCCATTCCGTGACCAACGTACCCAACACAGGAGTCTTCTGCAGGGGGCGAGCCCTCTAACAGCTGGGCCACCACCTCTGTGGCTTTGGCTTCCACGATGTCCCTTAGCAACAGCCTGGAACCCACAGCAGTCTGTCCCCACTGCCAGCGGGCTGGCGGGAGCCGTGAACTCCCCGTCGGTGGGGCTGGGTCAGCAGCGGCAGCTAGGGCCTGCGCCTGCCTTCCGCCCTATGGGAATCCCTTTTCAGGACAAACTGCATCAAGGACACAAAGGAAAACAAAGACCAGCTCTGGGAGGAAGTGGATCAGAAACCAGAGTATCGGCCAGATCTAACCAGAGTCGCTAGGCCCAAGGAGCTAGCCTCACAAGTGTCTCCTCCTAAGAACCGAATTTAGGAAGAGAGGACGGGGACTATCACCACTCTCTCCCTCCGACTCCGCAGATAGAGATTCCAGGAGGCTCACATGGAGAGAAATCTTACCTTCTGCCAGCCGCTGTCCACGTGTCCAGCATCTCTCAGCTGCTGTCACGTCCAGGGCGAGCGCAGTCTCATGAGTTCAAGTATCTTGCTGGCTACCCCATCTGCCGGAGAGCAAGACTCCCCGTCCCCTTCTAGGTCCTTCTGGCCAGACTAGAATCACACTGACATGAGACAGATTCACGGGAGGAAATCAAATGTAATGGCATGAGTGTGGGGAACCCACACACACGTGAAAATTCCAGAGACACGCGGGCACGAGGAGGTCCCTGTGTCATCGTGAGCTCAGGAGAAGGGGCTGCGGGTCTGGGACGTCAGAGGGAAGGAACGCAATGCCCAGGAGGGTGAGAAAGTCAGTGTTGGGGTCACAAACATCTGCGGCCGCCGGGACACCGTGGGACCCCGAGGACTGGGATCCGACAGACCCTGCCCGGTCCCCCCTGTCCCCCCGACCTGGTTCCCGTCACAGTGCGGGTCACCCACGCCGGCCACACTCCTCCCGGAGCAGGTCCTCTATCGGAATTCTTCTTAGGCGGCTGGTTGAGGGGGAGGAAAAGAGCTGGTCCTGCGGCTGCTGGATCGTCTTCCTGCCCAAGTGGCTGGGGCCGCCCGCCTGGGGCCCTACAGTAGAAACTCTGGAGAGGCAGAAAAACAGGAAGGTAGTACAAAGCCTCCTGCTCCAGAGACATCCGAGGTGGACAGCTCCAGGTGACCACTGCCCCCAGAGGCGTCCGACGCAGACGGTGTCCAGGAGAGTTCTGGGGAACCTTCGAAGTCTGGGTGGTCCCTGTGCTCCGAGGCTGGGGTCACACGGAAGCACGTCACCAGTTCATCCTATGACATTGGTGGGAGCCTGAAACTAAGTTCGGATCGTGATACCACAGTAAGAAAAAACACTGGACCATTTTCCCTGAGGAACGCACGTGCAAAAAACCTGAATCGAATGATAGCAAATTAAATTCTAGAGATTACCGCCTCACAACCAAGTAGGGTCTCTCCTGGGAATGCAAGGACGGTCTAATGACATACTTACTAAAAGCTAAAGAAGAAAAACATTTGATCATCTTCAGGAATACCTGACAGATCAAAGAGCAAGAATAATCATCATTTTAGAAGCAAGAATAATTCCGTAAAGCGTACATGACAAAAAACGCACACGCTCCCCAAAACAAGCTTCGGACCATGGGAGGGGGAGCCGGTGGGTCCAAGACCTTTATTAACTATTGTTGGCTGCCCTACACGGGGAGCCCCCTCAGAGCCCGAATTCCTAGTCCTTCATCTACAGAAATGCAGGGTCCCAGCCTGCCGCCAGGCCGGGCGGGGACACGGGGGTTTCCGTGTGGTGCCGGGCTTCAGGCCAGGCTTCCCCTCTGAACCACGTGTGCCGTCCCGCCTGTCGCTGCTCTCAGCTCCCGCCTGTTTTGAAGGCTGGGACGCGGGCCTTTCCAGCAATTCTGCACGCTCTCCGATTTTCCTTCCACACTTTCCTTTTCCGCTGCATCAGCCAGGGCTGGTTTCGGCTCCTTCCTCGTGAAGGGTGTTTGTCAGAAATCCGCAGTCAACATCGCGGGTAACTGTGACATACGAGCAGGTTCCCTTCTGTCACTGACAAGCCCGCCACCAGCGCCACCCCCGAGAGTGGGGGCAATGCAATCAGACGGGAAGGACGAATGACATTTGTTTTTTTTGTTTGTTTTGTTTTTTTAAAGATTTATTTATTTATCTGAGACAGAGGGAGAGGGAGAAGCAGACTCCCTGCAGAGCAGGGAGCCCAGGACCCTGGGATCATGACCTGAGCCCAAGGCAGACACTTAACTGACTCAGCCACCCAGTCGCCACGACCAGTGACATTTTTTAAATGCCGGAAAGGAAGAGGTGGAACTGTGAGTGCTGACCCAGCGCACTGGCCCCCAAGGTTCCAGGAGGGCAGCGTCCTCCTTTGCTTTTCTTAAAGATTTGTTTATTTATTTGAGAGAGGGCGAGAGCAGGGGGAGGGGCAGAGGAGAATCTCAGCCGACTCCCTACTGAGCGTGGAGCCCAACACAAAGCCTGCTTGACCCTAGGACCCCGAGGTCATGACCTGAGCTGAAATCCAGGGGCCAACACGCCCCACCGCCCCACCGACTGAGGCTCCCAGGCGCCCGCCCGAGGGAAGGAGTTTCGTCCTCCTGCTCGCGATGTGGGTTGAACCGGGCCTGACACTTGGTAAGTGTTCAGCTCATATTTGCCAATGAAATCAATGGATTAACCAAGAATAATAAAATTGAAGACAATAAATGGAGAAAGTCTGAACAAATAAGAATTCAATAAAATGTGTGCTGCTAGGGAAGCCTATAAAAATCAGGTCTTTCTCAAGTACTAGCAGTAACAGGTTTGAAAGTGGAAAACTTCTCACCCATGAGAGCACAAGAACAAAATACCTAAGGATAACTACAATACGACTTGTTCAAGACATCGAGACACGTCTGAATGTCGCAGGGACGTGTGCGAGACGTCATTCGTGACAGCAAAGACGGACAGGAGCTCCGGGCTTGCTGAGAGCCTGAGGCCTCACCGTGGGTCCAGAGAGATCCGTGACCCTGCCTGAGCCTCCTGGTGCCTTGCGCACGCAGACGGCATTACTGCTCCTTTTCAGTGGTTGTTTTTTTTTTTTGTTTTTAATTTTTTTTTACAAGTGTACATTTTACCGAAATAGAGCAGATTTGTCACATGAAGTGACTCAGACGGGAGGAGGACATGTGGGTTCCGCGGGGGAGGCGGAGGAAGGACCAGCACTGGGAACACCTAACTGGTCCCAGGAAAACCAGGCGCCTCACCGGGAACCCCAAACATAGGAAGAGGAGCCAGGGAATCCAGTCAGCGTGACGATCGCCCCTCCCTGGCCCGCCCCCGGGTCCAGCAGCCCCTCACGGCTCCCCCACTGCCCCCCACAGCCCCTCATGTGCTTGGTCACTCCCTGCGTGAGCCCTCAGCACCCTCGCCCCCTCTCCCTGCAGGCTCCCCACTGACCACCCACGGGGCACCTTCCACGAGGCCGGGAGTGCGCCCGAGGAGACACCACGGTGACTGGTTCCATTTTCAGCTCCTGCACACTCACTGAGGCCGGTGGGAGCACGGTTTCCACCTGGCCCCCACGCCCAGAGCCTCTGCCACGGTCACAGCACCCGGAGCTGGACATGGCGCTGGCCTTGCCCCGCGTGAAGGCGCTGTGCTGGAGAGGGACACGCACCCTGTCGCCAGGTCCCTGGAGCTCTGGGGGGCGTGGCCTAGCAGGGTGACCCAGGAAGGCAGGCGGGGGATGGAGGCAAAGCCTCTGGATGGGCAGTGCCCCAAAGGGGACCTCAAGGGACAGGGGCTCAGCATTCCTGGAGCCTCCAAAGATCCAGAAGGACCATCCTGAGGACAGTCGATCTGTCCCCCCTCCCCTCCCTGCCCTGCCCCGCCCCTGGCCGTGCAGGGGAAGGGCTGCAGCCCCTCTCCTGCCCACACGCGGCTTTCCTGGGGGCCTGGTCGGGGTCCTCAGGGCTACACTGGGCACAATATTCTGAAGGCCCCGGGGGTGTTTTGCAAGCTCTGGAAGTGACTAGGAAAGCCTTGGCCACGGTCTCTGGGGGTGGTGGGGTGGGGATACAAGCCCTTTGTTTCCCTAGAGACCTGGGGCAGCCCTCCCCGCTCTGCCTGCCGCTGACCCTGAGGACAGAACGTCCGGCCCCAGAGGAGGGCTGATCCGCTGCCTTTCTAGACCCTCGAGAAAACGCCGTCCTGGGGAACGAGCCGCCGCGCTGACCGTTCTGTTTCCCTTTCTCTTCCAGGAGAGCACAAGCTTTTCCACGAGTTCCCAGGGATGTCTGTACTGTGCCGGGCTATTTTTGGGAGTCGGCGTGACGAAACCATCAGAACTCTAAACAACCAGCTGTCACTCCGTGTCCCTGGTGCGTAAGGAGCCGGTCTTTCCAAAGGAAGGGCGTCAGGTGACGGGAGCCTGGCCGGCCCTCGCCTGGAAATGTTCAAAACAGGAAGGAGTCCCTAGAGCAGAGGCCCGTTCCTGCCAAGGGCTAGACAGCAGTCCCAGGGGCCGGAGGCTGCTGTTGACTCACCTCTGGCCGCGTGAAGCAACAGCTCAGCTGCTCCTCCGAGAAGAGGCTGTGTGATAACAAACAAGGTGGCGCGGCCCGCAGGCGGAGCAAACACTGCCCTGTGGCCCCGGCAGGTGGCGGCCGCGGAGGGAGACCAGAGAAGCACAGATGTGGCCCGCAGCCACACCCAGAGGCTCAGACTGTGGCTCCAGCTCCCGGCGCGCGGCCGCCGTGCCCGCCGCAGGGGCCCCGGGGAAAGAGGCTAAGGGGCTGGTGTGTCCTGGAGGGGACGGAGCCGGCTCCTGAATGACCTGAACGTGCTCAGGAACCCGGGCCGCCCTTGGCTGAGCTCCGCAGCCTGCTGTGACCAGCACCCCCAGGGTCAGGCCGGCACGCGGAGGCCATGCGTCGTCCTGACCGGAAGCGGCAGGGCTGAAGGTAGTCGTGCCCCCAGGCAGCGGTGGGAGGTACAGGCTCCCCGTTTTGCAAGGAGGACACAGACAGGTGCAGTGATGAGCTGGTTCTCAGCGAATGTTGGATCCCCAAGACAGGGTCAGTGATGAGCCTGGGGGGCTGGGGGCAGTGGTGCACTAAGGGGGCTTCGTGGAAGCCCCCTGACCACAGCCAGCGTGGTGGAGTTCTGACCCCCAGCACTTCGGCCCTGCTTAGTCTGGCTCTGTCCTATGTGCAGATCAGTGGGGCTCTTTCTGGCATCGTCTGGAGGGGCCAGGGTCGGACTCTGCAGGGAAGGCCATGACATGCCCGACAGAAGAAGAGGGACCCACCAAAGTTGCAGGGACGGGCTGGCTCAGGTGGCTAGAGAAGAGGTGGTCACACCAAGTGTGGGAGGCAGAAAAGGAGCTCGCTGAGCCGCGGCAGGGGGAGGGGAGGAGGCTTCGCTGGCGCTCCGGGAGCTGGACGTTGCTGTGGAATGACCCCAGGTGCAGCGGACACAGTCTGGGAACCACAGCAGGCTCCTCCAGGACTGGGGGCCAGGGAGTGACCAGAGGGAGCATGAGGGGCAGCAGTGTGTGGACTGGGAACAGGGCGGGGAAGGGTGGGAGGTCAGGAGCCCGAGTGCCCAGAGTGGAGCTGGGTGGCACACCGGCAGGGCCCAGGATTCCCACCAGGGCCGCGCTCTTGAGCTCAAAGCCAGCGCGGTCCCTTAGGAGGATAAAACCAGCCACCAGTGGCTTGTTTCCTTGGCCGACGCTTTCCCAGGACTGGGGTGGGTGGAGCTGGCCAGAAAGACTGTGCATGCCCACGGGAGCCGAGGGCCACCCACCCAGGAGCACTGAGGGTGGTGTCACTCCCAGCTGAGGGTGAGCGCTGGGCTTGGACAACCGCAGAACTCACTCCCGAGCCAGCCCTCGGGCTCTCGCATCACCCTGGACACCCCCGGGCCACATGCCAGCCTGGGATTAGCCACCTGGGGTCCTTCTCTCCTGCTCACCTGCTGGCTCTGGAGGTAACCAGCTGGTAATGGACACACACATGTCCCCATTCCATGTGCACCGCCCCAGTCAAGAGTTTCACTTTTTCTTCTTTGATTTCCCTCCCTTCACGCCCCTGACCACCTTGAACCCACTGCCAGAGGCATTCTTCTACCAGACGGCAACCAGCGTCCCGGAATTAAAGCAAGTGCCCAGCCCCCACTCAAGGCTGTGAGTACCGTCCATGGCCACACCATCCACACCGTCCCATCCACAACCACACCGTCCATGGCCACACCATCCACACTGTCCCATCCACAACCACACCGTCCATGGCCACACCGTCCACACCATCCCATCCACAACCACACTGTCCATGGCCACACCGTCCACACTGTCCCATCCACAACCACACCGTCCATGGCCACACCGTCCACACTGTCCCATCCACAACCACACCGTCCATGGCCACACCGTCCACACCATCCCATCCACAACCACACTGTCCATGGCCACACTGTCCACACCATCCCATCCACAACCACACTGTCCATGGCCACACTGTCCACACTGTCCCATCCACAACCACACCGTCCATGGCCACACCATCCACACTGTCCCATCCACAACCACACCGTCCATGGCCACACCGTCCACACCATCCCATCCACAACCACACTGTCCATGGCCACACCGTCCACACCATCCCATCCACAACCACACTGTCCATGGCCACACCGTCCACACCATCCCATCCACAACCACACTGTCCATGGCCACACTGTCCACACCGTCCCATCCGTGGCCACACCGTCCATGGCCACACCGTCCACACCGTCCCATCCGTGGCCACACTGTCCAAGGCCACACTGTCCACGGCCACCATCCACGGACTCCTTGCTGGCACCCTCCTCACTGCCCCTCCCTGTGCCGAGCGGGAGCCAGGGCACCCTCGGTGTCTTCCCTCCATATCCACCACATTTTTACTCCTTAACATTATCCTTCTGGGGAAAGAAAAGGAGAGGCGCAGGTGGGCTTCCCATCCTGTGTAGGAAAGCTGCTCAGAGTTTCTGTCCTTCCTTCCTGATGGCCTGCCTCCTCTGGACCTCCCTGGACCAGCCTCTGCGTTTTCCCACCCCACCCCCAACCTGCCGGGTGTGCGGCCCACACCACTCTCATGCATAACACCTGGCTGTCTTCCCGAGCCCCCGTTGCCTCTGCGGCTGGGGGAGAAGGTGACCACAGCCCTCCTGGGAATTCGCCCTGGGAGCGCCAGTCTGTGCTCATCCTTGGGGAGGGAGCTGGCCACTGGTCCACAAGCTGGCTGGCAGATGTCCTCTGTCTCCGTTGACCCAGGGGCCCACCATTTCCCTTGGACACTCTCCTTGTGCCTCACAGGAAGTGGAGTGGACCAAACAGGCTCCTGGGCGGCCCACCTGCCTGGAGGCACCATCTGGCCTCAGGCTGCGGCCCCTTTCTGGCTGACCCCAGGGAGAAGCTGACCCCCAAGGGGCCCCATTGTCCCTCCCATGGGACAGCTCCAAGGGCAGGACTTCTGCCTGAGGTCGTGATAAAGAGAGAGAAGGGCATTCCTAGGCCTCCCCCACTGTTCCCATCAGTCACCCGCAGATAATGGTAACCCTGACACCTCTTTCCGAGACTGGGAAGAGTCACTTGCTGGGAACGCAGGGGATGGCAGCGTGGAGGGTCCGGGGGGATGCGGGGGACGGCGGAGTGGAGGCTCCTAGGGGAACGCAGGGGACACGGGGCAGCGGTGTGGAGAGCCTGAGGGGGACGCAGGGGACGGTGGCGGGCGTGGAGGGCCCCAGGAGGACACCGTCCTAGTGCTTCAGCGGCCCGAGGGCAGGCCTGTCCTGCACGGCAGATCTTGCCTCCTGGTGGTCTGCACCCCGGCTTTTTAAAATGGCGCGTGGGCCCCACCTTTCCCACGTGATCTCCTAGAGGAGGCACTGGGCTCCTGAGCTTTTGCCTGCGTGCTTACGGGCCTCAGGCATCCCTTAAGGCATCAGGTTAACAGGAGATCTTGGGCAGCTTCCTTTGTGTTTCAGACGTCTAAGCTCAGCCACGGGAGGGAAGCCAAGGATCTGGGACGCTGTCACTGTATGACTCCCGAGTGCTGCTGTGTGGGTAGGAACGGGGAACCCCTTGCCTGTGTCACTTGCATCCATGTGATGTCCCGCAGGAAGATGCCTACGAGTGTCCCGTCGACGTGGGTGAGTCAGACGGGCCCTCCACCTCCTCTCCTCGTCCAGCCCTCCTCCACGCGCGGATAACCAGCTCAGCGGTCGGTGACGCGTGTCCTTCTGACGCATCCACTGATGTGTTGTGTAACGACCTACAGTAAAGAACGGCTGCGGGCAGGGGTGTTTCCCCCCTGCTGAGCACACCTGCCTTCCCTTCCACTGGCTCGCGGCCGCCCCCTGCTGCCCAGGACACGGAAACGTGGCTGCGCCCCAGAGGGGAAGCCGGAGGCAACTTTGTTCCTGAGAGACCCAGATGGGAAAGACCTTGGGTGGCCTCAGCAGGTGGCCAGAGGGACGTGTACAGCATGATGACATCAGCGGGAAGTAGGAGCGCATTAGGAAGCCTTCCACAACGTAGCAGCCGTGCTGGTCTGCTTACACCAACCTCCAGGCGGACCTGGTCCACGCTGAGAGGTCAGGATGGTGGCTCTGGGACGTGGGGCAGGGCTGGCTGGGAAGGGCCCTGGGAACGCTCGGGGAGGGGGTCCCATTCTGTGTCCCGAGGGGGGTCTGCGTTACACAGATGGACCCCGCTGGCCAGACCCCCCCCCCCCACCGTGCACCTAAGATCTCTGCCTTTCTGGGGATCCTCACTTCACCGCTCCTCCCCCAAAGAGAAGCTGGAAACGAACCTTGAACCCCAGCGAGTGACGAGCAAGCTGCGGTGTTCGCGGGTGACGGGTCCTGAGGGCTGCGGCTCACGTCTCAACGCGTCACAAAGGAAGGTGGATTGGTGACGGACAGAGGGACGGAGGGGTGGTGACAGAGCAGACCCTGCCGCGCGCTGATCCCGGAAGCTAGACGCAGGGGTGAGTGTGGTCGCACGTGATGCTTTCAACTTTCCCAGATGTGTGGAAATTTACATAATAAAATGTTGGGGGAGGAAAACCCAGACTTTCTTTAAGAACTGAACTTTGCTGTCAAGGGAGAGAAAGGCGGGTGTCTCTTGGGCACGGGGACCTGAAGACGTTTCCGCCCGCGACACTGAGAGCATGCAGACCAAGCGGAGCTTTTCTGGGGATGTCGAAGCAGGGCGCGTGCACAGGTCTGCTCGGGGTGGAAGGAGCCTGCCGTGCCCGGGTGCCGTGGGGGCCGCCAGCTGGCCTGAAGGACAGTTTCCCCCATAAGACTTGTCCTTTGTCTGGGGACGTGGGCGTGTGTGTTTGCAGGCTTGGTCCCTTGGTCGGCTCTGGTCGTCTGTGGAGCACGTGGTTTGAGTCCTCGTGAGGCTCCAGCAGCTGAGGTGTGGCTCTGGGGGAGGAGGAAGAGCAAGGGGGAACCAAGCCCTGGAGGGACTGTGCATGAACAGGCGAGGGTTCCCGGGAAAAGACAGACAGACATAGCTTTCTGGACATAAGCAAAGTCATCTCAGGACCCCGGCCGTCCCGCAGAAGCAGAGAAGGACAAACAGCCACGTGAGACAGGAGAGAACCCAGTCACACGAGGGACAGTGGATCAGGGGCACGACGCCCAGGGCTGGTTCCCAAGGGAAGACGGACCCTGGAGCCGTGAGCTCGGCAGGATCCAAACCCCTCTGAGCCCTCAGATGCGGGACCGACCCGAGCCAGAGCATGGAGGTGCCGACCCCGGCCGGCCTCGTGTCCTGACCTGCACTCGGTCACCTTCAGATGCCCTCTGCCCCGACTCCACGCTGAGTCCCGTCGGCGCGAGGCCCTCGGTGCCTGTGCGCCCCCTTCGCTTCCACCCTCCCCAGTGCTGTCGTTGGGGGAGACGTGGCTTTGGGAAGGCTCCAGGGTTCTCCTTCCTCCTTGCAGGTAAAACCCTTCCTTTTCCCGTTCTCTGGCTTGGTTGTGTCTCTGGGCTCGACGCCCCCAGAGGGACCCCAGTCTCAGGTGACAGCCATGGTCTCGGGGTGGGGGTGGGTCTTGAGTGCGTCGCAGTGAGGGCAGCGTGTGCCGGGGTCACCGGTAGCGTGTGACTTGCACGCTCGGTGCACAGGCGTGTGCAAAGTGCCGCAGAGCGGGCTTGGAGTCGGTCCAGACCAGGTGGAGCTGCAGGCCGGGGAGCGGGGTCTGTGGGGTGAGTGAGGGGGGTCGGAGGCTCAGGGTTGGGGCGTGCCCCTGGCGGACGTGGGCACACGTGGAGGGGGCGGGCAGGGGAGGCGCACCAATTGTTTGTTGAAGGAACCGAGCGGAAGGCACAGACCCGTGCGCAACCTCGGAAGAGACGCGTCTGTCAGCCCAGGCGCCTGTAACAGATCATCACGGAGTAGGCGGCCTAAGCGACTGGTTTCCCCCAGCCCCGGAGGCTGGAGGTCGGGTCCTGGGGGGCCCTTCCTGCTGCAGAGTGCTGACTTCTCGCTGAGTCCCTCGGGGTGGAGAGAGAAGGAAGCCGCTCTCTCTGATGCTGATTGGCCTCGAGTCCCATCACGGGCCCCACCCTCATGACCTCTGCCCCGAGTGACCTCCCAAAGTCCCCAGCCCCTAAAGCCATCACCCAGGGGAGGAGGGTTTCAACATAGGCATTGGAGGAGGGGCAGCACACGCGTTCCTTCCATATCAGAAGCTGGGACGGTTCGGGCCAGTTTAATCAAGTCCTGATTTTTATGCCAAAGAGATTTGGTATTGGCCGTAACAACAGGACAACAGCCCAGCGTGGGCGCGTCTGTCCTTCATGAAGACGGCTGACCTCCATTTTGCAGGTGAGGAATCAAGGCACCGTGGGGGTGAGTGTCCTGGTGACCAAGAGGAAACGGCAGAGCTGGACTTGGGACCTCGGTCACGGGCTCCTGAGCCGATGCACGGAACCGCTAAGCCACCGTGCCAGCTTCTGCCACTTAGGACGAGGGAATGTGCCCCTCAGCAGCATCGTTGGAGAGGACGCTGGTGGGGGCAAGGTTACAACAGCAGGTCTGGGCTACTGAGCTAGGCTCAGGTGGTTGTTGGAAGCCATTACCTCTGTGGACACCTCTGGTTACCTGACTTTTAGGGCGTGCGCATCTTTCCAAGAAACCTAATCCAGAAACAATGCTGGCATTTGCAAGAAATGAATGCAATGAAGGTCCCCTTCATTTATTCATCTACTCATCCATCCCTCCATTCCTCCCTCCATTCCTCCGTCCATTCATCCATCTATCTATTCATCCCTCCTTCCTTCCATCCATCCATCCATCCCTCCATCCCTCCATCCCTCCATCCATCCATTCATCCATCTAGTCAACCATCCGTCCATCCATCTGTCCATCCATCCATCCTTCCACCCTTCCTTCCTTCCATCCATCCATTTGTTTATCTATTTATTCATCCATCCCTTCATCCTTCCTTCAAAAGTTCCTTGAGAAAGTAACTTGGAGTCAAAAACAGAAGAAAAAGTGTTTCTCCCAACTATGAAGAACATGTTCAAAGGTCCTGAGGCACAGGAAGTAGGAGGATTTGGGGAAAAGATACCTGTTCATCATGAAACAAAATAAGCAAACAGAAGAGGGTGCTAAAGACAAGTTGGGGGAGATAAGAAGAGGGCACGTTGTAGAGTCTTGTGGCCACATGGAGCATTTTGGGCTCCACCTGAGGACAATGAGATGCTTTCGATGCTGGCTGATGGCTTATAAACAGGGGATGGGCGCTATGAGATTTGTGTTTTTAGAAGGTCATGCCAAAGGACTAAGGTGGTGTCCAGAGGGACTGGAGAAAGAAGGGGGCAGGCGTCGGTCATGGTCCTCTCGTGCATCTGTATGGAGCCTGCTAGGCGACAGGCACTGCTTTGGGCTGGGACGATGGTATGAGGCAGAGCAAGGAGGATGGTCTGTGTCCTTGTGGATTCTGGGTTCTAGTGGGAGAGACACACGAGACAGGTGCTCGAATGGCATGTCATCTCAGAGGTCAGTTCACATAAGGGAGAAAAAGTGTAGTTGGACACAGACTGGGGGAGGGTTGCTGTCTCACCTGGTCTGTGTAGGGAGGGCTGCTGGGGGTGATGTCTTCACAGTCTTCAAGGAAGCGAGGGAGGAAGGGAGGAGTGTCCTCCAAGGGGACCAGGCTGTGCAGCAGAGGAGTGTCCTCCAAGGGGACCGGGCCCTGCAGCAGCTGCAGCAGACAGGGAGGGGCCAGCCAGGCGCCGGGCCAGCAGCAGGGATCCCGCGTGGCTGGGGCGTGGATACCGGCAGAGAGGGAGCGGAGACCGGCCGCGGCGGGAGTGAACTGCCCACAGGCTAGGGCCGAGCTCTGGGGGCTGCTGAGGGAGGGCAAGAATGCCGGACGCTGGGCTGTCCTGGGTGGGGCAGGGGTGGGAAAGCTGGAACCTTTCCATCAGAAGGTAGAGTCGCGCTGAGAGCGAGCCGCAGCAGCTGTTGCCGGGTTGGGATCAGGCGTGAGAAAGAGAGGATCGGGAAGCCTGCAGGTTTGTGGCCCACGCAGGGATCGAACGCACCACGCTGGAAGGACTGCAGGACAAACAGGCTGGCAGGAGCCGCACGCCCGCCGTCAGCATGGGCCGGGGACTTTGAGACCCCTTCCTTCCAGGGCACAGATGATGGGGAAATGAGACGGGGAGGGGAGGGGAAGAGGGGGTTTGTGATGGATGGGCAGGGTCAAAACTGAGAGGGACTGGGAGCATGTGGGCGGCCGGAAGGGAGCCCGCAGCCCATCCCTTGCCATGGTCCTGCTGGTGGTCTGGGATGTTTGGCCACTGAACCCACCCTCTGCATGGTCCCACCGTGTATCTCCGTTACGCTGGCAAGTGCTGGCTTGACTGGGCCGCGGCAGCCCCGTCACACCGGCAGCGTGCTCTCACGCGGGGCCTGTTGTTCGCTGTTCCCTGGTGGGAATGCTCTCTCTCCAGAGACCTCCATGGCTACCTCTCTCAAACTGACCTTATTAGGTCACATGCCCTCCTTATATGTGATAGAAAGCTCCTCTCCCTGCTGCTATTGCTGGAATGTTCTGACCTGCCTTACACTGCATTTATTTTTCTCTAGGTGTTCTCGCTCTGGAAGGGGCCTGGTGGTGATGCGGGGGCGGGGCGCCCAGGGGGCTGATGATGTCCACTGTCCTCTGTGTTAATGACAGTGACGGACACTGAGAAGAGGGTCACTCAGGGCCACTGAGCAGACCCGGGAACCTGTGTGTGGCTCTTCTCTCACGCCATCCCCAAGTGGACATCCGTAGTCTCGGCCCGCCCGGCGGCGTTCTTGCCGGGTTTGGCAGCCTCTTCCTTGGTTTTCCTCTGGAAACGCTGTCTGCCCGAGTGGTTCAGGCGTGGTTGGCAGGCGCCGTCCTGGGATCCATGGGAAAGAGGAGCAGGCGTGGTGCTGGTGTTGCTGAGCGGTGGGTGTCTGGGGGCTGCGGTGCCATCCTCCCTGTCGCCTGGAGGAGCCGACCAGGACGGAGGCCGCAGGGTAGGGCAGAGGGGGGAGGGCCCAGCAGGGAGAGCGTCATGAGCAGTACACTTGGCTCACAGCCTCAGGCTTGCTTTCAGTCCGAACCCAACCCAAGCCTCGGACCCCTCAGCCGCCTCGCCCCGCTGTCGTGCGCCCGTGGCCCCCAGGGGAATGGAAAGCTCGGGATAATCCCCAGATTACCGAAAGCCGATACCTCCTGACAGCGAGGTCAATTCCCTGAATTGTCCCGGAGGCTTCCTTGTTTTCTCTCTTCTCCCTTAAACACTGGTTCTTGGTCTTAAAAGATGCCGGCCTTTGCTCTGTAATGGGTTTCAGCAGGCGAATTCTCCGTGCGGACAGACCATGCTTGCTGCATTGGGAGAGCTCTCTGCTGGGACGGCTGAGCGCCGGCCTGTGCTGCGGGCACTCCAAGCCTGCCCTCCAGGCCTCGGCTTGAGCCTCTGGAAGGTGAGGGAATTCCCTCCTTTCTCGTGATTCTTCCCTAATGTGGAAGGTTTCTGGTGTTCTGTTGGTATTTTGGAAACCGAGATAGTTAATGTAATATGGAAAAGTCTACGGAACACACAGGTGCGGCTGGAAGAATAATTATAAAATAAATACGCTGTGGCCGCTGCCCGAGTCGGGAGAGAGCCCGTGGGCCCCGCGGCAGCCTCCTGCGTGTCCTCCCCGTCCCCGCAGCCCCCAAAGGCAACGCCGCCCCGATTCGGACTGTGAACAGTTCAGCTTCTCTCTGCGCTCGCCTGGCCCTGTACGTACGTGAACAGAGTTCCGCGGGCTCAGGTCTGCATGTCATGTGATGTGAAAGGCAAAGGGCTTCCGTGACCTGGGGAGAACCCAGGGTGGACACAGTGGACCATATCAGCAGGTGCCCAGTCTTGCTTCTTAAGAAAACTTCTGTGCAGTGATTCACAAATAGGGACGTCCGTGGATCTCCCACGAACAGCCGAAGCGGTGTAGACTGAGGCCGACACCCTGTGGCCCACACTCCTCTGAGACCCCCTCACCTGGCCGATTGCCACGGAGCCAGCGCGTTCTAGACGGGGTGCGAATGGTGCCAGCACCCTCCGCGCCTTGTGGCCCGCGTCAGCAGAACCCTGGGTGGACTCGGGGTGCAGGTGCTTACTCACGTGCTGGCCCGGGACGCCAGGCTGGGGGCAAGCTCCCTGGAGAGTAGACACCGAAAACCGGGAATGCTGCCTCAAAGGACAGGCACACTTCACTCTTCAAGAAGCTGCCCGTTTTTCAAAGCCGCAGTCGCGTTTTGTGCTCCCAGCACCACGTGCGAGGGTCCCGTCGCGCCTCACCGTCCCCAGGATGGGGAGCTGCCAATGCCTCTGACTTGGGCCGAGTGGGTGCGGCTGTTCGTTGACCGTATTTTATTTTATTTTTTATTTTTATTTTTTAAAGATTTTATTTATTTATGTGGCAGAGAGACAGCCAGCGAGAGAGGGTACACAGGCAGGGGGAGTGGGAGAGGAAGAAGCAGGCTCCCAGCAGAGGAGCCTGATGTGGGACTCGATCCCAGAACACCAGGATCACACCCTGAGCCGAAGGCAGACGCTTTAACGACTGCGCTACCCAGGCACCCCCGTTGACCGTATTTTAAACCGCTTCTCCGGTGCCTTCTCTGGGGAGCATATTTCCAGGCCCTTCTTGGCTACTCAGGGCTCCTCTGGGAAACTGTCCGTTCAAATCTGCTCATGGTTTTTTTTAAAAAGATATTTTATTTATTTACTTGAGAGAGAGAGCACAAGCGGAGGGAGGGGCAGAGGGAGAGTCTCAAGTAGGGTCCCGCTGAGCAGGGAGCCCGACGTGGGGCTCGATCCCAGGGCCGTGGGACTATGGCGTGAGCCGCAGGCAGACGCGTCACGACTGAGCCACCCAGGAGCCCCTAACTCTGTTCATGGTTTTATTGAGTTGTTTTCCCTCTTTGGTAGATGGAATGCGAACGCTCTCTTCTAATCCGTCTTCCCATATATTTTCTCAACAGTGTCTTTCGGTGACGTCTGCTGGGCGTTATGATTGTTCTTGTTTTTCAGAGAACCAATTTTTGGTTTTCTCAATTTTCTCCATTGTTTGTTTTCTATTCTACTGACGTCTCCTGCCTTGATGGTTTCCTTCTCTGTTCTTCGGTTTTAATTTGCTCCTCTACTTCTAGAGGCATGAGGCACCTTCTCTTTCCAGCATAAGCATTTCCAGCCGTAGCTTTCCCTCAGGAGTGTTTACTGGTATGCACAAGTTTTGCCATCTAGTGTTTTCATTATCGTTCAGTTTAAAGCAGTTTCTCATTTCTCTTGTGATTTCCTTTCTGATCCACGCATCATTTAGAAGTGTGTTGTTTAGTTCCCAGGTATTTGGGATTTTCTAGATACCGCACTTCACTTGATAGAAATCTATGTGTGGGGCGCCTGGGTGGCTCAGTCGTTAAGCGTCTGCGTTCAGCTCAGGGCATGATCCCGGCATTGTGGGATCGAGCCCCACATCAGGCTCCTCCACTATGAGCCTGCTTCTTCCTCTCCCACTCCCCCTGCTTGTGTTCCCTCTCTCGCTGGCTGTCTCTGTCAAATAAATAAATAAAATGTTTAAAAAAAAATCTACGTGTTTATGAATTTAATGCCATGTGGTCAGAGAACATACTCTTTATGACGTCAGTGTTCCAAAGTTTCTGGAGATTTGTTTGATGGCTCAGCGTATGGGAGATCCTGGGGAATGTCCCCGGTGTGTGTAGGAAGAGCGTGGATCCCGCTGGTTTTAGTGACGGGTGAGTTGCGCGATAGTGTCGTTAGAGCCTGCGTCCTCACGCTGTCCTGTCCATGCGTCCGTAACTGGCGTGACAGGCTGGTGGAGTCTCTGGTGTGGGTTTTTGTTTTCCTTTAGCTCTGCCCATGTTTGCTCCGCGTAGTTGCGAGATTTGCTCTTGGACGTGTATACATTTAAGACTGTGATGTCTTCATGATTAATTGACCTTTTCATCATTCCCAAATACCCATTTTTATCCCTGGTAATACTACTTGTCTTGAAGCCCACTTTGTCTGAAGTTAGTATAGACACGCCAGGATCGAGATTGGGTGTTTTCCCCTATTTCTCCTTTTTTTTTTTTTTTTAAAGATTTTATTTATTATTTATGTGACAGAGACAGAGACAGCCAGCAAGAGAGGGAACACAAGCAGGGGGAGCGGGAGAGGAAGAAGCAGGCTCATAGTGGAGGAGCCTGATGTGGGGCTCGATCCCGTAACGCCGGGATCACGCCCTGAGCCGAAGGCAGACGCTTAACCGCTGTGCCACCCAGGCGCCCCTCCCCTATTTCTCCTTTTACTCTCAACCTGTCTGTATCTTTTTCATGTAAATAGCATGTCGTTTGATCTTACTTTTTACCCGACTCTAACGATCTCTTTTAGTTGCAATATTCAGTGCATTTACATTTATTTTACTAGTCACGTGTTTGGACTCAACCATCTCTGTACTGGGTTTTCACTGGTCTCATTTGCTCCTTGGTTCTTTGATCCTCTTCTTTTCTTTCCTACCTGCTCTGTGACTGTGTATGACTTCAGAAGTTCATCTAGAGGATAGGATATACCTTTAAATTATCAAAAACTTATCAGAAACAGCATATTATTTAACAAGAAAAATGGCAAGAAGCTTAGAATTCTGTTCTTTCATTTCTAGGCCCTCATCTTCGTGCAAGCATGTCCCATATTTTACTTGTATAAGTGACATAAACCTTCCAGGACATTATTGTTTTAAACAGTCAGGGTCTTTAAGAAGATGTAATGCTGCATGTTATATGTATAATTTTTGAAGATCCTTTATATTTACCAATATACTTAAACTAGTTACCATTTCTGGTGTTACCTATTCCTTCCTAAAGAATGAAGATTCTATCTGGTCTCATCATGTCTCCTTCCCACAGAACCTCTCTCAGCGTGTGTGTCTGTGTGTGAGTGTGCACGCGTGTGTAGGGTGTGTCTGCTGGGGACACGTTCTTTCAGCCCTCATCTATCTGAAAAGGTCTCTTGCATCAAATCGCAGAAGGATGTTTTTGTTGCATACAGAATTCTAAGTTGACAGGCTTGTCCACCAGCATTTTAAAGCTGTTGTTCCTTTGTCTTCAGTCTTGTATCACTTCTGATAAAACGTAGGCCTTGTTCTTTTTTTGTTCTGTTGAATACGTTGTGTTTACTTTCGAGATTGTTCTTGTCTTTGTTTTCAGCTTGATTATGATGTGCCTAGGTGTGCTTTCCTGTATTTATCCTCCTCGGAGGTCTCTGAGCTTCCCGGATCTGTGGTCAATATCTTTCATTAATTTGGGATATTTTCAGCTATTACCTCTTCAAGTATTTATTCTGCCCTGTTCGCTTTCTCTTCTCCTTCTGGGTCTCCAGCTGTATACCTCGCACGCGTTACAGTTTGATATTTTCCATACATCTCGGGTAGGATTTTCCATTTATGTTTTCTTGGTGCTCCAGTGCAGATGATTCTACTGATATGTCTTCGACTTCACCAGTCTTTTCTTCTTCATTCAGTCTGTTGATAGTATCACAAACTAGTTGATCTTTGATGTATTTTTCACTTCTAGCATTTCTCACATTTCCATTTCACTCAGAGATACATGTGCCTGCCTGTGGAAACTTGCTGTGGGTGTGGACGGGACCTGGTGACTTGTGTCTTGTGAACAGAGTACGGACAGCTGGGGGTTGCTAGCTTTGAGATGAGGCCCTACAAGACTGTGACTTCCATCTCGCACACTCTCTTCTCGTGAGCTGGCTCTGATGAAGCAGACTGCCATGCCGGGACTGTCCGCTGGAGAAGTCTTTTTGGCAAGGAGGTGAGAGATGAGGCCCCAAGTCTAACAGCCTGAGAGAAAAGCACAGCCAGCAGCCTCTCCAAAACTTTTATGTAGTCCTGTGAGAGAACCTGAAAAGGAGGGCCCGCCTAAGCTGTGCCCAGGTTCTTGACCACAAATATTGTGAAATAAATAAAGGTGTATTGTTTTCCTCTAAGTTTTGGGGTCATTTATTACGTAGTGATAAATAATGAATACACACACCGCTGGGATTCTCATTGCGATTGTATTACCCTTTAAGCTCACTTTGAGGAGAATTGACTTCTTTACCATAGTTGTTTTCCAGGCGAAGAACATAGCATAACTCTACATTATTTACATTTTCTTTAACATCTCTCAATACATTTTCGTAATTGTATCCATAGATCTTACAATTTTTATGCCATTATAAATGGTTTCTTTTTTGTTTTTAAAATTTTTTCTTCTAAATGATTTTTGTGGATAGATTTTAATTCAGCTAAGCTCTTTTATTAATTCTTATCTGTGAAGACTTTTAGATTTCCTACATGTACAATGACATCATCTGCAAATAATAATAGTTTCTTCTTTCTTTTTCAATCTATAGCCATTTGGTTGTGTTGCTGTTGCATTACGATGATGTCTAGGGCCCCAAGTACAATGTAGAATAAAAATCATGATTGTGGGCATGTGTGTCTTAGTCCTGGTCTCATGGACATTTTCATCAAGCAGGATGAACTGTCATTTCACCAGGATGATCTTGGGTGTAGTTTTGTTTTCCTTTTTTTAAGAAGATACCCTTCACCAGATTTGAGAAATTCATCTCAATTCCAAATTTGCTTAGATTTTTTAAAAAATTGTGAATCAATGTTGAATTTTATCTGCTAATTTTCCTGCATTTATTTTCCCACTCACATTTACTAATTGCACATTTACTAATGTAAGATTGACCGATGACTCCTTTTTTCTCATACTGTTCTTAAGTTGGGGATTTTTACCCATTTTTCTATTATCTGGAGGAGTTTGTATCAGATTTTATCTTTTGTTCCTTGCACATTTGGTGAAAACTGCCAATAAAGCCATCTGTGCTTAGAATTTTATTTAGGGGAATTTTTTTAAAGTCACATTTTTCTGAGTTAATTTTGCTACATTTCTAGGAATTTGTACATTTCATTTCAAATTTCAAATTTATTGGCATAGAATTTATTTACATATTCTTATTATTTTAATATCTGAAGGATTTTTGTAAATCTGTCAGAAGCTTGTGAATTATATGGGTATTTTCAGAGAACCCATTTTGGCTTAGTTTATCCTCTCTGTCATATGTTTCCCTCATTTCATCACGTTCTGCCTTATATTTATTAGTTTCTCCTATTATTCATTTTGCCTGGGTTTGTCATTTTTCTAGATTCCAGAGGTAGATGCTTGTCTGCTTCCTTTCCACTGTTTTCCACTGCTGTATTCACCCAGACATAAAAACACCAAGTATACTTTAGCTGCATTCCATAAATTTTATATTTAGTATTTTCACCTTTGCTTATTTAAAAGAATCTTCTGATTTTTATCATGGTTTATCCTTTGACCAAAATGAATTATTTAGAAGTGCATTTATTAATTTCCAAACATAGGGCTATTTTCTAGTTATCTTTTTGTTATTGATTTCCAGCTTAATGGCATGCTCAGAGAATATACTCTGTACGATTTTAATTCTTGGAAATTTTTTGAGACTTGCCCAGAACCACTTGGGCTTGAAAATATTGTGTGTTTTTGAATACAGTCTTGTACAGATGACTGTTAGATCAAGTTTGTTAATGGGGTTGTTCAAATTTTTTATAAACTTATGGCTTAATTTTCTGTTTATTCAAATAATTATTGAGACAGAAATATTATTTCCTTCCACTTGGTTATGTATTTTTCTATTTCTTTAATTTTTATTTTAATTTTTTTAAAAGATTTTTTATTTATTCATTAGAGATAGAGAGAGAGCAAGAGGGAGCACAAGCAGGGAGAAGAGCAGAGAGAGAGGGGGAAGCAGGCTCCCTGTCAAGCAGGGAGCCCAATGTGGGGATTGATCACAGGACCCTGGGGTCATGACCTGAGCTGAAGGCAGACGCTTCACCTACTGAGCCACCCAGGCGCCCTGTTTCATATCTTTTAGACCTAAGTTATTACATGCATACACATTTAAAATTCATGTATCTCCCTGATGACTTGAACCCCTTATTCTTTTTTTTTTTTAAGATTTTATTTATTTATTTGACAGAGAGAGAGACAGCCAGCAAGAGAGGGAACACAAGTAGGGGGAGTGGGAGAGGAAGAAGCAGGCTTCCCACTGAACAGGGAGCCTGATGCGGGGCTCGATCCCAGGACCCTGGGATCATGACCTGAGCCAAAGGCAGATGCTTAACTACTGAGCCACCCAGGTGCCCCCAAATTATTTTCTTATACACAATGCATCATTTTCCCTGGGCTGCTTTCAGGATATATATTTTTTTGTCTTAGTTACCAAATTGGGCAAGTTTTCAGCCATTATTTCTTCAAATATTTTTTCTTAACCACACTTTCCTCTTTTTCCAGGAGTTTGATAACAAAAATGTGAGCCTTCCAGTATTGTGCCAGGTCCTGGAGTCTCTGTTCATTTGTTTTTCAATCTTCTTTTCCTCTCTGTAATACAAGTGAATCATTTCTATCGCTCTGTTTCGGGTTCATTGCCTCTTTCCTCAGTCATCTTCATTCCACTATTGAGTCTCTCTAGTGAGGTTTTTATTTTGGTTATTATATTTTTTTAGCTGTAATATTTCCAGTTGATTCTTCTTTATATTTTCTATTTCTTTTTTTTTTTTTTAAGTTTTTATTTATTTATTTTAGAGGGGGTGGAGAGGGGAGGTGCAGACGGGGAAGAAGAGGGAAAGGGAGAGGGAAAGAGAGAGAATCTCCAGCAGACTCCACGCTGAGCAAGGATCCTGACTTGGGGCTGGATCCCACGACGCCCAGAGATCATGACCTGTGCTGAAACCAAGAGTCAGACGCTTAACTGAATGAGCCACCCAGGCGCCCCAATATTTTCTGCTTCTTGGCTTTCCACTTTCTCAAGAGTGTTTACTGTTATTGGTTGCAGCCTTTCTATAGTACTTGCCTCGTCAGATAATCACAAGGTCTGTTGTTCAGCATTGGTGACTGTTAACTCTTTACATTACAGTTGGGATTTTCATGGTCCTTTGTTTGCTGGGTAATTTTGGATTGTATCCTGCACATATTGAATGCTATGCTGTGAGACCCTGGGACTTTCTGAGTTACGGAGAATGTCGATATATTTCATTGTATTAGGTGTGTGATGCACTTGAATTCATGCTGAATGCTCCATCCGACCTGTGCGGTGCTATTCGAGTCTGTCCTTTGGGTGCACCACCCAGTGGGACCTAAGCAGTGGCCATTGTGCCCTCTTGCAGTCTGTGGTAGGCTGATTAGGGCCACATGCGTGCCTGTGCAGCCCAGAGGTGATGCCAGGACATCACACACAACTTTCTCAAATCACTTTTCTCAGTTACCCCTTTCTGTAGTCTCCCCAATACTTTCCAGCTTCCTGGAGCTTCTCTTTTCGGGCATTTTCCCAGAAATCTTTGTTACATACTTCTTTTTTTTTTTTTTTAAGATTTTTACTTATTTGAGAGAGAGCACAGAGGGAGAGGGAGAAGCAGACTCCCCACTGAGCAGGGAGCCTGATGCAGGACTCGATCCCAGGACCCTGGGATCATGACCTGAGCAGAAGGTGGACGCTTCACCGACTGAGCCCCCCAGGCACCTTGTTACATACTTCTGATGACTGCACCTGTATCTTGGGCGTTGTGGGAGGAGGAGGAGGACATAAAGCAACAGGGATTTGCCCAACTGTTTTGGAACAAAGTCCCCCAGTTAGAGAGGGAGATAGTCCCCCCTAGAGTGTTAGGCTTCTGTGGTCTCTGTTGTTGTCACCACCACTGGGTTATGCGGGGCTGGGGCAGAGAGAACAAAGTAAGGAAAAAGTTAGAGGGAGGATGTACTCCCCCCTCACTAAGCATCAGGAGAGCCCTTCTATTTCTTGAGCTGAAACTGGAATGCATCTCTTGGAATGTTCCCTGTTTATGCCCATGCCCACTTCCAGGTTTGGGACTGGAATTAATCCATGCTGGGAAATAAGAGAAACTCACCCCCAGTTTGGTGGTGCCCCAAATTCCAGTCTTTCCCCTAGATCTACCTGCTACCGTTTACCTTCCAGAATCCTTAAATAGCTACTCCATGCTTTCTGTTCAGATTTTATAGCTTCATTTGAACAGAAATGGCCAGGGAAGGGGGCGTGTAGGTTGGGGCTATGCTTACTCCATTTTACCAAGACCAGAATTCTCTGTTGATGACTGTTTTTCCAACCGTAGCGGAGTTTCCACTTTCATTTAGATTTCTGGCCTGGTAAGTCCTCATATATGTTTGAAGTGTTTTTATGTTTTGTTTTGTTTTGAATTTGCTGCTACAGACACTGAACTGGCCCAAGTTTATGTCACGAAGTGTTGTTACACTTTGTACGATCTTTGTATACTTACTTACCTTTGGTCTTGAAAAACGTTCAAATGTATAGAGAAGTTGTAGTTATAGTGACTTTTCTCACGCTGTTCCCTCGTCTAAGATTGCTCACTTCATGGTGGCCCCTTTGCTGCGGCCCCACAGGAAAGAGCCAGCTCGGTGCTTCCCCAGGATTCGGGCACTCGCCTCGCCAATGTCTGCCTTTGTGCCTTGAGGAGGGGAGAGCCTTTGGGCCACTCTGGGGGAAACAGCCAAGGCTGTGGGTAGGGTGCACATGATAAGTCCTCTCCAACTTGGCTGTGTCCCTCACCTGTCGGATGTTCGAGATGGAGAGGGAAGTCTACCCAATGGCATTTGCCAGCAGCGTGTCTGGTTCCCCTCTTTCCTTGGAAGGGTAGCTGTTCGCCTACACGATGACCGGGGACCGAGAAGCAGCAGCTTTGGAGGATGGGGTTAAGGAGGTCTGGGAAGGAGCAGGTGGGTGGATGGACCTTTTGGAGTGGGCTCAGATGTGAAAATACTTGTGTTCCACATGCATGCTCAGCAGGTGCTCCTGCTGACAGGCGGAGAAGACCCATTCCGCGGATGTCAACCAACTGCTCCCCTGCACACACAGTTCATGGACAAAGTGCTAGTAGCAGCGCGAGGGTGAGTCCACACGGGCTCGACGACCTCCATCTTTCCAACCACGCCTGCTGCCATGCCTTCCGATATGTCTCTCAGCAGCTGAGACCAACACGGAGCCGTGCCGCACACCCCCGGGACCAGCCAGCCCTCCGGTGGCACGTGGATTCCAATGGACCTCATTGCAGTCAAGACTTACCTGGGGATAGTTTTCTATCCAGTCCACCAGGTTTCTACCAGGAATGTCATCCGGAGACTTACAGAGTGCTTTCTTCGCTTTCACACTAACCCCCACCTGACCAGGGAAACAAGGGCGTGCAGCAAGGAGCTGACACTGTGGGGCTCACAAGTCTTACTCTGTGTCTGTCACCCAGATAGCAGAGAATGTTGGAATGGACCGTTGTTAATGTGCCGCAGAGTGTCCGGTGGGAGAACAACCCTTCACCCCTGAGTTTCTGTGCTATCAAATGTGTTCTCAGACAATAATCAAGGAATGGTGCTGGCTTTCCTGTGGCCAGAGCGCATGGGTCCAGGAAGAAAGGGTGAAGGGGGCCTGGCAGCTCTGCCCAGCACAAGGAATCATCCACTTGCAAATACGTTTGCTCTCCATGCACAGAACTTTGGGATCTGCTGATTTACAAGTCTCAGTGTGGGAGAAGGAGTGTCCTCCCTGAGGGGACATCTTACCCTGTGCATAGGTTTTCATTGGATACTTATCCTACCTGCCACTTTTATGAGCTCAGTGAACCCCTCCAGCAACTTTACAGGTGAACTTTACAGGTTAACTTTACAGGTGAACCCCCAGCCCCAGGGCACCGACAAGTGGCGGGGCTGGGACCCTGAGGCCAGCAGCCCCCGAGCCCACGGCTTCACGATGGAATTGTGGGTCTGGATCCGGAGCACCGATAGGACTGTTCCATGCAAGCCTCCAAAGAGCATTTCCCTCTCATCTGGGCGGTGGAAGGCAGCGTTCGGAGACAGAAGCCGGGAGTTAATGGTTAAAACACGCACGTGCAACTCTTCCGGGCGGCTCCGCGGCCCGATACGCAGCGCGAGATGTGGGTGAGTGACCCGCGGCGCCGGGTGGGTGGCGGTCAGCGCGGTGCAGCGGCGGCCGGCCTCCACCTGCCCCTCCCTCCGCCCTGCGCAGCAGCCTGGCGTGTTTTCAGCAGCATCGTCGCCGGGTTTTCCTGGACTGCAAACCTGCCCTTGTCAAGAATGAGACGGGCAGAGAAGGAGAAGAGGTGGGGTTGGGGTGTCGCGGGGCCGCGCCCGGAGGCGGCAGCGGGGAGTGTCGGGGGAGGGCCTGGGTTTGGGGGGCCCGCCCGCGGTGACGCGCGCCCCCCGCCCGCCGCAGCGCCTCTGCGATGGCCGAGCGGGGCCGTCGGACGCCGCCCGGAGCCCGCCGCCCGCGGGGAGCCTCGGTGAGCAGCCGCCGGCCGCCCCCCGGCCCCTGCGCGCCGCCGAGCCGGGCCTCTGCGCTGCGCCCGCGCCTGGCACCGGGCGTCCCGGGCCCGGGCGCCCTGCGCGGTGGGGTGGCGGATGGCAGCGCCCTCTCGTCCTGTCCGCGGCCCGGGATGGCCGGGGTGGAGTCTGGAGGTGGCCGGGGGTGGTGGGGGAGGGGGGACGGCAGAACGACGTTCCGCGGACCGGGGTCCGCGGCCGGGCCGCCCCTGCCTGGGGCGGGGGTCCTCTCTGCTTCTCCAGGCCACCCCCGCAGGCCCTCCGCCACTTGTGTCAATCGCGCCCATTTCCCCAGGAACTCCTGGGAGCGGGCTGCAGGTGCACGGGCCTCTGGGCTCACAGGGACGCCGGCCCTGGGTGGGCGGGCAGGTGCTCGCGGGTCCAGGGGTCCGAGCGACTTGGGCGTTTCCGCATGGCCGACTGAGCTGCGCCCCCTCCCCCCTTGGTGTCTAGTGTTTTAATTTCAGATGTTCCTATTTCCGGGGGTGGCGGCGTAGCTGCTGGAGGCTCACAATTTCGGAAGCCACAGAATGAAGGGTTTGATCGGGGTCAGGAGTCAGAGGGGAGGCACGGCCTGGACGGTTTTCCTAGAAAACACCTCCGGCCTGTCCCTTTGACCTTGTCTCTTGGGGGAAGCAGGATTGTCCGCAGGTCCTTCCAGCTCGGCACCTGAGGTTGGGTTTGGTGTTCTCTTCCTGCGGAGAGGAATGCCTTAAAGACTCTCTGTTGCATGTTGTCTGCAAATACAGGGAAAGGGGTGGTGACTGGCAGAGCAGCAGGAGACGGGAAGCGCCGCTTGGGTGCTCCAGCTGAAGCAGGGCCCCGGCAGGTGCCGGGAGTGCCTGCTCACGGATGCAGAGGGCTGCCTACCACCTCAGGGTGGGTGGAGGGGAGAAGGCACCAGGTGCTGTGTCTGCCAGGGTGTAGGATGAGGAGGGGCACGGGACCCTCCTAGGCCCTCACTGCCTTTCTGAAGGTTGATTTGTGCCCATAAATTAAGACTTGCTTCAGCAACTGCCTGCAATGTTTTTTCCTAAACATTAATGACGCACAGCCCTGCTTTCTTCCTTGTAAACTTCAGTACGAAGGAGTATTATGTCCCCTTGAGAAGTGTTTCCTGGATAGGTCCGCAGAACACTGATGTGTTTTCAGGCAAGAACCCTGCCCAGCCCAGTCGTCTTGGGCTCCAGGGCCTGGACCTGGGGCTGCTCCGTGGCTGTAAAGAACTGTGCCACCAACAGGCCTGAGCCGGTTGGGGTCCTGCCACGGTGGGGAAGGCAAATAGCAGCCCGGCGTCTTACTCCTTATCCGGACACACCTGCTTTCTCCCAAAAAGAATATGGTGAGGAAGGAACTTTTATAATGGTGCGTTTCAGTTGGGGGCTGATGAAAGTTAGGATTCCAGTTCTAAATAGGATTTTCAGGCAAACAGATGCATCACTGTACATACTTATCGTTTTGGAACTTAATTTGTACTGCAAAGACTCGCACAGGCGTGACTGTGGCATTTACTGTCGGCAGGGACAGCGACCACTGAGAACCGGGTCCGGGGGGGATGGAGGGGCTGGCAGCATGGCAGGCGGTTCAGGCGCCCAGGGCCACACGCATGTTCCCGTAGCCGGCCGCTCCCACGTGCTTGCTGCCCCAGAAGCCTGCAGAGTCCACCTTTCCCTGGTGGCTGTTGGTGGCATCACGGTAGTGAGTCCAGGGGTGGGGCTTTCAGTCCCAGTGCTCTGCGTTCCCAATACTCTCAAGATCTATGAGGTTGTGAACAGCGGCATAACAAAAAACACAATGATAAAAAAGAGGAAATAGTGATGATAAAAACCTCACCGTGCTCCGTGCCAGGCACTGTTCTGACTTCTCTCCCTGCGTTCAGGAGCACGGGCACGACGTTGAGAGGAGGGACGGGCTGCAGGAGGCCCGGGGGCCAATCTTGAGGCAGGAAGAAGAGGTGCCACTGGGGGAACCAAGCTGGGGCCACATCCTACAAAGGATGAAATGACAACACCACAAAGCTTCATCTAGAAGTGAGGAGCACGAGACCCGAAATGGGGAAGGGTCTTGTCCCAAATGAGGATCTGTGCCTCTTAGTCCTGGCACATAAGGGTCCTCCCCTGGGGCCAAGATGCATCCTCAGCTCTGCCCTGAACACCCCACCTCCACACTCGCCATGTCCCCAGTGAGGCCGAGAGGCAGGCTGTCTCCTCCAGGGCTCAGCCTGGACCTAGGGTCAGCAGTCACAGTGCTGTGCCACGGTCCGGTGCAGCGTGATGGCGCCTTGTCCTCTGCCAGGACTTTCCACTGAAGGCTCGTGGCTGTGGCTGACCTCAGGGAAGGATCGAGACCTCCCAGCTTATTGCCCCTGAAGAGGCCTCTCGGGTCAGCATCATGTATGTGCACTCCGGGAAGCAACCGCGGGCCTCCCCCCACCGAAGCCGGCATCCCCTGGAGATCCTGGCATGAGGCCCTCCCTCCGGGCACCGGGCCAGGTTAGGTGCCATCATGACAGACCGTGTCCCCATAGTCGTGTGTTGGAGCCCCGCCCCCGTGTGTTGGTATGAGGATGTGGCCCTCTGGGTGCTGATGAAGGCTGCATGCGGTCACGAGGGTGGGGCCCCCGTGGGGGATTGGTGCCCTTCCCGGAGGAGGCAACAGAGAGCTCACTCTGTCTGTCTGTCTGCTGTGTGAGCACGTGGCTGGAATGCAGCTCCCATCAGAGTTCTGCTGCGCAGGCGCCCTGAGCTTGGGCTGCCAGCCCCTGGAGCCCTGAGAAGCCATCCCCGCTGTCCCAGCAGCCCGGCCTGCGGCCCTGCGCTAGGGTGGCCGAGCCCATGAGCCGGTGCTCTTCCGCTCCCCACATCTAGGCACCTGCTGGCCTCCTCCTGATTGTCCGCGGGCAGAAAACAGCACCCCCACCACACACACAAAATCCGGACCACACCATAATCATTTTATATGTCATATTCATGAGTATTTTCAAAAATCAGTGACAAGATGGTTTGTCGTGTCTGCATAATTAGCTCTCTTCTTAATCGGTTCCTTACAACTAGAGTTTTGGGTTGGATTTAATCCTTGGCCTTCATGAACAACCCTCATGAACTTTCTTCACGTCTGTATTTTATTTTAGGGCTTTACGGTCGGTCAGACAGAGCAGCGTGGGTGTGTTGCAGGGAAACTAGAGACGCGTTGGCATCAAGGTGTGCGGGGCATGGGTGTGTGGGCGAGGGAGCATGACCGGTGAGGGCAGGACAGCTCCGGGGCAGGACCCATGCGTGAGCTGGGGGACGTGTGCCACAGAAGGCGGTTCTGGGAGCTGCTGTCCCAGTTCAGGACCTCGAGCCGGTGTGGACCCCGCATCACGTGAGCCCACGGCCCGGGTCTTCTCTGGGGCGCTGGAGTGCAGGGGGCTCACTGGGGAGAAGCACACGGTGCGTGTGCATTTCCAGCAACGCCCCACGGTGCCCACCCATGTACGCGCCCAGCACTGGAGGCAGAGGTGACATTGGAACAGGGGCTCCGCAGAGCCGCGTGGCCCACGGGGGCTGGGGCGCGGGTGGGCTGCTGACCTGCCGTAGCTGCCCAGCCCCACACAGTTCACGGGCTTGCTGTGTAAGCGCATTGCTTTCGGGTTGGATCTGGCCCTGCTGAGGCTCAGAACTGTTTTTGGGGTCCTGGTGTGTGTGCCTTGCCCTCTTCCCTGCCCTGCGTGGCCAGGCCAGCCTGTGTCCCCGGGGTCCCCTCCGTCCGTGTTCTGCCAGGGGAAGTGAGCGCAGGCCCTCAGGAACCCTGAGCCGGAAAGCGCAGACTCATGCCTGGGAGGGCAGCAGGGTGTGGAGCTGTGAGTCCCGCCACCAGGCTGAACCCGCCCATCACGGCGGATGGCGGAGCGCCACATCTGCCTTCTCTGGTTTGACGGCCCCTCTGCAGCCGTCATTCACATTGATCATTACAATATTGGAAATAATTAACAGAAACAGGCCTTACCAGCTTCGCTTGGCAGGTCCTCTAAATGGCCTTTCCTTCCCCGCGGAGCTCTGTGGCTGTTTATTTCCTAATGTGGCTGTGCCTGTGCCTCCAGTGATCAGTGTGCCGGAGCCTTCTGGAAATTTCTTTTGAGTTTGTGCTATATTACACAAGTTCTTTGTATTGAGTCTTCTGTATTATAAACGGGGATTCTGTTGATTTGCAGTTTCGTTTCGTTTCGTTTCTTTTCTTTCTTTCTTTCTTTCTTTCTTTTTCTTTTTTTTTCTGGTTTGCAGTTTCTAATCCAAGCTTTTCTGGGCTGGGCTCCTCGGTGTAAAATTACAGGGGTAATGAGGACAGTTCCAGGAGGAGAGCGGGGCTGGGTTTTGTTGGCCCTGACGCACTTCTTTCTGGGAGCACCTGGAGGCCACAGGTCCTCAGGACTCCGGGGTCTTCAGCAGGGAGCGGTGGGGAGGGGCCAGAGGCAGGCAGAATGTTCTTGACTGGCCCTGGGAGAGAGGAAGGTGGGGCTCTCCCTGCAAGCAGCCGGGCCTCCAGGGAGACTTCCCGCACACCTGCTCCAGGCTCCTGCTCTCCAGGCTGGTTTTCTCTGACTCTGAGTTAAGATCCTGGAAGAAGAATGAAATACTGCAAGTACATAAGCCAGGAGGTAAAGTCAAGCTGAATTTTTTCCCTTTAAGAGATGAGATGTAAGACCTTCCCTCTTGCCCACTCTGCCCACATCTGATCTCCTCGTGGCCATGCACCTCTCGGGAGAGGGCGGGACAGCAGAGGCCTGCCTGGGCACATAGGAGGATGCTCGCGGGATGGGAGCTGCGGACTCGATGCCGTGCCTGGGGACCACTGGGACCCTCTCGGTCAGCACTGTCCTGGCCCCACCCAATGGCTTGATGCCACCAGACTTTCCTTCCTGTCAAACCTTTATCAGTCACTCTTCAGGGCCAGGCACTGTGGCCCTCACTTGAGGGGGGGTGCAGTGAACAAGGATGGACTCGGTCTTTGCCCTCTGGGAGCGGTCAGTGGTCAGACGTGCCTGAAGCCATTGTGAAAGCACGTGTTCAGTTTCTGCTGTGACCAGAGCCACCACGGCATTTCCCAATTCCTCGAGAGCCCCTGACCTGGCTTCTCCCCTGACTGGGGGTCTGAGGGAGCTGCTCAGGAGACAGAGGAGCAGGCCAGCCAGAGGGCCTGGGGAAAGCCGGCGAGGGGACTCTGGGGGCCCGCGGGCCTGGAGCAGGCTGGATAGGCCGCTGCAGCCGTGGACACTTGCTCACAGGCTGGGCTGCTAAAGCGGCTTGGTCCTCAGAGCCGAGGGACCCATCAACATGTGCGGGAGACGGAGGTCAGCTTCATGGGTCATAAAATTGGCCATTTTAACCGCATTTAAGTGTGCATTCGGTGGCATTAAGCAGAACACTTTGCTTAGAGGTCATCACCGCCCGTCTCGAGAACTTTGTCACCTTGCAACCCTGAACTCTGTCCCCCTCCGCCCCTGCCCCTGGCACCCCCCCTCCTGCTTTCTGTGCCCATGGGTGTGACTCCTCTAGGGACCTCACGTGAGTGGGGTCAGACGGGATTTGTCCTTCTGGGACTGGCTTATTCCACTCCGCGTGACGTCTTCGTGATCCATCCATGTTGTAGCACGTGTCAGGACTTCTCTCCTTGTCAAGGCTGGAGAGCATTCCAGTGTGGATGGACCGTGCTGTGTTTGTCCGCTCGTCCGTCTGCGACCCTTGGATTGCTTCCCTGCTTTAGGTAGCGTGAGTCGCGCTGCTGGGAACCCGAGTGTACAAATACTCCTTCAAGACCCTGCGTTCAGTTCTCCCGGGTGCACACCCAAAAGTGGAATTACTGGGCCACACGGTAATTGTATGTTTAGTGTTTAGAGGAAGGTCCCCACGGTTCTCGCGTTCCCACCAGCAGGGCACGGGGTCTGCCCTCTTTCCGCATCCTCGCCTCGCCGCACCTGCTGTCCTTGCCCATTTATACAGAGAAATGTGAGGTGGTGTCGCGTTGCAGTTTTGATTTGCATTTCCCATTAGTGACATTAAGCCTCTTTTTATGTGTTTATTTTTTAAAAGATTTATTTTAAACAAACTCCAGACTTACAGAAAAATCACCTAAATAGCACAGAGCTCTGTTTGCCCCTCACCCAGGTGCCCCTCGTGCTAACGTCTCACGTAACCACAAGGCACCATCAAAACGGGATCTCAGCACTGGCGCAGCGGCTTTCACCAGCAGACCTCACTCGCGCCTCACTGGCCGCTCGCTGCAGTCCTTCTCCCCAAAGCTCTGTGTTTAGAAGGCTGACCTCTCAGACCCTTGTGGCCTTCATGTCACGCTGGCCTCTGTTAAGTGAGTTGGTCACTTTCCAGAGCTCACCTGGCTTTCTCTTAGTCACTTGGGTCACCTGCTCGGGCTCAAGGTTAGGCTCGGGGTTGGGGTGCAGGGTCTGCGAGCCCCTCCCTGCAGCTGGCCGGACACGTTGGTGCTGGTGTGTGGAGGGTGGCTGACCTCTTCCCCGCGTCCCCCGGCCCCGTGAGCCGCATCCTTCCCTTTCCCTGCAGTGGGGCAGGTGGGCTGGCGGGTGAGGGGCTCTGGCGCTGGGATCTGCTGGCATTATTCTTTCCCTCCTAGTGACTTTGAGGTTTTGGTACTTTCTGTATTCAAGTAACGCCTAGTGTGTGGCTTTATGAGGAATGTTTGATGCTGTGAAATCACTTGCGTGGTTTAGGGAGGACATTTGGGGAAATGGATTCCTGTAATACAGCCTACATGATTTTCCATGACAAACATATCTTTATGAATCTTTTTGCGGCCGTATCTTCCCTTGTGAAGAAATTCCTAGGAGTGGAATGGGGGCCTCATAGAGTAGGTATATCGTTTCTTTCATGAGAAACTGCCAGAACTTTCCCCCAAATGGCCATGCGTCTGATGCGAAAGTTCCAGGGGCTCCGCGTCCGTGCCAACATTTGATCTCTTGGGCCTTAGCCTTGCCGGTGGGTGTACGGTCGCGCGTCCTGCGGCTTCGGTTCCTATCTCCCTCGATACCCATGTGTTGAGGACGTTTACATGCTGGTTGGGTATCAGCACGTCTTTTGAGGGGACAGACCCACAGAGCTGAGTGTTGGGGGAGCTCGTGGCTGCTGGGTTGGTCATGACTTTCCTGACTTTCAGCAGAATCAACTAGAAGAAATTCTATGAGAACCATTTCATCCTTTTATTCTGATATTTTCGATTCAAACTGAAGACCACGAGATGGTTATTTCTCTGGTTTTACATTTCTCTTTTTCCTTAGGCTGAAATTCGTGGCCCCTAGCAACACCGATGTGACTCCTTCTTGCTGTGGTCTACTGTGTGCGTGGTAGTTTCAAGATAATCACGACAATGTGGTTAGCGAAAAAGGGTCACGATTTCTTTGCGTTTCTTCTTGCCGTCAAGATACAGCGCACTAGGCTCCCTTCACATCACTTTCTACTTCTCAGGGTTGCTCTGTTTTCCTTGGACTTTCTGTTTCCGTTCTAGGTTAGAACAACCAGAAGTTAACTCAGAGTGTGTTCCGGGAAGAGTGGCTTCATCCTTGTGTTTAAATCCTCTTCTCTCTCTGCTGGCGGCAATATTTTCTAAGTCTTTTTTTAGTTCATATTTCTGTTTAAACATAATTTAAGCAAATGCATACATCTTTCCATATGCCTTCTCCCATCTTAGGCAAAACGCAGCCTACCGTGACCCTGTTCTGCTCTTTCTCATTTAATGCTGCGCCTCAGCTCTTCCTCCGTGTCCCTGCGAAGAGCCTGTCCCCTTCCTCTTGTGCAGGTGGGGGTCCTCCCCCGTGTGGCAGCCCGTTCTCTGTCCGCGGACGTCTGGGGTGTTTCCGGTCTCTTGCTATTAGAAGTAGTTTTACTCTGAGATAGCCTCGTGCGTACGTGCTTTCGCGTGGTTCAGCATATCTGTGGCGTGATTGTTAGAGGAGGGATTCCCAGACGACAAGGGAACACGAGTCTGTGACGTGCCGTGGACCCCACGTCCCCTCTGCAGCACGTGCACCCCGTGTGTGCTGTGCCAGCAGTGTGCGAGCGCGATACTCCCTCCACAGCTGGAGGTGCTGTCAGATTCGTGGGGGGCTGCCAGATGGGGGAGAGATGGCAATTTCAGTGTAATTTTATAACCTGCATTTCTCTGAACATAGGAAGTTGAGTGTCTTTTCATGTATTTAAAGGATATTTGCATTTCTTTTTATGTGACTAGTTTATATAGTTTGCCCATTTTTTTCCATTTTTCTCTGGGGTTGTTTGGCTTTCTTCTTCTTCTTTGATTTTGGAAGTTTCTTTTTTTTTTAAGATTTTATTTATTCATTTATTTGAGAGAGAGAGTATGCGAACGCACACGGGACGAGGGGCAGAGGGAGAGAGAGAAGCAGGCTTCCCACTGAACAGGGAGCCCGACAAGGGGCTCGATCCCAGGACCCTGAGATCATGACCTGAGCCAAAGGCAGACACTTAACGACTGAGCCCCCCAGGTTCCCCAATTTTGGAAGTTTCTTTTAGTTTAGGGATATTCGTCCTTTACCTGTGATATGAGTCACATGTACTTTCCCCATTTTGTTAGTTATCATTTAACTTGGCTTATGGTAGAATTTCTTTAGTTTCCTCTTTGTTATCCACGAAAAATTGCATAAGCGTTTATGCTCTGACAAGATCAACCTGTCTGGCCAAGCCTCCACCTCAATGGGGACCCTCTTTTCAAGGTAAATGCTTGTTACTGATCTCTGGGCTCTCCGCGCTGTGGACCCAAGCCGAGGCCCTTGTCGACGGTGCGAACTTGCTCACACTGTGTGGGTGTCGGAGGCGGCCGTGTCTGTAGTCCCCTGCTAATCCCCTCTGGGAGGCAGAGCCCACCTCCCTCCCCTTCACGGGGCTGGAGGCGCCTGGCTGCCTGTAGGGAAGCCTCGTGGCCTCGTGTTGGGGCATGCCCCTGGGGACACACCACCGGCCGTGTGGTAGGGGGGCACCTGGGCTCCCAGCCACCCTCGCGCGTGTAGACATGGGTGTGTAAGCCACGCTGGCCTGGAGCCCCAGCCCCACAGCTGCACCTGACGGCTCAGGGGTCAGCAAGGACCCTCCTGGCTAAGCTTTCACCAAGTTTCTGACCCACCCGCCCCCGAGCAGAATGAAATGCTTGCTCTAAGCCTCTAAGTGTTGGGGTGGTTTGTTAACCCGACGGTCAGAAGACAGGAGCGGCAGGGTTTGGTCAGCTTGTTTTGTGGAAGACGTTTGTAATTTGTTCTGTTTTGCGGTGCTGACTGCTCCATTTTTATGTTGAGAGGAAATTTGGGGAGGTTCCAACGTTATGACATTATCGCTGCCATTTTGCTCCTGCCTGGGAAGTACGTTTCTTCATTTCTACTTAATGGTTTCGCTGATGTATGTTTTTGGGTTGAAATCTGTCTTGTTTTGTGTTATTCTGTTAGCTGCACTATTTTCCTCCTTTTGCATCAACTGAGGGGTCCCCCCCTTCTGTCTAAACGTCGTATATTACGTTTTCTATCATTTTCATGATTATGATAAAAAGTAGCAGGAAAAAATCAACTCCTTGAGGGCTAACCCTATCCAAATCCTCCTCCCAGCTAAGAAAAAGGAACTTGGGGGGCGCCTGGGTGGCTCAGTCGTTAAGCGTCTGCCTTCAGCTCAGGGCGTGATCCCAGAGTCCTGGGATTGAGCCCCGCATCGGGCTCCATGTTCCACTGGGAGCCTGCTTCTTCCTCTCCCACTCCCCCTGCTTGTGTTCCCTCTCTTGCTGGCTCTCTCTGTCAAATAAATAAATAAAATCTTAAAAAAGAAAGAAGGAAAGAAAGAAAGAAAAAGAAATTAAGAAATTAAGAAATTAAGAAAGAAAGAAAGAAAGAAAGAAAGAAAGAAAGAAAGAAAGAAAGAAAGGAAGAAAGAAAGAAAAAGGAGCTTGGGAAATTTTAACTTGGCTTATCCCTGTTCTAAATTTTATGATTTTATTGCTGGCACTTTTTCCATCTTGTTTGTTCTGTGACACCGCTGGAGATGTTGTTAGCTTTCCGCAGTCACTTCTTGGTTCTGGTTTCCTCACATGTTTAGCACTTCTGTTGCTGTTTCTTCCTGCCTTTGGGATCACCTCCCACCCCAGGCACACCCGTAGAGCTTCCTCTGTGCAGAACTCGCTTCCTACTCTCTGATCCTCCCCTTTTCAGGTCTGAACGTTTGTTTCTTTCAAGAGTGAGGGTGGAAATACTCTCACGGGGCTGGGATTCTTGTTTGGCAGGTGTTTCTGAAGCGTAGTTAGCCGCTGTCCCTTCGCCCTCACGCTCGCACTGCTCCGATGTCAAGTCTGCGTCACTCTCCTGCCCCTGACCGCGAGCTCTGTTCCTCCGGCAGACTGCGTTTTCTCTTCATCTTTGCTGCTTTCTCCTCGAGGTTCGTGATGATATGTCTAGATTCTGCCTCGTTTTGCATCTTGGAGTTGTTGTCTTTCATCAATTCCAGACAATTTTTGGTCATGATATCTTCAGATTCTGCTTCTAAGGTTTTTTCCCTTCATTTTTCCTTCTGAGAGAGCTTCTCATTCTGTCTCTGTTTTCTTTCTTTTTTATTTTTTTTTAAGATTTTATTTATGTATTTGACAGAGAGACAGCCAGCGAGAGAGGGAACACAAGCAGGGGGAGTGGGAGAGGAAGAAGCAGGCTCCCAGCGGAGGAGCCCGATGTGGGGCTCGATCCTGTAACGCCGGGATCACGCCCGGAGCCAAAGGCAGACGCTTAACCGCTGTGCCACCCAGGTGCCCCTGTCTCTGTTTTCTTACCCCTACTCTGGGTGTTCTCTTTTTTTTGTCTCTTTGTGCTTAATTCTAGGTTATTTCTTCTGAATTACCTTCCCGTGTACCACTTCTCTGTTCTGCTGCCCAGTCTGCCACCAAGTGTCCATCGGGTGTCTGATTTCAGTTATTATATTTGTTTTTACAAACTTCTCTCTTTTTATTCAGCTTGGACGTATCACTTCTTACAGTTTTCTACTCCCTGAAGTTATTGTCAAGCTTGTAACTTATTCCCTTAAATAAAATAGGAGGAGACGGTGCAGGGGTGCACGGGAGTTCTGCTTTCTGCTCAGTTTTGCTGTGAGCCTAAAACGGCTCTAAAAATACAGTCTCTTTAAGAAACAGGAAGCCTTGCTCTTTTGTAACCGTGTTTGTTAATTCTAATGCATGAAGGTTGAATGGGTCTCTTCTATTTTTTAAAACTCGGTTCTTGCTCGTTTGCCTTGCTCCCTGGTTTCCTGGCTAGCATTAGGCTCATGTTCACCGCTGTCCTTGAACATTTGCTTGCAGGATTTCTCGGAGACCTTGTATGAATATGCCCTTCTCCAGAGAAGGTCATGTCTGCACCTGCCAGGCCGCTGGCGGCACCTAGTCGGAACCACATCAGACCCAGCTCGGCCTGGAGTCCTTGGTGCCACTTGGGTCATCTGCTGTGCAAGGACCAGTCTGTGGTCACCACTCCTCAGGTGGGGGGCTCCCTGCTGTGACCAAACCAGCCGTCTCTTCAGCCCCTCGGAGTCTGGGTGCAGTGTGGGTGGGCTTGATCCCCAAGGGCTCAAGCATGAGGTGGGTGACCAGCAAACCCCCCAATGGAGCAAATACAGGGTTCTCACCCCCAAGAGGCTAAGAGCAGAGGTTCAGGGGCAGGGCGGTGGCCACCCTTAGGCAAAGGTGCTGTGATTCTTCGGTTACCCCCTTCTCTCTCAGTGTAGGAGGGCCCTGGGATTTGTCCTCTCGGCATTTTGCTGTCTTAGGTGGAAGGTGAGTTAGTTCTGACCTAACCTCGCCCGCCACTACCTGGGAAAGAGTTCCGAAATTCCTCTTTGTCCCCATGGAGAACTGAGGAAGGTCTGGAGGTGTTGCCTTCTGTCCAGGGGGGTCTAGGAGCAGAAAGCTGGCCACCTAAACAAGACTCTAAGCTTGAGGCCACATTGTTGTGGTTTCAAGTGCACCTTTGGAATGACCACAGGTGGACCAGGGCACTTTACTCTGTGTACTTGGAAGAGGATGTGGAATGAGACAATTTCTAATCCCAGTAAGTGTAGCCGGTGTCAACCATGGCTTGGAGAAACAGCAGACTTACGGAAGGTTCAGTTAGTGTAAGGGACACACCTGGGAAAGGCCTGGCCCTCCTTCTCTTTCTCCCACAACTTCTGTTTACGAAGAATTTTAGAAATGGTGGTGTGTGCGTGTAAAAGCCATTACATAGCTTCCTCTGTGAACAAGCTCAGGGAATGATCTCTGGATTAATATTTCTTGAAACACTCACCTGCAAGAGCGCACATCAAGGCTCTGCCAGAGGTTAGGAGAATTGGCAGACATGGGAGCAGATGAGTGGTCGTGCTGATTGGGGCAGGTGGGGCATGCACGAGTCTAGACCAGAGCCAGCACTGGGCAGCCCAACAAATGCACCATCCCTGCAGAGCTGACTCCAAAAGCTGGCTCAGGAGTCAGGGAGAGGAAGGTTGGTCGGTAGTAGAGATTACAGTGGGGTCACCGCTGGGTCCCAGACTGAGGTGCAGTCAGTGAGCTGAAGTCAGGAACAGAATTAAGAGGTGGCACCACGAAGGGCACCTGAAAGGCTGTTCTCGTGGGAACAGGGCAGCTGCCCCTGTTAACAGCGGGCCTGGTCCTGAGGCCTTTCTCCTACCGCAGAGGGCGCTGGCCGGGGTAGGCTCTGCCCTCCCATGTTCGTGTGAGGAAGGCAGGCCGGACCCCAGGGTGGACGGAGGGTGTTCTGGGGGCTCCTTGTTGTGGACTCGTCAGACTGCTGGGGTCCGTGTTGTCAGTTTTATTTCTGCAGGAACCAGCACCGTGATTCTGGAGGCCGCACTCCTGACCGGGCGTTGGCAGCAAATTCCTTCGTCAGTGGGACTGGTTTAGCGAACAGCGAAATGTTCGTGCGCGGCGGACACGGGGTTTCACTGGGGCGCGGCGGACACGGGGTTCCACTGGGGCGCGGCGGACACGGGGTTCACTGGGGCGCCGGCGCTTGCCGGCGACTTGTCTTGAGAACAGCCACTCAGAGAAATTGGTTTGAGAAATGGCATGAAATCAATTAAAACTCAACATCTTTCTTCCGTCAACATTTGGGAGGAAATGAAAGCAAAGCAGGCTTTGGCAAAAAGCCAGCAGGCCGCAGCGACGTCAGGTTAGGAAGGAGGACTGAGGGGGAAGCCAGAGGCAACCTGCCGGTCCCCGCGACGGGCGCGTGGGGTCTGAGCCGCTGGCGCCACGCAGCCCTTCTCGGAGCCACTCGATCGTCACTCACTGTGGTTTAATTAACGCTCGCTCTCACTTCACTGACTTTTTTTTTCCATCTGAAATTCTGCCTGAACTTGGGAGCCAGGTCCGCGGGAGGCTAATGAGCTGCAGCCTTATTCTCTCCAGCAGGGTGGGCGGCCCACTGTGTGGTCAGACCCCTGGGCTGGAGGGACCTGGTAATCGGCCCTCTCCCCTTGGGGGGCACAGCCCGCGGACCCCTGTCCCGCAGTCTCATTCGGACAGCCTTCCGTGGGACCGTGGGGTGGCTCCCTCCACAGCGCCGACCCACAACGCAGGCCTGTGTGTGCCGTCAGCCGCCGCTGCTGACCCCCTTGTCCACCGGGCCCGGCCGGCTTGCCGGTCATCCGTCGGGGCAGGTCTTCCAAAGTCTGGCTCGAGAGCCAGAAGTCTGAGTCCAGTCTGGCCTCCTCATTCTTGGGGCGGCAGGACTCCTCTCACCTGTCCGAGCCCAGGCTTCTCTGAGAAGGAGGGGCGCTGCTTGGGCGGGGCTGTGAGGCCCAGTGAGGCCCGGGCGCCGCACCTGCAGGAGCCTCTCATCCCAGACCCCTGCACACCCTTGTGCAGTCCAGTCCCCTCGTCACACTGTGGACACGTCCTCCTCTCCTCTTGTTGTAGAGGAACCGCAGGAAACACACAAGCCTAGTGCCCCAGCCACCCCAGGGGAGCCCCCGAGTAGCAGGCCTCACACTGGAAAGGCCCCTCCGGAGTCGATGGTTCCTCAGGAGCAGCTGGGTTCGCAGGAGCTCCCCTTTTAAAAGCAGCGGATCAAGCCCCAGACAAAATTCGAAGTCTGGCTCCTGGTCCTGGACGCACGCAGCTCTGGACGCAAGCCTCTGGGGCCGGGTGTGTGGCTCCCGGGGGCTGGAGCATGGCCGGTCCGCCGCTGGGCCCCAGCCCCCTCACCTGCACCCCCAGCTGCTCACTGCTTTAGTCTCCTGCCCTGCCGCCGGCCGGCTCCCTGGGGCATCGCTGGCCACACATCCTGAGGCTGAAAACTCTGACGCCCGCACGGGCCTCCGTGCCCACGTCCGGCAGCACACGCCAGACTGGAAGGCTGGTTCCGGGCTCAGCTGCTCAGCACAGCGTTTAGTTTCCCCAGGTGACAAAGGCTGCGGTGTGGGTCGGGGGAGGACACGGCTTGTGCAAGCCCAGAGCATCACCAGAGGCGTGCCGGAGAAGGGACGGACAGCAGGACGCGCAGCAGGACACCAGGGCACCGGGCGCTGCCTAGCTGGGTCGCGTCAGGGCTGACGACACAAGGACACAGGCACCCAGCACAGGCTCGGTGAGCTGGCGGTCAGCCACCCCAGCCAGAGAAGTGCAGGGTGTCCTGCTCAGGTCCTTCTGCCCGACAGACGGTCACCTCCGCCTCTTCCCCAGCCGGCCTGCGGGGCCTTGGGCTGGGCCCTGGTGGCCGAACAAAGGCAGCTGTGTCCCGTGTTTATGACCCTCATGAAAGGGGTGTTCTCTCCAGTGCTCGGCAGGCCCACGGCCACGACGCCCCGAAGCATGAACGGGCTGTTCTTTGCCGTGGCTTTGGATTAAACACGCTCATTAGCCCCGAGCACAATGAGTCCGTGTTCGCCCTGCACCCCGGGGTGACGGCAGGGAGAGGGCTCAAGGGACGTCCCAACCAGAGGAGCGCAGGGTCAGGGGGGACAGGGCGCTCCTGGGGACGCGGGAGATCTGCACACCTGCTGCCCCAGCCCCGCGCCCCACGCTCCCATCATTGATGGAGGCCCTGAGTCCGGTGACTTGGGGCCGCTCGGTGCTGAGTGCGCTCCATCCCCTGGTGACCGTTGTGGGCACGGGAGCGCGGGCGGTCAGGGTGTCAGGGCACAGGAGGGGCAGGGCTGCCTCTGTTGGGTGAAGGCTTTGTGTGGCACCTGCAGGAATAACAGCCCAGGCGAGGAGCTGGCGTCTGAGGCTGGGGCTCGCGGGCTCTAGAAGCAGCCAGTGCTCAGGTCATGCCCTGCGGAGCGTGCCCAGGTGTGTGGGTGCGGGTGGGCGTGAGAGCCGCCCCTTCCGGCTGGAGGCGGGGCCGATGCAGCGAGCTCCCCCCTCCCGAGGGCCTGGAGACAGGATGGGCCCTGAATGCATTCCCATCATGTGCTCGTGTCCCACGCGTGTGAGTGTGGCCCCAGGGTTGTTGGAAAATCGCAGTCGATCTCGGGGAAGGTACTATTGAAGATAGAATGTTTGGTTTTCGATCTCATCGCACCCTCCCAGCCCCAGCGGGGCCTCTGCTGCTCGGGCACGCGTGGGCCTCCGTCTTCCGTTCTCCGGTGCGTGTCCCCAGGCTCCCTACACACTGGTGGCAGGAGTGGCTCCCCGGCGGGCATGGGCAGGGTGGGAACGGCCCACTGTCCGAGCTTCTGGATGGCAAACCTCTCCTGTGTGGTCCTGACCAGTTGTGTGCGTCAGCGACAAAGGGGTCTGGTTTCCTGCCCCGCGACTCCGCTGCAGGCGGACGGGCTTTCCTCTGGAAGGCTCTGTGGCGCTGGTGCCAGGGACAGAGTTGCCAGATTCCCAGGAACGTCTGTGGGTGAAGCCCCTTTGATGGTATCCGTGCTGCACCCGCCAGGAGGCATTTGTCCTCCAGCAGTGAAGGGTCCATCTGCGGTCTTCAGGAGGACCTGAGATGTGCCGAGAATCTTCCTGGAGCACAGCCGTCGTACTGAGGATGGAGGCGGGACTCGTTCACTGGTCCAAGTCAGGGGGGACCTCAGCACACCGAGGTTCACGTATTTCCGAGGAAAGACAGTGTTTTAGGCGGTACCTCCAGCCACGTGTGACGGCCAAGCGGTCTGGCTGGCTAGGACGACCGGAGGGCTGCGGCCCTGCTGTCCCTGCCCGTGGCTCTGCGTGGCCTGTCCTGGGGCCTGGAGGACAGTCCCTCAGGGTGTCTGACCTCAGCCCTGCCGCCTCAGAGTTGCTGCAGGACAGGGCAGGTGGACGGTGGGAGCCGGGGTCCCTGGGTCCACACTGCCTGTCCACCCTTGCGGCCACGCTCACGCCCTGGGCTTCAGATTCCGGGAAGCTGACTGTACCGTGGAGAACCAGAGGGGAGCAGAGACGATGGCATCGTGTTCAAAGCTGTTTGCGTCAGGGTAGATGGAGCTGCAGTTTCCGAGGTAAATGGAATCATTGGCCAGGTGGCCATGAAGACCGCCCGAGAGAACTGCCTGCACGTCCCCGCCCCAGGACGCCGGGTGGAAGGGCCAGAGTTGGCTTCAGCTCATTTTATAGGACAGAGAGCGAGGCAGGCGGAGGCAGAGGGATCCATCGGGGTCAGAAGACTGCGTGGAAACCCGCAGCTATGACCTCGGATCTGTTGCTGGGGCTGGGTGGGCAGGGGCTCTGTCTGCCCGTGGCCTTCCCTGTTGTGCCCACGGGGGGTTGGAAGAGCAGACAAACTTTCACTGAGGGGAGCTGAGACTAAGACCTGGGGAGGGCGGTGCTCGGACCCTTGAAGGGCCACCCCCTCCTGAGGGGCCTACGAACGAGTTCCCACCAGCACCGAGGTGACCTCGTCTGTCACCACTCACTCAGAAACATTTTGGGGAGACTTTCAAGAGCCAAGTCTGTGCTTCTCCCAGGTATGGAGGCCTGAAATGACAGGACTGGACCCCCCAACCAGGAGCAATGGTAAGATGGGTCCAGGAGGTGACCCTAGGGTGGGGTGGGGGACACCAGGGTGGCTCCGAGGAACAGGGAGAGAACGAGACAGCTCTCCTGACAGATGCAGGAAAAGCGTTTGATAAATTGTAACAGCCACCCCCAATGTTTAAAAATGTGCTGGAATACCGGTAAGTTTTAATCTGAGAAACAAGCCATCGGAGTCCTGTAGCAAATGTGATGCTTAGTGGTGGGCCATGCGGAGCATTTCTCTTCAAGACAGAACAAGAGAAAGCTGCTTATGACCACTATTTCTCCCTAACGTGCCCTGGAGTCCCGTCCAGCACAGGAGCTCGGGGAAAATAGTGGGAGGGTATAGAGATGGGAGGGGAACAAACAAAACTTCTGTGTCTGGAGAATGTGAACAGACTATCAGAACTGAGAAGAGATTTCAGGAAGTTGCCGGCACAAGGTCAATATAAAAAAACCAATAACGGGTGCCCGGCTGGCTCAGTCAGTGGCCCGTAGGGCTCTTGATCTCGGGGTTGTGAGTTCGAGCCTCATGTTGGGTGTAGAGAGGACTTAAAATCCTAAAAAAGATCAGTAATGGTCCTTTATAGCAACTTTCTGCCAGTGACAGTGAGGAGAGGGGGCAGTGGTCACGGCACACCTGTCGGCACACCTGTCGTGATGGCACCAGCGGGAGGTAGATCGCACGTTGTGCAAACCCCTTCGGAGAAAATGACGCAACTTCATTGAAAAACTGTTTGTAAAAAAGCCCTAAATAAATGGAGAACTGTACTAGTCCATGTAAAGACTCCGTGTCAAAGAGATGTCAGCTCCCTCCCAAATACTCTGTAAGTTCAGTGTGATTCCAATCAGAGTCCAAGTCGGGCTTGCACTGCCCTGGACAAGTTGGTGCAGGAGAATCAAAAGCCAAGTTCGAAAAGCAGCAGCGTGGAGGAGACGAGCCCTACCAGACGGCAAGGCATCTCTCGAAACCGCATAGTGATGCTGGTCCAGACTGAGGAAGACCCAGCACATCGCAGCCGGTGGTTAGAGCCCCATGACAGCAGGAGGCGCGTGGACGAGCTGGCACCGTCAGACCGGCGGGAGGGGCGGGATCCTCGCTGCGGACAATGCGCACACTCGGTTTTCCACGTGAGAAGATCCCTGAGCAAGAACCTCGGAGGAAGCCTTACTGCGCCAGGGAGGCATTTCTGAAGCAGAAAGAAACCGTCCTCAACAGAGGAAAAGATGGCTAGAATGGTTGAGTTTGAAGTTTCTGCAGGATGGAGGGCAATGTTAACATTGAAAAGGACTAGCCAAGACTTTACCAACAAAGGGTTAGTATCCAGAATACACACTGGCCTCCTTCCCAGCAACCAAGGACAAGTAAGGGACAAAGACGAAGGTGACGGGAGGGACCGAGGATCACAGATGCGGAAACCTGGCCGGCAATCGGCATAGCAAAGCCCAGCTACGTCATCAGGAGTCAGGGAGGCAGCGAGGCCTGCAGCAGGGTCCCCTCAGCCATCACGCTGGCCAGCGTCACACCGCGGGACACAGGCATTTCTGATGCCTGAGCCCACCCCCGGCCCTCCCCGGCTAGGTACCTGTGCAAAGCCATCTGAGCAGACATGCGTCCGATGCCCACGGGGCCGTGCTCACTGTAGCATCGTTTGTGAAGGTGGGAAGATAGAAACCACTGGGCTCCCCGTCAGCAGGGGAGGTGGGAAACGGACGCACGGTGTGGTTGCTCACATTCGGGAGCACGGTGAGAACGATGGGACCCACAAGCACCAATGTGCATGAACATCAAGGAGCAAACATAGAAAATTGCCAAGGATACGTTTAAGTGTGATACCGTTTCTGCTGTTTCTGAAAACACACAAAGCAACAATAATGAAGGTGCATCCACGCGGGCAGAGCCGTGCCTGGAACGACAAGAAGGGTCTGGGCATGAGCGTGACGAGGACGGACCCCAGGGGAGGGGTCCTGGCAGGAGGTGGGGCTGTGGAGCAGAGCGCAGGGAGGAGAGGAGGCAGGGGCAATGGTCACAAGAAGAGTGGACGGGGGGAAGGGGCGATGGTCAGAAGAAGGGTGGACGGGGGGAAGGGGCGATGGTCAGAAGAAGAGTGGACGGGGGGAAGGGGCGATGGTCAGAAGAAGAGTGGACGGGGGGAAGGGGCGATGGTCAGAAGAAGGGTGGACGGGGGGAAGGGGTGGTGGTCAGAAGAAGAGTGGATGGAGGAAAGGGCGATGGTCAGAAGAAGAGTGGACGGGGGGAAGGGGCAGACTCATTCTGATGTGCTGGTTCTGGGATGGACGTGCCGCCTAGCACAGCAATTGTGTGTCTGCGGCTGGGAGCCATGGGGCGGCAGAAAACGCGTGTGGGACTGGTCTGGGGCATAGCCGAGCTCTCCTAAGGATAGCAGACAAGGAGCCGGGAAGGAAGGTGGAGGCCGGGGGCAGGGGCAGAGCTCAGACCTGGGCCCTCCGGGGACCTGGTGAGATGGCCGTGTGGCGGTGAGCCTTCCGCACAGAAGAAAGTGGAGATGCCCACGGGTTACAGGGTGCCCCAGTACGCCCTTGCCAGGCAGCTCCTCTGTGCTGTGGGCAGGGGTGGTCCATCCTGGATGCTCAGCCTTCGTTTCAGAGACCTTCCAAGTTGGGGTTGAAGGCGGCAGTGCACCTTGGGAGGCCTGTTCAACACCCAGCTTCTCCTGGAGGACTGGGAAGGATTGCTGTTTTCTTAGGCGTGCGTCTTTTATTTTCTAAATCCTCGACGATGCTCATATACTCCTTTCGTCATTCGGAAAACAGGTGCTATTTGAATGAGCAAACTGCTCCCCAAATTTTGCGAATCAGCACGGCTCTCGTGCCTCCTCCTCCCCAGCCCTTTGGGGGCTTTGGAAGGGACACCATCTCTCGCGGAGTTCTGTGCGAGGACGGTCTGCAAGGGACGTGCTGGTCACAGTGATGAAAGGCCTGTTGGTAGGTCTGTGCATGTGAGTAAGTTTGAAGATGAAAGTAGTTGTTTTTATTCTAAGAATAAATACATATTCCCTGTTTCAAAAAGTGCATACAGTGCAGAAAGCTATGAAGCCAAGAGTCTAATCGTCTGAGATCCCACCCCCTGGAGGGGTTGCCACTTTACACTTCACTATATACACTTCCAGACTTCCAATTTTTCTGTGAAAGCAACTGACACGCACACACACATTTTTTCACTTTTCTATCGTGTCAAAATACACAACATCAAACTTGCCGTCTTAACCATTTTAAGTGCATGGTTCCGTGGTGTTACATACATTCACACCGTCGTGCAGCCGTCCCCACCATCCACCCCCATTCCTCTTTTCATCTCATAAAACTGGAACTCTGTCCCCACTAAACTCCACGTCCCCGTCCCCCTCCGCTGCCCTGGCGTCCACCATCCAGCTTCTGTCTCTATGACCTTGAACTAAGTGCATCACGTGAGCGGAACCACACGATATTTGTGTCTGCGTGATCTCAGCACCGTCCTCAGGGTCCATCCACGCTGCTGCACGTGTCAGAACTGCCGTCCTTTTTGAGGCCAAAGGGTATCCCACTGTAAGGATGGACCGGTTGTCTATTCATCCATCAGTGGGCACTTGGGGTGCTTCCGTGTTCTGGCTCTTGTGAATAGTGCTGCTATGAACACGGGGGTACAAATATTTCTTCTCAGCTTTGCTACCCAGTAGTGAGATTACTGGATTATACAATAATACAATTTTTATTTTTTTGGGAGCGTCCATACTGTGTTAACAACAGCTGCACCATTTTGCATTCCCACCAACAGTGGACCACGTTCCAATTCTTCCACATCCTTGCCAACACTTGATGTTGTCTAGGTTGTTGTTTTTTTTTCTTTTTGATAGTAGCCATCCTGGGTGGAGACGGTGTCTCGTAGCTGTGATCTGCTTTCCCCTAGTGACGAGCACTGCTGAGCATCTTTTCGGGAGCTTTTTGGCCGTCTGTATGTCTTCTCTGGGGGGACGTCTCCGCAAGTCCTTGGCCCATTTGTGAGCCAGGTTGTTTCTTTCTTTGCTGTTGAGTTGGGGAGTTCTCTATATATTCCGGGTACTAATCCCTCTTCAGATACAGGATTTGCAAATATTTTCTCCCCTTCTGTGAGATGCCTTTTTACTCTGCGGATAGTGTCTCTTGATGCACAAAATCTTTAAATTTTCATGAAGCCCAGTTCAACCATTTCTTGTTGTGCCTTTGGCATCAGATCCAAGAAATCATTGCCCTGTCCAGTGTCATGAAGCTTTGATCCTGTGTTTTCTTATAAGAGCTTTGTTGTTTTAGGTCTCACATTTAGATCCTTGATCTAGTTTGGGTTAATTTCAGTGTGTGGTATTGGGTAAGGGTCCAGCTTTATCCCATTGCATGGGGATGTCCAATTTTTCCAGCACCATTTGTTGAAAAGATTGTCCTTTCTCCATTGAATGGTCTTGGCACCCTTGTCAAAAATCATTTGGCCATATATGCCAGGATGTCTTTCTTGGCTCTCTATTCTATTGGTCTATATTTCTGTCTTTAATGCACACACTTATTTTTTAAATAGAAACGTGATCATATTATACAAATTGCTTTAAAATTTTTTATTTATTTTTTTAAGATTTTATTTTTAAGTAATCTCTATACCCAACGTGGAGCTTGAACTTACAATCTTGAGATCAAGAGTCACCCACTCCACCCACGGAGCCAGCCAGGTGCCCATATACACACTGGCATTTAAAAAAACCTAAGATGTTGTTTACACCCTTCCATGTCAGTACGTACAGACAAGCCATGTGCAGATGGTACCCTGTGTTCTGGTAGATGCCCATTCCATCGGTGATGTCGCCGATCTCTTTGTGGACTTTTAGGATGCTTCCAGTCGTTCATGTGTGTCATGTTACGGGCAACATACCATAATCATCCTTGAGTGAGCTGTACTGCACGTTGTTAGAGCAGTGCCTGGCACAGGGTGAGTGCTATAAAAATATCCAGCAGAATTTGCTCAAACACCATTATTCTATCATTTCCTTGGGACACATTTCTAGGCGTCACATTGCTGAGTTCATGGCTGTGCACCACCTGCTGTCTCTCCCTCTGGCCTGGGGAGCAGCCGCCCTCTGACATGGGCGCTGGGCTGGAGCAGTCCCCACGAGCGTTCGTGTCCTCGTCTCAGGGCACCATCACCCTCCACACGGGTGGGGTTTGGACCTGGTCTCCGGAGCCCTCCTGCATGTCCCTCTAGCACCTGCCAGCTGTGTGACCACAGGCAAGCTGCCCAGCCTCTCTGGGCCTCCATTTCCTGCTGGCGAGGAGCTCAGGAGAGTGTCAGCCAGAAGAATGTCCTCACCGTGGTGGGAGGCACGGCGCCAGTGTTAACCAGAACAACATGATAATTTGTTCTAATTTGTAGTTACGCAGGTGTGGACAAGCGCCGGGATAACCCAAACCCACGATGTCCCACGTGCTCATGACCACGCTGGATGTTACTGGTATTCACTCTGAGGGCTCCTGCCAGATGACGCCCACTGGGTCTAGGATGGGGTGAAATTTGGACATTTGGGTCCAAGTTGAAGGGGCGGGGTGGGAGGGAAGGGTGGGCTCAGGGCTGGCTGGGGCAGGTAGGGCCCTCACCGGCCAAGGATCAGGCCCTAACTGGGGAGAACCACGGCTGGGAGCCTCGTCCCTCATCCCCTCCTAGTTCTAGACCCAGTGCGGCTGCGGCTGCGGCTAACGTCTTGGGCAGGGCAGCAAAGTGCAAGGCCATCTGCATCCCTGATCGTAATTGTTTCCTTGATGCAGTCAGACCGGCTGTTCCTAAGTGCCCTGCAGCCTGGAACCCTGTAGGACCTGCGTTTTCCAAAGAGCCTACTTCCTGCACTTTGCTTCTCCGGGGCTTCACTGTGGGACTTGGCTGGAGGTCCGGTCAGGGGAGCTCGTGTGCCCCCACTCACACGACTGGCCCTGGTCTTAGTGTCGGATTCATTCCTCAGGGTTTAGTGGACACTCATCCTCCTAGCACCTCACCATTTAGAGTAAAACATCCTTGTGGAGTCGAAGTGCCTTCATATTATTGACCTTGTAGCTACGTAAAATCCAGAGGGGATTTTCCAAGGACAAGTGCTCTCCTGAAGCCGTGGAGGGCGAGCTCTGTGCACAGGACTTGTGCAGCACGGCCGCGTTCCCCACTTGTTTCCCCATGAGGACATGGCCAGACCCGCCCCAGTCCGGGATTCCTCCTGCTGTGCACACGGAGAAAAGCAGCTGCCCCGGTCTGGAGGGCTGTGCCTTTGCCGTGGGCAAGGCAGACCGCCTCCTCCCCCACCCTGTAGCCGTCTATGTGGTCTGGGGCCAGAGCGGTGCTGGGCTTTCCTGAGACGCCTGTCCGGGGAGGAGAGCTGAGGGATCGGCTGGCTGCCGGCGTCTGCCTAGAAACGCGGTGGAGACGGTCCCTCCCCCTGGATGCACGGCTGGTAAATTCCAACTGAAACATAAAAGCTGAGCGCTCTGCTGAGTCATAGAACCCTGGGAGCGGATTTTCACGCATCGCCCTGAGTGTCCGCCGAGCCAGAAGGATCCGCGGTCAGGAGGCAGCAGAGGTGAGAGCAGGGGGCGCATGCAGGTCTGAGGCGGGCAGGGTTTCTGTTCTGAATGCTGCAGAGGCTTTGCTGTTTTGGGCCTGGGCTCCAGGTCTCCGTGCACATGTCACTACATTTGAATTCGCTTCTATATTTAGCATGCAGACCTGTGTCGCCGGAAGTGAGCAGCATGGAGGAGCATGTTATCCTAGCCGTGCAGAGAATATCATGGAGCGAGGTGCTTGAGATGCCCTTCTCTCTGCTCCTGCGTGCGTCCTGGGGAGGCTGGGCCTGCTTCCCCGTGGGCAGCGGGTTTCTCCGCCTAGACACCGTGCTTTTCCGGCCGCGTCCCCCAGGCTGGAGCCCGTTCACATGGCAGCCGCGGGGTGGGAGGAGGGCCAGGCTGGGCCTTCGGCCAGCACCGGGTGTGGCAAGCACCCCGGGAACCCAGCACCCGCGCCTCCTTGCGCAGCCAGGGGCCCCGACTGGGGCAGCTGGTGCAGGTTGCTCCTTTGGGCTGGTTTTCTTGTTTACCATGGGGCGTGTTGATGGCTCTGGTCCTTACTGCCCACTGGCCTGGGGTTGGGTGGTGTCTCCCTGTGACCCTTACTCAGGACTCACATTTTGTCCAGGGACAACACTTTTTATGCAAGGAACTTGTGTTTTGGGGAAAAAACAGCTTGTTAACTGGTTTCCCACCCTTTTCCTCGACAGGCGCGGTGGCTACCCCACCATGGCTGGGTTTCTCCGGTCGTTCGGAGAAAACTGGTGGTTGACCAGGGGCAGGCAGGGTCGTGTGGAGACAGTATCACACGGGCGGCTTGCTGCGCTGGGATCTGAATGTCGGCCGGACAGCCGTGTAAGCAGGCTGGCGGTGTGGCCCTCGGAGGCTCTGCCGTTGGTCCGTAGTGGGGGCAGAGCCGGTAACACAAGAGAAGGGTTTCCCTTCATTCAAAATCCGGACTGGCGTTTGTACCAGAATGTTCTCAGCGGGTCCGAGCCTTTAAACAGGTCAGCCGTGGTGGCTGTCACGGAGGAACCGGTCAGAACCGGTCAGGCCAGGGCGTGACCTCGGTCCCAGGTTACGGGTCAAAGGTCAGCCTTTGTCTGAGGTTCTCTGGGGATTTCGGAAAGTCTAGTAGATGGCGGTGCATTCACTCTTTAGGCTGAGGATGCGGCAGAGGGGTGGGGGTGGGGCACTTGTGTCTGGGTTTCCTTTTCCGTGATTCCGTGCTGAACGTGGGCAGGGAGCACAGAGTTCCCACGGCCACGCAGACGCCCTTGAGGGCCCAATGCGTTGAGGTCCCGGCCGGGGTACCTGAACAGCTGGGAGGTGTCCCTGCAGCCAGGCTGCCAGGAAGGAGACAAGACTCTTGGTCCCATGTAGTTTGGAACAAGCTGCTCTAAGAGCTCGTGGAGGCTTCGTGCCGACCACGGCTTCTGTGCACCGCGCGTTCCACGTGGGACAGACACCACATCTTTTTACTTCTCTCCTGCCCGGTTTCCAGACACGGGAGCCGCGTGGATCCCGGAGCAGCCCTCTGTTGTGCAGACACGCGGTCTTTCTGGAAATATCCCCCCACCCCGTCTTCCTGCACAAACCCCATGGGTACCTGTTTCCTGTCTCACATATGGTGCTGGACCAACAGGGCTTCGGGGTGGGCTTCGGGGAGCACCGTGGGGGGTGGTCGGGAGCCCCAGACGGGACCCGGCCTTCGTTGGCCCCAATGAACAGCGAGCGGCGGGCCGTGGCCGCCCCTCTGGCGCCGTTCTCCATGGCCCCGGGTGCCAGCACTTAGTGACAGCTCAGCAAATTCTATCAGAATCCCCGTGGGCCGTAGGAACCCGTGTCTGTGCCAGAGGGTTGGGCCCAAAAACAGCCTGGCCTCGACGTGAAGCCAGATCCAAGCCTAGAGGAGGGAAGGGGCGCTCAGCCGGGGATACTGTTCTGCTCGCCATGAGGGCTTTCACCCAAGGAGAAGGCCGTGAACGTTCAAGACCGGACACCTGGAGACTTGGTCAGTGTCTGCTTCGCACAAGGTGTCTCCAGTGTTAGAGCGCGCGGCCATCGAGGAGTGGCCCCCGTCCCTGGAGCCCTGTGGACACCCCCCTTCTGGTGGGCGGCAGGCTGGGGCTACTGTCATAGCTGCTGGAGTGAACCCAGGGAAAAAACAAGAGAAGGCTTCTTCTCTCCAGGCGCTCGGTTCACGACCTCCATGGACGCAGGTCGGCGCTGTTTCCTCCTGGCCCTCGGGGTCCCCGCGCCTGACGGCCAGCTCTGCAGCCTCTCGCGGGACCTCTTCTGGGCACTGGCCGGACACGAGGGTCTGCGTCCTTCTAACGGGTCGTTAGATGCGTTTTCTTTATGAAATACAGGTGCGTTTTTTTTTCATAAAGTGAGTCTATTCTCATGATGGAAATATTAAAGAAATCTAGAAAAGGAAAAAAAAAGATGAGACCCACAAAATAAGATATTAAAATTTTAGAGTAGCTCCCCTTTCCTTTTTTTTTTCTATCCATTCCCGTTTTGCCTTCTGTCTCCCCCCTTGTACGAGACACTCATTTTCCTGTTAGAATAAGCTCTTACCAAGCATCCCTTTAAAGTCTGCCCAGTATGTCTGTGCGGGAACTTCATCCCTGAGAGTCGAGGTTGGTTCCGGGTTTTCACGATTACAGACAGAATGGCACTGAGCACCTCTGAGCAGAAGGTTTCCCCCGGATCCGGACGACCTCCTCGGGGTAGACTGCTGGATGGAAAACCCTGGACTGAATGTTAGGGGCGCCCTGCAGGTCTGTTAGGACACGTCTCCACGCTCCTTCCCAGAAGGGCCCTCGCCGCTCACCTTTCTCGCCGGGGATGCCCAAACAGCCAAGTGACTATATCTCGCGTGGCTTTGAAACTTCCTTTTATGCCCACGAAACCGCCTCTATCCTCAAGATGCTGAACATAACCACCCTCTCTAAAGGGTTTTCATTCCTCCCTCGAGGTTCCTCCAGCCTTTCCCGCGTAGCCATGCTAACAGGTGTGCAGTGGGAGAACCTTGTTTTACGCTTATTTGCTGCCTGTACACCTACTTTGATGACAAGTCTTTCAAAGCTTCGGCCTATTTTTAAACTGGGTTGTCTTTTTTTTTTTTTTTAAGATTTTATTTATTTATTTGACAGAGAGAGAGACAGCCAGCGAGAGAGGGAACACAAGCAGGGGGAGTGGGAGAGGAAGAAGCAGGCTCCCAGCGGAGGAGCCTGATGTGGGGCTCGATCCCAGAACGCCGGGATCACGCCCTGAGCCGAAGGCAGACGCGTAACGACTGTGCCACTCAGGCGCCCCTTGGGTTGTCTTTTTATTATTGAATTTTGAGAGTTTTAGAATATATATCTATACAAGTCCTTTATCAGATGTGTGTTTTGCAAATACGTTTTCTCAGTCTGTGGCTGGTCTTTTCATTTTCTTAAAGTATCTTTCGAATACAAGAAATTTAAAATTTCTATAAAGCCGAATTTGTCAATATTTTCCTATATGGCTTTTGCTTTTTTGTCCTAAGATGGTGAAGACTGTATCTGTGTTTTCACTTGCAGGTTTTAGGCTTTATGGTTCGGTCAGTTCCACGATCCCGTCCGACTTGATTTCTGAACGTGGTGTGAGCTATGGGCTGAGCTGGGGCTGTTTGGGGCTTTTCCCAGCTGGACGCTCTGAGCCTCAGTGAGGATGAGACCAGCAGTGACCCGAACCCCGCCAGCTATGCTCAAACCCACACGTTCCTAATCAGCACCATTTTTTGAAAAGACCGTCTTTTCTCCATTGAGTTTTCTCAGATTCTTTGTTATATGTCCCTTGACCAGAGACTATGTGGTCTGTTCTTCTGTTCTGTCCCACTGATCTGTGCGTCCTTGCGTCAAGGTCACACCGTCTGGATTACCGTAGCTTTATTGTGAGCTGGACGTTAGGTAGCGGTTTCCATCTCCAAATGTGTTATTTTTTGAAATTGCTTAATTTAGATCATTAACTTTCCCATAGCCGTTTTAGAAACAGCCTGTCAGTTTATACACAAAAGTTCTGTTAGGATTTTGATTGGGATTGTGTTTAATCTAAATTTCAGTTTGGGGAAGTTAACGTCACAGCAGTGCTGAGTTTTGTGGCCCGTGAACACTGAGTATCTCTCCATTTAGTTGCTCTTTAATTTTCTCTCACGCATGTCTGGAGTGTTCACGCATACAAATACTGTAAATATTTTGTTAGATTATTCCCAGGTATTTCATGTTGTTTTGGTGCTGTTGTAAAAGGTATTATTTTGTGATAGAGTAACTTGTTGCTAGTATGAAGAAATATATCTGATAAATAGAATTGATTTTTCTCTTTTGCCTTTAAATTTGTTAACTTTCTAGCCTCCTGTGTCCCAGGTAGATTCTTTGGGATTTTCTATGTAGACGATCGTGTCACATGTGAATAAAAATACCTTTAGTTCTTTCCCTAGTTCCCCGTTGAATAGAAGTGGTGAGCGTAGGGGTTTTGCACTGTTCTTTACCTGAGGGGAAAGCCGGTGTGTCTTTCACTATTTCACTATTAGCACAAGTGTTCTTTTTATAGATGGTCTTTATCAAGCCAAGGAAACTTCCTTTTAGGACTATTTTGCTGAAAGTTTTTATTGTGAATGGATTTTGAATTTTGTCAAAAGGCTTTTCTGCATTTTTCCCGATGATTACGTGTTTTCCATTTCAATATATTAATCTGGTGACTTAAAGGGACTCATGTTAAACCAATTTTGCATTCCTTATACGTGTCCCATTTGATCCCATTGTATTATCCTTTTTATATGTTGCTGAATTTGAGTGGCTAATTCTGTTAAGGATTTTTTCATCCATCTTAATGAGGGGTATTCTTTTCTTCTAATGTCTTTGTGTGGTTTGGATATCAGAATAAGGTTGGCCTCATAAAATAAATTGGGAAGCGTTCACTTCTTTCCTGGAAGCGTTGATGTAGACTTGTTGTTATTCCCTCCTCGGAGGTTTGCTCGGATTCACCAGGGCAGATGTCTCTGCCTAGGATTTTCCGTGTTGGAGGATTCTTACCACAGATTCAATTCTTTTAATGGGTAAGAGGCTACTCAAGTTATGAGTAAGCGTTATTAGTTTGTGTCTTTCAAGGAATTTATCCATTTCATTTGTTATCTCTTAATGTCTGTAGGACACATAGTGATGTCCCCATGTTCATTCCCAATATTGTAATTTATGTCTTCATTTTTTTCCAGACCAGTCTTTCCAAAAATTTATTAACATTGTTAATATTTTCAAAACATCAACTTTTAGTTTTATTGATTTCTCTTATTGTTTTTGTTTTTGAGTTTGTTGATTTCTATGAACATTTATTATTCTATTCTACTTACCTTACATCTACTTTCTTTTCCTGTGTTCTTAAGGGGGAAGCTTAGAATCAGGTTAGATTATGATTGGAGACCTTCCTCATTCCCAACATAAGCATGTGTTGTCCTTAGTGCCCTCTCTATACCACTGTAGTTATGCCCCACAAATTCTGGTATTGGTGCTTTTATTTCCATTCAGTTCAAAATATTTTTCTAATTTATTTATAATTTCTTAATTTCTTTTTCACCCATGGGTTATTTAGAAGTGTGTTTAACATTTCCAAGTATTTAAATTTTTTTGATATATTTCTACTACATATTTTTAATTCCTTTTTTTGGAGGGTGCAGAGAACACACTTTGGATCATCTCCATTGTTTTAACTTTGACGAGATTTGCTTCCGCGTGTGTTTGTTTTGATGAATATTTTATGTGCGCTGGGAAATGCTACATACCCTGTTGTTGGGTGCTGTATCTACCCTACAAATGTCAGTTGGGTCCAGTTGGTAGATAGTGTTGTTGAAATCCTTTATATCCTGAACCGATCTTTTGTGCTCTTATTTCATATCTTACTGAGAGGCGAGTGTTGAAGTCTCCAATTCTAGGTGTGAAAATGCCTGTTTCTACTTGCATTTCTACGGTTAGTGTTCTATGCATTTTTGAAGCTTCGTTCCTTGATTCATCAACTCCCTTCTCGTTCTGTCGTGTCCCTCTCACTCCCTGGTACTGTTCCTTGCTCTGAAATCTGTGTGATACAGCAGGAATGCAGTCTCTTCAATCTCTCTTGTGCAGAGTTTGCATGATATAACCTTTTCTACCCTTGTACTTTTAACTCACCTGGGACTTCATAGTCAAAGCGAGCTTCTTGCAGGGTGTGTGGGGTTGGGTTCGCCTTTTTAAAAATCTCACCTGAACGTGTCTACCTTTACGTTGTGTTTTCTCGCCCGTCTACCTTTAGTATTGAATGACCTGATTGGATTTGAGCCCAGCTTTCTGCTCTCTATTTTCTATTTGTGTTAGCTCTCCTTTGTTCCTCTTTTCTTGACTTCTGGGGGGTTGAGTATATTTATGACCCTGTTTACCTGTCGGTTATTCATTGCCCTTCCCTTTCAGTTTAATTTTTGGTGCTCGCTTCAGGGGCTCAATATCATCGTTAGCTCGTTGCAGTCCTTCTTGATATCGTGCCAGTTCTTGCGTAATTCATGAGTTTCATTTTCTTTCCCATTTTTCCTATTGTTTCCAGATGTTTTACTTCCAGGTACTGTGTACTCGGCAAGGCACGGTTCCTGGTTTTCTTTGGGTAATTTGTTATCTTTCAGAGGGATGACTCTCAGGAGAAGAGTCTTCTACACACACCTTCATTTCTATCATTTCGAGCATTCTTCCTTTCTCTGTGGGGATCAGTTTCCCACCTGATGGGGTCTCTTCTGCCTGAAGAACTGCCTTGAACATTCTTGTGTAGCACAGATCTTCTGGCAGAAAATCCTTTCAACTTTTGTTTGTCTGGAAAAGTCTATTTCTCCTTCTTTTTGGTATCTGCTTTAATAATATGAAAGTCACCCACTTAAAGTGTGAATTCACGGGGTTTTAGTATATTCACAGGGTTATGCAGCTGTCGCCACAAATTTAGAACATTTTTGTCACCCCAAAAAGAAGTCCTGCACCTTTAGCTGACACTTCTCACTCCCCCTGTCCTGAGCCTGTGGCAACCACTCATCTATTTCCTTTCTCTCTAGAGTTGCCTTTTCTGACCATTTCATATAAATGGAATCTTACGGTTTATGACCTTCTATGTCTGGCTTCTTTCACGTAACGTCAGGTCTTTAAGGTCCGTCCATACTGTAGCCCATATCAGTACCTCATTCTTCCTTGCTGCTGAATAATGTTCCATGTATGGCTAGGCCATGTTTTATTTGTCCATCTGTCAGGGCATGAACATCGTGCTGCTTCCACTTCTTGACTACCATGAATAATGCTGCTGTGAACTTTGTCTGGACATGTTTTTCATCTCTCTGGGGTACATCCCGAGGAATGGAATGGCTGGGTCATATGGTGACTGTTAAACTGTGTGAGGAAATGTCAGACTGTTTCCTGACGCAGCTGTACTGTTTTACGTTCCCACCAACAGTGCATGAGGGCTCCAATTTACCCACAGCCTCACTTGTTATTTTCTAGGTTTTAAAACAATATTTATTTTAGGGCACCTGGATGGCTCAGTCAGTTAAGCGTCTGCCTTTGGCTCAGGCCATGATCCCAGGGTTGTGGGATCAATTCCAGCATCGGGCTCCCTGCTCAGTGGGGAGTCTGCTTCTCCCTCTGCCTCTATCCCTCCCCTCTGCTCATTGTCTCTGTCTCACTCTCTCTCAAATAAATAAAATCCTTTAAAAAAATAAAATAAAAAGTATTTATTATAAAGAACTTCTTATAGTAGCCATCATAATGGATGTGAGGTGATTAATTCCTTAATTTCTACAAGATACATTTGCTAAGGATAGAATTCTGGTTTGGTAGGTGTTTTGGTTTGGTTTGGTTTGGTTTGGTTTGGTTTGGTTTTCCCAGCACTTGAAAGCTGTTGTTCCATTATCTTCTAGCTTCCTTAATTCTCATCTTTTTCCTCTGAGTGTCATGTGCTTCCTGTCTCTTTGGTTCTGTTCAAGGTTTTCTCTCTAGTTCTGTTGTTCATCAGTTCGACTATGGTATGTCTACATTTCTTCTTCCGTCTGAGGATCTACGAGCTCCTTGAATCTGGGAGTTGTTGTGTTTCACTAATTCTGAACAATTGTTGTTGTTTTATTTCTTTATATATTTCTTCTCCCTGTTTTCTCATTTTACTCTGAGACTCCACCCCTACCTCCTCCTCCAGGCTGCTTGATTTTGCCTGACACTGTTAGAGACTCTGTTTTCTTTCTTCTCCTGTGTTTCACATTGGACAGTTTCCTGTCTTCAAGTTCATGGAGATTTCCCTCAGCCGTGTCAATTCCTCTGATGAGCCCGTCAAAGGAATTCTTTACCTTTGATGTCATGATCACTGTTTCTAATGTTTCCATTGGAGCCTTTCTCATAGATCCCATTTCTCTGCTGATTCCTATCCCTTCGCTCATGATGTCCATCTTTTCCATTAGACCTTGAGCATATTAGTCATAGTTATTTAAATGTTCCGTCTGGGTGCTGCAACAACTCAGCATCTCTGAGTCTAGTTCTTCTGATTGCTTGACAATGGGTGGTTTTCCTTGTTTTTTGTTTTGTTTTTCTGTGTCTTGTAATTTTTTATTGACTATCAGTCATTGTCTGTAGGCGAATGGTAAAAAATATTTGAGGAAAATAGTATTTAAGCACAGATATGGACACATCTCTTCTTGAGTTAGTGTGTGGGTTTGAGTCGACCCAGGAAGTAGCTGGACTGGGTTAGAGGTTTGTAGTTTTTGTCTTTATGCGCAGTCCAACACAGTGTTCAGATTCCTCATGGTGGGCTGCCGGCACACTGTGCTCCGTGTGGTGTCTGGAACACTGCAGGCTCTATTCCGTGTTCCTGCTGCACCCTCAGCTTCCAACACGCCCTGCACACCCGAACCACAGAAGGGGCCCTCTCTGCAGCCTTGCCCCTCACCCAGCTAGACTGCTGCTGCTTGTTACTCAGTGTGAGGCTTGTTTTGAGGACAGGGGATCTCAGTTTCTTCTGTGCAGCCTTAGATTAGTCGAGGTATTTATGCCTCAACTTGGGCGGTCAGCCTTCTGAACATCCCTGCTCTCCTCCACAGCAGCCAAGCTCTGCTCTGTGTCAAGGGGCCTCTGCCTTCCTCCCCAGGAGCAGATGTTTTGGTCTTTGCCTCTTGCCCTAGAGGCAGGGATTCTTTTCTAGATTCTGGGGCAGGTAGGAAGGAGGGATCTTACTTTCATCTTTATCCTGGTGACTCTGTGGACAAGAGGGCTTGCTGCCCTTCTCCCAGTGGCTTAAGGCTGTTACTTTGGGTGCAAGATGGGTTCTGGTGGTGGGGAGAGTCTCGTACCTGTCCCAGGCAGCAGACAGTCTCTTGAACATCTGCACCACAGGGGGAGCCCCTCCAGCTTCTGCCCTGCCCCCAACCTCTCTTGTGTCTGGGCTTGAGTGATTCCAAATTGACCTGTCAGCCCACATCTGGCCCTTAGAATCATGCTAAAATTGGAGCTGATTTCTTCTTACCCACTTCCTTCTCCTGTGCTCGGCCAGAGGTTGCCTTGGGACCTCAACTCTTTAATGGGCTCAAGGAACGATAGGATTTTGTAGATTATGGGTGAGACATTCTCTTGTGATTTTCCACATCAAAAGCAGAGGACGTTTTCTCATGATTTTAAAATCACTTTTTCCCTTCTTTGTAAATTATCTCTTTTGATAGTTACCCATTTATTTTGTGAGCTCTTAGCATTTTTATCATCGTGTTTCATGATCTGATACAGTAAAGTTATTAATGTTTTAATTGAATTTACTGCAAATACTGTTTTGGCTTGTTTTTAGCTCCTTAATTGCATGACATCTGTAATAAAGAGATGTAAATTTTTAATGTGGTGGAATCTGCTGTCTTTTGCTGTTGTGAATTCCTTTTATCTACTCTAAGCCTAGGAAGGCCTCTCTCTCCAGAGATTTGAGAAAGGCTCATTTCTACTTTCCCCACTTTCATTTTCATGGTCAGTTCTCTTCAATCCACTTAGAATTTCGTTAGGAAGGCAGTATCCAAAGATCTATTTTTCTTTGACAATTAGCCAACTAATCTAGTATTTTTGAGTGATATCCCTCCCCTTAGCGTGGAACGTAATGTATGTGGAATATAACGTGGGGCCTATTTTCTGAACCGTGTGATCTTTTTCAGTCATGTGGTCATTCATAAGGTTGGGATAGGTTGGGGTTATCCTGCTCAGCAAAATTACACGGTTTTGACCAGAGAAACTATTTCCTGTTACAAAAAGTTGGCTGAATTTCTGCCAGACCCGTGTTATACTGGTCTCTCTGGGTACCTTGGTCACGGGTGTCTCAGGGTTACTGAGTGAGTCTGTTTTTCTTCACCGCTGCAGCTGTATGGCCGGCTGCTGAGCTCTAGGGACCGGGATTTGATGGCGGGCCACCGCGGTGCCATGCAACCTGAGCTCGAACAGGATGTCATCTGACCCTCCGGGCTGTGAGGTCAGGCATGCCCCCACAGCACCCCATCATCAGACGGACGTAGAGCACAGACAAGGTTGGCTCGAGCAGGCCCAAGTTATGGGCGAATCGTCTGGTTCCCACAGTCCCTGTCCTGCTATGGCACCCCCTCTCTCCCGCTCCCTGCTGTGGGCTCGGGGGGCCTCCTTGTGACCAGCTGACTGAGGAAGAGAAGACGTGGGCCTGGCTTGCGGGTGGTCCTGCCTGACACGCAGGCGTCACCCACGGCGGGCTGCCGTGCGCTGCTGTGCCACCTCGCGTGTGATGTCTGCATTAACTTTCTGTTGCTGCCAGAATAAGTTGGCACCAATGTAGTAGCTTAATGCAACGCAGACTTGCTGTCTCCTGGCTCTTTAGCTGGAAGTCTGGGACGGGGCTGAGCCTGAGTGCGGCAGGCCGCTGTCCTTTCTGGCGGTTTTGTGGGGCGGTCTGTGTCCTTGCTCACTTGGTCATTAGCAGAGCTCAGATCCATGTCATTGGACTGCAGGTTCGATTTCCCTGTGCTGTGTGACCCGAAGGCTTTGTGCACCCAGAGGCTGTGTCGACCCCTGGCTTGGGGCTCCTTCTTCCATCTCCAGGCCAATGGTGGTGGCCCACGGGTTCCTCCGGCTGTGCCCTTGGGCCTTCTCTGGGAGAGGGTCTCTGCCTTTGGGACTTTGTGATTGGAGGGGGCCACAGACCCCATCTCAGAGTCTGAACCTGAGCGCGTTTGTAAAATCGCCCCCGTCACATAGAGGAAGCTCTTCACACATTCCAGGATTAGGATGTGGACAATATTGGGGGACCCGTATTTGCCCCCCTCGCCGATTGTTCCCTGCATGTTCACAGCATAAACACTGACCCTCTTTCCTAAATCAATACAGTTGTTCTGCTGGGAGGGAAGACTCATGTTTCTAAGAAATCTTGCATTTAAAAAAACATATTCTGAAACAAATCTGTCCATGGATAAAATGGCAGGGAGCTAAAAATTTCAGATTTACAGTAACAATGTAAATAGTCTACAAAAATCTCACTAATCAAGGCACTATATAACTGTAAGTACATTTTTAATCGACATACACCCTGTATGCTGGTTAACCAAGATAGATAAAATCAAACTTAAACGTGAGCTATGTCTGTTGTAAGAAGTTCTGGGACCTTTACAAGTGGCAGAAGCAGACAGACAGATGGCACTTGCTGAGTCTGGCCATGCAGCTCGTCTCTCTGGGCTGTGCGCTACACACCTTGCTGTCTGTGTCGGGAACGCTAGTTCTCGGGACCGGAGCTCTTAAAGCCAAGGGCGGCTGCCCACTGCATCCCCAGTGAGCAAATACACTGACTCCCTGTTTGCACAACTCCCACCTGAGGACAGACATCAGGAGGTGGGTGTTTCCAGATGCTTCCCTGAGCAACTCTCCTTTTTCCTGAGAGAGCTGTTTCTGGAGTAGAATCCCTGTCGATTCAGGGCAGAGCTATCCCGCGTGCCTGCTCCGACACGGCCAGCTTCCCAGGTTGCCGTCAGGAGCCCCTCGCCCCATCGCCACACCTCCTCTTGCCCTTCTCACGTCGAGGCTTCAATGAGATCCCTCCCTTCACACGCAATTATAACTATAAGCTAAGAGATCTCAAGCGGTCTGTTCTGCCTCTGGTGGATGTCAGCACTCATTACCAACTGTTACAGCATCTCTCCCTAAATGATATTTGCAAAACCCTAGTTCTGAGGCATTTTCGGGCTGGACGTCTCTGGGGAGGAGAACCAGTGCTGCTTTTGTCCATCTGTCTGTCTGTCTGTCATCTAATTACTTGTTTAGATCGGCTGTTTTCTGTCCATCTCTGCCAGGAGTGCGAGAAGGAACGAGCCTGAATCACTACTTTCTGTGGCTGTTTCTCTGACTTTAGGGGCTGCCCTGTTTTGGGTCACTTTTCTGTTGGTCTCAGGATTGGACTGGGGGCTCAGAGGCTGGGTCCCGTCCTCAGCCAAGTGCTCCTGAGGGGTCCCGGCTGAGCAGCGACCCCAGACCACAGCCCCTGTCCTCCCCTGGGGCTCAGGTGCGAACACACAGGCAGACGAAGGCTTTCTTCAAGGTGGATGGAGCTGGCTGAGTCCCACCCGCCCCCGCCCACTGGGAGCGAGGTGCATCCCAGGTCCTGCCATGACGCTTCACCCCCACGTAGACACCTCTGGGCGCCACGCGCAGGAAAAGGGAAGCCTTCACTCTGACCACTGCCCCCGTCCAGATTATGCAGAGATGGCTTTCAAATGCAATTTTACTTTTAATATTTGACAATTTATCAGAATTTGTGATTCACCTGTGCTGTTGGAACCAGCTATACGACTGTAAACATTGCAGTGTTTACTCAACTAGAAGATCTTTTCACAACCTCTGTGTTGAAGCTCACGGTGAATATTTTAATTTCCATTTATATATATTTTGTCATAAAGATGTAAGAGAGGGATTAATTAAAGGCCTAAAACAAGCAAAAATCTTTTTGTGGGGGGCGATGTGTATTCCCTTTCTGTGGGGCTGGTGGAGGGTAAGAAGCAGGAAGAACCGTGCGAGACTTGCACGGACGCGGATGCCATTGGCGTGTTCCTAAGCAGGAGACCGCGGCATTCACATGGCTGTTCGAGCTCCTTGCCCGCCTGCTTCAGCCTCACTGAACCTTTCTCTCGCAGGGGTGCCTCTGGTCCTGGCGCCCGGCGCAGCCTCCGCTCACACGCGCTCTGCTCTCCGTGGTGCTGATTTGGAACCTTCCACACGTTTCCACGTCTCTGGTTCCCATGCTCCTGCTTCCTGCACGTTTCCGAGCGCGTGGGCATTCCCTCTACCGCCGCTGTCCCGTCCTCGCCTACGAGGTCTGCAACCTGCGTCTGCGTTTCTTCCGGTTGGTTCTCCCCTCATTATGAGTCCCGCTTCCCTACTTCCTTGCCTGGCGCTTTTCCCCCTCAGTTTTGTTGGGAAATGATTGACAGCCTGGTCATTTTGATTGGATGCCAGACGTGGTGAATTTTGTATTTTGGGGGGTGAATTTTTTTTGTATTTCTTTAAATATATTTTTTTAAAGATTTTATATATTTGTTTAGAGAGCACAAATGGGGGGTGCAGAGGGAGGAGAGATGCAGGTTCCCCGCTGAGCATGGAGCCAGCACGGGGCTCGATCTCACACCCCTGAGACCCTGAGATCACAACCTGAGCCGGAACCAAGAGTCTGGCACTCAACCCGCTGAGGCACCCCCGCGCCCCTCCTTGGTCCTGGGCCCCGGCTGAGTTGTTTGGAAAGAGGTGGTCCTTACACAGAGGCAGAGAGCTTTTGGGCAGCCTAGACCGGCCCGCTCCTGAGGCCATGCATTCGAGTCCGCTCCCCGATGCCCGAGCGTCGCAAGCTTGGGCTGTCTGCAGCGAGGGGATCCATGTGGCGCCGTCTCTCGCGGGGACAGCAGGCCTGGGCCTCTGTCAGGGAGCAGCGCTGGGTCCTCGGGGGAGGCCCTCCCTCTGGACCCTGGTTTCCTCACCTGAAGAGCTAACATTTGGTCAGTGATCCTGAGATTCTTTCCTGTGCTGGAAACCTGTGTTCACGTGTGTCCACTTTGCATGGCGGTCAGTCAGGTGACTGGTTCATCAGAAGCACAACTGTGGTTTTGTTTTGATCCCGTTATTTCTAGAACACTTGCACTGCCATCCGGAGTCATAATCGCTGCCGTGTTTTATATCTCGAAAGAGAGTTCTTGGCGTTCATGTGATCTAAGCCTTCCTCCCTGGACTGAAGGAAGTGGCTTCTACAAAAGGTGTCTTTGCTGGACAGCCGCTCCCTCCAGTACTGGCGGTGAGGACCCTTTCCTCAAACAGGCGGTTGGCCACTACGGTCATTTAACATAATGTCTCTCCTCTGCCCTGGGATGCGAGCTGGCAGATTTTAAATCACACTGTGGTTTAAACTACAGCCATCTCTATCGTAGTGATTACGAGAATCATCGTTCTTATGTAACGGTAGATACGAGTGCAAGATCTTTCCTTTGAGGGAGAAATTTCCGCTTCCTGGGAGACAGGGCGAACCTACTTTGCCCCAGTCCTCCGTTCAGTACAATAAAACACTGTGGATATCGAATCTAAAACAAACGTAAGAGGAAGGCGAAGAAGGCCAACTGGGGGCCTCGGGACGCGGGAAGACTCAGCCGTGCGGTCCCTGGGTCTTCGCTGGGGCTGAGGAAGCCAGCAGACTCAGGCAGAAAGGGCGGCACGAGGAGCCTGCCCTCTCTGGCCAACGGGGGACCGAGGAGCCTGGCCGCGCCATCCTACCGGAGATGTGCATGTGGGAAGCGAGTGCGAAAGGAAGTCAGTCGCTAACGGTCAGGGAGAGCAGGTGAGAACCACCGAGGCCGCACGCTCACTGCTGCTGGCGCGTCCACGGGGCAGCCGCTCCGGAAAGCGGCTCACGGTGTCTGGTATAACGACACCCGCCCAAGTACGAGCACGCCGGGGGCCGCAACGTGGGCGTCCCGTCAGAGGAGGGACCACTATGGTCGTCTAACACCTGAGCGCGCTTATAGCAGCCCTGGGATGACGGCCGAGCCCGCCAACGGCCCGCACGCCCTGCAGCGGCGAGTGGATTCACAGGCTGCGTGGTGTCCACGCGGGGACACTGCACACGGGTGAGCCACCAGGGCACACGACCTGGATGGACCCCCAGAATTACGCTGAAGGAGAGAGCCGATCCCGGAAGGTCACGTACTGATGGTCCCATTTCTATAACACTCCCGGAATGAGAAAATGCAGAAAAGGGGCAGATTCGCGGTTGCCAGGGGCCAAGGAGGGTTTACAGGGCGCACGAGGTGTCCTGGGGGGACGGGGTCTGCGTCCTGGGGCGGTTCTGCGCTGCAGTCTCTCAGGATGTAGCCCTCGGGGGAAGCGGCGCGGAGACACGTGGACCGTCCCTGCATCAGCTCATACAGCTGCGTGCGAATCTACAGGGAGTCACACCAAAAAGTTTACTGAAAAGTCAAGGCCCGTCAAGGCTGGAGTTTGACTCGCACTCTGGCCGTGAACCACGGGATCCCCTTTCGATAGGAAGGGAACGTGTTGTATCCGTTGTGTGGACTGGGGGCCGTGACTCACCATCAGGTTTACAGAGAACACGTGGTGTGCTGGAATCAGGGCAGACTTTGTGTGGCCGACACCGAGTCACTTCTCGGAGACGCACGGCCAGCTGTGGGAGCACCGGGTGTCCCTGTGGGACGGAGCCGCCCCTCCCCGCTGCGTGGGGCGCCTCCCAGCCTGTCCCAGTCGCTCCCTGTGAGTGCCGCTGGCCTTGGCGGCGGTGGCTCAGGGCGCAGGAAGGTGGCTACTCTGGCGCTCTGGGGTCCCGTCCTGGAGGCAAGGCGTCTGCTCCCGCCCGCAGCCATCAGGGACGCTCCCACGCCGTGACATCACGAGGCGCACTTGGACTCTCGACCTCTGCCTCTGGCTTCTAGAAAACGCACTTCCGAGTCGAGCTGAGGCCTCAGCCTCTTGGCCCCGTCAACCCTCCCGTGGGCCCTCCGTCTGTCCTGTGGCCACCTCGTGGTCAGCTGTGGGAAAGAGCCCAGCGTGCTTGAGTCTCTGCTGTGGTTCGGGGCTGCCCCAGGGTCAGTGCTCACAGTGGGTCCGCTGGGTGCAGGGACACCCCGGGCTTCTTCGCCACCGCCCAGCCCCGGGCACCCAACCCCACGTGCTGCTCCCCACCCCCTCCAGACGCTCTCCCGCCCGCCCCCAGCACGACTCCTGCCTGGAGGTGTCCAGGTGTGTATCAGACTCTTGAACCCACAAGAACGTCCAGCCATGCATGGCCAGCTGGTGTCCCTCTCCGGGTGTCTTCATGTTTTCTGGGGAAGGTGACCTTTAATGGGAGAGCTGTGTGTCACAAGGGTTACCCCAGGGCCCACACCTGGCCTGCCCCCCCACACCTCTGCCAGCCTCACTCCCAGGGCCCAGCCTGGAGAGGGGGGACCCTGAGACACTTGCCCCCGGGGCCGAGTGCCCCACCGACACCCCGCATCTGTCAGACCGCGAAGCCTGGTCCTCTGCCGGTGGAGCCTGTACACGCGGCCTTTGTCCAACTGGCAACAGGGGGTCCCCGGGGGGTTCGACAGAGTGTCTCTGACCCTCCCCCCACTGCCTGCCTCCTCGCCGCCCGCACCTCAGAGTTCCATGGAAATGATAAGGATTAGAAGCATCAGATCCATCCTTTCTTCTTTGTAGATAAAGTGTTTGACCAGGAAAGAACCCGTGTCAGACACTACCAGCTTTAGAAGGTCGAAGTCCCCTTATGACCCAGGCTGCTGGCCAAGTGCGTGGGGGCCTTGCCCGGAGCTGTTTGCACGCGGGAGATTTTCACCGAGTCTGGGTCCTTCTCCCCACCGTGCGGTGAGAGCGCGAGCTACTCACTCCACGTTGGAGAAGTCCTGGAGGCCGGCAGGGGCCCGGCAGGGGCGGCACTGACCCTATGGCTTCCTCGATAGCGGGTCAGTGGCTCGGAGGTTTGCTGCCTCCCGGGGCGATTGGCGGGCGGTGCATAGAGCTTGTCTCCCTTTCTAAACCCTCTGAACGTAAGAGCACTTACTCGGAGAAAGCAGAGCGAGCTCCTCTGTTTATTACCCCTCAGAGACCCCGAAGCAAAGGGGGGCAGACTAAGCTATTAATCTGATCATTTAATGACTTCCCGACAAAGTGTGACAGATGTGGCTGGGGGCGAATCAGCGTGGTCTGCGCGGAGCCTGAGGCGTGAACCTGACCCTGTGACTTTCTCCCACGCCCCTGCGTCTCCCAAGTAGGTTCGGGACGCTTATTGGGGAGGCGGGCTAATTCACACCAGCAAATGTTTGACATGCCCAGCGTTGTTGCGTGGACGCTGCCCCTGCTGGCCTGTGGCGGGTGGGTCCCTCAGCGCCCCCGCACCCCACCAGCCTGCGGATGCCAGACGTGGTGACTGAGCTCCGAGACGGGAAGCCGGCGTCCTGAGCAGGTCTTCAGAGTTGCTTGCTCTGAGGTTCAAGCATGTTGGCTGTGGGCCCGCCCGTGACCTGTAGGCTGGGGGGCTGGTGCAGCACCCCGGGGTGACCTGCTCTGACCCCACCGTCCACCCCCAGCCCCTGCTTCCAGCGGCTGCTGGTTCTTTCCGGCAAGGGTGAGTGGTCAGGCCAGTGCAGCCAGCGAAGGCCACCCCAAGGCCCCTGTGTCTCCCTCCGGCCGCCTCTTCTGTCTCCCAGGGTGACAGGGAAGATGTAGGATCTGTGACCTGGACACTGATGCTTCACCGGGTGTGGGCATGGAGGGAAAGGTATGGGGCGTGCAGAACCCGGAGCAGGAGACCCCAGAGCTCGCTGGGTGTGGCCTTTATCACCTGCGTGAGCCTGTCCCCAATCTGGCGGCCGAGCCTAGGAGGCGAGTTGCTTCATTCTGTTCAACTCTCATCTCTGAAGGCTTAATGCGGATGTCATTAGCACAAACAGGATACAGGGTAAGGCGTGAAAATCCCCTTTCCTTCCCCAGGGGCGGTAATCCCATCAAGGGCTCCTGGAGGAGGCCGCCAGGAATCCCAGCTGGGGTGTGTGCGGTCAGGGGACTCAGGGGAGTTATCTGGTTCCCATTCATTTCCATAATAATAAAGTCAATATGTTTATCATATTTGCCCCCAAATTGGTGTTGGAGAAAAATATTCGCTCTGACTTTAGGGAGATGTCAGGGAGAGTTCAAGACCCCTTACTGTGTGGGAAGTTCTCAGTGCAGGGTGTCCAGAACCCCAGAACCAAGGTGGAGGCAGCTCGGCTCCCAGGGATCGTGGGGGGCGGGGGGCAGGAGTGCTGAGCCCAGGCCGGAGCCCACGGTGTCTGTGTTAAGCCTTGTGGGCACGTGTTCCAGACGGGCAGTGGGGGTGGCCAGGCGGAGAGCTCGGAGGGCGCAGGGTGTCGGGGAGGGGCCCCTGTGCCGCCGTCCAGCCTGGGGGCCCAGCAGGCTCAGGGCTGTGGAACAGGTGTCTGTCTGGAACCCACACGGGGGTGTCTCCCTCCATCTGCCCCGCAGTTCGCTCCCTCTTTAGACACTTCTGATGCTGGCTGTCTGTCCAGGAAAGGCCTGCAGAGTTTCATTTTAAAATATGTTAAAAAGAGGGGTGCCTGGGGGGCTCAGTTGGGGCTGCCGTCGTTTCAGGTCATGGTCTTAGGGTCCTGGGATTAAGCCCCACATTGACTTCCTCACTCTGCAGGGAGTCCACTTCTACTTCTTCCTCTGCCCCTTCCCCCCTGCTCCTTCTCCCCCCATCTCTCCCAAATAAATAAATAAAATCTTTAAAAAAATACATAAAAAACTATGAACCCATCTACAGAAAACACTGAGTCAATAATAGTTATGGTTGGGGTGGAACGCAGCAAATGTCCAGGAGATTGGGAGTTCACTGGAATCTGGCACGGGCAGCAGGGAGATGGAGGGCCTTGACCAGGGGAGGCAGGAGGACGAGGCTGTCACCCGAGACTGGGGTCCCTCTGGGGGCGTCGAGCCGAGAGACACAACCAAGCCAGAGAACGGGAAAAGGAAGGGTTTTACCTGCAAGGAGGAAGGAGAACCCTGGAGCCTTCCCAAAGCCACGTCTCCCCCAACGACAGCACTGGGGAGGGTGGAAGCGAAGGGGGCGCACAGGCACCGAGGGCCTCGCGCCGACGGGACTCAGCGTGGAGTCGGGGCAGAGGGCATCTGAAGGTGACCGAGTGCAGGTCAGGACACGAGGCCGGCCGGGGTCGGCACCTCCATGCTCTGGCTCGGGTCGGTCCCGCATCTGAGGGCTCAGAGGGGTTGGGATCCTGCCGAGCTCACGGCTCCAGGGTCCGTCTTCCCTTGGGAACCAGCCCTGGGCGTCGTGCCCCTGATCCACTGTCCCTCGTGTGACTGGGTTCTCTCCTGTCTCACGTGGCTGTTTGTCCTTCTCTGCTTCCGCGGGATGGCCGGGGTCCTGAGATGACTTTGCTTATGGGCAGAAAGCTATGTCTGTCTGTCTTTTCCCGGGAATCTTCAAGTCTGCCCACGGGGCCAAAATGGTGGCCTAGCCTGTGCGGTGCGGAACAGCCCGCATGCGGGACCACCTGCCCTTTCAAGAGGCTCCCGCGAGCAGCGAGCAGTCAGCCTGGACGTAACCCGCCAGCAGACCGTGGCCTGGGCTCCCTCCTGCCACGGAGGCGCCCTTGCCCCCCAGGAGCTTTTTTAAAAAAACATTTACTTATTTGAAAGATAGAGAGAGCACATGCATGAGAGCGAGGGGGGGTCGACGGAGAGAGAGACTCCCCAAGAAGGAGAGAGGAGCCCGAGTTGGGGCTCGATCCCATGACCCCACGACCCTGTGATCATGACCTGAGCCAAAAATGAGAGTCAGACGCTCAACCAAATGAGCCACCCAGGCACGCCCACCCCCAAGAGCTTTTGATGACCAAGGAAGGAACTGGGGGCTTTTTCTCCAGTTTGAACAAGACTTTTAACTTTCTACACTTTCCCTCGCCCAAATGGAAACCCGCCACTGCGCGTCACCTGACCCCACCCACAAATGCAGTAGCAGAGGCTGCCCCGCGGATGAGGATACACTAGCTCTCGTGGCAGGTCACAGCAGCCAGGACCCGTTAAAGCGGCCCTTCTTCCAAAGCCGCTGCTTCCGTTTCCACGAGCAGAGCCGGTGGAAGGTAGCGCTCTCGTCGGCCACGTTTCAGGCTCCCTTTCTGCACGTGCTCGGTACCCAAACATCGCCCAGGCACGAGGGAGTCCTGCGGCTGATGAGAAGCACTGTGACGGCCCGTGGCGGCGGCTGGTCCACACCAGCCCTGGCCGCGTGGCTTTGCTGGCGGGAACAGGACCGTGGGTCTCTCGGCGCCACCTGTGAAGACTCGAGGGGAAGTGGGAAACGTCGTTGCAGGTGGGTGGAAGACACTTTTATGCAGAGCTGGAAAATCTACAAAATGGTCCCGGGGTTGACTCAGAAAATGTAACTGGAATGAAGAGCCTAGAGCTCAGCCCCGCGCCTGCATCGAATGAGCCCTTCATCTCCCGGGCAGGGGCTGTGAGCGGGAAGGGAGCCGTGGGTCAGCCGCGCAGGCTCGGGCAGAGGGACTGAGGGGCTGTGGGAATCCCTTCTGAGGCCGAGCCACTGCTGGGATACAGCCAAACGTCCTCAACTCCCTGTCCAGCGTCACGGTCCCTCCTCCTTGGAAGCGTCGCCCTTCCGGCTCTGCACCCCAGGCCAACCGTGAGCGCTCTTCCTAGGAGCCCCGCTCACTTGTGTGCCGCCCGCCCGGGCCTTCCCCGTGCACCCCCTTCTGGGGCTCTGTCCTGATTCCGTATGTTGAGGCCTTGGGGAGGAGGAAGGACGCGGGCACTCACTTGGAGAGCACGTCCCTAGAAGTGACAGCGTCCTGGCCTGCGCCCAGGCCAAACTTTGACCTGATACCCCAGCTTCTGGAGGCACCTTCCTGGCCTGTCAGCTAGGGCAGGTGGGGGGCACCAGGCACCTCTGTGGCTCGGGTCACTGTCCTGATGTCCAAAGTGCAGGAAGGAAGCCACGTCCTTGTCCCCGCTTTGTGCCGGTGAGGGAACGGAGGCACGGGGTTTCCCAGGTCGTGAGTGTGGAGCGGACCCAAGCCCCGTCCCTGCCGCTGAATCCAGGCCCACACTGTCTACACAGTTGTCGACTGGCCTGCTTCCCACACTTGGTGCAGGCACGTGTGAGGAAGGGAATGCAGCCCAGGCCTGGGGAGGCAGCGGGAAGTCCCAGCGTGGTGCTGGGCGATGGCTGGGCCGGCCCGGGGCAGGGTGCCTGCCCGTGTGGTGGTTGAGGCTGCACGTTCCCCCCATAAGTTGGCTCAGGGTGAGCGTGCACGTCCTCCCCAGGCGAACATCTTGGGTCCCCTGGAGGGGCCTGGGGGTCCCAGCCTCCACCCCACTCTCCAAGAAGCACCTGGTTCACACCCACCATTGCCACTGGGGCCACACACCCAGATATGAAATTGGGCATTGACGTTGGGTCCTCGACCTCTTATTTCAAAGGGGCAGAAAGACCACCTCCAAAGCACTCCTTATGTGCCGGGCACGGGGACCTGCTCTACGGGGGGACCCGTCACAGGTGCCGTACGGAGGGCAGAGGGCCTCTGCGGTCTGCGGCTGGGGCCGGGCGTGAGGTCTGGACGGCTTCCTCAGGGTGCAGGACGCCAGCCTTGCCCCACCCGGCCACACGCAGCCCAAGCTCCTGCCGAGGGAGCGGGAGGCCGGTCTGCTCACAGGTGTGCTTTCCCTCCAGGTGAGCAAGAAAATGTAGCAGAGCCGCAGCGAGCGCTACCTGCCCGAGCTTGCTGTGGACAGCCCAGCCCAGACGCGCGGCCCAGCCCAGGCCCCCCTCGGGCCGCCCTCACCATGTCCAAGAAGGGCACGGGCGGCAGAGGCAAGGGGGACAAGGCGGAACTCCTCGCTGCTCTGCAGGCTGCCAACGAGGAGCTGCGGGCCAAGCTCACCGACATCCAGATCGAGCTGCAGCAGGAGAAGAGCAAGGTGGGCCCCCCACGCCGCTGCCCCCTCCCCACCTCTCCACACCTTCCTGGGCCCTGGGGTCTGCCCAGCTGGTCCTGGGGTCTGCGGGGGCTCTCAGGGCAGCTGGGGAAGACAGAGAGCTCTGGGAAGAGGGCAGTGGGGGCGGGGGGCCGTGAGATGGGGACCATCCTGGTTCAGTGCCGGGGCCACCACAGGGACCTTGGCCAGTGGCGCCATCCTGGGAAATGTCCCCTGAACGGGTGACAGTGGAATGACCTCTGCATGGATAAAGGAAACAGGCTGGGCTTAGTGCTTCCAGGTGCCGTTAGAAACCCTGGGGCGGGCCCATGGGGTGGCAGACACTCGGGACCCCGACCCCCGTGGGCAGGCCTGAGACAGCCCCACCCAGACAGCCAGCACTTGGGGCCCTTGAGGCCTGCGGGGGAGGCGGGGCTTGTGCTGAGGCCTCTGGAAGGAGTGTGAGGGCTGGTCACGGGACAGCCTGCTCTGCGCCAGGCCAGGCCCGGGTAGGGGCGTTCCACTGGCCCGCTGTCCTCTCCCTCTGTCAGAACCTCTGCCCTCGCGCCCCTCACTGGAGGCCTCCTGGGAATGTGGAAGCGGGTGGGTCTGGAGGGGTCCTGCCCAGTGCAGAGCTCTTCTGGGAGGCGGTGGGGGAGGGGAATCGGGTTGTTTGGGTCCAGGTTTCTCACCACCGCGTGACCCAACCCGGTTAAATCATAAAAGGAGTGCGTGAGTACGTAAGTCACAGTCCCTGACTCGTGATAACCACGTGAAATTCAGACGCAGCGTCCGTCGGTATAGTGGTGTTAGGACACAGCCGTGCCCACCCATTTACTTGCCATCTGCTGGCTGAGCCTGTGGTCCATGCTGGTCACCTACCCTCTCCCTGCTCTGTAGAAAGGGGACAGGACCAGGACCGGTGGTGCTGGGGAGGAACAGCTCGAGGGGCCCCAGGGATGGGCCTGCAGCTCGGATAGCATAGGCTGCTGTCACAGTGACCGTGTGGCCTCTCCCGTGGCCAGGCCTCCTCTGTGGGCCCGCAGGACAGTCGGAGCCATGGGGCCACGGTTGGGACCAGGGAGTCAGGGAGCTTCGATGCCAGCACTTGCTGTGGGTCAGGCGGTCACTAAGTCATCAGGCCGGCACCAAGAAGCCCAGACAGTGGCCTGGGGGGAGCCTGGGGTGAAGGTGCAAACGTCCTGAGGCCCAGGACGGAGGGTCCCCCCCCACGTGCTGCGTCATCCTCGAGGTCATCCCACACCACGGTTGCAGCTGCAGGCCGAGCCTCAGACCGTGTTCGTGGGTCGGGCCTGGGATAAAGCGCTTTGAGAGAGTATTGTCCGTCCATCGCTCAGAAGCACGACACGTGGACATCGGAATGTGGTACTTGCCACGTCTGCAGACCCTGCCCATTACGGCGGCATTGTACTCTTTCACGTGCACTTTAAGCGACGCCCACCTGTCCTGCAACGGCCCAGGGGTGGGGGTGCCGGAAGGGGGCGGACTCCTGGCATGCCATCAGCGCCCGGTGGTCGGGGTTGGAGCTCGCGCCCTCTCACTGCCAGCCAAAGACCCCAGGGCTGGCGGAGATCCTGCAGCCCGGGCCCTGTTCTTATTTATGTTTTGGAAAGATGGTCCTCTTGGTACAAAATTCAGAAGGAACAAGAGAGAAGGCCCGAGTCCCCGCTCTGGAGGGTTTGTGTTCAGGTCCTTGCCGTCCAGATGACAGCAGGCCACACACTGGGTGCTCTGGTCTCCTTACCTGCACACTGGCGCTTGGGTCGCTCCGCGTGCAGCACTGGAGTGGGCCTGGCGCTCCTCCCATGCGGACGTGCCCACGTTCCTCCTGCCCGTGGCATCCAGGGTGTTTCCAACATTAGGCCCACACGGTGGCCCGGCCGTGAGCATCCTTGTGTGCACGTCTGAGGCCACGGGCCAGGACGCTCTTCCAGGTGGGTCAGAGCACACATGTGTGTGCGGGGATCACACCAGAGCACGGCGCTCCCCCAGACATCCCAGTCGCCGTGGCTGAGAAGATGGCTGAAATCTTATCTCTGCACGTGGTGAGTCCCCTGTTTCCAGACTTGCTGCTCATGGGTTTCCTGTGACTCTTGTTAGAAATGGGGCCGCTAGCCTCACCTTGGCCTGTGGGACTCACCTTGACCTGTGGGAGCCCTTCCCAGGGTGCCGGGAGGTCCTGCTCTGAAGCCAGCGGCTTTGGGCCTCACGGCTTGGAATAGCCTTCCCGCAGCCTCAGCCGCCGGGAGCTGCCCGTCTCCCCTGTGGGTCTGGGCTGTGCTGCAATGTGGGGGTGCAGGGAGCAGAGCCCCACGGGCCACACGAGAGAGGTGACAGACTCGGAGTGCTCGATTTCCTACATTCAAGAGACTTCCAGGTGGCAGAGAGGGTAGTGATTCCTCATCGTCTTCTCGCCATCCAGCCCATGTTGCTAGTCCGGAGGGTGGGAAGGAGCGGCCAAGGGCACCCTAGCCACCGAGACCCAGGGACATTCTCTGAGCCCGAGCCTCCCCCTCCCCCACCTCCGGGCTCCCACTGCCAGACCTGCACCTTCCCGCCAAGCATCATTAAAACACTCTAGTTTTTTTTTAAGCGCGTTCGTGTGTGTCTGTAGATGGTAATATGTCGGACCGGCGGGTCCCCACCACCCAGAACTAACGTGTACCATTGTCTTTTGGGATTCAAATATGAAAGTTCTAGACCCTCACAGACACACTGTCCTTCCTCTGTCCTCCCGCGTGGGGCTGGTCCAAGCGCAGCTTCACCCATACCCACCAAGAGGCCTGGACCTTCCCGGGCCCAGCGTCCTTACAGGACTGAGAACGTGGCGCTGGCCTCCTGGAACGGGCGTGAGGAGGGGAGTGGGCTCCAAAGTGGGCTCAGCTCAGGGAGCTGCTCAGGGGTCCCCAGCATGCCGGTGGGGTTCACGTTTCCTTTCTTTCTTTTTTTCTTTTTCTTTAAGATTTATTTAATTATTTTAGAGAGAGAGAGAGCGTGCAGGGGGAGGAGCAGTGGGAGAGGGAGAGACAAGCAGACTCCCCGCTGAGTGCAGAGCCCTACGTGGGACTCGATCTCACGATCCTGATGTGATGACCTGAGCTGAAACCAAGAGTCGAACGCTTCACTGTCTACGCCACCCAGGCGCCCCCGGGGTTCACATTTCCATCCCCATGTCCACCCGCGGTGACGAGCTGGGAGCAGGATGTTTGGGTGGTTGAAACGCCCCCGGGCCCCTTTCCAGATCCCGCCTGCACTCGCCCGTCTCCCCCAGCAGCCAGGTCATAAATGAAGTTGCCCTCGGACAATGAGCGGGTGTCTCCCGCCGAGGCTTCGGCAGCCCTCTGTCCGCGCAGCCCAGCGCAACAGCCCTCACCACGAAATGCCGCCAGTGTTGCCGCACAGCGCGTGCCTCGGTCATGGTGACATGGGGGATGGGAAACACGAATCCAGTAATCATGACTGTCAACAGCTTTGTCCTTCTCAGTCCTGAAATCTTGGCACGTGCCACAGTTAATGTCACTGTTGGAACCGCGGGACAAAACCGTGGGACCAGACCCAGGCCGTGGGATTGGAGATTTCTGTCTGGTTTTCGGCATATTCCAGGTGTTCTGGAAGCACACAAGGAGGAGGGCCTGGTCTGGACCTCACGGCGGAAGTCTGGGGACAGTCAGCAGGACCCGTCCCCACCCGCAAACCTGGCTGGGTGGCGGGAGTCTGACGGAGGCCGAGGAGGGGCTCGTACCCCACTGGTGCCCGGCGCCCACCCTTCACCAGGAATTCCCAGCAAACCTCTGGAGCAGCAACATCTCGTTTTGCAGACTGCAGTTGCGGGGTGGACGAGGCCCCGGCAAAGCACGGAAAGACGCCAGTAAACGTAGCTGCTGCGAGCTTCGGGCTGTGGATTTCGGGCCGATGGTTAGTTTATCACGGAGGGATGCTTGAGCGAATGGAGACTTGACCGTGAAGAAGGAAATGCTGTAAATAAACATAGGACTCCCCTGCTGCCGCCCTTTGTCGGGAGATTGCAGTGGGACCATCTCTGGTGAAGAAGCTTCCAGAAAGAGGGAGCCAGCTCTGCAGGGGGAGGAGCTCACATGGAAGGCCTCGCAGGAGCTGCGTAGAAATGAACTCAGCGTTTCTTAAGCAGAGTGCGGCGCTGGGAGCATGAACATAGACAGTGAGGTAGAAGAAGCATGGGGCCTAAGGCCCCGTGTTTCCACCAGGACGCCAAGGCTTCGGCTCCAGTCCCAGCATAGAGCAGCCCCCACAGCCTGCACTCACGGGGTCCCGCCCACACCCGTGCCCCCAGCTAACGAGCTCCCCTGGGGCCAGGTGGGAGGAATGGACATGCAAGCCTTACACCTGCTGTTAGGAAGCGGCTCCTGCTTTAACCGGGAAGGGGTTTCCCCCTTCCCCAGGCCACAGACTGACACTCGGGAAACACTGGGTGCCTGTGTGCCCCCAGGCTGTGTCCCAGTGGAGGGAGACACCGAGGAACGGGAACCAGGTGTCTGGGGGAGGTAAAGCCAGGCAGGCAGTCATGTCAGCGGTGATGCAATCAAGGAGGGCCTCTCGGGAGAGGTGGCCCTGGACAGAGACCAGAATGACCGAAAGAAGGTGGTCTGTGGGTGGCTCCTTTTGGACAGGGATCCCCTGTTGCAGCGGCAGGAAAGGTGGCCCCGAGGTCAGGCCATGGAGGGCCGTGCAGGTGGGGGCAGGGAGGGAGCCCAATAATGTACGGTCTGGACCAGGACGCTGGGAGAGCGGTGGTGGGGGAGTCCTAACGCAGATCAGGACCCACTAGGGGACCGTGAGCTTACTGACAATTGCTTTCAGACTGTGCGGTGTCCTGGTCACGAGGTCGGTGTAGTTCTCACTGCAGTTCGTACTAGAAAACGTGAAGGTTGCTGTCTTTCAAAACCCGGTGAGGTGGGGAGGAGGGGCTAGGAATACCAAGCTTTCTGCCTCTTTGTGTCGAGGCCAAGGAGGGAAGGAGGCGGGCTGGGGCGGGACTGCAGGGTGGGCAGCCTCGGCCGGTCCGAGGGGAGTGGTGGCGTCTGCATGACATCCACGGAAGGTGTGGGAGTTGATAATGGGGAGTTATCCCCAAATCCCAGTTGTTTCCAGACCTCCCATGGAAAAGAATCTTCCACTCCTCCAGGCCCAGAAACACCGAGTCCCCACCATAGCTTGCGAGGGGCTCCGGGGGTGCCTGCGGGCTCTTCCTCCTGGTTAGGCGAGACACAGACAGAAATCTCACTGGAAATACGGCCTCTTGGGACTTTGCAGGTAAAAACGGGGCAGGAAGGAACCACAGCGAGCAAAGTAATGAGCCAGAGAAAAAAGTGCCTTCTTCTTAGAGCCAGCACCTTGAAAGAACGACCAAGACAGTGTTCCGGAAACTGGCCACGCACAGCTCGTGTGTAAGATAAGGGACATGTATTCAACTCTTCAAAGCAAGGCCTTCCTGTCCGTCAGTCAGGAGGTGGGACAGTGCCACTGTTGGCATGGGTCAGCGCCCCAGCTGGGGAGAGGACAGGCGGGCGAGCGTGCGTGCCCTGCTCTGCTGCGGGGCCTCACGCACACGACCTCGTCCTCAATAGCCCGTCTCTGAGGGTGACCCCGAATTAGAGGAAAGGTCGTTTCCAGTAGAAAATTAGCATGACGAAAGGTGCCCACGAGCAGTGCAACTGGGTCCCAGCGGCGCGGTTTGCCCACGTAATTTAAAATTCCATAGACCGCTGAGCAAATTTGTGAACCAGTATTTGAGAGCTATAAACGTGTTGTGGCCCCATAAAGGATTATGGCTTCCAACCATACGCGGGTTCGGAACGGAGTGCCCAGGCCCCTGGTGAGATGACACGCAGGACTCGTGGCCACATAGTCGGCGCATCGGGCCTGCCCGGCGCTGCCGCGGTCTGAACGCACAACCCCACCTGCAGGGCCCAAGGCTGTGCTGCGAGGGCTTATTACAGACACGCCTTTTCTCTGCCATTCAAATCAATACCACGACCTTAGCTGCTAACACACCGTGAGTCAGATGCCGACGGTCCGCATGCAACAGCTGGTAAGACTCCGGGTACGTCTCCATTCCGCTCGGGAGCGGGTTGGTGGGAGACCCGTCTCCTGGCGTCCTGGCCGGGCACCTCTCTGCCGTTCCAGCTTGTTGGTCCCTCTTCATGACGTCCGGTCAGGACTGCAGATGGTGGCCACCCCGTCCTGTGAGCACCTGCTGTCTGCCAGGCCTGTGTGGGTCACGGGCCAGGCCTGGGCCATCCCCGTGGGGCTGCGGTCTGGTCGTAGTGCCCATCCCCGTGGGCCCTGTGTGTCCAGAGCAGTTCTGAGCCATGTGGATGGCCGGCTGAGTGGGGGGGTCCTGCCGTCCTGGAGCCCTCTCCTCTGGGGGAGGGGCTGGGACTTGGGGGTCATGCCGGGGCCCACCCTGTCACCAGCTCCACGGTTTTTGCAAGGACTGTGGGCAGCACTGAACCTAGTTTCTTTCTGAACACAGTCTGAGGGTGGCGAGGCCGCAGGACCCCCACCACCTGTGCTCCGTGGCCTGATTGGCCTTGTTAGGGCAGAGCAGCGGGAAAATGAAGAGATTCCCTGGAATCCCTCAAGAAAAAGAACGAGAGCTCCAAGAGCAGGGCAGGGCCTGCCACAGCCACGGGAGCCGACCACGAAGACACAGCACGGCCATAACACACTGGGAAGGGAACAGGGAAAACAACTGTTCTCCGGGATCCTTACTGTGGGAAGGGCGTGAACGCTGCAGCTCCTGTGTTCCCAGCGACTGCGCATCTCGTGTGGATAAAGGAGTAGTTATGAGATGTTCTCCCCCATCAGCCCCGGTTTCCTTGAGAACCAGATTCTCCGTGTGTGGGGACGGAGGCACGCAGGCTACGTGGGGGAAGTTGATCAGAAGCCCGGGTTTGAGTTGGAAACCATATTGGAAATTGGAAATGCTAGCGGGAATTAGAGGCATTTCATCTCGCATACAGCGCGGTAGATGCCGTGTCTCTGTCCACTGGGAGGCCTGCAGCCCGGCCTCCGGAGCAGTCCTGGGCCCTGCTGGGGCCTCGAAATGCCACCCCCACTGACAGAAGTCAGGGCGCCTGGGGAACAGTCTGGGGCAGGAGGCGAGCAGCTGGGCCCGGATCGCCCGACCTGCAGCGAGCGTGAGACAACCAGGGTCATGGCACGTCTAAAGGCTTCAGGGCCGGCTCTCACTGGCCCAGCTGGACGCTCTGAGCCTCAGTGAGGATGAGACCAGCAGTGACCCGAATCCCGCCAGCTATGCTCAAACCCACACGTTCCTAGTCAGACAAGTAATCGGGTTCCTGCCAGGCCCACGGGGAGCCCGCTGGTCCTTTGAAACTGGACGAATGGAAGGAATGAATCGAGAAGGCCACCTGCCTTTCCTCTGGGCAGCCTATCGCCTGGAGGGGAGATCCACCCGCGATGTCTGGAAACGCACAGCCACGGCCCCACGAGTCAGGAGCCCCGGCCGCGGAGCCGCCAGCAGCGTGCGGCCACGTCAGCCGGACTTTCCTGAGGTCCCCGGAGGCCGCGGTCCGTGGCAGAGGCAGCGGTGGGAGCGCGGAGCATATATGGGACACCTCGGAGCCCAAGGATGCCATAGGGCTGGTCTTCCCGTTCAGTGGGTCTGGCTCGGAATTGCAGTGAATGTCTCCTGGGAGCGCCATGCACGTTGCTTGTGCGTCTTTCTTCAGTAACTGCGGGGGCCGTGGCAGACGACCCTGACTCTGAAGGGGCCGTGGCCACCATTTGCTCCATCTGAGCCCATTGCTCCAACCTGCCCGCAGCATCCTGGAACGCACAGGGCAGGGGCTTGGTGTGGGTCTGAGTTTCCACCGGGCCCTTCCTGCATGCAGCAGGGACAGTCACGGGCACTGGACAGAAGGGCAACTATGCGGCAGGTGTGGGCGCTGTGTCTCTGAAAGGCTTAGACCACAGTCAGAACCAGACCCTGCCCAGGGCTGAGATTCCCCCTCCGCCTCCCTCCTGCTCCAATAAGCACCTGCTCTGTGACCACCTTGCTCTTCTGTCTGCTGATTCCCATCCAAGAGGCCACTGGCTCCCCTACGTCCAGCTGCGGGACCCCCCGCCCCACCGTGGGGGCTGAAATGGCTAGAGAGTGGCCTCCTCAAGAGTACAGATTGCTCACACACCCCCCCCGCCCAGGACTGAGAACCACCATCAAAATCTTGCTTTCCCACGTCTTCAGCTTAAACTGGAGAAAAGGGCAGCTCATCTTCAATGAGAAGGGAGTGGGTGCTGGTGCGCTAGGCTTCACAGCAGCCCCATTCTTTGGTGGGAACCCGGACAGCCAGGCAGAGCCTCGCTCCGCCCCGCGAGCGCCTGGGCCATTGTCAGGGGCTAGAAGGCTCAAACCCAGAGCTCGGCGACCAGACGTTGTGCCGGCACTGTGGAATCTGAGCCGTCCTGAGGGCAGCTCGGGGTGGACCCCGCTGGACACCGGACCACCAGCCGGAGCACCAGCGGAGTGAGTCAGGTCACATGTGCGTCCTGATGGGGAGTAACCGAGGGTGCCGAGGACGTGGCCTCCCGTGCTGTGTGTGTCCCGGGACGCTTGCTCTGACGGGGTGGACACCACAGTCCCGGAGAGACGGATGAATAAGGCACTTTGAGGGGGTTGCTGTGAGAAAGGGGCACAAAGTGGCGGGCTCAGCGTGCGGAGGCAGGGCTGGGCGTCTGGGGGCTGCCGGCCAGTCTGGAGGGGGGCAGTGGGCCTGCCCAGGGTGGAGGGTCAGAGCTTATCACCCTGGGGAAAAGAACCCAACGTTGCTAGCTGGGGTGCCAGTGACCGTGGCAGGGAGGGCTGAAGCTTCCCCGGTGGCAGAGTGGGGTTGTCCGCCCACGGAGGTGCCCCTGGCTCTGCCTCCACTCTGAACCGGGTAGGCCGGGGCTTTGCCCGTGCAGACCCTTCCTCCTGCGGCGAGTGGATGGAGGGAGGTGAGTTGGAGACACAGCTGCCCAGAGTGGGGAGCAGGGGGAGCCGGCTCTAGAGCTGGGTTTGGGGCTTGGAGGCTTTGGGGGGTACGGGAGAGGAGGAGGGGATCAAGGATGCTGGCCCCACACGCGATTCTGCAGAGCCTGGAGGCAGGGAGGGAGGCAAAGCACCACCTGCAGCCCTGGACCCAGGCGGGTCAGCCGCTCCTTCACCCCATAGTAGGTTCTGAGCACCGACTTCCTGCCACGTGCAGCTGGTGTGGTCATGAGCCAAGGTGGACGTTCTAGATGAGAACAAGAGATTCAGTCAAAAATCTGAGCGTTTCCCCAAATCTAGACATTGCACGTCCTGTACACAGAGAGTGCAGGGGCCCCGAGTTGCCTCCCGTTGGCCAAGAACGTCACGGAAGGTGAGCACGACAGCCCCTCATCTGGGCTGGAGGCCTGTGCCCGAGGGCGCCCGCACCTTCCTCCCGGGGCTCACTGGTGAGGCGGCCGTTGGGCATCCCTGGCTCAGTCGGGCCTGGTCGGGGTGAGGAGTGGAGCAGATGTGTGTGCACACGTGTGTCTGTGATCTTCCTTTCCAGGCTCCCGGCGCTTCCGGCCCCAGCACCCGCGGACGCCTAAGCATGCGTGCTCATGCTCTCCACCCGCGAGGCTGGACGCGGTTTCCGTAAGGAGATGTTTGCAAAGGAAGATAGCTCCCAGCTTTGCAGGAAGGAGCACGAACGTGCCCGCGTTGGTCCCGGGGTCCACAGAGGCGGAGGTGGGCTCCCGACCCACGGGCCGGCGGTGCTCTTGTCTTCCAGGTCAGCCGGGTGGAGAGGGAGAAGAACCAGGAGCTGCGGCAGGTGCGCGAGCACGAGCAGCACAAGAACGCCGTGCTGCTGACCGAGCTCAAGACGAAGCTGCACGAGGAGAAGATGAAGGAGCTGCAGGCCGTGCGCGAGGCGCTGCTGCGACAGCACGAGGCCGAGCTGCTGAGGGTCATCAAGATCAAGGACAACGAGAACCAGCGGCTGCAGGCGCTGCTGCACGCGCTGCGTGACGGCGCCCCCGACAAGGCCAAGATCGTGCTGCTGTCCGAGGCGAAGGAGGAGGCCAAGAAGGGGTTTGAGGCGGAGAAGATAAAAATGCAGCAGGAGATCTCGGAGCTCAAGGGGGCCAAGAAGCAGGTGGAGGAGGCGCTGACCATCGCGGTCCAGGCCGACAAGATCAAGGCCGCGGAGATCAGGAGCGTGTATCACCTCCACCAGGAGGAGATCTCCCGCATCAAGAAGGAGTGCGAGCGGGAGATCCGCAGGCTGGTATGTGCTCCCGGGGCGCGGCGGGGGTGGGGGGTGGGGTGGGGGGGGTGGTGGCGGGTCCGCTGGGGGCGGGGGCACGTGGCACGGGAGCTTACTGGCTCCAGAGGGGTGAGACCAGAAGGCCCACGGGTGAAGGTCGTGGGCCCCCGAGGCCGTCCTGATGTCGGTGCCGCGTGGGAAGGCATCGTCTCCGTCTGGACCGTGGGGACTTGCATCTTGTCTGGTCAGGAATGGCCAAGTGCTGGCAGCTTCATCTGGGGCATCGGGATGGCTCCAGACACCCGCCGTCCGTGGCCGTCTCCCACAGAGTCAACATCCTCAGAGACGCAGAGCGAACAAGTTGAAGAGAGTATTCAGGGTTGGGGAGGGGTTTGCCTGATTCTCCTTGGAGCCTGGACCCCCTCAGCAATTCGGGGGAGATGGAGCTCTACCTTAGAGCCCTGTGTCCCCTGTCAGGGGCTGGGGACTAGCTGGCTTTGGTGCTGGTCACACTCAGGACCCCTGGGATCCCCTGAATGGGGTGCAGGGATCTTTCCGACCGGCTTGGCAGTGCCTCTGTGCACCTCTTCCTACTCCCTTGGGCTCTGGTTTCCAAAGACCGCCCCAGGCCATGCCGCCATGCTGTCCTCCCCAGAAGGGGTGCAGCTGTTCTCCAGACCCAAAGCCCAGGGGTGAATGCAAGACTTGTGAGCCGAACACAGCTGTGCCGCGATGTGCACATGGGGGCCCAAACGCTCCCAACCGGATATCCCCTTCCTTTCCCGGACTGTCCCCCGTTCCGTGTCCCCCCACAGCCCTAAGCCATGTGTTGGCACCTCCCTGAGCCACCAAGGACCACTTGTGAGAAGTGTGGGGTTCCTTGCATGACAGGATAGCCCCTCCCCTGCTCTTCTGCCCGGGAAAGGGGGGGAAGCCAGTGACCAGCTGGAGGAAGGTGGGACGGGACCGTCAGTGCTCACTGCCCAGTTCCACATGGCCCTGTTGTTCCACTTGATTGGATTCACTGCCTGTGGCTCCGTCTTCCCAGCTTAGTGCCTGTAACAGAACCAGTGGGTCCCTGCGGTGCCCCCATCCCTGGTGTGGACGCCCCAGAGGCAGCTGCTGGAAGCTCTTCTAGCTGATTCTTCCGGATTTTGTACTAAATTCTCAAAAACATGCTTACATCTCTACTTTTTTTTTTAAGATTTTATTTATTTGAGACAGAGAGAGACAGAGAGAGCGAGTTCAAGCAGGGGGAGGGGCAGAGGGAGAAGCAGGTTCCCCGCTGAGCAGGGGGCCCAACACAGGACTCGGTCGGTCCCAGGACCCGGGAATAATGACCCGAGACGAAGGCAGCCGCTGCACCGATGAGCCACCCAGGCACCCGCAAATTTCTACTTCCTGATTTTTCATTTTTGGCTCCCCCTTTGCCTCCCCCGCCCCCTGGCCCCCGGCCCTCGTCCTCTCCGCCCCTGCTTACCCCTAAACTGTCCCGGCCAGGTGTTCACCGGGGCACTCAGCTGCTGTTACTGAGGGGCCAAGTCAGGAAGGTGTGGGCAGTGTCAGGGGAGACCCGCGGGGTGGCGACCACGGCAGGCGCTCTCTGGGGCTCCAGGGGAGGGGGCGGATGACGGCAGGGGACAGCAGGGTGGCTTCCGGGGGCAGGGCCCTGCCACAGCCAACTCAGGCCAGCTGGGGATGTGGGAGCACAGGGCCAGCGTCCTGGGCCCAGAGCCGAGGGGACTCGGGGACTAGACAGGGTCCCACAGGACGCTGGGAATGTATCTCGGCTTAAGCGAATATTCACTGTGAGTGTTACTCACAGAAGACCCACAGGGACCCGCGCTTATATTACCGTCGTTGTACGTACTTCTTTTCCCCTGGAGTTCGTTTCTTCGTCTGCTTCATTTTCTACGTGCCTATTCCCGGGTCAGCCCTGAACTTCCAGGAGGCGCCTCTCTGTTGTGAGCACAGTCGAGACCAAGAATCGCCGTCTCCCCTGGTCCTGAGACGCCCCTCCTGGAGCCCGCGTCCTCCGTGTCTGCGGGGCTGCCTTCCCCCCGCCGGCCACCAGCCTGACCCCCACCACCCGGGAGCCCCGCCCCCTCCTGGGCGCCGTCCTCCCGCATCCTCCTCTTTTTCGCACATGATTTCTTCCGGTGGAGCGCGTGCTCGAATGGCGTCCTGGAGACAGTGTGGAGGCGAGGTTTGTGAGACTCTGCGTGTGTGACATTGTCGTTCCACTGTCCCGCTCAGTGGGACAGCTGCGTCGGGATTTATACGTCGGAGAAACTTCCCATCAGGAATTTGAAGGCAGCGCTGCCTTGTCTTTGAACTTACGGCGTGGCCGTGAGGACGCCTGAAACCCTGGCGATTCCTGACCTTCCCTGTTCCCGAGCCCCTCTGCCCCCACCCCGAAGCTGGGGTCTCCCCTGGAACGGGAGCATTCGTTCACACCACCGCCAGGTAGTTGGGAGGCTTTGCTCACTGGGAACGTAGTTTCTCGCTGGGAACGCGGACCCCAGTGCAGAGACTGCTTGCTGCGTCCTTGTCTTGCTCCCCGACGGCCCGGCGGCGAGGGGCTGGGCCTCCAAGGTTGCTTTCCAGCATGGCTTCTCGGAGATGTCCCCACTCTGTCTCCTTAAGTCAGGGCAAGAAGGTGGAACAATGAAGCCAACGCATCAGGTTGCAAAGGAAGATTCAAAACTGTCTTTTTTTGCGGGTGGCATGACTCTGTAGAGAACCCTGAGCAATTCACCCCAAAACCCCCAGAACCATTAAGACTTCAGCATGTTTTCAGGATCAAGATCAATATGCAAAGATCGGTTGTATTTTCATGCACGAGCAGCAAACAGTCCAGAACAAAATTTTTTAAAAAGATTTCATTTGTTTATTTGAGAGAGAGAACATGAGTGAGAGCACAGGAGCAGGGGCAGAGGCAGAGGGAGAAGCAGGCTCCCCGCTGGGCAGGGAGCCTGACGTGGGGCTTGATCCCAGGACCCTGGGATCATGACCTGAGCTAAAAGCAGACGCTTCACCGACGGAGCCAGCAGGTGTCCCCAGAATGAAATTCGAAAAACGTTCCCTGACAAGGGCAGGAAAAGAATGAAATGCTTAGGAACAAGTTTAAGGAGACACGTGCAAGGCTGTACGTGGAAGACTACGGAACACGACGGAGGGAAGAAGGGAGATGTGGGTGCCTAGCTATTCCTGCCCAGGGCGGAGAAGTCAGGACCGCCGAGACACAGCTCACCCCTCGCTCACACAGACCCTCAGAACCCCGCCGCGTTCCTGCAGGCACAGACCAGCTGGTCCTAAAGCTCCCAGGACAGTGAGCGTCTCCCCCCGTCGTGGCTGCTCTCGTGGGCCCTCGTGGTGGCATCTTCTGATCAAAAGCTTTAAATTCCACATTTCCAATTTGTCCGTCCTTTACTTTAGGGCTGGTGCGTATTGGGTCTTGTTTGAGAAACGCTCCTATTCTGAAGCCACGCAGCTTTATCTTTTGAATGCTATGGTTTGCCCTTTGTGCGTAAGTCCTTGCCCCAAGCTCATGTGTGTATGTGCACGTGTTCATGTGTGCAGGTCCATGCGTGTGCGTGTGTGCACGTGTGTATGTGTGTGCACCGCATGCACGTGTGTATGTGTGCCTGTGAGCATGTGTGTGTTTGTGCACATGTGTGTGCACGTGCTCGTGTGTACATGTATGTGCGTGCACACGTGTGTACTAGTGTGTGTGTGTACACGTGTGTGTGCACGTGTGTATGTGTGTGCAGCGCATGCACGTGTGTATGTGTGCCTGTGAGCGTGCACGTGTTTGTGCACGTGTGTATTGCATGTGCTCGTGTGTACATGTGTGTGCATGCACACATGTGTACGAGTGTGCGTGTGTGCGCATGTGTGTGCCTATGCGGATGTGTGCGTGCGCATGCTCACGTGTGTGTGCATGTGTGTACGTGCGCTCATGCATGCGTGTGTGTACATGTGTGTGTGCCTGCGTGAGTGTGTGCACGTGTGTGTGCCCATGCACACGGATGTTTTAAGGGCCACCGCTATCATGTGGTGAGTGTCCCTCTGTGAGTGACCCTTTGATTGTTCAGCTCTCCAGCTCATCTTACCTGAGACGCCCCAGCTTTGTAATCAGTCTTGATTTCTGGAGAGCCAGTCTTCCCTCCATGTGCTTCTGCTTCAAGAACTGACTCGACTCTTCCTGGCCCTTCAAACTCCCATATAAACCTCAAAATCTTTTTTCCTAGATAAAAAAAACGGTTGGAATTTTTATCAGGAATGTAGCCAAACCGTTAAACGGTACATTTTAACAGAGGGTGTCTTCGTGATTCCCATACAATACAGAACGAACACAAGGCAAAAATCCTATGTGACTCGCTGATTAATGAGGAAACAAGTAACATGTTGCCACATTCCGAGGAGGATTTGATCTAGAGACTGATGCTCCGACCTGGCGAAGATCACTTGCAGTGCTGTGGACGGCGTGGCGTCATTCGTGCGTCTGTGGACAGCGATGCTTGCAGGGCTAACGATCTTCTCCAGGGAAATGTCCACCCCACAGAATCAAGGGGCCTAAAGACAACGCCCAGGCCCAGGGGTGCGGATATGTCCACAGTACAATACAGATGTGTGTTGGTATGGCTGGCGGGAAGGCGTGACGGAGTGTGGTGTCCAGCCTGGGGAGGGGGGGGTTGTAGCCTTGGTTGGGAACAGGGAGCTCAGGGGCATTTTTGGAGAAGTTGTGCAGAGTGCAGCTGGGAGCAGGGCAGGAGCAGAAGGGGCGGGTGCAGGGGTGGTCCAAGGCGGCCCCCCCACCACAGACCAGGGTGGATCTGAGAAAGGTCCTGGCTCAGGGGACATGCAAGCTGGGGGCTGTCTAGAGGCGGGACCCAGCCCTGAGACACAGTGCACAGCTGGTAGGGGTGTCAGGGCGCTGGCCTGGCCCCTTGATCCAGGGGCTCGACAGCCACCTCCCTTGGTCCCGGCAGGGAGCTACAGGCCAGAGGAAGGACGTGACTCCAGCTCCAGGATGGCCTGGCTGCACACCTCTGGGTGCAGAGAGGCTGGCGATGTTGGCTCAGGGGGATGCCTGCCCCTGGCGGGCCTGGGGGGTCTCTCGGGGCTCCCCTACGGGAAGAGCCCGGTGCTGTCCCATCTGAAGATATTCGACAATCTTACTAAATTACAAATGTTAGGGAAAGAGTTTGCTGTTTCTCTGGCTGTGACACCGGCCCATTCTGCTGTGTGGTGATGACTTCCCTGGGCCTGGGATGAAGTGACAGAGACCCCAGAAGGTCAGCAGGCAGCTAGGGCTCAGGGGAGTGCAGGCCTGGACTCAGGGCCAGGGTGTGGGACAGCAACTGTAAGGAGCTGTGCACGAGTCCGCAAACAGACAGGCTTGCACCTGAGTGAGGGCCAGCCCTGGGAGCCCTTCTGCAGCCCAGACACACGGACGGAGCCCTGCGGCCATGGACCACCTCACCCGGGACGCTGTGGAGCATGCGGAGGGTTCTGTTCTCCCCGTCCACGGAGACAATGTTCCACATGTGGCCAGCACCCTGAGCAAAGGGGGACTCCACTGAGGGCACTGCTACCAGCAAACCTGGGGCCTGAATTCCCTGCGTCCTAGGGGGAGGAAGGGAGCTCCAGGCCTGGGGACAGGGACAGGTCTCACTGGAAGACAGGCTGAGGGAGGGCGGGGGCTGGGTTGGAATGAATTTCAACAAGTGCTGGCCACTTTGCAAAGACCAGAACAACCCCCAATGTGGCCCAAAGCCAGAGACTCCCCGGCAGCCCTGTGCTCACACTTGCTGGCACCCGGGCCTGGCCCCTGCCTCCTTGCCCCACTTCCAGCCCTCGTCCTTGGCACCAGCCTGTGTGGGGTCCTCTGGACCATGGCTCACGGGTGCCGAAGGGAGGCTGTGGCTATCTGTGGTCATCTCAGAGAGCCCCATAGGTGCCTGGGATGGCCCTGGTGTGGTGGGGGAGGGGGGGGTGGTGGTGCTGAAGTGCCGGGAGGGCTGCAGCTCAGCTGGGAGCAGAATGGCCAGGCTGTGCCGTCCAGAGCCAGGAGAAACTATGCACAATTAAGTTCCTGTCTTGACCTGAAGACCCCAGGTACTGGCTGGAGATGTGGCAGCTGGTGGGGTCACAGAGGTCTCCAAGAGAAGGCATGTGCAGGAAAGCCAGGGCTGGGACATGGTGGCCAGCAGACACACCCCAGACAGAGCCAGAAGCTGGGCTGAGCCTGGAGTGGTTGCAAGGCTGCTCCTGGGGTGGAGGGACGGCCCTGCCTTGAAGTCACCCAAGGGATGGGACGTGCGTCTCCATCCGGGCACCTATCAGATCACCCCATTGGGTGGTTTCAGGAAGTAACTGCAGGTTGAGACCCTCCCCAAGAAGGCCCAGGCCTGTTGGTTTTGGGGCCCTCGCAAGGCCACTGCACGAGGGCCCCTTGATCTTACGGAAGGGGAGCCTGGAGTCAACTCTTCAGCCGTGGCCGTCCAGCGCTGTCCCTGCGGAAGCCGGGTCCTGGGGGGCGGGGGAGTGAAAGTCAGAGGGGGAGATTCAGGTTGTTCATGGAAGTTGGGGGCAGGGGTGGGGGGGCCTGGTGGTGAGACGTTGGGCCCCGGGGCAGCCTCAAGGCACTCTCACGCCCCGTTTCTACTGAACCTGGGAGGGATGTTTGTCTCGCATGCACATCTCTCACTGAAACCCGAGCTCAGCCCGTTGCTGGCGCGCTCTCCGAAACCCCAGGCAGGCAAAACCCAGTTCCAGCTTTCTCACCCAAATCCGTGATGTAGACGATCATCCCCCCTCACCCAGGTATCCAGCGCCGTGATCAACCCCGGAAAAGATCGCTATAGAAGGGAGACTGCGATCTCCCAGAGCGCCGCTCACGGGGAGCCCCGCGGGGTTCTGTCCTGGAGTTGGGGGGTCCTGGGCTGCGGGTGAGTGACAGCCGTGTGTGTGAGGTCCGGACTCCCTGACAGAGCCTTGCATGGAGTGTGTTTTCAGACGGGACATTTTCAAACCTAGAGGCTGAACTGTGTCCATTCCCCGGGCTGTGGTCCCAGGCAGGTCCCCCATTTTTGCCCAAGATGCGTGACGGCGAACTGCCCAACGCATTTGTCTCTTTGCTCTGGGGGAGAGGTCCTCGCTGGAGCAGGTGCGAGGTGAGGGAGGGTCCTGAGGTAAGGCCCCCCTCAAGGCCCCCCCGACACCCCCCTGTGGTTCCGGGGTGGGAGCTGCCACAGCTGTGAGGGGTCACCAGGGGGCCACCAGGGGGTTGGCGGTGGTGCGGGGGCCTCTCTGCTGGGGTGCTTTTATTTTTATGTATGTATGTATGTATGTATGTATGTATTTAAAATACCTTATTTATTTTAGAGGCGGGAAGGGCAGAGGGAGAGGGAGCAGCAGACTCTCCGCTGAGCAGGGAGCCTGAGGACGAGGGGCTCCATCCCAGGACCCCAGGACCATGACCTGAGCCTCAACCAAGAGTCAGACACTAACTGAGTGGGACACAGGCGCCCGCTAAGGTGCTTTCAAATGCAGGTTCCCAGGCTCAGGCAGAGGCTCTCGTTCTGTGCCTCTGCTCCGGACTGCAGGGGGCGGGTCATGGCTTGCGGGGCGTCCTCTCCCCTCCACAAGGGCCATTCTTCCAGCCTCAGCAGCCTCCCCTAGGGACCCACCGTCCCAAGGGCTGCCTCGGTTTCCATACATCTTCTGTAACTGGGCAAGAGGGGGTGTGGAGGGGTGTGTGGGGTGTGGGTGCTGTAGGGGAGGGGTGAAGGGTGGGGAGCTCACAGGGGTGAGGGGATGTGGGGTTGGGGGTGCCCTAGGGGAGGCGGTGAGGGGTGGGGTGCTCACAGGGGTGAGGGTGTGTGTGGGATGCTATCGGCATTGTGCGGAGGTGAGGATGCTGTGGAGAGGGGCTGCGGGGACGTGGGGGAGGTGGGGGTGTGGGGGTGTGGGTCTGGACACTGGAGGTGGGTAGGGGCAGCTCGTGTAGAAGCTAGCAGGCTCTGGTCAGGATTTGGAATCTTACCGTTGAACTTTGGGGGTGATGCGACCTGTCAGTTTTCAACGATGACTCCGGTTGTGTGGGGACGGGCTGTAGCAGGCATAGGAGTGGACATGGGGAAGCCACTTGGAAGCCGCTGCATCGGTCCAGGAGAGAGAAGGTGACAGTAGGGTGACTGGCACATCCTGATTCAGTCCCCCGTTTCACCCGAGAGCCCCTGTCCTGTGCTCTTGGCCGGGCTGGTCATCTGAGTGCTGGTGGGTGTGGATGGTGACAGGTGACGTCCCCAGGTGCTCTCTGCCCTCCGGAACCATAGGCCTCTGGCAGGGAAAGGGGGTGCTGGGCACAGAGGGGCAGCCCCCCAGTCCCACGCTGCCCACTATGCTTCCCTGGCCTGCCTGGGCATCCTATTTGGAAATGTGCCCCAAGTCGGAAGCAGCTCCCTGTAGACATGGGGGCCCCACGGGACCGGACAGAGCTTTTCCTCCACCTCAACGGGGCGTCTGTGTCACGCACGCGCATGGCCCCCCTTCACAAATGGGCGTTCGAGGTGGGAGCTGTGGGAACTCGCCCTTGGCGTCTCCTGCACACGGACACTGACAGACCCTGACTCTGCCGGTGTAGACCCCCTGGGGACACTGTCGCTGATCTTACAGTGACTTCCCACCTTGATAAAATCAAATCCTGCCCCTGCGTGAAAGCCCCTTCCCTTGAATTGCCTTTGTGAGCGGGTCACACCACTTGGCTGTAGCACATGACATGGACGGGTGACGTCTTAGGGAGGTCTGCTTTTTGGTCCAAACCATCTGTTTAAAGAGCTCATTTAAGTGGGATCTTTGTGTAGAAATTCTTATTTTCTGGTTTCCTGTTGAAAGAATGGTGATGTTTCTGAGTGTCCACGTTAGACCCCAGAACATAGCTGCTTAGTAATACAATACAATTTTACTGGCCCCTTTGTTTTCTCTAATTCAGTGTGTTTCTGTGCGCTCTAGTAAATGGGAATTTAACAATTAGGGATTTCTTTTATTCTGTTCCGTTCATCGCCTGCCTGTGGATTCTGTGATCTGGGCTAATGAGACATCTCTTTCTTTGTTTCCAAGCTGACTTCAGCAGACGGCTGATGTATTAGCTTATTTAGCCTTAAACAGCAAGTGAAGCATCAGGATACCCGACCCCGTTCCGTTGTTTGAAAATATGTTTTAAACTGGGTTGTCTTGTAAATCAAGCACCGTCGTAATGACCCCTGCAGTGCCCCAGTCTGTCTGTCCGTCTGAAGAATGGGCGGAGTGGAGTGTGTTTGCCTCCCCACGGGTAGCAGCGCACCCTTCGGTGGTCCAGATGAGGGGCTCGGAGGCAGGTGGCCGCTGTGTGCAGAGGGCCTTCTTGCAGCTCTCAGGAGGCCGAACACTTGAGGGAGAGCGGGGAGGGCCATGGACCCCTCACAGCTACTACCTCTGTGGCATGCAGAGACCTGGGTAGGCCGGGTGCCCCTGTCCTCCAGTCTGGAGCTGACATGTCCAGAGACCCCCCCAAGCCTTAGCTCAAAGCAAGATTAACTAAAAGGCAGCTTTGCCTGCAGTCGGGCAGCACTTCTGCTGTCTGTCTGTCCCCACCTCAGAGCAAGGAGAGGCAGGGTGCAGAAGAACAAGAACGTTGGCTCCAGCTCTTCCTGGGCCGGGTGCCCCTCAGAGAGGAGAGGAAAGAGGCAGCGAGAAACTTCTGCTTCTCATACCCACAGCCCGCCTGTTGGAGGACGGACCTTACTCCTCACACTCTCCTATGGATGGGGTTCAAGGAACTCGGGGAATCCCCCTGCCCTGCCCAACACACAGCAGGAGGCAGGAGCTGCAGACAGCTTCTGTGCACTGGCCAGCCAATGCCAGCCCCCAGTGGCCACACCCAGCACTGAAGAGGGTGGTCCTGGCGGGCACCCAGGGGCGCTGGGAGGGGTGCACAGAGTCCAGGAAGGAGTTTCAGTTGCACCAGCTTGAACCGACCCAGCAGAGCAGAGGCCAGCCTGGACGGGGGGTCGGGGGAGGGGGTGTGTGTCACTGCGTCCTGAGCCGTGGGGCTCTCGGTCCAGGGCGACCTGCTTTGCATCCGGTCTCGGAGCCCGGAGACACACTAGCAGGGCCGCTGCCGTGGGGACCCTCCCGATGCTGGTTCCCAGTGTTGCTCCACCTGTCTCTATGGTAACTGCAGATCTGTACTCTGCCTGCCTGTGTGATTGTGTTCTGTTCTCCTTGTAGATGGAGGAGATAAAATTGAAAGACAGAGCAGTCTTCGTGCTGGAGAGAGAGTTAGGGGCCCAAGCCGGGCACGCTCAGAGACTGCAGCTCCAAAAAGAGGCTCTCGATGAGCAGCTGTCCCAGGTCAAAGAGGCTGACCGGCACCTGGGCAGCCCCAGACGGGAACTTCCTTATGCAGGCGGTGCAGGAGACGCCTCAGACCCCTCGGGAAGCCCTGTAAGCACCTCCCCATGCTTTGCCCGGTGACCCAGAGTCACAGACAGATAGCGCTGCTGCACGCGGCTCTGTGGCCCTGCTCGGGCAGCTCCCCAGGGCGTTGAGAGCCTAGGTCCAGAGTCCAGGACCAGAACCTCCTGACCGGGGGACGCTGACCGTGTCTGCAGCCCACCAGCTGGACCCCGGACCCTCGGCTTCTCCGGCGTGGCTGGGAGGGCAAACAGACTCTGTCTCCTTCCTTCCTGGCTAGCGTTGCATAGCACTGGCCTTCCCTCGATCACCCCCATGGCCCCCCCAGGCTTCGGGCTAGAGCCTACCTGCAGCTGCCAGACCCCCAGGCGGCTAAGGGTCCTCGCTTGCTGGTTCTGGTTCCCGCCCTGGGCGAGTGGATGAGCCATACCGCTTCCATCTCCATGTGCACGGGCTCCTGCCTCTCCGCTCGCCCGCACCCGCCCCCAGTCGCCCTCACCCGCTTTTCGTGTGCCCATGCCACCCGTCTGCTCCTTTTCAGGCTGCCGTGGCAGCGTGGGGGCAGCCGGCAGCCACAGGGCTGTGACATCATTCATTCTGCAGTGCTGCTCCTCATTCAGAGCCCTCTGGAGTGGTTCTGGGTAACGCGGGGTGGGGGGAGTCTAAATTCCATGGGCCGTCAGTGCAGGTCCTGCGGGGCCTGCTCCCTAGCCTCTCCTGCACCTGCTGAATGAGGAACCATTCCTCTGTCCTTCCCGGACACGCATTTGTTTGAGCTGAGCCAGCCCGAGGACAGTGACATTGCAAGAATAGAAAATGATTTCTTATAATCTTATTATAAACGGCTTAACTGAATTAAATCTTGCTCTCGCATTCGGTGGATTGCATTAACTCCAGAGAGATTCTGAAACTGGATCAAAATGTTTCCATTGATTTTTGAATGAGGTTCCAGAGGTTTCGAAAGTGACCTGCTGGAGCCTCAGTGTGAGGGAGCACGCTTCTTGGGAAGCCACCCTTTGAGGAAGTCTTAAGTTGAACATCTTGTCCTGTGCTCACATGATCACCCTAGGGAAACCATGACCCCACGTCCTGCGCAGGGCAGACCCGGGGGGTCTCCCCGAGGGAGCCTGGAGCACACACACCTGGGGTGCCTGCATTTGCACGCCCTTGCCTCCCACCTCTGCACACTCCTGGACATTTCTGCTCCTTCCTTCTGTCCCCACTGTGCGGTCTGCGTGCCCGCGGTGGTCAGCCAGCAGTCACCTGCCCCGGGGGAGTCTGCACCCACCCACCTGCCAGGTGCAATCACGGGCAATCACCATGCAGAACTGCTCTGCTCTCCGTGGTGTGCGGGGATTTGCAGAGCTTTCTATGCCTGCGTCTAGGGACAGTTAGTTGCAGTTGATTTTTGTTTTAGGAACAGCAGTTGGATGAAAAGGATGCTCGGCGCTTCCAACTTAAAATTGCTGAGCTGAGTGCGATCATTCGGAAGCTGGAGGACCGAAATGCCTTGCTGTCGGAAGAAAGGAATGAGCTGGTGAGTGGCAATGGGGCAGGGGCACGGGGGATCTGGATCCTATGGGTCTATGGCTGTGGGCGGGGGCACAGTGCAGAAGGCATCCACCTCCAAAATTCCTTGTGGGAAGGAGGAGTGATGGTGCTGGGGGCAGGGCTTGCATACAGGCCTCTCAGCTGTTTCAATAAAGCTTTACGAACAAAACCTGGTTGGGGGGGGGTGGATGTGGGCCTCTGGCTCTGGTTGGTTGATCCCTGCTCCATATTATTGAGCAAAAGTACCCTTCATCCTGTGCGTTGTCTGGGATGAGTGAGGCCCTCCCCGCTCGGTGGAGCCATCACCACTACTCCTAACAGGCACTGGGATTTCCAGGAGACCTGCGTCTGAGTGGGGGCTTCTCCAAGGGGCCTGAAGGGCCATGGGCCAGGAGAGTTTACCGTAGCTCTTCTTGCAAAATAGTCTTGGCCCCAAAATGGTCTTGGCCCCAGACCGCCTCCTTTTGGGGTAGCCAAAGTGTGTTCCAGCCGATTTTCTGACTCTGTATGGGCACTGTTGGTTGCATGTCACACTTAAAATCATGTTGTGTGATTAATTTTGTCTTTCAGTTAAAGCGCTTAAGGGAAGCTGAGAGTCAGTACAAGCCGTTGTTGGATAAAAACAAACGCCTCACTCGGAAAAATGAAGATCTGTCCCACACTTTACGTCGGATGGAAAACAAGTTAAAATTTGTCACGCAGGAGAACATAGAAATGGTAAGGGCCCTGCCTGGTCGGGTAGGCCAGCAGCATTGCTCATGGTCACCAGCAGTGAGCGACAACCCCCTGCACTTCTGACGTGCAAGGTTTGATCATCCGAGCCCCGCCAGGCCCCTGGTCTCATACACTACGGGGCAGGAGCTGGGAGAGGAGACAGTAGGCGAGGGTCTGAGCACTGGAGGGAAGAGGTCATGGGCACCTGCCTGGGCAGAAGGGGGCGGTGAGGTCACTGGGCAGGTCAGACCCAGGCCTCCTGCCGGGTGGAACACCAGGAGCTCCCACCGGCATCTGCAGACCCTGCAAATCTCTGGCCCAGGTAGGAAGAGCCCCAGGACGCCTGCGTGGAGGGGAAGGAGCCAGCAGACCAGCACCACACACACCCCGAGCTGGCCGAGGGTCCACTCCTGCGCAGCCACTGCGTGGCCTGGGGGACGGTTAGCTGGTGTCTCCTGTGTCCCTTCTTAGTTTAGCCAGAGTCGTTCAGCACGACGTGTCGGGGGGCAGCGGGGGAGGGAGGGGAGGAGGGCGGGGTGCTCCCCCCTTCCCGCACGGGCGGCAGAAATGCCTCCTAACGACGCTCAGCTCGGAAGGCGGCAGGGTGTGCGATGGCCGGCCTCTCTGGTCTGGGGGTGCAGACTGGCCCCGCGCGTGCCCCCAGGGCCCTGCAGCCCGCCGCCCCGAGGCCCGAGCAGAGGAACCCCTGCCCCCCGCCCCCCGGCAGACGGGGAGACGGGGCTGCGCGGCGAGAGCCGGCCGGCAGAGAGGACCCCCTCTCCCCGCCGCCCTACGGCCCCTCACTCTGCCCTCGTGACCTGGTGTGGTTGGCTTTGCAGAGACAAAGGGCCGGGATTATCAGGAGACCCAGCTCCTTAAACGACCTGGATCAAAGTCAAGACGAGAGAGAAGTTGACTTCTTGAAACTTCAAATTGTGGAGCAGCAGAACCTCATAGACGAGCTTTCTAAGGTGCCCGCGCCCCCTCGGCGGTGCCCCCGAGTCCCTCCGCCACGCCGCAGGGCGCCGCTCGGGTTTCCAGCCCCTCGACCCGCCCCGTCAATCTCCGCCGGCCACGCCCGCCGGCCTCGCCCTCCAGCCCCTCCCCGCCCGCCTCCCTTGGTCCCTCCCCCGACCGTCGGCCCCGCCCCTCCCGGCTTCCTCGGCCCCGCCCCATGGCCATGCCCCGCCCCTCACCCCTCCCCTCCCATCTCCCTTGGTCCCTCCCCCGACCATTGACACCTCCATCCCCCCTCGGCTCCTCCCCTCCCCGCTCCTTGGCCTCCCTCCTCACATCTCCCTTGGCCTCTTGCCCTCCCGCGGGTCCAGCAGGCCTGCCCCCTTGCCCTCCCTGGGGGCTCCACCGGGGTCATGCCCCAGTGGCCCTCTAAAACTGCGTCCTCTCTTCATCGCTTTGGACCCGGGGTTTCAAGGGCAGTGATGCTGCGGTGGTACCTGGGACCCCGGGACACAGCAGCATACCTGGGGGCTTAACACACTCTTCTCAGTCTGGAGGCCAGAGCCCAGTAAAGGTGCTGGGTCAAGACCAGGGTCCACCCTTTGCTGCAGGGAAGCTTCTGGTGGCTGTGGGCCTCTCCTCGAGTCTCCTCCGCCTGTTTCCTCGGGGCCAGCTCTCTGTGTCCCTCCCCTTCTCTTCTCTCCTGCGGACACCTGCCCACCCTAATCCAGGAGGGTCTCGTCTCCAGATCCCTGACTCAATCACGTCTGCAGAGACCCTAGTCCAGATAAGGTCCAGGCCCATGTGCTGGGCACTAGGACGTGGACAGGCTCCTCAGGGCCCCATCCAGCCCTCGACGCTGCCCTGTCCCTGTGGCCCCTACCCTCCCAGCACAGTTTTGCAAATAGTCCTGCACCAGACCCTCGTCCAGTTACCCTGCTTGGGGGCCCTCTGCGTCTTGTTGGGTTCCCCTCGGATCATTTCAGAGCAAGTTGCGTTGGTCGTTCTGTGACCTCTGGGGGCGGCAGAAGGGACAGCAGCGTCTCTCCTGCTGGTGTGGCTCATGGCCCAGAAGTGCTGGCCTTCCCTGTCTTGTTGTTGCTTTTAGTAAGTTCTGTGCCCAACGTGGGGCTTGAACTCAAGCCCCTGAGATCAAGTCCCAAGGTCCATGGACTGAGCCGGCCAGGAGCCCCAAGGCCTGTTTCATTTTGATGACTGAAGTTGCCTCCAGAGTAACAGGAGATCCCACTGCCCAGCACGGGCTCTGGGGCGGGGTCTCACCACACAGCCTTCCCCAACTGCGCCTGAGAGCTGACCTCTCGTCTCACTCAACCACACATCGACCGTCAGTCCCCACGCGTCTAAGAATCTGTGGGGATGGGGGCGTATAGGAAAAGGAAGAAATCTCAGTCAGTTGCAATTGTTCACTTTTGCAGTTTCCGAAAGGCGGGTGACAGGCCCTTGGCCCTGAGCCGGGGGCCCCTGGGTACTCCTGCAGGTTCTCCGTGCCCTTGGGAGGTCAGTTTAGGGAGGGAGGGAGGACCATGATGGCCAGGTCAGGTGCTCCCTCTCCGAGCAGTGGGAAATGGTCGAGTTTTGGGGCAGCCACCAGGCTCTGGGGCTCCTGGGGGGCAGGTCTGTGCTCCCAGCTCTGTAACAAGCTGTTCTCTCCCTAGACCCTTGAAACCGCCGGCTACGTGAAGAGTGTGCTCGTAAGTAATTCGCTCTCCTACATTCACACCCATTTCCCAGCACACTTGTCCCTGGGACCCCTGGTGCTGGTGGCGCCTTCTAGTCCAGACAGAGGCGGCCGTACCAACACAGGCTGCCTGCCCAACGGCTTTGCAGTGGTGACCGAGGACGCCCATCCACTAGGGTCCGATAGATGCCCCGGGTGGTCTTTGGTGATGCCTGCCAGAGCTGGCCCCCAGCTTTGCTCATTCTTCAGGGATGGCTGCCCTCCTGGGAGCATACCCCCACCACGGGGTCCTCCCCCGCTGGCATGGTCCAGCAGTCTAAGCGTGGCTGGTGTGTGGTCAGGGTCACGGAAATGTAGTGGAGCTCCCTGGGGGGAAGCGGGTTTTTGGTCTCCTTACCTGGCGTCAGGGTCTGTTCCCACCTGCGCGGGGTGCCGTTTCTCCAGACGTCTGCTCAGAGAGTGCGGAGCACGGCTGCGCTCGGGCCCTCTCGGATTCCCGTTTCTGTGTGTGCTGCTCACACACTGTGAAAGACGCTGGAGCGGCCTGAACAGAGCGGGGCCACAGCCCCCCACGTGGGCCATCGCTCCTTTCAGCCCAAGCGGAAGCCACGTGCCATCTGCCCCAAGCTTCAGAGCCAATGGCTCTCCCCGAGCAGGGCTGCGTGTCTGTGACCAGGCAGGCAGTAGCCCATCTAGGAGCCACCCTCCGAGTCCGTCCAGATGACCACGCGGGAATATTGGCAGGACTGCTGGACCGCTCAATCTCTTCCACTGGTTTTTGCAGGAGCGAGATAAGCTTTTGAGATTTCGGAAGCAAAGAAAGAAAATGGCCAAACTCCCCAAGGTAAAAGACACGTTGCTGACATATGTGTACACGGCATGTATGTTTTTAAAAGCCACTTGCCACAAGGGAGTTTCTCTCTAGAGACGAAAAGAAGATAATCTTATTCTTTCTAAAAATTGTTACTGTACAATAACCAAAATGAACCCGAATCAACACTCTGTTTATAATTTTAAATTTGAAAATGCTACCTTGTTGCTTTTAAATTTCCCAGGGAGGACAGGATTCAGGGCAGCAGGGAGGAGGGCTTAGCCCGGGGACTCTGGCCTTCCCCTGCCCTGGTGGGAGCTAGAATTCCCGCGTTGCCCTGGGGCCCGCAGGCCTGCCTCGCCACCGCCACCGCGTGGTCCCCGGCCAGCACTGCAGGCTGTAGCACGTGCACCTGCAGGCCCCACGCGGCCCCCTCCCAGCCGACCTGCACCCCCAGGTGCAGGGGATCCGAAACACAATCCTTTCCCATAAATGTGTGCTTTTTATTAAAGGAGACTCAGGAGCTATTTCCAGAGAATGTTAACTTGTGCTCTGCTTTATGCAAAGTGCGTGTGTTTTCTTGTTTGGCTTTTGAATGCTCAAGGGCGTTCCTCACTTAGGCTGGGAGATAATCCTTAGGCACAAATGCTGGCTTGTCTGGCCCCCAGAAGGGCCCGTGGAGGGAGTGACAGGGTGTTGGGGGCTCTCTCTCCTCGGGATTACTGCAGAGCATTTAGAGATTTTCTGGAGGCCTGGGAGCCCGGCTGTGCAGAGGAGGCCCTCCCCTCTCCACCTGGGCCCCCACTGTCCCGGCGCTTCCATGAGGCAGGAGTGGGGAGAAGCCAGGCGATTGGGATAAAGGCCAGGAGCCATCCAGACAGACTCAGCAGCCAAGGACAGGATGCTGGTTGACGAAGGCGTGGACCATCGGCCACAGTGCCCTCCAGCCTTGGTGACGGGTGCTCTTCATGAGCTGGACCATGAAGGGGCCCGTTGGGATTTCAGCACAAGGGGGACCCAGGCAGCTCCTGTGACTGGGCCAGGAGTTAGGCAGAGTGTCAGGGGCACTGGCAGGAGGGACTTGGGTAGAGTGGATGGGGAACATGGGGTCGGGGGGACACGGGTCCATGTCTGGACTAACTCAGTTCCTTTTGGCCAAAAGCCGGTTGTGGTGGAGACCTTCTTTGGATACGATGAAGAGGCTTCCCTGGAATCCGATGGCTCTTCCATCTCTTACCAAACGGACCGGACGGACCAGACCCCATGTACCCCCGACGACGACTTGGAGGAGGTAGCCTCCCCCAGGGGCTTCTGGACAGGCTCGGGCAGGGCCTGGAGACAGAGGGGGTCAGTGTCGAGGATCTGGGGACATGGGGTCTGCGGTGAGGTCTGCCCCCGGAGCGGTGGGCTTGCTGGCCCTCCCTGGCTGTGCCCCCAGTAGCCTGTGGTTTGGCACAGTGAAAAACACTCCGCATTGGCACCCCTTCCTTCACCGGCTTCTCCCCACCGCTGTGCTCATGCCCCTCCCGACAGTGGGACAGAGGCTCCCTGCCTCTCCAAGCGCTGCCTGGGGTCTGAGCCACCCAGTGCGGGGAGGCTGGCACCAACACCGAGGTGTATATCAGGGCGACGAACAGTGCGGAACAGCGTTGTCTCTGATCAAAGCACAGCCAGCGTGTCCTGCCCACCCGTCCTTCTTCCAGAAGGGACCACCCTCAGACGCAGGCAGCCGGCTGAGCCCCGCATGTGGGAGGAAGCTGTGCTTGGTTTGGTCTGACTGGCTCAGCCCCTGTGACTGAAGGACAAGGAGTAGCAGGCAGTCCACGGCCCTGACAGGCCCAGGGACACTAAGGCCTTGGGTAGGGCCTCCCCTGGCAGATCCGGGCAGGTGGCCCCATGGCCATGGACCCACTTAGAGACCTAAGGCATCGTAGCACAGCTGCCGCCAGCAGCCTTGGGAGTAAGGAGCACAGGGAGCCGGGGCCAGGCTGGGGTTCCTGGGCCTGGTCCCCCTCGGACACAGCCACGCTCTATACCAGACCTAGGCCTTGTTCTCGGAGCAGCAAGCACTTCGGGGCCCCGAGGGGCCCTGGGAAGGCAACAGCAACTCCCTGTCTTCTCCCTGGGGCAGCAGGTGTCCTTGTAGCCAGAAGAAGGCATTTGGGGATCACTGCAGGAAGGTGGGGGTGGGGAGGAGATGTATTCCCAAGCTCAGGTCTCACCTGGCACATTTGGGGGAGCAGGTGGGGCCCCCGCGGAGCCCCTGGCCTGGCTGCTAGGCCCTGAGGTTCACCCTGGCCTCAGGGCAGCCACCTGGGCCTTTCCCCCAGGGGGCTCTGGGCTCACCTCCCCGGGGCCCCAGGTAACACCGTGTCTCTGTGCACCTGTCCAGAGCGTAGCCAAGGAGGAGACGGAGCTGAGGTTCCGGCAGCTGACCATGGAGTACCAGGCCCTGCAGAGGGCCTACGCTTTGCTGCAGGAGCAGGTCGGAGGGACGCTGGATGCAGAGCGAGAAGTTAAGGTCTAACTGACTTCTACTCCACAACGTTCCGGCTCTCGCTGGGCTCCTCCCCGCTTGACCCCTGGCCTTGCAGGGACACTTGCATCGCTTCACCTTCCAGGCCAAACCCTCTCTCCCACGGTTCTTGCCAGGCCTGCTGATGCTCCCTGAGGCGATTGAGAGCCAAAGTTTGGGCAGCAGCGCTGGCAGTTGGCCAGGCGACGGGTGGGGCCTCCCAGAGCGGTCCCAGGCACAGGTGTGAGTGATGGTCCCCTGGAGAGCCACCCGTGTCTCCTCTGGGGACTGTGGCTGGCCGGCAAGGGGAAGTCCGCTTCCTTGCAAATCTGTCAGTGGAGCTCTTGGGGGGCTCCCCCGTAGCTGAGGCTCAGAGTGGAGAAGGGCCAGCGTGGCAGCTCAGTTCTTGAAATTTGCTGAGTTTATTCATTCATCTGATACACGCTGAGCTCAGCTGCTGTGCCCGCCTTGACCCTGAGCCTCACCAGGCAGGCCCTGCTGGGAGCAGGTAGGTGTCCCTTCCTGCCCCTGCTTCCCTGGACCCTGGGTCAGGTGCTCATGCCCCATCCGCCAAAGACAGGAACACGGGGCTGATGGGTACCCTCGCTGGCCACCAGGGGAGGCCGTGGCAGGGTCTGTGCCCTGCCCTTCCCTGAACCCCTCCCCCTGCTCCCTGACATGTGGCCTGTCCTGCTGGGGCATAAGGAAATGGGCTGCATGCTGTACACTGACGGGCTCCCTGCTCAGCTGCCCTGGGGCTTGAGGGCCAACTCGGTCCCCGGCCACACAGGGCAAGGGGCCTGTCATTGGCCGGCTGAGCGTGGACTCTTGGAAGCATGGCACAGTGTCAGTGGGGTCCGTTCCCCCAGACCACATCTGTCCTCGCTGCCTGGACAGTCACTGGGCCTACTCCCTGTCAGCAAAAGGATCTCCCTCCAGCTTGACTTGTATCACCGCAGCCCTAGGAGGGCAGAGGCCGGGGAGGGAGGCGGGGGAGAGCCAGAGTCCGCTGACATCCACCGAAGAGGAACCCAGGGCCAGGCCAGGGGATACCCCGTCCTCCTCAGCTTGAAGGACGCCTGACCCTGTGCCCAGCTGGCCCAAACGCTCTCATCTGCCCAAAGCTGGTCCCGGGGAGCAGGGACACCCATCGGAATGAGGTGCCCTATGGCTCAGGGCACTGAGGGTGGGCTTCTGCAGGGGGCACGGGGCGGGGGGCGGGGGGCGGGAGGGTTGTTCAAGTGCACGCAGAATGCAGAGCAGGAGGTGACCCAGGACCGGCAGAGGGCGCCAGTGCGGGCCGGGCCGGGCCGATGGCCAGGCCCAGCGTACATCCTCCGTGTCAGCGTACATGCCCCATGCCCCGCAGTGCCCTGCCCCCGTCGGCTCTTTCATCCGGTCAACGGAGACCGCCCCTAACGATCCCTCAGAACGGGTCTGCAGGACGTCCCCGTAATCTAAGTTAGGCTGCTGGCTCCACACGAGCCTCCAAGCGCTCCCTCCGCACCGTGCCTCCCCTGCAAACACGGACGGCCCCCTCCCCGCACCGAGCCTCCCCTGCAAACGCAGAGGGCCCCCTCCCCGTTAGCGGAGGCGGGAGGTCCACTGAAAGCCTCCGTCCTGGCTTTGAGAGAAAGTTTGATGTATCCGTCCTCCCGTCCTACAGACCCGTGAGCAGCTGCAAGCAGAGGTGCAGAGAGCCCAGACGCGGATAGAAGACCTGGAACAGACCCTGGCCGAGCAGGGGCAGGTGAGTGCACAGAGCCCGGCCCCTGCAGGCTCGAGCAGGGGTGCCCCACCAACACGGAGGGCGCCCGAGGGACACAGACGGTCCATGGGTGCGTGGGGGGGCTGTGCCCTGCAGACTGGCTCCCCGCTAAGAAATGCAGACACTGAAAGGAGCACGTATCAGAGGAAGGGCACTGCACCCTTGACAGGGGGCCTGGGCTGGCCCTGTCTCTCCCCCCAGCTCAGGGCCAGGGCTGCCCCTGGAGACGGCCAGTCACTCCCTCACCCCGATGCCCATCGTCACCAATGGGCTCTTCAAATCCTGGGGGTGGGGGTCATCCATCGCCCGTGGCCACGAGCCTCAGTCCTGCTGGATGGCACAGCTTCAGGTGGACCTAAGACGAGGCTGGCGCATGGCCACGAAGGGCCAGGAGGGGCTGCACGGGAAAGTGCCTGGCTCGCCATCAAGCCTGCACAGACCCACAGTGGTCCTCAACATGTTCACTGCTGGGTGGATGGTGGGATGGACGAGAGGAGGACCTGAGTGACACAGGGTCATGTTGCCCACACCCTTGCCTGAGTGTGTGCAGCCCCGGAGTCAGGGCTGGGCCCCTGTAGCCGTTCACCTGAAACATGCAGGACTGGCTCGTGCGCCCCCAGGGCCACCAGCCCTCCCCCCGGGGTCCCATGCACTCAGGCTACGGAACGGTATTCAGGAGCCTTCGCGGACCCTGCCTGGACCTCGTCAGTGGGATGCCTGGGCCCCACGCTGTGCCGTTTGTGCTGGAGAAGAGGGGCAGTGGCGGGGTAGCTGCACACGAGCAGGACGCGGTGCCTTTCATTTGCGGACATGAACCTTCCAAGTCACAGATGACTTTGCTGGGAAGATCCTGGAAGGAAGTGGGGTGCCTGGGGCAGCGGGCGTTCCTCCCGACACCTCACTGAGGGTGCTGCTGGTGGACAGAGCATCAAAACTTTCAGAGACACCTGACCTCGGCAGGTCGGCGGGGCGTCCACGCACGTCTCTCACCAGAGCACAAAAGCCTGCCTCCGTCTGTGTGTCTGAGCGTGAATGGACGGACACCCCCCGAGTGACCCAGGCTCTTGCCGCCTCCGTGTCAAGGTCCCTGGACCCGTGACCCCCGCATGGCACCATATGCCACTGGTGCCTGGCATGGGCTGGCATGGGCCGGGAGTGCCTGGCCGTGTGGTGGTGCGGGGGGTCCCACTGAAGCGGGCTGCCTCTGTCTGCTTTCCGTCCAGGCCCCTCCCGGGAAATACGGGGGAAAGTGGGCTTTCACTGGCTGCATGACAGGACGGTGGCCAGAAGCCTGCTGCCGAAGCTGGGTGTTGAGGCCTTCCATCGGGTCCTCCGTTCTGCTGAGTCGTGATTTAAATGTTGGCTTTGCGTTAATCCTGGGGCATATTTGTTTCTCCAATCTAATTCTGTTTTCCAGGACATGAAGTGGATTGAGGAAAAGCAAGCGCTGTATCGAAGGAACCAAGAGCTTGTGGAGAAGGTATGCCCCGAGCCCCGAGAAAGTATCCCCCCCTGCCCCCCGGGACTCTCTTCCGGGAGGAGGTCCTTGGAGGCTCCACGGAGCTGGGTCCGCCCAGCAGCCGTGAATGTGTCTGGAGTCACCTGAGCCTCCCCGGCAGAGGCCTGGCTGTGGGTTTTCCTGGCTTCTGGGTAACAGGAGGCCCCAAAACACTATCGTCCCCATCACCCCACCCCCAGGCTGGAGCTCTTGGGCTGGAAGATTTTATGCGATGGGCCAGAAAACATGGTGCCCGCTGGCCTGTCCCCATTAGCGGCCTGAGCTCCTGCCTGGAGCCGCCTCACTTGCCCTTCCTCCTGCAGGTGAGACGCCCGTTCTACACCCACGAACTCCCTAATTCAGCCCGTTCTCGGGGCTCATAGCACAGCCTAGCACAGTGCACGGCTGGGCAGCTTGGCACGGTCCCCAGTGGGTGGCGCCCCGGAGCTGCTGGAGCTGAGGCTCTGACCCAGGCGGGAGCAGGGGCTGTGGGTTCAGAGGCAGAAAGGCCACCAGGGCCATCGTCCTGCCCCGGTGAGGGTGCTGCATGTGGCCCACCAGCCACAGGCCTTGTCCTGGGCCAAGGCCACGCAGAGGCGGAGACACTTGCCCCAGCAGCCACAGCCCTTCTAGAGAAGAGCCAGCTAGGGCGTCGTCATGAGCCTTAGGGGCGCGACCGTGCTCCACGCAGACCAGCAGCCTCTGAACCAAGCCCGGGGGCCACAGGCCAGTCCTGCACAGGTTCCTGATGCGGGGCTGTTAGGTCTGGAATCATGCGTGACGCCCACATGCTTCCTGGGGGCCGTGCGCACGTGCCTTACATCACGGCAGCTGTGTTTGTGGTGCTCTCGTACACACCTGAGTGCATGGAAATGTTGGTGTGCACACTTCCATGTGCGCACACGAATACACGTTCACACCTAAACGCTCACGTGTGCATATAATGCTGTGTGCACACGTACTCCTCGTACGCTTGCTTGCACTGACCTGCTGCTGTGCACGTAAACACCCGCGTGCACACACACGCTCATGACACACGTAAACGCTGTGTGCACACTTGCAGTGATCAGACGCACACTTCAACCCTGGGCTTCGCTCTGGCTACCATGCGCATGGGGGGACATTCCCGGTAGGGGCTGCCCGTGGCCTTGGCTGTGCAGCGTGACACCGGGCACCATGGAAGGAACTCGCCCCCAATGGCACCTTGCAGGACGCTGAGCCCCTGGATCCATCTCCACCCCCCCCCCGAGCATCCCAGCAGGACATTCAGTTCCCCAAATTCAGTTCAGGGAGGATGGGCCGGGCCATGTGCCCCAGTGGTCGCCCTTCCAGTGCACCCTTCCCTGTTCTCACAAGGCTGTGCTCCCCAGGATGCGTTGCGTTCACCCTTTGGAAGGTGCGGACCTCACACGTCACGTTGACTTGTTTCTGATTCTGTTTGAACAAACCCGTAATTAGTAAAGTCAGCTCTGGAGGGGGCCCGGCAGCTACGGCTCACGGCCCTTCCATTGGACAGCAACGGACCTTCAGGTTCTGGGTCAGCCTGGGCTCGAAGGAGCCCTGTCTTGGCCACAGCGGGGCCGCACGGGGACATCTTAGCATCTCTTCCCTTGATGGGTGCTCCTCGCCCCTGCATCTGCCCCTGCTTCCCCCACCCACCCGCCCCGATGAGCCAGCTCGGGCTGGAGCAAGGGGTCTGGGTGCCAAGGCAGGTCCGCCAACCCCACAGATGGCCAGAAGCTGTCAGGAAAGCCGGGAAGTGGACCTCACAGGACCTCAGCATCTCATCTGCCTTTTATTTTACAGATTAAACAAATGGAAATAGAAGAGGGTCGGTTAAAACACGAGGTCCAGGATGCGAGGGACCAAAACGAGCTGCTGGAGTTCCGGATCCTGGAACTCGAGGTGCGCCACAGGCATGGGCACCGGATGCGGGGGGAGCAGGCCGCCACCCCATGGAGCTGCTGTGATGGAGGGAGGCGCTTGGCCTTCATGACCTGGGCCTTTGCTCATGACCCCAAGGGGGTGGGTTGGAAGGGGGCATCTCTCTGCACAAAGGCTGTGGAGGAAACCCCAAAATGAATGAGACGTGAGCATCTGCTTCCAGACCCATCAGGCTGGATAATGACGGCTGTGCCCTGTGGGGCTGTGACGGTGGCAGCTGTGCTGAGTGGGGGCCACACGCCCGGCCACGGCGGTCAGCCAGTGGATGTTTGCTCCTTGCTCGTTTAAGAGGCCAAGTGCGGGCAGCTGGGGGCCACCCAGTGAGCAGGTGCCCTTCTGTGCGCGGCTGTCCTGGGCCCCCATCCTCCCCTGTGACCTTGGCCTCCTGCAGAGGAGGAAGCGGGAGCCAGTCTCCCTCAGAGAAGGGTCCAGCCACACATGGACGGCCACATGGCTGCCCTCACCTTCCATTGTCACTCCTGGCCGGGAGGCCATCTCTGAGGCTGGAGGACGTGACCTGGGCTGCTGTCTGCACTGATGGCTGCCCGCACATAGCCCCGGGGCCGCCTCAGTCCTGGCTACCTTCAGGACCCCCGGCGATGAGGAGGTCATGACCCTGGCTAGTGGGCACGTGCGTGTGTGTGTGCGAGCACGTGCATGCATGCACGCGTGACCACCCCTTGGCCTCCAGGACTCCTGCTGTGGCCCTGGGAGAGGAGGGGGGCAGCACCACCAGCACTGTCCCCAGGGGCTCGCTCTGGTAGGCCGTGGACATTGACACTGCTCCCACGCCTCCCGACAGCCCAGGGATTCGTGGCGGACCAGCAAGTCCGTGGTGGGGGTGGGACGGAGGAACACGGAGCTGAGGAGCTGAGCCGGGGCTCCAGGACCTGCCGGGCTGGGAGGCCCTGCTCCCGCCACCATCTGCACAGAGGTCCTCTGCTGTCCCTGGGCTTTGTTTCACAAACGCAGACCACGTTCGCTGGCCCCTGTGTCTCCACCATGTCCCTGGGTGGCCCCCAGCACAGCGCCCAAGTCCAGCCTCCTGCTCTCTGTCCTAGGAGAGGGAGAGGAAGTCTCCGGCCATCAACTTCCACCACACCCCCTTCGCAGACGGGAAGAGTCCCCTCCAGGCCTACTGCGAAGCTGAAGGCGTGACGGTAAACCCCTGCCTCCCGCCCCTGCACCCCGTGCCACCCCACCCGGCTGGCACTCACCTCTGGGTCTCCCTCTCTTTGCTTCTAGGACATCCTGGTCACGGAGCTGATGAAGCAGCTGGACATCCTGGGGGATAACGCCGTAAGTGTATGTCGCTCTCCTGACTTGTGCATGCCTCCTCATGCCAGCCCCCAACCCCATCAGCCCCCCAGGGTCCAGGGACCCCCGTGAGTCCTGCTGCCAGTCTGCCATGGCTGCCCTGCCTGCCTGCACCCTCCCTGGGGCCATAGCTGCTTGGGTTGGCCCCTGGAATTTGGGAGCAATCCTGCCCCTTTCTCACGTTCCTGGGCTTAGCTGGGTGGCAACTAGCTCCCAGAAGCCTGGGTTTCGGGGCTGCTGCTCTGCCAGGATGGGGAACCCTCTGCTGTGCACACCCATTTCCACTGGCCATGATGCTCTGGCCACGTGTTCTCAGTTTCTGGAATCCCCGTCAGTCTTTAAGGCTTTCCACACCTTGATGAGGGTGGGGGCAGCAGCTCCTCTGGTACCTTAGATATCCCAGACTCTCAGGGGTTCCCACTCCCTTGGTTTTGGGGGAAGGGCAGAGACCATAAAGAATCTGTAAGTCTTATTTATGGCACAGTTCCAAATTCTACAGCAAACTCCTCGAAGATCATTGATTACTGAGTGACTGTACCCCTTCATCCTCCATCTATCCAATCCTCCCTCCACCCTTTACCCTCCAACCATCATCCCTCCATCCATTTATTCATCCTTCCTCCATCCCTCCATCCATCCCTCCATCCACCCATCCATCCATCCTCCATCCATCTTCCAACCATCCATCCACCCAACCTTCATCCTCTATCCATCCATTCTCCATCCATCCATCTTCCATCCTCCGTCTATTCATCCTTCATCTTCCATTCTTCATCATCCATCCATCCATCTTCTATCCATCCTCCAACCATCCATCCATCTCCATCCATCCATCCTTCATTCTCTGTCCACCCATTCTCCAGCCATCCATTCATCTGCCATCCATCCTCCATCCATCCATCCTCCATCCATCCATCCTCTATCCTCCCTCCATACATCCTTCATCTTCCATTCATCATCATCCATCCATCCATTCTCAGTCCATCTTCCATCTATCCTCCATCCATCCATTCATTTTCCATCCATCCTCCATACATCCTCTATCCATCTATCCTTCATCCTCCATCCACACTCCATTATCCATCTATCCTCTGTCCATCCATCCACCCACCACCCATCCATCTTCCAGCTGCCCTTTATCCATCATCTTGCACTTGTTGAGCCCCCTGCCCAATGAGCAGCTCAGCTGCGCTAGAAGGCAACCCCACCACCCAGAACTTTTTTTTCTCCCAAGGTACACTGACAAGTATAGTCTACCGCTAGTCTTAAGACACCCTGGGCTCCCAAGGTACATTGACAAGTATAGTCTACCACTAGTCTTGAGACACCCTGGGCACCCAAGGTACACTCATAGTATAGTCTACCGCTAGTCTTAAGACACCCCGGGCTCCCAAGGTACACTGATAAGTATAGTCTACCGCTAGTCTTAAGACACCCCGGGCTCCCAAGGTACACTCATAAGTATAGACTACCGCTAGTCTTAAGACACCCCGGGCTCCCAAGGTACATTGATAAGTATAGTCTACCGCTAGTCTTAGGACACCCCGGGCTCCCAAGGTACACTCATAAGTATAGTCTACCGCTAGTCTTAAGATACCCTGGGCTCCCAAGGTACACTGATAAGTATAGTCTACCGCTAGTCTTAAGACACCTCGGGCTCCCAAGGTACACTGATAAGTATAGTCTACCGCTAGTCTTAGGACACCCAAGGCTCCCAAGGTACACTCATAAGTATAGTCTACCGCTAGTCTTAGACACCCCGGGCTCCCAAGGTACACTCATAAGTATAGTCTACCGCTAGACTTGAGACACCCTGGGCTCCCAAGGTACACTGACAAGTATAGTCTACCGCTAGTCTTAAGACACCCTGGGCTCCCAAGGTACACTCATAAGTATAGTCTACCGCTAGTCTTCAAAACCCTGGGCTCCCAAGATACACTGATAAGTATAGTCTACCGCTAGTCTTGAGACACCCTGGGCTCTCAAGGTACACTGATAAGTATAGTCTACCGCTAGTCTTAAGACACCCCGGGCTCCCAAGGTACACTCATAAGTATAGACTACCGCTAGTCTTAAGACACCCCGGGCTCCCAAGGTACATTGATAAGTATAGTCTACCGCTAGTCTTAGGACACCCCGGGCTCCCAAGGTACACTCATAAGTATAGTCTACCGCTAGTCTTAAGATACCCTGGGCTCCCAAGGTACACTGATAAGTATAGTCTACCGCTAGTCTTAAGACACCTCGGGCTCCCAAGGTACACTGATAAGTATAGTCTACCGCTAGTCTTAGGACACCCAAGGCTCCCAAGGTACACTCATAAGTATAGTCTACCGCTAGTCTTAGACACCCCGGGCTCCCAAGGTACACTCATAAGTATAGTCTACCGCTAGACTTGAGACACCCTGGGCTCCCAAGGTACACTGACAAGTATAGTCTACCGCTAGTCTTAAGACACCCTGGGCTCCCAAGGTACACTCATAAGTATAGTCTACCGCTAGTCTTCGAAACCCTGGGCTCCCAAGATACACTGATAAGTATAGTCTACCGCTAGTCTTCAGACACCCTGGGCTCTCAAGGTACACTGATAAGTATAGTCTACTGCTAGTTTTAAGACACCCCGGGCTCCCAAGGTACACTGATAAGTATAGTCTACTGCTAGTCTTAAGGCACCCCGGGCTCCCAAGGTACACTCATAAGTATAGTCTACCACTAGTTAAGACACCCCGGGCTCCCAAGGTACACTCATAAGTATAGTCTACCGCTAGTCTTAGACACCCCGGGCTCCCAAGGTACACTCATAAGTATAGTCTACCGCTAGTCTTAGACACCCTGGGCTCCCAAGGTACACTGATAAGTATAGTCTACCGCTAGACTTGAGACACCCTGGGCTCCCAAGGTACACTGACAAGTATAGTCTACCGCTAGTCTTAAGACACTCTGGGCTCCCAAGATACACTGATAAGTATAGTCTACCGCTAGACTTGAGACACCCTGGGCTCCCAAGGTACACTCATAAGTATAGTCTACCGCTAGACTTGAGACACCCTGGGCTCCCAAGGTACACTGATAAGTATAGTCTATCGCTGGTCTTGAGACACCCTGGGCTCCCAAGTACACTGATAAGTATATTCTTCCACTAGACTTGAGACACCCTGGGCTCCCAAAGTACACTGAACAGTATAGTCTACCGCTGGTCTTGAAACACCCTGGGCTCCCAAGGTACACTCATAAGTATAGTCTACCGCTAGTTAAGACACCCCGGGCTCCCAAGGTACACTCATAAGTATAGTCTACCGCTAGTCTTCGAAACCCTGGGCTCCCAAGATACACTGATAAGTATAGTCTACCGCTAGTCTTGAGACACCCTGGGCTCTCAAGGTACACTGATAAGTATAGTCTACTGCTAGTTTTAAGACACCCCGGGCTCCCAAGGTACACTGATAAGTATAGTCTACTGCTAGTCTTAAGACACCCCGGGCTCCCAAGGTACACTCATAAGTATAGTCTACCACTAGTTAAGACACCCCGGGCTCCCAAGGTACACTCATAAGTATAGTCTACCGCTAGTCTTAGACACCCCGGGCTCCCAAGGTACACTCATAAGTATAGTCTACCGCTAGTCTTAGACACCCTGGGCTCCCAAGGTACACTGATAAGTATAGTCTACCGCTAGACTTGAGACACCCTGGGCTCCCAAGGTACACTGACAAGTATAGTCTACCGCTAGTCTTAAGACACTCTGGGCTCCCAAGATACACTGATAAGTATAGTCTACCGCTAGACTTGAGACACCCTGGGCTCCCAAGGTACACTCATAAGTATAGTCTACCGCTAGACTTGAGACACCCTGGGCTCCCAAGGTACACTGATAAGTATAGTCTATCGCTGGTCTTGAGACACCCTGGGCTCCCAAGTACACTGATAAGTATATTCTTCCACTAGACTTGAGACACCCTGGGCTCCCAAAGTACACTGAACAGTATAGTCTACCGCTGGTCTTGAAACACCCTGGGCTCCCAAGGTACACTCATAAGTATAGTCTACCGCTAGTTAAGACACCCCGGGCTCCCAAGGTACACTCATAAGTATAGTCTACCGCTAGTTAAGACACCCCGGGCTCCCAAGGTACACTCATAAGTATAGTCTACCTCTAGTCTTGAGACACCCTGGGCTCCCAAGGTACACTGATAAGTATAGTCTACCGCTAGACTTGAGACACCCCGGGCTCCCAAGGTACACTCATAAGTATAGTACCGCTAGACTTGAGACACCCTGGGCTCCCAAGGTACACTCATAAGTATAGTCTACCTCTAGTCTTGAGACACCCTGGGCTCCCAAGGTACACTGATAAGTATAGTCTACCGCTGGTCTTGGGACACCCTGGGCTCCCACGGTACACTCATAAGTATAGTCTACCGCTAGACTTGAGACACCCCGGGCTCCCAAGGTACACTCATAAGTATAGTACCGCTAGACTTGAGACACCCTGGGCTCCCAAGGTACACTCATAAGTATAGTCTACCTCTAGTCTTGAGACACCCTGGGCTCCCAAGGAACACTGATAAGTATAGTCTCCCGCTGGTCTTGAGACACCCTGGGCTCCCCAGGTACACTGATAAGTATAGTCTACCGCTGGTCTTGAGACACCCTGGGCTCCCAATCCTGGTGGCTGCTCTTAAAAAAGAGCCAGGCGCTTAGTCAAATTAGTGTAGTTCATGAAGTAGAGAGAGAAAGAAAGAGAAACAAATGCACGCGCGCGAGCACACACACACACACACACACACACACACACACACACACACACACAACCTCACTCACTCACATGCACCAAAACCCAGGTACTCACACATGCTCTCACGGCTAGTTGTTCTTCCCAGCAGCTATGATACATGCAGGGCCCTGGGTTGACAGGGACGCTTCTCTCCTCCCCCACCCTTCCCTCAGGGAGGAGGTTCTGCTGCCGTTGCAGGAGCTCACACCCCCAGATGGAGGGTGTTCTGAGCAGACAGGTTCTGGGCTCTAGGGGGCTGTCCTCCAGCTCAGTGATCCAGCAGGTGCTGCCCTGCTCTGGCCTCTGATTCCCATGCTCCCTGCCCACCAGTGGCTGCCCCACAGGTTGAGTCCTGCAGTGGCGACAGCCCAGCTCCCACGCAGGTGCCGCTGCAGGTAGCAGTTAGAGTCTGAGTGCGTGAAGTGCTCGTAGCCTCTGAAGAGGCTCATTGGCCCCAAAGCTGGCCTCAGCCAGAAGACCACCAGGGTGGGTCCCTTGGAAGAGGCATGAATACAACATGCAGAGAAAAGGCAAAGACGCTGGGGATGGGAGCCCTCACCCCACAGTTCTAAGCTCAGGTTTTAGTAATTAATAACGCAGACTATATATGCGGGAAGCTGGCTTTAAACAAAGATGTGGACAAGGGACTGTGGGGACACGTGTATCGCTGCTGCTTTACGCTCCCCCACCCCACCATTTCTGCCTCACTGGCTACTTACAATGTCCTGGTCACCAGTACTGGGAGGACGGGAGGGGGCAGAACAGAGAGCAGCACATCAGAGTCGACGGGGTCAAGAATGAAGGGGATTCAAGACCCCAAGAGGCCATTTCAGTAAAAGTGACCTTACCTATGACCCCAGCCCCCTGCACCTCTCCATCAGTTTCACTTCATGCACCCCCAATCACCCCCCTCACCAGGCACCCCATTCACCCCTCACTAGGCACCACTCATTCACCCCCCAACCAGGCAACCCCATTCACCCCTGACCAGGTACCCCATTCACGCCCACCAGGCCCCCCATTCACCCCCCCAGGCCCCTCCCACACCTTCATTATTTTAGTCTGGTGCCTCTGGAAGCCCCGCCCCTGACTGTACCTATGTCTGCTTTGGGTGCAGAATCTGACCAATGAGGAGCAAGTGGTCGTCATACAAGCTAGGACAGTCCTGACCTTGGCTGAAAAGGTAACAGCACCTGTGTGGCCGCTCTTGGGACAGGGCTGGGCTCAGCTGGGAGAGGATGCCGTCCCTGGAGGAGGGGCTCCTGGGGTGTGGGGTGCACAGTCCACAAATGCTGTCAGCCCTGGGAGGTCCCGCACACGCTGGGGTCAAACAGCACCCAGCAGCACCTGTGTTTGCGGATAACAGATTGGCCAGACTTTGTCTCAAGGCAGACCCTGCCTCAGTTTCCCCCTCCAAAGGCCAGGTAATGGAGTGGGTCTGTATACCATTGGCTTTCTGTTCACCCCACCAGGACCCTCCTCTGGGGGCTGCGCAGCCCAGCTGGGCTCCTCACCTACAGCTGGTCCTTGGCCTCCCACCCCACAGCCAGAGCCTGCCTGGGAGGCCTGCTGTCAGCACCCAGCCCTGGGGCCTCCAGCGGGAAGGGGAGAGGGAGTCCCAGTAAGCAAGGGTGCAGGGGACGGGACTGGGGGAGGACTTCTGCCGGCTGAGCGCTCAGGTGCACATGTTCCCGCCAAAGCCCTGCTCACGACCCTTCTCTCCCTGGGGAAGTGGGAGACAAACTTCCTGGACACTCTTGGGGGTGCCTGGACACTGGGCATACGGAGTTCACAGTGCCAACCAGCCCCCGCTCCTAGGCGGTCCATGGCGCCTGGGGGAAGGTGGGATGGCTTTGGCGCCTGTGTGGCCAGCCGAAAGGTCGCCATCACCTGCTCTTCCGGTTTGTGTCCAGTGGCTCCAGCAGATTGAAGAGACGGAGGCGGCCCTGCACCGGAAGATGGTTGACCTAGAGAGTGAGAAGGTTGGTGGGCGTCTTGCCTTGTGTGTACAGCACGGCGTCACCAGGTGGATGCCCGAGGCCGAGACGCAGGTCCTCTTGTGTTCCAGGAGCTGTTCAGTAAGCAGAAGGGCTACCTGGATGAGGAGCTGGACTACCGGAAGCAGTCCTTGGACCAGGCTCACAAGGTGAGAGACGTGTGACTGCTGGAGCCTGTGGGGGTGGGGTGCAGACTTGCGGTGGAAACGGGGAAAGTTGTTCACGCGCCAGGTGGTGTCTCTCAGGGCCTGGGTCCAGTGTGACCGCCGCAGGGTCAGTCTCTGCACTCCACCCTCCTGGTCAGTGAGGTCCAGGGATGCCTTACTGCCCCGGCAGCAAACACTTCACCCCATGAATGCAGAACTCAAATGGATATTTAAAACAAGTTGAGAAAATAGGATCCATTGACACATAACGCACACACATCAATCAAACACAGTTGAATGTTTGTAAGAGACGTTATCTGGGGCTCCCTGTGTGTGTGCACCTGCTACTCCGAGAAATGTACGTCATACCTGCCTGCACACCTGCGTGGCCCATGGGAAGCACTTGCCCCCGCGGATAGACCTGGGTGTGTCCCCACGCTGGGTTAACATGGAGATCTGGGAGTCCCTGCAGACACGTCTCCACCACGGTGACACAGTCCTTACTGGTGGGTTTGACAACGAGAAATCTCATTTGTTTCAAAAGGGTGACCCCAGATCGGGTACTGGGTCCTTGCCGCTCAGATTATAAGCAGAGGTGCACCATGGGGGGCTTCCCGGAGGTGGGGGCCCACACATCTTCCCGGCCGGCAGTCACACCCTGCGTGCATGCCGCCTCCCAGCGCGGTGCTTCCAGGCGTGCGTTTGTGTCCCTCTGGACCGCCAATCCTCGAAGTCAGAGCGTGTCACAGCGCAGCTCAGGGAAAGCTGTCCGGGGGCCCTGGCGAGGCCGCCCAAGGGTTGGCTGAAAGCAGGTGGGGGTTTGACACCGACCCTGCCACTAGTGGGACACCTGAGGCCGGGGACATCCCGCGTGGTAAGTAGAGGTGGGAGTTCCTGCCTTGCGGAGCGTGAGGACAGCGAGGTACTTGTGTGGAGGGCGCGTGGGGCACCAGCAGGTCCTGCCCAGCCTGGAAGCTGACAGCGTGAAGCTTCCGTGAACCCCACCCGGGCCCCGTGAGGTAGGGCAGAGCGTCTGCCCAAGCTTAGGGTGGGCTTCCTCTGCTGGTGATGGTGGTGGTGATGGTGGCCCACTTACCAGCCAGGGGCTGGGAGATACCTGCGGGAGCCCACAGAGGAGGTGGCTGAGGGCAGTGGCCTCGGAGAGCCAAACGGGCACCGGTGGACCTTCCCAGAAATATGGGCCCAGATCCCTGTTTCCAGTGCACGGTGCGGGGTGGGAAGAATGCTCACAGTATATGGGGCCAGCTGGACAGCCCCCCTCGCCCCCTGTGCTCTGCATACCAGGCAGGTGCACGGAGGGGACAGCTCACCCCCAGGCCCTGGGCATTCCTCAGCATACAGCTCAGGAATATGTGGCATCGGAGCCAAAAAGAAGGGTCAGTGTGCAGGGCATCAGAGAGAGGGTTCCCCACACACACGTGCACGCACATGCACACACGTGTACCCGCATCCCAGACAGCAGGGCGCCCTCGGGGGGCTGCGGACCACTGCCCAGGCTTCACACCCTCCCTGCTCTGTGGACACGAGGCCACGGCGGGGGTTTCTAAGGGGAAACGATGGTCCCTGCTGCATGGTAGCCACTCTCAGGAAGCTGCCGACTCCTGGCAGGTGCCCGTGGCTGGCGCTCAGGCAGGGGGAGAGTCACCCTCACCGCACCTCTCTAGTGCCCAGCTTTGCACAAAGCCTTCATGATGCTTGCACTGAGCGGCCCCCCAGCTGCATTTTATTTATTTTTAAATGCTTGCGCGGAACCTAAGCTCTTCTGGCGTGGAGCGTGAGCTGTGGTGACAGCCGGGACGGTTTATTTCGTGGCTGTCGAGAACAATGAAATGCGCGGTCCTAAGGTTTTGGTTTGTTCGTTTTTTTCATTCCTTAAAATGTCTACTAAAGCTGAAAGGACTGTTCCTAATCATTTTGCCTAAAGGAAAAGACCCTTCATTTCTGAAGAGGTTATGTTTTTGATGGGAGGATGGGTTTCTGTAGTTCAAGAATTTGGTTTTTTTCCAAGATTGTATCAGGAAAACCTCCGGAGGAAAAAGCTTTTAAAGTACTCCGGACCCTCTTGGTGAACCCGTAGCGATCCATAACAAGGTGTGCATTTTGTCTCCGGAGTTGCCGCAAAGGGGTCATTGTGCGTCGGCACCTGGTGCTTTCTGGGTTGTGCACCAGATTTCCGGGAGGCCGCAGAAGGGTGAGACCCCAGCCCTACACCGCTTCCTCCCTGTCTGCAGGCCCCGCCAGTGGCCGCTCTCCGGCCCACATGAGCACGGCCCCTGTTCAGCCTTCTCCCACATCAGCCTCAGCCTCAGCCCCGGCCTGGGGGGTCCCAGGGCCCGGCTCCCACTCGGCCAGCCTGCTTCTCCTGGGTGTTCTCACGGGGGGGTCTATGGGACAACAGGTCCTTCCCCCGAGGGCTGCGGGGAGCGCTGTGGCCCTTACACGTTTGGGGACCCGTGGCATGAGAGGGTTCTCTGTCTCCAAGCCCTCAGGGACAGGGTGAGGCCTGCACCCCAGAGCCCCCTGCAGGGCCTGGACCCCAGCTGTCCCCAGCGGGACCCCGTGCACGTTGTCCAAGCCCACTTGTCTCGTGACCTGGGGCCACTCACAGCAGCTGCCTCAGGGAAGGGGTGGGCACTGCACGGCTCCGCAGGGGTGGGGTCCTAACCCAGGTTGGGCAGTGCAGACCAGACACCAGGGTACAAGTTTCTCGGGATCTATCATCTGGAGAGTGGAGGTGATTAGGCCGGGAGGTGAGCGCAGCGGGCACACGGGGCCTCGTGGCCAGTGGAGGTGAGGCTGTGTCCGAGGCAGCTGGGAGCCCCTGAGAGAGAGGGGCAGTCTCCCAGAGCTCAGGGGGCCAGGCTGAATCCAGGTGTGGCAGGACGCATGCCCTCTGAGGCCCCGGAGGAGGGTCCTTCCTGCCTCCTCCAGCTCCTGGGGGCTCTAGGTCCCCTAGCCTCTGCCTCCCTCTTCACATGGCTTCTCCCCTGCGTCTTCTGTGACGGCCTCCAAATCCCCTCTCCCCGTAAGGACACAAGCCGTTGGATCGTCGGATGCCCCCATCCCGTATGATTTCGTCCTAACACGGCGGCAGTTGCAGAGAACTAGATCTAAATAAGGCCACATGCACAAGGTCAGGGGTCAGGACCTGCACGTGTCTTCTTGGGGACACGACTGACCCACCACACGTGACGCTGAGGACCACAGAGTGGCCTGGCCTCCCCTGGGGAGAGGCTGGAAGTCAAGGACCTGCCCCACTTCTGTCCTTACATCAGATAAACCCCTGTGAGTGCCGCCCTTCTTCCTTCTTTGGGGCTCACAAACCCAGGGTTTGAGGAAGGCCACGAGCCGAGGAAGACACCTTCTCTCTGCTGTCCTTTCCTCTGGCTCCCTCCTGGCTGTCCCCCTACTCTGGTATTGAATGTCTGCTTACCCGTTTCCCCAAATGTTAGCGTGAATCTACCTCAGAGGTTTCGTTGCACACGCCAAAAATCATTTGGAAGGGAATGTTCTTGTCATAATGACTCCAGGACTGGGTTTCCACTCTACAGGTCACGTAAGCAGGTCGGGGAGGAAATAGCCCCCTCTGCGGGGTGGCCTGGAGACGCTGTTCCCCGAAGGATCACGGCTCCCCTTGACCAGCCCGCCAGACTAACGTCTCCCCTCCTGCCCCCAGCACATTCTGGAGCTGGAAGCCATGCTGTACGACGCCCTGCAGCAGGAGGCCGGGGCGAAAGTGGCCGAGATCCTGTCAGAGGAGGAGCGCGAGAAGCTCAAGGCGGCCGTGGAGCAGTGGAAACGCCAGGTCATGAGTGAGCTGCGGGAGCGGGACGCCCAGATCCTGCGGGAACGCATGGAGCTGCTACAGCTGGCGCAGCAGGTGCGCCTGGGGGGGTCAGCAGGGGGGTCAGCGGGGGGGGGTAGTGAAGGGGGACTGAGCGCCTGGGGGGGTCAGCAGGGGGGTGAAGAGGGGCCTGGGCGCCTGGGGGGGTCAGCAGGGGGGTCAGCGGGGTGTGAAGGGGGGGCTGAGCCCCTGGAGGGTCAGTAGGGGGGTGAAGAGGGGCCTGGGTGCCTGGGGGGTCAGCCGGGGGGTGAAGAGGGGCCTGGGCGCCTGGGGGGGTCAGCAGGGGGTCAGCGGGGGGTGAAGGGGGGGCTGAGCGCCTGGAGGGTCAGCAGGGGGGTGAAGGGAGGGGCTGGGCGCTTCATGCACGGAGTTCCACAGCCACAACCTCCTGTGGCAGCCACATCTCCAGTGGCCACGCCCTCCCACGCAGGCCGTTGTGCCACACTACACGTCAGACCAGGCTCTGGGTAGCGCATCCCCGCTCTTGGGTCCCCTGACCGCAAGATCTCTAAAATGCCTCTTCCTTCAACGTTAAGGACGTGGTAAAGCTGTGGTCTGGGAAGCTCGTGGACTGGGGAGCAGCCCCTGGCCTTCTCTTGACCGGCCGGTCCATTTCTAACAGTAGGTGAGGGACCCTGGCACACTGGACAGCCTCTGCTCCCTGTGTGTGCCCGTGGGGCCTGGAAGTTCTGTGTTCAACTTGCAAAGTCAGATAAATTAGTAACCCAGGCTTTCCTGTGAATGTCTGGGTAACGTCTGACCAGAGCATCAGTCAGCTGCCAGGACACCTGCTGCCGGATTCAGGGTGATCAGTGTGAGGACCGTACCTGTGGACCCGTCCTTCCCATCAGACAGGCTGTGGCCAGAGGTCGGCTGCTTCCAGGGTTCAGGCATCCAGGTCCAGCGTGGATGCGCAGATTTGCATCTCATGGGTCTGGTCTACCAACATGAACACTAGGGGTTCAGGCACGGCATCACCTTCACAAGGGGGTCCTCCCTGGGACTGGTGTCGTATCACTCGGTGGCTCTTCATGCTGGCGGTGGCCTCTGGGAAGGGTGTGGATCGATCCCTGGGGTTTCCAGCGTACGGTTTATGATGTGAAGTTGTAGGGGCAGGAGGGGCAGAGCAGCCGACTGAGGACGGTTGTGTCCATCAGGGAAACCGAGGCCACGTGAAGAGGGAGGCAGAGGCCAGGGGACAGCTAGAGCCGAGCCCCGGTCACTCATGGTGCAGTGTGGCAGCGGCTCTGTGGCTTGTCCACCACGTGAATGAGCGAACACCTTGGTTCCCGAATATTCTGATGGTGAAGATGTTCCTCCTTTAATCTTGCAGAGAATTAAAGAGTTAGAAGAAAGAATAGAAGGTCAGAAGAGGCAGATAAAGGAGCTGGAGGAAAAGGTAACATGCATGTGGGTGTCAGGGTCTGTTTTGCTCCTGAGCAGAGCCGGTTAGCACGTTCCGGGGCACGGGGCGGTGTTGAACAGGAAGCCGTGCTGCCTCACAGGGCCGTGTCTCTCCCAGACTCAGTTTCCCCGGCTATAGCAGTGGGAACTGGGCCGGCGACCTAGGGTCCTTGGAGTGCTGGTGGTCATGCTGACTTAAGGATTCCTCCACATTCACCAAGCGGTTGGTCTAAAAGTCAAGCTCCTGGAAGACCCAGTTTTCCTCTTGAAAGCAGGCTGTCTGTCCAACTCCAGTCTCTGGTTTCTGGTCCTTAACGCACTTGCTTCGGGGTTGGGACACTCAGGTCCTGGCGTGCAGTCAGCTCGGGGCCCAGGGAGGACCAGCTGGCTCTCTTCCCGGACCCCCAGCCCTGCCAGGCGTGGAGTCACAGGCGCTCTGTCCTCTCAGCCCATTTTGGCGCTCCCCAAATCGAGGTGCCCAAGTGTGCCGGAGGGAACCCTGCCTCTTCCTGTGCGGTTTGCTTAGTTGGAAGGCCGTTCTTTCTCTGTGATTTAGGGATGTTTTCGTATCTCCGTGGTCACACTGATGTTCGGTTCTTGGGGTCAGTCCTGCCTGTGGGGCGGATCTCACCAAATGACCAGCTCCCCACTGAGCGCCAAGCGAAGTGGCCAGTGGAGCCCCCTCCCCGCCTTGTGTCTTCCGGAAAGAGCAGGAGGGTGCTGCTTGCACGGGAGCCCCGTGGGCTGCCCATCCTCAGCCTCTGTCCAAGGAAGAGGCTGCAGAGGCCCCGAGCCCCAGCCCTCAGGAGAATGGCCCATCCCAGTGGCCGCCCACCACACCCACCACACCCCACCCACCCCTGCTCCTCAGTGACACCTGCCCCTTCCCTGGGCCCTAGACTGTCTTCTGCCCAGCAGTCATCATAGTAACTGCACACCTGCTGTGCCCATGAGCACCCCATGGACGGCCCCTGGAACCGTGCAGGGTGGGAAACAGGGAGGTGTTCCTGAAAATACGATTTGCTGTCCTGCGGACGCTAACACATGGGGAAGCTTCCACCAGGCCTGGAGGGGCAGGGCACTGTGCTCGGGGCCCAGCCTCACTGCGTCACGGATGGTCTCCCCCCCCACCCCTGCACATAAACATCTGTTTCCCTTTGCATCTTAACGTGAGAACATTTGTGCATATGAACCACCTGGATTTTACACACCGGGTGTGAATTCCTTTCACGTGGCTGTGCCGCTGCGGTTTCTCCCGTGTCTGAGTTGGCTGCCCCCCCCCCGCCCCCTTCCAGCCCCGTGTGAGGCTTCCGTGTGGCATCTGTGCAGGCCACTGGCTCTTTACCACTTACCGTGGGACTGGGACCGACGTCTTGTCAGGGCGCTGGGTTTGCCGGGCCCTCGGAATGTCTTTCCACAAGACCCCATCCTCGTTGTCTGCCAGCGAAGTCCTGAGCCTCAGCTCCACGGAGGAGGGAGCAGAGGCAGCGGGCGGAGGCGCGTGTGCGGGGCGCGGGGGCAGCGCTGGGCTCGGGGCTCCTGTCAGCGCACCCGCACCGGGACACGCGCACGCCAGGCTCTGTTCCATGCCCGGTGGAGGCGCATCCTGTTCTGTCTGTGATACGTCCTTTCCTGGCAGAGCTCTACAAACTCTTTTTCTCTCTCTTTCCCTCCATGTCTCTGCCCTCCCCGTCCCTTTTCAGTTTCTATTTTTGTTCTTATTTTTCTCCTTAGCTTTCATTCTGTGGTCATAGCTCGCCTGGCCCCGACACGGTGAGTATTTCCTCGGCTGGCACCGTCTGGTGAGGGTCCCGTCTGCCCCGGGGGGGGGGCAGCAGAGCCCCTGCACTCGAGCTGCCCACATGCTGTTGGAAGCCCAAGGTGTGTCCAGAGGGCTGTTCCAAATCCAGGGCCAAGATTCAGGGGTTGGTGAGGGGGCTTGAGGGCGCTTGCCTGTCTTGAGCGGGAAGGAGCGCGGGGGACCCCTCACATGCCACCTGCCCCGCCGCAGAGGTGTGCATGCCCTCCGCTTCCCTGCTGCCGTGGCCTCGGCAGGAAGCAGCGGGAGAGCACGGCCCTGTCACGTTTCTTGTCCTTTTTCACTGGTGCGGAGTACGAGCTGGGCTTACCCTGAAGGCTGGCCCAGAAACTTCCGGGCTAACGTGACACGTGGGTCGCATTCACAGGCGTGAGACCAGTCATGCTCAGCCGTGGTGTCATCACTGTGGCTTCAGACCAGGGCCACGTGCCAAGGCCGGACCACGGCTTCCTACCCACATGAGATGAGAGGACCAGCAGTGCTGGCCTTGCTGTCCTGCTCAGCCCATGCCCGCCCCTCCGAGGGTGTCTGAGTCGCTCCCCTCAGGGCAGCGGCATCCTCTCCCTCTCCCTGACCGCCCCACTCCGTCCCCCCAGCCCCTTCTTCTCCAGAGAAGCCTCCCTGACATGTGTCCTGTCTCTCGTTTCTTCCAGCCCCCAGAGGAGCCAGACCCCTTTCCTCCAGCTGGACCAGAGAGCAGCGGGTGCCCGGGCGGCCAAACAAGGCGCCCCATCCCGTCGAGGAAGAGGGAGAAAGGGGGGCTTTGAGCGCCTCTGAGCAGGCAGCTGTCCACTCTGACGAGCCAGAATCAGAACTAGTGTTTTGACTGAGGCGCCTCGGGAAGAGGCCTGGTCTCGGCCGCTGGACCCTGGGGCCCCTCCTCAGGACGCCGCCTCCCACGCCCGGTGACAGGGCTGCACGAGGTCCCTGCTGTGCTGGTGCGAGGACCGCTTCTCTGCAGGAGTGTCCACAGCCCCCACGCCCGCCTCGTGGCCCCTTAATCGCAGCACACGTCTCGGATGAACCGTCCAGGAGGAACTTAGGCGGCCCCAAAGGACACAGTGAAGCCTGTGACCAGAGGTGACCTTCATTCAGGGAAGCCCAGATAGGTCACGGGGGATGTCCCGAGGATGGCTCCCCCGGCCCCTCAGCTGGCCTGTGAGCACCCGCTCGCCGGCGTCCTGCGCACCTACTGGCCGACCCCTCCCTGCCTGGTTCTAGGATGCTGTCACCTCGGAGCAAGCGTGGCTGTTCCGCGCACCGTGCCACCGCCCCACCTGCCAGGCCGCCCTGAGCCACATGGAGGAACGTGGTGGGACTGACTGGAGACTGATGAGCGTGACGGCGGGAGGTGGGACGAGAGAGCGCCCCGACCCACTGGCGAGGGGCCTGCTTTCCTGGAATGCAGAGCCCCAGGCACCGCGGAGGCCCGGGGCACCTGGCGCACCCCCCACCCCCGCCCAGGGGCCGTGGGCTGCAGGCGAGCTGAATGGGGCTGAGCCGCCCGGTGCAGGACTCCAGCCTTCGCCCTCACAGGCAGTGCCCACACGAGGGCAGCCACGCACCTGTGGTCCTGCAGATACGAGAAGGGAGCCCGACGTCCAGGTGGCGAGCAGGTAAGTGCCCCCGTCCGTCCACAGGAGACCACATTCCCCTCCCTGCTGTTTGGGGTCCTCGTGGGATGCCGCCGCACCTCCTTCTGGCCTCATCTGATCCTGCTTAGTCCAGTGTGGTCCCCACGGAGACGTGGGTTCAGTTTGCTGGGTCCTGCCCTGCAGTGGGAGCCGGGTGTCTGTCCAGGCTCACTTCCCACCACCACCCCCGGACCAGAGTCTCCTCCCTGAGGGGCATCCCTGTGCAGGCTCCTTTGGGGCCCTCACGTGCTGACGCTGTGTGGGCCTCCTAGCCCAGACCCAGGACCCTTCCCCCAGGCTCCGTAGCATGTGCCACGGGGATGTCCCTGAGCTTTGAGGTTCGAGGGTGGCCTTATCTCCCGGCAGTGAAGAACTGTCCCAATGTGCTCCAGCCCCCGTGGGGTCTACTGGCCAGCCCTGCCTACCCCCACCTCCCTGCTCCCCGAAACTCAGAAAGGGGAAGCTTCCTGCTTTACCCCGTATAGCAATCCCCGCCCCTCCTCCTGACCCGCGGCCCCCGGCCTCCCCTCCCCTTCAGGCACAGTCTTGATCGTGGCTTCCTGGCCCCTCACCTCCTCTCTGTGCCTGTCCCCCCCCTCCCGGCTAGGAGGCTGCAGGAGGTCAGGCCCAGCACGGGTACTCCAGGGCTGTAGCCTCCGTTTCCAGCAGAGTCCCCTGAGTGAGGGTGCTTATGTGGGGCCTGGCGAGGGGCTGGGGGCTGAGTCGCTCGCGTCTGCAGGCCGGCAATGGTGGGCCCCCCCGGGGCCACTCGATGCCCCCCAGAGCCATGAGGGCATCCCCCTCTGTGGGGGGGCCAGGGCCGGGAGAGCAGGGCCTCAGGAAGCAAGCGCTGGGCAGACACAGCTTCCCTGGGGAGCAAGGGCCCTCAGGCTGCCCCTCGGTGGCCTCAGGGCCAGGACGGGGCTCCCGGGGAGCTCACAGTGGGGTGCCCTCAGCTCGGGGCTGGCGGGGAGCGGCGGCAGCCCCAGACACACTGCACAGCAGCCCCCTCCCGGGGGTCAGACACCCGGAAAGAGGTGCGGGCATGGAGCCCAGAGGGAAGGACGCCTCCCCCTGCCCAGCCACCCGGGTCACAGAGAGCGCTCTCGAACATTCACCGAAGTAGGAAAAAGTGTCTGAAACAGTGGCACCAGGCTGGCCTGTCACCCCGGCAGAAACAGGAGCTCGGCTGCCTGACGTGCTGTGCGCGGTGGCCCTGGGGCCAGCTCTTTGTCTGACGGCCGGGGGCCGCCCCGGGGGCTCCACCGAGCGAGGGCACGTCCATGTGCTTTATCACGGGTGGTGCTACGTTTGGTCACTTGGTGACGGCAGCACTTGCAGGCTCTGCTCGCGCGGTGTCCTAACTATGAGATATGCGGGGCGCGGAGAGGCCCCTGAGGCTGCAGAGGTCCTGCTTCTCCATAGCTTCTGCGCACTGAGGTTGACGCCCGTAGGCGGCCTTCCTGCAGCCATGGTGACCGCGGTGCCCTAATGGGGTTTCCGGGGCCCCCCTTGCTGCTGTGCTATTCCATTCTCTGAAGAAAGCCCGTCCCTGTCCTACCATTCCTTTCTGTATCCAGTTATTCATGCCAGTACGGACTCAGGCACATTTAATTGATTCTGTGGGTTACAACCCGATACCATCACTAATTACTTTCCTGGCAGGTTGTTCCAGCCTGAGCCACTGAGCACGTGTTCGCGTGACTCCTGTGTCCCCTTGACACACCCCGTCTGCTGAGTGAGCGCGTTCCTACTTTCTGCCACCCCAGGACGGGCTTGTAGTGTCCCCGGCCCAAGGAACACCTTCCTCCTGTTGCAGGATGGTGTTTAGGGACCGACGTCACTGGGTGCTGGGTGTGCTCCTTGCCTCGGGGGGTGGGGTGGGGACAGCATTCTCTCTAGGCCGTCCTAGGGCAGGAGCGTGGACATGCGCATGCGTGTGCACACGCCTGTGCACATTTCTGCATCCATCCTTCTGTCTTTCATCCATCCATCCATTTGTCCATCATCTATCTATCCATCCATCCTTCTATCATCTATCTATCCACCCATCCATCCATCTGTCTATCCACCCATCTGTCCATCTGTCTACCCATCCATCCGTTCATCTGTCATCCATCCATCCATCATCTATTCATCTGTTTGTCATCCATCCATCCATCATTCATCCGTCTGTCCATCTGTCATCTATCTATCCATCCATCCATCATCTATCCATCCATCTGTTGTCTATCCATCTATCTATTGATCATCTATCATTTATCTGTTATAAAACTGTGAGTTCATAATGATACCTCCAATTCCAGGCCAACAAGTCAAGCTCCACTGCAGCCCTCCCCCCATTACCTGTAACTACTTTCTTTGGTCCCCACTGTATACCTCACATGTCCTCCCGTGCTCAGTCCCAGTGCATGCACGGATCAGGTTCACAGCTGCTGACCGGACACTGTGGGAAACATTTGCCCACTGGGGTGACCCTGTGCACAGTCCTTTACTCTTCAGCCTGTGGCATCCAGACAAATCCTCTTTTCCAACAGGACTTAGCTCGGCTATCTTCTTCCCCACCTCCCCCAGCGTGGCTGTGTGTCCATCCGTCACGGCTTCCATTCCCGTGCCGCTTCCCCACATACTGATTTTTGTTTTATTTACAGTCAGTAAAGTTCACTGTGCTGTACAGTTCTCTGGGTTTTGGTGCACACGTGTGCCACCACGGTGCCGATTCAGGACGGTCCCACCAGCCTCAACTCCAGCTTGTGCTCCCTGTCGTCCCCCCTGCGGCCACCCCACCCCCACCCTGCAGCCACTCCCCCACAATCACCCCACCCCCAACCTGACCCCTGCAGTCACCCAACCTCCACCCCTACAATCATCCCACCCCCACCCCTGCAGTCACCCCACCCCCAACCCCACCCCTGCAGTCACCCAACCTCCATCCCTACAATCATCCCATCCCCACCCCTGCAGTCACCCCACCTCCACCCCTGCAATCATCCCACCCCCACCCCTGCAGTCACCCCAACCCTATCCCTGCAGTTACCCCACCCCCACCCCTGCCGCACAGGTGACCCCTGTCACCTCAACCCCACCCAACCCCTGAGAGTGGGACCTAAGAAAACTTTGCCTGATTCAGATCACAAGTGTTTTCTCCCATGGTTCCTTCTAGAATCACATGGCTTGATGTCTGGCACTTCTGTCCGGACTGGTCCCGAGTCCATTTCGGCACATGGGGCCTGGTCTGGGGCAAAGCACGGGTTTTGCCCACAGTCGTCCATCCCTTGCTCTGTCCACTCCTTTGTGAAGAGCTCTTCCTCTTTGGGTTAAAATCTGTCTGCTTGGCTGGTCCAAGTCCCATCCTGGCTGGAGTGTCCTCCCCATCTCCGGGGGGACAGTGCTGCTGCCTGCTGGCGTCCCCCATGCTGGCCGCACCCCTCAGCCTGGTCCCCACTGGCTCCTGGGGCTGAGGCCCGATCTCAGGGACCACGCCTGCCCTGCTCTGGGCCTGCAGGTCCGACGTGTGTGACATTAGCCATCCGCAGACCCAGATTTGCGGCTGCCGGCGAGCGGCTGCACGCCTCCCAAGCCTGGTTGCCGACGGCTTACGCTGTGCAGCATCCCAGGTGGGCCACAAAGGACGGCCGTGTGCTGGTTCTTGAAACGCAGGGAGGAGCTGCTGTCGTTCACAGCCCATCCCGTGAAAGAGCATTGTGTGCATATGGAACAGGAAACTGCATGCAAAAACATCTGCCTATATCCACAGTTTCTCCACGATAACCCAGTGACATTTTCTTTTTCTTCAAATTGTTGTATTGTTTATGGAGCAAGAGGTAAGATGTTTATGCTCCCGTGGGAGGTTCACCCAAGCGCGAGCACCTGGGTCTTCGAAGCCTCTTGTCCCGGCGGTGGTGGCCGAGTTCAGAGGATCGCTGTCCTCAGCTGCTGCCTGTCTGTCCTGGGAGCAGGGGCAGGGCATTGCTGAGCTGGCGGAGCCCCCCAGACACTGGGCACCAAGGGTCCTGCCTCGGCACCTGCCACGCTCCCGCGGGACCCTCCCCGGGCAGCCAGCCCTGCCAGGGAGCTTTGTCGGCCTGGACTTCTACCCCAGGTGGAAAAGAAGAGGGATGGGAGCCTGCGGTCAGACGTGCACCTGTCCAATGGCAGGTGACAAGCCCGTGCAAGCTCCCACTCACGTGAAGCCATGGTGTGGCCACATTTGTGTGTCAGAATGAGCTAGCGTGAAGGTCACTGCTGGTGCACAGAATTGCATTAGTCCCAAGACTGACTCTTGCCACCCTCTTGCCACTGGTCCCGGAATGGCCCAGCGGGTATTCTGTCCCTTGTAACATCTGTGGATATGCTGACTTCTAACCGCTGACCCGTCTCATCCCCTGCCCCTTCCCCACGAGGTCCCTGCCGCCGCGCCACGGTGTGGCACCCCCGTGTGGAGCTGTGTGCCACACACCTGTGTTTCTAAAAGGGGTAATTTTATTGTCTCATCAGTCTTTACGAAAGGCGGCGTCATGCGTCGTGTGCTTGGCTAAGTTTCACCCGTGACTGGCGTGTGCCTGTCTACTTGTCAGTGTTTGTGACTTCTTCCTGGGTGCTTGGGGCTTGCTTTTGTGAAGCTCATTAATTTGAGAGAGTCTTCCACCTAGGAGTCGAGACACTGGTCATCAGAACCCAAACCCTCAGCCTGAGGACCCACGGCCAGACTCTCTTCTGGCTCATGTTGGGTTCAGAGCAATTTATATTTGGCCTTGGCTTAGATTCCCTTTACACCTTGTCGTGTAAGGTTTTCTCGGACGTTACTAGATTTGCTCACAGTCTCAGGCAGACGTTGACGAGCTGGCTTGCAGCCAGCGTTTTCCCCTCCCCCTTCGACTGCTCTGCTGTCTCGTCCACTCTTCCCAGCCGGCGGCTCATGGCCTGCAGCCAGCTGTCCAGCCACCCAGAACGTTACCATCTCGGCGAAAGCAGTAATGGATCTTTTCACTGGAATGACCACGAAGCCATTAGTAACAGATGCCGTTAGTAGAGAAGTCAGTGTCAGAAGAGAGGTGGGTGTCCCCTTCCAGGGCCGTGGGAGCAGCTGCTTATAACCTCGATTGGAGACAAAACCGAGAACCGATGGAGAACGAGGCAGAAAGTGTGTGCACGGTTGTGAGCCCGTGTGCACGTGGACTGTATGTGTGCGTGTGGTGTGTGTGCATCTGTGCAGTTGGGTGTGGGTATGCGTGTGTGTGTGTGTGTGGTCAGGCAGAGACCTAGGAGCCCGGGCAGTGGTTCTGCACCCACACCAACCAGGGGGACAGCCCGTGTGTGAGGACAGGCCCCCTTCTCTCCATCAGGGACAGGGCTGGACTGGCCCCTAGACTCTCTCCGGCCGCTACCGGGAGGGCATGGCCCTGGTGACTTCTGGGCTGATGTGCATTTTGGGGGGGGTCCGTGTGCTCGGTGGCAGGAGGGCGGGCCGTGCTGTCAGTGCCAGGCTTGGCCATCCCTGCACCGTGAGCGCAGCCCTGGAAGCCTCCTGCCCTGTCCCCACCTTTGGAATTATCCCCTCCCCCGACCGTGACCTCCCGGTATAGCCCCTCACTGGAATGGTTCCCCTGATAAGCAGGGGTAGGGGCTTGGGGGGCCACGGCGAGGACAGGCCCCACTCTCCCCGGGGCCGAATGGTGGTAAATGGGGGAGGCCCAGCACCCGGGACCGTGGTGCCTCTGTGCCCCTGTGCTTGGTGTCCCCTGACCCCCAGAGCTGCAAGCATGTCGTGTGCTGCCGAGAACCCAGTGGTTTGGGCTGAGGGTGCCCTGCCCTCAGGTCACCGACCGCTGCGGCGCCTGGCAAGCCACACCTCGTCGGCACTACGGGCTTCAGGACCAGGACACACCGCGCTGACGCAGCCTGGAGCTGCCCCCTCTGCCATAGGCCTCGGGAGGCACGGAGGCACAGAGGCCACCAGGGGCGCGGTGGGTGAGAAGTGGGGTGGGAGGAGGGCTTGCAGGGGCAGAGCCCAGGGCCCGCCTGCCCGGTTGGGGGGCCGCAGAGTCTGCAGGGGCGCCTGCCCCATGATAGTAAGTGTTGGGGGATCAGAGCTCACTGCGCCCTGATGCTCACCTCCCAGGCCAGCCTACGCTTGTTCCCAGAGGAGGGGCAGCCTCTCTGGCCAGCCTGCCCGGGCCCCTCTCTCCCTGCTGGCTCCTCTGGCTACACAGGGCCCCCCCTCCTGCCCCCTACCCCACCTCGCCTCCTGTTCTCACCCGGATGGGAGGCTTGGGCATGGCCTTCTCTCAAGCTCGCGCTCCCTCTGGCTTGGTCTGCTCCAGGCCCCTCCCCTGCCCAGCGGGACCCCTGCCCTGCTGGCTCCCAGCTGATGCTCTGCCTCTCTGGACGAGGGGGCTCCGTGGAGGCTGCCAGGGGCTCGGACAGGCGTGGACCCCTCCAGGGCACTGGGCTGGGGCTCAGGGTCCTGGGGACTGTGGGAGGTTGGTCTCGAGGGGCCAGGGGCCTTGCTTACCGTTAGAGGTTCCTTCTGAGACACCCCGCCAGTGCGGACAGACAGGGATGGCCTGGAGACGGGTGAGGCCAGGACCCCTCACCTGGCAGAGCTCCTCTGTGATCTCAGCTCTGTGACCAGTGGACCTGCTTTGGTGCCCCCTGCCCTGCCTCCCCCTCCCACAAGCTTCAGGACCACGTCTATATGCCTAGGGTGGACCGAGCTTGGGGGAGGGGATGAGAAATAGTCCCTGCCCAGTGCCTCAACAACCAAGATGCGGGGGGTCCCGTCCTGTCCAGCGTGGCTCACTGGCCGTCTGCACTCTGGCCCCGGCATCCGTCTCTGCTGGCTCTGAGTCCGTTCCTCTCTAGGCCGGCCGGTCTGGCTTGCCCGACAGCTGAGGTCCTCGGGGGTCAGCAGGGCAGGGGTCCCTGTCAGTCCTGGCAGAGGGAGGCCCTCAGGAGAAGAGGCAGGAGCTCAACTCCACGCAAATGGCCTTCCAGCCTGAGAGCCCCAGCTTCAGCCACCCCCAGAGAGCCTGGTTCCAGGCCGGGGCTGGCCTGCTATCTGCGCTTCCGGGCCGTCCTGTGGGTGCTGAGGCCGCGGGTCCTGGGCCCCCATGCTGAGGACTGCTGAGTGTCCAGCAGGGAGGAGCCTCCATGGGCGCTGGCGAGCCCTCCCAGGGCTGGGGCTGCAAGCAGACCGTGTTCCGTCGTGGCCGCGCGACGCCATTTGCAGGTTGATTTTCCTGAGTGATACAGTGACACGCTGTAGGATTTAATGGCCTCCAGGCCCCTTTACAGCAGCAACTGTGGTCTCACCAGCCGTGCCAGCCGCAACTGTCTGCGTGGGGCTCCCACGAAGCTGCCACCAGGAAATGTGGCAGCGGCTTCAGAGCCAACAGGCCTGGGTTCGGGTTCTGCCGCTGTCCTGAGTCACGCGGCCACAACAGGTGAGGTGCCCTCTGTCTGCCTTGGCCTCCTCGAGGGGTGGGAGTTAGCGGTAGTGCGTTGTACTGGTCAGGGTCCCCAGAGCCACAGAACTGGCAGGATGTGTCTGTCTGTCTCTCCATCAGTCTGTCTGTAGAGACGGGGTCATGGTGATGGCCCGGCTCACACAGTTACGGAGCCCGAGATGTCCAGAGACCTGTGTCCAGCAGGCTGCGGACCCAGGAGGGCCTCGGGGGCCGATGCAGCCCGAGTCCATGGGTCTGAGAACCAGGAGAGCCGACGCCGTAAGTGCCCGTCCAAGGAGAGCCCCTGTTGCAGTCCAAGCCTGAGGCAGGAAAAGGCCGCTGTCCCAGCTCACAGCCCGCTGGAGGGCTCCCTCTTATGCAACCTTTTTGCCCTAGTCAGGCCTTCGACTGATTGGGTGAGGCCCACCTGCCCTGGGGCTGGCAGTCTGCTTTACTCAGCCTGTGGATTCAGATGCTGATCTCCTCCAGAAGCACCCTCCCAGACACATCCAGGATAGCGTTAGCACAGTGGGCATCAAGTTCACGCATGAGATTAACCAAAGTAGCATTCGAGAGCCCTGGGGCCCTGTCCTCACTGTGACCTGCTCTGTGACAGGGCCGGGGCCTTTACTGCGTACTTAGCAGGTGGTCCCCGAGTCAAAACCTCAGGAGGAGACCCAGAGCTGGGCGTGGTGTGAGTGTGGATGGCCCCCAAGGGCAAGGACCCGCCCAGCTCCCAGCGGGCCCAGGGGCTCTGCTCTATGTGGCTGGGGAGGGGGCTCGCAGATGCCAGGGCCAGCAGGGACTGAGGGCCGCACTGGCACTGGGCCATGGTCTGCAGGGTTGATGGGAAGGCCTGCAGGGAGCTGGGAGCCGGGAAGCTGGGTCTGGGCAAGGCCATCTATTTCTTGATAGTTCCCCCAAAAAGACCTTTGCCCCGAGCAGAGTTAGTTTTGCCATTTGTTTCTTTCTGGTTTGAAAATGTTTGGCTACACTTTCCCGGACACACGGCCTCTGCGGAAAGGTTCTGTTTTTCTCCCCGAAGCTGACGATGTCTGTGCAAGTGTGGGTTCTCCTGGGTCTGCGGCACAGGAAGTACAGGCGGGGCTCGGGGCAGAGAGCAAGGACTGGGCTGCAGGGTGTCCGTGCAGCCGGCTGTCACCCACCCCGCGTGGGGCCGGGTGTCCTCATCTGTGCGCGTTTCTGGAAAGCCCGGGGAGGCGCGGGTCTGGGCTTTCCCTTGGCGCTCACTGCCTGCGGTTGGCGCCCATCCCAGGGGCTCCTCCGACCCCAGGAAGACATCTCCTTTGCCAACAGCTTTGTGTTTCCCAACAGTGGAGATCCCAGCGGGAATTCCCTGCACAAACACAGATGGCTGGAGCCTGTGACGCGGGCTCTATTTTGACATTAATCAGAATGCTGTTTCCTAATCCATATGTACGGTTCTGTGTGTTACCAGCGGCGTCACCCATGGGGTCCCGCCTCTGCAGCCTTCCCTGAGGCTCTGCCGTCTTCCTGTCTGTGGGGCTGGGCGCCCGCATGGAAATGCCCTGCTGCCCGCGGGCAGGGCTCCAGCCCGCCGCCCTCCTGTGCTCATCTCGGTGCTTACGCAATGAAAGCTCTTCATGACTTCGCTTATCTGCTTATTCCTGTATTTTATCCCTGACCCTTAGCACAGCCCCACGTGAAACTTCTGTCCTCATCTTTCCCTTTGGAAGGAAGGGCGAGGCGGTGACCCTGGGTGCCTGCCCTGGTCGAGACATCACCCCCAGCACAGGGCAGCTGTGCCCCAGGCTCTGCCCCCTGGGCTCTGAGCGGCTCGGGGGGCCCCACCAGCTCCACCTGTGCCATGAGCGCCACCCCGTCCTCCGTCTCCGGCCACACGATGCTAATCCGCGTTCCCATCCGCGTGCCGGGCTTGTCTCCTATGACCCGTGAGCCCCGCGAGGAGCCGCGTGTGGTAGAGGTGACCCCGGCTTGTCACTGTGGAATCCTCGGTGTGCCCCAGTGTGCCCAGCGGTAGTACCAGGCCCCTAAGACACACTCAAACATCTGCTGCATGGACAGCTAAGTAAATGAGTGACGTGCTCACGGAGGCCAGACTCCATGTCTCCCTCCCGTGGCCGCGCGGTGTCCCTCGGTTCCTGGGAGCGGGCAGCAGAGCGTCTGGGGGTCTGCAAGAGCACCCGCGCTCTCTGTGAGTCCCCAGGATCCTTGGGACCCAGCGCGCAGAGGTAATGTGGCTAAGATTCATCTCCGCGACGTGGTGAGGATACACAGCTGTCTGGAAGGCCGAAGACTCGGACAGAGTCGGACAGAGCACATTTCCTGAGCTCTCTGCTCCCGTGGGGGCCACACGGAGCACAATCCCCCGCCCCACCAGCAGCAAAAATGCAGCCACCTGTGTGCATGAAAATGTCAGGCCCGCAGAAGGAAATAGGTGTTGGCCTCCAATCGCATCTTCTGTAGAAGCCGTTGGGGTCAGTCCGGCGGCACCACCTTATCGCCGGGGAGCGCGTCACAGGCGGGGCTCCCAGAGGCCAGTCAAGGGCCGACCTTGCAAGCAGGCGCTTCTACCGACAGCAGCCTCAGCTCCTGCTCACAGAGGCGCTCTGGGCTCTGCCCTGGCTCTGGGCCAGCGGCTTGGTGGGACACTGAGGAGCTCCGTGGGGCCACGAGACCAAGGTCACCCCCACAAGCTGGTCTCACACTCACCTGTCTTGCGGCTTTTATGGCTCCAACTTGGAGGAGCTCGTGGGCTGTGGGGACAGTCCAGAAGTTGGGCCCGTGGTCAGAAAAGGGAGGAGTGGGGAACACCATGTCCCCCAGAGGAGGTGGGGCTGGGGGCAGAAGGCACTTGGGAAGGCCAGAATCCTGAAAGTGGACGCATGCCCCTGTGCGTGTGCGTGAGTGTGGGTTCAGAGTGCCATGCTCACGGCTGAGCGCGAGTCACCCCGTCCGCAGACAGTGGCAGTGAACGGTGTGTGTGAGCAGAGCAGGCAGGACCGGCTCAGGGAGGGGCATCAAGCAACCACAGGCAACCAGCTGCCGTGGTCTTGCTCCTTCCATCTGGGGAGTGACTTTTTAGGGTTCTGCACATTCTTGTCAATAAGGTTTCTTCTGTGTTTGCACGTGTGAGGTTCGTGCCGCAGGCAGTTAGCGCCTTATCTCAGAGAAGCTGTGCCGTGGGGCAGCAGGGCTGGTGGGCCGGTGGTCAGGGCCCCTGGCTCCGGTCGGCCTAAAAGTGCGACCTCGGGAAGGGTGTCCCTCTTATCTTGGAGCTTCAGCTTTTCTGTCTGCAAAATGGGAGGGCTGGACAGGCCCCTTCCTCTCTAACATCCTGGAAATAGATGGTTGGAGGAGAACCTGCTTAGATATGGGTCCAGTTGAAGAGACAAAGAACAACGTGCCGCTTTAATTGTCCAGAGATTCCGGCTGTGACGTGTGCCGTGGGGGGAGCGAGCATGTGTGACCCACCCAGTCTCATTTTCCTTCTGCATGTGGGGGTCTTCCTACTTAGAAGGTAGGTGGGGGCCCCCAAACCAAAGGAATCTTGGCAGCATCTCCTGGACTAGGAATGTGTGGCATTTCTGATGTGTGTGAGCCCGGGGGTCATGCCCTGGATGCCTCTGCCCCTGCCCCCGGGGCTGATGCAGGGCACCCGTCCTGGTACCAGGGAGCCCGAGCAGCTCCTCCCAGACTCGCTGCAAACACTGACGATGCGGAAGGTAATGAGGAGGCGTCAGAGCCTAGCGGAGGCCCGCTGTGTCCGTAACGAGAGGACAGGGAAATTGGGCATCAGGTGGGCAGCTGCCCAGGTGTGGCGAGGGGACCCGAAGCCACCTCTGCACTCATCTTTGCGGCTCTCCTAGGGAGAGAAGCAGGCACTGGAGGCTCTATAACCCGAGCGCCCACGTGCAGAGCCCACACTCCGTCAGCGCCCTTGCCCGGGGCGTCTCCCCAGACCTTCTGCATGGCGAGCCCGGCCTCACAGGGCCTCGGATGGCACCCGCTAGAATAAGCTTTTGTCTTCACTCTTTTCCAGAGAGGACACAGCACATCGATGAAGCCCGTTTCAAGCCTGACTTCCCTTCCTGCCGAGTGCTTGGCCCACAGCCCAGGAACGTCTACCAGATACAGCCTGACTCCCGGGTTGGAAGGGGCTCTTCCATCGACTCCGCACCCTTGGGGGTGCAAGGTGTGTGTGTGCGTGTGTGTGTGTGAGTCCCTGTGTACGCAGTCGTGCACGCTCAACCAGGAGACAAGATTTTAGCTCTTTTGAGGCTCCTGACGTGACACCTGCAGCCAGGTGAGAATGTAGCAAACACGGCATGAAAGGAAAGCAAAGTGCATTTCTCAGGAGCTGAAGGGAGGGGCGACTGTGTCTGCAAATGTCAGGTTCGTTTCATGTTTGCGTCGAAGACGTGTTCAACTCTGGTGCAGACGGCTGGCACCAGACCAGGCGTGATGCCCTAGGCTGAAATCGGGGAGAGCTTACAGGATCAGACAGACACGCTTCTCTTTAGCGGGTGCGGGGTTTCTGCTGGGCAGTGCACTATTGCGCCGTTAACCCACACTCGTCCAGGAAGGACCCATCCTTTCTGTGGTCATGAAAGCCGCAGTTACTCACTCGGACAAGATACAGGCCGAGTCCGCTGCTCCTCTGGCTGAGGCTGCTGCTGGGGTTTGCGGATCGAGTCTGAAATCTTGTTTCATGCTCCGTGCATAGTTTTGCTTCTTTCCAATGACTCCATTCTCTCGGCACTTTTTATGCTCAGAACCAAGTGGCAAACAATAGTCTTGAGCTAATGAAAGCGTCCGTGGAGCTATGGATGAACTCCCAGATTGGAGCTGGGTGGCGTGTATGACACAGGCGTCCAGAAACTCCGTATGGGGAGGCACTGCGGGGCTACCTCCTTTGGGGCAGCCACTGTCCCCACGTCTACTGCCCAGGAGTAGCAGCCGAGTGGGCTGCCCATTCAGGAGCTAACGACCCAAATTCACATCGGCCTGTGTTCATGGGGATCATCGTGATTTTGCATGTGGTACACCTGTCCAGAGCACGACACAGGCTGTCCACACATGCCAGACAGTCTTACCAGAGCTCTGTAATCTGGAAAAGGGCACACTCTGTGGGACAGAGAAGCGTGGAGATCCGGACCAGTGCTTACCAGGTTGTTGTTTAAATGTAAAAGTACGTGGTACAAATGGCTCAGTGACTGTTGTAACTAATATTCCATGTGTCAGACTGCATTTGTACCCTCGCCATGTTCCTGAAAGCCCACATGGAGCTGGGATGCCAGCTTCTCTCTGTAGAGATCGCTGTTGCTAGTCAGGTATCCTAGACACCTTCTTTTCATCTGATTACAAAATCCAGCATTTCAGGAATGGGCTTTTGCCCCCCCCCCCAAAAAAAAGAAGGAAAGAAAAAAGAAAAAAGTGACTAGGAGCATTTGTCACTGATTCCTGCTAGTCCAGTGAGCATCTGAAGAATTCAGGTGTCTTAAAATCACATGCTTTTTCTAAATCCTAGAGTATACCTTTTATGCTAAACCAGCAGGCTGCACTGAATTTCCTGGAAATATCTGGGCTCTGTTACTGCAAACTCCTCCAACAGGGGACGTCTGCGTGTCAATGCCACTCTCTCTCATGGAACAAGAGGAGGGACCAGAAGTTGTCAGAAATGTTTATTGTGTAACCAAGATGTGGACATGTGTTATCAACACAATCACATGTGTACACAATACCCAGAACAACACGGATGTTTTCGTTTGTCTACATTAGAAATCCATGTGAATTGCAGCTCCCTGGTTGACACGGATGTGTGAGTGCGTGCACCTCATTTCCACCTTCCACGGTCTGGAGTCCCAGCTGCTGAAGGACTGTGGCTCTTCCTTCAAGTGCTCAGCTCTTGCAGAACCCGTAGCCTTCAGGACACCCCGCGTGCCTTACACGGCTTGTCAACACTGCACTGGATGTCAGGAAGGAGGGTGTGCCGGGAGCGGGTTTGGAGGCATCGTGACGTCAGTCCACATGTACCATCACCCTATCACTGAAACCTTAAGATGGATTGTGTGTTTTAACACAGTAACGGATTTACATTTAGGCTCAGGAAAACCAAGCTGTAAATATATGTATCAAATCATATATTTGTTTACTGTATTTTAAAGAGCTTTATTGTAAATGTATGCAACAATGAATTAGGACTCTTTACCATGACAATACGCCAGGCAGTATCTGTGTTCTCTGAAGCAGCTCCTTACTAACCACATTCTAACCATGTGATATTCTGTCCAGTGCTAAACAGTATTCACAGGCCTAAAATAGGTTTGTACGGTGGTCAACGACAAAATTTTGCACATATTTTTGTATTGTGATTCCTATGATATATACCAGAGGATTTTTACTCATTTGTAAATTATTGTACAGTTTTAATAAAAAATGTTTTAAATCTTAGAATATCAAAGTTCCCCTCTTCCCAAGGCATTAAAGTCTGGACATAGTGGAGTGGCTATGCTAGCCACTTCTGATGCCATATCCCACACCAGAAAGGGAAATGGGCCTCCTGCAAACTGGGGAGGGGAGCCAGGCATCTCACCTGTGGCCTCATCCTGCCTCCTGGAAAATCACCTGGAACACAGGCTCTGAAATCACCCAGCACCGGGCTGAGTTTAGCCACCAGGCAGGCTTCCTCTTGTAGCTGTTTATCAATTGAGAACCGAAGGCAAAATTTAAATTTAGAAAAGTAAAAGAATTTCTGGAATTGAATAAGAACACTGGGCACCAGATTTCACTGACACTGGACTTCACACAGGTAAGTAGAGGCTGTTTTATCAATCACCTTGGGGGCGTGGAAACCAGAGGTGGACCAGGGGTGGGAAAGTTGCGGATTTGGCTCCGCAGAAATGCTCCTGCTACACCAGCACAAGTGTCGTCGAGGTGACTCTCAGCGTCCAAACTTAGGTTTTGAAATGCCCGCTGCGTTTACAGAACACAGAGGCTGGGATGTCTTTTCCTTAACTCAGTCTCTACAGGGCTTGACAAACTGACAGCATCTTCCTGGGACCCTGGGCGGGCTGAGTCCCTCTGCCGCGTCTCACCCAGCCTTGAACTTGGCTTTAAGGGCAGTCAGGAGCAGCTCTCCTGGGTCCATGCCCCCCTCCCCCACCTTCCCCACTTGCCAAAAGGTTAGGAGTCAGAGCCTCCTTGCCGGGTGTGGGACCTCCCACGGGGCCCGGAAATGTGGCTGCAGTTCCTATAGGCCGTGATTTCTTCAGTGCGTGCCCCCGGCCCGCCCTGCGGGTTGAGCGGGGGGTGGGAACCCACGCACTTCGCCGGGACGGAACGCGCGCTCTCGGACCAGCCCCGCGCGTTCAGCACTCCCTGCGTGGACAGCGCCAGCCCCTCAAGGGCGCAGGGTCCGGCAGGAGGGCGGGCAGGGGGGCGGGGCGGGGAGAGCCAGGCGGGGGTCGGCCGGGTCCACACGCGGCGCGCACACCCGCTGCAGGAGGCTGGGGAACCGGCGGCCCCTCTCCCGCTCCCGCCATGGCCGCACGCCAGTCACAGGGGCCTGTGGAGCCTCTGCCCGCGGGCCGGGGGACGCTGGGCGCAGGCAGCTCCCGGGCCCGGCCCAAGCTCAGGGGCGTTTTCCGCTGCGTGGAGGACGCCTTTGAGAACAAGACGCTGCAGCTGGACGCGTCAGGCGGCGGCCGTCGGAGCCTTCGGGCTGGAAAGCCTTACAGCGGGCCACGTGGCGACCCAGAGGGACCTGGCGAGCCAGGCCGAGATGGCCTGGAGGCTGCGGCAAGATTGGAAGAGCCGCCCCGCGTGACCCAGGGTCGCGGCTCCCAGCAGGTAGTAGCCGCAGGGCAGAGGCCGCCGGGGCGTGGGGCAGGGGCTGGTCCTCTTCCCAAATCCCCAGGCTCCCCGAGGGGGCGTGAGGGTCTCGCTCTCCCTGACTGGCCGCGTCTGTGCCCTGGACTAAGCTGTCCTGCGTGGCCCCTCAGCCCCAGCCCGTGCTTTCGGCCTCTTCTGCCTTGGTTCTAGTTCTCTGGTCCGGCAGGGGCGCTGGGTAGCTGTCTCTTTCTCTCGTTGTCCGCTTCTCTCTCTGTGTCTGTATCTCCCCAACTTCTCCCCTTCTCCCCGAGCTCCGCACGGGCGGCCGGAGAGCAGCCTTGCGGAGGTGTGTTCACGGCCGGGTTCCAGAGCCGGCACACAGCCCTGCGTTCCGATCCAGGCCCGGGCCATAGATCAGAGGAACCAGGCTTTGGCCAGAGGCACCGTCCCGCAGGGAGTCCGGCTTCCGCAGCGCCTGGGCCTGGACTTGAGATTAGTTTCAGTCCCCTTGGCGTTGGGTGCTTCGGGTCACCAGGGAGCTGGCAGTGGTCCCCGCGCTCGGGGTGAGGGCGGGGCCAGGCAGGACTTTGCAGGACCTCTCCACCCTCCTCCCTGGAGTGCAAACTCCGCACACACAGCGGCCAGGACCTGTCGCAGCCCTCTCCCCCACCCCACGCAGCATGCGTCCGCAGGTCCGCGTCGGGCCTGGGGCACAGAGATTCGGCCGGTGGCCACCTCAGGGGCCGGGGCAGGGAGCTGGTGGGTACAGAGCACGGCTGGGGCGGGGCTTGAATGCAAAGGAGCGGCGGCGGGCCGGGGGAGGGGAGGGCCCGGGGGCGGGGCTCGGAACGGGAGCCGTGCGGCCTGGCGTGCTCGCACTCGGACGCCCGGCGCCCCCACGTACACGCCTGGGTTCTGCGCGCCCCCGCCCGGGACCCCCAGGCTTTCTCTGCTTGAGCTAGGCCGCGCGGGCCGAGGGAGGCGGCCGCGCCGGCCGGAGGAGCAGAATGTCCTTCCAGGGCAAGAAGAGCATCCCCCGGATCACGGTGAGCCCCGCACCCGGCCCCACTTTACCCCACGCCCCCTGCCCACCGCCTGGGGTGAACCGTCCCGGCTCCGCGCCTTCCGCTCTGCCCTACGGGTCTAGCCCCCGTACGTGCTTCTGTCCCGGCGCTGGCCCTTCCCGCCGGGTTCCTTGCCGCGCCGCCGGCGGCCGGGGTTTCCGCGAGCGCCTCCCCGACCCCTTTCCCGAGCCGGACGCACAGGTCCCGGGCCATGCCAGCGTCCCGGGACCTCTTCTGCGCCCGGGGAGGGCGCGGGGCCGGGAGAGGCCTGCTCCCCAAAGCACAGAGGTGCCTCGCTCCCCGCGGAGGACGGGCGCCGAGGCGGGCGAACTCGGTTTCGGGGCTCTGCCCGGGGGTCGACCGGCGGACGGGGCCTTTTGTTGGCACCGCCGGCCAGGCCTCGGGGCGCGGATGCTGTTCCCTGCGTGGAGCGACTGGCTAGCTCCGGACCGAGCCTCCGCCGTGCTGGGAGCTCTTTGTCCGAGACAAAGCGACTCATCCCCCGCGGAGACCCCAGGGGAGGCGAGCGCTCACTGGTCGCTGCTGAGCGGGCACCCTGGCAGCCCCAGCTCTCGGAAGGAGAGACACCCCCCCCCAACCACATGTACGGGTGCGGGAGGTCAGACGGCCCACCCCGCGCTGCCAGGAGACAAAGCCGCCCCTTCCAGGAGGCCGGGAGCCTGGCGGAGGGAGGGAGGGAGACGCCCTGGCGCCAGCTGGACGGGGGGCAGGGGGCGCCGGCGGGGCTGAGACCCTGACAGCTGACTCTGGATTTGACCTCAGCTGGAGGGCGGTGGGATTGCCGGGTTCACTTCCTGAGAGATGCTTAGAGAGGAAGGAGCCCTGTCCTTCCCGTAGAGGATGGGATCCTGCCTCCAGACCGGCTCAGGGTTCAGCCGATGTGGGAAGACTGCCAAGTGGCCCGCGCAGGGTTGGTGTCGGGCGGGACAGGCACAAGGCATCTTGTTCAGGGGAACTTTCACCGTCGTCCTCATGGACATGGCACTTCGTCCCAGCTGCATTTCCCTCTTGGTTCCAAACCCAGGTTCCAAAGTCTGAGTTCAGGTGCCTGAAAGGGGAGGAGGGTAGAAGTGTAGTGACCACAAGTCTTCCTATCTGGGGGACAGCGGGAGACACCAGACTCTTCTGCCCAAAGCCTTCCCCTTCCTGGGTTTCCTTGGGCTCATTGGAGGATGAGTCCTTCCACTGGGGCGCTGCCTTTGGCCTGTGGCAGTTCGTCAGCTGTTGTGTCGACGGTGGTGGTGGTTTTACTAGTGAGGAGAATCCTGGGGACGCGGTCCGCACAGATATCAAGAAGAGCGGAGCAAAACGCAGTCAGGCTCCCACGTAGTGGGTTGTGTGTCATTTCGGCCATCTCGTGGGCTTCTTGCTATTCGCACTGCACAACTTGGCTCCGTGGCATCGGCTGATGGTGTGTGAAGAGCCGTCAGCCTCAGGCTGGAGCCCTGGCCTGGCCTCTGGGTGGACTCTTGGAAGCCACAGTGAAGGGGCCAGATCTCCCTGTGAGGGCCCCCTGATGTTCCTGCCTGGTCAGGTTCCTGCCTGGGGAGTGCGGCGGCTCAAACTGGCTGAGAGAAGAAGGGCTGCGGAGCTGGGTTCTCACCACGGTGTTGTGCGCTCCGTGTCTCTGCTCATTTTCCATGTTTTTCCCCAAAATTCTTCCCTGAAGTCAGATCGTCACCCCTGACAACCGTGCAATGTTCCACGCATGACACACTTTCTGCCCCTCTCCACTCCTTCCCCACCATTTGGTGGGGTTCCTAGAAGTGGGTTTATGGCCACGGAACACTGGATCAACCCCAGCTAGTGCCACAGCTCCGTGCTACGGGGGTGACCCACCAACAGCTGGCCTCGCTTACTGGCCCTTTGGTCACCCATCCGGGATACCTCCAGGCAGCACCACAGCCTGTGGTCACCCCAGTGTTTTCCTGGCCCTTCACCCTTGTAGCCTCTCCATCAGCAGCTCCTGCTTGCCCAACTCCCAGCCTCTCGGACCCCATCTCTTCTTGGCCCCAGGATTCTGCCCTGAGCCTCCCCCCATCTCACCTGCGCAGGCTCTGACGCAGCGGGCTACGGCCCCATTTCCATCCTTGAATAGCACATTCTACTTTTTACACTGAGCCAATGTGATCCACCAGACAGTGTTCAAACCCCTGCTTCGGGCCCGCCCCCCCGTGGGGCCCACTGACACCCCAAGCCCAGTATGTCCCACCTGCACCAGGCTCTCAGCCCCTCACCCCTTCCGTCAGAAGGTTCCAGTCCCAGTTTCCTCTTGTGTCAGGTATCAACTCAAGCTCATTCGTGCCTCAGGGCCTTTGCATGGGCTGTTCCCTGGCCTGGAACACTGCCCCTGGCCACTTCATTTCCAGCCAGCCCCTCCAGTAGTCCCTTCTCTGTGCCTGAAGCAGCCCTGCCTCCTCTCCCATCACACTGTGACACCAACCTCTGTGTTCTTGGTGTGTCTGCGATGGCCTTGTACAATTTCTCATCCTTGGCTATCTCCCTGCGCTGGGAAGCAGTCCCCCCCCGGGGTAGGGACCCTGCCTGCTAGGGCGCTGCTCTAACCCCCACATTTGGCACCATGATAGGCCACACCATTCCGGTATGAACTGGAGCCCAGCTGCCATCCAGGAGCCACCTCTGTTTGGGCGGATGAGGGGGGCCAATGCTCCAGGTCAGGGTGGGATCATGTGACTTTGTCCCCCTCTGACCTCAGCATGAGCTCCATGAATTAGGTGATAATTATTTAAATGTAACGCATTTCATTGCTACATGTTCACCCGCATTGGCCCCTGTAGTCGCTGTGCCTGTGGCGAGCCCACACTGCCTGCCCTGCGGGTGTGGGACCTGCTTGGGGCCTGTGGGAGCCGCCGCGGAGCTGCCCCGGCCCCGGGCACCCCTGCTCCATCCTCAGGGGGTGGCGGACACCACAGGCTTCTGGGTCCACTTCTGTGCGTACACATCGTGCCCAAGGGGTTCAAGCATAATCCGGGGTACAAAGTCACGGGGACGACGCTGAGGAACTGGGTTTGGAGAAAACTTGCCCACCTTTCGTTTGTTTCCAACAGAGCGACCGTCTTTTGATCAAAGGTGGGAAGATCGTCAATGATGACCAGTCCTTTCACGCTGACCTGTATGTGGAAGACGGTTTGATAAAGTGAGTTTCTGCTTCAGATATCTTCGCAGATCACATGCGTACACACTGATCATAGATTATCCACAAATTTACTTTTGGGTGAAATTCACCTAAATTTATTTATTTATTTATTTATTTATTTATTTATTTATTTCCTTCTTTCTTTCCTTCCTTCCTTTCTTTTCTTTCTCTCTCTCTCTCTCTTTTTTTTTTCTTTTCCAAAACCCAGCTCTAGCCCCAGCCTGAGTGACGACAGATCTCGCCAGTTAGCGGCAAGGTCTCAGGAAGCAGAGTATTAAGTTGTGTTAGCACAGCTTGAGGACGATTAGGGATTCAGATGAGGTGCTCAGTAGGTACTTAATGACCACACCTGTTGGCTTCTCTGCTCGTGTCTGCACGTGGCTCCAGCCACCGGTCAGCAGGGCGGCACGTGGAAAGCCAACAGACGTCACAAGGGCAGTCTCGTGGGCCAGGTCGGATCCTCCGTGTGACCATCTCGAGGCCCTGGCGGGGGTGTCGTGCTCTCTGATGGTCTCCAGGGGCCAGGCCACTGAAGTCTTGGCCCTGTTGCCCTTTTCCTCCAGGAGCCCAAGCAGATGCTTCCCTGCTTCACCGTTCGTGTTCTGATCCAGGCTCTTTATAACCAGCGAAATCTGTGTTGCTTTCAGACAAATTGGAGAAAACCTCATTGTCCCTGGAGGCATCAAAACCATCGATGCCCATGGCCTGCTGGTCATGCCAGGCGGCGTTGACGTCCACACGAGGCTGCAGATGCCTGTCCTGGGCATGACCCCAGCAGACGACTTCTACCAGGGGACCAAGGCTGCCCTAGCGGGAGGGACTACCATGATCCGTGAGTGTCTCCAGGTGTGCAGGGCACCCAGCCCATGCCTTGCTCCACTGTCCAAGCTTGTGTGTTGTGGGAAGAGCCTTACAATAGGGCGTTTCTTGGGGTCTGTTTCCCTTTATTACCTTTCAATCTAGGAAATCCTTGCGTACTCCTTTGTTATCCCCGTTCGCCTTGGCCAGCTCTGGAATGCTCCTGGGGTTTCCACGGGAGCAAATGGATGTGTGCCCAGGAATTTATTATTTCCTGGGAAGCTGGCAGCTGGCCAAGGATTAGGTTTTCAGACCAAAATGCCTTGCGTACGTGGCGGGGTCGTGTAGTCTGAAACAGACGTGTCTGCTCCTGAGCCCCACACCTCTGAAGCTCGGTTTGCACCCAGCTCCTGCCCAAGAAAGAGGCTGTGTTTTAGGAACACCCCAGCAGAGATAGTCGCCCTTGTTAGTGCTGGCTCTGTGCTGGGCGGCAGCTCGTGCACCGTGGGAGCTCGGCAGACAAGCCCCACTTGACAGCTTGCGCGGTGCGTTGGCTTGACTGTGGTGCACTTGACTGTGGTGAGCTCAGAGCCAGGATGAGACCCAGCTCCTCCTCTCGTGGCCGTGAACGCCGTCAGCTCCGTGGTGCGGGCGCAGCACCTGCCGTGGTTAACCCCTGGCCTGACACACCTAGTTGAGCCCTGGCTGCTCTGTGTTCTGGCTGTTTGGCTGCAGGAACTCAGCTAACTTTCAGAAGTCACACTCTGCTAAGCTGAGCGGGAGGAGGGGAAGACCCCCCGGAGAAGGTCGTGAGGGTGAGCTGGTGCACGCGAGTTGCTCTGCCGTGCCTGGCGCACGGTGCACGCTGTCACTGCTGCCACCAGAAAGGCCGCTCTGAGGACTCGGGGCTACTTCACAAGTGGTATTTAGCCATTGCCAGAACCATGGGTTGGTTTGGTTTACTCAACCACGAGGCAAAGAAAGCCAACAGTGATCCATGTTTTAGTTTGACTACGGGGACTGGCCATTTTCAACCACGGCTCATGCTCGTCACTGGTGGCCAAGGCCAGCCAGGAGACCTTCGTGGTTGTCACCTGCCCGTGCCAGTGCCAAGGCATTGGACAAGCTGTGAGGTGTCACCATGAGGACAGACAGATGCTGCAGGCACGAGGCTGGGCTCTGTCGAGCTGTGCGTCTTCCTTAGCCTGCCAGCCCCAGGCTGGAGCTGCAGAGGGACCGCAGGGTGGGGTGGCACACACTGCCACAGGGCCCTGGGCATGGGATCTGACTGGTGGGAAGCAGGGGGGGCCCGTGAGGGGTGCACTGGAGGAAGGCACAGCGTTGACCAGTAACCCTTGGGTGGGTGTGCCTTCTTATCGGCCACACTTACTCTGAGCTCTTTCCCTGCACTCGGGAGACGCAGTGAGCAGTGTTTGGCCCTTGGACCCGAGGCTGGGTGGGGGAAGTGACAGCGCAGCGGCCATGTGCTCTCAGTCTCCCCAGGGGTGGGGTGGCGCTGTTGGAGGTGTGAGTAGTCAGTGAGGCGCAAGCCAAGGGGACCAGTCCCAGAAACCAGCCCCACGCTGCTGCTCCGGGCAGGCTGGCCAGGTCCAGCACCATGGACAGCGCCCACGCCTGCCCCGCCCCACCTTGCGCTCCACCGGCCCTCCAGGTGTGCTCCACTCGGGTAGACACCTGTGTGGGACGTTAAGGCCCTTAACTGCCACTGGTGCTCCTTGGGGTGAACATGCCCCTTAGGGAGTGGGGGAGGGGCTTGAATCCGGCCTCGCTCTGCTCAGAGAAAGGCTGAGGGATGTGGGGCCGATGGGCAGGTTCATAGTAGCACCAGCACCATGTAAGGGACCCGTGACCTCTCCGCTGCTTCCCGATGCACTTCCTGATCTCTCGGGGACATGAAACCAGTCTCCCCTGGAGGCCAGGGTGGTTCCCAGTGGCCAGAGCGAGGCTCCGCTGACCGCACTAACCCCCACAGTGGACCATGTGTTTCCCGACACGGGAGTGAGCCTGCTGGCAGCCTACGAGCAGTGGCGGGAGCGCGCAGACAGCGGGGCCTGCTGTGACTACTCCCTGCACGTGGACATCCCCCGATGGCACGAGAGCATCAGGGAGGAGCTGGAGGCTCTGGTCAAGGACAAAGGTAATGGCATCTCCCGAGGCTGGCATGGGGGTCTGGGCTTCCCTAGTCCTGGCTCGGAAGGGGCGCTTCCCCCGGGGCCCCTGGCCAGGCTGGATTCTGCATCCATCTGACCCCGGGGTGGGCAGGTGGTTGGGAGTTGGGGAGAAGTTGGACAAATTGAAGGTCTGTTCTACTTCCAGAGGATCCAGATGAGAAGGTCACCTGCCTCCGCATCTGAGGGACGTGTCCTGTAATTGTCCTTAGCTGTCCCAGTCCCCTTGTCTCCTGCCCCGGGTAAAGGACAGGGACTACACATTCCCCTTGGGTCTGAGGGTCTTACTAGGAGCAGAATGCTTTCAAACCCTCGGTTGTCTATGCTGCCTGTGCTGGTACAAGCCAGTTGATAAACAAGGCTTAATCTCTTTTAATCAAAAATCCTGAAGCATAGAGTTTCCTAGCGGCATTGACGCGTTAGTTAGGACCAGGCACCCGTGGAAGGAGATCGGGGAGCAGTGGAGGCTCCCAGGCATCTGACTGACAACAGCTGCGTGTCCAATCCCCTCGTGCCTCTCCTCCAGGTGTGAACTCCTTCCTGGTCTTCATGGCGTACAAGGATAGGTGCCAGTGCACGGACGGCCAGGTGAGGGCAGGTGTCAAGAGGAGGGCACAGCAGGTGTTTCAGGCTGCCCGTGGGATGGACGCAGCCCCACGCACCTCGTGCACTCTCTTCCCAGATGTACGAGATCTTCAGCATCATCCGGGACCTGGGCGCCCTGGCGCAAGTGCACGCAGAGAACGGGGATATCGTGGAGGAGGTGCCAGGCGGGCTGCCTGCGGGCAGGCGGGGGTCGGTGCGGGGCAGGGTGGCTCCTAGACACTCAGATGGGAGCATTTCATCCCACAAACCCCGAGGGAGGGAATAGTGAACATGTCTGGTAAGTAGGTTGCCCAGAGTCCGAGGTCGAGCAAGCAGGGAGTTGGGGTAGCCTGGGGGGTTTTGGCCAACACAGATTTTTCCATGATCGTCACACTTCTTATCACAAGTTCCCCAGAGCCAAAATGTTGCTTTTGGGGGGACTGAGATGGGGTTTCCCAGTGCCTTCTGCCCCTGTGGATTGAGGCCCCCCCGGGAGCTGGACCTGTGGTCCTTCTGACCACTGAGCACAGGTGCTATTCTCACGCCTGCCCCTCGGGCCCTGGGCTGTGGGGTGGGCGCCCCCAGGTGCAGGTGCTGTGGGGTACCTGGGAGGTTTGGGGGCTCCTCACAGGGCCACACAGCAGCACACTTCCCTGGCATTCCAGACCCACAGAGAAGCTTCCTGGAGGGTCGGGCTGAGCCCCATCCCAAGCTCAGAGGTGGTGACACCTGGGGAGGGGCACGTGGAGTTCGTGGATAACTCGTCCACCTGCCCCGCCATGAGGGCATCGCGTGCTGCGCGTGCCTCTCTGGGCCGAGGCCGGGCCCGGTGCATGGTTAGAATGTTCTGAGTCCAGCTCAGTACACAGGCAGGTGGGCAGAGCGTGCCAGGGAGACACCCCACCGACGTTGGGGAGTCTTGTTATTGGGTTCCATGGGATTCTGCTTCTTTCGCGTTTTCCATGGCGAAGCTTGGCATCCACATTTTCGTTTATGCAAGAGGCCGCCCAGGCACAGAGCTTCACGGGCAAGCTTGGGGGAGATGCTGTCTGTCCACCCCCACGGCAAAGCCCCCAGCACACCCCTGGGTGTGCCCCTGGCAGAACCAGTGTGGCAGGCAGGGTGCCCTCTCCAAGCCCCTGACCTCATCTGTAACCTAGGGAGCTGGGGTCACTCCTCTCCAGTCCCACCCTCCTCCTCCATTCTGATGGGGGGCCTGGTGGCCCAGGGCTCAGTTTAGGGGAGCAGGGTTCACGTGAGAGTCAGGGAGCAGGCTCATCTTGGGAGCAGAGCTCATGTGAGATGTGGGGGAGCAGGGCTCATCTGGGGTTCAGGGCTCACGTGAGATGGGGGCAGGGCTCATGTGAGATGTGGCGGGGGAGCAGGGCTCATCTTGGGGGCAGGGCTCACATGAGATATCGGGGAGCAGGGCTCATCTGGGGTTCAGGGCTCACGTGAGATGGGGGCAGGGCTCATCTCGGGGCGGGAGGGGGTCTGGGCATCACACCCGGACGGAGGCTCTGCAGGGCTCTGGCTGCACCTGGGCTGGAGTGTGTTTTTCTCTCGGTTTATTTAGGAGCAGAAGCGGTTGCTGGAGCTCGGCATCACCGGCCCTGAGGGCCACGTGCTCAGCCGCCCCGAGGAGGTAGGAGTTTGCCTGCTGAGAGCCACCCCAGCCCTGACTACACCCCAGACTGCCTCTGCACGGGGGCAGACCCTGACCTCATGGCGGGGCAGGGCTGTGACTCCCTTGTTCCCCTGTGGGAGGTGTGAATCAACGGGCCCTCCCCCCACTGGGCTTATATCCCCCCATGACCACTGGTGGCCCTAAGGCCTTTACCAAAGACCGAGAAGGCGTCAAGGACGGGCTCTGGGTACTTCGTGGCTCAACCTAGATCCTGGGCACTGAGCCACAGGCGGCGTCCTTAGTCACGCACGGTGCCCCCTCTGGGCCCAGGATCTGTGGGTAATGATGGTCCAGAGGAGGCCCCAGTGCCCTGGCCCAGCCTGAGCGCCCCCTGTCCCCAGGTGGAGGCCGAGGCTGTGTACCGCGCTGTCACTGTCGCCAAGCAGGCCAACTGCCCCCTGTACGTCACCAAAGTGATGAGCAAGGGTGCGGCCGACGTGGTCGCCCAAGCCAAGCGCAGGGGTGAGTGCCAGGCCCTGGTCCCCACACACTTGTGGGGGGAATCTCTCTGGGGGTCAGGGGTCACGTTCTCAGGACCAGGCGCTCGGCTGGCTACACTGAGGCTCAGAGCAGACAGGCTGGGCAAGCAGCAGCTGCCCTGCCTGGCCTCCTGGTGGGGGAGGGGGGCCTCCAGCGGGGGGCACCAGGTCCGTGGCACATGGCAGAGGCAGGCGCGAAGTCCCACTTCCAGTGGGGCCCAGTCTCTTGTCTGGTCGGGGTAGCAGCTGCTCACCAGGGGCCTTGGAGCAAGAGGCCTGTTGGCCGTTTGCCTAAAGTGACGAACTGGACACGTGTGCGTTGTGTGCGTGCACGCGTGTGTTGTCTCTGTGCGTTTGATGTGTGTATGTCATGCACGCACATGAGTGCCGTCTCTCTGTGCGTGTGGTGTGTGCGTGGGTGACAGAGAGCCCCTCTGTGTGTGATGGAACTTTGTCCCCACTGCCCCCACCGGGAGCCCCACATCACTGTTTGCTGGGGTGCACGGCCTGCGGGCCGGGGTCTGCCCACAGCGCACCCCACAGCTGGAGGAGGCAGGGTGCACAGAGAAGAACCAGGGTCCACAGGGACAGGCCTCAGGCAGGCGGGGGTGGGCAGAGCTGATCATGTCTCACCGCAGCTGTGGCCTGGCTGCTTCTCTAGCAGGCCTGACGCCCCAGCAGGCGGTGTGGGGGAGCGGGTCCAGACAGACCGCCCCACATGGGAAGCCATCCAGTGTCGGGAAATTGAGGGACAGCTGGGGGATATCAGCAGCACAGCGCCAGGCTCCCCACCCTGCCCAGGTCCTGGGGGGCACGCAGGCCGGTTGGGGTGCCTCTCACAGGTCTCGCTGCAGGGGTGGTCGTGTTCGGGGAACCCATCACTGCCAGCCTGGGCACCAGTGGCTCGCACTACTGGAGCAAGAACTGGGCAAAGGCCGCGGCCTTCGTCACATCGCCCCCCATCAACCCGGACCCCAGCACTGCAGACCACCTCACCTCCCTGCTGTCCAGGTAGATAGCTGCTCCAGGGTGGCCTCAGAGCAGCCTGAGAGCTCCACATCCCCCAGGACCTCAGCCTGCCGGAGCTCCGGCTTCTACACAGACCCTGGGACGTCCCAGGGCCAAGGCCCCACACTGGTCTGCCCAGGCCCTCCTGTGCCCTACACAGGGCAGCCACTTTGCCCAGCTTTTCTGGACACCCTCCAGCCCCTGTGGGCTGTGCTGGACGGGGAGGGGGACAGAGCCGACGGTGGCCTTTGCTGGCTCAGGAAAATCAGGCCACCGTGGGCTCCCCTGACCCCGACTTTCCTCAGTGGGGACCTCCAGGTGACCGGCAGTGCCCACTGCACCTTCACCACTGCCCAAAAGGCTGTCGGCAAGGACAACTTCACACTCATCCCTGAGGGCACAAACGGCATCGAGGAGCGCATGTCTGTGGTCTGGGAGAAATGTGTGGTGAGTGGAGTGGGGGCCACAGGCCATGCTCCATGCTGTTGGTCAGAAAGGGAGGCCACTTAGTCACTAAACACTCCGCGTGAAGAGCAGGCAGGGCGTGTGGGCTCCCTGGGGTGTTGCCGCCCCCAGCCCTGCCATCCCCAGACATTCGGTTCTGGTCTCTCTGGAGGAGACCCCCGGCTCTGTGAGGCGGCCAGGCCTTCCCCGATTCCCAGAAAGCATCTGGGAGAGTGGGGTCCCTGTCTGCCATGGAATTACATTCTGCACTGCTAGTAGGCTCCCCAAAATACCTGAGATTTCCTCAGACTGCCCGCACCCCAAACTCCAGCCCTGACCCCTCCCCTGGGCGGAGGCCCTGACCCCAGGCCTCCTTCACCACCCTGCTTCCCCAGGCACCCAGTCACCCGGGGGGGACTGTCCCATCCTTCAGGGGACACAGACATTGTCAAAACTTCAGACTGACTCACACTGCGAGTACAGCGTTCCCGCACGGCCTGAAGAGGGACCCGTGGGTTCGCAGGCCGGGGCACCCTGGGTCACGGTCCCGACGCCGCTCACCGCCTAGGGGACGGGGGCCACTGTCCACACAGAAGCCTGGACTGCCCCCCCCCCAACTTGGCTGTCTTGCTTCCCAGGCCTCAGGGAAGATGGATGAGAACGAGTTTGTGGCTGTGACCAGTACGAACGCAGCCAAAATCTTCAACGTGTACCCAAGGAAGGGGCGAGTGGCTGTGGGCTCCGATGCTGACCTGGTTATTTGGAACCCCAGGGCCACAAAAATCATTTCTGCCAAGAGCCACAACCTGGTAAGAGAAGCCTGGTCCCTGGGTCAGGGTCCGGCCGGGGAAGCCCTTGGGAGGCGCACAGCACCCGCCCCACCCTCCGAGACGCAGCCCCGTTAGCGGCTCATCCGCGAACCCTCTGTCCCGAGAACGGGGTTCGGGGGCTGGCACAGCACGCTGTGGTCAGTTCCTTCTGAACTCCGGCCCCGCCGAGGGGACCGCTTCTTGTCCGAGGTCCTAGAAGGGGCGTGCCGGCCTCCGAGGATGCCGGTCGGCCCGCAGCGCCGAGGGTAAGGGGGCCACAGCGCCGGGTGCCGGACCCTCCCTGTCTCCCCAGAACGTGGAGTACAACATTTTTGAAGGCCTCGAGTGCCGAGGAGCCCCCACGGTGGTCGTCAGTCAGGGCAGGGTTGTGCTGGAGGACGGGAACCTGCTCGTTAGCCCCGGGGCCGGCCGCTTCATCCCTCGGAAGACGTTCCCCGACTTCGTCTACAAGCGGATAAAGGCGCGCAACCGGGTGAGGCCTGAGCCACGCGTGGGAGGCGCGGAGTGGGCGAGGCTTCTCCCCGGGTGGGCCCTGCCCGGTGGGCGTCGGGGCGTCGGACCGCGCGGTGGGCGGGTTCTTATTCGGGGCTTTACTACAAACATAGGGGCCGGGGCCCCAGGACACCTGCCTAGACCGCAGCAGAGGCAGCCCGGAATCCCCGTGCGCGTCGTCGTGCACACGCGCGTAAATACGGCCCACGCGCAGTTTCCGCAGCCGCTTTTATGAGCTTAGTAGCTGTGCGTACTTTCCCACAAGCCTCTGCTGAGCCACCCACTGCGTCTGTCGAGTGGCCCCGGCGTTTGTCGGCGCCCCGCACAGCGCGCATTGGTGGCTCGCACATGCGCACACGCACAGGCACGGGTTGGTGGCTCGCACACGCACGGTACGTACAGGTGGGCTTTACCCAGTTTTGCGGAAGGATGTCGTCTGAACCCCGAGCGAGGAGGGCCGCCTCCGGGGTGGGCCGGGAGCCGGGTGATGGCCTCCTTCGGGGAGGAAGGACAGTGGAGTCCGCTCTAACTCACAGGGACGCCGCCGTCTCAGGCTGTGAGGGCCGCGCAGCTGCTCCCCCAGGAGGGGCCGTGAGAACGCTGCCCAGCCGGCCGAGGTGCAGAGTCCAGGCCAGAAGGCCGGGCCTCCCCGCTCCTCTCCCGCCCAGAGTGAGGGCCCGGGGCACTCATGGACGCACTGATAGACGCCTGCTGCAGACCCAGCCCCACGGGCTACCGACCCTCAGAGAGGTGGCGGGCCCCCAGGCCCTCACCCGGGGCGACGGGGAGTGTGGACTCAGACCCAGATCCTTGGGACTCGAGACCCCACAGTTGCCCACTCCTCCCGAGCCGACACCCCGTGGTGACCCCCGGGCTGGCCATCGTCCTGAGTCTAAACACGAATCGCGGGGGAGGCGCCCACAGGAAACACAAGCGTACAGGGCGGTTTTGCCTCGGTCCACGGCCGTTCGTCTGTCCGGTGGGTGCTGGGAAAAGGCTCTGGCCTTGGGGCCATTTTCAGGAAGACCCAGGGCCTTCTGGAGGCTGGAGTGGGGCCTCTGCTGGGGCCACAGAACCGTGGGTACGGAGGAGCCAGGGGCTATCAGGGCTGGTTCCGTTCCCAGAAGAGGCCGCCTGCTCACGGCTGCCCGACTGCCTGGTGTCCTCCAGCCCAGGGCACTGCCGTCCAGCCTCGGGGGCAGGAGGAGCCGCGTGCACATAGCAGGGAAGTGTGTGCGTTCAAGTGTGCAGGTGGACACGGGAGGAACACCTCCATGGCTGGGGAGCCCTGGGGTTCTGGACCCCGGCCGAGGGGGCCCGTGGAGCGGAGCAAGCTCAGCCCCCTCACACCCAGCCCCTCGGCCCTGCAGCTGGCGGAGATCCATGGGGTGCCGCGAGGCCTCTACGATGGGCCCGTCCACGAGGTGATGGTGCCTGCCAAGCCGGGGGGCAGTGCCCAGGCCCGTGCGTCCTGCCCGGGGAAGATCTCGGTCCCACCTGTGCGCAACCTGCACCGCTCGGGGTTCAGCCTGTCTGGTGAGAGGAGCTGGAGGGGGGCTCTGCTGGGGCACCGTCAGGGGCGGGAGGACCCCCGGGGTCCCAGGTACCAGGGCTCAGCCTGTCGGTGGGCGAGCTCAGCAAAGCCGCAGACTCCATCCACAACCAGACCGGGCAGGGTGGGGACGGGGGGCCCGCCCTCCCAAGGAGTGGACCCGTGGGGAAATCCATCCTGCCCCGTGTCTGCCCCAGTGTGGCCGCACTGACCCCCACCTCGCATCAGCTGTGTTGAGGAGAGGGCTGTCACTCTGAGGCCAGGAGTGAGCGTGGGAGGCCTTCCATCCCACGACCAGTGTTTCCCCACCAGCCCAGACCCTGAGCCCACCCTCTCACTGGGAGTCTCTGCTCACAGGTTCACGGGCAACCCGTGACATTTTCAAAAACAAACCAAAAAGACTCTCCAGCCTCAGGGTTGCATGTGAGGCACATAAGGAAGGGTCTCTGAGCCCATCAGGACACGTGGAGACACTTTGGAGGGCTCAGGTGGCCTGGTGCACTGGCCTCCGCTTGGGCCTCTGATCGGGGTCCTGGCACGCTGTGTGGTGGGTCCCTGCACACGCCCTGGGCCCCAGGTCCTCCCTGCGAACCAGAGCCAGACCCTCCCTCTTCCCACCGATGTCCCAGCCCGTCCACCCTCTCGGGTGACAGAGTCCCTGCTCGCCTCCTGGACACATAGGGCCTGAGCAGGTCCCCTGGAAAGCCAGGGTTGTCTTAAAAGCTAGGGGCAGCCTTCGCCAGTCACGGGGCTGAGACCCATGGGATGAGCAGGCCTGGTCCCTGGCCTTGGTACCCACTTCCTTGGGTGCCCACGGCCTCAGTGTGGGAGCATCGGCCGGATCACCTCGTCCTTGCACCGGGCTGCGTGGGGGTACGGCGGCCACGGCCATGGTCATGGGTGCAGCGGGTGCAACCACGCCCCTGCGCTCACACCCGCCTCTTCTGCTGCAGGGTCTCAGGCTGATGACCACATTGCCCGACGCACAGCTCAGAAGATCATGGCGCCCCCCGGCGGGCGTTCCAACATCACCTCACTGTCCTAAGCGTCCCCCTGGGGCCCAGCGAGGTGGTGCTGTCCCACAGGGCAGCGGCTGGTGGGGACTGCCCCCCTCACATAGCTCTTTGTTGAACTTACCTGAAAGGTGCTTGGCCTCACCTTCCCCCCCCACCCCCGGAAACTCCCCATTTAGCGTCCCAAGTCCTGTACGAGGAGCCCGGGCAAGGAGGGGGTTTCACTGCCATGTTGAGGATGCAGGAGGTGGTGGCCCTGGAGGACAGCCAGGTGCTTCACGAAGGCGGGGCTGCCGCCCAGCCAGGCCCATAAAAACCCCAGGGCCTCACAAAAGCACGGACAGCGGCCAGGCTGCAGGTTTGGGGCGTTTGCTCACCTCCCCGTTGTGGATCACTGCCCCGCGAAGCCCCGGGCCTCCCGCCAGTGCCTCTCCCTGTCCGCCTTGGTGTTGGGGGGAGCGCCCCGGGAGCTGGCCCCCTGCCCAAGAGCTGCTGTGACTTCAGGGACCCATCGGGAACGTAGTGAAGGTGGCCTCGTTTGTCCACGTTGCCAAGGACCAAAATCCCGCCCACGTAGTTGCCTGTCTCCAGGGGAATGTTAGGACCCTTTAGCTGAGATGCTGTCCTCTTACTACGAAGTGTGCACTGAGTAGTTGATCAGAGCGGCAGTTCTGTGCACTGAGGACACTGTAGCCAGGAAGCTGCATGCCACCCGTAGCCCGGACGGCGGCCTGTGCCCCTGTCCCACGGGCATCAGGTCAATTAAAGCGTCCGGGTTAGAAGCTGCTGGTGTGTGGAGCCCTGATTCATCTTCCCACAGCACTTCATGCACGGGGCCCTTGGGAACATTCGTGCTGGCTGCACAGCCGGCCATCCCCAGGGACAGCTCTGCTCCCCCTCTGGGCACGGAAGGGGCAGGGCTGGCTCTTCCTCTCAAGGAAATGGCCTGGGAACCACGCCCGAATCCAGGCCTACTGGCCAGACACAGCCAGACAAGAGGGATGCTGGCGGGACCCACGGCCAGGTGCTCCGAGGGAGAGGGTTGGGCTGGACCTGCACCCACATTTCGACCAGATGGGCCAGGAGGGTGTGGCCCTGGCCTGAGGCCTGTGCTCCCCCCAGGGTTTTGACCCAGGAAAAGGAACTGCTGGGCTGGCCTGGCCTCTCCTCCTTCGTAGAAAGATCCCAGTTCTGACCCCCAGGTGTGGGATGTTTCCAGAAGGGTGTCTTTGCCCTAGGAGCAGGGCATTCATGGTCACTGGGAAGACGAGCTGGACGGGTCAGTGATGGCCCCCCCACACCTCACACTGCCAGGCGCTCCAGCACCTGTGCCGGCGTCCATCCCCAGTGGTGACCAGCTGTGTCCCCTGGGGGGGACACAAACAGCCCCACCCTCGACTCTGGGCTTCTGGTGAAGTTGCCATGGCCCAGAGGTACCCCTGAAGAAGGCCCAAGCTGGTGGTCCCTGTGTTCCTGCTGGCCCAGATCTGTTGGGTCAGTGCGGCCCCACGGCTAGATTTCTGGGGCTCTGCTGGGTCCCGTGTCCACCTCCCGGTGGGACAGATGATCACGGAGCCAGGCCACACTCACATCCCTGCTGCCAACGCAGGAAACAGGCTTGAAGTGAAGACCGTGAGATCGAGACCTGAGCTGACATCGAGTCAGACACTTAACCAACTGAGCCACCTGGGCGCCCAAGATTTACATATTTTTACAAAACCCTAAACCTCTTCCCCTGCTCCGGTCTCTGACATCACCAAGTCCCCACCTAAAACCTCCACTGGGGGTTGGTACTCCCCTACAGGCGACCTGCAGCCACCCACCCCTGGTTTCCTGCTGGTGACCGGAGCCCTGTGTCCCCTGCGGGAGCACGTGGGGCTGCGTGTCTCAACTGCCCGGCCCAGCCAGCTCCTCACACGATGCGGTGCTGGTGCTGGTTCCGGTTCGCCGGCAGGCTCCGCCCCGCCCCAGAGCGCCCCCGCCTGGCCTGTGGACAGACCTGCACCCCGCAGCTGCAGGCATGTGACACACAACACGGACACCCAGCAGCTCTTACGTCGTGATGCTCAGAGGTGAGAAATCTACAGAAACACAGCAGAAGTATCTCCATAAAAACACTCCTCGCCTCCCCCCGGACGTACGAGGCCGAGTGGCCCCGGGGAGCCAGCGCACGGTGTCCAGTCGCAGACAGCGGCACCAGCGCCCAGGGCTATGTACAGCTGGGGGTGCTGGAACTTCTGTGACTGCCGGGAGCCGGTCACGGGGCCACGAGGAGAGGCCACAGGCCTCCCGCCACAATCGCAGGGAACAGAGCCACCAGGGAGGCGGCACCCAGCCTCCTTGCCCACCCCTCGGCCACACCGACAGCCTCTGGTTGTCCTATGCCACCAAGAGCCAGCCTGTCCCGGGGAAATCAGGGCCAGGATGCAGCGGGGCCAGCAGCCAGGTCTGTGCTGGGAGAGCTTGGCTGCTTGGCTGGGAACGTCCACGCAGGGCTCTGCCCACTGCCCGTCCTGTCCTTCTGGCAGACGGAGTCTCCAAGGCAACCGGCGTTAACTCTCGGTGAGGCGGGAGGGGCAGATGGAACCGCACATGGGCAGCGCGGGGCTCGCCCTCTCCCGGTCCTCCACAGCGTCTGTGGCCTCGGGGGCGGGCAGGGGCTCGCCCAGGGCATCCTGGCTCCTCTTCAGCCTGGTGGGGAAACACAAGGAGGGGCTTTCTGCAGTCTCACCAGCAGCCCCAGGGCACTTCTGGCCAGTCCCCAACGTGTCTGAGGACTTGGGCAATGGGTCCCTCGGGAACAAGGCTGGACCTCATGCCCTTGCAGGCGCCGCAGGGAGCTGAGAGCGATGCCCAGCCCAGCAGCGCCCTGTGTGACCACTGAGGCCTCAGGCTCGAGCAGTGGGGCTGTAAGCCAGAAGATGAGGCTGCCTAGTTTAAGTGCAAGTCCTGCAGGTCAGACATTTTGGAACAAAGCTTTGCAGAGAGTTTGACTGAGTCTGTTCTAACTCAGGCCTCCGACCTCCAGGATGGAAGCCGGTGCCTTAGACCAGTGCCCACACATGGTCCTGGTCACTGAGGCAGAACAGAACTCAGAGCTGCCTCCTTCAGGAAGCCCTCCGTGCCTCAACTTGCCACTCCTTTCCTGGGCCCACCACGCTCGCTTCCTCCCTCCCCTGCAGCAGGGGTGGTAGCAATTTGTGGCTTGTATCTTCTTGCCCCATGGTCCCTGGCACTCAGTAAGGGTTTATGGAATGCATGAGGGGTAACAGTCCATGCGACTGCAGGGCCATGAGCCATTGGCCCGTCCGGGCAGTGCAACAAGTGTCTGCCCAGGAGATTCTGGCCGTTAGGCCCCCATTTAGAACTGAAAGTTCCCGAAGAGCCTCCCGCACAAGCCTGAACTGGGGCCTCCCACCCTCTGCCCCCAGGGCTGCTGCCCCGATGCCCCAGGAGGGTGGGCATCCATTTCCCAGGCCCCCTGATGCCTCATGGCTGCTGGGGCTCAGGACTCGTGTGGCCCAGAGAGCCTCAAACTCCTCTCCGTCCCCAGCTGTCCCCACCCCAACACGCACTCACTTTTCTCTGTTAAAAATCACAAAGTCTTGCTGGATCGCATCAAGGCAGTCCTGAAGGTAGTCATTCTCCTGTTAGTCAGAAAAACATACCAATGAGTGTAGTGGACGCTCTGAGGCTCCCTCTCATCCCCTCAGGTGGGTTCCTGAGCCTGCCTCCCACCCAACGTCTCCTCCTGTGGCCTGCACCTGTGGCTTTCTTTGGAGATCTGCCTTTGGGCTGCTGGACAAACTCTGTCCAGGCAGCCAGAGCATCTGGGGGTGTGCGTCTCCCAGGTGACCCTTCACTAGTGACCAGAGGATGCCCAGAACGGAAGTTCCTGCCCCAGGGTGGCTGCTGACGTGGAGACAGTGTCTGCAGGACACAACTTGGCCAGAAACCACACAGGCTTCACTCCCTCCCCTCCCTGCACCAAAGCCAACGCCGTCAGAAGGAAGGAGCTGGACCCCGGAACCTGGGAGGGCCTCAGAATGGACACAGGAGGGCACATTAGCCCCATGATGTGCCCGCACCTTCCAGCTCCCCCCCCCCACACACACACAGGAGAGCAGCGCCTCCTTGGGTTCCTGCAGGCAGCACAGAGCTGCTCCCCCAGGTCTGCCTCCACCTGCCCTCCTGGCCTCTGAACAGTACCGGTCACCAGCAGCACGGCTGGTGCAGGACCTGCTTAGGTCAGAAAGGCACTCCCTGCTGCAGGAGGACAGGATGGGTGAGTGCCTGGAGGGCTGTGGGAGGGCGGGGTGTGGGCTGTGTGGTAGCATGAGGCATCCTCCCATGACCAGGAGCTCATTCCCTGGCGAGACCCCTGGAGTGGGGTCTAATACGCGGCAGGGTGGCTCCTGGAAACTTGGAAGACATGATGGCCTGTGAAGATTCCAGAACAGCATGGGACGAATGCTGAGGGGGCCTCAGTCTCAAGAGAAGTGGGCAGCTGGAATGGGTCGACAGACTCAAGATTCAAGAACCAAGGACCCCTCAGGTGACCATGTTCTCCTGGAGGCCACAAAGGACATTCCTTTCAGCAAGGCACTAAGGAATGAGCTGGTGAGGGTCACGGCACCATGGAGCAGCACAGCACTGCCTGTTTTCTAGAACCGAGCTCCCATGGTGATGATGGCATGCCAGACCGAACCAGGTGGGAGTAACCATGGTCACAGGCAGCGAGGTCACAGTGACAAGCAGGGCACCTCAAGCCCTGGGATCTAGTGAGGTCCGACGGGTCACAGACAGTGCTCCTAGGGGTCACAGAGCTGGACAGTGAGTGCTCAGGCACGCACGCACACGCGCACGGTGAGATCAAGGGTACAAGAGCAGAAGGCACACGCATGCGGACGGTGGGGTCACAGCACGCGTAACCCCGCGGCAGCTCCAGGCGCAGGGGCTGAGCCAGAGGCGGAGTCCTTGCCGGCACAGGTCACGCATAGGTCTGGGGTGTGGCACGCAGCCACCGGGCTGACACAGGCGTCCTCTCCGCGCCCCCCTCAGGAGGGACAAGGACCAGTCTGCAGTCACCCGAGGTGGACGGTGGCACTCCCGTGGTCTTGGCCCAAGGCTGTGCTTACCCCCCCGCCCCGTCAGGATGGAGCTGGAAAGAGCCTTGCTCGACTGGACGTTTGCGGTCCTGCACCATGCTGCTGGTGTGACGGTAACTAGATAAGAGGAGCGGGAAGCGGCACGTCCCCCACACATCCTCGTCCACATGTGTCCCCAGTGGGGGGATCAGGTGAACTGTGCCCAGCCCTGCATGGGCTCCCGGCACCTCCAGCCCAGAAGCTCCTCACACCAGTGGGTCAGCGCCCAGTGAAGACTTGAGGCCAGCACTCGGTGTGTGCAGCTCTCTCCTTTCCAGTCGCTGCCCGGCCACCATGGCCTCCCCAGAGGGGCCACCACCCTGGCCGGGTGACCAGCCTCCACCATCGGGAGGAGACAGGGCTTCTGTACCAAGAATGTGTCTCAGCCTTGCCTGACTTCCTGCTGATAATAAACAGACAAGTGAACACACTCCTGCTGGAGACACGATGGGACCAGGGGCTCCGCGCTCTCGGGCGAGGGTCCGCGTCACACCGGGAGGGGAGCCGCAGACACACAGACCCCCAGAGGGGCAGCTGAGGGTGGGAAGGTACGTGAAGGGACCTGGAGGACGAGGAGCGGCCAGGCCCATCCCGCTACCTGTGCTCATCTCGGTTTTCCCAGGAGGCCTGAGGACTGGTTCCAGAACTATCCAGGGCACGGTGGGAGCGGGTGGCACCAGGTGGTCTGCACGCACCATGGGGTTCACAGAGGACCCCTCTTCCCCGGCTGCGTGGCGTGAGCTCGCAGGAAGCCGTGCGCTCTGTCTGTGCGCCTGTCCTGCTCTGGGACGCCCTCCTTCCAACGGCCACACTTGCACCATTCGGCCCTCGGCCAACACACACACGCACAGGTCAGAAGGCCACAGAAACGTATGTCCCTCCTGCCCCGTAGCTGATGGCTGTGGGGGTGGGAGATGAAAGCCGGCGTCCTTGGAATGTGGCCGACAGGCCAGGGTCCCTGCGGGGTCAGGCTGAAGCCGCTGCCCACGGGACTCTGACATCCAACAGCCCCAGGCGTATTTCCCGAACAAACTCTTCGGATGAACCTCGTCTCCACGCAGACGTCTGTGGGGCCTTCGTGAGCAATGCTGACACTGACAGCCTCAGACCCCAGCTGTCACCCACGGTGGGGAGTGATGGGCCCTGCGAGACCAGGCTCCCCTTCCGGCCAAGAACAGACCCGCTGAGCAGCTCAGATGCACTTCCCAAACCTCTCAGAATTCACTGAAAACGCAAGGGACCCAGAGCAGCCAAGCGATCTTGAAAGAGAACAAAGTGCAGGACTCACGGTCCTGATCTCAAAACTTACTGCAAAGCTGCAGTCATCAGGACAGCGCGGGCCGGCACGAGGAAGATGGACAGATCCGGGGATAGGATTGCTGAGTCCATAAATAAGCCCTTATTTTTGGTTGATTAATGTCTGAAAACGACACCAAGCCCTTCAACGGGAAAAGAATGGTCTCTTTTTCTTTCTTTCTTTTTTTTAAAAAAAATGGTCTTTTCAACAAACGGCACTTGAACGAGCACACTCATGTGCCAAAGAACGGCGCTGGGCCCCGACCTGACGCTCTCCACAGGTGAACTCAGAGCGGACCCCAGAGGGGAAACCATTCGACACTTAGACGGAAACACAGAAGGGAATTAGCGGCCTTGGGTCGGGTGGCGGCTTCTCAGGGAAGAGGTGGGAGCAGGAACAAGAGCAGAAGTGGCCACACCCCGCGTCATCCCCGTCCGCGGCCGCTAACCACACCTCCCGCAAAGAAAAGAGAAAACCCACAGAACAGAACGCTTGCAACCCTCTAAGGCCCTTGTCTCAGGACACACACAGGACTCTTAGCAATCACAGCAGGACAAAGGAGTGTTGCTCCGTGTCCTCACCGCACAACCACAGCAAAACAGCCCCGACTGGAAGTGGGCGGGGCCACACCTGCAATGCCAGCTTCGCACACCAGGGGCCGCTACCAGCAGCCAGGGACCGTGGCTCCCCAGAATCCAGGCACCCCCGGGATGCCCCCAAACCTGCAGCCCCATGAGGGGGGCCGACGCCCACCCCCCCCCGCCTGACCCCTGCGCCGGGGAGCAGGTGTGAGGAGGTGGCACTGGGGCTGGGGGCCTCTGCCAGCTCAGATGGGTCCAGGGGCTGGGGGGCACCAATGGCTTATGGGGTCACCGCTGTGACCCCTGCCATCCACACCTGCACCCCCAGGCGCTTCTGTGAGGACCAGCTGTACCCGGGGGACAGGTGCAGGGTTGGTCCCACGCTCACAGTGCGAGCTCCCCAGAAGCACCCCCACCCTCTTGGGAGAAGCCGCGTGACCTGGGGCAGGAGAGGGGTTTCTGTGGGTTACACTGTATCCCCCCAGAGTGACATCCTACCCTCCAGCTCCCTGGTATGTGACACAGTCAGGTTAGGAGAGGGTCGTCTGGGCTTAGGGTGTCGCTATAAGAAGAGACACAAACAGGGAGAATGTGGGGGCCCCCGGGGGCCCCGGAGCAGCAGAGCCAGAAGCAGGAAGGAGCAGGAGGAGCCCACCTGCGCAGGAGAGGGACGCGAGGGGCTCAGGTCAGGGCGGCCCCGACTCACCGACTGTGAGCTGTCCCTGCTGCTGTCCCGGGACCTGTTCTTGGCCAGCCGCTTTTTCTTCTTGTGCAGGGGCCTAGACTCCAGGATCATCTCCTCCAGCTCGAAGGTGGGGTCGCAGTGAAGGCGGCCTTTCTGTGGGGGGACAGGGAGCTGAGTCCTGCCTGCCGGTGGGCCCATGCCCATCCGGAGCCACCACCCCCCGCCCGCCAGGCTTACGTTGGGCACGAAGCCCGGCGCCACCTTCTTCTCACTCAAGTCCTGCCACAGCACACCAGCCAGTGACGGGGCCGCCTGCATGTCCTGCAGGCTGGACACTCGGTGCCTGGGGTCCACAGTGAGGAGCTGGAACAAAGCCCATGTCAGATGGCGCCCGGGCCCGGCATGACCCTGCACAGAGCTGGCCGCCTGCCCTGGGCCAGGCTACCCCAGGGAGGTCTGGCTACAAGGATCTCAAGGGCCAGGCAAGGAAAGGGGGCACCGACCTCAGGTCAGTGCAATGTGGCCAAGGGGACAACCTGGCCAAGTCCTTGCCTAAGGCCAGCCGAGGGCATGTGGGGTCCCCAGGGACAGTCTATTGCGATTCACCAGCAGGCGGCAGCCTCGGCCTGGCTAGCTGCAGGAAGGGCCACAAGCTGTAAGGTGACCTGCGCCTCAGTTTGGGCATCTGTGAAATGGGGTGATCGTCGTGGGGATTAGGTGAGCCAACAGGCACGTAGGCTTCAGCTCACAACCAGTGTTACAGCCAGACCACAAAGATTCTGCAGCCGATGGGCTGCGAGCCGTGCGCCTGGGTGGGGCGGGCGGTGGTGCAGATACCCGAACACAGGAGCCGCAGCCGTCCTCAGACGGGGAGGGGCTCACCTTCCGCAGCAGGCCTACCATCTCCTTGGACCAGGTGGGGACGTACTGCACGCTCGCCGTGCTGAACAGCTGCACCAGGGATTCCACGGCGTTGCTGGAGTGGATGTCGTAGGGCCTCTGGGGCGGGGGAGGCAGCGCTGCACCAGGTGCCTCACCCCCACACCCAGAGGCACCCGCAGCGGCACCCCACCCCCTACCCCCCAGGGCAGGCACAGCTCCCAGGGAGAGTCCAGGTCCAGGAAGGAAGCTCGTCACCCCCGAGAAGGTCTGGGCCTGGGTGGATCAGCCCTGAGGCCAGGAGGGGCTGCCTTCCTCCAGGGTGGGGGTCGCAGCATGTCTCAGTGCACGGGGCCTCAGAGGCCCCTACGGGGAGATGGCCACCAGGGTGAGAACATGGGGACCCACCCAGGGACCCCCGGAGGAGAGTCCCAAGAAGGCAGCGCTGCTGACAGGTCCCTGCCCTGCCCACGGCCCCAGGGCACCCACGGCCCCAGGGCACCGCCATGGCCTCCTTCCTGCACTTGCTCAGCCCCTCCACGCAGACGCGTCACTGAAAGCACGCACCCATGGGTGTGGGGGGCAGCCTCATCCTTCCCCAGGCACTCGGGCCGCCCCTGGGGGACACAGCCAGCTCAGGGTCTGGGGCCCGCTCCATACCCATCCACGCAGCAGCTCGTAGGCCAGCACCCCCACTGACCACCAGTCCACTTCGAAGGAATAGCCGCTTCCACCACTGACGAAGGATTGGAAGATCTCCGGAGCTTTCCGGGAAGGGAGGGGCAGCTGAGTATCCCACACCCACAGGCCCCAGGCCCCCTCCCCCGCTGACTGTCTGGGGCTCCCTCCTCTCCTGGTGTGGGTGGTGGGATCAAACCGGCTCTTCTTAGCAGCCTGCCGCTGTCCCACAGTACCCTGTGCCTTCAGGGAAGTGACCTGAGCGCCCCCCGCCCCGCATTGACCAGACACAGCAGGCCCAGTAGCGGGCCAGTGGCCTCTGCTCACCCATGTACGGCTTGGTCCCGGCTAGTGCGGTGGCCCTCTCCCCATCCTTTATGATGGTAGCGATGTTGAAGTCGGTCAGGTGCGCGTGCCCTGTGAGTAGAAAAGGCAATGCAAGCGTCCCAAGGACCGGAGACGCATCCCGTGGGCGAGGCGCACGTCCCCCACGTCCAGCCTCACGCAGCCTCGGCTCACCTTGCTCGTCCAGCAGGATGTTGTCAGGTTTGACGTCCCTGTTGAGGGAGCAGGTAATGGGGGATGGTCCAGGAGCCCCGATCGTGCCTCTCAGTCCCTGGCAGGGCTGGGGGTTCCCTCAAGGGCTCCTCCACACTCAAGGCAGAGGCCCCAGAGACGCAAGTGGGCCTTAAGAAGAAGTCACCTGGCAATATTCTGACAGAGCCAGGTGAAACTAGCTATTCCAGTCCTGGGGTCGGGGAAGCTGCCAGCCCCCCACCTGCTGAGGCCAGACAGGGGAGAATGCACTGGACGCAGGGATGCCGGAGCCCCTGGAGGACAGATGCAGAGCCCCCTCACCCAGACCCCCAGGCCAGCCACTCTCCCAGAGCCCTGGGGCTGCACAGAATTGATGATCTGGGTCTATGCCTTCCACCAGGTGGCCTCAGTCCTTGCCTTGCCTGACTTCCAGGTGCTCAATGTTTGGTGCCTGAATCGTCACCAGATCACAGAACCCCCAGGGCAGAGACGTGGAGATCCCATCTACCCGTCTTTATAACACACCACACCTGTTTACGTGCTTCGTTCTGGGAGCACGGCTTTGTCTTCCTAATCTGCTTTCAGCTAATGTGAAAACTAGCTTCAGCTCCCCAGGGGCACAGCAGATGAGCCAATGGCCTCTGCTAGGTGGTGGCCAGGATCCAGCGGCTGGACAGACCCGGTGAAGGGGACCCCGATCCTGGCCAACCTGGGGCTGCTTGCACAGGATGCAGCCCAGGGGGGCATCGGGTGCACAGCTGCGGGGCTGGCCTTGGAGCCTGGTGCTGATGGGCCCAGGTGCAACACCTGCGGGCAGCTCTGCAGGCCAGGAGGGGGGCAGACCACGCAGGAGCCTGTCTGGGTTCTGCTGGAATGTGGCCACCCTGCGGGTGGACTGGCCTAGGCGGGCAACCCGACCGGTCAGGCATGCACACACCTGTGGATAATGTGCTGACTACGCAGGTAGTCGAGGGCCAGCGCCATCTCACAGATGTACAGCCTCACCGTGTCCTCGGAGAACTGGACGTTCTGCTGCAGGTGATAGCGCAGGTCCCCGCCCAGGAGTAGGTCCACCACCATGAACATGTCCTCCTCGTCCTGGAAGGAGTACCTGCAGGCACCAGGGGAGAACGTGGCTCACTCACGGCAGGGGAGCCGGCGTCACAGCTCCTGCCATCCCCAATGACCCATCTGAGGGCCTGGGCGCCCCCCAACCTCCCCCGGGCACTCCCCAGAAGCAGGGCCCTGCCCAAGGCGCTGGCTCTGCCCGTGCTCAGGAGCTGCTCAGGAAGGACAGAGCAGCGTGTTCTGATGGGAGGCAGCCCAGTGGGGGATAGAGACGCTGGGAGTGACCAATGGAGAGAAGAACACAGCATCATCTTTGGCCGTTGCCCTGCTGCTCCTCTTCTCTAAAAAGGGGATAAAAACATCTGCCTTGGAGGGTTGTTAAGGAATGGAGACCACAAGGCAAAATGCTCAGGCCATGCTGTGCAAGGGGCCAGCTTCTAACAATGGTGGTAGTGATGATGGTGGGGATGATGGTGGTGGTGATGATGGTGGTGATGATGATGGTGGTGATGGTGGTGGTGATGGTGGTGATGATGGTGGTGGTGATGATGGTGGTGATGGTGGTGGTGATGGTGGTGATGATGATGGTGATGGTGGTGGTGATGGTGGTGACGATGATGGTGGTGATGATGGTGGTGATGATGGTAATGATGATGGTGGTGATGATGGTGGTGACGATTATGGTGGTGATGATGATGGTGATGATGGTGGTGGTGATGATGGTAATGATGATGGTGGTGATGATGGTGGTGATGATGATGGTGGTGATGATGGTGGTGATGATGGTGACGGAGGTGACGATGATGGTGGTGGTGATGATGGTGGTGATGGTGGTGGTGATGATGATGGTGATGATGATGGTGATGATGATGATGGTAGTGATGATGGTGGTGATGGTGGTGATGATGATGGTGGTGATGATGATGGTGGTGATGGTGGTGACAATGATGGTGGTGGTGATGATGATGGTGGTGATGATGATGGTGATGATGGTAGTGGTGATGATGGTAAGGATGATGGTAGTGATGATGGTGGTGATAATGATGGTGGTGATGATGATGGTGGGGATGATGGTGGTGATGATGATGGTAATGATGATGGTGGTGATGGAGGTGACGATGATGGTGGTGATGATGATGGTGATGATGGTGGTGATGATGGTGGTGATGATGATGGTGATGATGGTGGTGGTGATGATGGTAATGATGATGGTAGTGATGATGGTGGTGATGATGATGGTGATGATGATGGTGGTGGTGGTGGTGATGGTGGTGATGATGATGGTGGTGATGATGGTGGTGATCATGATGATGGTGATGATGGTGATGAAAGAGGTGATGGTGATGATGGTGATAATGGTGGTGATGATGGTGATAATAGTGGTGAGGGTGATGGTCATGATGATGGTGAAGATGATGTCAGTAACAAAACAACATTTTAAGGATCTCCTTCCACTTTGTAATTTCTTCTGTGAGCACTCAAAGAGAACTCTCATTGTTAAGCAACTGGCTCTTTCAAGAATAACATTACAAAGAGTTCACTTTTTTATGTGATATCCCTCTCCCTGCCCACCAGAAGTCACCCGGCCCTCATCTCAGGTACAGGTGGCCTGGAGAGGGGGATATGGGACCAGAGAGCAAAGGGACTTGGAATGCCAGGCTCCAGGACAGGTCATGAGTCTTGGGGAGCAGTGGACAAGAGCAGATGGCCTCCCAGAGCAGGAGGTGAAGCTGCAGCGGCCCTGCCCTGCCTGGCCCTGGGATGGTGGGAGGCAGGCCAGCCTGTGGAGATGGGGTCCTGGCTGCAGCAGGAGGGGAGGGGAACAGTAACTACAATGATAGCTCCCACGCTGAGTCAGCCTATGTGGGGCACCTTGCATCTAAGGCTGCATCTCCTGTTCTGGCCTGGGAAGCACTCTCACCGCTCTTCACAGAGGGGTCACTGTCTACAGCACGGTGGAGAAGTTCAGCCAGGAGCTTATGGTCCTAGCCACGAAGCACCCGGCCTCCCAGACAGAGGCCCAAAAGGTCTGGGAGGGAAGCTAAGGTCCCCATGCTGGGAAATCCTGGGTCTTCCTTCTTGACAAGCCCCCGTGCCAGAGTCATGGTTGAGGGTCAACAGCAGCCTGTTCCTGTGAGGCTGCAAGCAGGCCCCGCCTCAGTGAGGTCATTTCTACCCCACTGAACACCCCAGCAGGGCAGGCAGTCACCAGCTTTGAGGACGAGGGCTCTGGCCCTCCCAGGCTGTCAGGCAGAGAGGACACGGGTTTAAGGCGTGCATGGATGCTGTCCCGGGATGCTGAAAACGCCACCATGAAGCGCAATGATGCAGTGTGACCCCACCGGCCTCTCTGCTTGCACGGAGACTAGACAATCGTAGGGCCATGGGGCCACAGTGAGGGCGGCCAGGGGCCGTGTCCGAGGGTGAGGAGCTGGAGGAGGCCTGGGCAGCCCCGGGCTCCACTGCCCTGCAGGCCTGGCTCAGCTTGCCACTCTCTTCCCACTACCACCCGGCAAGGCTACGGCCCCCATGGTGCAGCCGGCCCCTTCCTGCTGTGGTACCACCAGGCAGGACTCTGGGGTCCAAGTCGGGGAGGTGGCTGCAGGCTGCTGGCCACGTCGTACCTTCCGCACCTGCGGTGGCCCAGGCGAATAACCGGGGGGGGGGGGGTCTTCACCCCTGAGTGTGTCCCCTGGGGGAGCCAGCACCAGGCCACTCTCAACAACGCCCTGTCCCACGCTTCTGTCCCCAGGTGCTGGTGGGGCTGCCTCTCCCTCCATGTTCAGCTGGCGGGCCCTCGGCTCACACTGGGGGGATGTTTCAATCTTCCCGAGGCGGCACTACCAGGACCAGAGCTCATTTGCCACACACCGTCCTGGCTGCTCGAGCACCTGTGCCCACTAAGGGCCCTTGGGAACGCCTCCCGGTCTGTAAGCCCATCAGGGATCACAGACCCCAGGATGGAGGCTGTCAGGGAGGATTCAGGGAGGACCCATGTGGGGAAGCACTCTCACGCAGCAGCACTCCCACGCAGGAAAGAGGAAGGTGATCTCGCTGCAGCTTACGGGCTCCTTCCCTCCCGGACCTGGTCTTGGTGCCCGTTTTATGGAGGAACTCAGGCCCCCATAAGTCCCCCCACTGGCTTTAGTGCCAGAAACTCCATGGGCCACAGGCCTCTTTGTGGGATGCCCGGCCCTCCTGTGGGTGGGGAGACCCGTGTTAACACAGCGCGCCCTGCCCACCGGGACAGCGCGGGCCCTGGGGAACCGGAAGCTGAGTGGGCGGGTGGTCAGGGCGTCCCGGAAGCAAGGGAGGAGGGAGCGCCTGGGGAAGGCCCCGGGGGCAGGAGAGGGGGGTCACCCACCACAGGTTCACCAGGAAGACGTGCTCGATCTCCTGCAGGATCTCCAGCTCCCGGAACACGTTGCGCACCTCGTCGCGCTCGATGCACTGCTGCTTGTTCATGTACTTCATGGCGTACATCTTCTCGGTGTCCCGCTTCTGCACGATGCACACCTGGAGAGCAGACGGAACGTCCGCGCCGCCGCCGCCACCCTCACCCCCGCTGCCCACGGCACACATGACCCGGCAATGACCGGATGTCTTTGGTGGGGCAGGACCCGGCCAAGAGCACGGCGCTGGAGCCCAGGCCGCACCCCCGCGGTGACCTGGCACCCCGTCCCGGGGCTCGGAGCAGCCGCTGACTTGGAGGGCTGCTGGGGGAGGTCGAGGAAGACACCCTCAGCCAGAGCCTGCACCGGTGGGCGCCATGTGTGAGAGCTGCTGTCCTCATCAACCCTGGCCACATCCACACCGCAACAGTGTCCCCACACGGCTCTTAAGCGCCAACCCCCCGGGCACGGAGCTAGAGTCGATACGTGCTGTTGGCGGCGCTTACACATTTGGGACGGAGAGACACAAAGAAGCACACCTAAGTGGCTGGGGCAGCCCAAGTGGCCAACGGGTGTCACTCAGAGCCAGGGTCGAAGGTCTCCAAAAGGACGCGGGGCCAATGCACAAAATCGTAGGTGGGGGGGTCAATGCCATGTCCCCCATTCAAGTCGTAGAGAGACCTCTCAAGAACAGATAACCAAAGCCACATGTGAGGGTCCCCACGTCTTCGGGCTTCAGGTCTCCCAGCCGCAGGAGCCAGGGGTGGGGTGGGGTGGGGTGGGGTGGGAAAGAACAGGAGGAGGTGGAAGATTCTGGAACTTGAGGTGGGTGGGAGACTGTCCCAGACACCTCACCCAAAGGCAGGTGGCCTGGACCTGACCAGAAGTGTCAGTGAGCATCACCGTCTCGGGCCAAACCCACGGGACCAGCCCTGCTGTGGAAACCCACGCTCCCTCCCCGGGAACGGTCCTAAGGAATGAAGGTGCTTTTCTCAGACGTTCATCATAGTTGAGCAAACTGCTCATAACCGACTTTCAAGCAACCTTAACTTCCAACAACCTTACGGACACAGGCAAGTGAGCTCCGTGAAAGACCACGCAGCCACCGAAACAATATTTATAAAGACTTTTAGCAGCATGTGACGATTTTTATAATGCCAAACAAAAACTATAAGGCTACGCTATTTAGTGCAAAATGTGGAGACGACACACCGGACATGGGCAGAGACTGAATGGAGCACGGGGCAAGCACCACCCCTGCCCCCCCGCCCCCCCGCTCTGGCTTCTGCACTGTTACCGTGAGGGTCTCTGGCGGGCGGGCTGCGGGGGACCGCAGGACGCCACAACTGAGCCGCGTTAGCCTGAGCGCTGAATGCGCCCACATCACCCAGTACAGGACCTTCGCGACTGCAGATGCAGTTTCCAAAGTAACGCCGTGCACACCACCCTGCCAGCCCCCCGGGAGGCAAAGCTGGCCGGGGTGACGCCCACAGGCACGGAGGGGGCACCCTGCCCAGCGGAGCTACATGGGCCTCTGAGCCTGACCGGCTCCCACCGCAAACCCGCCTGGCGGCCCATGCAGGCCTTCAAACCACCCCCACCAAGCTCTGCCTAGAACTGCCCCTGGCTGGGCTCATGGCCAGAAAGCTCGCAGCCCGGGGTACGGGGCCGGCCTCAGACCTGCGTCGCTTCGTGCTTCCAAAGACCCCCACCTGGTCTCGGTGGCACAAGTGAAGGCCTGTCCCTGCTGCTCTGCCCGGACTGCGGGGGGGGGGGGGGGCAGACGCGCAGGACCCCCGTCCCTGAGGGTGGCAGAGTGGGGCAGGGACGGGAGGCCACAACCAATGTCCTGCACCGGCCGTGCCGCCAAGGCCTTCCCACTCAGATAAAGCTTGGGAGCAGTTCCCATTTTCCCTGACTGTCCCCCAAAGTGAACAGGGGGAGAGGGTGTCAGTTCTCTGAAAGGAGCTCGGTCATGAAAATGTGGTCCCCAAGGGGCGTGGGGATGGACAGAGCTCTCTTGGTGGGGACAAGGGCAGTGACCACTGTGCCCGGTGGCTCCTCTGCGGGAACACTGCACCTGCGGGGACCCCTGCCGACCAGGATGAGCAGGACGCCAGGCTGGGGCTGAGAAGGGCACCAGGGTGCCCGAGCGAGAGGACTGCTCGCACCCCACAGCCCCCGGGGTCTGGTTCTGGCCACTGCAGCCACACACAGCAGACAAACCCTTGTCCGAGAGCCCGTCAGGTGCCTACAGGCAGTCCGACGTCCCCCACGGCTCTGTCGCGCTCACGTGTCCACCAACCACGGCTGTGTCTCTACCATGCTCAGCTGAACAATGGCCCCAAGAACACCCACATCCCAGTCCCCGCACCCTGTGATGTGCAATCTTCCCGGGAGATCATCCCAGACCGCCCGGGCAGGGTCCCCACGAGCGGGAGGCAGTGGGAGATGACAGCCCCAAGAAGACATCTGGGCTCCGCGGCCGCGACCGAACACCACAGACCCCGTGATTTAAGTAACAGTTATTTCTCCCAGGATGGAGTCTGGCAGTCCAAGATCAAGGTGCCGGCAGAATCCGTCCTTGGTGAGGACCCCATGGCTTGCAGATGGCGTCTGCTCGTGGTGTCCTCACGCGGCCTGTTCTCAGGGCACGCACGTAGAGAGCTCTGGTCTCCTTCCCCTCCTCTCCTCTTCCTCTCCACGCGTGGACACTAATCCCATTACCCGCCCTCAGGACTTCAGCTAACCCTAAGCCCCTCCCAAAGACCCCACCCCCAAATACCTTCACACTGGGGTGCAGGCTTCAACATGGGAATTCGGAATTCGGGGACACAGTTCAGTCCATGGCAAGAGCAAATGTGATGACCAGAGGAAGGGGCCACGGTATGTGGTCATTTGTCACAGTGGCCCCAGGAAGCCAACGTGGCTGGCTGCCCGTTATCCTGGGAGTCGTGAGGGATGGAGAAGGGTGGCCGGTGTCACCGGACAGCGTGGTCCACCTCTGCTCGCTTTCCCAGCTGTTGGGCCCTGCTGGACGGAGACTGGGCGGAGGGAGGCTGCACACGAGGCCTTTAAAGCCCCTCCCACGTATGAGGCCACCAGTGTGTGAACCATGTGCTTTCCAGAATCTTTCCTCTCATTTCAGCGAAAAAGCCCAAAAGTCATCTGCAGGAGGGACAGCCCAAGCGCTCTCCCAACAGGTCGCGGGCCACCGGGCTTCAAGGGCTGTGCTGCGTCTCCGTCTCTGCGAGCCCGACCTCCGATCTGGGGCAGTCACCCAGAGATGTAGACTGACGAAAAGGAGCAGCGCAGACCCGTCTCCCGGCAACTACATGACCGTGTTTCATCAGCTGCGATCACAGCCATTAAAGCCCGATCACCTGCTTGTCACCTGGGCTCTCGAGACTCTTCCTCGGGATTTCTGAGCCTGTGTGGAGATGGGGATACTGGCAGGCTCTCCCTGCCAGCTGCACACTCAGAGCGGCAGGCGGACTGCCCCCCAGCGGCTCCTGGCCGAGGTGGCAGGAGGAGAAGCCAGAGCTTCAGCAACGCCTCCACCTCCTCCCAGCGAGGCACATTCGGTGGCTCCCAGCCAGGACCGGAGCCCTGGGAGCTCGGAAGGCCCGTGCCTGCCCCCAGCCTGGTGGCCTTGGCTCCCCGGGGTCCTGTGCCCCCTCGACCTTGTGCTCCCGCTGACCCTGTGCCCTCTGACCCTGTGCTTCCCCCAACCCTGTGCTTCCCCCGACCCTGTGCCGCCCTGACCCTGTACTCCCCTGACCCTGTGCCCCCCGACCCTGTGTTCCCCCTGACCCTGTGCTCCCCCGACCCTGTGCCTCCTGACCCTGTGCTCGCCCCTGACCCTGTGCTCCCCCTGACCTTAAGCCTCCCTGACCCTGTGCCCCTCTGACCCTGGCGCTGCAGGTGGCACAGGCTGGGCGCACGGCGGGGCTCCCTCCCCAGTGCCGGTGACCGAGCTGCCTCAGCTCCAGACCCTCCCTTATGGGCTCCACCATAAAAAAGTGGTTAAGGAGAACAAAGAGGAAAGAAAAACTTAAAAATTGCCCCAAATCCCTGAAAACAGGAAAATACATCCCAAAACTCCTTGAAGAAAATGTACGTTCTTTCTCGGTGCCTTTGCAGGACCTGAGAGCCTGCTGGTTGAAACGCAAACTTCTGGGGAAATAACTCGACTTCAATCTGAAGAAAAGAAGGGAGCGATTTGGAACTAAACAGACAAAGGAAACACCCTGAAAAGTCTTTTCTGCAAGATTTGGTGAAACAGATGTTGGCGGGACGCAGGTGACCTCAACTTCCAGAAACGTGGGCCGGCTCCAACGGCTCTTCCCTGAGCTCCGGGTCTGAGTTCTCACACCCACCTCGGCCCGGGAGCCTTCCCCCCGGACGGCGTTGCCAACCCAGGGCGCTGCTCGGTGGAGAGAAAGAAGTGTTGTATAAAGATTTCTAGACCTCCCAGAAACAGAGACACGAAGCCACTGTGTCTTCAGCTCCCGGGTCGAGGATAATCTTGGGTAGATAAAAGCCAGTTTAAGCTGGCTGTTGAACCAAAACAGGTCTTCAGAGCTGTCAGCATGAAATGCAGTGTGGACGTACAGCTTTCTCCTCCTGGCTTTACTAGTCAGATAAGCTCATTTTTATCTCTGCTACAAAATGTACCGGCAAAAAAAATAAATAACTTAGGATGATAGGTAGCTATTTAATGTCTCATGAAATTTTCGGGAGCAATCCAAGCATATTTGTTAAAAAAAAAACCAAAACACCCAAATTAAATAGATGTAAGCAGAATAAAAGTAAACAAACCTAGAAATAGTTCCCCAAATCTCAGGTAACCTGAAACCTTGGAATTGCACTTAGGTTAAGTAATAGGTATTTGTTTAATATCTAGATCGTTTCCAGATAAGCGAAGGTACTGAAACAAGCATTACTACGTGTAAATTTAAGCTCGTGCATTTGGCTTCTTATGTTTAGATGGCGGATACTTGGGTTTGTCACTAGACATGCCTTTTGCCACATTAAAAAAAATGTGCTATGAAAAAAAACACGGGTCTCTAAAAATTCTGAAATGGTCTATTCATGAAAAAAGGTCACAAAAGGGTTTTTTACCTTTTGAGTAATCTGTCTAGAAAACAAAGATTCTGTGTCTTATCAAAATAATTTCCTGTGCTTCACATTTTTATCGGCTCTCAGATTACTTTGCAAAATGGAGTTTTCTCAATATTAAAAGAACAAAGTGGTTTTTTCCCCAAGTATATTACTTCCTGTATTTGCTTTTAAAATCCTTGTCACTTTGGTTAAATGGATAACTAAGTGTTGTGATCTCTGATCTTATTTAATCAAGTATTTTAAACTTCCTGACAATTCTTACAAACTTCCCCAAATCAAATTTAACATAGTCTTTTTGACTTCAAACTAACTTTGGGGTTTTCAGAGGTCCCTGGGGGGAAAGACTTGTTACTTCTCCTTATAAAAATACAGATGTTAAACTAATTGGCTTTATATGACACGTTCCATTCCAGGGGAAACTATTACATTAGAAGTGTGGCTGAATCCTCTTTATATTGTACTTGCACGCACACATGCTGCTAATATCCGTGTGTCAGAAATTATGTAAAATGACCCGAAGCTCGTCAGCGTCCTGAGTGTCTGCGGAATCAGTGGTAATTTCAATTATTGTCTTAAAGCGGCCCATACCACAGAAATAACTAAATACCCTTCTCAGCTGCATCATTTTGCAATAACCTCTCCTCGGATCTTTAACCATGACTGTTTTTAGTCTTTTCCCGCTCGGAGATGGTCACTGTCTTACAATCGAGCCCAAACCAGTGTGCTCCATGTTCAGAAAGTTCGTGGGGAGGGCTTCCGCGGGGACCCTGGAGGAGAGATTTCTGGTGACTCTGAAATCACGCCATGGAGCCAGACGAGACCTTCCAACACTCCAGCGGAGAAGCGGATGGCTTCGAGAAACCAGATTGAATCCCTGCACCGGATGAACTCACGAGGACCATCACCGCTACTAGGACCTTTGGTTTGAAGCACGGCTGGTTCTTTGATGTTTGGGTTTCCAGACTTAAGAAATCCCGTTCTCTCAGACACCCTGCTGAGCAAGAAGCCTGACGTGGGGCTCGATCCCAGGACCCTGAGATCATGACCTGAGCCGAAGGCAGACGCTTCACCAACTGAGCCACCCAGGCGCCCCATCTCCCCCCTCACCTTTACTCAAGACTTTCCACCTGACCAGGAAAAAAAAAAAAAAGAAATCCCATTTCTCTTTTCTCTCGAGCTATCTATAGCTCACGACCATCTGGTATACTGTACCTTTATAAACAGGACTGTGGCATTTATCTCTTCTCCCCCACCTGATCCCTCCAAAATTCAGCAACTGTTATTAAATACTCTGATTTTCACGCCGATATATTCTCCTTGTAGTGGGACATAATGAAAAGCATGGGTGATATCACCAAGACTTTGACTGGGAGGTCATATCTGAAAGCGGTACAGGGAACATTGGACCCAACAGAGGTAAGGGACAGACTGAGCAGATGGACCCCACGCTCATGCGGGGCCGGGACATGCCAGCCTGGCATGCACACGGGGCCCCTGGCCCTAGAGGCAAGTAAAGAAGGTCACCTCTTGACAGGCCAGGGACCGCGGGCTATCTTGGGAACCTGGGGAAGACAGGAATTCATCCAAATTTATAGGTCCTGAAAGCACAGTCTGACGACAAGTTCCTGACCTGGCTTCTCGGCCTCGAGAGGCAACGTCTGATCAGAGATCCCCTGTACAAGTTCCAGCAAAGCAGACTTACGTGGTCAGTCACTGTTCTCGCCACACTCACGTACACGTCAGGCCAAGTTTAATGAGACCTGACGTATTTGCAAACAAGTTAGTCTGACTTCAATCATATTTAGTAAAGATGGGGGACATTTCCGTAAAAGCGATGGCGCACCCCTGTGGGGCGTCCACCGGGCCAGGCCTCCTCTCCGTAGAAGCGCCGGCGTTTTGTGCTTTCTGTCGGTAACTGACGTTTCCAAACTTTCCCACCTTTCGGACTTGGAAAAGCTAGATGGGAAAACTGCCCTTTTCCCAAAGCCCCACACACGGCAGCCGGACAACTTGATAGAAGCTTTGGAGAGAGCCCCCCCCGAGACCACGCGTGCACGGGAAGCTCCCCAGAGCACCCCAGGCCGTCACCAGGGACGCGCAGGCTGCAAGCTGCCCCTGCCGCTCCTCGCCACCAAACAGAGGAGCCAACCACCTGACCTCTTGTCCACTGATGACCTCGCTCCAGACTCAGAATCTGGCCTTAGGGTGGTGGTGGGGGTCCATCTTCAGGGCGGCCTCTTGAAAGGACACCCGTTTCACTAAACTGACCTCTTCTCAGGACTAAGACACGGGTTCAGTGAGAGAATGAGCAACCTGCGGGGCCGCGTCTGAACGGTGATGCTCTGGGGGGGAGTTTCAAAGGGGAGGGTGGAGAGGGGTAGGGCTGCAGCTAAAATACGCCACTTGAGCTCCCAGAGTATGAGCTAAGACATTTAAAACACCAGCAGGTGCAAGAGGCCTGACCCTCCCCTCTTCCCTCCTGAAAGGAAATAAGCCCCCCGTGGAGGATGGCGGAAGATGTCTTCCCTGCACCAGGAGAACCGTCTTCTCCTCGAGGATGGGAAGTCGAAGCCGAGAGAATTCTGGACACACATCGTTCATGTAACTCTCACTTCTGGTCCCCCTGAGTCCAGTTACTCCTCCGCACTGGCCTCATCGTCTCAACTCCGCATGGGATCATGTGGGTCTGGCCACAACTCTGGGTCTTCATTTCCTTACGAAGGCTCCCAGGTCACATAAAAAACACACTAAATAAACGGGTGTGCCGTTCTCCTCTTTATGTGTCTTATGCATACTTACTTCTCTGGTCCAGTGGAAAATCTGCCTCCCCCGAGCCTCAGAAGGGCCCAGCCCAACGACACCTTGACTTTGGACTCATGGCCTCCAGAGCTGTGGGAGAACACGCCTCTGCTGTTGGAGACCCCCAGTGGCAGGGCTGCGTTACCGTGGCATCAGGACACAAACACACTCCCCAGGCCTTCCGAGGGTGCCCATCTGTGAAAATACCCTGCTTCCTTCTGGTGTCCATGGCCCTGCCTGCCCTGCACCAGCCTCTGCCCTGTCCTCTAACCTGAGCCCCGCCCTGACCGCTAACCCGAGCCCCCGCCCTGACCTCTAACCCGAGCCCCCGCCCTGACCGCTAACCCGAGCCCCCACCCTGACCTCTAACCCGAGCCCCCGCTCTGGCCTCTGGGGCCCCCGCCCAAGAGCATGTTGATGTGTCGGACTCCAAGGGGGAAGGCTGGCACCCTCTCGCACAGTGGCCCAGTGTGCCCCACAAGGCCACGGGCCTCCCAAAAGTGCTGTGGTCAGGCTGGCCTGGGTTAGAAGATGAGGGGAGCCAGGGGGCTGGGTTCTCAGAGGAGGGGGCTACATGGGGGCACATGACAAGTGGCCGGGTTGGCAGGTAAAGAGGTCGGAGCAGGGGCTCGGGTTAAAGGTCAGAGCGGGGCTCAGGTTAGAGGTCAGAGTGGGATCGACAGTGCTGGGCTTGGGCGCCGTCCCCCTCCATCCCCACTCAGGCGGCATTTACAGAACGGGAGTGGAAGTGCATTGGCCTCTTAGGACTGGGCCCCCGAGGCTGGGAGCAGTTTGCCCCATTCAACCATCTCCTCCTGGGACGTGGCAGGGGCTTCGGTGCGCAGCGCCCAGGGGCAGCCCAGAAGCGGTGGTGGGTGACGGCAGGGTAATTGCCATTTTAATTCAATGCTGTTGGTGTGTTTTGCAGATTTAGTGATTCACCCCAAGCTCTTTCCCTTTCCAAGTAATTTTTGTCCCCCAGAAAGCAAATGCCTGACGACAGGTACTTAAAGCCTCAAACGTTATGAGGAAACTGCCTCCTAATCCCACCTGGGGAGTTTCTGGAGCTCACGGGTCAGGGGGTGAGGACGGAGGAAAGAGAGCAGGGCGCCGGCCTCCACAGCCCCACCTTCGGGGGGGGCACCTGGCTTCCCTGACACGGGGCCGCAAGTCCAGACCCCACAGCGGGGCTGCCCCTCGCCCGGGGAGAGCTGGGGTTTGTGTCTCCCAGGACGGGCGGGCAGCCCATGCGGCGGGGGAGCTTGGGAGGTGGAGGTGGCTGACCTCTGTGTTCCGGGCTGCCCGGCTGCGTGGTTTGACCTCCCTCACCCCCACCTCCAGTCCTGCATACGGTTTGTTGACCTGCCCGCTTCTACCCCCCTCTTCCAGCAACCCCACGGACCCGGATTTTTTCTGCCTCGTTCCCAGATGTTTTACCAGCAGGACTGGCATATAATAATGAGTATTTTACTAACTATTTGAAGCAGAAGGTGCCATCCAGGGGAGCTTCCTTTCCAGGTGGAAGGAACAGATCTGGCCATGTTCCTGCCCCAGGGCCCCCCATAGGATGCTCGGCGGGCCATGCACCCTGCACACCCTGGCGGGGGTTCCTATTCATTTTCTCATCTCATCCCCACGGCATCCCAGGTGCAGGTCCCCTCTAACAGACGAGGATGGGTGAGAGTGCGGCGGGTGCCCACGAAGCCCCCATCCCAGCCAGCAAACACAGCGCCTGGAGTCAGGCCAGAACCATACAGAAAGATTTAAAAACCACGTCTGCTTACAGATGACCTGGTTTTGCATCTGGATTTGGCAGAATCCAAGTAAGTTCAGGCGGCAGAGGGAGGCTGTTGTTCCCTCCTGAAAGACTGGCGCGTGGGCTGAGCAGGCGGAAGGCGGCCCGGCCCGGGGACCAGAGCCGCCATCTCCCCAGGCCGTGGCTCCTTCCCAGCGGCTTTACCAGCACAATGGAAACACCGCCAGGGAAGCTTCGCCAGGCTTTCCGTTCTTCGTTTGATCTGTTTGCGTTTGTTTTTTTCCTGGAGCTGACAAGTTGGTCATACAATTCATTTCGGGAGACAATCAAGCAAAAATAGGCAGAAAAAAACCTTCCAAAGGAGAGCAAGGCTGTGCCTTTGCCCACCAGACCCTAGAGCTTCCTCAGTAAGTGGTCCTGGAGCAGGACAGACGGGGGGCCAAGGAAATGGAGAAAGAGTCCAGAAACAGCCCCACCGCGTAAGGATGTACAGAATATCGTAACGGCGACCTCTCAAATTTGTGGGAAAATGGACTTCTTAATAAGTGATATTGGAATCACTGAATAGCTATAAAAAAGATACAGTCTCATCCATTCATGACACCGCAAAGCCGGGTAGACCCCAGATGCAAGAGTGTTAACGTGACAGCTGAAACGTAGACGTGATCCGTGGAAGCGCGCCCGAAGAGCTCTGTGACCTGAAACAGGACAACATTCCTGTGATGCGAACCCCTGGCGACAACGGGAAGATTGGTAAACAAGATATAAAAATAAAACATATTTTACATGGAAAAAACACATAAACTTGAAAGACAGATGAGACCGTGGGAAAATAGTTGCAATTTGTATCAGAAACAAAACGTTAGTATCCCTGATATAGGATGAGCCTCTAAAAATAAAAGAGAACCTCAACCCAACAGGACAACAGGCAACGGATACGCAAATGGCCTCCTAACATCTGAAAAGATGCCCAACCTTGCTTATCATAAAAGGCAAAGTAACCACTCACCGAGATGCTGTGTCTCTCTCTCGTCAACCTGGCGAAAATCCAACCGTTGGCGACACACCGTGTAGCAGGCACTGTGGTGGAGAACGGAACAGTGGCCGCCCCGGGCGGGCCACGTCCAGCCACTCACCGTGCATTTACCTGCCAGCCCACGCTTCCACATCCAGGACCGAACCCACGGACACACTGGCAAAGCTCTGCAGAGCTCACGCACGTAAATACAGCCTGCCTGCAACTGCACAAGGCTGGGGACAGCCCCTCGCTCCCCCGGGTGTGCGGTCGGCTGAACAGCGGCCCCTGAACGTGCGGCTGAAAGAGATGACCATCGAGCTAGGAATGGGCGTGGGGCGGTGAATTTTTCTCCTCCTCCCCACTTGTATTTATGCTTGAAGTTTTCCAAAAACGATAAATGAAAGAAGATGTGAGGCCACACCCATGTGGCTGTGGGTCCTGAGCCGAGGCCTCAGCAGCAGCCCACACGTGGGCCTGGCCTGCGTCCCCAAGAGGCAGAGCCCGCAGGACGGGCTGGTCGGCGAGGGACGCGGGGCCCAGCTCAGCGCTGGTGCGTGGGGAGGCCTGGAACTTGGGGCTCACTGCCCTGAGAAACGGCACTGCCTTCGCCCACCCAAGGCGGCAACGCGACGGGAGTCCAGACACACTGACTGGAGAGGAACCCTCGGGGCCCCCAGGGGAAGCACCCTGGGCCGAGGGCACCCACACTGTCTCCCAAGCCTGAAGAACAGCCTCCAGCCACCGGCCACGTGCACCAAGCAGGCCTGGCGAGGCAAGCTTCCTTCTCACTCGGATACACACGGGGGGCTGCTGCTGCTGGGCCGTGGGCTCACCCTCGGCGTCCACCCACCTGGTGCGCCGGAGCCGCTCAGCCCGGAACCAGGTGCGCCTCTCTGGCTGAGGCCCCAGCAGCCCCAGCCAAGACAATGACCGCTCACGCGCTGACCAGGGACAAGAGTGAGGAAGTGGGTGGGAGCATCCAACTCCGCAGTCACTGGGGGGATGGCTATTTTAAGGCACGAAAGCAAAGCCTGGGTGACCCGGAGACCAACCCAGCAAGTTCGCACATTGCTTCGGCCCACTTCGGAGCGTGTGGGGAACGGTCTGTTAGATGCTGTTCCCGGGGGAGGCCGCCACGGCGGGTCTCTTTGGGCCTGCAAGTCTGAAGGAGACAGTGACAGCCAGGAGAGTGCCAGGCACCTGAAGGTCCCAGCCGGTTTTGGCCCTCCACCAAGTGAGCTCCCTGGGACAGGGAGAGGAAGGGGCTGTGCCCTCACCCCTGCCCTCCCTGCTGCCCCGCCCAGCCCCTTCTAGCTGGGCGCTGACCCCCCACTGCTGCATGTGCGGTGTCCCTCTGGTTCTCTGACCAGCGCCTTGTGCCCTCCCCCCACAACCTCTGCCTCCCTGGGGCTTGGTCTGTTTGGGCCTCAGCAGCCCTCACCCCTTGAGAGCCACCACGCAGCCCTCAGCCCATACCCCACCCTGCCCAGCAGGGCCCCTTCTGTGAGGTGGGAGGGACACAGGTCAGCTGGGCAGGGCCCTCATCTGACGGCTGGCCTTTGGCCAAACCCTTCCCACCAGGGTGCCCCAAGTAGGAGCTGCTTGTAAGATCACTTAGGAAATTTAAATCTGAACATGGGCTGTGTGGAGCCATGCCAAGAGGGAAGGGCAGCGGCACAGGGGGCCCTGGGTGCTGGGGCCATGAAGAGCTGTGAGCCGGCCCGGCTTCTGCTGACAGGGCTGACACCAAGCTCCTGACAGTGTGGGGAGCTCAGAGCCTGGAGCGTGAGTGCACCGGGGCCTCTCCAGCCCTGTCTGGAGACGCCGGGTCAGACCCAGCCAGAGCTCAGGGCCCTCGGGGCTCCTCCACGCGGGAGCAGGCGCCAGCCTGTCCCTCCTCTCAGGGCAGAGAGACACGTGTCCCTTCATCCCTTCATCCATGCTGGACACCAGGGCGCCTTCCAGCTGTTGACTCCTGGGAATCAGGCTGCTGTGAACATGGGGGTGCAAACATCCATTCGAGGCCCTGCTTTCAGTTCTTGGGGGCGCGCCCAGAGGTGGAATGGACAGACCATATGACACCTTGTGATATATTAAATGGCAGAGTTCTACTTCCTTTTAAACATCTCTTCTGTTCATTGGCCTATTCAAGAGTTCAACTGCTCTCATCAGTTTGGATACTTTTCTACTTTGCTTGGCTCTGTTTGGGGTTTTGCTGATTTGGGCACTTCGTGTATGTGTTTGGCGCACACGTGTGCATGGACGCCGGCTTTCCTGGGATGGGATGAGGCCAAGGGTCATTTGCACCATTTGTGTGGCTATGAGGGTGGAGCCTTGTGGGAAAACCAGGGCTTGGGTGGGTGCGGGGCCCACAGGCTGCCCTGCCCAAGGGGGCCCAGTGCCAGGCCGCCAGCTGTGGGATCCTGCCAACACTGCTGGACACGGTGAATTCTGGCGGCCGCCGCTAGCCTGCCTTCAGCATTGCTTCCTCCCAGGCTCCCCAAATCGACCAGTGCAGTCAGGCCACAACCAAGCATGTGACGGAAACAAGAGCACGTAGGCCCGGGTCCCTAAGATCCAGAGTCCAGATCTGGTGTCTGGACGCCTCAGGAGAAGGGGCTGCAAGCCTGGTCCAGGAGCTGGCAGGACACGACACCTCTGAGCCCTCGCCACAGCTGCGCCATCCCTGTCCCAGCAGCAGCGCTTCTGCCATTCGGAGGGTGAAACCCCAGAAGGGCTCCTTTGTTAACTGCAGATACTGCGGCACTGTGCTGGGCGCTGGGCGGTGGGTCCTTTACCTCCTCTGGGGTGTTGCCACGGCAATGGCTGGGCGTCCTCACCACCAGGAGAGAACCAAGGCCTTCAGCCCCAGCACGGCACTTCCCGCACCAGCTCCCACCTCGCCACTCTCTCCTCATCTCCAAGGTCCATCTGAGGATCTGGTGGTCACAGGGAGGGCTGTTGGGGTCTGGGGCCAAGGCACACTGTAGCCCGATTATCTTAGCTCTTTCCCAAAAAACTGGAGAGAAAGAAGACATGCTGGCCCAAATGCTTCCTCCCCTCCACAGATAACAGCTCAGCCAGCACTCCTATGAGAGCCGAACCTGGGGTAAGGGAAAAGGGTCCTCAGGCCTCACAGCTAGACAAGAGCCTCCATCCCTGCCGGATTTCACAGCAAGCACCCTAACTCAGAACCCCCAGCCTCCTGACAGGTCCGGGATGGGGAGGGGAGAGAAGGTGGCCAGGCCCACCTACCCATAAACGGACAGCACTAGGCACTCCCAGAAGCCCCCGTGTGAGCTCCAGCCCAGCCCTTGTGTAGGTGCAGAGAGAAGGAGGTGCCGTGGGGTCCAGGGCATGCAGGGCAGTGGGCAGGAGGAGGCCTGGCCAGGGAAGAGCAGAAACCTGCCGAGTCAAGACCGGGCCATGAGCGCCAAGAGGGGCTGGGGTGCAGGACAAGGGCCAGGACATTCCTACTCAAACACCCAGTCGTGCCCACTGTGCAAAAGCCAGTCACATCTCTGAAAAACGCACCCACGTCAGGGGACTCTGGACTCACAGGGGACACCCCACCCCCAGGAGACAGGCCTTCGCTTCCTAAAAGGCTGTGCCCTTCTATTGCCTTCACCTTCGCTTCCTGACAGTCCAGTGGCCTGACCAGGTGCCCACTGGAGGAGGCTTTGCAGACCCGTCCCTAGCGGAGACCCAGACTTTGCCCCACGGACAGCAGCACGGAGCCTGTATCTTCCAGCATGGAGGACATTCAGGTTGGCAAAGCCAGGACCTTACCCACTGGCCACACCCACCACAGTGCTGCCCCAGCCCAGGCCGGGCGCATCAGCCACAGCCCCGACCACCCACCTCCTGGGGCCACAGTGGCCACAGTGGTCGCAGGAAAGAAGAGGGCAGTGGGGTCGTAGGGGAACAGGGGTGGGAGGGTGACCGACATCACCATTTCCCAATAAACTGGAAAGTTAGAAAATAAAATCTCCTATTCACAATAACAAAAATAATATGCACAACAACTTAACATGTAATTACTATAAGAACAATAGATAATAAACACACAGAATGCAAAGGATTAAAATGAAAATGTAACATTTGAATAAAAAAGTACTACTCGGGTAAGTTATCAACTTCTCCTTAATCTTTAAATGTAATTCCTACCCAAATTTCATTTGTTTGTTTTGATCTTGACAACACTTATTTACAATTTCAAGTGGAAAAATAAATATGAGGACACCAGCATCTTGGAAGAGCATGGGGGGCTTGAGGGCAGGAAGCGCGGCCCGTGGGCTTGCCCAATCCGTGTTAAATTCCAGGTGGGTAAAGGATTCTTCTCCAAAGCAGTGTTTCCTGTTCTGGCTGTAAACATACTAGTTAGTAATATGGGTCATACAAGGGCGCTGAGAGCTGAGGCCGGTGGCGAGGGGGTGGCTGGGGACACGGAGGGGGCGCCTGGGGACAGGGAGGGGCAGGGAAGGAGCGGCTGGGGACAGAAAGGGGGCGCCTGGGGACAGGGAGGGGCAGGGAAGGGGCGGCTGGGGAAAGAGAGGGGGCGGCTGGGGACAGGGAGGGGCAGGAAAGGGGCGGCTGGGGACAGAGAGGGGGCAGCTGGGGACGGGAGGGGGGCTGGGGACCGAGAGGGGTGGGGGACAGGGAAGGGGCGGGGAGCAGGAAGCGGAGAGGGTGGCCGGCGGCGGCCGGGGACGCTCGGGGGCACACCCCGCAGGCTCCCCCCCGGGGAAGGCGGTGTGCCCGGCCTGGCCTCTCCTCGCGCCCGCCGCCGGAAAGAGGAGCTGGGGAAGCAGGGCCGCTCCTTGCACGGGGGCCCAGAGCTCCGCAGAAGCAGCAGAGAAGGGCGCTCACCCAGCCGCCCGGCAGAGGGCACGGACCCAAGTCCCCGCCCCTGGAGTCGGTGTGATTGCCCAAGGCGCCGCAGCCCCTCGACCCTGGAGGCACCGAAGGGCCCGGCTCCGCGCCGGCAGCCGCCACGGGCCCCGCCCCGCCAGCCCGCCGCCGGTCGTGGTCACATGACCCGCTCGGGCCAATCAGAGTGCGGCACCCCGCGTGATTGGTGCGGGGCGCGACCACTGGGTCGCACCCAGCCAATCAGAGGGCTGCGTGCGGGCCGAGGCCCGCCCCGGCAGGTGGGAGAGGCCCCGCGGGATCCCGGGGCGGCGCCGCCGGCCCAGCCCTTCCCGGCGCAGAGATGTGCGCTAACGTCCGCCTGTCACCCTGTAGGGCTCACTTGGATCAGCTGCCACCTGCGACCCGAGGCCCCAGGCTCCGGCGTACAGCGCCCGCCAAGGGCTGCCACGCTCGTCACCCGCGAGTGAGGCCCACTGCCGGGCTCACTTGGGAACAACCGGCCACCCCGGCCCCCAGCCCAGTCTCGGGGAGCGGGGAGGGGCCTCCTGCACTGAGGACAGCCCCCCCCACCCCCCGCAGCTCCTGGCCGGGTCAGAAGACGGGGACAAGGCCCCTCCACCAGCAAACCCGCGGGGACTGTGTTCTCAGCCCCTGGACGGTGGACTTCCACCACCAGCTTCCACTCTGCCTTGGAAAACAAAGCCATCTGCCCTGGGACGTGCTTCTCGGGAATCAGGAACTTGGGAGCGAGAGGCGGGGTGTTGTTTAATGGGGCCAGAGTCTCAGTTCCACCAGACGAGGGGGTCTGCAGACCGAAGGAGGTGGGGGTCGCACAGATGATTACAGCCGTATGTGTAATTTTATCACAATTTTAAAAAACTGGAAAAAAACAAAAACCATAAGCAGTCTTTGTACCCAAGGGGAGAAACAGCAAGGTTGTGAATGGTGTCAAGGAGCTCTCGTCCCAAAGGTGGAGCAGACACAGGGTAAACAGCCATTGCTGGGAAGAGATGGTCCTGTCGGACACACCACGTGCTTTGCCTCCATTCATGAACTGGGGGCATCAGCGAACTCGGAATGCTTACATGCACTCGACCAAGTGGTCCTTACGGAGCCCGGCTTCACCGTGCTGTCGGGCAGAGCTGAGCCTGTGCACGCACGCAGCTCACATAAGGCCACACACACACACACCTGGAGCCGGCTTTCTGCGGGCGAGCTTCCAAATCCTTCCTTCCTTCTGGTGGGGTCACTGCCCTAGCCACTGAGAGCAGCTGGAAGGACCAGAGCCCAGGTCTGTGACAGGCCCTTGGCTTCTCCACATTCCAGAAACCCATCCAGCACAGGGCACCCCGCAACTGCAGCCCAGAGACCCCGCAGGCCTAATTAGGCAGCCTCATTAGGGAGCCAGTTACGAGCCAGCCTGCCTCTGAAGACAAAATCTCAGCAGGACCTCACCGTCACGCCACCACTCTGCAGAGCTCCGTTTCCGGACCCTGTGGCCAGCTGGCTTTTTAAAGCTAAGAACTGGTCAAAGGAGCCAGAATCCCGGGGTTCTGCAGACACTGCAGCGGTGGGGGGGGGGGGTGCTGCCCAGGAGTGCATGAGGGGCATGAGGGGGACGATGGGGATGGAGAGGAGGCAGGGGACAGAGAAGTGGCTGCCCCAGGTCAGCCCCAACACTGCTCCTCCGCCTGCTGCCAGTGTCTGGATGACCTCCATGTCTCCCCATACAAGCACTCCTCCTGAAACCTGGTCAGGGCTGGTGCCCTCCAATGCCTGACCCTAACCCTAAGCCCCACCCTGTCTCCCCCTCGACCTTCCCCATGCTCTCTGTGACCCTAGCAGACAGAATTTGCAGTCAGTTGGGAGAAGCAGGGAGGGCAGAGGGCAGCCCAACCAGCCGATCTTAAAAATACTCTCCTTAACAAAAGAGTGTTTGAGTGAGTTCCTGCAAAGGAGCTAATTGCTCTGGTTTATAATTTCCCCAGGCCTCGGGGAACCTAAGACACAGCGTCCAGACAGCTGTATGGAGAGGGGGCGAAGGCCCCACCTGCCAAGCCTCCTTCTCTGCTCAAGAGAAACTCTCCATTGAGAAGTGATGCATCTACCACAGGCCCGTCAAGGCCAAGTCCCCAAGAGCTAATTTTAACCTTCTCAGAGTGCTCGTTAAGCCTCTTTGAGTTATAATTACCCCCAATCTCCAGACAGTACAAGGCAGCAATCAGGAAGTTAGATGTGGACAACAGAGAACAAAAGAGCGGGGAGATAGTTTCGGAGCCGGCCTATTTAGAGGCCTTGAGCGGCGAGGCTGCCCCTGATGAGGACGCAGGCTCAGCTGCACCCTCGTCCCTGCACCCCTGCAGGAGCAGCCTGGCCTCCGAGGGTCACAGCAGCTCCCGGACACTGAATATCCACTGCCAACCCCCTCCCCCCACTGCAGGGGCTTCTAAGACCCTTCCTTTGTGGCCTTGAGTAGGCTCCTGTCTCTAAGGAAAGCGGCTCTACCGCAGAGCGGGCGTCAGAGTCTCGAGTGAGTCAGTGTCAGGGTCTTGGTCCCGCAAAGCCCAGCAGCTGTGTCATCTGCACCCTCAGCTCCCAGCCGAGTCAGGGACCCCCGAAGACCTGGATTAAAGACCCTAGTGCTCCTGAGCAAGGCTGACAGCCCACTCTGACTCCCACCCACATCACTGGCTTGTCCACATCCTCCACTGACAGACACGGGTGGGGCTGGCCTCCCCAGAGCTGGTGGGCCGTGGGGACGATCCTGCCATGGCCTCCTTGGTGGGTCCACCTTACCTTGCCGAAGCTGCCCTTTCCAATGGCCCGAAGGATCTGAAAGTGGTCGAAGTTCACTGCAGAAAAAACAGAGGGATGCCAGGTGAGGTGGCAGAAAGGCCCAGTACCCTCCACAAGCTCCCAGCAGGAGCAGCGGCCCAGGGGCCGCCCCCACCACTGCAGGGAGCCCCCCTACAGCCTGGAAGTGGGTCCTGGTGCTGGCTGGAGGCTCAACTCAGGCTCGTGTATAAAGCAGGGACAGCCTGAGCCAAGGCAGAGGTGGGTCCTGGGGACCATGCCGTCCCTCTTCCTGGGCTCCTTGTGAGGCCAGGCGAGGCCACCCTGACAACAGACCACACACAGGATGGGGCAGGAATGGAGCAAATGGCGCCCAGAGCAGCCCTCTTCAGTCCCAGGCACCCAGACACCCATCCTGAGCTGCCCCCAATGCATGAAGCCCTGCACATAGGGGTCCTGGAGCCTGGGTAACAGCCCCCGCCCCCCTGGTGAGTCTCCTGTGGGGTTCAAAGGGTGAGCTAAAACAGAAGCCTGCCGCGGCCCCAGGGTGAATAATACGGACTTTCCAAAGGGCGTCCCCAGGCCTGGTGAAACCACCCGAACGCTGATTTCTATTCACTTCCTCCAGACATAAGCCCCTCGAAGAGAAAGGGGTCATTGGAAATTGCAGCTTTGCTAACTGTCACAGCTCAAGAAAGATGCTCCCCGCCACGCACACAGGCCATGCACACACGCACGCCGTGCACACGCGGTGCCCGGGGGGATAGTAATCTGTGAGCGAGAGCAGTTTGGACACGCTCTCCAGGACTCCGCTTCGCTCTGAACCTGGTGTCAGGCCCACTCCACTGGCTTCCTTCCCGTGGGCATCTCAGTGCCCCAGGCAGCTTGGGCCAGCCTTGCTTTCCACACCTGCCCGCCCCCCAGGGCTCGGCTCTCCCAGTCGACTCTCAGGCCGCCAGCTGGCGCTATGCCCCAGGTCTGCGCCTGCCCCAGGTCTGCCCCCCCGGGTCTGTGCCCCCCCACTTCTGTGCCCCCCAGGTCTCCATCCCCAGGTCTGCACCCCTCCTGAGTCTATACCCCCCAGGTCTGTGACCCCCACGTCTGTGCCCCCTAGGTCTCCATCCCCAGGTCTGCTCCCATCAAGCCTGCGCGCCTCCCCCCCCAGGTCAGAGCCCTCTCCACCATAGCAGGGCTGCTACATGGCCCAAGGCTCTCATTCTTTCCCTTTAGGCTTTGCAGCACCTGGCGAGCCTGGCTCCGTTTTCGGACATGTGCCCCGGGCGCTTGTGAGAGGCACGGGGCCCCCAGACGCCCACGAGCCTGCAGTCGGTGCAGCCTGGGCTGTTCCCACGGGGAGGGGCAGACAAGGGCCATGGCACGCCCACTGGAGAATGGTGCGTGGACCCTGCAGAGGGCATCTGTGTGCGCGGCCAGCATGTGGCGCGGGGAGAGGCTGCCCAGAGCGGACGGTAGGGCGCCAGGGTTAGGCACCCTCCCCACAGACGCCAGCACAGTGCGGGGCCAGCCAAGCAGGGCCACCCCCGGGGCTGCGAGTTAGCAGGGGGAGTAGCCAAGGCAATCACCAAGTGTAGAGAAAGACACAAGTCCTGCACCTCAGGTCCTTCCAGGAGAGAAAGAGGATGAGAACAGAGGTTCTGCTGTTAAACAGCAGGTCAGGAGCAGAGGAAATCCACACCGTGCCTCTCACTCCACTTTCACAGCCAGGAAGGCGAGGTTATCACGGAGAATCCGGGGGGAAGAGGCCTTTGGAGGTTGGCTGGGCATGGAAGCAGGGAGCTGCAGCCGGGGTCCACACTGGTCGGCCCTGTGGCCTCTCCTGGCCCTGCTTCCAGGGAAGGGAAGGGAGGGCGTGTACCCCACTGCATGGCACTTGTGGCTTTGAGCACAACCATCCCCACTTCCTGAGACCCCAGGGCCAGGAGGGGGCACATGACGGGATTCCTAGACGGCAGACAAGGCACTGAATCGGCCATGGGAGCTTCACAGGGGAGACATGGGTGGGACGGGAACCCCAAATGTAGCTGCTGGGTATTGTGAGAGCAGTGAGCCGGGAGGAGCCCCGGCAGGCCCAGGGCTGGGCAGGGCGTGCGTCCCATGGTGACCAGAAGCTGTGAGCAAGGCTGCTGGGACACACACCATGACCCTGCTTTGAGGAGCAGCTGGCCCAGAGCCTCAAGCCCCACCCAGTAACCAGAGTCCCTCTGTTCTTGTGACTGGGGGCTCCTTGGGGCACCCCACGGGCCCACTACTGCACACTGGTGCCCAGGCCCCAGTCACTCCACAGCAGCTCGCACCTGCTCCGGAGACCCTCCGGGTGGAACTGGAGGCCAGCTGCTGCTCTGGGTCCTGTCCTCCCCACGAGGCTCTGGACCGACTCTGGGCAGGGCCAGAACCTCCTCCAACTGCCCCCCTGCCCAGCACCTGGCCAGCGTCCTGCCACCGGCAGCCCCCTGTCGCCTCCTAAGGCAGTGCTGACCTTCATTCAGGCATTCAGAGGCCGGGCGAAGGGCTTGTCCGGGTCGCCGTGGACCCAGGCGGCAGAGCGGCGCGCTGTGATTCGGCAGACGTGCCCAAAGCTGACGCACACACCGCATCATCCAGAAACCCGGAGTCCAGCAGAATCCATGTCGATAAAGTTGTCAAGTTCCCCCAAACACTGAGTCTGGGCGGGTCTCACCAACAGGAAAAGCGTGCCAGCCACCTGGAGGGCCAGGAGCACAGCATGGGGCGGGGGCACACGGGATGGGGCCCCAGGCAGGGGGGTGGGCATCCGGACTTTCCTCTCAACTCTCAGATTTAATGCTTGCAGACTGGACTCTCCTCCCAGATCTCCCGCTGCCGCACCAAAGTCAGAGCCGCTGCTGGGCAGCACCCCTCAACTGTCAGCGGCCACGTGCACTCAACCCAGAGAGGGGCTGGGGCCACCAGGTGGGTGGAGCCGAGGGTAAGGCTGGTTCGCACCCTGGGTGGGGGCACCGCAGCCCCAGAGGGCATGAGTCCAGGGGCCTGCTGACACAAGTTAGGCACAAGGCCTCGGGCCCAGCTCCTCGTGGGCTTGAGCGCAAGCCTGGAGGCCAAGCTGCCGTCCAACATGCACGTCCTGTGCTCCCCACAGATATAAGGTCACCGCCCCGGATCCTGCAAGTCTCCTTCCTCTTGTCCTCCGTCCGTCCATCTCTCCTGGGCGGACCTGCAGCCTCACAGGGCCCTGCTGTCCTGCACGTGGCTCCTGGGGGCCCTCAGGCACCCCCATCTTGCAGAGGGGGCTCTGCTTCTCTTGGGTCATTCAGGCCTGGGCCTTGGCACCGTCTGACTGAGGACTCTGGCCACAGATCCGCACGGGAGGCTGGGCCCCGCTGAGTGAGCCCAGGTCGGACGCCACTGCAGGAACCTCAGGCCAGGCCTGTCCTGGACCCTGGAGGAGGGCAGGGAGGGGTCCTCCCAGAGTGGACACTCTACTGCGGGGACACAGACTCCAAGCCAGCATACAAATATGGTGCCTGGTGCCTGGGAGGAAAATAAAGCAGGAAGAGGGGTAAGGGGCTGCTACTTCTCGTGAGGTTTAGGCCCAGAGAGGAGGTGGTGAGCTGGGGGCACCGGGATTCTGGTTGACTGACACCAGTCTGCTGCATTCTTACAGGTGATTCATGTTGCCGCGTGACGCCGTGCACACGCTTTCCCCCACGAGACACCTCCGATGCCACAGGTGAAAGGAGAAGGTAATTTGGCCCCCACGGTCCTGCGGTTTCTATGCCTCCTTGTCAGGAACCTAAGAGCCGCAGGAAGGAGCCGTGCCCGCAAGGAGGCGGCCAGCTGTGAGCTCAGCACCCACCAGAGCCCTCCTGCCACGTGGGAGCGGGCACAGGCTCTCCCTGGCACAGGTGAACATGTAAGACACAAAGGTCTAGGATATTTGTTCTTCAAGGAAGGCTCTTATGCTGCCGAGTTGGCAATCGCAAAGCACGGCATTGCTATGGAACTAGGTCATCCCGACGCCGACCGGCCACCAGCGGAGGGAGGCCTTCATTCTCTCCAACCACGTGCAGGATCGGGTGCCGGGTCCTGCACGAGGGCTGCTGGGTGCTCTAGGGTCACCCACAAGCCCGACGGTCCTGGCACCATTTTCTCCATGTGTCTTAGTGTGAAGTCCCGCGCCCAGACAGAACTCCCCGCGGGGGCTCCCGCACGTTCTCTGAGGTTCCTGGCCACCGCCGGGCCTCCCTAGGAGCAAGACCATCGCCGGGGAAAAGGCAGGAGCTTTTCCAGGAGTGCCGTCAATACTCCCACAGCCGCATTCCAGCGGGACTCACGCAAATCATTCTAGTTTCCCCGAGACCCGACCCGACCTGACCCTCTGGCCAGGCCACTGGGACCCGAGTGGCTGGAGGGAGCGGGGGAGGGGTCGCCCCCAGAGCACGACGTTGGCCTCACGCTGGACAAGGTGGCGGACAAGGCCAACAGGTGGCTCTTGTGTGAAAGCCCCAGAATCCAAACACAGTATTAATATCTGAACACCGCTGATGGGAGCTCAGCGCTCGCCCTCAGCGGGCCGAGGAGCGCGGCCGACAGCAAGGTCTGAGGGGAGCTGTGCGTCCCCGTGAGCGTCCGGGCTCGAAACGCAGCCCTTTCCTCAGCCGGCGCCCCCAGCGAGGAGAGCAAGAGAGAAGGTGAGCCCGGAGTAAAACTAGAGCTGCTGCAGGGCTGAGTCACGCCGTGCTTGCTGGTGACACAGGCCCGCGCCGTGGGGTGGGGGCGGGGAGTCCAGCCTGCCCTGACGCCCCCGGCCCCGGTCCTCACGCCGTCGGGGCCCGCGTGGGGGCCCCGTGTGGAAGGTGACCGGCCTGTGGCCACAGGACAAGTCCCTTCCCACCTGCCTCCCCGTCGCCCGGGAGAGGCCCTCCGAGCGTCTTCAGGTGAGTTCCAGACCAGAAGTGCAGGTTTATTTGTAAAGCTGCAGTCATAAATCACATGTCACAAGTTGCTGAAATTCACTCAGAGGTTGATGACACTTTGTCACACAACCTATGACCCAGAAAACTCCCAACGAAAATCTGCCAGACCAGTGGAGGTTGCGTGGCCTCTGGAGGTCCCTGCCCGGGCCTCACCACCGGCACGGGTCCCCTCCCTGCCTCCTCAGGACACACGGGCCAGCCCCCTCAAAGACACCACGAGGTCGCCAGACGGTCACCTCAAAGACACCACGAGGCCCTGACCTGCTGGCCACCACCTGCCCTCCTAGGCCACCGGCTCGCACAAGCGGCTTGCACCACAAGCTGGACACTGCCCAGCCCTCCAGGTCCTGACCCCTGCCAGTTCTCAAAGCCACTGGGCAAGAGATGCTCCCCTTCCAGGGGAGGAAACAGCTGGGGAGTCTTGGTGGACTCCAGGTGAAGGACCACGGGCCCCTCGTGACACAGGAGAAGGGACCGTGGGGAATCAGCACCCCAAACCAAAGACCTGAACCTCAGAGCCTGCCCTTCCTTCTGCCTGGGACACTTCTGCGCCCCACTCCCTCCTGGCCACCCGCTCAGCCCTCAGGCCCTTCTCTGGGAAGCCTGCACCGGCCCCTCCGAGCACACACCGTCCTGCCGTGCCCGCTTGTCCGAGTGCCCCAGCCGTGGGACACCAGCTCGGTGCCCGGTCCAAGGGTCCCCCTGAGAAGCAGGCTCAGGCTATCCCTTCCGAGGAACAGCCACGGCTAGGATTTGGCGCCAGCCCAGAGACAGTACTGAGGCCTCTGGGGGGCTTAGGTTCCGGAACAGTCCCTATTCTCGCACCCAGGAATGTGCCTGCGGACCTGAGTGACTGGAGGCCAGAAGCAAGGGGGTGCTGGCGCGCTCCCATCCCCAGGCCGGACTCCAGGGGAGACCGCCCCCGTCTGCTTACAGGAAAAGCCTCGGCCCGGCCTGTACCACCTTCAGCGACAGCTCCCCCGACCGCCCCTGTTCACCCTGGGTCCTGCCCGGCGACAGCATCTGGAACTGTGTGCGGCTGTTTGACGATGACATCCTCAGACAGCACCAGGAACCTTCACAAATGATTAAGGCAACAGCCGGATCAATGAAGGATCTCCGCGGCTGGGGCCCCGCCCCTCCAGGGCCTGCAGCGGAGGCCGTGTGCACAGGCCCCTCTAAGGCAGCTGGGACCCCAGCTGGCCAGTCCCTGGGGGCAGCTGTGGGGGTCTGCTTCCCAACCCCTCCCCCAGGGACCCTGTCGCTGAAGGAAGCAGGAGACACGCAGGGGCCCGTGCAGGCCGGACACCGCACCCAGCAGCAAGGCCCTACCCTTTGCATTCCTCACCTGGACCCAGCAGCCACGTGGGCACCCCAGGCCTGGGGCCAGGTGCACACCATCACGTGGGCGGCTGCGGGTTCCCCAGATGCCACAGCAGCCTCAGGGCACCACACACACAGACCCTGAACCTGTGGTCACGGCCTCCCCTCGGGGAGCCGGCCGGCCAGCCTGGTGCCCACGCTCTCACGCTGACAGTCGCGAAGGAGGGGATCCCTGGTCCCGCGGAGCCTCCTTGGGAGGTGACGATCTGCCCTTCGCCTCCATGCACGTCGCCGCCCACACCTGCCAGAGCCGGGCCGCAGCGGACCCCAAGGAGACGCAGGCCATCTCCCGCATGTCCAGGCACCTGGAGAGGACACTGGACACAAGGTCCCTGCCCCCCTGATCCACCTCGAGGAGAAGAGCCGGTCGCGGCACCTGCTACACTCGGACGCTTCTGTTTACACCGTGCTGTTGTTTAAACTGATGGAGAGAGAGGGCCCTGGGGCCCCAGGTCCACCCCACACCCCGTGCCCCTGCGGCCGGCCGCTGGGCCTGCAGGAGGATGGGCTCACCCCGGGCCAGGTCCAGAGGCAGCAACGTGGGCTTCAAGCAATGAGTGTCCTTGAGGAAAAATACCAACTGTGGCCTGAGCCTCACGCTGTCGCCGACAACTAATTCTAGGGGGTCGCAAACATGCACACGAAACAATTCCTGGAAGAAAACACATTTTGCAACCTGAAGAAAGGCAAAGATTTCTCAGATGTGATGCCAGGAATGTTCGCTGTAAAGAAATCAATACACTGCTTCATCCAAATGAAGAATGTCTGCTCTTCAAAAGACGCTATGAAGGGAATGAGAAGTCAAACGCAAGAGAACTACTGGCAAGTACACATGTCCAGAAAGGACTCGTAACCAGACTATATAAAGAATTCCTGCAAATCAGTAAGAGAATGACCGCCGATGCAAAAACGAGAGACGTCCAGACAGCCGGTTCAGAGAGGGGGACGGAGGGGAGGCCAGCTAGCCCAAGAGACACTCCGCGCAGCAGTCTCCAGGGGCTGCACCTCCAACCCCATAGCACAGCCCGTGCACTAGACTGACCACACCGAGTGTCGCACGCGGGTGAGCCGCTCAGCGCCCCCACCGCCAGTGTGGATGGAGCCCACCGGGTCCCTCTGGCCGTCTCCCACAGACCTGCACGTGCACTTACCGTGCATGGCCAGGCCCTGCCTTCCCAGACATTTCCCCAGCGAAACCACATAGACGCCTACACAGCACCATCCTCTGCAAACTTACCCGTAACAACCACATACTGGAGACAACCAAAGTCCGCCAGAGGAGAGCGGACGGAGACACTGTGTTATCTCCGTACGACCGAACACGCCTCAGCGGCTTTCCTGTAGGAAGAACCAACTACTGACCCGTAACAACGTGGACGAATCTCAGAACACGGCTTCAACGACGGAGCACAAACTGTAGAGTTCTGCCACGCACGTCCGAGGCCACGGGCGGAGGGGGCGGAGGGGGCGGAGGGGGCAGCCGGAGCAGAGCAGGGGGCAGCTTTCCAGGTGACCGCAGTGGGCCCTGTCCTGTGGGGTCTTGGTTACACGGGCGTACACGTGTGTCAAAACTTCAGCTCTCTGCCTCTTACGGTAATTACACCCTCCACACACATACGTCAGAAAGAGATGCTGGCTACTTTGCAGAGGGGAGTTGTAGGTATTCAATCTGCTATACTGCAGGACAGAGCCGTTCCCACACGAGTGCAGGAAATGGGGGGGTCACAGACATGACCTGGCCACGGTCACAGGACCAGCACACAGAGCCATGGGTCACAATCTAGCCTCCAAGATCCATATGCACCTGTGCCCAGGGTCAGATGGGACGGGCCAAACCCAGGACGCAGAGCTGGGGGTTAGGGGGCTCGTTCGTGGTGGGGGTGGGGAGTTGGCGAGAAAGGCTTTCCAGAGGACACGGGTATTTGGAGTGGGCTCAGCTGGAGAGAAGGGGCTCCAAGGAGAGCGCCCACATGCAGCCCACGTCACGGGAGCAGGGACTGGTGGGGGCGGCTGCAGAGGCTGAGCCAGCAGGCCTGGCTGCCAGCCCTGGCACCTGGAGCTGAGGTGGGGTGGCCAGGAGGAGCCGCCGCCCTGCCTCTGCCCTCACCCCTGGCGCTGGGGCAGCGAGGCTGGGTGGGGGCAGCTGCGCAGGATGCCCTACCCAGCCCCTGCTGCAGTGGAGCGGACACAGCTAGACCAGCCAGCCGCAGAGCCCTGGCATCAGCAGCGGCCAGGGTCACTCCACACAGCTCAGTGGTCAGCCTCGGGACTGGCCCAGGCCCGCACAGAACCACTGCCCTCCCCCACTCCGCCCCAGGGTCTGTGCCCACACAGTGTGCCCCGGGCTCAGTGTGAACCGAACTCGGCCGCACCGGGGGCCATCCCTCTTTAGAAGCAGAGTGCTGGGTGCAGGCTGCTGGTCTCCTTTTGAGGTCCTTTGAAACCTGGCCAAAATGGGCGAAGTTTGCCCAGCACAAAATTCATTTTTATTCTGGAACTCCATGATACACCTCAGATCACACCTGTGTATACGTGTGCCTGTGGGTGCAGCTGTGTGCACGTGCGTGTGAAGTGTCCTTGCGTCTGGGTGTGCATGCATGTGCGTGTACATGTGTCTGTGAGCATGCGTGTGCATGTGTGTGCCTGGGGATACAGCTCTGCACGTGTGTGCATGTGTGCTTGCGTCTGGGTGTGCATGCATGTGCGTGTGTCTGTGTGCCTGTGTGTGCATGGAGGCCCTACACAAGCCCTCTCAGGCTTTACTGAGCAGCCAGCCCCAGGTCTGACAGACACATGCAGCCTGGAGCCTGCAGGCCGCACTGGGATCCTGGCAACATCTACGCCGTAGGAAAGTGATGCAGGATGAAGATGCTGGCAGAACCAGACCTGCCCCCGGAGAGCTCGGGATGTCCTGCGCGCTGAGCTGCTGCGGGGAGGGAGGTGCCCGGGGAAAGCTGCCGAGGGAGCAGGAGGCCTCACAGCCGTTTATCACCCCCACCGCCCTGCGACGAGCTGCTGCTGGGCCTCGGGCTGGAGGACTGATTTATCCCCAAGGCACGAAGGCCCCTTGCCGAGCTGATTAGAATCGCACTCCCATGTGTCAGCTTACACTTCAAGAGCTGCCAGGCCCCGGGCTGCCACCGGCCCCTCCCACCCGGGGGTGCCTGAGCCATCCCCAGGCCGAGGTGGGGCTGTCCCGGGTCCCCTTCAGCTCATACGGCCGACACAGCCCCAGCATCGACCATCAGTTAATGTCCTACACATTCACTTAAGCCTCACCAAGAATCAGTGACCACCTAGCAGCCTTCTACCAGCTTTCAAACAAACATGGGATTTAGATGGTGCCTTCCGTGTTCACTACACGGCCTCACCCAGAGGGCAGCCCCCAACCAAGACAGGAGCTGCTTGTCCCAAAAGGGCTCTGAGGTTCTGCTCCGTGTCCCCGGCGGATCCGGGCTGGGTGACCCCGGTGTCATCCAGCAGGTTATCCTGCAACGCCCAGCCCAGTCCCTTGCGCCCGACACGCTTGTTGAGTGAATGACTGAAGAAACCAGTGAGTCAGTGAGTGAGTGGGAGGCATGTTTCTGCCTGGGGTCCCAGGCCCGGCTTCTCCAGCACAGCCTGCCCGGCCACCGTGAGCCAGTCCATCCCCGGATGTGGCCGTGCTGGGACCTGGACGCCTCCCAGGGTGCGAGGGCCCGGGGCGGAGGGACTGGTCTGGGGGCTCCGCTGGCCTGGGGAGCAGCTGACAGCCAGCCCTGGCCCAGTGCTCAGCAGAGGGCAGCCCAGCATCTCAGTCAAGCCGAGCCCACGCTGCGTTCGCATAAACAGAAGCCATGCAGCATTGTTAAGGAAAAGTTGCTATTTTAAATTCCATCTCACGGTAAGTGCACGGTTTTATGTCAGACCTTTTCTTTGAAAAGAAATTTGCACATGGTTTTGATGGAAAGTTGAGATTTAAAGATTAATAAACCACATGGTTGTTTGTTTTGCAGGAAATGAGTGTTGACAAAGCCTTCTGCCAGGCTCTAGAGGCTGACACGCCAGGCTGACATTTACCCAAGGCTTGGGAACCTGATGGAGCCCGGCCATGGAGCCGTGCCCTGCCCCTTGTCCAGGCGCACGCTCTCCGATCCTCAGGTCCCTCAATCCCCAGGCACTGGCCTGTCCGCAGAATGGACCTGGGCAAATGCAAGCCAGAGCATCATGGGCCCAGAGCAAGAAGGGCCCTTGGACCTCCCTCCCCAGCGCGATGCCCTCACAGCCGTTGGGGCCTCTCCAGCTCAGAGCCATCCACCGGCCAGCACCAGCCTGGCAGGCTGGCCGCGGAGCACTGGCTGGGGCTAAGGCCCTCTCTCCTTCACTCGCTGGAGAACATCCCAACTGCAGAGATGGGGCTGCTGCACCTCAGAGGTGAAGGCCGGGACACGGGCCCCAAGGAATCAGCCCACGGCCCCCAAGCCCCGAGGACCCAGCCCCTAACATAACAGGGCTTCCTTGAGGTACCAAAGGAGGCCCAGGTCCAGAGTGCTGTCCCCAGCACCTGCCACGCCTCCACTGGCTCCGCCCAACAGCCTCTGGGGCAGCTCCCGCTCTTGGTATGCCCACCGGCACCGGCCACAGGCATTCAAGCACAGCCCCTTGTGTGTGTGTGTTGAGGGGCGTGCTGACCTGCAGGACAAGCTGGTGCCCACAGGCAAGAGGGAGGTGAGCAAGAGCGAAGGAGCCCCATCCCAGCACACCGAGGAGAGCCCACCGCAGCCCATGAGCCCCACGTCAGAGTCCGGCGCCCTTCCCCGTCTCTCAGCCTGTTTCCAGGTCCCAGCCCCTCTTGGGGGCCTCCACCTGCGGGGGAAGCAATGACGACTGAGACCCTGAGAGGGTGGGAAGGAGCTTGGAGCCGCCAGGAAGAGCCCCAACACGTGCTGAGCAGGCGGCAGGGGGCCCTGCCCTGCGGCCTCCCCAGCCCCGCCCCGAGTCTGGGTCCCCGCGTTCTAGTCCACAGGAAACCAGAGGGCGGGTGTGCAGCGCCAAGCCAGCAGGGAAGGTGTTCACAGAAAGACACAAAATGGTGAACCGTAAGGAGAGTCACACGGCCAAGCAGCCTGGGCTGGTCCCACAGACAGCCCTCCACGTGGCCTGGCCAGGGACGAGGAGGTCAGGACCGCCACCCTAAGCTGGTCCCAGGGTGTTTAAATGGGGCCTATGTGTTTGCTCAAAGCCCGGAGCACGGTGCAGGCCGGGGGCCGCCCCTGCTTTTGCTCGGGGGCCGAGATGCTGTCCCCCACTCCGGCTCAAGAGGCTGGACTGTCATTCTGGGAAGGGTGGGTCTATTTTTGGCTAAACCGACTAGAATTAAGGAAAGCATTATTTCGAGACAGAGCATAAGACTTCTGTTCTTCTTCATGTTTCCAAAAATAAGAGTCAGGAGAATGAGCGGCGCCAGGAGCCTGTATCGTCGTGGGTGCTCTGGCTCGTGGTTTCCAGGATGAGAGTCTGGGCCGGGATACGAAACCATGTGAAGCTGGGACGAGGGAGGCCAGGCCTACGAGGTGCTCCCCAGAGCCTCTAAGGAAAGCGGCAGGGCTGCCAGCTTCCGGAGGCCTGGGCGCAACATCAGTCTCCCGCAGTTCCCGGGGCAGCGGGGTGGCCGGGCGGGGTGCACCGCGACCATCAGGAACGCTCATGCTGCCCTTGTCTCCTGAGCGGGCTTCTCCTTGGGAGCAGGTGCCGGAGAGCAGCCTCAGCTCTGCGCCCAGAGCCTCCACCGGACGGCAAATGGGGACCTGAGAACCCGGAATTACCTGCTGGCCGGTGACCCCTCGGACGACCCCACAGGCACCGTTCCTGACCTAGAGGGGACTGTACGGGGGAAAGCTGTGGACAGGACAGGTTTCTCCTCCGGGTCCCTTGCACCCGTGTGCGCGCACACACACACTCCTTTCCAACTGGCTTCTTACCTGGGGCCTGAGCACGCACTTGCCTGACCCCCCGCCCTCCCCCTGCCGTCTGTCCTCAGCCCTCACCCTGCGCTCTGGCCGGCGGCGGCGATCTTCCTTCACCTCCTTATCACATAAATCAGACACACCGACCCTGCACATGGCAGGAGCTGCAGGTACACCGCAGAGCGGCCAAATCCCTCCAGAGACACGGGGGTGGGGGCCCCAGGGCAGACCCCGCACAGGAAGAGTCCCGGGGCGCCGTCTCCCATCACCCTCACCGCAGACCTTACCCTCTGATACGACTTTCCACCATCTTCTAAAAGGGGGTCCTGCCAGGGGCGTCATTTGCAACAGCACCAGACAGAGATCATCGCGCACGAGGCATGTGCGGAGACCCCGACGCCCGAGCTCCGTGCGGGACAAAGGCCGAGCAAGGCAGCACAGGAAGAGGAAAGTCCTGAAGTCTGATCCTCCCTCAGACCTTTTGACCAAACAGACTCCAAACACCACAGAGGTGTGCACACGTGCACACATGCACGCACACACGTGTGCACACACACTAAACCCATAAGAACTCCATGATTGTGACAGTGAATTTACCTATAATTCTGCAGCAAAAGAAGCAAACCCCAGAAACCACAAAGGAAAGCCTCTACCATCAGTTTAATCACATGCAAGATGTTTAACACCTCTGTACACAGAAAAAATACAGACTTTCTAAGTCAAAAGACTGCAAGCTGGGAAAGGGCATTTGCAACGAATATGACAAATTGGGGCTGATTTCCTTGCATTACAACGAACCTCTGCAAACTAGTGAGAAACCCAACCGGACGGGAAGAGGCAGGGCGGGCGGGTCAGACGGGAGACTGTGCCCCCTCATTCTCCAGGTGAAAGTGTCAGCCGACGAGACAAGAAGACAGCGCTTTGACTTGCCAAAGTGAAGCTCTGGGTTCCGCGCAGTGCTGGAGACGGAGCGGCGGGGCTGCTGGCCCCGGCGAGGCTGGTGGCCCCGCGTGCTCCCGGTGGTGGGGGGAGAGGCCCAGCCCTTCTGGGGGCTGTCAGCAACAGAGACCCAGAGTCGGGGCGTGCCCACCCCTCCAGGCAGCGATGCCACTGCCGTCAGGTTCCACGGCCGCTAAGCTCACAGAGGCCCACCGAGGTCTCTGAGACGTTCAACAACTTACAGCTGCAAAACCCAACGCTCCCAACAACCCAGGTGCCCACGGCCGCGTGCGTGTGAAGAACCAGGCGGACTTCTCTGCAACGAGAAGCTCTCCCTAAGAGACGGTATACGGGTTTTGTTAAAGCGTGAGAAGCCTGTGCATGGCGGCCCCTCCTGCGTAAGCACGCGACTTCGCCTCAGCGGCACACGGTATAGAACCGGAGCACACGACGGAGGACGTTCCGTTCCTACCTCTCCGCACGGCTTTCACCTTCACGCCCTGCTCACCAAGTATGTTTTTGTGCCAATAGGGATCATCTGGGTGTGAGATTATGGGTTTCTTTTCTTCTTTATGCTTCTCTGTTTATTAAAAAACAGAGAACAGCCTGTTAAACGTGACAGACAGCTAGGCACTCCACAGCCATTCCTCCAACTGTACAAGAAACCCATCTTGCAGCTTTAAGGGGCCCAGAGCCAGGCCGAGGTCGGGGGACTGGCTTGGGTGGAACCGGGACCGAGAAGGGCTTCAGGAGACTCAGGAGCACTCAGACCCAGGGGAGGAAGCCAGTCGCAGGAGGGCTCTTCCCATGTGAGTGTCAGCGGCCGGCGGTGTACGGGCCTCGGCGCTGACATGGGAGCCGCCTGGAGGAGCAGACTCTGCCGTCCGCGTGTCCGTGTGTCACAGCGTGAAGCACCGTGAAGGGTGCACCACACGTGAGCGGGCACGGGCACGACACCGCGCAGCACGCCAGCCACGCTGTGCTTAGAAAGAGCTCACGCCACGCTGAAAATACAGCTCGGAGCTCGAGAGCTGCCGAAGACTGCGGCCCCCCACAGGCTTTGCAGAACCACCCACCCCAGCTCTCGAGAAAGAAGCAGACTCACGCCGCCCCCTCCCTGGGCCACGCGTCGCTGGCGGAGCCAGGGTGCCAGCCAGGACCAAAAAGGGTCCCGGGGCACCAGCAACACTAGCCCCCAGATGCACGCAGCACAGCATTCTCTCTAGAGCACCTGTGGTTTCCTTCCAGTGCTGGGTACCCCCCACCATGAACCCATGCTGCTCCTTTCACGGCTGGCCACGTTAGCCCTCAGCTGCGTCGGGGAAGCCCCACTTAAGGGAAGAATGCAGCGATGGCTAGGAAAACGCAGCAAAGGGCGTTCTGATCTCTCAGCTGCCCTCATGAGCCTGGGGTCATCAGTTAAATGTCTCCGCCATCAGCTGCCACTTCTCCACGGAGCTCCGCCAGCAGAGGTCATTCTGCTGCATCCTGTTTGTCACCAGAGAGAAGGGAGGGCACAGTGCCCGGGGGGATGCATGGGACCGGTCAAGCGACAACTCAGCTGGTCTGCGAGAGGAAGGCAGGCCTTTCCCAGCCCCTGAGGCTGAGGCCTGAGGAGGTGGCCGTGCTGAGTCCTTTGTGGGGGGCCACCACCAACACAGACAGCCCGCCATGCAGCACAGCAGAAGCAGGTGTCCCGGGGAGAGGGAGGCACCACCGCGACGGGGAGGGCGCAGCCAGGACCCAAGCTCAGCGGAGGCCTCCAGGACCCGGGGCTGCACCTGTCATCCTGCTGGAGGCTGCCGCTCTCTGTAAACTGTCCGAAGCAGCCCTGGAAAGGCCTTCCCTCCCTGTGCTCAGCACCAGGTGGCTCTCAGCCAGCGGCTTTGGGAACCAGTGCAACAGGGACCCCCTCGCGGAGCAACTCCAAGGGGCAGAAGCTGCCAGGGAGGCGGGAGCAGAGCAGACTTTTGTGGGCGTGTTTCCAGGAAACAGCAAGTGTCGCTGAGGCACAGAGGTGTGAAGACCCAACCCAGCACGTGAGCCCGCAGCCTGGGTGGCCTGTCCTCGCCGCGTGACCCGGGCACTCATTCTCCTGGGCTGAGGGCTGTGGCCGGACACGAGGGGCTGCTGTGCCCCCGGGCACAGACGAGGCAGGCGAGGGCGCAGTTTGCTACTGGAGCCAATCTGGGTGGCGGCTGGGGGAGCGCGGTCTCCCCAGAAGCTGCAGAAGCTGGGAGCGCCCGGCTGGCTTTCTTGGCCCCAGCATCTGCTGCAGAGCCGAGGGCCCCGGAGCAGAGAGGGGGTGCAGACAGAGGCTGCCATGGAGATGACCCAGCGCCACAGCGAGTGGGGTAAGCCGATGATGCCCACAGGCTGCTCTGCTGTGGCGGAGACTATGTGGAAACCACCAGCTGTCACCTCCCACCCCTTCGCCCCCATAGGCCCAGATGGCTCCCACTTCTCCCCACACACTCCCAGGCTGGCCCAGCAGGCCCTGCCCAGCCCCCAGCCCATTCGAAGGCCAGGGGTCCCGAGGGAAAGGAGGGTCCCAGCCATCTCCTGAGTGCCAGAGCTAACGGGGAGGCTGGGACAGACGAACACACACCCTCAGCACAGCCAGAGCCTGGTGGGTGAGGAATGTTTCTCTTGGTTGCAGTTTCTCCACATCCTGGGACATGCTGCTGAGGCCTCTGCAGGCCAACTGAGGGGAGGCATTCTCCTGACACAGGCATGCAGCCTTCAAGGGGAGACGAGGACCAAACAAGGCCCGAGACCACCCAGACCGTACACGGGGCTCGCCAGGCTGCAGGGGAAGCCCGGGGGCATGGCCTTGCAGGTCAGGAGGGGGCTGCTCGCGGTGGAGAGCTCAGGAAGGGGCAGGTGCAAGCAGACACCACGCTGACCCTGCGGGCCTTTTCCATTCAGATAAATAGTCCTAGGGCTGTAGCCCTGGGCCCACGTCCCAAAGACCAGGGCTGCCTTCAGGATACAGTCACAGATCTGAGGTACTGGGGTGCACAGCGAACAAGATTCCCCTCCCCTTATGTCCCAACATGTGGAAATAGATAAACAACTGAAAAACAACTAACAGATGAGGGGAAAGGAAAAACAGAAAAAAAACAGCACAATTGTAGGCTTAAACCCAAACATATCAACAATTATATTAAAGTAAATGGATTAACATTCCAATTAAAAAGCAGACATTTTCCGACTGGATTTTTAAAAGCAAATCTCAATTATATATTATTTACAAGAGAATTACTTCCTAGATGGGGTAAGAGTAAACAGGCGGAAAATGATGTCTCCTGGAAATATTAATCAAAAGAAAACTAAGTGGCCTTATTAATATCAAAGTAGACTTTAAGCCAAGGAGTATTACCAGTGATAAAGAGAGACATTTCATAATGGCCACGGGTTCCAGCTGCTGAGCAGACGTGACAGGGCTGTGCACGCACCCAGCAGCAGAGCGAAAACTGTGAAGCAAAACCAGACAGAACGAAAGAAAGAGAGAGACTGACAGGGTTGGAGGTTTTATCCTTCATCTCCTGGTCACAGAGAAAACAGAAAACACCAACGTCAGCTAGGGAAGGGAGGCATCACTACAGACGTTAGCAGGAAAATGACAACTTCATGCCAAAAAGTCCACAACTTAGCTGAAATGGGCAAATGCCAGTCCTTGAAAGACACAAATCACCAAAGATAACATGGGAAGAAATGGAAAATCCAAATACCCCGTATTTGTTAAAGAAATTGAATTTGTAATTAAGATCTTTCCACAGAGAAAACACCAGGCTCAAATGGCTTCACTGGTGAACTCTAGCAAACACTTCAGAAACTCATGCAAACTTCTTTAGAAAACAGAGGAGAGGAGGAGGGAGCACCTTCAACCCATTTTTTGAGACCAGCATAAACATGATACCAAGACCAGATGAGGACTTCACAAGAAAATAAAATCTAGATCAATATCTCTAGTGAGCACAGATATAAGAATTATTGATGAAATATTAGAAAAATTTGATTTGATAAAACCCAACTTAGTGACCCAAGGCTGGGATTCTATTCAAAAGACAGCATAACTTAACACATTGGCAAAATAAAAGGAGGAAAATCCTGGGATCACCTGCACAGGCACAGGAAAAGCACTTGACAAAATTCAACATCATTAATGATTTAAAAACAAAAACCCCACCACACGAGAAAGAGAAACTTCGTCAACCTGATGAGGGCATCTTGGAAAGAGCTCAGCTGACATGACACTTGATGGTGGGATACTGAACACCTTCCCCCACAAAACCAGGAGCCGGGTGCCTGCTCCCCCACTTCCGCTCAACTCTGTGCTGAGATGCTAGAGTGTGCGCGAAGGCATGAAGTTCTAGAAAGGGAGAAATAAGACTGTCTCTGTTGATGACATGATCGTGATGGAAAAAATCTGAGGAAATCTACCAATGAGATACTAGAATAGATGAGTTCAGCAACATTTTAGGATACAGTCGATGTGCAACAATTTATTTTTTAAAAATTTAAATTATTATTATTATTTTTAGAAAAAAGCACAGGACTTCATTATTCCTATTACAAAGGGCAGGTCTTCACAGGATGAGGGAGGGGATTCTGGTGGGGAGGAGGCACCTACTGGCCAGTGATGAGCGTGTTCTGCGGGACCAGGACGACCAAGTCCCGGCACAGGAACAGCCTGGAGAGGTGGCGGACCTTGCTGACTGCCCTTGCTGCTCTTGGGGACTTGGTCCACGTCCTCCAGCACCATGTTGAACGCCCGTCGGAGGCCTTCACACGGGCTGGAGGCTTCTCACTGTTGCGGCCCTGGATGAGTACGAGGGTGCTGTCTTGACTGACTGTGAGCACAGAGAGCGGACCTGTGTTACTTTCTCCCTCCTCCCGCTTCTCTGGCTCCTCTGGGGTCACCTCACACTTGGGTTGTTGAGGAGGCTCACGGTGGTAGCGGCTGCACTCCCGCCAGTGCCAACTCCTCTGTGCTGCATCTGCCTCTAACAACTTGTTTTACATCCTGAATGTGTGTATAAATTCAACACAACGTGTGCAAGTTCTGCACTTTTAGTGCAGAAACACATCACACAGAGTCAGGACCAGAATGAACAGCGTGAGTTGCCATGTTCATGGGTTGGAAGACTCAAAAGTTGAAGAGGTCCACTCTCTTTGAATTGATCAATAGTTTCAATGCAATCACGACCAGTGTCACAGCCAGCGTATTTTAGGAATTGACAAACTGACTCTAACATATATGTTGAAAGGCAAAGAGTCTAGAATAGTCAAAACAATTTTGAAAAAGAGGAACAAAGCTGAAGGACAAACACATCTGCTTCCAAGATTGTTTATAAAGCTACAATAATCAGTATAGTTGGTACTGGTGTAACGATCAAACAGACATCCCTCTTGCAGAAGAAGGAGGGGGAGGAAGAGGAAGAGAGGAAAGGGGAAGGGTGGAGAGAGGGAGGGAGGAAGAAAGATAAGAAAGAAGGGAGGGAGAAAAGTAGGAAGGGAGGGAGGGAGGGAACATTGACCCTTACTTCGTATCAATACAAAAATCAACTTGAAATGGAACTTAAATGAAAATTAACAGATAAAGCTATACAATCTAGAAGAAAACAAAGGAGAAAAATCTTTGTGACCAGGAATTGGGCAGGTATTTCCTAGAAGAGACAAAGAAGAACAAACCATAGAGGAAGAAATTTTGACTTCATCAAAATTAAAAACTTCTTATTTTCCAAAATCTTCTTTAAGAACTGAAAAGGAACAGATACACAGCACAAGCCAGCATGACCCATTCCATCACACACCTGGATTAACCATAAAGGGATGGGAACACTTTCTGGGATGACAAAAATATTCCACACTATATTGCAGTGGTAGTTACATGACTGTATGCATTTGTCGAAAGTCATTGAATCACATCCTTTAAAATGATAATTTTTACTTTATGTAAATTCAGAAAACTGAATTTAAACATTAACTGTATTTCTATGTACCGTAATAAAAAAAAACTATAAAAAATAATGCCCCTTATGATAACATCAAATAAACATAAAATGCTTGGAAATAAAATTAATGAAAGATATACAAGACCTGTATACTGTGTGCTGTATGTGTACTGAAAACTACAACCCATCGCTGAGAGCAACTAGACAAGATCTAAATAAATGGAGAGATATACCATGTTCATGGATTGGGGAACAAAGTATTTTTAAGACTTCCTTTTTCCCTGTAATTGATATACACATTTAACATAACCCCAACAAAATCTCAGCAGACTTTTTTTGTAGTAAGTGGCAAGCTGATTCAAAATTTATATGGAAATACAAAGGATACAAAATTGCCAAAACTGTTTTGGAAACTGAGCAAAGTTGGAAGATGTACACTACCTCTTTTCAAGATTTACTGTAACACTATAATAATAAAGACAGTGTATCACTGGTATAAGGAAAGACAGAAAGAGACCCCAGAAACTGACTCATGTGGAGATGGACTGACTTTTGACAAAGGTGCCAAAGAAATCCGGTGAGGAAAAGAAAGTCTTTTCAAGGGATGGTATGGAATAATTGGGTATCCACAAGAGAAAAATAAACTCCCCACCTCATGCTCTGCACAAAAATGAATGAGAAATTGGTCCTAGACCTAAACTTGACTTTAAGGTAGACAAAGATTTCAGACAAGACACAGAAATCACTAATCAAAAAAAGGACTGCTCGTCAAAAGAGAACATCGAGAGGAAGAAGAGACCAAGCACAGACTAGGAGAAAATATCACAACACATACATCCATCAGGAGACTGGAATCCAAAGAACGCCTTCTAAAGAGCTCAGTGTTCATACAGAACTCCGTGTTAACAACGCACACACGCACGCACACATCCGCACACACACACAATACAGAGCAAAGGCTCGAACAGACACTTCACACAGCAAGCTATACAAGTGGCCCATCAGCAAATGAAAAAGTCATCAATATCATCAGTCATCAGGGGAATGCAAATGTTCCTAACACCAAAATTTCTCTTTGTTCACCGCCTTTGGAACACCCGTCATCTGCCAACGTAAGAAGCATAATTTTCTGGATAATTGTATAGTTCTCCATGACAATTAGATTGGGCTGCGCCTGCGGGAGAGATGCTGCAGAGCCTCTAAGATACCAGCCGGCCACCCGGCAGGCCAGCAGGTGCCTTCACCCCAGACCCCACAAGCACCCCAAGGCCCAGCTAGAAAGAAGAGCAGGTCAGGGCCACGACCACCCCTGCCAATTTCAGAACATTCCCTGAAGGAGACCTGGCATGCGTGCCACCCGTCTGGTCAGAAAGACCCCGGCTGGGGCTGGTCAAACCACTTCCCCATCAACTCATGCATTTCCTTTCCACTCAGCTTAGTTAAAAACAACAAGCATTTACTGAGTGCCTACTATGTGCAAGGCCCTGGGGAGCCTGGGATGAACACAACGTGGCTGAGAGCTGGAGAAAGATGCACACTCCTGTGACAGGAGAGTCCTGGAGAAGGTCTCTGTCTACTGTGCATGCTTGTGCACTCGTGTGTGCACACACACACACAGACACACACTCACGTGCAAGGGCACTGCCTCCAAACAAAAAGCCAGTCTTCTTGGCCGGGTTGCCTGTGCTGCCGTCTATGTGTCTGGCTTCCACGAGCCCCCAGGAAAATGAAAGAACCCTCGAGTCCTCAACCCAAGACCATGCCCACATCCCGCCCACTGTGCCCCAAGGGTCTGAGGCCTGAGCTGCAGGCAGGCCCCCCCAGGGCCTGGGGACAGTGGTACCACCGTCAGAGGGCGCTGGACCACCAGCTCCCACCTCATTCCTCTCACACCCCTCCTTCACGGAAGGCGTTCACGGAGGGCAGCTCTCTGCTGTGGGCCGTTGTCTGCCCGCTCACTAAGGTGACATCAGTGGCAACTGCGTCAGGAGCGAAGACGCTGCAAGATCGTGTAATTAACAGAGGCTGTCAGGACCTTTCAATTAGTCTGCAGATGAGCAAAGTCTTGGTCTCCAGAGCATCGCATTTTTTTAATTAAAAGGAATTTGAGATCACTTTGTAAAGGTTTCTTGGATCCCACTGGACATGCCCACGCGGGTCCAAAGCCAGGTGGCCCCGCCTAGCTCCAGGTGACCAGGGTCCCCTCTGCTTTCTCGGCCTGCAATGCTCTCACCCTAAGACTGCACACGCGGGCCCGGAGATGCGCGTCATCGCAGCAGAAGGGTGGGGTTCAGCTTTCCAAAAGGACTGAGGAGCCCTGTCCCGTGGAAGTGATGAGCCCGCAGGGAAGCCGTGCTGCAGAGACTGTACTTCCTGGCCCCTGGCATGGCCCTGGAGACTCTCGGCCCATAGAGCTGCTGGACGCAGTCAGCATGGGCTCCATGTCCGCCTGTGGGCACAGGACAGACTTTCCTAACCATCCACCCAGACAGACGCCAGCCGCGGCAGGCAGGCGGGTCTCGCCCTCCCCGGGGTCCCAGCTCCCCCAACACTGGGCCTTTCTCAAGATCCAAGGCTCCCTCTGCAGGGGTCCGTGGGGTCCTGCAGAGATGAAACTCCTCCTGGGCCCTTAACCACTCCAGCTGCTTCTTAAAGACACAAGGGGCCAGAACACCCCAGACAGTGGCCTCCAAAGGCCGCCACTGGGAAGTCTGGCACCCGTGTACAGAGCCTCCCACCTCTACAGGGAGGAGGCGTCCACGCGGAGTGGCCAGCTGGGGCATGCACAGCCCTGGACACTCATGCGTCAGGCAAGGGCCTCTCCCAGACTTGCAAGGCTCACACGTGCTCACACGCACACAGGCATTAAGTACGTCCTGGCAGGCCCAGGGCAGGGACTCCCAGAGATGCTCTGGAAGCAACACCAGACCCTCAGCTGTGCCTCGATGGCACTTCCCAGCTGGTGGCCACAGAAAAATCAAAGCTCGGTGTTCCCATGGTTAGCACAGTGGTTCTCAGCTGGGGGCAGTATTACCCCCGGGGAACACGTGACGATGCCTGGATGCATGACTGACGGTCACGGACGTGGAGAGGGGTCTGCTGCTGGCACCAGCGGGCAGAGGCCCGGATGCTGCTCATGACCTGCAGGGCAGGGGACCACCCTGGATAGCCTGGGGCCAGATGTCCTCGCTGCAGAACCAGCCTGGCTTCGAGGTGGCCCCTGCTCCACCCAGCACAGGGCAGCCCCCACCGGCTCAGCCTGTGGAAGTCCAGGGGATCCCGTGGGCAGAGCCCTGCCCACCCTGGTACAGGGTGTGCTAGGGACCACCCTAGGAGGCGCCAGGACCCTCCGCCACGGCTCTGGACACAGGCGCACACCTGCATCAGCCGGAGTCTCAGCTCCTATCAGATGTGCGTTTCATAACCAGCCCACACACAGAGCTTCCAACCTCATTCAGGGGAAGTGCTTTTGGGACACTTGCACCTGTGTCTGCTGAAATTCATCCATCACGTTTGGCCCAAAGGCAAGTGCGGTCAGTCTCCCGAGTGTCCTTCCAACAACCAGGGCAGCCGCCCCCCTCCGCGGCCCACCGCAGCCCCTGCCTGGACATGTCCTAAAGCCCGGCTTCCTGGGCTGTTGTTCTGAGTGACCAGGCAGCTTGACCTAACGGCTCTGACAGCCCGGAACAGAAACACGCCACGGAGAAGATGGAACAGAGTGGTCAAGAAGAGAAGCCAGGGTCTGGCCGCCCAGAGAGCCCTGCTGCTGCCAGCTGGGGAGCTGGGGTCGCCCTGTGCCTGGCCCCCCAGGGCCAGAGCCTTCCCACTGGACACAAAATGCAGGGCTAAGGAGTGAGGCTTTCCAGAAGCAACAAGATGAGCCGTCCTGGCAGCTCAGATGCATGCGGGCCAGGGGCAGAAACAAGGTGCCGCTCAGAGGGCTGGCTGCAGCCAGGAGAGCAGGGGGCGGGGCCAGAGGGCCAGGAGGGCCAGGTCAGGGCGCCCAGCAGCAGGGGCTGTGGCCGGACACACTGGCTGGGAACATGGGGAGCCCAAGAAGGACATGTGGCCACAAGGAGGGATCAAGGCTTCAGGGCAATAGAACTTGAGTTTGGAGGGGCTGAATCTGAGTATGAGACACACGAGTAGTGGTGTCAAGTCAGAGACTGGACGGAAAAGTCTGGAACGTGGGAGGCAGGTCCCGGCTAGAGATATAAATTTGGGAGTCGGCATATGGATGACATTTGAGGCGGCCAATGCGTGAGTGTAGCGAGACAGAGTCGAGAAAGAAGGACCGGCCGAGGGGCCAAGAAGAAGCTCGGGCGGCGGCATCCGGGCACCTCATGGAAGGAGGGATGTAGGAGGGATCTCAGAGGGGTCCGGCGCGTGGGGGCTACCACAGGTCAGGGACGAGGAGGGCTGAGGACTGGGCATTACTCTCAGCCACGTGGAGGGGACCTTCCCCAGAGCATGGGGCCGTGGGCTTGCGGGAGGGCTGGACACCACAAGGACAAAGCGGTCCCGAGGCGTCTTGCTGGAAATGGGGAGCAATAGGGACGTGGCATCAAGCAGAGCTTTCTCAGCACGGTAGACAGGCAGCACACTGTTGGTTCACGCCACAGGATGCCTGGAACCACGTGCCCCCCAGAACACAAGGACACATGGCTCAGCCCCGTCCACCCTTAGGACCTTGTGGCACAACCAGCCTGAGATGTCCTGGGGCAGGAAGGGCAGAGATGCTCACATTTTGTGGGGTCTATTCCTAGAAAGACAGTCCTGGGTTGTAGGTGTAAGTGACGCCCCCGAGCCAAAGATGGCCAGACACGGTCGAAGGCTGACCAGGCTGGGTTTACTGTTTCTTGCATCGTTGGGGCACCGGGGCATCTCAGCAGGAGGGTGCTTGAAAGAACGGGTCACTAGGTTTGGGCTAGGGGTGGTGGCACTCACGGGGGTCGGGGCAGCAGGGCCTCAATGCCGGGAGGAGCCAGGTGCCCGGCCGGCTCCAGACATGAGGGCTGCACTCTCCCTGCCACGGCATACAGGGTGCGTGTGTGTGTGCAGCTCACCGAGAACACAGCTCGGTGACGGGGCGATGAGAGCGAGGAGGTCAGCCTGCGCTTCAGGAAGACGGTCCCCTCCCAGGAACCCAGGCCTTGGATCCCAACACCATCCCTGACAGAAGGACCAGGGCTCCCCGGAGAGCTGGTGGAGACGAGGGCTGGGTCAGGGGATGAACCTTGTCGTGTCAGAAGGGAAGGAGGTGCTTGGAAGGCTGCAGCCACGGGGGTGTGCCAAGGACACAGGAGCCCACTGAAGCCCCCGGGTGCCCACACGGGAACAACAGGAGAGACAAGAATGAAGCCACATTGGACTACGACCCAAGTGCAACACAATGGGAACGGGGAGAAGAGGCAACTCTTTGCATTTCCATGGACGCCTCCCCTCAAGGAGGTGGAGCGTGACACCCACTCCTGATGCGTGGGCTGGGCGTGGTGACATCCTTCCAAAAGGTCAACGTGGGGGGGACAGGACAGGCCCCCGGCAAGGGAGACTCCTGACAAGCGGCCCCAGCCCGGGGGGGGCAAGGTCCACACGTGCAGGGACCAGACAGACCCCTGATGTGACCCCAGGTGCTTTCTCTGCCCTCCCCGAAGACCGGATCCCAGCGAAACCACCGGGAAAACTGCAGACAAATCCTACAAAGCACCCGAGCAGTCACCCTCAAGACCGTCCAGGTCATAAAAACAGGACAGGCTGAGACACCGAGGTGGCCGAAGGAATGTCAAGAGAGACCACGGAGTGTCACGTGGGGCCCTGGAACGGGGAAAGGGTATTAAGTAAGAACACATGGAAACTGACTAACTGTGGACTTGGGTTCTCAGTCATGACTTCTAAGTTTATGTGTCACCTTGACTGGCCACGGGCGCCCCGCGTCCACGCGATTTTGCACGTGTCTCGGAGTGTTTCCAGGTGACGTTAGCACCGGAATCCGTGGATTCAGTAAAGCAGATCCCCAGCCCAGCCAGGGTGGACATCAACCATCCGCCGAGGCCCCGACGGAGGAGGAAGGAGGGAGTCTCCCTGCCTCACCTTCCGGGAGGGCGCCGCTCCTGTTCTGCCCGCGGACCAGGAGCTGCAGGTCGCCTCGCGGGGTCTGAGCCTGCAGAGCGCAGAGCGCATGCCTGCTCGGCCTCCCTGACTTCTTGTGCAGCCCACTCCTCTAGCCAACCGCCCGACACGCACGCGCGCGCATGCACCTGCTCCGCAGCCAGCTCCCCCAGAGAGCCACGGGACGACACGGGCGCGCCGCCGTGCGCTCGGCGGTATGGCTGCCTGGCGTGCCAAGCTAACGTAGGACACTTGGCAGAACGAGGACTCGCTGCACTGCCTTCCCGACTTTGCTGTAAACCTACAGTGTTCTAAAGTCAGTCTATAAGGAGGAAGTTTTTAAAAAGTACACGCTTTGTCTGTATGGGAGCGCGGACTGGGGGGGGGGGCGGGACGGACGACGTGGCTGTGGTCTCGGGGCTGAGATTACGTAAGACACTGAATTAACTCATACTTTTTCCTTGTCACTTTTCGTTATATAATAAAAAGCTATAAAGTAAAAAATAAAAAGGGATCGTCCTGGCAACAGCGTCTGGTGGCTACATGAGCAGCACGTAATTCATCACCCAAAGCAGGACACGTCCGAGGGCGACAGGGACGCCGTTCATCATCACGTCGGATCACGTCCCGCGGTCACCACGCGCACGCAGGATCGCTGGCTGCACCCTCCCTGAATCCCTAAGCACGGGTGGGAGCCGGGTCCGCAGGGAGGCAGGTAGGGAGTGGTGGCTAGAGGCCACCCAGTCACCCAGTCGGCCTCGCAAGCTCCGTCCCCACTTCAGTGTTCCCACCATCCACCTCCGGGGGCGCTCCGGGATCCGGCCCTTCCTTCTGCACATTCTAATTGTCGCGGGCTCTGGGAAAAGGGCATCAGGATGCAAACAACTGGGAATTCCACGGCCCGACTCCTAGTTCCACGATTCGCCCTCGGCAAGAGGCACAGAGACGCGCCCCTTGGGGCTTGGGGTCTCCCTTCCCAGCCGCGGTCCTGGCTTCGCAGGCGTCATGAGCGGCAGGGAGACCCGTCCCCACTGCCCGACCCATCATGAGAGATAATGAGCACGGGTGTTGTGTCACTAGGTTTGGGGGCAGTTTGTCACCAGCAAAAACTAACAGTGTGGAGACCTGCTCCCAGCCCCCCGTGGGAAGCTGGCGGGAAGGTGACAGGCCAGGCGGGCACCAGGAGGGGCGAGGGGCCTGGAAGCACCAAGCACAGAGCAGACCCCTCCTCGCCCGCATAGGGTCACAGGCAAGGACGAATAAAAGCCGTGCTTGAGAAGGCACGAGCGTCCGTGCCGGGCCTGACACAGGCACAAAGAAATGACAAAGTCGCCTATTTCTTGCTTTTGCCACCAGTTCCGCCTCGTGCATACGAAGCATGAAGAGTCATGATGTGAATTCCGAAAGCAGAGACCTTTCCAAAGTCAACTTTTAAATCACTGTGAGAAAGTGAATGTACTCAGCTCCTATTTTTAATAAATTGGGGGCGACGCTGACTCCCACCTACACCCTCTCCCGGCTTCAGAACCTAAATAACACCGCTGGGGTTTTCACGGGACCGACACGGGCCTGCTGCTGGGGGCCATCTGTGGGCTCCGTGCCACGTCGGGGGAACGTGGGCCGGGAGAGGCAGCCCTTCTCACAGCAGAGCGGGCTGGGTCAGGCAAGCCCCCAGGCCGCTCTCTGCCCTCGGCCACGCTGGTGGTAGCAGTCGGCTGCCTTGGCTTTTAAAATAATAGATTTTAGGTCAATGACGAAAACATTTTTTGATGAAGTAGGCATCCCAGATTTTAAAAATAACAATCATTTTATTAATTACAGCTTCTCCCAAATCGTCTCAAATTCTGATCATTAAAATCGTTCAGCGTTTGGATCAAGCCGGGGTTGGGGGAAAGGAGAAGTAGCCCAGCATGTCCTGTGGGGTGCCCGGCCAGCTCACCGCCTGGGTGGGAGGGCGCACCCCGAGAGGAGCTCTGGGCACGGTGATGCCATGGTGGGGTGGGGGGAAGACTCATGGATCCCACCTAATGGATGAGGAGTGGGGATGGAGAAGGCTTGCGTGCTGAGAACAGCAAGGTCTAACCACGTCTTGGAATATCAGCCAGGAGCAAGCGTGGCTACCAAAGCTTTATTTTTATCGACGGTTCTACGCAGATTGCAGAGTGAAGCAGGTATGAAGAAATGCACAGTTCGATATATTTTTAAGTGAGAAAGAACAATCTGGACAGGAAGGAAGAAGAACACCAGTTGGAAGGCCTGGTCTTTCACAAGGGTGAACGCCAGATTTGAGCTTCTTACAGACAGCAAACTGAGCGCAGGCCCTTAAAATAAGAACCACCCAGTTCCAAAGAGGGCTAGAGCGGCTGCCCTGGGCCCTCCCGGAGGGCGGACTGCACCCATCAGCCCTGCAGGAGGCCCTCGGGGGCGGGGCCGGACCCGCTGTGCCCCCTACACATGCGGGTGGGAAGCCAAGTGCCCCCCAAGTAGCCAGCTCTGGGACCAAGCATCTGCACAGCCCTCAGCAACCTGCTGCTGGCGGCGCTCGCACCAGCAGCCCTGGGGAGGGGTCAGAGGAAAGATGCCAAGTCCCCACTCACAGTAATGGAAGGCCGTGGAAGCTGCAGTGGTTATGTGTGTAACACGCAGTATCTGAGAGGAGTAACGCAGAAATGCAAGCACAAACCAGAGACGAGGTGCCATCCCCTGCCCGGCAGCTTCACAGAGAGAGCAGGCTTATCCGCGGAGGACGGCAAGGGCGCGTGCGGTCTCCCATTCAATGCCCATCGCCCTGCGCACCAAGCCCAGGGGGGCTCCTGCCCCCCACGACCACACCTGCCATGCACCTGCTAAGCTCTCCCAACTCAGCAGCAGGGGTGTCGCCCGGGAGCTGGTGGGACACACAGACTCCTGGGCCCCACCCCAGACCTGCTACGTCAGAATCTGCCCCCTCCCCTGGGGACCCACGAGGGCCTGAGACCCTGCTCGGGCTGCCCTGACCCCGTGCAGAATGAGCGCTTTTCCACGGCTTTTCTTCCCTCAGAGCATCAACCCTGGAGAGAAACCCTGAGCAAAAATTACCCCTATCTCATTCTTCCATTACTTCTCGACTGGAAAGCTGGGTGGTTAAATTTTTAGAGAAAATCACCTTATTTTTAGCACTTTAAAACACACAACCAGATGGATGGGCATGCAGAGCTGACGTGACAGTAGGTCCCAAGTCCATTCTAAGACCAGCCTTGTCAGCCACGGGAAGAGAAACATGTCGAGCTCCATGGCTGCCCACAGGCCCTCCGGGACCCAGAAACCCAGGAATGAATGTGCAAGGGGGCTTTCCAAAGGGCCCACGTGCCCTCCTACCCAACTGGGACCCAAATACCCACCCCCACACCAGGGGCCTCGGCACCATTTCTGCCAGCTGGTAAAGGATTCCATGGTCTGCAGCCGCCAGGCTTCGCCACCAAGGGAGACCTGCAGTGTGGGGAGGGGGTGTGAACGCCATTAGCCGGAGTCTGGGCCCCACAGAAAACCTCTGCCCAGCCCCTCAACACCTCCTAATAACCAGGGGCCACAATGGCCCCAGTAAGTAGGGCCCATCAGCATCATGGGGCCAGCTGCACGTGAGCCCAGCTGCTCTCCTCCGCCCTGCGAGCTCTCGGGAGCACAGTGGGGCACAAGACCATACGGCAACAGACCACCCTTCTTTGCCGGTTCATGACGGAGCATCGAGAAAGGCCAAGCAAACAACTCAAAAAGTCTGGGAACCAGCGAGAGTCTCAGCACAGAGGCCATTTCCAGGATGCGTATTTTAAAAAGAAGAGTATTCCTTCATCCCAGCACTGATCAGTGTGAAACCGACAGGCAAAGTGATCCTGTTCAGAGTTCAACAAAAACCAGCACAGTAAAGGACATTTTAAACTTAGAAACAGCCTTGATGTGCTCAACTTCAGAAAGCGTGGGACCCCCAGGGGGAAGACCTTCTGGCTCCTGGTTGGACGGTATTCTGAATGGACTGGAAGTTTCCACGTATGCACTGGAAGGTGGCGCAGGTAACATGACACCCGAGGCTGGAATCTGCCAGAAAGGAAGCTATTGATGATTCTGACCACATGAAAATTAAACACATCCATACCAAAAACCCTAGAACGCTGCAAGATAAATGGTAAACGTGCGGGGTGGGGGGGCCGTGCCAGGGTGTGGATTGTAGAGCCGGAGCGGGGCAAAGACACGGGGCCGCCGCGGTGCCAGCAGGAAGTGGAAGCTCGGGCGGCTGCCAGCAGTCGACGAGAGTCAGATGCCCTGACGTGAGGAGCAAAGAGACGACCAACCCCACCAGCAGTCAGACACGCTCAAAGCGTCAATACAAGCCTTTCACCTTTCAGACTGTCAGAAATGAAAACAGCCGGAGTTGGTGAGGATTCAGGGAACGAGGGCTTTTGGGCGCGCCCAGAACAAGCAATGGCTGGCCGTCTGTCCCCCACCCCACTCCATGCTCTGCCCTCCTTGTCTCTCTCCAGGGCCCCTCCCTGTCTGCTGTCGGTCTCCCCACATCCCCCTTCGTCTGGTTACCCCGCATGCCGCAGCCACGTCTTCAGCGGCCGCCATGGAAGGAGCGCCCAGGACAGCAGCTGGCTCACAGAGGGACCCTTCCTATGGATGCCAGCAGCTCAGCTGTGTCAAGATGCCTTACGTGGACACAATTCTGGGGCGGCAAGGTCATCCGTACGTGCAGGAACACGAATGCACGGAGATGGTCGTTTCCAGCTTGCTTGTGATATTTAAGAAAGGGAGGACACCCCAATGTCCTACAGCAGGAAGCGAAGTAAGCAGAGAACGTCGTATCTACATCGAGGAAGGCCGAAGGGCAAGGACTAGGCCCTGGCCACCCGTCAGAACCACCAGCCTCGCGAGATAGGGGTGCCGAGCTCCATGCCCACTGGGAATTCCTGGGGGGCGGGGACCAGGCATCCGTAGTTCTGAGGGCACCATGGAGTCTAGCTCCCAGCCAGGTTTGAGGGCTGCTCTTGTGAACTAGCCAACGAATGCTGTACATCTGTCAGACGTTGGCGACATCCCGCTAAGAAAGAAAGCGGGTTACGACCAAACCATATATGGAACACGATCCCATTTCTGCATCAAAGGAAAAAAGCGTGTGTCTCCACGGCTGGAAGTGTGAGAACATTCCTAGAACAAAGCTGCAGAAGACGCACAGCTTCTCGGGGCTAAACCTACATGTCTGGGTTTTCCTATTCAGGACAATTTTAGGAAAAGCAGGAAAGCATACACAGGCACATATTTTAATGCTTCTATAATTAGAAATAAAAGATTTTTTTTCTACATTTTAAGAAAGGAAAGGTGACTTGAGAATCTGGTGGCCTCCTGTCCTGGCGTGCTGCCCACCCACCCAACAGACCTGGGCTAGGCGTTCTGCCTTCGAGGGCTCCCTTATTCCCAGTCTTCTCTGGGGGAGCAAACCTCATGGTGAGTGGTGACCCCCCACTAGGAAACTAACGTCACATTGGATTTGAGTGCTGGCCATGACCGTGGACAAGGACAGGCGCCCCACCAGGGTGCAGACCTACTCGGCAGGCAGAGCTGGAGCCCCCCTCAGCACCGCTCAGCAACCTCATTCCACACGGGGACGCCGAGACCATGAGACACAAAGGGGCTTGCGCAAGAGCACGGCTCTGGGGCAGGGCAGCCAAGGAAAGGCAGGTCCCCTGGCAGGTTCAGCCCTGAAGTCCACGGCCCCCAGAAGTCAGCGAGGGATGGGAGTGGAGGAGGTGTGGCGTCAGGGGCGGAGGGAGAGGTGCCCCCAGTTCCAGCGTGAGACAGGCACAGAGACTCTGCACATGCGCCCGGCACCTGCCGAGTAAGCACAGGGGCTCTCGACTCAGCGGGCTGACGGGGACGAGGACACTTCTCTGTCACAACCATGCTTTTAGTTGGGATTCACCTGCCACTCTGTGAAACTGCCTTTTTCTTTTCTTTTATCCTTTTCTCTGCATACCAAACTTGATATATTAATTGGGAGTTTTAATCCAAAAAATTCATCAGCCGGTCTTCCGTTGCCATAGCAACCGTGCAGTCACAGTAAATGCACGTCTCCAGCACAACACGGCCGCCTCTTCAAGCCCGCTCGGCAGCGGGGCCGAGAAAGTAATGCAACCCCTGTCCGGAGGGGCTGGGCGGAGGGCGACTTCACACCCCGCCTGGAAGAGAGCCGGGGTTCAGGGGCCACAGCCTGCCTCCTGACTCTCCTTCCTCCGTCCAAAACCCCATCCCTTCCCTGGAAATAAACCCATGGCCCTGTCTGCAAGCACGTGCCGTGAGCTTGAGCCATAGGTGCCCCGACGATGACATGCCCACGCGGAACCAAGAGGCTGTCGGCCAGATAACATCGACGGCTGCCGCGCCCCATCTCACCAAACAAAGCCCAGATAAGTCCCGACGGTGTGTTCAATCTGGGGATGTGGCCGCCGTGCCGAGTGATGGAGCAAGTAACTGGTGGTCGCGTGTCTTAAAGAGCAAGCACCTGTGGCCAGAGTCAGCTCCCCGCCTCCCACGTGCCCGGATAGCTGCCGCCTCGCCGTCCTACTCCAGGCAAACACGGGCTGTCTCAAGTCAGGTTGTGAGCAGCACCAACAGATTCTGTGCTCTTTTTGCCTTTTTAACGGTCATTGACATCTAAGACATAACACACTGTCAGCAAATAGAAAAATCCTACGTTAACAAGCTGAAGGCAGCCCCTGTGCGACATCAGTTTCTCTATTCCCACGTTCTCCGCCTCGGAGAGCGCAAGGCTGAGGCATGGAAAGAGTGGCCAGCTCTTGGCTGACACCAGCAAGCACTGAACTCAGATGTGTTTCTGAGACATTTTCTCATCCCGCAGCCAGAGAAAGCTAGACGTCAATCTGCTTCCTGATCAGTTCCTAATGCACTCGGGGCTTTCTTTCCTCAGAATATTTACGTTAAAAACAAAAATGCATACCATAGGAAATAGTCACAGCACTGAGTCGTGCTGCCCCAGAGCTCAGAACACAACGACTGGCCCGATGTGGCAGGTCCGGAATGCCCCTCCCCAGCTGACCATGGCGAGGCTCAGCAGCCCGGCGCCCCCTGGCAGCCCCCGGCAGCCTCTCCGTCCCTCCGATGACCACCCGCACACAGCCTGCATGCACACTCACCACCACTGGCCTGAGGTCCTACTACTGTAATTTCCTATCATGCTTAAATTATTTATCAGAATAAATAGCTTGGGCTCTTGTGCTGAGCTGTGCTCTAAAATTATAAAAGACCCATCATATCTCTGAAGGCTGCCTACAAATGAAAAATTTATATTTCAACTATTTTAAGAAAATGTCAAAAAAACATCAAATGTGTCATCATTGTACCATTTAAATTATCTGCATGACATCTGTAGAAAAGAGCTGTATGTTTGCGTGAGAATGTATCCCAGTGCCCCAGACGCAGACCTTCCCTGCGGGTAGCTGCCAAATCAAAGGTGGCCTGTCACCTGTTTTCCGAGGGCGCCTGCCTCGCGTGGACACTCAAGAGACACCAGTGGGCAGTCTGGGTCAGCAGCTTTACCTGCAAGAGGACCTGAGAGGAAACTCTCAAAGGGACTTTCCAAAGGGCAGGTCTCTGCACAAAGGCAAAGCCATCTCCACTGCACATCTGAGCGCAGAGGTTGAGCATGTGGGGGCCACGCCACACCGTCATCCGCAGACTGAGATCTCCCAGGGCCAGGGACCCCAGGCCACCTGTGGGGCAGGCATCTTCCTTTGCAAAAGCGGCGCCCCCCAGGTGCAGAGTAGACCAAGCCTGCACACAAAACCTAAAAAGAAAATGAAAACATGCTGCCGCAGCTAAGCCTGGACCACTCTGACCATGGACCCTCACCCCGCAGGGCCGGCGGAGCCTACTTAAACCCCCGCTGCGCCGCCACTGGACACGGAGGACGCAGGCGGAAGCCCTGGATGCGCGTGGGCACCGCAGGCACCATCCGCGAGTTTCCTCGGAAACCGAGACGCCCCGGGACGCCTTCCCACCCTGGTGGTCGCGGTGTCTGGACGCTAGGAAGTCCTGCCGCCGCGGCCCCGCTGCGAGAGCTTGCAGGGTCCCCATGAGGCACGGGTCCCCACGCTGTCCCAGGGAGCGGCCCGGGGCCCCCGCCCTGCGGCCGAGCTCACCGTCCTCCTTGTCGTCAAACACCGGCCTCCGCGCAGTGGCCGCCGACATGGAAGAGCCCATCCTCTTCTTCCACTTGCTCCACGGAAACAGGGGGCGCGGCTGCGCGCGGGCATCGCCTGTGTCCCGGGCCCGGGGCTGACCGGCGGCGGGCGGCGGCGGGGCCGGGGGCGCGTCGGGGCCACAGGGGCGCGCGCGGCTGGGGGGCGGCGAGCCGGGGGGCGCCGCGGCGCTGCTGCCCCTACGCTCCGCGCCACTCCTCATCGCCGGGCCTGAGTGCGCACCGCGACCGGAGCCGGGGACATGGCCCGCCCGCAGGGCGGGGAGCGAGAGCGGGAGCGGCTGGCAGCGCTCGCCCTGCGCCCCGGCCTCGGCGCTGGCCGGTGCTGGCTGCCGGGCCGGTTCCGCCGACTGCCAGCGCTGCGGGGGTGGGGCCGGGGCAGGGCTGGCGGGAGGAGCCGGGGTGGAGCCGAGCGCGGGAGGCGGGACGGGGCGGAGACCCGGCGGGCTGGCACGGGTGGTGGCGCCGCACGCCGAGTGCCCACCGCCCACCTCGAGAGGGCCTGGTTGGCACAGACACTGCGGCCGCAACACCCACTCGGAGGCGGAGACAAGAGCGAGGGAGGGAAAGCCACGAGTCCCTCCGGGTTTCTTGGGGACTCCAAAAGGGTGGGAAGGGCCCCGCTCTACAAGGCGGCGGGGACTCAGGGCTGCCCTTGGGTCTCCCCACCCCCGCGGCCTCCGCGAACAAAGCCGGCCGCCTGATGTGGGGAGGCCTTAAACTTCATCCTGCGGTTCTGCGCTTCGCGAGGCCGCGCGCGGGCCCCGGGAACGGGCGCTGGAAAACGGCCGCGCGGGGTGGGGGCCGATGCTGGGTTGTGGTCAGCGCGAGCAGGCCGGCGGTCCCGGCCGGGTGTCCATCCGGCCCTGTGGCTGCGCCGCAGGAGGGAGAAGGCGGGGCGGGCACTCCGCCGGGAGCCTTAGCTGCCAGCGCGCGCGCACCCACGCACTCGTGCACCCGCGCTCTCGGGGTCTCCTTTACTGGGTCCCCGGTCATCCCAGTGAGGCCTGCCGGACACCAAGCCGGAGCGGGAGCCCTGGTGAGGGTGCACGCCGCTGCCCCTCCCTGGAACCCTGCGTCCGAGTTGCCCAGAGTCCCCCGGCCCGGCCTGGGTCCGACAGGGGCCTTGGCGCTGACCGCTGGGTTCTCCACTGCCATCGCTGCGTGTTTGGGGGACTCGAGGCGCAGTTTGACCTCGGTGAGCCCCCTCCGCCCCTGCTTGCAAGGCCACGTGAGACCGCGGGAGTAAAGCGCTCAGCACAGCGGACACCCCAGGAGTGTCTGTCAGTACCGTCTAGCGTCCTGCGCCCTCCTAGACCTTGTCACTGAAGAATCTTTTTTGTGATGGGTTAACCTCCCCCCCACCCCCCGCCGTGAAATCCTGCAAGCGCCTTCGGCTTCCCTACAGTGAGAGGGAATATCTGTCCCACCATACCCTGAGTTACCAGGCCCTGCGGATCTCCCACGAAGCCTCTCCTCCCTTCGTGCACGTCCCTCAGCCACCCTGGGCTCTGTCCTGACCTCACAGCCCTTCTCCTGGCTCGAACCCCCACGCCAGCTTGTGGTACTCTGTCTTGGCGGTCCCCACTCCAGTCTCATTCCATGGTAGGCTACGCTGGTACCCCAGCCCACCTTTGAAATTCAGTGTGGCTCCTTGACCTGCTTGACCAGTGAGATGTGAGCAGAGGTGACCTGTGTTATTTCTGGGCCAGTGTCGCCTGGCTAAGCGGGAGCCGGCCTCACTGGGATCACCTGCAGACCAGCCTCAGACATGCAGAGCACGTCCTAAGCCATCCGGATGGGGGGAGTTGTTTTTACTCGAGCAGAGCCTAGGTTAGTCCCACTGACCATCTACGCACTGCAGGTCCCCCTGTCTGGCTGACACATACATGCACACATCCCATCTGCACTTAAACTTGACGACACTAAGGCCTCCCAGGTTGGGCTCAGCCTCCCTCCCCGGAGCTCACCCAGCAGCTCCCGTCCTGGGCTCCCGTGCACAATCGCAATTTTCCAGCCGCACGTGCTGGCGGAGCAGGTGCCCTGTAGGAATTCATCCTGCAGGAACGAATGCAGGAATGTTGGGGGGGGCGGGGCAGGGTTATGCTTGGAGCCACCATCACCCAGGACCGCACATCAGAATTCCCCCAAACCCACAGCAGCCAGGGTGTGCAGTGCAGACTGCCCACGCTTCTTTATCTCCTCTTCTTTCCAGACCCTCTGAAGGGGCAGAAAGGAAATAAAAAGGTATAACCACCCCCTGCCATCTGAGAGGAAACCAAAGACTTTATTTTTTTTTTTTAAGATTTTATTTGTTTGTTTGAGAGAGAGAAAGAGCAGTGGGGACAGGCAGAGGGAGAGAGAGAAGCAGACTCCCTACTGAGCGGGAAGCCCGACTCTGGGGCTCAATCCCAGAACCCAGAGACCATGATCTGAGCTGAAGGCAGACACCCAAATGACCGAGCCACCCAGGCGCCCCAAGAAAACACTTTAGAAGGAAAAAAAATATTAATGGATTCAGAAAGTGGCTGGAAAAGTTACCGGGACCTTTGGAGAGACTGAGGGCTTGAAGGTAACAGGGAGCACAGGGGACAGGGACACCAAGGGGAAGGGGAGACGAACAGCGGAGCCACAGGGCGACCTCCAGCTGAGGGCAGTTGGGCACCGATAGTGCTTCTCTGAAAGTGACCAAGGCTCTTGTCTCAGAGGCACCAGGCCCAACAGAAGACAGTGAGGGGACATCTGCACACTGAACTGGGAGCCCCAAATGCCCAAGCACGCACCTGCTCCGGGGTCAGGACATAGGAAGAAACTCCTCTGGGGACACTGAGCACCTCTCAAGACCCCTGGGCCCTAGGATTGTGGGTCCCTCACACGCGCCAGCAGAAAAGAACAGAACCACCACAGTAGACGGGCCTACAGCTGGCCTCCGGGCTCAGGACCCAGCTCTGTCCGGGAGACCCCCGTGCCTGGCTGTGGTGCGGGGGCCCGGGAAGCCCCAGGATTGGATATGCAAGCTGGAGAAGGCGCACAGAGTGGGCAGGAGACAGAAAAGTTTAAAGACCGCCTCACCCGTGGGCAGACCAGGTCACCGCAGACACAAAGATGACCATGGAGTTCAGGGGAGGCCAGGAGGAAGGAAGGCTGGAACGGGGGCCAGCTGTGAGTGGAAAGGGGGCACTGAAGCCAACAGAGTGTCCCTGGGTACCCTGGCTGCCCACACTGATCAGGAACATCAGCTAGCTCAGGGCTAGCAGTCCTCCTCCGGTGACGGGAGATCGCCAGCGACTCAGTGCCAGGTGGACGTGTCTACCACATCAAGCAGGCAGGAGCCACACAGAATCGTGGGTGGCGCATGATCACGGGGCCACTTTATGGGGTGGTCGGGCAGCGTTCTGAGACTGGAGCGTTCATCAGCAGCCCTCTGAAGGCCTGTGGCCCAGGGCCTAGGACGCGGGCCCCGAGGTGGAAACCAGCTGGCGAGCGAGCACAGGGAGGGGCCCGTGTCTCTGGGGGACAGTGAGTGCCCGAGACAGGGAATGCAGAACGGTCGGGGGGTGATTTTGTATTCGAGGCTCAGTCTCTGAAACCCCAGCACAATCGTGCACTGGTCTCTAATTTGTCCAGGAAATCTGTGCTTCCTGAGAGGGGCGTGCCCTTGACGTTGAGTCAGGAATGGTCACATAGCTGGGACCCAGCACAGCCTCCAGTTCTCAGGTGGGTTTCGTCTTCAGTCACCATGGTGAGACTGACCCTTGCCCGCGTCTTCACGAATAGTCCTTTTATCAAACTCCGCTCAGATCGCCTGACTGACGTGTGCGGTCTCCTGCTCGGGAACAGATACCAGAACGGGCCCCGGGAAACAGGAGCTCCGGCGGGATTCTGATCCTGGGGAGCTCCCCTGTGTGTGGGGCCCACGGCTAGCCTCCTCTCTGGCAGGAAGTGGAAAACAAGTGCCCTCTGCCCTGGGCCTGCTGGGGGAGGAAGGCAGGGCCTTGGGAATTTGAGTGCTGGGACGGTTGGCTGCTGGCTGGCAGGACTGGTTCTGGAGGTCCCGGGGCTGCCTGGCTCCCGATGACTCCAGGGAGACTTGTCAGACAGGAGGGCGAGCCTCCCAGCATCCTGGAGGGACCCCTCCGCTGAGCCGTGGTGGTACCAGGTCTGAGCACAGACTCCGCGCTTGACCGTGTCACTCTCGCTGCGCAGCAGTTCCCAGGGTTGCCAAACAAAGCACCACAAAGTGGGGGCTGAAAATAGCAGAAATGGGTTCTCTCACAGCTCTGGAGGCTGGGAGTCTGAAACGGAGGCCTCAGCAGGGTTGGTTCCTCCTGGAGGTCCTGAGAGAGGATCCTCCCATCTCCGGGCTTCTGGTCGCTCCCGGCAATCCTGGCATCCCGTGGCTTGCAAAGGCGACCCTCCAGTCTGCCTGCCTCGAGACATCACGTTTCATCTGTGCGTCCTCGTCTTTGCTTCCCTCACAAGGATATTTGCCGTAGGACTTAGGCCCACCTTGATGCAGGACGATATCAACATGAGACCCTCACCTTAATTACAAAACCTCTTTCCAAACCAGGTCCCATTTGTAGGTTCTGGGTGGACCTATCTTTTGGGGGGTCTACCATTAAACCTGCCACAGTCCACCCTGTGGTCCCCCAACATCTACGTGCAGGCTGCGTGCAGAACACATGCACGGCATCCCGGCAGCCCCAGAGCCTCCGCACGGCGGCACCAACTCTGGGCCTACAGTCCCACCCAAGTGTGGTCCGCTCACCAGCCCCGGGTGTCATCACCTGACGCAGGGGCGGGCAAGACTCTGGGTGTGGCCCGTCCCTGCTTCCCGAGTGCACAAGCACAGCACAGACGCTTCTGTCCCAGAAAGAGGAACTGAAGGAACGAAGGAGTCGTCATTCCCCAGGAAATTCCGCAATCCCACAGGGAAGCTTCGGTGAAATTCCAAGGCCCGAGGGGAGCCTCTGTCAGCGGACAGACTACCCTGGGGGCCAGCCTTCCCTCTTCCTGACGGACAGCACATCCTTGCTGCTCGGGCTCTCTCAGCCCCTGTCCTGCTTGAGAAGCGGTGTGGGTCCCGTCGCCCTCTTTCCCTGTGTTCTGGATCTGTTCCTCTCAGTCCCAGCCTGCGGGCTTCTGCTGACCCAGCCTTCTCCAGGGCCTGGTACGTGTCCCGTGTGTCACGGCGGGTCTTTCACACAGGAGGGCCCTCCACGGATCTCCCCCCATGACCGCACCTGTACCCTGGGTTCTGCTGAGACGGCCAAGAGTATTCAGAGTCGTACAGCCAACCTTTCCAGCAAGTGGCTGTGCGGCCATGCCCCCGGCCCTCTCTTTAGAACATGCTTTCCCAACAGTCCATTTCCCAGGTTTAGTATTCTTTGCATTCTGGATAGGCCAAGAACCTCCCAAATCATTAGGGGCTGGTTCATTTTTGCTTAAGAGACCTTCCTCAGGGGCGCCTGGGTGGCTCAGTTGGTTAAGCGACTGTCTTCAGCTCAGGTCATGATCCCAGGGTCCTGGGACCGAGGCCGCCGTCGGGCTCCCTGCTCAGCAGAGAGCCTGCCGCTCCCTCTCTCTGCCTCTGCCTCTCCCCCTGCTTGTGCTCTGTCTCTCTCAAATAAATTAAAAAAAATATTTTTAAAAGACGTATCTTAAATAAAAAATGGTACTAAATTTACAAAAGAAGAGATTAAAAGGATGGAAAAAAGATACACTGTGCAAATACAATCATAACAAAGATGCTGTAACTATGTTCATATTCGGCAAAGTAGACCTCAAGACAAAAAGTATTCCCAGAGATAAAGACAAACACTTCATAACGATAAAAGGATCAATTCTTTAAAAAGACATCACAATCCTGTGTATGCATCTAATAAGAAAATGTCCAAGTACATAAACCAGAGCGAGGCGTTGTGACCCCTCAGAGGGGTCAGAGGGAGCAACGTACCTTCAGCTGAGATGGGACATCTTGGCGTGCCCCATACCACTGGCCCCTAGAAATCCACAGAGGTAGAAGGCCCTGGAGGTTCCATCGGACTACTTCCCATCCTCTGACATGTGAGTATCAACAGGCGCAGAGGAGTCGCTGCCTCCTGCCCCTGGGGTCCCAGCAGCACCGCGTCCTCAGGGTGATGGACTAGCGTGAGATCTTGTGCAAGGGAAAGGCGCTCAAGATCTCAGCAAACAGAGTTATGGCAGCTGGCTGGAGGGGGACGCGCCCCCGAAGCCAGACGGGGAAGGTGTCCTGTCTAAAAGCCACTGCTTCTGGGGCGTCCCTGACGGGGCTGGACAAAGGGGCATTGTGCAAATTAACAGCACACAGCCGCCGAGGGGATGCGTCCGTTTGTTCGAGTGATACACCCATACTGCGTGCAGCAGCCGCAACGGCGTCACCACCTGGCTAAGCTTATGACAACCCACCATTGTTTTCCAAGAGGGGGGCCCAACAGGTGAGTTCAACGGGGTGTGGAGGGGACCACCACCCTGGCACTTTCCGAGTCCTCAGTGGTGGCCCTGAGCTCTGCAGTCTCTCCAGAGGGCAGGGCTGCTTTTGGCGCACTGTGTGTCAAGGAAGAGGCAGCTCTTGGAGCTCCTCTTGCTTTTCCCCTCACTGCACAGGCCCCGGGCAGCAATGTGGGGGTTCTGCCAGCTGCTCGGTGTGTCTATTCCATCTGTGCCCCCTGAAACTGGGGGCGTGACCACCGGGTGGGTTCTGGAGCAGGCCCAATCTAAAACTCCACCGATCAGGGCACCCGGTGGCTCAGTCAGGTAAGCATCTGGCTCTTGATTTCAGCTCAGGGCCATGCGATCGAGCCCCACATCGGGCTCTGCACTCAGCGGAGAGTCAGCTGGAGATTCTCTCTCCCTCTGTCCCTCCCCTTGCTTGCATGCACATGCATACTCTCTCTCTCTCTCAAAATAAATAAATCTTTAAAAAAATAAATAGATAAAACGCCACTGATCACCTGACCTCCATAAGTCCCCACTCTGACTAGTGGGTCAACGTGAGGTTCTGGGTCTCCTAGGATTAATGTCCATTCAGAGCCAGTGTCCAGGACTCCCAAAATGTCTGATGACTTCCTTCCCCCAGTGCTCAGTTCCCTTGGTCAAAGGCCACCCGTCCCTTTGGGGAAGTCTGGGAGAAAGAGTAACATATACATTCTTGGTAGTGTCCTGGAGCTCCTCCTCGAGGAGACCTCTCCGTGCAAGGCACTCCGGGTGTCTGCACTGGCTCTAGTCTGGAAACTGTTGAGGGGCCATGGCTCTTATTTTTGTGAGTCAAGCTAGACTTTTGTTCACTTGACCTGGAACTCCTCTGACAGCACAGATCAAGTAAGAACGTAGTTGGCTTCCTCTCTGTCCCGCTGGAAGCCACAGGCCTGCCCCAGTCCGACCCCCGTGCTGCTTGGCCTCCGCTCTTCATCACGGTCAGCACACCCCCTTGCCTGTGGTGGCCGAGCGCCCCGCGGTCACTGCCCACGGGCGAAGGGTGAGCGCATCTTGGGGTGTACGTAGGATAGTCACGTTAGGTGGAATTTTGACCTCGTTCTGTCTTTGTTCGGAGGTCAAGTATAGTTTCAGGAGATGCATACGGTGCCAAGTTGACAAGGCGTAGACTCGTGCAAGGGTTTGTTTTATGTGTCGACCCGACGGGGCTACGGGAGGCCCAGAAGCTGAAAAAACGCGATTTCTTGGTGTGTCTGTGAAGGTGTCTCTGGATGAGATTAATATTTGACTTGGTAGCTAAAGAAAGCAGACTGTCTTCCCCAAAGTGGATGGGCATCATCTAAGCTGTTGGGGACTTGAATTCTCTCTTCTGGAGCCAGGCTGCCCACCTTTTCCTGTTCTCGGACATAGGATGGAGGTCCTGGCTCTCAGGCCTTCAGACTCTGAGACCTACACCTGCTACCCCCCGGAGCCCCATAGCCCCTTCCCTGGTTATCAGGCCTTTAGCCTTCAGACTGGGAGTTAGCCCTCAGCTCCCCTGGTTCTCCAGCTTGCAGACGGCAGATCCTGGTGCTTCTCAGCTTCCGTAACCACAGGACCCAGTTTTTATAATACATCCCTTTATGTATATCTCTATAGATCCCATTGGTTCTGTTTCTCCAGAAAACCCTGACTCATACGACAGCCCCAGAAAAAAACAGACGAGCCCCAGTCATAGTAGGAAACTTAAATCCCCCTCTCTCGGTAACTGATAGAATAAGCACACACATGCAAAATTACTAAGGACGCAGAAGCTTGGGGAAACCATTACCCACCTTGCCCTAACCGGCACCTAGAGAACACTATGACATCATCTGCAGGGTATATACCACTTTCAAGTGTGCAAGGGATATTCATGGAGATAAGCCATATCCCAGGACTGAGAAAAAATTTTCAGTAAACTTCAAAGTTTTGAGATCATACAGAATATGTTGTCTGAACACAACAAATTAAATAAGGCATCAGTGATAGCAGATGTCCTAAAAGTCTATGCGCATTCTGAAATTAAGCAATAAACTTGAAATAATCCACAGACCAAACAATAAATCACAAAGGCGATTAGGACATATTTAAAACTGAATGACTATGAAAACCAACATAACAAAATTTGGGGGATACAGCTATTTTTAAATGCTTATAAGAAAAAAAATCAGACAAGTTTAAAATCAATGATCTAAGTTCTATCTTAAGGGGCTAAAAAAGGAAGAGTAATTTAAATTCAGTGTGAGTAGAAGGAAGGAAAAGACATGACAGCAGAAACCTATGAAACAACATAAGTGAGAGAAAAAACCAACAAAGCAAATCATTGTTCCTTTGAAGACAGTCAATAAAATTGGTAAAACCCTAGCATTATTGAATAAGAAAAAAAAGGGCAAAAAAAAAAAATGCCATATCAGAAATGGAAAAGGGGGCTATCACTACAGAGCCTGATGAGATTAAAAGAATAATCAGGATGGGACGCCTGGGTGGCTCAGTCAGTTAAGAGTCTGCCTTTGGCTCAGATCATGATCTTGGGGTCCTGGGATCGAGCCCCATGGGGGCTCCCTGCTCAGCAGCGAGTCTGCTTCTTCTTCTGCCTCTGCTGCTCCCCCTGCTCGTGCTCTCTCACTCTCTCTCAAAAAAATAAATAAAACCTTGGGGCGCCTGGGTGGCACAGTCGTTAAGCGTCTGCCGTCGGCTCAGGGCGTGATCCCGGCGTTCTGGGATCGAGCCCCACGTCAGGCTCCTCCACTGGGACCCTGCTTCTCCCTCTCCCACTCCCCCTGCTTGTGTTCCCTCTCTCGCTGGCTGTCTCTCTCTCACTCTCTGTCAAATAAATAAAGAAAATCTTTAAAATAAATAAATAAATGAATGAATGAATAAATAAATAAATAAATAAATAAAACCTTTTAAAAAACCCAAAAGAATAAAAAAAGAACAATCAGGGAATATTGTAGAAATTTTGTGCCCTAAGTTCACAACTCAAATAAACTAGTGAAGTCCTTCAAAAATGCAATTTATCAAGATTGATAGAGACTCTGAATAGGCCCACATGTGTGCACAAAATTGAACTCAAAACATTCCCACAAAGAAAACTGCATTTGCAGAGACAACCAAGTATCTGTATGAGAACCATAAACTCGGGCCCCTTCATGAATCCTAACTCAGAAGAGACCAGAGGCCTCCGTGTAAGAGCCGACACCACGCAAGTTCTGCAAGAAAACCCGGGGAAACCTACACAACTTTGTGTGAGGCAAAGACCTATCAGATGTGACACCAAAAGCTCGAGCCATTAGAAAACCTGCAAATCTGTCTTTACTAGACTTAAAAACCTCTGTGCTTCAAAAGATACCATTAAGAAGACAAAGAGACGAGCCACAGACTGGGAAGGAGTACCGCTAACCGTATTTCTGGTGAAGAATAGACAACGGACTCGTACAACTCAATTATAAGAAAACAAGCAACCCAGTTAAAAGGTGGACAAAAGACGGACACAGACGTTTGACCATTGCACACAAACGGCTAATACACGTACAAATGTCCTCAACACCGTTAGTCATCAGGCCGATGACAGTTTAAGCCCCGCTGAGGTCCTGCCATGTGCTCGCTAGACCGGCTGTAACAGAAACCACAGGCACCACCGCAGGCGGCGGACCTTTCCCTGTGTCTTCTTAGACCCCGTTGCTGGGGCGTGTGAGTCAGACCGACGGCACACAGACGAACGGCAGAAGGTGTTTATTTTCTGTGCACACGGGAAGCGTCACAAAAGATGCTGCAAAGCTCAAAAAGGTGTTTGGCCCGGGGGTTTATATACCATTTTAACAAAGGGCAGTAAATTCTGGGGCAGTGACAAGACGAGGGAAGGGGGACAGCGCCTTCGAGGAGGGACATCTGGGCCCTGACTTGGGGGCCGCGCTCTTTCCCAGCGGCCCTCACCTAAGATAATCCTCAGCTCAGGGGGCACATTCTGTGGGGGCTCTTCTCAGCCCCTTCAGATTCCTTGTGTTCTCAAGGATGTGGCCGAACTGGAGCCCCCATGTTCTGCTGATGGAAACGACAGCGGTACAGCCACCTTGGACAACAGTCAATCCCTAACAATTCAAGCATGAACCTACCATACGACCCAGCAGTTCCACTCCCAGGAATCCACCCAAGAAATACAACATATGGCAGCTCAAACATATGCACGTAAATATTCATAACAGCATTATTCTTAATCTCGCCAGCTGTACGTAGTGCAAATATCCACGGTGTGGAGAGCAGGGCAACCGTGTATGCACGTGACGGGAGACTGTCTGCAGTGGGAAGGAACGGAACACTGATGTCCGCTGCAACAGGGATGGCTGGGAAAAGCCCGATGAACGACTATATATTGTATGATTCCGTTTCTGCGGAATGTCCAGAGAAGGCAAGCATGTGGAGGCAGAAGGCACAGCAGTGGGAAAAGGGGGGACAGAGGTGTTCTGAAGCAGGAATGTGGTGCTGGTCCCACAACGCTATAAATTTTCTAAAAATCATTGAGTGGTGTCCATACAATGGGCTGCAGTCAGGGGTCTTTTTGTTTGTTTGTTATCTTTCCACTTTTATGAGAGTACAGTTGACATACTGCCAAATCCGCCTGCGGTGCCTCAACACACATGGTTTAAGAGATCGCAGACAAGGGAGCGGGTGAAGCGGCTCCTTGGGTAGGGCAGAGGTCCATGCTGGACGGAGCTGCTCCCCAGTCGGAGCTGGCCTAGCGCCATCTTGGACATGGTCCCCGAGGGCTGCGTCGAGGGGTGAAGTGACCCTGTACCAGCTGGCTGTTCCCACGATAGTTCTGTACCACAAACCACCCCCAGCTTAGCTTGACCCCCGAGAACTTGCATCTAAGGCACGCATCTCTGGGTTGGCTGTGGTCTGGCAGATCTCACCAGGAGTGGCTCTGGGCCATGGATCCAGGCCAGGTCTGTCCTGCGGGCCTCTATTCTTCTGGGACCAGCAGGCCACTCGTGTGTTTCCCACACGAATACAAAGGAGCAAGAGGTCAACTATGCAAGGGCCTTTGGGACTCTGCCCGCACCCCATCTGCTCCCATGGTGGGGGAGGTCGGGAACAGCTGTGTTCCCCAAAAAGGAACAGCATATGCACAGTGCCAGGTGAGATGGGCTGGGAGCACTGGCTGGCTGGAAACGTGGGGCATGGGGAGGAAGGTCCGATTGTCACAGGCACCTGTGGCCCCGCGGGGCAGGTTGGAGACAGCTGATCGAAGCCCTGGTCCCGGGTTGTCTCAGCGGCCACACACTCTCAGGCTTGTGTCACAGCCACTGAGGGCTGGATGGGACGGCCCGGGTCAGAACCACAACATGACATGCTCCGGTTGCACAGCACACGGGCTCCACGTGGCCCGCGGTCAGGTTATGGGCTCACGGAGAGCCGTGGGCCGTGGGCCACCTACACTTGCTGTTCAACTCATGCGCTCTCGGCCTCCGTGACTGGCTGACTTTCTTGTCCTTTCTTTTTTTTTTTTTTTTTTCCATGTTTTAAAAATAGCCCACATGTCAGGACCTCAGTTCTTTGGGACAAAGCCCAGCCCCCTCACTGGGAGCTCCGGGGCCCTGGCAAGTCCTCACCCTCCCTGACCTCGAGGTCCCTCATTTGGAACAACCAGGGCATGCACCAGGTCAGCACCCCAAGTGGCAGAAATGGCTTCAAACTGCCCTGTGATGAGGCAAGTGGCACTCTATTTATCCGACATTTTCTATTTCTGCTTTTTAAAAATCCCATTTTAAAAATTCCCTCTCCCTGAATTAGCTCTGTCTCGCTTACTCTGAACTACTCGACCCCTGCTAATAACAAGAAGAGAGCACAGAGGTAGCTTCCTGCACTGCCTCGCTCCCCGTCCACCTGGCTGCTGTGGTCCGTCCCCGGCTCACACCCATCCACACGCGGGAGCATCCTGAACCCTCAGCCCCGGGCCCCAGACCTGGCCCATGGCGTGTCCCAGACACGTGTAGTGAGGCAGGCAGACGCACGTCTCCTGGGAGGCAGAGCCCGTGTCCTCCCGGGAATTCCTGCAAACAGGCCCCATGCAACATCACACGGGCTCATCAGGGGGTGAGGACTCACCCCGTCCGTCACGCCATCAGGGGCTGCCCACCCACAGGCAAACACTGACCTAAAGTCACTTGTTCACATCTTGTTTCTTGGGCGGACGCGGGATTCAGAAATCTTTTATTTGCCATTTTCGCCTTTTCCAGGGGTTCCATCACTCCGGAGCAGCGGGATGAGCGGCCATCACCAGCCCACGCTTCCCTCCGAGCCCAGAGCTGGTGGCTTCTGCCAGCTGGACTCCAGTGGGCCAGGCCAGTGCCTGTCCCCACCCAGATGCTGGACACCAAGCCATCCTCCATGGCCGCCGTCCTCTCAGAGGTGCCCAGCGCCACCTCCAAGTGAAACTCAGGCTCAGGGCCTGCCCCAGGGGCTTGTTGAGGAGGACGGATGAGGACCACATGGGGAGGACGGATCTGGGGGAGGGTCCCCCCAACTTCTGACGCAGTTCTCTACAAATGCTCCTGAAATCTTCAGGGAAAAGAGCTATGCTTCTGCATTGTCCTCAATCCTCTCTTCAAACAGGTAATAAGATAAAGGACAGTTTCAACTTTTTGCGGGCCCTGCTCCTGGGCTCCCAGGGAAGCTACGTGTTGACATTTACCAAGGTCAGAATGATTCGCCAAACCTCAAAGCATGGCTCTCTTTCTGCCCCAGGGCACCATGTGCTTCGGCTTTGTTAAAAACATACCCCCAAAGGAGCATTCCAAGCAGACAGATAAGCGAGAATCCTCCCTGGTTCCCATAAGACTCCGCTCACGCAGCCCTGCACCTGCTAAAAACAGGAGATAAAGTCTGCAACTTTCTGGAATATCCTTGGTCATGACGCTTTGTAAGTCTCCCCGTGAAGACATACACAACCCTGCCCCAAGCGTCCCTTCCCTGGAGCGCTCTCTCCTTGTGAAGACGCACGTCTGAAGGGGCAGCTGTCCTCACTCGGGCTCCGAGAAAACTCCTCCTTTCTCTTTAAAATTTTAAGAAGTTTTGTTCATTTGCGTGAGGCGGGCTTGTTACCGCCCTGGCTAACGCATGTGGTTTTGAAGCCACGGTGGCGGCGGTGTTGACGCGAGTCTGCAGCAGGAATCAGGCTTCTCTGGGCGTTGCGAACGTACCGTCTGGCCGGTCAGGGAAAAGCGGCCTGCCCTGGCTGGGGCTCATGGCACGAGCACAAGCTGGCATGGGGATGTGTGCCACTGTCACCTCCCCGGGAGAGGCCGCACTGCCGTGCTCTCAAGGTCAGGGTTGTGGGTCAGCCTCTGCAGGAGCCAGTCAGCACCCCTCTGGCTGGGCAGCCGCCTCTGCTGGGAAGGAGCCAGACCCTGAAACCGAGAGGCTGGGTCAGTGCGGGGTGCTCAGCTCGGATCTGGCCCAGGCCCCAGGCACCTGCTGGACATGGAGGCAACGGTCACGGTGACATTGCCCAGCCCCCTGGGAGCGGGAGCAGAGTGCCTCGCTGCTCCATGGCTGTCGGACCTGCGCCAGGGGCCAGCGGCCTCGTGGTTCTTGGTGGAGTCCTCCTCAGGGTGTGAGCTTGCTGCTTCTAGGGCCCCAGAAAGGCCCCCGTGGAGAAATCACTTCTGTTTTAGAGTCTTGCTGCTGGAGGGGATCCCACTTTTTCATGCTCTCCTTAGATGCACCCGGAAGGAGGGGAGTGGTCTGCAGCTGGGTGTGAATCCAGGCTCTTCACTTCCCCGGGGACCGTCTGCAGCCCCCGGGCACCACCCTGTGTCTTAGTTTCTCCCATGTGAAATCAGGGTAACCCCCCCCCCCCCAGTGTCATTGAGACGAGCAAGGTGCTGGGGTCAAGCTCCACTCAGACCTCGTGGCCATCCTACAGAATACCCTTCACGACCACTCCGTTTTACAGATGACCGACAGCGGCTTGGGAGTGACATCTCGGGAGGACCTGCCCGGGCCCGGGCGTGAGCAGGGACGGGTCAGGACCCCAGACTCCCTCCCCCAGCCACTGGACAACAGACGCTTGCCGCCACAGTTCTTCCTTGCTCTGCCCAACGTGACACACGTAGCATCCGACGCTCTGGAGCGCAACCCTGAAGCCCCCGTGAGCCGCCACCCACCACCGGCGCCCCCACCAGATTCCTGTAGCCGTGGCAACAAGTACCACAGAGGGGGCGGCCACTCTCCCCAGCCATCAGGGTGTGGACGGCCGTCCTGTCCCTGTGTCCTCACCTCCCCTTCTCATAAGGACGCCCATCAGAATGGATTAGGGCCCACCCTAGTGACCTCATGTGACCTCCGTCACCTCTTCAAAGACCTATGTCCAAATACTGTCACCCTGAGGCACTGGGGTCAGGACGTCCACGTATGAACTTCAGGGACCACAACCCAGCCCAGGACACCCCCATGTGCACCCCCGTCTCCTCCCCCCACCCAGCCTGGACTGTGGGCCAGCCCATCCCTCGGTTTCCTCCTTCTTAGAATCTCAGCATTCCCACCTGCACCTTACATCTAGTGCTGCTTGTATGACAAACGTTTCCTACTGCGTGAGGTCTCTTGGGATCTGCTTTTTCTGTCAAAAACTATTGATAGAATTCACCCCTATGTTGCAAGAAGCGACTGTTCATTCATGTCATGGCTTTCCCTTGTCCTGGGCTTTGGGTCCTTTCCAGGCTTTGCTGAAGTGGGGGAGAGGGGCTGCCATGGGTGACAGTATTTGGACAGTATTTGGACATGACTCTCCGTTTGCTTCCCTGAAGCCTCGGGGTGAGCAGTGGGGTCACCGCAGGTGGACTCAGCCCTACCCGGGGTGCAGATGTTTTCCGAGATGCTCCCCACAAACGGACACCCCCCCACAGCAGCAGGACCTGGAGGCTTACCAGCACGGGGACTCCAGCCTTCTTTCCCGCCAATTGAGTGCTGTCTCGTTTAGGATAAAATTGTTTCCCTGCTAGCTTGTTACAGTGAGCATTTTTTATATCTTTCTTGGCCATTTATTTTTCTTCTACTGGGAGTTGTTGGTGCCTATCTTTTGCCTATTAATCCACATAAACCTATTGTTTTTATCTTTTTAAATTGAATTATAGGAGTTTTTATGTATTCTGCATACTAATCTCCTGAAAATAAGAATTGCCAATATCTTCTCTTGCTTTTGGCTCAGCTTTTAATTTTCCTTATGGCGCGTTGTTGCAGGGCCCTGAGGCTCTGGCCAGTCGCCGTGGCAGCAGCAGGAAACAGGGATCAGGTGAACTGTTCCCACCCCGCTGGGCATGAAGACCCAGGTGGCAAGAGCCCAGCAGACGCTGGCCCCGGGAATATGTCACAGCTCAGTCTATGCAAACAACAGCCTTTAGTCTGATGCTGAGAGCCGAGCACCCCGGTGTTCTGTCTCCCCTCTGTGCACCCACGATGCCCGCCCTTTGCGCGGCATCCCCTCCGCCCGGACTGCGTCATCTGTCCCGCTGCCGCTTTCTGAAACGTGAGAGCACACGGTGCACGTGGAGGGGGAACAACACGCCAGCGGGACAGACACGAGCACATCTTCATTTGCTCACTCACTCAAATCTGACTGGGCTCCCATGTGCCGCTCCTGGGCCTGGCCTCCGTGCTGACACCCTGAGGGGCCCCCCAGCCACAGAACAGCAAGGTCCCACAGACCCACATTTTTTTGCACTGAGGGGCTCACAGGAAGTGAAGGACATCGCCAGCGGACAAGAAAGTGACTCAAAGCCTAGTGTCTCTGGAGGAAGGGGCTTCATCCCCAGAGAGGAACAGGGGAGAAGAGTGGTCCAGGACCTGGGAAGATGGTGGGGGGGGCCTCTGAAGGACAGGACAGCCCCCGTCCCATGGCGGGTTGGGGGTAGAGAGCTGCTGCTTTGCCGGGATTTGAACCCTTGTCCCCAACAATGCAGAAAGTCCCGCTGCCCTCTCACCCCGCTACATCACCCCCCCCCATTCCCTGAGCGCCTGAATGCACAGGGGCCTGAGGAAGGGTGACTGGCACCCCCAGGCCATGAGGCTGGCAGGGGTGGTCTATGGAGCTAAACAGCTTGTACCCAAATCTCAAGGTCGAACTTACCACCCAGGCTTACCTGGAACACAAGGAGTCATCCCACGTCCCTCCTGAGGTGCCGGAGACCCAGCCTTTCCACCGTGGTCCTCTTGCCCTCCTGAGGCAATCCCACTGCCCGCACTGTGTGCGCTTAGAGGGCAAGCAGCACGCTTGAAAACCAAGGTCATCTTCCCTTTGCGGCCTTCCTTCTCTCTGGGGAAGAAGGATGAATTTCAAGCACTGCGTTTCAGAACAAGGGCATGGCAGGCAGAGCAGAGCTGGGGCCAGCTGCTCCAGAGAACACAGAACATCTTCCAAAAAGTAACTTCCAGCCATCGTGACTTTGTGAAGCTTACCTAGAAACGCTTACTCTGTTTTTAAGTTTCTATGTAGTAGATTTCAAGTTTTTAAAAAATTTTCTCTTGTTTTCTTTTGTTGAGGGAGTATATTAGTTATTGGGAATCTATCAAACGTAACTTATAGCAGTTTCATACCAAGAAATTAAACAGGAAAAAATAAAATAGAGCAAAACTCTCTTACATCCTCTGCGTGAAAAACATTTACGTCCACTGTTGGTTCACACTCAGGCCCTTCTATGAGTCCCTCCACCCACGGCCACCACAGATTGTTTTAAAAAGAAAACATTAAAAACCCCAACAGTTCCATAGACCAAAAATGGAAGAGAGACGCAAAACAGGGTGCAGGATGGAGACTTCAGGCCTGCAGGGCTCCGGGTCCAAAAAGGGGCTGGGAATGCTGTCCCTGAGGAGCGAAGGGTCTAAAACTGCCCCCAGGAAGTGGGGAACAACAGCCTGGAGCATGACCTGGACTCAGAGCCAGGACAAGTCTCCCACTCCTACGGCAGGAAGTTGAGAAAGAGAATCACCTTCTGCACCAATGACCCGAGGATCGCCAAGAGGACAGACCTGGGCCCTGCTGGCTCCATGACTGCACCTGCACTTCTCAGTGGGGGGCTGCGTAAGAGTCCCGAGCACCCAGTGCTGCACACATCATTGCCACAGAGGCCCGGAAGGCTGAGTCCGAGGTCCTGCAAGCTGAGACACAGGGAGGGTTGAGCAGAGAGAGAAAACGGGACACAAACCCCTTGATTAAGATGAGACTGCAAGCCTCAATTCCAAAGCATGTTCCTCTAAGAAGACAGATAACAAGATCCAGATTCAGCAGATGAGTTCACCCCAGATGAAAGGAAAACAATATAGCAGCCTGAAAATTAAAATAGTAGAGCAGACTTTAAAATAACTATGTTTAGGATTCTCATGCTGGATAAAGAGAAAATAGCCACAAAAACTTAGAAGAGATTATAAAACAAAAACTGGAAAAAATGAAATAAGAAGCAATACAACAGAGAAAACAAGAAACGAGAAATGAAATCATTAAAAAACAACAAAACCCAAGTCAGTAGATGACACAAACTCTAAGTGGGCACCAGTGGATGCAGATTTCCCAGTGGGGAGCACAGGTAAGTGGGGAAACGGAGAGGAGAGACGGAGTGGCCTCAAGCTAGTCCCTCCCCGAAGACCCAGAATCTAGGAAATGAGGTCAGGGTGCAGACCACAGAGCACGTCCGTGTGAGGACAGGATGACTGCAATGTCCAGGATCGAAGAGCTCAGACACGAAGCGCACGTCAGGTGCCAAGCAGCAAAACTGAAAAACAATCTGCACTTGGCATTACTGTAGTGAAATTTCAGGACATCAAGGACACAGAAAGAAAAGACAGCTCTCTTTCACCAAAATGGCAATTGGGTGGACAGCAAACTTCCCATTAGCAACAACAGCATCCAGAGAGTCACGTCTTTAAAATTCTGAGACATGAACTACCAGCATGGAATTCTACACCAGTTCACCATCATCCAAGAGTGAGATCAAAATAAAGACCTTTCAGAAGAATCACCCTATGTGCCTCTTGGTTTCTCCCAACAGGCGTGTCTGTAGCCACCATACTGTGCCTGTCCTGCCACCGTGGACCACCTGGGAAGCTGCTCTGAACCTCTCACCTACCCTTAATCATGGCATGTACCTCCAGAAATCAATAGCCTGTCCTCCTCTACTTCCCAACCTCATGCAAGAGCCCCTTGCTGGTGAACTTTAACCTGTAACCACAGACATAAGTATTCAGGCCCGTGTAGGTCCCGAAACCTCTGCTCCATGGAGGAGACATTCCAAGGGCAGATGGGTGCTGAGTGGGTCAGAGACCACCCCGTTCTTACCCAGTGTGTGAGACTGGTTCACTGAGTCCCCTGTGCCGACTTCTTCCCCTGCATGTTGATGGGTATTGTCTTCTAACCGACTTTCCACTTCACCAACGCTCTCTACAGCTCTAAGTAATTTGTAGTAACCAATCCAATTTTTGTAATGATATTTTTCAGATCCAGAATTCTAGTTTGATTCCTTGCTATAATTTCTAGTATCACTGCTTCCTTGAACACGTTAATCCTAATTATTTTCAAGTGTGTGCTTGCTGACTTCATTACCTGGCCCACCCACAGGTCAGTTTCTGTTTGCTCGTTTCTCTTGGATTTGATCATGTGTTTGTGTGGCCTTGTGTGTGACGCACATTACGCATTTTAAAGCCATGCAGATAACGTGAGATCTCAGATGGTATTTTCTTCCCCTCCAGAAAGGACTGGCATCTGCTTTTGGCAGGGAGCCAGACACACAGCACCCCAGGTCACCTTAATGCAATCAGGCTCTGCCGTGATTTGAGGCTGAGCTTCAGGCTCCTCGAGGTTTGGTGTCTTTCCAGTTGGAGCCTCAACCCAAAATCTGGGTATTTACTAGACCCTCCCTCTCTGTAGTGGTCTCAGAAAAAGACACTCACTGGGGAAAAGTACACCTTTCAGGAATTCTTCATTCCCTTGTTTGTGGAAGGGTTGGTCATAACGACTTAGTGTGCCCTCTCCACAGCAGAAACCGAGAGTGATCTCTTACAACAAGGAGGATCTTATCTTAGAGTCTGTGTAAAGCTCTTCAGTGGCCTTTGTAGTTGATACTTTGGCAGCCTGCCCAGTGACCAGTAAGTCTAACAGCCATGCCAATTTGACTGCCGGTATTGTGGCGGCTTTGTGATAGGTCAGCTAGTCTAGCCTCAACTTCCACCCCCACCCCAATTCCCTTTCCCACAGGGTTTCTAACTGGGCCGCTAGAGGCACTTGGGTGAGATCTGGTGAGTGTGGGGGTGGGGGGAGGGTGAAGTAGCTGCAGCAGTGTTTTCACACCTGGAGGGTCAGGGTGGGGCCCCAGGTGTGGCTGCAGCTCACGCACCTGCTGGCTCACCTCACTGGTGGGAGGCAGGTGTGCAGCTGCTCCCCGGCCCCCAGGGCCTGTTAGCTTCTCCAGCTCCGGGTAGTCGAGTGTGTGGTTCTGTGATGACTGCTGCCCACTTCCTCTGCAGGAGGTCCAGCCCCGTCCATCCTGCTGCGTTCTGGCTTGTGTTCACTTCCCCCACTTCCCCTCCAGCTTCCCTTCCCCGCAGCCTGCTCTGCACGCCCCCAGCTGCAGCACCAGCCCTAGAGGGACAGCCCTCGATCCACGCACCAGCTCCCTGAAGGACATCATCCCCAGGGGCTCCGCGTCTGCCTGGTGTCCACCTTCCTCTACCTGGGCGCTTGGCCAAGGGGCAGGCCACAGAGGGACTCCTGCTTGGCCCTGGCCCCTGTGTGGCTCTCGTTTCCCCTCTGATGACTGGAAGCAACTCTGGCCAAGGACAGCCCAAAGGCTACCAGGCGGGCTCCTGGGGAGGCCGCTGCCTCGGGAGAGGGGCGGGGAAGGGGGTTGGTGTCCGTGTGACAGCAGCGATCCCTGGCCCCTCCAAGCAGCTAGGCCCGCTAGGGCAGAGGGCGGTCAGGCTACGGGGAGGGCTCTCTGAGCCCGGGAGGAGGCCGGTGGTCAGCCTGGAGCTCGCCCCGCCCAGACCCTGCTCGTTCCGGGGGTGGGCCCGCAAAGGCCTTCCTCATGCATAGGTCTCTCAGGACTAAGGCACACGTGTCCCCTTTGTGCGTCCCCCACTGGCTCGCACAGGAGGCCACAGGCGACGCCGCAAGCCGGGCTGGGACTTCGCGGCCGGCGCAGGGGCCCCGTGCGCAAGCGCACCGTTCTCTCCGCGGCTGCGCGCGCTCTCCGCGCGGCTTGGCGCCTCCGGGACTCCGTCCCGGCGTCTCCATGGCGACCGCGTGGGCCTGGCAGCCTGCATTGTTGGGCTGCACCTCTCCGTGTCCTGGGTGTGCCAGCGTGCTCGCCGAGCCGGGAGCTGCAGGTGAGTGGGGGGAGGGGGGGGTGGTGGGTGCCGCAGGTGGGGGGGGCGCGGGAGTGGGAGGGCGGGGGGCGCCGCAGGTGAGGCGGGAGTGCCGGGATGGGGCGCCGCAGGTGAGGGGAGGGTGCGGAGTGGAAGGGCGCAGCAGGTGAGGCTGGGGTGCGGGGCGGGGGCCCGGAGCGTGGGCAGGCAGCGGAAGGAAGGCGGTGCCCCCGCCGGCCCCCACTGCCTTGTCCGGCTGCTCTGTCAGAGGCTGTGCATCTCAGGCCTGGAACTCGAGGACCAAGGGGTCCAACCAACCCGGCCCGGCGCAGATGGGGAAATTGAGGCAGGCGCGGTGGGGACACGCGCTCAGCCTCCACCCCGCGGGGAGCCAGCTCCGTCCTGTCTTAGATTCCATTATTCACACTCGGTTTTGAGATTCTTTTCCCCCTGTTGAGAGGTGTGTGGGAGGTTGACTGCACCCCTCGGGCCATTCGCTGTCGGTGATTCACAAGTAAGGACCCACGGGAAAGGCCCACCCTGGGGTCGCACCTGAGCGTTGGCCCTCGCTCATCAGTTGCTTGGCTTTTGGGCCCAGTCCTGGCGTTCCTCATCCCTAAAACAGGAAGAAAGTGCCTGTTGCCACACCTTTCCTGGTCCTGGGAGAGCCGGGCGGGATTGTGTGGAGGAGGGGCCGTTCCAGTGCGGGTCACTGTTGCCGGACCCACGGTTCAGAAGTCCCACGGGGACGCCCGGCTGGGAGAGCTGTCGGCGAGCTGCCGTTCTTGAAGTACTTTCCAAGTATCCTTGAGCAACTGAAAGTCAAGATTCTATTTCGACAGATTTTTCCCAGCACCTAACTTTGTGTTCGCCAGACCCCGTGCTGCTCACTGAGCCAAATGGCAAAACTGGTGGGATTCTGGGACCCAGGGAGCTTAAGCCCTAGTGCAGAGAGCTCAGAACCACAGCAGAAGCAAGCAGGGCAAACAGGAGCCCCTCCACACTCCCGTTTCATGGAAGGAATATATTAGTTTACTGACTTTGAAACGTTCTGATTTGTTCTTATCCCTAAAGTGGCCATTCTTATTTTGTATCATGGTGTTTTCCAGGAGTTAAAAGGTAAGTCTTGCAACTCCATGGTGCAAAGTGAAGAGCGTAACATTCAGTCAGAACCTTTTTGATTTCCAGCTTCCTTCCTTCCTTTAAACTTAAGTGTCGAATTTATGCTACTGATTATTAAAAATGATAGTTTTGTAAGCAAGTGGGAAATAGCTGTGTGTCTGCCACAGAGCTACCCCATGCCCCTGGGAGGACGTGTCGGGGCACTTAGATGCTGCTGTGTCTCCCCTCCCTGTCTCCAGGTGACCGCAGACCAAGGAGGATGAGCAGAGGTCCCCAGCGCTGTTTCCTCCTGGCTGTCGGATGGAAGGAAGCAGCTCCTGCAAGGTTCCCCCCGGGGCAGCCGACCCGGACAGCTGCGCTGCTCAAGTTAGGAGCACGCCTGCTGCCCCCTCCAGAGAGGTTCACAAGGCTGTGAAGGGGGTCATCTTTTCTTCCTCGTCGATTTTAGACTTGAGTCAAAGTGGTCTTCGCCATTTAGGAGAGATCTTTAAAATTCCCAACCTTAAAGTAAGTGGGTCATTTCTCAGGGCATTTGTACCTCTGCCGTGCGGACATAAGTGGCTTTTACTTGGAGTCCTCTCTTTAGGAGAGAGTTTCTAGGATGAGATAGAAGAGGGTGGACTCGGGGTCTCCTGTGGCGAGCACACCACAAAATGAGAAATTCCGGTAGGGGGAGCAGCCAGTGGAAATACTCGTGGAGTCAGACTGTGATATCTATCCTGTCTTCTTGGGAAAGTCTTAAGCACCAAAAAGGCCATGGTAGAAACCACTGCCGAGAACACCCTTGATCTCCTATTTAAAACATCCCCCCTAAAAGCTCCCATGCAGTGTTTCTCACCCCTGCCTTGCTGACATCACACACTGACTTTCCGCTGTGCCCAGTGCCTCGCCAGGCCCCCGCCAGCTGCTAAACTAGTGGTACCATCTCATCCCCTGCAGTTTCTAGAATAAGGTTCCGTCAGAGCACAGTGTTGACGTGAGGGGCGCAAGAGTGCAGGGCTTGGCTAGGACTCACATAATTTCCTTAAACCTCGTTTGTCTTCATCTGGAGCATGAGGGTGAGACTATTCTTGTGGGTTATTACAAGAATTAAACTGTAACACGTGTAAAGCTTGGTATCTGCAGGACGCAGGACACATTGCGCCATTAGGGAGTTGGCGGACATCTCCGAGTGCTTGCACAGAGCTGCACGCTGGGGTGTTAGGTGGCTGTCGTGTGTCACATGCTGTGCGTTTGTGGTCACAGCCGGCATTGCACCTGTTCTCTCTTCCCCAAGTGCTGACCTCTTGGAGTGAATTCCTGGGTCATTAGGGCCGCCCTGTCTGAGGGCAAATGCTCCCAACCGTGAACGAAGACTCCCACCACGTCATGAGATTTATGGGACCTCTACCCATAAAGGAAGAAGGGGGAAATTCCAAAACTGTTCTTCAGGCTTGATACAGAAATGTCATAACTGTTCATGCCTCTCGGAAAACAGAGACGTGACTATAAATGTTATTACCATGGCAACCAATCATGGAGTGAGGTGGCTGCTCGGCGCTGTGGGTTACAGGCGCGCGTGCTGGCGACGCAGCAATCTCTGGAGTCACCAGTCGCACGTCCAGAGACACATGCGGTCATGGAGCACAGGGAGGCCGTCTTCGCACAGTCCCACCGGACCCAAGAGGAAGGGTGGGCTTCTGCGGTTGCAGTCAGCTCACCGTTGACTGGAACAGCCCTTTGCAAAGAGCAGTGCTGTGTCTTCTGCCTCTTCTGGCATTTAGGAGGGTCTGTGGTTTCTGAGCTGAGCACTAGACCCAGCTTGCCCTGAGAGAGAGCAGGCCCGAGAAGCGTGGAGGCCACGCTGCAGCCGAGGCCAAGAGCGGGCTCACGTCGAGGTGCACACACGCTGTGCGTGCATAATCACCCGACCGTGGCCAGGTGACTGCCCGCGGCCAGCAGGGCGACTGGCCACGCCTCGGCTAGCTGGAGATGGCACTTTCCATGCGCTGGTGAAGCTCTTGCCCTACCCTGTGAAGGGACTTGGCAGACGGCATTGGAGGCAGGGCTGGGAGTCGTGATGCTGTGGCCGAAGGGGGCGGCTGGCAGCACGAGCTGCGCTCAGTGCTCCTCGGTCACGGTGGCTGGTGCTTGCTGGCCCTCCCCTGTGCCGGGCACTGCTCGCTTGGTGCACCCGGGCAGGTGGGTCCCATGACCCCGTTTACAGAGGGGACACAAGCACACAGAGGTCTGGGAGCCTGCTCAGAGTCACACAGCTGATAAGGTTTACAAATCTAGATTGGAGCCCGGGAAGTCTGGCTTCCAGGCCAGCGTTCTTAATGTCTGTGCTCTGCCGTCTCGGAAGCAGAGGTGTTAAATATGCTTATGTGACATTCAAAGTGCTGCAGAAACACGCAGCATGTCACAGCATCATCCAGAATTGGGGGCTCCCGGGGGGCTCAGTCAGTTGAGCGTCCGACTCTAGATTTCTGCTCAGGTCTTGATCTCACAGTTGCGGATTCAGACCCCGCATTGGACTCCACACTCAGCATGGAGCCTACTTAAAAAAAATTTCCCTGTAATCGTGCCACGCTGTGACTGTGGACTCACGTGTGTACCTTTTGCATGGCTGGAGTCAGTGCTGCACATGTTAACGCGGACCTTCCCCCCCGCCCCATACACCTCACGACAGCGGCCGGCTTCTGCTGAGCTGCTGTTGGTAACCGGGGTCCACAGCCGAGGGGCCGAGGCAGATAGCTCCCTGCACATGTCCTGTAGTTTGCTCTGAACTCTTGGCTTGGGACGAGGCCCTGGGACCAGACCCGGCTCTTGCCGTTTGTCCACTGTCCAGAGTTACTGCGGGCTGCCTGTGATGGGTGCTGGGGAAGGGGCAGGGGCAGCAGAGCCCAAGAGGCGCCGAGCGTGGGGCCCAGGAAGGAGGAGAGGGACTGAAACACTGGGGGAGTCGGTCTGGTGTTAAAGGATATTCGCAGAGAAAGTGTGGTGTGTGCATCGGTGGTGGCTGGGCCATCAGCTGCGAGGGAGCCGCGGGCCAGCTCGGGAGTCACTCTGCAGCCCCAAAAGCTGGGCAGGGGACCCTGGTGCTTTCCTTTCTGACTCTTGTCTGCTGTGTAAACTGTCTAAGAGTAAGAAATCACGGGCTTTCTTGTCACTTGATATGTATGAGTGCAAAAGCCTGTGGTGGTTCTGGAAATGCTCTTGGATGGATCATGTTTTAAAATTTAGTTAGTTGACAAGATATTCTCGTTTCTTTTCCCTGGAAGCAATTGCATCTTCAAAGAAATGCCCTCTGCGAGATTCCTAAAGATTTCTTCCAGTTACTGCCAAACCTGACTTGGCTGGACCTCCGCTATAACAGAATTAAAGCGCTTCCTTCTGGGATTGGGTCTCACAAGTAAGTTGTATGTTTGTATTTCCAGATTTGAAGAAACCATCATGTGTTAAAATGTCTGAGTGCCTGTTCTTTTGCTGCTTAGCTCCCACTCCTGATTGAATTTTGATTTCAGTGTAGAAGCGTTTCACGCTGTTTTTAAATGCAGCCGACAGATGCAGCGGCTGAATGTACCGAAGACGGGTAACTGTATCACGTAGGGTATTCAACAACATAAAGAACACCCATAGCCGCGGGGCCTCTGCGGGGCCAGCGTGAGGTGTTTGCAACACCCGGCTCCAGCTCCGACTCTCAGCACGGGAAGCTGCTGGAAGGGTCCGGAATGTGGCCGATGAACCACAACCAGCCTCTCTGCTCTGAGGGCCTGCACGTGCCTGTTAGCTTCTGATGAATAGCGAGGAGTGCTTTCCAGTTTGGAAAGCTGGGAACCCCAAAGTAAGCAGTGCCTGTTATCCTCCCGCATTCCCGCCACTCTGGTCTCAAGGGTTTCCTAGCACCCCCACGTCTGGAACAGATGCCGCACCTCCCTCCTCCTCACGTGGCCCTGGCCAGCAGCCCAGGGTCAGCTGGCCGCCTCAGGCCCTCGGGAGCCGCGCTCACTATGAGCTCGGCCTCCTGCCCCAACCTCAGCACCTCCAGCTCCTGCATCCCTCCCTGTCAGTGTTTCCCGACCTTTTGAAAACCTTCCAGTGAACACTGCAGGATCTCCTTTAATGTGAGTGCCTCCTGAGCAGAGGAGAGCACACGCGTAGGCCGTGGGTGTGTGTGTGCAGGACGGATGGAGGGACCGCCAGGGGGCCTGCGTGCCGGGACACGGAAGGGAGAGGTGGCCACCCTTGCAGGCCGGGCTTGCAGTGTTGGGTTTCATTTTGAAAGACTTTGGGAGTCATGGAGGATTTGAATGGAGGAGGTGGGATTTGACGTGGCTTGAGGTCACTCTGTAAGGAGCGGGGGGCAGTTAGGAGGCAGCGGCCTGAGCAAGGCTGACCACACAGAGCTGCAGGGCACTGGAGAGCCCCTGGGGTTCGGGTTGGATGTAGGGCGTGGGAGAAAGACAGGTATCCACGGGCGACCCCCATTCTTACCTGAGTGATGGTGTCCGCAGAGAGCCAGGTGGCCGCTGTGAGACAGCAGAGGGGGGTCTGCGTCAGGCTGACCTGCAACTCACTGTTGTTCAGAGTAATTTTTAAGGAGCGAGTATTTTGTCACATGTCACAGTGAGAGAAAATCTCTGTGAATCATTTGTGCCTTTTCAGGCTCTGCAAGGAAGCAGCTAATTTCTGGTGGTAAGCTAGGGTCTCCAGCAGGGGAGAGTCAGAGCCAGGAGCCGCCTCCTGGAGCTCCTGGGGTTGTGGGGCTCTGCAGAGCAGATCGCCTGACGTGAGTTGTGCCACTGGACGGCAGAACCATGTCCTTGGCCCCAACCAGGGCCGCGTGGCAGGTGGCCGAGCCTTCCCTGGGCCTGCGCCCACTGTGTCCCCTCCAGCCTGACAGCCTCAAGAGTCTTCTGATCTCGTGGTTCAGGGTTGTTGAGGATAATTTCGTGCTTTCTGCCCATAAATTGTGGCACTCGCACAGCCGAGGAGACGGATTGCTACTCAAAGGGTAAATAAACAAAAGCCCATTCCCCAAGCACTGCTCTTTCTATAGGATAAGTCTACAGTCCTCCAGTCTTAGAGTTCTTTGGTTTTGCCAGTCAAAGCCAGCTGCTTAATATTGTTTGAGATAAAATTTCGCATGAGATTTATAGCCCATTCTATCGTTAAAATTAGATCGGCTTGCTGAAGAGCAGAAACGTATTAATGAGAAATGTTAAGTAACTATGGGTTTATTAAAAGCCTTAAACTTTCCAAAAAGCCTAATTAAAGCAACGCCAGTATGAATGTTCTCCCCCTCTCATTGTCCTGGACGTGTGAGCTTGCGAGCAGAGAGAGCGAGAACACGTGTACGTCAGTGTACACGTCTCCCTAGTCCTCCAACTCAGCACACGAGCATGTACGTTCAATGGAAAGTCGCTGAAATAACTGGCGGATTACTGATCGTTTTACGGGGTCAACATTTATCAGCTTATTATTCAAAGTGTGTGTGAGAATATTCCAACAGGTCATTGCCCAGGTACACTTTCCGTGGATGGTTGGTTCCCATGGTGTCCGCCCACCACAGCCAACTCACAGGCCAGGGCATCTGCCCACCTGCTCCCCGGTCTGCAGCGTCTGTCCGTCTTATGCAGACAAGCGCGCGCCCATCCTCGGCCTGGTTTTTGTATTACACAAATAAAAGGGGCTGAACCCAAAACCAGTAGTTGAAGAGACAACATTGAAATAATTCACCTTTGTGCATGTACGTCAAGAAAAGTTCAATGTATAAAATCTCTTCCTTTAAAACGTCAAATAATAAGGAAAATCCAAGAGAGTAAATGGAAAGAAAATTGCCTAATGCTCAAGTAATCTGATTTTCCTTTGGGGTTGCCCATCCAGAAATTAAACCTAATTTAACTCGAATAATAGAACTCTCAATTGTATGTCTGTGAAATTGTCTTTTTCCTTTCAAATCCTGGGGACCCTCATCCGCTGTGATGTTGGATTTTAGTTTTTTCACCTTGAGGCTGAAATGAGGCTTGAGGTGTCCTCCCTCCGCCCACAGCACTGATTCATTTGTGCGATTTGTAGGTGAGCTCAGCTCTTCCTCTCTTTTCCTTTGGGAAAGGAGGGCTGAAGCCGGGGGGCACAACTTGGACCCCACTCCGCCACTCAGTCCCCCTGGTGGTTTCCTGGGGCTGCTGAGCTCAGCGATAGAGGAGAAGGCAGCTGGGGGCTTTTCTCCAGGGGCTTGTGAGGACTTCACCCCGTGGCAGGCAGCCAGCCCCACACAGTCAGCATCCCTGCGTGCCTGGACCCCGACGACCCACTCTCCGCTGTGGTGGGCTGTGCTGGCTGGCAGACCGTCCCTGGAGATGAAATAGTACAGCAGATTCAACAATTCTCCCAAAGTCCTGGGAGGCCCAGGGTGATGCAGAGACAGGGAGGCAGGGGCGGGGGTCCTGCCCTCTGCCTGGACGCCCAACCCCTGGGCTAGAAACATGAGCCCCAGGGTATCTGTGGTCTTTCTGTACCAGATTTCAGTGGTGGTCCCTAAAAAGTAAAGGAGAAAAAGAAATTGATCCTTAGTGTATGATACTGTCTTAAGAATTAAAGGTGGAAAATAGAAGAAGCATGATAGGGTAAAAGGGGCAAGATGGAGTTTAACATGAGATATTCATTTTTCCATATCATTCAATTAGTAACTTTCTAGTGGGCACCTTGTATCCTCTCTCTCCACGGTACATTTTGTGCAAGATTTTATAGGAGATGTTACTAGGTGTTAGTAGGAAGGGATCTGGAGTCAAAGGCATGGAGAAATGCCCCTGATCCTGCACTGCCCTGTTCTGAGACTTCCCAGGGCCCTTCCCCCAGCAGGGTGGCCGTCCTGCGTGACAGAAGCCTCCCGGTATTTTGACCAGGAAAGCCTTGCTCACAGAGCGTCTCAGGGTGCTAGGATCCCTCACCACACACCTCAAGAAACGCCGGAGAGCGGCGTCTGAGCACCAGGCCCCCTGCGGGGCTGTGTTGCCCCCAGCGGAGCTTCGGCAATGCCCGGAGATGACATGGTTGTCACGATGTGGGGAGGGGGTCCTACTGGGCTGGTGGGTAGAGACCAGGATGTGGCTGGACACCCCACAGGTGCAGGGCAGCCCCCCCAACAGAGAACCACCTGGCCTCGAATGTCAGTGTGCTGAGGCAGAGTGCCCGGCCCGCTGCTGAGACCGGGGGCCACGTTTGCAGACGTCTGTGGGCCACATGTGTGGCATGCAGCAAGCGTGTGTGCCTGCAATGACGTTGTGGTAGCAAAGGAAGAAATTTGATGGTGTATTTTGGGGATGGTCATTTCATTTTCTGCTTTTTAAATTACATACTTTTTGTTTTGTTTTAAAGGCATTTGAAAACTTTGCTTTTAGAAAGAAATCCTATCAAAATGTTACCTGTGGAGCTGGGTAAGTGTTCAAGCAATAAGATACAAGCTGGTTTTAAAATGCGGCCTTTTTAAGGTCATGGAACCTGTAATGGAAATATAAGGCAAGTCACAGGGGGCGAGCTGGCTCATATTTAAATAATCCCTTCTACTTCCGTCCTTCCCAGGCTCTGAGATAGCACAGCTCTCGAGAGCTGTTAATGCTGTAATATGTATTCTGCATAGAAAGTATGCCACATAAACATAGGGTTAGACATAATGAGAATGAAGGGCTTTGTAGCCCGTGCACAGCTGAAGGAAAACGGGCATCAGCACTGCTCTGGGACCGTCGTGATTCTACCTTCGTCCCTCCCTCCTGGGAGTCCGCGGGTCCATGTCCATCCTCTGCTTGCTCTCCTGGACAGCTTGGCCACTGAGGTCTCCCCAGCAATGTGTGTTCAAAGGGCCCTCCTTCTGAACTTTTCGTAAGTCGAATCATACCAACGTGAGCTCCTGGTGATTTGCAGTCTTGGCTCAGCACTGTGCTGTTGGGGCTTATCTGTGGGGATGCGTAGCAGTGTAGTGCCTTCATCTTTATTCATTTTCCCTGCTGTAAACACTGAGGAGGAGGAAGCAGAAGACGGTGTTCTCTGTTCTGCATCTGTTTGTCTCACAGATTCCTGCTCTTTACTATCTTTGTTTTTTTAGGTTTGATTTGCTGTTCTTTTTCTAACCAATTGAGTTGGAGGCTTAGGTCACTGATTTTTTTTTTTAAGATTTTATTTATTTGAGAGAGACGAAGAGAGGGAGCAGAAGCGGGGGTAGAGGCAGAGGTCGAGGGAGAAGCGGGCTCCCCACTGAGCAGGGAGCCCGACCCCAAGATCACGACCTGAGCCGAAGGCAGGCACTTAACCGACTGAGCCACCTAGGCGCCCCCTTAGATTACTGATTTTAAACCTTTCTTTCCTGACCTGTGCGGTCACAGCTATGAGTTCCCCCCCAGTGCTGCTTGGCTGTGCCCACAAGCCTCAACATGCAGCGTCTTTATAATCATTCAGCCCAAAATATTCTCAAACACGCTGTGACCCATGGGCTCTTTGTGATTTGCTTCATTTACACACAATGGGAGGTTTTCTAATTCCCTTCCTTTTGTAGAATTCTAGTTTAATGCCACATACACTGTGTACTTTTGGTCATTTGGGCGTGCTCTCTGGCCCAGGATGCATTCTGTCTGGCAAACGTCACCTGGTGCGCTAGAGGGGCTTGTGTGTTCTCAAGCTGTTACTTGATGTGATGTTCTATGTGTTGAGTTAGGTCAAGTTGCTTCATCATAGCTTTCAAATTATCTACATCCTTTTTTGTCTGTTTATTTTGTCAGTGCCTGAAGGACTGTGTTAAAATCTTGAACTCTGTGCATTTGTCTGCCTTTCATTTTAGATCTGTCAGCTTTTGCTTTATGTATTTTGATACTCTGTTATTGGTTGAATAGAAATTTGGGATTTTTATATTGTTATTTTTGTTACTCTGCATTGTGGTTTTCATATGCGTTTCTCTGATGGCCAGTGGTGTGAAACTCTGTCATGTGCTTATTGGCCTTTCAGTATATATTAGTGTGGCCACTCCAACCTTCCGCTGTTACTTTGCATGGTATGCATTTGTCATTCTTTTCCTTCCAACCTATCTGTATTTACAATACATTGCTAGTATTGTAGGATATAGTTGGGTTCACTCTTTTATCCAGTCAATCTCTGCCTTTTTAATTTTTGTTTTTATTTTTTTAAAGATTTATTTACTTATTAAGGGACAGAAAGAAAGCGTGCATGTGCGTACGCACAAACAGGGGGAGGGGCAGAGGGAGAGCGAGACAAGCACACTCTCTACTGAGCAGGGAGCCCAAGGTCATGATCTGAGCCGAAACCAAGAGTTGGCCACGCAACTGACTGAGCCACCCAGGTGCCCTTGTTTTGCTTTAATTCCTAAAGAATATTGCTGATCTAGAAATATGGGTTGGATTTTTTTCATCTAGGACTTTAAAGAAGTTCCACTGATCCCAGGCTTCAGAGGTCATTCATTCTTTGTTTTCCTTTATGAACTGTGTTGATTGGCTTTGGTTACTTTCAAGATTTCTCTGTATTTTTGCTTTCCAGCAATTTGACTATGAGGTACCTAACTGTGGTTTTCTTTGTATTTATCCTCCTTGGAGTTTATTGAATTTATTACATTTTTAAATCCACATCTCTTGCCAAATTTGGGAAATATTTTGGTCATTAAGCCTTCAAATATTTTTCTGCTCCTCTCCTCTCATTTTACCTATTTGTTGGAACTTTTGTTATTGTCCCACAGATAACTGACCTTCTGTACATTTTAAAGGTCATTTTTCTGCTCTTCGTAGAAGATAGATAAACATCTTCAAGTTTATGAGTCTTTTCTATCATCTCCAATTGGCTGTGAACTTTGCCTAGTAATTTTTTTCAGATATTGTGTTTTCAGCCTCAGAATTTTCATATTTTAATAGTTTCTATTTTTCTGCTGAGAGTTCTTATTTTTTTCCTTTGCTATAAACATATTTTCCCTTTAATAATTTTTTGGATTTTATCTTGGACATTGTGATAGATACATTGTAGAGATTCTGGATTCTGTTATATTCCTCTTTAGAGTATTGGTTTTTTAAAAATAGGTAGTTAAGTTGAGAGGACTGAGACAGACTCCAAACTCTATTTGTCTGGCAGCGGGCAGTAGCTGTGGCCGTGCTGTTTGCAGCCCGTCCTATGCGTGGCAGGTTCAGGACTGTGCCACGGATTTGCACGCACAACATGTACACGGAGACTGAAGGCTCCCCTCCATAGTCCTCTTCTTTTTGGAGTCCACCCTTCACTTTTGAGCAGCTGTGGTAGCTCTCCAGGCTGTCCTCTGGGGCTGCAGGTCATTATGACCAAATGGGTTTCTGTCTGTTCCAGCCGCCCTGTGCGGCGCAGAAAGCCATACACATACTACACTCGTTTGTGTCTTTCTCTTCTTGGAGCTGCCATTCCCCCTCTAGTTTCTGCCTGCTTTCCATTTCTGTCTTGCCCAGTTTCTGCAAACTGGTATCTGCTGGAGAGTTGATCTGATTGGAGCTGCTCTGACGTGGCTGGAAGTAGAATCCCCTCATTGTACCGTGTGTACCCTTACCTAGTGGTTCTCTGGACACCACGCGCATGTCCTTGACCGATGACCACTACAGAAGCAAGTGCTCTTCCTGTTGCCTCCTCCCTGCCCCTGTGCTCTTGTTTTCATAGAATTTGCTTTGATGTCTTGCTATAAATCCAGCAAACACATCTTAAACTGTATTTATTTATATTTTCTTACATGTTCACCCGTTTCTCAAAGTTCCCTGCTTCCATCTGGGATGACCATCTTGGCCTGAAGATCTCTCTTTAGTATTGTCATTTAGTCTTTTGGTAAGACTATTTGGTAAGAGTTATTCAAGTTTGATTTTCTAAAAAGGGATCTTTACTTTTCCATCATTTTTGAAGAATATTCGGCTGAGTATAGGAACCCAGATTTCATTTTAAAACGTCTTTATTGTCTTCTGGCTTCTAACCTCTGTTGAAAAGTCAGCTGTCAGTCTTACTGCTTTTCTTTTAAAAATGATGTATCCCTTTTGTCTGGCTGCTGAAAATTCCTCTCTTTATGTTTAATGTTTAGCAGTTCACCTGCGATGTGCCCGGGTGTGGCTTTCTTTGTATTTATTTGGGGTTCACTGAGCTTCTGGAATCTGCTTATTGACGTCTTTAATCAGATTTGGAAAATCCCTGGCTGTCAACATTATTCTCTTTCTCCTCTCCTCCTGGGCCTCCAATTACCTGGATGCCAGGATTTTGATTCTGTCCCACATGCCTCAAATACGCTCTTCTCTTCCCATCCCCTTTTCTCTTTGTTCCAGTTTGTATTACCTCCTGTTAACTTGTCTTTGAGTTCACAGTTTCTGTCTTCTGCCGTTAAACTCGTTCATTTAGTGCCATGGTTGTCAGCGGGCCTTGAGATTGTGTGTGCGGCAGAAGCTTTTAAATTACTAATTCATTTTAGTGATCGCTACAGGCCAGTTCGGGTGAACCGTTCTTGCTGCAGCAGTTGGGAATATCTTCATTTCATGGGTATTTTTGCAGGACAGTTTTGGTAGATTTGGGGCATTTGATCCACAGGATTTTTCGGCCCTCAGAATATGTTGTTCCCTTTCCTCTGGCTTCCACTGTTTTCAACTGGAAGTTACTCTCGTTGTCTCCTTGTATGTTGTCCCCTTGTTTCTCTTGTGCTGTTTTCAAGATCATTTGTTTTTCTTTGTCTTTCAGTGGTTTCGATGTTTCTAGGTGGGATTGCCTTTGGCTTATCTTACTTGGTTGATGAACGTCCTGGAAGTTACACTGATGTCTGTCTCCAAAGCCGGGTGTCCTCACGTAGCGCTCTGCTCACGCCCTGGTCCTCTGGGGCTCTCGCTACGTTCCGTGGGTCAGCATACGTGCTGCTGCTCCACAGGCCTCTGCAGGCTCCTGATTTCATCGTTCTTCTCTCTGATCGTCAGAGTGGGTACTTTTTATTTTGAGTTCACTTGTCTCTTCTGTCATCTCATATCTGCTGTTGGGTCCCTCTGGTACATTTTTCATCCCGGGCTTTGTAATTTCAACTCTAGAGCTGCTATTTGGTTCTTTCTTATAATTTCTGTTTCTGTTGACATTTTATACTTGTTGAGTCATTTTACCATGTTTTTCTTTAATTATTTAAACACGGGTTTTCTGCATCCCTTTGAACACATTTGTGACTACTTTGAAGTTGTCGTCTGCTGCCTCCGCTATCTGAGCTGACTCGAGGACAGTTTCTAGTGGCTGCTTGTTGCCTGAGTATGAGTCATGGGTTCCTTTTCTTTCCATGCCTTTTAGGGGTCTTTTGTCATTAGGAATAGGCATTTTAGATAATACAGCAACTTTGTATTCTGATTCTTGCCAGAGGGCTGTTACTGCTGCTTCTGTTTGCTTTATTTTACGTATTTACTTTTGTAACTAGCCTGGTCTTAATCTGGTCAAAATCTGCCTTCCCTGCAGACTTTGTTCAAAGCAAATTGCAGACATCTCTCCTATCGTTTACCCAAAATTCTCAATAAGGTCTTTTTCTTCTTTAATATGCAAACAGTATTCTCTCCTTGTTTGATTCCACGGAAAAGCGTGTGAAGTTCTGGGTTTCTCCTCTGTCGCACAGGGAACGTGACCTCACTGAAAGCGCTGAACCTGAGACACTGTCCTCTGGAGTTCCCCGGTCCGCTCGTGGTGCAGAAGGGACTGGGCGCTATCCTGGCCTTCCTGCAGATCTATGCTGCCCAGCATTCTGCCCCCCAAGATTTAACTTCCCGAGGTTTGTGGAACAATTACTGCAACAAACTGCATTAGAACTGGAGTCAGTGCTTTTTTTTTTTTTTTTTTTAAAGATTTTATTTATTTATTTGACAGAGATAGAGACAGTCAGCGAGAGAGGGAACACAGGCAGGGGGAGTGGGAGAGGAAGAAGCAGGCTCATAGGGGAGGAGCCTGACGTGGGGCTCGATCCCATAACACTGGGATCACGCCCTGAGCCGAAGGCAGACGCTTAACCGCTGTGCCACCCAGGCGCCCCTGGAGTCAGTGCTTTTTATTTTATTTTATTTTTTTAAGATTTTATTTATTTATGTGACAGAGAGCCAGCCAGCGAGAGAGGGAACACAAGCAGAGGGAGTGGGAGAGGAAGAAGCAGGCTCCCAGCGGAGGAGCCCGATGTGGGACTCGATCCTGGAATGCTGGGATCACGCCCTGAGCCGAAGGCAGATGCTTTAATGACTGCGCTACCCAGGCGCCCCAGGAGTTAGTGCTTTTTAAAGCTAGGTCCGGGGGGGCTGCCCCTCCTTCATGATGTCACGGGTGTGCACAGGCCTCGCGTGTCCTCTGCGGGACTCACACCATGCTCAGGTGTCCGTGTTGCCTATCAGATCTGTAGCTCTTCTTGGTTCTTGTCCATGGGTTTGCATTCTCAGTGTCCGTTATAGAGCCTGTCTCGGTGAATTTGGGTAAAAATTCACCAGGATAAATCAAATGGAACCGTCCTCCCCACCAAGCCGCCGTCAGGCCCCTGCTTCAGGAATTACATGGTGGTTCAGACAACGACTGGACGACAAGCTCAACAAACCGCCCTTACTCCTGGGGAGGGAACACGGTCCCGCCGCTGTTTTGATGGTTCGCTCTCTGAACACTTGTTTTCAACGTCCGTGCCATCCAGCCAGACGTCCTCACGTGCTCGTGAGGTGATCTAATCGTGAGTGAGCAGCCTAGCACTTAGACAAAGTCGAGATAAAAGAGAGCTGTAAGTGAATGCTCACAAAAAAGTCAGTATTCCAAAAATTTACTTTGGAATATCTAAATTTTTATAACTTAAAATATAACTTCTGGAATTAAGAAAATGCATGTGTTTGAACCAGCCACGACAGTTATGTATGTGATGCAGTCACAGTGTGTAAGTAAGTAAGCGCATCTCAGCAGACATAAGCAGCACCCAAAGTGGTTAGAAAGTGCTGCTCTGCTTAAACCATCTTTATCCCAAATCCAAACAAATGGCCCCAGAATGCCTCATTTTAAACATTGATTGCATTGGTTTGTGTCCCCCAGAAACAGCTCCGAGTCAGGAGTCGAGGGCCAGTGCTTGATTGGGGAGGAGGCTGAGGCGGGAGGCGGGGAAGGGGAAGAAGCCAGCACAGGTCAGGAGCGCGGCTGGTACTCTGCACACCAGCGCTTGGTCCTGCCGGGTGCCGCATGAAGCAGGTGAAGCCCCACTGGGCCTCCACAGTCGCGCTGAGCCTCTCAGGTGCCTCCCGTATTGACCGGGTCAGGACCTGGCATTTCCAAGGTGACATTTGTCAAGGGCCACTGCTGAACTCAAGTCCAGGAGTTGCTCCCAGCGGAGCGTGGGAGTAGGGCACACATGCCGCGGCACTAGCAACGCTTGGTCGCATCGAGGGCTTCCCCTGGGGGTGGGCACATGGCTCTCCAGCCCTGCAGGCTGGCCTTCGCGTGCCAGGCTCTGGAATGGTGAAGGCCAAGGGCATGTGGCGGCCCAGCAGTCAGCTCCATGCATCTGTTTTGTCTACTGTCAGCCTGTTACTGCGAATCATGAATGTCCTTGTTTCCTGAAGAGTATACTAGCTTGATCTCTTAACGACGGGTCAGAGTCCACCGCCATCACTCAGAGACCCAAAGCCAAGAAGGAGTCTGTGTCAGCCCGACCTGGACCTAATTCTGTCCTGGGGGGGGGGGGTGCTGCGGGAGGCTGGGGCTACTCATCCAGAGCTGGTCCATTGACGAGGGGACATTTGAGCCTAGTCCTAAAGGCAAGACTATTCCTGGCCAATTTTCTTGCAGGTAATTTACCTAGAGATACAGGTGTTTAAATTCACCAAAAGTATTGCCAAAGAGACACAGTAGGTATATGGGCTAAAAATTGATTAGAAATAAAGATATTAAAAGGTCTAGGGTCGGGGGGAAATAAAAGTTTATTTATTTGCATAGATTTATATGGTGTGTGAGGGCCTTGTGGCAGAGGGAGCCTGTACCCCCGCCTTGACCCCAGGCCTTCTCTGCAGGGGGAGCCTGTCCCCCCCTTGACCCCAGGCCTCCTCTGCAGGGGGAGCCTGTCCCCCCCTTGACCCCAGGCCTCCTCTGCAGGGGGAGCCTGTCCCCCCCCTTGACCCCAGGCCTTCTCTGCAGGGGGAGCCTGTCCCCCCACCTTGACCCCAGGCCTTCTCTGCAGGGGGAGCCTGTCCCCCCCTTGACCCCAGGCCTTCTCTGCAGGGGGAGCCTGTCCCCCCCCCTTGACCCCAGGCCTCCTCTGCAGGGGAGCTGGTCACTGGGTTTGTTTGGGGAGCTGGTGTTGGAATCTAGTCTACTCAAACAACATTTTATCCTACTAGCGATCTCACCAGTTACAACGATGAGCCTAAGTGAGCTGTCACAGCCCTCGTTGTATTTATCTGAAGAAGAAACTGTGCCTGACCCAGATGCCATTAATTCCCAGGATCAGAATGGGTTGTTACAAGAAAAGGCAGACTTTTTCCCGCCTGTTGAGAAGCTAGACCTGAGTGAGCTGAGAAAGTCCGCCGACTCCTCGGAAGACTGGCCGGGTGAGGAAGAAATCAAGCGCTTCTGGAAGCTGAGGCAGGAGCTCGTTGAGCACGAACAGGCCGAAGTGCTCGCAAACCAGCTCCTAGCGATGGAGTTACCTCCAAATCTCAGGGCGGCGCTGAACACGAAGGATGGAGAGCACGCCAGCCCGAGACGCGTGTTCAGGTAAGTTTAGAAGCCATGGCGTATTTTCTTGATCTTTCTGAAGTCGTAATATTATTTTGCAGTTATCTTTTCAGATGTCAGGCCGAGCCTGGTTGGCACGTACCGTGCGGTGCATGCGAGGCCTGGCTTAAGGCTGTGGTTACCCAGAGCACGGACCTTGGGGGAGAGTACGCAAGAGAGAAACAAGCCCCATGAGTGTGTGTGTGTGTGTGTGTGTGTGTGTGTGTGTGTGTGTGTGTGGACACAAGTGCAAAGACAGCATTTACTGGTGCATATAGGTCATACATTCACAGGGGGTGAAGCCGCTCCAGGGGGACGGGAATTGGCTCCTGGGGGCACACAGAATCCTGGTTACTCTGGTTCATGGTGCTGCACAGTCAGGGACACGTGTCTGGCGTGTCTGTGGGGGTCCAGCTTCATGGAGGGGCTGTTCGGAAGAGAAAGGCTGAGGCCAGGGGCGGCCGTACTGAGCCGCAGACAGAGAACGTGCATTGACCGCGTGAAAGGTGTTCGGGGTTTATCACACTGCTCTTTCACCGGTTCCGAGGCTTGAAAACTCCGTAGTCTGATTGACGGATGGGGACCTTGGAAGTGGCGGAAGCACAGAGGGCAGGCTCCCAGCTGTGACACGGCCTTGACGTTCTCGGCCCGGCTGCTCCATGGCCGCATAGAGCGCTCGTCCTCCTTGTGCTGCCCGCGTCCGGGATCTCCTCCTGAACAGGGACGCGGGCACGTCCTGCGGAGACCCGGCCGGCCTGTCCCGGGCTCTCTGCAGTCCCGCTGCTGTTTCGGACTCTGAGCCAGCCCGCAGCCTCTGGCATGGGAGTCCCAGGCTGTGGGGCCCTGGGAAGGCAGCCCCGTCGTTCAGGCCATCCCCGTGGGCCCTGCTTGTACACCTGGCATGTTGTGTTCTAGCGCGTGCCATCCGAGGCTGAGTGGGCATCGCAAGGGCTGTGATTGTAGAAGGAAGACACCCTCCGTCAGGAGCGTCCTACCTGCCCTGGCACCACCGCAGCGCGCGGGGCTTCCCACCAGGAGGCCCCGGGAGAGCAGGGCCGTGGCCGACCGGGAGCGCCGGGAGAAGCAGGCGGTGGTGGAGCAGTGGAGACGGTGAGTGTTCGCCGGCGGGGCTCGTGGGGGGTCGGGGGCCCGCCGGCTGGCTGTGACTTCTCTGGGGAACGGTCGGTTTCTGCTTCGCTTGGAAGCTAACAGGCTGCTCTTTGTCCGACTTGGTCTTGGGCAGGTGTGGGCACAGCCTTGGGCCTCATCACTCCGTGTCCTCTCCACCCGTCTGCTTTCTTTCCTGTCTTGTTCTCTGATTTCTCTTTCTTAACCCCCTCCTCCCCTCCTTCCAATCACCTGGCTCACAGGTCTTTTCTAAGGAAAGGCACGCACTGCAGATGTGCGTGCAGAGACCGCGCACTCTTGCCCCGCCTCGTTGGCCGTGTCTCTGGCTGCGGTGGCTGTGCTCTGCCCCGCGGGAGCCTGGCTGGGGCCTGTCCTCACGGCCGCCTCTGTCCTCCAGCTCCGCCGACCACCCGTCTCTACTGTGCTCTGGGCCCCAGGAGGCCGTCCAGCATGGACCGTGTCCACAGCACCCCAGTGTCCCTCTCCTGGCTGGGCTTGGCCAGTGGGGGGCCCCCACAGGAGGTTGGAAAGGAGGGGGAGAGGGAGGGCAGGGTCTTTATCCCCCCCACTCCTCCCTGTGAGTCCTCCTGGGTCTCTCCTCCCGGGGCTTGGGGCGGCTGCATCCCCTATTCCAGCCCAGGGCTCCTGCTCTGTCCCTGGACGCCGTCCGCGGCTGCCCTTGTGAATAAACCCTCCTCAATCCTGAAATCATCCCGCGTGAGTGTATTTTCTCTCAGGACCCTGATGGGGACAGACTTGCTGGGAAACGCAGTGGGTCAGCGGTACACCTGCCTCGCCCCCACATCAGACATGCTGTCCAAGGGGGTCCTGGCCACACGGCAGGGTCACACTGGTCACTGGCCACATGTGCCGGGCAGCCACCCAGCCTGAGCTCAGGCCATTCCCCCGAGGACCCCCAAAGAGTCCCTTGGCTGGGGTGCAGACTACAGGGCAGGAAGGTCCTTCTGCTTCACCACAAGCACACACAGCTCTGCAGGGCAGGTCTCAGAGCAGGGCACATCCGCTTCAAGCGAGCGATGGAGCCCTTCTGGAGCAAATATACTGGCTTGACCCTGCCTGCCGCCAGGGGCGCCTGCCTTCCCCTCTCACTGCACCGCTCCCTTTCCTTGCTGCAGGCGGGTCCCCCTCCTCCCTCACTTCGGCCTCTTTCTTGATGGCATTTCGTGACGGCGGCTGCCCCAGCACCTGCCCTTCTGGGCCCCATAGATGAGCATCTCTGCCCCACGTCAGTGCGAGGCCCGCTCGCTCGCCCCGCTGCCGGCCCAGCCTGCGATCGGGGCGGTGCACGGGAAGGTGCTCAGGGCGCTGGCCCTCGGGGGAGCTCTGACCGCTGCGGGATGTAGGAGGCAGGAAGTCTGCTTCCCCGACACAGCACGGTCCGGTTCGGGGGCTGCCCAGGATGCCGCACTCCTCCGTGGAAGGAAGCTCTTGAATATCAAGGGCGGGAGGACACTCTCCTCTTGGTTTCTCTCCGTGGGCCTGAGGTGATGTTCCGTGGCCTCCTTGGCGATCCGTGCGTGGAGCCCTGTCCTGTGGCTTAGACACGGCACGGCCTGGGAAACCCGTCATGCCACCTCAGAACGTCACCCCTGTGCCTCTCAAGGGGTGCGTCCCTTCCATCCCATTTTACCAAGAGGGAGCGGACACTCCGAGGGAGCCCCGGTGTGCAGGGGCGCAGTGAGGGGGGAGGCCGTGGAGAGTCACCACTGGATTTGGACTGTTGAGTGGTGGAGGAACAGAGAGCCTGGCTCGGCTGGGGTAGGGGGCTCAGGAACTCCTGGCGAGGGCACAGGAGCAGCTCGGACTCCAACCGTGTGCCATGGGTGAAGCCCAGGGCCAGCGAGGATTTGCTGGGACCCCGTCCCATCCCCAGAGCTGCAACCACAGCCAAGCCAGGGGGTTGGTTTTTATGTTCAGTTCAGAAATTCCACAAGCATCTGGCGCTGCAACCTCACCTCGTGCTGCGCACAGTGTGTCTAGTGGGTGCTGTTGCAGGGAGGTCACCGTGCAGGGCAGGGAGGTCACCGTGCAGGGGAGCAGGGAGGTCACCGTGCAGGGCAGGGAGGTCACCATGCAGGCGGCAGGGAGGTCACCGTGCAGGGGAGCAGGGAGGTCATGATGCAGGGGAGTAGGGAGGTCACCGTGCAGGGGCAGGGAGGTCACTGTGCAGGCGGCAGGGAGGTCATAGTGCAGGGGAGCAGGGAGGTCACCGTGCAGGGGCACGGAGGTCACTGTGCAAGGGCAGGGAGGTCATGATGCAGGGGAGTAGGGAGGTCACCGTGCAGGGGCAGGGAGGTCACCGTGCAGGGGCAGGGAGGTCACTGTGCAGGCGGCAGGGAGGTCATGATGCAGGGGAGTAGGGAGGTCACCGTGCAGGGGAGTAGGGAGGTCATCGTGCAGGGGCAGGGAGGTCACTGTGCAGGCGGCAGGGAGGTCATAGTGCAGGGGAGCAGGGAGGTCACTGTGCAGGGGCAGGGAGGTCACCGTGCAGGCGGCAGGGAGGTCACGGTGCAGGGGAGCAGGGAGGTCACTGTGCAGGGGCACAGAGGTCACTGTGCAAGGGCAGGGAGGTTGTGGTGCAGGGGGGCAGAAAGGTCATGGTGCAGGGGGCAGGGAGGTCACCGTGCGGGGCAGGCCGTGCCAGCAGCATGGCAGCGCCCCGGCTGAGGGGATTGGGGGACAGGACGTTGACTTGTCAGTGATGCCCTCACATCTCGTGGGGACCTGTGAAGATCTTTGATGCCTGAGCTGCCAGCCAGAGCCCAGCCGTCTTCTCTGGGGGCAGGTCCTGGTGTCTCTGCTGGCGGGGGCTGGGGGTCCAACTTGTCCCCTCACATGAAGCCACAGGACAGGAGCGGACAAGCACCTCCCATCTGTCTGGGTGAAGGGACGGGAAAGGGTTTGGGAAGAGGCTCTGCCCGGGGCTGCTCTGGGTTGTGCTGCTAACACGCCGCGTGTCCTCCTTAGAGATGAACAAGCACCGCGGGAGTGGAGGGAGCGCGCCCGGACCAGGAGGACCGCGGAGGAAGTGCCGAGCAAGCCCCTGCCTCCGTGGCGAAGTCTGGTACGAGGGGGCCAGTTGGGGGAGGGGGGTCCTCTCCAGTTCCAGGGCGCTGCGGTCCCCACTGCACAGATGAAGCCCAAGGCCGGACAGCGAGCAGCCTCCCCGTGGCCCGGCTGCCACCCCCTGCTGGCCTTCTGACCGGCCTGTGTCCTTCCTGTGTGAAGAGTCAGGTCTCTGGTTGGGAGTGGGGACGGCCACAGAGAGGCGGGCAGGGGGGGAAACAAGCACCCCTACCCCGAAGCTGAGGCGCACCGCCGTGTCTCTCTGGGTCTCCTGGGCCATGGTCTCAGCCTGGGGGCCGGGGTGGTGGGTTGCACTGCCGTCCCCTGTTTCCACATGCCAGCTCCCAGGTTGCGCGGGGCACACTCCACCCTGAGGGCCGCGCGTCTCCCCTGTGTCTCCCCAGACCCCCACGGGTCTGAACCCGGGCAGCCGGGGCGGCCTGCCCGTGGAGCACACCAGCTCCCCTCCCCTGTGAGCCGCCAGGAGTGTCGTCTTCAATCCTGTCTTGTGGGAGATGGCACCTGCTCATGACGGCACCGTCCCGCCATCCTGCGTCTGTGCTGTGGCCCTGTGTGTGGAGGTCATTGCGGGCAGACGGAGAAGTTGCTTTGTCCACGTAGCCTCCCCCCGCCCGCTCCCTCCTAGCCAGCTCTTGCTCCCACACAGACCCGCTGTTCACGGGAGAGTGGCCGCAATCACCAGGCCCTCCAGGACAGCCTCCCGGGGTCCTGTGTCCGCCCACCTTGTGCTTCCAAGCGTACAGATCCCTCTGTTGTCGGGTGGTTTGTGCGACTGTGCTGAGGTCCTGCGTCTGGGGCAAGAAGGCTGCAGAAGGGATGTCCTTTCTCTGCATGCCGTGTCCTCGGGTTATGGTGTCCGTCCACCTTGGTCCCTGTTTGTGGTGCTGCTTCCCTTTGGTGGCCGGTCCTCCTGGGGGCCACTGGGTGGTGTGCAGAGTGTCCCACGCACTTCTGCCCGCTCTCCTCCAGGTGGGCTCTGGTCTGCCGCCGGTGGACCTGCTGGTGTCTCCCTATCAGGAACGTCTGTGCCGAGAGATCCTGCCACCTCACCTTGCCCACATTGCCTTTGTCCATTTAAACAAACCAATGTTTTGTTACCTTCAAAAAAAAAAGACAGTGGAATCTTTTTATCTGCATGCGGGATCGTGGGAGGACACTCACATTTCAGAAGCCCATGTGGTTGGGGTCCTGAATCCTGCCTGTGTGGCCAGGCCCCGGGTCCTCAGGGTGCCAGGTGGGGCCGGAACCGTGGCCTTTCCCAGCGAATCCGTTCGCTCGTTTCTTACCTGCGCTCCTTACGAAGGAGACCTTTCTCGGGAGACAGGAGAGCAGTTCGTTCTCTCAAACACGTTCTGTACCCAAACCCCTTGTCTTCTCTGCAAACTGTTAGAGTGACAGCAAAGCCACAGAGACTTTGGAGGAGACCACGCTTCCCGCCCTTCACCTTGTGCCCTCGCTCGGGGGCGGGCTGCCCTCTGCTCCCTGCCCGGCGCACACGTCTGCCTGTCATAAGCGTTCTGTGCTGCGTGTCTTCATGGTACGCGTCATGTCCCCTTTGTCACATAAACATTCAATATCCGTGTTTCGTCATTTTAGGAACAAGTCTTGCACAGGTGGCCGTTCTTAAGAATGCCTTTAGAGCTTTATTATAGCAAAAAATTGGAAACAATTTAAATGCCAGGAGATGGGGGGGCTCTAAGAAAATGTCATTTCCCTATTATGGGTTACGCCTGTGGCCGCGGGGAAGGATGAGTTGGCATGGTACCTACTGACTCGAGTGTCTCGAAGAAATTCTTACGAGTTAGAACAGCCCAGGTGGGTCTGCTGCACGAGACTCCTGCTGGTCTGTGAGAGTACCTGCCGCGGCCTAACAGGAAACACGTTTGTCCCTTGTCCCCACAAGGCTGCAAAACCCGGTGGGACCTGGGGTGATGGGCGTGTCTTGTTATTCCTCCCGAGCGCCGGGGAGCGCAGCTCAGTTTATGCGGACCGGTGACTCAGGGTGGGGCCCTTCCAGCCTGGCCACGCGGCTGGTCACCACGGAGGGTGTGCGCTCCGCGCCCTTCCCGGCTCCGCATCCTGCGCGGCTCTTCCGGAAGCCGTTCCTGAGTTACGGCCTCTAGGATGGGTCTGTGTGCGTGAGCGGGTGGGTCTCTGAGTTCAGTGAGCCCCTCTGGCGAGTTACCGACCCCATGGGGTAGTGGGAGCCCTGCTTGGTAGCCGGTCAGCCGGCAGCGCGGACCTGTGCTGGCATCGGAGTGGGGGCGGCCCTGAGGGACTGAGCCCTCTGCCTGGGGCACCTGTACCACCCTCCGCAGCTGGTGTCAGGATGGAGTGGGCTGTGGGCGATGCAGGAAGCCAGCCCGCGATGGGCACGGAGGGGAGGCTTCCGTGAGCAGTGGGAGCAGAGCCAGGACAAAGCCCCCAGCCATCGGCTTCGGCATAGGGTGTGCCTATGTCAGTGCTGACAGGGGCACCTGCCCAAGGGGCTGCTTCCCCGCTGTGTCCTCGCCCGCACAGGAGGCTCTCACCTTGCTAGGGCTACAACACACTTGAAAGCATTTATGGGAATTTCCAAGCATGCAGGACGGAGGAGGGTGGTGTGAGGGCCGGGTGTCCCCCACAGGGCTCTGCAGACCCTCCCCCCGTGCCCCCCACAGCTGAGCGAGTTAGCGCAAACCCACACGTCCTATCATTCCACCTGCAGAAGCTTAATACATATCCTTCAGGGATCAGGACTCTTAGCATGACCACGATACAGGACTGCCGCAAAGAGCAATTAGGAAACAAACACTTTCAGCCCGCCAGCCAGTCCGTGCCCAGAGCTCCCATGTGCCGCCAGACCAGGCTTAGCTCCTCCCCTGCCCTCCCCGAGCACCGAGACTGCCGGCTCCACTCCTGGCCCGGTGCCTGCACCCCATTGTCACCCAGGTCCTGCCTGGACACAGGACTCTTCCCGTGCCTGGCTGTCCCTTCCCAGCCCCATCCAGGGCTCTCCCATTCTGCTGCAGATGGGGGCTCTGCTAGCAGTGGGGTGGGGGCATTCTGGCCTCCCCCTCGCCCGCCCACGCACCCCTTCCCACCCCGATCTTGCAAAGCCTGACCGCTCCTCCAGCCTTTCCCATTCGCTTAGCAGGTGACCTTGAGGAGAAGAGAGAGGCCACCAGGCGGGCCACCCCCGGCACCCCCACACTTGCCCTGGCTCTGTACTTCCTGTCCCCAGGGCCTCCGCCAGCTGCCGCCTCTGTTGCCCCACGTCTGTTGCTCCTGGCTCCCAGGCGTTTTGCTGTGGCACACAAACCCCCTTCCCTCCACCAGCTTCCCCCGAAACCCAAGCCCAGGGTTTAGGCCGGGCAGCATTCTGCAGTGAGCGTGGCTGCCCAGGCCCTCCCCTGCTGCCCCCAGCTCCTGGAGGGACATGTGCTCTGTGCTCCCACCAGCCCTTCTCTCCTGGAGTCTCCCCTGACCACTTTGTTGTCAGGCCCAGTGAGAAGCAGCTGTTTTTGTCCTCCTTGGGTCAGGCGTCCCCAAGGCTGGCTCTGTCCCTGGCGGCCAGGCCTCGTGGTCTCTACCAACTGCCCCACCTCGCCCCCACCAGGTCTCTCCAGTAGCCAGTCACTAGCAGTCCCCCTCTCACGCTGCTCAGTTCACAGGCACCAGCCTCCACGTCTACAGTCCCCTGCCCCTCACTGCCCTCCAGGGCCTCCCGGAGCCTCCCTGTCGTCTTACCTAGACCCTCTTCTCTGCCACAGGGCCTTTGCACAAGCAGCTCCTCTGCCCTTGCCTGCTGGGCCTCCACTTTTCCACGAGTCCTCAGAGCACATGCAGCAGCTTCGGAAGGTTCCGTTGCTTCTAGACTTGCACAAGCTCCTTGGCTCCCAACCTCCTGCTGGCCAGCAATGTCCTGGTGCCGTTGTCCCCCGCCAGGCTCCCTCCTCGGCCAGCCTCTGGCTTCTCGGGCCAGACACACAGGATTCATGGTCCATGCCAGGCTCTGCCTGCTGTCCGTCGGCCCGATTCCAGAACCTTCAGCCTTCCCTGAGTGCTGACTGGGACGGACCCAGCAAGGGGCTCTCAATGGTGGGCACGGAGCTGCCAGGGAGGGTGCCTGAGTCAGGCCCTGAATGCACACAACCCCACAACTGACCTCCTTGTCCCACCCACGCCAAGGTCCAGGGTGCATCTCCCCTCTGCCGGTGCCCCCTCCAGCCTCCCCCCGCATTGTGCAGGGGGGTCATTAAGACCAGGCCGAGAGACCACCGAGCCCAGTGGGTGGTGGCGGATTCCCGGCGGGCTGGCGGGCCCTGGCCCCGTTCTCGGAGTTGTATTAAGGCGCCATTGTAATTGTGAAGGCTGTTGGCTGGTGTGCTGCTGTGGTACTTCCTGTTTGTACGACTGTGGTAAAAGGCACTTCACGTAAGATGTGCCACGTCCCTCATCCGGCATCCAGCTCCGCGGCGTCCAGCACATTCACCGTGCTGTGCAGCCAGCCCCACCCTCCGTCCCCGGGACTCGCTCATCCCCCCCCCCCCCCACTGAAGCTCTGTCCCCACCCCCTCCCCCGCCCCTGGTGCCCACCGTCTCCTCTCTGTCTCTGTGAATGTGGCGGCTCCAGGGACCTCACAGGGGTGACGGCACCCAGTCCTGGTCCTTCCGTGTCTGGCTTTCACTCGGCATCAGGCGCTCGGGGCTCCTCCACGCGGGAGCAGGTGCCAGCCTGTCCCTCCTCTCAAGGCGGAGAGACACGCGTCCCTTCATCCCTTCGTCCCTGCTGGACACCCGGGCGCATTCCAGCTGTTGGCTCCTGGGAATCAGGCTGCTGTGAACACGGGGGTGCGAACATCCGTTCGGGGCCCTGCTTTCAGTCCTCGGGGGCGCGCCCAGAGCTGGGATCGCTGGAGCTAACTTCTTGCGTGTGGTTAATTCTAGTTGGAAATGCGACCTCCCTGATACTCTGCGAGGAGGTTACCCGTGCTGTGTAATCTGTGCTGTGTGGACGCACTGTGCAGTCACCGTTGTGTTGTGTGGCGCGGAAACTGCTGGGTATTTGCATAACCTGGCATGACACAAAGGTTCATAAATCAAACAGGAAATACAGAAGCTCTGGAACTAAAAATAAAACATTTTGACTTCAGGGGCGCCTGGGTGGCGCAGTCGTTAAGCGTCTGCCTTCGGCTCAGGGCGTAATCCCGGCGTTATGGGATCGAGCCCCATATCGGGCTCTTCCGCTAGGAGCCTGCTTCTTCCTCTCCCACTCCCCCTGCTTGTGTTCCCTCTCTCGCTGCCTGTCTCTCTCTCTCTCTGTCAAATAAATAAATAAAATCTTTAAAAAAAAGAAAAAAGAAAATTTTGTCTTCATAAAACTGAAATTTTGAGATGGACTAAAACACCATAAAGTCGAAAGACAGAGGAGCGCACTCAGGACATGTTTTATGACAAAAGCTTACTATCTGTGAAGAAGGACTACGTATAGACTCTTTTACATTAAAGAATCCGATAGAAAAGTGGGTAAGGGGCAGTCCCCAGAAGGGGAGAGCTGAGGGCGGTAAGCAGGACAGGGGCTCAGCCCGCTCAGGAGCTGCAGGGTCACGCCGTCAACCAGCGGCCGCGTGGGACAGGCTGTGGGCATGGCGGCTGCTACAGTACGGGGAATCTTTAAGCTGAAAATGTGAATTTCTTTGAGCTTCTGGTAATCCGTGCTTTGATACCGGCCGTCCAATCACAGGTGTCCGCGCACAGACACACGTCTGTGGACTGCGCCGTCTGCTGCAAGGTGATCACGTACCAGTGAAGGCCAGCCCCGTGTGTCCTCCCCAAAATGGCGTCAGGCTCTGTCCCCACGCAGAAGGGCTGAAGGCCAGCAGGGGGCGGGGACGCGGCAGGGCGCCCCCCACACCTTGTTTCCCGCCCTGCCTCTGTCCTTGCTCTCAGCAGGGGACCGGGTATCTGGTCTTCCTCCAGTGTGTTTTGCACAGACAATAAAATGTGGCTGGGGGCTTCTTTCCAAGTAATGTGCTTTTATATTAAAAAAATTAAGTTGCGTGTCCGACTTTAAAAACACATCCTAAATTTACATGTGTTCTTCTCTTCCTGTTGGAATGATGCCTAGGAGAGTCCTCATTATATGAAAGCAGGCCAGCTCCCGCCCTCCCCTCCGTCTGCCCGTCCCTCCCCCCGCCGGGGTGTTAAGCATCTTCTAAGGGTCAGGCCTGTGATGACCAGACAGACCAGGTCCCGCCCTGGTAATCCACTTAGAGGTGCCCCGGCAGACACAGCCCAGGTACACGCCATTTATCCTGCTAGACTTCTGCTGGAGGAGCCCCGGGTAGGAGAGGTTGAGCGCCTGCCTCCCCTTCCCCTCCCCAAGGAGCCCACCCTGCCCTCCTCCCCACCCCTGCACGTGAACTGTCCTCCCCTCTGCCCAACTTTCTGACACCCTAAGGGGCATGCCTCCTCAGAGGAAGACACAGACACATGCACACAAACACACTCAGGTACGCACACGCAGAGTCACGGGCACACTCAGGTACGCACACGCAGAGGCACGGACACACTCAGGTACGCACACGCAGAGTCACGGGCACACTCAGGTACGCACACGCAGAGTCACGCGGGCACACTCAGGTACGCACACGCAGAGGCACACGGGCACACTCAGGTACGCACACGCAGAGGCACGCGGGCACACTCAGGTACGCACACGCAGAGTCACGGGCACACTCAGGTATGCACACGCAGAGGCACACGGGCACACTCAGGCACGCACACGCAGAGGCACACGGGCACACTCAGGTATGCACACGCAGAGTCACGGGCACACTCAGATACGCACACGCTCAGTCACGGGGACACTCAGGTATGCACACACAGAGGCACACGGGCACACTCAGGTACGCACACGCAGAGTCACGGGCACACTCAGGTACGCACAGGCAGAGTCACACGGGCACACTCAGGTACGCACACGCAGAGGCACGCGGGCACACTCAGGTACGCACACGCAGAGTCACGGGCACACTCAGGTATGCACACGCAGAGGCACACGGGCACACTCAGGCACGCACACGCAGAGGCACACGGGCACACTCAGGCACGCACACGCAGAGGCACACGGGCACACTCAGGCACGCACACGCAGAGTCACGGGCACACTCAGGCACGCACACGCAGAGTCACGGGCACACTCAGGTACGCACACGCAGAGGCACACGGGCACACTCAGGTACGCACACGCAGAGTCACGCGGGCACACTCAGGCACGCACACGCAGAGTCACGCGGGCACACTCAGGCACGCACACGCAGAGGCTCGGGCACACTCAGGTACGCACACGCAGAGGCACGGGCACACTCAGGCACGCACACGCAGAGGCACGCGGGCACACTCAGGTACGCACACGCAGAGGCACGCGGGCACACTCAGGTACGCACACGCAGAGTCACGCGGGCACACTCAGGTACGCACACGCAGAGGCGCGGGCACACTCAGGTACGCACACGCAAAGTCACGGGCACACTCAGGTACGCACACGCAGAGTCACGCGGGCACACTCAGGTACGCAGAGGCACGGGCACACTCAGGTACGCACATGCAGAGGCACACGGGCACACTCAGGTTTGCACACGCAGTCACGGGCACAGTCAGGTACGCACACGCAGAGGCGCGGGCACACTCAGGTACGCACACGCAGTCACGGGCACACTCAGGTACGCACACGCAGAGTCACGCGGGCACACTCAGGTACGCAGAGGCTCGGGCACACTCAGGTACGCACATGCAGAGGCACACGGGCACACTCAGGTTTGCACACGCAGTCACGGGCACACTCAGGTACGCACACGCAGAGGCGTGGGCACACTCAGGTACGCACATGCAGAGGCACACAGGCACACTCAGGTTTGCACACGCAGTCACGGGCACACTCAGGTATGCACACGCAGAGGCACGGGCTCAGGCACACGCACACACAGGTGCACTCAGGCACTTACAGAGACATGTTGGCGTAAGTGTGCACAGGTGCACACACACCGGTGCACACGGTTACACGTACACACAGGTGCACACACAGGTGCACATAGGCACAGATGTAAGCACGCAGGTGCGCGCGCACACATGTCTAAAGCCCCCTGAGATGGGGAGAGAGCACTCTGGTTCTCAGACCTCATCCCTGGGAGTGGGCGGAATATTTGAGACCTCTCCCTCCTTCCACCTGCCTGTGTCCCATGGACGCTGCAGGTTTTCACTTGGAATCACACTGCGCTGTATCAGAAAAAGCCAACACTGAAGTACGTCTCTTGGGTTTTCAACATTTACTCGTGTGGCTCTTGATGTCATTGATCTGAGAGCCTTGAATTTATGGCACAGGCTCTGCCGTGACCCGACTTGTCCCCCCTTCTCCATTGTGGAGGAGCGCTTCCACAATAGCTTGAAACGCAGCAGTCAAGAATGTAGTCGCGTCCACCGGACGGACGTGGGGCCCATCGTGGAGTGTACTTTCCATCTGTCATGAGGACAGAACTTCGTGCACAGAGCACCTTCCAGGCCCGCCCGGCACCCCTGCACCCGGCACCTTGACCTCCCACGGCCAGCTTCCGACCAGACCTGGGCAGGAGTGGGTGGAGCGTGGCCGCCTCACGGAGGAAGGATGAGTCCAAATCCCACCCCCGCCCCGGGGGCTTGGCTTTGTGCGAACAGCCGTGTCCCCTCGGATTCCTGAAAACATCTTGTGTTTCCCCAGGGGGCCTCAAAGATTCCCTTTCCCACGGATTTGATAGATAATGAGAAAATGCCCGTGAATCCACCCGGGAAAATGAGGCCAAGCAAAGAGAAGTCATCACGAGCAAGTAAACACAAGAGGTTGGTACCCGGGGTCTGCGTCCCGTGTCTTTGGCAGACGAACTCGCCGCGCCAGTGCTCGCGGGCTGCTTGCTGCCAGGGCTATGGGGAGAGGGGAGAGGGGTGGGTGGGTCCTTGCCCTTCCCCACAGGGAGCGGCAGCTGCTGGGGGCCTGACATCGCTGTGTTTCCTGTGTTGGCGCTTTGGGGTTGTGCTTGGTCTGCCCCCAGGGATGCCTGCTGAGCCCCTCCCCGTGCCCAGCTGTTGCGAGGCCGCTATCTATATGGGGACCCACCTGAACTAAATCTGTGTGCGTGTCTGTGTGCGCGTGCGCATTTTGCCAAGGAGCCGCTCACGTCTTGACTCCTTGTGCACAAGACACTGATGCTGTGACTCCGCTGGTCTGCACGCAGCACGTCCCCAGGCACGCTGGGAATGCTGCACGCAGCCGGGGGCGCCGCAGGAAGGCCCTGGGCTTCAGTACCATCTCCGGGGCCCCTCTTGCTTCCCCGGCTGCTCCCGTCTGACCTGCACCAGCCCTGCTTTGGGCCCCAAAGCCCAAGCGGAAGCGAGCTGCGGGCCTGGGTGGGGACTCCAGGACTCGCAGGACGACGGGCCTGGCCACCTGGCCTGCATGCGCCAGCACCGCCCTCCACCGGTGAGAGGCCTGGAGGAAGGTCATCATGGTGTGACAGGTGAACGGCAAAGGGCTGTTCTCTTCTGGGGAGTCATTCCTCCTTCGTGCCTAGAGCAGTTGGGGCCAATCTTGCAGGCCCACACTCCGGATGAACCCCCAGCCCCGTGGAATGTGTCCCCTCACAGCTCGTGAGCGCCACAGTCAGAAAGCCCACGGCCTCCGCCCACCCTGTAAGCAGGGCCTTACTGAGAACCAGGTCAGACGTGCGGACACTTGGGGTCTGTGTGGGGCAGGACTGGGGGGCTGCTGGGAGGAGCGAACGAGCCAACACAGAGCCTGCTGCGGGGGTGGGGCTGGCGTCTTCCAGGACCCCCCGCCCGAGACCGAGCGGGGTGTGTTCCCGGGAGACTCATCCAAGACTCCACGGCCAACACGCAGGCCGGGGCACTGCCACCCTTCCCACACACCCTTCCAGAATGCTCTGCCGTCCTGAGCGTCCTTGTATTTAAAAGCAAAGAATATGTATTAGCCCAAAGCCCTGATGTTGGCAAAGCAAGTATGTCTAAAATCCTGATTTAATACATCCTGTTTAAGGCTTTATTACAACTGTGTGTTTCTTATGAAGACAAAGACCTTCCCCTGCACGGGGCTTTCTGTGCATTGTCCTGAATGTGTCATTTCTTACCTGTATTTGAAGTTTAAAACACAGTGTGTGTTCTCGCAGCTTCTAAACACCTGGGCCTGTCTGAGCTGCTGCCTGGGGGGGAGCAGGTGGCCTCTCATGGCCTCTCGTGGCCCCACCATCACTGTGTCGTCACCGCGTCCTGACAGCTCCTGAGTCCTGGGACCACAGTGTGGCCTGGAGGAAAAAGGAAGATTCTCTTCTCGCTGTTGGAAGAGGAGTTGCTGAGACTTGGCTGATGCGTAAAATCCTTTCCTTCACCCTTTGTTTCCTCAGTGCCTTCCGAGAGCAGCGTCTAGAAGAAAGCCTAAGACAGCACATTCAGAAAGCACAAGAAGGCAGGAAAGGGCTTCAGGGGATGGAGCCACTGGAGGGAATCAGGCCGGCTGCACGGGACTCGGAGAGCGTAAGTATTTGTCGGCCACGTGTAAAAATAGCCTGTTCTGGGAAGAACCAGAGGGAACTTGCTGCGCCCTTTCAGAGCTCGTGTTCTCTCCAGTCATGGGGAGTGTTTCCTGGGCCTCACGTGAGGGCAGGCCCGGGGCTACAGAGGACAAGGAAGGGTTTTCACCGCACGGGAGCCCACAAACACGTTGTGCCACCGCTTGATCAGTGGAGATGGATGAGGACATGTCCGTGGGGTCCTCGCTGACTCTTCGTGCCCAGCAGAGCCTGGCGGGGCCATGAGAGTGATGCCGTGGTCAAGAAAGGCAGCTTCCCATCCTGAACAATGCGTAGTTACCCAGCAGCCGGTGGAGGGAACCCGCTGCCCTCCCTAGAATGACCGAGCTCCGAGATTCTGTGTCGGCTGACCCTTGCTGCTCACGGGAGCGGGAGAACACGCCTGTTCTCCCTGGCACCTGGGCTCTGGCTCGGTGGTTGTTCAGGTCTGCGAGTCTCACCCCCAGGACAGCCGCTAGCACTGAAGCTTCCTGCAGAGCCGTCCCCACAGCCCGTTGGAGGGCGCCATTGTCACCTCTCTCTGTGGACCCAGGGTGGGACAGGGGAGGAGGGAGCGCAGGCGCAGGGCCTGGGTCGTGTTGTGGGGGCCTCACCCCATCTTTTCCTTCCCAGCCCAGAGAACTGTACCTGCCTTCAGGTGAGCTTTATTCTCTCCAAACCTGTTGTCTACAGCAGTAACCTCCTTAACTCCCCAAACCCTACCTCTACTGCTTCTAAACATTCTGTGTCTCAAGCTTCAAGATTGTGGAGTGAAAAGTCTATTTGGTGTCATGAACAACTCTGTGCTCACAAGTCTGATAACCTAACATGAAATGGACCAGTTCCCTGAAAGACATTGTCTGCCAAAGCTCACACAAGAAGGAAGAGATGGCCTGAATAGATTGCTATCCGTTAAAGAAACTGAACCAATAATAATTTTCTAGTGGGTTCACTGGTGAATTCTATCAAACCTTTAAGGAAGAAATTATACCCACTCTCTATAATCTCTTCCAGAAAACATAGGCAGAGGGAAACATCATAATTCATTCTATGAGGCCAGAATTACCGTAATATCAGAACAAAGGTGTCACATGAGAGGAAAACTACAGACCAATATCTCTCCTGAACATTGATGCAAAAATCCTCAAGAAAATATTAGCAAATCAAGCTTAACAATATATAAAAAGAATTATACACCATGATCAAGTGGAACTTAGGTATGCAGGGTGATTCAACCTTTGAAGATCAATTTTTGTAACACTAAAGAAGAAAAATAACCCGATCATGTCAGTGGATGCAGAAAAAACATTTGACAAAATCCAATACTTATTTGTGATAACAACTTTTAGCAAACTAGGAATAGAGTGGAACGTCTTCAACTCGATAAAGAACGTGTACAAAAGCTATAGCGAACACCACACTTCATGGTGAGAAACTAGAAACTACCCTTTCCCCTGAAGATCGGAGCAAGTCAGGGACATACTTTCTGAACATCTCTCCCCGCAACATACTGGAAGTCCTAGCTTTTACAACAAGACGAGAAAGGGAAAAGGTATACAGACTAAGACGCGAGAGCTTAAGCTGTCTTTGTTTTCAGATGACATAATTGTCTATGTAGAAAATCCCAAAGAATTGACAAAAAACTGGAACTAATAAGTGATCATGGCAAAGGTTACAGGATCCAAGGTTAATATATAAAAGCCAATTGCTTACCAATACATCAGCAAATAAGTGGAATACGAGTTTAAAAACATATCATTTACATTAGCACCCCCCCCCAAAAATGGTGCCATGTACAAATCTAACAAAATACGTGCAGGGTCCACATGAGAAAAACAAAACTCTGCTGAGTGAAATCAAAGAAGAACTAAGTGAATGGAGAGGAATCCCATGTTCATGGATAGGAAGACTAGAGACTCAACACAAAGCCAATCAAGATCCCAGCAAGTTACGTGTGGATGTCGACTACCCGATGCTCACGTTTAGATGGAGAGGAGACACAGGCCCAGAACCGCCACGAATACTGACGGGGAAGAACAAGGTCAGGGGACTGGCGTTACCCGACCTCAAGAGTCCCTGGGAAGCTACGGTATTCAAGACGGTGTGGTGTTGGTGAAAGAGTAGACAAATGGGTCAGTGGATCAGAGAAATAGACCCACGTAAATACAGTCGACTGACGTTTGACAAAGAGCAAAGGCAACACAGTGGAGCAAAGATGGTCTCTTCAACGATGGCGCTGGAACACTTGGAAAATCGTGAATCTAGAGCCGGACCTCACACCTTCACAGAAGTTGACTCGAAATGCATCACAGACCTGAATGTAAAATGTGAAACTGTAAAAGTTCTAGGAAATAAAGTAGGAGAAAATGTAGGTGACCTTGGGTTGGCAGGGAGTCTTTACATAGAACACCAAAGGTATGACAGAAAAAATTCATAACTTGACTTCATTAAAATTTAAAAATTTTTCTCTGAAAGATGCTATGAAAAGAATAAGACAAGCCAGAGACTTGGAGAAAATATTTGCAAAACACACATCTGATAAAGGACTGCTATCCAAAATACAGAAAGAAAACAACCCAGTTAAAACATAGACCTGAACAGACACCTCACCAAAGAAGATGTATAGATGTCGAGCATAAGAAAGGATGCTCAGTATTCTATGTCATGAGGGAATTGCAAATTCAAACAAAGAGATACCACTCACATGTATTAGAATGACTGTAGCCCTCGTCTCTGACCTCACCAGATGCTGGTGGGGTCATGGACCAGCGAGAACTCTGGCTCACTGCTGGTGGGGATGCAGACTGGTGCGGGCACCTTGCAAGACAGTTGGGTGATTTGCTCTTACCTTGAGATTCAGCAATGGCGCTCCTTGGCATTTACCTGAAAGAGTTGAAAACTTGGGTCCATGCAAAAATCTGCTCACGAACGTTTATAGCAGATTCAGTCATAGTTACCAAACAGAGGAGCAATGGAGACGTCCTTCAGTAGGTGAGTGGATGAGCCGACTGTTTATGGATCCTATGGACTACCATTTGGTGCCAAAAAGGAACGAGCCATCATGCCGTGAAAAGACCCGAGGGAACCTCAGATGCTATTACTGAGAGATCCAGTCTGAGGTGACAACTGCAGGACGTTTTGGAAAAGGCAGAACTCTGCGGACGTAGGAGATCAGTGGTTGCCAGGAGGGAGGACAGGTGGAGCAGGGAGGGCACTCAGGACAGTGAAGCCACTGTGACCGCACGGTGACGGACACCTGTCTCTGTACAGTGCACGACACACGAGTGAGTCCTCATGGGCACTACCGACCCTGGGCGATGATGATGGGTCCACGTCGGTTCCTGGGTTGGCACAAGTGTCCCAGCTGGTGATGGATGAAGACGGCTCTACGGGAACAAAGCCTCTTCGCTTTCTGAAAAGTCTAATTTGAAACAGAAACCAGAGATTGGTGGAAGGGAATAGGGCACAGAGGAAGGGCCTAGAGAGAGGAACGGGAGTGGACTCTTCACCAGGGGGCAGGGCAGTCCGCCATGGGGGGGGGCGGTGCTGTGCTCCGATCACCAGGCCAGGTGCCCCCAGAGGACGGAGGCGTTTGCGGGTGGGGTCTCAGACACGGTACCTTCCACACAGCCTTTCTCGGGAAGCAACCTCAGAACGCATTCCTCCAAACAAGGCAGCAGAGCGGGAAAGAGGAGCAAGTGTTCAGAAAAAAGGCAGCTGACCCAAGACCATGCCCAGGAGCCACAGACCTCCCGCTGTGCAGGCCGCCAGGCTGGAGTGCCGTGAGGAGCCCACAGGGTGTCTCCCGGGCAGACAGGAGGCTGAGCATCTGACCAAGGCAAGAGGACATCGAGGACTCTGTGACAAGTATGTCAGAGACAAAGGAAGTCTTTCGGAGGAGCGGTTCTTAGCCCACGAAGAACACAGATTCCCACAGGAAAGAAGATGTCACCGGTGGACACCTGTTGGATCAGCAGCCAGTGCAGTGCCCCCGTGAGCGACGCAGGTGTGCCCTACTCAGGTGCACGCGATCTGCGCGGGGCCCTTCGTCCCCAGGACAGCGCCGTAATCGTGGTTTCCTGAGTGCCCTCCTCTCTCGCTGACTTTACCGGAGAGCCCGCACAGCACGCAGCATGTGCTGGGTGACCGTGGCCGCTGGCCAACAGCCGGCTGTTAGTGAGTTCGGCGGAGTGAACAGTAGACGTGGAGTTTGGACCATGCAGGGTTGGCGCCCCGAATCCCACGTGCCACGGTGAGCTGTAGTGTCTACCTAGTCCCGGTGACACGACCCTGAGCGTTCATCTCACCGCCAGTTATGATGGGCCTGTGTGAGGGGGCTCAGGTGCCTGGGCTGGGGTCCAGGTCATGCCCAGGGCGGTAGAACTGAGAACGGGGGGAGCATGAAGGACGGGCCCCTTCTTGGGGCTGGGGCAGGCCAGCACCGCAGACACAGGCTCCCACTGGCCAGCCTCGCTCGGGGCAGAGGCAGGAAAGAGCCTGCTCATTGATGCTGGCGCTCTGCCCACCGAGGGCCCGGCAGACCGGCGAGGATCATGGGATTTCCTGCCGCTCTTAGGGACCCCTGTGGGGGGAGGGTGGCAGTTGCAGCCCTGCGCTCCCAGGGCTGGTGTGAGTCTTGGGTGGGATCATGGGCAGGGATGGTACCGACCTTGCCCCTGTAAGCAGGACAGGCTTCATCCCTCCATCGCCTGGCGTTCACTCGGACAGCTGTAGGCAGAGGTCCCAGGCAGCACCCTGGTGGGGACTCCAAGAGAAGCAGCCCACGGGCCGACCTCGAGAGGCCGCTTCTTCCGCGGGACGGAGGCACACTCAGTGGGCTCCGGTGCACAAGGCCCTGCGATGAGTAGGCCTCTGGGGGAAGGCGGGCTCCAGCCCGGGGGGCCTAGGCGTGGGTCCGCCCTCTGGACCGGAGCCGTGCTATTGCCACGGGCCCTGCGGCCTGGCTAACTTCTACCCCCTCCCTTTCTCCCAAAAGGCTAGAAAGCTGCAAGACGAAGTGAGGAAACTGAGACTGGGACTGACCTGGGCAAGAAGCCGCCAGTTCACAGCTCTGGCTGGCCAGCTGCCACTCCAGCCCCGTGCATCTCGGCCTTGGAATATACTGTTTAACATGAAATAGGAGGAGTCTGAGAAAGCCGACAGATGCTAATGAGCGAGCGTCCCTTGTGCTGACTGAGAAGCTGGTTTAGAGCTCATGAGCCCGCCGGGTGCCCCCTCCCACACGCATCTGGGGGGAGCGGATCCGACGCCACCCCCGGGCTGTCTTTCACGGCCTCAAATGTGTGGCTCTTTCAGAGGCCGTACGCGGTTTAAGCTGGATTAAAGGAGAGAATACCGTAAACAAGCCACACGGTTTTCACTCCCGTGCCCGCGCCTCTGCCGATCTGGCTGACGGCATGTTTCGGTGTCAGCCCCCGTCCCCCCCACCTCTGCCGCCCTGGTCACCCATGTGACCCTCGTATCCACTGACTCATGCGTTTTAGTGGGGGGGTCAGAAGTCCGTGAGCCACCTCCCCGCAGCGGCACTGCCGTCCTTTGGCCTCACCCTTCGTGCTGGCACACCTCGGCCTCCATCCGCCCTTCACAGCCCGCCCTCACCCAGGCCGGCCGGACCCTGCCTGACTTACTCTCCGCGGGACCGTGGGATTGAGTGTTAAATAAATCCCAGGCCTTAACCTTGAAAATGTCCTTGATTTGACTTCTCAGCTCCTTGGCCTCTGGGTGGGAGGGAGGCAGTTAGACCAGGCCTACACTGGGGTCCGCTGACCCCCCGCCAGACCCTGGAGTGCTGTTCCCATGCTGCTGCCCTTGGGCGAGTGCCCCCTGGTCTCACACCCGGGGGTCTGACGCCGCTCCAGGGCTTGGCACCCGTTTGATGCGGGAGGTGGGGGGGGGAAATGACCTGGAGGGGAGGGATCCTGGGGCAGCGGCCACCTTCCCGGGGACACTCCCACCCCCACCCTGTTCTCCCCCCCCCCCCCCAGCTTAGCCAGCGGTTCCCTCACGGCTTCTCCTGAGAACAGGCTGTTGGAGAACATTCTCCCATGACGTGGTGTCCCTCACCTACTGTGCTTGCACGGACGTGACTAACCTGGGCTTCTGCTTTGCAGGTGCTCTGGCTAGTTGGGGGGGTCAGCTTTAGAGGCCCATCCTAGCTTGGCCCTGCTCCTGATTGGGCCTTGTGGTTGGTTCCCTTGTAGATTGGGAGTATCTAGGGTGGGGGTGCCCTCCCTGGCCCCTGACCGACCCCGTCGTGGGTCCCTCTCCCTCTTTCTTAGTTTCTGAGTGCCCCCCCCCCGCACCTGACGGCTGGGACAGTGTGTCCGAAGACCTCCTCCTCTGCCCAGGAGCCCTGGGAAGGAGGGAGGAAGAGCTGGAGGAAGGGCCAGGACGCCCTGGGGGTAGAGATTGTGCCAGGAGGTGGGATGGTGTGGGCCACGGGGCCACGGCCAGGTGTCCCCACCCAGGACCTGCTCTTGGAGCAAAGCGCTGGCCTGGCACCGCCTACCCTGCGGGCCTTGGCGCTGTGACCCAAGTTTTCCTGCAGGTGGCGCCTTGGCTTAGCCCGACCTGGTTCTGGGCCTCGGCAGCACAGCTGTGCAGGGCAGGCGCTGGGCCCTCCTGCCGCACACACCCAGAGGAGGGCAGCTTCTCTGCCCTCAGGGCCCAGGCAGGGCCACCCCACAGGCTGCCGTCTGGGGCCTCTATCCGCCCACCTTGACCAGGCACCTACTTCGTGACGTCCTTGGATTCCTCAGAGTCCCAGGCCTGAAAGGAGGGTCTGGCCTGGCACAGGCTGCAGCCTGTTTTCTTCCCACCAGCCACACGTGTCATCAGGAGCAGGTGCCCTTCGGAATCTCCTGGCCACCATCTAGCCCAGGAGAAACGCTCCTGTCTCCCCACCCATGTCTCAGAAGCAACCCACAGTGTGGCACTGTGGCCAGGACATGGCCCTAGGCCTTGTGGGCAGAGGGGGCGTTCAGGTAACCACAGGTGTTGTCGGGGGGGGGGGGAACGCCCTGCCTGTTGAGAGAAGCAGGACCAGACCTGGGCTCTCTGCGTTGTGAAGGGCAGAGTAGGGCCCCTGTGCCGAGTCTAATGGAGCTTGTGGCCACGTCAGCAGGGGCTGGCGGTGCTGCTGGACCGGGTGGGGGGGGGCAGTGGGGCTCCTGGCGTCTGCCCTCTCGGGTGGCTGGACAGAGGCTGGCTGTTTGCACCATCCCCACGGGGCAGGACGCCAGGAGAGTCTCACGGGCTTGGGGCGGCCTATTTCCTAGTGCACAGAAAGACATGTTATGGGGCTGAAAACAGCTGGCTGTGTTCTTGGGGAGCCAGAGGCTCATGGGAAGCAGAACTCGTTGGGAAAACACCCACTACCTCCCAGCATGAGACCATAGCCTCCATTTCTTCCTGGGTGGGAACCCTGGGGGTGGGAGGGCTGCCATGCCTTATCCCTTTGCTCCCAGTGGGGCCCCATCACTGTGCTCCCGGTGGGACCCCCATCTCCGTGCTCCCGGTGGGGCCCCCATCCCCGTGTTGCTATATGGGGCAGGTGGAGGGCCGTGCGCACCCGCAGGCATGGGGCTGGGCGTGATGGGACAGAACCGCCCAGGCTTGCCCGAGGTTTTCTGTAGCCAGCACGTCAAGGTTTGGTGTGTGCCTGGGAACGCTGTTCCCTGGACTTGGCTCCAAGGACCAGCACAGGACTCTCCCTGCCACACCGCCCGCCCACTTGGCCCTCTGGGCGTGGGCGTGGGCGAGGGGCGTGCCTGTCTTGGAGGGGGGCTCTGGAGGCCTGGGGGCTGCGAGCGGGAGGCCTGACGGAGGCCTCAGCCAGGTGGGCTGTGAGAACATCCTCTGTGAACTCTGAGAGGTTTTTCTCCAAAGAACCCCCAGGTTGGGTACCTTACAACTAGTTCAACTGTGAAATATGACGTTTTAGCAAACAGAAGCCCCACTCCCTGGTGTGAGGTTTGACAGGAACCACAGCACAGAAGATGTCTAACGAGGTTAACGAGGTGTCAGGAGAATGAAAACCCAGGAGGCTGCCTGGGGCGTCAGGCAAGTTGAATTTCTATGGGCTTCCCGTTGCTGGTCATGGGTGAGAAGACGCGGCAAGGGGGGCGACCCAGCCGTCAGGACACCCCCGGGAGACCCCCCGCAGAACTCAGCTCCTCTCCTCATGCTGTGCCTCCAGAACGTTCGGCCGTGTGTTTCAACGTCTGCGTGTGGGTGCCGGCAGCTTCCGGGGGCCGAGACGCCCCCAGGGCTGGGCTCCAGTGCCCTTGAGAGGCCCTGCTTCTGTTCCCTCTGTGGGCACAGTCCCACCTGGCGGGACCCCAGGGCAATGGCGCGTGGGCTGGCGGCTCTGTGGGGAGATGCGGTTTTCACGTGCTTCACGCTCCACGAGGCTGTTTCCCAGGCCAGGGCTTGTGAGGAGGGCCAGGCCGGGGACTTGGGGAGCGACTACTTTGGGCCTCACTCCAGGCCGTCTGCTCGTGCAGGGCCTCACCGGCAGCACTGGGGTCCTGCTCTGCCCAAGCGGTCTGGATCGGCCCGGTGGGGGGGTGCAACACCGAGGGCCGACGGCAAGCCGGGAAGGCGCCCTGGAGCCCTGGCAGGCCTTTGGAGGCGAGCGTGACGGAGGCGCGTGGAGTCAACGCAGGCTGCGCCGTCCCTGCTTGTTTCTCAGTGACCCGACACCCATCTGGGACACACTGCGGTTGTCTCCTTACCATGGAGAGCAGGCTCGTCTTAAGGAAGAAACAGCCAGCTAGATCAGAAAAAGAAGGGTCACAGATCAGCTGTTTTGAAATGAAAGCAATTATTTTAGGAAGATCCCCCACCCTAAAAATGTCCTTGCTCAGCTGTCCGCAACAGCAGGGCCTCGGGGTCTGGGCCTGACGGGGATCCGGGCCGTTACAGACAGCCTTCTGCTCACAGGGGCTGCCTCAGCTCCTCGGCCGAGGACGTAGGAGGGCACAGGCCATGGGGCGAGTGGGATGATGGCAGCCGGGCCCGGGCTAAACACCCGCCAGCAGATGCTGCCCGGGTTTCCTGCTCCAGCCCAGGCCTGACCACCGTCCGAGGTTCCACTGATGGCCCAGCCACAGGGAACAGTGGAAGTGGTGACGGTGATGGTGACAGAGGGAACGGTGGTGGTGACAGAAGGGACAGTGGTGGTGATAGAGGGGACAGTGGTGACAGAAGGAATGGTGGTGATGGAGGGGATGGTGGTGATGGAGGTGATGGTGGTGATGGAGGGGACAGTGGTGGTGACGGAAGGGACAGTGGTGGTGACAGAAGGGACAATGGTGGTGACAGAGGTGACGGGGGTGGTGACGGGGATGGTGGTGATGACAGAGGGGGCGGTGGTGGTGACGGGGATGGTGGTGATGACAGGGGGGACGTGGTGATGACGGAGGGGACGGTGGTGGTTATGGAGGGGACGGTGGTGGTGACAGAAGTGATGGTGACGGGGGGGACGGTGGTGATGACAGGGGGGACGTGGTGATGATGGGGGGCAGTGGTGATGACGGGGGGACGGTGATGATGACGGAGGGGACGGTGATGATGACGGGGGGACGGTGGTGATGACAGAGGGGATGGTGGTGATGACGGGGGGATAGAGATGATGACGGAGGGGACGGTGATGATGACGGGGGGATGGTGATGACAGAGGGGACGGTGGTGATGACAGGGGGACGGTGGTGATGACGGAGGGGACGGTGGTGATGACGGGGGGACGGTGGTGACAACTAACTCTTCCACAGTCCTTACTGGAGGCCAGTGCTATGTTAAGGACTCCACGTATTAGACCACGTACTCTCCACCATGAGGCCACGTGGTGGTGCTGCGGTTACTCCCACTTTACAGATGAGGATACGGAGGCACAGGGAGGTAGTGGCCTCCCCAGGGTCACGGGGAAGGACTCTGGCAAGCTGGCCCGAGTCCATCCTCTTAAGTGCTCTCTCCTCCAGTGGGGTGCCGGCAGGTTCTGCTCCCAGCCAGGCCAGTGACACGCTTCCTCCTGAGATGGGACAATCACCCCCCATCCCCCATGGGGCAGGGCTCCGCCAGGCCCTCGTTCTCAGCGGCTCATCTCATCCTCTCCCTTCCAGCAGCTGCCTGGCCCGAGACACGAGACACGGCATCAGGTGGCCATGGTCCTGGCATCGGGGGTAGCCACGCCCCTCTCACACCTGTGCGCTCTGGGCACTGGCTCTGGAGAGATCCGTGGTCTCTGACCTGTGGCTCGGCCTGTGAGGACCCCTTGACCAGCAGCTGTGTTTCCATGTCAGAGGCCCCTGGCTGGGCTCCAGTGAGAGGAAGTGGGAGCAGGCCCCGGGCGGGGGAGGGGCACGTGCTGCCTGGACAAGTAAACCCTGCGTGGCACTGAGAAAAGACAGAGTGACAAGTCCTACAGCTGGTGAGACCGAGGGACCGTGCTGGGGAGCTCTCGTTGGGCTGTCCTGCGGGGGGGAAGGGGCCAGTAGGAGGAGGGTCGGGGCTGCTGGTGTAGGACAAATCCCGGAAGACCTCTGAGGATCTGAGGACCCCCACCTGGAGCACCCCTGCCACCCCTCCCGCCAGCCTGTGGTCGCTCAGCTCAGCCCACAGATGGTGCTGGACGGTCTCCTGTCCCCCTTCACGCCACTACCCTGCCCCTCTGGCTGGGCTTGCCAGCCCTGGTGACTCTGCTGGTGCCCGGGGCAGGCCGGGCCAAGGGATGGGTACTGGGTAGGCCAGGCCGAGGCTCCACTGCCCACGGCAGAAAGCAAGGGCTTTAGGGACAAAGTCCAGAGACCTAGGGAGGAGGCTCCAGCCCTGTTTTGCAGTAGCCGGGGGTCACTCTGTAGCTCTTCCATGGCCCCGCTAGGCAGCCTGTGGGCAGCTCGCAGTGGGCAGCTGCCCTCAGCCCCTGCTGCCTGGGGCTGGTCTGTCTAGAAACCGTGTGTGTAGGGTTGGCCTTTGAAGGGGACACTTAGAGGAGAGAGCGCTGGGTCAGGAAGGAGTCAGCACATGGGGGAGCATACAGGCCCCCTGGGCTGATTAGCCCCTCCTAAGGATACCTGTGTTTTCGTCAGAGGCTCTGGTGGAGAGCAGGTGAGTTGGCTGGGCTGGGAGGGATGGTCTGTGGAGGGCCGGCGGGGACCCCCAAACAACCACCCTTTAAATTCCAAATCGAAGTCCTGTCTGCAGATCTCTGTTCCGCTTTGTGCAGAATAGGTTTCTGAAAATGGTTTCCAACTCCACCTAGAAAGTGCACAGCGCACAGCCTGGCCGGGGTAGAGGCTGAGAGAAGGCAGGGCGGGGGCCCCTTCCTCACCTGTTCTCCCCGACTCAGCTGTGCAGCATGGGTCTGCGTACCCTCCACGCCCTCTGGGGGCCCTCCCTGCCCCAGCAAACACTCACTGTCCCATCCAGCTCCAGCCCAGGCTGCTCCTCCTGCGAACGCCTGGGAATGACCCCAGAAGCCCCCCACCTCCCCACAATAATGCCCTTCAGAAGGTCCCCCTCTGTGCACGCCAGCACCCAGCACCTCTGCCCAGGCTGCCTGCTGGGGCCCCTTCTCCCTGGGTGGCTGCCTGCTCACTCAAGCATCCCCTCCAGGGCACCTTTTCCAGAGGCCTCCATCCATGCAGAGCCCCCTGGAAACACAGGGACATGCTTACACCTGGAACGTCCCCAGCAGTCCTGCAGACTCAAACCCCAGCAACCTGGTCCACAGTGGTGTCCCCAGTGCCCAGAAGGCATATGGGGCACGGTTGGCACCTGGGCTGAGCAGGTAGGCAGCCTCTGGCCATTCCCCCTCCCAGTGCCAGCAGGGATGGCCTGGCATTTCTGCTGCCTGGCATTTCTGGCCCCAAGTCAGCCCTACCTAGCTCTGGAGTGGCAGGGCTGCAAAGGCCTGTGGGGGCAGAGGCTCCCTGTGGGGGCCTCACAGTGACAGGGAGGGAGCCTGCTGACCCTGAGGGGGTGGCCCTGTGGAGGTGCTTGAAGCCTCCCCGTGGAGTAGAGTCCCTCACTCCCCCAAAGGAGGGTTGGAGTCAGCTGGAACCCCAGCCATACAGAGAACAGGTGCTCCCTAGGGCTCCCTTGGCCTTGATCCTTATAGCCCTGTAAAACTGGGGGCGGCGAGGCGCTACCAGCTCCAGGCGGGCTCCCTGACTCCGCCCGGGCTCCCCTCTGCCTGCTCCCCGCACCGCGCGCCGCCGCCGGAGGGCGAGGACGAGCGGCGCCACTGCGGCCCCGACTGTCCCCGGCGGCGCCAGGGGTGGCGGCCACGGCGCAGGTCCGAGCCGGGCGGGGCCGCGCTGGGCTCCGGGCGGGAGGGGGGAGGCGGGGGGCGGGGCCTGGCGGCGTCCGGGTCGTCAGGACAACCCAACGACCCGCCAATCTCCTATGCCCAGCCAGGCGCAGCAAGCCCGGCTCAGGGGACCAGCCGGGCGGGCCGGGCCCGGGCAAGGTCACCGTAACAGTCCGGCCCTGGGGGCTCTGCCTGCTACGGGGTCCCGAACCAGGCGCGGGATGCGCTAGGGCTCCTGATAGTCGAGAGTTTTGCTGGGCTGGAGGCGCGCGGGAGCCCAGGGCCCGGGGAGGGGTCCCGGGTGGGGCCCACGTCCGCTCGGCGCGTGCACCTCCCATTCCCCCCAGTCGGCCAGCGGCGCGCGTGGGGCATCCCCGCTCTCGCTCGGGAAAGGCGGTCCTTTCCGTTGTGAACGCCCCGTGGGCCCCGGTCCCTCTGGGCGCGGCGGGGTCGCACGCAACCCGCAGTTTCCCCAGCGACCGGGGGTCGTGCGACCGAGACCTGCAGACGGATCCCCCTCCCCAGCGCCGTCGCGGGCCACCCCCAGGCGCCCAGGCAACCCTGAGCCAGGCGCGCGCCCTCTGGTCACCCGGGGAGGCGCCGAGCACACGAGGGTCGCCAAGTGCCCCTTCCGCGGCGAGGGCTAGAGTGGGCCGCCGCGGGGCGCCCGCCGGTGTCCCCTCGGCGCCCGCGTCTCCTCCGCCCGGCCCGACCGGCTTCCTGCTCGCGTCGCGGGGACTTCCTCCCCGCAGTGCCGGGTGGCCACCGGGCGCCTGACCGGAGGCAGGGGGCCCGGGGGCGCGGGGAGGAAGGGGCCGGGCAGGGGTGGGGGCGGGGAGGGTGGCCCTGGAGCAGGGGTCCTGAGCTCCGGCCGGCCCCGCAGGTCCTCTCGGCGGGCGCTCGCGGCCGCGGGGCCCAGAGGAGGGCGCAGCCCTGCCCCGTCCCGGGGGTCCGCAATGCGCTTCCGCGCCGGATCCGAGGCGCCCGGCTCCGGCCCGCGTCCGCGGGCGGGGGTGCCCCGCGCGTCCCTCCCGCCGCCCCGGCCCGCTCACGGTGGCCGCCCCGAGCGGAGCTTTGTGACGTCAGGCGGCCGGCGGGCGGCGTCACGCGCGGGCTGACCCGGCGGCGGCGGCGGGGCGGGGGCGGGGGCGCGCGGGCCGGGACGCGGCGCGGGAGCATGGAGCCGCGGGCCGGCTGCCGGCTGCCTGTGCGGGTGGAGCAGGTCGTCAACGGCGCGCTGCTGGTCACCGTGAGCTGCGGCGAGCGCAGCTTCGCCGGGATCCTGCTGGACTGCACGAAAAAGTGAGCGGGGGTGGGGGCGCGGGCCCCGGGGCGCCCCGACTCTCCCGGGACGCCCCCACCCCCACCGCGCCGGCGGGCCCAGGGCCCCGAGCGGCTCCAGGGCGGGGGCGGCGCGGCGCCAGCGCCCGCTTTCGGTTTCCCGAGCCCGGGCTCCGGGGCGCGCGAGCGCGGCCGCCACTCGGGGGGCCAAAGTGGCTCTCAAAGTCGTCGCGACTTGCCGGGCGGGAGCGGCGGTGGGCGCGGAGGGGAGCCGGGCGCGGGGCGCGCAGCCCGTGTCCCTGCACCGCCGCCGCGTGCCGCCGGCCCCGAACTCCGCACGTCTGCCATAATTAACGCACTTTTCTTTGTTCAAACGCACTGTTGAATTCGGCTGTTTTCAGAATTGTCATCGGCTGGGGGGGGCGGGGGAGTGGGTTCAGATGCGCGCCGGACTTGCCCTGCCAGTCACTCATGAGTGGGGGTGCCCAGCCTAATGCCCTGGGTCCCCCCAGGCTCCCGGAGGCGACTCGGGGCTCTGGATTGCTGGCAAGCAGTTGTGTCCAGCGGTGGGATTTAAACACTGTGGTTGGGGGAGGGGGCGGCAGTGTAGGAGTGAAAACATACAGGTGGAGGTGCTGAGCAAGGGGGTGGCGTGGAGAGCCCCGCGTGCGCGCTCTCGGGTGGAAGGGGGTCCCCGGCAGGCCTGGGGGCACATCACCGGGAGACGCACCTGTGCTCCGCTGCGGGGACTCAGCCGCAGGAAGAGTCTCCTGGATACAGTGTCACATGGTAGTGAGCTGTGCACAGATAAATGATTAGGCATTAATCAGGCACTAATGTCTTGGCGCTCCTGCTGGGCCTTATCTCGAGGCTGGAGCAGTAACTGGCTCCCCTTGCCGAGGCCCAACTTCTTCCCTGCGTGGAGCCCAGATTTCGTTGCAGTGGCGTGGACGTGGCAGGAGGACCGTCACTCTTCAGCAGTCCCCCGCTGGTATTACCTCGTTGTTAGATGTGCCAGAAGCCATTTATGCACAAGTCATGTGATTTAACATATGGCCTCCTGGGTGACTGTGGCCCTGCTCCACCCTGGCTACCACGGAGAGTGCTTGGTGGACCAAGGGGTGGGGGTGGGGGGCTGCAGCATAGCCACCTAGAAACTGCCAAGCCTGTGCCCTGCGGTAGCCAAGGTCTCCTGCCACTGACGGCCACCACTTCCTCCCTCAGGCAGGATGGCCAGCCTGGGCCTGTTCCTGCTCCTGGGTCTGCGCAGGGCTGTGCCCGGCCTTTCCTCCTTAGAGAGGGTCGCCTGCCACCGAGGCTCCCCCCTCCGTTTTCTGGGCTCCCCAGCTCAGGACAGGGCAGGCTGTGGGCCTCTCGGACTTGTGGGGGGAATGCCTGTGGAAGGGCAGCCTGGCCTCCCTTTCTGTCTGCCTCCTGCTGCCACCCCCCCACCCCTGCCCGGGCTGGGGCTAACCTGGTTTAGAGATCAGAACTCCCCTCGTGGAAGGAAGCAGGCCAGGCCGGGCTCCCCAGCATGGAACTGGCAGCGTTAGACTCGTGGGCGTCAACCCTGCCATGGCCACGTTCAGCTGTAACCGGAGCCACCCACAGAACCCGGGCCTCGGTGGGTGCAGCTCTGCTCCTCGCGGGCTCTCGCTGCAGCCCCAGCACCTCCACCCCGCCAAGGCTCGGTCCCAAAACTGCCCCTGCCTGCCCTCGTCTCCCCTTTGCTTCCCACTCTGGCTTCACGCTGTGTTCTGCTCTGGCCAGCAGCGCCAGGAGCTCAGCGCTCCTGTGTACAGCCTGTTCGGCACATGGGGTCCCTGGCCGCTTACAGCCTGGCCTGGGTGTTCTGGGCACAGGGTGTCTGGCCTTGACCTGCTGGGTCCACAGCCTTCCCAAGGCCAGTTTCTCGTCAGTGCCTGCTCCCCCATCTGTGACAGTAGCGGGGCCGGCCCCTCGGTGGGGCCCATGCTGGGTGAGGGCACTGCCCGGCCAGGCCTAGCGGCTGGGCGCTCCGATTGGGAACCTGCGGGGCCCAGCGCCGTGGGCTTGTGGGGAGTGTGTTCAGGGCAGTCCGGCCGCAGCTGCTGGTGTGCCCGGGGTGTGTGGCCAGACACGTGCCAGCAACTGTCATTCATCAGCGCCTTCCAGAGCTGGTGTGCAGACCTGGGGGACCGGGAGCCCTGCGTGGCGGTAAATCATCGCCAGCGTCTGTCTCTGTCTCACGCGGGCATGGAGCTGTCCCAGGGGAGGGGCCCTTCGCGCAGGTCCCGCGCGCTCTCCTGGAGCAGGGCCTGGCAAGCAGGGTGACTCACTGGGCCTCTGGGAGGAGGCATCCCCTCGCTTGGCACTCTGAGAGGTGGGTTCTCTTCCCCATATGTTCACCAAGGAGGAGAGCTCACAGAGGCCCCTGAGGTCTCAGTGAGTGTGTGGAGCTGCCGGCCGAGATGCCAGCCTCCTCCGCCCGAGTCTTGAACCTGCCACCAAGCTGCTCTGTGACCTGAGGGAAGACCCTCGTGCGTTCCCCGGCACTCACTGACTCCCCACTGCGTACCCGGGCCGGGCACCGTCCCTCCAGTGTCCCTACAAGGCCGCGATTCCTCCTGGCGTAGTATGGCTACAGGTGGCCCAGGCCTGCCTTGACCCCCCAGGCTCCAACTCTTCAGACCGGGGTGCAGGGTGGGTGTGGACGTGGTTTTGTGGGTGGTTTGGGGGTACACCTCTGGTTGAGGACCCCCAAGTGGGGTGGCCCTGGCTGAGGCATGGCCCAAGGACACAGAGGCCCGGAGTGGTGCAGGAAGGTCTCATGGACGGCAGGTGTGAGGACCAGGGGCCCATCAGGCCTGACAAACCCCGAGGCCCCCAGCCTTCGTCTCTGAGCTGGTGTTTTTCGAACTTCCCCAGTCGTGAGTCATCCAGGGTGCTATTACCAGACAAGAGTGCTGGGCCTTTGTGACCCACACCCTACCCTGAGAGGTTGGGACTCCAGCTTCTGCAGCCAGCTAGTCGGGAACCCCAGCAGGCCCGTCCCTGGGCAGGAGAGCACCCTCGTTCCATCCCAGGCACACTCCATGGGTGGCCGGTCCTGTGATGGGTCATTGGACAAGTAAGGACGGACACCTGTTCCAGGTCCTACTGGGCATATCCTCCCTGTCCTCAGGGAGCCAGAGGGACGGAGAGCTGGGTGCCCAGTGTAACATAGGGTGGCATGGTCCACAGCTGGCAGGCAGCTCCCACAAAGGGAACCTGGCCAGCATGGAGGTGATGAGGGGGTGTGGACCGGGGGAGCCACCGGAGGGCATAGAGAGGGATGTAGTCAGCTGCAGGTGGTGGTTAAACCCTTGAGTCCTGGACTCCTGGGCCAGATGTGCAAGCCTGGCCCCGTGACTTGCCCCAGAGACCCTGGGTCTACCTAGACAAGGGGCCACGCTGGTATCCAGGCTGTGACTTCCCCGGCCAACCCGTTTTCCCCAACTCCCTGAGCAGAGGTGGGCCTGGAGGCCTGGTGAGGCTGCCCGTCCCTCGGGGCTCAGGGGGCAGAGAGACTGCTGTATATTTTCTAAACCAACGTGTAGAATGCAGGGAGACCGGCCAGAGTGGGCCTCACCATCTGGACTCAGGCCTGCCCCATGGGGCCGCAGGCTCCTGGCTACACGGTGCTCCCTGCAGTCACCTGGGATGGACCCCTGGGGTGTTTCTGGTCCAGAAGCCACGTTTCTTCACCTCTTTACTGGACACCAGGGTAGCCTCTCCCTGTGGGAGGATGAGGGAGGGAGGTCCAGGGCAAACGTGGACCCGGCTGGGGTCAGAGGCTGCTGTCGGGTTCCACAGCCACTTGGGTCCCGAGTCCGCAGAGCAGGGAGGCCGCGGGGGAGGCCGGGAGCTCTGGCAGGCGGCCGGGTCCGCTCCTCCTGGCCAGGGGCCAGCTCCGGCCTGGCTGCTCTGGGGGTTTGCTGAGCTGGTTGCATGGGTGAGACCTCAGGGGGGCGGGTGAGCTGAGGCCGGCCGTGGGTCTCCTGCCAAGGACTGCAGGCTAGGCTGGCTCTCTCCCGTGTCCGTGCAAGTGGGGGACATGGCAGAGACATGCCTTTGTCTCCGCAGAGTGAGGGGCGCTGCGGGGAAGAACGACTCTGCTTTTGGGTCTGACCCCCATTATAGTTTCCTGGGCTCTCAGGGTCCCCAGCCCCTCCTCGGAGCTGAGGCTATTTGCCCCTCCCCCAACTCCCAAGGACGCTGTGCTGAGCTTTGTTTCAGTGTCCCCTGGTTTCCTGCACGGAGACCTTGGCCAGCCTGGCTCCCCAGTCCCCAGGGCCCCTCCCCACACACCTCTCTGTCCTTGGGTAGGGAACCAGTGGGGACCCTCAGCACAGTAGGATGGTGGGGGGGCCGGGACCCCTGGCCCAGGGGCTGGCAGGCTGTCTGTCCAGCTCCAGGGCCGCCCCAGCCTGCTCCTGCCAAGGCCCTGCGGTGTCACCTGTGGGGCATTGCCAGGCTGGCTGGGGCCTCCATCCCGGGGCATGAGCCAAAGTCAGCACAGCCTGGCCTCGAGGAGGGGCTGGGCCCTGCGGGCGAACCGCAGGGCGGTGGCACGCCTTGTGCCCTGGAGTCCAGTTGAGGTCGCCCCAGTGGGGCAGGGTGCTGCGTCCTTCCCAGGGAGAGTGGCTTGTGCTGTCAGTGTGCCTGGACGTGAGCTCAGGCCCCTACTGTCCCCAGACCCACTTGGTCCCCTGGCTTCTCTCTGCCCTGCACCCCATCAGTAAATAGGGAATGGCTGTGCTGTGTGTGTCTGGGGGCTGAGTTTGGGTTTGGGCGCTGAAGCTGGGCCTCCGGGGGAGGGAGCCATCCCGGGCTTGCTGTTTACCCACCAGGCAGTTGTGGGCGTGGCCAGGGCAGGGCCCGCTCTGGGAAGGAAGTGTGGCTGCAAGCAGGGCCAGAGTCATGGGGCCTGCCGCTCGGTCCTCAGCAGGGGTGCCATCCCACTGGCTGCAGCTGACCTCTGGAAGCCTCTCCCCCACCCGCACCCCGCCCAAGGCAGGAGCCCCCCCCCCCCCGCAGGGACGGCCTGCTCTCCAGGCTCGGGTACTCTGTGAAGCCAAGGCTGGTGCCCAGTTTGACCTACCAGGGCAGGGAGGGGTCACTGCCTGACCTCGCCTGTGCCCAGGGGCCATGCCTTAGAGCTCTGGCTCAGGTCAGGGCCTGGGTCTCTGTCCTAAACACACAGGGACTCCCTGAGGAGTGTATGTGCCATAAACAGGGGGCAAAACACCCCCTGGACCCCAGCTTTGGGGCCTTAGGGGATAGGGTGACTTTCCACCCCCTGCCCCCCTGCCCCCCCCACCTCAGTCCCCCCTGCTTGCCTGCCTGTGGAGGGAGAGGACTGTAGAACCCCCAGGGTGTGCTGGCTCCTGCAAAGGAGGGTCCTGGGGGGGAAGATGGGTTGGTTTGGGTGGGGGGTGATGGGAAAGGGGCTGCCCAGGGGTTTTGCTCTTAGGGCGCCCTGGGTCCCAGCTGGCAGGAGGGGGTCTGCGCTGACACAGCAGGCTGGTGTGGGGCACAGGCTTGGGGGTAGGGGGCAGGGGAGTCTCACGAGTGGGTGTGGGCTGGTTCCAAGGGGGGGACAGCAAAGAAGCCTAGAGGGGAGCAGTGGGGATGCAGGTGAAGGAGAGAGTATGCGTGAACACCCCGTCCATGGTCTGAGTGCCTGCAAAGGTGGGCAGAACGTGGGCTTTGGGGGTGCCTTGGGAGCAGCCCTCTGGGTCTAGGTGTGTGGATCCTGCCTGTCTGCGGGACGCCCTTGGTCTATAGACCCGCCGACAGGGTGTCCTCTCGGAGGTCCCGCAGCCTTCCCTGTGGCCCTTGTTTCACGCCCATGGGGTGGCAGTTGGGGTGCTCTGTTCCTCACCCCTAGCTGGGGTACCCACTCAGCGTAGGGGCCAGTGTGCCATCCAGGCACTGCCCGCAAGGCCGAGGCTGTCCCTTGAGGCTCCCTGGGGGCCTCTGGCACTGTGTGTCTGCTCGATGTCACCCTCTGGCAGGGCACTGCTGCCACCCCAACCTCCCCTCTGTCCTTGCCAACACCCCCTGCATTGGAGGCCCCTTCGCGGGGTGCTGTGGGTTCCACGGAGGGGATCCTGACACCCCTAACCGCCAGGAGCAGGGAGCACGCTGGCCCAGGAGCTCAGGGTGAGCACGCGTGCCCCTGTGAATGCACGTGTGTGCACACGCACGTGCCTCGGGGCGAGCTCTTGAGTTTAGTGCTCAGAACTCTTAGCTGCTTTCGATGCCTGGGGAAAGAAGCAGGGGCCGGCCGACTTCGTTGTGGGGTCCCATCCCCGCTCTGGTGCCTGGGGACTCAGGGTGAGGTTTGCCGGAACCCCTGCCTGTCACGGCCACGGGTGGGGGGTGGCGGCAACTTTGGGCAGCGGCTTAGCTCCCACACCTGGAGTCCGGCACACTGTCCAGAGCGGGCTGCACAGCAACTGTTTTGGGCCTGGTGTCCGCGCTCTGTCCCAGCGGCTCAGCCGTGCGGGCGCACGGGGCGGTGGGGGCCGGGTGGGCAGGAAGGTGGCCGGGGCAGGCGCGGCTCTGCACCAGTCGATCCTGACTTACCAAAACTGGCGGCGGCGGTTGGGGCCGTGGGGTCTGTGCACCCAGTGCCAGGTGAGGGCGTGACCGCGGGGCCTCCTTTCCCACCCCTGGTCCCCAAGAGTCTGAGACCGTCCTAGCGCGGCTTCCCATGACTGCTTCCCACGAGGTGCAGGAAGGCGTGTGCGCACGCGGCCAGCACAGACGTAGGGAGAGGACTCCGCTGCCGCTGTGGGTCCCTGGGACGCGGGGCCTGGGGCTGCAGGGGCGGCAGGAGCCGTCCTGGGGCCGGCCTGGTTGTCCCAGGCCACGGGACAGGTGAAGGGCCACGTGCCCAGAGGAGGACGGGGAGCGGACGCTCAGTCTCACCGTGGCTGCTCCCCCCACCAGAGCCCAGTCCCCCCCGGGCAGGGAGCCGATGGTCCTTCTCCCCGGCTGGCCCTACTGCCGCCCCCTTCTCCCTCCCTCACGGCTACAGGCTACTCAGCCCTCTGGCCACACAAAGGGCAGGAGCAGGCTGTCTGGGCCAGGTGGCCGTGGACCTGTGTTTGCTGGACTCTGGTCATCAAGAGAAGACATGCACCCCTCGCCCCCCAGCCCCACCCACGGAGACTTTAGATTCAGGGGACGGCCACAAGTAGATGGGAACCTGATGGGAAGGAGAAAAAGCATGATTCCCAGGCTTTTACCACGAATTTGAATTAAACAAAAATGGGGCAGTGTTCACACGCAGACATGCCATCGTGTTTATTAGTTCATTAACCTCGTGACTGTGAGGACCGTGGGGAGGCGGTGCCCTCTGTGCCCGGCTCCCGGCCCTGGCGCTCAGGGGCCGTGGGGGCGGTGATGTCATGGCCGGTCGGCCCCTCTTAGCTTGTCTGGATTCTGCTGGAGGACAGCGCGTGGGGAATTCGTTTGGAAATTGAAACAGTAGAAGCGTCCATTCCTCATTTCTGCTCTGGTCAGATTCGAAGCGCGGAGCGAGGACGGAGAGCCCTGTTCTGCCTTGTTTCTCTCAACTTGGCGGAAGTCTGCTTTTGTGCTTAAAAACAGCAGCTTTGAGCTGAAGCGGTCTTGCAGATTACATCACATTTGTTGAAAAGCCGTGCGTGCCCACCACGGGAGAAAGGTGTGGAGTGATCGGGCTTGTTTCCCACTATTTGGCACGATGCGAATGGTTTCCTGCTGCGCCGTGGGTCGCAGGTGAATTAGATGCAGTGACGCTCCGACCGCGAGGCCTCAGGGATGGCCGTCCACTCCGGAAGGCGCTCTGCCCGCTGATTTCAACAACGAACCCCCCCAGGTGTGCAGCGGTCTGCAAGGTGGAGGCTGCGTGGTCCAGCCTTCCGGGGGGGAGAGCAGGTCTCTAGCTGGGCAGGTCCCGGCTGGGGAGCCCTGGGGGAGCGCCGTGCCCTTGGCCTTGGCTGTGGATCTTCACAGGAGGGAGGTGGGTCTCCTGTCCTCTCTCCTTCCCTTCCCGTGGGTGGGCCACGTGGCCTCATTGATGGTGCTTGGCCCACTCCGCTCCTGGAGCTGGAGGTCCTGGGGAAAGGGCCTGGGGTGCCAGGCAGGAGGGGTGGTCCTTTGAGGTTGCAGTGGGCAGGGGTGGTGTGGATGTCACCTTCACCTGCGGGCAGTAGAGACAGTTGGGACCAGCTCAGCATTTAGGAGGGAGCGGGCTGACTCCCAGACCCAGGGCTCTGGTTTGCTGGCTGACTCCTGTCCTCTCTGGGCTCAGGAGGCCATACCTGCCACTGCAGCCCCAACCACCAGGTACCCACACACACGGCAGGGACCTGAGCCCGTAGGGAGCATGCTTGGGGTTTTCCCTCAGGGAGGAAGGAAGTGGGTGGAAAGGCCTGTGACCAGGGACCACTGGCCACAGAGCAGCCCCCCCCAGGCCCAGTCAGGCCACGTCACAGACCCCCCAGACCCTGTTCTTAGGCTCTCAGGGCCCCCACACCTACATTGGGTGTTGGGAGGTCTCAAGCTGTGAGCCCATGTGAACCGAGATATGGACATCAGTGCCTGACAGACCGGAGAGGTGGCCTCCGTGCTGGCCCCCAGACTTCATAGAGCACATGCCTTCCCCTGGGATGCCCCACATGGGGGAGACGCGGGGGTGTTTGCCCCCGTTTGGAGCCTGGAGGACCTGCAGGTGCTCTGGGCACATGCCTGCACCCAGATCCTGCCGGGCCCCTGTGGGTGGGGACTGGGTGCAGCAGCGTCCTCACGGTCCTAACCGTCCCCTTCTGTCTCCCCACTGCCAGGTCCGGCCTCTTCGGCCTGCCCCTGTCGGCTCCGCTGCCCCAGCCCGAGGACCCCCCCGTCAACGGCTGCCACGGCCCGGCCCCCACGGAACAGGACGGAGAGGCGATGCAGCTGGGGACGGGCCCTCCGCCGCCTCCTTGTGGGGACCAGCCCCCGGAGACCACAGACCCCAAGCCACCCCCGCCCCTCGTGCCACCGTTCCCGCCATATTTTGAAGGCGCCCCCTTCCCTCCCCCGCTGTGGCTGAGAAGCACCTACCGGCAGTGGGTACCACAGCCGCCACCCCGGACCATCAAGAGGACCCGCAGGCGCCTGTCCCGTAACCGCGACCCAGGCCGGCTCGCCCTGAGCCCCATTCGCCTGCGGCCGCGCCAAGTACTCTGCGAGAAGTGCAAGAGCACCGTGAGCCCCCCCGAGGCCAGCGCCGGCCCCCCAGCGGCCCCTCGGCCCCGCCGGAGGGTGGGCAGCGGCCCCGGCCCCGACAGGGAGCCCCGCAAGCTCGAGGACCCTGATGGTGGAGGGGACACGACGACGGCCGCCGCCAGGAGGAGGAACAAGAGGGAGAGGCGGGAGGAGGACAAGGCACGGGTGCCCCGGAGCCCGGCTATCAAGATCTCCTACAGCACGCCGCAGGGCAAGGGCGAAGTGGTGGAGATCCCATCCCGCGTGCATGGGTCCCTGGAGCCCTTCTGCCCCTCCCAGGCCCCGCTCGGTGGCAGCCAGGACCCCGCTGGGCCCTCCGCCTCCATCCCCAAGCTGAAGCTGACACGTCCCGGGCCCCCTGGCACCAACCTGCCACCCCCCAAGATCCGCTTGAAGCCCCACCCCCGGGGCTCTGGGGAGCAGGAGCCCGTCTACAGGGCCGAGCTGGTGGAGGCACTCAACGGCCATGGGCGAGGCCCCCGGGCCGGCTCACCCGCTCTCCTCGGCCACAGCTCTGCCGGCAGCGGGCTGGTGGACTCTTCTTCCGGAAGCTCTGGCGAGGATGAGGACTTCAAACGGTGTCCCCAGGGTCAACGCGGGCGAGAGAGCCTGGCTTTCCTCACCTCCTGCCCTGGGAGGGGGACGGATTGTCCCCGTGAGTCAGTGTGGAGCAGCGACAGCCTGGATGAGGCCAAATCGTCCAGCTCGGAAGTCACATCCCCAGACACGTGTGACCTCTCGTCGGGCGACGGTGCGTCTGTGCGGCCCTCGTCCAAGGACGCGAGGCAGACGGTCCCGCCGCTCACGGTCAGGCTGCACACACAGAGCGTCTCCAAGTGCGTGACCGAGGACGGAAGGACGGTGGCCGTAGGGGACATCGTGTGGGGTAAGATTCACGGTTTCCCTTGGTGGCCAGCGCGTGTGCTTGACCTCAGTCTTAGCCAGAAGGAGGACGGGGAGCCCTCTTGGCAAGAAGCGAAAGTCTCGTGGTTTGGTTCTCCAACTACGTCGTTCTTGTCTACTTCAAAACTCTCCCCTTTCTCTGAGTTTTTCAAACTGAGATTTAACCGTAAGAAGAAGGGGATGTATCGGAAGGCTATCACAGAGGCTGCGAACGCCGCGCAGCACGTGGCCCCGGAAATAAGGGAGCTCTTAACCCAGTTTGAGACCTAACTGGGGCGACCAGGTGAGTGCGCGGGGCCGCGGTCTGGCCGGCCCGAGACTTCCAACGCCCCCCTTGGGACACTTGCCCTGCTCGCTCGATGCCTGTGTCGCTCAGCTTCCTAGGTCACAGGAGAGAGGCTTTCAAACTAGGGGCGTCCGCTGTCTCTGTGTCTGTGCGGGCTCTTTTGTGTTGCCAGAAAGGATCCGCTTACCCGTTTATCCGCCCGCTGGAGAAAGCAGGTTTTGAGATCACGGTCTTGACGGAGGGTGGGAGTAGCAGGGTGGGGGCATCCCTGGGGGTGGGCGCTCACTCGGAGGGGACGCACCCTTCTCTTTCCCCAGACGGGAGCCTCGGCCCCTCTCCCTCCTGTTCCCAGGTGGGTCCTGACTCAGGAAGAAGGAAGGGCACTCCCGTGGCCCTGCCCCCACCCTTCCTGCTGGTGCCAGTGGGTGCTGCTCCATCAGCGGGTGTGAGGTTCCTGGGCCTGTGGCGGCCGGGTGCTCTGGGCTCTGTCCCTGGGCCGGTGTCTTGCCCTCTGACTCCCCTCCAGGTGTAGGACCTTCAGCCACAGGCCTCAGGAGGAGCCCCTTGGCGCTGTCACCAGGCAGCGGGCCTGTGGTCAGCATGTGGGTGTCACCTCTCAGTGCCAACTCCCCTCCCAGGCCTCCCCCATGGGAGGAGGCAGGTCCCCTGCAGACGGCCTGGGCTGGACCAGAGGGTGTATGCAGGAGGAGGTCAGGCCACGGCTGTCTTCCTGACCCCGTGGCCTAAAGCCCATATGCCCACAGAAACAGAGATGGGGGAGGCGGGACTGTGCTCACAGCAGTGGTCCTCCACCCCAGCTGGGCCTCTGCCTTGGTTTCTGTGACCTTCAGCTGACCTTGTCTGGTCTGGTGCACCTGCCCACCCCCCTGTCTGGACCACAGTCCCCAGCTCAAGCCCTCAGGCCTTAGCGGGGCTGGTGGATATGTGGTTGGGAAGGGGTTTGTGGGGCACCAGGCATGACCCCTCACTGCTGTGCCACATGGACTGGGGGGCCTGGGGTTGAGGAAGCAACGACGACGCGGGGGGCACCTGGGTAGGGTCACAGCTGGGACTCTGGAAGCCGCGTCCCCACCTTTCCCCCACCTTCCTGTCTCAGGCCAGGTCACTGCCTGAATGACTCACAGGGGTGCAGACCCAAGCCCGCCCCTCCGGAACCAGGCACAGCGCCTGCGAGCTCTGGGTCTTCATGTCGGGGCGGGGGAGTGACACCAACCTGTTGGCATCGAGCCAGCGAGGGTCTCAAGTGGGGGTACCCTGGGGGGGTGGGCGGCCCACTCACCTGAGGGGAGGGCACCGGAGAAAGGTCAGACGCCCTGCCCTGGGCCTGTCCTGGGGGCCTGGGGACCCTCTGTGGGGCCCTGCCCATCTGTGTGCCCTCTGCTGTCCCCGATCTGGGCTCACTGCCCACCAGACCCTCCTGCCTTTGGCCGGGTCTGGGGTCAGTGTGGAGCCTGGGCACATGTCCCACTTGGCCCTTTCCTCTGCACCCGGGGGGCCGTGTCGGGGAGGACGTGGTGAGCAGTCAGTCCTCAAGAGTGACCTTCGGATCCCTGGTCACAGTGCGCACTTACTAGGGACAGTGAGCCCACCCGGGGCCCAGTGTGGCCTGGGGAGCAGGGAGCCCCCAGCCATCCCTGGAGAATGTAGCCCAGTGTGTTCAGGGCTGGCTCTGTTTATCGGGAAGCAGAGGGAAGAATCTGGCCAGACAGGTTTGGCTGCTGCGGGGGCTGTGCCCACAGACTGGCCTCTCCTCCCTGCCTCCCTGCCTGCCCCCTCCCTACACCCTCCCTGCCTTCCTCCCTCCCCTGCCTCCCTGCCTCCCCCACTTCTTCCCCCCATTCCCTCCCTCCCCCATCCCTCCTCCTCCTTCCCTGCCTTCCTCTCTCCCTCCCCCTCCCTCCTCCTCTGGCTCTGTGTCTCCCCCTCTCCGTGGCTGGCTGTTTCTCTGGCCTCTGGGGCTGGGCCCCGTGCTCCCACACCAGTGCACGGAGCTCTGGGAGCGTAGGACGCTGCATCTTTTCAGCACCAAAGCACAAGGCCGTTGTGCCTGGTTGGTTTGTGAGTTTTGTGTTTTGAGGATGGAAGACTGCTCCGAGGGCCACACCAGCCCGGTGTTTAGGTGCTTAATCTGCTGGCATTGACGAGCGCGGGCGGGGGGGGGGGGTGTCTCCAGGTGGGCAAGTTTGCTTTCAGGTGTCCGTGATGCTGTTTGGGGGCCGGCCCTCCGGCCTGCTCCATGAAGGGAAACTGGGAACTGCCTTCAGTGGGGACGGTGGGCTTCCCTGGGCAAGCCTGGGGCTGCGGGGTCTGGTGCAGGAGGCGGCCCCGCTGAGCTGTGTGCGGTGCTGGTGGGGTTTCCTGGTCGCTACTACCTGGGCTCCCCCTGGGAGGAGGGCTGCGTGGGCCTGGAGCTTGGGCAGGGAGACCGGCTGGGGAAGCTTGTACTTCAGGCTCTGTCCAGCCCAACTGGCGCTGCTAGCAGCCGAGGACACGAGCCAGGAGCACCTCGGCCTCGGGGGTGTCTGCACTACCAGCCGTCACATGTCAGGGAGGGTCCTAGCAGACCCCGTGGGGTCAGGGCCCTCCCAGGGACGTTGTGCCCAGCATCTTGTCCCGAGACAGTCCTCCATCCCGAAGGGGGGACGGCTGGAGGCTCAGCTGATGGGGGTGCCTGCAGGGACGTTCTGGAGAAGCACTGAGCCAGCCTGGGACTTGGGGGCCAGGGCACTGGTGAGGGGCCAGCCGGGGGCCTGGCTGGGCTCCGATGACAGGGCACAGTGGCCCTCGGCAGGGACGGCCCTCGGCAGGGACTGCCCCCAGAGCACCGGGTCTGCCCTGGGGGGACATGGGCCTCCGCCTGAGGAAGGCCCTGACCTCCAGGTACAGACACAGGACTGCCCAGCACTGCCCTGGCTGGTCACTTGGGGCTCTGGCCCCCCAGCCCAGCATCTCTGAGCCTCATTTTCCCCGTCTGTCTCCGAGTGACAGCAGCACCTACCTCTCGGGTTGGGTGGTGAGTGAGGGGTACCTGGGGGGCCTGTTGGCAGCCGCCTCTGGAGGGGCCACTACGCCCTTTCTGGCTCAGCAGGGGCTGTTTTCACAGGGCCTCCTCCCGTTGTACCCCCCACCCGCACACGCGGGCTGTCAGGGCCCCGCAGGGAGGTCAGGTGGGAGGGTCACAGGCTGCATTCCTGGGGTGGGGATGGCTCATGCTCCCAGCTGGATGGGGCAGGCACCCTCCTCTGACCCGGACCTTGAGGGACTTGGCTAGTTAGAGGCCCTCGTCCTGCAGGTGGGGCAGGGACAGCCTAGAGCGTGGGGCCAGCCCCCCAACCTGAAAGTGATGGCGACTCCTCCTGAGGGTGGCCGCCGGCCCCCTTGGGCCGAGAGCTCTGCTAGATGGGAGACAGAGGGGCACAGTATCACTGTGGGCCACACCCTGTGAATCACAACCCCCAAATTTGTGCATAATCACACACAGGAACGTGCTGAGAAGGGACGAGGGCCCCCCAGCGAGCATCTGGCGAGGAAGCTGACCTGGACTGGGGATCCGGGAAGGCTTCCTGGAAGAGGTGACATATGGCTGAGCGTGAACGGTGAGCTAATCATGAGCTAATAGGCTGGGGGGTGAGCATCGTAGGCAGAAGCAGGGTGCGTGCCCGAGGCCTGTGGCAGGAGGAAGCCTGTACTTTCCAGGGTGGGGGAGGAGGCAGTCGGGCAGGCGCGGGGATGCTGAGGCCCGGGCAGCAGCAGCCTTGTCATGAGAGAAAGGGCACCATGCGGGCAGGTTAGGCAGAGGGTCTGAAAAGGGCCAGGAAGCGAGGGACGGCGGGAGGACAGAAGCTGAGGCCAGGGGCGAAGTGGGGAGTGGGTTCTGAGGCCCAGAAGAGCTGAGCCAGGGGTGCTGGGTGTTGGCTCCTGGAACTTGGGGACCGCTGTGGACCGGGCGGCCCCTGCTGGCTGGTGTCTGAGGGCCCGAGTCTTGGCTGGGAGGTGACTCCGGGCCCAGCACTCAGAGGAGCACCGGGGCTGGGTCATGGGTCTGGGGAATGATCTCGGCCCCATAGAATGGCCAGTGGAGAGGAGGAAGCTGTGGAGGAGAGAGGCTGAGAGAGGTGGCCAGAGGCGTGAGGCCCAGGGGGGCCCAGAGATGGGGACCAGGCAGAGAGAGGCAGGTGGGCCAAGGACTCAAGGGGGCAGTGGGCCCACACAGATGGGAGGGGACCTCGTAGCCCGCAGGCCCCGCACAGGGAAGGGTGGGCAGAGAGGGAGCCATTACTGACGGTCATCGGGAGCACGCCCCACGGGGCTCAGTGTCCTGGGAGCCCCGACGTCTGTGCGGCCCTTGGAGCCTGGGGGCCCCTACTGGGCAGAGCCGGGTGGTAGGTGGGCTGTCGGCGGTGCTCTGTTGCAATGTGGGCCAGGAGCTGTGGCACCTGCCTGGGGTGGGGGGCAGGATGGCTCCCGGGGCCCCTTCTGGCCTCTCGGGCCAGTAGAAAGTTCACAGACTCCAGGTGAGCTGGAAGGACCCCGGGGCTGTTGTCCAGCCTCCTGTGGAAGCACGGGCCCAGCACTTCCCTTCCTGCCTGAGTGGCCAGGGTGTTGGAGGGCAGGAGCTTTTGGGGTCACACAGCAATGCCCCTCAAGGTGCCGGTGGGTGGGCAGCTCCAGGACTAGACTTCGTGCCTCACTGAGCGTCACTGAGTGTCCTTGGGGCTAGCCTCATCCCCTGTACTCGCTTCCTGTGGCCGCTGTCCCCAGTGACCACACACTGGCCGCTTGCAAGAACAGAAGTTTATTCCCCTGGTTCTGGAGGCCCGACCCCAAACTCAAGTGTCTGCAGGGTGCACTCCCTCTGGAGGCCCCAGGGGAGGGTGCTTCCAGCTCCTGGGGGCTCCCAGAGTCCCTGGGCTGGTGATGGCATCACCCCAAGCTCTGCCTCTGTGATCACATGGCCTGTCCTCCGCCTCTGTGTCCTGCAGGGACCCCAGGACAGCCATGTGGGTGACCCAGTGTGTCCTCATCCCGCGTCCTAGTGTAATCACACCTGCAGCACCTTCCCCACCGAAGGGGACAATCCGCTGGCCCCAGGGGTTGGGACCTGAAGTCTGGGGGGCACCGTCCACCCACTGCCTCCTCCCGTCTGGTCAGCGGTTGGGTTAGGGGCCTGCGTGTCCACCCTGCTGAGGCCCGCCAGCCTCTTCTTCGACAGGCCAGCTGGGCTCAGGGAGAGGTCGGCTGGTGGCGGACAGAGCCTGCTGGGGTTGTGCGGTGATGGAGGGACTCTTTCCAGAGGGATCCGCCACACGCCACCCTGCTCGGGAGGCGGTGCCTGTGGGCGGTGGGTCCTGGCAGCGCCGCGGGACACTTCACACTGTCAGTGTCACGGTGCTTGTTTCTCCCCGGATACGGAGCTCCGGCAGGAGAGCCAGCCTGAGCCCCACGCTCGGAGCTGCTGGCTCCGGCCTCACGGCTGGCCTGGCAGGGTCGCCCTCACTGAGGCCGGAAGCTTGTGTGCAGCTTGCTGGTGGGCTGGGGCGGAGTCGTCCGACCCTGGGTCCATGGCCTCACTCTTCTTGTGGGTTCTCCCTTTTGGAACGGGGTCCTTGAGCTGCACGCCCCAAACTGGCTTTTCTCTTTTCCAACCCTAAATAAAAGGTACTTCCACTTCTGACGATGGGCTTCTGAGCTGCGTTCAGGGAGCTCAGGTCCTCTGTGAAGGTTGTAATTATTTTGTTCCCGAAGGAAACAAAGACCTGTAATTCCAAGCCTGCTGTGGCAGCGCAGGCCCCGTCCCGCCTCCCAGCTGCCAGCGCTGTCCCTGCCGCCTCCTCCGGGCAGGGCCCTGAGTGCGGGGGCAGCGGGGGGGGGGCCAGGTGGGGTGCAGGTAGGCGTGGCAGGAGCAGGGGCAACGCAGTGCCCGGGAGACTCACAGGGTGTTTGCAACGGCTTCCGGGGCACCAGGTGCCTGGGGCCAGGGGATTTCTGGGGGGAGCGGGGCGGGGGTCGTCCAGGCAGGTGCTGTCCCTCCCCCTGGTGAGGTGCCTGACCTGGCAGAAGAGCGAGTTTTGCCCTTGTTTTCATTGCTTCCATGCCCCCCCACCTCCAAATACTTGCCCCCGGCCCCACCCCGCCTCTGCACCCCTGGCCCGAGCACGAACCCAGAGGCTCGAGGGCACTCAGGGCAGGACCCACCCTGCGCACCTGTGCCGTTGGATTGGAGCAGGACCATCCGCGGGGGTGGCGGCCCCGCTTATTCAGCACTGCTACCCTGTCCGTTCTTTAGCGATCCTGCAGTGACACTGGGGTCACCGCGTAATTTAGGCGCAGTCTTACTGGCCTTATGACCAGCGAGCTCTGTCCTGGGCATGTGCATGTCACACAAGCACGCGACTCCCTTCCATCCGCGCACATATCGCCATCTCCGGTGTTCACCCTGGCCCGTCCGCGGCAGGTTAGCTCACCGGCTCCCGCGTCGGCTCTGACCGGATTCCGGCTTGCGGTGGGCATTTCCCGCCCGGACCTGGGGTCGGCCCCTCCAGGGGGTCCTGGGTCCTCTCCGGGGAATGGCAGCTGGCCACCCCTCCTGGCACCTGGGGGCCCCGAGCTTCTTGGCGGTTTCCGGACTGTTTCTAGCGTGGGCCGGTGACAGACCTGGGATTTCTTTAGAAGAAAGATCAGGGCTTCGTAACTAGTTTTTCTCATTCAGAATTTGTACTTTTTTAATTTTCATATTTGTGTTTCTGCTTTCTTACACTGAAAATCTTGGTTCTTCACGAAACTCATGTAATTACAGTTGACCTCTAAACAACACGGGTTTGACCTGCGAAGGGTCACTTGTATGCGGGTTTTTTCGAGAAATACACGGCAGTACTGTGAATGTGTGTAAAAGTAAATTTTTCTCTCCCTTCTGGTTTTCTTAATAACGTTTCCTTTCCTCTAGCGGACTTCGTTGTAAAAATACGGTGTGTCACATGCACAACATACGTGTTCAGTGGCAGTGTGGTCTGGTCCAGAGTGGGCTGCTAGTAGCTACGTTTCAGGGGAGTCGAAGGATTTTTGAGCGTGCGGGGGGGTCACACCCTAATCCCCGGTGTTATTCAAGGGTCAACTGTGTTAATTTTCCATGTAAATGTTAATGAGTGTGTTGTATGTCGTATGTCGAATATTAAACGTACGTGTGCCGTATATTTGACGTGTAATATGTCAGCCACCTAATCTTCATGGAACATGTCACATGTCATGTCAGAGCGACAATTTCGCTCGTGTCACCTGTGGGCAATTAGTGGGGACACTGCAGGGTTTCCTTGTGGGTCTTCTTGTCCCTGGGGTCTGGCCCTTCGTGGGCTGGGGGCTGTGTCTGATTCCTCTTCCAAAGTCATCCAGACAAATCCTCTGTCCGCGGTTGTTGTGACCTTGAAACACAGTTAGGGTCATTGATTTCATTGTACTTCTACTTTCAGCTATTTCTGTCTTTTTATATTTTGGTGTGTGTTTCGTAATTCCGCGCACATTTCTGAGGGTCCCATGGCAAATCGATGCGACCAGGCCCATTTGGAGCACCCCATGGGGCTCAGCGTTGGCTCAGGGTTGGCTGGTCCTCCCACGTTGGCGACACAAGCAAACACCTACATGTCGCCCCCTCTCCCCGCTTGGGCGTGAGCGGCATCCACGCCCCCCCGTGCCTCACTTTCCCTCTGACCCGCAGAGAAGATGCTGGTGGCCACGTGTGGAGACCACGTCCGCATCCCGGCAGAGTGCGCGGGCACACCGCGGCCTGTTCCTCAGCATCCTTACGGACCCCGGGCTCTCCACGCTTTCCTGACAAGGCACCTGTGAGCTGGGGGTGGGAGCAGGTCACCAAGCAGGAAGGTGCCCGTATCCTGCAGGCCTCAGGGGACCCGAGACTCCGACCTGGCCCAGCGGTGGGGCTGCAGGCTCCAGGGCAGGGTGGCCCCCGAGAACCCACGTTTTCCCTGGGCCCTGGCTTGTGGCACCGTGTGGCAAAGCCTTGGCGCCCACCTCACCCCGCACCTGCTGGCTGCCACTTCTTCCTCAAGGTCGTGGCTCTCTGTCCCCTCCTCGGGGAGGCGCTCCCAGAGCTCCCCATGCACAGCTGTGCCCAACAAGCCCCTGCTCGGCACACTCGCCCCACGCGCTGTTCTGTGGGGGTCTCCCCTGCAGGTAAGTAAGTTCCCGTGAGTTCAGACCCTGGCAGCAGGGGCCCGTGGCACCGGGGGATGGGGACAGTGGTTCATGGGAGGCGCAGAGCCAAGGTTCAGTCCTGGCCGGGCTCTGCACTGTGCATCCAGAACACCAGGGGCTGCTGGGCGGCCCTGCCTTGGCCTTGGAGACGAGAGCCAGTGGCCTGATGTGTCCACGCGCCCTCAGCACAGAGGCCAGGGGAGACGCTTCCAGCTATGGCTGGAAGGGTACCTGGGGGGGAGGCAGCCTGGGAAGAGGCTCTGGGGCAATTAGGCATGTAGGCATCTCCCCGTGGCATCTCTGGACTGCGAACCCTGAGCTGGAGGCTCCCACATCCACATGGACAGATCACATGGATCACAGGCCCTCCTGGGGTTCTGAGCCTGTCAGCACTTCCCCGACCTCTGCCCGGGGGCTCCCCCCACACAGAGGGGGAGCCCTGGCTGGGAGCCGGGCACCTGAGCCTCTGGACCACAAGGGTTGGGCCAAGTGTCAACCTTCTGGATATGGTGGGGAAACTTGACTTCTAACAACAATCTTCCGGTCCTCCATTCCGGAGGACGTGGCATCTCCGATGCTGGCATTCCTGGGAATCGTCCGCTTCTGGTGGGTGTGACTGACCCTGATTCTGAAGGCTTCCTGCCAGCGTCTCTGAATTTCCCAGGGGAGACAGGGCTGCACCCCCTTGTCCCTGGCCTTGGGGCCCTCACGCCTGGGCCAGGGTCTGCGGTGCGGTGTGGGTGTATGTGGCTACAGGAACCACGGGGACCAAGCAGGTGGTGTAGGGCCTGGTCCTGCAGAGCGGGGTGCTCGGGCCACGGCCAAGGCCACGCTGGTCTCAGCAGGGTTGAGGGTGTGGCCATGCTTGGCCAAGAGCCAATCTGGAGGAACAGGGCCAAGTGGCAGAGCTCCTGGGTGTGTGGCCCATGGAAGGCCACGTGCTGTGGATCTCATGGGGCTGGACATGGGGTCACAGGTCCAGGATGTGAGCGTGGGTGGCCACTGTGTGGCAGACGCTTAGGAGGGACGGGGTCATGCGTGTTGGGTGTCTCCTTGGCTCCTGGAGGGCCCGGAACATACTCTGCGTCTACAGATGGTGAACGTCGGCGATGCCTGGCCAGCGGCCGTGGGCCTTCGCCTTGTTCTGTGATGCCTGGGGATCCTCGCTTCTGACGTGGCTGCCACCGTGTGCAGAAGCCTTGTGGCTGGAGAAACAGGCCTTCTTGGTTCTGGTCTTCAGCGTGGAGGGCTGCAGGTCTGGTCGTCGTCGTGGGGCCTGGGCACTGGCTGACTTGTGCCATGCTTCCCACCCTATGCCCACGTGGCCCAGGCCCTCCTGTTCACCGCCATTTCTCAGCAAGCCCTAGCTGAGGACCCCGTCACTGGGGCGCCAGCGTCTCAGGTGGGCAGAGTGGCCTCAGCCGACCTTAACTGCGGGGGCCCGTCGTGGTGATCTCGGGGCCCCGTAGGGGACGTAGCCCCTGTGGGGTCGGCTGGGGCTGTCAGAGCACTTGCGTGGTGGACGCGGGAGCCAGAGCCCTGCCCAGAGACCCAGGGAGGCCTGTCCTCCCCGGAGCAGGTGGGGCAGCTTGCTGGGCAATTGGGCTGGTTCCCGGCCAGTAGGGCGTCTCCCTGCCCAGGAAGTCCCGGGAAAAACGAGCTATTCTCGGTGCGGCTGCCACTGTCGGCCGGAGCCTGTGTAGTGACCTCACCTTCCCCATTGTTTCCGAGTCGGGCGGGGTAGGAGGGACAGCGGGGGCCGGGGTGCTCCGGGACGGGGTGTCCGGGCCAGCGGGGGCGGGAGGAAAGAAGAGGGTTGGCCAAGGCTCTGCTTTTGCAGAAGGGGTTTCCTGGCTGGCCAGCGACAGCAGAGCAGGGGACCAGCCCCGCCGTCTCCAGATTTCTAGGAACACCTGCTCTTCTCCTGGAGGCCCAGCCAAGCCGGAGGGCTTCCAGGAGCCGCTGGCCGTCCGCGGCAGACAGTGAGGACCAGCCCTCCTCGGCTCACTCGAATCCCGTGTTTCTTTTGGTGGGAGAGGGGATGCCCTGGCCACCTGCTCTCTGGTCTAGTGTGCATTTTTCTAATGAGAATGCCAGCTGATGGATGTTTACAGGCCTCTCCAAAGTCGGCCTCAGAGAGGGGTATGGGCAGTATGGGCATGATCTCCGGGGGCCGTGTGAACCGTGCTTGCCTGTGATGGATGGGAGCCCCTGAAATACTCAATGGAAAGGAGCAGCCACGGGATTCTGGGTGGCGCTGACCCCTCGCCCCCCAGCAACTCCGCCTGTGATGGGCTGTGACCTCCCCAGACCCTGACGCCCCTCCTCACCCCTCCTCACCCCTCCTCACGGCTTCTCCCAGGCGCTCAGCTCCCCGGTATTGTGGAGGTGGGGCTGTCTGACCCCTGCCCGGACCTCTCCTGGAGCAGGAACAGCCTGGGGCATCACAGCCGCTCCCCCAGAGGGAGAGGCGAAGTGTTGGTGGGAATGGAAATGGGTTTGTGTACCCACCCCCCATCTAAGAAGGGGCAGCTCCTCCCTGCGCTGGGAATGTCCGTGCTCAGCAGTGGGGGGCGTCTGTGAGGAGGAGGGGTGGGGACTCCATCCTCCTGCGGAGCTTCCCCGGACAGTGGGTTATGTTCTCCTCGGGGACCCCGAGTCAGGGCCTCTGCCTGGCCAGGGAAGGGACGGCACCCCAGGTCGGGGCAGAAACCTTTGTCCGCTGCGTGCGTGTTGCTTGCTTCGCCCCTCACAGGCCGGGGAGTGTGGAGCTGGTCTGCACACAGCCAGCCTTCCCTGCAGGGCGTGTGGTCGGGGCCGGGGGTGAGGGGTGGTCAGGCCTGCACTTGGGGGGCCTGTTTCCAGCAGAGGCGCCTGTCACCTGGGGGCCCCTCACTCCTGGTGCTCAGCCCCGATGTCTAGCTATGCTGAGGTGGGGTCCATGACCAGGGGACCTAGGGCCTCATGGGGTCCCCTTCTCAGGCCTTCTGGAGACAGGACTCCCCCTTGGGGACACCTGGATTGCAGATGTCTGACCTCCAGGACTGAGGGAGGGACTCTGTGTTCGGAGCTGCCCGTCTGTGGGGCTTTGTTCTGGTCGCCCTGGGATATGGGTTTGCAGCCTGGCTTCGACGCTTGATTGAGTGACCTTGGGCAGGGTGCGGAGCCCTCTGAGCCTCAGGGTGGGAGGGTGATGGCACCCCTGGGGTTGTTCAAAATAGAAATAACCCAGGGAAGCTGCCCCCCGCCCCAACGCCCCCAGCCCTGAACATCGCGGCCGAGGTCATCGCTGTCCCTCTCTGCCACTGCCTCTCCTGCCCCCTGGGGACTGCTGGTCTCACCCCATGAAACCCCAGGGCAGGGCGAGTGTCTCTGGTTTGCTGTAGCCACTGAGGGCGTACCTTTCCTGCTCATTGGAATCCTCGCCATTTTGGATAGAGGAGGCCAGGCAGTCCCTCCTTCCACCCTCCCAGCCAGACCACTCATGGGTGGGATGGTCGCTCTCAGCCCTCTGCCCCGGGGTCTTTCCTGGGCCCCCAGGAGCCTGACGGTGGGTCCGGGCCTGGATGGGCCATGCACCCCCCATTTCTGTGACACTGCAGGGAGGGGCAGTCCCCCATGTCCGCCCTGTCCCACGGCCAGCAGCCTTGCATGGGAAGGTCTATGGAGGTCAGTGCCTTGCCCCCCTCCACGCAGCCTCATCCCTGCGGCTGCCTTGGGCCCCAGCTCCTCCCATCCAGCTGCGGGCTTGTACCACCTGTGTCCCTCCAGGCCAGCCCCCCTGGGCAGGTGTGGCTTGCACAGGGCTGGCCCCGGGGACCTGACCCCCGCTTCTCTGGGCCAGCGTGGGGGGCGGGGGGGCAGTGCCGGCAGTGGAGCGGGGGGAAGATACGTGGGTTTCTCTGTGCAGCTCTGTCTCTGGGGTTTTATTCCTCGTAAATGGAAGAAGGCTCTGATTCTCATTTCGCATGATAGTAAGGCGTTCCTGAACATAATTTCTTTTCATTTAAGTTTTATTTGTATCAGCGTTATGTGTGTTCACATCGTAAAGCGCCACTAGTGATGGAAAGTGTGTAACGAGAGCATTTGTCTCCAGAGTCCTAAGTGGTGCAGTTTCCTGCTATTCTTATTCCGTGATTTTTCAATCGAGGCACCGCTCACGGACATTTCCTCCTGTCGAAGATGAAGACAGAGCAATCACGGGGTCCCCTGTCCCCCCCCCCCCACCACATACACAAGCACGAGGCTGGGGCTCAGTCCAGCGTGGTGTGGACATGAAAACTCACAGCCGCTCCCCCTGGACGGTGCTTCCTGCCCACTTGGCTCTGTTCTCTGGGAATTGAATTTGCCTCATGTTTGGCTCCTTAGTTTTTATGTTCTTATCATCCGCTCGTCCGCAGCTCAGGGAGGTCAAATCCCCCAGTGCTTGCAGACGCGGCGTGCGACCGCTGTGTGAGCGAACTCCCCCAGAACACAGCGGCTTCAGACGACGAGGGCACCGCCTGTCTTCCTCCTGTGTGAGCTCCTGGCAGCGCGGGAGCCATGGGCTCCCTCGCTGTGGCCGCACCCGCGTGGCACGCCAGCCCTCACACCGTGCACAGCGGTGTGCTCTCTCTGTCTCTCTTTCTCTCTCTGTCTCTTTCTCTCTCTGTCTCTCTCTCCCTCTCTCCCTCACTCTCTCGCTCTCTCGCAGGCACACCCAGGGCCCCTCCGCGTGGCGGGCTGCGCTCCCTCCCAGCACAGAGGTCTCAGCAATAGGGACCTTGTGGCGGCAGCTCTGTCTTGGGGGCTGAGCCGGGACAGGAGCGTTGTCACTTCTGCTTCCTGTGTTGGTTTCGGGACATCCCGGGTGGGGGACACAGGCGCTTTCCGGTGGGAAGAGCAGCGGGATTGCAGCCAGCGGGGCTTCGTGGTGCCTCTTTTCCTGCAGCTCCTGCCTGGCCGGACTGGAGGCGGCAGCACTGGCCTCTGGCTTCCTTCTGCCGCCAGGACCTGTGACCCTGGACCCTGCAGACCTGCATGTCTCCCTCCACCCCTGACTAAAGGGCAGGGGGACGTTGAGAACCCTCCCCCTAGGCTGCTGGCCTCGGGTGGGCTCCCCTCCTACAGGCTTGCCCACTGTCTCCGTGGGGGGTCTGGCGTTGAGACCGGGGCTGAGGTGCCCATCTGCCCCCACGGCCAGGGCCGCCTGCTCAGGGAAGCCATCGGAGACCTGGGTGGTCACACGGGAGGTGGGAACGCATCGAGAAGCAGGGCTGAAGCTTGACTCCCCACCAACCTGGGGGAGGTGTTTTTACTCGAGGGTCTGCCCCCAACCCCAGAGGGCCCCCCAGACCAGGAGGGTGTGTCTCTCCACACGCCTTGACGGCAGCATGCTGGGGTCCCTCAAAGCTGTGAGCCCCAGGGCCATGTGCACAGCCATTAGCTTCCCCAGGCCATGAGTGGCCGGAAGGATCTAGAACAGCAGGCCTCCCCTCAGCACTGCTGTGTGCTTCACGGAGAGCCCCGTGAAGTAGTCAAGGGTCCTGCACCTTTTTCTGGGAAATGCAGGGCCCCTGGGAGGCAGGATGGATGCAGGTGGGGTACGGGGTCGGGGGGCCCTGCCCAGGAGGCACGGGCACCAGGGAGGCACAACTCCCGGGATGGTGAGGGCCACTGGGAGCTGGGGTCCTTGGGGATCCCCGGCGAGGCAAGAGCCCAAGAAACATGGCTCAAAAGACCCGCAGTGGGTGCTCTGACCTGGTGCTTGGACCCCCAGCACTTGACCCCGGGGTAACCTCTTTTCCTTTCTGCTCCCCTGAAGGTCATCGATGATGAGAGCACAGCTATCCTGGAGCTTCCGACGTTGGGGGTGCCCTCCACGTCCCCCATTCCGTCTGAGGGACCCTGCGTGCCTTCTGGCCAGCTATGTGCAGAGACGTGCCCGGCCCATGGCGGTCAGCCTGCTCACGGTTGCCCCGAGAGGGGCAGGCGTGTCCGGCCCGGAGGACAGCGCCCCCGGAGCACGGCAGCTCCTCTCCGTGGAATGTATTGATTCCCCACACTCACACTTCTGTTCTTCTGCTTTGTGAAGCTCCAGGAGCGCAGTGACACGCCCGCTGCTGCCACCTTGCCCTCGGGGGTGCCACGGAGCAGAGTGGGGGGCACCCCAGCATCGGGCATCCTGGGCCAGGCCCACCGCAGGGTCTCTGTGCACTTGAGAACCAGGGCGGCAAAGCCGGGGTCCTGCCGGGCGCCTGGCACCTGCCCTCAGGGGTTGCCATGCCCCCCCCACGCCTACCCGAGCTGTGAGCCTGGGGAGGGCACCGCTTTGAGAACGCTCAGACTTCCATAGGAAAGCAACCTGGCCCCGCGTTTGTAAGAGAGGGCTCCTCTCTCCTTTTTGTCACTTTAAAGATCAAAAAGAAAAAGAAAGAAACAGAAAATGGGTTCTGCTCTTTCTTTGTTCGAACACGGGAGAGAATGAAGGGAGGTCTGTGTTGAGGCTGTGCGTTCTATGGGTCGCAGGAGGACCGGCCTGTAGAGGAACATGGCAGCTTTGAGGAGCAGGTGGCCCGGGCGGGCAGCGTGTCTGCAAACGGGGTAGCCTTGCTCTCACTCCTGCCGTGGCACCTGCCGTGGCAACTGCCGTGGCTACTGCCGTGGCTGGTTTCCTGGCTTGCTCTTCTGGAGCCAAGCGGCATCCCAGAGAGGACGGCGACAGCTTGGCCCGTCCCTGGTTTTACTGGAGCACTTTAAGGGCCCGCCGCCCCAGCAGGACTGCTCGTGGCCAGGCTGGGGGTATGCGCAGCGGGGGGCATCTTTGGATGTTCTCCAGGACAGCAGAGGGTGGGACCCCCCGCCCCCGCGGTTCCTGTGGTTCTGGCCTTGACTCTTCCGAGTGGGCGTGGGGGTGTCAAACATCGGTCACAGCAGAGCCAGAATCCCACCAGAATGAAACCCTCGGGAGGAGCTGTTCTGGTCCAGGCCCCTCCAGCCCTCCACCCCCAGGGTCCACCTCTGGGAGGAAGACCTCACATGAGTCCAGGAGGGCGGCGGGGTCGGGGGTGTGCTGTGGAGGACAGAGAGAGGTGCCGTCCTCCCCTTGCCCTCCCCTCCCCAGAAGCCGCCTCCCTGCCCTCGCTCCACGGGTCCAGCAGAGCCCAGGCCCCCTGTGCTCACAGCTGCCCTAAGGCCGTCACCCCAGGCTGAGCCCGGCCCTTGGGTGCCAGGGGCTGCCATGCCCACTCTGACATGATGCCTGGATTGGGGGGCGGGGGCAGTGCCAAGGCAGAGAGAGGGCGTTCCAGGAAAGCTAGGCATGGCTCCTTCGAGAAACACACGTCTCAAACAGTGACGGGGACGCAGGGCCCTTGAGCTGAAGCCACACGCAGCCGTGGACTGGGCACTTTCACCGCTAACTTTCTGGCCAAGGCTCCCAGCCCGGGGCCTGCAGGTCAGGGTGGCAAAACCAGCTCCCACAGTCAGGCGTGAGGATGGCCACCAGCTGCGGGGGTTTGCATCTGGGCATCCTTGCCCGGAACCCTGGAGCTGAGTGAGGGCCCCTGCCTGAGACACAGGCCTTCGGTCCTGGGCCTGGGCCCTCCGCCCATCGGGGATCCTGCAGGCTGCAGCCTGGACTCAAGACGACCCTCAGGCCTGTGGCTCCCCAGTCCCTCGTCCCGCCTGTGGCCTGGGGTCTCCACCATGTGTCCAGTGGCCTGTGGCTCAGGTGCCCAGGACTGCGTGGCTCCCCCAGGCCGTGCTTGCTGAAGCCCCCAGGTGGGCGGCCGGGCTGGAGGGGGCGGGTGAGAGCCAGCCTCGCTCCCCCTCCCCACCCCTATGCCAGCTGGGGTGCACTGGCCTCTGGGCGTGCAGGGCAGACAGCAGTTCTAATTAAAAGGGAAGGCAGCTTTTTTTTTTTTTTTTTTAGGTTTTTGTGACTGTTTCTTCAAGCAGCAAACTAATCACGTTTTCTTGTCAGTTCGATTTCACGGTAGCCCCCACCACGCCTGTCTGTAGAACAGTCTTTCTTCCAGGAACTGGGGGGCAAGGGCCCACCACCTAGCACCGGCCCCCAAGCCTGGGTAGGGGGCTGGTCCCTGGTGACATCCAGGTGCCCTGGTAAGTCTGGTGCTCTGCTCCCCCACCCCTGCCTCACCCTGGATGGGGCCCAGCACAAAGGCAGCAGGAAGTGGGTGGGCTTCCCAGGGGAGGGGGAGGACTGGGGGAGAGGCTCTGGGCCCCGGGCTGGGAAAGGTTCGGTGGAGGAGGAAGGCTTCTGCCAGCTTGGGAGGGGCTGGGGAGGAGGTCCTCTGGACAGAGGGTCCCTGCCCAGGAGCATGGGCTGGGCAGGAGGGGCCAGCTTGCTCCCTGTGATGAGGTCCTGGGTGTAGATGGGGTAGGGAGCAGCGGGCATCAGGGGGGCCAGAGGGAGCGGTCCCGGGGCCCTTCCTGCTCTGGGTCCTGGCCTCTCAGGCATCCCACCCCTGGGAGCTGGTCTGCTCTGAGAACAGGGCCGGCTGGGCCTCCCCCAGGCCGTCCACCCCTGACCCATATGGACAGAGTCTGTCCCCTTAGCCTTCAAGCGGATGGTTCAAGGGTACAGGGTGAGTATGGCCCCAGGAGCACCTCCTGGGCTGGGATGCCTGCGGTGGGGGAAGCACCCCTGTGGCCCTTTCAGCCCGCAGCCCCACAGGCCCCTTCAGACACCAGCCAGGTCTCCAGGAGGAAGAGCCAGCCCCCATCCTGGTTACCAGCGCCCTCACTTCCCACAGGGCTGGTTGTCGGTCACTGGCCCCTTGGCCAGCGGACATCGCTTCTGGTATGGAGCAGGCTGGCCTGGGGAGGACAGGAGGGTGGCAGATGGTGTCCTGTCCCGTGGCCCGCCCAGCCTCAGCCCTGCTCTTCCAAGGGGGGGGGGTCCCATGGCCACTCCAGGCTGCTGCTGAGGGGCCGGAGCAGGGCCCACTCTGCTCTCTGGGGCACCTTCTTGCTGCCTGTTTGAGGTCCTCCAGCCAGGTGACCCGTTTCTGCCCATCCCCTCACTGCCAGAGGCTCAGTCCCCAGCTGCCACCCACGTGGGCACCTGGGGCCAGGGCCTGGGGTCTCCTTAGCGCGGGCATTTCTGGGTTGAACCCGTGTTGAGAAAGACGGCGGAGGCCCACAGCACATGGTGGCCTGGCTCCCACCTGACGCCCTGGGATGATGGTGGGACATTCGCTGTCTCTCCAGACCAGCCGATCGGGGCAGAGAGACACTGCAGCGGCTGTGGGGGGGCTCCGAGGAGGGGCTGGAAGTGGGTCTAGGGGCCGGAGGGGCTTCCTCTGGGATAGAAGGGCCCTCTGGTGGAGGAGGGAGGCCCCGACTTGCCAAGCAGCCCCTGTAACCAGCATCCTGTGCCAGTCCCTGGCAACGGCAGTCCCCTCTGGTCACCGCGGCAAACGGGGGGCGCTACCATATTGTTCGGTGGGGGAATTGAGGCCTAGAGAGGGCATGGCTCAGTCAGGCTGCTGCTGAAGGGACTTGGGACCTGAGGCTTAGGCTCATCCTGCCACCTGCCAGGGAGGCTGACCCCTCCCCAGCCCTCGGAGCCAACGGGCTCTGTGACCTGGCCATATGGGACCGTGTGAGGCTGCACAGGGCCCAGGGCTTGGGGCAGCCTGGGCTTCACGATGGGGGCAGGGCGCTGTGCTCAGACGGGGTGGCTCAGAGAGTGGGGCCCTGGGCCCCAGGACAGCCGGCTTCTGCCCCCCTGTAAAGCGCAGGAATCCATCACATGTGTCCTGTTCAGCTATTCTTGGGGGTAGTGGGGATGGAGGGGAGGGCAAACACATATCGAGTCCTCGCTGTGCCCGAGGGTCTTTGCCATGCAAGGGACCTGCAAGTGACCACAAGTGTCCACATCTTCCAGCTGGAGAGGAGGCCCCTGAGCCGTCACACGGTTTCCCATCCCCTGTCCGCCGGATTGAAGGACCCCAAAGCCCTGGACACTCGGGATCCTGCAGAGGTGGCCACCTCCCCCCACCCCTCCCCCACCCCTCCCCTACCGTGCCAGGGGCCCAGTTGGTACCCTCCCCCTTCTGCAAGGGCTCTGCTTCCCTCGTTCTAAAATAACCACTGTTGGTGGTAGAAAATTAGTAAAACAAAGAAAAGCAGAAAAGAATATAAAAATCTTGTGTAGTCTCTCCCACCTTCCCCACCTGATGGGCCTTCTGCACACTTCTCCCTGGGGGGCCTTTCTGGGCACTCGCTGGTGTCTGCACTCTGGCCTCCTGCCTCCCAGGAGTCTCTGCTCACCTTCCCCGGTCCTTCGTGTCTTGGGGGCTCCCAACCACCCCCTTCCCACCCTAGGCCTGGCGTGTGTCCGGTGGGCATCTGGACCCCCCTAGTCACTGTGGGGCAGCTGTCAGCTGGCCTGGGGCCAGGGCCTGTGTGGCTTTTCTGGTCCCTGGGTCCAGTCTGTGACACTGTCACCAGGGCCAGCCTCCTTCCTGCCCCACCCACGAGGGCATCCCTCGCAGCCCCACCTGACGCCAGAGCCGGCCTCTTCACCCCAGAGAGCAGAGGTCAGAGTGTAAGGCCTTCAGGCCTCCGGCAGGGCGACCACCCTTGATCCTGTGCCTTTACAGACTGGCTGGACATCACTGACCATGTGAGGGGGGCGGGGCAGGGCAGGGGCCCCCCTCCCCCCTTGGTGTGGCTGAGGGCAGGGACGAAGGGACCCCAAACCTGGGAGTGCAGCCTGAAGGAGGGTCAGGGATCAGAGTCCTCATCTCGCAGACAAGGATGCTGGGGCTGAGGCCCCTCTGGGGCAGGGGGGGGGGTGGCTGGGGGTGAGGGGGGGCCCCTCTGGGGCGGGGGGGGAGGGGGGCTGGGGGTGAGGGTGGGGACACACGGATGTGTGTTTCTTGTAGTCTGGGGGCTGGCGGTCAGGGTCAAGGTGCTCACCAGTGTTGGGTAAGGGGCCCCTCTTGGTTCACAGATGGCCGGCCAACTTCTTCTGCATGGTCGAGAGAGAAAATGAGCCTGGTACTCTTCTTATGCTCTTATGCTAATCCCACCATGGGGGCCCCACCCTCACGACCTCATTGAGGCCCACATCCAAAAAACAAAATGCCAGCCCATCGTGGGTTAGGCTTCAACATACAGATTTTAGGGGGCACAAACATCCAATCCTTACCAGGGCAGGGGTGTGGACACAAAGGGCATCCAGACCAGGTGGAGGTGAGCTGGGCCTCAAGAAACAGCTAGGAATGCAGAGAGGAGGAGGGAGCCAGGAGGGCCAGAAGCAGACAGCCCCCCCCCCCCCAGGGCTCCAGGGACCACTGAGTGTGGGGCCCAGGATGGAGGCCTGCAGAAAGGGGTGAGGGGCCATGGATGGGTGTGGGCAGCACCAGGGGTGGTGCAGGCTGGGGGTTCAGGGAGCACAAGGGGAGAGCCTGAGCCCCTCATGGTGGGGGCTGCAGACTGCCATGGGGATGGAGGAGAGCCATGGCTGGACTACCTGGTCCCACACTGGGCCTTGGCAGGAGGGGACCGTCCCCCACAAAGAGGAAGTCTGGGGGCAGCTGGATCCTGCTTCAGGGGGTCACTGAGGCCCTGCTCAAACCAATGCTCCCATCAGCTTCCTCCCCTCTCCCTCACTCCCACCACTGGTGGGTTCTGAGGGTTCCGCTGGGGACAGTGTCCAGGACCGGCACCCACGGGGCAGCAAGAAAGGGAGAATTTAGGGTCAAGTGCAGACCTCAGGTCCCTAATCTGGCTGCAGGTTCAAGCATGGGTCTCCTAATAGCTGTTTGTTAGAGAGAATGGTCGGAAGGATTTGTTTGAGGGATTCACTGCGTATTTTTAGGGTATGATGGTTTTGAAACAGAGACACACACAAGAGTCTGGGGGGCCCTTCAGGACCCCTGCCCCTTGTGTTCCCCAGGGAGACAGGAAGGAGGGCTCCCAAAAACCCGCTTATTGAAATGTGGCTTCAGGCCCCCCATTCACTGTGTGCGGTGCAGGGGTTTTTAGAATATCCCGGAACGCACCCATCACCCCGACACCTGGCCCCGGCCCCTGGCAATCTATTTCTCGGGGGTCATCTGCCCTGGGCTGTTGGTGCAAACGGACCCCTACACTATGTGGACTGTCTGGCTTCCCTCAGCCAGTGTGGCGTCTCCGGCGTCCGTCCACATGGGAGCGCTTCCTTCCGTCGCCCCAGTCCTGGTCCATCTGTGCGTGCGCCGCGTTTTCTTCAGGCATTTTTCTCTCGATGGACTTTGGGTCGTGCCTGTCTTTTGGCCGCTAGGAGCATCCGCGCACAGCTTGTGTTGGTGCACACCTGGGTCCTCGCGGTCGTGGAGACTGACATCCTTTTTGTGACGGTGTCGTGATTGGGATTTGCGATCTCAGGGGATCGGCCGTGACCCTAAGGAGCAGGCATTGAGTGAGACCCTGGCTTCTGGCCCGTGGCCCCGCTGCCCCAGCCTGCCGGAGGCCAGCCTCCCCCCACCGGCTGGAGGGCTCCCGAGAGGGTAGCCGGTCGGGCTGCGACTCCAGATGGGTGGTGGTGGGGGGGGGGACGAGGCACAACCCAAGCTCTCCTCGTGTACACCATACACACCGTTCGAGCTGCCTTTCTGGTCACGCGTCTAGCTGTGGTGCTCCGGCCCTTTGGGACGGTCCCTCGCCAGCGGTTGCCCGGAGGATGAGTCGAGGTCCGCTGGCGCATCGCAGCTGTTCCACTGAGGCTGGAGAGGAGAGTGACAAGGCGGTCAGGTCGCCGCCTGTGGCCTGTCCCCAGCCCCCCTGGCCTGGCCATTCAGCGTCACGTTCCAGAAGCCCCAAGCCCCCACAGGCTGCTCCTTCAGGCAAGAGCTGGGTCCACCCATAGGCGCCTGTTCCCTCGATGGGGCGCTCCTGTCACCAGCCCCTCTGGTTGTGCCCACTGCCTTTCCGGGCCCATCCATGTCCCCACCAAGAACCACCGCTCTGGGCTCAGTTCTAGAACAATCCTTGCTTTCTGAGTCACATACTGTGCTTTTTTCCTTGAAATATTTAATGTGTTACATTCCAGTGTTAAACACATTAGCTCTCAAGTCAACTAATCATTTAGTTGTTAAACTGAATTTGGCTCTGCGACTTTAAAATGGAAAAACACGCTGCCAGAGCTAGCCATCTAAGCAGACAGCAGGGAAGGTCTTTCACGAGAACGTGTGTCTCTCTCTCCAGGGATCTGTGGTTGGGTTTGAATTTACTGTCAGTGGAGACTGGTCCACCCGCCAGGGCGATACCCAGACTATGAGGCAGACGTTAAACGTCGCGGCAGAAACGCAAATACCTTGTCTCTTTTCAGAAATGAGCTTTTTGGTTTAATTACTCTGAATGTAATGCTGAAATTAAACCACACGTGGGTTCAGAATGGAGAGCGTGAATGAAGGGTTTCAGACCTGCAAAGCTGGGAATGGAACGTTCTGGGAGTGTCCTGGGGGGGGGGGGCGCTACGGATGCCGCGCACTTGTGTGCACGTGTCAACACGGACGGCTCCTTCTCCGCCGTCGCTGCTTCCAGTGTCCGCCATCCATGGCTCAGAGCTCTGTGCACCCGCACCAGGGTCATCCCCACGCAGATTCCTCCGTCCCGTGCGCTAGGACGCCTGGGAATGAACAGCGCCGTGCAAACTGTTGAACGCTGTGTCGAGGACGAGCCGTGCCGAGCAGGGGTGGCCTGGCCTGGCTCCCGTCATGCTTGCCCCAGGCCTTGGGACACGAGTGCCGCCAGAGGGACGCTCAGACCCAGAGGAGGGAGGGCATCACCCTGGCGGCTGTAGGGAGCGGCCTCCTGCAGGAGGGGCTCCGTGGCCCACGAAGCGCAGAGCCCCTCGCGGCATGGCCCTGTGCGCACGGCGCCTTCACGGTCGGCGTCAGCCCTGGGCTGGAGCAGCCACTCAGAGCCCCCCACTGCCCCCATGCCAGGCCCTCCCTGGCTTGTCGCTCCCAGTAGCTTCCGTGCCCGGGCCTCCCACTGTGCCCCCACCATGCCCACACACGCCATTTGCTGCCCCACTTGTTTTGACCTCGTTCCTCAGGGCCGATGCCCTTTTCTCCCCTTGGATCCCAGAGCAGGCACCCTGTCCACCACCAATCCCTCCTCCCTCCCAGGAGGCCGAGGGCCGGTCTGGGGGGTGGGTGAGGTGGCGTCGCTCCTGAATCGCTAGGCCAAGTGGGCGCTTGGTAGCAGGGAGGATGGCGGCCTGCTCAGGGCCTGAGGGAGCCCGGTCAGTCAGGCTAGGATTGAATGTCCACTTGCACCCCGGGGGCTCAGCCTCCGGCCATCTCTGTCCCTTCTGTGGTGTCCCCGCCACCCCCCTGCCATGTGGGGCCTGGTTCTGAGCCAAGGGGCGAGTCGGGCAGGCTGTGCCGGAGACCCCCCAGCAGGAAGGACAGCGGTCTGCTGCACCTGCCCGTTTGCAGCTGAGCACCCACCTGCCCCCCACGTCCATGCCCCAACCCCGTGCCCCACAGAGCCCCAAAGAGAGGCCCCGGCACACTCAGTCCTACCTGTCGGCTGGCAGTAGCCTAAGCTGGCCGGGCCTCTGGCAGAGGGACTTGCCTGCGTCAGGGTCATTCCTGGGCCAGGGACTGGGACCTGCCGTGCGTCTCCAGGCAGGCACCCGCCTCACCGGGCACCCTCCTATCCAGGATGCCAAGCTCCAGGATGATGTGGTGAAGCTGCTCGGCAGCCCACTTCTGACCTGCCAGGTGACTTCCCTGCCCTGCATCAGGCACGAGGACAACAGCAGTGCAAGGGCAGACCCGTGCTCTGTTCAAGGAGCTGTTTCCTGGGGGAATGAAAAGCTCTGGTTTACAGCACTGACCAGTCTCCGTGTTGTAAACAGTCCCAGCACAGCTGGCTCCGATCTGCTTGTCATCACTGAGCACCTGTGCATTCACGCCGCGCCGCGAGCCAGTGGGAGCGGTGCCCGCTCCTTATGGTGGGACCTCGCGCGGTGACACACACCATCTCCAGTCCCCACACCAGCCCGCCTCACAGGTAGGGAAGCGACGGCTCAGAGCAGCCCCCCAGCTGCTACGTTACAGCCCCAGGATTTGAATTCACGTCTCCCTGCAGCCTTGTCTCCGAGCCCACAGCCGTGGCAGCGTAGCCCGTGGCAGCGTGGTCCGTGGCGGCGCCTGAACCTGGGGGCAGTGCCTCGGAGGCGCGGGCTGCGGACAGGGTCTGTGCTCTGTGCGGGTCTCTGTTGGGAAGAGTTGGATAACATTCTGGCATTTCTAGATCAGGGAGTGATTGAGGCTGCCCTAGAGTCCAGGTAGACTGGCTCTGGACCTCGGGTGGCGGCCACTGCCCTCTGCTCCCCACAGCCCCAAGCCTTGGTGCCGGGAGCGTGGCGTGGGTCAGCCAAGCCTGGCTGCCTCCAGGGGTGGCCTTCTCTGCAGGGAACTCCAGCACCGAGCCCACACGGCCTTCACCCCGAAAGTCCGGAGCCTGTGGGACAGCAGGAACGCACCCCTCTGTGTGGCGAGGGCCTCTCTCACCCTCTGGCCCTGCCTGGCCTCCACGAGCATGTAGACACCTGGGTCCACACCCGTGGGCGCTCGGGAGGGCAGAGGCAGGCTGGCCGCCAGCACAGGAACTTGGCGGTGGTCTCCCATCTGGCGAGGATTAGGACCAAGACCTGCCTGGGAAGCGAGGCTCCCATCCTGACCCAATTTCCTGGAGGTGTCCCTGACCGCAGCCCAGCTCTGCTGTCCTTGTCCCTTCTCCTGGGGGAGCAGGACTTCACGGTCAGCTTTCCTCCTGCTCCTGTTTCTCTAGGAAATGGCTTGGTTTTGAGGAGAGCCGGCCTCTGAGGAGCGGGATCCCGCCTGGGGGCAGTGCTGATGGGGGCCGGCCCCACGGCTGGACAAGGGCAGGGCTGGGCTCCGGGCCCTCAGAGCCTGGGGTTCATGGGGACTCTGGGGAGTCTCTTGGGGCCTGTCCTTTGCCCACCGGGCCCCTCTGCCCACATGTCATCTCTTCTGCGTCCAGCCGGTGCCCACCTGCAGCCCGAGGCCCAGGCGGCTCCAGGGCGCTTTTCCGGCACACACTGGGGGCCCCTGAGACTCTGGGACCGTGATGGCAACACGGTTTCCTAGGAAACCGCAGCAGGCTGCCAGGCCTGCCTGCTGGTGGGGGATGCAGCCGCGGACGCCTGGTGGGAAGGTGCGTGTCCCTGTGCGAGAGAGAGTGGGGGTGTGGGTCTGTGAGGGCATCCGCGTGGGGAGCGTCTGCCGATGTGGGTCTCGGTAGGGCATGTCCGAGGGTCCTAGGTCTGTCTGGGGGTCACGGGGGTCTGTGTGTGTGTGTGTGTGTGTGTGTGAGTATGTCTCTTCGTGCCTGGAGGCTCAGGATGGGCGGCCTGGCCTACCCAGTGCTAAGGTCCACCTGGGAAGGTCTTCTTTTTTTTTTTTTTTTTTAAGATTTTATTTATTTATTTGACAGAGAGAGAGACAGACAGCGAGAGAGGGAACACAAGCAGGGGGAGTGGGAGAGGAAGAAGCAGGCTCATAACAGAGGAGCCTGATGTGGGGCTGGAACCCAGAATGCTGGGATCACGCCCTGAGCCCAAGGCAGACGCTCAACCGCTGTGCCGCCCAGGCGCCCCCTGGGAAGGTCTTCTCACCGCTTCCCGCCTGCGCTGGGCCTTCTGGCAAACTCCCACTGGCAAACAACAGCAGGGCCAGCCTGTGCGGTCACTGGGGCTGAGCCCCGGCCTGGCCTGGTGGGTGAGGGGATCCTTCGAGGGGCCGGGCAGGCCTTGGCCGGTGGGTAAGGCCCAGGCCAGCCGGCTCTCGGCAGGAAGCCAGTGGTTCCTCCAGTTCCTGGGGGTGGTCCTCAAAGCCCAGCGACCCCCGCTTCCTATTGGTTCCTCCCTGTCCCGGCTCAGCCTCTCCTTCCCTTCACCTCACCCGGCCCACAGGCTCTGAGGAGAGGCTTTGGGGCACTGTGGGGGTCACAGGGGTGGGGGTGCAGGTCACAGGCGCCCCTTAGGACACACTGGAAGCCACACCCCTCAGGCCCTCCTCTGCACACATCCCCCCCCCCCCCCCGCCCCGTCTGCATGTAAATATGGGGCCACCTGAGGTAAACAGGTCGCTCCTCCTTGCGCCAGGAAACCAGGACCGGCCCCTGGGGCGCGGCCTGTTCTGTGGTGTGTGGGTATGTGCGGCTGGGCTGGGAGATCCAGGAGCTTTGGCGGCCCCTCGCCTGGGCAGGTCAGCAGGGTGGACTGTGGCAGACTGTCCAGGGCTCCTTGGTGACGGCGACGTGACGTGAGGACAGGCCTGGAGGCTGCTGGCAGGAAGTGTAGGGGGCAGGGGCTGACCAGAGGGGCAGGGCCGCTCACCCCCTCGCCTAGGAACCCAGGTGCGCCATCCCTACCCCGTCCCGGGCTCTGCCTGGGTGCATCCGTGTTGAGGACTGGGCCAGAGACGAAACGTAAGCTGTGTGGTCACTAAAGCGCCTTCCGCATCTCGGTCTATGCCTGGGACCTCTGCTCCCCTCCACGGCCGGCAGCGGGAGAAGCCACCCCATCCTCCAGGCACGTGGCTGGGCACAGAGCGGGGAGGCCAGGTCAGGAGGGGTTCTGACTCAGCAGTCCTAGCCTTGGCCAGCAGAGCCCCCCTGAGGGCCTGGACACACGCAAGGGCTGGGAGGGAGCAGCCTCCCGGGGCCAGAGCTGGGGTGCTCCGAGGGGTCCGCCGTGTTGAAAGCACAGAGACGGGGGCCCAGGGGGCCCTGTGTTCGGCAGCAAATGTGGCCACCGCCCTATGCCCAGGCCCCCAGGAAGGAGGGACTAGGGGACAGGGAGTGACAAAGGTTAGCCAGGAAATCGTGCTTCTGTTCAGGGCTCGGCCTCCCTCCATGCCCTCCCTCCCCCACTGCTCTGCTCCTCCCCACCCCGGCAGCAGACCAGACTCAGTGGACTAGTCCCTGAAGAGATGCGCACTGGAGCCAATATATAGATTTTCCGCTCTGCTCAGCGGAGTGCGCGTGCGTCGTGGCAAAGGAAAGCGTAAGAACATGCAGAGTTCATGGCTAACATTCCCAACAAGCACGTTTGTTTCCCCTTTGAGCTCACACCAGAGAAAGACAAACAGGGCAGTAGCGCTGTGGCCGGGGCCCAGCCGCCCCCCACCCGCTGCACAGGGCTGGCCTACGCGCCCTCCCTGTGCTTCCCCATGCCTGTGCCAGCGGCTGCCCCACGGGAGACCCAGTCTCCTGCTGAAAGCCTTTCTGCAGTAATGGAGGCTGTCAGGCTCCGGTCACCAAGCACACGGGGCCTGGGGGTGGAGAGAGGGAGGAGCGCCTCGTTATGTCATTGTCACTGCGTGGAATTCAGCACGAATTCTGCCAGGTCTGGAAGCAGCTCTTCTTGGGCTCCCGAAGCAACAGCAGAACCATGGTCCTTGTTCAAATTAATTTAGTGACCTTGGGCAGCAGGTCGGGCACAACAGAGCCACAAAGCCTGGTGGCGGCTGGCACAGAGGGGCCAGGTGAGCGAAGGGGCTCCCCAGGGCCGGGCGCCTGTGGGTGCCTGGGGACGTGGGGGGGGGCGGCTCCGCCTGTGTCTCGGGGGTCTGCAGCCAGAGAACTGGGAGGAGGCCCTGGTCCCTCTCGCCTGCTCCATGGAGCCCCCACCACATGTGGTCTGTGTGTGGCGGCGTGGCCTGCAAGGCCTGCTGGAGCCATGGCTACTGCAACGGGGTTCTGCTCCTGGGATCCACTGGGCCGCGGTGCCCAGCTCTCTGGTCAGCCAGATGTCACGCCAGGGTGTTTAGGCAAGATGGAACGCTACCATTAGCAGTCTGAGTGAGGCGGGTCACCCCGCCTGGAGGAGACCTTCCCCGCCCCTCCTTCACGCACACGCATCACCCCCCCTTCACGCACACACATCACCCCCCACCCCTCCACGCACACGCATCACCCCCCCGCCCTCCTTCACGCACACGCATCACCCCCCCACCGCTCTCCTTCATGCACACATCACCCCCCACCCCTCCTTCCTGCACACATCGCCCCTCCGACCCCAGCCGCGTGAGCTCCCGCATGCCCCAAGCGGCTGTCTTACCACGAGCTGGTGTCCTCGATTCGGGTCAGCCTGACACTCCGTGGATTTGGGGCAGACCCCCCAGGTTAGGGGCTCAGTCCTTCTCCAGATGCCAGTCGCTGGCCCCCCAGTCACCCATCACTTCCGGCCCACCTGCTGCAAATCTGAGGTTCCTGGCCCACCCCCAGCCCGGGATTTACTCATTTGCTCCAAGAGCTCACAGAACTCAGGGAAGCTCCCACGTACATGGACCACTTCCTTTTACAATAAAGGAGCTTCTGTCCAGGTAGGGCTGGGCTGTGCCCCGTTCAGAGTACACGGCGTGCTCGCCTCCCGGGAGCTCTCCGAACCATATTCATCAGAAATTTCTATAGCAGCTTCATCGTGTGGGCACGACTGAGCATTCACTCAGTCTCCAGTCCTCTCCCCTTCCCAGAGGATGGCGGGGCTGTGTGGGGGGCTGAGGATGAATGTTCCAAGCTTCTAACCATGGCGTGGTCTTTCTGGTGACCAGCCCTCATCAAGGAACCCACCCAGAGTCACCTTGTTAGAACAAAAAACACTCTTGTCACCAGGAAATTGCAAGGGACGTAGGACCTCTGTGTCAGGAACTGGGACAGAGGCCAATCTATAATTTTTCTATTATTTTATACCCTCCATTATGTGGTGGGTCTCATCCAATCAGTTGAAGGCATCAAGAGGAAAAGACTGAGGTCCCTGAGGAGGAGGGAATTCTGTCTCCAGGCGGTCTTTGGGCTCCAAGTCTTCCCTGGGCATACAGCCTGTGGCCTGCCCCAAGATTTAGGGCTGTCCAGGCCCCTCAGCCCCATGAGCCAGTTCCTTAAAATATCTCTCCCTCCCTCCCTCCCTCCCTCCCTCCCTCCCTCCCTCCCTCCCTCCCTCCTTCCGTCTCTATCTTTCTCTACCCTGGTCCTTGACATCACAGGGAAATCAGGGTGTGGGAAGGGCCCCTTGCTCACACACAAGCCCCAGCCGAACACTGGGAAGCCAACGTGGCTCCTGCCCTCTGGGGTCTCTGGGGTTTGGGTCCCACTGGACACCGCAGAGAAGTATAGAGACTGCTGGTGTCCTCTGGTGCGGCCCACTCACCACGAATCCAGGCCGCGTGTCCCGGTCCCTTCTGAGTTCAGAGAAGAGCAGCAGGAACGTGACCCCAGATCAGCCCACCCCGAGCTCCCGTTCGGGACACTCACGTGGCTGACGTGGCCTCGCCTTTGGGGTTGGGGCCTGTGGGCTTCTGGTCGCCCTGGGCTCGGCCTTGACCCCAGCCTCACTGCTGCACATCGACTTTATGGAAATGCTGGGGATTTCCTTTGCCAGCCGCCTCCTCCTTGAGGTGGGGGGAGCCTGTCCACACATGTGGCCAGGAAATCAACCTCAGTTCCTGCAAATACAGGCCCTAAGCTATGCTTAGGGTGACCTGCTGGCCAGTCCCTTCATGTATTTTCTCGTTCTGCCCTGCTCTGATTACAAAAACTGTAGCTGTTTATCGTACGTTATTAAGAAAATGGAGAAAAATATATAAAGAAGAAAATTAAAATTGCCCATAATCACACGCGCCAGAGATCATCATAGTTCTGTGTGGTCTATTTCTCGGGGGCTACGCACACACAGATAGAGCTGTGGAAATCATTCTGTACCACACCATTTCTTACACATTTTTTCACGCATCAAAATGTGTTCCAAACTGAAAGAAATCTAATGGCCGCCCAACGTCCCGCGTGCGGGACTCCGAAGGAATTTGCCGTTCCTGACTTTCGGACGTGCTCCCGGCGTGTTTACGAACAACCCTTGATCAGCATGTCTGTCCTTGTCTGAAGAGCTCGAGTTCCCTGGGACAGGGTCCCGGGGGGAGAGGGTCCTGGATTCAACCACGACGATACTTTCCAGGCTGTTGGTGCCAAGGGCCAAGCTCTTCAGAGCAGCTCAGGGCCTCGCTCCGCTCACGCTCAATGTCCACGCTCCCGAAATCTGCCACGCAGACCGTCCGCACTGAGCCATGAAACCACAGCAAGCCATGGCCGGTGGTCCCTGGAGGCGCCTGGCGAGAAGCGAAGGCCCGCCCTGCAGCCGGGCCTTGGAGAGGGCTCCGGATGACCTTTCATGGATCTTTCAGCACTTCTGTCCATTGCTCAGAATCGTGGAGGGTGCCCTGTTCTCAACCGCCTTTAAAAACTGCTTTATTGAAATATAACTCGTATGCTGTACAATCCCCCACGTGAAGTGCGCACATGGGGGTCTGCTCACGGAGAGGCACAGCCGTCAGGACAGCCCACTCTGAAAGAGGTCGTCGCCTGCACACCAAGCACCTCCCCCATACCTCTCGTCCCCGCGTCACCCTCCCTGGCACCTGGCGGCCACGAGCCCACTTTCCGTCTCTAGCCATTTACCCGTTCTGGACTTGCCACGCGGGTGGGATCGACCACACGTGACTTCTGTCGTCCCATTCTCAAGGTCCCTCCGTGGTGTGGCGTGTGTGCATCACGCATTCCTCTTTGTGGCTGAGCCGTAGTCCGCCGTGGGGGTGAGCCGCGTCCCGCGTATCCACCCAACCATCGGCGGGTACGCAGTGCACGGCCCGCTTCAGTGACCGCTGCTCCTGTGAACACGTGTGCCCGCATTTCCGTGTGGACGCGTGTTTCCTGTCTCTTGGGCACACGTCTAGGAGTGGAGCTGCCGGGTCATAGGGACTCTCCGCTTAACCGTGCGAGGCTGTGTCTCACAGCGGCTGCGCGGGCCGCGTCCCCACCTGTGGAGAGCAAGGCTCCGCTTTCCCCGCCTCCTCCCCGCACTCACTGTGGCCGGTCTTTTCCGTCCCACGTCGTGGGCGGGTGTGAAGTGAGCCTGTGCTTCCTGCTGCTTGCCACAGGTCCCGTGAAGAGTGGACGCAGATATTGTCCAACGAGAGGGCATCGATCGATAACCACAGTCAGCCCCGGCGGCACACGGCAAAGGAACGCACGCTAGAAAACGTGAACTGTGACCAGAAACGTTTGTGTGAGTGATTAAAAAGATCGAGGAGCTTGGGGCCCTGGTGGTGCCGTCGGTGGAGCGTCCGACTCTTGGTTTCGGCTCAGTCGTGATCTCAGGGTCGTGGGATCGGCCCGTGTCTGCTGGAGATTCTCCCTCTCGCTTTGCCCTTCCCTCTGCTCATGCGTGCGTGGGCACGTGCTCTCTCTCAAATAAATAAATACGTCTTAACAAAATGAAACATAAGATCGTGGAACTATTGCCTAAAACTTGGGGCAGAAACAGAATTAAAAATGAAGCTGGCTAAAATCCTCCATCCTCCTGATCCCATGTTTTTAAAAGCTTATTTTCTCTTTTTCCTTATTACAAAAGTAATCACAAAACATCGACCGTCGAAAAGCACCCTAAGCCAGCTAGCCCCGACACCGTGCCTGCGATCCAGCTCTGGTCTCCCTGCAGCCGTCCGTGGGCGCAGCTGTGCACCGGGCATGTGGGCAGGAGTGCGTTTTTAACCAAAGCGAGCTCTTCGCAAACCGCTGTATTGTAGCCAGACACGGCTACAGCCCCCAGAGGCTGACCGGTCAGATTCTTCCCAACGGCAGGAGCAGCAGGAGGAGAGGAACGACCGAGGGAAAAGCCGGGAACGGGGCATCTCGTGGAGACGAACGGAAACACCCACACGCCGGATGACGGGGCACCAGAGGAAGGGGCGGGCACCACGGGTCTTGTGTCTACTCTGTGCAACTGGACACGCCCCCATGCCATGTTTACCAAGCGTGGGTAGGGGCCAGAAACATTCTGAAACACGGGAAGGGAGCACATTCTGGCTCTGCAGACCCAGCGGACGGGGCGGGCTGCTCCTGTTCAACCCCAGTTCTTCCCAGCCAATCTGCCCCCCCATGCCCCCCCCAAGGTCAGCAGAGCTGGCTACAGGTCCCCTGGCAGAGAGGAGAGGGGACCCAGACCCCACTGGAGACCCAGGCAGGGGACGGTGCCATCCTGGCCTCTGGTCCGCCGTGCCCATGGCTTCCTGTCACAGCTAAATCTTTTTAATACAAAAATAATGTTATCAGCAACCAGTTAGCTCTTTAACGAGGCTTTCGTTTCTAAATGAATATTTACGAGCTGTTGCTGAGCAAGTGTGGGTGCCACGGAGCCCGGAAGTTCTTGAGCTGAAAGATGATGGCTGGGGACCTCTCCCAGGGGTCCTCCCATCTCAGCCCCAGGCCCCGATGCCCTGGAAGAATGAGCCGTTCCCAGCTCGGGCTCCTCTAAGCCAGGGCTGGGCCCAGGGTGTTTTCCCACGGGGGCGGAAGTCCTCGCTCCCCCACACCCTGACCCCCTTCGCAGTGCTGTCTGGGACACACCGAAGAAAGATCTAATGTCAAAGCTTCTGCCCGATGTTTGAAGGGAGGCCCAGGGTAGGAGAGGAGCGTTTTGGTTTGAAAGAGAAGGCATAGGGTCAGCCTGTGGGCTGATGTCTCTGCCTAATAAGGGAGCTGGGATTTGGGGTTTCTTTCCACGGGGATGTGCCCAAAGCCCCTCAGAGTCCCGGCCAGCAGTGGATGGGCCGTGGGCCTCTAGCCTGTCTCACTGTTGGCATTTAGGGAAAGGACCGTGCCTCCCGTGTCCCCAGGCAGTGAAGGACACAGTCCAGTTGCATGCCCACCATCTCTCCAGACCACGCTGGGGTTTCTGTCTGCGTCTGACCTACTAATAAGACGGTGTCGCATCCGAGGTCCGACGTGTGTCCGAGGGCCTGGTACACGGGCGCCCACCCTGGAGCTTGTTGTATGTTTGACCTCCAGGGGCCACGGCGGGGCAGAGGCAGACAATCCTGCTGGCAGGCAGCTGCTGGGCGCCTTGAGGACATCTGTCCTGCTGGTGCCACAAGGACCGTGGGGAGAAGTAGCCCCTGCTGTTCCAGGCCCACACCGGCTCTCCAGCCCAGGGCCTCAGCTGCGGGAGGAGCCAGCCCCACTGTGAGGAGGAGGCTTCCCCTGCCAGGTCATGCTTGCTCCCACCCCTCAGTCCGCTGTGCCCCCTCCAAGCTGGGCAGCGTTTCTTTCCTGGGAATGAGGAGGTGACTGTAGGAGCCCTCAGACCAAGCAAGTCTGGCCACCCCCCATTCTGCCCAGGGGCTCGGTCTCCCCTTAGAGAAGCCCCGTGCTCACCCCCTCCTTCCCTCAAGTCCCTGGGGCTGGCATGGGGTGGGGGGCTGGGAGGGATGCCCAGCAGGGCCTGGACACCTGCCTGTCACAGGCCACCGGTCACTGCTCACCTGAGGCTGTGCTCTAGCTGGGTGGGCACCGGCGCGCCCCAGCTCTGCCCGCCTCCTGGAGACCGTGGGCAGGCGCATTGCCCCCTCTGCCCCAGCCAGAGCCATACTGCCCAGTGACTCCCAGCCCCTCCTGCCCCCACCCACCTCCACCCCCCCCACCCCCGTCCCAGGGCTAACAGGGAGAAGGGCCCCGGGAAGGCACTTTCAGGGGGAGAGAAAGGCCTAGGACCTGGTCAGCCCTGGAGGGGCAGGGGAGTTAGGCAGGAGAGAGGAGGTGGGACTCCAGCCTCAGCTCACTGCCTTCCGGTCCTGCCTCCTCCAGGGGCTGAGTCAGGGGTGGGGGTGGGGTCAAATGCTGAGGGAGCCTCAGGTGCGGAGCATTCCAGAAGGGCGGAAGTCTGGGGAGGGTGGTAGACAGACCTCAGAGATGGCCTCTGGGCTCCCTGCTGACTCACTGGGAGAGGCAGAGGAAGTGCAGGGAGCTGGGGGAGGGGAGGAGAGGATGGGGAGGGGCCTGCCGCCCTGGGGAGGGCGCCAAGGGCCTCCCTGAGCCTCCAGCTGGGCCCTCCCTGGCTGCTTCCCAGCCCTGGGCTCCAGCCACATGCTCAGCTGCAGGGAGGGCCCTGGGTGAGGGAGGGTCCCTCGGGTGGGGCGGGGTGCTGGGGAGAGTCTGTCGGAGCCTGAGGGGGCTGTAGGGTCCCTTGAGGCTGGAACTTCCCGAGAGAACTTCCAGCCTCAGGCTTCGGATCCGCAGCTCGGGAAGGGGCTGTGGGTTTGCCAGCTGGGCCCCAGGGCCAGGGCCTGCCCCTCTCCTTGCTGGGGTGAGGGGCCCTCAGGGCAGCCCAGGGGGCCCAGACAGGGTGGGGAGGCTGCTGAGGGCGCCTAGCGGTGCCTTCCCCCCACCCCGTGGTGGTGGTTGCAGGTAGGAGGCTGGTCTGGCCTAGGGCTCCTAGGGCCTTGGGCAGGGCCTGGATGGGCCTCCCGAGCAGGCCAGGGTGTGCAGCGGGTATGAGGGTCACCGGTGCGGGGATGTGTGCAAGGAGTGAGTGTGAGGATGAGAAAGAGTTGGGTTCTCGCTGGTGTCCCTCCGTCCTCCCTGTGTCCCCTCCCCTCCCTCTCTGCCCCCCCCCATCAACCAACCTACCAATCCCCTCCCCCCGCCCTTCTCCCATTGGTCACACTGGGGCGCAGTGGGCACACTTCTTACCTCGACCTCAGATAAGAACATATTTATTTCCTAGTTCTCTTCAAGGCCCAGACATCCAGGAGAACGGCCTTGTCTTCTCCCCGGCAGCCCACCCCCACCCCCAGTCTGAGCCTCTGCACCCCCAGGGGCCCACGGCCCTGGGCCAGGCCCGTGATGTGGGGCGGCTGGAAAAGCCAGTTCTGTGGGGCCGCCTGCCCGGAGCCAGCCTGTGCTGACAGGTGGATGACAGGCTTTCCAGGGCCCTCCGGGCTCAGCAGAGGCCGCCTTGAGCCTGGAGGAGGCTGGGCTCCCCCTGAGGAAGGAGAGGAGGCCTCCCCATACCCGTGCACCCTCCTCACCAACTCCCAGGGGACCAAGGGCACCAGGCCCCACAGCCTTCGTGGCAGGATGGGCTTCCAGGGACTCCTCAGAGCCTGGAGGAAGGACGGGCAGGGAGGACAGGGGAGGGGAGGCCTGGGGTCCTGGGGGTCCGTGAGGAAGCCCGAGTGTCCTCTTATCTCTGGGAGAAAGCTAGTGGCCTGTGCCTGGCAGAGATGGAAATAGATTGTCAAAATTCCTAATCAGACCCAGGGACAAACGGGGAGCACCACGCAGCCCCGGGGGACAGGGCTGCTCACCACTGTGTGGGGAGAAGGGAGTTTTCTTTAACCACAGAAGGAGAGAGAGCCCCCCAACCCCAGAACTAGGTCTGGCCCCCACATCGCCCCTCCAGGGGCGCCCCTCCTCCCCAGGGACCCGGCCCTCCCAGCCCTGCCCCCACACCCCAGGCTCTTCTGGGAACATACGGCTTTGTCTTGTACTTTCTGTTTTTGCAATAAATTATACGTTTTAATGAAATGAGGTTTTAAAAAGCTGTTCGTTATAGAAAAGGTAAAAAATACAAGAAGTTTCATTTTGGGGAAATAATGGATGAGAGATCACGGGTGGGCGAAAGAGGTAAAGGGCCATGGAGTCATCTCTTTGTCCTACCGGAGCCCAGCTAACACGTGCTCCTGCAAAGTAGGGGTGCGGTAGGGGCTGGGGTGCTGTCCTGCCCCGATGTGAGGACCGGTCTCCCCAGGGCCACATGGACACAAGGTGAGGACAAGTGGGGTCAGCCGGGCACAGCTGGTGGCAGGTGGGTGGGGGTGCCGGGAGGGCGTGGCCTGCACCGTGGGGTGCCCCCACCCAAAGCTTTGTGCAACATGTGCCCAGAGGGGGCATCTGCCTCCCTGTGTGGACCCCCCCCTCTCTAAATGTGGCCATGATTCAGTCTAGGAAACATTCACACTGTCTTTCTGCATACGTGTGTTATTTCTGGCACCTACCATCAATTATTCGTGTTCTGAGTGGTACTGACCCAGCTAGCAGGCCTGATGCCACTGAGCGGGGAACCGGCTGGCCTTTCCCAGTTGCCAGAAGGTTCTGGGTCGGGCGGTCAGGGGGGCGAGTCCCATCCCCATGGATGTCCACCTCGGCTCCTGGGAGGCCAACACAGGGGGCAGGAAACGCACCCGCCGAAGGGACCTGGCTGGGGTCTGAGGGAAGGGGCACAGCCCCTCCCTGCACCCAGAGGTACCCCCCTGCCCCCACCCAGGGGCTCCCGGCCAGTCCAGCTTCTCCCCATGAGCCCCGGAGAAAGGGAAGGCTCTGACAGTCAGGGGCAGTGTGACAGGAGGACCCCCAGCCCTGTGCTGGGCAGGACGGCGTCTCAGCCAGCAGAGAGACAGCTTGGCCCTTTCCAGGCAAGGCCTTTGGTGAAGGGGAGGGAGGGGCCAGGGCAGGTCATCCTGGGTGCCACTGAGAGGGTCCCTGCACCCAGGTGACCCTGGACCTGGAGTCCCAGCCCTCTCCCCGATGCTTAGCCCCTTCTTCCTGCAACCCGTCGGCCCCCCTCCCCAGACAGTGGGTGAGAAGCAGCGTGGCCGATACCCCAGGAGGCAGAGCTGGGTGGCAGGGACATACGCAGCTGAGCCCTGACCCGGGGCCCGGAGGCCACTGACCCAGGGAGGAGGGCTGACCTCGGAGCTTCTGTCCTTTCCTACTTGCCAGGAATCCCCCCTCCCCCCCGTAAGAGGGTCTCTGCTCCCTGGGGGCTCCTCGGAGGGGCCCACATTCTGCTAGGCCTACTCCAAAGAGATGAAAGTGTGTCCCTGGCTGGGAGAACGGAGCATGCCAGGGGTCCAAGCCCCAGGGTCCCTCTGCTCGACAGGTGGGTGAACAGAGTCCCGGACACAGGAAGGGTGAGGGGCGGGGCACACCACTGACCACGCACCTGCCATGCGCCGGGAGCCCGCCAGCAGCTCTCCCGCCCTCTCAAACCTCTGAGGTCAGCGTGCTCAGCTCCGGGCAGGTGAGGGAGCCCCGGGGCCGGAGCCTGGATGGCCCTCAGCTCCAGGGGCAGCGGCCTCCAGCATCTCGCCTGCCACAATGGCTGGGCATCATTCCCAACTTCCACGAGGGCTGGGTGAGGGTCAGACATGCTCAGAATGAGGTCTCAGGGGTCCAGGCAGCATGGCGTGCCAGGCCTGGCTGGGACTCTACAGGGCCCAGAATGGGCCCAGGCACTAGGGGCCAGCCCCCAGCGTGGGGGTCCCTCTGATCCGCAGCGGGCCAGGACAGCCACCCCTGCCACCGTCGCCTGAGCTGGGCAGGTAGGGCGTCTTTCTGCGGGAAGAACGTGCCCCTGCCTCCTTGGAGGGACCCCAGGGCAGCTGCCAGAGGACAGCCTGCTGCAGGCCAGGGTGCACGGGGTGGCAGCGGCAGTGTGCCCACAATGGAGGGCATGGGTGGGGGTGGGTGTTGCACAGAGCCAGCCTGAGTGCGTGGGTCTCCACCCTGAGCCTGTTTCCTCAACTGCCCACTGGGGCTGCGATGTTTCCTCTTGGGGTGCAGTGAGGATGAGGTGAGTGTAATGCAGGCTTCCAGAAATGGTGCCCCGACTTTCCTGGGAATGCACCTGTCTCGAGGCCCAGAGGGGCCCCCTGCCCTGTGAGGCTGACTCACAGGCAGATGCCCCCTCTCAGGTGCCCTCCACCGTCCCTCCCCGCAGAGCTGGGTATGGGACCCCGGGGGCCTCCCACCCACGTGTGCCCTCACTGGGACTGCAGGGGTCTGTCCTTCCAATTTACGCCCTCCAGATCTGTGACCTGGATTTCTCAGCGGCCGCTGCCGTGGAAGCCACAACACACATTAGCCCACTACATGAAGCAAGGACACAGACAGACAAGTCTGCATGTGAGCCTGTGCGTGCACGTGCATGTGCCCGCCAGTCAACGCGCCTGTGCGTGCGTGCCGGAGAGTGTGTGTGCATGCATGTGTGTATGTGCGTGCATGTGTGCATGTGTGTGTGCATGTGTGCGCATGTATGTGTGTGCATGCGTGTGTGCGCGTGTATGTGTGTGCATGTGTGTGTGTGCGTGCATGCACGTGCATGTGCCCACCGGAGAGTCAATGTGCCTGTGTGTGCGTGCTGGAGAGTGTGTGTGCATGCATGTGTGTATGTGCGTGCATGTGTGCATGCGTGTGCGCGTGCGTGTGCATGTGTGTGCGTCCGTGCATGCATGTGTGTGTGCATGTGCATGTGTGTATGTCCGTGTGTGCACGCATGTGTGTATGTGCACATGTGTGCACGTGTGCATGAGTGTACGTGTGGGTGTGTATGCATGTGTGCGTGTGCACGTGTGTGCATGTGTGTGCATGTATGTGTGTGCATGCACATGCGTGTTTGTGTGTATGTCTCTGTGTTTGTGTGCATGCATGTGTGTATGCATGTGTGTGCATGTGTGTATGTCCATGTGTTTGTGTGCATGCATGTGTGTATGTGCGTGTGTGCATGGGTGTGCATGCACGCGTCTGCATGTGTGTATGCGCATGTGTGCATGCATGTCGGTGCATGCGTGTGCACGTACACATGTGTGTGCATGTGTGTGCATGCGTGTGTGTGTGCATGCGTGTATGTGTCTGTGTGAATGACCAGAAGGTTCTCTTCACTCCCCTGGGTGAAGCTGCGAGAATGGCAGAGCGACACCCCCTGGGCTTCCCTGTCTCTCCGAGGCAGGAATGCGGGCAGGTCGTGGGAGGCCCTGTGCTTTGGAGGGAAAAGCAGGAGCTTCACGAGGAACTGAATCTGGGGCCAGAAGCTCTGAGGCTCACACAGGGCTCGTCCTGAAACAGAGCGTGCCTCCCCATTCACCAAACATGGGGACCCTGGCCAAACTTTGACCCCTGGAGCTGAACTTCAGGCTTGGGTGACTGTCCCCGGCCTGCCTGTCCACCAGCCCGACGGGGCAGGGGAGCTCACATGCCTTCAAGAGGGACATTCTCCAGGAGACCGTGAAGAGGGAGCAAGCAGGGCCCAGCAGAGAAGGACACGTCACTCAGGGCACAGTGGTGGGAGGGAGCAGGCAGGCCCCTGCCTGGCGCTCATGGTGGGGATGCTCAGCTGGCCGAGGAGGGGGTTTGGGAGGGGAGGTGGGGGGATCTACCTTGCTAGAGGAGGGAGTTAACCTCCCCCCCCCCGTGTCTGGGCTGCTGGGACCCCAGGGACTGTGGTGTCACAGTTGTTGGGGGTGGGGATGGTGAGCTGCAGCCATTGGCAGAAAACCATGAGCCAAATGGGGCAGCTGTGGGGAGGATGAGCCCTGAGGCCACCCTGGACCTGGGGGAAACCCGGAGTGGCCGTCTGGTCCCTGGAAGCAGGTGGAGCTGCCATTAGCGCCCAGCCCAACCTGCCAGCAGGGGTCCAGCCCCAGAGGGAGGCACATAGGACGAGCACCCAGCCCTAGGGCCCCCTGGTGCCTGCTGAGCACCCAGCAACCTGGCCCTGAAGCCTCTGGGTGGTCCACATAGCCACGCAGGGCGCGGGGGCCCTCTTCTGGTCACTTTGCAGAAGACACAGCCACCACCCAGTACGTGGCCCCTTAGGCTCAGGTGTCCCCCACCCCCACCCCCAGGCCCACGCCGCCCAAGGGGTCCTGAGAAGAAGGGGGAAGCTAGAATGCTGAGTTTCACCTGGCCATTTCCAAGCAGCTGGACCTAGGTCAGGAAATGAAAACCGCTCCGTGCCTCAGTTTCCGCCTCGGAAACTCAGGATCATATTACCCCCTCCCAGGGTGTGCAGAAGGTTCCAGATGTATGAAGCTCCTGCAAACAGCAGAGCCCGGCACGTTTCTCTGGGGTGTGTGAGTCCCTGCTTTTTCACTGGGCCCCTTTGGGGACACTTCAGACTTGGCCTAGAGCCCCACCAGGCCTCTGGAGGACCCTAGCTCCCCATCTGTCCGCCTGTGAAGCCGCAGGCAGAGCGCCTCTGCGGTGCAGTGGTGCCATCTGCCGACGTTTCTCGGCATCGTGCCCCTAAGTGGCCGTAGCCGCAGGCCGGAGTCCCAGGGGTGGAGCAATGCTCCCGGCGGGGCTTACAACAGGTCCAGAGGTTCCCAGAGACCAGACACAATCCCTTCTTCCCGAAGTAAGGGCTTTGAAAACCTCATTTACCTGCATGAACATTTGCCAGGGAGGAAAGGAAGTACGTAGAAGGCCGGCCTCTGGCTGGGCTTCTAGGAGAGGGACCTTTCCTGGGGTCTGGGCAGAGGCCCTGGCAGGCTGGCCCAGGATGAATGCTGACCGCTCTGTGTTGGGGCGCTCTCACGGGAAGTCCTCGGAGTAGGACCCAAGGCCTCTGGACGGTGGCTCACGCAGGCGGCTGCACCAGCCGTACCCCCTCTCCCCACAGTAGGACACGGTCTGGTCGCTGGCTCGTCCCAGCCCACCTGCTGACGCCACCCTTCTGGAGAGTGAGAACCGCATCCCCGTGCAGCAGCTGCAGCCTCGGAAACAGAACAAGGACTGGAGCATCTTCCCTCGGGGATGCTGTTTCCCGAGGCTGCAGACAGGAGAGGGCCGCACCAGCGCAGCCCCACGCGGGGAGCACAGAGGCCGAGATGAGCGAGGACAGCACCAAGTCCTCCGTGCTTGGGTCTCCCTGTGAGGGGACAGGTCATCTCCGTAGCAACCATGAAGCTCACGGCAACGTTCTCCCAACGCTGGTGGATGTGCGTGAACACTCCACACGGAGAGCCACGTCTGCTCAGACGTGAGCCTGCATCAGACGAGTGGCCCCAGGTCTGGAACCCTCCAGCTCAGCTCAGAGTCTGGCTCCCGGGGCTTCCAGACCTGCTGTCTACGGATCACAGAGCCTTTCCCTGAGCCCAGAGCCTTCTGCAAGTGTCCCCTCTGTGGGTCAGCGCCAGCCTGCCCTCGGGGCCTTGTTCTCAGGGCCTGCCCATGGCCAGGAGAGGCCTGCCCTAGCCAGCAAGCTTTCCATGTTGCCACAGAGCGCCAGCGGTGCAGCCGACGGGCCTGGGGCGCGAGGACGGAGGTGGGCTTCATGGCTGTGTCTTTGTGTTTCAGACAGATTCCCTGGGTGGTGTCTGCGGACAGCCCATGGAGCAGCCCCTCACGGGGAAGGCCACCGCCTGCCTGCACCTGGCTGAGAGCTGGGGGTAGAGGTGCAGCCGCTTCTCTAGGTGTCTATCAGGAGGCCCTGCCGCAGACCGAAATGCTGTCTGGTTAGAGGTGGTCGCTTTCGGGCCTGGACTGGAGCCTGGTGAGCCACTGATGGCAGGCATCCCAGAGTGAGGTGCACTCAGGCGTTGGGTGTGCGGTAGGACCCCGCGTCGGCAATTACGGCACTATGGGGGGTCTCAGAGAGGCCCTGCCAGTCCAGGGTGAGTGCCCTGTGGGCCCATCTATTATTAGAAACTCAGCCCCACAAAGACTGGCTCCATCCACACAAATGCCAGTCCAGGGGACCCACACCCTCATGGAGCCGTCCAGGTTGCCTCAGGGCCGGGGGCTGGACAGGAATGTGCCTCCGAGCCTGCCATTTCCTGGGAGAGGCGCCCTGATGCGGGCAGGTGCTGGTGCAGGGCTGCGGGTGGGGGAAGCGGGAATGACCAAAACGTACTCCCAAGAGAGAGGCTGCCTCGGCCATCGCTGCCGAGAGACTGTCCCTGGGAGAAGGTCCTCTTGTGACACTCAGACCAAGTCCCCAGGAGCCAGCTGGGTGAGGGACACCCTGGGGGCAGCGGGAGGTGAGCCTGAGCTGGTGTAGCCAGACCGCGGCCCACCGCCACCCTTGGGGGCTGCTCCAGGGGTCACAGTGTGCAGCCCGCTCAACCCCAGCCCGAAGCAGCCTGGTGCCACAGGACCCACAGCCGTGCCCAACTCTGCCAGCAGAGGGCGCTCTCCATGCACACAAGAGTGCCCTGCACACCCAGTGCCCAGCTCCACTGCCACCCTATCTTCTTCACAGGGCCCACAGACTGCCCCAGACCACACAGCATGAAAGTTGCACCAGAGACCCTCCAGTTACAAACCCACTGAGCCACCACAGAAGACTTGAAAGTTTAAAGAACAAAGCAAGTGTTCCCCTCCCCCACCGCCCCCCGCTTAGAGATGCCAGAGGCACCCTCTCCCCCGGGGAGCTCCTCCCAGGTGGTGTCCCCGAAGGGCAGCTGCTGTTTTCCCACATCTCTCACCTTTCTTGCCCCGATTTCACTAGGGCCCTTGTGAGCGCCCAACCACCGTCAAACTCTCCACAAAGATGTTGCGGTGACAACTTGCTGGCCGTGTGTGTGAGCTGCCATGTCGCCATCAGCAGCAGCAGAGTCTCCATCACCTACATCATCACCATCATCTCCATCATCATCTCTGTCGTGTTCACCTTCATCATCTCACCAGCATCATCTCCATCATCATCATCTCCATCATCATCTCCATCATCATCATCATCTCCATCATCATCTCCATCATCATCATCATCATCTCTATCATCATCTCCATCATCATCATCATCTCCAGCATCATCTACATCATCATCATCATCATCATCATCATCATCTCCATCATCATCTCCATCATCATCATCATCTCCAGCATCATCTCCGTCATCATCATCACCATCATCTTCATCATCATCTCTGTCATGTTCACCTTCATCATCTCACCAGCATCATCTCCATCATCATCTCTATCATCATCTCCATCATCATCTCTATCATCATCTCCATCACCATCATTATCATCTCCAGCATCATCTCCATCATCACCATTATCTTCATCATCATCTCTGTCATGTTCACCTTCATCATCTCACCAGCATCATCTCACCAGCATCATCTCCATCATCATCATCATCTCTATCATCATCTCCATCATCATCATCATCTCCATCATCATCATCATCATCTCCATTATCATCTCCATCATCATCATCATCTCTATCATCATCTCCATCATCATCATCATCTCCAGCATCATCTCCATCATCTCCAGCATCATCTCCATCATCATCTCCATCTCTATCATCATCTCCATCATCACCACTATCACCATCATCATCTCCATCATTGTCTCCATCTTTGCCGTCCTCTCCACCATCTTCATCTTTAGCTTCGCCATTGTTGTCCCTCTGCATCTAGTCTGGAACCCGAGCTGTGCAGCCTTTTTAGACGGCGCGGAGGCTTCTCCTCCCTGATTTGGGAATGACTGGCCTCCTAGCTCTGAGCCCAGGAAGGTTTGACCTCAGGGTAGGCGGCACAGGAAGGGGTGTAGTGACAGTGGCCCCCAGCCAGGCTCACATGACCATGACCATAGACAGTCCCCTTCTGTAAGGCCGTAGGGCCTCTGAGGGTCTCCCAGGCTGACCATCCATATTTGTGACCAGCATGCGGACCCGGATCCAGGAGCCGTGGCCGGAGCTCCCAGGGCGAGGGGCGTCAGGGGCTGCACCATGGCTCCTGTGGGCTGGCGTCTCACTTGGCGGTCCTTGTGCACCTATTTTGCAACCACATGGGGACTTACTGTCTATACGACAGCCTCGGCTGACTGTGGACACGTGGTGACCACAGGCTCTCTTGTGTGTGGTCTTCATGTGTGTGCCCATGTGCCTGTGTGCTCTCTCTCGAGCAGGACTCCAGCCTCCCAGGAGGAGGGTTTATGAATTTTTTGTGGCCACTGTAACAAATGACCACAGCTTCATGGCTTAAAAAAACACAAATTTACCATCTCAGAGTTCTGGAGGTCAGAGTCTGAAACGGGCCAAGTCCAGGTGTGAGCAGAGGGGTTCTCACAAAGTCTCTGGGGAAGAATTTGTGTCCTTGCCTTTTCCAGCTTCCCGAGGCACCTGCGTGCCTTGGCTCGTGGCCCCTCCCTCCATCGTCAAGCCGGTAGCTGCCTCTCTCTGCCCTCCAGACTCTGCTGTCCCTGCTCCCCTGCAAGGACCCTCGAGATTACACTGGGCCTGCCTGGATCATCCCGGACGTCCTCCCCATCTGAACAAGGGCTGTTCATCAACCTTCATCCCACTGGCAAACTGAGTCCCTGTGGCCGGGTAGGGTGACACATTCACAGGTCCTGGGGTCAGGACGTGGACATCTTGGGGGCTTTGATTTCCCCTCCATGAGGGGCCCCTTCCCAGGCAGCCAGACCTCATGGCCCAAGTTGAGGTGGGCGCCCCATGCAGCACTCGGGGCAATCAGCACCTGCCAGGGACACTGGGCAGCCGGCAACAAGGTGCCCGGAGCACAGGTTTGGGGCCAAACCCGCTTGTCAGCAGAGAATAGCGTCCTCAGTGGCGTGCGGCGGCCTCACTCAGCCCCAGCTCTGCTCTCCTTGCCCACCGAGGAGTTGGGGGGTCTGTAGGTCCCTCTCCTAGCCAGGCCCCCTCCCCCTGGAGGGGCAGGACTTCCTTGAGGAGGGAGGGCTGCACAAAATGGACAAGGGACAGGGCGTCACGTCACAGAAGGCCCATCTCAGTGGTTTTGGCCCCAATTCAAACCGTTCAGCAGATGCCCGTGAGGGACAGTGAGGAAGAGCTCCTTGTTCGCTCTGTGGTTCAGGAGGACCATCAGGATCCAGCTGGGCCCAACGACGGGCCGTCCACGATGCCGTCCACGTCTGCCTGGCAGCCTCAGGGGGCAGACGCAGGGTGACAGCCATCTACAGGGGCCTATGGCAGGACCGAAGTGGGGAGGGGGTCTGTCCTGGGCCTGACCCAAACTTGCTGGGGAAGGGAAGGCAGAGGAGAGCAAGCACCGTCATCCCCCCCCACCCCGTCCCCCTTGACCTGGGGGGGCAGCGCAGGCCAGGTGCCTATCAGCTGACTGTCACACTGTCTGGGCAGGCTTCCCTTTCCCCAAGGTTAGTGAAAGACCCTCCTGCTTTCCTCTTCAGCCTGAACCTGACCAGAGTTGTGACTCTGCTAAGTCCCAGAGGGCTGGGCCCAACTGGGGACAGGGGACCTGGGGGCCCATCCAAGAGTGGACTCTGCCCCCACCTGCCAGCCTTGCCTGTCCCTCTCCCGTTCTGAGACCCTGTGTGTCTCTTCCATCCCCAGCCCATGCTCTCCAGCTCAGGCCTCACCTCCTCCTGGAGCCCTCCCAGCCTCTCCATCTCCTTCCCATCGGCCCCCCAGCCTGCTCTGGGGTCCCTCTGCTCCCAGGGCTATGAAGTGCTCTGCTCTGTGTCCCCAGCACTACTTTGCTACTGACGTGGGGCTGTTCGGAACACTCGCTGCATGGCTGAGGGAATGAATGAGTGAGTGAATGAATGAATGAACGAATAGGCATCACGTGCTGGGTAGGACCTCCCTGGCTGCTGCACCCTGCCCTGGCATTGCAGATGGGCAGTCAGGGCCCAGAGAGGATGTCACCCTTCAGGGGACAGGCTTGGGGACAGGGGCGGCCGGCACACGGGGAGCCTCCCCAGGCTGGCAGAGACCTCCTGGTAGGAGACTTGTTAGAATCGCTGTCTCTTGTTGTTGAAGGGAGGCTGTGTGTGTCCCGGCCTCCCTGGAGGTGGTCCCGGGAGCAGAACCTGGGGTCCTCCCAGGAATGTCACCACGATGCGTTAATCTGCACTGCCCAGAGCAGGAGAGCCCGCCAGCGAGGCACCTGGGGGCTTCTCTGGGACAGGGTGTGCAGCTGGGGGCCCCGGACTGCCTGCCCCCCCACCAGGTCCCTGCTGCCGGGCCACTGCCTGCTATGGGCCCCTCCTCCAACTGCGGGTAAATCAGGTTACCTGCAGCGTCTCCTTGTCTCCTCACGGGGGTGGGGGGGGGGGCGCCCTGAAACCAGGACGCATGGCAGTGCCTCCCCAGGGGGCTGGGCTCATTAGTCGTTTCTAAATTAGACAGAGGCTTGGTGGGGCTTGATGGGGTCCTGGGAATCCACGGAGTCCCATTCCAGCCCACACGGGGAGGCCTGCCGCTGCCTGCGAGGCTCAGCCACCTTGGAAACGGACGGTGGGCAGCGTGGGGACAGATCCGATGGGGGAGGCGGGGCGGGCCTTCAGCGGAGGAAGACAGGGCTGCAGAGATGGGGGCCGAGCTGGAGGGGCTGTGCCCGGGGCCAACTCCCCAGCGATACAGCCTGGCGCCCTGATGAGACTCTCCATCCAACAGCGCAGGGAGCCCACAGATCCGCCCTGCGCTCCTTCCAAGCACGGCGGCCATCAGGATCCGCCTGCAGAGCCCAGACCTTCCTCTGGAAGCATGTTCACGGGGAGGAAGCCGGCGGGAAGCGGAATGTGTCTGCTGGCCTCTCCCAGGCCCCTGCGGGAACAGTGACTCAGGAAGCCGAGGCTGAGGGGCAGTCCTCACTCATGGGCTGGATGGCATTCCTTGATTCCTCGCAGCCAGCCAGAGCACGGCGCCACACTGCTGGGGACCCCGAGGCCCCTGCGCTGTCCCCTGCTTCCTCAGCAGACCTCGGCGGCGTCTGGAAGTGTCTGGGACGGCAGAGCCTGGCCAGGCTACTGGAGCAGACTGGGCATCAGGCTGGTCCAAGGCTGCCCTGAGCGTGCCCTGGCTGGGACCCAGGGGGGACAGCACCCCCAGCCTCCATGCCATGGCCTGGGGCTGCTCCAAGCCTCCACTTACAGAGTGGGGGGCGGGTGGGGGCATGCAGAGCTGCAGCTGGTCCAGGCCAGGCTGGCAAAGGGGCTGGCCAGGAGGCACGCAGGGCCAGAGCCAGCAGGGCGCCCCAGAGCTGACGTGGACACCTGGACCTTGGGGGGCCAGCCTCGGGCACCCAGCACAAGCAGTAGAGGCCTGAGTCTAGGGTCAGGGACGGGGACGAAGCCCTGATGTGGCATGGGAGGGGGTTTGTGTTCCAGCTGCAGAACGGAGCGTTCAGGACTGGGATGGGCTTTGGGATCGTGATGTCATGCCACCAGGCATCCGTGTGAGCATCTGGGGGCAGGATAGTCCCCTGAGAACCGCCTCCCTGAGTCTGCTGGAGACACAGCCCAGCGTCTGGGCCCCGGCTCTTCATTCACAGACTTGGAGAGGCCTTGCCCTTGGGCCTTGGCGTCCTTGCCTATAAACAGGCCCCGAGAAGGACCCTTTGGGCCCCGTGCACCACGAGGTTAATGTGTCCGCCAGCAATGCCCAGGGGCCAGCACAAAGGCGCAGGCGGACGTCCATGCTCGGGCCACCCTTCCCTTCCCTGTACCCCCAACAAGACCACCTTCCCAATCCCCTCGTTTGTCTGCTTTGGGTCTCTCTCCTCCGATGGACTCTGTGCTCCCTGAGGGGGGTCGTCCTCAGCCCCCAGCACAGTCCAGACACGAGAGAGGCGGTCAGTGCGAAGCGTGGAGGTGACCGGCGGTCAGGGAGCCGGCTGCGGGCCTGGCAGGGAAAGGGCCGTCCCCACATCGGCAAACCCAGCCGTCTCCCCCGGAAGCAAGTGGGGGCGTGGGGCTGGGGCTGAGGAAAGGGGATAGGGTCCCAGCAGAGGGTCGCCAGCCCCCCGGCCGCCACCTCACACTGTATCTCTAGGGACATCTACAGTGCCCAGACCACAGGGGGGGACGGAGGCCAAGAGGGCCATGTCCTGTGCCAAGGTCACCCGGCTTCAACAGAAGGTGGGACTCCAGCCAGGAGGTCTTAACCCAAGGCCCCCAAGCCCCCCGTAGCCCCCCGTAGCCATGCTCCCAGGAGGCTTTGAGGCAGAGCCCTGGTGGATGGCCCGCACTCAGCCTGTGCCCCCAGCAGGCTAAGCAGGAGCCCTGCCCACACGCCCTGGAAGGGCCGCGGGCTGCCTCCTGCCAGAGCCTCATGTTTTCTGGCTGGAGCAAACGCTGGCTTGCTGTGTCCAAGCCTGGCCCCGGCCCCAGCCTCCAGAAGGGCCAAGCCCGAGGGGAGCCCTTCTTCTCCAGGGATCCTCTAAGCGGTCGGGTCGGCCGTGGGTGTGCGGGCCCAGCCAGTCAGGCACACTGGGCGGGGTGCAGTGCCGGGCTGCGGTGAAGGGAAATACGCCCCGAGGGGGTCGCCTGTCCTGCTGGTCAAGCTGGCCCCTGGGTCTTGGGCGTGTGGGCCTCGCTGCTGCAGACAAGCCCACTCCTGTCCTGGGGCTTACAGTCTGTGGGGATGCCTCTGCCCGAGAGCAGGAGGAATGGGTGGGCCGGGGGTGTGGCTGGGGGTGGGCACAGTGTCCCCCGCTCCTTCCGCGGGCCTCCTGGGGCAGGATGGCGGCTCATCCTTCTCTGACAGCAGTGCTGCTGGCCCGAAGGTGGGAAAGGCAGGGCCGGGCCTGGCTCCCAACAAGCCCATCTGGTTTTCTTCTCTGGCTGGACTCCAAGGAGCCAGGCCTATCCCAACCCAACCCGGAAGCTTCCAGGACACCCTGCAGGCCCAGCCAGGCCCCACCCACTGGCCCCGCGGGAGGAGGAGCTGAGCGCTGGCTGGGAGCGCCGGGCACGGTCTTGACCCCTGACACGGTGCCAGGCCGTCGCAGGCGTGGGGCAGACGGTGGCCCCGGCAGACACTGGCCCCGGCAGACACGCCCACATGAGCCACCCACAGACGGGGCCGGGTCAGAGGTCATGGTCCATGCTGGGCTCGCTCGCTGCCAGGCCCTGCCCGACGTGGAGCCGCCACACTCCTGCTCCGTGGGCCCTGCCCGGGGCCTGGGTCTGGAGGTCCCCCTCGGGCTCCAGGCGGGCCTGCCACCACGACCCTTGGAGGCCCCGGCGCCCAAGGACTAGGGTGCCCCCCAACCCCCACCACTGCGTAATTCAAAACACAAACAGTGCTAAGCTGTAAAGTACGGGGAAGGAGGTTAAGGTTCTGCTCTTTCCCATAGAGACTACTCGGACGCCGTTTTGGAAATAACAAATACCAAATCCTTTCTAAAAATGTCACTGGTGGCCTGGCCCAGCTGTGGGCAACCCCCAAAGCCCGCCCTTCACCTACTCCTGGCTGCCTGCCACCTTAATCTGCCCAGAAGAGAAGCCGGTTGCCGTGAGCGTCAGCAAGGCGGTATGTACTTCTCCAGGAAGCCCGAGGCCGCTGCAGGCCCAGCGGGCTGCGGGGGCTCGGCCTCCTCCCGGGAGGAGCGGAGACACAGCCCCGGAAGGTCCCACCCTATCCTGGCTCGGGACCGGGAGGAAGACGCTTTCCTTGAGTGTCCTGCTTGGGCTCGTCCCTCCTGAGCCAGGCCTGGGCCACCAGGAAGGCCGAGGGCCAGGCCCACTTGGAGCGGGCCCCCCAGGAAAGAGGGCCACCCTCCCGCCTGGGAGGGAGGCTGCCGGACAAGCAGGAGCAGCCCTCGACTGCCATCAGTCTCTAGGTCCCATGTCCCCCCTACCAGCCCATCCTAGAGGTGGAGGGCCGGCTCCACGGTGCGCCCCACGTGCCCGGCAGGTCCCTGGTCCTGGGAGCCGCGCGTGCACCCACACAGGTGGGGGGGGGGGCGGGCAGCTCCTGGCCTTGTCTGACCAGCCCCTCTTGTGGCACTTGGGGACACTGAGGCCCAGAGAGGTCAGCCCTGCCTGAGGACACAGGCCATGGTGAAAACCCAGGATATGGAGGGAAAAAAGGCCCTCCCCATCCGGCTGCCACTGGCCAAGCTCCTGCGGGGTCTACCGCTGAGCTGGGGGCTACCTGCAGGCAGGGAGAGGGCAGGCACCCAGCAGGTGACACCCTGGGTGACAACTGGTGGGGAAGGCCTGGAGATCCAGGCCGTGGGCGGTCACCACAGTGCCCAGCACTGGCCACTTGCCAATGAAAGAACCATCCGGAAGAAGGAGGGCCGGCCCAGAGGGCAGGAGGGTCTGCGGGCTCCCTGCTCCCAGGGTTTGCTCCCAGACAGTGTTCCGTAGGAGGCGGGCTCAGTGGGGGGGTGCCCAGCGTGTCCCCACCCCGCGAGCACCCAGCCAGCCGGAGTTTGGAGGAGCATTGCGAGCTGTGAAGAGAGACCCGCCTCTGTCCCTCCCCTCAGACCTGCTCCCGGCACCATGGCCCAGATTCTGCTTCTGGAAATACACTCCCAATTAAATCGAGAAGCCCAGAGAGAAAACGGGGGTTACACAATACCTCGTTCCCCTGCCACAGCTCGTCCCATGCATGGTCCCGGCCTCCCAGGTGAGGACAGGCTCCCTCCCGGCTGGAACGCATGAGGAGGGGCAGGGAGGTGATGGGGCCACCAGGACCTGGGAAGGTGACTGGGGCAGACCGCAAGCTCCTTGTCTTCAGATGGGGGTATTGCCCCATCCCAGGGCCAGTGAAACGACCGTGGGGCACGGCGACTTGCCAGCAGCCTGCTCTGGTTTCCAGGTGGCTCATGCCGAGGGAGCAAAGAGCCGGAGGGGCGGCCCCACGGAGGACTGGAATTCCAGGCTCTGAAGGGGCCACGGGGCAGCAGCAGCACCAGCTCCATCCTGGCCTGGGGGAGGGCTCCCTGGGCCTGCTGACCCCCACACTGCCCTGCCCGGTGGCTCCTCCTGACGGCTGGGCAAGGGCCGGGTGTGCCTGGGGCGGGCAGGGCTGTCACCAAGCCGCGTCACAGCCCAGAAACTCTGGCTGAGCTGAGCTCTGGCCCTGTGCTCTGGGCAACCGGACACTGCTGGACCGGGAGGTGTTTATGGCCCCTTGGCCGGGAGGAGCCCAGCCAGGTCCAGGTCTGTGACCCCAGCCCCTCCCTTTGCTGGGTGTCTGCTCCGTAAACACTCCGTGCACGCCCCTGGGTTTGCCTTCCCTTCAACAGTGTGTGTGGCTGGCCTCAAGCATGGAAGCCAGGGATCGGGACTGCAGAGCTCCGTCCAACCGCAGGAAGCCAGGGTCACCGCACATCCAGGGCCAGTGGGAACCCCGGGGGACCCTGTAGCTGCATCCCTGTATCTGGCCGCAGGACTGCTCCTGGCCAGGTCTGTGCTGGCCCCGAGGGCAGACAAAGTCCCCGTCACCACGATGCTCACACCCTGGCACAAAGATCCACAGCAAACAGGGGGCGGGAGGGGGCCAGCACTTAGTCTCCAGGGGGAAACTGCTTATTTGCTTAGGAAAATATGTTAACGGTCTCTCCAAGTCTGAAGGGAAAATCCCAGGGCAGAGGCTGGGCCCAGAATCAGAAGCAGTGGGGGGGACCTCTTGCAGGAAGTGCCCCTCTCCCACCTCACAAAGAAACATGTAAGACATAGGGAGCATGCTCGAAAGTTCTAATGTATTAATAATTAGAGATCAAGAAAGAAGAGAAATGGGGCAGAAGCAATGTGCAAAGAGATAATGGCTAGAATTTTCCAGAACAAATGAAAAACATCAGCCCATGGATTCTAAGAATCTCTGTAAACCTTGGGCAGAAAAACCAAGTTAATGAATAATAAGGCAATTATTAACTCTGGGGAAAAAAATAAATTCATATAACAAAGGAAATATCATCAAATTACATTTCATAGCTCAGATCTGAATGACATTGACCTACTCTAATAACACAAACACTAATTTTGATACAATAAAAACTGTGATATAGCCCATAGAAAATGGGGGGCTCATGGTCTGTATAATGGTGGAGACAATGGAAGAGAGCTTCAAACTTCCAAACTAGGAAGCCAGTAGATAACATCTAGCAGTCAGTGTAGACATCTGTGAGCAGGAGTGTCTTGATTCCCCTCGTGCCCGTTTGCCTTCTGACGTAGCCGAAGGGGGTCGTGGCCCCAGCCCCCGGCGCCCCTGACCTGTGCTGGCCCTCATCCCCCAAATACCCGATACCGTTGTCTCCCCTGTAGAGAGCGGCTGGGAGCCACCGGTCCGATGACCTGGCTCTTGAGCCACGCTGCGTCCGTTACAGCCCCTGGTCTGGGTGTGAAGACTTCCCCTTCACGTCCATCTCCAGCTGGGCTGGGTCCTGGGAGCCCAAGTCCCAGAGCGGACCGGGCCAGGTAGAGCTCCTCGGGGCTGCCCCTCAGGTCTGCCTGGGCCATCCGTTGGCCGAGGGCCTGACCCTCCAGAGGGAGCACGTATCTGGCTTCTGCTCTGTGCTCCTCAGCTTCCGGTGAGCTCCTGTTCGATCAATAAGCCATTTACAGCGGCAGGCGCGGAGCGCTCGCGTGTCTCACGGCCCCGTGGCATTTTGGTAGCTCGGTATTAATCAGCAGCAACCTTTGCGTCTGTCAGCTGCCCGGCTCGCCCATGTGTTCCAAACGCCAGGGCCCTGACATTCGTCAGAGCAGCCTTCGGGTCCTCATCGATGGGGAGGGGCGCGGGGACTGCTGCCTGACGCTTCCCATCACCCAGACAGGTCCCACTGCCCACTCCTGCCCAGCTTGGGGCACACGGTTGGCCCACTGCCCGGGAGGAGCCTGGGAACCCTCATGTAGATGGTGGTCCTCCCCAGAGCTTCTTTTCCTTGTCCCTCTGTCCACCAGACCCCCCCTGCAAGGCCTGGGCCCTCCCTGTCCCACCTGAATTCTGCCCTGAAGTCTGACCCCACCTCAGCCCTCCACCTGCCTCCTGTTTACACACGCACCTGATTATGCAGTCCCAGGGCCCCTTGCCCAAAGCCCACTTCCCTGGGGTCATGGGCCTCAGGCCTTACCTGCCCCAGAAAGCCTTCCCCAGGTAGGCCGGGGCCCCCCCTGCTCACCTGCACACCCAGCTCAGGGGCCAGTGAGTGGAGCTGCTCAGAGCTGATGGACACCCACCCAGGGTCCTGTGTTCTGTGGCCATCTGCTGGTGTGGACTGACCTGCTCCCTCAGAGGTGATCTGGAGACCCCTGCCCCTTCCAGGGCCCCAGTCCTCTGAGAGGTCAGGAGAAAGACCACCAGCCTGGAAAGGAGTCAGCCACCTGCTGCCTGGAGAGCTCCTGACAGAGGCCACCACGGGGTGTCTCGGACCGTGTGGACACCTGGATGCTGAGCAGGGATGGGGGGACTGTTGTGTGGCCAAGGGCCACATCCTGGGCGAGCTGGCTCACTAATACACTGGCCCTGGTGGCCACTGTCCACAGGACTGTAGCCCAGAGGTGGACTGGGCGGAGGGCACCGAGGGCCGGCCTGATGACTCCAGGGGCACAGGTATGTTGAGGCCTGCGGGTGCCGGCAGGAAGGCGCCTCTCCTGGGGTGGTCGCCGGAGTCTGCGATGCCCCCGCTTCATGCTGCCTTGGCAAGTAGTAGGGACACCCACGTGGGAGCCCCCCCGGCCTCCAGGGTCTGAGAGTGGGGGACAAGGAGTCACAGAACTACACTGTGGAGCTGGGGACAAGCAGAGGCCAAGGAAGGAAGGGGCAAAGCAGCCTGGCTGAGAAGGCAGGTCCCCTTCCCGTGTCTCCCCATGGCCTCGTGGGAGGCCCTGCACACAGGCTCCCAGAGGAGGCTCCTGGGAAGCAGCTGGGAGGATCCAGGGGGGCTGCCGTGGAGCCCCCATGACTCTGATCCCCAACTCTGCCTCTGGGTCCTGAGCTTCCCCTGGGGGGTTAGAAGGGATGGGGTGCCTTAGACTGACCCCTGCGTGGTCCCAGAGGCCCCCAACCTCCTCTCGCCTCCTGGGCCTTGTGGCCAGTGAGGAGGCCCGGGGGAGCGGGAGAGGCCTAGGGGCACCCCCCCATGACACCCTCCACTCCCTGGGACTGTGGGCAGCAAGGCTGGGGCCCACAGGGTGACAGGCCCCTCCCAGCTGGACAAAGGGGTGCTGCTGAAGAGGCCAGGCCGCTGCGAGGTCTGCAAACCTCAGGAAGGGTGCGTGGCCCTCCCTCCGGCAGACCCCCGCTGCCGGCAACCTCGCTAAGACCCCATAAACTGTCCTGGAACTGTGTGCCTGCCTCAGACAGACAGGCCTATGCTGGGGAGGGGGACCCTGAGTCACGGGGAGGTCTGCGGGGAGCATGGAGCACCATGAAGGCTCAGGGAGGAACCCGTGGGGGATGGCTGGTGGGTCAGCTCGGACCCTGGCTGTGTGGCCCAAAGCCCACCTGCATCACCTCTGGGCCCATTGCCACAAAGTGCCACAAGCTGGGGCTTTACACACGGACCTGAGCTGGCTCCCGGCCCTGGAGGCGGAGGCCCACATCCGGCTGGGGCAGGGCCCCCTTCCCTCCAGAAGCCCCAGGGGAGGGTCCTCCCAGCCTTCCTTCCGCAGCTCCCGGGGCCCTGGGGCTCCCTCCTGTTCCCAGGTCAGGTCACACTTGGGCAGGGGGAAGTTTGGGCTGAGTAGCCCAAGCAGGGCATAGCTCCCAGTGTCTGGGAAGGAGGTCTGAGAGCCCTGCTGTTTCTGGAGGGGCCTCCCGATCGGGGCCCTCCATGCAGACGAGCAGAGGCCACCCCCCGCACCACCCCCATGCTGGGGAGAGGTCCCAACAGGAATCTGCTGTGCCTGTCTTGCTGCCTGACCAGTCCGAGCAGTTTCCGTCCTTCCTTGTGCCCCTCGGCCCTCGGCCTTGGCCTCGGGCCACGTCCAGTCCTCACCGCGTGCCCGCTCCCAAGTCCCGGGCCCCCAGCACGGAGCTGCCGTGAGACACGCAGCTCGGGGTCCAGGTGGACGCATGGAAGCCTCTGCTCACACGGCTTCTCCAGCACGCGGGACACGCTGACAGTGGCCCCTGGCCCGTAGACGCTGTCCACCAACCGTGGGGATGGGACCGTGATTCCTTGCCCTCATTCATTCATTCCCTCATCCCCTTATCACTCATTCATTCATTCATTCATTCACTCACTTACTCATGAATGAACGAATGAATGCATGAACAAGAGCAGGAGACCTGTGCCCTGGACAGGTCTTCACAGGGCTTTACTTCTTCTGTCTGTGAACCTGAGACTGAAAGCTCCACTCTCCAGTCCCCCAACATCGCTGACTTGCATTTTGAAGCTTCCGCTGGCCAGTGAAGAAGAGTGTGGCCCTGGCAGGAGGACAGATGTATGGGAGCCCACCCAAGTCCTTTTCTGAGTCCCATCACACCCCCTCTGGAGGCCCACGTGTCCACCTGGGTCCCAAGCCTGGGATGGGGCCTTGTGCTTGGGCACTGCAGCAAGGCCCGTGGACAGAGGGGCTCCTCAGGCCAGATTCGATTCCAGGCCTCCTCAACGGCGTGGAACCTGGCAGGGCCGCCTGGTCCCTGGGGTCATGGAGTGTCTTCTCGTGCTCCTCAGAGACACTGGAGAGCCATGTGCTGTAGCACCACATGTCTGAGAAATGTCCTCCCGGGAGCCCACCAGCAAGCCCAGAAGGTTCTGGAAACCCCATTTGGAGCACAGCAAGGAGTTGCTCCAGAGGCTTCCTTTAGGAAATAGCTTTGTCTACAAGGTAGGGGGTTGGGGCCAGAGAAAGGCCAGCCTCGCGGTGGATGTTCAGGTACCTGGACACGGCAGGCAGACACTGCCACATCTGACCTGCGCCCCGATGAGACAAAGCCTGGGAGTCCTACCCACCCAGACCCCACCAGCAGCTGTGAGTGGCAGCCAGGCCCCCACTGGGAGTCCCACCAAGGTCCCTGAGGACAAGGACCACAGCTTGTGGGCTGCAGAGTCCAGGGCCTGGCTCGGGTCAAGAGGGCGCCATGGAGCCTTAACAGAAGAAAAGAAGGAAGGTTAAGGAAGCAAGTGTCCCACTTAGAAAAAGAGCGAGAGGCTAAAACCAATAAAAATAAGAGAAAGAAGACACAGATTTGAGCAGAAATATATATAGTAGAATTTCTGGATGAAAATATCTGATAATTATTTTTGTGGTCTTGTCATAAGAGAGGATTTAAGCAAGACATAAAAAGATTAACCAAAAAAAGAAAATATTGCATGAAGTGACTATCTGAGAATTTGAAACTTACATTCCTTAAAAGCGCCATGTGACCACGCGGGCCGCTCGCCGGGAAGATGCTGGTCTGCAGCAGAGCCGACAGGACGCCGTGGACGGCATGCCACTCAGTGATTCGGGGCTGTAGGTTTAATTAGCACGTCACCTCACAGGTCACAGACCTTTTTGTTTGTCAAATATATGGAATGGTATTCTTAGCGATAAAGGCGTCTGTAACATACACAAATTCCAAAAGACCGCTACCCGGTGATGATAATCCATCAGTAAGTGCGCTATCTGAGAAAGTGTAAGGGAACCCAAACGGCCCAAGAAAAAGTGAGCAAAGATGGGGAACAGCGAAGGGGCAAAGGGGACGTGGTGAGCGGGCGGCAGGGGAAGCCCCTCCTTCGTCTCGCAGGACCAGGATTAGCAAGTCCGACCAGACCTCGTGGGTCGCTCGTTCCACAAAGAGCGCTTCCGTGCCACGGCTGCGAGAGGACACGGACACAGCCTGTCTGGAAAGCCACTTGGGCTTTCCTACGAAGTTGAGGTTCACAGGGCCCTGCAAATTGACTCCTAGACACACAGCGCTGCCCCCAGCCCGGGGCCACCACCCTGGCCTCCCGCCTTCCTGCGCCAGGAGCTTCTCAGTCGGGGTCCCCGACCACCTCAGATGCCGACTGTCTTCGTCTTTCTGCAGAGCCTCCTCACCACCCGCTTACTGCCTCCATCTGACACTTCCTCCAGCGTGCGAGCTCTTGGCCGGGGTGGGGGAGGGGGGCACTGGTGTGTCCCTGAGTCTAGGACAGTGCCTGGCAGGTGCCAGATTGGGCGGAAAAGGAACGAGTGATGCGGGGTGCTGGCCTGGCCTACTGATGCTGGCAGGCCCGCCCATGATATTTTGGGGTCCTGGGCAGGTGCCGTCCAGCGCAGAGCACACACACAACCCATGTCTGAGTCTTAGCAGCTGTTCATCATTGTCCCACTGCCCCTGGCTTGTCCACCCCCCACAAAGTAACTCCCTAGCCCACGTGTCCACGTCTGCAAATAGCCCCCCTTGGGCCCCAGGGATGCCAGTCTGGCACTGATGCCCGCCTCAGAGCACAGACCCAGGGGAGGGCCTCACTCAGGCCCTTGGGAGATGGACTCAGGACCCTGGGGGCTGGCATTCAGGGCTCCGGCACATGGTGGGCTCCTTGTCCATGGGCAGGGGCGTTGTGGGAAGAGGGCCTGCGCGGTCCTTCCAGAGGCACCCCGGGAGCTGCATTACCCACAGGGAGACCCCGGACCTGGGACGGTCCTGAGACTCTGTGTTTCTAACATGCTCCCAGGTGATGCCTGACTTACGGGGGCTGGGGGGAGGGGATGCCTCACAGCCAACCAGCCACGCGTCTCAGGAAGGATGCAGGGCGAGACCAGCTATTCCAGGAGGCTGGGAAAAGGGGCATCGCGAGAGAGATGGTGGAAGGCAGGGCTGGTGGGGGCCATGGTGTCAGGGGAACCGGCCTGGTGGTGGGGGCAGTGAGTGGCAAGAGAAGGGTCTTGGGCCAGAGGGGTGCTCTGCTGGGGCAGAGTTAGCAAGGCCCCAGCAGCTCGAGCAGGCCACGCGCCACCCCCACACCATCCGGTGTGCTGAGGTCCCGGCCCACGTGCCTTCTCCTCAAATGTCCTCCCCACCAGGCTGTCCCTACTGCCAGGGCCTGCCTGCGAGGCCTGAGATGGCGGGGGGGCCTCCTGAGGGAGCCCCCCTCATGGCAAATTGCACCTGCTGACTTTACAAAGGGGTGCAGACGGGGGTCCTCCAGGAGCTCACCCCCAAGCTCTCGGGCCCCACGTCCCTCCAGCAGGACACCAGGAGACCCTCACCCACACGCTCCTCTTTCTAAGGAGCGGCCAGAGCTCCCGAAAACCGAGCGGCTGGCCTTGGAAGGGCTGAACGTGTTCAAGAAACGGCTGAAAATATGAACAATGTCAGCAGGCCTGGGAGGGAACCCGGCTGGACGAGGCCAGCAGGTGACTCCAGAATCAAGTCAAGAAGCCCGTGTCTCCCGGAGGACCTCAGAGTGTAGGGGAGACGTGTGCCAGAGCCTGGCGCCCAGGGCCAAGGACATTACACGAGCGTGCCAGGCAGAGCACCCCGTGCACCCCAGGCCGTGCAGGGGCGCGAGCAACTCAGGGCTCCTGGTGCAAACAGGCTTCTTCCTGAAGGAAAGACAAAGCTGGTGGTGACACCTCGTCAGGCCTCACACGGCCCCTCCACACACCCCAACGTGGTTGCTCGCTGTCTTCAAGTGAGGGTCCTGGGTGAGGGCCTCCCTGGAGGGTGGGGGTGGAAAACCAGGGGCTGTAGGACCCCAGGTCTGCTTGGCCTGTGCCCTGGGGGGGTGCGGGCCTCTGCACCCGATCACCTGTGTTTGCTTGGCTGAGTAGGAGGCCTGGGGTTTCTCCATGGGAGCCTCCGGGCCTCCCCTCCTCCCTCGAGCTCCCGGGCCTCTCACGACAGCCTCCAAGGACGGGCAGAAGCCACAGTCCTGGATTTCCCCCCAAGAACTGGGCCACGCCCTAACTTCCCCCACCCCGGCCCTGTGCCCCCCCTTTCTTCACCCCTGTCTGTCTGCCCGTCTGTAGAGCCCTTGTCAGTGGGGAGCAGGGAGGTCCAAGGGGTCCCTGTCTGCTCCTGTGGGTCCGGGTGGGCACCTGCAGAAGCTTCTCTGTGCCCACCCCAAGCTCGCCAGGACTGTGGAGACTTTGGACCCACAGAAGCCCACCCCACCCAGCTCCAGGCCGGCTTGAGCCCCTCGGGTCCACTCCCCAAGGACCGCCTTTCAGACAGTGACACACCGGGCCGTTCTGGAATTCTTGCCAGGAGGGCAGAAGCCCCTCGCTCCTCAGCCGTGCAGGCGGCAGAGCAGCCATCCTCCAGGCCGGGGGAGAAGCCCGCCCTGCAGCCATCCAGTGGAGGTGGAGGGAAGGGGCTGAGGCTCGGTCCCCTCCAGGGGCCAGTCGTCCCACCTGGCCTCCAGGTTCTGGGGGAGGGGCTGGAGGGAAGGAGCTCGTCAGGGCAGGGTTAGCCATGGGGTCTCCCACTCTGTCTCCCTTGGCTGGTGTGAGCCATCCCGGAAGGGTGCAGTGGGGACCTGAGTGGGTGCCGGGGCAGCCCCAGGACGGGGCCCTGGAGGGGCCGTGGGGGCCTCTTTTCCCAGGGGTGCACGATTTCCTGCCGGGAGCCCTGGCCTGGCCTCAGCCCTGCTGAGTGATGTCCAGCAACACACGTCCCTCCCCAAGGCCCTTTACTGGTGGTCCTGGCTGGAGGGACCCTGAGACCCTCGTTTCCTTCCAAGGAAGTTCGTTATGGCTGCCTTTTCTACAGCCCACCAGGCGGCATGTCCTGCCTCATCTTTCCCTTGGCCCTTGGCTTCTCCACCCCCGGCCCCACAGCCCCCCTCCAACGTGCCGCCGGGGGAAGCTTCCGTTTCAGGGTGGGAGGGTAGGCTGCAGGCTGCTGGGTCCTCGCCCTTAGCCTGCACCCTGGGCTCACAGAAGTCCATCCCAGGTCCACGACGAGCCCCCCAGGACCTCGAGTCTTTCCCCAAGGCGGACAATGTCCTTCCTTCCTTTCCAGTCGCGCTGCCACCGCGCTTCACCCCTTGGAAGACAGGTCACCCTGGGTGAAGCTCCTGGCTGTGATACTCACCAGCTGGGGGCCCTTAGGCAGATTCTTAACCTCTCGGAGCTCCAGCGTCTTCAGCTGATTAGAGATGCATGGCTCCAGACCCTCCCCCCACGTTCCTGAGGGCTGGTGGTGCCGCTGGGCCCGGAGCTGCAGGACGCTGCTGGCCACGGGCCACTCTGCCCAGGTAGGACCTCCCCCAGGGCCTCGCGTGTACCCAGTGGCCCCTGCCTTCTCCCTGTGGGAGCCCAGTAATGATCAAAGCCTCCTCCCCAGGATGGAGCCATGGTCGACCGCCCGCTGCTGAGATGTGCCCCAGCTGAGCCCCGGCTCGGAGCCCGCAGCCGCTGTCTGGGGCTGACAGAGGGTCCCTCTCGGGCAAGTGCCACAGGCTGGAACTGCTCAGAAAGTTCTACAAGCCTAGTCCCTGTGCGTGCGTGCACACACACCACATGGTCTCACAGACACAGACACACTCACAGTTGCACATGGGTGTGCAAATTCATCCTCCAGCTGGGGCCCAAGTTTGCATTGCATCCAAGTGACACGGGCCTGCTTCACTCAGGGCCGACACAGCCCCAGGGACACGCAGCCACGGGGACACGCAGCCCCAGGGACACGCAGCCACAGGGACATGCAGCCACGGCCGTTGGAGGCCAGGGGACGGGGGAGAGAGTCAGCAGGGACTCATGACCTCTCAGGTCACCCCTGAAATGTCACTTCTTCAAAAAGGCATTGCAGCCTGCCAGCCAGGCCCTCTGCTGTCACTGCTATACTTCCTTGTCTGTCCCGTCTCTGTCCCTCTGGACCACGAGCGACTGAGGGCAGGAACGTGTGTGGCTGCCCCCATTCCACGCGGCTCGCCTTGTGTGGTGAACAAGGCGCAAGTAGTTGGGAGCCGGGAGCAGGAAGGCACAGTCTTGGCTGTTTCTTGGTTCTGACCAGGGCTTCCTGTCCAGTGGTTGGTGGGGAGCGAGCCAGAGTGTCACATTTGGAGACTGGTGGGGAGGCCCCGGATTCCCAGACCCCTCCTAGATGCCCGGGGCCAAGCTGATGCCACGTGATCACTCAGGAAGCGGGAGAGGGGCCTAGACCCCTAGAAACTTCTGGAACCAAGCTTGCAAACTCTAGGGACACTGGAGGAAGCCGTGCAGCCAGGCTGCAAGCAGGTCCAAGAGCCACGTCGGGACCAGGTCCCCACGTGAGAGCCCCATGGAAGCCATGGAGGTGGAAGGCTGCTGACGAGGTTCAGGACGCCGGGCGTGAGGGCAGGGGTCCTGGCCGGGACACCTGTGATGGTCTCGTGGCTCACAGCTCACTGCGGGGCTGGGCCAGCCGACTTGAGAGGCTTCCGTGCGGAAATTCTGGTTTCACAGATAGGAACCGGGACCCGAGGTGAGCTTTACATGTGGAGTCAACAGCTTGGCCTGAGCCTCAAGCTTGTTTCGACCAAGTCACAACCTCTGCTTAAAGCGGAGGAAGGGCGCGGGCGGGCGAGGCCTGAGTCGACCGCCGCCTTCTGAGAGCTGCGCGCAGGGACCCCAGCCGTGGCACCAACCCTGTGCTCTCTGCCGTCGCTCCGGTCGTCTCCCCAAGTCTGGGGGCACGCTGGCAGGAAGCAGGTAGCCCACCCGGAGAGGGTGATTCAGGCAGGCACTCAACAGCTAGGGCAGGGCTCAGCGGGCCACAGGGGCCACGCCACGGGGAGTGGCCTGAGTGGGGGTGGACAGTCCAGCCTGGCGCTTACCAAAGGGAAGTTAGTGTAACTTCCTCTGGTGGCTTGCGTGCTCTCCGAGGACTCTGGCTGCACGCGGCTGTGCGTGGGGGGCCTGTGGCCTGGGCGTGTCCATCCCTCTCTCGGCCTGCTGACCCCAGCGTGGGCTTATTGGCTCCTGCCGACATTTCCACTGATCTCAGGAAGGGCAGCACACACCTCTCTCGACAGCTTTAAGACGAGGCGATGTGCTACTATTTAACGTTAAAGTCTATGCCAGTAAGCGCCTCTTAGATGTCCTGAGTCCAAAATGGGATGTGTCTACTGTGACCCAGTTTCCTCTTTCAAAAGCTGCCAAGGTTGATCCTGGGTTCATCCTGGGCTGAGCCTGGCTCCACTGCAACCTGACTCTTGTCCATTGTGTGCTGGGCCTGGGTCCATCCTGGGCTGAGCCTGGGTCCTCTTAGGCTGATCCTGGATCCATCACAGGCTGAGCCTGAGTCCTCTTAGGCTGATCCTGGATCTGTCACGGGCTGAGCCTGGGTCCTCTCAGGCTGATCCTGGATCTGTCACGGGCTGAGCCTGGGTCCTCTCAGGCTGATCCTGGATCTGTCACGGGCTGAGCCTGGGTCTACTGTGGGAGATTGGGTCCCTTCAAGTGTCTGCTCTAAACCACTGCCCCTGTCGGGCCCTGCTCGGTTCTTCCCACCACCTGGGGAGTTGGAGCACTGTTTGCTGTGCTCCCCCATCTCCCCTGGACCCTGCCCCCAGGAGCCCTGGTCTGACTCTCTCGCTCATTCTCGTCTTTCGGACTGAGCCACTATAGCGAATCATGTTTAAGTCAAAACCCCCAGAACTGACTTTGCGACGTTTCTTTTGTCCCAGGACTAGTCTTGCCAGCCTTGACCAGACCATGTCCATTTTGGTGGCACAAGTCCCCAGTGTCCCTGTGCCCAGTGCAGAGCATGTCTCCCCCTTGAGAGTGACCCGTTCCTTTTTGGCCACGACTTCCTCAGAACCAGGGGCTAGTGACAGTGGGGGGCCAGAGTGTCTGTCCATCTGGTCTCTGAAGCTTTTTACCCAAACCCAGCAAACTGTGGACAAGAAAAAACCAATTTAATTAACACTTTGGGTTTGATTCTCTGAGAACATTTCTACACTTAGCTATGCCTCTTCCCACTGCTGACAATGCCGAGCCTGTCTGCTGGGGGGCAGCGGGACCTGTCAGCGAGGCCTACTGTGGGGACTCCTCCCAGGGTGGCCCCTGCCACGCACGCCTGGCCTCCAGCTCTGGTGACCGTGACATCCAAGCAGAGGCTGCACATGGATCTCTTTGGCTTTGAAACTACTTAAATATCTCCCACCCGAAGACCTCGTTAAAACCTCTTTTTTTCCATGTCTGTTTGGGCCTCACAACTCAGAGCTACCACAGTGTCCTGTGGTTGCCATTTGACTGGCTATTGGCTTTGTGGGCTGTGTGGACACAGCTCGTGAGCTAGCTTTTCCTCCGGGGAAAGACGGCAGAGCCTGGGGCTGGGGCCGGGGCAGCTGGCACAGGCCTCGGAGCCTGGGGAGAGCCACCAACAGCTAAGAGAAACCCGCTGCCCCCTCCCCAAAGGGGGACAAGGATGCAGCCCTGCTCACTCTGGGAATGGGGTAGCAGGTGGGACTAGGGAGCCAGCGTCTTGTGGTGAAGCAGAGGTCCTGCAGGTGGTCAAGGCGCTGCAGGGCCTGGACACCCGGGAACCCGCATCCCCTGCCGTCCTGGTCTCTGAGTTTGTGCAGGAAAGTAGGTTTTCTGTCACATCCTTAATGTGAACTTATTCTTGGAACTCGAAGGAAGACTCACGGAGCGAGTCACCCAAATGCAGGGGGCCACCCACGCTCAGGGGGCAGAGCGAGCGTGTAAGCGCCCAGCGAGTATTCCAGTCCTATGAAACGCCCAGCACAGGGGAGGCACAGACAGGGAAGGCGGATGCGTGCTGCTGGGGCGGGAGCAGGGGTGCTGGGTGAGAGTCTGGGGTGCAGGCTCCTTCTGCAGGTAAGGAGTCTGCTCTGGAGCCGGCTGTGCGAGCAGCCGCACGTCTCTGCGGACACGCCCAGGCCGCTGCAGGTACCTTCACGGGAGACGTGTTCGTGTGTGAGCTCTGTCTCGTGAAGCTGTGGGAAAACAAGAACGCCCCAGCGAGACGGCAGTTTTCCCAGAAGACATTTCTACAGGCAAACGTGGGCGAGGCCTGGGCCCCACACAGGACCACGTCTCCCGCCCACCGCCCCGCACACCCGTCGCCAGGGCCCCGCTGCTGCCTGCCCGTGCCCAGGGAGACGTGGCTCCGAACACCGGGCGTGCCCACACCCAGCGCGGGACTCCAGGGGTGCGTCTGTGTCAGATGTGAGCGGCCGTGGAAATTTCCCACGATATGTAGGCCAAGATGAGTCAATGACAAAGGAAATCTCTTTTTAGATTTATCTCTGGTGATGATGACTTGTAAGGTCAGTTATAAGGATCTGCCCAGATAATGTTTTCACGCGTCTTCCAGCCAGAGGAGACCCGTTCCCAGTGTCGTACAGAGCGCGGTGGCGTGGGCTTCCTCCTCCATCAGAAACAGCAGGCATCGGTAACCATTCTGAGTCTCTAAGTCTTCTGCCTTGCGTACCTCACCCCTCAGTCACAGGGGAGCTTTCCAGAGGCAGCTTCTCCGACAGCAGGGCTGCTGATGGGTCAGCGGCGTCCCCGAGAGGCACTGGAGGGACATCTGGGGCAGAGGGCACGGGGGCTCTGAGACCCCAGGACCCACAGCGGGGGCTCCAGCAGTGTTCCTCACCGGCCCCCAGAGCGTCCTTGCTGTGACCTTGGAGACGAGCTGTCAGTCCTCCATCTCTGATCCCCGGCCCAGGCCCTCCCTGAGGTCCTGGGGACTCTGGCCGACCCCGTGCGCCTTCCCTCTGAGGAAGCCCAGCCCAGGCCCAAGTCAGGGTGATAGAAAGCACATCCCGCCCGTCAGCTGGCCAAGCCCCGGGAGCTGCTTGGGCCGAAGGAGCCAGAAGGTGCAGGGAGGGAAGTGCCCCAGCTCCGTGCCCCAGTGATCGGGAACCACGGCATAAGGCCTGAGGACAGCCATTTCCAACCAGTGGACGTTTTGGGGGAGATGTGCTGCCCAGAGTTTCTGCCTGGCCCCTACTCAGTGACCGGTCAGTGCAGGACACAGGCCTGGGCCTGGCTAAGACTCCGGAGGCCCCAACAGACCCTTGCAGCCCAGAGCTCTCCACTGGCCAGCGGAGGCTCTGTGGACCCCCATGGCATGTCAGTGCCCCTCTGCCTGGGCTGTTCCCTCCCTCTCACCAGGAGTCCCCAGAAGCCATGCTGCACACCCCACTTTTTCTTTTCTTTTTTTTTTTAAAGATTTTATTTATTTATGTGACAGAGAGATAGCCAGCGAGAGAGGGAACACAGCAGGGGAGTGGGAGAGGAAGAAGCAGCCTCCCAGCGGAGGAGCCCGATGTGGGACTCGATCCCGGAACACCAGGATCACGCCCTGAGCCGAAGGCAGATGCTTAACGACTGCGCTACCCAGGCGCCCCTGCACACCCCACTTCCGCCTCCCCGGGGAGGTCTCCCAGAGGTGGGCTTTTCCCATCCCTGCTGGCTGGTGGTAGAGGGAGCACAGGGTCTGTGCCCCTTCTGGGAACACTCCCAGCCTTCAGAGACGGTGGGAACTTGTTCTTGGTAGATATTCTCTGAATCTCTGATAAAAATAACGAACGGTCCGATTTTCCCAGGGGTTGGGCCCCCAGATGCTAAAGGTAGCCATTGTGTTCAGGGTGGTTAGTGTAAGAGATGGAACAGAGGGGCCTACAGGGTGGCTTGTGTACCCAAGAGCATCTCACGGAGGCCCCAGATTCAGTCCCTGCTGCCCACCTAACACATCACCTTGTTTCCTCCCCAAATCCTGCTGTCCCATGAGGTCCTGTGGGGGCCTTGAGAAGAATGCATGAGTAGAGAGAGCCCAGGCTGGGACAAGAACAGTGGCCAGGGCAAAGCGCGGGCAGTGGTGACATGTGCCCCCAGAGACGACCGTGGCTGCCCTCCCAGATGGGCTCGGCCCCCGAGACACTCGTGCCCTGCATCTGGGTGGGGTGGGGGCATCCTCAGCTGTGAGCTCATACCTGGAGGGATTGGCCCCAGGGAGAAGTCCCCGAATCTGGTGCCCCTGCCAGACCGAGGAGGGGTCTGCGTCCGTGAACAGGGGCCAGGGAGACTGGCCACTCGGCGCTTCAACAGAGCTGAGTTCTGAGGTCTATGTCAGCCTGCCTTTGGGCGGGACCTGTGGACTCAGCACTTAACATTCTGTTAACCAGAGCTGTGGCCCCTTCGACACAGACACAGACGTGGTTTCAAGTGAGAGACAGGGAACTGTCCTTCCAAAGATCAAGGGAGCTCGTCCCCAGGCTAAGTGTTCTGATTGTAAGTAGGTGGCTTACATTTCAATTTGGCAAGAATATTAAAACGCATCCCGGAGGGGCCGTCAAATGCTGGGCAGAGTCGCACAGGCTCCCGCGGAAATGCTCAGAAAGAGGGCGTGTAGCGGATCACCGTGGCCAAGCGCCGTGGCACCTGAGGCTGGAGCCGACTCTGGCTTCAGTTTCCCGTCTTCGGGGTAGATGCTCGGGGAAGCACAGGGGCCCTGCTCTGTGCACCCATGGAGACCGCTGGGGGCTGGCTGGGCTGTCTCAGGCCATGACGGGGCCACGTGAGTGGCCCGAGCCTGTGACCCACCGAGGGTGGGACGAAACTTGTGTGTCTGTCCGCCAGAGGTCACATGGCCCTGCCCCTGCGCACCTGCCTGGGAGATGCTTGGTCCCAGAACGCTGGGGGCCACGCACATTGACAACAGCAGCCCTGCCCTTCCTGGCAACACAGCTGGACCCCTGGGGACCGTTCAGGCTCAGACTCACTCCCAGCGCAGCACCCCAGGAGCACTGGGGGTTGCTGGGCCTGCCTCTGTGCTGCCCCCCATGCAGCCTCGGTCCCAGGGAATTTTAGTGCACGTGTCATTCCCCAATGATCCTGGGTAAACTGAGGGGTCCAAACTGGGATTTCAAGTGACGTAAGGGAGGCTGGGGAGACCCAAGGGCCCCGGGGAGGTGGGGGCTCCCTTGGCTTCCCTCCACCCCCGTGACATCAGCCAGCTGCTGGAGCCTTAATTTCCTTGCCTGTAGAATGGGAGGGTGCAAGGCTCCCGGGAGCAGGCGTGTGTGAAAGCAGCTCTTAGGAAAACACGTCAGATCCCGTCAGCACACACACAAAGCAAGGCCGCTGCTAAATTGAGGACAGTGGACTGCTGGACAGATGGAGCCCTTCCAGGGGACAGGAAGTGGTCATGTTCTGGACGGAGCAATGGAAAAAAGTCATTTTTCACAGAAGTGTCATGCGGGCAACAAAACCCCTCTCGAAAGCACTTCACATGTTTGCTTCTCGGAGCTGCAGAGATGAGCACATGCTGTGCAGGGCAGCGCTGGGCTGCGGGGGCGCCCCGGGGGTGCTGAGCACGTTTCCCAGAAAGAAGAAAAGCTGCTGCTTCTCGCAGGGACATCTGGAGGGCAGCCCCTGGCTGCTCCACGGGCGGAGACCACCCCGGGCCAGCCGTCTTGCCCTGCTGGGCCTGGCGCACTCGTCAGGGGCCCTGACCCCGTAGGATGATCGGACAGTCCCCAAAAGCCCTGGTCACAGCCCACAGCACACAGTGAGTGCTCACGGACGTCAGGCAGGGTGTGCCGTGATCTGGGATCTGGGGAGTCCGGCACTTCCGCCTGGCGACGGATCCCTCTCGCAGGAATAGAGATGGTGGGAATTTTCAGAACATCAGGTGACAGTGCTGAGCGTGCATAGGTTCTGATGCATTGAAGCCTGTATCTGTCCAGACTCTTAATCAGACAAGACAGAAAACACGGGCATCTATTCATTCACATAGCTTCAGATTCAGGTATGGCTCGATCAAGCATCCCGCTCTGGGTTCTAAGTGTGTATGCGTGTGCTGGCACAGCTCTCTTTGTCACAGGATGGCTGCACCAGCTCCAGACTATCCCCACACGTACAAACTCAAGGGAAGAATGAGCGTATTTTATCCAGAATTACCCAACAAAATTCTCATTACTCTCCATTGGCTGTCATGGGGTCGCTTGCCCATCTCTGACCAGGAAAAGACGATGCTTTGATAATTGGCATGCCTGGATCACATGCCCACCTCAGTGTGGACGGGAAAGGGGGGAGAAGAATACCAGGCTGGGTGATCCCAAACAACCAAGGTCCACACAGCGTCCCCCCTCTACCTGCCTCTCCCAGGGCAGCCCCTCACAGCAGCATTTCGACGGCCCAGCCATGCTTTCCAGAATCTGGGCTTTGAGACGTAGGTGGGGACTGGAGTTTCTTAGGGGCAGTCTCCACGGGAACAGCCCTGACCCCACGGCCAGAGGACCCCGTGCTTCTCCCCCAAGCATGACATGCCTGGAGCCTCCTGGTAGGTTCCCGCTCAGGCGCAAACTACCCACACAGCCTGACCGCCAGTGTGCGAACCTCAGCCCAGTTTCCAGCGTTTCGCGGGATAACTATTGCTCGGGACAGGTCCCTCATCGTGCCGTCGTATTCTAGTCCGCGTTTATTAAGACCATTAGGGACAGATTTAGAAGTTTACCAAACGTCCTGTGGCTTTTGTGGAGAGGACAAGATTTCTCTTCTTTGACCTTTGACCTTGACAGAGTGTATACATTCCTTGCTGTGGGCGCTCCTGGGGCAAACGCTTCTTGCACATGGGGGGTTACTCCTTCCTCATCTCTGTGGTTTTGATTTGCTGGTGTTCCAGCGATGACTTTTGCATCTGGGTGGCCGATAACATTTTTTGAATCAGTTTCAATTTCTTCATCGAAGTTATGCTGGCCTCATAAATTGAGCTAGGAAGCTATCTAGTCTTTATCAGAAAGGTTTGTAGCTCGGGAATTGCTTGTTTTTTAAATGTTTGGAAGGATTCCCCATGCAACCATTATTTAAAGGTGATCGTTAGGTAACAGTTTTCAAAAATCTTCTATAGCTATTGATCGCCTGTGTAGTTTTTCTCACGCTTCTTTTTGAAAATTTTTTAAAAATTTAAATTCAATTTAGTTAACATATAGTGTATTGTTAGTTTCAGAGGTAGAGTTTAGTGATTCATCAGTTGCATATAACACCCAGGTCTCATTCCATCACGTGCCCTCCTTAATGCCCGTCACCCAGTGACCCCGTCCCCCCACCTGCCTCCCCTGCAGCAACCCTCAGTTTGTTTCCTATGATTAATAGTCTCTTATGGTTTGTCTCTCTCTCTGATTTTGTCTTGTTTTATTTTTTCCTTCCCTTCCCCTAAGTTCATCTGTTTTGTTTTTTAAGTTCCACACATGAGTGAGATCATATGATGATTGTCTTTTTCTGATTGACTTATTTTGCTCAGCATAATACCCTTCAATTCCATCCATGTTGTTACAAATGGTAAGATTTCATTTGTTTTGGTGGCCGAGTAATATTCCATCGTATATATACCATATCTTCTCTGTCCATCTGTCAATGGACTCTGGGCTCTTTCCACAGTTTGGTTATTGTGGGTGTTGCTGCTATAAATATTGGGGTGCAGGTGCCCCTTTGGATCACTACATCTGTATCCTTGGGATAAATACCCAGTAGTGCAATTGCTGGGTCATAGGGTGGCTCTATTTTTATTCTTGACAACCCTCCACACTGTTTTCCAGAGCGGTTGTACCAGCTTGCCTTCCCACCAACAGTGTGAGAGGGTTCCCCTTTTTCCACATCCTCAACAACATTTGCTGTTTCCTGTTTTGTTAATGTTAGCCATTCTAACTGGTGTAAGGTGGTATCTCATTGAGGTTTTGATTTGAATTTCCCTGATGGCTAGTGATTCTGAACATTTTTTCATGTGTCTGTTAGCCATTTGTATGTCTTCATTGGAAAAGTGCCTGTTCATATCTTCTGCCCTTTTTTTGATTTGATTATTTATTTCTTGTGTATTGAGTTTGAGAAGTTCTTTGTAGATCTTGGATACCAGTCTTTTATCTGTAGTGTCATTTGCAAATATCTTCTCCCATTCCGTGGGCTGCCTCTTCGTTTTTTTGACTGTTTCCTTGGCTGTGCAGAAGCTTTTTATCTTGATGAAGTCCCACAAGTTCACTTTTTCTTTTGTTTCCCTTGCCTTTGGAGATGTGTCATGAAAGAAGTTGCTGTGGCCTCTGTTCTCCTCTAGGATTTTGATGGATTCCTGTCTCACATCGAGGTCTCTCATCCATTTTGAATTTATCTTTGTGTATGGTGTGAGAGAGTGGTCAAGTTTCATTCTTCTGTATATAGCTGTCCAATTTTCCCAGCACCATTTATTGAAGAGACTGTCTTTTTTCCATTGGACATTCTTTCCTGCTTTGTCAAAGATTAGTTGACCATAGAGTTGAGGGTCCATGTCTGGGTTCTCTATTCTGTTCCATTGATCTTTGTGTCTGTTTTTGTGCCAGTACCATGCTGTCTGTGCATGTCTTCTGCCCACTTCTTGACTGGAATATTTGTTCTTCGGGTGTTGAGTTTGAGAAGTTCTTTATGGATCTTGGATACCAGTCCTTTATCTGATAAGATATTTGCAAATATCTTCTCTGATTCTGTCAGTTGTCTTTTGGTTTTGTTGACTCTATCCTTTGCTGTGCAGAAGCTTTTTATTTTGATGAAGTCTCAGTAGTTCATTTTTGTCCTGGTTTCCTTACCTTTGGCGATGTGTCCAGGACGAAGTTGCAGCAGCCAAGGTTGAAGCGGTTACTACCCACGTTCTTCTCTAGGATTTTGTTGGATTCTGTCTCACATTGAGGTCTTTCATCATTTTGAGTCTATTTTTGCGTATGGTGTAAAGAAATGGTCCAGTTTCATTCTTCTGCATGTGGCTGTTCAGTATTCCCAGCACCATTTGTTATAGAGACTGCCTTTTTTCTATTAGATATTCCTTCCTGCTTTGTCGAAGATTAGTTGACCATAGAGCTGAGGGTCCATGTCTGGGTTCTCTATTCTGTTCCATTGATCTATGTGTCTGTTTTTGTGACAGTACCATGCTGTCTTCATGATCACAGCTTTGTAATAGAGCTTGAAGTCCAGAATTGTGACGCCGCCAGCTTTGGTTTTCTTTTTCAACACTCTCATGGTGATTCGGGGTCTTTTCTGGTTCCACACAAATTTTAGGATTGTTTGTTTCAGCTCTGTGGAAAACGTTGATGGTACTTTGATAGGGATGGCATTGATGTGTAGAGGCATTTTCACAATATGTGTTCTTCCGGTCCATGAGCACAGAACGTTTTCCATCCCCTCGTGTCTGCCTCGCTGTCTTTCCTGCTCTATTTTCTCATGCTTCTTGGGGCCAGTGTGTTAACTCATATTTTTATAAAATTTTTTTATTTGGATTTTCATATTTTAACTGCACGTCTTGTTCTTATATGATGTTGCTTATTTATATTTTTGTCCTGTTTCTGGATTCTGTTTGCCACAGATCTCTTTCTTTGTTGCTGTTTTCTTTCATGGACCAGGAGTTGGATATGTTGATCGGTTTTGATCGTTTACCTAATTTTTTAGTTTTTGCTTACAAGATACTCAATTCTTCCCCCCAGTTTGCTTTCTCAGTCACGTAGTTGAGAAATGCCCAGATCTTCATTCTTACTCCCAAGAACAACATTGAAGAGCCTCGGTTTGCGTCTGGGAAGAGCCGTGGACGCATCCAAGATTTGTAACAGGAAGGATTTGCAATTGCGTGATGTCCCAAACACTCGGTGACAATCGCTCCACTCTTTGGGGGATCTGCTTTCCTTCCTCGTGGCCGGGGTCTCCGCGCAAGCCAGGAGGGCTGGCCCAGCCCAGCGTGAGGAGGGGCTGTCCCGTGTCCCGCCTGTGAGCTCTGCCATCGGCTCGCGTCGGGGAAGCGAGGGACTAATGCAGGTGCCCACGCAGCTGGAGCGATGTCGGGCCCTTACTATGCTTGTCGTTCCTTTCAGGCGTAGCTCGTTGAGGTTAAAAAGTGTGGTCTCTACAAAAACACTTCCTTGGAGTCTCGAGGTTTCATGAGGTGTGGCGTATGACAGATCTGAGAAAGCTCTAACGTACACTTGCCAACAAGTGCGTTCTTCACATGACACACGACATTCTGTAAAGCAGTTATTTCAGCCGTGCCTCCGTAGGCTTTATTTCCCTTCACCTGTCGAAAGCCGGCCCCAGGACGTGATGCCTGCTCAGCGCAGACGCGCTTCTGCAGACGCGGCTCGGTGTCCCGCAGTCTCAGCGTAAAGTCCCGCAGCGGGTCCTGCGCAGCCCAGGGTGCTAGGACCAGGGGCCGCAGCCGCCACTCACTTCCTCTGGCCTCTGCCCAGTGCGCGCCCCCCGGCGGCTCCCCGCATGTGGCTCACGGGAGCCCCGCTCCTCCTCTGGCTTGGACTCCGGTCTGCCTTGATTTCCTTCCTGCCCAAAGATCGGTTCTTCTCGGTGTCCTCAGAGAGGATGCCCTTTCACTTCCCTTGTATGGGATTAGCTTATGGGCTCTGAGACGTGCGCCATGTGCGTGTGTGAGGTGTATGGTGGGGTGTGTGTGGTTAGTGTGTGGTGTGTAGGTTGTGGCGTGTGCGTGTGGGTGCATGTGTGTGCACATGGCGTTCCATCCCATGTCCACCAATGGCAGGCCTGGGGACTGGTTTTCCTCCTTCTTGGGGTGGGGGTGCTGCACCCCCTCCCATAAGGGCTGCTGCATGGAGCCCCAGGGGCTCCACGTCTAGGAGTTCCCCTGTCCTCCAATCATCTTTGTCCCGGGGCCTGTGTCCATGGCTCCCGCTCGCCTGGCCCTCAGCCCCCGTGGGGAACCCTCCAGGCAGGGTCCCACGCACAGAGGGAGGTCTGCTGCCCGCCATGGGCCCGCGGGGATTCAGAAGGGCGGGAGCCTTGGGGGGCTCTCGGGAATCAGCACAGCTGCCTCAGAAAGTGGTCCCCCAGCCAAGAGGGCCATTCAGGTTTCTGGTCGGCACAGTCTTGGGGTTCCTGAACGGGAGGCTGAGGGGGCTGACATGTGGCTAGTAGGGGTCATCCGTCGATGTCCGCCAGCTGACAGAAATCCCTGTCCAGGTTCCCCAGGTGGGGTGGGTTTCCATGTTTCTGTCTAGGGATGTCTTAGTGGGAAGTTTAAGAGGAAGTCCATGACAGGGGCCGGCAGCCAAATATTTTAAATGAAAACCTTTTTCTAAGTGATTTTGAAGTTAATGAGAAAACAGCATCATACTTTCATTCCAGAAAATGGCTTTTCATTTTTCCTTACTTCATTGAAGACAAACAGGAATAGGAAGAAGAGGCAGGACCAGCCAGGTATAATTACTGTCATTATCCATCTTTGGGAAGCAATGTCTTCCCTAAATAGAACAGCGTCCTGACGCTCGAAGCAGAGAAAACAAACAGCCGATCCGAAGGCTGCGAGTCCAAGGTGAACGCCAGCAAAGCCGCCCCTCTGAATCACCGCATTCTGGGAAATAAATGACAACGGACACCCCACAGCTGGACGGCAACTGGACACTTGGTGGTGCTTAAGAAGGCCAAGCGGAAGTGACCGGGGCGTGAGCCGGCCCCCCAGGGCGTGGGAAGCCGGGCACTCCAGGCTGCCGCCCTTCCCTGCTGTCTGCACCTGTGTTTGCCGAGGTGAGGGCCAGCCCGAAGCCACAGGACCTGCCAGGAAAGGGCGGGCCAGGGCTCCTAAGTACTGCCCTTTCCGGCTGGGATCCTCATCAAGCCCATTCAGCCCCCAGCTCCAGGCACCCCTCAGTTTGGTCTCCTCGATTCTACAGAGGAACCCCCAATGCACAGGGATCCCTCCCCATCGCAGAGACTGGGGTCCCCACAGAGCCATGCCCTCCGTCCTTCCTCCCCCTCAGCGGGGCACAGCTCCTGCTCGGTGGGAAGGGGACGGGCAGCCAGTGGGGACGTGTGTCAGTGTGCTTCCACTAGACCAGAAGATGCTGCAGACACTCAGTGTGCTTCCAAGGGAGTAAAGCTCCCACATATGCATGTGCACACACACGTTTGTGTACATGTGAACACGAGTGCCTCCATGTATGCACAGTGCATAGTATGCGCACAAGCACACGTGTGTACATGTGCACAGGTGGGCGTGCACTCACACACGCAGCAACACACGGGCACACGTGTATATACATGTATGCATGTGGGCACGCACACCACAACACACACGTACATGTGTGTACATGTGGGCGTGCCCTCACACACGCAGCAACACATGGGCACACGTGTATATACATGTACGCACATGGGCACGCACACCACAACACACATACATGCGTGTACATGTGGGCGTGCCCTCACACACGCAGCGACACATGGGCACACGTGTATATACATGTACGCACATGGGCACGCACACAACACACATACATGCGTGTACATGTGGGCGTGCCCTCACACACGCAGCAACACATGGGCACACGTGTATGTACATGTACACATGGGCGTGTACTCGCACGCACAGTAACACGTGAACACGCGTGCACGTGTGTACACATGTGGGTGTGCGCTCACACACAACTATAGCACATGAATGCACACACATACGGGTACACACACGGGCAGTGCAGCGCCTTGGATTCCCCACCCCCAGAAACCCTTCCAGTAACAAATGCCAGGCCGGCCACCCCGGTGAACCGGCTGCTGGGGCAGCGCCAGCCTGGAATACACTGAGTTGTGCTCAGGCCGGGACGACATCCCCAGAGCCGGGGGCCAGGGCCACATTGGGGGGTGAGAGAGGGGAAGGGGGCTATGGTCCCAGGGTGCTTAGGGACACCTGGGGGGGATCCAGGCCCAGCCCCTTGGGCCTCATGGCTCCCCAGGAGGTGAAGGTCAGCCACATTCTTTGCCAACACTGGAATTCTGACATCAGATTTTCCATGCTCAGCTTGAGGGGGAGGAGCTGGCGGTGCAGGAGGGAGCAGTACGTGGGGGGGGGGGGGGGCGGGGCGGTCCGCAGGCCAGGGCCTGAAGCTCCCAGGAGGCCAGAGGCGGGAGGGCTCCTCTGCCAGCCTGGCCTGCTTCTGGGCCCCCACTGCCCACGCCCACCTGGCTGCCTGGAGCGCCCTGGCCACGGGCCACCCTGTGACTTTCTCATCCCGGCTTGAGGTCTTGCTGAGTCACATGGGAGCTGGGTTAGGGGCTCTAAAAATAGCTGGCCGCTGGGGCCAGGCTGGGAGTTATTATTAGGCTGGGACAAAGCCCCTCCTTGGGGGGCTCCTCTCTCAGAGCCCCTGGAAAAGCAAGGGACATGGCTGGGGCAGCAGGGCGGCCTGGCCGCCCAAGCCTGGACACTCAAGCCCTCCCTGGGCCAGCGGTTGGAGTTCCCCCTCCTGCCTTCCTCCCACCTAGATACCCCTCTCCTGGGCACCCCACGGAGGCCCCCACGGCAGCTCGTGGACCTTCCCCAAGGTCAGAGTGCCCCCTGTGGATGTGGGGGATCAAGTGAAAACATGGCCCCTTGTTGGAAAATGATTCAGAATTTCAAGACAAGTAGGGGCCCTTCTAAGCTCGGTGTCCTATGGGACTGTCCAGCCCATACCCCGGGAAGCTGGCCCTATACCTGTCCCTAGAGGTCATTTTGGTTTCCCAAGGAGAGAAGTCACAGCCTCAGAGCCTGTGGGAGCTTGACCTACCTCAGGGTGCAGGGGTCCCCCGAACACCCAAGTCTGTGGTCTGTTTCCATGGGAAAAACAGCCGTGAGGCCAGCACCTCTCCAGGTTACCTTGAGCCGTTCACGTAAGGTCACGACCCTCGTGATGGTCATTCTGATGGTGAAGAAGCAAGTGACCCCTAGATGCTTCTCTGTGGGAAGTTCTCCAGTTAACCCCTGTGCCCCCAGATAGGAGACTGGGCATGCAGACAGGGTCCTCCTACCTCCAAACCCTGGCTCCCACCCTGACCCAGGACTTCAAACTCAGCCGGCACGGTCTGCAGCCACGGCCTCCTACCCCAGCGTCCTCCAGCACCAGAGACTGGCTGGAGGAGAGCCTGCGCCAGGGGCTGGCCTCACCGCAGAGCGGCCAGTGCTCGTCCCACCCTGTGGGTCACTTCTGCTGTTAGAGCCACATCCGCAGGGCAGCAGGGTGGGAAAGCGCTAGTGTGCCAGGACCGGCTAACTCTGGACTCAGAGAAAGTGAGCCGGCATCCCGGGGCAGAGCCGTTCACTCCCTCTCTGCACAGAAACAGAGCGAGATCCAGGAGGTGGGGGGCCCAGCCCAGGCTCCTCAGGAAGCCCCTGGGGAAACAGGAACTTCCCCAGAGCACTCTGTGCCGGAATGTCCCTGGCCTGGGGTTGGGGGCCGCTGCGACCTACCAAACATTCACGAGGATAGCGCCTAAGGCATGGAGCCAAAATGGCACTTAGGCCGTGGGTGTTCCGTGGGTGTCCCAGAGAGGCGGCAGCTTCTGGGGAGTACAGACCGTGTTGTCATGATGGTGCCCCCCCCCGGACCGCGATCACCCGCTAACGGCACAGCTGAGGCTGGGACCTGGCCTCTCAGGGTTTCCAGAGGAGAGAGCAAGGCCAGCCAGGCCTGGGACGTTTGCATGCTCACCCTGACCCCACAGTGGGGCCTCTCCAGATGCCCCTCCCGGCCCAGAAGAAACCATTTCCATGTTTGCCTCCCAGACCTCATGGCAAAGACGAGCCTTTTCCTCCTGAAAAAGGAATTCATGGACTGAAAGGCCGCAAGCCAGGGCCAACCTGTCTGCCTTGGGGGACGCAGAGCCCCGGTGAGGTCTCTGTGATCACGATCCTGAGTGCCCACTTCCCGGGGCTGGCATGTGGGGAAGAATGTGGAGCCATGTGGTCAAGCAGCAAATGCTTTCTAGGGGCCCCCTCGGCATGCAGGGACAGTTCTGCAGGGAGAAGAGTGCTGGCGAGCGACGGACCCGAGAGGCTGGGGGGCTGTAACGCCTGGCTCACACAGGCGCCAGGACTCCGGTCGGTCACCGGTGACAACAAGTCCACTCAAGGCTGCCCACGCACAGGTGCGCTGCCGACGTTTATGCTCCCGCAGCCACCTGCGAACGTCCCCTCCCCCTGCCCTCGAGGTATGTCACTAACAGGGCTGAATTTCCCAAGAAGCCAAGGAAAAGGCAGGAATTCTGCACCACCTTCCCAGCAGTCCTGCCCCACACCCAGAGTCCTGGGCCCTCAGACTGGCCGCCCCGGCAGCCTCAGCCCCGCAGCCTCGGCCCAAGGAAGGGGCACGGCCGCTTCACTGGGGCCCGCGGACTCAGCCCATGGCGAAGGTGACCCTGGAAGAGATGCCAGCCTACGTGAGCTGCCCGGCATCAGGACCGAGTGAAGCCGGCCTCCCAGGCTGGTCTGCCACGTGCCACCCAGACGCCAGCTGCTGACGGCCTCTTCAAGCTGGAGCCCGGGTCAGGACGAGTGCCTGCCCGGACCCACCTTGCAGGGGACATAGGCGTGCATAGGCGAGCTGGCAGCACATGTGCATCAGGACGGAGGGACCCCTGCCCCAGAGGGAGTGTAGGTGCGGAGTCAGGAGTGAGTGAGGAGGGCTGGGGGTAAATGCGGCAGGGGGTGTCAGACCTACCCGTTCACACCGCCCTAATGAGAAAATAAAAATCCACATTTATCTTTTTGCTCAAAGTAAAAGCCGAGCTTTAAGAGGAGACATCTGATTTGGGGTGATGAGAGAGAGACAAAGGCATGTGTGCAGCCCCGGGTCCAGCCTCCCCATACTCATGTCCCAGGCAGGTGGCGGCAGCAAAGAGAAAACAGGGGCCTGCAGGCTGGGGCGCGCCCTCCACGCGCCCTCTGCGTCAGCATGGTCAGCAGCAGCATCCCCTCGCTGGCCACCTCCGGCTCCGTGCTGGGTAGTGGTGCAGGCCGTCCGTACCGCTAGCCGGGCCTGCGGCGAGCTGATCACGGGCACTGTGGGCCTCCAGGGAAGAGGAGAGTGGGTGGCTGGGGTCCCCTCGTATTGGGCTTCCCCTAGAACTGCGGGGGGAGGCGGGCTTTGCACAGCAGCCCAGGGAGCAAGAAGGACACAGACAAGGTAAGACCATGCGCTCAGGGGTCACAGACGGAGCGTCTTTCTCCTGGTGCTTGATTCATTTCTAGAAATCCCACTTTTGGACCAGAGCCTGTGTTCCCATCCCTCCCTCCCTCTGCTCCCTCGTCCCTTTCCTTCCTCCTCTGTCTTCTCCCCTCCTTCCTCCTTCCCTCCTCCCCTCCCCCTTCCCAAGCCTGGGACCCTCCCTCCCCTCCTCTCACCTAGAGCAGACCAGCCCCCACGAAGGTGGTAGGTGCTTGGATTCCCCAGGCGATGGACCAGCAGGCTGCCCACCAAGCCGTGAGTGCTGTGTGTCCCTACACAGGATAGGGCCCAGGTCCTGGGAGCAGACAATGTCCAGGCCCCTATGGGCACTCTTGTGTCCGGGTGGGACAGAGGGTTGCTTGGGCAAAGAGCCTTCTCCCTACGAGAGTCAAAAAGCCAACAGTCGGGCCCAAGACAGGTAAGCCCGGGGCTGGAGGCAGGACTATCCCTGGCCCAGAAGCAGGGGACCAGTAGGGAAAGAGGGCTTCAAGGATCCCAAGCTGCCCCCACGGGTGGGATCCCACCAGCTCATCACCCTTTGTGAACCCCTCCAGGTGCAGGAGCCCTTCAGACCCGAGACAGGACCCTCAGCACTGGCCCACATCTGAACACTCTTGCTGGGCGGGGGGGGCGGGCGGCTACACTGAGACCTGTGGTCTGTGTGCAGGTGTCCAGCCCCATCGACACTGGACATGGCCAGGCCCACCAGTGGACTTGGCAGACTTGGGGTGAGGGACACACAGAGGGAGAGGGGAACTGAGGACACAGACCAGGAAGTGGAGGGCCACCTCCATGACCACTCTGCTGGGCCCTCCCCAGCCTCAGACTGAGGGGACAGGGTAGACCCAGTCCAGAGGCAAAGGCAGGCCCCAAGCCAGGTGGGCACATTGGTGTGGGACCCCCAGTCCTGCAGACCCCCCCATGGCAGCCTGGGCATGTGGGCCATCCCCCTTCCTAGGGCGTAGACGCACTTTGTGCCGGGTCCTGGGACGGGGCAGGCCGGGGCAGTGGCTGGTGGGCACTCCAGAGGGCCCCTGCCCCTCGCCACTGGAACTGAAAGAAACCTCCGTCTTCATTGGGGCCCTGTTGTCAGGGGTGATATTTTGGGGGTCCCAGCTCAGTCTTTAGGCAGAGCCCCCAGCCCAGAGCAGTTCGTTGGCTCGGGCTTTTGGGCAGGAGCTACTGAGTGCGGGGGTGCATTCAGCCCCTAGGGGGGGCGGTTTCCCATCTGCTCAGGAATCTGGGCCTGAGGCCTCCGGGCAGGGCAGGCGCCTTGGGCAACAGAGGAATGCGGGGAGGGTCTCCAGGCCCAAGGAGGACTCTGGCCTGGGCCCTGGAGGCAGTTGTGCAGGAAGATGGAGGCCCACTACAGGGCTGGCTGTGGGAGGGGCAGCGCAGGGTGTCCTCTGCTCCCGCGGAGTCCCGCCTGTGGTGGGGCCCTTCTGGCCACGCCCGCCTCGGCCTTTGCCCGGCACCCCCCACCCCGATGAATCACCGAAACTCGGCACTTACACGGCTCACCAGACCGCCAGACCGGGCTGCCTGCCCGAGGCCAGGACGCGCCATACCCAGAGCCGGGGTCTGGCCGGGAGGCCTGGCGGCGGCGTCTCTGCCAACAGAGGACCGCACTGCCCGGGCCAGGCTCTCTGTCCATCGCTCCAGGAAATGGAAATGTTCCTAAAACTTTTCACTTTACAGCTGCTTTTACTTTTTAAGTCCGTGCTTAAAATAGCCTGGAGCGGGGCCTCTCTGGTTTGCCTTTCCCGAGGTTAAAGACGGTTGGCTCTGTACCGAGGGCTGGCGGGAGGCCGTCAGGAGGGCGCACTCAGCCAGAAAGCGCTTCTCTTTATGTAACTTGGGGTTGCTGTGCTCATGTTTTGAAAGTCAGGTGACTAGCAGACGTCCCGTGAAGTCACTTTCCTGTGCATGGTCTGGAGGGCTGTGTGTGAGCCGGGCCGGCTCCCCTCACCACTCAGCACAGCAGTTAGCCCAGACTGGGGGCTGAACCCAGAAACCCTGGTGCCCCGGGGCAGGGACTGGCTGTGGTCCTTCCCTGCTTGCTGCTGTCCTCACACAGCCCTGGGGGCCAACCCCACTGCTGTGCACCCCCTCCGCCGATGGGGACACCGAGGCTGGGAAGTACGGTGGTTTGCCCGAGGTCCCTCTGGAGCTGAGGGAGACGCCCGGAGCCCTGCGCTCCTCCCTACCAGCATGGATCGCCTCCCTTGTGGACAGGCTCTCCGAGGGGCTGCCGCTTCTCCAGGACACGCCCGAAAGGGGAGAGCCGAGCTGCTGCCAGAGTCCTCCACGTCCCCCGCCTCCCCCAGCGCTCACTTTCCTGAGGGCGGGGTCCCGGGCCAGCACTGCCTTCCTGTCTACCAGAAAGTGGACAGGACTGCATCTGGGCTTTAGGGTGGAGCCCAGCAGAGTTCCCTGGGGCCCCCAGGCCGCCCCGGATCTGGCCAGTATGGGAAGAGGGCCCTTGTGCTCTGCAGGTGCAGGCAACAGGTGAGCGGCCTCCCCGGGGGCACGGTGAGCACAAGCCCCTGACCGAGCTGGTCACTGTAGCGCCCAAATGGCACCAAGGAGACTCCCCAGGCTCCCTGGAAGCAGTGACACCAAGAGCCGGTTTAGAGCAGTCCCAGCACACTCTCGCCGGCTGAGGGCATGGGGGGGCACCCATGAGGGTCTGTGCTCCCCTGACCAGATGCCGTCATGCCTCAACCGCACAGGGCAGAGAGTCTCACGGGGACGGGGGGCGAGTGTCTGCAGGCTGGTGGCTCACAAGGCCCTGGGGTCCTGGGCCTGACCTCCTTCCCTCCTTGTCCTCCTGCCCTGGGGCCCACACCACGGAGGATGAGGGCTCGGAGGCAAGAGGCAGCGGTCTATGCCAGAAAGCTCCTCAGCCCCTCCCCCAATCCACTTCCTCTTCCTCCCCTCCCCACTCTGCGGCTCTGGGGCTGACCACAGCCAGGTCCTTCCAGGTCATCTGCTGAGCCTGGTCTCTCTGAACCCCACTGCACAGCCAGTAGCCAATCCTTAGAGCCCGTCTTCTGCTCTCTGTCTGCTCTGCCCTAGGGGCTGCACTCCCTGGCTCTTGCAAACACAGCTGGCTGCAGGACCCTGAGGCCCCAGGACCCCCACTGCTGGGCTGAGCCTGGGCCTTCCAGGAAGGAGAGAAAGGCCACACCTACCAGGAGCTCAGCATGGTCCCTCCCATGACTCAGTGAAGCACACGTTGATGGGGCCCGGGGCTGCCAAGAGGGACTCCTAGAACCAGGACGTCAGAGCACCACTGGGGAGCCCCATGGAGAGGGCAGCACCATGCAAACCTGGATCACAGGAGGAGGGGATGGCCCCACTGGCCAGGAGCAGCAGGATCCCAGCAGAAGTAGCCTGGCCTAGGAACAGGTTTCCGCCAGGAGAGCAGGAAAGTTGAGGAAAGGTTCCATGCTCCCGCCTGAGGCTGAGCAGGGTTAGGGGCTGGTGGGGCTGCCAGGAGCCACGTCCTGCGGGACAGGCCATCCCACACCCCATGTCCTGGGCACGCTCCTAAGCCAGTTCTAGGCCAATGTCCTGACTCTATTTGGCTGCCCGGCAGGACGGTCTGCAGGGGAATGAGTGTACTGAAATTGGTTCTTAGAGTAAATTCGTCATTGTTTCTTGAGGGCTAAGAGAAGAAGCCCTTCCACTGATTCTGCAAGAAAAGCCACCACCTGGGGGCTGCTGACCCCAGTGACCTCTTGGGGGGAAGGAAGGGGCCTCCTCCGCAAGGGTGCAGCCTGGCCACCTGCCCACCCCCTGCAGAGCCCGATGCCCCCGGGGTCCACCACGTCCTGTGCAGCAAGCCTGGGGTGAGCCTGGGGAAGGTGAGCATGCCCTCCCTGCCCGATCTTGGGAAAAGAGCTGAAGGATCTTGGGTGGGAATGATGCTCGTTCTTCCTCTATCCCACACCTGACCACCATTTCCCCTCTGCTCTGGCCTAGAGGCTGAGCCCAGGCTCGCCTACTGAGGGCTTTTTTGGGTCCAGGCAGGGAGGGCCAGGGAGAGGACAGCAGGGGCATGTCTTCCCAACCTTCCCGCCCTGGGCTGTGGGACCATGGCCCACACAGGCAGTCCCCAGGCTCTGGCCAGGCCGTCCCCTCCCCTCGCCCTGCAGGACTGGTCATGCTCCCAGCCCTGCCACCTGTCCGCAGCCAGGGACCCCTTGCAGGGCCTGAGCTGACATTCCACCGGTGATGGCACAGATGTGGCTTGCCCACGAAGCAGGTCTCCTCCCTTGGCTCAAATTCGATTCTTGTGAAGGTTTTGTTTCTGGTCTCGTGAGTACTCCAGGACAAACCTAATACAGTCCTTTACCTCTGGCCCAAGACTTGCATGGCATCTCCTCCGACAGCAACTGCCCCCAGCCCCCTTCCAGCCTGATGTCAGTTACCACGAGGAACCCCAGAGTTATACAGTCACTTGTCCCCATGCTTCCAGCAGCACCCCGTCAAAGCCTTGCCCTGGGGTGTGTCATCCGAGGCTGGACCGGACAGCACATCTGAGCCCCGCCGCTGTCTTGCAGGGCCCAGCAGGCCCCGAGTGAGGCCGCCTCTGGAAGCCCAGGGCCAGCGGGCCCTGGGCAGGGCTCAGATGCCGTCAGGGCCCCTGGGCCTCAGTCTCCCTCTTTTCTGCCTCCAGCGTTCTCAGGCTCTGTTGGCCTGTCTCTGTCTGTCTGTCCCTCCAGCTCCTGCTTTGCTGTCTTTGCAGATGGCCTGGCCTCTTTGTGGCTTCTACAGAGAGCTTCCTTGGAAGGGGCTGCATCTTGCCCCATCCCCAGGCCCAGGCAGCAAAGCCCCCTGGACCCTGCACAGTCCTGTCAAACAATAAGCTCAGTGCCCGTGGGAGTAGCAGACAAGGGGAGAAGGGTCCCTAGGAAGGGGGGACCTGGCTGGCCCGGAGGGGAAGTGTGCAGTGAGTATACCTGCTTCCCACAGACAGGGAGTGGGCAGGGGGCCCAGCACCTTTGGGACCCCTGAGGGAGCCCAGCCTGCTGTGCAGGGTGGTCCTGAGCTAGTGGTGTTCCCTCGGAAACCACACTGTTCAGGAAACCCGCAAGGAAAGGAGGTGGACATCTCAGAGTCGGCAGGGCATCCATGCCGCATCCCCGGGAGGAGCCCAGTAGATTCCGAAGGACGGAGCACAGATGGGCAAGAGCCCAGATCCATGTCCCTCCCCCCAGGTGGGCAGGAGAGTAGAGCCCTGTGTGTGTCTGTGGCCCTGCTATGCCCCCTTCCCTGGAGGACGCAGGCTCGGACGTGCCCTCTGTGAGAAAGGAGGGAACCGTCACAGGGACCACTGTCTGCGCTCGGCAGCTTGGATGAGGAACCGGGGAAGAAAGTCTTGCTGAAGAAGCAGTGGTTCACCTGGACCAGGACCATGCGCTTTCTCTGAATCGTGTGCGTGTTAGGAAGTGTTCCTGCAGGTTCCATCTCTGCGCTCTGGGGAGACCCCACTGCACCCCAATCCGGCCTTGCCATTGGCTTCCCCAATCAGCCCCAGGTCCTGTCCGTGTCATCTGCCATCCGGGTATGGCCCCCTCTCCCACGTCCTTGCCAAGGCACCCCTGGGCGTCGCATCCAGGTGGAGGAAGAGGGCATGCTGGGAAACCAGGTGGGGGGCAGGGGAAGCGTGCCTTCTCCGGGGCCGGTCCAGCCTTGCAGCCCGGAGAGGGGCTGCAGAAACAAGCTGGTCCATGCCGGGGCCGGGGGGGGTGGCAGGGGATAGTGGTTCTCACTTCCTGAAATTCCAGGGCCTCCTGTCCGATGTGTTTCCTGGGCTTTGGCTGGAAGAGGCGAAATCTGCGGTTTCTCAGCAGGCTTTGAGCTTTGAGTGAATCTTTTGGTTAAGGCAACTGTTGCACTAATTGACCAGGGTCACTTGAAGGTCGAAGGGTGAGGTGCCAGGTGCTGAGTGGGTAGCAGAACCACCTGTTATTCTGCAGCTGGGGTTTGGACCAGTGACTCTGGCCAGCCTCCGCTGGCGTTGGCAGAAGGAAGCTGTGACCCAAGCAAACCAAAAGTGAAAGACACCCATGCCGCGGGGCATGGGCTGCATGGGCAGAGCCCCGTCCACGGCCGGCATGGCCTGCGGGGCTGCCCTTGCTCTCGTGGATGCTCCAAATGGTTTACCCTTCAAGGTACTTCGTTTATGGGACACCTGGGTGGCTCAGTCGGTGAAGCGTCTGCCTTCGGCTCAGGTCATGATCGCAGGGTCCTGGGATCGAGTCCCACATCAGGCTCCTTGCTGGGAGCCTGCTTCTTCCTCTCCCACTCACCCTGCCTGTGTTCCCTCTCTCGCTGGCTGTCTCTCTCTCTCTCTGTCAAATAAATAAATAAAATCTTAAAAAAAAAATCTGCTTTTGGCTCAGGTCATGATCCCAGGGTCCTGGGATCGAGTCCCTCATCAGGCTTCCTGCTCAGCGGGGAGTCTGCTTCTCCCTCTGTCTCTGCCCCTCCCCCGGCTTGTGCGAGCACCCACGCGCTCTCTCTCCCTCTCTCAGGTAATAAATATAATCTTTAAAAAAAGGTACATCATTTAAAAAATTATAAGACACGTCGTAAAGTAAATATTTTATTTGACTCATATTTCAAAAACCAAACAGTTTAGTTAAATCTATTTGTAGTTTAAAAAAAAATCTGTCCTATATTTTTCATTTTCAGGTGCAACTTAACTTAGCTTTAAATAGCATTAAAACCTTAATATCAAGCATTATTAATGTGATTGCCTGTCTGAAAATCGAGAGAATGTCTAGGAAGTTATTATAGAGAGAAAACCAGAAGCGATAGTTTTTAAATGTTAAATGCACATTTATATTAAGTTGTGCTTCTGCGTACAAACTATGCTAGTTTGAAACGTGTGGAAGAAGACGGTCGTGGTCCTAATGACAGGACAAAAGATAAAAATACCCGGAAATACACTTGGGAAGTATGTATGACATTTTTTTCAAAAAAAAGGAAATTGCACTGAAGGACATATAAGAATCTTTGCATTAGTAGAAAGGCCTGTTTTGAGACTAATGTATTTAAATTTTATCATTGAAAGGGTGATAAATAATTCCTACTAGACAAAAGAATGTATCATATAATATCAGAATTCTCTTGACATTACTAATGATGTATTTCTGTTTAATTGAGGAGGCAAAGGAACCCCATAAATAGATATAATTGGAAAATGAAATATTTGGTTTTTCCTAATTTTTCTCATTAGATTCAAATTATCCTTGGTTACGCACAAATGGTGAATTAAAGCAGCTTGTGTAAATGAGCAAGGAGGTATTTCTAGGTGTGTTAATTGTAATTATACCAAAGTCATTACTGTTTTCATGAGTGAACCTGTTTCATCAGGATTACTGGCTAGAAATAAGTAAATATTTTAAATAGAAGGAGATTTGAAAGGAACCCTTGGGACAAGGGTGAGGTCTGGCGTCCTGGACGACCCTGAAGGATGGCCGGTACCCGGACGAGGCCGGATGGTGTCCAGCCACAAGCAGACCGGGCTCAAGTAGCAAGTTAAGATTGTCCTCCACTGTATGAAAAGCGATTTCAGAGGGTGTAGCAATCAGCTCTTTGTTTTCCTTTTCTTTTTTTTAAACTCAGAACAACTAGCTCTAAAATACAGTGAGAGGGATTTCAGCCTGAACGCAGGACGCCCCCTGTTAAGCACGAGGAGATGCTGTGCAGGGACACGCTCCCTTCACAGACGGACTGTTTCAAGCGCCGACAGCATTCCCCTCTTTGATTAGATGTTAGGGGGCTCTGCCTGGACCTTGCCGGAAACAGGCCGCTGGTGTGAAGGCACATCTGCTCCCCGAGTCTGTGCAGGACTCTTGCCTCCCATCAGTGACGGACCCTGCCGCTGAGCTGTGACTCGATCCCAGGATCCGGCGCCCTCCACGCAACCCTGAACCCCTCTCAGCTCTGATTTCCACTCTGCAGGGAGGAAGGCCCGCCAAGTCTCCCCCTGCCCCTGCGTCCCCACGCCTCCCTGGCCAGCCGGGCCTTGCCTCTTCCTGCTCCTGAAGGTCATCCTCCCACCTTCCCCAGCGGCCTCCCGCCACCCTTGGTCCAGGAGTCCAGGTCCGCCAGGGATGGGTCCCAGGGAGACGTCCGAGCCTCGGGGCCTACTTTCCGTTCACCCCAAGCTGTTGTGGGAACTGCTCACACTTCGAAGAGAACCCGCGTCAGAGTCCATGTCTGACACTCAGTCCTGCGCTATAGGACGGCACACAGCACCCGGAGCGCTTGGCCGTCGTAGGCCACGACAGCACGCCGGAGCTCCTGCCACTCTCCTTTGAGACGAAGGAACAGGCCTACTGACGGGACGTCGTCGATGAGGGTCCCCCAAAGCAAACGTGATTGTCAGCAAACAGAAATCACTGGAAAATCCGTTTTACCAGAAATGTGCTGTATCACTAGTGCGGCTGGATTTCGAACGGCCCACTGCTTACAGTGACATAAACATTTAACAGCATGTACCTTACTACCTTATTTCAACCTCATGAGATCATTTATTCCTGTGCACACTTGCCTGTCTGTCCGTCGGTCCCAGCTGCTCAAGTTCCCACGGGCCAGCAGGCTTCCCGTTCTGAGTGCGCCAATGCATCCAGCCGGCGGGACCTGCTCTACGTGGAGATCAGAGGAAAGGGGAAAGAGACCCACACTCACAAAATGCCCTTGACTGAGGGCTTAGATACTCGCTTGCGGGGGTTCTTTAAAATACTGTTGGGACAGGTTTGGTCTTCCGAAGATTCGAACAATGGACGATAGACGTGAATCTTTACAAACCTGATTTCATGAATACAGAATTGCAAAGTAGAAATTATAGCTGAGTTGAGAATCCTGGAAACGTGGAGACTGCTTTGCCAACACCCGTGGTGCTGATTATTGGAGCGAGAGCTGGCACTCCAAATGTGCGTCCACAGGAGAAAATCATGGTACTCTGGCTTTATCCTCAGCGTGAACTGACACCCCGTCGGAAGCCCTGATCACGTTAAAAGAGCATTGCCAACCCGGAGACAGACTCTGCTTGTGTAATTTTCCTGACTTGGTTTTCATTATCACTGGGGACTCTTGGTGATTTGGGAAACGATTTGTCCTTTTGGCACAAAGGGCTAGCTCCTGGCTGGGGGCGTGTCCCCAGCAGGTCTGCTGCAGGCCCTGCGGCCATCTGGTGGGCACTTGCTTGCCTGAATCCCAGGACGTGGCGACATTTTCTGCCTGCGTAATTTTATGCAGCTATCTTGGCCGCGTCAACGCCTTGTTCTTCCTGCCAAAGGAGAGGAGCTAACTGCCCGACGGGAGGAGCGGGCCTTGCATGCTCACACACGCATCTCACTGCAGAGCATTGGAGACGGTAGACTAACGACCACTCCGATCTCCTCCAAAGTCCAGTGGGATGAAAACAGCCATGAGAAGCTCGTTCCCTGGTAGGGCCCCAGGCAAATGCGGGGATTGGCCAGCGCTCTCAGAGTGAGCGATGGAGGGGTCCAGATCACAAGCCCAGGCTGGATGGGTCAACCTGTTGGCAACAATGATGGGTGCCATTAACCTTATGGAGCTGATGAAGAACAAATCAAACAGGGTAAATCGAAGGTCTATGGAGCAGAATGGGAAAGCCTGCAACTGTGTCCCGCCTGCGGATTTGGGCTTTCTCTCCAAGAGCTATGCAACCTCACGGTCGAGGACTGGTGACAGGTACAGTGTCACAGGTGCGTCTGTGATAGTATGCCCAAGCCTCTGATCAGGGACTCGCGTCCACGGAGGATTATGTTTCACTTGGTGGAGCAGGGGGGACGGACGTGAGCCACAAGCGGCCACCACCCCACTCTGCACCCGGGAGAGGATGCTTGATGCTCTTTGGAGCAGGGGTCGCTTCTCAGGGCCCAGACCTCTTCCCAGCAGGTGCCCCCGTGTCCCTCCCTGGCTCCCTACCTGGGTGGGCTGGGACAGAAAGCCTGCGGCAGGCCACACACGGCCCCAGGACCCAGGTGCAGCCAGCTCTGCGGGCTCCGATGAAGGGGAAGCTGTCAGTGCAGCCTCTTGCTATTATGTTTCGAGATACATGACGCTCGCAGCACCTTTTCTAAGGCATGAAACGCGCACGTCTGAATGTGGTCTGTTTCTTCCTGCATTGTTCCAATTAAAGCTCCACAATCTCTTACCCAAAACCCTTGGGACTAAATGTAACTTAGGATTCGGAACTCCCCCCCTGGATTTTTAGGGAGATGATAGGCTGCATTCCCCATGCAGGGTGAGCCACAGATGGCAGGTCCTGGGAGAGAACACTGATTCCACACGTTTGGGTGTTTCGGGAACAACACACGAGGATTTTCACAATAAACCCGCAAGCAAGGACCCTAATTTGCTTTTCAGTTCAGGTTACGGCGACAAGTAAACAAAACGAGTTTAAAACCAACTTTCTGATTTTAGAGGATTTGGGTTTATGTCGTCAAGCGTGAGAAATAGAGGTCCCTAAACATCACCATTCATTCATTTCGGAAGGTCAGCCTCGAGGTGCTGCTTGTGTCCAGTGAAATCCATCTGAGTTGAACAAGCCGTTCCGTGAGTTTTGACAAATGTGTGCACATGTCACACTGCTGCAATCCAGATGGGAGTATTTCCCGCCCAACGGCACCCGCCCTCCTGCTGCTCCGCACTGGGTCCTCCTGTGTCCGCAGGGCGGCCGCCGGCCTGCTCCCGCCACGGTGGGGCACAGCTGCCGTTCCTAGAACTGAGGGATGGAATCGGGTGGTCCCTACTCTCTGTGCCCGGCTCTCACTCAGCGTGGCGTTTCTGAGACTCCGCCACACTGTTGCTACCGCCACGTGGTATCCTCACACGCTCTCCAGCCTCATGATGGACTTTGGAGCCAAAACAGCATAACTTGGAAATTTTGATAATGTGCAACTTACCTTTTTTTCTTTCATTCTTGGGTAATGCTTTTGGTGTCCTCCTCTCTGAGAAATCTTCACCTGCTCTGAGGTCTCAAACATATTCTCCTGTGTTTCTGGAAGTATTATAGCTTTTGCTTTTGTTCGAGGGTCTGTGATCCATGTCCAGCTAATTTTGGTGTTGTGTGTGTTAGGGGTCAGTCAGGGTTTGCTTTGCTCCACGTGCATATCCAGCGGATCCCAGCACCATTCACTGAAAAGACAATTCTGTGCCATTGAATCAGCATCTTTGTCTGAACCATTGGACCACATGGATGTGGGTTTGCTTTTAGGTTCTCTACTCTGTTCCTCTGCTCCGCGTGCCCATCCTTACGCCAACAAAACACTGTCTCGATTATAACAGCTTTATAAGTCTTGAAATCAGGCAGTGTGAGTACCCCAGTTTTGTTCTTTTTTTCCAAACTCGTTTGGTTGTTCTAGGTACTTTCATTTCCATATATATTTTAGAAAGAACGTGTCGATTTCTAAAACAAAACAAAACAAAAAAAACAAAGCCAGCTGAGGGGCGCCTGGGTAGCGCAGTCGTTAAAACGTCTGCCTTCGGCTCAGGGCGTGATCCCGGCGTACCGGGATCGAGTCCCACATCGGGCTCCTCCGCTATGAGCCTGCTTCTTCCTCTCCCACTCTCCCTGCTGTGTTCCCTCTCTCACTGGCTGTCTCTCTGTTAAATAAATAAATAAAATCTTTAAAAAAAAAAAAAAAACAAAGCCAGCTGAAATTAGAGCGGGATTGCATTAACAAATGCAGCGTAACAAAGTGATCGCTGTTACCAAAGAGAGCTGATTAATGAAGAAAGAATCCAAATAATTCAGAAGGAAAGAAACCTCCCTTTCCCAGATGAGTGTGAAATAACAAGCCGCCCATTAACTTACTAACAGCAAATATGCCTCTGGCTAAAGAAACTGAGTCCAGCCCGTCACCAAGAGGACAGAGCCCTGGACTCCTTCACTGTGGGTCTGGCGAGGCACTACGCAGAAAATCAACTTGAGTGAGACCTTGGACCCAGTGTGCTATATACAGCGGACTAAGAGTGACCCCCCCAGCAGGAGTGTTGAAGTTGATGACCACATGATTAAAACACACTTTGCAACCACAGAGCGCCGTCCATCTATCCATCTATCTGCTGAAAGACGACTTTTAAGCATGTTTGTGGATGAGGAATCCTATCTGTGAACCTCTCAACCATCGGATGATATGAATCCATAAATAAATTGGTTACTGTCTTAAACTAAGTCATGATATGATATTAGCGGCTAATGCGCTGTCCTTTTTAAAACAACAGCTGACAGCATATTGTTGTCTAACGAAAGACTTGGCCAAACTCTCTCTGGGAGCCCTGAGAGCATCTGGCCAAGGAGGCTGGGTTGGAGCACGTGGGTTTCTGCGGAAGAATCGATGTCACGCCGCTGGCTGCCTCCACCTTCCCTCCTCTGCCCTGCTTGCTGGGGGGCAGATCCAGACCCAGATGCCAGGGGGTGCCAAGCCTCTCCTGAAGCCGGGTAAGTGGGCTTTGCAAAACTTATAATGAGTTGCAAAACTTAAAAAATACTACTACTCTTTTGGCAAAGGAAACATCCAGACATGGACAACATTCCAAAGGCAAAAAAGGACATGTAAGAAAAAATAAGCCTCCCTTTTACCCATGATTTTAAATTAGATGAGGTTAGGGTTCAGTCTCTCTCTGGAGGTCAGGTAGCGCTGGACCCAGACATGGTGATGGCTCTGACGTGGCACTGCTTCACATGGTACATATTTGTTATTTCTCTGTGGGGGGCTGCACCTGTGTGCAGGGAGGCCGACTCAACAGGCAGAGGGGAAAGGAAAGCTGATGTGATGGTGCGCATGGCATTTGGTGGGTGGGTCGGGAGGGAGGAGGGAGTCTGAAGGAGGAAGGAACATCTGAGAGGCCAGATGGGCCAGAAGCCAGTGAACTCGTTTCTGGGGCACAGAGTCAAACAAGGCTGCCGCGGACCTGAGGTGGCCATGGGCTCCATGCATCAGTGAGCGGGCACTTTGGAGTGTGAGCCTCCGAAGCAAGGAGTGACTCTGGACTCTGTTGCCGTCTGCTGGCTTTGAGACAGCCCTTCCCAGTGCGGCAGCAGGCTCATGGAGAAGTGTGCACCAAGGAAGGAGGTGCCAGGACCAAGCCCGGGGAGCCCAGGGCTCCAGGTGGAGCATCGGGAGGAGAAAGCAAAAGAGGCTGAGGGGATGGGCAGCCAGGGGAGGACCAAGATCGGGAACGTCACAGTCACCAGGGCAGACCCTGTTTCTGGGGAGTAAGTCAGGTGGGTGGAAGCCAGGGGTGGGGACTGGCCGCTGAATTAGGAAGCCAGTACTAACCGCGAGGATGGCCCCGTTGGGGTGTGGGCACAAGCAGTAGTCAAGGGCCTGGAAGAGTGGCCCTTTGGCACTTGGGGCGGACTGGTCACTTCCGGAGAAGTTTTGCAGCAAACAGAGCAGAGATGGGAGGGTGAAGAGGGGCATAGGACAAAGGGGGACTTCATAGGATCTGAGACACTGTAGCATGCTTGTGAGCTGATGGCATGACCGAGCAGGGGATGGCTGGGTGGAGGAGGGGCAGATGCTGGTGGGCTGCAAATCCTTCTTTGTGCAGGCGAAGGGCAAGCATGTCCACCAGATGGAAAGGCCTGTTGGCAGCTTGGAGATGGCGGGAGGGGTCAAACAGGGAAGCCAGGAGGGTGGGTGCTGGGCAAGGGTGGGGCACAGGGCTGGGTGTTCTCTAATTCAGGCACGGTCTCAGAGTAAGCAAGCTCATGTGTTTGCAGGTGAGTTTCTCGGCCAGGGAGTGCAGAGGTGTGAGGGGAGACTCAGCCAGAGGACAGGGAAGGAGGTGACACTACTTCTTAGGAAGCAGGTCCCGGGCATCGGTGACACCTCTTCATTTGCTCTCTATGAAAGGTAGAGAGCATGCTCTGATTTTGTAAAAAGGTAAACGAGAGATGCTGTATTGGTCAGGTCGGGCCGCCACAACAGAATGCCCCACAGTAGGTGCCTTACACAACAAAAACTTATTTCTCGCAGTTCTGGATGCCCAAATTCTGAGATCAAGTTCCCACAGGGTCTGGTTTCTGGTGAGAGCTCTCTCTTCCTGGCTGTCCACAGCCACCTTCTGTCCATTCACATGACCTCTTCTTTGATTTCTGTTGGGAGTGGGAGGCTGTGTGGAGGACAGCATGTGCTCTGGGGTCTCTTCTTATAAGGACACTAATTCTATTGAGAAAGGGACACACCCTTATGGCCCCATTCAACCTGAATTACCTCCCTGTAGACCCTATCTCCACATACAGACACCCTGGAGGCTGGGTCTTCACCTTACCACTTCTGGGTGGGCGTGAATCCGCCTATTAAATGAATTAGACACTGGTTTCTAAGTCAAATGGGTTTTGGTGGAGAGGCTAGGTGGTCGCTGCAAGCAGGATCCCCCAATTAACTTCAGAGGGGATGCCTTCCTTGGCAAAGGCACAGCTGCCTGCTGTCCCTACCGACCCTGCAGGTTAACAGAGCGCACAGCTGCTGAAGGCCAGCCTGGAGGACGCTGGTCCTGGCTCTGACCACCCCATCTCAGCCACGCGGGTACAGCTCTCTGGGCGCTGGCCTGGGCAGGGGACGGGGGCGCAGAGGCGTGCTGCGCGCCCAGGCGCCGGTTGACAGCCTCTGCCTGAAAACGCTTCACTGGTCACATTTATGAGATCCGCCTGGGACCCCGAGCCCCACTCGCGAGACCTCGTCCCGGGGGCCCACGACCCCGCCCTGAGACGCCGACTCCCGCAGCCCCGGCCACGCCCCCCGCCCCGAGGACTCCGCCTCGCGTCCCCTTGCCCCTAGACCCCCGCCCACCTCCCCTCCTGCGCTGCTGTCCCGCCCAGGCCTCCACGCCTCTCTGAACCCCACCTCGGGCGGGGGCTCACGCGGCCTCTGTGAGAGTTAATTAAATGTCCTCGGACGCCGCCTTCCACTTCCGTGGGTCAGTCGCGGGCCACACGACCACCCCACTAGGAGCCCCTCTGCTCCTGCAGCGCTGACCGCGGGTCAGCGCGCTGCCCCTTTAAGAGGCACGGTCGCTGCCGGGGCGTGACGTCACAGGAGTGCAGAGGGCGGAGACAGTGGGCTCCCTCGGCGCGGGGAGGGGCGGGGCGGGGCGGCCGGTGACCGACTGGAGGGCGGTGGAGGAGCAGCCCGGGCCCACGCAGAAGTGCCCCTCGCAGGCCGCGCCCCCGTGAGGCCGCGCCCCGCCCCGCCCCGCGCTGGGTCTCTCTGCAGTCCCTGTCCCGCTCCCAGTAGCCCCGCCCCTTCCTCCGACGCCCCGCCCCGCCCCTCCGGCAGCACCGCCCCTGCGGGGCTTTCCCTGGCAGCCCGCCCGAGGTCCCGCCCCTCCGGAGGCCCCGCCCCCCACGCACGCCCCGCCCCGCGCACGCCCCGCCCCGCCCCGCGCACGGCCCGCCCCCCGGCTCCGGGCGGGACTCGCCTCAGCAGCAGCGGCGGTGGCGGCGGCGGCGGCAGCGGCTGCGGGAACTTCGGCGGCGGCGATCCTAATGGCTGCGCGCGGGCCGCGGTGAGGCGCTGGAGGAGAGCGACGGGCGCGGGGCCGCGGAGCAGTGAGGGCGAGCGAGCGCGCGCACGGCCGGACCCCGGCCAGGCCCGGCCAGACCCGCCGAGCCCGCGATGCGCCCCGGGGCCGCCCCCCGGCGCAGCTGACGCCGCGGCCCGCGGAGACCCCGGCCGGCCGACCCCGCGCGAGCGGCCGCCGCCGGCCCAGGCCACGATGGCGGGGAAGGCGGCCGCCCCGGGCACCGCGGTGCTGCTGGTCACGGCCAACGTGGGCTCGCTCTTCGACGACGTAAGTGCCCGGCGGCCAGACCCCGAGCCCGACCCCGTACCCTGGGATCCCCCGGGCCCCCCGGGATCCCGCGATCCGGACCTGGGCCCCGGTCCTGATCCGCGAGCCCCCGGAGCCCAGGATCCAGGCAGGTCTTGGTCCCCATCCCTGAGTCCCAGAGCCCCAGGTTCTGGACTGAAACCCTGAGTCTCAGACCCCAGGACCTGGATGGACACTGAACCTGGGCCCTTAAGATCCTGGTACTCCTAAATCCTGACACCCTGAACCCCCAGCCCCCTGAACTCTGAACCCTGCCCTGAACCTTGGACTCCAGGTCCCCCACCTCTGGCCTTCAGGCTGCATAGGCTGAACCCTGACCTCGGGAGCCTGGCCCCCGAACCCAGGGCCAAAACTCCAACTCTAATCCCTGTCCAAGGTCCCCAACTCCTGATCTGAGGACCCTTGTGCTCTGGCCCCAAACCGCGACCCTCGTCCCAACAGTGGTCCCTGAATGTTGAGCCCAGAACCCTGACCCCTGACTTCTGGCCTCCTGACCCCGCCCCTGGATGGTGGGCTAGCCTTATCGGCTGGCTGGTCTGTGTGTGGCTCACCCAGGCTCCGGGGGTTGGCGCCCTGGTTTTACCTTGTAACTTAGTATCTGTCTAGTTCTCAAACAAGGGCGGCTGCGGAAAGCCCTGGAGAACGCTCCGTTTCTTGTTTATGAAAGAGAAAGATGCCGGCAAGCTTTTCAAGGCCAAAGAAGGGATGTGACTGCCCAAGGCCTTTACCTCTGGGGGCCTCCCTCTGGGGCAGCCAGGGCAGCCGCTGGCGGACCTTGGGGAGAGGGAGCCGGGAACTGGGGCGCCTGGAGCTCCTGAGGCAGGCCCAGGCTGACCTAGTTCGGGTTGGAGCCCTGGTGCCACCCCGCTGTTGGTACTTACACTGCCAACCCAAATACAGCCGAATGCGGCTCCAAGTGGCATGCTTGTTTCAGAAGAAAGGATGATGGCACAGATGGGGCCCGTGGCCGCCTCGCTAGGTGAGCAGTGGGTGTGGGCTGGGCCAGTGATACAGGCAGGACTTGGATTCCGGGAGAAGGTTCTGGCGTCCTGCCGAGAGCCTTCCTGTGCCGGCAGCAGGCATGGGCGAAGTGTTTCAGTAAGCTAAGGTCACGTATGGGCTAGGCTTGCTTTCCTTAACACAAAGTAGGTGCTATTTTTGTGTTTTTCTTATTTTAACTTCCAGGCGTCCATGTATTCTGCTTCCCCACTGGAGATGAACTGTTTTCCCTGTTTCCCTAGGACAACTTTATCTAGTTTCGCGTTTGATCATTTTCTACAAAAGTGCCCTGTATGGGTGTGTGTCTGTATATTTAGCGTTCTATTCTCGGCTTTCCAGTAACACGCCACTATAACATGGTTTTGCTCAGATGATTCAGATCCGTTAGCTGAGGCTTCAAAGCCTCAGAAATGTCAGGAAAATTAAGCATGGTGGGGCATTTGAGTCTCAAAGGGAAAAGAATTTTGCTGTGCAGACATTCTTTCCAGTAATCTTTGATTCTGAGTTCTAGCATTTTTGTTGTGTCTCAACTGTATACGCACACTTCTCTGTTGACACTAAAATGGATAACTTAATCACCGTTTGTTTGCCAACATGTTCTCTCTGAATTTTCATTTTTCTTGAAGGCCGTGTGGAGTTTTGCATCATGTTTACATCTGGAAGGATCATTTGTTTTGGTAAACAGTGCACACAGGGCAATTTTGCAGGACGCCTTTAGATGTGAGGGCCCATAGACGAGGATCTGCCTGTAACCCAGAGGTTTCGTCCTTGGGGGCGGCAGCTGTCCTCCCTCAGTGGTGTGGAGAGCAGCAGGGGTGGGCGCTCGCCAGGCTCCCCCACGCTCTGGGGCGCCTGCTGGGATTGAGAGCGGTGCGCGGGTGCTTGTGGCATGCAGGCCTGGCTGGCGAGAGCGGTCTTGGGTGAAGGAGGTGTTGATTCCTTGGTGTATAGCGGGTTTCAGAAGATCTGCCTGGTGACTCTGTGTGCACGACATGCACCCTTGCTGGGGGACACAGTCTTCAGAAGGTGGCCGGGGAAGGAGTGCTTTCTTGCCCGGCTCTGTCATCGTGGGGAGGGCTGTCTGAGTGAAACACAGGTGCGACACGCCGTGAAGGACACATCCATGCTTCCGTAGTCTTGCAGCCTTCCCCCATCTGCAGGGGACACTGTGGAGACTTGTCTGTCAGGCTGCTCTTTTCTCGTCAGCGCCCCGGTCGTGTCCCCCCCGCACGGCTGGCGCGGTGGTCCTCCCCGAGGGCCCTCCAGTTGCTCCTCCCCTGCGACATTATCCACGAGGGTGTGGGAACGGCTGCCTCACAGTGGTTCTCACACTGTCGCCTGTATAGCATGAACAATCGTGGAGGACCTCAAAGACTTCTGGGTTTCATAGGTTATGACTCCCAGTGTTTACACCACATCATAGGTAGACCATGAGAGAAGGGGAAACCGAGCATGTTGCTTAGCTGTCAGAACAGTGATGTCATCACATGTCATACATGCTCTGGAAAGCTCTGCCGGTCACTCAGAACACTGAGACTGGAAAGAGGAGACTGTAGTGATGTGTTACAGTGAGCGTGGCTGTGAACTGGCAGACCCCGAGCTTGACTCCAAGGCCCTCAGTCCTCGCTGGTGGCCCCTTCCTGAACCCGCAGGACCATCTCCCTGGCTAGGGGCCTCTAGGCGGCTTCTCCAGATGTGTGGCAGCTGCCAGATTGCCTCCTGACAGCACTGTGGCTCTTCTGTGATCCCCAGTTCGACTCCTGCTGTCACTAGCTGTTTTCCTGGAAAGGGGTGGCCAGGGCTGCACGCCTCATTGTGTTGCTGGAGTTGGCTGGGTTTTTGAGAACGGAGGTTTGGTTCTTTATGTTGTTGCTAGAGATGAACTCAGAGGTGAATTCTTGTCACTGAGGTTTCAGAGCTGGGTCCCACCCTTTCGTGGCAAGGCTGTTTCTTGGGAAAGGCACTTGGCCGAGTGGCAGGGCTCTGAGAGCACAGCTTGCCCTTGGGGGTCTGCCTGCAGGGCCTTTGTCCTGTGGCGTATTCAGAGTGTGTCAGTTTTGAGCTGGTTTTCCCTTTTTGCTTGGCCCGCGTCTGAGCAGCCCTCTCCCTGGGACCTGCAGAGCAGTTGTGCTGTGAGTTCTGCAGAGCTGGTGAGCTGGCTGCAGCCCCCAGGGCCTTTCCAACAGCAGGTGTCTGTGGGACCCTGCGCTGGGCCCTTTGGTGCCAGGCGCGGTGCCTTGGGCATGTGTCCCTCTCTCTTCTGTACCATCGGTTTGGCTCTCTTTGCCCTTGTTCCCATCCCATCCTGAAAGCTCCCCGAACCCCGTGTCCCCCCAGCTAGTACTGTGTGTGGGGCCATCTCTCCTGGCTGCCTTTCCCCGTCCCCTCCCAGCTCCTATCCCAACACTTGGTCACACGGGCTTGGTGGAGTCCACGGGGTCCTCGAGCTGGAGGTCTGGTGTCCGTTCCTGGTTGTCTTGCTTGCTCTGGGTGGCCTCTCATGGCATGGATCTCTGCTTCTGCAGGGGCTTTGGCGATGGCTTCACTGAGACACCATTCCCAAGTCATACACGTCACCCCTTGAAGTGGTGGTTCTGCAGCAGCAGTTTTCAGTGTGTTTGCAGACTCATGCAGCTGTCGCCAGTGTAAAGTTTAGAGCCTGTTTTGTGCCCAAACCAAAAAGGTGTCTCAGCAGCCCCCTGCGCTGAAGCCCCCAGCCCCTGGCGGTCCCAGGCTCCTTCCGGCCTCCAGGGATTCCCTTATTCTGGGTGTCTCACGTCACTGGAGTCCCCATGTGGCCCTTTGTGTCTGGCTTCCTCGCTGGGCATGACGTGTTCAGAACGTACCACGTAGCGGGTGTTGGTGCTTCTTTCCTTCCTGAACACTGTCCCACCCATGGACTCACCACACTGTGTTGACCCGTTGTCGCTGGTGGCCGTGTGGGCCATTTCCACGTTCTGGCTGCTGTGGGCTTCGTGTGCACATGTTTGCGTTTCTCCCAGGCGTGTGCCGGGGAGGGGAACTGCTTGGTCTTTGGTGACTCCGTGTTTAACCTTTGGAGGGACTGCCCACCACGGCCCAGTGTCTGTACCATTTCACCCTCCCTTAGCCATGTGCCAGGGTTCTTGTTACTTCCCATCCCCCGGCCTTGTCATCTTTTTTCAAGGGCTTTTTCCTGGGCTCCGTGGGCACCCCTGCTTTGGGCTCTCCTCCTCACTCCCCCCTCCCAGCACTGGCTGCCTTTCTTTGGCCACACTCACCTTTGTGGGGCTTGTCTGGACTCAGGCCTTGAAGGACCGTGTCCATGCAGATGTGCAGGGAGGCAGGAAGGAGACCCCGGCCCAGGGCTCAGCCTGCAGCGCAGTGGGTCGGCTCTGCTACTCCCACCGAGGCTTGGGGAAGCCCGTGCTCGAAGCCAGTGCAGTGACATGGTGGAGAGTTCTCCTGCAAGAGCTTGAGGCCGTCGGGTTTCCGACGCTGTGGTGTGGGCACCGTCTCTGCAGCCCCTGAAGCAGGCTCTGGTGGGTTAGCCGCTGGGGTGGGGGCTGACCGGGCCGGGCCTCCTAGCAGGCTCCTCGTGCTCCCCCAGCCCCCGTGTCCCACAAGGAGAGCTCAGGGCTGGAGGTGGTTCAGCATTTTCTTCTTCTTCTTTTTTTTTCCTTTCTTCGTTCCTTCCTCCCTCCCTCCCTCCCCCTTCCTTTCTTCCCCCCTTCCTTCCTTCCCCCCTTCCTCCCTCCCTCCCTTCCCCCCTTCCTTTCTTCCCCCCTTCCTTCCTTCCCCCCTTCCTCCCTCCCTCCCTTCCCCCCTTCCTTTCTTCCCCCCTTCCTTCCTTCCTTCCTTCCCCCCTTCCTCCTTCCCTCCCTCCTTCCTTCCTTCCTTCCTTCCTTCCTTCCTTCCTTCCCCCCTTCCTCCCTTCCTTCCTTCCTTCCTTCCTTCCCCCCTTCCTCCTTCCCTCCCTCCTTCCTTCCTTCCTTCCTTCCTTCCTTCCTTCCTTCCTTCCCCCCTTCCTCCCTTCCTCCCTTCCTCCCTTCCTCCCTTCCTCCCTTCCTTCCCATTACTGCCTCTGACCTGAGATCTCAGTGTACTTTCCCTGTAGGAATTTGGTCTGTTTGTCGGAGTGGGGGGCTCCTTGTAGTACAGATCTACCCCTTCCCACAGTGGTAGCATCCAATGAGGCGGTGGTCCAGAGCCCAGCGTGGCTTTGGTGCTACTTCTTCCTGCTCAGGAAACCGTATCGGCCCCCTGCATACCTCCTCTCACCCCGGACAAGCAGCATATCGTGCCGGCCTTGGATGTGGTCAGGGACTGGGACTCAACACGCCGATTACCTGTATGCAGGCTGCACGTGCCTCCTGTCCCTCCTGCCGACAGCTGGGTCCCATGGGGACCAGCAGCCTCTGATCGCACAGTGTCCTCGGCCCATACCATCGTCCTCGGCGTTTCCTGTCTCTGTCAGCTCTAGAGCTGCGGAGGGATGCTTTCCACTACACGGGGAGCATGTCTTCCATCTAAAGTGTGAACTGTTTTGTGTGCTTTGAATCCAGTGATGTGAGCACTCCAGGTAGGCCTGCTGGGTATTTACACCAAGGTGCATCTACATCCACTGCCATTCGGCCTGGATGACCCCGAGGAGTTGCATTCTGGTGGGGACGTCACTGAGAAAGGTCCCTCCGCTTGAGTTCGGAGCCTGCATTACACACAGTGTCAGCGCACAGGCAACGTGCCGTCCTGGGAGTGAGAGAGCAGAGGTGGGGGGCCCACGCTGCCCTGGACCCGTCTCTGGTGGTGCACAGGTTTTGGGGGGAAGAGACCTATGCTGAGGTGTGACTCCATGGTACGTTGGGTCCAGTTTGGAAGTTACAGAGATCGGACCCAGGCCTGCTTCTGAGGATTGCCCTTATGGAGCCCCCTGTAAGACCCGGGAGGGTGATGAGGAAGAGGGATGCAGGGGGCACGCTAAGGGACGGCGGCGTGCTGGTTCCTTAAATGTGGACCATCTCCGCATCTGCCCCTGCAGGCAGTGGCCTGGGGGGAGAGGGATGGGCAGGAGGGTCTCTTGTTAGGAGGTAGGCTGTGTATCTAGGAATGGGGTCCAGTAGGTGGGGGTTGGCACAGGGCCAGGCGGCTAGCCTGAATGGCAGTGGAGGGTCTGGGCAGTGTCTTGGCCACCCGTCTGTCGTCACTTTTCGGGATGCAGCCCTGCTTTCCCTGTGTTTCCCCAGGCCCTTCCAACATGAGTGAGCTTAAGGAGTATGGTCGTGGGGGCTGGGGAAGAGAGGTGGCAGAGAAAACGTTCCCGAGGTGAACATAAAGTGACTGTGACTTCTGTCTTCTGTTGCTGCCTCATTAATTAGGGCATTTGAGACTGTCCTGCCTCGAATTACTTCCCAGACACACTGGGGGTAGTAGCTGGCCTACAAGTTTGAGCCCTGTTCCTGCCTGGCCAGGCCTGGGAGGGGTGCCCCGTGGCACATTTCCCTCTCGGGGGACAGCCTCTGCTCTGCGTCTCCCCCTCCTCCCTGTGGCTGTAGGCAGAGAATGGCGAAGCCTTGGCCCCCTCCCCAGAGCCTCCCTTTTGGGGGACCAGATGATATTTCAGTGTGTGTCCGAGCCCGAGAAGTGTCCAGATACTGAGCTCTTTGGTAGGGGCAGGTGCTGAGTTGGTCCGCTCCAGGCGTGAGCTTGGGCTCGTGGGGGAGCTCAGACAGTCGTGCGTGTACTGATGGAGCCATCGATGAGGACGCCGTCGGGGTTTCTGACCGTGGCGATGACTGAGGATACATCCGTGGCTGATCCAGTTACACTGGAAATGGAACCAGTGTGAGAGCCGTTGGCTTTCTTGGGGTGAGAACGTTAGTCCAGAGATGTGACTGATAATTCCCAGAAATCCGGGGTAGGAGGGTTTGGGGTAGCCTGCACGTGGGTCCAGGGAAGGCCAAGCTGCACGCGCGGCCTGTGTTTGGGGAGAGCGTCTTGGGTTTCTGCCATCTTGCAGGCTGTCCTTATTGTCCGTGCCTCTGCTTGGCCCCTGGCGTTGGGACTGGAGAGAGTACCTGCACTGTTGTCCACAGTTTACATTTTGAGTTTATAAGGTGTGTTTTGGGAGATAGAAGAGGCGCTGGAGCAGAGCGTCCACTCGGACCTGCCATGTGCGGGAGGGGCCGGCAGCTCTGTCACGGGAGGGCAGGGCTGGGGCGACGCTGTCTGGGGAAGCGTGCTGTCCACGTGCTAGGATAGTATGTTCCAGTGATCTGGGGCCATGTGGGAGCTGGCCCCATCCCTGGATGGTGGCTCAGGGTGGGGACGATCTGGAGCGGGTCAGAGATGACGGGGGCTTAGCCTGGTGGCTGGTCTTGGTGCCCGCACACAGAAGGGACTTTTCCAGGCTGATGGGGAAGCATGCTGGTGACACACAGGCTCAAGGAAAACGCTGGCTCTGGTTTGGGTTTTCCCTTTGGTGAATAGTTCAACCCCATCCCCAGGAGCATGGCCTTGGGGTCAGCCGTTGCCTGAATCGCAACCCACTGGTGGGTTGTTGTGGGCCCAGGGCCCTTGTTTTCTCCCTCCTTTGCTCTGACAGGGGCCTAGGGCCCTTCTTTGGGGTTGGAGGCTGGTGGGGACATGGGGGCTGGGGCTGCACCGTCTCATCCATTTGAGCAGAATGTGATGCGGTTAGGGGCGCCCTCTGTCTGCACCCTGAGCCTGGCATTGGGCCTTCCATCTTGCCCTGCCCTTGCTCTGTGCTGTGAGCATGGGAGCTGTGTCTGGGACTGTATCCTGGAGGCCAGGGGCCCCTCTTCTCCTGTGGCGGAGTCCAGCCCTGGCTCTGGTCCAGGGCTTGCTGGCCTGGGCTCAGGCACCCTCCTTTTCTTCCCCACATCTCAGGGCCCCTGAGTGACTTGCTGTTATTCTAGGAACTGGAGGTTTACAATGGGAGGCATGGCCAGGCCTGGGTCTCAGTGACAGGGATCCTGCCCTTAGTGCTAGTGTGAGGCCACGTGTCGAAGTCTACAGGGGCGTGTGGTGACAGGAAGATGTGGGGCTGGGGGATGCCGTGTATCTCGTGTGACCCAGGGCATGCCAGCTTCCCCTCTTCGGCTGTCTGTGCATTAGGAAGGCAGGAATGCCACCTGGCACGGTGGCTGCGGCAGGGAAAGAAGGGAGCCTGGCAGGGTGAGCTGTTGGTGCTGTCAGCTGTCCCCAGGCCCCCCTTCCTTCGAGGTCTCTGTCCCCTCCTGCCCACCCAAGGCTTCCTTACTTGTGCCCGGGGTACCGGGTTGGTCCATCTGCTGTCCGCTGAGCATGGGCTCTTACGACTGGCTGACGGGATGGCCTTGTTGTGCTGCCCAGTGTCGTGTCCAGGATGCCTCGTGCTCTCACCCTTGGCGTGCCCCGCTGCCTCTGCTGCTCCAGCCTGCTCCCCTGCCGGGGGTCTGGGATGCATGCTGGCTGCCCATTCACCGTCCCCACTTGCCTTCTTGACCCCCTTTCCCCACCAGGCACCCATGGTGGCTTGGTCCTCCATTGCCTGGACAGGGTGTGCTTTCCTGTCACTGTGCTTCTTCTGAGGCTGCTCTGTTCTGAGGAGTCCCTTTGGCCTCCCAGTGCAGGCCTTTCTGGGGACAGCACACTGTGACCAGCTCTGTGCTGTCCCTCCTTCCCCTTCCCCCACACGTTGTGCTTTCGTCACGCTGGGTTTCCCCTGCTCGGTGGCTGTCTTCACGTCCCGTCGTCGTGCTGAGGTGTGCCGGCCTCCGAGCTGCTGCAGGGTGGGATGCGGGGTTCTGCCCCGGTGGCTGCAGGGAATCAGAATGCTGCAGGCCTGCTGGACCCCGGGCCCTGTCACAGCGCTCCACAGGGTTTGGGAGGGCGGTGGCGGCGAGGGCTGTGGGCACCAGCGTGCTCCTGTCTCTGCCATGCTCTTGAGGGACCGTCTGCATGTCGCACCGTTCACCCCGTGCATGCATGCAGCTCAGTGACTTTGGGACGCGCCTGCAGTGGCGCGGCTATCCCCACACTCATCTCCAGGTGCGGCCTTCGGTTCCCCGGCTCTGCCTTCCGACTCCGGAGTTTTGTCTCTGGCGTGGATCTCATATGGCGGAGTCACACGGTCTGTGGTCCTCGTGCCTGGTGTTGGTTTTTTGCCCACGCTACTGTTCGGGTCAGCACTTCTGTCCCTTTGGGGGTTGAGTGGGCTTCTGTGAGCTGTACGCCCCGTGGCACGTCCTCGCTGGTTGACAGACACAGTGTTGTTTCCGGTTTGCGCCCCTGGAAGCATCGTTTGCACCTCTGGTCGCATGGTTGGGGAACATCTATTTTTGCGGGCACGGCCTGCCTGCTCCCAAGCAGCCGCGCCGTTCCGCTTCCCGGTGCGTGGGGCCGCGGCGGCCGGGCCGGCACAGGGCACAGGGCACAGATGCCTTCCGCTGCGGGGTGTGGTCTTCCTGTGCTCGCCGTTTGCATCTTCTGGCCTCTGCTTTTAAAACACAGGTGTCCGCCAGGGATCCTTTGCTGCACTGCTTCGGCGGTGGAGTTGATAACGGTGTGCTCGTGATAATGGCATCTGGCAGACTGTTGACTGTGACAGCGGGAGCGGGCTCCTCTGGGGCTGTCGTTGCTCCCCTGCTCACCCTCCCCGGGTCAGACCCATGGGATGCCGGGACCTCCCAAGAGGATGGACGGTCCCTGGGATAGTGTCATGCCCTCAAGTGTGTTATGCAGGTGGGGCAGGAGGAAGGACAGCTGTGTTGGGGCCTCCCAGGCCGCCCTTGGCTCCTGGGACTCCATGTCTCTGCCCCACAGCCTGGTGTGGATGGTGGGATGGTGCGTTTCTGTGTAGGGCTGGTGCTGAGTCACGTGGTCAAGGATCAGTCTGGTGGTCTTAGTCTACAAGGGCTGGGCAGTGCTGTCAGCCACAGCCTCCACTCCCACTGCTCCTGAACATGGAGGACACCGGCCCCAGTGAAGGGCAGAGAGGGCCTCTGGCAGGTCAGTTCTCTTCTCCCAGCCTCTGGCTGCGATGGCCCCTCAAGAGGCTGTCCCTGCCTGCTCCTGTTTACTAATGTCCTCGGTGTCTGGGGTCTTTTATAGTCCTGCTGATGCGGGGCTGTTATTTACTCCATGGTGCACCCAGTGTCAGCAAGGACTCTCTCCGGTGGACAACTCCAGTGACTTGGCGGCTGTGTTCCGAAGTTGCCCCAGAATGCTTGCCCGTGGGAGGGGCCTGGCTGTCCTTGCGTGAGGGCACATCCTGTGCCTAGGGCCTGGGGCCCGCCTGAAAGGGGGCTGCCCCGGGGTCCATCTGGATCAGGGGCTTTCTTGAGCCACATTCCTCCTTGGTCCTGGGATTCTGCCAGGGGTCCACAGAGCAGATGAGGACAGCCGTGGGAAGCAGCTGCCTGACCCCAGCTCCGAGCACGTTGGCTCTTGAGCCCGTCGGTGGATCCCTGCTCGGGAAGACGATCCAGCGCGGAGTTGGGGTGAGGGGAGCTGACTTGCTGGGTGAATCTGCTCCTACGGAGCGGAGATCTGGGTTGGCTGGTCAGTGCTTTTCAAACCCTGGTGAGGCCTCTGTGTGCAGAGCCTGTGTCAGCCGTGGCACTGAGAGGGGGCCACGGAGGAGTTGAACGGACGGAGCCATCGTCCCAGTTTGCCTGTGGGTGCCCTCCGCACGCTCTCCGAGTCCTGTACCTGTTCCGGGCCCCAGGCGTCATGGGGGTGCCTCGGTGGGCACTTCCTCTGTCCGGCTCAGCTAGCGGTAGCCCGACACCTGCGTGCAGAGCGTGCTCTTTGCTGAACTGTAATTTGGGTGATTTGGGATTTACGTTAAGATGGAGTCATTCTGTTAAGAACGATAAACACATTTGTGGGGACGCATGTTTTGCTTTTTTCTACTTCATCACGTACGGTTTTTCAGATCTTTTGCAACTTCCTGTTTTCGCTGTAACGCCGTTGCCGCCCTCAGTGCTGCATGAGGCGCCCTACCCGCTGCCCAGGTGGGAGGCGGGGGGCTGGGCTGCTGGGAGGGGTCGTGATGATTGATGCCGCCAGCGGAGTGTGGGTGAGTGGCAGGAACTGACCAGCCAGGGCAATCGGAGCGGTGCCCCAGTGGCCGATTCGGGGACTGTCCAGGACGGCCACCAGGGCCAGGTGGTCTCACCTCGGTTTCTGAAGCCCCCAGGGCCCGTCCTCCCCGCCGCAGCCCAGGTACACTTGGTGCTGCTGGAGAGGAGTCTTGGGGCAGGAGGTCTGGGCTCCTGGGTTGTGGGTGGTTCAGCTGCGCTTGCGGGCGTGTGGCCATGAGGGCCCATGGAGCTCATCTGTAGCGGCTGTTCGTAACGTGGCTCCAGTGGCCTTGGCCTTAGTGAGTACCTCCTCAGGGCTGGGCCCTTGTTAGGGGCTGGAGCCTTGGCAGAGAGCACCCAGGAGCACCCCGGTCTCCCCACACCAGTGGGCAGTTCCTTGAATTGGTCGGGCACAGCAGCTAAGTGCTGGAGCATCTTGAGGGCCCCTGGGGGCGGTCCCTGAGGCCCCTCCCTTGCTGCCTTCCCTGCTCCCATCTCCCACACCCACCTTACCAGCTCTCCTCTGAGATGTGAGGGACTGTAGGATAAAGTCCAGAGAGCTGTGGGGCAGCGGGTGAGCACAGACAGAGAAGGGAGGTCCTTGGGCTGTGGTGAGGAGGCTGGAGGGGGCCTGGGAGTTGGGGGAGGAGCGTTTTAGAACAGGTGTGCTAGGGTGTGGGGCACAGGGCCCCAGGAGCCAGCAGGCAGGAGCTGGGGTTCGTTGTCCAAGGCACCTTTGCACGTGGTCAGGGCCTCACCCCACGAGGCAGGGCCCCCTGCTCACATCTTCCTGTGATGGCACACAGCCCACCTGCAGGGCAGAGGGCCTTACACTGGGGCAGCCTGGCTCATGAGTGGTTCTCACTCTGGGCCCTCAGCTGCCCAGCCGCCCGGTGTGGCAGGAGATGGACTTGAGGGTGGCTTAGGGTGCCCAGAGAAGCCCTGGGCCCAGAGGCCACAGACAGTCTCTTGGGCAAGTGGCCAGGGCCAAGAGCTGAACTCTTTGGGCCATGGGAGCCAACTGGAGAAGTAAGGGAGAGGTGGCCTCTGGGGCCACTGCAGGGCCAGAGCAGAGGCAGGAAATGGGGAGCCAGGCCTGTTTGGGAAGCCATGTGGCTGGCGTGGGCGGTGTGGTCAGCATGGTCTGGTGTGGCCGGTGAGTAGCGGAAACCAGGCGCTGTGGGCCAAGAGGTGGCGTGGGTCTGGTTGTGTTCGAGCCCCTGTTCCTTCAGTGCATGGGGGACTGTAGCTAATGGCCCTACCTCCACGGCCCAGTGGGATGACGCAGTGAGGTGTGCGTGCCACTGCCTTGGCCCCACTCTCATCCGCCAGGGCCTGGCCTTGAAGACGGACAGTAGCTCCTTCTTCGCTGGGGCCACTGGAGCTGCCTGTGCCCTGTCTGCATTTTCAGTACTGATAAGTGAGTCAGTCCGGAAGGGGAAGAAGGGGGTGCTCAGGGCCAGGCTGGAAGGGTGAGGCACTCCGAATAGCCCAGGGAAATGCAGTGGCGATGGTCAGTGCCCTTGGAGGTGCGCCCCTCAAGGGTGGGGTCCGTCACAAACACCTCCCGAGGAGTCAGGGGTGATAGGTGGAGAGGCACCGACGAGCGTGCTTCCCACGTCTGTTTTCAGTATCAGAAAATTGTACCAGGGGGCTCAGGGATGTATCCTAGGTTCTGGGAGAAAATTGGTGTCTGTGAGCCTTGATAACCCGGATAGCCCGTTTTCTGGAATGAAAAGGTCACGTAGAGTGACCCAGAAAGGCCTCCTGCAATGCTTTGTCCGTGTCCTGTGTGCCGTTTTGAATTGCCTTAAACGTCAGCAGCACAGACAGACCATGGGATGGTTTCAGTGTTTTGTGGTAATTGCTGCATTAGGAATCTGCCCTACGGGTGACAGACAAAGTTTCACTGTTTTGTAAAAGAGTGGAGGCACGCTTTCCACCGGAGCTCACTCAACTCCAGCTGTGTGTTGCTTTTCATGGACAAAGTCCAGTTCCCAAGCTGGGGGGAGCCGACTGGGGGTCTCTTGAGTGTCGCCGGTGTCCAGCGGGGGTGTCAGGCCTCGGTGCATGTGCAGGGCATGGAGCAGAGGGAGCCCGGGCCGGCCCCAGCTTGTCACGCACAGGCCCCCCTCCTCCCCTGTGCTGATGTTACAAAACACATCGGTCCTCCCCCAGCACACTCGTGGTCAGTGTCCCACTGTTCCTGAGACGTGCTCAGAGCCAGGCCTTGGGCAGCCTTGGCCAAGGCGCTGGGACCCACTGATGGAATGAGGCTCTGCTTCTGGTTGGGTGGCCCGTGTGTGTGCATGGAGACATGTGGACTTGGGGCCACGTGGTCACTCCTGGCAGCATATCCCTCCCCAGCTCCTTGGTTGGGGTAGAGGGACCCTGTGTGCAGACATTTGAGGAAATAGCCATTTGTACATTCTGTGGAGGGCCAAGTAGGCTTTTCTTGCCTCTTGTCTGAGTTGGTGTGACTGTGAACGGAGAGGGTCATTAGGGTGCAAGTCCCCTTGCTTCTACCCCAGGCCCCCGAGCGGGGCTTCTGCCATCTCGTGGACTCCTGGTTACGAGTCGACCAAGTGCCGCTGAGTGTTGGGAGAAGTACCGTGGCCTCAGAGGAGGGATGGCTTCACACACGTGGGCAGCGTGTCCTAGAAGTACCGTGGCCTCAGAGGAGGGATGGCTTCACACACGTGGGCAGCGTGTCCTAGAAGTACCGTGGCCTCAGAGGAGGGATGGCTTCACACACGTGGGCAGCGTGTCCTAGAAGTACCGTGGCCTCAGAGGAGGGATGGCTTCACACACGTGGGCAGCGTGTCCTAGAAGTACCGTGGCCTCAGAGGAGGGATGGCTTCACACACGTGGGCAGCGTGTCCTAGAAGTACCGTGGCCTCAGAGGAGGGTTGGCTTCACACACGTGGGCAGCGTGTCCTAGAAGTACCGTGGCCTCAGAGGAGGGTTGGCTTCACACACGTGGGCAGCGTGTCCTAGAAGTACCGTGGCCTCAGAGGAGGGTTGGCTTCACACACGTGGGCAGCGTGTCCTAGCCTTTGTACCCCCAGGGCAGGCGGTGGACAGGCAGCGCCCCCTGGATCTTCCCGCAGGGCCAGACTTCCAGCGGTCTTGGCGCCGCCAGCTGCAGCCACGTGTTGCGAAGGTGCCCGTGGTGGAGAGTTAGTCGCTGCCTCCGGACGTGTGTGTTGGCTGCATTCGTTATGGTTCACACACCCTGAGACTCATTCTTTCAGTGTGTGTGGTTCAGTGTTTACAGGTATTCACAGGGGTCACATGGTTCTAGGACATTTTCATCCCCCCCCGAGAGAAACCTGGTACCTATCAACAGTACCCCTGTGTCCCGGCAACTGCTTATGTGTCTGTGTCTGTGAATTTGCCTGTTCTGGAGATTTTCTAGAAATGGAATCAGACAATATGTGGCGCTTTTTGTCTGGTGTCACAGCTCCTTTCCTTCTGAGGCCTGGACGCTGTTCTGTTGTGGGGCTGGGCTGTGTTTTGTTTGTCCACTCATCAGTTGATGGACTCTTGGCGATTATTAGCCGTGCTGCTAGGAATATTTGTGTGTAAGTTTTTGTGTGAATGTATGTTTTTAATTCCCTGGGGCATATATACCCAGGAGTAATTGCTGGGTCATACGGTAACAGAGTTTCACTTTCCGGGGAGCGCCACACTGTCTCCCAGAGCGGCAGTGCCATTTTGCGTCCCCACCAGCCGCACACGAGGGCTCCACTTTCTCCATGTCTAAAAATACTTGTGGTCCATCTTTTTGGTTCTGACTTGCCCGTGGGTGTGAAGTGGTTTTGATTTGCGTTGCCTGCGGACTAACGTCACATGTCTGTCCGTGCGCTTACTGGGTATCTGCAGGTCTACTTTGGAGAAATGTTCATTCCCATCTTTGCCCACTAAAGATAACTTATTTTAAGTTGTTGAATTTTTTTGATGTATTCTGGGTCTTAGGTTCTTATCAGATATATGGTCTGCAGATATTTTCTCACATTCTGTACGTTGTCTTCTCGTGTTTTTGCTAGTGTCCTTTGAAGTCCAGACATCTCAAACTTGGTGAAGTCGTTTATCCGTCTTTGGTTTCTTGTGCTTGGGGTGTAGTGTCTGAGAAACCACTGCTCCATGCGCCGTCACAGAGACATACCCCAGTCTCTTCTCCTAAGATTGTAGATTCAGCTCTCGTGTTTAGGTCTTTCGTCTATTTCGACTTAGTTTTTATATGCAGTGTGAGTTAGGGTTCTTCTCTGTTCTTTTGCCTGTGGATACGTAGTTGTCCCGGCACCGTTTGTTGAAAAGACTATTTTCTGCCACTGAATTGTCTTGGCACCTTGTTGAAAATCAATTGACTGTAAAGATCTAGATTTCTCTCGGTTCTGTTCCCTTGATCTGTGCGCGTGCCCTCGTGCTGGGACCACACTGTGTTGATGGCCGTGGCTTCGTAGCAAGTTTTGAAATCAGGAAGCGGGAGCCGTCCACGCTGTTGTGGTTCTTGGTTGCTCCGGGTGTCTTCCACTTCCACCCGAATTCTGGCACGAGCTCATCCTTTTCCACGGAGGTGCCGGCCGACTTTTGATAGGGATTGCACCGAATCTGCGGTCTGCCTTTTAACACCACGTCTTCGGTCCGTGGCCGAAGGAGAGCCCTCTGTTTGGCTTCTTTGATAATGTTCTATAGATTTCAGTACAAGTCTTATACTTGCTTTGTTTAATTTATCCCCAATCTTTCTGCTGGTCTGTTTGGACTTTCTCTTTCTTGGGAGTTTGTGTCCTTCGAGGAATGTGTCTTTCGTGTAGGTTATGCAGTTGGCTGGCCTACGGCCGCGCGTCCTCTGCCTTTGTGGTTCTTTCGGTTTCTGTCAGGTTGGCGGCAGTGTTCTGTTTCGTCCCAGTTTTAGCAGTTTGAGTCTTCCGTGTTTGTTAGTCTAGTAAAGGTTTGTCAGTTCAGTTGACTTTTTTCAAAGGGCCAACTTTTTGGGTTCATTGATTTTTCTGTTTTCTGTTCCCAGTGTTGGCTGCATTTAGAATTAAATCCCACAAAAAACCTTTCGTGAAAATCATGTTGCTGGTGATAGAATCTGGTTCTTTGCCTTCCACCCTGTCTGTTTCTGGTTGACACTGAGCCATCCTCCTGCTTTTTCCTGAGCAGAGATAGCATTTCTGAAGCAGGCCGACGTGGCCTTCTGAGTCACCTGTGCTGGGCACCCAGGTGATGGCCCTGATTCTGGGTCCTCTCTCTGTATGACCAGATTCAGGACAGCCTTCCCCTGTGTGCCAGGCACCAGGTACCGGGAGACATGGTCCTCACAGCAGGTTGACTGTTGCTTGAATAAATGCAAAGCAGACACGAGGGAGCCTCCAGTCAAATGCCTTTCTGAGTACTCCGACATCTCTGGGCACTGGTCCGCAGCTCTGAGAGCCAGAGGGACAGGACCCGCAGCACCCCGGAGCCTGTGATTCCAGTGGGCTCCCTTCCCTCCGACCACTTGTGACTCACAGTAGGAAGAAGCAGCGAGTACTTAGAATAGTCTTGAGAAGAGGGGTTGGGAAGAGATGTCCTTCAAGACCTGTCCACGTGGCCTCAGGGGTGAAGGCTGCATTCCAGGGGGAGACACAGCCCTTACTGAACCAGGTCCTGGGTGAGCCCTGCCCTTGGGGATGTTACCATTTGGTGTGGAAGATAGTGGTGAGATTATAGCTGTATCTTACTTGTTGGTCAGCGTCAGCGCTCTGGTTAGAGTGGACAGAACTCCCCTTGCTAGTTTAAGCAGAAAAGAAGGTTTTAAAAAGAGGTGGCTCCTGGGACCCTGGGTGGCTCAGTCAGTTGAGCATCTGGCTCTTGATATCGGCTCAGGTCATGATCTCAGTATTGTGAGACCAAGCCCTGCGTTGGACTCTGGGCTCAGCCAGGAGACTGCTTGGGATTCTCTCCCTCTGCCGTCCCCTGGCTCTTGTGCATTCTCCCTCTCTCCACCCCCCCAATAAATAAATCTTAAAAAAAAAAAAAAAAAAAAACCCAGGTGGCCCCTGGGAAAGGCTGGGAGTCAGGCGTGGTGGGCCCAGGGAAGGGGTGGCTGCGTACTTCCATGCCTCAGGGGCCCTCGCTGCTGTTGTCGGGCACAAGACCCTCCCGGAGGCTTCTGACAGCGTCTCTCCGCCTGCCCCTTCCCCTGCCAAGAAGGGTGCCTGGATGGCCTCCTGCTGTCCCTGGTGTCCAGGGCTCTGCCATGTGGGGGGGCCAGGACTGGAGCCCAGGAAACTCGCAGCACTGGGACAAGGGTGACATGGGTCCTGCTGCCAGGATGCAGTGCTGGGAGGAGCTGAGAGGCACCACGCCATCCTTGCCCAGCCCTTGTCATCGGGCGCGAGTCTGCGTCCTCCCCCAGCCGAGCGTTTCCAGTTGGAAGTCTTTGTTTTGTTTTGTTTTGTTTTAAAGATTTTATTTATTTATTTGAGAGAGAGAGAGAGAGAGCGAGTGAGCACAAGCAGGGGGAGCAACAGGCAGAGGGAGGAGAAGCAGGCTGCCTGCCAAGCAGGGAGCTCGACGCCGGACTCGATCCCAGGATCCTGGGATCATGACCTGAGCCAAAGGCGGATGCTTCACCGAGGGAGCCACGCGGGCGCCCCCAGTTGGAGGTCTTTGAAGTGCCACTGTTTTAAGTTCTGGCAACTGTAAAGGACGATCCTAGCTCTGCTCACAGTGTACTTTCCTGACAGCTTGCCATTAGCAGTCTAAAAACAGGCATTTTAGTTTAAAATGTAAAAAAAAAAAAAAAAGAACGAGAGCATGAAGACTGACTTCCGTGACTGGTGGGACGAACCACGCGGAGCCTGAGTGGTGCTCCGGGCCGGGACAGGCGGTCGGGAGCCGCGGCCTCTGCTGCTACCGTGTTTGCAGTGGGTTTGCGGTGGGATGCAGCACATTTGCATGCGCCTTGAGATTTTTAAAAACGGCATTTGCTAGTGTTTTTATAGCTCCAGCATGGACACCAAGTGAGTGTGTGTGTGTCTGGGTGTGTCAGTGTGTGAAGTTAACACGACCATGTGTAAATATGAGTTTTAATACAAACTATTTTCCAGTTGTCGCTCTTTAGTATACAGCTGACCTTTGAACAACCCTGGGGCTAGGGGCATGACTCCCCCGCAGTTAGAAGTCCCTTAGTAACTTTGGACTCTCTGAAACTTACCGCTAACAGCGTACTTACCGGTGAGCTCGTGAGTTAACATGTGTTGTGTATGCTACGTGTGTTATATTCTCTGTTCTGACAGTAAATCAAGCTAAGGAAAGGAAATGTTATCAAGAGAACGGTAGGAAGGAGAACGTACATGTACGATACTGCATCGTACTTACCAGAAGAAATCTGTGTGTGCGCGGACCCGTGAGTCCAGACCCGTGTCGTTCACAGGTCAGCTGTACGTCCGTTTACGCTCTTCACGCTTGGCACAGTCACGGACTCTGTGAATTTCATTTTAGGGTAAGAAAGGACACAGAGCGTCGTGCTGGTTGTACAGGGGCATGTGTGGCTGCCATGGGCCCAGACGGTGGGAAGTGTTTGCTTCTCACTTTAGGTTCCCCACTTTGAGTCTGCACCCCAGAAAGGAGCAGCATTGCAGGCCTCACGGGGACCATCGTTTCTGGCTTCAGAGGCGGGGAGGGGACAAGACCTGGGACTTGTTTTCACAGGTAGGGGCCCAGAGGAAGGGCGAAGGGTGTCCCCCAGCTCCCGGGCTGCAGGTGCAGAGCCCCTGCCACGTTGGCTGTCGGGGTCCTGAGGAGCATGCTGTCTCCAGCAGGAGCGGTAGCTGCTCCCTGTGGGCCCGCTTTTTCTGTGTCTGGGCTCGTCCTGAAGGCTGCCACAGAGCTTGGCTCCCATGCCCATGTCCCCTGCTCCTCCGCACCGTGTCTGTGCCCTCCTGCTTGCACGCCAGGAGACCTTTCCCAGGTGGTCCCCTGACTCTTCCCAGCCTGTCCCCACCAAGGGCACCAGGACGACCGTCAGTGCTTAGACGCTCAGAAGCCTCACCTTGCCTGTTGGGGATCCTGCGCTCATCAGGGGGCCATGGAAAAGGGCACATGTGCTGGCGTCCACTGCCCACCCTCCAGGCAAAGGGTATTGATACCCGTGGACACAGGAGGGGTTGAGGGGTGGTGTCCCCGAGGAGGGAGTGTCACGGCAGTCATGCCACTACAGGCTGACCTTTGGTCTTTCTTCCCACCCTTCTTCACTCAGCTGTGAGAGCTCCGGCCTGTGGGCTGGGCCTTGTGGGGCCAGTGCCCCAGTATCTGGCTGTGGCTGGCTGCGGGGCTCAAGAACCAGGTGGGAAGCCCTCAGAGGTTTTCCCAGAGATGCTGCCTGGTGAGCTCCAGGGAGAGGCTGACAGGTAGTTTTGCCCAGTATTGTCAGGTTGGGAGCTTTGACTTTTGAGGTGGGTGTGAAATGTGATATCAGCAAATGGCAGGAGACGAACTTGCACTCTTGGATGTGGCTAGCTCTCACACCCATGGACCAGCTCTCATATCTGTTGACATCCGTGGACCAGCTCTCACGTCCCTGGATATTAGTAAACCAGCTCTCACGTCCATGGACCAGATCTCACTCTGTGGACATCTGCGGACTTAACTCCCACATCTGGGGACCAGCTCTCACATCTGCAGTTGTCTGTACCCCAGCCCTCATATTCCCAGTGGCCAGATGCACAGAGCACTGGGGGAGAGGGATGGTGCCTGGGGTTTGGCGCATGTCCAGGCTGGGAAGGATGGTTGGGCCGGTCTGGGGGCCTTGGCTGCCATCTTTCCCATCAGGATTGCTGATGCCACAGGGTCAGTTGGCCAGTTTGGGGCTGTGGGAACTTGACAGTGACTCCTGGCTCTGCTTGTTGGTCACAGATGTTTTCTTCTTTAGAGAACAAATTGCAGATTTGAATGTTTTGCATCTCCATTTCTGCAGAGCTTGCCATCTCCCATGGGAGTCCCACTGACCTCGAGCCAGTGGGCTGTCCCCTATGCACTGGTCCTCCTGCCCCTTGCCTCCCAAGTATGGCCTCAGCCCAGTGGCCAGTCTGCCCCTCCCCACCCTGACCCTGCGTCTTGTTCCTCACCTGCCTCTCCTGAAGGCAGGTTCCTAGGGAGACCGGAGGGCAGGCACACAGAGCAGTACCTGGGGCCGCTCCCCTGCAAACTGACCCTGTCCTGACCTCCTCACAAGCCCCGCCTGGACCGTCCCCCCACCTCTGGAGGCATCCCTGCCAACCCACACTAGAGGTCTTGGTCCAGCAGCATGCAGCCCACGCCGTACCCACTACTCCTGCATGTAGGATGTGGTCTGTGACTCTCACCCCGAAGCCGGCTTCTTACCAGAGTGCTTCAGAGCCATCATTTGCGGACCCTGGGCCACCGGGGCCACCGTCTGAGGTCAAGTGTGCCCTCTTCTCACTGGCACCTACCGAGATGCAGAGTCCGTGGGCCCTTCTGCTGTGACTGTGGCTCTCCTCCCAGGACAGAGTGTGGCCTGGTGTCAGTGTCTCGGTCGGCCCAGTGTGTCCCTTGCAGAAGCGAAACCCTGTGAAGTCAGGACTGGCCTCGCATTGCCTGCCTCCTACATCGCTGTCACCAGGAGCTCACAAGCACACCACAGGACCAGGGTCCTGGGGACACGTCTTGGAGTTCGCCGCGTAAGAGGGAAGGCCTTAGAGGTTGGCCGCGTCATCCCTCTGTTCTGTTCTCTGTCCGTGAGAAGAAAACCTGAGTCAGAGATGGCAGATGGCAGAGTGGGGGACCACTGACTCGTGGCTGACTTCTCACTGCCATGGGGGGAGTAGGAAGGGGGTTGAGGTCTGACTCTGGAAAGCACGTGTGAGGACCGCATTCTGGGGAGCTGGGATGGGGAAGAGAGCTGGCAGAGAGCTGTTGGTCCTGCTCGCTCTCTCCTCCACTCTGTCCTTCACGGCACACTCCTTGGCCCATGGACCTCAGATGGCCTGCTTGGTAGCGTATCTTCAGGGTACCGGCCTTTTCATGGTTCCTACCTGATGGCCCCAAGTAGGGTGCCCCAAGGCTGCTTATTTCTACGTGGCATGGGCCCCAGCTCAGCCGGGGCTCACCTCATCCTCAGTGTCCTGCTGCCCTCTGCCCGTGCCCCGTGAGATGAAGCAGAACCTTCTGGAATGTTTTCAAAGGAGCAGTTGTCAGACTTGAACAGTATGTAGTTCTTGAGGTTGTCTGTATGTTTTAAATATGTGGTGCTGGCCCCGCAGAACTGGGACCCCTTCTAAGTGGGGATCACTGCAAGTCCGCAGTCTGGGGTGCTCACATTTGGAGACAGCCAACTGAACTCGATCCAGAGTCACAAAACTGGGGGGACCCAGCCCGCTACAGGTGGTCTGCCGGGGGGGGGGAGGAACATGTGAGGGCCTGGGGAGAATCCCCCCTCCCCCCGCCAAGGGGGAGGGGCCAGAGGGGGCAGGGTGTGTTGGGGGCAGGCCTGCAGGGTGCACAGTGCCTGAGCGGGAGGGAGGTCATTCAGGCCAAGGGGAGGAGGGACCGGGTGGCCAGCGTGGCAGGGCTGATGGCTCCTTTGCATCCCGCATGTGGGGAGGACGCTTTGGAAGGTGGACCCAGGGCACTGTTGTCCTCAGGGCTGGTGTCCCAGCTGGGTTTGGGGGATGCAGTGATTCTAGGACACGGTGCCATGAGAAGGGGGAGTGAGTGCAAATGATCATGGGACCCTTGTCCTTTTGTTTTCTATTACAAATTTTCACCAGACCCTCACGTTGGGTTAAGAGGGGCTGAATTTGGGGATTGGGCCAGACTGGACAGCAACTTGAAGTTTTGTTTAGAGCCCAGGCTGTGAAGGCAGAGGGTGCCGGGAGCAGCCTCCCCAGCACTGGGGTGGGGGGCTGGGGGGCAGAGGGTCACACCCGAGCATAGCACGCATAGCCCCCGGGTGTGGCTGTGGCCTTTCTCGGTGGCGTAGGTGGCCCCTGGAGAGCGGTCCAGCACGGAGCCTGTGTGACTGCGAGTGATTCTGTGTCAGCAGGTGCCGTCCCAGCCCTTTGCAGGGTGACTGCGTGGCTCCGAGTGAGAACGTGGCTGTACATTCGTAGCACGGAAGTGAAGTGCAAGCACGTCCGTGTTCGCGAGCTCTGCAGACGTTCTGTGTGGTAGTGCATACGGAATGTACACGGGGTTGGAAAACAGGAGAGCGGATCAGTGTGTTTGCAAAGATCATAATTACAGGTTGCTGTACCAAATAACTTTAAAATCAGTTCCTGTCTCAGGACTGCTATTGAAAAGTGAAGTGCGGAGTGGGCGTCCCACAGGAGAAACAAACAGAAAAGTGAGGGGAAAGTAGGGAAAACAGTGTCTGAACTCCCCCTGACACACGGGTGGCTTTGTGGGTTGTCCTGCGATGCTGCTGGGGCAGAACCAGTCTGAGTTTTAGTAACTGGTATTTATTGCGCTGTGTTTGGAGCCAGTTGTCAAGGAGACACATGCATGGGGAGGCCGGCTCCATCCCCACCCTCTGCCAATGTCCTGAGGCTGGGGAAGGGGAGGAAAGAAGTTCCTGGGACCTACCTCTGTGGACCGGCAGGCTGGCAGGCACAGCTTTCACCGTCTGGCCATCCGCCACCACCGGCCTTTGCGTCCTGGCCTCCCGGCTTGGTGGCTGGAGTCTCCTCTCGCGTCTCCTTGCCTCTGACTTCTTCCCACTTGTTGCTGTCCTCTTGGTGTGGTTGGAAGGTGGGGAGGCTCCTGGGAGTGTGGCTGCCATCTTTCCCGGGGGACTGCAGTGGGGCCTTGAAGCGGCAGGCCACCGGGATGCAGTTTGACCCGAAAGCGCCAGGGCTTCCTCCTGGGCCCGGTTCCGCCACCACGTGTTGTGAAGTGTTGGATATGTCTGAGACTCTGACCCCGTCTCCGTGGGCGTGTGACCCAGGGTTTCCATGGTGGCCGCGGCCATGCCCAGCGTCTGACTGTGCTCCCACCTGAGCCGGCGGCAGTGAAAAAAGTCCTCGTGATGCAGACCCAGATCCAAACGCTTAGTCTTATTTGGAGGAGAATGTGAACCTCAGGAGTGTTTTTTAAGTGGCTGAGAACTTAAGGTTAAAAATAAATAGTGGGATGGAGGCAGTGGGGAAATGTCCATGTGATTCTGGGTGGTGTTTGAGTTCCTGGCAGTGCTGGGACTTTCCATGTGGTCTGAGAGTTCTAGTCTTTAAGATGGCTACATCTGGGGTTTCCTCGTTCATGCAGCAAGTGTCTGTTGAGTGCCTGCTGTATGCCTGGCCCCATGCTGAATGTGGGACCTCTATCTCTGGGCTCTGAGCTGTGCTGGGAAAAGCCAGCTGGTTAAGCCTGGTGTGAGCCTCATGGAGATGGGAACTGGCCGCTGCTGACGCAGAGATGGGGGCCCCCTCAGCGCCCACGCGGGAGCCCCTGCTGCTGGGAGCTCCCCCTGTGGCCGCCCCCCTTGCCAGGAGCTCCTCTGCCAGGCGTAGTAGAGACAGCAGTGAGCCGCTTCCACACGGCTGCTTTACAGCTTCTGTGCCGAGCAGAAATGTCAGTGCTTCTTTTATTGAGTGTATTTGAAGTGGTGCACATTTGAAATTTTATCTTAATTCCAAGCCTAAACCACTTAAGAAATAAGCCAAAGATTCTCTAAAGCCGTTTCCATTCTTCACGTGTCACCTGTGGGTGTGGAAGTGCAGCCTGCGACGTGGACGTCACGTAGGACGCTTGGGGTTGTTGCTGCAACGACAGCCCTCCCCATGGCTCTGGACCAAGGCTTAGCGTGGGAGGGTGGGGCCACAGCACTCCTCTGTGGCCGACCGAGCCCACAGAGCAGCCCTTTCCCACATGCATGTGTATGTGGCTGTTCCCTCCTCCTTCAGTCTCTGAGTTGGGGCTTCTGTCCTAGAGAAGACCCTACGGGGGTTTCCTCCATGTCGCTACCTGGTGCAATGACAGGCCAGGGGCCATGGAACTTGGGGAGGGGGCAGTGAGGCCTCAGCAGCCTGGCTGTGACCAAGGTGTGAATGTCAGCTCGCCACCTACCCTGCATTCCCTGGTTCTCCAAGGAAACCTACCAAAGTTAAATCAGTTGTAAGACATTAATTTGTTCAACTATGTTCAAATAATTTTGAAAAAATTAACAAAATGGATAAAGTTCTAGAAATATATGCACAACTACACTGAGGGAAGAGAGAGAAAATTCAGTTGGCCAGTTATTAGAGGAAAAAAGAGTGATGGACTTGTCAAAGCTTCTGGCCCCAGAAGTGCCAGGTGTCAGGGAACGGCCAGCTCCAGTCCTACGTATACTGTCGCAGCTCCAAGGAGGTTAAGAACGTGTAGGGACCACGGAGCTCACAGGGTCTGCAGCGCAGACAGCTGTCTGTGTGTGTTCATGAAAGGGTCCCACACACAACCCAGCAGCAGAGACAATCGAGTGTATTTGTATTAGACGTGCAAGTGTAGTTTTGCATTTGGAAAAATTGGGTAACATAATTCAGCATGTTAATAAGTTAATAATTTATCAATAGGAAAATACCCTTTTTTGATCATTTCTACAGATGCTAAAAATGTATTTGATAAAATTCAACATCTCTTGATTAAGCAATGGTCACTCTTAATAAAATTGAAACAGGTGAATATTTCCTTAAAACATGGAAATAAAACATTTCCGTTAAAGTCAGGGACAATAGAAAGTTACTTGACATAAACATGGTTATTTAAATAGTTCTAGAAGTTTTAGCTGAATCAGTAATTAAACAGAAAAGACTATAAATCCTGAAATATTAGAAAGGAGAATTATTTACAAATGTGGTTATGCACCTGGGAAAAAGTGAATTTACTTAAAATCTGTGATAGGTAATGAAAGTATTTGGTGATGAAATTAATACATAGAAGTCAATAGCATTCTTGTACAGCCAGAGAGTAAACAAGACATCCCACTTGTGACAATGAAACATGGGGGCATGAACTTAGGAGCTGTGATCTCTGTGCGAAGACAGTGCTGGAGTCACTGGAAACAATGTGCCTGTTAGGACTGCAAAGACTTACCTTATGGAGGGAGATCTAGTAACTTCTGCTGATCTTTAAAGCCAGCTCATCTCCTGGGAAACATGCTGTGTCAGTTGGGATGCTGAGGGTTGCCAGTAGCAGAATCCCTTACTGACCGGCCATTGTGCGATCGCACACATAGCAGGAAGTTTGCTGCGCAGGTCTGGGCAGCTCCGTGTGCCATCCGTGGACTGGCTCCCTCCCGCCGCCCGTCTCCATTCTGCCACCTCTCTGTCCCTCCACTAAGGGCTGGATGCCACCATCAGATCCTCATGGCACATTCTGCAAAAGCAGGAAGGAGAGACACTGGGTGGGGGTGGGAGCACACCCCCCCCCGCAAAAAACCCAAACAGAACCCCATCTTTTTTTCCAAAGAAAATGAAACACTCATTCGGAAAGGTATCTGCACCCCCGTGTTCCCTGCAGCATTATTCACAGCAGCCGAGACCCGGGAGCAAACCCAGCATTGCCCATCGATAGATGAGTGGGTGAAGACATGTACAATGGAATATTACTCAGCCATAGACAAGAAGGAAGTCTTGCCATCTGCAACAACACGGACGGAGCTAGAGGGCATTATGCTAAGTGAGATAAGTTAGAGACAAATGCCATATAATATCACCTACATGTGGAATCTAAAAATCAAAACAAACGGGCACAACAGAAGTGGGCTTGGGCACAGAACAAACTGCTGGCTGCTGGAGGGCAGGAGGGTTGAGGGGATGCATGAAGCAGGAAGAACCCCCACCCCAACATTTCCTGGGGCAACTTTTTTTAAATTTTTTTAAAGGTTTTTATGTATTTGTTTATTTGAGAGAGAGAGCATGGGGGGAGGGTCAGAGGGAGAAGCAGACTCCCCACTGAGCAGGGTGCCCGATGCGGGGCTCGATCCCAGGACCATGACCTGAGCCGAAGGCAGACGTTTCACCAGCTGAGCCACCCAGGCGCCCCTCTGGGGCAACTTCCATACAACTTTTTATAATTTGGGATATTTTATAGTTTGGGACGATTTTAGATTGACAGCCAGGTGGCAGGGAAGGTGCTGGCATCTCCGTGCTCCCCTTCAGATGAGCGTCTCATGGGAACACGGCGCCTTCGTCAAAGCTGAGACATCGCAGTGGCGCGTGACCATTGGCTGAGCCACAGAGCGTGTTTGTGTTTTTCCAGGTTTCCCCAGGTTTCGCACAGGCATGTCTTTTTTCTGCCCCGGGACCCGGTCTGGGGTACCGCTCCGCATTTCATCATCCTGCCTCCTTTGTCCCCTCTGGTCCCTGGCCGTTTCTCACTCTTGCTTCCACGTTCTTGACACTTTGAAGAGACTGTTAGGTGTTTTGTGGGTGTCCCTCTATTTGGGTTTGTCAGGTGCCTTTTCATGATTAGCCTGGATTATGGGCTTTTGGGAAGAAGACCTAGGAGTTCAAGTGGTGCTTGCCGTCTCTCCACCTCCCCTCCCTGCCCTGCAGCTGGGGCCAGTCACGGGGTGCACCCCGCACTCGGGGGTCACCAGGCCGTACTTTGGGGGGCACCTACATGTGTTGTTTGGGATTCTCCTGTAATTCTTCCTGTTCAGCGGACTCGGTGTTCTCCTATCCGTGGGGTGTTGTGTGTAGGGGCTCAGAGCGCCCCAGGCTTGGCTGCTGGGAGTCCTCTGCTTGGCTCCTGGGTACATGCCCGTCCTGCTGGCTCTTTTGAGCACTTCCTGACTCATCTTGTGTTTTCCCCTGCCCCCTCCCTGGAGTTAGCCGGTTCTCTCAGGAGTCTGGTTCTTTGACTGGAGAATGGTATTTAGATAGGATCTGGGTGCTTGGGTGCTCATTACCCCTCGAGGGGTCACACGCAGCTTTCCTGTTAGGGATCTTCCCGGAAGGCTCCGCAGGTCTCCGCAGGTTGTGTCCGGGCTGAGCCTTCCGCCTGCCCTGGCCGCATGCGGACGAAGGCGGGGCGGCTGTCACTCTGGGGTGGGTCCATTCGCAGCTGCAGACACCTGGCCTTTTACCCCCGGACCACTTGTGCTCTTTGGAGTTTGACAGGCAAGGGAAGTGTGAGTGGCTGCCAGGAAAATTCTGAGAAAGAAGAGCAGCGCGGGGGTTGCTTCAGCAGGGACTCCAGACGGCTCGTGAGGCTGGGGGTCAGAGCGGTTTGGAGGTGACGCACGGAGCCGTCGGGCACCAGGTCGCCGAGAGAGGAGGTCTCGAAAGTTCTTATCACAAGGAAAAGCGTCTGTAACCGTGAGGTGGTGGGTGTCCGCTAACCTTACCGTGGCGCGTACGTTACATACACGTATCACTGTACACCTTCGCCTTGGACGCGAGACACAGAAGCCTCCAAGCACGTGGCGTGGGACGAAGGTGGCGTTCAGGCAGGGGAGCCGGCAGCGCGGACGCTGTGCCGAAAAGCGCAGCCAGGTCCCCTCCCCGGCCCCACAGCACATCTGCTCGGAACGGGTCCGCGTGTCCGAGCGTGTCTGCTGTAGAACACACCGTTATCGTCTGTACTGCTCAGGAGAGAAGGGGAAGCCGCCGCCAGCGCGGAAGCAGGAAGCCTTCCGTGGTAGGCGGGTCCGGCTTCGGACATGGGGAAGGTTTCCGTGGGAAAACAGCACAGAAACAAACAGTACCACAAGAATTAAAAGAGAAATCCGCTTCGCACGCACACGTGCACGCACATGGAATCCTCAGAAGACAGCGGTCACTCTGTGCCGCAAATACTTGGCATGTCTGTTTGACTCTAGACGCGGTTCTGGGCGCTGAGGAGATGCTGCCCGCTGGGACAGAAGCCGCCTCCCTCCCAGCTGACCTGGAGGTGACGCAGTGTTCCTTTCTGCCACGTGTGTTTCCGTGTGCGACCGGCGGTGGCGGGAGCAGGAGCAGGGCCTGGAGCATCTCTCCAGCCGCTCGTGTGCCGGGGTCCCGCTGACCTCCCAGCTTCATTATTAAAGTCCCCGGGTATTTAAATAATGCTGTTTGATTTCCTCTCAATACGAAGTTTATCGAGAAGAGATTTCGCATGAACAGTTCTCCCACTTTTTAAATCATCGCACGAGAACTTGGCACGGTGTCACAACACGTGGAAAACAATGTTTGAAAATTCTGGCTCCAACAGCGGCCATCCCTCCCAGTGTCCATCCGGGGCCGTCCGTGCAGGGTCTGGTGAGGACTTGATGCACTTCTCAGGGAAACCGCTGTCACAGGTTCTGACAGCAAAGTCAGTTCTGAGATTTGCAGACGTAGTTCCTGGCGGCATCATGAGATCGACAGTTACTAACCTGTCTTTAATTAAGTCCTGGAGTTTCCATTCCCATCAAATTGTTAAGAATCTTTGTGATGCAATTGAAATTTAATTTTAGTAAAGATTGAAATTTTATTGTCAAAAACATGTAACTTCAGTACATATATTTGGAAAAAGTGAGGCAGTAAGTATAGACTGCAATGATACGTTTTTTGTATTTTTTTGAAATGCTTTTCGATTTGGGACGTCAGACCTGTGCCCAGATCTGATCTCAGGGAGATGGCGTCAAGGTCTGATACTTGCCTCATCTTACTCTTCTGGATCATCTTCACTTCTCTCTGGTTAACAGTTTAAGTCTTATTTAAAATGTCCTATTCTGAGGCTGACTTGGGGGATTCACTAAGCATCATCTCCATGGTGAGCACACGTTGGCATGCTGGCTGTGACCCCATGATGGTGCCGCCGTGTCTCTTCAGGTGGACAGAGGGCTTTCCTTCCAGATTCTGTTTGTACAGCCTGCCTTCTGTGCAGCGCCTGAGGCCACGGGCAAGAGACAGGCGCTTGGGTTTTCTCTCGGGCCCTGACGTCCCCCTTCCTGGAGCTGCTGGGGAAGAGTCATCTTTGTCCTCACACGGAACAGCCTTCGGTCTCTATCCTAGGTGTTTGTTTTTAATACTCTGTTGCACATTTTTGTGTTTCCAAGTATCAGCACTCTTGCATTCATTTCCCCAAGGATTCCAGGGTACCGACGATGGAACCAGCTAAATAGTTGGGAAGTGTCGGTAACTGTAGCTTGGGGGACACCGGCGGTGGTGATTCTGGAGGGGCCGGGCTACTCACTGAGCTTGGGTGTTTCTCAGCCATCAGGACGGTGGGAGGCCAACACCCTCCAGCGCTGTGCCTGATGAAAGGGCTGTCTCGGCCTCATGTCCTCATGTGCACATGGGAGTCCCTCCTCAATGCTGTTGCCCTGGGCCATGTGCCACTGCCGAGGAGCAGGTCAGCGTTCCAGCTGCTGTCTCGGATTTTACCCCGTCGAGGACTCAGGCCTGTTCGGTCAGGCCACGCACCTGCTCAGCCCGCCTGCTGCAGCCCAGGCCCCGGGAGTGCAGGGAGGCAGGTGGGATGAGGCGAGGGGGAGCTGGTGAGGGTGGACAGCAGAGGCTGGGGACGGAGGCTCCTGCCCAGTGGGTATGAAGCTGTGCATGGAGGGGAAGGGAGGGGAGGCCTGCCTGGCCAGCCCCCCATCACTGGCTTTCTTGGTGCTGCCCCCTGACTGCCTGCTGGCGCCCTGTTCCCCACCCACTGGCACCACGTGTGGTTTGGTGAGCAGGACTGAGCGGGACCGGCGGTCATGAGACCGTCTCCAGTGTGGACCTGAGCAGAGCTGTCAGGGAGCTTAGCTGACTGACTGAGAGACAGCCGAGGTGTAGTGCACACTCTGAGAACTTTGTGTATATGGAGCGTCCCACCCTCCCAGCAGCCCTGGGGGCGTGTGCTGTGTCGATCCCATTTCCACACAAAAACATGGGGCTCCAGAGCTGAGCAGACCGCTCCAGGCTCCGGGCTCCTTCCTTATGACGGAGTGTGGGGCTCCGAGGGGGCTGGAGCTGCATGTGGTGTAGCCCCCCCGCCATGCTGCTGGGGCTCCCAGAGGCCATTCTTCCTCCATCTCCACCTGTGTCCCCTGGGAACTGGGCGGATTCATGGAACTGATGCCCTTTCCTGTGCCTTCCTGCTTCATAGGGCCGTAGGGCCTGGTGAGTAGGACCTCGAGGCAGGGTCCCTAGATCCAATGTGGAATTGCAGTTGGGACTTTGAAATCGCTCATTTGACACCAGAAGTGCCAGCTGAGCAAAGTCATGCACAGAGAGCGATGGGACGCTTCTGTGAGCAGGACTCTGGAAACCCATAGGTGTGCTGACCCAGGTGCCCCAACCTGGGTGTGCTGACCCAGGTGCCCCGACCCAGGTGCCCTGACCCAGGTGTGGCTCGAGGCTGGCCATGAGCGTGTGTGAGGCTGGAGTCTTCTGTTGGAGAGAATTACTGATGGGAGAACGCTCTTGGTCCAGGGACAGGTCCGTCAGAATATCCTGCGTGTCTTTCTCAGCGGGCGAGACACTTCTGGCGTGGGGCCAGGGTGGTGTGGGGGTCCGCTCACGCGTGCCCTCAGAGGTTTTCTCTGCGTTTCGTTTGCATCTTGGGCTGTGGCACACGGGGCCGCCAGGCGCTAGGCAGTGCGGCGCCACCCAGCCACAGCCTGGGTGGTGAGCAGGGGGTGGTGGCTTAGGGGCACTCAGAACCGCTTGTCTTGAGCCCGTGGGGTCCTGGAGGGGCTGCCTCCTGTTTGCTCTTTGTGGTTTATCTGGTTCTCCCAAAGTATTTCTGATGCGGCTTCTTGTTCTCTGGTCACACAAATCGCTGACATGCACCTTCCCGTGCTCGCTGGTTGTCGCTGCAGCCGGGATGGGCCTCAGGGGAGGCTGGGGCCTGCTTGAGCTCAGGCCGGCAGCACCCAGCCCTCGGCTGTCTGTGCACTGGGGGCTGGGGGCGGGGTCCTGTGCCCCCGAGGGCCGAACCGTGCAGATGGAGTCGTTTCCAGAATCGGGATGAAAGCACCTTTTTGAAGAAATGTCAGCAGAGCTCATTTTGTAGGTGTCTGCTTTTCGCAGGGACTCAGGTTTATTAAGATGGCGCGTCGACGTTGTATGAGCCCCGTAAGGCTGGGGGTCGTCTGTCTCCTGAGGTGCTGGGGCTGGAGGGCGAGCGAGCGGAGGCTTAGGGATACTGTCTTTCCCCCTCATTCTGTTTAAGGGGCCCATGAAAGGGATTGTACGGTGGCTTCTGGGAAATGCTACCCAAAGCTCTGGGGGAGGGAGCAGCCCTTGTGGACGGACGCAGGGACATGACGCAGGTGGGACTCTGTGATTTCCGGGCCTGGGAGCCTTACCGCTGAACGCTACATAGGAAGTGTGCGTGCTTCCAGGGCCTACCCCGGCTGCCAGGCGTTCGGGGGCTGCGGAGGGGGGGTAACATTAAGTCTGCCGTGTGACAGGGAGGCTTCTTGGAGCATGTACGTGGGACTGGTTCTGTACCCCGGAATTTTAAAAGCACTTTTAAATTTTAGGCACTTTTAATGCTGACTTTAGGACCACAAAGTGGAGGCGTAAGGTCCTGGCAGAGGTGGGGTTCCAGGCTTGTGGCTGGCTGCTTGGATTCTTTTGTGCGTCTCTTCAGTAGTGGTCTGGTGTCTGCACATGTCTGAGGGGTGCCTGGACCCCCACCTCACTGTGGCATTAGGACAGTACCTGCTTTCCACCTGAATGTTGCTACTTTTTACTTGACGTGTGTGTGGCTCAGGAGCTAATGGTGGGGTGGCCTCGTTCCAGGTCGGGTTCTCGCCCCCATGAGGTCGCTGTGCTCAAAGTGGGTGGGGGAGGGGTTGCACAGACGGGGCAGCAGTGGGACCCACAGGAAGGAGCGTGCCCGGTGGGCTGTCGCCCGCAGGAGAGCGTCAGTCGGGCTAGAAATTGTAAAATTAGTAACCAGCCATCTAACCACACCCACAATCACTTGGAAACTAGTGAAAGGGGAGAAGAGCAGCGTCCCCCTCTCCCCTAACCAGACCACAAGCACTTGAGTGCATTTACTTCTAGGCTCTTTCCTGGGTAGAAATCCGTTTATTTGAAATTCTGTAAGCCATGTTTACATTGGCAAGAAGGAAGCAAGTATGAACTTAAACAGTTGGCCCCCGGAGCAGCCTTTCCGGCCAGGCTCACTCATGCCCAGTGGCCTTGGGCTCCTGTGTGGGTGTGTGGCTGGGGCCCCAGGTGGTCGGGGGCTCGGAGGACCCCAGATTGTTGCCTCCCTCTGGCTTCGTTCTTGTACGGTGACTTGCTTCTCTCTGCCGTGGCTACTCGCGCGGCTCTCCTGACTGCAACTTTCTGTCCCTGTGCCACCAGACTCTCTAGGGAACTGATTGCTCCCTGCTGCCCACCCCAGGTCCCCCCGCACCGCAGATGCACTGTGCTCCCAAGCTGCCGCCCCCACCCCACTGCACTCCAGTTTCTGTTCGCAGCACATCCCCGGCCGTGTCGGTGGAGGCTGTGTGCACAGCTGACGTGCTCGCAGCATCAGGCTGCAGGGCCGAGGCAGGGAGCCTACGGTCCAGTCCCCTTCCCGTGAGGACCAGCACTTGTCCTGTGCTATCCGGTGATGGGGCCCCAGGTGTGTAGGTTTGGCTGTATTTGCAGGGTGAAGGGTAGGTTCAGAATGGGGTGATGTCTAAGTGTGGACAGTGCCCTTGGGCTCTGGGACCCAGCCCTGGATGGGAGGAGGGAGAGAACTCTTGCTTCAGTCCCCCAGCTATGGGCGGCTCCCCAGGACCTCGCTGGCTGGGGAGGGTCCAGGTTGGGACACCATCATCCTGCCCCTCCATCCCTCTCCCGCCCCGCACTCTCCCCACTCCAGGGACCTAAACTGCATGCCATGTAGATATTTACCTTTTCACTCGGTTGGCAGTGTGCACGTTAGCTATTCTAGATTATTCTGGAATACAAACTCGGACGGATCATTTTTCAGCATTAAGCGTTTGCTTTCTAAACTAAGTAGAGCTCGATGACTCACGTCTCGCCAGTGCCAGTGGGAGCACGTGCTCCGAAAGTGTGGGTTCTGTCCTGATGCCCGAAGTGGGCCCGGCCTGCCACCCACGGCGGGCACTTGAGTCTCCCCATGCTGTTGGGATGGGCTCTCCTGTGGCTGCTCTCTTCTGCCTGCTGCCCACAGCCCACCCGAGGGACGTGAGCTCACCAGTGGGCCCGGATCTGCAGTCGAGATAGAGACTCTGTCATGCGTGCTGCAGACCCTGGGGGGCTCTGGGACCTCAGAGCAGGTCCTCAAGGTTTGGAAGGGCATTGAAGTGTGTGTGTAGGGTTCTGGCCGAGGCAGGAGCAAAGCAGCAAGGTGGAGTGTGCGAGGGTGTTCCAGATAGGGCTGCTGCGCCTGGGGAGAAGCTGGAAGGACCAGCTCTGCGGGCCCCCCACCCGCGATGGCCCTGGACGCCATGGCCACTGCTGCTACCGCTGGGCTTTGTGAAGTCACCTACAACCCTCTGGTCATCCTGCAAGCTAGCCTGCGTTACTCACATTTACATCTAACATGAAATAAAATGTATGTGGGTCGTGGGGTCTGCGCCTGACTTCCAGCCAGTGTTTTCTCTGGGTCTGCGATGTCGTGCATCACTTGTTTATCTGGGCCCGAGCCTGCGTTTCTGTGGGAAGAGTGCATCTGACCTAGGGGCTGGCCTCAGAGCTGGGGCTGGGGGGGTAGTGACCTCTCTGGGGCAGGGGCCCTGGGGAGGGGCCGTGGGGCTGTGGTGCTGTGGCCAGGTGGGCGGGAACAGGCATACCCAGGGCCCGTGAGAGCCCAGCGCAGCCGTATCTGTCTTGGAGACAGTCCGGCGTCTGCAGGCAGGGGCGGTGGCGGTTTCCTGAGTGTGTTTGGACACTGGGCAGCACTCCGTGTCCTCCTGTGTCACCTTGGTGTCTCGTGCCAGCCACGTTTGGTTCTGATTTCAGAGAGAAGCCTGGGAGGGGCTCAGTGGCTGCCCTCGGCCGAGTTCCCAGGAGCACTGACCGTGAGGTCCTGAGACCCTTTAGTGGTGAGCATATTGGCCAGATGTCCGCAGGTTTGGCCTCACTCAGAATGTTGTGAGATTAGGCTCAGTGTTGAACTTGAACGTAAAGAACACCAGGGTTCTGACCCTGAAACATCAGGACGAGGGTTGTACCTCACATGTGTCTCCAGACTGTGATTCCACGTCAGTGAAGACAGACGAGACCCTCATGTTGTTTGTGTCCAACGCTGTGACACGTGGCCCCATAGTGAGACGTGGCCGTGGAGTGTGTGTCATGTGTTTATGGCAGTGCTTGTAGTGTGAACGAAAGCTTTGCAAAGCTGCACGTATACACATGGAGCCCTTCAGCTGCTTGTCCGTGTGCGTGATGACTCTCCCCCTCCTGGTCTTGGGAACCGGGGGGGAGAGAGACCCCTGGCTGGGGGGAGGGGGCTGGGTGTGACTGACACCAGGGAGAATGTGTGGAGGGGTGAGGCCTGTCACTGGGGTGCACAGGGGCAGGGGGGCGGCTGGCAGGCGGTGGAGGATGTGGTCTGGTGCAGGATGGCCTGATTGTGGGGCCAGTGGCCATGGGAAGGGTCTTGCAAGGCCTGCTGAGGAGCTGGGACCCGCCTCTGGCCACAGTGTGTTGCCTGGGTTCAAATTTTGCAGCCATCTCTTACCAGCTGTGTGACCTTGGGCAAGCCGCTTGTCCTCACGCCTGTTTTCTCCAGGGGACCGGTAGCTCGTCCCGGGGCCTGTCCCTCAGACAACTGTGAGCCGCAGCTCGGGGATCCCGTGGCAGTGGACTGTGCAGTTGGGCAGCAGTGCAGACATGGCTGGTGGCAGAGGGGTGGTGGGATAGTGCTCAGGGTGCAAGGAGGCAGCGGGGGGCTGTCGGTGCCCCTGACGGGGGAACGCCTGCGGGGAAGCAAGGTCACGGCACATGTTCCCTTGCTCAAAAGTGGCTCCAGCGGTTTAAGCCCCACTGGAAACCGTGGGGATGCTGAGACAGAGTGGGAGGGGGGCCTGGATGTGAGGAACAGGTGGAGGAAGGAGCAGAAGCGGGTGCCCCGACTCCAGGTCCAAAGACTTGAGCCTGTGCTCTCTGGGAAGAGTGGCTCCTGTGGACCCTGAGGACCTGCCCAGGGGACCCCTGGTGGCCCTGTGTTCTCTGGGTTGTGGGTGCCCCAGGCTCCGGGTTGCCCTGGGTTGGTTTCCAGAATCCTCTGTGTATGGAGGGTGGAGGAGGCAGAATTCATAATTTTCATCACTGTCTCCTAACCACCTGTCCTTGAGAGGTTTTTCGATCCCGCTCTTACGAAGGGTGCCAGGGGCTGTACCACCTCAGTGTTCTGAGCAGAGAAACACATCCACGTTCGGTGGATTTGTTTCCGTGGCAGGGTTGTCAGAGGTGTGCTTTGTTTCCTTAGTCCCAGGGCCCCTGTTAGAGCCGGGTGCCCACAGGGCCTGCACTTCTGTGATGGACGCCTTTCCTGATGGACACCAGAGAAGCCGCTGCCTCACGGGGACATGGCAGCTGGACTCGTGACAAAAGCAGGGGTGGGAACGAGCTTCCTGGTCTTGAGTGACAGCTTCATTTCAGGAAGCTGCTCTGGGCTTCTCTCTGGCCTGCTGCCCGTCTAGCGTGGGGGTCACGTTTCCAGAGGCCTTCAGCCTTTCTGACTCTGTCTGGGAAGCTTCTGCCTCCTGGGGCAGGTGGGGATTGCTCAGCGTGGCGCCGGCCCTGCGTGACCTGTGTGGCTGCGCTCCAGGCAAGGTCCCCAGCACACCTCTCCGTGTCCACGCGTTACTTACTGCCGTTCCTTCTTTTTCCTTAATAGTCATTTTGGAGAAGGGTGTGTTTTATGAGTTCACTTATAATTTCTTTGCCGAAAACATTTTTTAAAAGTTTTTGCTTTGGGTATCATAAGATTTGTACAATGTGTGTGTTTCAGGTTTTTGGAGAACATCAACATCCTTCAGCCCTCCTCTGGCCCCCTGGTCTCTATCCCCACTGCCCTTCTGCTGCCGTGTCCCTCGTAACCAGCCTTACCCTGCCCAGGCCCCGTTCTGCCTCCTGTAGCCCTGTTGGAGCGGGCGTCCCCTGCAGGCTCTAGAGGGTGGGGGCAGTGCCGTCGCTGTGCATCTGACCTCCGGCCTCCAGCTCATGCCCTGCTACAGCCTGGCCGGGTAGGAGTCAGTGACCCCATGGCTTATAGGCCTGGTGCCAGTGATCCCATGCCCTGCAGGCCAGGCATAGTGACTCCATGACCCCATAACCTACAGGTCCCGCATCTATGACCCCGTGCCCTACAGGCATGGCTGCCAGTGACCTTATACTCCGCAGGCCGGGTGTGGTGATCCCATGTCCTGTGAACCCTGTGTTCATACCTCCAACTCCCCAGCCTGGGCTCAAGTTACCTGAGGCCCCAGAGGGCTTAGAGCAGGTCTGACAGCAGCCCCGGGACTCGGGGTGATGGGCTCAGCCCACCCAGAACACGCACTGTACAGGTCTGTGTGCCTCGCTCTTGTCCCACAACACAGCCGATGCCTCTCCATCCCTTGGGGCCACGACTGCACCTCAAGGTTACGTGTTTCTTGTGCCTGCGAGCGTGGCCGGAGGTCAGCGGGAAGTTCTCCACAGCACAGTGTGAGGCGCTCTGGGCCCCCAGCTCAGCGAGGTGAGGACCGTGGGGCCAGTGCTTACAGTGTGCCTGGCATGCAGGGAGGGAGAGTTTGCGCTCCGGGAAATGCTGTCTGTGTATGCCCATCTGCTCACCGGCCGGGCCGTTTCCTGCAAGTGAGCCCCCGGCTCTGCCTCCCAATTCCAGCCTGTGCCCAACTGGAAAGCATGGGGCTTTGGAGGGGGTTCTGGGTGTGAGTCGGAAATGCCCGCAGCTGGGGAGCCTTGCACACATCCCCAGCGCCCAGCGCTGCCCCTCTCCTGCTGCATAGGGACCCTGTGAGGCTTGATGGGGAGGTGACACTCGGTGCTGCCCAGGGTGTGGCCCCGTTGTGGTTGCCAGTGAAAAGGGAAGGAGCTGGAAGGATTTCACATGTGTTTATTTTACAGGGGCCCTATTTTTAGACTTAAGTTATTTTGGACTTGAATTTTAAGATTTAAAAAAATCTGCGACTCAGAATTAGCATGTCTGATTGTTGGAGAAAGGGTGTTTTGGGCTTTACTGCTTCATGACCCTGCCTGTCTTTCTCTGGCTCCTGCCTCTTGGTCTCCCTCATTGGCCCTGCAGCTGTACCCCCAAGGTGACAGCGGGCAGCTGCCCCCATTCCCAGCACGGGCTGCGGAGGAGAGTCCCCTGCCCGCAGAGATCCTACCCCTGCCCTAGACTCCTGCTGGTGGGGCTCTGGCAGCTCCGGGCTGGGGTGGGGCAGCCTGTCCTGAGGTCTGCGGGCTGTGCCTGGTGGGTCTGAGAGCAGAGTCCGTGGCGGCTTGCAGTGGGTTCTGTTGGAGGAAGAGAGAAGCAAAGCCAGCTGCCTCCTGGAGCTGGCCGTGCTCCGTGGAAAAAGTCACCGACAGGGCCTCACAGACCGTCAGCTTCAGCCCGGTCTTGTTTATTTTTAAACTCTTTCCCAACATTTATTACAGAATTTCCAGCATACAATAAAGTTGAAAGAATTTTTCCACTAATACCGTGTATCAGCCACCTGGGTTCTGTCATTGACATTCTCCTGCACTTGTTTTATGACACTGATCTGTCTTTCCGTCCACTGATCATTCTTGTCTTTCTCGCACTTCCGAGTCCCTTACAAACGTCAGTACACTCCCCCAAGTACCCCAGTAGGACTATCATTACCAGAGTTCAGTATTGGTTTAGATTTTTTTTTTTAAGATTTTATTTTTATTTATTCGACAGAGAGAGAGATAGCCAGCGAGAGAGGGAACACAAGCAGGGGAGTGGGAGAGGAAGAAGCAGGCTCACAGTGGAGGAGCCTGATGTGGGGCTCGATCCCATAACGCCGGGATCACGCCCTGAGCCGAAGGCAGACGCTTAACCGCTGTGCCACCCAGGCGCTCCTGGTTTAGATTTTTTTTGAAAGAACATTTACATACGGTGACATGTGTCTGTTTAAATGTACATTTGTTGAGTCTTGACAAGTGCTCATGTTTAAGCCAAACTCTTATCAAAGTGCAGAACTCGACTGTCGTCCCAGAAGGCTTCCCTGCCAGGGAGCCAGGCCCCCGTCTCCCTCCATCTCGGGTTGGCTGCCCTGGGGCATCCTGCCGGTGGGCCCGTGTGGGCACTGCTCCCAGAAGGTTTGGAGGTGGGTCTTGTCACCACCGACAGAGTTTGTTCCTTTTTGTCGCTGGGGACCGTTCCTCATACGCGTTTCTGGTCATGTCTCGGGTTGTCTAGCTCTTCCCCCGCCGACACACACTAGGCTCTTTCCACCTTTTGATTGTTATGAGCAAAGGCTCATGCACATTCTTGTGCAGATTTTTTGTGTGGACATGTTTCCCTTTCTCTTGGGAAACCACGTCCACCTGGGAGTGGAACTGGTGCGTCACGGGTGGAACTTTTTCCAAAGTGATTTACGCTATCGTACGATGCGCCAGCAGCGTCTGGAACCTCTGGTGGCTACTGGCTGCTGATGGAGGTCGCTGTGTCGGGCCTCGTACGTTTTAGCCATGCTGGCGGACACGCGGTGCTGTCCCGCTGTGGCTATAATACGCATCTCCTTGCTGAGTCGTGGTACTGAGCTGCTGTCAAGCGCTTGTTCGCCATTTGTGTATCTTTTTTGTGTGTGTGTGAAGTTATCTGTCCCTATCCTTTGCCCATTTTTTGTTGAATTGAGTTGTAAGAACTCTTTCTATATCCTGGACCAGTCCTTTGTCAGATCTCTGTTTTACAGATACTTTCTCCCAGACTGTGGCTTGCCCGTTCATTTTCTTAGTGGTGGGTTCAGTGACCAGAACTCTTTAATTGTGATTTTTTTTTTATGGTTATTGCTTTCTGTGCCCTAAGAAATCCGCCTACTGCGAGTTGTGAAGACGCTCTTCCCTTTGCTTCCTTCAGCTGCACGGTTCTGTTATCTGTAGGTTTTGCATCCATCTCATGTTAATTTTCGTGTGTGTTTTCCCTGCGGGCACCCGCCGGCCCACCGCCAGTGGGTCGCGGCGGCACCGTTGTTGAAGTGAACCGCTGTGCAAGTATGCGTCTCTTTCCAGACTTTGTTCCGTTGTATTGGTCTGTTCGTCAGCTGTAACGCCAGGACCCCCTGCCTTGATGGTGATGGCCTTTCGTGAGGCCTGACCTCTGCCTCAGTCCTCACCCTGCGTGCTTTCAAAGACTGCCTTGGGTATCCTCGGCCAATTGCGTGTCCGCACGGGCTTCCGAGTCCATTGGTCAGACCTGCAGAAAGCCTGCTGCAGTTGTGGCTGGGGCCGTACGGGATCCACAGGGGAGTGGGGAGAGTGGGGCGAGCTGACGTCCCGGCGGCGCTGGGTCTCCGGCTTACGAAGACTGCAGGTCCCTGCGTGTACTTCGCTCTTCATCCGTCTCAGCACCGTTTTGTGGTGTCAGCCTAGAGGTCTGGGTGTCTTTTCTTAACTGTACCCCTATGTAATTTGTGTTCTTTGTGCACTTGTACATAGTATTGTTAAACACTTCACTTTCCACTTGTGTGCTGTCGTTGTACGGACGTGCAAATGAGATTTCCTGTATTGATCTTGTGGCCTGTGACGCAGCTGGCGAAGTCCCCAGGGCCCGCGTGTCCGCCGTCGGGCTGCAGACGCCGCCAGCCGCACGGCGTCCCCTGTGCTCCAGGGTCTCACCCCTCCTTCTCCGAGCCCCGGCCAGGGCCTTGGACGCCACACCTCACGGTGGCCAACGTGTGCTTCTCTCGCAGGGGGCAGCGGGGGCCGTCAGAGCTGCCAGCTGGGCTTGGCCTTCTTGCTTTAGATCCCTTTCATCAAGCTGGGACGGTCCTTCGCTCTCTCACTTTGCTACAGGGTGTTGTTGTTTGCTTTCAAGCATTCGAGGATGTTGACTGCCGTCAAACGCACGTTCCACATCTGTGCAAACGATCGCATCGTCTTCTCATCAGTCTGTAAATTTGGGAGTGACGTGGTTTCTCCAGCGTCAGACTGAACCGGCATCCCTGGGCCAGACTCACTTGGTCACGCGGGGCTGTTTCTCTTTCGTGTTTCTGCACGTGGCTTGGGTACACACGTGGGTCTGTAATTTTCCTCCTTTGCCGGGGTTTGGTACTCACGTTGAGTGGCTTCGTGGAACAAGTCGGAAAGAGCCACGTGAGGTGGACCGTGTTTCTGAAGTGGCTGGTGCGGTTCACCAGGGAGCCGGTCAGCGTCTGTAGGAAGGTTTTGGGTACAAATCAAACTTCTCTCAGGGATGAAAGTTTTCTGTTTGACCATGTGTCCTTTGACTGTTTCAGGGATTTGTGCATTTTGTCCAATTGTCGAATCTGTTGGCATATGTTCATGTACTCTCATTGTTCTTTCAGTGTCTGTGTTGAAAACTTTCTTTGATCCCTAATATTGGTTACTTGTGTCCTTTCTTTCTGGATCATTCTACCTGGGGGTTTATCAGTTTTATCAATCTGTTGAAGAGTCAGCTTTTACTTCTGTTGATTTTCTTCAACAAGACGTGCCGCCTGCACTTCCGCTCGAGCTTCAGCCTGTGGCCCCTCCGTGTGGTCGGGAAGGGCGTCGCTTGGGCACCTGGCTCTCACCTGTATGGGACACTTTTCTCTGTCACTTTTTCATGGACCTCAGGCTGTTTTCACGTTCTTCAGACACCACACTGCGTTTCCCCCCAAACTCTGCAGTTATGTCATTTTTTCCCTCCTGGGAATTCTCGTCCCCTCCCACAGCTGATGTTTACCCACCAAGACCCGCAGAGAGTTTGCCTGTGTCTCCGAGGACACTTCTCCCCGGCTGCGTGAGCAGAGGCCCCACACTTGGCGCGGGAGGCGGCGCTGTGGTCACCTCCTCTCAGCCCTGGGGGACTGCGTCCTTCCATGGGGATCGCAGTAGGGGACGAGCCATGTGCCCCTGAAACCCACGCTTCTGTGTGGACGAGTGATGACATAAGGGAGTGTGGGAAACCTGTCACATAGCAAGTCGGGATCGGCCGTAGCGCTTGGGAACCAGGCCGAGGAAAGTGTGCTGAGAGGCTGGCCTTGCCGCGCTCAGCGGCCGGGCTTGCGTTCCCCCTTCCGGACCTTCAGAGGGTGACGCTCCCTGGGAAGAAGCAGCATTTCTGACTCAGTTACTGCCCTTGGGTTTCTCCTCCAGCAGGACGTGCTCTCCGTGGAGGGAAATGGGGGCATGTGTTGGGCATTCTGTGACGAGCGTGTGCGGGGCTCTGGGTCCACTGTCGGGCTGCGGGGCTCACCTGCTCGTGGGGGACGTGGGGGTGTGGCGCCCCCACCGCTGTAACTTGTCACGGGACACTTTGCAGGCTGCCTGACCCACTGCCGCGGGGGCAGGTGATGGTGACCGACCGCACAGTCGTTGGGGGGTAGCGATGGGGGACAGGAACCCCGCTGACGGCATCAGAGACTGTAGCTGTATCTTCTGCTTTGGGTGCTGCGGTGAGTATGGTTCGCGGTCGAAAGGCAGCGTCCTTGTGGACTGGCCGAAGCAGCAGTGCCCCCGATCCGTGCTCTCCTCTCCGGGGCCGCCCGCCGCCAGCACTGTGCCTTCATCTGCTCCTCCGCGTTTCTGAACAAGGTGCACAGTTTGGAGCTGAAGGTTCAGCATTTGTGACCCGGGGCGTGCCCCGCCCTACCCCCTTCCCCTCCCCAGCCCCGCCCTGCTCTGTGGTCTCATGCGGGTTTGGCTTCAGCCTCGCACGTGTGACATCATGGGGGCCGTGTGCACCTTAACGTTCTTTACTTCTTGGTCTTTGTTTGTAAACCCGGTTGGAAAAGAGAACACAGAGAAGCCATGTAAACACAGTGGCACGTGGGCTACTGGCGGAGGGACAGGAGAGGCTGGCGGGACGTGGGCTTCCGAGTCCTCTGCCCGCCGAGGGCCCGATGTGGGGGCAGCAGGACCAGGGCCTGGGGGAGGGGTGTGGACTGTGGAGTGAGGGAACCCCCCCCCCCCCAGTTCTCAGCACCCACCTGCCCGCACTCGGGCATTCCGACCAGAGTCCCGATGGAGGAGTGCAGCGGGTGAAGGGAGCCCTTGTCCGCGGCGGCCGTGGGGGCCGGGACCAGGCACGTTCCCTGCTGACGTGTGGAGGAGCCTCACGGTCTACCGCTGACCCTCTTGTTCCGCGTCTGCTGGGCGGGCTTCGCTGGGCATGTCGCTGTTGAGAATGGTCTCAGCCCCGACGGCTGGCCTGTGTGAAAGGTGCCCACGAGGTAGGTCCTTTCTACTTTTACAGACCGTTCCCAGCGGAGTGAGGTTCAAGGGCACACATGTCTGTGAGAAGCTCGGCATGACTCGCGGAGACTCGCGCTGGCTGTTGTTGAGCTGGCCGGGAGTGTTTCTGAGTTGTCCTCTGTGGGAAGACCTCTTGCTGTTTTCATCCCGTTTTCCTGCGGACGCTCCTGCTCCATCAGCCTTAGTGGAGAGAACCGGGTCCGAGAGAGGTGTGGACTCTGCCACGTGCAGGCCGCACGGCCCCGGCCTTGCCCCTCTCCAGGGCGTCCAGCACCCGCCCCACCCCGTGTGCGCGCCTCACTCTGGTGGAAGGCCCACCGTGGCTTCCTTTTCCAGACTGTTTTTAGCCTCAGGGTATTTATGAATGCACAGACAAGATTTCCTTTCTTGTGAGAGGAAACGGCTTTCTCCAGGGATAAGCGTGTGGCATGGGGCAGGATTTCCCGGGGAATCGGGCAGCACGGACCAGAGTCCACCCCACGGGCACGTCCCCGGGAGGCCTTGGCCTGCTTGTGTGCACAGGGCTAGGGAGCCGTTGGCTCTCCTTTGTTTTAAATGACTCGTATTTGAACGTTTTAAGGAGGTATTTGAGAAAAAATGCGTTTCTGGCCTGGCATACACTATCTGGGAACACGGGAGCTGTCACCACCGCTGGCCAGGTTCGCGGTCGCTGGTCGGGGATGCTGCCTGTAGGACCGCCATGGGTCATGGTGGCTTTGAGCTCACACCTGCCCTGAGCCCAGTCCTTTTTTTTTTTTTTTTTTTTTAAGATTTTATTTATTTGACAGAGAGAGAGACAGCCAGCGAGAGAGGGAACACAAGCAGGGGGAGTGGGAGACGGAGAAGTAGGCTTCCCGTGGAGCAGGGAGCCTGATGCGGGGCTCGATCCCAGGACCCTGGGATCATGACCTGAGCCAAAGGCAGACGCTTAATGACTGAGCCACCCAGGCGCCCCTGAGCCCAGTCCTTTTGGAGTCAGGAAGCCCTCTTCTCATAGCGCCCATGCCTGAGCCACATGAGCCAGCCGGCAGTGTGGACACCACCCACCTGGACAGGGTGCAGGGGGTAGGCGTGGAGGTCAGAATGGGGCAGGCTTCCCAGTGTCCTACTGCTGTCCTCTTCTTTCCCCTGGAAAGTCTGTCCCGATGGCCCTGCCCTCCCACCCAAGGTGAGCCCTGCAAGGGGCTGCTTCCTGTCCATCCTCTGGCCTCACAGCGGGTGGGGGTCTCCCTCCTGTGACAGCTGCTCCTGCTTCCGACACTTTCTGTCCCCTCACAGCCCAGGCCTTGGCTTCCTTCCTAAGGAAGTCCTCCTTCCAGACGTTTCTGCAGGTTTTAACTATACACCTGTGGTTAGTGTGGGTATGAACACCTGCCGTGTTTGCTGCCTACAAGGGTCAGGCAGTGAAGACGTGAGCAAGAGAGAGGCAGAGACAGAGACTCGAGAGACACAGAGAGAGAGAGGTGGGGGGAGGGGTCCCTGTGTCCTTCCTTCACAAACTGGCCTCTGCTGTGAGAGGACGGCCAGCACCGGCCGGGGTTGGCACTCCCCTGCCCTCCCTGGGCAGACAGGTGCACCTGTGCTGTCATGGGGGTGGGGGAGGGGAGAGTGACTGTTGCCCAGCCGTCCCAAGTCCCCAAGTCGCGGCGCCTGCAGCCTCCCCGAGGGCTGAGACCAAAGTCTGGGGGGGATGGGCAGCACATGCACCACGACAGCAGTTCTCCCAGGGCCCCCGTGTGCCACGCGTTCAGCAGTACGTGCGTGTTTACTGTACTTTATGGATTTTAGAAAGTACACTTTCCCTGTATTTCATGGATTTGAACATGTACAGTTTTGCCTCATTTCATGGATTCTGAGAAGCACATTTTTCACTTTGCAGGATCTTTGAATTGAGAAAGACCTTCAAAGTTCAGAAACTCCCGGGGTGGCTGACATCGTCTGTTTGGGTTCAGTGACCTGTGGTGGTTGTCACGGGGGAAGGTGTGCTGTGGGGAGGGGACTCCCAGAGCTGGTTGCATGTTCTGTGGTCTGTCCTGCAGGAAGAGGACGCTGTCACCTCTGTTCCTGCCAGAGCCCTGGGCTCCAGGCCCCCCCCCCCACCATGAGAGGAGCTGGGGTTTGGAACCCAGGCCCCCTCTGTGTGCCACGTGAGTTCCTTCTCTGTAACCAGATGATGACTGGGGTCAGGGGGGAGGCAGCGGGGTGCCCTCGGGGCATGGGGTTGCAGCTAGGGCTGGTGGTGGAGAGGCTGGGTGTGCAGGTGGCGGGTGGGGCTGACTTCAGCCGGAGGCAGAGGCCTGCTCCAAGGGACGCCAGGAGGGGCGGCGGCTGGGACTGCTGGTGCAGGCGGGCGGGATGAGCCCCCAGGACCAGTGCTGTTCTCCAGGCTGGCCACGCCAACACCCTTGGGGACCCACTGCAGGGTCTGTGAGGACAGCCCCTGCAGGATGCAGAGAAAGGTGAACAGAGGTATGTTCGCTGAGAGGCCAGGCTGCTGCTGGGGTCCTGGGCCTCACCCCTGGGCTGCACTCTGCTCCCTGCTTGTGTCCTGCCAGGGCCTCCACCCCCCCACCCTCCCCCACCCCCCCGGGTCCAGGGCCAGTGGCAGGGGCGGAAGGGGGGCCCTTAGGAGGTAATTGTGAGCATCATGACGTCAGGTCGTAAAGATGTCACAAAGTGACATGGTTTCCCATCCAAGCATGTGCGGCTCTCCCTGGGGCCGTTTCTCCTGGGGAACAAAGGGTCTGTGTTCAGTCTGCAGTCACCGCGCCCAGTTGCCTCCAAGGGCCTCCATCGCCAAATTCTGCTTTTCTCCAGCACGCATTCAGGGGCTGTCGCGCGAAGTGCTGACTCTGAGGCCTGCCGAGACTGCTTGCCTGTAGGGTGCTCCGCCGTTGGGAGCTCTGCCTTGGTGTCCTATCGGGTGCGGGCCAGCCTTGCCGGGCACGGACAGCACGGTGGGCGCTGGCGCTCCCTGCCCCGCCCAGGACGCCCAGCTGGCCGGCTCCTGACTGGAAAGAAGGTGAACACCTCACACATGTCAGCGAACTTGGAGATCTTTTCTGGATTCCTCTGTTTGGGTCTTTTGCTCATTTTTCTATCAGATCTTTTAAGACTTCTTCAGTATTAGGAAGATCAGCGCTTCGTGTGTGGCCGATCGCACACGTGTTCTCAGTCTTTCTGACGTCTGTCCTTCCATTCTGCGCGTGGTCCCAGCTGCAGCTGAAGGTGTTGTCCTCCTTAGAAATGGTGTTTGACTGTGAGTCGTAGTTTGACCGTATGAACTTTGGAGTCAGAATGCCGAGTTTGGGCCATGAGGCCTCGCCAGCAGGTGTGCGGGGCGGCCTGTGCCCAGCGGTTTGCAGCCCGGGGCCGTCGTCCCTGAGGGCCAGGGGCTCGTCCCGCAGACTCAGCCCAGGGTCACCCTGCCAGCGGGGTCCTGCTCATTTTCTTGGACAAAATTTCCGCACTTAAAATGTATTCCTGGGGGCGCCTGGGTGGCTCAGTCGTTAAGCATCTGCCTTTGGCTCAGGGCGTGATCCCGGCCTTCTGGGATCGAGCCCCGCATCAGGCTCCTCCGCTGGGAGCCTGCTTCTTCCTCTCCCACCCCCTGCTTGTGTTCCCTCTCTCGCTGGCTGTCTCTCTGTCAAATAAATAAATAATCTTTAAAAACAAAAAATGTATTCCTGACTTCTATCTTCGTTTACTGCCGCTGGTGGAAGCGCGCTTTTCTTTCTCAGCGTCTGCCTGCTCGTGTTTATGACGGCCGTTGATGCTGTATCTCAGTCTTACGTCCTGCTCTTTTTCCTAACTTCTTTTCTGTTTGTTTTAGTGTTATCGCTGACCCCTCTGCTTTCCACGTGCTGTCACATCTCCTACAGCTTCCTGGTGGTGAGGCTGCTCGCTGTTCTCTCTCGTCTCCGTGGTGGAGGGTTCAGTAGTAGTGGGAGTGACGGTGTCTTCGCCCCTTTCCTGAGCTCAGCGGGGAAGCCTGGCGTTTCCCTGCGGGGCAGGGACGGACTCCAGAGTGAGGTGCAAGTGCGTGTGCTCTAACGCGTGCTCGGTGACTCGAAGCTGTTGCCCCTGAACAAGAAGTAATAAAAGTAAAGGAAACATTTCGTCAGAGGCCAGAATACAACTGCGGCCTAAACCAAAGCAACATAAGAAGGAGAAATACAAGCCCAAATTTATTGTTGAATTAAAAAAACAAGAAAACACCAGAGAAACAGTGAATTAAGGAAATGTTGAGAGCCATTTATCTGAATGCGTGAGTGAAACACGTATTTGATAAAGGTGGGTGTCGGAGGCGGGCGGGCCGGCAGAGGGGCAGGCAGACAGGCCGGCAGAGAGGCCGGCCCTACAGTAGCTCCTTGGACCTTCCACAGCCTGTCGTCAGCGGGTTCACTACGAGGGCTTTTGAATTAGAGCTCCCCACGGGCCTTATACACAGTCAAATCTGAATGGGGTGAAACGTTGAAAGTGGCATTTTATCTCCTTGTGCCCGTCCTGCGCCCTGTGAGATTCCCACAAGCTCGGTGGTGTGGCACAGGCACCGTGTCCCTCGTTTCCGTGGGGGGGAGTGTGGGCCCTCCTGGCTGCAGTCTCGTCAGGGGGGCGATGTGCCCCTGAGCTCCCCCAGGTTTGGTGCAAGTCATTCCCTTGCTGCAGTGGCGCCAAGGGCCAGCTGCTTCTGCAGACCACAGCGGAGTAGACGTCCTCTGCTTCCCATCCGCGACCTTTAGAGCCTCCTGTAAATTGCCCCCCTGATGTGCGATAAGGTCAGACCAACCCAGGGCAACGCCCCTTTTGGTTAAGTTAAAATCAGCTAATCTTAGGGTTTAATTGTATCTGCAGAATCCTTCCACCTTTGCCACTAATGGGACCTGATCAGGGGAGTGACACCTTATTTTCACCGGCACCCACACTCCAAGGGAGGGGTCATCTGTGCACACGGGTGGGGCTCGTGCAGGCACCCTGGGAATTGACAGGCACTTCCCGGTTCATTAAAACTTGATGATTAATGGTTGCAGACTTTTATTGGGGAACTTTCATTTATCTCTTCTCCACCTTTCTTCATGTAAATCTACAATTTTGACCTATATAATTTTCCTTCTCCCTGAAGAACTTTTTATAACATTACTTTTAGGGCTGGTGTGTACCGGTGATGAATTTCCTCAGTTTTGTTTGAGAACATCTTTATTTCTCCTTAACTTTTGGGAGATAATTTTGCTGGATTCAGAATCCCGGGTTGGTGGTCTTCCTTTTCAACCCCCGTGACTCTCTTCTTGCTTGTGTGGCTGTATATGGAAGGTGCTGGAACTCCGTCCCTGTCCCTTTGTGGACTAGGTGCCTCTGTGTCTTCCTTCTTCCCAGGCACTCTTTGCGTTGATGTTCCACGGGTTAGATATTGTGGCCCTGCAGGTAGGTTTTCTGGGATTTATGCCACTGAGTGTTTTCCTCATCTCTGGTTCCTGCATCTGTTTTTGGGTTTGTCGTTAATTTTGAAAAATTCTCAGCCGTTAGTACCTCACAAGTGTTTTCCACTCTTTTCTGTCTTCTTCTGAAGTCCTCATTACGTGAGGTTGTCTCTTGGTTCTTGGATGTTCTGTAGCTTTTTCAGTGTTTTTCTGTTTGCATTTTTGCTTTGAAAGTTTCTGTTGACGTGTCTTCAGGCTCACGGGTTGTCTGCTTGGCCGTGTCCGCTGTGTTAATGAGCCCATCAGTGGCATTCTTCATTTCCGTCTCAGTGGTTTTCATGTTAGTTATTCCTTTGGATCCTGTCTTGGAGTTCCCGTCACACTGCTTGTGTGAGTCACCTGTCCTTTTGTGACCACTGCACTTTTCATCAGAGCCCATAGTATACTCCCAATTCTGGTGGTTCCAGAATCTGCTCATAACCAAGTTTGATTCCGATGCATTTTGTCTTTACACTGTTACCTTTCCCTTGTGTTTTAGTCTGCCTTGTAATTTCTTGCTGGAAGGGGGACTTGAAGAGTTGGGTCACAGGAGCTGAGGTCGTGGGAGGCCTTCTGTTAATCTGGTGAGGTTCTGGGCCGCATTTACCATGTGCTACAGCTGTGGTGTCGGGGTCCTCGTGTTTGTCTTTGGGGTTCCCTAAGGACTCCTCAGGCGTGGTCTGTATCGTGCCCTCTTGTGCTGGAATCTGCCATCACTGCACCAGTGCCCTGTTGGTGTAGGGGAAGGGAGTTCTCTCCAGTCTGTGACTGAGTCTCGGACTACTGGTGCGCCTGTGTCCCTGTACTCTGTCCCCCCCCCCCCCCGCAACGTGGCTCCCCCTCGTCCGTCCCTTCCATGCGATGGGCAGGCAGGTTGGGGGGAAGCACCCTTTGCAGGGGTGGGCCAAGGTGCTGGTGAAGTCTCTTCCCCAGGAGGGTAGGCTTCTGGTGTGGGGAGCGCCCTGGATGTGTTTCCCCGTGGCTCCTCCCGGCCCCTGCCAGAGTCAGGAGAGGATCTGTCTCCAGGGACCCTCCTCTGATCTAGACAGTCAGTATCTGCTGAGATACCTGCAGGTAAAAACCTACCAAAACACGGGACCCTCCTTGAAACTGTGGGCCTGAGGAGCTTCTCATCACGCTTGTCTGCATTCAGCTTCCAGCAGTTCATTGAGTGACCATCAGTGTCTTCCCACTGGGTTTCGGCTCCAACATCTTCTCCAGGAGAGCAGGTCTGGGCCGCAAGTTCAGCGAGACAGGACTTTGGGGTATTTGCCAGCCACCCCAGCTCTCCGGCAGGTCCGAGAAAAGTCAGCGTGAGGACAGGAGTGGGACTCACATGCCTTTGCGGTTTGAGCTGTAATTCGAGTCCTGACTGACCTTTTCAGTTACCTGTAACCGTAACCAGAATGGCCAGTTGCATCAGCGGCCGTCCTGATGTTGAACCTTCCATGCATTCGGAGAATAGTCCACCTGGTTGTGCCATGTGAATCTTTAACGTGCTGTTGCATTCTTTAATTTGGGGTATTTGTCTTGATGGCCGTGAGTGGGATAGGTGTGACGTTTCTCCCCTTCTGTGTGTGCGGTCTTCACCGTGTTTATATGTCAACATTACGTTTACTTCATTACGGGGACCTTGAAGCTTCCCTTCTTTTTCTGTAGAGCTGCTGCCCGGTAACGTCGCTAACTACATCTGACTGCTTAAGATTAATAGTAGAAACTCAGCTCGTTAGTCACACTGGCCACATTTCAAGTACAAATTTGACTAGTGCAAATATAGCGTGTTTCTGTCCTCACGGAGGGGTCTGTTTGACCGTGCTGATCCCTGTGTCGGTGGAAACGTTCTGTAATTTGCACTGTTCAGCTCTGGGGCCTCTGGGCTTCCAAGCAGGTGCGTGTACATGCACGTCCGTGTGCGCATGTGTGCGTGTGCACCCGTGTGTGTGCACTTGCACATCTCTGTGTGCACGCATGTGTGCATGGGTGTGCGTGCGTGTGCACATAGTAGGGACACAGTATAACTGTTGCTCTTTTGCTGGCTTGTTTTTAGCAGCTTTCATATAATCCACAAATAGTTTTCCCTGTTTGTCCCTTGCTCTTACTGTTGCATATAGTGACCAGTGGTTATTTTAAGTATTGTCACCACGTCCTGAGTGCTTTCATTGTTTGTCTCTGATTTACGCTTTTAAAACTAAGTTAAAAAATTTGGAAGTAAGGTATGGTGATCATAAGCATATTAGAAATGGAGAAAAGAAAAGAAGTGTTGACCTTTTCTTCTCAGTCCCGCGCGGGCCTTCAGGAGCAGGGGCGGGAGCTATGTCCCGGTCCACGAGTCGTGCAGCCGGGTCTTCTCCTCAGTCTCAAGGCTGTGAAAGGTGGCTGTCACCCTGATGTGCCCTCTGCTTCCTCCCCAGAGGGGACAGCTCTGCCCTCGGCTCTTTTGTCCTTGCTGGGACTGGGCCGGGCTCAGGCAGGGGCCGCTGGTTCCCGGGAGCGTCTTCCGGGCCCTGGCACAGGAAGTCCTCTTCCTTTGGCTGCCGTGGCACGGCGCTCACCGTGGGGCAGCCGTGCAGCCAGCAGCACAGGCCATCGTAGAGCATTTCCATCACCCCCAAGGAAAGCGGGTGCCCCTGAGCAGCCAGCCCACCCTGACGGCAGTCGGCTTTCTCTCTGCGTGGGCCGTCCCTCATGCGGATTCACGTGTTGTTTCCCGTCTGTGTCTGGCGTCTTCCATGGCGCGTGGTGTTTTTGAGGCCCACCCGCGTTGTAGCAACTGTCAGGGCTTTGTTCCTTTTTAGGGTCTAGTCATCGTCCTTTGTGTGGGTGGACGACCCTTCGTCATCCGTTTGTCCGTGGGTGGGTATTTGGGCCATTTCCACATTTGGCGACACGGCCAGAGCCTCTGCGAGTGCTGACGCCTGTCTCTGTGTGACACGTGGTGACGGGATCGCATGCAGACTCTGTTCTACACGTCAGGGAACCGCCGGGCTTCTGTGCAGTGTCTGTGGACTCCCTTTCCTCCCTGTCCACCCCACACCGCCCGCCGTGACCCCTTGGGTTTCAGCAGTCCCGGTGGGTGTGCCATGGCCTCTGTGGGTGGGTCTGTATGTCCCCGATGGCAGACGCTATGCTACAGCTTTCTGCGTGCTCAATGCTCATTTTGTCCAAACAAGCCCAGTTTTTGTCTCTTTGGGGCAGCCTCCTCCTTGCTCCCCCACAGGGAAGACGGTGGAGTCTGGGAGGGTTGCTAGGGGCATGGGGGGTGCTGGCACTGGGCCCGGCCCCCTGAGCTTGGTCGTGGTGGCGAGGACCCCTGCCTGGACCCCGGGCCCCGCCTCTGTGAGGCGGTTGTCAGCACTCCCCTCCTGTGGACTGCGGGCTCTCATTCCACAGCCGGCTTCTTCCCTTCATGACCTGGTCTGAAGTTCCATATTCCTGGGTTTCAGGACCCTCGCAGAGGTGGCAAGCACCTGCTCGTGTGGCCAGCCACGGATGCTGCGACTTTGGGTCGCAGGCTGCATCTGGGCTCAAGGCAGAAACCTCTGGGCTGCAGGCTGGTTTTGTGTTTCGAACTGTGGCGAAGGCACATGGTATTAGATGGTCATTGTCACGACCCAGGAGCATGCGGTTCTGTGGTGTTGGTGTGTCTGCGTCGTTCTGTGCCTGGTCTCCAGAGCGCTGTCGTCCTGCAGACCTTCGAATGCCTTCCTGCCTCGTCTCGCACCGCGCTTCCTCTCAGTGCCTTGTCCGTGGTTGGGGTTGCATGGGCACGCGCCCTCTCGGCTGGTGACTGGTTGTCCGCAACCCCCAGCGAGTATGTCTGCTCATGGGAGATGGTGTGTTCTGTGCAGCTCTTTCCCCGGAGGCCTGGGGGCTTGAAGCCCACCTTCGGGGCCCTGCTGCTCTCTGCCTCATCCTGGAAGTTGGCCTGAGGGCCGCCGCTGGAACCCTGTCCCTCGAGGACAGAGGCTCCCCTCAGGCCAGCACCTGCTGTGCCGTCTGTCCTGCAGCAGACACTGGCCGGGCGGTGGGCTGTCCCTCCCCATGACCCCTGTGGGGACGGAGCAGGGCGAAGGGTCAGGTGTGGACACTGGGTGCTGCAGGGCCTGCCTGTTGCCTGGAGAGGTTTGTCTCTGGGACAGCCTGCAGGGTGGTCCCTCACCGTAGAGCTGGGTCCCTCCTGGGGGTGGGAAGCTCCCCCCGCAGAGTGTGCTCCCCATGCAGTGTGCCCCCCATGGGTGCCCCACTGTGAGGCCTGCAGGTGGGTCTGGATGAAGACCGTTAGCTTCTGCTCGTGGCTCTTTGGGGCTGTGCCGATGGTCTGACTGTCTTTTTTTCTTCTTAATTTATAGCCAGAAAACCTACAGAAGAACTGGCTTCGGGAATTTTACCAGGTAAGATGTGCTGTGACAGCGTGCTCTCTCAGATGAGTGTACATGCCGTGAGTACTTTATTTACATGGAAGCCGTGTTCTGTCTGCATCGCGTGTGGGCTTGCACTGCCCAGGGCTATGATGGGCGTCACGTTCCTCCTCAGAGGCTTCTTTTCAGATCCCCCTCCTCCGGCCAGGATTCAGAGGACCCAGGTAGGGGTCTCTGCGTCATTGGAGGGGAGAGGCCATTGAAAGCTTCTGGGGACATGATGCCTTTCAGGAGGGTCCTCTGGTTGCAACCTGAAGGTGGCAAAGCCATGCAGAGGGGCCGTGGTGGGGTCTGGATGGAAAGCGTGGAGACTGGGCTGTGGGGAGGTGGACGTGGGTTACAGGCTCGAGAGGGTGTGTTACGAGGATGAGGGGCCAGATTCCAGCACTGGGTGCTGAGTGGGTGTTGGTCTGTGCTGGATTCTGTGGCTGATGCTGGGAGCGGATTTGGAGCAATGGACAGTCAGCTGTGCTCCCAGAGCATGAGCTCAGCCAAGGGCAGCTCAGGTGTCGGCAGGACAGAGAGGATGACCGATGCAGTGGGGTTGAGCACGTGACACGTGTGCGTCTGGGACCCCTGGGTAGGACGTTGGAGAGGCCGCTCTGAGGCAGGGGGTGTCTGAAGAGACCTCGGGGGTGGGGGGAGAGGAGCTCGGTGGCTTGGCATCCAGCATGGCTGGGGCAGTGGTGACTGGACCTGGACGGAGGTGAGGGGCCCACAGCCCAGAGGGTAGCTGGGAGCAGGACGGCACAGGTGGGGTGGTGGCGGAGGAGCGGCTGGGGTCTGTTCCCTGCCCTCCTGCAGCTCTTCTGAGCCAGTGGGTGTGTCATGAACAGGACACACTCGGAGATATTGGGGATGGCCTCAGGGTCCGGCGGGGGCAGAGGGGCTGGCTCAGCAGTGGGTCCACTTCGGCATGGGCTGTGTCCTGCCTGCTCCCAGCAATGGCCGGGCTCTAGGCTAGGGTGGGCTGAGCACAAGCCTGTGCAAACGGGCCAATGGGCTGCTCCAGGCTCCTGCTGTCCACGCTGGGTGTCGGGGCGGCCATGTGCTGGGTCTGCTGGTGCCAAGCCGTCCACCAGAGGCTCCGAGTGCAGTGGTGGGTGCTGGCAGGTCCTACTCCCTGTTGGGGAGGCAGCAGGCACCCGGAGGGGAGAGCCTCGGGCAGACATTTTCGTCCCTTGTGTCCAGCGAGGTGTGTCCTCCTGGGGTGTGTGGAGGTGGGGCCCCTCCGTCCTCTATCCCACAGGGATTGTCTGCCAAGTGTCGTGCTTGGTTCTTGGCAGGGACGGAAGGCAGATCCCTGGGACACGAGGGACGCTCTGGAAGGAGCGTTGTCTGGGAGGGGCGGGTGGAAGGCTGTCGGGAGGGTCTCTGGCAGAGCCTGGTGGGCTCTCAGCCCTTCCTCCCCTAGCGTTCTGCCCTGTCCAGGGCTCCCCGGCCCAGGCGCAGGCCTGGCAGAGCTGTGGCCAGGGTCAGCTCCGGGCAGGAAGCCGGCCAAGGGGGTGAAGGAAAGGGCCCTTCCTGGCCAAGCACTGGGTTGGGGGGCTGGACGGGCTCCGGCAGCCCCTCTGCCTGCGGTGCCCTCCGTCCTGCTGTCTGGGCTCCCGGGGCCTGGGTCAGCTTTGGCTGGGGCAGCCACCATGTGAAGTTACAGCTCCTGTTCCTGTTTTTCAAAGGTGGGCCCGGAATTTGAGGTCTCTGTTAGGTGCACGTCTTGGAGGGGCAAGTAAGTGGCGGTGTTGGCCCCACGCTGGTCCGCGGTGAGAGGCCCCTGTGGGGGAGACCCCGCCTGACAGCCCCGCATTGAATTTCAGTGCATGCTTTCAGGCTCTTCCCTTCTTCTGTTGACGTGGTCCCTGGGGCGTGTTGTGGCAGCCAGGCTTCCAGTGGTCTGCGAGTGAGTTCAGAGCTGGGCAGCTGTGCTTTCTGTAAGCTCTGACCCTGGAAAGCCACAGACCACAGGTGTCTCTCCCTTTCTGAGCCTCCTTGCTGCACATGAGCCATGTCAGGCTGTTTCTGGAACCTGGAACCTGGAACCTGGAACCTGGAATCCAGAGGGGCAGGTGGGCTGCGGTTTTCCTCAGGCTCTGTTTCCCAGGGTCCCTGATGTCCTTCCCGGAGGGTCGAGCCTTTGCAGAGAGAAAGCGGGTCGTGCGTGACGGTGTGCTGGACGGGGCTGCAGCTTTTCCTGGTTTCTGAGCAGAAGTTTCTTCAGAAGGAAGTAATTGCAGGGACACTTAGAGAATTTTCAGTAATGATTCTTACAAGTAAGAATTTAAGGCAAGTCCCCTGACACGTTTTGGGCTGACTGGGTCAGTGAGGTGATTGGCCAGCTGACCGCAGCTCAGCAGCTGGCCTGAGCAGAGAGGGAGCGGGTCTTGCCCGGAGCAGGGGCCAGCGCCCCGGGCCAGCACTCAGGGAGGAGGGACCTCAAGGCCCAGGAGCGCTGGGTCACTGCCTTTTTAAAAAGATTTTTTAGTTCCTACTATGCAGTTATGTTGTTTTTCAACATAGCCTTTAATAGGCTACTTTTATAAACACAAGAACTGAATATGACATACGTGCTTGTGGATTAATTTTTGCTTTTTCTGTGACCCTTGATCACCATAAAAATGCAGGAAGCAGGAGAAAATATTGCTGGGGTTTCCCTTTACTTCTGACGAGCCTCTGATGCTTTTGGCATCCAGGATTTTCACAAATTCAGTCCTGAATGTGGCCCGTGGCATCAGAGAAGGTGCACAGCCTGGCGTCACCGCAGCTGGCTTCCCACGCCCCTCCCTGTCCAGTCTCCCCGAGTGTCAGACTCTTGGACCCATGGCTGGTGACATGAGTCTCCCCCTTGTTGGGGAGCACAGGCCCCCAGTCCTGGGGCGAGTCCCTGCTCTCACCCCCCTCCATGCGTGTAGCGGGCTTTGTGCGCCCACTTCTCGGTCCACCCAGGACCTCCCTCAGGGCCTGGCCACATCCCCATTCTGCTCTCTGTAAGCGGAGGGTGCTCCCCAAAACTGCAGCTCAGGTCAGGTGGCTCTCCTGCTCTGGTCCCCGGGGTGAGAGCCCAGGGTCTGTATGTGGCCTTCTCTGCTCTGTCCGCTGACTCGCTCTGTCCCCAGATACGTCAGGTGTTTCAGGCCTCTGTGCTTGCTCTAACCCGGCTGTCCCCGCCTTCCCACCCCTTGTCTCCCCCTTCCCGCACTCTCCCGATCCTTGTCCTTGCCACCCCCCCAAGAGAGTCCCCTCCTGGTCACTCTTGGCCTCTCCCACTCTCATCGTGCTCTGTGGATTCATCGTCACCATCTGAACTTGCAGTCTGTGTCTGTTCTCCCCCCCAGAAATGGGGGCTCCACATCTGCCTTGGCCTCGATTTTGTGTCCCCCCCCCCCCACGTTCCTGCCTTGAAGATAGTGTGTGAGGCAGGGGCGTTCGGGGAGTGACTAGGGTTGGATGAGGTCGTGAGGCGTGCCCATGGCGGCATCACTGCTCCTATAAGGAGAGGGAGAGGCCACAGTGCAGGACGGCCAGCCAGCATGCCAGGTGTGAGGGGCACGACACCCCTGCCCTTGGGAGTGTCCATCACACGGGAGAGACAGCCAGAGAGCCCTATGGATGGCACAGGGGGGTGCTGGGAAGGAAGTGGCCTGCCTGGGGCTGGGTTCTCAGGAAGGCTCTTGAGGCCGTGCCCACACCTGGGAATGGGCGGGAGCGGCCGTCCTGCTTCGTGGGTCACCCTGAGCTCTCCAAGCTGCGGGCGAGGCTGCTGGGAAGTCCGTTCCAACATTCCTCCTCTATGGTGATGGTGTCCTTGCAGCCCCGCTCTTGGGGGCAGGCTGCTGTCCCGCTCACTCCTCCTGAGCACCTAGGGGTGTGTGTGGCGCATGGCGTGCTTTCAGCGCTTCGTTCTCGAAGAACGGTCCGGGGAAGTTGCACAAAGCAGAAAGTATAGATCCATACCCCCACCTGTTCTGCCTCTGGTTTGATGCTCGCGCCCGAGTGTTCGCGTCTCACCGGCTGTGTGCCTGAGGGAGGGGGCACCGGCCCTCGCGGGTTGCAAATACACGTATATATACAGCTTGACTCTTTCTAGTAAGCTGGGATGTCTGTGTCAGTAAGTGCACACTGTCTCTTTGAGTGGCTTCAGAGCATTCCATTGCCTGGACTGGCCATCGTTCTTAAAGTCGCCGTTCTGGTGATGGGGTGCTAGGTTGTTCTGAGTTTATTGTGGTGCTGGAGATAGGTTTTAGAACAGTCATAGCGTCTCTCATACAAATATCAATTGAGCCAGTATTGAAGATTTAAAAAACCACGGTAATAAGTATTTCTTATTAGTGAGAGAAGCAAGAGAAGTGAGATATTAGACATCTGTGCTTCAGACAACACTCCGCAGAGCAAAGCCAGATTGTCCCAGCAGCCGAGGGCCTTTGCCTGAGGAATGAACAGTGGCCAGCGATCGGTTCTTTCCACTGGACGTCGTGCTGCTGTGGTCAGGAGTCATTTGCGTTGCTATCAGGTTTTAGAATTCACAGAATTGTAAAACAGCTCAGTGATCAGTAAGGTCGAGAGAACCCAAATCAGGGATCTCAAGTGGCCATGCTGTTTGCCATTTCAAGTTTTCCTGACAGTCGTGGTAAAAGCAATGTGATGCGCGATGCCTTCTTCCAGGTAGCCTGCAGGAGCGGGCGCCAGACCTACCCTCCCACCTTAAACTAAAACCAGGAAACATCTGTGAAACTATGGTTTTCAAACAGCAGAGCCCAGGGTGGGCTGGGCGGTGACCACGGAGAGCGGTCAGAGCTGCCCTCCGGCTGCCCGACCTGCCGCTGGAGGGGTGTCCGGGCGGGCACCCAGCAAGGGGGAAGGTACGGTCACTGTTTACAGCCGATCAGAGATTACCAGGCGGGCGAGGACGCAGGAAGACAGGACCCTAGGGAGGAGAAAACCAATCAGGAGTGTGGCTAGAGGGTTACGGTTTTGTCGATCTCGGAGGACCTGCTCTGGGTTTTATTACGTCTGTTGTTTTTCTGTTTCCTCATTCACTGATTTCTGCTCTTTATATTTTTCCTTTCTTTTGATTATTTTGGATTTAATTTGTTTTTCTAATCTAATTTCTGAAGGTAGAAGACAAAATCACCAATTTCAGAAATCTGACATGGGGCATCATCACTCAAAATCCTACAGGCATTAAAGAGATAAGAAGGGAATATCATGGGCAACTTTATGCTGGTAAATTTGAAAATTTATATGAAAGGAACATATTTTTGGAAAAATGAAGCATCAAAGCTTACAGTTAAGAAATAAGTGAACTCAGTACCCCTCTCTCTGTTAAATTAAAATTTGCCCAACACTTTCAGACAAAAACCTCCAGGACCATGTGGTTTCACTTGTAAGTTCTGTCAAACACGCAAGAAACAATCGCAGTTGTTGGGAACTTTCAGGAGGACTGAAGCCCCGGCGATGCTTCCTCACCCGACACACGGCAGCGCCACGAAGACAGAGGCTCTGCGTGCCGAAGGTACGTGCACGGTGTGTCCCATGAAGCAGATGCAATAGAAAACTCGGGCACCAAGCGTGTAAGGCAGTGCGCGCACGCACACACAGCATATCAGAACGCTAGTGCGTCATCACCAACGAATGGAAGTCGGAAATCCGTCAGTAAAATCCACCGGGTCAAGAGTCACGGAGAAAAGCCATACGCTCATCCCCAGATATGCAGACGAAGCATCTGGCGCAATCCTAGAGCTATTTCTGATGAAGACTCTGAGCGAACCAAGAACTGAGGGGACCTCCCCCCGCCTGCAAGGAGCGTCTTTGGAGCCCACTGCTGACCGCAGACCCACCGGGGCAGGGCAGGGGTGCCTGGCGTCCCCTCTCCCGCTCAGTGTGGTCCCGAGGGTCCTGGCCAGTGCAGTAAGGTGAGAAAAGGAAATGAAAGCCATGAAGATTTAAAAGGAGGGAATAAAACTCCTGTGTGGGTGGCCATACGACTGGCTGCTGGGGTCACGAAGGACCCACAGACTTTGCTCACGTGGGCACCTTTATTGAGCTGGCAGCATACAGGGCTGTATGAAAACATCTTCCTGTTAGCTGTGAAGAGCTGGACGTGTCAGACGCACGTAGACAGTCGTGCTGCAGTGAGGGGCGTGGCACAGAGGGTGCAGCACGTGTGAGCAGCCGCGTGCTGAGATCCGTGACCTGCGTGCGGAGGATGCCAGAGACGATGGGAAGAGATGGGGGAGGCGCGCCCTGTTCATGGCATGGAGACTCCGTGACGCTGGCACGGTGGCTCCCCACTGACTGAGCCCCCGTTCGGTGAAGTTCCCCTCGAAATCTCTGCCTGCTGTTTTGGTAGAAGTCCGCAAAGTACATCTAAAATTTTACATGGGAAAACAAAGGAACTAAAATAGCCAAACGTTTAGGGACTCACACTTTCTCATTTCAAGATTTACTGTAAAATTACGGCGATCAAGACCGTATTCTCTGGCAGAAGGACAGAGCCACAGATCAGTGGAACAGAAGAGAGATACAGAAATAAAACCACGAATATGGCCAAGCCATCGCCACGGGCTGACCGCAGTTCCTGAGAGAAAAGGACACCTGTTCAGCAGACGGTGCTGGGAAGTTGGACATCTCTCGTTCTCCACGCAGATGCTGACTTTCTGTACTTTGCACCACACACAAAGATTAAGCTATGGGCCTAAATATAAAACTTAAAATTATAGAAGTTCTAGAAGAAAACTTAGGAGAAAATCCTTGTGACCTTGAATCAGGCAAGGATTTCTTGGACACACCAAAAGCACAATTCATAAGAGAAAAAAATGCATGAATTAGAATTCATCGTAATTAGGACCTGGCCAGACCCTGGGGCAAGGTCAGCTGTGCGAAGGCCGTTGGCTGCCGTGTGCCAGCCGGTTTGGAGAAGTCGGGTGTGGGACGTGCTGCCCTGATGGACCGCGGGCCTGCAGCAGCGGTGGCAGGGACAGACGTGGGTGTGGCTGAGGCACCGTCGGTGTGACCCGGGAGCCTTGTTGCTGGTGCTGATTGATACTCTCGCCACTTCGTCCGGTGGGCCCCAGCGCTCTGGGTTAGCAGTTCCCAGTGCGCTCTCGGGGAGCGTGGACGGCGCTTCTCTGGAAGGTAGTCTCAGATGGAAGCTTTGGAAGCAGAGCTGATGACGGTGCCTCACCTCCTGAAGATTCGTTTCTTTCTGAACGTCTCTGGATGCAGCCCGGAGCTCAGAGCCTTTTTCACCGCCCCAGTAAGAGGCAGCAGGGCAGGCAGCCCGTTGCAGGTCTGGAGACTGACAGGCAGGCCCCCATCCTCGTGCTGCCCCTTCCTGCCTGTGTGGCTCCGGGCAAGCGGCGGACGCTCTCTGTGCCCCTGACGGCAGTGGTACCTGCCCCCGGAGATCTCGTAAGGGATGACGGAATCATTGCTGGTAGCGCGGTGCAGGCCGCCAGGCCCGTGGTTCAGGACAGCAGGCCACTGTGAACCATGATTAAAGTGCCTGCTGGACCTCGGTCCACTGCGCGGTGGCCCTGATCCCCCGGCCTGTCCTGCGCGCTCTGGGGAGTGGGGCACGGTTTGTGATACTTGCACGCCTCCGTCTCCTTCAGTCTCAGAGGGCTAGTCCAGTCAGTCCTTGCTCCTGAACAGTAGGTGCCTGCCGTCCACCGGGCTGGGCTCTTCCTCCCCGGATCACAGCATAGCCTGTGCTGTGGCCCCACTCTGCAGATGAGAAAACATGTGTGCAAGGGTCAGGAGATGTGCCCAGAGCTACACAGCCACAGACGGGAGCCCCAGCCTCTGCAGGGCCAGAAGTCCAGCTGGCCACTGAGTCGGGAGACCTGGGGTGGGGGACAAGGCGGCCTCCAGGGGCAGGAAACGGTGGCAGGAGGCACAGATGGGCAGGGGTCCACGGCACAGGGCAGCCACTGGGAGGGGCTTGGGTGTGGCTTCCTGGCAGCAGGCAAGGGAAGGAAGAGGCAGGAGGCAGGGAGGCTGAGGAGGGAACTGGGCCATCTGGGTCGAGGGCCAGCCGCCTGCCGCAAGGACGGGGGCAGATTGGGCCGAGTGAGGAAGGAGGAAGTTGGTTGGACCAGTGGGCAGGGGTGGGGCCCACGACCCAGTAGGAAAGGGGAGTCCTCAGTTGCCTGGATCTGGGATCCGGGGTTCCTAGCAGCGTTGGTGGTAACTCCCATGGGAGCTTTGGGGCTGGAAGTGAATCCTTAGGTCCCAGGCGGGAGAGGAGGCAGAAGCATCTGCTGGGGCCTGAGTGGGCTCTGGAGGGTACTGACTTGAGTTCAGGGTAGGCCATTTGCTCGGGTGGGACTGGGAGGTTGGGAGGGGCAGGAGATGATCATTAGGGGACTGGGAGGGGCAGGAGGGCTCTGGCCAGGAAGACCAGAGCCAGGTGTGGGCCCTGGGAGTGTTCTAGGTCATGGGATCACAGTCTCCTGCGAGTCGAAATGGCTCAAAGAAGGGTCCTCGTGGAAGTGGTGGGTGGGTATTGGGAAGCGGGTTTCCAGAAGGGGTGCCGAGGTGTCTCGCACGGTGACCGCGGGGGTGTGGCTACTGCTGGCCCCTGTGGCCAGTGTGAAGCAGGTGGGAGGCCTCGCCATGTCTGCCGAGGACCCGGTTTGATCCTGCTACCCACCTTGGTTGGGTGAAAGTGCTTTTTAAGTTAAAAATCGACCGGCTCCAGTAGAGCTTTGATATCCTAAGGCAACAAGTTTCGTTAAAATTGAACCACGCTTAACGTTCTGGGGTCTGGAACAGGAGCAGTCTCTTGTCCAGCCACGCAGACCTGTGCACACGTGTGCAGCACGGTGGCTCGTCGAGCCTCCAGGAGTGGCAGCTCGGTGTTTGTGGTCAGCTGTGGGCGCGGCCGGGCCGGTGCCACGCACGGACGACACTCCAGCCCTGAGCTTTGGGACGGCAGCCAGGCTGAACCCATCCCGGACACAGAGCCCGGGTCCGGCCTCACACAGGCTCTGGAAGACCCCTCACCGGTCGGCTGCTGAGGCCGCGGAGGCTCGCGGCCTTCTGTGTGCTGGCCGTGGGGAGAAGTGCCTGCCGCCCACAGAGCTGGCTGCTAGCAGCCTGGTTGGTGGCCGTATGCGGGGTGTGGACTGCGGGCGGGCGTCCCATCAGGGCACGGGCAGCTGAGTCTGGGCTTCTTCCCGGGGGCAGGCCTCTGGTTTCCACCCATGCCTGCCCAGCGCAGCCCCCAAGCCCAGGGAAGGCGGCCACGCCTGTAGAGGTCGAGCCCCTGCTGCCCCAGGCCAGGAGTGGGCAGACGGTCTCAAGATGAGCATGTTTTCCAAGCAGACTTGGTAAATAGCAGTAAGTTTTCTCTCAAGAAATTCTTCTGTCCCCTTTCTGCTCCTTATCTCGGCCATCAGACTTCCACTGGCCTGTTTGCAGGATGTAATTCCTTTTTAGGTCACTCAGATGCTCCTCTCTGCAGAAAGCCTAACAAGGCCTGGCTGCTGCTATTTTTAACGCTGACTCCTGGCCCACGGAGGGGCCGGTGGGCTGGGCGCGGCTGGCTCGCGGCTTCCCTGGGCCCGAGGCCGCCTTCCAACTGGCCACCTGGACAGCGTCAGGAGGGCTGCCAGCTGCCGTGGGTGTGGTGGTGCGGGCGCGCGAGTGATTCCTTGTGTGCTTCCTTGCCCACGTTCCTAATCACTCTTTTCCAAAATACTTTTCTTGATCCTTCTGATGAAAGAACCCATGTATTTTTATCAGAAGCCTCCTCCCTTTTTGGTAGCATTTTGGTGAAGCAAGTATGCACTTTGGGCAGTGACTTGCTCGCTGTCCCAGGTGAAGGTACGCCAGCGTCACCATCAGGCAGGATGTACCCGGCTGAGTGGAGGTGTGGGTGGGGCAGAGGCTCGCGTCTGCTCACACGGACCTGCCTGGGGTCTGGAGACCACCGGCCCTGGTGTCGTTGATCGAGGTGTGTTTCCAACCACAGGTGACCTGAGCTCGCTGTCCCACACCGTGGAGGGGCTTTTCCTGTCCACCCTCAAGTTGTCCCTGTCTTTGGCCCTGAAGGAATCCCTGCCCAGGATTGTCCAGGGTCCAGAGCCGCCGGAGCTCTGCCTGGCGCATCCCGCACACCGATCTCTGTGGCCGAGGCACACACGCTGGCGTCGAGCCCACGCCACCAGTCAGGCTTCCTCCATCTGGCTTGTGCTGAGTGCCGGATCCCGGCGTCCTCACAACTGTCCAAGGCAGGCTCTCCAGGAAGTGGCAGCCCAGGGCACCAGGCACGGGGTCTCTGCCAGGAAGGACAGCATAGGACTCTGTGAGCAGGCGTGCTTCCTGGAGAGCCCCCCCCCCCCCCGCCCCCGTCAGGCTGCTCTCAGTTCCTGGCTGTTCCAAGCGGCATCACTAAAAATCCTGTAACAGAGTCAGTGATACGAAGCCAGAGGTAACAACCGCCCCCCACTCACCCCATCCTAGTTGGTTTATTGCATTTCACTGCTGGGATCTGGGTTTTGCTGTCTGCAGGAGGGGAGAGAACGTAACTGTGTATCGCTGAGCAGCTCCAGAATTCCACGTTCAGTGCCGTCACGTCAGGAGCTCAGCTTGGCCATGGGGGCATTTATGCCGTGGAAATGGGTAAATTCAACCAATTGGGCCTTTGTCCCTAGAGAGCCAGCTCTCAGCCACCTGGCAGCTGCTGGCCCGACCCTGAGGACGCGCGTGTCCCCCGGGGCAGCGGTTCCTGGGGTGTGTTTTGTCACACGAGGACATTGCAGCCGAAGGGGCCCCTGGCACTGGGGTGCGGTTTGGTAAGAGTGCGCGATGGAGGGCGGTTCCGGCGTCGTCCCCCCGGGGGTGAGCACAGTCGCTCCTCCTGTCGCCCCCTGCTGGTGCCGCCTGACTTCCCTGCCAGGGCCTTAGGGCTCTGTCCGCGGACGCTTCCGTGCGCCTCCTGAAGTAACCCACAGCTTCACTCACTTGCAGATTTCCACAGTATGTTACTAAAATTATGATTCCCTAATGAGCTATTTTGAAATTCTCACCACGTGCCAGAATTAAATGTGTTTTAAAATGAAGTCCTCAGTTCATGTGTCTGTCTGCCTCTGAGTGATAGGGTGACAGACGCCCACGCACTGAGCACGGGCACCTGCCCTCCCCTAAGAGCCGGCAAACAGAAGGGTTCTTCAAGCAGAGTGTCAGAATGGGGCCCGCTTCCCCTTGCCCTGCCATTAGGAACCAGGGAAGACCAAAGACGGACAGATCGCATTTCCCGTCATCCCGACAGGCTCCCTGCCCAGCTCCAGAGCCCTGGGCGGTGGGCGGTTTCTGGACTTGCCCCCACCGAGTTAAACAATGAATGTGTTGAACAAACTCTTTATTATGATGAATTTAAAATGTGCATGAAGTCGAGGGAATAGGACGATGTCCCTCGGTGCCTGCTACCCTCACTCACAGTTTCCAGCTCGCAGCCAGTCCTGTTGCGGTCGTGCCCCTGTCCCCCCCAGTCACTGCAGCAAAATCCAAGCGCATGACGTCACGCATCAGCATGTCCGCGTGTGTCTCTGGAAGAATTGAAAGCGATGTTGGTGTCCTGACACCTACGAAGATTGACAGGAACTCCGCGCGTCACTGAATGCCGGGTCTGTGTTCCGATGTTCCCGCCGTCTCCTAATTCACGTACAGTTCGTGTACTGCAGGGGATTAGTATCTTCGTGGAAATTAAAATGTTTCCATAACTTTACGGAGGTGTAATTGGCATACGGTGGACTTCGCATGCTCTAGGTGGGCGGTGTGGCGGGTTCTGACTGCCTGGGAGGCTGGCGTTGTCCACTGGTTTGCTTTCTGCCCCTCGCTGCCCATCAGTCTGCATTTCCCACATTTCCTTCGCTCAGTGCTCTCCATGGGGCTTCCGTCTGGGGAGTCGCGGGGGCCCAGCAGTGACCGCTCTCGGCCTGCGCGCAGGGGAGTCCGTGCTCCGCAGCCGCTGCCCCAACTCTTCTGTCACGTCTGTTCCGTCAGGGTGCTTGATGGTGTCGCTCTGTGTCTCGCGTGTGCCCGTGTCTTTGTGCACATGTGGGTGCGCACACGTGTGTGCTCGTACATGCGTGCATTTGTCTCGTGTGTGCTCACGGGTGTGTGTGCACGCACACGCATGTGACATGTGTAGTCTTGTCTACACTGGCACGTTGGAGCTCTTGCCGTGTAGACGGTGTGGCCTGCAAAGCCAAAAGCATTGAGTGGCTCTCCACAGATGACGTTTGCGCACGTGCTCTAGGGTTCCCCCGATTCTGTCTGTTGAAAACCGTTCCTCCGTGCCTCTGACGTTTGAAGGACACTTGCCGGGTGTGTAAGTCATTGGCTCACACTGGATCTCACTGAAGTTTTCGGAGAGGTTGTCCCGTTGTCGCCTGGTTCGTGTGTTGGTTCTGACCAGTGCACGTCTGACCCTCTTGGTTTTCCTCTCGGATCTTTGCCCCTGGAGGCCTGGAGACTTGTGCCTGCCCTGTGGGGTCTGCCCGCCTGCGTTCTGGGGTGGGTCGTGTGGCTGAACTTTCTCAGGGGCGTGGTAAGCCCTTCCAGGCACAAGTCTAGGTGTCTTTCTATTCGGGGGAAGTTTCCTTGGATTATGATTTTCAAGGTAGTTCTGATCTGATGTCCTGCCCGCCCCCCCACCCCCTCTCCGACCCTCCTCCCCTGCCCGCCCTCCCTCATCTCAGCCTCTCCTGTCAGTCGACCCTCCCTTGGGTGCTTTGTCACCTGTTCCTCTTTTCTGTGAGGGTTTTGTCTTCTTCCATTTCTTTCCTGAGGTTAATGTCATTTCTTTTTTTCTTTTGGTCCATTTCTGGTGGACTTTTGCGCTTCTGATTCCTGTTCTCAGATGGTGGTTTGAGTGTATTTAATTCTGTTGCAGCGTGGGCTGGTCGGTTGTGCTCCGTGGTCCTGTGTTGGGGCGGGATTGGACCTCCTGCTGTTTCTCTCCATTCCTTTCCCGCCAGCGGGAGGAGGGTTGGGCAGATTCGCAGCCCAACAGTGCCCCCTTCTGTCTGCGCTGAGCGCAGTGCTCTCCTGGCTCTCTTGCGCCTGCAAGGCCGTTTACCCCTTCCTTCCCTTTCTCCTCCGTAGGCAGCTGCCCAGGCCTCCTCTCCTCCTTTCTGTCCCCTTTCTTCTTCACAAGCCCCGTCCCTTCCTGGCCACGTGCTCTGACCGGCTGCTCACATGCAGCGATGGGACCCACCCGCGGCCCAGGCAACCCCTCCTCACGGCTGTGACTCCAGTGGTGGCCAGAGGGCTGGGCGAGGTCTCTCTTGGGGAGCTCCCTGAGCGTGGGACACACTCATCTCCTGTGTGTGTACCGAGAGCCAGCCTGCTGTTGCTGGGGAGTGCGGCCTGTGGAGAGACGCCGTCCGTCCGCTCCTCTTCACAGCTCAGCTCTTTGTAAGATCGTTCATCACTTCTTCTCTAAAACACGTGATAAAGGTCTCGTCATTTTAGAAACTGCTTTCCCGTGACACATGACCCTTTATCTGTGTACGTCACATGCCTGCATAATGTCTTCTAAGTGCGGAGGACAGTATGTACTCTCCTGCTTCGCTTTGGGTCTTGAAAGGGCCGGTGCTGGAGGCAGCACCTGGGGGCCTGGTCCGTCCTAACGTGCAGCCAGGTGCGTCCGGGGCTCGGGGAGCGACGCGGGGCTTCTCCAGCGTGGAGGTGCCGGTGTGAGCGGAGTGCGGGGCTTGCAGTCCTGGGGTACGGTGGGCGTGGAGGGCGGCCAGCGAGCACAGAGGGGCAGGAGGTAGGAGAAGTGTCCTGGGAGTCCAGCGGGGGTTGGTAGCCTTCCGGGGGCATCTCGGGGCCCATCTGCAAGAGGAGGCCTGGGGGAGCTGGTGGGGGTGGGACGTGAGGAGCCACCGAGCGGAGCCAGGTGGCAGCTGCGGGGCGACTTCCGGAACCCCCGGAACCGAGCCCTGCCTCTGGTGCTGCTCCCAGGTGCGCCGGGTTCCCGTGGGGCCCTGCTGCTATGTGCGCAGTAGCCCCCGCCAGCCTCTGTGAATGCGCTCCACCGAGCCCTGCTCCCCCCCTCCTCCGGCCCTCCCTGCACCCTTTGAGGAGGCTGCAGGGGTCAGGGGCTCCGTGCGCTCCCGGTGCGGGCCCCCTGCATGCCAGGCCGGCGCCTCCCTCGGGCGTCCTCCGAGTGTATGTGTCTGAAACATGTGGCGGCTTTGAGGGAGTCCAGGCTGCCCTGGTTTAGATGAATGGGACCTTTTGTTGATGGCTGCACGAGAGTGTGTGTTTACGGCTCGGGTACACATTTCTCCACGTGGAGGGGCCACGCCACGCTGATCATGGCCCCCGACAAAGGTCAGTGGTGACCGTTTCACGGCCGTGTGCCTGGAGCAGTGCCGGCGTGGGGAGACGTGGCATAGGTGTGCACGTCGTCAGAGCCGAGCCGTGCTCGCCGTCAGAAAGTGTCGCTTGGTCACCGCTCAGAGCGCATCACTGTCAATGAAGGTCCCAGAGATAAAATCACGGGAGTCACTTTTTTGGTTGCTTATTTAAACTTATGATCAGTTAAAATTTAGTTTCAAATATGTTAAATTTAATTTGGAAAATCATTGTGTTTTTCATCCAAAGTATATTGAACATGGGTCTTTCCTGCCCTAGAAGTAGGGCTCAGTTAGGGTGCAGTGTGTGCGTGGGGCGGGTTCAGTGACTGGAGGCCAGGTGGAGCACAGCGGACCCCGGCGCGTCCTGTCCGAGTAGCACTGTGGGACGGCGTCGGCCAGGTGTGTGGTCCTGGAACGGATCGCCAGGAGTTTGGTCTGGGTCTAAGACTCAGAATGGAGTGGAGGGGCAGGAGCTGGAGGAGTGGAAGGTGCAGCTGTCCGCCCGGCTGCAGGCGGAGGTGCCTCAGCTATGATAGGCTTGGAGGTGCTGCGATAAAGGGTGGAAGGCCTGTGTCACCGACCCCACAGCACCAATCCCCTAAATGCCCTGTGTCCTCGTGAGTTTGCGGGTGCTGCCAACCCAACAATGAGGAAGCAGGGGCCAGGACCAGCACCCTCTGGACATGTCGCATCCACGGTGAGGCCCTGTCTCCTGCAAGAGCTGCACGGCGTGGGCAGGCTGCTGGCTGGGCCTCACAGGGCGGCCCGGCTACTCTGTAGGGAGGGGCGTCCCTGGGGAGCGAGGTCAAGCGGCCAGGCCCTGCCCAGAGCAGCAGGGGGAGGGAGAGGAGGGCCCGGCTTGAGCAGAAGGATGGCTAGGAGGGTCCTGCAGTCTGGAGAGCACAAACTGCTGTGGGACAGATAGATGGACGGTTTCTGGGGCAGGGACTCTGGCCTGGGCCTGTCCTCGAGGGCCTGCCGCTCACCCAGGCTCCTTGGGAGCGAGCGTCCTCAGGCTGAGGGGGAGGGGCCCAGGGAGGAGCAGCCAGGGCGGCCACCATGACCCTCACCTGTGCCTCTCAGCGTTGCATCCAGCCCACGCTCAGGAGGGGGCTGCCCCGCATCACGGGCGCCTTTCAAAACCTCATCCCAGCTGAGGAGCGAGGCCTTCTGGAGGGATGTGGTGCATGGGAGAGGCAGCCCTGCAGGTTTAGAAGAACAAAGGGAAAGCAGATTCCCTTTGTCAGCATCTTTCGTCTGTGCCAAGGGCTTTGCTTACCTGTGGTCTTTAGAGATGCTGACCCCAGACCATCCGAGGTCATGACCCCACGGTACGTCCTTGCAACAGAGGCTCGGCCTGGCAGGGTGGGGGCTGTGGGCAGAGGTGCAGGCTGGTGGGGGCTGGTGCCCAGACGGACGCCCTCACCACTCTCTGCACATGCCCAAACACCTGCTGCTTGAGTCCATCCCACAGATGCCTTTCAGAGCATGTGGCCACCGAGGGCGTGGACGTGTTAGGGGCATGTCCAGAGCCCCTCATGCCTCCAGCCATCTTCCCTTTTGGATTCTGAGTGACGGGGCCAAGTGGAGGCTGCCCTTGTCCAGGCGGGACATTGCTGGGTCACTGGGGTAGAGGGCCTGCACGGCGGCTCCTTTGTCCAGGCTGGCCCTGAGGCCTCGTCTGTGTTCTGAAGATCGAGGGCAGTTGTGGACCCTGACCCAGCCCTCTGCCACCCTGGCACGCGCAGACAGACACGGAGTCATGCGTCCACAGATAGTGGGGCAAATGTTCTCACCGCGGTCACTGCATAGTTGTCTTTGTGCCCCAGGGGACAGGCTGGTCCTCTGTGCTGCCGAAGAGGAGTGCAGGGCCACCTCGGGCCGAGAGCCCGTCCAGTGCTGGGGCGCACACGCCACTGCCTTCCAGGGTGTGAGTCCCAAAACTGGTATCTCCGCCATTTCCCCTCCGTGAGGCGCCGTCCTGTTGAGCGCCGTGGAACATTCTGTGTGAGTGCACCTGCCAGGGCGGTGGGCAGGTTGGCACCCCTGTCGCTGGGGCGTTCCTGAGTTTGCGCACAGGAGAGGCGTGCGGCCTGGCTCCCCGTCCTTCCAGGCAGGGCTCACCGCGCCACCCACCTCGTGCAGCACCTGAGGGCCCGTCCCCCGCCCCAGCCTCGCTGTAGGTCCGTGTCCCTGCCAGCCTGAGCCCTGAGGGGTTAGCGGTGGGGGGTGCTCCGTGCTTGTGCGTGATGCAGTCGGGCACTGCCTTGCTGACCTTCCCGGAAACCCGTTTTCAGAGAACACAGAGCAAGCAGGGAGCAGCCGGCACCAAGCACGGGTGCTTCTCCCAGTCGGCTTAAATGCTCTTCTTATGAGAACTTTTTCACTTTTGTAACAGATCCCGAGTTACGGGTTGTGTTTTTATGTCCCAGCCGAGAGCCAGTGGGCTCTGCTGCACGCCGCCTGTTTTCCGGGCGGCCGCTGCCACTGTGCGGTACTTCCCGGCCGCGCTGTGGGCCATTCGTCCCCCGATGCACGGCGTGCAGGCCTGGCGCTCCACGCCCTCCGTCCCCCGTGCCCAGCCCTCCAGCTCCGTGGGCTCTGCCTGGCTGAATCCTGGAAGCAGCTGCTTCCTGTCGGGGCTGCACAGAGCAGCCCATGTCTCTGAGGCCACGGGTGGCTCACTGGCCCCTGGGTGCCAGCAAGAAACAGCGTCTGAGGGGCGCCTGGGTAGCGCAGTCGTTAAAGCGTCTGCCTTCTGCTCAGGGCGTGATCCTGGCGTGCCGGGATCGAGTCCCACATCGGGCTCCTCCGCTGGGAGCCTGCTTCTTCCTCTCCCACTCCCCTGCTGTGTTCCCTCTCTCGCTGGCTGTCTCTGTCACATAAATAAATAAATAAATAAATAAATAAATAAATAAATAAATAAATAAATAAGAAACAGCGTCCGAAGCTGGGTTGCAGGTGATCTCAGAGCACTTGTGTGGGGGGCCGGCCTCTGCGGTGGTGCTTTTGGGGAAGGGGAAGGTCATTTTGCAGGTTTCTGGTAAATGCTTCTCTGTGTCAGGAGGTGTCTGGGAGGGGGCGCATGGCGGCTATGGGCGAGTGCAGTTAGTGTGACGGGCAGCTGGGGACATGGGGACAGGCCCCTGGCACATCTGCCCCCTTCCCTTGGCCCTCTGGTCCCAGTCCCAGTGGCCCCCGGCCTCCCTTGCCCCCCTCTCAACCCCGGGCTGTCATGGCCTGGCTGCCTCATCAGCGCAGTGGTGACTCGCTGTCCCCCATGCCCAAGGGGTGGGGCCAGCGAGTGCCTTGTCCCTTCCGTGAGCATGTGCTGGTCACAGGCTCAGTGACTGTGGGTAACCCTGAGACGCCCGGCGTGGTTTACCGCAGGGGAGCGAAGACCAGGGTCTGAGCCATGACCCAGGTAGTTGTCAGAGCCCCGGTGCTGGGCAGTTTGGGGTGTGAGGTGGCTGGAGGGCTCCCAGACAGTGACCACACTTCCTGACAGCGTCGCTGGGGTGTGTACTCATGTCGTCCAGGAACAAAAGTGGAGGGTGGGTTTGCGGCTTGCAGCAGCCCTGCGGAGAGAGAATGCCGTGACCGCAGAAGAGCCACCACCAGGGCCTGGATCCCCTGGCTGTTGTGGGGCAGCGGCCTGGTGGCCACGTGGCCTGGGTGCCCTGCGGTGACACGGCTGCTGGGTGCCTGCCCCGTGGCATTGTCGAGAGGTCATGTGCAAGTTGTGCACCTGGCGGCGCCCGCCCCTGCTGAGCGCACGTGTGGTCAGCTCGGCTTACTCCCAGGCAGGTTGGAAGTGCGTGCATGCCCACACCGGCCCACGTGCTTGCTTACTAGCGCTTACGTACACTTACACGCGCTCACACACATGTGTGTGTTGTGCATGCACGCTCACGCGTGGGTGCCCGCGGGACTCGCAGCCTTTCTGGAGGACGTTCCCGGGTGTCGGCAGTGAGATGATACCTGGACTCTTTGTTCTTTTGGGACTTCACGGGCGCACCTCAGTTGGCACGTGGGAGTTTCTGTAACTGGGGGGAGACACTTCTGAATTATTGAAGAACGTTCCAAGAAATTCTGAGTCTTGTCTAAGCGTTGGGAAAACAGAAGACGCGGGAAGCCAGAACAATCGGACGCATGATGGTGGTTTGATTCCTAGAAGTTGTTCCTGTTATTTACTGGACGTGGGTGGGGCCTTTTGTCCTGGCAGCTGCCTCCCTCACAGGGTGTCCGTGCAGCCCTCGGAACCTCTGACGGCCTGTCCTGCGCTTCCCTCCCCAGGTCGTGCACACGCACAAGCCGCACTTCATGGCGCTGCACTGCCAGGAGTTCGGAGGGAAGAACTACGAGGCCTCCATGTCCCACGTGGACAAGTTTGTCAAGTAAGTGCCAGCGGTGTGTGCCATGCCCTTCCCGGCACGCGGTGCCCCTGGTCGGGGGGGCGCAGAGGGTGATAGCGTGCCCCTGGTCGGGGGGGTTAGGGTGATAGCGTGCTCCTGGTCAGGTGAAGGTTAAGGTAATAGCGTGCCCCTTGGAGGACAGGCCCACCGGTGCTGTTGGGAAGGGGCACTAAGGTGTCCGCACGGGCCTGGGAAGTGGACCTGCGGGGGCGGGGGTGGGGGCGGGGGTGGAAGTAAGCCTGTGAGGCCCCGCACTGAGAAGCGGGGTCCCCATCTAGCTGTCGGTGTCAGGAGTGGCTGTGGCAGCTGCCTTCCTTCTGCTCGGCCCGTGGCCTGAGTGCCCGGGACGTCCTCTCTGCCCCCAGGCACCCCTCTGCCTGCCTTCCGTGTCCCCTGGATATGGCCTTGGCCTCGCCCCAGCCGTGGACTCTGGGCACCGTGACTGCTCCTGCCCGCTCAGTGTGAGGTGATGCTTCCCGATTTCCGAGTCTGGTCACTGAAGGCCACTGTGCTGGCAGGGAGCCGCGCTCAGAGCCCTGGCGCCTGCCGCGTGGCCTGAGGAGGATTTTAGCTGTGGTCACCATGCTCAGTCCTGCTCGGGGTCCCTGACATTGTAGATGGACACAAGCCATCCATGTTTTCAGTTGTTAAGCTGGGGGTCATTTGCTAAATGGCACATTTTTTAAAAAGAATGGCCAAATTTTCTCAAAATAACGTAATTTTAAGGCAATTTTAATTAAAAAAAACTTTTTAACACAAACTAATTATAAAATTATTATGGGAAAGCAAGGGGATATAGCTAAATAGCCAAGAATAGCCAAAATCATACTACGGAAGTATGAGGTGGGCGTCCCCCCAGCCTGGGCTACAGGCTCCTTGGGGAGCAGTGAGGGCCGGGCGAGGGGTGCAGGTGGGGATGGGCTGCAGGAGGACCCCCACCCCGCGTTGCCCAGCCGTGTGCACACGGCAGGAGCCGCATCGCTGGTGTCTTTGCACAAGAAGGTGACACTGGACCCTCGCCGCCCCTGCCCTGCACATGAGGACGAGTCTCGGTTGTGTCAGAGTAGACGTCAAACACAGTCATGACAACTCTGAGACGAAAGGAAGGACGACGTGTCTGGCTCCGCGGCAGGGAGAGATTTAAGAAGGTGCAGAGCATGTCACCTACCAAAGAAGACTGAGGAATTTGAATGTTAAATGATGAATGATAACGTGAAAATTATCAAACGACACTACGCGAAGTCAATGTTTAGCCACACCTGGGAAGGACACCTGCCACACCGCTTAGCGACAAAAGCTAGTACTTGAGAACATAAAGGGCCCTGGGAAGCCGTGCAAAGGACGTGTGGGAAGAGCCAGGCATTTCCCGGAGGGGCCCTGCAGGCTTGTAGAGGGAGACCATCCTGTCCTAGTCCCCGCCCCGCGTCCCCTCATCCCTGCCCCGCGTCCCCATGCTGCATCCCCACCCTGCGTCCCCGCCCCACCCCCTGGTCCCCATGTCCCCACTGTGTGTCCCCACCCTGCGTTCCTGTCCCACGTCCAGGTTCCCGTGTCCCCATCCTGTGGCCTTGCCCCACGTCCCGGCCCTGCATGTGTGGACACGTGGCTTTCCTGGCGCCGCTGTCTGGTTCTTTCTACGCCTGCCAGCACTGTATGGGACACCCACTGTTACTGTGTTTGCTATGAACTGTTAGCTTTTAAAAAGATGACACAGTGAGAGAAGATGTCATTTATTCTGCCCACTTTCTCTGCCGTTTCCAGTGCTCTCGGTTCTCCCGCAGAGACTCGGTTTCTGTCTGGTACCGTGTTCCTTCAGCCCAGGGCTTTCTGTGACGTTCATCTCCACACAAGTCACTGGTGACAAATTCTCTCAGCTCTTGTTTGTCTGAGAAAGTCTTTGTCTTCGGGTTGAAGGATGTTTTTGTTGTGAGTAGAATTCTGGCTCGCCAGCGTTTCTGTGTTCGTCCCTAAAGGACATCATGGCGCTGTCCCACGTCACGTGGTTTCTGACGGGGACTTGGCCGTTGTCCTCGTCTTCATTTTCTGTGCGATGTGTCTGCCCGCGACGGTGGGATTTTGTTTTCCTGGCTGGTCTGCAGCAGCTCGATCATGTTGTGTTTTAGTTTGGTTTCCCTTGTGTTTGTCTCGTGTGGGGTTCTTTGAGCTTTGTCAGTGGGTTTCTAACTCTAATCAAATTTGGAAAACGTTTGTCCGCTATTTCCTTAAATATTTTCCTCTTTCCCTTGTCTGGTTCCCCGACCCCGGTCTGCTGGGGTCGCAGCATCAGCCAGGCCCCTCAGCTCTTGCAGCTCATTCTCCTCTAGCTTTTCCGGCCCCTTTGCCTCTTTGCTTCAGTTTGGGTAATCGCTGTGTCCTGTAGTCACTGATGTCGTTTGTCTGTCTCCTCAGGTCTTCGCCTGTGTTTACGTCCACGCGGCTGGGGATGTTCAATCTGTGGCTTTCGTTTTTGCCTTTCCCCACGCTCATGTTTTCCTTGAACTCTTCAATCTTATTTACGATACCTGGTTCCTTCCGGGTGCTTTCCAGCTAGTTTTTGTCCTTCTCGGCCCGTCTCCGTCGACTGCGTTTTTGTAGATTGTGAGTCACATTTTGCTGTGTCTTTGCACGCCAACTTAATTTTTGACGTGGCGCCAGATGCAATGACTGCTGTGTGGCGTCGTCTGCCCCGGACGCATCTGAGGTTGGTTCCTGCGGGCGGTGATGCGCTGGAGGGCCGGTCTGATCCTCTTCCCTTCTTTTCCGCGTGCGTTCCGTATTATTTCCTGAGCTGGAGCCCCTGTTCCGTGTGGCCCACGTGCTGGCGGCTCGGATGGTGCTGTGCCGCCCGGCACTGGGGCCGCTGAGCTGGCAGGTGGGGTGGGCAGGGGGCCTCAGCGGTGGGGCCAGCAGGTAAGCAGGGAGGCCCTGACTCACCTCGCCGCTCTGCTGTGTTCACGGGCTCTGGGGGCAGTGGCGCCTTTTCCAGCCACATTTGCCGAGATGATGGAGAGGCGCCCACTTAACCTTTTTCTGGTTATGCAAGGAGACAGACCAGCACGGGTGAGCCCCTCTCCGGGTGTTCACAGACCCTTCTTCCTTCGTGTCGTGCGGCGCCAGCAGCCTGCTCACAGCGCTCAGCCTCTCCCTGGGGGGGGACGAGCGTGGTGCAGCTGCCTGGGCCCAGCGGCATTTGTGAGTGTGGTTTCCTGCTGTTGCCGACCGGGCACAAACAGCCGGGAGGCCCCACAGACTCTGGGGTCGTGCTGTCGCGGTGCGTGGCCCTGGCCGAGCCCGCAGTGCCACCGTGCCTCTGCGTCTCCATCCCTGAGAGGCCTCTGGGTCCCGTGCATCCCTGGGCATCTGGGCATCATGGGGGCACAGCTGATGACGAGCGGCCCTCACCTGCCCCGTGCACACGGTGGGTCTTCGTCTCTGCTCCCCCGCCCCGCGGGTCAGGGGTGTTGTCAGGGCGACACCGGCGTAGTGTCCCAGCCAGTAGCCTGGGCCTCGGACGCAGCGTCTAGTGTGGCTTTTGTACTGAAGCGCTCACTTCTGCCTTCCAGAGAGCTGCTGTCTAGTGACGCGATGAAGGAGTACAACAGGGCCCGCGTCTACCTGGACGAGAACTTCAAGTCCCAGGAGCACTTCACGGTGAGTGCACTTCCGCGCCCCTGGGTCGGCGCTGGGCCGACGGCGCGTCTGTGGGAGCTGCCCCTCTCTGACGAGGTCGACACTGAGGGCCCCTCTCTGTGGCAGCACACGCGGCCGAGCCTGAGTTAGGATGTCAGCGGCACGGAAGGGGTCCACGGGAGGGGGGCAGCCAAGAAGGGGCCCAGGAGGGCTGTGGCCTGTGGGCTGAGGAGGGTGAGTTGGGGGCGCTTTACAGAGAGGAGGGGTTACACGCGTTGCTGGATCTGTCTGTGGGGTTGTTTGTGCCGGTCCTGCTCATAGGCTACAGCCCGGGGCCTTTGTGAGCCCAAGCAGCCCTCCGCTCCCTGGCAGGGAAGCAGGACAGAGAGCTGCCCCTTCTCCGCAAGAGTCCTTGGTCCGGGGGACAGTGGACACCTGGAAAGGGGGCCCCGCTGGCTGCAGTGGCTGCGGGAGGTACAAGGAGATGGGGACGGCTGGAGGCTTCTTGGAGGAGCAGGTGTCAGACAGGATTTGAGTAGCTGGTTGTTGGTTCGGAGGCCTATGTCCTCACGGTCCGTGTGTTTGGGGAAGCCTCAGAGCTGCTCCGTTAGCTTGGTTTCTTCCGTGTTCTGTTCCCGGCATCCTTCATGCCACAGCTGTCATGCTGCCAGGAGCGTGGTATGCAGCAGGTGCTCAGCCATTGCGTGCTGGTGGTGTGGAGCAGCGGGTGCCTGTGTGCCAAGGCGGGCAGGGCTGGGGAGCCGCGTCCTGAGTGGGGAGCAGCATGTGGAGATCGCCCTTTGGTTACAAGGGCATCTGATGGTTCTCGGTGTTTCAATTTGGGGCGTCTGTGCCGGTTTGGTGGTGTCTTCTGTGGCTGAGGTGGTCATTGTCACATGGCTGCCCCGTGCCTCTGCTGCGGTCCTCGGGCACACCCACCCTTCTCCACACTCACAGGCGGCCTTCCCACCAACCGTGTCAGCCACACCTCCGCGTGGCCCCGCCGTGCTCAGGTCACAGCCCCGCCCACTCCTGTGGCCTGCCTGCCTCTGCCCGCTGGCCGCTTGCTCTCAGCCCATCCTTGACAGAAAAACACCCTTGACCCTCATGCTTCCCTGTGCTGTGACCCAACTTCTGCCTCCCGTTGCGTTCAGATGAAAAGCATAGTAGCTGGAATGAAAAATGCATTGGTTGGGTGAACAGCGGGCCAGACACTGCAGAGGAAAAGGAAGGATAATCGAACTTGGGGTCTTGGCGGTGGGAACTATTCAGAATAAAACGTGGAAGGAGTTCACGGATGTCCCTGCCCAGGATAGCACATCCAGGGTGCCACACGCGTGGAACTGGAACCCCAGGAGGACAGGAGACAGAAAACAGGCAGATACCCGATGGGTAATGGCTGGAATTTTTAAAAATTTGACAAAACATGTAGGTGCATAGATCCAGTTATTGTCCCAAGTTTCCAGCGGAGTGAATGTCACCAGCTGAGGCTCAGCCCGATGGCAGTACTGCCAACAGGGTGTACGTTCCTCCGTCCATGACGCCCTGTCATCCGCAGACGCTGGTCTCTGCTGGCGCTCTGCCCTGCCATGACAGCCGCCACGTTCCACGGCGGTCATTGCTCACCTTCTCCTCATGGAGAATGTCCTCACGTCTGCACGGCCTCTTTTCAGTGGAAGACTCAGTATTTTAAAAGTAAAAGATAAAGGAAATAGCCGGGCAGACACACGCCGAGGAAGTGAGAGCGCCTAGTCAGTATTGCGGTTGGCCTCAGAGCGAGGGGCGTCCCAGGGGAAAGGGGGGCCTGTTGTAGGGATGAGGAGGTCCGGCCTCAAGAGGACATAGCTGGGTGGGGTGTGTGTGCCCAGTGTCAGACCTCTGACGGCCAGGGGAGCAGATCAGTGACCACAGAGGCTTCAGTGCCTCCTCCCACTGACCACTGCTGCCGGTGGACCGAGGATCGCTGCCCGCGGTGTGATCCCACTGCTGTTGATGGGACACCGACCAGAGAAGGAGCCACAGAAAACGCTGGATGCACACCGTGGGGTGCAGTCAGCACCGTGGGACGGGGCGGCTGCCAGCTGCCGTTAGGTTTCCCCAGAAACATCTTTCAAAGTGAAGGTCAAGGAGACTTGGAAGGAGACCCTCGGGCAGGCTCACCATGAGCTTTTCTGGACCAGTGCAGAGCAGCCCCACAAGGGTTCAGGCCGCCCTGAGGGCCACCGTTCTGAGGCCTCCACTTGTTCACGTACTCCAGCCCCTCCTACCCTGGCTGCGGGGGGCTCAGATCGTGTCCACGTGGGATGCTCACGTGCACGTGGAAATCTGGCGTCTGGCCAAGACCACATACCTGTTTTCTAAGCACAGAATAGGTAGATTGGAAGTGAACAGAAATAATATCTGGAAGACCCCCAAATATTTGGAAATAAACAGCGAACTTGCAAATACCCCAGGAGTCAAAGAGAATTTCACTGAGCACACTGAAACGTGGGTCTGATGACGTGAAAGACCAATCGAGACCTTCAGGATTTGTGAGACGCCCTCACGTGGGGAATTTTTAGCATTAAATGCTTACATTGGAGCATTTCAAAAATAAGAGCAAATTAACTCAAAGCAGAAGGAAGGAAGTAGTAACATAAGAGCAGAAGTGCATGACGAAGACAGTGGGTCGGGAAATGGGTGGAACCAGACCGGCAGCAGAGCGGGTTAGTGCGCCCAGTGAGCCTCACCCCGCAGGTCCGAGCAGCGGTGTTTGTGGAACGAGGCCACGGCCGTCGAGGTCAGGAGGCTCACCCCGCAGGTCCGAGCAGCGGTGTTTGCGGAACGAGGCCACGGCCGTCGAGGTCAGGAGGCTCACCCCGCAGGTCCCAGCAGCGGTGTTTGCGGAACGAGGCCACGGCCGTCGAGGTCAGGAGGCTCACCCCGCAGGTCCGAGCAGCGGTGTTTGCGGAACGAGGCCACGGCCGTCGAGGTCAGGAGGCTCACCCCGCAGGTCCGAGCAGCGGTGTTTGCGGAACGAGGCCACGGCCGTCGAGGTCAGGAGGCTCACCCAGCAGGTCCCAGCAGCGGTGTTTGCGGAACGAGGCCACGGCCGTCGAGGTCAAGAGGCTCACCCCGCAGGTCCCAGCAGCGGTGTTTGCGGAACGAGGCCACGGCCGTCGAGGTCAGGAGGCTCACCCCGCAGGTCCCAGCAGCGGTGTTTGCGGAACGAGGCCACGGCCGTCGAGGTCAGGAGGCTCACCCCGCAGGTCCCAGCAGCGGTGTTTGCGGAACGAGGCCACGGCCGTCGAGGTCAGGAGGCTCACCCCGCAGGTCCCAGCAGTGGTGTTTGGGGAACGAGGCCACGGCCGTCGAGGTCAGGAGCCTCACCCCGCAGGTCCGAGCAGCGGTGTTTAGGGAACGAGGCCACGGCTGTCGAGGTCAGGAGGCTCACCCAGCCGAGCAGGGGTCCGGCAGAGACCAGCCTGTGGCCGCTCGGGGCTGATGGGGGTTAGCAAGTCCTCAGGGGCCGGGCCAGCATACTCGTGAGAAGAAACGGCCCTTCCGCAGAGGCCTGCAGCCGTCCGTCTGTGTCTCTCATGCTTGCCTCTGGAAGTTTTCCTGAAATGCTCACTGTCCCGTTCTCCACCGTCCGCTCTGTGTCTCCGCCATCCCGTGCTCACACAACTGCATCTCTCTTCCTTAAAAGCACTCGCTTGGCTGAGAAGAGAAGGGGCAGAATGTCGGCGGCCGTCGGGCCCAGGAGCGGCTGTTTTGGTCTCCTGTCACCCCTTGGGATTTATCTCAAAATGTCGTTCTGCAGTTTGCGGTGGAAACGACACCTGGAAACAGGCACCCCCGTAACTCAGCAGTGTCCTTGAAGAAATAACCGTTCTTGCAGATAGTTATGTGTAAGGATGGGCCTCAAAAATTATGTGATGGCAAAAACTGGAAATAATTTTGAATACCAAAGGGAGAGATTTTCACACCGTGGGATGGTCATATGGCGGGTTGCCCAGCACAGGGTGTCTGGGGAGGGGGCCCCGCCTGCAGGCCCCCCAGGAGGAAGCTCAGAGTCTGGAGCCCGCGCTCTTGCCCCTGGAGGATCTTGCGATCCAGTTGGTGCACTGAAGTGCTGAACCATAACGTTGCCTCTAGTCTACTCTTCAGCGCACAGGTGTTCAAATCTGAAGCCTCTGAGACCAGCTGCAACCAAGACCCATGGCATTTCAGTTAAAATTGGCAGCACTTTCCTGTCTTGGTCATAAATGCAGAGATGGCATGTTAGTGGGAGACACGGCCATGGGGGTTGATTCGAGCCTCAGACTGTGCTCGGGGCGACCCCTCGCTGGGTGGGACTGATCCGGCACAGGGTGGCAGCAGACGAGGGGACCCCAGGTCTGAGCCCCTGTGGACAGGTGTGTCTGCAGGTGTCTGCAGGTGTGGACAGGACTGCGTGGTGTCGGAGGCTGGGCCAGTGGGCTTGACCTACCTGCAGCGGGGGTGGGCGCTCTCCCGGCCCCCTGGTGCTGTGGCCTGGCTTTCCTTCCAGGGTCCCTGTCCTCCGGCGGGGGTGGGGGGTCCTCTCCCACAGCCACAGTCCCGTGTGAGGTGTGTTAATGGCCACTGGATAACTTGAACAGCCATGTTTGGCGGCGGGGGGGGGGGGGGTTGTGGTCACTGGTGCTGCAGACGCTGGAGCTCATCCCAGAGTTGGCATAGAGGTCCGTGCGCGTCTGTCATCCTAGCTCATGACTGAGATGCTGATGGTTTGCGATGACATCCTGTTGACCCGGGGCCTGTGGCGCACCATGCCTCAGCGTGCCGTGTGTAGAACCGTCTTTCCTGGGGGCCTCTGGGCGTCCTGGTGGAGGGGACTCTGCACCCCCAGAGTCCTGGGCAGGGCTGGCCACCCTGGCTGTGTGGCCACCCTCCCGCCCCAGCCTGGTGGCCTCTGGCTGTCAGAAGGAGGAAAATTTAATTTTTACAAGATTAATAGTATTAGAGCAATATTTTTAGCTGAGTGTGGTTCAAATAATAGGCCATTAATTGAAAAAGGAAATTGAAATGAATTTATCTTGTACATAAATGCTGTCACAGGTATTAATAGGGATCAGAAAATAGCGGTCTGTTCCCAGAAAGAGGTTAAACCTGAAGCTGCACCTGGTCTATGAGCGTGACCGTGGGGGTCCCCCGCGCCGCAGAAGCCTGGGGGGCTGCGGCCTGGACCGCGGGGGTCCGCCTGGGGGGCTCTGGATCTAGGGGTCTCTGGGCCTACAGGGGGCTGCAGCCTGGGGGAGGCTCTGAGCTGGGGGGGCTGTGGACGTGGGGGGGGGCTCAACCTGGGGGCTCAGTGGGGCGTCCTGCGGGCAGAGGCAGGAGCCCACAGATGCTGCTTGTCACCAGGAGATGGCGCCAAAGCAGCATTTGCCATCCTGAGCTTTTGGTTCAGGAGATGCTCCCAGGGCTTTTTTAGACTTAAAACCACAGCAATTATGTTAGATTTTGTTGACTCCTAAGAATCATGCTGGGGGCCATTTACTGAGGCAGGAGGCTTGCTTCATCCCACCGGCTGTCCCCTGTGCAGGGACCTGGCTGCTGGTCTGGTCACCACCTGCTTGCATTTCTCCTGGAAAGTCAGACGGGAAGTCGGCTTCTTCAGGGCGCCGCCAGGCTCCAGAAGGCAGGGCCCCGTCCTGTCCATGGGACTCGCGTGACGTCCCTCGGGCAGACTGAGGACCCTGGCCTGGGGCATTCGCACAGCCGCGTGAGCTGGACGGGTGGTCCAAGACTCGTGTGCTGCGTCCGGTGTGGGTGCCCCTAGGTGCCCCCAGGCCCTTGCCTCCTGCGGTGACTGCCCTGTACCCCTGCTGGCGACCTCGTTTCTGACTCTCCACTGCCCTGCACCCCCGAACCCTGATTATCATCCTGTCCTGCCTGCTCTGGCCCAGGGTCTGGAGTCGGGCCATATGCACATCCTGGGTGCTCAGTAAACGGGCTCTGAGTCCGTGAACGAGCGGGGGTCCTGGGGATGGAGAGGAAGGATTCAGTTGTACATGAGACATGGACACCCCTCGTCCCTCCCCGTGGGGTCCAAGGCTGTGGATGTGCCGGTGTGAGCTCAAGGGAAGACAGAATGTGAGCCTGTCGGGGTTCAGATTTATTTAAGACCATGGATCGGGCCTGGGACCCCCACATTTGGAGATGTACTCATCCAGGGCAAGGCAGGGGGCGAGGTGGGGGGAAGGCAAGGGCGGGGGTGTTCTGGAAGCCACATGGCAGCAAAGAAAGACCCCACGAGGAAGGGGGCTCGCCCCCACGGTGCCCAGGCCCAGGTGCCTGCCTGGGGCTGCCCGAGAGGACCGGAACTTGCAGGCCACTGCTTGATGGAACGTGGAATGGATGGCCGCCCGGCCGCCCTCTGCCTGGGGGGGATGTTCTCCGAGACAGAACGCTGAGTCCTTCCATGTCCCGGCAGGCTCTGAGCTAGTAACCTCCGGTTAAGGTGTTTGGATTTGCCCACAAAGAGCACAGGTGTTCCAGAGTTAATCCACAGCAGCTTTGAAGGTGCTCTCATACTGTTCTTGCCACAGAGAGAAAGAACACCAGGTAGTGGGACAGAAGGTCCCTCCAAGTGGGACTGGAGCCCTGGGCGCCCCCTCCCCATCCCCGTGGCCCTGAGGCCCTCCACCTGCCGCCTGCCCCCGGGTCCCTCCCAGGCACTCTGTGGTGGGATGCCACGTGACCCGTACTCCATGCTGGGGACTGACTGGAGGTCACTGGGGACACCGCAGCATGTGGTGGAGAAGCCAGCGGCCACGGCTCGGCACCCTGGCTAATCCTCAGCGTCCGCGGGATCCCTGCCTGCCCACGCTCGTAGAACACACGTAAAACGTGGGCAGGCAGGAGGAGGCAGGCATCGCCGTCACTGGGTCATCGCTCCCCGCGGATGGAGACCCCGCGGTGCCCATGGTCTGGGAGGAGGTGACAGCCACGTTGCCGCATGTCCCGCACATTCCCTCCTCCAGCACCCGTGCTCCCCCAGGCCTGCCCTCTGCGTGCGCTCCCTTACTCGCTGCACACGGCCTCCTCCCCTCCCGTGGGGCCCTCCTTCCCTGAAGGACCATCGTGTGTTCACATGCGCACCGGCTCTTTGCCAGCGCCCCCTCCCCTGCTGTCTTGTTTGCCCCATGAGGACATTGCTCCGTGCGTCACTGGGTTCAGCGATGGAGTCCACGTGGAGTTGCACTTAGAGTCAGGCACGTGACATGTAAAGATGATTCACATGCCTGCTCAGTTACAAGGACGGGCTCCAAGGTGCGTGGGACTTCCCAGACCGTGCTGGCTTCCTGGGGCCTGGGCGCTCCGGTCCCCGGCCCGCCGTGTGTGCTGGGCCCTGCAGAACGGAAGGCGTGCGGGGCTGCCACGTGGCCTCACCGGTCCAGGGGTCCAGGCTTAGGGAGGAGGGTCCCTAGAGGACACATGGAGCTCTGCACCTGCTCAGCGGGACGTGCTGCCGTCTGGATCCTAGGGAGCATCCGCCGCTATGGGGTGCGCCTGGACTCCTGAAATGCTCTGAGATGCTTCCCAGAGGAAGCCTTCCAGGATTTGCCTACTGGGAAGCTCCCCCTGGATTCTCAGGTGCCCCACCATCGGTCAGAGTTGACTTCGCAGCAGCCCAGGGCACGGCCACACAGACTTGACGCTGAGGAAGTAGCTGGTGAAGTTTTCCAGGCTTTCTGAGTGTCTATTGACAAGAGACCTGATAGCACAGGAATTGTGTCTCATTTCACGGGAGGAACATAGAAAACGCATCACTTACCACCTGAAAAGCCTGAACGTCGATGGGGGATGTGAAGGTAACGGCTTTCCTATACTCTAGCTTCAGAAATGGCTAAATGAGGAAGAAGTTGCAAACTCATTTTGGTATAATTTCCTCATCTTGCTTCACTGCAGGAGTGAGCGTCTCTGACTGTCCTGCTGCTCGTTTGCGTGACGGGCAGGCCCAGGGGAGGGGGCAGTGCAGGCTCGTTGATCCGTGTGAATCCCAGGTTCTCGGGCTGGTGAAGGCCCCAAGGAGGCACGGCCAGAGGCCACCCCCACGTTCCCTTCCCTGCCCCAGCGACCCTGTCCTGCCCTCACTGGTGACCTGCGAGGAGGAGGAAGAGGAGGAAGAGGAGGAAGAGGAGGAGGAGGAGGAGGAGGATGGGGGTGGTGGGGCACCTGGCTCCTGAAGCAGGACGTGCGGGCTGGCCTGGGCACCCCACACACAGCGTCAGGGGCCACTCCTAGGAGGTGCAGGCTGGTGCCCTGGGTTTCTGGGACAGTGGGGCTCTGAAACGTAAGGCTGCAGGCGAACGGGCTCATTCAGTGGCCTTCTCTCTGCAGCGCCAGCTCAGCGGGAGATAGAACAGGCCGTTTGTTTGGTGGCGAAGCTGGAGGCAGTGGGCAGTGGGCTCCGGTCTGCCTGTGGCAGGGTGTGAGGGCAGCCGGGGACAGGATCCCACAGGGCCTCTGAAACCCCGGCCAGGCAAATGGCCAGGTGAGGAAAAGTGAGTGGGGCCGTCCCTTGTCTCTGAGTGCAGAGAGCACGGACGTGGCTGCCGTGGTGCCATCCTCACGGGCAGCCCTGGCCACGTTTGCCACAGGGCCTGCCACAGGAAGGTAGCACATGCCAGCTGCCTTAGCCGGTCCCTGTCGGGTGGCCGGCGGCCTCAGATCTGTGTGTGCAGCAGCTGGGCCCAAACCCAGGTGTTGCGTCTGCTGAGCAGACCAGATGCGCCCTTTGGGGCGGCAGGTGCAGGCCGCCCTTGTTGGTGCCGGGCTGGTGCCTGCGTGGCCGGCAGGCCCAGGAGGGCACCTGTCTCATTAGGGTAAGTCGTGGGCCCCTCGGAGGGTGTGGAAAGCTGTGAATGCTCCCAGGCAGTGAGTGGCAGGCCGGAGCTGGACGCTCGTCCTTGGGGCCTCGCCGCACTGAGAGCACACGGGGTCAGTGGAGAGTGCTTTTGTGACCGCAGGGCTGCTGTCACACATGCAAGCTGACTTCTCCTCGAAGCTCTACAAGTGGGCTCCTTCTGGGCAGAGGGGTCTACAGCCAGAGCCGTGTCGGCGTCCCTTAGCACCGGGAACTTGGCATCAGCCGGAGGCCCCAGGAAGGTGTGCTGTCTGTGGAGCAGTTCCCTGCTCCGAGCCCACGGTAGGGAGACAGACGCCTCTGCTGCCCGCGTGTCCCAGCCGGCGCCTTCAGCCCTTGGCTGATTTGGTTCCTGGAAAGAGGTGTCCAGGTGAGTTTCTTTTCTGTGAGGATGCCATGGCATCCCGGGAGCGTGCTTCGTCTGTGTGCAGGGGAAGCCAGGGAGGAGACTCTGATGCCCCCTGAAGACTCCCCTCCAGGAGGCACCTCCTCCCCCCACCCCAGCCTGAAAGCTTTGCTTTGCAAATCCAACATGTCCCAGGGACGTGCAGTGGCTGCTTTGTCCGTCCCCCCGTAGTCAGACCATGCAGTCGGGGGACAGGCCTTGGGCCCTGGAGGGCTCCGTCCACCCCAGGAGGGTCCCATCCACCCTAGGAGGGCCCTGCCTACCGGGGGCGGGTGGGGGTTGGGTTCACCCCAGGAGGGCTCTGGCCACACCTAGGATGGGTTGGCTCCTGGCCTAGTGGCGCGTTCCCACACTCCCACTCTGGTGCCCACGCTCGGGGGCTCCCCTTGACTGCTGCTTGCCAGCAAACTGCTCCTTCTTACTTCTGCTCCCTGTTCTGGGGGCTCCTTCCTCATGCCCAACCCTGTGTTGTGTTTTGCACTGCTGAGATGAGGGTCCTCACAGGGGGAGCACAGGCCCCAAGGGCTCCGTGCTGACCTTGGAATCGCTTTTCTGGGAGGGTCTGGGCCTCCCTCAGTGGGGGTCCTGTCTCCCATTTGACCCGGATCTGCTAGAGGCCTAGGGGGCTAGCAGCTGCTCTCTTCCTTCCCTCTGGGCCGGGCCCCTCCCTGCCCCCTCGGCGGCCCTAGTGCCTGCTGGAGAGGGGAGGCTGGAGAGGGAAGGCCAGAAGGTGTGCTCCTGGAGGAGGTCCTCCCCCCACGATCAGCCCCTTCATCCTGTCTCTGCTCTCCTGAGTAAGATTTTAGGGGAAATTTATGGAAAATTAATGGAGTTTACTGATGTTCTTTGATCTGAGGAAGGGGAAGGGAGGAAATGCGTTTCTGAGGAGGGAACTGATCTGCTCCGGGAGAGGTCCCCCTCCCCGCGCTGCGCCCTGCCTCCGCGCCCTGCCTGTGGGGCCAGACAGGCCTGATGGAGTGCGAGAAGCAAGATTGGTTTTCTGAGGGCACCGGGCCCTCCGCGCTCAGCTAAATCACACTGTCTGCTCTGCTGGCGGTAACGACCCGCTCCCCTCGGCGGCACCTGCAGCCCCGCGGGACGCAGTGATGTGCGGCCGGGCAGCGGCGGGGGCCCACAGTGAAGGTGAAGCTGTCATATCGATCTTTTTAGCACTAAAATATGAGCCACTTTACTCCGCTCCCCGCTGCTGTGATGTGAAAAATAATAACTCGGATCCAAATTAAAAATATTGATCTCTGGAAGGTGCTGAAAGTAAATAAACACCTCCCGAAGTTTTCGGGTCAGCCGAGAAACGGTCTCAGCAATAAATGTGTCGGCACGTCAGGGTCCAGGGTTCTTGATCTGTTTTTTCTTTGAATTGATTTTTCATTATTTACTTCCTAAAAGTGTTGAAATTTGGTCTTCCACTGTTAAATCCCAGTGTTTGGGCAAATTATTTCTTTGGGGCTTATGAGGAGCTCCTTATCCACTCGCTCATTGATTGATTGATTTTTGACTCAATGAGCTTGCAGTGCCTGCCTTATTTAGGGCTTCTATCATAATTTTTTATACATTTAGGCTTGACTTTTTTATTTGCCTCTAACAGATGAGGTGGCGTGGGCTTGTTGAGCCGGGGAGGGCGGTGGCCACAAGGTTAATTTTATCTGGTCCGTGCGTTCTGAGGAGACGCTGGGTGTGTCCCGGCCGCAGGTGTGGCCTGGCACAGCAGACCCTCCTGACCTCTGTGAGCCCCTGTACCCCACAGGGCCATGACCCCAGGGCTCCACCAGCGGCCCGCGGCCGGGTCAGGTGTAGCGGGCAGGCTGGAGTCTCAGATGCTGTGGTTCTTCTGGGCATCTGGAGAAAAGGCTTTCAGGAGCCCAAGCTCTGGCCCAGTCCCCGTGGCCACGCAGCATGGATCTACGTGGCCTAACAGGAAAATGGGAGGTGTGGGTGCCAGGGGCAGCTTGGGAAGGACACAGGAAATGGGGGGATGGCCCCTTCCGGGAGGACTTAGGACTTAAAACAGGGCTCATGGCAGATAGTACATCGTGCTGCCCCAAGAGTCACGGTTCCCTGTGACCATTTCCAATTCACTGGTGTCCGGAATGAGAGGCTGCCAGGCACAGAGGCCCCGGGCTGGACGCTGGGGGTGGCAGGAAGAAGAGGTCCTGTCCCTGGGACTCTCAGGGGATGCCAGCCCTCCCTGCCCTGGTCTGCACCTTGTGTGCCCCACACCGTCCTGCAGGAGGGCCCGGCGTGCACCTGCTTGGCGCCCTGCTCCCGAGCCATGAGACGCGGCGGCCCTGTGCTTTCTGCACGTGCTGTCTGTTGTTAATGCTACAAGGTCATAGCAAGAGGCTTGCAGAGCCCGTGCCAGCTCTGGTCGGAGTACTTGACGGAAGGCATCCCACTGGACCTGCACGTGACCCATGTCCCCCCCGGATGGAGGAGGCAGAGGCACGCAGAGGCTTCTCTGCGGTCGGACGGACAGAAGTCAGAACAGGTCCAAGAGGCTGACGGACGTTTCTGAGGGTGGCTGGTGTGCCGGCAGGAAAGAAGGAAGGCCACCAGCTGGGGTGCGGAAGGGCCTGTCTGGGAGGGATGGGGGTTGTGGAGGAACGAACTGCTTTTCTCCAGCCTGATCTGGGAGCAGGGGTGGAATGATGTGGATGTGTAAGGGCTGACCACACTGGCAGGATGGTGGTATGGCGTGTGTGTGGGGGCTGTGTGGCACATTGGCCCTTTTGGAAATGTCAATCCTGCTCTAGGGTTTTGGGCAGGAAGTAGGAGGAGCCCCATCCTCCTGGATACATGGCCACCTTCCCTGGGACTGAGAGCTTGTCTCCGACTCCCAGATGTCCATGAGCGTCCAGTCCTGGAGTCCTGTTTTCTGACCGTAATGCCATTTTCTGGCATTTCTCTTTGCTCTGGGCACCGTGTCTGCCTCTAGAAGCAATGTTTCAGACAAGAACACATTTTAGAAGGATTGTGTACCCTCTGAACACATATGGGACGCTTGCTGCCTGCATTAAGAAGTTTCAGAGTGCTGCCACTCCCATTTCCTCCCCAAGGACTGAGGGTTGTCCAAGGATGGCCGCAGAAGGCTCCCCTATGGAAATGCATGGCCAGGGTCCTCTCTGTGCCTTAGTTGATACAGAGAGCTGAGGCCAGGAGTTGGCCTCCTTCTTAAGAACCGGGGTCTGTTCTTCTCAGCAGAGGGCTTGGTCTGGCTTCCCAGGCACGAAGGAGACTTAAAGCCTTTCTGCTGGACTGCAGGAACATGGGTGGTATGCTCTTTGTGCGGGGCTGTTGCCACTGGGTGGTCGCACCTGACCTGTGCTCTGGGAGCCCGTGCTCTAGGCTGATGCGCACAGAGAGGGCCTCCACTGAGGCCTGGGGCCTCTGCCAGGACAAGGAGGTGCTGAGAAAGGCACGTCAGATCACCATGCCATATACATTAAGTGCATACAATTCTAGAAGAGAGAGTTCCCTTACGGGCACTTGGGTGGCTCAGTCGGTTGAGCCTCTGACTCTTGTTTTTCGGCTCAGGTCATTATCTCAGGGTCATGAGATCAAGCCCTGCGTTGGGCTCTGTGCTTAGCAGGGAGTCTGCTTCTCTCCCTCTCTCTGTGCCCCCTCTCCCCTCCGAGTTCCCTCAGAAGAATCTATAACTGGAGAGGCAAAGAGCTGCCGTGGCCTCAGCTCCAGGGGCTAGCGTGGCCATCCAGCTGTGGATGGCGTGCACAGGTCCTCTTCCTCTGTGAGGAGGGCAGTGCACTCGTCAGCAGCACGCTGGCAAATCCGTATGGAGTGTGTACCCAGTGTTGATGCAAAAAGTTGAGTTTTGAAGGACAAGCATGCTCAGATTCGGCCAAAATCTGAACTGCAGCTCCACGTCAGCAGTGAGCTGAGACATACAGGTTCACTCCTTCTGCAAACCTTGGTCAGGCCCTGCCACGTGCACACATGTTCTGCACTGCGGTCGGCATGGCAAAAATGGGACAGGGGCTCATTTTCTACTGAGAGAGGATGCCTGAGGGCAGGCGTGAGGCTGGAACCTAGGGCACCGAGAAATCGGGTCACCTGGTCACCTCTGTGCCCACATGGGCTGCCCAGATTCTCAGCTCCCAGAGGGCCAGCCTGTCCTGAGCCTCATTTCACAGTGGGAAGCAGGAGGAGAGCAGTCCAGCAGCTCCCGTCCACAGCCTGGTGGGGCACAGTGCTGTCCTGCGGGGGCAGCCGGGCTCTACACAGCGTGGCACACCGTGCACCATGCACCGCACACGACGCCCTTGCGCTCTCTGTCCTTGAGTGTACAGACTCCGGGAGCCAGTGCTCACACACAGCACCCGACTGTGACCCGTGGCATGTTCCACGTGACCATGCTACATGTGATGTGATCACACCCTCACGTTCTCTGCCCACGTGGAGCACGTGGACTCGGGCACAAGTACACGAGTGCGCAGTTACCAAGTGTGAAGAGCACCCCAGAGGCCTACTGGATATGGGAGTCACGAGCAGGCTACTCCGACGGGGGGGCGTCTCATCCAAACCTGAAGGACGAGCAGGAGTGACCCACAGAAGGAAGGAGGAGAGAGCACTCCAGGTTGGGCACTTGTGTGCGTGGAGGCCTCAGTAGACCCGGGTCTCCACCTCCTGGGCCCCTTTGTGGGTGGCCTGCTGCCAGCTGTGGAGCACATGATTCTGGACAGCACCCCCCCTCACCTGCTGCCCCAAGGCCATGACCTTCCTGGTGGGAGCAGAGAGACCCAGCTGCAGGGCGACTCTGAAGGAAGACAGGGAAGGTCAATTTCTAGCCAAAGGAGTCAGAACCCCAGTGGCACCCTCTTTGCAGTGCTACACTGGAAAACGGATGACAGACAGCAACAGTGTCCGCGACATCAGGCCTCCAGAAAGTACCATACGGAATTCCCATTGGGCCAGCCTGCCAGCGTGCAAGCAGGGAAAAATGAAGAGTATATCAAATATGTAAGATGTGAAAAAAATTATGTCCTTAGCACCCTTTGTGAAGAAGCTCTGTCATGAGGTACTGTATCCAAAAAAGTGGGCACGGGGTCCAAGAAACATAGGAAGCAGAGGGGCTTTGAACATAGCAGCTCCCTTGACATGTGTAGCAGGGAGTTCACACACGCATGGGGGTTGTCTCCACCATGACCAGTAGTCTGCAGAGGGCTTTACTCTGCTTCTTGGACATGATGCCCTTTCCATCCAGCTCTGGAAACACCAGTGTGTGTGCTCCTGTGTGTGAGGCCTGAGCCCCAACTCTCAAAGGAATCCCTGGGTCAGGAGTGAAAATAGAGTCACCTGTACTAGGCAGGTGAGCAGTTAATGAAGCTGGTTCACCTTTTAAGAGGATTCTCCAAGAAGGTGTAATTGATAGGTTTTCTGATGTGCTGGGACATCCTGAGATGAGATGTACAGAGTACGTGGATGAGTCATGACAACATACGTAAAGACCTTGGTTAACGTAAAAGGAAGGCAGTAGTGAACTGCAGGAAAAACAAACAGCTGTTGAAGAAAGGAAGGGCAATCATAATGTTCTTTTTTTGTTTTTGAAGATTTTATTTATTTATTTGACAGAGAGAGAGACAGCCAGCGAGAGAGGGAACACAAGCAGGGGAGTGGGAGAGGAAGAAGCAGGCTCCCAGCGGAGGAGCCTGATGTGGGGCTCGATCCCATAACGCCGGGATCACGCCCTGAGCCGAAGGCAGACGCTTAACGACTGAGCCACCCAGGCGCCCCAATCACAATGTTCTTAAGAAGAACATTTCTAAAGTTACAGAGATGATACTGATTATTAATTCAAATAAAAATGTGTTTATATCCAGAGGATGGGGTATCAGGGGTGCATGTGTGTGACATGTGAGTGAAGAGGGAAGGCAGTGTAAGGGAATCAAATCTTCATCTTCCACTGCAGAAAAGTCAAGAGTTAATGTTGAAAACAAGAAAATCAGAAAGTAACAAAATAAGTTTTAGTGATCTGGAGGTAAATAACAAAAGAAAATAAGTAAAAGAAAGTAATTTTCTCTGGGGAGGAAAAAATTGAAATGATTAGGGAACTGCTGATTTTCATAATAATCGTTGCAGAACTGTGATGATTTTTTTCTTTTTACCAACTTAAAAAGAAAAAATACCCTTAGAGGTCCGAGATTCCTTCTCTTCATGGTGACCTCAGAGAAGACTTGGCAAGAGGAGGAGGTGTTGAGAGGGAGGTGGCGTGTGGATCTGTGCGTCAGTGCACTGAGCAGCGGGCAGGAGTCGTTCAGCCATCTGAGCCCAGGCTGCCAGAAAGATTGGCAGAGACAGAGGAGGCTCGAACCCTGGTGACCTTTTGAGCATCAGGCAAAGGATGTGAAGATTAGATGGCCAGTGGGGAACCATTGCAGTTTAAGGGAAGCAGGTGAGGTTATCAGAGCTGTGGAGAGACAGAGAAGGGTAGATGGGTTGTTCCAGGTTTAAAAGACCTATCAGATCTAGCTTTGAAGTTCTTGTTGACATAAGTACAGAGTGGACTCTGCTTCGTTCTTCTCTCTAAGCTCAAACCGTCCAGGGGGTGTGCCCTCGTGAACATTCAAGAGAAGTGGGACCAAACCCAGGAGGGTGGAAGATAGTGCAGATCTCTGTATCTCAGCTGGGTGAGGAAGCCAGGCAGAACATGTCAGTCCTAGAGCAAAGCTGGCATTTCTCCCCTACATGTGCCCTTGTGCTCCAGCCAGATCACACTGTGCCCCCAAAAGTGTGTCGTACCCCGTTGTGCTGTTCTTTGAAAACCACAGTCCAGAGCCTAGTATAAATTGTTTAAACTTAAGATCAGCTTTACTGGATTAACTACATTGAAAGTAATGAGAACAAAGTCTCCTGCAGGAGATAAAAGATGCAGAGTGCGGTGCTTCCATGAATAGTCAGAAGTTATTGGCTAATGTAAAAGTATTTTGTATGTTTTAACAATCTGGTCATGTAGTTATGGCTTATAAGCTATCAACTGATAAATGATTCAGTCGAAATTTGAAATTTAAATAACATCACCATTTATAATAGCATCAAAATAGGAAATATTTAGGAATAAATTAGGCCAAAGATATGCAAGACCTGTGTACTGAACACTAAAACACATCACCGAGAGACACCGAAGAGAATCTAAGTAAATGGCGAGATATACCATGTTCAAGGACTGGAGGACTCAGTACTATCTAGATGTCATTGCTCCCCACATTGATGTAAAGAAACCACTCGAAATCTGAGCAGACCTTTTTCTGGTGGAAGTTGACAAACTGGTTCTAAAATTTAGGTGGACGTAGAAAGGACTTTGATTAGCCAAAATGAGGGCTTATACTGTCTGATTAAGACTTATTACAAATCTGTAATCATCAGGACAGAGCAGCACTGATGTAAAGGCGGGGTGGAGAGCCTGGGAGTAGGCCCAGCCCCGGCTTGGACAGGGTGTCGGGCAGCCCGGGGTGTGGGGGCGGCGGGGGGCGTTGTTTTCCCGAGTGGAACTAGAACAGTGAGATGAGCACATATAACAAGTCAGCCCTTATCTCACAGCTTACGAACCCAGCTCTACACAGATCATAGACTTAGTGCAAGAGCTGGAACTGTAAACTCCGACGTGAGCACACGGAGAAAATCTTAGTGACCGCAGCCTCGCTAAAGATTCCTTAAACTGACACAAAAGCACAAGCTCTATGAAAGAAGTTAATCTGTTGCAATTCATCAAAATGAAGAAACATGTTCTTCAGAAGACACATAACCAGGCAGTTCATGGCCAGAGAGAAAATGTTTGCTAATTACATCTGACAAAGGAGTTTTATCTGGAGTACTGCATAGAAAGAACTCTCACTCCTTAGTGCCAACCGGACAAACAACTGAATTTTGGAAAGACCTGAACAGACACTTCACCATGTAAGATACGGAAACTGCAGGCAAGCACATGAAAGGTGGACACCACCATCAGTTACCAGAGCAAGGCTGCGGAAGGCTGTGCTGTTCGTTGCAGGTCACAAACACTCGGACCATATGCAGTGCTGGAGGGTGTGGAAGAGCTGGGCCTTTGGTGGGGCTGCGGGGGAAATGTGGGTCCCATCGACGTGGGAAAACACTGCAGCGGTTTCTTAGAAAGTTAAAGTACACCGACCGTGAGACCTGGCCCTTCCGCTCCCAGGAGTCTGCCTGACAGGACTGAAGGAAGCTGTCCAGCACAGACGAGTACCCACATGTTGAGGGCGAGAACACCCACCTGCAGGCCAATGGACGAGCCGCCGTCCTGCTCTGCAGTCGGGAATGGACTGAATAGCAGAGGGATTGTTCTGCATGATTCCGTTGATGTGATGGTCTTGAGAATGCAAACTGATCTGTGCTGGCAGAAGGCAGATCCGTGTTTCCGGGGACGGGGACTCCAGGAGCCGCGGACGTGCTGGCGCTCCTGACGGTGGTGACGGCCTCGCAGGTGTGCAGACACGGCAGACCTCATCTGCGTGCACACTGACAACCTGTGCCGTTCCATGAGCTCCAGCCATGCACCAGTAACCCTGCAACAGAAGCTGGTTGGGTGCTGGGTGGCTGGGTGGTCGGACTTCAGAGGTTTAATTGAAAAGGGAGATGTCTGCATTACAAGCTGACTTCGCATAAAAGCTACGAGCAGACGCTCCGCGTGTCTTACGATTAAGGGAACATAACGTTCCAGGAGAAGTAACAGCAGAGGGTGCATTATCGTCGGGTTCATAACGCGCTGTGCAGATACTATCAATATGAAATTAAAAAGGCGTTCTTCAGATTAAATAAAGCCGTATTGATTGTGAATGGAAGGATGACATCAGTCCCCTCCTCCTGTGTGCTTCGGGCAGGCAGGTGCAGTCTTCCAGCTCACAGCTGGCCAGTCAGCTCCCAGATGTGCCGTGTGCCTCTGCGGGGTCAGTTATAGACGCACATCGCGTCCCATTTTGAGTGAGCTAGATTCCCGGCTCTCCATGGAGCGCCTTCCTCCATCCCACCCACACCTCGGTGTTGCCACCATCTTGTTCTGTGTCTGTCTGCCCTTCCTAACCATGAATTTTGGGCCTGGGGGGTGCACCCTGTGCTGCAGGTGTCCCTTGGGGCCCAGCCGGGCATACAGTGTGCACCCTGCTGGCCAGATTCCTGCATTTGTGCGTCCTGGTCTGAGTGCGTGGTCCCAGCTGTAGCCTTGTCCTCACCCCCTGTGTCTGGGAGCCACACCTCCCAGCCAGCAGCCTTGCTCTGCTGGAAGCAAGAGCGGCTGCTGTCCTTACGGGACCTGAAGCAGAGCGGCACCAGCAGGTGGACCTGGCATCATGCATAGCAGGGTGTCCGTGAGAGCATCCCCCCACATCTGGGATCTGGACTCATGGCTGGGCTGGGTGCTCCGGGATACAGTTGCCCACTCTGTTCAGAGGGCAGTCACGTGTGGGCCCGTGTGAACACCCATGCCTGCTCCTCAGCCTGGCTGCACACACGGCCACCTGCAGTGGCCTCTCTGTGAGGAGCGGGCACGGGGTCTGCTTGGGGGCGGGGTGTGGGAAGGACAGGGAAGAAGCATCTGTGGGGGGGGCGGGGACCCCACACAGCAGCCACGTGGCATAAGGAGGGAACCCCACTGCAGGCAAGGGCTCCCCCCACCCCCACAGGCTAGTCACACAGCTGCCTATGGCCTCGTCCATCCTCGCCATCCCGGGCTGCCCCCGCATTCGACGTTCCTGCACAGGCCAGGTGTCACAGCAGGACTGCACGTGATTCCCTGACAAAGGGCCTCCGAGCAGCTGGGCAGTGCCTTGTCCTTTTCCCAGAGCCCTGCCTGGGTCGGTTCTGAGCACAGTGGCCAGTGCGTCTGGCCCCCCTCCCGCTCGCACATGCGGGTCCCCGAGGGGCCCAGGCAGCATGAGCCTGGGGGTGTGCCCTGCCCGTCCAAGCGGCCCCTTCCTCCGTGCGTGTCTGGCTTTCCCCGGTGGGAATCCAGAACAGGCACCTCGTGGCCAGCCGATCCGTCAGGCGCAGACAGGCGTGATCGAGGGCCGTGTCACACGCAGCCCAGGAAACAAATACGCCGCTCGAAATGTATTGGTGAACAAACTGAAAAATTGTAAAGCTCTTAAGGACTTTCCTGCTTGTTAGCATTTTTTGACAGAAAATCAGTGAAGCAGTGAACATAACAAAATAGTCACGGGTGATTCACGGTCTGGCTTGTTGTCCTGCTCACTTGGCCTCGAGCGACATTTCACTCCAGGAGCCCGGGAGCAGTTTCGTCTCCGGCTCGTCTCCAGGCTCCTCGGTGCCCTCGCCTCTGCTCACACCAGCCGTGGCCTCCCTGCAGGTCTGTGTTCAGTGCCCCAACGGGGATAAGAGGGACACCCTCGCACAGGTTTCCCCCAGAAGCCCAGACTGCACTGCCGTAAGCCGGCACCCAGTTCTCGGGTGGACCTGGAGGCCAGGAGGCGGGTCACAAGGGTCACGCCCTGGGGGAGTCACAGGGCCCAGGGAGGAGAAGGGCTTGACCTGCACTCGGAGGTGGGCAGCACTCCTCCCTGCAGCGCCTGGCGAGGCCTTCCCGGTTATGCTCAGGCGGGGGGCAGCCCGACCAGCCTTCTGGGCTGACAGTTCGGGGCAGGGTCGGCGGGGCGCCAGGAGGCTGAGGGGAGCGAGAAGCACGTTTTCCCGAGAGAGGTTGCCATCCTCCCTGTGCCTGGCTGCTTGCATACACCTGCGTTTGGCCCCGACGGCTGGCGTCATTGGCACTGGGTCCCGGGAGGCCCGTGCTGGTGTTGTCGGCCAGTCTGGTGGTCCTGTCGGTGAATCCCGCTACCCACATGTGCAAACACGTGGTGGCCGCAGGTTTCCCGCCAGCAGGGAATGTGCCCAGCAGGTGTTCTTTTCAGACCGCTTCCCTTTTGGATTTACTAGACTTGCTCCCATCCAGACCATGCTGCTTGCTTTTTTTTTTTTTTTTTTTAATAATGATTTTTTATTATATTATGTTAGTCACCATACAGTACATCCCCGGTTTTCGATGTAAGGCTCGATGATTCATTAGTTGTGTATAACACCCAGTGCACCATGCAATACGTGCCCTCCTTACTACCCATCACCAGTCTATCCCATTCCCCCACCCCCCTCCCCTCTGAAGTCCTCAGTTTGTTTCTCAGACTCCATAGTCTCTCATGTTTCATTCCCCCTTCTGATTACCCCCCCTTTCTTTATCCCTTTCTTCCCCTACTGATCATTCTAGTTCTTATGTTCCATAGATGAGAGAAATCATATGATAGTTGTCTTTCTCTGCTTGACTTATTTCACTTAGCATTATCTCCTCCAGTGCCGTCCGACCATGCTGCTTTCTATTTGCTGTATTAAACACCCGTGTCGGCACGAAGGAGGGAATGCACGGACTCACGGGGACAGTGCTGGTGCTGTGCGGGTCCCGCGTCCCTCTGCTGTGGTGCGGGCGCCGTCGCTCTCGGGCTGGTGCTGCTCAAGGGTCCCAGCAGCCCAGGTGCTGAGTCTCTGCCTGCCGCTCCCCCAGGTGGTGGTGGCAGCCAGCGCCCGAGGACCACGCGGCCTCCCGCGAATCCCCACGATGGGCCCCTTGAGCACCAGGCCCCTCAGACAAGAAGAAATGAAAAGCCAGGTTTAGACACTGTGCAGTGTTGCTTGTGGATTTTCCAGTGTTTTCAGAAAAGGCTGACAGAGCAGACGCGGTTTCCTGTCACCTGGGATGCCTCCTCTCCAGTAGCTCACATCTTGAGGCGACATGCCTCTAGAATGCAGGAAAACTGCCTCTTAGGTGCAGAGAAATGCCCGTTATTCCACATTTTCCTCTCTGTTTTGTACCTGTAACCTTCCAGGAGATCAGATTTTTTAATTATTACGAAGAAAAGTAGGATTGAGATTTGGGATTTCTTGCATTGTGGTAACTGTTTTCCCGGTTGGAAAGGAAGAATGTCATAACCACGTTTGCCTTAAAATCAAATCATCGTATGCCTGGTTTTTGCTCACAGTTCTCTTCCGTGTCGTGCTTAGTCGTTTACGCATCGTTAATTCTTGTCCAGCGTCTTGTCTGTGAATCATTTACACTCAGGGGTGTCTATGTCTCCAGTGCCCAGAGGGCCAGTCGGCTCCCCCGATCTGCAGCCTGGACGTGCTCTGCTGGCAGGGCCTCTGGTGCAATGGACTTGGCTACACACAGGAGGTGGGTGGCGGAGAAGGCCTTTTCCATGTGCACGCAACATGGTGCAGTCCTGCCAACCACAGGCCACCCTCCTCTGCAGGAGACGTGAGGTCTGTACACTATGCAGCCCAAAAACCCATCAGGTCACCCAAAACAAGTCGGTAGAAGGCGGTTAGGCAGAGGCCCCGGCCCTTGGGGTGGCTGTTCTGCTCCTCTGTCCACCTTCTGCAGGGAAACAGGGTCTCCAAAGGTCTGAGAAGACCCTGAAGGATTGGCCGCACAGCGCTGAGACATCTTTCAAACGGAAATTGTTACACTTTGCTCTTCATCTTGAAATTAATGTTGGGTTGTCAATTTTTATTGCGCGTCTAATAGATGAGGTCCTGCCGTTGCAGCTGTCCCTTGGTCCCGCGAGTGCTGTGGTGCAGACCGTCTACAGCGTGTGTCCCACTGCGTGGGGCTCAGGTGGAAAAGTACCTGGGCTGGAGCGCTGGTTCCGCAGCCTGACAGCCCCGTGTCCCGGTGCCCGTGCCCTGGGGTGGAGAAGGGTCCAGGTGATCGATAGGTGGCTAGGTTTCGTTTCCTTTCTCTTCGTCCCCACCCAGCCCGGTGGCTTGGAATGTAAGTGGGGGATGCAGCTTTCCCAGCTGGGGCCAGACCCGCCAGTGCTGGGCAAGGCCGAGGTTTTGTGGGGTAGCGGAGTTTTCTGTATCTGTTTATGAGACTGGTGATGTAATGATGTGGCCGCGTGCGTCTCTGGCTCATGATGGCAGGCGTTTCCCAGTGAGTCGCGGCGGCCGAGCCACAGCCTCTCGGGTTAGAGCTGGTCTATTTAATGAATGTTGGCTGTCCTTCCAGCCACCATAATTATTTAAAGGGTTTTCGAAAGAGAGAGAACAAATCGAATCAGACCCTGACTGTTGCACCTCCCTCCAGAGCTGAGTGTATTTTTAGAAATGTGGGCCTCGTTCAGAGTCCCCCGCTTTCATGTGTTATCACAGTAACTGAGTTTGTAGCTGGAATTAAATTTATCAAATTGCGTTATCCTCTTTAGAAATTGGATAGGTGCCCTGGCGGGCAAGGCAGAAGTTAATCCGCTTTGCTAAAGCCTCCAGTGGCACCACGCAACAGGAGCGAGGAGGCACAGAGATCTTCCTGTCACCCTGGACACCATGTAATTTCTCCTCAATCCCTTGTGCAAATAATGACATTTGAATCGAGCATTAACAGGCTTAATTACTTTAAAATTGTCATTTTAATTTACACTGATATAGTATTGATCACACAAGCAGAGATTAAGCTGTTCAGCGGAGCGGATGATGGGGAATTAAACATTAAGGGTCCTCGAGGGGCCGCGTGCCGCCCAGCGAGAGCCGGAAGAGGGATGGCATTTCTCGGTAATGAACTGGCGGCATGCGGGGACATGAATCTCGGGCTCTTGGAAAAGGGGAAATAATGGGGTTTGGGAAGCGTCTGCCGGTGATTCATTCGCTGCCATGCACCGATTCTCCGGTGATTCTTCCGCCTTACCAACATTTATTTATCCAGCAAATTCCGAGCGTTGACCTTTTTGCTAAGTACGTTGAACAGAAGTTTGAGTGCAGATTTTTCAGGTGTAACTTTTGTAAGTATTTGTTATTTTTCCTTATTTCTAGGTAACATCAAACAAGATTATTCAGTTTTTCTAATGCACTGGCGTTGGTGGGCCCTTTGGGGCAGCCGTGTGCCGGGGGCAGGAGGTGGGGGGCCAGGCCACGCCTCACTTCACTCCTGAAACATTCCAAAGGCAAGTCCCAGGCTTACGTGTAGCCGGGCGCTTCCTTAGCCAGAGTGACACGGGAACTCACGTTTCCGCCTCTCTCGAGCTCCCCTTCAGCTTCTCCTCCATCGCCGTGCAGAGCCGTGCCCGCGAGTGTGCCCAGGCCGTGGGTGGGGCACGTGGGCACCCGCGGCGTGCTTCTGCTCGTACCACGGCCCACTGGGTCTTTCACCTCAAACCGTTGTACTCTGTGGAGCTGACATAATAGAGACTTAGTGATTGATTTTATTGCTCAGTAGGGAATGATGAAATTCTTGATCACCGTCCATAATGGCTTTATTTTAAATGGCGGCTGGAGATTTAATTAAAACATGATTGGGAAAAGGAAAACATGCTGGTGTTTCTCCTCGAGTGACGTGTGGATCTGTACCCGGAGTCTTAGGAGGACCTGTCATTTCTCCTCCCTGAGACTTCCAAGCGTGGTGTCCCTTTTACTCATTCTTGCGAGAGCTCAGTGGTGCTCATCCCTTGGTGATTTCTGTTCTCCCTTAAAAACAGCTGTGCTCTCATGCATCCCCACCAAGACTCACTTTTCCTGGGCACCTGCTCTTTGCTGGGACCGTTCTGCATACCTGACCATGGTCTCCCCAGGTTGCAGCCAGGGATCCTGAGATGCAGGACGGCCCAGAGCTAGTACGTGGTCCCGGGTGGTGGGCAGCCAGCGAGCGGGAGAGCGGGCAGCATGCACCCTTGGCACTCGCTCTGCCACCCTGGCAGATCAACGGAGCGGAGACGGACCTGCCCTGTTTTCTCGACCTTGTGCTTTGACCCGTGGCAGCACACCCTCACAGAGCATGAGACAGAGCCCAGGGACCTGTGTTTGGTGAAGCAGAAATAGTGATTCCCAAGGAGGACACTCCTAGGGACAGATGGCCGTGCTCGCTCTGGCTCAGCCTGTTCCTTGGAAGCTGGGGGACGATGACAGCCGCTCTCAGACGCTGGTGGACTGCAGGGAGAGCGTTGTGGCCGTGACAGGAAATTGATGAGCGTGAGTGTGCGGCCCGGCCCGTGCGGCCAGCATCTGGAGTTGCCAGGGCACGAGTGTGGGCCTCAGGCGCTCCTGAGACCATCGGGACAGGGAAGTCCTGAGTCTTTGGCCTTGCCTTCTAGAGAAGGTCTGTGCCGCCTCCTCCCCCTGCTCTAAGCGGGTGCGCTGTGCACAGTGGCGTTTCCTCATTCACGAGGGCCTGGCTCTCCAGCCCCTGCCCTGCTCCTGGTCAGGCGTGGTTCCCGACGTGGCCGGCTGCATGTTGTGGACCACACGTGGCTCCAGTTACATGCAGGCATATGTGGCTGGTTTCCACACAGAAAGGTCTGCCCTCCGTGTCCCTGAACGCTCTGCCCCCTCCTGTCCACACAGCCTGGCGCTTGTGGTGTTGCGCCCCCGTTTCTGTCCCAGCGGTGTCTGCTGCCCCCCGCAGCCTCTCCGGCCCTGACCCCTGAGCCCTGCTGGGTCTCTGGACCTCCTCCATCTGCAAACCCCAGGCTCACAAATCCTTCCTGAAAAGCCCCTGCCCCTCTCCAATCTGTCTTCTGCCAGCCCTGGGCCACGGGGTCTCTACCACTCTGTGGGTATGCCAGGCCCTCCCGGCTGGTTGTCGTTCTCAGCAACACAGTTCAGTGACCCCGGACAGCTGGACACTGTGGGTCTATGGTCACTGAAGAGGGCTGTGCAGGGAGGGGCCTCACGCTGGCACTGGCCTTCTAGAAGTTTCCATCAGCTGTGTCCCCAGCCATCGGTTTATCTTGGTGCAGATTCCCCCACAGCGGACGCACCCGCCAGCATTTCCCTCCTTTTATGGAGGAGACTGGACGCCACACCTGCCATCACACTCACTGTCCTGGGGAAACACTGGTTTCTCCTCTCCTGTTTTAAGGAAAGTGGTAGCTCTTTCTGTGGTCGGGCAGCAGCACCAGTGGGAAGGAAGCGCACACAGGGGCCGGGGGGGCATCACTGCCCCGGCGCTTTGTCCGCACACGTACTTTATATCAAGGCCATTAGTGGGGGACAGCTTTTCCCGTTAGGGCCTCCGTGATTTGGCCTCAGAAGAGGGGGAGGGAGAAGAGGTCTGTCTTTCAGATTGTGGGAAATGTGGGTGGCCAGGCGGCTGCCCGTGATGTGAAATGTGGGGTGCACTGGATCTGGCTCCTTCACCTGCGTCTTCCTGGCGGGGCCACGAGCGTGCATGCTGGCTGGTGCTCGGTGAGAGCTCTTGGCGCACTGTGGCCTCTGCGTGGCCAAGGGAGGGGCGTCAGGCTCAGCCGGGGAGGGGACCGAACACTGTCATAGCCCCGTCCTGGGTGCTCTGAGCGACCCTGGGAAGCAGCTACACGACTATCTTCCCGTGTCACGTGTGTAGGGGCCCCGTGAGTGTCGGAGGCCCCCAGACCAGGAAGAGGCATGGCCGGGTGGGGGCCCCGTGCTGCGGCCCCGGAACCTGCTCACCCGGGAGAGGACCCAGCGGAGGGTGGTCACCCTCAGGGCTGCGTATGTGTCGAGAAGGCGGCCAAGGAAGTGCTGGGTTTTACCACTTGAGAGAGGTGTTCGGAGAGCTGACGGACCCTAATCTGGGGAGGGGACACAGGAGGAGAGCTACGTGTTCGAGTGGTTTCTCTGACAGACACTGGGTTCTGTTATCCCTCGTGACCTTCATGTGCAAAGAATTGGACAGTTAGCCCCATTTTACAGAAGGGCGAACTGAGGCTCTACTGACATATGAACTGCACAGTGACCAGAAGGAAACACTGAAATGAGCCGCGGAGACAGAAGGATGGGGGCGCGAAGTGATTGGACATGGAGAGCGAGGCCTGACGCATGTGCGGTCGGAGCCCGAGGACAAAGTTGAGAGATGAACCAGAGTCTTGTTTGTTTCCGGAAGTCGTTTTTGAAGAGATAATAAATGTCAGCTTCCTGGCATGTGAAAGACCTTAGCACACAAATTCAAGAATCCCGACGACCCAGCAAGACGAGCCTAACGCGGAGTGCGACGAGAGACGCGTGGGGCGTTTTACGAGCTGTGACGGGGACGGAGGTGCAGCACCACGGAAAACCGCGGTTAAGCCGATGGCAGACGCAGTGGCCCTGGGGGCCGTGGGGGGCGACCGCCACCGAGGAGGTCTGCGTCCAGCGGACATGCCTGCCGGGAGCGTGTGGATTCGAACGTAGCCGTGAAGAGTGTGTCGCCGGCAGACCCGACAGAGGCAGCGAGTCCTGGAGGGTGTTCTTCACGCAGACGGTGAAGCGTCCTGCGGAAAAGCCAGGCTTGCAGGAAGGAGCCCAGAGCAGTCGTGGGGAGACGGAGACCCACGCGAGCGTGGGGCACACAGAAGGGAGGGGGCCGACACTTGGCCGGCGCTGCCCGAGTCTGCGTGAGTCCCCGCGAGTCCGCGCTCGCAGGCCTTCGTGGCACGGAGGACAGGAAAAATGACGAGGTCTGCGAGGCTCGAAGTCTCGGCCCGGTGGGAAGTGCACCCTTTGCAGAATGTAGCCGTTCAGCATTTCTGTGCCACAGGGACTGTTATTTAAACAGAAGTAGATGGCATTCACAATATAATTGAAATTTAAAAATCAATTAAGTCTTTTTAGTAGCATTTTATATGCCTCAAGCTTCCCTAATGGCAGAAGGTATTTTGTAAACAGCTTGTGTTTGACTCTTAAAGTGCATTTGACTTTAATTATCCTCTATCCATAATGCACATAACCGATTTCTCCAGAACGCTTGTAAGGGTGAAATTGTAATTGAAAAGCTAATGATTTTTGGAAGAGAAAAGAGAAAAGTCAGAGCTGTTTTGATTATGATGCAAATGCTCCACATAATTTAATTGGCATAAAAGTGTATCGATTTATATTTCTAACCACTTAGACATGAAAAAAATGACTTAATAAATTTTGTAATTAAAGCTGGTTATTTTAAGACTGATTTTTTTCTTTGCTCGTTATTGAAACTTTCAGTTTGCAAAATACATATTATTGAGAAGTGTATCCATATTGCAGACAAGTCTCGTTTTGAGAGAGAAATACAGAGGTGAATGAATTAAATGCACCCTGGGCTGCTCGCTGCTGTCACGGGGGTGCCTCATGGTGGCGGCTCTGTCACACAAGCCGACTTCTCTGCCCGCCTCCCTTCCTCCCAAATAAGACGGCTCAAGGAGCTGACTGACCTTCCCCGCCTGTCGTGGGGCCTTAGCTTGTGAAATCTGGTCCATCAGGGGAGGGTCAGCAGGGCTTCGCTTCTGCAGAGGAAGGTCTAACCGTGCTGAGCAGCGGTAGGGCCCTGTGAAGGGTCTGTGTGAAGGATCCCGTAGGACCGGGCCTGACCGTGTCCTCCGCGCACTCTTCGCGCATCCAGGCCACCACGGCCCATCGGGTGCCAGCAGCAGGGAGGGAGGGCAGAACGTGGCAGGGGGGCTTTTCCACATCTCCCTGCAGCTTCAGCCTCTCTCCAGCACGTCCTACACCCTGGGATGCTGCCGTTCCCACAGCTTAGGGGTGGGGCTGCCCCGTCTCTCACCTGTGATAAGAGGAATCTCAAGAGCCAGAATTTCTAGCATGTCGACGTTCGATATGGTTGCACACATCACCACTGACCTCGGAGTGCAGAGGCCGTGGGTCGGTCCCTGTGCACTCCATGTGCCGGCAGACCTGGCCCCGTGGCTACTCCCTCCTCCCCCCTCACCTGCGAGATACCACCTGCCCCTGGTCCCCACACTGACCACTCGGTGTCCACACTGACCACCCCATGTCCCCCCGATCTCTGGGTCCCCACTGACCTCCCCTTGTTCCACAACTTCCCCTTGTCCACACTGACCCCCACGTGGCAGTCTCTGTGTTGGCTCCTTCACCTGTTCCCAGACCCTGGGTGGTTCAGGGTCCAGTCGTCGGCCCCATCCTTTGCTCTGGCTCCACTCCCTCCTTGGCACGCTCAGCGTCTGTGGCGTGGACCGTCCACGTCACGCACCCCGGTTTACATCTGCTCCTCGACCTCTGTCCTGGACTCCAGACCCGAGCATCCAGCCGTCTTCTGAAGTCTGCCTGTGGAGCCTTACAGCCATTTCAAGCTGGACACCTTCTCTCCAGACACCCCATCTCAGGCGCCCACCCCGGCTGCCCTGGCAGAAACCCTGGCCTTGTCCTGGAGTGCCTCCCACGCTCACGCCGCTGTGTCAGGGCTTCCCGTGGATGGAGCCCCTGTGGTCAGAAGCTGGCCCTTTGTGTGAAGCACCTGTCACCACACCCCGCACATCAGGCCATTCACTCCTCGGGACCTTTCAGACGCCCGAGACTGCGCGGCAGAGAAGGCGCCAGTAACCATCTGTGGTGACTGGGTGCGTGCTTCCTGTGCCAGCTGGTGACCTTGCCTCCCAGGTCCGGTGTGCTGCCAAGCGTCCCTTGCATGCGAGGGTCTGGCATTAGCCTCGCTCTGCCTTCCGCGCCCTCACGCGGCCCCCCTTCCAGGCAGCCTGTCCGCGGGGCCATTTTAGAAGGCCGTCCCGTTACATTTCAGTTGCTCCTCGCCGTGGTAATAGGAAATGTTAACAGGCGTATTCATCTGGGGGATTTATCGTAGCCACACGAGATATTAAGTGGCTGTTGTGTCGAGCGTTTACCCTCCCTGTCAGGATGACTCGAGCTTCGCCCGGCCCCTCGCTAGACAGCCTAATTGGGGCCACTACACCCGGGGCCATGTCAGGGCTCAGCACCCCGGTGCACAGCAGGCCCCTCCGCGGTGCAAGCTTTAGAAAATGCTCTTTAATTCAGGAGCAGGACATCATTAGCTTTGTAAGTAGATGAACACAACGGACAACCAATTTAATTAACTTGTAATGCTGGCTGTTGGACGGGAGACAAAATGAAATTATCCGTGCATCTCTCAGGCAGGCAGCCGGCCCGGAGAGGGGCTTGTGGTGAGGGTCAGACAGGGGGACACCTTTGTGCTGTCCTCTCACGTTTAGCCCCAGAAGCTGAAATTGGAAAGTCAGTACTTTGTACATAAGTCAGCCCTCATTTCAGAGGCTTACGAAGCCGCTTGGAGAGAGAGGGCAGCACTCATGACGTGACGTGCTAAATGCAGCCTCTTCCACGTGCTGCCCTCCAGGATGATGCTGGGTGACATGGGCAATAATGCCACCTCATCCAATTAGAGCGGCTGTCCGCGAGTTTATTATACAGGAAGAGATCAATGAAGCTTTGCGTTGATTTAAACAAAAGCTTTGTTTCATTTAATATTGTTTATAATCTAATGAATGTTACAGTGACTTCGCCTTGATTTATTACTCAATCTATTAAATTGTTTTAAAATCAGGAGCATGGGCTTGCTCTCGTGAAAGAGTTGTTCCTCTTATTGATAAAAGTGTGTGATTTTTTGCAGCCGTGCTCAGCTTCTTGGAGGCGGTGAGAAGTGATGTGTTAGATTGTCCTTTGAAACCGGAGTAAACAGTCCTGTGTGTTGGGTCTCGAACTGCTCACCAGTCAGTCCCACAGGTGCGTCTCTGCATCCCTCTCCTTAACCAGGCGTTGCTGGGTTCCTGGTGTGCACCGGTGTGGAGCTGGGGACTCAGAGGTGACAAGAACACCAACCAGGAGCTTCCCACCTCTCCTGGTAAAGGAGGCAGGTGTGGGAAGGAAACAAGCATGCAGCCAGAGTGAGCAGCCCTGTGACAGCCTGGGGGCTGTGCTGGGGCTGCCACGGCTCTGCACGAGCCGTCTGGGAGGGCTGCTCAGAGGAGGCAGCCTTTCCATGGAGACCTGCAGTAGTAGGGGTCGTGTGAGAAGAAGTTGAAACGGGAAAGGCAAGGCAGGTAAAGGCCCCGATGATGGCAGAACTCAGCCTTTCCCAGGCCCGAGTGCTGGTGTGGCCAGAGCTTTGTAAGCTGGGGTGGGGCCTGGGAATGTGCAGGAGCAGACCGGAGGACCCTGGGCTGGCCGTCACTGAGGAGCACGGGAGTGACAGTGTCCGATTCTCTTCTTAAAAGGTCATGCCAGCATTGGGTGAAGAGCAGTGAAGGAAGCAGGGCTGTGGCCCAGCGTGGGGCTGTGAGAACAGAGGGAAATGGGGGGTTAAAGGTAGCATGTGCATTTCACAGACAGAGAGGGTGTGTGCGGGAGAGGCATGGTGATGGAGCAGGGGCTGGAGGAGGGTGAGGGATGTAGTACTGTCCTGGGTTGGGAGAGACTGGGTTCCATGTGGGAAGGCCACATGGGAGCTGCGCACCCCTGACCCGCGAGGCTGGCCTTCAGGGGGACGCCCAGTGGTATCCATGTGGGAGCTGCCAGCTGGAAGATGGGAGGGATGAGGCCCCACAAAGGGGAGGAGGAAAAGGCTTCACGGGGCGTCCCAAGCATTCGCCGTGTGTCATCACCTGGAGGAGGAGGTGTCCAAAGAGGCAGACTCTAGTAGTGAACCCTGGGAATAAAGGGGGGAGGGCAGGTGTCATGAGGAGTATCCTTTGGGTTTGTGAGTGCGATGTCACTGGAGACTTGACAGAGAATCCGTTCCCTGGGGTGGTGAGAACAGAGACAAGGTTGGAAACGAAAGCTGCTGAACGTGGTATTAGGAACAGCACCCAGCAGTGTACGAAGACGTGCATTGTGGACCTGCCAGACGGATGCAGGAGTGCAAGGCTGGCTTAACATTTCAGAATCTCTTAAAGTGATTCACTGCTTTAACCAGTTAAAGGCCAGAAACACCCTGACCGTCTCTCACTTTACCCTGGCCAGCGCTTCTCTCTTGGCCGAGGCACCTTGCCCCAGGAATGCCCCAGGGCTCAGCCCTCAGGTGAGACTTCTCTCCCTCAGCATGGCCACCGCTTCTAATACCAACCTTCACAGACAACTAAAATGTCCCTTCTACTCAGACGTGGACCCTGAACTTCAGACCCACGAGCCATCTGCCTGTGGGGCGTCCCTGTGTAAATGCCCCATGGGCACGTCTGCGTGGCAGTTTCATCCCGGGTACTTGTTTCCCACCAGATCCCACTCCTCTTGGAGTCTCCTCCACCCGGAAAACTGCCCACTCCAGTTTCCGTCACCAAGCCTTGGGTCGTCTTGCACCCCCCTTTGTTTACACACACCGCGTGACGGCATCAGAAGATCACGATTCACGCACCCCCGCTGCTGCCCTCCCCACGCGCACCGTGTTCTAACGCAGAGCCAGGCTCCTTTGTTCTCCGTGGGAGCGGGACACCTGGTGCTGCCACAAGACAAAACAAACAGAAAGGAAAGAAAAGGTAAAGACTGTAAAGAAGAAACAAACCTCAACAAGTCCTCAGAGAATCCATAACTGTTGGAATGGAGAAGAAACCCAGCCATGTTGCTGAATAAAAGATTAATATACAGCAGCTAATAGCATTCCTGTTCATCGCAGCAAGTGGTTCTAAACCAGCAGTAGTTTCAAAAATTACATTTTCTAATAGCAACAGAAGCTAAAAGTAACAAAAGATCTTGAGGACTGTTATGGAGAAAATTATGAAACTTTATTAGAAGACATTTTAAAAGGCCTGATATATGGTTAAAGATGTATCATGTTTATGGAAAGGAAAGTTGAATATCCTAAAAATATCCTAAAAAAACTCCGCCTGCAGCCTCCGTGTCTGTCATCCCAGCCCCAGCAGGGTGTCATGGTGTGATCTAGCAGCTATTCTGAAGTTTCGTACAGGAATACAGAGGGCCCCAAATAACAAAAGTAGTTGTGCGGAGAAATAAAATGAGGCACTGTATTCGTAAATATCAAGACTTCTTATAAAGCTAAAATAGGAGAAATTGTTACTAGAATTAGATCAGTTGGGCAGAATCAGGAACTTATGAACAGACCCCACATCGGTGGATGGGTAGAATATGAGAGTGCCAATGTCAGTCATGGGGAGACTAGACAATCGGTTTCCACAGAGAATGAAATAACACTGGGTTTTACCTTGTGCCACACCCACGAACAAGTCTCTATTACCGTAAGATCTTAAATGCGTAAAACACAATCTTACTGCTTTTATATGGGAATATAGAGAATATCACTGTGGAGTCAAATTAGGGAACTATTTCCAAATAAGACATAAAGACATAAACCGTAAGGGAATATATTCATTAATGATTAACTTGACTTTTTTTTTTTTGGAGAGAGTGTGTGCGGGGGGCGGGGGGCGGCATATGGACAGGGAGAGAGAGAACCTCAAGCAGGCTCCACACTCAGCACAGAGCCCAAGGTGGGGCTCGATCTCATGACCTTGAGATCATGACATGAGCCGAAATTAAGAGTCCGACGTGGAACTGACTGAGCCCCCCAGGAGCCCTGATTAATTTGGCTACTTTAACAGTAAAAACTTTTCATTTAATGAAAGATGCCATAAAAAGATAAGCTAAAGAGGGAGAAATTATTTGTAATGCAAGTAATAGATGAAGAAATAATTTCAAATTATATTTAAAAATTAAAGATCTTGTAAAATGAGGAAAAGACAAATAGAAAAAAGGATCTGGATAAGGAGTTCACAGGAGAAATCTAAATTGCCAATAGTCTTAAAAAGAGATGCCCAGCTATGACGGCACAATGGAAATACAAAACAGAACAACAGTGACGTGCAGCGACGTGTCATTTCACACCATCCAACTGGCAAAGACCATAGTCTGCTGACACCAGGTTTTGGCAGGGACGTGGAGCAGCAGGCAGTGCCTGGAATGCCCGTGAGGTCTGGGTCGTCACCTGCATCGAAGGTGCACATACACTGCGACCCAGAAGTTCCAGTCTCCTATATCTGCACGCACATTTAATACATACGTGCACGTTGTGTGTCTCTCCATGCAAGCGTGTTCACACTAGCATCAGGTGTAACAGTGAGAACATTGCAGACAGATTTCATCTCCAGTAGAGAATAGATAAAAATTGCAGTATTTTTAAATATTACTGTTACGAAGCATTAGAAGTAAGCTAAGGTTACATGTCTCAATATGGAACATCTCTAAAATATAACTTGGAATGGAAAAAAACCAAGTTCCTGAGGAGAGAATAGATAAAGTGGCATCGATGAAGTTGAGAGCTCTGAGCTTCGGACCTTGATCACCATCATTCAAGATGGCGGCCACCTCTGGGGAGAGGCCAGTGGCGTTGGCCGCGCAGGGCATAGCAGACTCCTCTCCAGTCCCTGTGTCACCGTAGGGCCTGTGTGCACCTGCCCTAACCCTCACCTGCACCCCCCAGGTAACCCCTGGTCTGAATTTTGTGTTTATGGTTTTATTCCTTTTTTGGTATAGTCTTAACATCACATTTTTTTTTTGTTTCCGCTCCTTTTGATTAGGTTTTTGTTACCTTGGCCACGTGAAGTTTTAGGAACTTCCTCTTTCTCAACCTTGTGAAGTCCATCTAGGTTTGGAGCGTGGTTGGTTTTCCATGCTGTGTAGTGTGCCGTCGTGGGGATATTTCAGGACTTATTTGCCCACGTTCGTGTTGTGAAGCGTTAGTTTGCTAGCGTGTCTCGAGGCGCTGGTGCACTCGTGTGCACACCCCCGAGGGCTCAAGCTTCTCTGACAGTGAGCTCCACGTGTCCTGTGAGCGTGAACTAGTGGGGAAGCTGTAGGACACGCCCATCTCCCCGGAGCCTGCATCCTCCGTGCTCGGGGGTCGCTGCGAATCTAGACAAGGCGACAGTGTCCAAAGAGTGGACTCGCAGCTGGCTGCCTGTCCCGATGCGCGTCTCGGGGCTGCACAAGCGAAGCCTATCTGTCGTCTAAGCCTCGAGCTCAGAGAGGGGCGTGTGTGCAGCTGCCCTCCTTACTCAGAGCTTCTCCTGCTCACTGCACGCCACGGACTCATGGGTGAGGCCACCGCCATCACACGGGTGTCCTCCACGCTGCCCGCCCACGCCGGCAAGAGTGGGCCAAGGGCCAGGGGCTTCATCGCACTCTCCAGCCATCATTCATTCAAGTCTGTTGGTTCTTACTTAGAACAACTAAGGTTCTCTGATTTGTTGTAAACGTGAAGATTATCAACAATATCTCATGAAATTCTTTTTCCTGTTCTTAGATCCATTTATTTTATTTTTTTTCTCCTTTTTTTTTTAAAAGATTTTATTTATTTGTCAGAGAGAGAGCACAATCAGGGAGAGCGGCAGAGGGAGAAGCAGGCTTCCTGCTGAGCAAGGAGCCTGATTTAGGGCTCGATCCCAGGACCCCAGGATCATGACCTGAGCCCAAAGCAGATGCTTAACTGACTGGGCCACCCAGGTGCCCCATTTATTTTATTTTAAAAAAATAACAAGTTGAAGACACTTTATCTGTGGAGACAACACAGTGTGCCGTCTTGGAGGAGCAGAGACCCACTGAGACCCACGTGGCGTCTGTGAGGTGCCGCCGTCCTTCATGGCAGGGAGGACTTCCCGAGCTGTGCTGTGCTGGGACCCTGCTCTGCACGCTCCCGCCCCAGTGCAGACGCCGCAGCTGGCTTCCCGGGCCCTCCCTACCCCCACTGCCAGCCCTGTCCCCTGGGAGAGGTGGGCGTGCTTCTGTGTCCTGGTGACTTCCAGAGGGGCCATGGGGAGGTGGCTGCTGACCCTCCGATGAGGACGTGGTCACATTCGAGACGCTGTTTCGTGGTGTCTGTGGAAGAATGTGTGCGCAAGAGCATGCCGCTGCTCTCACTCTGACCTGGGCGTTAGGAATGTTCTGTTTGGTGGAAAAGCAAGCCGGATGCAGCAGGCCTGCAGGTTAATGATGTGTACTTTGGCTGCTAACCTCATTGCAGGGATGATAAATTACCGGCCCTCTGATTTGTTTGCAAATAAAAAGTGATGGAGGCCTTTGTAACGAGTCGCTCTGTGTTCTTTCCTGGTTGGCTTCTGCCCCCGCCCAGGTCACCCCCAGCCCTGTGCGGGCAGCTCCACGGGAGAAGTGGAAGCACTCGACAAATACACGTCTTCTCTGAGGCCGCGTGGCGTTCGCAGCGACATGATGTGTGGGGGTGGTCTGCTCCCATCGTCGCCCTGAGTCAGTTGTGTTTGGGGGCTTCCTGGCACCTGAGTTCAACCCCAGAAAGCAAACGAGCCAGCTGCGGAGCCGTGGGGGAGGTGGGTTTCATCCACTGTGGACAGCGGTTCGTGCAGATGCCCAGGGGGATGGCGACCGGGAACGTCAGGCCATAGCCTGTGTCAGAGACACATCGCCTGCCACGTTCTGTCGAACACGGGAGCTGGGGTCTCTGTTCCTGGTCCACCCCCGTCCTGCGTCCAGGAGCTCGGCTCTGGGGGGAAACGCTGGCTCCCCCCCCACCCCCCCGCAGCATCAGGCCACACCTCGAGGCCGGCCCCACCGCAGGCAGATCCAGGCTCCCACCTCGTGTTTGCTGTTCTGGCAAAAGTACAGCATCGACTGGATTGCATCTCACTAATGGAGAATTAATTGCCACCCTTGACAGTCAGGTTTATAAATATGTAAAAAGTATTTTAATTGTTTTTAGTAAAACAGGCAAGCAGTCAATACTGTCTGACGTGACGAGCGCAGTGCTGACAGGTGCCGTGGTCAGAAGGCCCGGTGGGTACAGGGCTCCTGTCTGCAGGCCTGGGCGCGCTTCTGTGCACACGTCGCCGTGTCCTGTGACAGATGGAGCAGGTTACACACTGAAAAAGTTAGCTTAAACTTTGACTTTAAATATTCATTAGAGCTAATTATGGATTTTCTGACTCCATGAAGTACAGTTTCTATACCTGCATTGGCAATTTGTTTTCCATTTATTTATTGAGAACTTCACAATATTGTATTAGCTTTATCACATTTGACAAGGCAATAGTCAGAGGTCGGCCACGACATTTACTTACTGACCCTCTCGGGGGGCCCTCTTTACCTGAATCAAATGGCAGCAGCCTGTCGGAGGCTGATGTCCACCGAGTGGCAGCTGCCAGACCTCACCCAGGGACGGAGTCCTGTGGGGGCTCTTCTTGGGGCCGCGTGCTGCCCGTGGTCCTGCAGGAGGGGCCTCGGATGTACCTTGTGAAGAAAGAAGCCAGACGGCGGCTGTTGTGAGGCCCACAACAGCAAGGAGCCTCAGCTCCTCCTCAAAGCAGATTTGGGGCAGGTGCCTGACGGGGGGGGGAGGTGCAGGGAGCCATCCGTTCCGTTCCTGGGCTGTGGTGAGCACGTCAGCACTGAGTCCCCAGCTGGTCCCTCACAGAGCATGCTCGCAGATGGCAGAGGGTCTCCTCAAGGACTCAGGACAAGGCCTCAGTGCCGTGCTCCTGGCAAGTCGGCAAATGTCTGGTCTCTGGGTTTGCAGCCTTTTCTGTGTATTCACACAGCCGTCACCGAGCGAACCGCTCTGACCCGGAGAGGGGCCTGAAACCCTGGTGCACCCCTGCTTGCGTCCACTCTGCCTGCCTGGCTTCCAGGGGATAAGCCAGCCATGTTTCTCTCCACGGCTCCTTGTGCACTGACCCCCGGAGAGGTTTAGAAGGTCCCCAGGGATGCCCATACTTTGGGAAGTGATCCCATCAGGGAGGCTTGTGAAGCGGCACCATGCTTGCAATTGAGCAGGGTGTCCTCTCTCTGCCCTTGGATTCCTGGGCTGAAGGAGACTGCCGGCCGCCTGGGACCGGGCCCCTGGCAGGGCCTCGCACAGGGCAGAGCCTGGACCCCCGCTCCTCGAGAAGAGCGGCTGCTGTGCAGCCTTGGTCAGTGGGCCCGACTGTGGTTCTGAACACAGGTGCCTTCATGGAATCAGCCACATGCACGAGAACTGGAGTGTCTGTGCCCCTTGACCTACTTGCAGTGTTTGGGGCCCAGCCTGGCAGAGGCCGCGGTTGGAGGAGGGGAGGGGAGGGCCATGTGACAGCCAGCCCTGGCGGGATGGCTTAGAATGTAGCGCGAGGACATGGGAACCCTGCCAGGAACTGTAACTCAAGACTGCTGAAATCTGTGGGGTCAGCATGTGTGCCCCAGTTCACACAACACCCCCTGCACCCACCGTCCGCACTAATTGGTGTCCTGGGCATCCTGGTGTCCTCTGGAAGGCATGCAGACAGCCACGCCTGGCACGTGGGAGCCAGCGGAGCACCCCTGAGTCTGGGGGCCACGGGGAGCATGCAGCAGGCTGTCACCCAGATAAGAGGGTGATGTGGGCTGCCTGCACTGTGCCCCTCCATCCCCCTCCCACCACACCCACCAGGCAGCCCTTCCGTGTGGAAGCCAGCACCCCTCCAAGCCCCAGGTCAGACTGGGAGTGGGGAAGCGGCAGGGGTGGAGGATGGGCATGGGGGCATGGGGGTTGGGAACGTTGGTCTGGGCTTCGATATTGGTGATCTGTGGCATCACTGCCCGTTTTCTGCAGAGATAATAGTTGGTGGTTATAAAGGAGAACATTCTGACCAGGAGATCCACACTGCAGTGTGTTCAGGAGTGAAGGGTTGTGGGGTCGGCAGCTGTTTTCAAATGATTCTGCCACCCATGCATGTTGTATGTGTGGGCATGCGTGCACACATCTGTGCGTGTGCGTGTGTGCACATGTATGTGTGTATGTGTGTATGTCTACATGTGTATGTGTGCGTGCTGTGTGCATGTGTGGGCGTGCGTGCACACGTCTCTGCGTGTGCGTGTACACACGTGTATGTGTGCATGTGTATGTGTGCGTGCTGTGTGCATGTGTGGGCGTGCATGCACACGTCTCTGCGTGTGCGTGTACACACGTGTATGTGTGCATGTGTATGCGTGCTGTGTCATGTGTGGACGTGCATGCACACATCTCTGCGTGTGCGTGTACACACGTGTATGTGTGCATGTGTATGTGTGCGTGCTGTGTGCATGTGTGGCTGTGCGTGCACACGTCTCTGAGTGTGCGTGCACGCACGTGTATGTGTGCATGTGTATGTGTGCGTGCTGTGTGCATCTGTGGGCATGCGTGCACACGTCTCTGCGTGTGTGTGTGTACACACGTGTATGTGTGCATGTGTATGTGGGCGTGCTGTCATGTGTGGGCGTGCGTGCACACGTCTCTGCGTGTGCGTGTACACACGTGTATGTGTGCATGTGTATGTGGGCGTGCTGTGTCATGTGTGGGCGTGCGTGCACACGTCTCTGCGTGTGCGTGTACACACGTGTATGTGTGCATGTGTATGTGGGCGTGCTGTGTCATGTGTGGGTGTGCGTGCACACGTCTCTGCGTGTGCATGTACACACGTGTATGTGTGCATGTGTATGTGTGCGTGCTGTGTGCATGTGTGGGCATGCGTGCACACGTCTCTGCGTGTGTGTGTACGCATGTGTATGTGTGCATGTGTGCGCACACACCCAGGAAGAGGGAGTGTGTGTGGCGGGTGCTGGCAGCTGGGAATCTGGGTGAGAGGCACCCACGTCATGGTCCTGTTTGTCCAGCTTTCTGCACACCAGCCCTTCCCTGTCTGCCCATCTCCCCCCCCCCCGCCCCCCCCCCCGCTCTTCACGTCCTTAGCCTCCAGGACTGAACTGCAGAATGAAAAGTAGGGGTTAGAACCCCACCAGTGGCTTCAGTTTTCCCTTCCAGTGAGGCCCTGCCTGGTATGGACTGACTGCTTTTGGTCGCAGATGGGCGTCCCTGCTCAGCTAGCCCCCATGCGCCGTGCCCTGGCCTGCCGCTTTGCCTCACGTCCACACCCTCGCCTCTCAGTGGTTCAGCCAAAGGCCCTGCTGGCTCCACTGCCCCATCCTTTTTTCCCTGCTTGATCTTGTCCCATGGGGTGGGAGCTCCAGGAGGACACGGCTTGTCTGTATAAGTCAGACTTATAAAAGTATGATTTACAGACAGTAAAATTCACCCCTTCTAGGGTAGAGGTCCGTGGATTTTGACAAGTGTGTGGTTTTGTAACCACCACCGCGATCTGGCTGTAGGGCGTCTTTATTGCCTGAAGTCTCCCCAGCTCCCTTGTTGGGGTGGCCGGGTTCAGCAAAAGAATAAAGTATCCATGCGTACATATGGACACATACATATCTGTATCTGTGTGGACACAAATACGCGCTATGTGTATGTGCACGTGTTTGCATGTAAACGTGCATGTGTGCGCACACATACACACAGATATACAAACGTGCACGCACATACACGTGGGTTTTCATATGTACACCTACATGAGCGTACACATACACACAGACACACGGACACATGCTTGTGCACACAGGTATATACATACAGACATGCGCACACATACACAGAGATATACACACATGGACACGCGTGTGTTACCTGTCCACGTATACATATGCACGGGTATGCATGCATGCACACATTTGCACACACACATTACGTCTACTCGCACAGGAACACACATACCCATTGTGTGTGTGTACATAGGCACATAGAAAACACCGAGTTGAATTTCAGATAAACAGCTGGTAACTTTCGTGTCAGGGGTCCCATGCAGCCCTCCTTTGGTGGCATCCCACCCCCAGCCTGGCCTCTGCAGTTTTGCCTTTCCCTGAGTGTGGAGAGCAGGACTGGACCCCCTTGCCCAGAACAGTTAGCCCACGGATGGGGCTGGGCCGGGCAGCTCTGCGGGGAGCGGTGTTGCAGCCCCACGTGGAGAAGGAGGACGAGGTGGGCAGAGTGGGCCGGGGTGGGGTGCTGCTGCTGGGAGCCCCGGGCGGGCGGGTGCAGCGTGCGGCGAGGACGGGGCCGGGGTCTGAGCCTTTCGCACTGGACCCCGGTGCTCACAGCGAGGTGAGACCGCGCTGGAGTGTGCACCCCTGTCAGGGGAAGGGCCTTATCTGTGGTGGTAAGTGCGGCTGACGTCTGGTCCCAGTGACCGTGGTTCAGCCCTGATGAGTTACGCTCAGTTCTAGCTCACAAGAGCTTTCGTTCATCACTGACGCTGCTCTCCAGCTGCCCCCAGGCGGGCCTCTTACTCGGTCTCTCTTTTTGCTTTGCAGGCATTAGGAAGCTTCTATTTCCTTCATGAATCCTTAAAAAACATCTACCAGTTTGACTTTAAAGGTAAGACTCTCCTGGGATTCCCTGGCTGGGCTCACCCCACCCCGCCCCGCATCCCTGGGCGAGGGTCGCAGCCGTGAACCAGGGGCCTCCTGGGCACACCTGGCACTCCGGCTGCTCTGGGTTCCAGGCGGCGTTCCCGCTGCGACCCCACCCCACACCCTCCTGCTCCCAGGGCAAAGCCGGCCGCTGACCCGGGCTCTCCTACAGCGCGGTCGCGGGGACGAGGGGACGGTCTCGTGTCATACCAAACGGGAGAAAATGAAGGGCCGCACAGAGGCTGGTGTCTTTGACTAGAGCCGGTGTTAGCGGCCGAGGTGAAACGCCCCGCGCTGCGGGGCCGGCACGAGTGCTGTGTCGAGGAGGGTCGTGCCGCGCTCCTGGAGACACAGCCTTTGTCTCTGTGTCTCTGCACACGGGAGCCCGGCGACACAGCCCCCGCAGCCCCCGCAGCCGCCACACGCGAGTCCTCTGACGGCGTGTCGGCTGCCGAGCCAGACCACATCAATTTGAGGTGTCACTGACGTCGTAATAACTGTGGAGAGCAACTAATTATGTCACTTTGTTCAGATTCATTATCTTTGCTCGCTTAGGAGACAGATCGCCTCTTCGGAAATGCAGAAGCAGTCTTCCCTAAATTGCTTGAGTAGTGATTTCATCGGATGTTAGGAGCAGGATTCCAGCCAACAGGATGATTATTCACTGGCCCTGTTGCCTGAGGGTTCTTTACACGGTTTAAACAGAAGCACGTGGCTTCTCTGCCGAGGAACTTGCTGGGAGTAGCCTCACAAACCTGGCGAGAGACAGGCCAGAGGCCATTGTCCCTGCGATGTTAATGGACATGGGACACCCGTGGGTTGTGTTCTCCAGCAGCGGGGCTGTGGGCGAGAGGGGCAGGGGGAGGTGCTCGGACAGCGCGCTCCAGGTGGAGCCGGACAGAACGGGGTCACGCTTCTGACGAGCTGTCTTCGAGCTTAGGCACGTAGCCGGACTCCTGAACTTGTCCCTTGCTTTGAATCGCCAGTTCCATGCGCATTTGATCATGACGTACCCCGCTGGCCTGTGGTTTCTTTGAAACTGTACGTTAGATGAACATTGGGCTCCAGCAGACCTTCTGAGGGCCCCCACGTTGTCAGTGATGACAGCGGAGACGGTGGTGGCGACTGTGCCCTGAGCGCGTCTGTGGCAGGAGGATGCGCTGCTTCTCGGGGCGTGCCGGGGGCCAGACGGGGCCTCACTGCTGCCCTCCAGTGCGGGGGCGGGGCTCGGGCATGGCGGGTCTTAGGAGTGGAAACTCTGGCCCCTGCTCCTCAAGGCTCACGCTTACGCTTTGAATTAAGTTACAGCAGAAGCAGTCTCAATTTTGTGAAAAGTTTGAATAAACTTTTTAAGAAGAAATAACCTGAATTTAGTCCTCAGTTAGAAATTTGATGACTCCCAGAAGGTGTGGATGAAAAGGGTTCAAGGGATGCTCGTGTCTGGTCCGACACCTAAAGAGCATGGGTGGGGCTGCGCAGAGGGAGCGGGGCGAGTCTCAGATCCCGCACAGAAGCGAGGCCACAGGGCTGGTGCAGCTCCCACGCTGGAGGGACAGGCAGACGGATCCTGAGAGCCACGGCCTCCGGGAGCTGGCGCTGGAGGGAGCAGCGGGGGAAGGGGTGCGGAAAGCTGGAGGCTTGAAAGAGAAGTGTGCCCCCAAGGCTGTCCCCCTCCCTCTGGTGAGCTTTGGCTGCAGGAGCCCCACCATATTGTCCTGGTGAAGATTGGAGAAAAACTCCCTCGTGCTTCTGGCAGAGGGAGAGGGAAGGAGCTGTTTTGAAGTGTGTCCAGAGTCCTTTGTTCTTCCTGAAAGGCCTGCCCTTGAGGACAGCCGTGTCACCAGAGCTGCCCAACAGGCCTGGGGGAGGCAGGTGGGCAGCTTCGGCCTCTGCTGGCCTTGCTGTTGTACTTGAGGAGGGCCATGGTGCTGAGGACACATGAGAAGGTTGCAGCCTGGACTCATGCTGGCTGAGGGACCAAGGCAGGGCCACCGGGCTGTAGAGCAGTGTTACTCCACCCAGCCACAGTGCCCATCATCACAGCAGGTGTCATGGCGGAGAGTCTGCCAAGCTCAGCCTCTGTTGAAGAAGGAGTCTCACAGGAGCACAAAGACAACAGAGGAGACAAGACTAGGACATGGGAGGATATGTTATCCTCTGAGCTCCGACAGGAAACACAGCCCAGCTCCTCACCAGATAAACACAGAGCCTCATAGGAAAGTCCTGTGTACCTCAGTTCCTTTTTCCAATTATTCATGTTTTGCTTTCAACCAAAAGTTATAAGCCAAGCTGAAAGAAGATACAGTGTGAAGAGAGCAGGTGTGCCTTGGAGCCAGACGGATGTGGCCTCGATTTGGAGCCATCAGATGAGGAATTTTAGGTAACTGTAATTAATATGCCGAAGGCACTAAGGGGAAAACGGACGGCGCACAAGAGCAGGTGGGCAACAGAGTCAGGACAGAAACTCTTACGAATCAAAAGGAAAAGCTTAAAATAAAGAACACTGTAACAGAACTGCCCCAGGCCGTTGACAGGCTCATCAGCCTGGACATGGCTGAAGACAGAGCCTGGGGCCAGAAGGGTGTCACTGAAAAGTTTCCAAACTGAAAAAATAAAGAGAAAAAAAGAAGACACAAAGCAGAACAAGATGTCCCAGCACTGTGAGCCACGTGCAGAAGGCGAGGAGGATGCACGGATTGACAGCAGCAGGGAAAGGAAGAGAGAAAGGAACGAGAAATATTTGAAGTTATGGCCCAGAATTTTGCAGAATTAATCATGGACACCAAGCCATAGGTCCAGAAAGCTCCTAGATGACCGAGCGGACAAGTGCCAGTAACCTGCACCTAAGCATGTCTTGTGCCAGCTGCAGAAAGCCTGAGATGAAGAGAAGACCTTGAAAGAAGCAGGGATGGGGGTTGGGGGGTGACCTAGAAAAGGAACAAGGATGAGAAGACATTGAGCTTCTCTTCAGAAACCATGGAAGCAAAGAGAGTGGTGTGAAATATGTCTCTTGGTAGAAGAAAAAACCTAGAATTCTGTAGCCAGCAAAGTTATCCTTCAAAAGTTAAAGAGAAATACTTTCTCAGACCAACAAAAGTTGAGGGATTTGTTGCCAGTAGACCTGTCTTGCAAAACAATGGTAAAAGTTATTTGACCAAAGGAAACAATATAGGTCAGACGCTTAGATCTACATTAAGAAAGAAAGAGCATAAGAGAAGGAGTAAATGAAGGTAAAATAGCTCATTTCTTGTTATTCTTCATCTGACAGATAACTTCGTTCAGAGTGTGAATAACAACAGCATGGCGGGTGACTGTAGCTTGTGGACGATGAGACGAATAGCGGCCATGCTGGGGGGGACGGGAGGGAGGGGCAGGGAACCCGCACTTCCTGTGGGGGAACACGGTGCGACGTGAACGTGGACTTGCTGCGCTGGCAACTGTAAACTAGGGCCAACTAGGGCAACCACTGACAGTTTTTAAAGTTGACATGCTAATACAGTTGACATGCTAATAACAGAGGAGAGAGAATGCAGTCATATAAAATGCTCAGTTAAGCCAGAGAAGTCTACAGAAAGAGAGGGGAAGACACAGGAAACAAAGGCGACAGATGGAGAAGGTGCTGGTATGGAGCATCGTACTGCAACTCTATCACTTTAGATGTCGGTGGAACAAATTCACCAGTTACTAGACATAAGCTGTCGGAGCGCTTCAAAAACAAGACCCAACTCTGTGTTGTCTGCTAGAAACCCACCTAAAATACATAGACACATCAAGACTAAAAGTAAAGGGAGGGAGAGAGAGAGACCATGCTGACACGAGTCAAAAGAACACCAGAGTAGCGATGATAATTTCAGACACAGCAGACTTCAGAGCAAGGAGAGTTAACGGTCATAAAGAAGGCTATTTGTTACATAACGATGACGGGGTCAGTTCTCTAAGAAGACATTAACAGGTCTTAACGTGTATGCACCAAACAGCAGAGCACCACAACACACAAGGGAAACACTGATAGAGCTTCCAGGTGAAATGGATCAATCCACTGGTCACAGGTGGAGACTTCAGTGCCCTCTATCAGAGATGGACAGATCCAGTAGGCAGAGAACTGGTCAGGACATAGTTCAGCTCAACAGCACCATCAGTCATCGGGCTCTAATTGACATTTATAGAATATTCTCTCCAACAAGAGGAGAACACCCATTCTTCTCAAGTTCACATGGAACATTTACCATGGTAGACCCCATTCTGGGCGGAAAAATACTCCTCAACAAATTTAAAAGAACAGACATCATAGACAGTATACTCCTGAACCACAGTGGAATTTAACTAGAAATCAGTAACAGAAAGATAGCTAGAAAATCCCAAAATACTTGTGTCAGAAGTTCAGAAATAACAGAAGTAAAATCAGTGAGTCACTGAAGTAAGAATTAGTAAAAGCTTGTGTACACACCAACAAGGCTGTTTGCAAAGCCAGGCATTCAAACCAAAACATGCAGTGGGGTCTGCGGTACGTTGTTTTAAAACGACTCATGGGGTGTGGAGGCAGTGACTTCATTCTTCGTAGTGATTGGTTATGATATTAGAATTCTCTTAAATGATGGGAATTGGTTAGTGGTTACCTCATATCAACCTTGGGAAACAGTTTAAGTGTTCCTCTTGATTTTTGGAGGCATAAGCAAGGAATGACCCAGTTTAAGTTAGTCTTGCAAAATAAGCTAATTTCAGCTTTGTTTGTATGACTAAACTGGCTTTGTCTGCTCTGGGAACTTTAAAGGCTGATCTCTATTTGTTTTTTACTTTAACACTTGGGTATGAAACAACACACTTCTAAGTAACACATGAGTCAAAGAATAAGTCTCGAGAAATTTTAAAAATATTTCGAACTAAATGAAAATGAAATACAGCTTATCAAAATTTGTGGCATATAGTGAAAGCAAGGCATTTGTAGCATCAAATGTATGTATTAGAAAAGAGGTAAGATTTTGGGGCGCCTGGGTAGCGCAGTCGTTAAGCGTCTGCCTTCGGCTCAGGGCGTGATCCCGGCGTTCCGGGATCGAGTCCCACATCGGGCTCCTCTGCTGGGAGACTGCTTCTTCCTCTCCCACTCCCCTGCTGTGTTCCCTCTCTTCGCTGGCTGTCTCTCTGTCACATAAATAAATAAAATCTTTAGAAAAAGAAAAAAAAGAAAAGAGGTAAGATTTAAAATCCATAATCTAAGCTTCTGCCTTAGGAAGCTAGAGGAAGAGCAAAATAAATCCAAATCATAAGAAAAGAAATGATAAAAATTAGAGCATAAATCAATGAAATTGAAAACAGGAACTCAATAGAGAAAATTAACAAAACCCAAAGCTGATTCTTTGAAAAGATCAATAAAATTGATATACCTCTGTCAGGCTAACCAAGAAAAAAAGAAAATACAAATTACTAATAGTAGAGATGAGAGAGGGGTCATCACCACTGACGCTACGAACATTAAAGGGACAATGAAGGTATATTGTGAACAGGTCTGTGCCTATAAATTGAATGATTTAGATGAGCCAATTCCTTGAAAAATACAATCGACCAAAACTCATACATGGAGGACTAGATAATCTGAATAGGCCTTTATCTATTAAGGATATTGAATCAATAATTAATAAACTTCTTAAAAGAAAGCACCAGGCCTGATGGTTTCACTGTGAATTCTACCAAACTTTAAAGGAAGAAATTATGCCAGTTCTCTGTAATCTCTTCCAGAAAATAGAAGCAGAAAGAAAACATTCTGACTCGTTCTGTGAGACCATCATTACCTAATACCAAAACCAAATAAAGACATTACAGAAAAAGAAAACTATAGGCCAGTATCTCTCATGAACATAAAATACAAAAATCTGCAACATAACATTAGCAACTTGAATTCAACCGTGTGTGAGAAGAATTACACACCATGACAAATTGAGATTTATTCCAGGTATGCAAGACTGGTTCTACATTTGAAAATCAATTAATGTAATACATCATATCAACAAGCTAAAGAAGAAAACCGCACGATCATGTCCGTGGATGCAGAACAGGTATTTGGCTAAGTCTGACGCCTGTTCATGGTAAGTCTCAGCAAGCTAGGACTAGAGAACTACTTCAACTTAGTCAAGAACAGCCGGAGAACCCTGCATCTCACGTCACACGTCACAGCGAGAGACTAGACGCTTTTGCTCCTAAAGAGGGGTGTCCGCTCTCACCATTTCCCTTCCACATTGCACCAGAAATCTTGGCTGTGCACTAAGACAAGAAGAGGAAGTCAAAGGCTTATTGATGGGGGGTGGCAAGGAATAAAACTCTTAGTTCTCAGACAACATGATTATGTAGAACATCTAAAAGAACCCTCAACAACAAAAACTGGTACAAATATGCCAGGTTGCAGGATACAGGGTTAATATACAAAAGTCAGTGGCTTTTCTATACCAACAACGAATAGGTAGAATTTGAAATTAAAAACAAAATAGCATTTATGTTAGCACACACACAAAGGAAATACTTAGAAATATATCTAGCAAAATATGTGCAAGATGAATATGAGGAGAACTAGAAAACTCTGCTGAAAAGAAATCAAAGACGATCAAAGTAAGTGGAGCAGTATCCCATGTTCATGGACAGGAAAACTCAGTCTTGTCAACATACTGGCTCTTCCCAGCTTGATCCATTAATTCAGTACAATCTTAATGGAAATTCTGGCAAGTTACTTTGTAGACATCAACAAATTGATTCCGAAGTTGACATGGAGAGACAAAACACCCAGAATAGTCAACCCAATATCGGAAGAGAAGAACAATGTTGTAGGACTGACACTACCCGACTTCAAGACTCCCTGTAAAAGCTACAGTAATTAAGACAGTATTGTTGTGTTGGTGAAAAAAATAGACATAAAGATCAACAGAACAGAGTAGAGCCCAGAAATAGACCCCCATAAATACAGTCAACTGATGTTTGACAAAGGAGCAAAGGCAACACAATGGAGCAAAAATGATCTCTCTTAGAGATGATGCTGGAACAACTGGATGTCCATCGCAAAATAACCTGGAGCCAGACCTCACACCTTCACAAAAGTTAATTTAAAAGCAAATCATAGACCTCAGTATAAAGTATGAAAGTAAAATGCCTGACAGGTAACACAGAAACTGTAGGTGACTTTGGGTTTGGTGATGACTTTTTAAATACAACGTGGCAGTCCATGAGGAAGATTGATGTGCTGGACTTCATTAAAGTTAAAAGTCTCTGCACAAGACACTATTAAGGGAATAAAAAGACAAGCCACGGACTGGAGGAAAAACATTGGCAAGAGACACATCTGATTATCCAAAATATGCAAAGAACTCTTAAAACTCAACAATAAGAAAACAATCCAATTAACAAATGAGCCAAAAATTTCAGCAGACATCTCACTCAAGAAGATGTACAGATGGCAAAACCGTGAAAATAGGCTCCGTATCGTGTAAGGAGACACCACTACGCACCTGCTGGAACAGCCACCATCCGGAGCGCAGACGGTACCAGAGGCCAGGAGGGTGTGGAGCTGCAGGAGCTCCCACCCACGGCTGCTGGGGGTGCAACGTGGTGTGGCCACTGTGGAGGGCGTGGCAGTTTCTTACAGACTAAACATAGGCTTACTGCACAGTCCAGCAATGATGCTGCTTGGCGTGTTACCCACAGGACTTGAAAACTTAGGTCCACACAAAAACCTACAGAAATATTTATAATATCTTTATTCATAATTACCAAAAACTGCAAGGAACCAGAATATGTCCTTTCTAGGTGAATGGATAAGCAAACTGTGGTCCATCCACACAGTGGAATATTACAGAGCAGTGAAGTGACAGGAGCCGTCAAGCCACAGAAAGACACAGAAGAACCTTGTTAGACCCGTATTTCTGAGTGGAGGAAGCTAGCGGAAAAGGCTCCCTGCAGCGTGTTGGCGACAAGAGGACATTTACGGGAAGGTGGGAGACAGAGGGTGTAAATGGTCCATGTTGCAGAGGCTGGGGAGGGTGGGGTGAATGGGCGAAGGCTCGTGGACACGGCGCGGTTGTCCGAACCCCGGGAACGCACAGCACACACAGGGAGCCCTGAGCTCCGGTACGGACTTCAATGACTTAACAGTGTGCCGTAGGCGCTAATGCGACATGTCAGCAGCAGGACAGACTGTTGGGGAGGGCGGTGTACTTTCCATTCAAGTGTTCTTGTTCCCAAAATTGCTCTAAAAATAAAGTCTATTCTTTAACAAAGCACGAAGGCCTCCTTTTGCTCCTGCTCCCCAGTCTCCTCTTCTTAAGGCGATGAGGGTTTTCATCTGAAGCAGAAGTACCTCCCCGCGAAAGTCTCTTCTCCCCTTCTCCGTTGATGCAGAGCGCTGCAGACCGTGTGGCTCGTTGAGGACCGTGGGCGTCTGTCCTGGGGGCGTCCACCCCCTGCAGCCCAGGGACGGGTGCCCCCGGCAGCCTGGTGTCATGACTCAGGCTTGGCTGCAGGTGCTGACCGCTGGAGGAAGAGCCCAGGAGAGCCCAGGCTGAGCTGGGCCTGTGCTGGGGACCCGGTGGCGAGGAGGGGGCTAGAGAAGGCCCAGGGTGGGAAGGGAGGAGGTGATCAGGGAGCCCACACTGCAGGCTGGGACCGCGGAGAGAGAACCGTCACCTTGCAGGTGGGATGCATAGGCCACCCTCCCCCAGGCGTGGTTAGCTCCTCTGCGGAGCCCTCCTGTGTTGGGGCAGGTGGCCCGCAGCCTCCTCACATGGGCGTTCGCACTGCCCCCTCCCCGGTATGGTGGCGGTGCACGGGCTGGCGTTTGATAAATGCTGTCCGTCCACGGACATGGATGGGCGGCTCCAGGAAGTGGCTCCCGTGATGGACACACTTCTGCACCGTTTCCAGTGGCAGTGGGTGTCGGAAATGGGATCACGGCCAGGTGGTGGTCACTTGTTCATTGACACACGCTGTACCCACATGCCTCCTGCCACCAGCCTCCTGGCTAATGGGGTTTGTTCTGCGTCCCCCCATGGACCTCTGGAGGCCATGGTGATTGGTGAGGGGACACCAGGGGACCAGCTTCAGAACCACATGCACCAGTCAGCTCAGTGATCGTCCCCGTGTTTGGGAACGAGACCAGAGGGACAGTGGGCACAGGGAGCATGCAGCTCTGCATTTGGGGGATGGCTCCATGTCACTCTCTGTCCTGAGTTCCCTCAGTCCCCAAGCGTCTCATCCCGTCTCCTGCTGGTGGGGTGGATTATCAGAGTCCTTACCTGCTGGTGTTTTGCTTTGACCTGGGGTTCACTCTCCCCCCAAACCCGCAGTGGCCAGAGCTTTGTCCCAAGACACTGCACACATACCTCATTCCTGCTCTCCACCCGCATCAGTGGGTCTGTGGGGCCCGTGGCGCTCCAGGAGCTGCAGGTGTGAGCTGCCGTGGGACAGGGTGCATGACCCCCACAGAAACAGATAGCAGACTTCATCCCTTGTGCCCCGGTGGTCCCTTAACTGCCAGGAGCTTCACCTGGTGCCAGGTGTTTCCGGCCCAGGAGCAGGCCCCCAGCCATCTGGGCCCACTGCTGCCCGAGCTCCCTGCGTGGTATGTTGTGGGGGCTTCTCGTGAGACCCCACCATCGGTGTGGGGTGACCCGTTGGTAGAAAGAAGGGCCTGGGCCTGGGTGTGAAAGGACTAGACCAAGCCCTGTCTGCGGGGGCATCAGCCCAGGCGCGGGGTCTGGGGAGCAGCCCACCCGTATTTGCTGTGTCTCAGCCTCCCAGAAAAACTGCTTTTCCTGGACATGAGTGATGTCGGCTGCATGTAAGGAGGAAATCGATGTTATTAAGTAAATTCGTATTAAGGTATGAGTGAACGGCCATTCTGCAGCCGTCCTAAATATATTCACAGTTTTAACAGAGGGTGCCAATTAGCCCTTGTAAATCTGCAGGCTAGAAGCTCTTAGGGGATAATGAAGTGGAGTGTCAGGCTCCAGGTCGTGGAGTGGGAATTTATGAGCCACCGTCGTCCCCTGGAGCAGCGGGTCCTCCCCGTCCCGGGGGACCCCCACGCTCCCACCCGGGGCCCCCACGCTCCCCGCGGGCCGCACTTGTTGGGGGGACGCAGCCGTGAGGTCATTCACGTCACCCTTCTGCTCTTTTCCAGCCAAGAAGTATAAAAAAGTCACCGGCAAAGAGATCTACTCGGACACGCTGGACAGCACACCCATGCTGGAGAAGGAGAAGTTTCCACAGGACTACTTTCCCGAGGTGCGTCCCGGCCGCCGGCCACCCCGGCACACCGACCACCGAGTGCGCGCCTCAGGAGTGAGGACACGTAGGAGCTGAAGGCCTCGTGTTTCAGGGGAGGGGTCCCGTCCTGGCTGCCAACGTGAACCAGCAGCGGTCTTTCTGGGGCGTTCTCAGGCCCACGTGGGTCCATCTGGGTGCTCTTCGATAGGGGCCGAGAACCTGCGGTGTCTGTCATTACACAAATCACCACATTTTCTAACCATCATTTCCAGGCAAAGGAACCTTCCCCACAAGAGGTAGGAAAATAATCATCAGTTCATCGTGGGGCCTGGAGAGGCCAGGGGCCTCCCAGCAAACACCAGATGGGAGCAGATCGATCTGGCCAGTGATGCTGCCGTGCGCAGGCCGCTGGGGCACGCGGGGGTGTCTTCCCTGGGAAGGCTGGGTGGGCCCTCTGCCCGTCTCCCAGGTAGAGCCTTGGGGGTGCAGCCAGCCAGAGGCACGGTCGGGAACCGGAGCCGAGGGCGCCCCTCCCCGTGTCCTGGGGGTGCCTGCACCGCAGAGCTCGGAGCTCGTGGACAGCACAGCCTGTCGCGCAGACATAGTTCACCAGGACATGCTGATGGATTTCCACCGGTTTTGGTGCATTTTTGTGCGGTTCGATTATTTGCATGCAGTCATCACGCTGCGCAGATAGTCTTAGATTCAGGTGTTCTCAGTAAACTGACGCCAGCTTGCGGGGTCTGCTACCCCTGTATGATTCACGCGTTGACCCAGAGTTGCTCACCGTGCCCTTCTGTCATCTGTGAAGTCATGGTGGAGTGTGTGTCTGTGAGTGAAGCATCAGGATGGGGTGCGCACAGGCCCGTGTGGCCCACCTCCCCCCCACAGTGGAGGTCGGCGCAGTGCAGGAAGGATGGCCCCACCGGGTCCCTCCTGCGCGAGGACTGCCCACCGTCTGCGGAGACGCCCACCTGCACTTGGAGCTGATTTCAGCAAGGCCACACTGCATTAACTTGTTTATGACCCAGGCCCAGGGGGAGGGAATTGTGGCCGCCACTGTGAAGGATGGGCACAGCTTCCTCATCCCTCGTCCCTGAGCCAAGGACACAGTGTCAGGGGGCCGGCCTCTGCCCTGGCTGCCCAGCCCCCGCTGTCCCCCGCTCCTCTTGATGTTGCAGTGTGGCCAGAAGGCTCTGGAAGCAGCTGGGTGAATCCTGGCAAGCTTCCCTGAACATCCATCCAGGGCTGCTGTCCCTTGGAGATGCCAAGGGCCACAGAGTCGGCTTCAGAGCCGAGCGAGGCCACTGAAAGTGACCACGGGCCCTAGTGGAGACGGTGGGCTGGAGAGAGCCGGGGGCCATCCACAGCAGGGGGAGAGCAGGCTCTAACAGGTGTTCGGGCAGGTTTGGGGGCAGGGATCCCAGTGTCTTCCCACAGGGGCATCCCAAGGCACCCAGTGGCTGGGAAGCCCCCCGGGCTGCTCTTAGCTGCCTCTCCTGCTCTGTTTCGTCAGCCTGAGTGATTGTGCCAGAGACCCGGGGTCACCAGGCTCCTCCGTTCTCAGCCCAGAGCACGTCCCAGCCCAGGAGGGCACTCACCTGCGTCTGGCGGCTGGCTGGGGTGTGCCCCGGAGGGGTGGACACAAGGGGCTGTGCACCTGGGAGAGGCAGGACTGTGGGGGACCAGCAGGGGTGGTGACATGAGGACAGGCTGGGGGCATGTCCGAGGCCACCTCCAGCAGTGCCGTCTGTTGGCCGCATCCGGCCGCCCGAAGGCTGTGAACCGGCACTTGCTGAGGACTGAATGACCATCCACGCGGAAGAGCCGAGCAGAGCCTCTGTGTATGCAGGGGGAGCCCGCAGGCGCCTGGGCACGGCTTCTCCAGGCTGCGCTCCATGCAGTGGGGGCTTGCTGTCTGCTGCACGGCTGACACTCATCCCGAGGGCAGGACATGCGCCGATCACTCCCTGTGTGATGGACACCTTGCGTGCGGTGCTCACCCCCCGGGTCCCTCTTCCTGCCACCACTGGGCCCTCTCGTCCTCATCCTCGGAGCCCAGGTCCCTTGAGGCCCCCGGAGTCAGTCAGCCATGATCTGTGATGCTCCCAGAGAAGAGGCCTCCGTGGCAGGTGCCACGTCCCTCTGGGCACCAGAAGAAGGAGAGAGCAAGGCAGTGCCCCACAGAGGATGCCTCACGGAGGAGTCAGACGCCTGCTGAGCCCCCCCGGCCCCCAAAGCTCTGTCTGTCCCGGCAGGACGGCAGGCCTCCTTCTGAGGAGCTCCTTGTTCCCCGGCCCTCAGGCTGTCTTCTGGGCCCGGCATCTGCAAAGACTGGCTCCCTAGACCACAGCATACGTGCGACCCTATGGCCTGGCCTCGGATCCCGACTCTTCCCTCCGCTGGCCCAGGCCACGTGGGTGAGGAGACTTGGGATTGGCGCGGGGGTGGGTCAGATAAAGTCTGGGGCTTTAGCTATGGTGTCCCACGTCCTGCACACCCCCCAGAGGGCAGATGCTCCCAGGGCCTCAGTGTCTGTGGCGAGTGCACTGTCCGTGAGGTGCTGGTGGCTCCGTGGGGGGTGCTGACAGCCAGCGCCGGTTCTCTCCTGTGGGAGAAGTGTGGGGGGTCCAAGGTGACCATGGTCCCATCCACAGGCAAGAGAAGGGTTTTCTGCAGGGAAAGGTAGGGTGTCACTGGGCAAACCCCAGTCTCTCTACTGGAGAGCACTGTGTTGCTGGGACTCAGGTGACCCCCAGAGCAGCGGCCCCGGCCTTCCTGGGGTCACCGTCCTCCCTCACGTTGATGTGATATTGCCGTGTTAGAAATTGTGTCTGGTCCGCGTGTCTGTTGACCTGTGGTTGTGGCAGAAGTGAGTGTGGCTTAATGAACAGAAGGAAGACTTATTTAACAGCAATACTGACGCTTCTAGTGTCCCATCCGTAACGTGTTTTTCAGGTGTGCAGCAGTCTGTGTGTCCACTGAAGCCGTGGCCAGGCAGGGCCTGGGGATGCCACGCGGGCGGGGCTATGGGGCACGTGCCCGCCCAGCGCCAGACCTGCTCTCGTGCCTCTGAGCCAATCCTTTAGCTTTATTTGAACACAGTCTGGGGGAGGGAATTAGTCTAAGCTTGATTTCTGTTCTTTTATTACTGTCACTGAAGGGTCATCTAAATGTGATTACCATGATGAGCCGTAATGCAATCCCAAATAATTGCAGCCCACTGCACAGAAAACTAACAAAACTTTCTCTCCTGATTTATGGGTGCTTTTGGCTCGGCATGAGTTTCACATGCTGCCTCTGGGAGCACCACTCCAGATAATGGGAGACCATTTTTAAAAAGCAGATTTGTGTAGTCGATCAGGACCGAGGCATTTTTTTCCTCTTGCCCGTAGTGAGAAATTGGTTGTTACCATAGATCACAGGGACTGCTCCAAGCTCTTATGAAAGATGGATTAATTTCACTAATGCTCCAGAGCGGGCCTTTCACGGGCAAGGCTGCGTGCTGATCACCTCCCCGCAGCCTCCCTTTTCTCCGTGCTGATTTATGCCATCCTTTAGTGGATGAACCATCTTGCATTCACCATCCATCTGCTGGCTAAAGGAATCCTATTAACAGGGGGTCTGAGCAGGGACTTAATATTGCAAGGTGAGCGATGTGGCACAGCCCCCCCGCCCGGCGTGACGTGGTTTCATTCCGTGGTGCCAGCCTCTCTGCAAGCAGGGTGGGCAGCCGGCCACCGCTGCCCGTGTGCGGTCACCCCCTGGGAAGTTTCGGAAGGTGCCTGGTGACCAGAAAGTTTCATGGATGGAACGTGGATGGAATGAAACAGGGAACCCCAGCCTGTGACGGAGACATCGGCTCCCCTCTCCTTCCCTCCTGGGTGCAGGACAGCTGTGGGTGCATGTCGTGTGTGTGCGTGTGCATTTCCGCTAGGATGTATGCAGGGAAGCCTCACCGGACAGCCACTTGCCCTTCTGATGATTGGGCTGTGTTCCTGGCCCCGCCCTGCCCAGCGTGGCCCAGGTGAGCGTCCCTGTTCAGGACTCAGCCACAGTAGGGAACGGATGGTCTGGGCAAGTGGCTTAGGGAAATTCCAGTGTGGTTCTTTCTGCGAGGAGCTCGTGGTCTCAGCCAGGTGACCGTGCTCAGCCCTGGCTCTTCACCGTGAATCTGGCAGCTTGCCATGACCACCTGCCTGGCCCTCAGGTGGAAGGGCGTGGGGCACACCAGCGGTGAGGAAGGCGGTTTCTGGAAGGACCCCCAGTGCAGCCCAGTGACGCCCAGGGACATGCAATCTCCGCAGAGTCCAGGCTCCCACATGTCAGGCTGCCACAGGCTGTAGCCCCACTTTTCATCCTGAGACATTACTTGGAAATGCAGCCTAAACAGATTTGTAATTGTAAGGATGAACTTACTTCAGAGGTAACCTATTTTTACCAACATTTAGTTAAAATATTTGGGTGTAATAAGTTACATTGTTAAACTTTTTAGAGATTTATTTGCAATGTAGTTAAAAATCTTAAATCTAGTTAGAATCCTAAAATTACGGCTATTACAAATATATATTATATAAAAAAGTAACACGTTGTCCCGTGTTCTCTGTGCGTATTGTATTAATAATGTTAAACAATGCTCCGTTATTGTGGACAATTTAAATGTCTAAAAAAAAATACGCACACGCAGGGTTACTGAAGGTACGCGTGCACACACAGAGAGACCTTACTTAACACGTGATTGACAATTGAGAACAATCATTAATTTTTGGTTAATAAATTCACAAATGCCTCCCAATTTTAGTGCACTGAGATCCGTGGTGGTCGGGTTAAATTCAGCTTGGGGTCTCGGCAGCGTGACTGGGCGCTGGGCTGGGGCGTGGGGTCTCACGTGACCCATCTGTCCCGGCCACGCTGCTCTTCTGGAAGCAGGGTGGGGTGCCCCCGTCCTCTCCTCCCACACCTGCACCGGGCCCTGCAGGTGCCTTGGGAGAGCAAAGACCACAGCCTAAGGAGTGAGTGTGAGCGACTGCATGAGACGCGGGAAAGCCCAGGTCAGGGCCAGGAGTGGGCACTGGGCTCAGCCTGGTGAGCTTGGCGGCGGCGGCGGCGGCGGCACGGAGGTTGGTACACGGTGGACGTGTGGTGGTGGGAGACTCCAGGCTGCAGGGTTTGCATCTGGAGGTCATGGTGACCTTGAAGACGGCTCCCCCCACTAAGCAGGGCGTCACCATAGGAACCTCGCTGGACACTTTGTGAAGCTGGTCATGAGGGAGGAAACAGTGGGACAGTCGCTGAGGGCGATGTGGGGTCAAGCAGGGGGTTTTAGCCACCGAATTATTCTCATTAAATAAGGAATCATCACTGAAGTGTCTAGAGCCCCTGTGAGTGTGGACTCACCCAGGGAGCACTTTCCATCAGCGTTCAACCGTGGGTCCACATGGTTACCATGGGCACCGTGAGCCCAGGCCCCTGAGGACACGTGTGTCACCATGGCCGTCCTCCCATCCTCCTCCTCCTCTTCCCGTGCTCCTCATCCCCCGCGTCCCCTCTTCCCCCTCCCATCCCCTCCCCCCCGTCCTCCTCCTCCCGTGTTGTCCTCCGTCCCCACCGAGCTGCTCCTGCCGGGACAACAGAAGGACATGCCCCTGGGGTTCGGGGGAACTGCACATTTCCATCCTGCTTTCGAGTGTCTGCAAACCGGGGGTTCAGGGAGGTCTCCCTAGTGTCTCCTCAGGCTTGGAGGGCATGCGAGCAGGAACCCCACTCCCACTGCCTGGGCTGCGAGCTGCCCGTCCAGCGTGGCTGTTGAAATGGAGTGAATCCAGACAACACGGAGCCTCTGCCGAGCTCTATGGCCCAGCTGGCCGTGGCTCCTGTGTGGGGCTGCATGACACCGTCCGACACCAGCTTCCCTGCCGGCCTGAGCACGGTGGATGAGACGGTCACCTGTGCCAGACGAGGGAGAGGTCAGCACAGCGTGTGTCTCTCCTGCTGGCAAAGCAGCTCTGGAAAAGGTGCAGGTGTGGCTTCCCGCCCCTCACGTCCCCTCGAACCAGCAAGAGAGGGGCGCGGGAAACCAGGGACCCTTCTCCCAGCGTCTAGAACACAGGCTGTTCTTAGGGAAAGCGTAGCAGAAGTAAATCTGGGGATTCTGTGGTCCGACGCCCTCCTCTGCTGACAGGCTGTCGTCCGCCAGGGGCCAGCGTGTCTCTTGCGCTCGGTGGCACCAGCCGTGGAGCTGCTGGCGGGTGGCTCCACACAGGGCCTTCGTGGTGGCCACGCTCACTTCCCTCCAGGTCCGGACTGCTGGTGGGCGTGTGCAGGCCATCCTCTGCTCGGCCTGGGCGTCCTCCCCCGGCAGCCTAGAAGACAGCCCTGGTCACGTCGTTCCATTCCTTTCCCTCCTGTGCACCGAGCGTGAGGCGCTCTGGTGAGCTTCCCATGGGACGCTTGCCCTCGCGAGGCGCGCTTCAGTTCTGAGCAGAAGGCCTTCAGCGGAAGGGTGGACGTTGCTTTTCCTGATTGGAAAGCATCTTGGGTGCCCCCTGGTTGTGAGTTGTGTGTCTGTCCCCTTCCTCTTTGAAACTGGCTGATTTGTGCATCCTGTTTGTTTTTCAGTGCAAATGGTCGAGAAAAGGCTTCGTTCGGACAAGATGGTGTGTTGCAGACTGGTACGTTTATTGTGGGGACTGTTAGCTCACCTGAATTGGAGCATTTTCCCTAGCTTTTGTGTGTTGTACCAGTGACGTGGCTGCACGTCCCGGCACAAGCTGCCCAGCACTCTGGCCCACTTTGTCTCGGAGACTCTGTGGGACACAGTACTGTTGCCCAGTCCCCAAGTTCGGGGTCCCAGCGTGGGCACAACGCAGGCCCCACCGCCCCCTCCCGAGGGCACGAGCGTCCGAGTGCCGCCCAGGCGGCCCTCCGCCGGCCACGGTCAGCTGCAGTAGGCACTGTGAGTGGGCACAGGGCAGGCAGACCCTCCCCAAGTCGGACTCCAGGGCCTGGCCTGCCTGCGGGCTGGCTCTCCGTCTGGGGCGGCCCCACCCTTGCTGCCTCCGTAGAATCTTCAGAAACCCTGTACCTGCTCTCCTCACCTGAACCCCCGGGACCACGGGTCGTAGGGTCCTAGAGCCACGTGTGTCCCGTAAGTGGCCACGGGAAGGCCTTCTGGCAGCTGAGGGCACGTCCAGACAGGGGTGGGGGCGCTGAGTGAGCTCCTGCTGCGTCCCGTCCCGGGCGGGCCCTCGGCCACCCTCGCGGTTGGCACAGTGCCCTCCCCAGGGCCTCCGGCGGCTCTCCCTGGGGCAGGGGGGGGCGAAGGAGCCTCAGGCAGAGCCCCAGACTCTGACAGAATCCAGTCAGTGCCCTTTGCCCTCGCTCACGCCTGGCCGGCCACCTCGGCACAGTGTGGGAGGGGCCATGGCAGGGTGGGCACCAGGAGGGGGCCCTTCGGGTCACTGTGTGTATGAGCAGATTTGCCTCCTCTACCCTCCGCCGCCCCGGGACGTGGTCGTGAGCCGGCACACGCACCTCACGGGGTCTTGGGCCCGGCAGTCCTGGCACTGTGACAACCGTGGCATGCTTGTGCCGCCACGCAGACCCCCGTGTGAGGCCACGCGTCTGCAGCGATGCCCAGGGGCTCTCCGTGGGGTGGGAAGGCTGACCGCTGAATTCTGGCCTCACTACGTGTGTCCCAGCCGAGCAGGTTCCCACAGGAGGGCTGCAGGGTCTCCCTGAGGGCCTCCAGGGGACTGTGAGTTTGGTGGCTTCTCACAAGTGGAACGAACCACCTCGTGCCCCTCCTCTGGGGTCACAGCCCCACGGGGAGCAGCTGATGGGCTCCAGGTGGCATCGGCCACACCACCAGCTACCCGTGATCGGGGTCCAGGGCCCAGAGTCTGCTGCCTCTTCCTCCCTCTTCCTGTCTCTCTCCTCCTCCCTCCTCCCCTCCCTCCTCTCTCCTTCTCTGTCTTCCCTCCGTCCCCTCCTCCCTCTCCCTCCTCCTCCCTCCTTCACTCTTTTTCCTTCTCCTTCCTCTCCTTCCCTCCTTCCTGTAATTCCTCCTCCTCCCTCCTGTTCTCATCCTCCTTCCTCCTTCATCCTCTTAGCTTGAGGAGAGTTTCTGCAATCACGTCACATCTTTTTCTTTGGCAGGAAACAGCCCCTTCTCAGTTGGCCGGATGTATTTAAAGACTGACCCTGAGGTCGTGTGTGTCCCCCTCTGTCTAGGCAGGGGACGTGCTCTGGGTGGGCCTGGAGCGGCCGAGTAGGACAGGAGGGGGTGCGGGCCGTGCTGCCCACTGTAACCCTCGGGCCCTGGCCCCCTGTTGCCCCGCGGAGCTGGGCCACGCCAGGTACCCTATAGCGCCACCCGTCCGTCACCGTCTGTCCTGTCCCCACAGTGCCTTCGACTTGGTCAACATCCACCTTTTTCATGACGCCTCCAATCTGGTCGCATGGGAAACAAGCCCTTCGGTGTACTCGGGGATCCGGCACAAGGCCCTGGGCTACGTGCTCGACCGGTAGGTGCTGCGCGCGGCCCCTCCCGCCCACCTCCTCCAAGGATTGGGTTCTCTCTCTTGTAAGTCGCTTGTCTTCATCTGTTATTTTCCTGTTTGCCAAAATACAAAACTTGCAAATGTTGCCCCAAATCCCAGCCCTGGTCCCAAGGTTTGAGCAGGCTCTGCCAGGCAGACCCGAGGGTGGGGGGCCTGACTCCCTCCCGGGTTGTGGGGAAGCTGGGCGAGCATACGGAGACACCACGTTCTGCTGGTCAGAGGCGGGCCTTCCCATGGCGCTGCTGGGCTCGGGGTCTGGGCACCTGGGAGCGGCTGTGGCCGTACGGGCTCAGTTCCCCTGGCTCCGCCTCCCCTCGGCCCAGGGCCGTGGGCCCCGGGGGCGGGGGTCCCGTGGCCTTGTGCCCCTCCTGCCCCCGCTCCAGCCAGCCTGTCCTCACTCCTCTGCTCCTCGCACTCTCTCTTGGCTGGTTTTCAGGGCCTCCCACCCTGGACCCCATGAGGCCTGCCACCCGTCTGTGACCACGCTGTGTGACCTTCCACAGGGTCAGGGCTGGTGGGCATCTGGGAAGGAAAGGCAGCCCCTCGCACTGTGATTAACAGGGTATGTGTGGTCCTGGACCAGCATCCCTCTTGGTTTGCACGTGAACCTTTTGCTCAGGGTCAGCCTCGCCGCCTGAGGCCATGGGGCTGTGCTGTTCTGCCCGGGCCTCCGATCAGGCCTTTCCCTGCCAGCTTCCACGGCCTAAGGGGTGTCAGCGACCCACTTGGCCTTGGGAGAGCTGTCACTACCAGACAGGGTCTCCCCATTTCTGCCCAGGCAATCTCAAATTTCCCCGGGGGCCGTGCCCCACCCCACCCATGCGCCAGGGCATGGAGTTGGCTTTCAACCTTGTGCTGTCAGGTTTGGGATGGTGGCCCTCACCCCAGAGACCCTGGCTCCTGCTGCCACCTGCCAGGTGCACACGGAGGAACCGTGCATGGAAGACACAGGTCTGGTTGCTTCTGCTGCTTCTCCTGCACCGTGCAGGACAACCTGCGGGTTCTGAGTTGGCTGCACTTTGGGGCCTCACCCGGCCTCCCAGGCCCAGGCTGAGCCGGGCTCAGATGTAGGACTGACGCCTGGGGTACTGCAGGGGCATAGAGGGCCTGAGGTCTGGGCACGCTGGGTGGGTCCTGGCGCTGCATCCCAGCATGTCGGCCGCGGCAGGGCTCCCCCGCTCCAGTTCTCACCCAAGCCCACCCCCCAACGTGCAGGCCTCCGCAGCGCCACGCCTGCTGTGGGAACTGCCCAGGCAGGTCGAGACACTCGGGTGGGCACTGGCCCGGCCGTCTAGTTGTCGGGGGCCAGGAAGACAGGGATGTGCGGGTGCATCGGGTGTGAGGGAGCAGCCCTCTGGGCAGGGCTCACCTCGAGGGGGCCACGGGCTGGCTCCCCACACTGAGCTGCTTGGCTGGAGTGCTGTGGGCGGACAGCAAGCCCACGGCCCAGGAGCCAGGACCTGCTCCAAGCCACGGCCACGTGTGGGTCTTCCGGCCGGACAGGTTCCGTGTTGGCTGCACCTGCTTGCCGGGACCTCCCGCGGAGTCTGGGGGCCAGGACTTACCCCGAGCAGTCTGGTCTTGGTGACTGTAGTCAGGTTGTCAGTGGGGTATGCCATTAAAACGTGTCATTGCCCCACACTGCCGTTCCTCCGTGGCCTCCGGGAAAGCAGCCTTTGGGTTTCGGGGCACTTTTTTGCGACTTTGCATTCCCATGAATCGCTTCTGTGGGGAGCTCAGCCAGCCGCAGATCCGGACCTCCACCGTGCAGGGCTGGGCCGCGCAGCACAAAGGGCAGCTCTGTAGGAGCGGTGAATAACGGGCTGTCCTTTCATCGGGACGGCTAACCTTTTGGCAGCCACCAGCAGACTGCATTCTGCTCTGCCGATTGGGAGGACAATGCCACGCTGGCCCTTTGAATGGACGCTGCCACCAACAGTGCCCCATTCACGGCGTTGGGAACCTCTGGCAGCATTGTCTGCCGTGCTCTGTGGGGACGCGGGGAGACAGCAAGGAGGCTCCTGAGAGGGGAGCTTGCCTGGTCCCAGCTTCATCTCCCCATGGCGTCAGACCCGGGCGGACGTGGCACGGCAGCCTGGCCTCGCCGTGCCCCGGCGCTGGTGGCCGGAAGCCCAGGTGAAGACCCAGACGCACTCAGTGCCACGTGTGCAACCTTCTGTAAATCTCAGATTGTTCCAAAATAAAAACTTATTTACAGAAACCCGAGAGACAAACTCTGCCTGCAGTGTGCAAACTCCTCAGAAGTGTTTGACGCCCCAGCAGTGCCGACTGTGAGCTCCACGGAGCCCCTTGTGCAGGGTGGGCCCCGTGCGGACGCTGACCCCAGCCCCGGCTCACCTGGAAAGGACTCCTGTTTGAGACGTCAGTGTTAATGCAGTGCAGCCCGGGGCCTTCAGGGTTTATTACAAATAATAATCGTAATGTTTGTGGTGCAATTCGTGAATGTTTTGCTTTTCATCTCCCGATTAAGAAGAGTGTCAGTCTGGCAGGCGGGCGGTGCTGGGCCGTGTGCACCTGGGGACCCGTCCTCCCCCGGGAGCACCTGCACCCCTGGCCGACTGCCGCATACACAGCTCAGCACTTGGGGCGCATCCTGCGGATTAAACTGGAGCAGAGACCTCGGAGCATGGTCCTTCCTGAGCCGCCAGCACCAGAACTTCCTGACGGCTCCCCAAGCTTTCGGCCGTGAAATGAGATTTTTTTCCACAAGTGACAGGGCTCTTCTGTCTCCGCTTTGAAACGTGGCGTGGCCTAGTTCAACAGAACATTCTACATTACAACTGTGAAATCTTGGCATGAAGCGCCCCGTTGTCCCCCCATTATTTTCTCAGAAATACAGTCCATTGTCCCGGCGCTCAAGTTAATTTGATCAACATTGGGACATTTAACTTTTATGTCCAGGCAAAAGAGCTGTTTCATGCTCATTTTGGGCATTCAGAGGAAATGATTGCCAGAAAAATAATGTTGCTCGGAACAATTGGGAGCAATTAGTTTCCCAGGGAGAGGCGATGTGATGCGTCCCGCCGCACCGCTCCCCTTTGTGGCCTCCCGGGCGGCCATCAGTCAGCTGTCAGCTGCTCAAAGACCCCTCCAGCCTAAACGTTTCTCTTCGGGCCGTTCCCAGAACTCGCCTGGCTGTTCAGCGTGGAGAAGAAAAGCCGCTGCGTCTCTAGGCAAAGGCGAGCACGGCGCTAAGGACCTGGGTCGTTCGGGACACTCCCTCCCTGCGGCCGGCCTCAGAGCTGCTTCTCGCCACCTTCTTCCCGCTCCGAGTGCCCACGGGGAGCGGGACGTCCACACGTCCACTCAGGCGTCTGTCAGCCCGGAGGCCGAGGTCGCCGTTGTCTTGGGTCTGATGTGGCGTGGAGTCTGGGGCCGGACAGGCCAGCGCCCTCGACCCTGCTCAGCCCGTGGGCTCTGGGCCACCGGCGTGTTCCCAGTGGTAGGCAGGCACGCACCCAGCGGGGGCGTGTGAAGTCCAGTTGCAGTCCCAGCAAAACGAGCTCGTTACTCCGTACATCTCAGACGATCGACATGTCTGTGATACAGCCTTTGTTTTATTTCACTGCAAACAAGTTCAAGCATCCAGAAAGTGTAGGAGACCATGATGACAGCGTGTGCCCTGCCGTCAGCGCTCACGTCTGTGTGTCTGTGTTCTCTCGTGTGTCCTTCTGTTAAGAAATGAAACGGCGTCGTCAAGCCTGCCTTTGCCGTCCTGAGCCATCTTCCTTTCCCAACATACGTGTGGCTGCCTCTGCCCCGTCCGTGTGTCCCGTCTACACTGCGGGCAGGCCCCTGCCCCGTCCGTGTGTCCCGTCTACACTGCGGGCAGGCCCCCGCCCCGTCCCTGTGTCCCGTCTACACTGCGGGCAGGCCCCCGCCCCGTCCCTGTGTCCCGTCTACACTGCGGGCAGGCCCCCGCCCCGTCCGTGTGTCCCGTCTACACTGCGGGCAGGCCCCCGCCCCGTCCCTGTGTCCCGTCTACACTGCGGGCAGGCCCCCGCCCCGTCCCTGTGTCCCGTCTACACTGCGGGCAGGCCCCCACCCCGTCCGTGTGTCCCGTCTACACTGCGGGCAGGCCTTTGTGTGCAGCGCCCACGCTTGCAGTGTGCGCCGTCCCACGTGGGAGCATCTGTGAGCGCCGTGGCTGCGCATTCCCAAGCATCGCCGGGCGTTCCGCGGAGTACTGTCCACAGCTTCAGCATCGCGCATCACGTCCTGCCTTGACCGCGTCTGTGCTGGGCCACTACTTGGCTTCTCTGCATTTGCTAATAGGACGATGTCGCGAGCTGTGGTCCGGCCACCCTGCACTCCGACCCGACAGCCCGCTGGCGTCCTCGGCCTGGCAGCAGCCGTGCTCACGCCGGTCTAGGGAACGCGGATGGTGTGCACTTGTACGTGTGACCTGCGCCCGCTTGTAGCGAAGGTTGCTTTCCAGGACACTCGAGGATCTTCTGTGCGCACGGTCTGGTTCGTGGAGGCATCTGAGCAGTTCGAGAGGCGGTTCTCAGTGTGGAAAACCCATGTTCACTGTCTCAATGCTATTCACCGGGTGTGAGACTGGGAACTGGTGCCGGGAGCCTATGCACGATTCACGGCCCGGGGCTCACAGGGTGCTGCCACCCCCGCGCCCCCCCCCATGCTTCTGCAGGAGGACAGTGGGCTGCAGGAGCAGGGACTTGGTCACTGGAAAATCCCGGCACGGGGAGCCCCATCACAGTGCACGACAAGGACACTGAGGCCCGGGCAGGGGCTGTGAGCAACCCCCATGGGCTCGGGTTGTCTTGTCACCTCGGGCTGCTGTGCCAAGTGCCACAGATCCGTGGCTCAGACAACACACATGGACTGCTCGCAGCCCTGAGATCCTGGGCCAGCTCGCTGGATCCTGGTGAGAAGCCACCGCCGGGTGTGTACGTGGCCGCCTGGTCTCTGCGTCCGCACAAGGCGGAGAGCACGCTGCTGTCTGCTCCCGAGGGCGCCCCAGCCTTCGGACTCCATCTCACCTTCATCACTCCCAGTGGTGTGACCGACCTGTGGCCAACCTCAAGGGGGTCAGGGCCTCGACCTGAGACTCTGGGGACAGAGGTACTGTTCAGGGCTCAACAGGGCCTCACGGCCTCATGCTAACAGCTGGCTCAGGCCTCCAGCTGCTAGGACAAGAGGCAAGTTTTGGAAACGTGGCAGTAGTTTGCGGTGGGAGGTAATGGGAGACGATGGACATCGTGACTCACATGTCACCAGCTAGAGCTTTGCTTGGCCCTGTGCCACCAAGCTGCGCTGTAGCCGCTCCAGCCAACCCCACACCTGTGGCTGAGGGTTCACGTACCCCCCCCCCCGGGCCCCCCAGCACTAACAGCAAGCTGCCCTCGAGCCAGGGACGCGCTGGGGCCCCAGCACACACTTCCCACGGTCTGAGGGGTGCCTGCCATGCCTGCCACTGCACCCCAGTGCAGAGCCACGGAGCTCCCCACCTTGGGCCCCTCAGGTGTCACACCCTCCGTCCACTAGGCCTGCAAGACGCCCCAGCCCTGGGGAGTGTGTCACGCACTGAGTGCTTATGGCTGGCCCGTCAGCGGGCCCTCACTGAGGCCCCTCAGGTAGGCGGCTTCTGGGGACGTTGCTTGACACGAAGGGGACGGTCAGGTGTCTGTGCCTGCCGGACGCTGGCCCAGGCCCTCTGAGCAGACCGTTCTTTGTGCTTCCATGAAATCCCTTTCCCTGTGTCTGCCTCAGATGCGCTGTGTACGGACCATCATCCCAGGCTCTCTGGTCTGGCAGGTGTCCTGCCCGGGGGACTGTGCTCGTGGGGGCTGCTGGCCCTGCACGAGCTCCACACGCGTCCGTCCGTTGCTCGGAAGGGGAAGCAGGTGGTCTGCTCGGCCAGGGCAGCTTCGTCGTCTGTGCGCCGAACCACCGCTGTGCCTGGTGTCCGCTGCCTGGAGCCGCATGCGCAGAGGCCGTCGTGCCTGCGGATCCGAGGAACCAACGCCCACGCCGGTCACCTCGTGCTCCTGTGTGAACTCCACGTGGGCCGTAATTAAAAGAGCAAAGCGAAGGGAAGGGAGTGATCCTGGGGTGTTGGACCCGCTGGAGCGTTCCGACTGGCGTCCCACTTGCTTTCCAAACCGCACCAGGTTCTCGGGGGCGACACGCGGTCTGCGCGTCCTTGGCGCTGTCTGTGCCACGTGGGCCGAGGCCACCAGCCAGGAATGCTGTAGTGTCTGACGGTTGAAGCCACGAGTCCCTTCAGGGAACAACGTCTCCGTCCTGGGAGGGTGGGCATCACTGGTTCCTCGAGGCACGGGTGCGCGGCCCTGTCCTCAGCGTGAGGGCCTCTGTGACACAGCGCGTGTCAGCGTCACTTGTCACATAATGAAATCGCCTGTCAAAACAGAACGAGGTTCTGTTTTCAAGGCCTGAAAGATGGATCTGTATGGCTCTTCTTGTAATTCTCTTTTTGAATTAGGCACCTGGTATTGATGTAGGCCTACTTTTTAATCATAATAGCGTCTGACAAGGTAATTAATTTTAAAACAACTTTTTTCTCTTGGTCCAAATGGCACTATACTGAAATTAAAAGTGAGTGCCGTGAGGGCAGCGGGCCCGGCACTCAGGTGATTGCCTCGGCCGCGACGGCCCCCCCACCTCACGCCACCACGCGACCCTTGGAGATGGTGGCTGTTATTGATGACCGTAGGCCATTACATCAGAAGGAGCAGGGCGTGGAAATGTGATAAAGTTTAGGTTTTCAATGATAGTATTACAAGAATCCAGGCCTGTGGACAGAATCCCTGCAGCAGCGTGGCTCCCTTGGGGGCAGGGCTGGCGTGGCCGTGGGCGTCCTGTGCGTCGTGGGGGCGGGAAAGGCCCGCCATCCAGGAGAGCCTTAGGAAGCTAGCGTTTCCTCTCACTGGACACCCTGGAGCTTTTCCGAGTTTATTCAGTCACATAGTAAATCTGAAGTTGGTTGGTTTTTCAGGAAGGGATTTACCTGCAGACGTGCTCTGCTGTTCGATTAGCCAACAGTTGTTGGCTTCCATCGTCTGTTCCCAGGGCGCCGGCTGCCTGCGTCCTCTGCAGCCACTCTGCAGCCATCTGTCCCGTCAGGCTGGGACCGTCCGCTCAGATCAGTGCCTTGAGCCCCGTGAGGACATGGGCGGCCTGTGTCCAGCGCCTGCTCCCCCGGAGGCCCCGTGCCTGTGAGCCCGGGGTCTCTGCTGTCCCGGAAACTGTCTTCTCCCGCTGGAACCTCAGGCTTGGACCTGACTTCCTTTGTTCCCGTCGTCCCCTCTGTGGGCAGTTGCTGCTCCTGCCACGGCCTCCACGTGTGCTAGAGATCCAGAGCGGCCTGGTGACACCAGTGGCTTTCCCCGCCTTCGGAACGTTCATTGATCCCAGGAAATGTGAAGGGCTCGCCTTGTTCCAGCACAGAGCTTGATGGCAATTTCCAGCAAATCGTACCAGAACACACGGCATTTCTTACGGCAGAGGTTGGCTTAGGAAACAGCTAGGAATCGACGGGCACCTTTAACTCCCTTCCCTGCTCTGATTAGTCTCCTAAAGCTATGGGGACGGAGGAAGGACCCTTGGTAAGAAATGGACTGCACACACACGTGACACGTGTACACACGCCCCACACGGGTGCAACATCTACACGTACAGAACACGTGTGTGCGCCACGTACACAGCACACGCATGTCCCGCGTCACGTTTCTGCGGGCACACGCGGTTTCCCTCAGGCTCCGTGCTCGCAATCCCAAAAGGAGCAAATTGCAGAGAGAGCGGGGTTGTGAGTCTGACCCGTTGGTCGCGTTCTCCGTGGAGCCTCCTCACGGAACGTGAGTGCCCCTGTGCTGTTTAGCGGACAGGGCTAGATTCTCTGCCGCTTACAGGGAGGAACACACTCTTCCCTTCGGCAAGAGCAAGCCAGAATGTGCTTTGGTTTAGCTTTTCTCAGAAAAATTAAAAAGAAAGAAAAGAGAAATGTGTTTGAGAGGCATGAGGTCATGGGCGCTGGCTGGGAGGAGGCCGGGGTGCGCGGCCCCCGGGGGTCCCAGGCGTTGTGCTGACGTTCTGCTCACCACATCCCCGCCCGCTCCCAGCGACTGGCCAGCACCCAGTGTAAGCAGCTGATGAGCGTTAGGAAACAATCCTGTGAACAGCATTCCTTCTGACCTCAGAGACCCCCTTGACCTTGACGGCGCCCACCCAGCCTTTGTGTCTCCAGGCCTTGGCGGAATGATGCGCACGGAGCCAGCCTGGCCAGGCGGCCCTGCCTCTGGTGAGGGATCCCCGCCATGAGCGGGCTGCCTGGAGAGAAGCAGGCGAGGAGGGTGCGCAGCGTGGGGGTAACAGCGGGGCCCTGAGACGGGAGGCTGGGCAGGCTGGCGGGATCGTGGAGCCAGGCTCAGAGAGCAGCCACCTCCTGGTACGACACACAGAATTGCATTTTGCGAGGGGACCCTGTGCCTCCTTGGGTGCCCGCCTCCTGCGGGAATTCCGGGGGACAGGTGCCCTCGGGGGCAACAGGTGTCTCTGTGACCTCGGAAAACAGCAGTCAGTCCCCGTAATAAGCTGTGAATGATGCCGGTTTAGAAGCACTGTGGTTGAGCCCCAGTGATTGTATTCTGTCCCAGGAGGGCCTGCCCGTGGCAGCACCAGGATCGTGTGAGGGGCCCTAGTTCTCGGGGCTGAGGCACCTGCTGAGAGCAGAACGCGTTGTGGCCTTCTTTCCTGCTGGAGCTTCTGTGCACCTGACTGCACCGCAGTGTCCGTGGGGCCCATGACTGGGAGACCCACGCTGCAGGGGTCCCGATGTGGGGACGCTCTGAAGACCTTTCTAGGCGCCCTACACATGTTGTGTAAGGAGTTTTTTCTTCTGAGGATGTTTAACGGCAGAAGCTTTAGTCTCTTCAGGACGGGAGAGGTGGCGGGCTTCCTGCTGACAGACGGAGTCCCGTGCGGGGCGAGGGTGGGGAGGAGGGGTGGCGGTGGTCCTGGGCACGCTGGTGAGCCCGTGGGCTGGGTCAGCAGGCGCCCCACCAGCACCCCTGACACTTCTGTTCTCGGGCTGTGTTTCCTCGATCGAAGAGTTTACAGCAAGTAAACTGCTGGTCATCTGCGCTGACCAGGGAACTGTTAAATATGTCCTTCGTTTTCAAATTCGTGTATAAATCGAAAGTTATTCCAATTAAAAAGGAAAACAGGGTGTTTTGTGGAACGTAACTAGACGAAGATGATACGGTGATTAAAATGGGAGAGAAATATGAAAATAGCAGAGATGTGTTTGAAGGAATCGTCCACGGCAGAGGCGTCCCTGTGGAAAGTCGCCTTGCTGGCAGGTATTGGGGGGTTGGTGACGGTCTGCGGGGAAGAACGTATGGCCTCAGAAAGGCCTGTGTGATTCAGGGAATTTCATGCTGCACAAACTGACTAGGAAGAGGATTGAATGTTGAACAAACGGAGCGTTCGATCGACCGCCAAGAAAATCGATACCCTGAGATCCCGACGTCACAGTGTGATTCCAGACGGATTAAAGGCCAACAGCGGAGCTCTGCTGTGAAAATGGAAGAAGGGGAGCCATCCGCGGCCCGGGGCTGGGCAGGCCTTCCGGGGAGGACGCACGGCCAGGGGCCCGCACGCCACCCGCACGGGGGTGAACACTCGCTCACGGCCCAGGGAGCCGCCACGGACCAGAGGGTGCATTCTCAGCAGGTCCAGGGAGGCTCCTGGAATTCACAAAGAAAGCAGCGAGAAACTGAAAAGAAAAACAGGCCAGAAATAAGTTGAAACAGAAAATGCAGGTTCAACAAGTACCTGACCAGGTGGGCAGCCTCGTGAGTCCTCGTGAGGGCGTGGAGGGTGCATGGGGTGCAGATTCAAGCAGAAATGCAGCTTGTCCCTGCGGACGGGACGATTGACAGAGTGTTGACAGACACAGTTAGGCATCTGCGAGCTACCAGGATGCCAGGACCCTGCGTGCCCCACCCACCCCTCACTGCCAGGAAGGCAGCAGCCACGGCCTGCAGAGACCCTTCTCGTGACCCAGGAGAACATTGCAGAGCCACGCAGGATGGCACATGGTCCTGTACTTGGTCCTTTCTTCTGTTTCTCAAGCTGATGAATCAAGCGAGGAGGCTGAGGCAGGGGGACACGGCACCCAAGTATGACGTCCAGGCTGGCCCAGACACTGCTGGCACGGAGGGGCATTGCTGGGTGGACTGGAGATGCACCAGGTTTCTTGGTAACCAACGGAAGTTTCCAAGTTAGTCTGGTTAAGACTTTGCCCCTGGCCTTTGCCTGCCTGGCGACATTTGATTTTAGTCCCATCTTGAGATGCGCCCCACCCCCTGGTGCCCCTGCAGCCTCACAGCTCTGTCCCAGCAAGTGAGTGGAGCCACGGCCAGGCAGTGACGTGGGAGCCTTGCTCCCTGAGCGTCCCTTCCTCTGTGCCGAGCACACGTTCTGCTCTGCAGGTTGTCTAGTTAGCAGCGGTTCGCGGTCTCTTCTCCGTTCGGAAGTGACCAGCGCTTTGCTTTGCCGCCAGAAGCGAATAGTGGTCATTAATCGCCTTGCTGCCCTGTTGGGGCGGGTGGAGGGAGCAGTCTTCGTGCCCTGCCGTGAGGGGAGAGGCTCTGGCTGACGCGTAGGCTGTCACACACTTGCCATGTGTGCGTTTCTCACTGGAAAAATAGAAAATGGATTGCACTCGATTTGAAATAGGTGGAAAAGATGTTTCCAAGCAAGCAGTGCCTTGCTTAGAAAAAAGATGCAGTTGTGCTTTTATACCTTTGAAACTTGGAAATTCCAGAGCGAGCTCAAGCGTATGTCCTGCCGGGGAGGAGTCGTGTAGGCGCCAGGCGGAGGCCCCGGCCCACAGTCCTTACCCTGCGTCTCGACCCTGTGCCCCCCACCCCCCACGAGAGCCCCGACCTGGCCCTCGTTCCTCCCGCATGTGGGCTGGACCTCCCACCAGATGTGGTTTCCACGCCGTGCTGGCCCACTTGTGAGGACGCACTGGCAGCACGCACATGTCCATGTGGAGAGAGCCTCCCATGTCTGGTTGCCGTGTGGCATGGCCACCGTGCTGTTTGGGAGTGTGCAGAAGCCACATGCAAGGGGCACGTGGTGGCAGGAGGCTGATTGCCTGGCGTGGTGGTAACACTGTCTCCTTCTCTCCTCCCAGAATCATCGACCAGCGATTCGAGAAAGTATCGTACTTTGTGTTTGGCGATTTCAACTTCCGGCTGGACTCCAAGTCCGTGGTGGAGGTAGGCACCTGCTCCCAGCCTCGATGGGAGCCCTCGCCGCAGTCAGGGGTTCTAACAAAAGCCGCAGACTCAGAGTCTGCCCCTCACAGGCCAGTTCAGCCCTGCCGTTCCCACTGCTTGTATTTAAGGCAAACGTTCCCGAGAAAGACGTTTTACTGTCGAAAAGGGGGCTGTTACCAGAAATAGAAATGGACAGAGGCCCCCACACCTCTGTAGCTGCTCGGGTGGTCGTTGCCAGCCAGAGACGTCATGTCCTGCTGTGAGGCTCTGTCGTCTGCTGTGGAAAAGCGGTTGTGGCTGTGGGGCTGCTCTTCAGCTTCCTCATTGCAAGTGCTGGGAACCAGTCTTTTTTTTTTTTTTTTTTAGAGATTTTATTTATTTGACAGCACAAACAGGAGGAACAGCAGAGGGAGAGGGAGAAGCAGACTCCCCACTGAGCAGGGAGCCCGATGCGGGACTTGATCCCAGGACCCTGGGATCATGACCTGAGCCAAAGGCAGATGCTTAACCAGCTAAGCCACCCGGGCATCCCTGGAAACCAGTCTTTCACTGAAAAATTTGTGGATGTCACTCGATCCCTGGGAGTTTGGAGGCCATGTGTCTCCTGGGTGCACCCACAGGGCCCCTGGCGGGATGCCCCACTACGTGCAGGTGCAGACAGAAAGCCTTGGCGCTGCCCTGTCCCAGCCATGTGACCTCGGAGCATCAGCTCTGCAGCAGGGAAGGGGGGCGTGTGGCCCCGGCTCAGGGCCAAGGCTCCAGGTCGCGCCCGTGCAGCAGTGACCACAGCCCCAGTACCAGCTGCAGCGGAGGGGAGCCCACCCCAGCCCCCGCCGCATGCCCGCACTTGGGAGGCCGGCAGCCCACACCAGGTGTGCCGCGCACCCCGGATGGAGACACGCGGGTCGTCCAAGCTGTCCCCTCCCGTCGGCATTCCCGGCACAGACACTGCCGCGTGTCCATCGTCCATCCTCTGCAGAAGTTGTTCCTTGAGGTCCGAGGGGGTGGGCTGTCCATCATTCATTCCAAAGCTCCTTGTGGTTGACAAGAGACGCGTGATGTATTGAAATTCTCTTCTTTCATAATTTAATGAATCCGATGGCAGCCCACTGGGCCGGCTCTCAGGTAGTATGTGGCCATCGCGCCTGGACAAGACGAGCACCGAGTGCTGGGAGACCATGGGGCACTGGCGCTGCAGGAGGCGGGGCTGCCCGCCACAAGCATTTCGGGTGGGCAAGTGAATCCCGCCAGGAATTTGAAATCCTTCGCTTCGTTCTGCTAGTTTTCCTTTCCTCATTTGGAGGGTGGAGAGCAAATCCATCAGATCTCAAGCCCTCCTGCGAGCCCGGGAGCTCATCTGTCTTGTTGAAATGTGCCCCTGTGTCTGACGCTGTCAGGGCCCTGGGTGCCCTCGCCAAAGGCCACCACCCCCGTTAATTTCAGGCCACTGGGGGTTGAAAAGCCACACTTTTATGAGATCCTGACCCTCTACGCAGGGGTCATTTCTGACTGGCGCTCGGGACAGTGAGCCTACTGGGCGGAGCAGCCCTCGCTCGCGCCTCTGGCCTCCTCGCTGAGCTGAGCAGTGTGCAGAGAAGAAAAGATCCCTCGAAAGACCTAAGCTGTCTAGCAGGTTGTGCGTTCAAAGAGGTCTGAGAGTGTCCAATGTGGCTTTTTCTTCCCTGTGAAACCAATACCCCAGGAGGGGGCAGCTGCTCCGGCTCGGGCTGGGGTTGCTAGTTGCGTGTCTAGAATGGCTGCAGAGGTGTGTGGCCTGCAGCACAGCTATTTCCCTGGCAGGTGCTGAGCTGGGAGGCTGGCCTGCGAGAGCAGGGGATGCGGGGGCAATGGGAGCCAGAAGCGTGGGGTCACTGGCGCATTAGGGCCTCCTGTCTGAAGAACCACACTTCCTCCTGCCTGCCGGCTGGGAGAGCAAGTGTGCGGGACTGAGCTTGCGTGCTGCGTGCTCTCCGGGACGAAGGCTGGGGGCTGGGGGCCGCTCCACAGGTTGACAAAAGACACTGCGTGCTGTTTGTCATGTAACGCGGCCCTCACGCCAAAGGTACCTTCTCCGACGCCTTCCCCTGCTCCGTGGCCTTTAGCAGCTCAGCCCGTGTCCTAAAACAAGGAGCTCCTGCACACAGTGGTCCCAGCTGACGGGAGGAACTGTCTTGTGAACTGGGGTAGGTTCTCCTAAGAGCTAACATTTTTCTCAAGATCACTAAGGAGCTTCAAGAATCTTCAGGCTGCCCGTGAAGGTTCAGGATCGAAAAGCATCAATGTCTGTTGAGCTACTAGTTTTTGTAAGTCTGCCCAGCTCTCCCCTCCCCTTCCTGCAAGAAAATAAAGGAGGGTCTTCGTTCTGATGACTTTCCCATCAAAATTAACTGACACAGAGACGGAATGATTTGAAATGCTATTCTTAGGATAGGATTCAGATTTTCAGAAGAAGTGGAGTAGTGCACATATGCTTGCCCCTCCTTGACCCCACAGGGCCCTGCACTGGCCCCCAGCCTCGTCTTCTGTCAGGCTGGCCCTGGCCCAGCACCCCGGGGCAAGGGAGAAGGAGACACAGGGGAGTCGGGCACCTGCACTTTCGGAGCTCAGGTGGAGAGAAGCTCCATTCCCACGTCATTACCTGCCCCTTCCCATCCCTGCACGTCTGGGCGACATCGGTGCCAAGTATGGTTTGAAGCACCGGGAAAAGTAATAAACGTGCATCTGTGTGGTGTCTTGTTCGAGGAGGTCAGTTAATAAATGCATTACCAGTACGTCCTAGCTTAAACGCTTCTACGTATCCCTCCGGGTCCCTGTTGACTGTTCCCCTAGGAAGCCCCACGGTGGTGGGGCTGGGGAGGCACAGGGCCCGTAGGCAGCTGCAGGTCCTGGGAACCCGAGGTCCAAGCCACATCAGGCCAAGAGCGGGCACGCCCGGGATGCGCAGTGGGGAGGGTGCAGGGAGGCCTCGGAAGGTCACAGAAGGCGCTCCTGACAGCGGTGCAGTACCAGTGCCGCTGCTTCTCAGCTGCTCATCGTCATCACGTGGCCTCTCCCAACGCCGTCCTCCCTGTCCCTTCTTGGGGACACCAGTCATTGGCCTTGGGGCCCGTCCGAAATCCAGCCTGGTTTCATCTCGAGGTCCCTAACTAATTACATCTACAAAGACCCTCCTTCAGAATAAGGTCACGTTCTGAGGTCTGGGTGGACACAGATTTGGGGGGAGCCCTCTTCCACGCGTGACAGCACGTAACACCAGAACGACACGTCTCCGCTCCACTTGAAACACTGAATGCTAAACAGTAAACACACTTCTTGGCAAAGGTTCATCTAAAAATAAGTTCAACTGAAAAAGAACAGATTTTTTTCCACGGGTGATTAATTTCGGTGGCCTCAGTTAAGCCATCTTTAGTCGCCAAATTTTAAAATACTGTGTAAGCACCTCTTTTGGAAAATCAGAATCTGCTAATGACATGGGTTTTTAGGAGGGTTTCCACTGTAAAAACAATGAGTAGAAATTTTGTGGGAACCCAGAGAGTCTGACCCTGAGTTACCCGCAGTCAGGCCTCAAGAAGATGGTAGAGGAGACATGTTCGGGAAGCCTGGGCGCCTAGAGTCTGGCCCTGGCCAATTCAGGGCCCACCCCTCTCAACCAGGCCTCTGACCCACTTCACTTCACTGTCTATAGCCTTCCAAATTAACCGTCTAGCGAGGCTACGGTGGGACCGTCAGGCACCACTTCCTGTCGGGCAGCATCCCCGGGAGCTCGTTAGAAACGCGCATCCTCGGGGCTGCAGAGCTCCAGGCCTTGTGTTGGGAAGCGTTAGGTTGAGCCTCGTGCATCTCGGCGTCCCCTGGAGCCCCGCGGCCCGCACCGGCTCGGGTGACGGGCGCTGGCAGGTACACACCCAGGACGCCCGTTGAGCTGGCGCTGCTGAGCCAGGGCTTCTCACGCGACGTGGGCATGGTGGCTGGTGTCACCTCTGGCCTGGACTGTGCCGGGGCAACCCCGATACAGCCGCGATGTTTACGGAACCCTCGTGGAAGGCTGCCCTGTGTTAGGAGATGGAAGGCTACGGGGTCCTGTGGGTCTTTGGGCTCTGTGTTGTTTTCAGCGGCTGTGTGGGTGGGTTCTGTTTCACAGACGCCCGTGGGTGGGTTGGATACTCCGATTCTGGTTATCACTTTCCAGCCGACTACTCCAAACCAGTGTCTCTTCCTCATTTGTCCAGCGGATATTTCCTGCATGCTTACCGCGTGCCCTGGGGTGAATGCAAGGCCCGGCCGCCTGGGTGCCAGGAGAGCTGTGGGGGCGGGTCTGCCTAGCAGGTGGGACGGCCCCAAGGCCCAGCTGGCTGGGAACACTTGAGTCCTGCACCTTGTCTGCTCTTCCCAGTGTGCCTTTCCGTCCATTCCCTGCCCCCTGGGAGTCGAAACAGCGACCTGAGAGCAGAGTCCTCCAGAGCGTCTGTGCTTCCCGACACCCTGTGCTCAGAAGCACCTGCCTTTTGCAGGAGAGCCCTGTTTCGGATGCAGCTGTGTCTGGGACTTTAGTGTCAACCAGAGGCCAGCAAGCCATGTTTTGGGAGGGGGTCTCCTGTGGGCAAGGGGTCCTGTTAGGTTCTCAAGTGTGGTCTGGGGGCATCGGTGAGATTGGCAGTGTGGACAGGGCGGGAGGTGCAGCCCTGGGTGGGCACTGGGGTGTGGGCAGCCAGGAGGAGGGGGCCTGGATGAGCACAGTGTGTCCTCTGTCCATCCACCACCAGGGGCCCAGAGTGCTCTCTGCCCCTCCGTGGTGCTGAGGAGGTGAGTGGGGTGCCCGACCTCTCCTTCCAACCCACAGCATGGCCCAGGAAAGACACAGGTCAGGAGGAAGCAGTGCGACTTAACCCACGCTGTCCACCACTGGCCTTGGCCTGTGCCTGGCACTGTCCCTCCTTCTCTCCCCCGGGTGGACAGGCAGACTGCCCCCAGCAGACCCCTCTTGGAAAAGCCGCTTGTGGACACCCGCATTCAGTGCTTGCAGATCGGGTCCTGGGGACAGAAGGAGAAGGCCGTGCCAACCTCAACCCGGGGTTCTGGAGAAGGAGCCCACACGAGGTGTTCAGATTGCCCAGATCAGTGTGGCTGCTGACCAGCAATGCCCTGGACAGTGGCGCAGCTGCATGTGGTAGGAAGGCCTAAGGAGGAGTTGAGATGGGAACGCGTCTCCTGCCTGACGGCAACATGTGGAAGCCACTCGTCGCTTCGTCCGTCCGGGCGGGTCTCTGGAACGCTTCCCTGAGAAGCCGCTGCCTGACTTGGCTTTGGGACTAGTTGCCCCTAGAGTGGCAGGGTCAGCCTCCCTGGAACCGGGCGAGGGGGTTCCTCCCAGCACACTGGCAGGAGTCATCAGAGGTTAATTCGATCTGCCTCCAAAACAATGAGGGGCCAGTGAGCAGCTTGCGGCCGCGGCCGCTGTGAAGGACAGGCAGTGATTGTCCCTCCAGCGGCTGGAGCCAGGCGGGGCATCTCCCAGGGTGGGGGTCAGTCAGGCCCGGGCAGGATGGGGAAACCTTGTCATGGCAGAGGGTCAGGGAGCGGGGTCCGCTGAGCGCAGAGTGAGAGGATCCTGCTCCCCGGGAATTGGCAGCGTCCTGTCCCAGATGCACACGCAATCCCGCGTGCTCGCAGCACAGAACTGGAAGGACCATCCTGTGATCGAGGCCGGCACTGCCCGAGCCGTAACTGAAACACAGGTTAAACACGACCGTCACGTGCCATGCGATGGGCCGGGCGTCACGAAGCCGATTCTTACCGCGGCCTCTGCTCAGCCCTGCCGGCGGGCCGCTCTGAGGGTATGTTTTATGCCTTGTGCGGTGGCGACTGGCAGCTGGGGCGCTCAGCTGGCCGCAGTGACAGAGAGTGACAGCAGTGCCAGGCGCTGCCGTCTCCGCGAGGCCCGGCCGCGCGCCCACCTGCCGCCCTTCATCCCTGACAGTGATGGTGATGGATGTGCTTTTGGAGGCTGGCGGCCGTTTTGAAAACCGGTTGCCAGTGACTGACACGTGCGCGTGCACGCGGGTGCCAGGTGCGCCTGTTGGGACATGGGTCCTGTGAGGACCCGTCTGGGAGGGGTTCCCCCAGCACTGATGATGCCAGCCCTGGAAGGGGCCGGAGGGAACCACGGCAGAGCACACCCCCCGCGTCATGAAACCACCGAAGACCACCACCAGCAGGAGGGGTGCGGCCAGGCTCCCCGGGGGCCAGAGCCCCATCCCCAGACCGCATACTTCGCTGCCGCCAGCCTCCTTCCCTCAGGGTGTTCCCGCGTCCTGGGGAAGGCGCTCCCACTTGGCCTGGAAGGGGCATCGCCCCGTCACGGCCTATGCCAGCCCATCAGGAGGCCCTGCGAGTTCCGCCCAGCCGGGAAGGTCGCTGTGCCCACACTGAGTGCAGGGTGAAGTGCTGGCGTGCGTCTGGTCTCCAGTTAGCTTGTCGACCAAGCCCTGGCCGCGCCCCAGACACTCCGCCGCTAACACGGGGCACGCGGGCCCCTGTCAGCCCCCAGCAGCCCCCCAGCAGCGAGTTGGTATTTCTGTCCGTGCTGGGGCAGGAGTGGTGGGTGTGAGCTCTGGGCAGCCTGGCGTCCATGAGACGCATGGAAGGGTTGCGCCAGCCCAGGTCCCGAGAGGCGTCTGGAGAAAGCCTCGTCAGGCGTGGAGCGTTCGCAGACCTTCAGCCGCCTCTGAGGGCCTGTGGGCTCGAGTGCAGACGGCTCCGTCCTCTCCGTGTCGCTAGCAGACGCCGGTGCTCGTCGGGGTTTCTCTTCTGAATTGGGAGCCGGTGCAGAGGGGCTGCGTGTCCAGGAGGCCTCCTCGCTCCGGGAGCCACGCGTGTCTGCCGTGGCGGGGTCGGGGGCTTGCACAGGGTGCATTGGTTACTTGTGTGGCTTTTTAAGAGTCTCGTTTTAAAACAACAGATTTACTCATTTAAACATTAAGTTTATTTAATTACTGTTTCAGAAAGAAAGAGACCTTTATCTGATCTGTTTTGGTAGAGGGCCTGTGACATCCCACTAAAGCAAACTCTAATGTTGTACTTAATTATGACAATTCTGTGTTTCATATTTAGAGGATTTTCTCCAGAAAGTTTGCCTTATAAACACTAGCTTGAATTTCCAATTGGTTGCTGTCAAAATAATTATTCCCATAATTACAGAAAAAAGATGAAAAGAGACACTCCCCCCTCCCCCGTCCCGTATGTGGGAGCTTGCTTTGCTGGTTGGTGGCCAGCTCACCAGTCTGTAATGCTCGCTCGGGTCGTCAGCACAGCTCATGGGGATTGTAGGACCTCAGACCGGTGCCGAAGCTGGTGGGCAGGCCCCCGCTCTGCGGTCTGCGCTGTTGGTGGGACGAAGTGGCCCTGCCCCCAGCCCTCCCAGCTCGGAGCGCTGGTGTGTCCGTGGAAGCCCGGGGTGTTCTTGAGAGACCAAACCAAGAGCGTGTCCAGTGTCCCCGGCCAGGGCCTCCTTCCTGTCCCAAGCTGCGGCGTACGCACACCTGCTGGACACTGGTCTGAGAGGAGCGCACGCAGCTTCCTTCCGGAGCGCCGGCTGCATGGTCCCGCGTGGGCTCACAGCCACTGTGGGGCTTTGCCCAGCACACCCGAGCGTGGGCGCTGCCGCCGCTCCGTGAGCACCCGCCCTTACGCCGGCTGGTAGGGAGTGGGCGGCGCCGACCGGGGAGAGATGGAAGCGTCTTGACGGCGTATCGTGGTTCTGGATGAATAGCATACAGTCTGAACAAAGAGAGGAAGGTGCCCTGGCGGCTGACGTAACCCTCGTGACAGTGCCGCCTCCTGACCCGCCAGCGGCCCCCGTGTCCCCCAGGCGCCGTGGCCAGGGCCCTCGCTTCTGTGCTGTCAGCGCTTCAGGGTTCTCGAGGTGCTGTTTCCCCAACACTTACTAAGAGGTGTCTTTCCTGCCGAGAGCACAGGGATTTGGTGGGAAAACGTCGGAACGAGCTGGAGCTCGCAGGAAGTCCGCATAAATGGGACGGGGACCATCGGGGGCAGTTCCTGCTGGAGGCGGTGGGCGCCTTTCCAGAGAGAGGACGAGACTCCGAGATGCTCTCTGGTTGAAGCTGCCCTGCTCGGTCCTCAGGCCCTCTGGCTCCGTCCGGGACTGTCCTATGTGTTAGCGCTGAGGAGCCTCATCCCCAAAACCAGCGGGATCACCACCGGGACACGCCTGTCTGCACCGCCCTCCCCTGCAGCCACACCCTTCTGCGTCCCGGAGCCGTGCGTGTGTGCGGGGATGTGCGTACACGTGGTGTGCGCCTGTGTGTGCCGGAAACACGCGTGCACACAACACCTGCCGCCTGTGTCTGCCTGTGTGCGGTGCAGGACGGGGAGGGGGCCTTCTGTCTCAGGCCGGGGGTGCATGGCTGTGTCCGTCCTATTTCGGGGGCCGGGGCTCCCAGGGCCTGCTCGGCAGCCACACCGGCAGTGGGGGCAGCTGTCTGAGTGCAGCGTGAGCCCACCCCCAGCGGGACAGGCAGAGAAGCAGGCGGTCGGCGGGTGAGACGCTCCCTTCCCAGCACTTCCCTCGGATGCACAGGTCAGCAGGGACCAAGGCGAGTTTCAAAGCCCCTGGTTCCATTCCAGAGCCTTTAGTGGAACGATGGCTCTTCGTTGTGACCCTTGTGTATGTTCAGGACTCGGGGTAACGTCTTCGGATGCTGGTCATCAGGGAGCGTGAGTCGTGCTTCTCTGTGTCCCTGGCACTCCAGTGGGTGTCCAGGGCGCTGGGGTGTCTGCCTGTCACACCTAGCACTTGGATTCTCGGTGCCCCACTCACGGGGTGCCAGTGTTTAGACCTGGCGCTTTCCCGGCAGACCCATCCGTGGGCTCAGAAGTGCTCTCTACACCTCGACTTGAGAGGCGGGTCTGGGCGGTGGGGGCCCATCTGCAGTGCTCGGCAGGGCAGCGGGTGCTGAGCCCGCCCCTCACAGCCAGCGTCTCCGGGAGGGTTGTCGCAGCTCGCAGTTGCGTTTCTGCTCTAGAGCCCGCTCTGTCTTCCAGAGTCATTAGAAAACTCCAAATTCAGAAGGTAGTGATTTTCCGTGAACTTGTGCTGAGGAGAGCATGCGTGGAGTACTCCAGCGTGTCTTCGTAAACTACTCTGAGAAACGCTTTCCTCCTCTTTGGTCACTGCTGCGTGAAGGTGTCCGCTGAAACTTGAATACGTAGCTGTTTTGGGGGCTGGAGTTTAACCAGAATTAACTGACTGACAAGGACAAGGATGGCACAGGGGTGAGCTGCTCACTGGCTGCATTGGGTCAACAGTTTTTCAGGTAAGGGCTGTTGGCGCAGTTTGCAGGGTCCGCCTCACAGCGCTCACAGCTGAGGGACAAGTGTCCCTGACAACTTCATGATTTCTGAGGGTGGGGACGAGGAACCCCAAGAATCCAGTTACGGGGAACAGGTGGCAGGCTGTCCCAGGGCTGGGGAGCAGCTCAGGCTGGTGACCTGAGTACAAGCTGTCAGCCTCAGTCTGGCTCCTTCTGGACACACAGCACAGAGCAGGTGAACACACTGTCGCGTGGGAACTCCGTGCACCTCACACCCGGACGGACGTGGGTGCACAGAAGGGAAGGAGAGGCTGGTCCGGTGATGCTTGCTCTAACCCTGTAGCTGATGTGGTTCCAGCCCCACAGATGCTCCGTTCTGAGTGAGGGCCAGACCTGTGGAGAGGCTGCAGAATCGCCTGCCCAGCCTGGGTGAAGCCGGGTGGGAGGAGCTGCTGCTGGGCACTCAGCGTCAGGGTCTCTTGTCCATCAAGGAGCCTCTGCTCCCAGCAGGTGCATGGCGCCTGGACTTGCACCTGGAACCTGCACTCAGATGGGGCAGAGACCACTGTTTCCTGAGAGGAAGGTCCGCATGAGTGCATAGAGCTCGGGGCCACCCGAGAAGGCTGCACAGGCCTGTCTCCCGGCTCATCTGGGCCCCAGCCTGCGCCCCAGGTGGCCCTGCTCCCCTCTCGGATGGCAGAGGCCTGCTCATCACAGTGGCCCCAACTCCCCACAGTCTGCTCTGTTATGGCTGGGGTGCTGACCTCCCTGCTTCCAAAGGTGTCTGCAGCCCCTCCCTGAGCCCCAGACGCCTCCCTGAACAGCTGGCCGCGGACTGGCAGTGTCCCTTTACTCCAGGGCCCTCCAGCACGGCGTTCTGTCATTTTGTTGTAGGGTTTGTCAGGAAGGTCCCAGGAGGGTGGCACAGAGTCCAACGGCTGGTCCTGGGAAGCACTGGCGTGACCTCGGAGGGTGGGGCCGCACCCCCAGTCCTGGCGGTTGGATGGCTCTAGTTCTCCTCCAGAGTCCGGGGTCGAAGGAGGCACATCCCTGAGACTTCTGATGCCCTTGGGCACTCTGCTGGGCTCACCACTTTCTTGGCCCCTCTGTTTAAAGCTGGAGACGTTGTTTTAAGGGCCATTTTTTCTGCAGGCTTTTTCTCTGGCCTTTCCGGAGTAGGCCGCGTGAGCGTCTGTGGCTGAAATTAGTCTGGAGCATGCCTTTGTTTCCGATTTCACGCTCTCCGAGGGCCTGCTTGTCGTTCTGCGGAGCTGTCAGGGGATGAAAGCCTGCAGCAGGGTCCTGCTTCCCTGGAAAGGCGTGAACAACGGGGGAAATGTGTCTTCAAGCCCACCCACCAGTTCACGGAGGCCAGGCCGCGAGTCAGGAGGGGCGCAGCCTCTGGAGTCCCTGGGCACGCGGCAAGGGCAGGGCTCGGGGCTTCTCCCCTGCCCTCGTCCCTCCTGCTTCCTCCTTGCTCCTCTCTTCTCCCTCCTCCCTCCTTTCTCCTCTGTCCTCCCTGGGCCCTCCTTCACTTCTCCTCCTAGAGCACTTGTGGCCCATTGAGTGTCTCAGGCAGACGAGCGAAGAGAAGCTTCCCCCTGCCTCCTGCCTGCTCCTTCTCTCCTCCGTGGGTGCCGATGTCTGGGACGTGCCAAAGGCAACCTTTGCTTAGCAGTCACACAGCTTCTGCATGGGTTGTTCCTCTTGGTGGCTGGGAGCGGGAGGCACGTGAACAGCTGAAGCCGGGGGTCAGCTCTCGCACCCGGAGCCGCGCCCACAGGCGGCCTGGCAGCAGAGGTCAGGTGAGGGTGTCCACCTGTCCAGGATGCTGCCCCAGGCCCGTGGATGCTGCCCCCTCGTCCCGGGGTCTTGGTTTGAAAACAAAGAGAAGTCTACTTCCCGCGGCTGTAGCCTAATTCCTTAAGAATTCACTCCACTGTTTCCTCGAAGCTGCTGGTACTGTGTCTGGACACGGGGCCCAGGCTGGCTTTTGGGCTCGCTTCTGTTCTGTTTAACGCAGCCCTGCGTGGACGGTAGGAAAGCAGAGGCCATTCTGAGGCTGTCCCGGACCAGGCACCCTCGTCTGCTCCCTGCACATTAAACAGTCTGTGGACATCTGGCCCGACTGGTTTTCTTCGCTGACTGAAGTTGGGAGTAGACCTTGCCCCACCTCTTTGGGCAGTTATGGGGGAGGGACAGCGACCCCGAGACAATGGCCCCGCTCACCCCTCCAGAAAGCTCCGCTCTGGGCCAGACAGGGAGCGTCTGGCGTCCTCGAGGTGCCGGCCATGCATTGGGAGTCACTTCCCCCTTGTGCAGATTTGGGACGGGCTTTGCTGGAGCCAGTGGCCAGGTCAGGAGGCCGCAGGGATGAATTTGCATGTGCGACCCTGGCTGTTCCTTGTGCTTTGGGTGGGAGGGCACCATCTTCCGGGACCTTCTGCTTGTATTCCCAGCGGAGTGGGGCTTCCTCAGAATGCTTCTGAAAAGTCAAGTCATGCAGACCGTCTGCTGAGAATCTTCTGGGTGCCTGTGGCCCAAAGTGGGGACCCAGCCGTCACTGACAGGTGGGCTCAATTGCAGGAAGGGGGTTCATGTTCCACCAACAAACAGGTAACTTTGCGTCAAAACACAGAGACAGAATGTACAGACGGCCAGGACCTGGGACACGTGGGTGGTGAGCGGATGTCACGGGAGCAGAAAGCACTCTTTCCCGCTTGAAGACCCCACATTCCGGGGAGTTTAGCTCTGCTTCTGCGGCCACGGTGGCCTCCATGGCTCTTGCTCTGGGGACCCCCATGAGGAGTCTGTTGACCCCAGGCTTGCCCCGACTCAGCCCTCACTGCATCCCGGAACAGTCCTTCCCCGGGCCATGACCCTGAGTGTATCCGGATGTGCAGAGCAATGCGCGAGCCTGGGCCTGGGCCTGGGCCTGGGGGGTGGGCTTCTTCCAAGCCTGAGGGAGACCAGACCCCTGCCCGCTCCCGTGGGGACTTCTCCTGACTCTGGGGAGGAGAGTGCAACCGAACGTGGGTTCCCAGCCCACACGGGCCTTGCAGACAGAGGCAGAAATCCCCATTCCTGTTCAGCAGACGTTTTTAAATTCAAAATACACTTCCAATATATACCTTGCTTCCTGCATTTTCTGGGGTGGAGGGAAGCAGGGGGTTGGAAAGGTGTGCTGGTTCTGAGAAGGACCCCCAGGCCCCCCCTGGGGGGGTGCCTCTGGGCTCGCGGCTGCCCTGGGTGCGCACATCCCCTGCACTGTGGACATCCTGTGTCCTAGGCCACTTCCAGAGCCTCTGCCTCCCCAGCACTGCCCTTGTCCTGTCCCCCATTTGTCCTTCTCCTCCGGTCCACAGCCCCCACACTCCCCCCCAGTCCCTTGACAGCTTCGCAGCTGCCTGTCCCTGGAGCCCCCACATTTCTGCTCCACGTTCACTGTTCTGGTCTTCCTCCGGGAACCCTCTGTTACGGGGTCGCCATGGTCTCACCCCGACACCCCCTCGACCGCCGGCCCTCGGCTGACCGGCTCGCAGCCCGCTGGGTCCTGCCGTGTGTAGAGGCTGCCTGCCCGCCCAGGGCTGTGCTGGGTCCTTTGGAAACTTGTGCTGAGAGCCACGGCCGGCTGAGCTTGTGGGAAACCGTGGGAAACCTGCTCAGGACCACATTCAGGACTCAGGTGGAGGCGTGCGTTCTCCTGCTGCCCCTGGAGGTGGGGACGCAGCGTCCACGGCGTCCACGCATGGTTTAGAAAGAGCGATTTAAACGGGGAGACTTGCAAACTCCCTGTGTAAAGCGGCCCTACCTAGTTCCTGTTCCTCCAATTTATGTTCATATGTTTTTGCTCTATGTGCCTCTTACCGACACAGACCAAAACACACCGCGTGGGATTTTGGGACTTACTTCCTACCAGACACATCTTTCCTAAGCTGCCCCCAAATCAGGCTTCGTTCAGTACAGCCCGGAAGGAGACTCAGCGTCAGGACTTTCCTGACCTATCCCATCCAGCACCAGCTGGCGTTCCTGGGAAGCCAAGAGCTCAGCGCCTGCAGCCCCGTCCTGCTCGGGTTAGGTGTTGGTCAAGCCAGTGCGTGCTCTGAAGCGGGGAGTGAGCTCCGCCTGCTCGCTGTCCCACTGCCGTGGACCACGGGTCCTTCTGTCTGCAGCAGAGGGTACAGACTGGATTCTGCATCTTGAAAGCCCGGCTGTAAGGGTCCAGAGGTGCTCACGCCTTTGGTCGAGTTTTGCACCTGGGGGGAGCATTGGTGGCAGTTGAGTGGGAGCACTTGGGACAGACTTAGCTCCTGGGTGGGCAGGGCATGCGGGCATCTCTGACCGCTGGTGGCTTTGTGTCAGGCTGGCCGTAAACTTCGGGATTTGCAGAGAACACTGGAAATAGCCCTCTGGGTCCTGGGGCACCCTGTCCAGCAGCCTGCTTCAAAACCTACCCAGACTGAGAAGAAACACAGGAATTTCATTATCCACACAACAGGTGGACAGCCTCGGGGACAGCGGTCCCATAAAATTCCAAGACAAAAACCAGGCGCTCCGAGTGCCAAGAAGACAAAGTGCGGGGCCGTGCTATCTGCTGCCCCTTCGTGTGGCTGCTGATAATGAAATAAATCTTAGATGGCTCTTAAAAAATAGCATTTTGGGTTTTTTTTTTTCTTTCAAAAGAAAAATCCCTTCCGTAAGTAGGCGAGCGGAAAGGCCCGGCCTGCAAGTTTCTGCATGAGTGGTCATGAGTGCGGATTGAAAGCAGAGACGAGGCCGAGGCCAGGCTGGCCAGGCCTGATCACTTCTTTACAACCTGGTGAATGAGGTGGCTCCGTGGGAGGGTGCAGAGAAAGCGCCGCCGGAGAGACAGAGGCATAGGGCGGCCCCTCTCCCAGCGCCCTGGCTGATCAGATGTTTATCCTTTGGGAGCCCGCCCGAAATGGCTAAATAAAGCAATTTTTTAAAAAGTTTCTAGCAGATGCCTTTGGGAGAAGAATCAAGAATTTCCTGGGGCGGCTACAATGGCCGTCTGCCTGCCGAGCCCTCCCCCATTCACGGAAGCACTTAAGCCACTTAAGCGCATTAGCATCTGGATGGAGCTGGACCTCCTCGGGCCGCAGGGGTGGGCAGGGTGGCCGCGCTCTGCTCCGGATTGTTCCTGTGCTTGTTCTAATCCACGCTGTTTGAAGGCGGCCAGACTGATTTGTGACACATGAGTCCAAAAGCCACTTTGGGGGCTTGACCTGCTTAACTCATCTGTGCTCTGAATGTCAATGGCGGTCCTGGAGGACGCTGTGCGGACGCGGCTGCCTCCCCTGCCCCAGGCTGGGCGGTGCGCGACCCAGCGGGTCCCTTCCCAGGAGGGGTCTGCACCAAACCCCTCTGCGTGGAGGCCGCTCTCCGCTGGGCAAAGGGCTTCTCACCATGTCACAAGGGCCCTTGTGAGGAGGAGGTTTTAAAAAAGTCAAAATTAGTTGTTTTCTTGCAATGGTCTCTTTTTAATAAAACTCACCTAGTCATTTTTAAAGAATGGCTCCGTCGAGGTGTGTGTGGTTCCCACACCGGCCTCAGTCCCAGGTGGCCTCCGCGTGCCCTTTCTGGACATTTTGTGTGTATGAACCCTGGTCCCATGTGACCTTTCCTTAAGGAAAGAGCATCCGCCGCGGCAGGGGGTGGGGGCCCTGCTTCCCGTGTCCTCGCCAGTCTGCGCGCCCATCTGCCTTCTCTCTGCGCTGCTGTCATCCTGGGCACCCTCATACTTCCTTTGTTCCCCAGGTCCCCCAGTAGCCTGACTGTTCCCGAGCCCAGGGAGCGGGCTTGCTGCCCTGGTCTCCAGTGTCGTCCTGCCCTTAGGGAGCCACCCATTGGCACCCACCCCAGCCTTTCCCGCCTCACACCCAGTTCCAGCTGGAGGAATTTTCGCAGCAAACCTGGGCTTAATTTAGTCTGTAGTCAATCAGACGGTGGCCTGCTGGCTGTGAACTGCGATATGCTGTGTGGAACATCCCAGCCTTGTGGCCGTGGGGCTGACCCTGCTCACTCGTCCCTCTCCCTGCCTGTCCAGCTGTTATCTCCCTCAGCTGGTCAGAGTCTCTGCTCCAGAACCCAGCGTGGCCTCTGTTCTCCCTGGTGTTGCCTTCCCGGTCCTGTCGCACTGCCCACCTGGGGCAGAGCTCATTGCCGTGTGTCCCCAGCCTGCCATGGGGCACCATGAGGCCGCTGTGACTTCCCTGCCCCTCCCCTGCACGGGGCTGTCTTCAGTGAAGCCCCAGCAGACCTTCCAGGGTGGGAGCTAGCCAGCTATGGGGCAGCTCAGGGGAGCAGAGGTGGGCAGGGAGGCCAGGGCCTGGTAGAGACGTACAGGCCTGCCCTTGGACAGTGTGCCCGTCACACTCCTGCTGCCATGTGGGCGGATCCGTGGTCCCCTTATGTGGAGGTTCTGCGAAGGACGGGGTCCGGGAGGGAGACCAGGAAGTGTGCTGATTGCATTCAGGAGACACGGGCTGTGCGGCCCTGTCCTGGGACTGAGTCCCTTCTGTGTCTTTCCCAGACTCTCTGCACAAAGGCCACGATGCAGACAGTCCGGGCCGCCGACACCAATGAAGTCGTGAAGCTGATATTTCGCGAGTCGGACAATGACCGGAAGGTAAGTAAACCCTGCACTGTGGGCTGTGACCGCAGCAGGCCACCGTGTGTGTCTGGAGCTGGGGAGGGGGCTGTGCTGCAGGCGCGGTCCTGCCCCACCCGCGCTGACGGCCACTTCCGTTTTGCAGGTCGTGCTCCAGCTGGAGAAGAAACTCTTCGACTACTTCAACCAGGAGGTTTTCCGGGACAACAACGGCACTGCGGTGAGCTCCGCCGGGTGCCCCCAGGCGCCTGGACCCCCCTGGGCCACGCACCTGCAGCTGGGACAGTTCCCCCCCCCAACCCCACCCCCGTGTCTCGTTGATGGGCAGCAGTGGGAGGTGGGACGCTCATGCCCCAGGCGCTCAGGGCTGCCGACACAGGCCTGGACCCCGTGTGCGTGTCTGACCAGGCCTCCCTGTGGTTGCGTGTGTGCACACGTGTGTACATGCGTGCGTGCAGAGTGAGTGCGTGTTGGTCGAGACCTGGTCCTGTGGGAACTCTTCCTCTGCTTTGAAACCACCGCCCGCCTCTCGCCGTGTGCTGTGGGTGCTGGGATGTGTCCGGGTGCCCAGTTGTGTGGTGACGGTGTGCCGGTGCGTATACAGCTGGTGGCCAGTTCCAGGCCACGAGGAGACGGCGCCTGACCCCACGGCCCCTGGCATTCGGTGTGCAGAAGCTGGTCCTGGGGGGTGCCCCAGCAGGTGGGAACACCTGAGTGCACTTGCTGCCTCCTGCCTGCCCTCCAGCCTTTCTCCCTGCCGCCCACCCCTGCTCCATGGGGGCTCTGTGCACAGCTCTCCCCCCTTTTCATCTCCCAGTCACCCCACACCCTGCAGTGCAGCCTCCACGCCACCAAGACAACTGTCCCCACCTCGAGGACACTTTATTCCAAAGCCTGGACTTCATGCCCCGCCCCCGCCACCCCTGTGCCCAGCTCTCTACATCTGGGAGCTGCAACTTGGTCTTACACCCCTGCCCTCAGGCCCCGGCCGTGCTGAGTGCTCTATACCTGTGCCACGGTTCCCTGTCCTGTGCAGGAGGACCCCTCCGCTCTGTGCGCGGAGGAGAGCTGGCAGGTGTCCGTGCTGGGTGACAGCACGGTCCCACCAGGCGGACTGTCAGTCCTGTGTCCCTCCTTCAAACCGCTGGCCAGGAACTGCATTCCCCCGCCTTCCTCCCCACATCCACGCCTCCCTCCCCACGTCCACTCCTCCCTCCACTGCCCTATGTCCTCACCTGAGTCTGTGTCCACTACCCCGGAGCCACTGCCTTTCACTGGCCACAAGAGCCCCGTCAGTGCAACCTGAGCCTGGGGCCCAGCCTGGGCTTGTCTCGAGCACAGAGGGTGAGGCCTCAGCTCCAAGCTCTTAGCCACTTCCCACGGATCTCAGGGGGGCCTGGAGCCTGCTCTGGTCTCTGGGACCTTACTCACTGCTTGCCCCCACCTCCCACCCCGTTCAGGGCACCGGGTTTACTTGTGCCCCAGCAAATGCTCTGATCTTCCTTACCTGCCCTTCCCACTAGCCTGTCCCAGTGGGCATTCTGCCCTCTGGGCCTGACCAGTTCATATCTCACTTCCTCGGTGGGCCCCAGGCACTGGCGAGGTTGGCTCTGCTCCCGTGTCCCCTGCAGCACCAGCTCAGCACACACTCACAGCCCAGCCCACTTCCCTCGGCAGGAGGTACCAGGGTGATGACCTGTCCTACCCTGCTGTCCACGCCAAAGCGTAGCAACCCGGTGATTTCAGGGCCTGAGCCCTTGGGGCACAGGAGAGCCAAAGGGAAAGGTTTGGGGACAGGACTGTTCGGGGGACACTGGCTGGAGGTGAAGTACCTGGGAGACTGTCTCTGAGCAGCTGCGTGACTTTCTGAGCTTGGAGGCAGGGAGGGCTCTCTGGGCCCCTGGTACAGAGGCAGCCCCCAACATGAGGGGCCAGTGAGGCCACCAGGGCGGTAACAAAGGGGAAGAACAGTGGACACGGGAGTGGCACAGGGGCAGCCAGGGCCTGGAACGTTCCGGAAAGAGCAGGACTTAAGTGAGCAGGACATGCTGTGGGTTCTGAGCCAGGGCGGCCTGGGAGAAGTTGTGCGTTCTGGAAACGGGGAGCCAGCACACACGGACCCACAGTCACTGTCTTCCTCTGTTAGCATCTGGACGAAGCAGGTGTAACTACCATTAGAAATAACAAACGTTGTCGTCGGACATAGCAGTTTTTACTTCTGTATTTATTTAGCATATGAAATTTTTTAAGATGGAGGAAAATTAGTTTGAATATTCGGGAGAACGTTTGAATTTCATTCAGAGACGAAGCAGTGCGGTGCAGAGTTACAGAGAGTAGACTTCTACGTGGCTATTTTGGAAAGACCCACGTGCCCCTTTGTTGTGTCCATCCGGAGTCTCGTGGAGAGAGCGGCGCCCGGCCCGGTGCCTCGCAGGGGGTCTGCCGTGGCTTCTCCGGCCCAGCCTGCTGCCGCTGCGGGTCCCGGGCCCTCCGTGCCTTCAGAAACGACTCGCGGGGTCACACTGGTGTGCGTGCTTCCGTGCCCTGGGTAGCGACCTCGCACGTTGAAAAGCCGCCTCCACATCCGTCACACAGAGGAAGCGGGATCATCCAGCCCAGCCACGGGGACAAGATGAATGGTCTGACGAGCCATCTCACCTCGGTGGTGAGGCACGCAGCCCCACGGCCACTGGAACAAACTACCCATCCTCAGGATGGATGTGCCCGTGCCGGACGCAGCCCCGAAATCCATCGCGCCCTTCATCAAGCACCGGGCTTGTACCCGTCTGACAGAAATTTAATTCAAGCTGGCTTCTGGAAATAATTATTGTATTTTAAGAGTAGTAATCATTGGCCGGGACATGATTGAATGTGTCCATGCCTATTGACTTTTTCTATGATTTATAGCTTTGTTTAGTCGATATTCCCATCGAAATTGTATAATTAATTATAAGTGTGGCTGTCAGGGAGGCAGGATGGAGTGCCCTGGTGAGGATTTGGAGAGATTAAATTTTCCTTGGCTGTCCCAGGGCAGGGCTTGGGAATCTTCACAGCGCTTGGCCTATTGGATAGAGATGTTTTCTGTGTGTTTAGCAACTGCTCTTGCTCGAGGCGCATTGATTTTCCGGGCTCCTTTTTCTTTATCAGCGTGGTGTCTCTGCAGTAACAGTGGAATTTGTGCAGCTGGGACAGCTCCTGACAGATACATATGATCAGCCCGGCTGCTTTATCATTGTCTACACACGCCCTGCGCTGTTTTTCACTTTGTAATCAACAAGAATGTTTAAGATACATGTGAAATTGGTTATCATGTTTCTGAAAAATCTCAAAGAGAAACAAATTATCATTTCAACAGAAATGCAACATAATTTCTAATCGGGAACCTCTCTCACAGCTGGAGTTGGCCCCAGGGGCAGCGCTCTCCCCCAGCACAGACCCCCACGGTTCTCACGGAGCCCCGGGCGCGGTGCTCTTGCTGGTCCCAGCACGCTGGCAGCCCGGCCTGGCACCCGATGGGCCCGCTCGGGGTTTGTGAACACACAGCACGCGGTGTGTGTGGATGTGTTTACAGCCAGTGCCACCTGAGGACCGTCGTCTGTTTCCAGACAGGGGCTTGGGGCCGTGTGAATGCGGGCTGGGGTGTGGGCGCACAGCAGGATGGGCTCGAGAGGAGGGCCCGTGCTGACAGAGACCCTACCCCGGACGTCTGGGTCCTCCCCAAAGTGGCTCTGTTGCTGTTTTAGCAGCTGGAAGATTCAAACCCATCCCAAACCAGATATTATTTACTCTAATTTTCCTTTACACCCTTAGCAGGTAGAAACATGGTGGGGTCCAGGTGGCTCCCTGCCCAGGTGTTGCTGCCGCTCACAGCCAGGACGGCCGGAGTAAGATGCACTGCGTCTCAGTGGCAGAGCAGTCCCTCCTGCTCTGAGCCACGCCGATGGCTCCTTACAGAGTTTCTAGCTTCCCTCCTGGCTGAGGCTGCGCTTGCTGGAGTGTGTGTGGGCACGTTGCTGCAGGTTCCTGCAGACCCCGGGCTCTGGCATCTGTGATGAGCGGCTCCAGACCCCCCCCCCCAACCAAACCTCATCTGTATCCCAAAACCACATCATGTGGATGCCACCCATGTGGACACCCTCTGGGCAGGTCCTAGCCACTGAGGCGGCGCGGGGCCCAGGAAGGCTAACAGGGCCCCTTTCTGAGGCTGCACAAAACAGAGCACTGTTTGGTGGGTGACAGTGAAAGCCATGTGCTCACACACGCGTGCTCGTATGCAGCCAGGCACCCATACACAGGTATGCACGTGCACACACACAGAGCCAGCCTCGGTGTGCAATCATGCCCCCCTCCAGCCCCCTCGGTGTCTCCAGGGCCGATCGTAGGGACCTGGGAACGCCCCGACTGTTGCCACTTGGGGTCAAAGACGCAGTGGAGTGAAGGTGGTCAGTCCTCATGGTCGCTCTGGTTTACAGTCTGTCAGAAATTTATAAACACAGCAGAGCACACGTGTGCGTGTGTGTGAACAAACCCCTTGCCAGCGAGGACGATGGGTCCTCCGTCCTCTGGCGGAGTTTGAGGAAAGCAGAGGGTTTGGCTGCAGCCGGCGGGCCGTGGTGTCTCCGGTAGGGACCATGGTGGTGTGAGCGGCAGCAGGGGCATCTCGCGGTGAGGAGAGAAGAACCCCTTTCAGAGGAGGAATCTGGGCACAGGCAGGGTCTCCTTTCCCAAGGGAACTTTAGAAACCATTTTTGGATTTCTGTCAAATAAAGTCCTGGGCTACTAATGGGGTGCTGCTTGGAGCCAGGCCCCGTTCTGACTGCAAAATGGACACAGATACCCCCATGGGGCTGTTGGGGACAGAGGAGGGTCGGATGCAAGCAGAGCCACACAGGAGACTGCAGCCGGCCACCCGCAGGAGGGGCACCCAAGGGGCGGGGAGCGTGCGCTCTGGCCGAGGCTCCGGGAAGCACGCGGCAGCTGCCGTGAGGCTGGGGCCCAGGTTATCCCCAGGTTTCCTTCAAAGTCTAAGGGGGAGAGTTAAGTCCTAGCACCTCGCAGCTGACGGGATTCCATTCTGAGTATTTGTACCTCCGTGCCTGGCCCTCCCCTACATTTCTCACATCCGGGAGACGGTCAGATGGAGGACAGGCACCACATTTACTGTCCCCAAATAAAGGTCCATGGAAGGCAAGCTTGCAGCCCAGAGCCCAACACAGGCAGGGTGTGCCCTTGAGGACATCAGATGAACACCAGAATAATTAATTGAAATTATAAAGTAAGAGTGTTAAAAATGATTAAAAACATGAAAGAATCAAACAGGTAACACGCCCTGAAAGAAGCAAGCAGATTAAAAAACACACAGAACTTCTAGAAGTGTGGCCATGGAAGGGAAGTCCTGGTGGGTGAATCAGTGGCAGGACTGCTGAGGGCGCGTAGCATGTAGGAATGCAGCAGCCCGAGCAGGACGGCGTGCCGCGCCACTCCATGAGAGGCCACACTTGGCAAGCTGATGTTGGAACCATGGGAGACGAATTCTCAGGAGCAGGATGTGTCCACATGGAACAGCAGGACCCCAGACGGAAAGAGAAGACGCGACCTAGAACAGCGGAGGCGCATGTCAGGTCACCCCACAAGGGGGATGCTGGCGCCAGGCGGCAACACAGTGACCCAAGGGAAGAGCCACGGGGACGCGCCGCCAACGCCGAGTCTGCGTGCGGCCAAGCGCTGCTACGCCGACAGCGCTGGAGCAACCCAGGGACCTCTCACGCGGGTGGACACGGCGGCCTTCCGGCAGCAGGACGGGCTGCCCGGAGTGGCCGCGTGCGGGAGGAGCGGGAACGCTGCTGGCGCACGGGACGTGCGCGTGCAGGCTCCACGGGACACCGTCAGTCCACGGTGCGGCCGCCTTGGGTCAGGGAGGCCTCGCGGCATCTCGGTGTCTGCGGTGCTGCGTTTGTCTAAGCGTCCGAGCTGAATTTGGGAGAGATGGGAAGATTCGCTGACTGCGGGTGAGCGAAGCCCGGCTCTGCGTTCGGAAGCACGTGATCCTGCCGTAGGAAGCAGCCCTCGACGTTTCCGTTAAATTACCGCCCGGCCGCCACGGCCACACTCCTCCAGATGCTCCGCACTGGTCCCTTCCGGAAACCCTGGCCCCTGAGCTAGGGCCGGCCAGTGCCTCTTCTTCACCATCGTTGGTCAAAACCACACAGCTCCTGCGTGAAGGCAGCAGCCCCCCGCGTCCCCCTTGCCAGATCCGGGCCTGTCTCCCATCTGGGAAGGCCGAGAACTCGAGCTCCAGGGCGATCTAGGTAAGAAGCACGCTGTAGGCCTGTGTGTGCACCTGCATGCAAGTACACACGTGTAAACATACATGTGGCTCTGGGACCTGCCCGGGCCCCACGCACGCTCAGCGGAGCCGCTCTCCCCAGAGACTTCCTCTCCATCCACAGCCCCAACCAAAGACCTGACTCAGGAACTTACTGGAAGCTGTTTGGCCTGGAGCCGTCCCTGGACTCCAGCGGAGCTAGAGTCTCCCCTTGATGCAGGGGCAACGAGGCCATTTGGTGCCACGAAAGCCAAGCCACTGTGCGCTCCCACGTGCTTCCCCCCCACCCGTGCCTCCCCTCCCCCTGTGGGCCCTCCATCCCATGTCTCCCCTACTTGCTCTGCAACCCCCCCCAAGCCCCCCAGTCCCGTGCCCATCGGGGCAGCACTGCCCAGGCTCCCGCTCAGCAGATGTGGGCTCACAAGTGGCAGCCGTGGGTCCAGGCCCCCAAGCCCTGGCATGTGAGCCTCACCAGGCAGGGTCTAAGGCTCTTCGTGATTCGTGTCTGTGAGTGTCCAGGATTCCGCAGGAGCGCGTGTGAGGTCCAGTCCCGGCCCACAGACCGCCCCTTCTGTGCACATTCGAGCTGTCTTCCCTCTGATGTGCTCCAGGAGAGCACCAGGGCTCAGGAGTGGGGGGTGCTGTGTGCTCGTGGCTCAGGTGGCAGCCTGGCACATAGGTCATTCCTGTGTACACGCAGCTGCTGATGCCACGCTTCAGGAGCGAGGAACACAGCGGCCAGGACAGGAGCCGGGTGCGGGGCTGCGCAAGGACACGCCTCACATGCACGTCTGAGGCGTCACGTGCAGGGCAGGCTCAGCTCAGCCAGTGGCTGGATGCTGCTGGTGGCACCCCTTCCCTCCTGGGGGCACCGTGCCCTTTGGGGTTTGGTTCTGAAGAGTTCTGCAGGGCAGGCAGTTCTGTCTTGGCCAGTCAGCCATGGGCAGTGGGGCTGGAGTCCCAGTATGGCCTCCAAGGCAGAAGGGCGTGCTGGGTGCCCATGGATCTCCCCGGGGACATGAATGGGCAGCTGTTGGCAGGGCTGCCCACAGATGGACCGGTCAATGTGCCGGGCACGTTTCCTGGAAGTTCCGGGGGTCCCTGCTGCGCAGAGACCACCAGAGACTTTCCATGTCCCCAGTGAGGCAAACCAAAGTGACCTTATTTCTTCTTTTTCTTTTTTCAGCTCTTAGAATTTGACAAAGAGCTGTCTGTTTTTAAGGACAGATTGTATGAACTGGACATCTCGTTCCCTCCCAGGTAAGGAGTACCCGCTTGCTGGATGAGCACGGAACTTTTCTCTCGGCATCTGCGCGTGCCTGTACAAACCGCACCTCCTCCCGCCCTTCCCACGACCTCTTGCCCTTTCCACAACCTGGAGACCGCAGCCAGCTGAGAGCAAAAAGCAGTTCTATTATCTCCTCTTAAAAAAAAAAAGTTTTTTTTTTAAGTATGCAAAATACTGTCTTTTCAGATTAGCACACTGGGGGCCCAAGAGAACCCTGGGTTCTGGGTCTTTCTGGGAACATCAGGACCTTTGGCGGTGTAGTGTGTTGGGGGTGGGTTCTGGGTTGTTTCCTCTTTCTTAGGCATGGAAGCTGAGCTGTGCTTTATACTCTGGTGTTTACAGAATGTTGAGGTCTACGGCGGTGACAGCCCGTCCCCTCGTGAGCAGCCCCCACAGGCGCCCAGGCTCTTAGAGGGCGTGGGGCAAGGAGAAGCCAGCAGAGGGTGGCCTTGGAAGCTGTGGCTGGGTCTGGGGCTCAGCCAGCCTTGGTCGCTGGGGCGGCCGTGCCAGGCATTCTGGGGAGGGCACCTTGAGGACACAGAGGTCCCATCACAGGACTCCTCCCCCACCCCTCGCTCCTGTTTTAGATCCTGGGTGGAAATTCTCATCACTTGGGCATGTTCCAGGAAACTTTGTAACACAGGCGTGGGAGTGTCTCGGGGTTCACTCCGCACCCTGTCGTCAGACAGAACGGCTCTGCTCCTGAACAAGCTTGAAAACCAGATGGGCTTTCCTGCACGCTCTGTGAGGGTCCCCACCGCAGTGCCACAGTTGAGCAGTCGCACGTGGGAATGCTGGCAGAGGACCCCACAGCCCACTGGACGTGGGACTTCCTGCTGCTCGTGGGCGTGGGCTGGTGCCCCTCTGACCTCAGGGTCCAGGCTCTGGCCAAGGGGGCCACACATGAGTTTTAAGGGGCCAGATAGGCAGGGACTGTGGGTCTGGGACAGCCAGGAACACAGCAGGACCAGAGGGGCATCCCCAGCGGTTCCCACCCGGGGGCTGACCAAGGGTGTCCCCCGCGGAGTCCCAACCTTGCCTCACAGGCAGTCACCTGCCATCAGGTGCACACCCAGATACACCTGGGACCCAGACTGGTTCTTAGGGTTTGTGAGACCTCCTCTTCCCGGGTGTGGTAGCCCAGATGTCCTGAACGGCAGCCCCTGTTCGAACAACTCGAGGATCTCTTTTTTGGACTTTGCTGAGCTGGAGAGGAGGAAGGAGGCCTGGGGGCCACCTCGGGCAGAGGCCATGACCCTGTGGACACATGGACCCTGCTCTGCTTCTCGAGTTTCTCTCAAATCCTGCTGCCTTGAAAGTCACTTGGGCACAGAGCATGGAAGATGCCAGTGGGACGTGGTCAAGACCAGAGCCGAGGGGGCCTCGTGGTCAGTGCCCGGGGGTGGGGGGTGGTGAGCAGCAAGCCCGCCACCAGCACGGGCTACAGAGAAACCTGCCTGCCCACACCCGGACACGTCAAGAGTTTGGAAGGACAGGGCAGACCTCACACCCCCACATAGGGTGGTGGGGTCCTGGGCCGGTGGTCCCTGGACCGGTGGTTCCTGACAAAGAAAGCACAGGGCTCCCTGGGACGGTGGCGGTAACCCACAGCCGTAAAACCTGGCCTGATCGTCTGGGGTCCTTTTCGCCCCCGGACAGGAGAAGGGGATGACTTGGTGCCACGTGGGAGGAACTTGACAGAGCTGCCTGTATGCGTTGGTCGTTGGGGTACCTCCTGCCACATCCACCGGGACGCCTGGGGTGGGCTGTGTGCACGGCAGGGGGGTCACCCTGCCCTCCGCGAGGTCCAGGAGGTGTGGGGCGGGGCTGCTGAGCACAGACCTCCACGGGGATTGCCTGGCTCGGATGGTGGGAGCATGGCCCCCAGAGATGTGCCTGCCCCATCCTGGAACCTGTGAACGTCCTGCATGAAGTGGCCGAAGGGACTCACTGCAGGCTGCTGCCCTGGGCCGTCCAGGTCGCCCGGGAACCCCATGAGCCCGTTGGAGCAGAGCGCTCACTCTGGCTGGGGACAGGAGCTGTGACAGGAGGGGACACTGAGGTCTCACCACAGCCAGCTTCGCAGGTCCCGGTACCACTTGCCTGTTAAGTCGTCAAAACCTTTCCCTTTAATTAGGAAAAAAGGTCGTAGTTTCCCTAGATGTATGTGTGGGGGAGGGAAGGTGAAAGCTTTCTAACCAAACTAGCGGCTCTCAACCGCCAGAGCCCAGCTTCTGGTCAGAGATCCTGGTGAGCTGCCCGTGTCGCCCCCTCTCCCACTGCCCGGGTCACCCACCCCTCCCCTGCCACACAGGTCATTCCCTTCCCCCACTGCCTGTGTCACACCAGTCCCCCTCCTTTGGCTCTCTTGTATTTTTGAGACCATATTTGTGACCCGAGTCCACAGCCCCAGGGATGGCCTTGTGGGGTTTGGAGAGCCGCTCCGGGCTGTGGGAAGAGTAGAAGCAGCAGCAAAGTGCGGGAAAAGGACAGGTGGTGAGTGATGGTCAGGGGTTTGGTGCCTGCCAGATATTCTCAGACGGTACCGTAGAATAAGTGGTCAGGCATGCTGTGCGCACATGTGTGCACGTGTATGAGCTCACGTGCAACGTGTGTGCACGCGTGGGGGTGTATCCAGAGGGTTGCGTGCATGGGTATATTCATTCACTCGTGTGCACTGTGTAGACGTGCTTGTGAGCACGTAGGTGTGCGAGTGGGTTACTGGACACGTGTGTATAGTTCATGGGTTTGCACATGTGTATAGAATCCACACATGCGTGTATGCATGTGTGCGTGGGTTTGGGTATACGTACATGGGTGTGTAGACGTGTGTATACAGAGTTGGTACACACACATGGTCTGCGTGCACGTATCTGGGTCTAGGAGTGTGTGCGTGGGCGTGGTGGGTGTGCGTGAGGTGTGTGTGTGCACATGGTGTGCACACGTGTCCATGCAGGTGTTTGCGTGTACCCGAGTGTGTACACGGGAGCGTGTTCATGTGCGAGATGTGCGTGCGTGTGGTGTGCATGCGTGTGGGTAGGAGTGTGCATGCTTGCAGACGTGTACGGGCACGTACTTGTGTACGTGTTACCTAGGTGTGCGAACAGCCCAGAAGACCTCACCCTACGCGTTTCCAGTTAACGAGAACGGCTTTTCACTTCGCCAGCTGCACTGCGGCGGCCAAGAGGTCTAGACAAAGCACAGGCTGTGTGTTCCCCGCGGCCGCTGTGGCTCTCGGGTGTTTGTCAGGACACGCTTGTGCTCCCTGCACACTGCCAGCCTCCCAGTACTTTCTGGAAGCCTGTGAGGACTGAGTCTGGGGGGCCATGGCTGTCTCAGGCTGTCCTGCGTCTGGTCTCGGGCGAGGCCTGTGTCTGCGTCAGTGCCTCAGACACGGAGCACGGGGCACGCCGTCCAAGGGCGTCTGCCTGTCCCGGGGGGCAGTGTGGGAACGCAGGGCACGCAGAGCCCCGGAGCACCCGTTTCTGTGGCTGCTGCTCCTGTTTTCAGAACCTTCCTTTACCCACGCCGCGAGTGCGTTGCACACAGATCACGCGGTTTCGGTCCCTCCGCGAAGGCCCCCTCCTGCAGCGCCGGGCAGAGCAAGCCGTTCCCCTGGGGCGGCCCTGCGGCCCCGCAGCAACGGGTTTCAGTGCAGAGCATCGGCACAGCTGCACGCCCCGCAGCTTGGTTAGCGGATGGCCTTGTAAGGGGAGAGCCGTTCTTCACAGAGACATGGTTACTGTTCACCAACTAAGAGAACTTCACTCCTAATGGATTAGAACTACTGCCGTCATTTTGCTAGAAAAGGTGCCAATACTTCAGCCGTTTGTAGAGCCCTCAGCTCCCGTTCTTCTCCCCTGAGAGCACGGGGTGTGGAGCCCCTCCATCAGGGCCACCTACGGAAGAGACCGGTTGTGGGTGGCGGTCAAGAAGCAGGTGTCCCGCAGGCCTGGCTGCAGTGGGAGCAGGCAGGAGGGCCCACCCCTGCGCTCCGCCAGCAGGCCAGGGACAGCACCCCGCCAGTCGAAGGCCGGTGATGCCAGGTGGGGTGTCCCTGTGCTTGTGAGGTGAACATGCCTCCGGCCGCTCGCCTGGAGCACAAGCTGCACCGTGGATCTGAAACCCTATCTGTGAGCTGCTAGTTCTCGGCTGGTGGAGGGGCTCTCTCGCTCACGTGCACAACTGGTGACGTCACCACCCGGGCCTTCAGAGCGCCTGGGTTGTCCCAGATGTTGGCGGGTGTCAGACGGCACGTCCCTCAGGACCACTGCACAGAGGACTGTTGACCGTGGGACACTGTCAGCCACATGGGGCCCATACACGTCTTCCAAAGCTCTGGGTTTTCCTTGAAATTTCCAATTTTGTCATTGACAACAAATACTCTTGGATACTTTCCTGGAGAGGAAAAATGGCTTATGTCGTCGCTTCCTGAGAAAACTCCTGTCTGACGCCCATGTCTGAGTGACAACAGTCTCTGCCTTTCTAGCAAAACAAAGATACTCCATGAAAATGAGCCAACACGAGCACACGGCCGAGCGCACCATGCGTGTCCCACCTCATTCCTCTGCATCTCGAAACAGCAGGCCTCCTAGTCCGGAGTCAGTACAGTGACCGTCGGCTTCTTCGTGTGAGCACTCTGAGGCTGTCCGATGCCCGCCACCATCACCTGCACCGCACACCATTGCTTCCGCCCGTCCGCACCCCTTCACCGTGAGAGTGGCACATGGCGTGTTGGGGTGGTCACGAATGTGCCTTCCAGACCCGCCTGGAAGGGTGTCAGGGACGCCCGGGGCTCTACACGGCACATGCCAAGACTAGCCAGAACCAGAAGGAGCCAGAACGCGCACCGGCGGCGGGAGGGGTCCTCACTCCTGAAGGGGAGGACCACACGGTGGCGGATGGCCGCGAACTGCGAAAATCACAGTGTGCCCGGGGGAGCCACGCACAGGGTGTGGATGCCACGTACTCGCATTTATGGGCAGGTCGCGGCACTGGGCTCACGACCCTTGACTCTCCACGCAGTGGCAGGAGGGCTGGCAGGGTTCGTGGGGGTCGTGTAGGGGGCACGTGGGCCCTGCCCCATGTGTGTGACCCTTGAGGTAAAGTGGATTGAGAGAATTGGAAAACATGAAAGGCCTGGATCTAGTCCTCAAAACTTTTCAAAGTAATTTCCTCGTTCAGGGGAAGTTGAATGGGAAGAAGTACCGTCACAGCTTCCCGGAGGCAGACAAACTCTCCACAGCGGAAGGAGACGTTTTTACTGAACGAACTGATTACAGAACAGGAGGAAGTCGTGGCCATGGAGAAGGACGGAAGTGTGTGTCGGTCCAGAGGAAGTGTGCAGGCTGGCGGCAGGAGGCAGCTGTCTCGATGGATGCATTTCACTGTAAATTAAGGATGAAGAGACTCTTTTCAAGCTGCTTTCTGGGCCTTAGTTACGCTTTAACCATCTGTAGATTCCTGTCTGGAAGAGCGCGTAGAGTTGTGAAGCTAGGACAAGAAAGTGCGCAGTCTGCCGTCTGCCGGGCCTGGCGGTTGGGAAGGAGCCAGGATGTCTGTCTGTCCCGCTGGTCACTGGGCCCCGATTGGACGTGGCCCACGTAGGTGCGCGGGGTGGGCACCGGCGGGTGAGCACGGCCAGAGGCGAGGCACTTGGGAAAGCCAGCCGCAGGGCGAAGGGGCGGTGCCCAGCAGCCGGGTCTCTGTGTGCCGCCGCCCCTGGATGCTCTCCTGGGCAGTCTTTGCTGCAAACTCCTCCACCAGATAGCTCAGTGTTGCCATGGTTCCTGCTTGTTTTCCTCGACTGTCTTTTTGTTTCTTTCCCTCTCTTTTCCAGAAATATCCGTAATGGCCAGTATTTTTGAAACCGAGTATTTGGGCACGCCAGGGTCCTGAGCTGCACCTGCTGTGATGGGCCCGTGTCTGCACCAGTGTGCCCTGTACCGTGTCTGCGGCCACTCACACGCACGCTGTCCCCAGGCAGGGCTCCGAGGAGGGGCTTCTGTCCCACAGCCTCCCTGAGGCGCGCCGGGCAGCACCCTCACCCCACCTGGGAGGGCGGGTGCAGAATGTGCTAGTCTGGCTGTGGTTTACCGTCAGTTTCCTCCTGCGCCTGGCGTCCCCACCCGCGGCCGGCCCTGGAGATTCAGGCTGGCAAACACAGCCGGGCTTTGTGCCTTCCTGGCCATGTTGTCGGGCTCGGGGCCGGTGGAGACTCCACCCGCCTGTCCCGCCGTCTCAGATGGAGTTCTGAGCCTGGTTGACAGGGCCGGCCGCCCGGCCACGGCAAAGGGGCCGCTGCCCACATCCTGAGGGAAGGAGCTCGAGGGGCAGGGAGGAAGGGAGGGCCGCGTGCTTGAGGACAGGTGGGCGATTGTTAGCTTTATCACCAGCGGATACGGTGGCTGTCCATCACTGTGGGGGCACGGGCAAGGCACTTGTCCTGTGTCCCCACCCCGCCAGGGTTTGCTTTCAGATAAGTGCGTGCGCGGCAGGTACGGTATTAATCACCCTCCACTCTGGGGGTGCGTGGGCCGCAGACCGGCAGCATCGGGCCCGGCGTCCTGTGCTCCGCCGACTGGGGCGCGCGTCAGCTGTCGGAGGAAGGACGGGGTGCCGCCCGGCCCCCTCCTTCCCTGGGCCTGTCTGGACCAGCACCGTTCCAGTGTGCTCCCTTCTCTGGGACCAGGGGCCACAGGGCAGTGTCCCCAACAGCAGGACCCCTCTGGGGGTCAGCTGCTTTCTGCTTTGGAGTCACCTGTGTTCACACTGGACTGTGGCAGCCGGGGACTCACCCCAGTGCCACCGTGTGAGTCGCGACCACCTGTCCGATGCCAGCGTGGACAGGGCGGGAGCTCCGTGTCGCCTCTCTGACAGATTTATTTCGAAGTCGCCTTTTGTGTCTGGCACCAACCCAGGCCCGAGGTCTAAACACTGAGCTTTGGCCCCGGGTACATCCTCGTGGTCTGTGGGCGCCATGTGCGACCCTGGATAAGACCCCAAGACCAGCTGGGGCCCGCAAAGGGGTCTCCTGTTGTCTTGGCAACACCAGGGGCATCACTGAGCGTCGAGGGTGCCAAGTGTGTGGCGTTCATCCCATTTCCGGACTGTATCTCAGCCTCGTGCTTTTAAGCCTTGGCCGACTCGCCGTCTCCTGGCAGAGAGCCCCCACCGCAACTGCTGCCCGCTCACCCAGCCTCGGCGTGTCCCGGGTGCCTGCGAGGTCGTGTGTGCCAGGCGAGCGGCCGCGGCCGGGCAGTGTTGCTCCCCCACGGTCACAGCTGAGCCAGGCACCCTGCATGGGCGGAGTGGGGGCAGATGGCCGGCTCGCCACGTTTCCTGCAGGGAGTTTCTGGGGCAGTCCGTGTTCCGTGCTCTCTACACGCATGATGCTGTTGGAACTGTGCGGGTTTTGTTTTTAAGTATATTTGCTGCTTTGGGTCTTTAATCAAGTGAAGCAGTGACTTGAGGGGCTGGGGTCCTTGGCCACTGTTTCTGGTGAAAGTGTGGGGGACCCCTGGTGGGATGAGGCAAGGCCGGGACCCGTTAGCTCAGGGCAGAAGCATGTTCTGCGAGGCCTGATGGTCACGGCAGGACACGGGTCTTGAGGTCACAGAACAGAGGGACAGGCCAGAGAGCTCAGCAGACAAGGGGCGGCCGCAGGAGAAGCCCCTCTGTCCTGAAGATAAGCTAATTCACAGCTTAGATCATGTGGTACTTTGGAATTAACCTAAAAACAGATTTTTAAAAGGAGAAGTTTAGACTCTAAGATGGCCGTGCAAGATGCACCACAGATACAGACACGTCACACTGGTGTGGACACAGCAGACACAGTGACACGTCTCCCCAAAGCCAGCGCGCTCCAAGTTCATCTGTCCCTACTTCAGTCAGCCCCAATCAGAACACCCCCGGGGCCCAGAGGCAGGATTGTTCCAGGGGGTCAGGGAACGAGGAAGCCGCCGTGGGCCGAGGAACACGCGGGGGAGCGGCTGGCGGCACCCCACATGCTTCTCGCCCGTGTTCGTGTCGCTTGTCCACTGGTGGGTCGGCTGTGGTGGCTCCATTCCCGAGAGGCCGTCTCTCCCGGTGGCTGAGCCGGGTCAGGGCATGGGGACGGGGCACCCGTGTGGCCAGAGCAGCGAGTCAGGGATGCTCACAGGCTGTGCCACAGTGATGAGCCCGTGGCCTGGGCACCAGGCATGGGGGCGGGGCATGGGGACGGGGCCTGCGCCCACATCATACCCCAGCTTCCAGAGGCAGGAGGGGACGTCTGCGTGGGGGTCCCACAGCGGCACCCCTGCATTCACAGGCAGCTCAGGCCATGCGCTGGACAGCCCCTGGGATGCAGGTGGGGAAGGAGGCCCATCCTCCTGTCTTCCCCGTGCAGGTTTTCACTGTCCTCCGACCTCGTCCAAAACTAAAACCACAGAGTCCTAGATGATACCGTTGGTTTGTCCCAAGCCCGTTACAGCTAAAATTCAAGGGAGAACTTAAATCGCTTGTTTGGCTTTGTGTTCTGGATACTTCTCTACACGGGTTCTTTCCCTGCGTGGCACTGGCCACTCCGTGTGCATGGGAAGAACCACACGGGCTTCCCCGGGGACTCGGGGGACAGTGGGAGGTGGGGCAGAGCCGGCAGCTGACCAGGCGCCCTTGTGTCCCCCCAGCTACCCGTACAGCGAGGACTCCGGCCAGGGCCGGCAGTACATGAACACTCGGTGCCCCGCGTGGTGCGACCGCGTCCTCATGTCCCCGTCCGCCAGGGAGCTGATTCTGAAGGTAAGTGCCAGAGTCCCCCAGGACCAGCCGCACACACGCGGCCTCCGGGTTGGGCCCTGACGCTGTCCTACAATGGGTCCTCAGCCACTTGAAACCCAGCACCGGCCCCGGGGGCCCCTGTGACGTCCGATGTCTTTCTGAACCCACAGCAGGCATACGCGGTCGTCAGTGCCTTCAGAGTCATTACCGTTCATTGTGTCCTCGGGAGTTAAACGTGCTCTCGTCCACAAAAGCGCTTGTAAGCTGTAAAGCGGGTGGACGCGTCGGTCCTTGTTCCCCGAGTTGTCGGTGAAGAGCCTGATTCACATCTGGGCTTGACGCGGTCCAACGAACGGGGACCTTCAGGAGGTGGAGGTGGCACCTGCTGGGGGTTGGGACACTCGGGTGTTCCAGAATTTTCAGTGCCCACATTTTAATACAAAAGGCGTGTTTTCAAAAGAATCAATACCTGGATTGGTTTTGTCGACCCCATCAGTGAGAAATCACACGCAAGTGCATTGATTGGGCTGGGGTGGCGGGGGTGGGCATGGACTGGTGCTCAGTGTCCAGAGCAGACGTGGGCATTCGGGGGGCCGTCCCCAACCTGGGCTCTGTCTTAGGTTCCAGTTGCACCCCCCCCCCCAACTAGGACCCCTTGACTGGGCCCTGGGCCGCACCTTGAGTCCTCACCCGGGGACTTGAAGCACACTGGGCAAGAGGGGTCACAGCCAGGAGGGCAGAGCCCCCCACATGCTGCCCTAGGCTCATAGTACACCCTGCCACGCACACACCCTGTGCCCTGTACTCACTGGGCCCCTGCTGACCTTTTCAGTGAGGGCCCAGCCCTCCGTGCTCTTCCCGGAGCCCAGAGCACTGTGAGTACGTGGGGAGGAAGTCAGTGGGGGGCCTGGGCTGGGGGAAGGGGCTTCACTGGGTCTACAGCAAGCTTGCTGCATCGGGGCCTCGGTACTCCTCCCCCTGCGCTGTGAGCAGGGCCTGCCCCTGCCTGTGACACCCTCGCACCCAGGGCCCATCGCTCAGGACAGCCGCTGGGGCTGCTTCCCCACGGGGCCTTCCTGACGGACGCTGCACTGGATGTCGGCCACGAGTGCACAGACCCGGGGAGAGCCTGCCCGCGCCCGGCCTTGGACGTAGTCCTGCTCTCTCTGCTGGGCTTGCTTGCTGGCGCTCTGGAGACGGCCGTGTGTGGTTGCACGTTGCCTCGAACGCCTGCCATGCGCTGGGTGCATGGCCACAGCCAGATCGGGGGCCTCGGGGATGGAGAAGGGACAGTGTCGTCTCCCAGGGAAAGCACCCACGCCCAAGGAAACTGCATTTTGCAGGAAACTCTTGAGTGCTTGTTGCTGAGTGCCTGCGGACTCTGCCCTGGGGGCGTAGGCCGTCCCGCATAGACTGTTTCATGTTCACTCATGTCCTGGAGCTTGGACGCTTCGGCCCTGGTGGGGCCAGAGCTGGGGGGGAGGGTCCCCCAGGCCCTCTTCGGGGCTGCCCCGCGGCAGCGGGCGTTACAGTCAGAGCAGACGCGCCTCGTGAGCGTCCCCTCGGCCTCATCCATCATGCTATGCTCGGTTACCTCGTCATCATGTTCCGTTCTGCTTCCCCGGCCCTGAAACACCGGAGCTGGCGGGCTGGCGGCCCTGCCTGGGAGCTGCGGGTGATGAATGCACTGCTGTAATTTGTTTATCTGTCTCGAGATTATGCAGTTGGAAATCCACAATTTTATGCTGCCTTTGTAAATTACCACGCTGCGTTTGATGAATGTCCCCCACTTCCGCGAGGCAGCGTTGCGATCGTGAAGGATGGGAAGTGCTCACGCATACGGTGCAGAAGGTTATGTTTTTATACTTTCTGGCAGGCGACCATGCTGGAAAGTAAATCTGACCTTAAGCTTCCTACTGCATTAAAGATAATTCAGTTTTAACTTTATAGTCTCGATGCTTCAGCTGCGGATATAAAAATCCGGCCCAGCCGGAGCTGACTGACTGCCAGGAACAAACCTTCACAGTCGCCCCCAAAACGCAGGCATCTGCTGGCCCGCAGAGGCGGAGGCGGCCCGGCGGGAGGGGCCGGTGTGCAGGGCAGCTAATTAATGTGTGCGGAGCGCTGGGTGCGGCAGCGCGGGCTCCGCGGCGTCTGCTCTCGGTGGGACACGGTTCTGGGCTAATAGAACCGGCTCTCCAAGCAAGTGTAAACAGGGAAGACGGGTCCAGATGCACCGCTCGGGTGGGGGGAGGCGGGGGCTCCTGAGAGGAAGGGCAATGAGCGCAGCCGTGAGCACAGGCCCTCTGCCAGGGGCACGTGCCAGAGGAGAGCTTGGGGGACCCCACCCCGACTCCCGTCCGGAAGAAGGAAGAACCAGGGGCTTGGGCTCCCAGGGCTTTCAGAATGTTCTGCCTGCTGGCCGGCCACTGCCTCTGAGGGTCCAACCAGAGACCTGCGGGAGGTGGCAGGGGTGGGTAGCGCGTAGCCCGGGCTCCCTCCCTGAGGAAGCCCCCGCCACTCCCCCCTTCCCACTCGGGTCTCTCTGTTTGCTTTCCCAGTCGGAGAGCGAGGAGAAGGTTGTCACCTACGACCACATCGGGCCCAACGTCTGCATGGGAGACCACAAGGTGATGTGCCCTCGCCGTGTGGTGCAGGGCCGGCCCCGGGGGGCTGGACGGCGGGGGGCGGCAGGCCGGGCTCCTGGTCCTCAGCCGGCCCACCCAGCACTTGCCAAGCTGGTCCGCGTTTACTTAATTGTAATAAAATACCAGAAGGTAGGTGGATACTTAGGTAGGTAGGCAGGAAAGACTAGTTGCAGAATAAAATACAGAATTTTACTATTTATAACAAAATACTGTCTACAGGCAGTGATTCCGAAGGTCATTTTTCTGGTGTGCATTTGGGATACCGTGACGGCCTTCTCATGGCAGTGAGCGCAGGTGCCGTCCTTCAGCGAGAGACGCTGAGTGCTGGTGCAGGGACGCACGTTATCCGTGTGAGCATCCCTAACCCCGGAGCCCCGCGGTCTCACTGAGGGTGGTGCTGGCCGTGTCTTACCTTCAGCCAAATCGGAGACATCCGCGCTGTCCCGTGCGCAAGGCCTCCTGGCTGTGACCACTGGGCACATCGTCCTGACGTGCGGCCCCCCACATTGGCGCCCAGGGGGAGCAGACCCAGGACAGCACTCTGTCCTCCCCCGTGTCCGCCGGGGTTTACTCAGCAGTCTACGTGAGTTTGTACCTGGAAATGACGCCCTTTACAAAACTCAAGTGTGTGGTCACCGGGGTCTCGCGCTGATGCTCGCACAGGGCAGGGGGACGCAGTTTGTGCGGCTGGGGGAGGGTGGGGATCCGGAGTCGGGGGTCAGGGCCGGCTCGTGGCCATGGGTTCTGACGCCCTCTCTTCTCCCGCTGCAGCCCGTGTTCCTGGCCTTCCGCATCGCGCCCGGGGCAGGTAAACCTCACGCCCGTGTGCACAAGTGTTGTGTCGTGCAGTGACGTGTGGTAAATATGACTCCTTCCCTTGGCTTCACCTTTCCTCAGCTTTTCCTGGTGTGTTTGTTCCTTTAACGAGTGACCGATTCCACGGCAGGGAAGCGATGGCAGCGACACCAGAGGGCCCTTCGCGAGACCTCCCTGTAGCGCGAGGAGCAGGTGGAAGTCCCATCCATTGAAATACGTCCTCCTAGCAGCTGCATCGACAAACCCGCCCGAGCGCCACCCGCTAGACGGCCGGCCCCACACTTCGCTTCAGCCTCCGGACCGTTCCGGAAAAGCCTCACATACCTCACTGTCTTGTCTGTTCATGTGACATTAAGTAGAAATACTGGGTTTTTGTAATAAGTCACCGTCCTGTTGCCAAAACTTTATAGACAGGAGAGGGAGTCTGTAATTCAGACTTCAGAGTTTCACTTTTTAGTAATTGTCAGCGTGGGAAGAGCTTCTCCGGCGAGGAAAGCCTGCAGGTGTCACACGTCCCCGTCTGCCAGCTGGAGGTGTGCCCGGGGGTGAGGCGGCGGGCAGGGGCTCTTTGCGACTCAGGCAGTGTGGCTACTGTGAGGAGAGCAGGGGGCCCTCGTCTTCGCCTCTGGCGGCTCCCCTTCCGTGTTATTTACTCTACTGCCGTGTTACATGGTTTTTGAATCACACTGCAGCTGCTTTCCATTTTTATATATATAAATATATATAAATATATACTTTTTAAAAATAATTTATAAATCTTACCAAAACTTATGCTAAATATACTTTCCAGGATGACTGCTTGCGAGGGTCCTGTCGGCAGGTAGGAATGGAGTCTAGGAGTTCAGGGACGTGCCCATCCGCACAGACCCATCCGGCCTCACGGCCTCGCGGTGCCGTCCCGGGTGGACGTCGACCACAGCACATCTACACTTGTGATCTTACTCCTATGCCTTTTTTTCTGTGTAATATTAAGAACTGAATGTGAAGTTTATAGCTAGCTCGGGTGTACCTTTTACGAATTTTGTAAACTGTTTGGTCTGTCTTTGGTTACTGTTCTATGGTGCCAGGTATTCTCCATAAAACCATAATATCATGGGAGAAACAATAGGCTTGTCTGCTTCAGGTAGAAACTGCTTCTAACATGGGCTGTACATAGACACATTCAGAGAAACCGAACTGGGCGAGTCTTGGCCGCGCCGCCGCGCCCAGCCTACACGATAACCCGCTGCGACCATCTCCCCTAGCACGAAGCACGGCATTAAAAGGTCATTGCAGAGCCTGTGGATGACACACAGCGTGGGTCTTACTGATCCGCTCTAGAACACTACACAACCCTGGACGGGGCGACGGCCTCAGACGCTCGCGTTCACGTAAATCACTACCATTGCAAGTGACTGGTGTCCGATCGCCGAGTCTGCTCCTGACAGCGCGGTCGGGTCAGTGCTGTGGCCGCTCCGCTCTGCCCACGTGCCCCACGGCAGGCCCGCCCCACACGCTTCTGTGTAACGGGGTTTCAGCTGTTGGTCACCGTGGAGGCCTCTAGAAATGACCGCTCCCGTTCCTAAGCAATAAAATTGATCATGGTGAAAACAGTCCTGCGTCTGCTTTGTTTCTCTGCCTTCCCGGCCCCCTCTCCTTTGAAATGCAAAGTGACGGAGGGCGCTCCTTTGTGGGCTGTTCCTCAGATCAGGCTCGAGAGAAATCCCGGAAAGTCATTCTATCAGACTCTGCTGCACAAAACCACACCGCTCCTTAAGGGCAGGAAAATAATCTTTTGGGTTTCTTACTGTAGCGGTAACTAATGGGAATTACCCCTCAGCATTTAAAGACAGGGTTATAAAGATGCATGGCCTTCCTCAAAACTTCAAAACTGGAGATTCCTTTGCTCTTAACTTGAGCTGAGAGAACGGTTCCCTCACAGAAATAAAATAGGTTTGAATATCGCTCCGTTAAAAAGACCAGCCAGTGGTTCAAAGGAAATGTCTGTTTTTTAAAACTGATGGTGCAGCCACGTGGCCCAGAACAGAAAACTTCAGCCTTTTCCGTTTCTCCGTAACATTTTCAAAAATGTCTTCAAGGAGAAACCTTATAGTAATGTAATCACTTCTGTTTAATTTTTTTTAATTAAAACTCAAGACTTGTGCCCAGTAGAATGCAGCCACGCCCAGCAGCAGCCAGAGTGTGGAGCAGAGCTGCGGCCCTGCGCCCGGTGCGGGCCGCCCAGGGCCTGGCCGTGTGGGAGCGGGTGCGAGCTGTCCCTCAGAGGGCGGCCGGATCACTCGGGATTTCTTTTTGGCGCCCCAGTCCGAATCAAATAGTGATTTCTGCCGATCAAAGACTATGGAACCGGGATGCAGACGAGCTTAAAATCTCTGAGCGGCGCGCTTAGCGCCCTCGGAAACCTCCAGCTGCGAAGGCATTTTAAGATCTGCGTAATCAGATCAAACACGTAGGCGCTAGCCACGGAGCCCGGTGGCAGCTTAGGACTCGTCCCGTCCCGCCCCGGGTTTCCGAAGAGGGATGCGCGGGTGGATGCTCACCTGCCGCCGACCTCCGCCACTGAGCCGGCCCCGCAGCCCTGGGCAGGGCGCAGGTGGGAGGGGGCGCCGCACCTGTCGCCGCGCGCACACCTGCTGGCGCCGCGCCCCGCGCAGGCTGCTTTTCCGTCCGCGGCCCAGTCCGGCTCCGCTCGGCGCTCGCTGGCGTCGCGGCTCCTCCGGCACTCCCGGGGCGGCCGAAGGGGTCTCGGGGCCGGGGTCGCCCTTCCCCGCGCCGGGCCCTCGCTGTCCCCTCGCTCCTGCGAGCTGCCGCCGCCCGGGCCTGGGCACAGGCGGGTCGGGGTCGCACCGCGCGCCTCGCCGCCAGTCCGGCCCCGCGGAGACGAAGACTGCGGGGGCGGCGGGGGGGAGCGGGGGGAACCGGGTTTTCGAGAAGGAAGACACACGCGGTGCAGCCTCCGGAGCCGGGGCTCCGCCGGGGACGTGTTAAATAATTTATTGATTATACAAAGTGATTCCGCCCGGGACGCGCGGCCCCGAGCCCTCCCGAGCCCGCGCCGGCCGCTTTATAACTTATTCTGTAAAAATATATATACACACGGGCGGGCTGCGGCTGAAGGGGCGCCGGCCCGCCCCACCCTGGTTGCTCCGGCCGCGCCCGCGCTCACGAGGCGTCCCCCGCGCCGCCGCACGGGCTGACCAGCGCCAAGTTCGCGGCTTTGTGCTTCTGGAGCAACCGCGTGATCTTCTCGTCGTCCGAGTTGGGGTCCAGGGGGCGGTTGTACTCGTCGTCGTCCTCCGCGTCCGAGCCGCCCACCTTCAGCTTCTCGGCGTCCGAGTCCTGCTTCTTCTTGGCGGACGCCATCTCGGCCGCGTGCCGCTTGCGCCACTTGGTCCTGCGGTTCTGGAACCACACCTGCGGCGGAGGGGGGCCGTCAGACGGCGCCGCGGCAGCGCCCGACCCGGGCAACGCGAGACCCCGCAGCCCGCGTGGACGTGCGGGGAGCACGGCAGCCAGCACCCCGGCCTGGCCCGGGAGTAGCCGCGCCCCCGGGGGCTGCGCCGGGGGCGGGCTGACGGCCGAGCGCACACCGTTCGCCGGACGCGGGCGCCAAGTAGGCATCGCGCAGCGGGGCCCGCGGGAGGCCTCCCCGCGCCAGCCGCTCACCTTGACCTGGCTCTCGGTCATGCCCAGGGAGTAGGCGAGGCGCGCGCGCTCGGGGCCCGCCAGGTACTTGGTCTGCTCGAAGGTCTTCTCCAGCGCGAAGATCTGCTGGCCCGAGAAGGTCGGCCGTGAGTGCTTCTTCTTGCCGTCCTTGTCCAGGACCCCGCCGGCCTGGGCTGCAAAGGAGGGCGGGTGAGCTTGGCCGGCCGCCCCGCGCCCCTCACCCCAGGCCCCGCGGCGCTCCCCGCGCGCCACCTACCCGGGCCGGCCAGGCGCGGGTCCCTCCAGGGCGAGCCCTGCACCACGCCGGGCCAGAAGATGGGCGGGCGCCCGGGCAGCTCGGCCAGCGGCTTGGGATAGCCGCGCGCCACGGCCGCGGGCCCGAAGTAGACGCCGGCCGACGAGGCGAGCCCGTTGAGACGGGGCAGGCCGCCCAGGAGGCCGCCGCCCGCCGCGCCCACCGGCCGCCCCAGGATGTCGCTGATGCCGTGAGGGGTGCCGAGCGGCAGCTGCGCGCCCAGGCCGCCCAGCGCGGGCGCCTTGAAGCCGGCCGGACCCTGCAGCGCGTACGGGAACAGCGACGTCTTCATCTCGGCCATGTTGTGCAGAGCGGCGAGCGGCGCGCTGCTCAGCACGAACGCGCCCGGGCGGTTAGCGTCCATGGGCGCCGCCGCCGCCGGCCCGGGCGCCCATCCGGGCCCCGCCGCCGCCGCCGCCGCCCGCGCCCTCCGGCCCGGGAAGTTTGCGCGCGGCCCGGGGCGCCGGCTGCAGCGGGGCGCTCGGGGCGCGGGCGCCGACGGCCCGGGGAGGCGCGAGGGCGGCGGCTCCCGCGCCGGCTGGGCGGCGGCCGCGGGGTCAGCGGGGCGGCGGCGGCGGCGGCGGCGGCGGCGGCGGCTCCGGGGCCGATCGGAGCGGCGCCGCGCGGGCCGGACGCGCTGATAACCGCGGGGGCCCCCGCGCGGCGCGCGCGCTGATTGGCTGCGGGCGCCCGCGGCCCGGCCATTGGCCAGCGCCCCGCCGGTCTGCGCGCCCCCGCCGGCCGCGCACTCCATGAAGGGCCCATTAGCGAGGCAGGTGCCTCCCCGGCTGTAAATTTGCCCCCTGATTTATCTCCCCCGGGACGAAATAAATCCCGTTGGATGGGAGTTTAGTTAGGCAAAGGTTTTAATGGGAAATCAGGAAAAAATACGAGAACATATTTTATTGCACGAAAGAATGCAGATTTGAGGATCCGCTCCGCACGCTCTGTGCGCCCCATTCGGTGAAGAGCCCCAGGTGCGCGGGCGCGGGGAGCCAGCCGGCACCGTCGTGGGGTACGGCCAGGGCCTCCAACCCCGCCCCCGCGGCTTCCAGGCCGCCCAGGGCTCAGATGTCAAGGAGTACCGCGAACATTTTGGGGTAACGTTCTTTGTGACGCAGACGGGCTGGGGACTCTGGACCTCGTAGTCCACGGTAGTCCACGCGCCGAAGGGCCAGGGCGAATCTGCCCTGTTTTCGCCAACACACTGCTGGCGCGGTGGCGAGACCCGTCCCGGCGCCACGCGCGAGGCCAGCGACTCGCGGGCGCTGCCAGGCGGGCAGTTCCCTGTCCCCTCCCAGCCCGCGGCACTGCCCTCTGTCGGGTCGGGGCGCGGTGACCGTCCTGGCCTCCTGGTCCGGCATTTCCCGGTCGCGAAGTCTCAGCTTGGTTCCCGGGAGGCAGCCAGAGACTCTAGCCGGACCCCACGACGGAGCCCACGGGCCGCTGTCTCGTGAAGCGCAGCCCGGAGAACAGGGACCAGCTCGGCTCAGAGCCCCGAACCCAGGGTGCGCGAGGGCCATGTGCAGGCCCTAGACGTGGGTGCGCTCCCCAAGCGCAGTGGGCAGACACGCGGCCTCCACAGGGACACGCGGGGCCCCAGGTGTCCCCTTCTGGTACAAAAAGTCCCCCAGCCCGTAGCATTGCTGTGGGATTCAAATTTGATCGCAGTGGACCCTGGGCGCGGGCAGAGCGGCCGCTGAGCAAAATGCTGGGCGTTGTCACCTTTGTCTTTTTGGGTGGGGTGTCACATTAAATCCTAAGGGTTGGCTCTTACTGTTACTCGCTGCCTGCTCGGAGCCATGACCCTAACGCGAGCGAACCGACGGCCATTTCGTGGCCAGGGGTGGGCGGTGTGCGCCAGGCCGGCCTCTCTCGGGCCTGGTGCTGTTCGTTAGCAACGACTTTCCCGTTTCACCCCAGCCGCCAGGGTTAGGAGGCTGTGAATGCAGGCGAGCCTCCCAGCTCTGTGTAGGGACCCAGCGTCCGCTCGCGCGGTGTCCTTCCGGGATCCGTTTTCGTTTTGGGCAGTAAGCGGCGGGATCTTGGCTCCCAGAGTCCCTGCGCCGGATCGTGGCTCCGAGAGCCACTGGCCGGCGGGGCTGGGCAGGCCTTGGGTGGTCGCCCCAGGCTCGGGTGCGCTCGCACCGTGCTGCGGGTTGAGGGTGTGGGGACGCTTGGGGCCCTCAGCTTCGTGTGCGCTGCGGTTCCTCTCTCCCCGCTTCCTCGGCCGGGGCCGCACTCGCCCGATCCGGGTGTGGCTGCCCTGCGGGCGCTGTGTCCCATCCTGGCCCCCAGGACACCGGCCGCGCCCCTCCCGGATTCCCGCGCTGCGTCCGTTCGGCGGCGGGTCCCCCGGCCCCGAGACCCGCCCAGCCTCGCTTGGAACACGCTCCACTTCCTCGGAGCAAACACAGCGTGTGTGCGCCCCGACAGCCTGGGCTCGGGGACACTCTCCCCGCAGGATTGGGGCCCCTCTGGGCTCCCCAGCCCCTCCCCCATCCCCGGCGGAGGCTTGGCTGCCAAGGCTGGGGCTCCGGTGGGGGTGGAGCCGAGTGGGCGGGGCCGAGTGGGGGGCGGGGTCGCGTCCCTCCTCCCGACTCCCTCTTTGCTCTACAGACCCAACGGCGGGCGGGGGCGACCAGAGGGTCCCACGGGGCGGGACAGGAGGGGCGCTCCCGGGAGGGACGACGAGGGCGCACTCTCCTCGCAAAGGGTGAGCGCGGCTCTGGTCGGAGGCAGGAGAATCCGCGCGGCTCCGGGCGCTGCGCTTTAGGCGGGAGCCTCCCAGCCCTTTTCTACCGCGGGAGAAGAAGCGCCCCCCAGCCGCTGTCCGGCGCCCCACCGACCCCGGGTGTGTCCACGTCGCCCGGCCCTCCCTGGGTTCCGGCCGGAGCGCTTGGGTGGGGAGTGCGGCTGCGGTCTCCTCTGGCCTCCTCGTGCGCGGCCCCCGGGGGAGCCGAGGGTGCGGGGCCGGGGCCGGAGTGAGTGCGCGCGCCTGGAGAGTGGGCTGCGGCCGTGGGGGTCTGGGTGCGCTCCCCAGGCGTCCCGCCTTGCCAGGCGCTCCGGGGTTCCCAAGCCGACTCCGGGACAGTCCCCACCCTCCTGGACCCGCGCCTCGGGTCCCCCTCCCCCCAGTGCTCCGTCCCGGGTATGAAGGCTTCCTGCCCGCCGCCTCTGACCTGCGCCCCTTCCACCCGCTCTCCGGGGCTCCCGCCCGCACCCCCTTCAGCGCCCCCAGGCGCCGCCCCTCCTCCGGGGAAGGTCCGGAGGGGCCCTGCGGGGAGGAGCGCCTCTGGGCTCCCAGCGTTGGGCGGATTTCCGCCGCCAGAGCGGAGAGGTTCGAGAATGCCATCTCCTGGTCCTGAAGAAAACGTCCTGCGAAGGAAGAGGGAGCTTTCCGTGCAAACGTACCCGTTGTGGGAAAGCGGAGAGCGCGCTGTATGGTATAGACCTTATGCATCCATCGTGTGTTTATTCCGCACCTACTACGTGCCAGGCGAGCCCTCAGAGGGTGGCGGGATCGCAGCGCACCCCGGCGGGAGGGGTGGGCAGTAAACCGTAGAGGACGAGCTTCAGCAAGCGCCTGCAGGAGGGAACCGCCATCCTTCAGAGAGGGGCGTCAGGACCGGTGGTCCCTGGGGAGGGCTGGCCGGGTCCTCACAACATGGCTCCTCGGGGAAGGTGGGAGGGGACAGGAGGGACCCAGGAAGGGAGCTGGGATTGCTGCTGCACCGGCAAAGAAGCCGTGAGCCCTCCAAGACACTACCAGTGAAGTGGACATCATAGGTCCCTGAGCTGCCGCTGCCCCAACCATGACCGCTCTGTGCTGGGCTCTCTGGGGGCAGCCGCCTGCAGAGGGCCCTTGCTTTGTTCCCACGGTTCTCCACCTCTTGTGTGACGATTCAGGGATTGCTAACCCAGGGGTCCATGAGCCAAAAGAAGGAAAGGGACCCCTGAGGTGACCCAGATGGAACCTTGCAGCTGCAGGGCTCACAGGATAAGGCAAGACCCCCTGGAGCCCAGGCCAGGGTGGCCACAGGGTTGTGACTGCTCAGAGGAAGAGGGGCTCGAGCAAATCCCACCTGTCCCCAGCAAACATCCCTGGGCCACATGCAAAGACCCTGTCCTGGCAGGCCTCACCCAGCGTAGGGGAGCTGAGCATGACCCCTCCACCCCGCCCCTGCCCTTGACAGAGGAGTGGCCAGGCCTGTCTGAAAAGCCCTGATGTGGGCAGGGCAGGTGTGAGGAGGAGGCTAGCTGCTCACCCCCCGCCCCACCCGCCCCACCCCTCCCCCACTCGCACTGTTGCGCAGCCTGCACACTCCAGGTGGGCCTCCTCCCCAGTGGCATCTGCTGAATGACCATCTCTGAGCATGGCAGCCTGTCAGCATCCAGGTCAGCAAGGACAATACATGTTCAGGTGTTTCCGGGGCTGAAAAATGCTACAGAATGAAGGGAGGGACCTACATCCGGGCCCCAGGCTGCAGAGCTCCGTGTCAGGGTCGGGGAGGGGTTCTGTGCTCCCCCAGGGAGTAGGCACCACCGAGGCGTCTCGGGCCACCCTAAGCCAAAGAGCATCTTGGACACGGGGAGGTGGGCAGGAAGAGGCCGGCAAGGCCCTAGAAGGCCGGGACCTTGGCAGCTGGGAGGAGGCCCTTGGAGGAGGTCCCACAGGTGTGCTAAGGAAGGGGCGAGGGGCCGGGAGCAGGCAGGGGTGCTGGGGAGCCCCAGCTGCCCACTCCTCCCTGGCCAGAAGCAGTAAGGGAGGATGGGAACTAGACGGCTGGGGGACCCCTCCCCACTGCTCCCATGGACCCTGCCTGCCCATCCTCTGCAGACCCCCAGCCCGTTCCCTCTTACTCCAGTGCTTTTATTTCTTTAAAAGCTAGTTACTGATAAACGTCATGTCCGTAGAAGAGTAGACAGAATCACCTGCGTGTTCCTGATACTGAGACCTGAGTTCCTTCTGTCACCGTGGGCTGCTGGCTTCACTTCCCCTCTCTGGAAGTGTGCAGCCCCGCGTACAAGTGCTGGACAGGACGGGTCTTCTTGGAGTTCTGTCCTCTGCCCGTCTGCGCACACCCGGGGTCCCCGCACACTGGGGGTACAGCCTCTACACGGGCTCCATGCAGGCTGTGACCTGTGACCTGTCCATGCAGCTTGGGGTCCTCCTCTGCTTGGGGGACACGGGCCCACAGACCTCTCGTGGCTGCGGGGGGCCCGCATACGGATGTGTCCTTCCTCTGCTGACACTTAGCCAGTGACTATCCGTGTTATCAGCCTCTCACAGAAGCTGCTTAAGAGGGGGGCGCCCCCCACCCTCCTTGGCCAGAACACCACAGCTCAGTCTTGGCTCCCTGACCTCTGCAGTCAGGATGGCCACTCCAGGTGGTCTGTCTGCCTCTTCTGCTTCCAGGGTCCCTCTCTTGGGACCCACACCCTCCACGGAGACATCCCACAGGCACCGGCCCCCCAGGCACCCGCTGACAAGAGCTGGAATGAGTGGGGGGGGGCTGATGGACCGCTTGCCTGCAGGGGCCGTTTGGAGCTAAGACGAGTGGTCCCGTGTGGCCTGAGCTCTCAGGCCGGCCTGGCCGCTTTGTTTGGTGGTCCTGCTCCTGAGAGGCACCTGACTCTCCCGGAGACCTATGACCACCCGCCCCTGCAGCCACATCCCAAGCTGGGCCGGACTCCGGCCCCCTCTACGCCCCCAGCGAGCGGGACGCACGCCGGGACGTCATGCCCGTGCTGGAAACCACCTTCTCCCCCGGCCCCCCGCCGTGCCCTGTGGACGCAGCATCCAGGCAATGGGGTCTCTGCAGAGCTGCCTGAGTCACAGCCACAGGAGAGCCCCCAGGAGGGGCCGACCCACAGCGGGACTGCAGAGGCCAGCCCTGGGGGCAACCATCACAGCACATCTCAGAAGCCCTCTTCTGGGGTCCCAAGAATCTTGTCTCCTTGAGGAAAGGACAAAGAGAAGTGGCCGTAAATCACGGCTCAGAGCTCATTCCCCAGGGCCGTGCGGGCCCCAGATGTGCAATCGCTGGTAATGAGCTCTCTCCTGGGGGCTGCTCTCCGGGGGGGTCTGACTGCGAGCCAAACGTGCTAATTGAGCACCAAGTAAAAGATTTGTGTTAGGGCCTCTGCTCCGCTGCCATCGCTGCGCTCCCAGGATGGGACGGGACCGGCCCTGGCCAAGCAGAGGCTTCCGGAAGGGCTCTTGGCTACACTCCAGGCCCAGCCCCAGCTCCCCTCCGTGGGGGGCATTGTGGCAGGGGAGGGTCCAGCTGTGCCACGGCGGCACCTCCCCAGGGGACGGGGGGTGTCCATGGGCCCCTCAGGTGCCCCTTCCAGACACTGTGTGTCCAGCTGTCCTTGGCCACATGGGTGGGGACTGCCCTCGTCGTGGGGCTGTCTCTGCCCCTCCCTGCGCACAGGGCCCGAGCTCTCTGGCTTGAACGCCTGTCCGCTCCGTCATAGGCCCCTGTGGAAGGCCTGCCCCTGGGGCGGAGGCGGCTGGGGGCGGAGGCGGCGGTGGCTTGCCTGTAGCGGGAGCCACATAGCCGCCTGGTCATTTACAGGGTGGCTGGGGCACTCGGCTCAAGGCTCATCCCTGACACGTGGCTGGGGAAGGGGCTGCTTCCCAGAAGGCAGGATTGTTGGGAGGGAGCTAGAGGTCACCTGAGGACCAGAGGAGGAGCCCAGAGTCCGGTGGAGGACGTTGGGGTTCTGCCTCCAGGGAAGGAACATCTATGATGAGAGCCAATTTTCATTCTAAGGGTTACCGAGAACCAGGGGTGGGGAGGGCCGGACCCTGGCCAGAAGACGGTCTCAGGCAAGACCACTGAGGGCCTGTCCCTTTCCCCCAGTGATGGGGCACGCAGGGGCCTTGGTCTAAGGAAGACTAGTGTTTGCCCTCGACTGGGTGGGTGTCCTGTCCCATAGGGTCTGGCATTGCAGAGCAGCTCCTCTGACTCTGGGGAATGCGTCTGCCATGTGAGGCACCGTGCACACCTCCCCCCAGACTCCTTGTAATGTATGGGGGTCTTCGGACCCCTGGCCAACACTGCCTGCTCCCTGGCCATCTGTCTGTCTGGGCAATGGGCTCAACAGGCCTGGGGAGGGGAGTGAGCTGGGCCCAGTGCTCTGATCTGGCCACATGAGTCCCGGGGGCTCAGAGGCTGTGTGCAGCTCCTCCCTGCCACGAGGAGAAGGGTGTGGGCACTTCCCCAGGTGCTGGTTGCCTGTGGCATCAGTATGGGGCTTGGTCTGCAGAGGCCCAGCGGGCTGTCTCCACTTATGGCAAAGGACCCAGGAACGGCCGTATCTGATTAAATTACTCCAGGGAAGGTAATCCATCCCACCAGCCAGAGCTCTCCTGCGGCCGAGCCGTGCGACTTCCTTTGCTTCTCCTGGGAGGACTGTACTTGCGCTCACGATTATCCAGCTTGCCACGGGATTGCTGTGGCCGAGGAAGCAGGAGCAGGAGGGATGTTTGCTCACCAAAGAAGAATACTTCAGAGCCCCTGTGTGTCCACCAGGTTGCTGGCTCTTCCCCTCTGGAAGGAAAATGGCACGACTCAGACCCACCCCAGGACAAGAAATCCCAAGGAGCAGGACAGGGGACCCTGGGAAAGCGACCACCAGGCTTTGGTGGTAAGGATGTTTGCTACGCAGCATTACTGAGCAGAGGCTGGCTGATACACGACCAGAGAGTACCAGGTCCCGTAGGAACGGGATGGTCTATAGTTCAAAGTCTCTAGCTGTGACCGACATTTGGGTACCATTGGAGGGTTCCTCGTGACTTCCTCACTGTTGCTCTCCCTGGACACTTGAGACACCTGATGCCAGTCCCTGCCTCCCAGTGGTGGGCAGAGTTCCATGGGAAGGGACCTTGGGCAGCTGACCAGGATCTGTGGACAAGTAGGGGCCCCAGGGGATCCTGGAGGCTCCCTGAGGTCTCTCCTTCTCCCAAGGAAAGATTTCGAAAACCCAGGGATTACAAGGGCAGGCACGCCCGGCCCCCATCTTCAGGGGACTCTGGGGGCCCACCCAGCAGCCGGCGCCTGGTACCCTGGTATATCCATTCCTGCAGAAGACTCCAGGAGCTCCCCAGCGGAGCAGCAGGCACGGGTCTGGAAACATCGCCAGCTTCCCAGGGGTCAGAGGCCAGGGCAGAGGGCATGTCGTGGAAGACGTCACCAGAGGAAGTTTGGACCAACCTGTGGAGGCCAACTGCCTCATCGTTGCCCAGCGGCAGGTCCCCGACTCACTCCGTGTGTGACACGCCCGGGGCTGCCCGTGACAGCTGGGCCTGGCACACCCAGGAGCAGGTGCTGTCTCTCCACGATGGTCCTTGAGAAGTGAGACAAACAGAACCCACATGGAAAGGCCACAGCATGGTGGGGGCAGGGCAGGGGTGGCTGGATCCCATTCTGCAGGGGGGGGCCTCTGGACAGCGCCATCCAGAGGACACAGGCGGCCTGGGGGCGTCCGCGAGAGCAGGGCACATGGGAAGAGGCGCAAGGTGGTGGGCACGGCCCTGCCCCTCGGTGCAGCGCTGGGTGGCCGCTGGCCTTTTCCTCGGCAGCCTACCCCCACAGGCACGACGAGAGCCCACACCCCGCTGGGGCTGGGCACAGAGGGATGCACGGCTGGGCACAGAGCTGGGGGCTCACGGCTCTGGTGGTGGCAGAGGCTGGCCGGCCGCCGGGGCGCCCTTCCTGGGCATGGGTCCGCGCCGCATTCTTGACATCTTTGGTGAAGTGACGGTTGTTGAAGAAGGTCCGCAGCGCTCACACGCGAAACCCCTGAGGACCTGGCGGGGTGAGGGGCCTTCTTGACAGCGTCACCCCTGTGGGCACGAGCGGCCTGCCACCTCCCGTCTGGTGCTTCGCTTCCTTTCTCCCCTGCGGCTCCATGGGTCTTACCGTTTGTCACCCCTTCCACTTTCCCTTCTTCCCACGGAAGCGCAGAGGCTGGGGGCCGGGAGCTGTCTCCCCGGAAACTCCCGGAAGAAGCGGGAGAAGGGGCAGGTGTGTCCCTGACAAACATGCGATTTGTGTGTGACACGCAGACCCATGAGTCGGAATCGTGACCCAGATCTGCAGGGCTCGACCCAAGTTGACGTCGCACTTCACGTTGGCGGGAGCTGCCAGCTGCTCGGAGACGCACCTGGTGCCAAAATCCTTGGAGTCAGAAACGACAGAAAGACACGAAGAAGCAGAAAGAAACCCACCTATGGCCATGAACTTCCGGTCACGCTCCCCACGCAGGGGCGGGGCGGGAGGAGTCTGTGAGCTGACGAATATGCGGAGTTCTCTGTCCTGAAACAGGGACGTGTCGTGGTCACGGGAAGGGCCGCACGCTCACTCGGGGGGGATGTCCCCGCGGCTTCGCCAGCGGTGGCGCGATGCTGCCGTGGGCGTGCGCACCTGCCGCGGGGCGGCGTCTGAAGTGCAAGGGCCCACGCAGACACGCGGTGTGGGGACACCTGCCCTGAGGGCGTCTCCAGAGTCACACCAGTGTGGAAACTGTGCATCTTGTCTTATAAAACACGTGGATGTCATTTCAGCATGAGATCTGTGAGCAGGTAGCCGGAGAAGAAGCCTGGAGGGACCTACGGGCACCGGCCGCTCCTCCAGAGAGGGACGGTGGCGACGTCAAATCCCGCAGCTTCTCTTTTGTGTGCTCTGGTGTGTTTTGCCTTGTTTTCCTATGACCATGTGTTACTTTTATTATACTTACAAAAACGCTACAAACGCCCACGTGTCAGGGTTCGCATGCAGGGCAGGCGCGTGGGGACCCGCCAGGCGGTAGCATGTTGGTGCCCAGAGTCCAGCTTCACCACCGTGAGCAGGTTTGGAACGACCTGCCCTGTGGCTGTCACCGCAGGTCCCGCGTGCAGGCCAGAGCAGAGTGGGCCAGGGACACGGAAGTCATAGAACCCTGAAGAGGACTCTGGGTCTGTCCTGAAATCATGAACGCGGTGGGAGGAGGACTGTGTTGGCGGGTCGGCCCCAGCAGCGGGGGCAGAGCAGGGCCTGCTCCAGGAGCAGGCGGTGAGGAGAGGTCACCTGGGTGGTTCTGACCCGGAACTGGGTGCCCTCGACACCCCCGGTCCTCTAAGTAGGTCAGCGACTTGGCAGGACTTGACCTCTGTGCTTGGGTTCCCACTGCACCAAGGGTCCCGCTGGGTCCCACGGCTGCCGCGTCTCCGCAGCGCTGGCTTACCCGCCTTGGCTGAGTTTTCGCTAGTTTCTCCGTCTGCAGAGTCGGGGTCTGCAGGCCCACCCCGGCCACTCTCAGCCGCGGATGTTTACGGCAGAGCACCTCACGGGCTGGCCAGGATTTCAGGGCTGATCTGGGGGTCAGGGGACAGCGTGTGCTGGGGGAGGTCCCGCATGACAGCCGCCTGGAGGGGAAGAGGGCAGGGGGAGGCGGGGAGGGGCCCGGGCTCTGTCCTGTCCACTGTGTGGGGTGCAGGCTGACCCTCAGTGGCTAAACATATGCTTCATCGCGCTAAATTTAAAGTCAGTGGTTGTGCAAACATTTGAGTTCGGTGCCGGTGGGTTTCTGAGCGAACAGGTTGTCTGGTTGTAAACAATTAGGGGCCGACAGGCAGTGGCACCTTCGGCTCAGGAAACAGAATCTGGCATCTGCCCGACCTGGGGTCAGCCCCACTCAGGTCCTGTCACGTTGTGGTCGCCGTGGACCAGCCTCCCGGGCAGGATCCCCCCACACCAGCTCCGGCCACAAGTGACCTGTGATCAGGCAGAGGCAGCTTGAGCACCTGCCGTCGGGCCTGGCCTGCTTGGGGCCGTTGCTCCTGGACGCGTGTTCCGGGAACCCGGCCGCCGGTCTGGTGGAGAGTCTGGTGGAGGACCCCAGCCAGGCAATGGCCCCCTGAGCTCCTGGCCATCACAGTGCATCCCCTCAAAGGTGGCATCGTGTGGAAATAAGCTGCCCCTGGGGCCACAAGCAAACCGGTGTGGCCAGTTTAACCAAGCCGTCGTGGAGGGCCAACGTCAGGACCGACCAACACAGCCGGCTGGAGAGCACGGGGGAGCCGGGGGTCAGGCAGGGGCCGCACAGGGCCAGAGGCAACCCTGTCAGGACCCGGCCCCTCCCCGAGCTCCTGGAAGAAGACCCGGACCAGAACCAGGCTGACGGCTCCACCCGGCCGGAGCTCGGCTGGTGGGCAATATCATGTGATTTCAGCCGACTTGGTACCTGCAGACCGGGGTCCAGATTCTGGTCCTAGATCTCACGCCCATCTGTGGCTTCATAAGAGTGGGCATGCGCAGTCAGGCAGGTGCCTGATTGATCAGGACGTTTGGAAAGAGTCCCCGCCCCTGGAGAGCCCTGAAGCTCCGTGGTCGGCAGACGAGTGGTCCAGGTGGTCTGTAAGCCCCTGTGCTTCTATTAGACGCCAAGATTTAGGCTCTAAGGACAGTGTCCATGCTCAGCTCTCCAGGAAGTCCAGGCTAAGCCGTTGTGAGCAGGGGTCTGGTGGAAGGGGTGGGCTGGCGGGAGTCTCCGGGCTCCAGCACTGTACAGGACCCTGCCGCGCTCCTCGCACCCCTCGGTGGGACAGCCACACCAGAGGACGCACCTGGTCCTCTCTCTGCGCTCGTCCCTGCACCTGTCACATTCCGCCTGTTGGTGGGCTTCGGGGTCTGGGACCAGGTGTGGTGCCTCGCCTGCGTGGGCTGCGTCCGCTTGGAGACCAACTGAGCGTCCTGACGGGGTCCGGCTTCCAGAACGACGTGCCCTTTACCCACAGCTCTAGAAACGAAACAGAACCAAGGAGAAAGCACTGCGCACCTGAGCTCAACCAGGAGCGGGCGTCACCGCCACAAGTGCTGGTCCCCGCGTGACAAAGCCTGGGAATCTCGCTGCTGAGCTTCGCTCCGAGTGGCGGTGGCTTGGAGAGGGTGACCGTCCTGCCCGCGGCTGCCCTCTGCTTGTCTGTATGCTCATCTGCGAGTGGCCCGCACAGATCAGTCCGTAGGCTCCACGTGTCGCCACCTGGGACCTCGCAGGGAGCCCCCAGTCTGGCCCGGGCCCCACGCTGCTTGGCCAGCAGGTTTCAGTGTGGTTCTGAGCACGCAGCCTGTGTCCATGCTGGGGCAGCGGCACAGGACCCCGGGGTGGAACTGTGTGGCCTGGCCCTGAATGACTGCCGCAGGTGGCAGGTGCAGGGAGCAGCTGATGGGGGACAGACCGGCCTTTTCTGGTCTGGCTAACGCTTTCCCCAAGGGACGCTCCGGGGCACAAAGCAGTCAAATCCCAAGTGAGCAGCGGTCGCGGTCAGGCCTCCAGATGATGACGTTACCCCAAAGCATGCCTCTTAGGGATTTAAAAGGACAATGAAGACAGGGTTTCCACCATTGTGGTGAGAGTGGGGCCCGAGGAGCGGAGTGCATGCTGGGAATCCAGGGGAATCACGGTCCTGCTCAGGGCTTCCCCGGAGACTCTCCCGTCTTTGTTTCTGTTGCTGGCCCGTCGCGATGAGACCTTCGCTACCGCTCGTCTTGTGCTCCGGCTTCGGCAGGACCGTCGGCAGGTTCCGTTTCAGAAGCACACTCCAGACCAGACGAGTCGACAAACTGTGTCTGCCTCTGGGGGAAATTAAGCAGATTATAAGGTCTATTAAAATTTTATTGGTGTGAGATCTTTTTCCAATTGGCTTTCAGAAATAATATTAATCTGTTAACCCCTCGTAGACCTACAGAAGTAAGAAAAATTTGGGAAAAAAAACAAAAACAAAAACCCAAAAACCCAAACTAGCCTCCCCGGCTCCGTGAATTTGTTTTCTTGCTAAATCTGCATCTCAGAAAACAGCATCCCTGTGATTTGGGTTAATGGCCTTGGGTGCTAGGTCACAAGAAAAGAAGACAAAACCTAGTTTTAAACAAAAGTGCTCGTAGCGTCTTGATCAAGATGACTCTTTAGACCGATTACACTCGCTGAAGAATCCTGGCTTCGAACTCGCCTCCGTCACGAGGCAAACACGGCATCAGCACAACGGAGGTGCCTCTAGGGTTACTTTTTTCTTTAACAGCCTGATTATGTGACTTCCTAAACGTCCTCCACGAGTCGGACCGTCCTGCGCTGTGCTGTGCGTGGCAGAGGCAGACCGTTCCCGGGGGCTCTGGGGCTGGGCAGCCTGGCCTCTGCAAGGACTCTTGCTATCCCTCGGGTTCCAGGTTGGGCACACCTAGGAAGACGAGGCCTGGGGTCCCAGTGGCTCACAAGCAGGACGTGAATGGGTGATGAGGGTCGGTGTGTGGCTGGCCTCCAACGTAGGGCCTGGCCACGCAGGGCCCAGGGCCATTCTTTGGTGCTCAGCCCTGGCCAATCCTGTCCATTAAAAGCACCTGGAAAGGGCCGGCCGGGAGTGAGCCCTGGAAAGTGGCTTCTGCGAGAAGTCAGACAGGACTGGGGATGCCATCATCCACGCCGGAGGCCGTAGGTCTGCTGCTGCGAGCTCCGGCCAGCTGGGCAGACACTTCTCAACAGTGGGTCACCACGGACAGGTGTCACCGCAGCTGAGGGGGGAGCCAGGAGAAGGTCAGGCTGGCGGAGAGGCTGCTGGGAGATGCGGGCTTCACTCATGGGCTTCAGACCCTGGAGGCAAGTGACTCCAGAGCTTCTCTCTGAGCCCTTCAGGGTGACGTGGTCGCCTTGATTCACTGTCCCACGGCACAGACGGACCGGCGGCACTCAGAGCTGCTGAATCCCCAGGGGCTGAGGGCAGTGTGGTGCACGCAGGAGAGAAGCGGGGGTCCCAGCAGCATTATAGGGAGAAGGCCCCCGCCCTGGGCCCAAGGGCAGGACATCTCACCTGTGCGCGGACACGTTGGTCCCCTTGCTTGGGCGGAGCTGGACCCCATATCTGGGCCTGTGAGGCCCACGTCTTGTGTGTACTTGTTAGAGGACTTGAGCCATAGACGTGGGTTTCAGTGAGGGCCCCTGGGGCAGCTCAGGGGCCACTGGGGGGCAGTAAGGAATGGGGGGAGACACGGGCGCTGTCCCTGCACCTGGCCCAGTCCAGGATGCAGGCTCCGAACCCACAGGCCTGCTCTCTGTTGTACACTTGGAGGCACCTGCCTTCCCTGGCATTTGGGGCATGTGACTTGGGAATATGCTGGGGAGCTCAGGTGGGGCTCCCAGAACCCCCAGGCTTACCCAGACCCCAGGCTCGCCCATGCTGCGCTGCCTGGGCTGGTTATATCTCTGTCGTCCTGGAGACACTGATGAGAGACCAGCCTTCACTGTCCCATGGAATGCAGCCGAGAGGCTGAGATCCGCAGCCCTGTCTCCCCCAAGGTGGGAGGTGCGGTCCACTGTGCTGTTCCCAGGACGCACACGCAGGAGTGTCTGGAAGAGGGAGTGGAGCCACGGAGCTCTCCAGCTGGAGTAGGGGCTCCAAGTAGGGGTGTGGGGCCAAAGGGCAGCACCGTGAGAAGTGCTCCGGGCCTAACCATTTTGGGGGGGGTACGTCGAAGCCTCTTCTGCGTCACCCCAGCCCCATGTGGGCCTCTTTCCGTTTGGACTTCCAGCCCCTAAGCCTGTGGTTTGTCAGCAAATGAGCCTTGAACCCCTGCTCCAGGGTCGGGGAGGAGCCCAGAGACCCTGGGCTATTCCACCTGCTGCCCTCAAGGCCAGGGCCAGGGAAGGAGGCTGTGGAGCTGCATCCTGCAGCCAGGCACCCTGCCCAGCCCAGGGTGCAGCCAGGAGGGTACGGGGCTCAGGCCAGTCAGCGTGGAATCCGCTGCCCCTCCTTCCCACCCGGCCTGCAGACCCCGGCCTCACGGTGGGAGAGGCACCAACGTTCTGTTTATGGGGAGTTCACACCTGCCCTGTCGCCCAGGGTCCTGGGCACACGTTGCTGCCCGTATCCTGCTGGATTTGGCCCTTTTGGGGCTGAGGATGCAGGTGAATGAGCATTTCCTGAGAAATGTGAACCTGACCTCCTGCCTCTGGGGCTCAGTGCCTTCCACCCTGCTCCCCAGGCCCTTCCTGCCTCCACACCACACTCCCTCCCTGTCTTCCTGGGGGTCTGCCCTCACTGCCCAGTCCCCAGTGTCCAGATGTCCCCCGTCTCCAGCTAGAGCCTCTTCCCAGGCATGGGTCCTCTCCGGGAGAGGCCAAGGGCCCCTGTGTGGAAAGAGGGGCTCCCCTGGGCCCAGGAGTCCCCTGGAGGCTGGGGGCCCGTCGAGCAGGGCGCTCTCAGCAATGCCTCTCCCGCGCCCTCATCCATTCTCCTCCGTCTGACGTGTGCACAGAAGGGATTCTGCTGCGTTTCAAGACCTCCACGTACCAGTAAATGAGCAATGCCCACGGAAGGGCATTTGGTTAGCCCCGAGGATGAGACCCAGAAACCACGTGGGAAGGAGGCCCTCCGAGCCCCCCTCACCTCACAGTCCCGCAGCATCTGCCGGGTGGTCCCCGAGCCCCAAGCTCCTCCAGGCCCCAAAGCCGGTTCGGCACTCACCTGAGGCATCTCACGGAGCCCTGCGGTTTGGAGAGGCCGGGCCAGCTCCGACTCCATGCCATTCGGACCCAGAGCCTACTGGGTGTTTGATTGTTAGGCTGGTTTTTTAAAAAGATTTTATGTATATTAGAGAGAAAGAGAGAGAGCGGGTGAGCAGGGGAGGGGCAGAGGGAGAGTGAGAACCTCAAGCAGACGCCCCACTGAGCACGGAGCCCGATGCAGGACTTGATCCCATGACCCTGAGAGCACAACCTGAGCCGAAACCCGGAGCCAGACACTTAACCGACTGAGCCACCCAGACGCCCCGGACCTGCTGCTTTGACCCTTAGGAGATATGAACGTCACGTGTGATGCCAGAAACAAGTGCCAAATACCGGTGGGGTGACAGCCGCCATAAGACCCGGCTGGGAGATGGACAGCGGGGAAGGCCGTTTCAGTGTCTACGACAGAGAAAACTAGTCTCGTGTCACTCAGTGAAGGAGACACTAAGAGTAGAAAAGGAACCAAGGAACCCGGTGGAAGGAAAGGACGTCCAAGGGGGCGCCAGACACGCTAGGAAACCCCACTGACGAGCACAAGAGCCACTTCCCTTGACCCTTGTTCCCAGGAGCCCACGGCCCAAGGCCGATGGTCCTTCGTGTCCCCCGCCCCCGGTGGCCTGAGCGTCCCCGGTCACCTCCAGTGTCCCCAGCCCAGAGGACAGGGGCCGTGTGGGGACCGCCCCATCTCAGGGCACCAGGCGAGGGCAGCCGCCTCCACCCAATTATTTCAGCACCATCTCCTGCCTCTTGTCACAAAGAATTAAAATCTATAATAAGAAAATCTCAGAGCCCCCCTGTCATTTGGCCCATCAGCTTCGTGCCGGCCCTTAGCCAAGCACAGGGGCACTCATCTCCCTCCAGCCTCAATGAATTGTGATAAAAATGTCAAACAATTAGATTATGCTGGCCAGCAGCGTGGCGTGATTGAGTGGCGAGGCAGGGCACGTCCCCTGAATCACCCTGACAAAGGCAGCCGCTGCACGGGGCTGCAAATCCCCCCGAGCCCCCCACCTTTGCAGCGGGCACCAGGTCTCAGCAGCACCGGACAGGAAACTGAGGCTGGGGCCTGGGGCACAGGGCTGGCGGTGGGAGGGGTGATGCTGAGGGAGGCGGGAGCGGGCAGCCTCTGGGGACAAGACCCCGAGAGGTGGTCAGCAGCCTCTCCCAAAGTCTGCATATCCCCACGGGCTGCTTCCCCCTGAGAGGCCGCCCCAGGGTTCGGGGTCCGGGCCCTGTGTGCCTCACCCTGGGCCGCGGCCGGAGGGTCTGCGGCAGCGCCGTTGAGCGCCTGGCGGGCCTGCCCTTCCCCAGAGTGCCACTGATGCTTCTTCTTCTGTTTAAGGGTGAAGACATGCTGAAAATTGATTTCTGTTGGAAATGGGATAATTAAACTGGTTGTTTCTATCTCCATCATCGTCATAATAAAATGAGGGGACAGCAGGGTTGCACATGGCATGAAGTAATATTGTCCGTCTTAATGCAAGGGAGCATTAATTGAATACGAATGGCCTTCCCTGAAGCCGCCCGGTTATATTTCAGAGATATGGGATAATGATGCCAGTTAATCATTTTTACAAGATAGAAAATTACTGGCTCCTCTGGGAAGATCATTAAGGAAAACAATTGTTCACAGCAATTGAAAATAGAGTTTTAATTATTTAATATAGAAATTAAACTACTGGAGACTGGTGCTGGATGACAGAACTTAATAGAAATTTATACACAAGCATCTGTGAACATTTTAGCTTTATTAACCCGCCTGATTTCTTAATCTGGATCCATCGGGAGACCTGCTTCAACCGTGACTAAATCTACTGCTTGGGAGGAGGGCCTGGCAGACGGGTGCCTGCTGGGACCCCATCCTCGCTGTGCTGGGAGCACATGCTGGGAGCCGCGGGGAGGGGCCCAGGAGCCCAGAACACCCGCTCCAGGAGGCACGCACACCGGCCAGGACGGGCCAGGGTCTCCCACTGGGCAGAGGTGGTGGAGCCTGGGACAGCCCCATGACAGATGATGGACCTCGGGGGTGGCCAGGTGACGCTATCGCACGGGGACTGAGGCCTGAACGTGAAGTGTTGAGCTGGGGCAACCCCCCTTAGAGGTCACATGAATGTGACCCCCAAGGGGGTCCTGGCCAGAGTGAGGTGCTGACCCCGGCTGGCCTGGCTCCAGAACCCACATGACCTGGGCCCCCAGCCCACTCATCCTCAAGCCCGCCTCCCCAGGGAAGAGGGGGACCCCACACTGTCTTGCCGGAGCCACAGGGGCTCGCCCTCCTTGCCCAGAGGACCCTCGGTCCCAGCGCCCTGGGCTTCCATGCGGGCAAGGGCCCCTTGGGGGGCAGAGATGCTTTAAACGAGATTTCTGATTCAAACGTCTGAAAATGGGAACTCCTGTATCGTGCTGAGTGATGACACGGGAGGCAGGCTGAGTGCAGGAACACGGGCAGAGAAATACAGAAATCCATCAAAACACGGACCTTGGGTGTGATCCGGGAGTACATTTTTCCCTTTGTTTTTCTCCAATTTTCTACGATAAAACATACAGTTAAAACAAAAAAGTCCTTGTTTTAAAAATACGGCAATCATGGGGCACCTGGGTGGCTCAGTCGCTGAGCGTGGGGCTCAGTTTCTGCTCAAGTCGCGATCTTGGGTCCTGAGGTCCAGTCCCGCCGCGGGCTCTGTGCTCAGCGGGGAGTCTGCTGGAGAGTCTCTCTCCCTCAGCCCGTCCCCTGCCTCTCTAAAATAAGTGAGTCTTTAAAAAAATATGGAAATCACTATTTTCAAGACATAAGTTAATAAAACAGATGGAACTTTTTATAAGGTGATTGACGAGCAAGCGCAGAACACGTTGGAGTTTGCAAGTCGTTGCAAGTGGGGGGCCCGCCACGGCAGCCCGGGCCTGGACACGCGGGTCTGGGAGCAGCTGGACGGGGTCATGCCCTTCCTGGTCCCCTTCAGGTCCCAGCCCTGGGCAACTAAGGCTGGGGCTCCCGAGTGACCGGCTCAAGGTCAGGAAGCCTGGCTAGAGTCGAGGGCTCCCACCGCCGCCACGCACACGTGGGTCACCCGGTGCAGGGAGGACGGTCTCCTGGAGCCCCAGGGCCCTCACGACCCTGAGAATTGCGGGTCTGGTCACCCTTTCTCTGAGGGCTGCCCACCATTCCAATTACATTCTGTCTATTATTACCAATAAATTCCAAGTGATCTCTTTTCTCCTTATAGTTTTTAGGGTTACATAAATTCCACCTATGCAATTTTTTCATGCTTGAATATATTACGGAATGCCACTTGTGTTACAGAAGCTAATTGATAATGTGATCCGTCATGTTGCGGGGGCATAATTCACAAAGTTATTTCAAAGCCTCCGATACACGGACTAGCACTCACGTTTCATATTTCTCACATGAGGAGACACAGTATAAGGTAAAAAATGTGAGGCTGCACACATGAAATATTTCCAGAGGCTTTTATTCTTGTTGTTTGGGTGGGTGCCAACATCTTTCTAGAAGGAAGCTCATATATCCACGGCTGCTCTGATTTGAATTTATTCCTCGATCATTAGTTAGCTCCCTTTTTTTTTAACCTGGAAGAAGTATGTGTATACGTTTGACAAAAGGAAAAAAACTGAAGAAGGCAATCACCACCTTCCGATGTTATCAGAGGTGAGCTGCTTTTAAACTTTGTATGTGGAACTAATTCTAGACTTTCTAGACTTAAGCAGCACTGATGATACAGTTCTTCACGCAGCCTCCCCAGCAGCGGCATCTGAAACCGGAAACCAGGGAACCGCGTTGGCGCAGTGCTGCGCACGGACGGTGGCCCGTGTTCCGCTTCGTCACGTTCACAGGGCGCGTGCACCCGTGTGCGCAGCTCTGTGCAATGTTTCCCGTGCGCGATCTCTGGCCTGTGGCCGCGGGGGCTCCCTTCTGCACCCCCATGCTGTGTCCGCGACGTGGGTGTGCTCTCCCTTTCTGTGGTTTTGTCATCTTCAGAATGTGGCAGAAATGACATCATACGCTGTGTGACCTTGCTGGTCGCGGCTCTTGCGGAGTTCCACTGGCACGTGGACCAGGGCTTGTTCTACGGCTTCCGGGCCAAGGACACTGCTTGTTTCTAGCACTTGCTCTGACGCGCACGCACGTGCTTCTCTGGGATGCGTGCTGGGAGTGCAGGGTCCGGTCACATGCTGGTCACAGCAGAGTTCGTAAGAAACTGTCCAACGGTCTCCCCGAGGGCTGCGTCGTTTCACACCCCCAGCAGTGACGTAAGGGGGCCCCGGTTCTCCCCGTCTTCTCTAGCACGCGGTGCTGGCACGGATTTCCACTTCAGTGGTTTTGGCAGATACGCTGTGACACCTCATCGCAGTCCTAGCTCGTCTTCCTCACTACTGGGCCTGGCCTGTGCTCCGACCCAGGAAGTCCCCGGACAGGTCTGTCTGACCCAGGGCAGGCTCAGGACACACGATCAGGGTGAAGCACCACCATCCGCACCCCCTCCTGGGCCAGGGGAACTAGCCCTCTCGGCGTGCACTGTCTCCCATCTGCGTAGCTCCTGCTTCTCACAGCCCAGAGGTGACCATTGGTCACTTGGCCTGAGGCCTGGCTGCCTCTGGCTGCCAGGGGGCCCCTGAGTCGGTGCTCAGAGGCCAGAAGTCTCCAGGTGAGGCAGGCATGACTTCTCTGTGGACACCTCACTGTGCTCGGGGGCCTGGAAAGAGCAGTCCTAGCAGCCCCCAGGGTCAGGGTCCCCGGGCCTTGCTGCGGGCTTCCTGGGGTCCAGGGCACTCTGTGGCCTGGCCTTGGCAGATGTCCGAGGGGCTGCTTACCAGGACCCAGTGCCCGAAGACACTTGGACCCTCCCCTCCCCCCATCCCATGGACTCTCTAACGGCGTTGGCTCCACCCCAGAGAGGCCTGGAGCTGGCTCTCCCCTGTCCCTTGGCCACCAGCCTGGGAGACTTGGGACACAGGGTCCTAGCTACTCAGTCCCTCGCCTTGGTCTCCACATGGACCAGGATGGCTTGGGGCCCAGTGTGAGGACCCTTCCTGGGGACCAGACGTCTTTTCATCTTATGGCCACCCTCAAGTCTGGCTGAATGTCCAGCTCTGCGGACAGTGGCTTCTCCCAGGGCTCCCCTGGACTGCTGTGGTGCCCACAGGGGTAGTGACACGTCCCACCCTGAGGGTCTCTGAGACCGGGGGCGGACGCCTGACTCCAGCAGACACACCGTGACTCCCTGTGGGGCTTCTGGTGGCCTCCTGGGGGGCCAGTCTCACGGGCACATCCACGCGCCCTGCCTGGGGCTGGACGTCATGCACGCACTCACTCATTCGGCAAACATTGGCTGAGCCCCACCATGGCACAGCGCTGGACAGAGAGTGACCCTCTTGAGGGACTCGAGCCCGGCCGCGCAGCCGTGGTCACAGACAGCACCGCAGACACGTGAAGCAGACACTTGATGTCATCGTTTACTAAAGCACTTACACCCAAAACGATGGTGTTCCCTGTCCAGGGACCACCGTGGGCCTCCAGGGACCGAGGGCCTCACCCCCAGGGCCGGCCCCTACCCCAAATACAGGTGGTTCCCCCACCACGGGGACAGAGCAGGAGAGGATTCTGGGGGTCCAGGCAGCTGTGTGGTCAGCCCCGGTGCACTCCTCACCCCACCCACCCCATAGAGCCCCCAGAGAGACTCTCGTCCCCTCCACGAGGGTCCCTGTGCGAGCCAGGCAGGAGGAGGTGGGGGAAGAAGCGCAGAGCAGATCAGACTCGGGAGGGCCCTGGCGTGACCCTGAGCAGAACTGGGGTTCAGGGGCGGGGCACTGGAGGAAGGGCGCCTACGGGTGGGGAGGTTTGGGTGGTGGGTCCTCGGAGGGACAGTCAAGGTCCCTGCCCTGGGAGGGGGGTGTCACCCGATGGCCAGGTGTGGCAGCCCGTACAGGACCGAGTTGAGGACGATGGGCAGCCGCTCAGAGTCGCTGAGCTGTGGCCAGACGTACAGCAGCTTGTCCCTGGAGGCCCACGGAGGCTCACCTGAGGGGGAGTGGGACAGCGTGTGTGGACAGCCTCGTGGACAGCGCTCATGGGGTGCGCGGCTCCCTGGGGGCAGGGCACATGGTGGACAAGGGCGCTCCTGCCTCTGCCTCCAGACGCAGCCCCACACGGGGACGCTGCCACATGTCTACACCCACAGACGCTGAGGCCCACAGGCAGTGGCACACAGCCAGGGAGCGACCTTGCCAGGCCCGGGCCCGCCTGCCCCCTCTCCACACCACACCACTCCCAGCACTGTGGGCAGGCGGCCGGGAGATCCCACCAGCTCCAGGCCTCCTCCTGCCGCCAGCTGGCTGCCACTGCTGACCAGGGGGAGGGCTTGCGTGACAATCACGGTTTTGTCCCTTCCTTCCGACGCACATTCACGCAGAACAACAGAGCCCACGTGGGCGCCATGGCTTCCCCTTCCTCTGTCCCCAAAGCAACTCGTTGGCAGCTCCTCACACCCCTGGCTCTTCTAGCCGCCCTCCACCTTCACACACCAGCCAGCTCTCCACCCCCCCCCCCCCCCGCCCCGCTCCGCTCCCTCCCACATGCATTCAACAGCGTTTGCTGTTTTGAACCATGTTCTGGGCACTGGACCACGTCACTTCTAAATTTAAGCTCCTGCTGTGCGGTATATTTTGAAGGGTTCATGCTCCCGCCCCAGAGAGCAGGCCTGGGCTTCCAGAACTCGGGCGGCTTGAGCCCTTCTACCGCCCAGTGTGTTTTGCCCCGAGGATCGGTGCTGCCGGATCTCACGGGGGCTGTGCTTTCCGTCAGCACACGCTGAGCCGTGGAGGTGGCCCGGAAACACGGGCACCCCAGCCTGGCAGCACCGCTGGGACGCTGGCTGGCAGGTGGCCCTGCTCAGCCTGAGGAACGGCGGGGAGGAGGGACAGCTTCTGTTACCGTGGTTCCTCAGGTCACCAGCTCCCATCTTCTGAAGGAGACGGACTGCTCTCCCGATTGGCCTGCCAACTGTCAACAGATCTAGGAAGGAAACATCCCTCAGGCCGGCAGGCTTCCGGAGAGGCGCACAGGGCTGGGGACGGGCCCAGGACGCCCGCGCCCACTCACTTTCCCACAGGACGCTGGCCCGCAGTGCGTTGTCCTGCAGGAATGTCGGCCACTGGTTTGCCAGGATGCTCCTGACCCCCGCCAGACTCAGAAGGACGGCCGTCTTGATGGGCTCCTCCAAGGACAGCTGGGGCACGCTGCAGGGACCGAGCTCCAGTGGGACGGCCCGAGCCGACCCCAGTCCACAGCCCAAATAGCACCAAGTATTGGACTGACGGCTCTTCAAGTTCTTGAAAGAATCAAGAACACCCTCCCCCATCCCCCCACTCCCACATGAAATGTCATTTAACAAGACAAGGCATTCCGGAGTGCTGCCAGTCCCTCTGGACCACTCCCAACCTTGCGGTGGGGTCAGGAGGCAAAGCACCCATCATGAGACTCTCCGCCACCTTCGCAGCCCACACAGGCACTGTGCTGCATGTGATGTGGGGAGCTCTGAAGCCAGGGCGCCCTCCCAGCTGCCGGCCCTCTGTCCCCTGGCCCAGTCCCCGCAGGCCTTGGTCTGCTGCTGGAGCTCCCCTCCTTCCTCCCCTGCACCCCCCTCCAACCAGACTCCTCCAGGGAAGGGTCTGGGCAGATGGTAGAGTTGGCTCCCTCATGGGGCTCTGCCCATGGGACGCAGGGACACTCTGTCCCCGCACACTCCCTGGGGAGCACATCCGTTAGTCCTAGGCCCCCCAGGCACCCCCTATTCAGTGTGTGGGGGCCAGGCTGCTGGCTCAAGCCGGTGCAGGGGGGACAGCAGGTACCTCTTGTTCTCTGACTTCTCCATATGCCGCCGCATGCTCTCGTAGGACCGCGTCAGGCCCAGCAGGACCATCATCTGGCACTCTGCAGGACACAGGAGGGGCAGTCCAGCAGCTGCACGCCCAGGAGCGGGAGGCCAGTGCAGGCTGGTGGTGTCACCCAGGGCTTGGGAGAATCAGGCTCAGACTTGACATCCGTAGACCCCTTCCTGAGACCCAGTGGCTGCACAAGCACACGGGGACGTTAAGTGCTTCGGGAACCCCACAGCCTGCCCAGTCTTCTAGTGCAGTCGGCTCAGCTCCAAGCATGCCATGCCAACAGGCACCCCAGCCTGCCAGGGGTGGTCTCAGGCACGTGGCCCCCCGTGTGTCCACTGAAACAGCCACACTTGGCCACGGGCATGCTGAGAGCCCCATGTGCACAGAGTTGACTCCCTACTTCCTGCAGTGGCCTGGCTGAGGGCAGGTGTGGGGGGCTGTGCCCAGGGGCAGGCAGGCCCTCCAACTGCATGAGGGTAAGTAGCATAGGGCACCAGTGGTCACCCCACATGAGCCTGGTGAGCTTCAGAACTCCTCTGCCCTCATTCATCTGAGAAGGCCTTGTTTCTACCTCCCCTTGGGGCAAGGAATGCGCCAGGTGACAGGCTTCTAGGGTGGGGTGCGCTGTGGGGTGGCCTGTCTCCAGGGGGCTGGGAAGGAGACAGGTAGCAGGTGATGGTGTGGGGTGTTCAGGTGCCCTGACCACGGAACACACGTCCACGTCCTTGTTACGCTGTCGTCACTGGGCCATGTGCTTCCTGAGGGTCCCCGAAAGGCTCTCCTGCGACTGCGTGGTGTGGCCAGTCAGCCACTGCCTCAGGAGACGGTCACTCAAGGGCAAGACAGACGGCCCACTCAGAAGTCCTCAGGGGATAGCCAGAGGGCATACAAGGCCTAGAGTGCCCACATTTACACTAGGAGTGGTGGGGGGGCTGTGGTCAGTGTGTTCTGGAAATGCCCACCCTATCCTTCCTGGACTCTGCAGGCCCAGCCCTGGGGGGTGACCATCCCAGCTCCTGCCTCTGGCCGTGCCTGTCAGGTCTGGAACTCTGAACTGGGTCTCTGAGAAATGGAGGAGGGGGACAAGGGCAGGAGGGGGCTTCCCCCCACTGTGTTTCCAGAGTGCCCCGGCCCCCCAAACCCTTTCTCAGACAGACGATGACTGATGGAGACACAGGGCCTCGCTCTGTCCCTGTGTGGATCCATCTCACGCGCTGGGGTCCTGGCAGAGCGTCGGGCTTCTGGGGGCCCTGACGGGCTGTCTCACCTGGTAGGTTCATGGCAGCCAACCTTTCCACCAGTATGTGCGACAGGAAGCTCTCCATCCCATAGAAGAAGAAGCCGCTGCAGGTGCCCAGGAGATGCTCCCACTCGGCCTGGCTGCAAAGGGAATGCGGGTGGCCCGGTGGGCGGAGCCAGAGGCAGGCAGCGGGCGTCCCAGGGTGTCCCGGGGGTGCTGCAGCCCGGACCACATCTGTCCTGGGCCTTCGGGGCTGCGGCTGCAGGCTGGGCAAGCTCTCAGGACGGGTTTTGAAAGCAAAGCCTGTCCTGAGCTCTTCACTCCTGGTCCCACCCCTCTGCTAGGACTGGACTAACGTCCACTCTCCTGGTGCCCAGCGTCAGCCTCCATCCTGGGTTCTACCCACATGATTCTCCTGAGCATGGACCTCGGGTCCCTGGAATGAACTCTCATCTCACTGAGCAGTGGCTCTGGAAAATGCTAGAAGGACAATTCCCTGATGGCCAACCGCTTCCAGGTCTCTGAGAGAACCCACAGGAGAGTCCGCCCCCAGCAGGCTACACCACTCCAGCAGGCCCTGCTCACCGCCCACAGGCCCCGCCCACGTGCGGCCCTGCACTTCTCCAGCAGGCCCCTCCACACTGCTGCCCTTCCTCATCTCACAGGCCCCGCCCACTCACTCCCCGCTCCAGGGGGGGGGCCTTCTCTCCCGCAGCCCCACCCAGCGGGCCCCGCCCCTCTCCAGCAGGTTCTCCCCCCACAACCCCTTCTAGTCCCCAGAGCCAGGGGCACGCGCTGCACTGGACAGGCTGGGGGACCCCGGCAGAAGCACACTCCCGGGTGCCAGGTCCTCATCTGTAAATTGGGGATGAGGACAATGCCGCCCCCACTCAGGCACTATGAGGACCAAGGAGCCCGCTGTGTGATGAAGAAAGGCCAGACACCTGGAGGCTCTGGGGGTGGGGGCGGCAGGGGGGCTTGACAGGACAGAATGGGGGGGTCAGGGTTGGGGGGAGCCTGAGGGAAAGAGGGAGGAGAGAGGGAGAAGGGCGACTCGGAGCACAGCAGTCCCTCCCACCATGTCTGGAGCACCCCCCAGCTGGCTCGCACCACCCTGCTCACTGCAGGACGGTGTCCCCAGACACCCTGACACCAACCTGGGGAAGTGCTTATTTCCCAGATGTCCCACCCAGAGAGCAGTGAACGTGTCTTGGAATCTTTCCAAAATCTCCCGGGTGACGAAGACAGGAGTCAGCCTTTCTACAACACGAATTGAATGGTGAGGAAACACAGGAGTTTGTCTCACATGGGGAACAGTAAGGGAGACAGACCGCAGGCCGTCCCCTGCTGTGGCCCCTGTGTGGACATACAGGACGTGGTAGAGTCAACGTTTGCTGCGTGCGGACAGGTCAGGGCTCCTTCCCTCCTTTGTGAAGAGATTTTACACTTGATCTTAGCCGAAAGGCTGAGAAGCGATGGAAAGAGATTTTAAAAACCAATTTAGCAAAAGAAGAGCCCACAGGAATTAGACAGAGCTGCAGTGGGCGGCGGGAAGTCGTTTTGGGCTCTGAGAAGGGGGCAGCGTACCTCACTTCAGGGGTTCGCTTTTCCTACAACCATCGTCCTGACCTGGCTGTGATGGTCAAGGGCCACAGGACCGCACTCCACCCCCGCCCCCGCGGTCAGTGTAACGGGAGGCGGCAGAAGGCGGAGGCCGTGCACAGGAGGCGGGCTCGGAGGCCACAGCACTGAGCCCACGCTGCTCTGCGGCTGAGCCCAGAGGGTGGCATGTGGCGCGTGTGTGCACGTGTGTGCGCGTGGGAGGCACTCACCTATGCCCTGGGCCTCCTCGTAGGGGTCCACGACGACTAGGTCTGCGTTAAGGAGAAATCGCGCACGCACCTGCATGTCCCGGGCAGCGGGGCCGGTAAAGGATACACTTGAAGTTGTCGGCGTCGACTATGATGCAGTCCGGGGGGATGAGCCGGGGCGGGGCGTCCTGCACCACACACAAGCGTCGTTGGGGGCCGCTGGGGGGTCCTGCGTCCTGCAGGGGGGACCCAGGCTCCCCAGGCCCATCTGCCCACCTTCTGTCCCTTCTTCGCCGGACTCCTCTTCTTGCCTCTGCCCTCCTTCTTCACGGGCCCCTCGGCTGCAAATAAAAGGTGGTGTTTGGGGCCAGCGCGGCTGGCGGCCCACAGCCTTATGATGAACGCACTAAATGTCCCTGAACTGTTCACTTTAAAATGGTTAATTTTTTCACCTTAATAAAAAAAACAAAAAGTAGCGAGAACAACTGACTTCAAATTTTGTAAAGTTGAAAGAGCTATAGGTTCTAAATGTAAAGGATCGCAGGGCCAGGGAAGGCCTGAGCCAGGAGACCTCAAGCAAGGAACAGTCACCAGAAGCCCCGCTGCCTACCTGGCTGACTATTCACACAGCACGCTGGGCACCCACCAGTGTGCCCGCGGCGGCAGCCCAGTGACAGGGCCGGGCCCGGGGGGTTCCTCTGCTTCCGGCACAAGAGTTTACACTTCACTCTTCCAGTGGCTTGCAGATTCTTTTGGAAGGTCCAGAAATGATGACAGTTTACTTCCTCTCTTTCCGCCCTCATGCCTCTCATTTCTGCGCGTCTGCCGGCATCGCGCCTCCCGCAGAGAAGGGACCGGGGCTCCTGCTGTGTCTGGCCAGCGCGCTCCCTGGGGTGTCCCATCAAGAAGGCGGCTTGCTCTAGGTCTGGATGGAGCCTCAACCACGATGAGCTATGTTCACTGTCTCTGTGTGCTAGGGATTTCTATTACGAATGCACACATTTTGTCAAATGCTCTTTTCCTGCAGCAACTGAGATGCTTGTAAGTTTGCTTTCCTTTAATCTAATGATACTTGTAAATTTTTGAGGTCAGACTGGGTGATGCAAGTTCTATTTTTCTTTCTTGTGCTGTTCTTGGCAGTTTCGGTGGCAGGGGCTGACGGAAGGCTGGGACAGGTTGGCCCCTTTTCCCTCCTCTCAGGGAGATCTGTTAAGACTGACGTGAACGGTTTCTGGAAGGTCCGGTAGATCTCAAAGAAGTAAGTCTGTTCATCCCCTTTCCCTGCTGGTTCTGAGGCCATTTGGAGTCTTCCTTCTTGAGTCGTGAGCTGCCCTTCCCCAGGACGTGGTCCGCTTTGCTGAGGGGTTTGCACGTGCCGCCGTCAGGTCTCTCAGGCGCCTTCAGAGTCTGAGTGTCTTTTCATCCCTGACTTTGTGTATTTGTGCCCCATCCACTCTTTTTCTTGATCATTCTTGTCAGAAACCGTCTATTTAATGAGTTTTTTAAAATTTTTATTTCCGGGGCCCCTGGGTGGCTCAGTCGGTGAAGCGTCTGCCTTCGGCTCAGGTCATGATCGCAGGGTCCTGGAATCAAGCCCCGTCAGGCTCCCTGCTCAGCGGGAAGCCCGCTTCTCCCTCTGCCTCTGCCGCTCCCCCTGCTTGTGCTTTCTCCCTTTTTCTGTTACATGAATAAATAACATCTTTAAAAAATTTTGTTTTGTTTTCTATTTTGTTGATGTCTGCTCATGTGTTTATTGTACCCTTTCCTCTGCTTTCTTTGAGTTTTTCTTTCTTTTCCTTTTTTTGCTGTTCTTGCTCTAACTTCATAAATTCAATGCTTAGCTTTTACACTTCCAACATTTTCCTTTTCTGATACGAACGTCCAAAGCAGTGAGACCCTTCCAGACCCTGCTGCCGTAACACTCCACCGGCCGTGGGCTTGGACCTTCCTGCGATCCTTTCTCCTGAGCCCCAGGAAATATGCAGAAGTATATTTTTAAATTTCCAAATGAATGGAATTGAGGAGATCCACCCTTGGTGGTGGCTTCTGCCCTCATCATCCTGTGATGGCGCTAATGTGCGTCGCTCCGGGCGTTCGTGGGGAGGATGTCCCCAGTTGTTGTGCGGCTTCCGTGTCTGTCCACGGCGCAGCTCAGACTCTCTGCTTTTCCTCTGTTTGTCCGACCTGCCCGGACGTGGGGGCGTGCGCGGTCTACCATCGCGGGACGGGTCCCTCGGTCCTGTCCTGGGATTTGACTGCTCGTCGCTTCACATATTTTATCCTGCTGATGAACCGACCGTTATCACCGTGGAGTGACCCCAGCCCTGAGGGTGCTTGCGGTGGTCACGGCGGCTCCTCGTGGCAGCGGGTCACTCCGACAGCCTGCTGTCGAGCGCATGTCCCGCGGCTTTGGCGTGCCTCGTCATCCACGCTGTCGTGAAGTTGGCTGGTGTGGCCCATTTATTTATTTCTTTTTTGATTTATGATCCAGATGGACTAATTTCCACCACTTTGCCTTTTGATTTTTGTTTGTTCCACTTGTCCTGTCACTGGCTGCTGGCCGCTCGGGTGAGCTTTGTTTTTCTTCTTTCTTTTCCCTCTGTCGTCTGGAGCTCATACACCGATTCTCTGCCTTTGGTGGTTCTCCTTAAAGATTTACCGGGAGCGTCTCACCCGCAAACACGCCTGTGGCCGGAGCAGCTCACGGCTCTGACAGCGCCCTGCTCAGCTGGGCGGGCCCTGGGTCAGCGCTCAGGCGTGTGTCGAGAGGGACTGAACTCACCCTGCCGGCGCTGTTGTTCGAGTTCGGGTGTGTTTCCTGTCGCTGCTGTAACAGATCAGCGCACGTGGGGGCGTAAAACCGCACCAGGTAGTGTCACAGGCCTGAAGGTCAGGGTCGAAAGGGGTCCCATGGGCGGAAACCGAGGTGGGCAGGGCTCTTTCCTCCCGGGGCTCCGGGGAGAATCTGTGTCGGCCTCTTCCAGCCTCTGGCGGCCACTTCCGCGGCGGTGGCGCGGCCTCTTCCCGTGTCTCTGTCCCCCTCCTGCCTCCATCTTAGAGGCGCCTGGTGCGCCGTCGGGCCCCCCGCTCAGCCAGGACGCTCTCCCGTGTCAGCATGGTCACTGGGTCACACTCCTGGATGCCGGGAGCAGGGTGTGTAGCCTCCGGGCCGCTGCTCCTCCCTCCACCCCGGGGTGGCGCCACGCTGCCGCCATCGCCACGGCAACACTGGCCACGCAGAGCTGAGGGGAAAGAAGGACCCTCCCGTAAATGGTGTGCAGCCCGGGGTGGTCCAGCGGGGAAGAAACGTACCGCACCTCACACCGGGGGTCAGGAGGGGGGTCACCACGTGAAAGGCAGAAAAGAAAAACAGATGTATTTACGAGGTATCATGGGAGAATAGCTGCATGATTGTGAGGTAAGAAAACAAGTTTTAAAAAAGACCCCAAAGCACCAGCGGTTAAGAAAAAGATTGATACATTGGTCTGTATTACAATATTGTGTTCAAAAGGCACCATTTCGGCGTGTGAACGGACACGCCACAGAGTGGGAGGGGACATCTGTCATTCCTGTACATAATAAGACAATCCATATGCAAACCTCTGGAAACCCCACAAATCGAAAACAACAAAAACCAGGTAACCCGGCAAAACTTGGCCCTAGACTCGGACACGAGCGAGTCCATGGCGTGGTCAGCGGGGCGGGGGGGGGCGGCGTGTTCTCTGTCCTGTTATTTGAGGGGGTCTTAGATGCAGCGAGCTCGCCCACGAAGGGCCCTCCCTCCTCACTGGGGGCTGGCACCGTCTGCGGAGATGGGGCAAATACACCTGCTGTTCTTCTCCACCAGCCCCATCCGCTCTGTGTTCCACTTTCCCTCTTTTTCTGCCTTTTGCGCATTCTTGTGTATTTTGTGTTGTTTCCCTTCATCTTCTTCATTGGTGTGTGGGCTTTAGCACTCAGACTTTCTGCAGTAACGTAAGGATGTCACTCGTGACCTGCGCTGTCTCCATCGGGAAGTCGGGGTCACTCCTGGCCTCGATTCTGGGTGTTCCGTGGCTGCGGCTGAGATGATGTCAGGGTCCTCGTCACTCCAACCACCTTCCCTGGAGTCTCCTCTCTGATTCCTGTGTCTGGGGCTTATGGAAACTTCTGGACATGTGGGATTATGGTTTTCTTCAGATCTGGGGGTTGTGGGGGACACTGGTCATTATTAATTCCCATACTCCCCCTCCAAGGACTCTGATCCCAGGTCATCAGCTCCTCTAGGCTCGAGGCCGTCCTCCGTGGGGTTTGCCCTGTTCTTGGGGACCAGGTTCTGCACGGCCTGCCCTCCAGTGTCTGAAACCCACTGCTCCATCTGTTTTGGGTTTCCACTTGTTTCTGTTGGAAGGGCAAACCCGGTCCTTGTTACCTCCTCCAGCCTACAGGGGTTCGGAAGCTGGGCACATGGGTGTGAACAGCCCCCAGGACAGGACACGGTCAGCCCAAGTCGCCAGCTGCCCCCAGGCCTGTGTGCCGTCCACCCTCCCGGTCCCCTCCCTCACTGCCCCTCGCCACCTAGGGAATGAGTAAGCATGTCGTTGGTCATCACCCATCCCCGGTCTGTAGGGCAAGAACAATGTTTAATTTCTCCCTCGGGGGGCCTTTAGCACCTCACAGACACTGGGCACACAGCAGGTGTTCTGTGACTATCTTGGAGCGGATGAGGGCCTGGAATAAAGCGGGAACATCTGATAAGAAGCGTCTGACAGGAGTCCACGTCAGGCACTTAGACGGGCCCAGTGCGAAGGTCAGTATAAGCGTGGCCGAACGCACCTCTTACCTGTCTCCTCTTTGTGGAGACGATTACACAACATCTGCAGGGAGAATTCTCGGGACACGGAGGAGACCATCCCCTCCTCAAACACCGAGAGGCCTTCCAGCGGCAGCCCCAGAAGATGCTCGTCCACAATGAGGATGGTGTTGTCTGCAGCCTCGAGCTGAGCTGTGGGCAGGGACAGGAACTACGAAGGCAGCAGGAGACGCGCTTCCGCGGACAGGCAAGCCCCTGGGGTGGGCCGCTGGTCCGGGTCTGTCTGTCCTTGTGGAAGCCGTTGCACCGCACACATAGGAAAAAGTCTGAGCTGGGCTCAGTGTATGAGGAGTGGGGTCACAGGGTCGTCAGGTCCTCCACGGTTCGAGGACCTGCCCCCACATGGGCAGCCAGTGCCCGGGGCGGGTCTGGGAATGTCATGACTCCTTCTAACCACGGAGCCCGCTTTCGAAGGATGAAGATGTGTGCTGAAGGATTTGCACCCCTGCGATGTGGCAGCTTCTCCGGGTGACCATGGAGCGCTCGGAGGAGCTGTTGGACCTGCCTGGCTCGTGAGGAAACCTGCTCTTTGTGACAGGTGGAAAGGGGACGAAGGGCGAGGCCACCAGACACTTGAACTGAATTCACTATACGTACAAAGTAAAAACAAATTACTCAAAAGTGAGCAAAGGCCTTCATCTGGGGAGTTTTTAGGGCAGAATCTCAGTTCACAAAAGTGACCTCAGGTGGGCAAACTCTGGCCCCTCACCCTTACAGCGGGCCCCAGGCGGCCATAGGCACTGGCACGTGAGCTGGAGCGACCGCGTCTGGGGCGCGGTGCTGGCCGGAGAGCACTGCCAGGTGCTTTTGGAAATCAAAGCACCCTTGGATAGAGCAGCCCTGCTTTCCCTTCATCAACCAATGAAAATGACTCTGAGAAAAAGCGATTTATACCGTCGCAGGTGCCGGCTGAGAGGCTGAACCCTCATGGACGTGCCACAGCCCTGGCCAGGAGCGGGGCGTGGATGATGGTGCTGGCACCTTTCACACGTGTGGAGACACATCAAGTGAGAAACCAGAGGGGCTGTCCTGGCGACGCAGAGGTGACCAGGAAGCCACTGGAGCTCGGGCACTGGCGCCCTCTCCCCAGCACGCTCACCTTCCTTCAGGACATCAGATCACTGAGGCAGAAGCACGTCTGCCCCTCAGGTCATCTGGGGCGCGCGCACTCAGGATGCAGATGGGCAACCTCACACATTGTTACTGCCGTCAGCACACACACGCGGGCGGCCGGCTTTCCGAGGAAGGGCGAGCATGCTGGGGTCGCTGGTGCTGTCGGCAGCGTTGCGCAGAGCCCCCACCCGGGGCGCTGGTGTGGGGCTGTGCACACAGCCTTCTGGGGACCTTCCCACGTCTCTGGGAGGCCCTCTGGGGAGGCCTGTTCTCGACCCACCTAGGCTCTCCCAGAGCAGCGGGTGAACCCCAGCCCAAGTTCTCCAGCAGAAACTCCCGTCAGGCCCCACTCACCATGGGGCAGGGACACTTTCCTTTCCTTGTCTTTGCCTTTTGATTTCCCAGAATCTGCGACAGCCGCGGGAATCTGTGTTCTGGAAGTCAAAGGCACGTCGTCAGGTTTTCAGAAATACAGGAACATCACGCACCAAGAGTGGGAGTGAGTGTCATGAGGCTCCACGACTCCCTCTCCCTGTACTGGAGGCCGAGGAAAACTGGACACACAGGGGCAGACGGGACTCGAGTTCATCTCCGACCTACTGGCAAATCTCAGCAGTACCGCCTGCCCAAGCCCTCTGCCTTTTTCCCCACCGAGCCTAAGTCACAGGGGCTCAGGACCGGGCCGCGCTCGCCACTCCCATCCTGCCTCAGCAGCAGAGGGGAACAGCGTGGCCGGGACGCGTCCCCAGAGGTTTTCAGCAGCATTAGGGCTTCTTCCCCGCGACGACGGTCCTGAGCTGGGCACCGTGGATGTGGATTCAGCACGCGAAGCTCATCCCTTTCACGGTATCAGAGACTCCGACTTGCACGTGGAAACAGCACCCCCCACCCCACAGCCAGCTCTTTCTGGGATCAGGAGGCAGCAGAGCTGGCCTGCAGGCTGAGCCCCCACCCTGTCCACCCTGGCTCCCCGGAGTCCTATTCCTGACTGCTCCCAGCATTTTGGGGCACTCCTAGGGACGGAGAGATGGTGACCCTCCCCTCTGCCCCGAGGAGAGTGCCAGCTTTGGGCTTGAAACCCACGCCCGCTGGGGCTCGGAGATGTAACCAGCCCCTCCCTCGCGCTCCGCGGCCTCAGCCCTCGGACGCTGGGAGCCATCAGCCCATGGCAGGTACCTGGCCTCAGGGCTGCTGAGCACTGGAAACAGTGGCTGCAGAAACTCCTCCATGGATGCCAGGACATCACTGAATTTCTGCAGAGAGTGTCCTTCCCTTTCAAGGTACGCACTTTCCAATTCCTGTCTCAACCCAAACATCAGCTCGTGATCAGAAGCATCTAAGGGGGGGGACTCATTAAATCCCAACCCGGTTAGAGCAAAGAGTGGGAAGGACCCTGTACGGCCCTCAAACCTGCCCTTCCCAAAAAAAGCCTGGTGGCCAGGGGCCCAGTCAGCTGCACAGCAGGGCTCCATGCACCCGCCTGCCCCAGGACCAGGGCCCGTCAGATCCCCCTGCGGACAGTGCCCCTTGCCTTGTCCGCCTGCCCACTCCTCCGAGAGGCCACCCTGGCACCCCCAGCCCCACCAGTTTCCCTGCTGGCATCAGGGAGGTGGCCGTACCAGACTAGCTCAGGGATTCAGAAAGGAACTGCCTACCCTGTGTGTCCTGGGTGTCCAGCAGTGCCTGGGGTCCGGATGGCCAGTGCCACTCACCTAGCCCTCCCTGCCTCACCTTGCTGCCGCTTGGCCAGGGTCCTGGTCCCCAGCACTGCAGCAGCAGCAGCCTTGGACGCTGGGCTCAGGGTCCTCACCTCGCCTGAGCTTGGGGCCGGGCCCTCTTTGTTCACCTCGGCCTGGGTCAGCTCCCGGAACTGCTGAGCACTGGCCAACAGGCAGGAGAAGGTGTCTGGATCCACAGCCACCCGTGCCACCTTGCAGGAGCCTGTGGAGACCGACACCCCTGCTGTGTGTGCCCACCCCCCGGCTTTGCAGACCACGCTCTGGGGCTGAGGACAGACAGAGTGGAGGTGTGCATGAACACTGGGAGTGGGTCTGCGTGAGCAAACTGCAGGCACGTGAGAAGATGGTCCTGGCTCCAGACACAGCTTGCTGTGGCACTCTTGATGGCTGTGAGCAGTGGGGACACAGATGGATGTCTCTGTCCCACAGCCTTCCTTCGCTCTAAATGAAATGCTAAGTGGAATTTTATGCCTGAGATGTAAGGAAGAAAGTGGGAATATAGTGTTTTTTGAGAAAAGAAATTCTGAAGGGGGAGTGGGGGCAGCTGGTCCTCTCTGTGGACTGGAAGTCCAGGAAACACACAACCCTGCCTCCTTCCCCATCTCTTACAGACTCAACGACCCCCACGCGGCATGCACCCCCACCCGGCAAGCACACAAGCCGCCAAGCCCCACAAGTGTGCATTGTGGCCCCTCGCAAGTGTGCCCCCTGTGCTGAGGATGAGGCCTAATAAACACCTCTTGCAGAACTCACCTCCCACTTGGAAAACCTTCCCTTTGGCCGCGGAGATGGACTTGGGTCTCTCATAGGCAGCACAGTACAGATGGGCCCTGCTGGCAGGACACAGGGCAGGGTCAAAGCCCAGCTCGTGGGGTCCCAGAGGAGCCCCAGAGATGCCGATTCGGTGAACCACGTACACCCCGGCAGGAGCCCCCTCCCCATGAATGCCTTGGCCAAGTCAAGACCCAGAATGGAAACAGGCCCATCTGGGCACAGTCAGTGAGCTGTTCACACCAGGCGAGGGTTCTGTTCCACGGCAAGGATGGCCTTCAGCAGACGCACAGGCCCCGTGCCATGGACAGCAGGCAGATCGGGGTCCCCAGTAGTACCAGCGTGGCTTTTCCCGGGGGGATGCTGCCCTACCCCATCTCGGCTGGGAGCCTTTGCCAGCCGGTGTCTGTCCAGCCATGGCCTTGGGTCCACCCCTAACATGCCCTCCATCACGGCATCCCTCGAGCCGTGTTCACCCCGCACCGCAAGACTTCTTAAGAGGGTGGGGAACGGCCCAGAGCAGGAATAGGAAGGCCTTACCGGTCCTGCGAGTGCTGCAGGATGAGGATCCGAAAGGTAGGCGGGATTTCATTCAGGAGGTTAAAATGCTGCTCAGTGACCCTGAGATTTTGCCAAGCCTGTGCGTGATAAACAGGAATCAACCATGCACGATGTAGGGTGCAGGCCCAGGCGTTGTGGGGGGCCTCAGGGTGGGGGCGCGACCCCTACAGGACTCACGGCTGCCACAGGGGGGAAGAGGGCACACGCGGACTCCACCGGGACCCGCCGAGCTTCCACTTGCCCGACAGGAGCGAGCCCGAGAGCCCAGCAGGCAACACACGGAAGATCCTCCAGCACCCTAGTGTCTTCCCTCCGTCCTCCGCCCGGCACCCTGGGCGCCCCAGGTGTGCACACGGGCGCGCCCCGCCGGCCCCGCCGTGCTCCCCGATGAGCCCCAGGGGCCCGCAAGCACATCGCCCCACTTGCTGATGAAACCAGCTTCGTGTCCACAAGCGCCGACGGGCCTGCACTGGCGTCCAGGGGTGCGGGTGGAGCAGACAGAAGACAGTCGGTCGTACGCGGGCCGCACCCACCTGCTCGCAGGCGCGGAGTCCTGCGCCACCTGAGTGTGCCCCCGGCCTGCGTCCCCTCCGGGCAGCCCCCGCTTGGCCGAAGCTGCTGGACCGGCCTCCTCGGGGCGCGTTTTCCCTGGGGCCGGGAGCTTCCGGAGAGGCCCTTCCATCGGGGCGGCCCCGCTCCTGCTGCCGCACCTGCCCCACTGTAGCCGTTGGGGGGTCTAGCAGTAACGGAATGCAGGTTTAATTTTTGCATCTCCCTGGGAACTAGTGAAGCTGGGTGCCGTTAAAAATGTTTACGGACCATTTGGGCATCTCTTGTGACATTCCAGTCTTAGAGTTTTTCTTCTGTGGGAGCGTCTGTCTTTTTCTTATTGAGGGGACACAAAATGCGAGCTCCGAGGGTCTCCTCCGGGACTGGTTCTGTTGAGTTTTTTTTTTAAACTCCAGTATAGTTAACACAGTGTAGTCGTTTCAGGCGTACAACATAGCGAGTCAACACTTGCACACGTTACCCGAGCGCAGCACAAGTGCATACCTTCATCCCCGTCACCTATCTCCCCTTCCCCACCCACCTCCCCCGGTGACCATCGGCGCGTTCTCTGGAGTGCAATTGCTGGGTCGTAGGGTGGCTCTATTTTCAACTTTTTGAGGAACCTCCACACTGTTGTCTGCAGTGGCTGCCCCAGTTTACATTCCCACCAACAGTGTAAGACGGTTCCCCTTTCTCCGCATCCTTGACAGTTGGGCCTGGGATTTTTCTTTGTGGGGATGTTTTTAATAAAAGACTCAATTTCTTTAACAGATAATAAATTATTCAGATTTTCTATTCTGTCAACTTTGGTAAGTTGTATTTTTGAGAAATTTCTCTATTCCATCCAGATTGTCAAACTTCATTAGAGTATGGTTGTACAGAATATTCCCCTATCAGCTTTTTGAAGTTTGAAGGATCTCCATGATGTCTTCTTATTACTGATAGTGGAATTTTGGGTTTTCTTTCTTTCTTTTTTTTCATTTTCGGGTCTTCCTAAATGTTCATCAATTTTATTAGTCTTCTCTTTGGAACCTTCTATGCTGTTGGTTTCCTCTACTGTTTTAATTCCATTGTGTGTGTTGTATTTCTTTCTCGTTACCTTCTAGTTTTCTTAGAGGTGTTTTTATTCTAGCTTCTAGAGGTCTAAACCTAAATTACTGTTTTTAAGATTTTCTCCATGTATTCAAGGCTATATTTTCCCTCTAAGCCCTCCTGTAGACAAGTCTCATAGGTTTCGATATGTGGTATTTTCATTCTCTAAGTCAATTTAAAATATTTTCTAAATTTCATTGTGATTTCTCCTTTGACTAATTCCTGATGATAAGTATATTGTTTAATTTCAAATTTATTGTATCTTTCAGTTATTGGTTTCTAATTTAATTGCATTGTGGCTGGACAACAAAGGGAATGTTTTCACTTGGTTGGAGAGTCTTGAGGCTATGGCCCGGCACCGGTCCATTCTGGCCCACGCTCCCTGCACACTTGGAAAGAAGAGAACCCAATCATAGTTGGAATTGTGCTCTGTGAATGTCAGCCTGGCCACAGCTGCACAGACCTTCTGCACGCGAACAGCTTTCCTATACAGCCCTACATGCTTACCAATCTATCGTCTGGGCTTCCACCAGCCGCCGGGCCGGCAGTGGGTCTCCCACTGGATGCAGGCCTGTCCAGGGCTCCTTTTATTCCTGTCACTTCTGTTTCATGAATTTGAAGCTACATCATTGTACATACAGACCGAGGATGCCGATTCCCTGTTGACTGATCCCCGGGCCACCTGGCTTTCATCAGATGAGTATCTTCATGACTTAGATACTATTTCTCATCTTTTCCATCCAACATTTCTGTGTGCTTATATGTGAAGCAGGTCTCTTTTAAGAGGCATATGATTGGATTTTGTTTTTCTTTTCAGCCAATGTGACAATCTTAGTCTTTGACTTGTAGGGTTTGGTCCATTTACATTTATTGTAAATATATATATATATGAGTTTCCAACTACCATTGCCCTGCTTTTTTCCTCCTGGGACCATATGTTTTTATATTCTTTCCCCCTACTCTTTTTGTCTGTCTTTGGGATAATAAAATACTCTTATTTGATTTTTTTCTTTTTATTAACTTAGTACACAGTATTTTAGTGGTTACTCTAGGGACCATGACATTTGCCTTTAGCTTGTTATAATCTAATAAAAATGTAATTTTACCCTTCCCTAGTAGTGACAGAACCTCTGCATTGTAAACTCTGTCTAATCCTTCCTGCTTTTTGCATTGTCTTTCATTTTACTTCTGCAAAATAAGCTAAACTCCACAAGATGTTAAAATTACTGTTTTACACACTTGAAATGTATTTCCTTGTACCTAAATGTTTGCCTTTGTAGTATTCTTGGTTCTCCCACGCATTCTGCCATTTCCTCCTAGCTTCTTGTGCCGCAGGCTACCTGGTGGCCCACTCCCTCAGTTTCTGTGCATCCAAACGTTTCTCTGTGCTGCCACAGTGGGCAGCGGTCTCCTGGCCTGCTCGCAGGCACCCGTGGCTCCTCACTGACTGCCCTCAGGTTTCCTGTCCTGGGTAGCAGCGGCTTGGTGCTCGTGGATGCACTGCAACTTTCTTGTGTTTCTCCTGCATGGGGATGCCGGCGCTCCTGAGTCTGTGGACCGTAAGCCATCATGTTGTGTCACTATTGCCTCAGCTCCATGTCACGCTCTCCTGGCCTTTGGAGACAGGTTCCACATGCACTCGGCCTTCTGAGAGTCTCTCCCAGAGCGCTCATCCCTGTTTCCCTCTCCAGCCAGGGTATCTTGTGCTAGTCCACATTCCCTGTGCCATGCTAATGCTCTCTGAGGAGACCTCATGCAGCATCTTGCTGGAGCCAGTGACCTCGAGGCCACAACCTTCCAGGATGGTCCTTATTTCCCAGGTGCCATGAGAACCACAAGGAATTTCACCACCATCCACGAGTTTTCAGGCAAACTCCCCACAGCCCAGGATGCAGCTGCAGTCCCCAGGCAGGTCATCACAAGCCTGCTGAGCGTCCCAGCGGGTCAGCACTGATGCAGGGGCAGTCGGGGACAGGTCGCTGCGGACATCTTCCCCTCTCAGGAGCTGTAGCTCAGCCTGCTCTCCTGTCCACAGCAGAGGCTTTACGGACAGCAGTTTCTGCTGATCACCAGGCTCCTGCTGTGGCTGCTGTGGTGGCCTGGCTGTGGTCTGTGCCCCCACCAAGTGCAGCCGAACCCCGAGTCTGACTGCTCTGTGCACCTGACCGAATCAGTGCAGGTCTTCCACAAGAATCCTTGAAACAGCAGGAGGAGGAGGAGCCGTCACAGCACCTACGATGGAGTTGGCCGCCACAGACCCGTCCTGCCACGGACCTGTCCCACACTGGACCAAGCCCCTGCACCCCCCACATCCAGCCCCATCCTCAGCACCATGCACACATCAATGTATTTGGTCCCTCAAGTCTCCTCTGAGGTCAGTGCTGGGTTACGCCCACCCCAGCCTCAGTGGGACACACATGGATGTGTCCTCCAAGCGTGGGTGTCTGGGCTGTGCTGCTTCTCTCGGTGGACTGGCCTGGTTGTCCTTGCACCTGTGATGGGCTGTACTGCTCTTCAGGAGAAGGGGAAGCTTTCCAGCACTGGCTCTCAGCTGGGGGTGATTCTGGGGACCTCTGTTGTTGTCGCAGCTGGGGTGGGGCGGCCAGCATCTGGTGAGCACCCCACGGGGCACAGGACACCCCACCACAAATGACAACCTGGCCCCCAGTGTCACAGGGAGAAAAGAAACTCTGGATGAAGGGCTGAGGTTGGACCCACACAGGTGTGCGCAGAGCAGCAGGGGAGGAAGAGGAGTGGGATCGGTCAGAGTGCTCCAGGCTGTTGTCCCGATGCCTTGCATTTCATCAAGTCCTGTTTCCTTAAACACCCCAGTTCACATCTGCTCGTCCAAGCAGAAGAGGACGTGCTAGTGTCTGCAGTGTTCTATTGCGGGCTGAAAGAAGTGTGCCCCCCTCAAGAAGACCCTCAGGGGCCCTGTCCCCTCCCGACCTGCTGTAGGCCTGGGCACTTACAGTCACCAGGAGGCCCTGGGGGAGGCGGAGGTCAGAGAGGGCCAGTGGTGCCCCGGAACCACACAGCTATGGAGAGGCTGCACCGGTGAGTGCTGCCGTCAGGCTGGCAACAGAGTGGTACCGCAGGGCTGAGTGGCCAGGGCAGGTGCAGACGGCTCGCTCACCTTGGAAATGACAGCCAGCCTCTGTTCCACGCTCGCGAACAAGCTGGTGGACATCCTCCCCTTCTGCTTCAGCTGGTGCTCGAGCTGCAGCAGGGCCGCCAGCTGCGAGCTGCTGGTGTTGGCTGTGGCCGTGAACAGGACATCCCGCATCATCTCTGAAGCCAAGCAGCTCTGAAACAGACAAGGGATGGGGCCAAGAGACCTGAGCCCTGCCTGCCCGGGGCCAGTGGGTGCCCAAGTGGGAGAGTAGCTAGGGGCTGCTCAGCCTCTTCTGGCACCAGCTTCTTGGGATGCGTCTCCTGCCACCAGCAGTCACCAGGCCCTTCACCACTGTGCCCCCAGCACCTGCCCACTCTTTTGCTCTGAGCCCCAAGAGCATAAGGCTTGGTGGACCGTAAGATGTCAGTAATAGGGGCTGGGGCTCAGGAGAACCTCAGGAAGATGGGACAGCCTTCCCTACTTCTTCTGGTGACCGGAAGCTCCCTCTTCCAGCCGAGCACTGCTCTCTCAAGGCAGAGACCCCCGACGTAGCCTGGCTGGCCAGCCTACCAGCAGGAGGGAGTGCCGGGTGCTCAGGGAACTCCCCCTTCCAAGGTGGCCAAGAAGGGACTTGAGGAAGAGGCACACAGCAGAGCCATACCTGAGACAGCGCCAGGAACTGGCAGGTGGCTGCGGGGTCCAGGGTGCCGGTGCACTCCACCATGTCCAGGCTGGCCGCAGCAGCAATGTCCAGGAGGCCGCTGCCCAGGGCGACCTGCACACACTGCAGCAGCACCTCGGAGGCCTGGGCCAGGTACCGCTGGGCCAGCACCAGCCTCCTCTGCGGGGCGCAACGCTTGGGCTCAGGTCGGGTCTGTGGGCAGGGCACCACGGGGCAGGTGGGAGTGGCTGTACCTGCTGATCCGAGCCCTTCCTGCCGTGCTCCTCAGCGGCAGACCTCGAGGCCCACAAGTCTTCGTAGGGATCCTTGCCGGCCCTGTCCTCTGGGACGGTCTGCAGATGCGTGAGGCTGCTCAGCTCAGCGATGGCCTACGGAGGAGCCACCTCCGCTCAGCCGGCCTCCAGCCCACTGCCCGGCCCGGCGTGCCTGTCGCGCTTGGGGCATCTCTGTGAGACCCCTGGGAGAGGCATGCTGTAGGCGGCAGTCAGGCCTCTCACCGACTGGACTGACCTGCGGGGCCTTGGCCCAGGAGGCCTGGCAGCTGGCAGGTGCGGCCTGTGTGGTGAAGCAGCTCTAGAGAAGCAAGCCTGAGTGTCCCCGGTCTCAGAACAATCAAATTCTATGCTTACTTTCTTCAACCTTCAAAATCACCTTCCCCAGGCATCACCACCAGTCCGACTGGGCAGCCAGGACTGAGTACGTCAGGTGCCCTCCTGCCCCCGGGGACCTGGGCCTGCCTGACTGCAGGGCCAGCCACCCTGATGAGGTCCTTGGGGGTGCCAGGGGACTCTGCCGGGGGGAGGCAGCAGGTACAGGGGGAGGCCCTGGGTCTGTGGGATCACGACAGGGAGCAGCAAGCGGAAGGCCGGCTGGGCAACGGGGCTGGGGAACAGGGGTAGGGCAGCGTGGGCACACTTCTTGGAAGCTACCTGTGTATGTTTCCCCGACGACCCCTCTGAGAGGGAGCATCGTTAGTGCTGTTCCATAGACGAGGACCCCAACCCCAAGGGGAGGGGATTGCCAAGGCTACATCTCTGGTCGACATCCACCTGACTCAGAGCCACCTTGCAGGTGCTCAACAAACACAGACTGAGTGAGGGGCTAAAATTCCATCATTTCCCCCAAATGTGAGTCCAGTCCTAGGTCCTGGGATCCAGACAGACAATGCATCAGGACTGGCAATCACACAGGGGTACGGAGCCCAGGTGCTCGGGGCTGGGGGTTCTTCCTAAAAGAGCAGAGTCTGTGGGGATGCGCCTGACTTTGCTTTGGGCAGGTGCCTTCCAGATGGAGGCAGTGGCATCCACAGAGGATTTTGGACGGTGGCCGGCAGCTGCTACAGTGCCAGTGGCTGTCCCCAGCACTCCCTGCGAGGGGTGCGGTGCTCCCCCTGGGACCACCAGGCCTACTGGGCAGCCTTGCCAGGGGCTCGAGAGAAGGGAGCAAGCCTGAGTGCATGACGCCAGGCAGTGTGGGTGGCGGAAGGGAGTAGGTGGCTTGGGGTCTCCTGCTGCTTGTGAGGGGGGTTTCTGCACCCGGCACTCAGGCAGACCCCAGACCCCCTGGAGGAGAGGTGCTGAGGTGCAGGCGGGACACCCCCATTTGGGGCTGGGGCTTCCTGACCTCGGACCACCTATGTGCTCGCTTTCCCTCCTCTCCGGAGTCTGTCCCCAGAAGTTTGTGTTTCTCTTCCACCCACTGGTTGCACCAGACAGACTACTTCTTGCTTTTTTCCTCCCTTTCTGAGGCCACACAAGCCTTCTTAATCAGGGACAATTCGAGGTCTGTTTCATATGCCCGTTCTTACCGAGATTAGGCTAGCTTTAAATAGCCGCTTTTGTTTTTACGCATGGCCGAGGGGCTTGCGGGGAAGCACATACCGAGAGGCCCTCCTCCCAGTAGTAGGTGGGGTGCACGGGGTCTGCGTGCACGGCCAGCAGGCGGAGGGCCTTCCCCGCGAGGCCCAGGACCTGAGCACGGATGTCCACGCAGCCGGCGCACAGTGAATGCATGGTCCCGAGCTGCGCCAGCGCAGTGTGGGCCAGGGTCCGCTTCAGCGTGAACCATTTCTGTAGGAACACAAACGGCCTCGTGGTTACTTGCACCCCGCCCTGGGACATGCCAGAGGCCCACCCTTGAACACCCCCTGGATCTCCCCCCACCACTCCATCCTGTCCCCGAGTTCCCTGGTCTAACGCCCCCAGGAGTGGCGACATCCAAGCTGAGAAATGCACCCTCGGGCGTTGGGGGAGGGTCTCCAGGGCTTAGGTGTTGGGAGTGTCACTAAAATCTACTTATATAACCTTAATTTGGGACTCACTGACAAATAGAAAAGCTCGTATAGCTAGCTAGTTCACTGTTAGAGCTATCTTTGATATATTCATGGTTACATCAAGTTAATTTGATTCATAGTACATGAAATCAAAGAAAATGTCTGAAATGGCAGGATGTTTCTTTCAGATACTTTGCAAACTCCACTTTTTTTTTTTTTAACAAAATCAATTCACCTTTGTAGAGCTCTTTAATACGCTGCCGTAGTTAGTTGAAGCAAATGCATACCCCAGTAGGAGCCTGCCGTGCACCTGGGAACATCCCCCAGGAGACCCCCCAAGGCCGTCAGACTGGGGGCCCTGGGAGCCGCTGGGGCTGGGAACACCCTCGCGGTCAGAGGGCTCGGCCCCGCGCCTTCTCCTGGTGAGTCCTGCCGTCCCAGGACAGCACCCGCACACCAGACCACGAGCACGGGGCCCACTGCGTCCCGGGGCGGTTACCAGGCCAACGGAGGTGTAGTCGCTCAAGCTGTGCAGGTAGTCGGCCAGCAGCTTGTCCCTGGAGCCCCGCTCTTGCCGCCTGGCCTGGGCCTCCGCCCACACGAGCTGCAGTGTGTCCAGAGACGCTTGGACCAGCCTGAGCCGCAGGCGCGCCAGCTTCCTCATCAGAGGCGTGTTGATGTTCTGCACCTGGGCGTGCCACACACACCGTGGGAGTGCCGCCCTCACAACAACGCACGTAGCCCCTCCCCCAAATCCTCGCGCCCCTTTCTCACCGGTCCCTCCCTCCCGGGCAGCCCGGGGCCACCCTCCAGCACCACAAGCTGGTTTGCAGGTGCCAGGGTTTGTCCCAGGGGAGTCACACAGCGTCTGCTCTCTCTGGCCGATTCCACTCGCGTGATAACTCAGACCCATCCACGTTGCTGCGTGCACTCACACCTTTCCACTGACGAGGAGCACGGGTTGTACAGGTGGGCGCCAGCACGTGCACCCCTCACACCCGGGGCTACTGCAAATACAACGGCCGGCTCCTATGGGGGCCCGTGTTTAACTGCACCCCCGCCCCCCGCAGCAGCGATGAGAGTTTGGTCCCTCCGTGTCCTTGCTAACATTTGCTACGTTTGGTCTTTTAAATTATAGCCATTTTAATTGCTGTGGTGGTTTCCCTGACCCGCTGGTGAGTGCATCATCCCCTCATGTAATTACTTACCATCCACATATTTTCTTTGGAGAAACGTCTGCTCAACTCTTTGCCCACTTTTTATGGGGTTGTTTCTTTTGTTATTATTAAGTTTTAAGAGGGTTTTATATTCTGGATACAAGACCTTGTCAGTCATACGGTTTGCAAATATTTTCTCCCAGTCTGTACCTTGTCTTTTCATCCCCTGAATAGTGTCTTTTGAAGAGCAAGCTCCAATTTGTCCGTTTTTCATTCTCACATGGATCATGCTTTTGTTGCCATATGTGAGGAATCTTTGCTGAACCCAAGGTCCCAAAGGTGCTTTCCTCTAGAAGCCTTACAGTTTCAGCTCCTACTTCCAGGTCTATAGTCCACCTGGGGTTGGACCCTACGTCTGGTGTGAGGTATGAACTGAAGTCTGTCGTTTGGGTGTGGATTTCCAGCTGCCCCAGCACCACTGTTGTATAGGGTAGACTTTCTTCACTGAATTCCCTTTGCTCTTTTGTTGAAAAGCAATCTTCTGTCGTCTTTGTGTCTGTTTCTGGATTCTGTTATGTTCCATTTTCTGCTTATCTTACATTTACACTAAAACCACACTGCTTTGATTCCTGTCACTTGATAATAAGTCTTAGGTAGTGTTAGATCTTCAACTCAGTTTTTCTTTTTTAAAGTTGTGTTTGCTATGTTACATCTTTTGCAGTTTCAAAGGAATTTTAAAATGTTTTTTTTCAATTTTTATAAAAAGCCTGCAGCTTCTTGGTCAGGATTGAAGAAAATTTTTGAGGTCTTAGTAGTATCAAGTCTTCTGGTCCATGAACATGGTATATCTCTCCATCTACTTAGGTCTTCTTCAGTTTCTCTCAGTGATGTTTTCTAGTTCTCAGGGGTAAGTTTTCACTTTTTTGTCCAATTTCATTTTTATGCTGCCAAATGGTTTTGTTTTTGCATTTTTAATACCTGATCAATTGTTGCGAGTATATAGAAATATAAAATTAGTATTTGCATATTGTTCGTGTCCTGAAGCCTTACTGTCCTATTACATTTATTATTGTTTTTGTAGATTGCGTGAGATTCTTTCTTCTTTCTTCTTTTTCTTTTCTTTTTTTTTTTTTTGAGAGAGAGCTTGAGCATGCAAGCAGGTGGGGGAGGGGCAGTGGGAGAGGGAGAGAGAATCTTAAGTAGGCTCTTCACCCAGTGTGGAGACCAACGCGGGGCTTGATCTCGCAACCCTGAGATCATGACCTGAGCTGAAATCAAGAGTTGGACACTCGACTGACTGAGGCACCCAGGTGCTCCTGTGTGAGATTTTCTGTACAGATGATCATGCCATCTGTAAGCAAAGACAGTCTTACTTCTTTCTTTCTAGACTGGGCATTCTGTATGAAGGTGGAGCGAGGGCACACCGCCGTCTTAGTGCTCTTCTTTCCCACTAAGTGTGACATGGGCCCTAGTGTTTTCACAGACGCAGTCTATCAGCTCAAGGAGTTTCCTTCTAGTAATAGTTTGTTAAGAGTCTTTCTTTCTTTCTTTCTTTCTTTCTTTCTTTCTTTCTTTCTTCTTTCTTTTTTTTCAATCAGGAATGAGTATTGGGTTTTGTAACTGAGGTGATCATATGGTTTTTTAATTTTTAAAAAAATATGGTGAGCCAAATTGATTGATTTTTGAATGTTAAACAATCCCAGGATAACCCCAACTTGGCATTGATGTGTTATCCTTTTCACATATTATTGGATTTAATTGGCTAAAATTTTGTTTAGAACTTCTGCATCTGTGTTCATGAATAATAATGACCTGTAGTGTTTGTTTTGCTATCAGGGTCAAACTAGCCCTACGGAGTGGGCATGTGTTCCCTTCTCCTCAATTTTCTACAAGACTTTGTGTTGAATTGGTGTTATGCTGTCCTTAAATGTTTGGTGGGACTCACCAGTAAAGCCGTCTGGGTCTGGTGTTTTCTTTGTGGAGAGACTGTTAACTACAAATTCTACATCTTTAACAGAGGGAGGGCTATTCAGGTGATCTATTTCTTTTTGAGGTTGTTTGTGTCTTTCAAGGAATTGTTCTATGTCATCATAAAGCTGCTCAGAATATTCCCTTATTATCCTTTTAGTATGTATAGGGTCAGTGGCAATGTTACATCTCTTATTTCAGATCCTGATCGTTTATGTCCTCGCTCTTTCTCCTGATCAGTCTGGACGGAAGTGTGTGGACTTATTTATCTCAAGTAACAACTTGTGGTTTTGTTGATTTTACCCTTTATTTTTAGGTTTCCGATTTCACTGATTTCTGCTCTGATCTTCACTTTCCTTTCTTCTGCTTGTTTGGAGTTTGTTTTTCTTCTACTTTCTAACCATGAAGGCTAACATCATTAGTTTGGGACCTTTTTTCTTTTGTCATACAGTTATTTAGTGCCACAAATCTCCCCCTAAGCATTGCAATTAGAGACATCTTAAAAATTCTGACATGTGTTTTTTTCCCCTTTCAGTTCAGAAATACTTTCCCTTTTGATTTGTTCTCTGGCTCATAGTTATTTTGATGGATGTTATTTACTTTCCAAATATTTGGGTATTTCACCCATAGCTTTCTGTCTTTTTTTTTTAATTGAGGTAAAATTCACATGACATAAAATAACCATTTTAAAGTGTACAATTCAGTGGTTCTTAGTGCGTTCACAGCCTTGTGCAGCATCACCCCATCTACTTCCAAAGTGTTTCGTCATTCCAAAAGGGAACCCCCTCTCCACTCAACGGCCCTGTCCTATGCCCCTCCCTGCCCCTCCCCTACCACCACTAATCAGCTCTCTGTCTCTATGGACTTAACTATGCTATCTTTTATGTTGCTTTTTGATTTCTACTGTAATTGCATTGAGGTCTTGGTACATACTGTGGTCAGTAGTAACTTTTAACACCCTTGTCTTTGCATTCTGATACCTGTGCCAGTTCTTGGTTGGTCTTGATGGATTGTTCTGTATGTTATGAGTATGTTTTCTCTGCTTTTTGGCATGGTAATTTTGCATGCAACTTTTGATTGGGATTTCGGCATGGTAATTTTTCATTGGTTGCCAGACACCATGCATTCCTTTTTTGGCAGATGGACACTTGTGCTCCTGGTTTTGCCTTTGTTCTGGGGCCACCAGACACTGTGGTCCTCTCAGGTCTTCTACGAGTTTTCAGGCAGATCCAGGGCAGGGTTCATCCAGGGCAGATTATACCTGACAGAGACAAGACCTTCTGTCCGCTCTGCGCAGCACCCTGGGGTCACAAGGTTGTCTGGTCTGGCTGTTGGGAGCAGGTGCTACTCTGAGCCTGAGGGGGGGCCTAACACCTTCCTGACCCCCTTGGGCCCCCTGCTTCTGCAGTGAGTGTGGATGGGGTGGGGCCACCTCTGCTCACAGATGAAGGTGCCCATGTGGACATCTAGTGTGCTGAAAATCTGTTTCACATTTTTGTCCACTTCTTGGTTATTTCGGAAAGGAGGGCAAATCGCGTTGCTGCTGCTGAACCTCAGCCAAACCGGAAGCAGGCCGCCTGCTTAGGGCAGGTGCAGGCCCGTCTGTGTGTGCCGAGGGGTGCTCTGGGCGCCAGGGAGGGACCCAGGACACAGACTCACCTCCTGCAGGGACAGCAAGCCCCGCACACTGAGGAACAGCTCCTCTGTCTCAGCCACAGCTCTCTGGACCAAGTCATACGCCTCCAAGCGATATGCGGTTTTTTGCTCTTCATCTTTCTCATTTTGGGCACATAATCTTTATAAGATGGAAGAGTGGAACTTAGAACAAACTTTGAAGCATTATACCATCGGTATTAACAAAATGCACAGTACATAATTTTTAAATAATTATACTGCATTTCTATTAGTACTTCAAATTTTATGATTAGATGTTCTATAATTTTGCCCTCTATAATATTTTTGTAAAATTAAATCTATGCCTAACAGATCCAGTGAACCAACACCATGACATTAATTGTGCCGATTTAACTGCCTTGTTTTCCTATTTGTGCTTTTCTGGATTTCTTAAAGTTCTACAATGACCATATAATCGATTCTGTAATAATAGGATCAAAGTTACATTCCACACGTGTCCAGGTGGCTTTTCCCTTATAAAGGCTGCTTTTAACACACAAGATCTGTTTGTCGTGCTCTGGAATGCGTGCGTGTACACCAAGCACGCGGGTGGCCCAGGGCCGGCTGGGTGGAGGGGAGGTGGGTGAGGGAGGCCGTTTACTGAGGCCCGGCCTCGCTCCTCTGCCTCCGGGCCAGCCCCTGCCCTCGATGACAGAGCAGGTGCGGGGCGTGCAGGGTTGACGTGTGTACGGCTGTGAGCGATCACCGGTCATGTGCACGTGGGAATGTGGCCTGTGGCTGCACAAATGTGACCAATGTGGGAACGCTGTGGGTGTGTCCGTGTGTTTGCAGAGACAGCAGGTGGGACACTGAGGGCACAGCCCCTGTGCCGCTGTCCTGGAGGGAGGTGCAGGCAGCCGCAAGGCCAGGAAGAGATTCTGTGAGAGGGCAACGGGGCCCCGAGGGGGGCTTGACCCTGTGCTCAGAGGGCAGGCCCCTCAGCCACCCCAGGAGGGCCCCCCAACGGGGCTGCTCACCTCTTTATCTTTGCGCGCTCTAGTTTTATGTCCACACAATTCTCTTTGTAGCCCCAGGAGGCCAACTTTTCCTCGATCTCCATCAAGTGGTCGTGCATCTCCGTCAGCAGAAACAAGCATTCGGGAGGCTCACAGCCAGCTGGTTCCTGAATGGCCCGGATCTGGAGGCTCACACATCTGCGGGGGCGTGGACGTCCCACGTGGCGACCTCAGTCTGGCCAGTGTCGCCCTGACGCTGAGCGCACTTCCCGCAGACCAGAAACCACACCGGCCACACGCTTCCATCACAGACAGTCAAGCTGGAAAGTAGCGCCCCCGCCCCCAGCAGCAGCCTGCTGTGACTCAGGGGCAGGAACCCACAGGGAAACCCACATCCGCCCGCCGTGCGGGTGCTGCCCGCAGGAGTCCCAGGGCCCCTGAGCAGGAGCGGGAACCCGTGCGGGTGGAACAGCCATGAACAGCCCCTCAGAACAGAACAAACACAACGTGGAAAACAAAGAGAACAAGACTGCTGCTTCTTTGTAAAGGTCAGTGAAACGGTGATGCGCAACTCTGACTTAGGGGAGGAGTGGGGCACAGGCGCCAGGGGACACACCTGTGACAAAGACTCCGTGACGTTACGGAAAAGAGTCCAGAAACAGACATGCCAACACGACCCAAAACCCAGAGGAAACAATTTTCCAGAAGAATACAAATTCCCAGAAAGATAGCTCAAAAAGAAGCCAAAATTCTGAACGACTGATAAGCACAGAGGACCGGTGCCGCTCTTCAGAGCTCCGCGCCCAAAGCAACTGCCACCTGCCCAGACAGGCGACAGGCTCGGGAAGCAGCCAGCGCGGAGGGGAAGACAGAGCAGGACAGGCCCAGGGAGGCACCTGCTCATACGCTGTCTCCGGGGGGGGGGGGGAACCCTGCAGCCAGACCCCACCCCACGGGTGTCTGCAGAAACCCCACGCACACCTGGGGGCAGCTCAAAAGTGTCCCCTGAGCATTTAGGAACCAAACAAGCTACCTGCATCCCTGTCCCAAGAAAAAGGGCACATTGGAAAGGAAGAGACACTGCCCCCAGGAGCCGGAAGGCCAAAGGTCAGGCTCTGGAGACTTCTCTGGGCTGCCCCCTCCCCCCAGGGGCCACATGCCGCAGGCAGGGGTCCCCAGGGGGCAGGCTCTGCTTCAGAGAAGGTCAGCTAGGTCAGCGGCGTGGGCAGATGGCTCTCTGAATGTGATTCTCTGCACCTCAGAGGTTTGGAAAGCCGCATAAAGAATAAAGTCAACCCTGACTTTCATGTGAATTAACAGTTTTTCTTACGAAGAGCTACCTGGCTTCTAGGTCTGTGATCATAAATTGCAGGATGGGCACTCGGTTAGGTCTTTCCTTCTGCAGGACCCTGAAGGCGTCTATGAGTCTTTGAAACAACTGGCAGGCCTGAGGAAGACAGGGCGTTGATGTTTGCGTGAGGTTCCCGGCCACGGGGACCCGGCCATGTGCCCCACTCCGCGAGCGCCAGGGCGGGCCCTACCACCGCTTCACTGCCTTTGCTTTCCGTGGCCAGGAGCGTGTCTGCCAGGGTCAGGGCTGAGCTGTACCAGAACTCCTCGCTGCCCCCCAGGCGCCGGGCCTGCTCCACCATCTTCCTGGCTTGCCCGTGGTTTTTCTCCCTGTTCGCCAGCTGTGCTAGGAGGTGCAGGCATCTCGCTTCTGCACAAGGGTCATCAAGCTCCTGAAGTAAATGTATATGTGGACAGAGGACGGGGAGGGGAGCGTGAGAGCAGCTCCGGGCACCAGGCCTTCGCACACACAGCGTCCACTGGGCTGGTCCCTCACCTCTGAAGGACGCCCCGCATCTGCCCTCAGGGCACGGGGCTGGGCAGGCTTGCGGCCTGTGCATGTGCTAAAACCCACTTCCAGAGTTCCCGACCCCACGCCTTGGCGGCAGTCCCCAGTGCTCTCTGGGGAGCCGCCGTCCAGACGCTGGCTGAGGGCAGCGGGGGTGGGGGGGGACGGACTTCTGCATCCTAGCCGGCCAGGGCTGTCTCATCCCCCATCCATTGCACACAGTTGCAGGTGGCCTGGGCGTGGGGTGGGGGTGCTGCTGGCCTCTGAACCACACCTGGGCAGGAGGACGTGAGGTGCCCAGGTGGGAAGAGCAGAGTCCAAGGTGGCTGGCTCCAGACAGGGCAGCTAGCATGCAGCCCGAAGAGACTGAAGCGGGGGCCTGGTGGGCCTGGGGCCTGTGGTCCCAAGAGCCAAGGCCCCGGAAGGCAAACACAGGCTGGAGACGAAGAGGGGGAGGTGGATTCAGGAGGCAGACGTGCTGGTGGGGGGTTGGGGGGAGCCTCAACAGAGAGGCGGACTGCGACCTGCTATGGACAGAAGCAGGGGCTGGTGCCTGCAGATGCCCCCGGGAGACGTCACCAGGCTCTAACCGCTATGGCCCCACAGAGACGTGGCCATGGTGTGGGCGGTTCAGGGCAGCAGACGGCCAGGAGGGAAAGGCCCGTGGGCAGAGCACCATCCGTGACAGAAGGCTCAGGAGGGGCAGTGTGAAGTCTGGAGGAGGCAAAGGTGCCCCAACCACCCTCTGGGGACAGACACTCCCCCGGGAGCTCTCTGACACCCGGCTCCTCGGCCCCCTGGTCTCAGAAGAGGCCGTTGCCAGCAGACTGCAGCCTCTCAGCCCCACCCCAGGTGCTCCCCCTTCTGTCCCCGGCTGCGCCCCCTCTGCAGCTGGCCTGCACATGCCCGTCTCACCGCCAGGCCTGCACACAGCTATCTGTGTTGGCCTGTGCTGGCCGAGACCCACACACCTGAGCGCCCTCCCCACTGCCCAAGTCTCCCACGGCCTTGAATTTTTGTGCTTTTATTAGGGACTTCTCTGGAGTCCTTCAAAGCAGTGACAGCCTGTCTGGTCCTGTAGCTTTGCCTTTGCCCCCAGGGAATGCAGTTCTCTGAGCTGGACGTGGATAGAAATCCCTGTCTGCAGGTGCCCGAGGGCCACCATCTCTGCGAGGAGGGACGCACACACGGGCTTCCAACCTCACGGGGGACAGAGCCCAGGAGAAAAGCAACAGCTGGGCTCGGGAGGAGACAGCTGGGGCTTTGGGGCCTGCAAGTGCTGGCACTAGAAGGGCCAATCACGGGGGTGGGGGTGCAACAGAAGGGCCCAGAGATCTATGCTCAAGGGCAGAGCCGGTTTAAGCAGTTCAGCAGGGGGGCTAAGGAGCTGAGCTGAGATCTGGACGCCAGGTGGGAATGCAAGCCTTTCCGAGGAGGCTCAGAACACCCCAGGCTTCCAGTGAGGCCCAAGAGAACCCAGACACCTGCAGGGCTCACACCTGAGGAGTAAAACCCAGCCCCAGGCCCTCCAGGCTCTCAGCCTCTGCATACAACATCAGGAAACACAGCACTGGGAACCCCGCCATCCATGGAATCAGACCCACAGCCACCATAGGGAAGCAGGGACTTTACCAAATCTCAGTGAAGAGTGAACGAAAACCAGAGAACGATAGCAAAGGTCAGAGACTTAGATCCAAGTCCAAGACGGACATTCCAGAACCTCAAGCAGACAGCCCGCATCCCAGAGAGCAGTGGTGGGTGGTATGCAGGCATGTGGGGCTGCTTCCAGCAGGACAGGTGCCCCCCCCCACGCCCTAGGCCCCGGCAGTCCCTTACCTGGAAGGCCAGGTAGGCCTCCGACAGCAGCAGCCTCGCAGGCTGGTACAGGTCCATCTCCAGCAGCACTTCTGCTTTGAGGGCCCACAGCTGGGGGAACGATGTCCCTTCCAGGCCCTTCCCAGTCTCTGCGTTTATCTTCAGGAGCTGGAAGGCAGAGCAGGCAAATCTGTGCCTGTGGCTGGCGGGAAGCTGCTGGCCATCCATGGCTTCCCACCAGGCTGGGCCCCCTGCCTCTGCAGCGTGAGGTCTCCTGGGACAGCCATCTCTTCTCACCCACCAGCTCACATGCAGCACGCCCACCCCAGGTGCGTCAGAGCTGGTCCTTGCTCCCGCCCGTGTCCCATGCTCTGTGACCCCACTCTCTGGTACCAGGCAGCACCCAGATTGGCATGGGAGGGGTCACTGAGCCCCTGAGTTCATCAAGATGTACAGGGGCCTGGCATGTTCCTACCACGTCTCCCAAATGGTTGACGTTGGGGGCTTACAAATGGAGTCCCAAGGGTGGTACTCCCACGGTGACAGGTGTTCGGAGCCTGGTGGCTGGGACGGCTACTTTCCTTCATGGGCGGGCCCACACAAAGTGAGCCCGCTGTGTGGAGAGGAGAGCTGGTTAGTGGTCAGACCTCCTGGCCACTCTCTAGCTGCCCAGGCCTCGACCACACTGCCCATCTTCTCTGAATTCTGCCCAGGGCCCTGGCGGGCATGGTCCGAGGTGATCTGTAGCCCTGGCTTCCCCAGAGACATCCAGGGCCCACGGGGAGGGGACACGCCTGACCAGTCCTTGGGTTTCCCAGGGAACCCGGCATGAAGGTTTGGACACAGTTCATAGTGAATACGCGTCCTGGCTAGCGGCCCGAGCTGCAGCCTCGGCGCTGCCTCGCTGGGCTAGGAGCAAGGTGCTGCCAGCAGAGCGAAGCTACCTTATCCTTGGCCACGAGGGGCTTCATCTGCACCGGCTCCACTGCGGTTATGGGTTCAGCCAGCGTCGGCACACTGTCTTCTAAGAGAGGTTCCTTATTCTTCTCCTTTCTCAAGGCAATTTCTTTCCTGCAGCTAATGTAAGTAACATAGGTGATATGCCAAAGAAGAAATACAATGGCCAAGAAATACTGGAAAATGGTCAACATCACTAGTAATCAAGAAACGCAAAAGAAAATAGCTATAAGAAGCCATGGGTCACTCACCTATTTACAAAGACAACCAAAAATTCCCATGACTGCCCCCAGGCACGGCCCCCCACCTCTGGCACAGCCTCCCCACCCCAGGCTGAGGGTCCTCCCACACCCCATTGTCTGGCTGTGACAAAGGACTGGGCCTGGGGCTGGAGGGGACACAGCCGAGAGCAGCACTGCGCTGGCCAAATCCTTCCTTGTTCACAGGTGAGCTGGTGTCCCACCCACGGGGGACGTAACAGCGGTGGGGAAAGTCCACACCTCGCCTGCTCCAGTTCATAGATGTATGTCTGCCCGGCTACCTCTTCATGGTAAGCAGCTGCTTCTCGCAATTTCAGATCAGAACAAACAAGGGCAAGTCTAGGGGAGGGGGCGATAGGGAGAAAGAACACGGTCATGTGGGACGTGGTAGATCAGAGTCTGGCTATATCGTGCCTAACGATTGGTAAACAAAAAAGGAATGTATAATTTAGTGATGTTTTCAATAATTTTTAGACCTAAGCAAAATGACACAGGTGCCTCTACCAAATTTCAGGTAGAAAAAATTTTAATATTCACTCATTCATCTTACTCAGTACGTATGTACCACTCAGGGTCACCTTCAGAGGTAAAAATAAGGCATCGTGGGTGGGGCTCTGGCTCCCGTGACAACTGCCAGCAGAGAGGAGCTTCGATTCTGGGGTAAAACGGTTTTGTTCTGACGGTCACATAAAAGCGGCACGCACACTACAAAGTATCACCGTGCACCTCGCCCCGATCCTTCAGCACAGGCGCACCACTGCATTTGCTCTAGCCTTTGCCTCCCCGCCCCCACCCCTGAGATTTCTTCCCGGGGGAGTAGGCCACAGACACAGTGGCCCTTTATTCTAACACTTCAATGTACATTTCCCTAGAACAAGGATCTTCTCTTAAGGACCGGGTCGCAATTTTAAAATAAAATTGTTATTTTTATGATCAAGAATATTGATTTATTTGGTTTTACAAATCAGAGGAACTATTATTTATAGAAATAGTCAACCACAGAATTAATATTTGGAAATGCTGTTTGCTTTCATATTGCTTTGGAGAAATTTTTCCCTTTAGCCACCTAGATATTCCCCCATTTCCCCGAACATAAGATGGTTATACTGACCGCAGGTGGTAGAGATCTTTGAGGCTCTTGCTTTCTACCACAGAGGCCGCGATTACTACGCCCAACTGCAGCACTGGGATGGTGAGCTCATAAAGGGACACCTTCTGCAGGGCTCTGACCAAGTGGTCCAGATAATATAAAGTGTACGTCTACATAAATACACAACAAACACGTAAGGTCAAAGAGGGGAGGAAAGTTAGGCCACTAGCTTATAGGGTCTCTCTTCAAAAACCTCTGTCCTTCTCCACGCCAAGCACAATCCCTGGCACGCAGCAGGTGCTCAACAGTGTTTGCTGAATAAATGATGTGCTCTCCCCCTTCTCTCCCTCATTCAGCTTGTCATGTGTGATCATCCGTAATCTTCAACATCCAAGTACAGATAAACATCCTCAAAGAAACAAGCCATTTACATATTTACTCAAATTTACTCAAATTGATACTCACCCTAAAAACTGCTGATCCATTAAAAACAGAATTTCTTAATGAACACGGGTAGGGAAGAACCAATACTTATAAAGACAGATGGGGTTTGATAAAATAATTATTCTGCAGTAGAAAATCAGAGAAGTTGGATGAAGTGTTTTAGAAACGTGCCAAAAGCTCCGAAGACTGGGTGATGCTGGGAGAAGTTACTGGGCCAAGCACCAGAAGACAGTGGGTATCCAGAGAAATGGGCCTGCCACATTGAGGTACGTTTGTCCTGGGCGTTTCTGCGGATTCAAGAGGCAGCTGGGATTTTGCTTGTTTGTTTGGTTTTTTTTTTTTTTTTTTTTTGAAGGGTGGAGACAACAAAGTGGTGTTGAGGGCCCACTGAAAGCTACGTGGCCAGGCTGGGCCCCAAAGGGCTGCACCTGAGGATTAAGGGTGGTCCACAGGTAAAGTGGCCGTCTTGGGGACTTGCTGGAAAGCCAGTGGCTTTGGGCAGCCTGAGGACACGTGGTTCTCTGAGAGACTAATAATCGGTGATGCCTGGGGAGGCTGGTCAGGAAAGAGGGGTGGGGAGACACAAACCCTACAGACCCTACAGACACTAAAAGATAATAAAAGGACATTAAAAACAACATTATACTACAAACTTGAAATTTTATATGAAGTGGAAATATCCTAGAAAAACACAATCCACAAACCAAATTTACAAGAAGAAACAGAAAATCTGAAGAGCTCCAGAACTACAAAGTAAACTAAGTCATAACTTAGGAAAAGGCCCAGAAGTTTCCACCAGGGAACTCTCCCAAACTTAAGGAAGAAATAACAAATAATCTTATATAAATTCTCCCCAAGAATGTTAAACAAAGAAAAAAAGTGGGGGTGCCTTCCGCGGTGGCGAGCAGAGTGTCCTGGCTGGCCCTGCCCTCGCACCCCGCAGGCCAGCAAAGATTGTCTAAAGTCACGGGGAAAATGGTAGAAAATTCACTGTCACTATTGCCAGAAAGAGCGATTTATGGCTTTGTTCTTTTCTTAAGCTCCCAAGTTGGCTTCGTACTATATCTTGTGTGAACTTTTACTCCTGAATCTTGACGGAACTCCTTAGGCTTAGCCTATCGGCCTCAAAAATATCGGGCAGGTGCCCTGCTGTCTACCTCCCCGTTACTATAGTACTAGGTTACATACTTTTATTTGGAATGAATGCGATGAGCACCTCTTCACTCAAGCCCATTCACGCCACCACAGGTAACTATGCTGAGACCCACGGCAGAAGACAAACCACGTAGAGGCCATCCCGGCATTAGGAGATATTCCCATTAGTGAAGTAAATCAAATGTTCTTTCTTACAGTCAAAGAACTTTATGCCGAAAACTAATTTGTATGTAGACTAATACCAAGCATTTATTTTAAGTTTTGATGTAATAATTTTGACCATAATTATTTTTATTATCTCTTATTAATACCCTGGGATTGAAATGTAAGAAATTGAACTTCTCTTAAGATTATGTTCCATTAATACTAAAATGTTCTCAAATATCAGTTATTAATGGACAGAATAAATAAAATACCATTTTGTCATATACCAGACTTTTAAAAAAAATAAGTATCAGTAAAAGCACAAAGTCCCTCCGGAAAAAGGAAGGAGGGAGGGAACACTTCCTAACTGACCAAAAGGTCAGTGTGAGGTTGTGACCCAGGAGGACGTGTACCCTTGGTCTTTGTCCCCGGTTGCTGGCACTGAGCTCCTAAAACCCTTGCAATCTTGTGACTCGTGCACCCCTTCCAAGCACACCCCAGTTTACGCCCGTGAGGTGACTCCGGGCAGCCCCTAGACAGCTCAGGATGGGAGCTGCGTGCCAGGGAACCAACCCTGTGACCAGAGGGCTGGAGCTGATGCCGGGGATGGGGAGAGGCTGGAGACTGAATAAGTCACCAACGGCCAGTGATGTCATCACTCATGCCTCCATAATGGAACCTCCCTAAAATTCCTAAGTGGAGCGGTGGCGCGTTTCCAGGGTGGTGAACACGTCCACACGGGGGTGGCGCACCCCAGCACCATGCGCATAGCAGCTCCTGTGCTCGGCGCCCGCCCAGACCTCGACCCGTGGACCTCTTCACCTGGCTGTTCGCTTGCACCCTTTCTAATAACCCGGTAATCTAGACAGTCAAATCCTTCCCTGAGTTCTGTGAGCCGTCCTAGCAAATCATCAGCCCCGAGGACGGGGTCATGGGAGCCTCCAATCTGTAGCCACGTCAGACAGAAGTGTGGTGGCCTAGGGACCGAATACTTGTTGACGTGGGGGCCGCCCTGAGGGACTGAGCTCTGAACCTGAGGAGCCCACGCCCACCAACCCTGGGTGGTCCGTGCCAGGACTGGGTTAATTCATAGGATGTCCCGCTGCTGTCCGCAGACAACAGGAGAGCTGGGTGTTGGGGTGGGAAAGCCACATGTCTGGGGCCGGTGGGGAGCAGGAAATGATTCAGAGCCTGGGCAACTTTTACCAAATCCTGACACAGGTGCCATATGAACGGAAAATGAACGTGGAGGCAAACACCCCAAAGTGTCAGTCAAGCACGATTATACATAAGATGAGTAATATGTTTCAGGCACATTGATCTTATTCTGATAATCATCAGCAAAAGATCAATGTAATCAAAAAGAATAAAGGAGAAAAAACATCATCACTTGAACAGATGGAGAAAAATACTCAGTAAAAGTCTACAGCCATTGGTGATTAAAACCCTAAGCAAAGAGAAATAAGAAACCCCCCCCCCCAGGCAGTAGAGAATGTCTGTAAAAGCACACCACCACCAACTGTACTCCCAGGACGGGTGCGAACCCTCCGCTGAAGCAGGAAGTGAGACGGGCCATGTGCTGTCACGGCGTTTATTCGACCCCTGAGCCGGTAGAACCAGGTAATGGAATGGAAGGTGCAAGGACTAGAAACTAGAAAATAAGCAGCTGGCTGTAGGTGGAATGATGTATACACACGAGGTCCAGGAGAATTTACAGGTAAATCACCAAAATTACTAAAAGGTTAACAAAATCATATTTCCGTATTTCACGTGGAGTTCAAGCATGACACAGAAAGACGTGTTTACAATAGCATCGAAATATCAACTACATGGAGATGAACCTAACATGTGCATAAGCTCCACACAGAAAACTCGCTCCTCTGTTGAGAATCGAGGGGAGGCCTCAAGCAGTGGAGAGGCAGACTGTGTTCACGGACCGGAAGGCTCTCCCCGAGTCTGCGGCTGACCCAGAGACTCTGTGCGATCACGACCCGAACCCCACCAGGGCGTGAAAGTGGAATCTGACACCCAGATTCTCATGTACATGTGGAAACGCGAGGAGGATGGAAAGCACGGCCAAGACCTCCTCGGAGAGCAAGGTGAGGGCACGTGAAGCTCGACCATGAGGTGTGGGCATGCGTTTGTGGCCACTGGATTCAGGACACACGTGGCTCTGCAAAGAAGATGGGCAATCGCTTTTCCCATAAATGGGGTTGGAACATTCAGACACCCAGGTTTAAAAGCCTGAGGCTGACCTCGCCCTACGCCACACCCACCAATCTCAGGTGGATGGTCAGTGTGAATCTGGCACGTAAAACCATAAAGCTTTGGGGAAAACATTGTGAGAGAATATCTTCATGACCTTTGGAAACAGTCTTTTTTTTTTTTTTAAGATTTTATTTATTTCTTTGACAGAGAGAGACAGCCAGCGAGAGAGGGAACACAAGCAGGGGGAGTGGGAGAGGAAGAAGCAGGCTCATAGCGGAGGAGCCTGATGTGGGGCTCGATCCCACAACACCGGGATCACGCCCTGAGCAGAAGGCAGACGCTTAACCGCTGTGCCACCCAGGTGCCCCTGGAAACAGTCTTTTTAAACAGGACACACAACGTACTAGTGACAAAGGAACAGATCACTAATTTTATCACATCAACACTTGGAATCTCTCATCATGAGAAGACCTCAGGAGAGCCAGGCCACAGAGCGGAAGGTGATCTGCCCTTCGTAAAATGTTGAAGTGTTTTCAGACCAGAAAAGAATTCCTTATTCAACAAGAAAGAGACAGAAACCTTAATAAAATGTGGGCAACAGACTGGACAGGCTGCAGAGAGGACGCCCAAGTGGCCAGTGGGCCTGGGAAGGTGTGCAGCCCCGCTGTGATCAGGGGGGAACCCCATGCAGCCTTTGCGTGGCCAAAGTAGGAAGGGAACCACACGAGGCCGGCAAGGGTGTGACGACGGCACTCCTGCCCGCTCCGGCAGGGATGGCGCTGCACGACCCCTTCTGAAGGCAGTTTGGCCAGAGATGACACAGTTGACCAAACACGCGCTCCAAGACGCACGAGTTCTGTCATGAATGTTCACAGCAGCTTCGTGTGTGAAGCCATGAACTGGAGACAACCCGAATGTCACCCAGTGCCGAACGGACACACGGACCATGGTCCAGTCTCGGGGCCGTGGGACTGCTCCACAGCCATGAAAGCCAACAGGTGATGGAAACACAGACGACTGTGGACAAATCCCACAAAATACTGAGTGTATGAACCCAAACACAGAAGGTTTTTATGGAACATTTCCATGTTTTTAAGCACAAAAGACAGGCGGAAGGCAGTGGGCAATGAAGGTCCCCAAAGTCATTGGGTCTAACCCCTGGAACCTCACATGGCCAACGGGCTTCCTTGCCAGTGTGGTTAGTGTGAAAATCCAGAGAGGGAGAGATTTCTGTGTGTTACCCAGGGGGACCCTGAGGTCGGAGCCCGAGATGGGGGGGGTGGCTGCGCTAACCGCCACAGCAGCCACAGACACTCCCACACAGCAGCATTTCGTGTCCAGGAGTGTTCGGGGTGGGGGGGACTGCATGACGAGAGGAAGCTCCCACCGACACTGGCCGTTGTCTGGGGAGGGGCTGACGTGCCCTGCGCCTCGGCCTGGACGTCGACGCACAGGTGTCTCCTTCTCCACGAGTCACTAAGCCAGCCCCCTGCTTACGTCCCCCTCTTTCTGGATATACTTCACCACAGAAAGGCTACCGGGCAGGGAGACGGGATTCGGAACGCAGGCTGGCTGGCACCCCACCAGAGCCCACACCGCCACGTGAAGTCGCCTTACCGGCTTCTGGATGCTTGCCGGGTTAATGGTAAAGTCACTCTTGTCTTGTTTAAACACCGCCAGGACTTCTTCAGGGCAGGAGTAGAAAGCCCACTCTTCTATGCTCGCAGGCAAGTCTTCAAGCTGTTTGCCAGGAGGCGCGGCTGGATGCTGTGAATGGGAAGCAGGACCTGCTTTAGAATCCAGCTCGGCCTGAGCAGACAGCGGTGAGCCTTGAGAAGGCAGCCCCTCCCTGGCACCGCCTTCGGGGACCGGTGCTGCCTGGACCTGGGCCCGCCCCTGCCCCGAGGGTGCCCCTGCACGTGCCCCTCCTGTGATCCAAGCCCGGGCTGTGACCCACACCACGGCCACATTCCGCAGCCAAGATTTCGCAGCCAAGACGCGCTCTGACGTCACTTGCAAGAGCACAGAGCTGACGCTCTCTGCCACGTGCACACCCAGCGTCTACCCGGGTGCCCCGGCTCGCGGTACTCCAGCACTGCACACGCGCGCAGTCAGTGCTGCGATGGGAGCGCCCGCTCTGGACGGGCTGTGCAGACAGGACTGTCCGTCGAGCTGCAGGCCCCATGGGATGCAGGGGCTCTTTGCCCACTGCTCCCAAGAGCTGCCCTCCCTCCCGCACACCCACAGCCAGAGAGGAGACATACATCCTGGGTCGCCCTCCTCACAGCCCGGGGTTGGGGGTGAGGTCATTGCCTCCACTTTATAGAAGAGGAAACTGAGGCACAGAGGGGTTTGTCAGGCCCCACAGCCTGGGTGTGGGTCCAGGCCCAGCCACGTGGCCCCAGTGTGTGGCCTTGGCCCTCCACTGTCGGGGGGTCCAGACACAGCCTGCACATTCAGACGTGCACACAGTACCTGCCTGGAGTCTTTGCCCTTCTCTCTGTCCTTCTCCTTCTCCTTCTCCTTCCCCTTCTCCTTCTTCTTTTCCTTCTCTTTTTTAGGCAATAACAAATGTGAACTAGCTCTTGCTGCTAGAATTTTACTTTCTGAAATTGCTTTTCCTGCTGTTAATAAAGACACCTGTGGAAAATGAAGTCCAGATTTACAACATTAAGAGCAGCCGTGCGCACACTCCCGCGCCTGCTCAGATCTGAGGGGCGGCCAGTGGTTCCAAGGCTCTGAGTGGCAACCTTGTGTCCACTCGGGCACCAGGGCCACACCCGTGAGCCCACCCCGTGCACAGGTGACTGAGTGTCCCTCGGTGGAAGGGACGCTCAGCCTCCAGGACGCTGGACCAGCGGGGACGCAGAGCTGACCTCCGAGGAGTGCTTTCAGCTCCGAGAAGTGAGTTCATGTCTCTAATTAAGAACACATAGAACTTTCAGTGGTTCTCCTAAAAGAAGTGTTAGAAAATCCTCGTTTTGTGTATAGTGGGAGAGTGGACTGGGGGATCTTGAAGACCAGGGATGCCTTCCCAGTCCCTCCCATTCTTCCCACTGCCAAGGGCTGACAGGCCCACTGTCTCCCAGCACATTGCTGGGATGGTCGGGGGCACTGCCCTTAGGTGGTCCTCAAGAACCAGAGGCTCCAAGAGTTGCCCTGGTAAGGCCCTCTAAAGAGATGGTGGGGATGGGGGATGCATGGAAGAAAGTTCTGGAAGCCAAGTGCCAGGGCTGCCAAGGGGCAGGCAGACGCAAGCATGGGAGGGCTGTCCCCTTCACATGAGGAGGCTCTGGGCACCATTGCCTGGGGGAACTTTGTGGTGGATGGACAAGGGTGGTGGGTGGGTTTCAGAGAAGAGCGTCCCTGGCCACTGCAGTGGGGTGAGGGCCCTCCTCCGAGGGGCTGCACGAGCAGGCGAGGCCCATGGGCTCCAGGGCGATGCGTGGGCTCCTGCCAAGGGCTGGGGACCGAGCAGGGAGCAGCCTCACGCCTCACCTCCCAAATGCGCTTGAGGTACGTGTAGGCCATGAGGCAGTAGTCCTCGTAGTCGGCAGCGCTTGGGGACACCATGAGGGCCAGCAGGGTGCAGGCGCGGGCCAGCGCCTCCAGCTGTCTCACATTCTGAAGCTTCTCCAAGGGGACTGTCCCCACATCCTCGGACACTGTACCTTCTGGGGCTCCCTGAGTGGACAGGGGCTCCTCTGCAAAACAGGAGTGCCCGAGCCATGAGCATGTCCCGACCAGGCCCTTCTAGAAGTGGAACCACTGGCCGCCCCTCAGATCCCAGCCAGGGGACCGGCTGGCCTCAGGGATGGCATCCCAGGGCTCCTCCGCCGGCGGCAGGACCCAGCAGGGGCCGAGAGGGCACGCCCACCCCACGCCCGGCTGTGAACCAGAGCAGACCCCACCCTCACCTGCCAGCTCAGGTGTGTCACTGGCAGGAGTCATCAGCAGCAGGATGTCAATCGCCCACTTCAGGTGGAAAGTCACGTCTTCCATAGGAAACTGCTTGTAATACAGCCACTCGCTGAATTCCATGATGTACTCAACTTTTTGCCACTCACTCTCTGGCTTCTTTGGGATGAAACAAAAAAGGACAGAAGAGACATGTACTTACCACTCAGCATCCCAAACACTGAAACAGAGGGTGTCAGCTGCTCCATTTTCCGGAAGCCAAGTGGTGCGCACTGACCCCGCCTCCACCGCGGCGGGACCCTCTATCGGGACATCTGCTGCCCCCACTCGTTAGAACCTTTCCGTTGCTGATAGTTTTGTCCCAAGACCAAAGCCTGGCAGAGTCTCTCCGGGCCCTCCAGTCCCTTTGCGGGCTCCTGCCTGCCCCACCTGCCCCCCCACGCCCCCGGCTCCCCAGCCCCTGGGCCCCTGAGTCGGGCTGTCTTCAGTCTGTGTGCAGCTCTGTTTCCATGGGCACTCACTCATGTGTGTGTGTGAGGCGCTCTCTGGATGGCTTTGCGGTTAACCGGGGCTCCAAGGGTCGGGGGAGATGCCACCCCATCCAGCAGGCAGCCCCAGAGCCCAGCCCAAGGCCTGGCCCATGCACAAACTGGTCACAAATCAGTGGAGTGGAGCTGCACCCCGGGCCTCACAGAGCAGAGCCAGCCCAGCCGATGGCACCTCCACCTTCCACCCGCCCAGCCCCACGCCTGACCCCTGGGCAAGGGGAGGAGAAGCTGCCATCTGTGGGGCTGGGAAGGCAGGAAGGAGCAGGGTGGCGCTGAGGAGCAGGAGTCTGACTTTGGGTGTTGGGTTGACACATGGTGAGATGGAAGGGGGAGTGGGCAGAGGGACATGTGAGGTGAGGGTGCAGGGGGCTCCAGGGTAGACACTAAGTTGTGAGGAGACTCAGGGTGGAGGTGGGGTTTAGCCCAGGAGCCTGGTTGAGATCACCAAGGATGGAGGGTTGTGGATGGAGGGGATCCGAGCCCTGAGCCCCCGCCCTCCGCCTCAGTAAGTAGCGGTGAGGGGGGGAGTGAGCAAGAGACAGGGGGATGTGGGAGCCCAGCGAAGGAAGCCCGTCGGGGCGGGGACAGGTCAGGTGGGGCCTCAGGACCCCCGTGGTGGTCTCGATGGCTTTGGCAAGAGCTGTGCAAGAGAGCTGGAGGGGGTGAGAGCCGGGTTGGAGGGTTTATGACACAACCACCATCTTCCCCACAAATGGTGCTGGGAAAACACGGCACCCACATGCTCACACCGGCCACACAGTGTGACTCAAAACGGATCAAAGACTTCAGCGCAGGGGCTGCAGCGATGAAGCCCCTACAACAAACACGAGAGCAGGTCTTCATGACCTTGGACCACGGGACAGCGTCTCGGATACCATCCCATAAGCAGAAGCAACAAAAGGAGAAATAAGTTGGACTTCATCAAAACTATAAACTTTTGTGCTACAAGTGACATCATCAAGAAAACGAAAAAGTGGCTGAAAAAACCACACACAGAGTGAGAGAAAAAATTTACAAATCTTGTATCTGATAACGGGTCATGCCCAGGATGCACGAGGAAGTCCTAGAGCTCAACAATAAAAAACAACCAAATTAAAAAATGGGCAAAGCATCTGAATAGACATTTTTCAAAAAAATACAGACAAATGGCCAATACATGCATGAAAATACATGCATCAGTCACCCGGGAAACGTGATGACACAGCGCTGGCACCCGCCAGGATGCTAGAACCGGGCAGCCAGGTGACAGTGTCACCCGGGCGCCGAGGGACTGGAGCGCTCGCTGCCACGGCTGGTGGGAAAGCACTCCTGGAAGGTTAGGTGGAGTGGTGGCGCGGGGCCCGTGGTTACGCTGCTCGGGCTGTGCCCAAGAGAGAGGTGACCGTGTGTCCGCATGGCGCTATGCACAGTAGCTGAACACGGAAGAGCGCGAACACCTGTCCAATGCAAGACTATGAGCCCTGAGCATGAGGGAAGCATGGACACGGCCCGACACTTGAGGCCTGGACACGCTATGCAAAGGGGAGGAAGCCAGGTGCGAGGGACACACCTCGTGCGACTCCACTTGCGTGAAATGTCCAGACAGACAGACCCCTATGGACAGAAAGCGGACTGGCAGCTCCTTGGGGCTGGCGGTGGGGAGAGCAGTGAGGGCAGACAGACTGGGTTTCTGGGTGCTGATGGAATATTCTCAAGCTGACCGTGGGGATGGCTGCGTGAGCCTGTGAGCTGACTAAAAACATCCTGTCCCGCTGAGAAACAAACAGGAAGCGAGGGAGGAATGGACTTGGGGTCAGTGGGGACAGAGAGCCTTTGCAAGGACCCTGGTGCCTTTCTCTGGAGCGGCAGGGTCCATGCTGCCCTGCCCCAGTGAACCCTGGGGGGACATTGGTCCCAGGAGCAAGGCCTCTTCATTGACCACTCAGTGATGACCACACGGGGTGGCATCCTGACCCATCCCCAGTTAACTCCTTCCCGAGAGACACACCCCCCCAGGGATCGTGGCTCAGTCGAGAAACCTCACAGCAGGATTTGCTCTGAGAGAGAGTGACAATCTGTGTAACAGACACCTGGTGCCAGTGTGTGTCTTCAGGACAACCTCAGTCCCGCACCTGACAGGGCTTCCCTGTCTTTCCACAAGTCCCACCTGTTCTGCTGCCACACAAGCCACCTCCCCTCCCCTGAATATGCCCCTGCGTCACCCCCCGTCATCTTGGTTCTTGTTGGGGTGGGGAGTGCCCCAAGACCCCTGAATCTCAGAAGGCTGCACAGCCCTGCTCCCTCTGCAGCCCAGCCCAGCCTCAGGCATCCCCCCCTTGGGTGGGCCTCACCCCCCTTCCCCCACAGTCGTCTCCCCTGCAGCAACACGGTGCCCCACCCATACGAGGACCTCATCCCTCCACGCTGGGAAGGTGCAACAGAAGACAGGGGTCTGTCTACTGCCCCTGACTCATCAGAAGGGCACGTCCCCTCCCATGGCTGCATCCTGCTCCTCTGCTGGGCAAGGTCTTCCTCCAGGGGCCTCGCACGCAGCTGCCCAGGGGCCCGGCCTCCCTCCATGGGGCCACATCTGTACCCAAGAAGCTGAGGTCACCACCACCAGAGCTCCTCACGCAGACCTGCAAGGCTTGGATGGCGTTGTGGTAGCAGACCAGCTCTCCGTAGACACTCTTCGAGTTCAAGGCCAGACGGTGCCACATGTGTGCCAGATAATCTTCACTCTCATCTTTGAATTTCTGTATTTCCATTGTAAAATTCTGGCCAAGTTTGGCCTTCACAATGACCATATGTTTAAAAATCAAGCTAAAAAAAAGCAAAAGGGAGAAATTAATGCTTGAATGATAAACAAATATAGATAATGCATCTGAAACTAAGGAATCTGTGTCCCTTTTCCTCCTTCTAAAAAATCAGAACCGAACCTGAGTTACTCGGCCCATGTGTTGTGTTTCAAATCCCCACCCTTCTTGTGCTGAGTTCCGATGGGGAAATAAAGTCATCCGTGGAAATGGGATTGTGGGGGTCAGCACCGGTGGGGCGAGCAGGGGAGGGAGGCTCTCTGGGAGGAGGTGCGGGGGAGGGGGGGGTCCCGGGTGTCCTGTGGGGGGAGGGGACAGGGGCTCCCAGGAGGGGAGCAGCACTCACAGGCGGTGTGCCGTCCGCGGCAGCACCTGCACAGCCTCGTCCAGCACCTTGAGGCCGCCCTCCCAGTCGCCGAGGTCCGCGTGGCAGTGGAAGAGCAGGCCGTAGAGCGCGGCGCGGAGCGTCAGGTCGTCCTCGGCACCTACAGCGGGGGGGGCAGCAAGGCTGGGGCGCCACAGGGAGCTCTCTCAGCAGCACCTAAGAGCCCGAAGCTGAGGACGCACCGAAGGGCGATGTGTGCTGTGTCTGTCACACGCATCGGCAACCCCGGCGGCCTGACCACCACCCTCGGGCCAACACGATGCCTGTCTGTGGGGAGCAGAGCCACGTGACATGGGTCCTTCAGGACCGGTCACTCAGAAGAGGCTCACCAGGGGCTCCCCGTCCCTGCAGCTGCCCCACTGTGCTTCCTGAGCGCCTCCCGCCCCCACCCCGCGCTGGGCTGAGAGCGCCTGCCCTGACCCCAGGGGGCCCCGGACGGGGGGCCGTTAGGCTTTGGTGTCCTTGTGCGCACAACGGGGATGCCGTGAGGTTGTTGCTCATCGCACCCAAGCGCTGAGCAGACGCTCCTTGTGACCGCCCTCCTGGTTCAGCGGCTTCACACAAGGCTGCAGGAGTTCACAGCGCTGAGCACTTCCCTTTCGTCCCGCCGTGGCTGTGTCTGTCTTGTGTCTACAAACCTGGGAGAAAACGGCCTTCTGCCATCCCTCCGCTGTGGAAGTCTGCCGTAGGCCACTGGTGCAGAAGCAGCACTTTCCCTTTTCCCTGAAGTAAAAACAAAGAAGCAATACGTATGCTTGAAAGTTGCAGTTTATTCTTCCACCATTTTGATGTTTATTTGGCTCAGTATCGATTATAGAAATTGCAACTAAATTTCTGAAATACTAAGTCATAAAAAGTGAAGTGACATTTCACCCATGAGAAAAAGCTCCCCAGTGCACATGAGAACACACACATAGAGACCACTCCCAACATAGCCTGCAGCTTTCTTAACGACTAGAGCATCCAAATCCATTTCAGAGCTTGGATTCAACGGGATCAAAAGCATATTAGAAAAAGCTTATAAGGGGCGCCTGGGTGGCACAGGGGTTAAGCGTCTGCCTCCGGCTCAGGGCGTGATCCCGGCGTTATGGGATCGAGCCCCACATCAGGCTCCTCCGCTGTGAGCCTGCTTCTTCCTCTCCCACTCCCCCTGCTTGTGTTCCCTCTCTCGCTGGCTGTCTCTATCTCTGTCGAATAAATAAATAAAATCTTAAAAAAAAAAAAAAAGAAAAAGCTTATAAGAGGGATGCCTGGACGGGTCAGTCAGTTAAGCGTCTGACTGTTGGATTTCAGCTCAGGTCATGATCTCAAGGTCCTGGGATCGAGCCCTGCATCGGGCTCCATGCTCAGCAGGAGTCTTCCTGGGATTCTCTCTGCTCCCTCCCCACTTGTGCATGCTCAAAATAAATAAATAATGAGAAACTTGTAAGATATAGCAAATGCAGTGCTCAGAGGGACGTTTATAACTGCAAATGCCTACATGGAAAAAGAAGAAAGATCTCAAATCAACAACCTAACTTTATACCTTAAGGAACTAGAAAAAGAACAAACTAAACCCAAAGCCGGCAGAAGGCAGGTAACAATAAAGGTTAGAGCACAGATAAGCAAAATAGAGATTGGGAAAATAATAGAGAAAATCAATGTAAAGATCAAGAAAACTGGCAAACCTTTAGCAAGACTAACAAAGAGAAAAAGACAGAAGACACAAATAACTAAGATCAGAAATGAAAGTGGGAATATTACCACCAACCCTGGAGAGATAAGAAGGACTCTAGGAGAACCCTGTGGGACAGCATGCACTAACATATTATAAGACAGGAAGAAATGGGCAAATACCTTGAAACACTCAACAGAGATGGAAAATCTCAACAAACGTCCACAAGTTGAGTCTGACTCCATAATCAGAAACCCCCAATACAGAAAAGTCCTGGACCCGACGGCTCACGGGTGGGTTCCACCACACATCGAAATGGCTGACACTAACCCTTCTCAACTCCTCGAACCACTAAAGGGGAAGAAATACTCCCACAATGACTCTGACGCCAGCATTACCCTTGAGAGCAAATCCAGACAAACACATCGCGAGAAAAATCACGGACCAACACCCATTATGAATATAGACGAGGCAAAATCCTCATCAAAATTTAGCAAGTCAAATCCAGCATCACAGTAAAAATATTATTTACCATGACCACGTGGGGCTCATCCCAGGAATACAAGGGCGGTTCCCCATGAGATCGATCAGTGTAATACGTCACATTAATAAAATGAAGGAGAAAAACCACATGATCACCTCAACTGATGGAGAAAGGCATTTGACAAAATCCAACAACTTTTCATCATAAAACCTCAGAAAACTAGGAATAATGGGAACATTTCTCAACACATAAAAGGTATTTATGAAAAACCCACAGCTGGCATTGTGCTCAGTGGTGAGCAACTGAAGCTTCCCCCTAAAATCAGGAACAAGATGAGGGTGCCTGCTTTCACTGCTGCTGTTCAAAATTCCACTGGAAATTCCAGCCAGAGTAATAAACAAGAAAGAGAATTAAAGGTATCCCAACTGGAAAGAAGAGGTAAAACTGTCTCCATTCATAGATGACATGATCCTATATTTAGAAAATCCCAAAGAATCCCCAAGAAAATCGTTAGAGCTAATAAATCAATTTAGCAAAGCTGCAGGCACAACGATTAAACAGTCAGTTGTTTTTCTATGTATCAGCAACAAACAATCTGGAAAGGAAACTAGGAAAGTGCTGTGGACTTACTTGTGTCCCCCACCCTCAATACCAAATTCACATGGAGAAGCCCTCATCCCCAGTGTGCTGCTATCTGGGGGGTAATTAGGATTAGATGAGGTCACGAGGGGGAAGGGGGAAGGTCCTCATAAGATGAGACAGCAGAGATCGTGCTCTCTGCCCCTGGAGGAGGACAGAGCAAGATGGCAGATGGATGCAAGACGGAAGAGGGTCTTTATCAGAACTTGACCACACTGGTTCCCTGGTCTTGGACTTCCAGACTCTAGAAGAGCATGAAACAAATTTCTGTTGGTTAGGCCACCCAGTCACCCAGCATTTTGTTACGCCAGCCAGAGCTAAGACTGAGAGCAATTTCATTTATACTAGCACCTAAAAGAATTAAATACTTCCAAAGAGGTGAAAGACGTATCTGCTGAAAACTGTGAAAACATTCCTGAAAGAAATTAAGGAAGACCTTTATGAATGGAAAACACCCATATTCATGGATAGAGAGTCTTAACAATGTCACACTGTCTGCGCCCCCCAGAGTGATCTGCAGATTCAACACAACCCCTCTCAAAACTCCAACACTGTTTTTTGGAAGAAATGGAAAAGCCAATCTTGAAATTCATGTGGAATTGGCCCCAAGTAACCAGAACTATCTCAAAATGGATTAATAATGTTGAAAGGCTCAGAGTTCCTGACTTCGAAATTTACCACAGTCTACAGTAATCAAATCAGTGTGGTCCTGGGATAAAGACAGACATACAGACCAATGGCATAGAAGAGAGCCCAGAAATAAACTCTCACCTGTACGGTGGAATGACGTTTGACAAGGATGCCAAGATCATTCGATGGGAGAAGAGCAGCCTCTTCAACAACTGGTGCTGGGGAAACTGGATTTTCACACTCAGTGAGATAAAGCTGCCCCCACCCCCTGCTCTACAGCACACACCAAAATTAACTCAAAGTGGGGGAAACCCAAACACAAGAGCTCAATCTGTAAAACTCTTAGAAGAAAACACTGGAGAAATTCCTCATGACATTGGCTTTAGCAATGAGTCTGTGGATGTGACACCAAAACACAGGCAAAGAGAGAAAAATGGTTGAATTTCATCAAAATTAAGAAGTTTTGTGCATCAAAGGATACCATCAAGGGAGTGAAAAGGCAGTCAAACAAATGGAGAAGAAAATCTGCAAATCTTATGTCTGCAATCCAGAATATACAGAGAACTCCTACAACTCAACGACAAAAAACAAAGCAATTCAAAAATGGGCCAGGAACTTGAAGAGAAGTTTCCCAAAGAAAGTATGCGGATAGCTAATAAGCACATGAAAAGATGCTTCATATCATTAGTCATCAAGGAAATGCAAATCAAAACCACAATGAGGTAAAGGGGCACCCGGTGGCTCAGTCAGCATCTGACTTCTGCTCAGGTCATGATCCCAGGGATCGAGCCCCACGTCTGGCTCCTTGCTCAGCGGGGAGTCTGCTTCTCTCTCTCCCACGGCCTGCTGCTCCCCCTGCTTGTGCTCTCTCTCTCTCTCTGACAAATAAATAAAATGTTAAAAAAAAAAAACCCACACACACAATGAGGTACAACTTTACATCTACTGGGATGCGTATGATTTTTTTAATGGGAAATAACAAGTGTTGACAAGGATGTGCAGAGATTGGGACATTGCTGGTGGGAATGTACAATGGTGCAGCTGCTGTAGAAAATAGTTTTCTTCCAAAGGTTAAACCCGGAACCACCATAAACCCAGCAATTCCACTCCTAGGTATATGCCCAGAAGAACCAACAGCAGGGACATAGAGATACTTGGACACCCATGTTCACAGCAGTGAAAAGGGTGAAACAATCATGTCCATCAATAGATGAGCGGATAATCAAAATGTGGTCCATCCATACAGTGGCATATGATTCAGTCATTAAAAAGGAAGGAAACGCTGACACCTGCTACAACGAGAACAACAAGTGTCCTTGAGGACACTAATCTGAGTGAAAGAAGCCACACATAGAAGGACACATCCTCTATGATTCCACTTAAACGAAGAACCTAGAGTCATCCCATTCATAGAGACAGAAAGCAGAGTTGTTGTCTAATGGGGACAGGGTTTTTATTGGGGATGATGAAAAAGTTTCAGGTATAGACGCCGGTGATGATCATATAACATTGTAAATATAATTAAGGTCACTGAATTGTATACTTTTGAATGGTTAAAATGATAAATATTAAATTATGTATATTTTACCACAATTTTTAAAAGCAAATTGGCAAAAACTGAACTTTAGGCTAAGGTTGTAAATGTCTAGACCTGGGCTCAGCAAACTTTTTCTGTAAAGTGCCAGGTAGTAAGTACTTGTGGCTTTGCAGCTCACACGGCCTCAGTCACAATTACTCCATTCTGCTTTTGGAGCCAAGCCACAGACAATATGTAAGCGAACAGGCACGGCTGTGTCCCAATAAAACTTTATTGACGAAAACAGGAGGCAGGCTAGATTTGGCTCGTGGGTGGTGGTTTGCCCACCCCTGGCTTAGATTATCAGAGGTCATAAATATCTTTGTAGGAAAATAGGAAGCAAAGACCAATTTCTTATATGAGGCTATGATTTTCAATTTTCTTCTTGCTGTCTCTTGAACGACAGTTTCCCCGGCCAGGGACAGCCTTGGGAAGGCCCAGCTCTGGAATCAGCAGAGGTTAGCTCCCCCATCTCGTCCCATCCCTGCCAAACCTCCCATAGCTTGTCTGGCTGCTGGCTTCTGAGGATTCGCTGGGCCCTGGACTGAGGGCTCGAGAAGCCCCATCCACAGGCTCTGTCCTAGACTGTCTGGGTACGGACCTCTGCCTGCCAAAGCCTTTGACCTGCAGGCCTTGCCTTCAGAAGGGCCCTTCTGAAGACCGAAGGTTTAGGGGTAGGAGTGTGGCCTTCCCTGGCAGATAGGAGATGTGCTGGAATCTCCAGGATGTGTACAAGACACACATCGTCAGCAGGCAGGAGGGCAGCCCTCACTGACCTCCACACACCCTCTCAAGCTGGGTCTGGTCCCCGCTCTGCCGGCCTCAGGGGCCAGGTGGACAGAGGGAGCCAGCCAGGGACCGTCACTTTACCAAGACCACACGTGCTGGTGATGGGGTGGGAGTGGGGTGGAGGCAGTCCAGGACTTTGGCTCTTCTATGGTTTTCCTCAGCTGTCTGAGTCTACTGTTCTGTTCCTACCTCCTGTGTCCTTTCCTCTCTCCTGCTGGAACTTTCTGGGTATGGCTCAGTGTTCTCTAGGAGAGGAGGAGGGAGGGGTGGGATTTTGCCCAGCTGGGATTTTGGAGATGTCATTGTCCTTCAGGCCCCCACTCTGCTGGCCTTTGTGTTCCCGGTTTCAACAGCTCCATGGGGTCTGTCTTTCCTTGGGATCTTGCCCACCCTTTCTGGAAGAAGCCTGCCCCACTGTGGCCCCACACAGCCCACCTGCTTTTTCGCTTCTGTCTTGTTGATGATGCTGACGATCCTCTGTATGACGTTCTTGGTTTTCTTCCTGTTGGCTGCAGAGGACAGGAACGGAAGCCAGGTGTTCCAGTAGTGCCTTACGGCCAGCATCACCAGGGCGCTGCTCCTCGCAATGCCCCCAAACCTGAAAGGGAATGCTGACCTGGAGAGGCGCAGACATGGGTGCACAATGCAGCGGCAACACACGAGGCTTCTGGATTCACAGGGGAGGGGGTGGAGTGGGTGCCATGAAGTGCCCCAGGATGTATGTGCTCCTTCCCTCCGATGGCCACGTGGCCTCTGGTGACCCGCTCATGCCCAAGGGGGTGGTTTGGGGTGGGTGTCACCACAAAGGTGAGATGGCCACAGGGTCACCAAGGGAGAGCCAGCCTCAGTGACAGTTCCCACTGAGCATCGTGCCTTTCACGCAGGCATCGTCTCCCATGCGCAGTGTGCACCCCAAGCCCCCTGGCCGCTCAGCACCCCACGGCATACTTGGCGCTGTCTAGGAAGGCCTTGGCGGCCGCCAGGCGCAACTGCTTTCTCCCCTTCAGGTTCTCCATCATGCTCCTGCCCTGGATGCAGGCCGTGGTGCTCAGCATCTCCGCCACCAGCTCAGTCTCGACCCTGGACACAGAGAAGTGACTCACGCATGACAGCTCTTCAGGGCAGGCAGGTGCTTTGCAGAAAGCTGAAGGAGCCCTGTGGGCATCCACGGTAACCTCACAAAAGTCCCCAAACCACAACTAACTGGCTGAGCCCAGTCAACTCACCGAACCACAACACAGAATCGCTACCTAGTGTTTTGAATGACTGCTCTGTGAAGAGGTTTTATTGTGTGGCAGCAATGGGTGAGCACAACAAGCCCCTCTGCTGAGCCCCTCCTTGTAGAATGGCCAAGCACCACCAGGAGCAATGGGGCTCCATTCCCTGTGCCCCAGACATACTGGGGTGTGCTGAGAGCTCAGTCCTATACGGTTTTGACCCAAAGTAATGTCAAGAATGCTGTGTGATCCTTTCTCCCTCAGTGTTTCCTATCCTAGCCACGCCGTGGCCTGTGCACATCGAGCACCACATACGCTAAGACGTCACCCCCTGTCCAGCGCTGGAGGGGAGTAAATCCCTGAAACTCCACTCAGGGGAACTGGATTTATTCTAAGAGAAATACACCGGTTCCTGGGCGGACTCCTCCATGGGCCACGCGAGTCTTTATTTTTGAAGTGTCTCTTGAAAACAGCTTCCGGTTAGGTCTTACTTATTGCATTCAGCGGGGTATTCCCTGCGTGTTTGGCTACAGTGACAGGCCGTTCACATTGCGCTTTGCTGTCCTTTCATCCCATCTGTTGTTTCTTTCCTCCCCTTTTGGGTTAATTGAATTTTTTTAGCATTCTATTTTGTCTCCTCTATTGGATTTTTAGTTATACTTTTTGTTTTATTATTTTTTTAGCACTTGTTCTAGAGATTACAACATACATCCTTAACTAGTCATAGTCTACCTTGGATTAATGTTATATCATTTCACAGGTGATGTCAGCACTCTGAACGCTATACTTCTATGTACCTCGTTCCTCTCATTGGTGTTCTCATGGTCATGCACTTTACTTCCACATTTATTAATAACCCCACAGTTCAACGTACTTTGCTTTCAAACAGGCAAATGTCTTTTAAAGAACTGAAGAACTGAGGGTGAAAGCCTTTTATATTTACCCACCCGTTCACCACTTTGGGTACTCTCCACGGCTTCTTGGACCAGCTTTCCACTGGCTATCATCTTCCTTTAGCCTGAGGAATTTTTTTTGGCATCCCTTCTAGGAATGCATTATCTTACCTTTAGTTTATCTTAAAACTTCTTGATTTTTGCCTTCATTTTCTGAAGGCTATTCTTGGACGTACAGTTTTAGATTGACAGGTTTTTCTTTTTTAACACTTAAAGTGTTAGGCGGTCTGCATTGTGTCTGCTGAGAAGCCTTACAGTTTTAACCTTGCTTTCCTATATGTAATGCATTGTTTGCCTTCTGACCTCTAATGATCTCTCGTTACCTTTGGTCTGCAGCAACCTGACTACAGTGAAAATAGGTGTGGTTTTCTTTGTGTTTATCCTGCCTGGAGTCATTGAATGTCTTGGATCTCTGGCTTGATGTTTTTAACGGAATTTGAAAAATGTAAACTAGTCTATCTTCAAATATATGTATTTCTGCCTCCCTCTCTTTCCTCATCCTGAGACTCCCATTACACTTGTGTTAGGCCACTTGGTTCTGCCCACCTGTTGCTAAAGTTCTGTTCATTTTGCTTTTCTGTTTTTTCTCCCTATGCTTCGATTCCAATGCTGTGTTGACCTGTATTCAGAGTTACCCATCACATTTTCAGTATTCTGACATTAAGCTCTCCCAGTAATATTTCTAGATACTGTATTCGTCAGTTCTAGAATTTCCACTTAGTTCTTTATTACAGTTTCCATTTCTTTGTTGAAATTCCCCACTTGTACACTAGCTTTTCCACTAAAAATACATTCCTGTATTTATAATAGTTGTTTTAACTTAAATTTTAAATTTGTTGTTTGCTGATTTCAAAATTTGTGTCATATCTGGCTCTGTTGACTGTTTCTATTTTTTTAAAGATTTACTTATTTTTATTTCAGAGAGAGAGAAAGTGTGAGCAGGAACAGGGGAGAGGGGTGGAGGGAGACAGACAAGCAGACTCCCCACTCGGTGGGGAGTCCAACGTGGGGCTTGATCCCAGGATCACAACCTGAGCCAAAAGCAGATGCTTAACCCACTGAGCCACCCAGGCGTCTGACTGTTTCTTTTCTATTGACTGTATCTTCTCCTGGTATGGGAGAACATTTTCTAATTTTTTCCATGTGTCTAGTAATTGTTTATCTTGTGCTGGACACTGTAAGGACTATATTGTTAAGAGTATACTGTTGAGAGTGTGGATGATGTTGTCTTCCTTTAAAGGAAAGTTGGGTTTTGTTCTGACAGGCAATTAATTTACTGGTAGCTCAGCTTATCTTATCAAGATTTGAATGAGGCTTTTTAGGGCAACTCTATAGTAGCCTTTCTAGCCCTATTCCTGGTGTGATCTTTTTGAATGCCTGGCAAGTTCAGTGAAGCCTCCCTGACTCTCGTTGGTCAATTCCACCATCTCTCTTCAGCTTAGAGAGCACACCTCAGTGCCCGTGAGCACACATGCTCTGTCCAGTAACCTCCGCTCTCATATCATATCCGTAAATGCCAGCTGCCTCAGCAGCCCTCGGCATGGATCCCTGTTGTACCTCAGTACGTCTTCTGTCTGGGCTCCACTCCCCCAATACCCCTTCAACCCCACTTGGCAGAAAGTAAGGGTGAATGTAGAGCCAGCCCACTTTTGATGTTCCCTTCGTGCAAAAATTTCTGCTTTGGACCATCTGTTGTCCAATGTCTGAAAATGATTATTTCATGTATTTTGTTAAGCTTTACAGTTGTTTGTTGGTTTTTTTTTTTTCACAGAACAAGAGTATAATATCCATTACTGTATCATGGCCAGAAATGGTAGAAAAGGGACTTTCAAATTTATATAAAGACCCAATGCTGATGATTATATTAATTAATGTTGAACAAAGTAGAAATGTCCCAAATATTCTTAGACTACTCCCTTTTAACTTTGTGTCTATTTTAAGGATCCACGTGAAATTTCTTATTAATGTATATTCCTTTACATTGATAGTGTGAATGTGAAAATCATTCTGGTAATTAAACACTCAGAGGTGAAAATACGAATTGATTAGGAACTGTACTATTTTCCACCAAGAACTAAAAATTACTTTTCTATTTAATGTGAAGTGCTATAATAAAATAACTCTGTGACCAATTCCACACTAGTTTCTTCATATAACTTGCAAAATGGAAAAATTAGCACAAAAATTTGAAATATGTGTAACTAAAAAAAAAAAAAAAATCATCTGCCGTGCATGCCATGTGGCTGAGTGTGACCATGTATCCTGCTTGCCCAGGCACAGGGTCCAGCTCTCTGAGTGACCAGCAAGATCACTACAAAGTGTGGTTTCTCTTACAGAACCAAAGACCACTGCTACCTGTCTCTGCAGCCGCCTAGCACGGAGCAGCACGCCTAGGTGTAGCCAGCACCCAAGTGTGGTTGGATGAACGCTCAGAACTGCAGTCAAACCCAGGCTAGATGGGCAATTCCACTGGGTGCAGTGACACTGGTTACCAGTAGAGGACAGCGATGTTCTACAAATGAGTTTTCAAAAGTCAAAGTGGAAATTAAATTTTTATAGTACCTGTATTTCCCTAGCACTATATGTATATATTTATATTTTTATCTTAGTATAAGATTTGTCATTTTAAAATAAAACTCAATTTAAGAATCACTGATGAAGAATGGCAAGGCCAGGGCACATGTACTTGGTTACCTGAGCATGTCCTCCTGACCAGGCTTCAGCCAGCGGCGAAGTACGTTCCAGCCCAACTACAGAAGGACTAATGCAGGGGCACTCATGTACCGACTCCTTCTCTAACAATGTCTTTGCAGTTTGTCTTTTCAAAATAACTTTTGAATTTTTATCAAGTGGCACCTGCACATGGTTAAGAGTAACTACCTCCTACCCAGCCCCCAGTGCTATTCCCCAGAGGGAATGACTTCTAAGTACTTCACCCTGTCGTCCAGTAGGCACGTGCTTGCCTCTAAAACCCTGCCATCTCACTTGATTTCTCAGTGTACCAACTTCACACAGTACCTATGAAACTCTTACAATGATCCGTGGAAGCTTAAGTTACTCAGACCCTCCTGTTGCCCGCTTCCCAACTTATGAATATAGCTGATTACAGCATTATTTTAATTCCCCTATTTATCATCTTTGTGACTTACAATATTATACTAGCTCCAGGTCTTGTGGACCCTGAGCCAGTGACACTCGACTGCTCACCTTCTCAGGCAAGGGTGTCATCACAGCTCTTCTCCTCCCTTCTGGACACTCCCCTCCCTACTAAAGCGTATCTTCCATATTGTCAAAACTGAGAACGGTTATCTTTTGCTAAGTAATCACAAAGAGGTCTCCTTTGTCAAAATGTTAATCCTAAAACTAAAATATCAGTGAACACCTTGAAAACACAAATGTTTTTCACTCAGGAGTCAAGTTGTGTATGACTCTTGTGTCTTCTGGAGTTTCCAACTGCTTTTTTCTCCATTGCATCATTTTCCTCTATCACGACACCTTGGGTCCTCTGTCTTCCCTGCCCTTAGTCACCAGGCCCTCCTCCATCCTGCCCCAGCTTAGACAGGTGGCTCTCTCAGCTAGCAGCACAGCTTGACAGCTTTTCTGGGCTGAATGTATTATTTCCAGCATCCCACATTTTTCTCTTTTTTTGGTTTATTCCCTTGTTTTTCTGGAGCATATCCTTCAAGGAACTTTCTAAAAACAGGTGTGTGGGACATATATATTCTAGGTCTCTGTCCTTCTAAAAATGGCTTTCCATACCCATGGACTTGACTGAAAGTTTGGGTGAGTTAGAATTCTAGGCTCAAAATTATTTCCACCTAGAAAGCTCCATTTTTCCTCTACCTTCCAGTGACGGGTTCTCAGAAGCCTGTCACACGTCTGTCTCCTGTGACCTTGTTGGACGCTCCATTTGTGGTGACTTAACGTGTCCCCGTGGTCTGCACGGGAGGGTCTCTTCGCTCCCCTTGCTGCTCATTGGTGGCAGGGCCGCTCAAAGAAGTGGGCTGTCTGCCTGGGGCCTCTCTTCATCATCCCCACTCAGACATCTTTCTCAAGAGCACTTTCTGCTCCTTCTGGACTTCCAGAAGTTACATGTTCCACATGTCTTCTGGCTTCTGTCACATTTTCTGTACGCCTGTCCTTTTTCATCTACTTCCCGCGAGATTTCCTCACACTTCGTCTGCACTGAAGTACGCTCAAGAGATCTTGGGTCTTCCGTTTCCACAGCAACACTGTGCTTCACCTCTTCAATGCTGCATCTTTTTCTTGATGTTCTCCTCTGGTCGTTGTGCAGTGGCTAAGATGCTGCTGGGGAGCTCTCGGTACATGGCTTCGGCCCATCTGCTGACGGGCACAGCTTCATGCTGGCTGGTGGAGAGCCAGTGGTGGGTGGGGCACCCCCGATCCCCCGCCTGGGGCCAGACGTCCAGTAGGCGGCCAGGTGCTCTGCCAAGGCTGCTGCACATCCCGTCTCAGTGCATGTGGCCTACGTGGGCTGAGGCCAGCAGTGGGCAGTCTCCTTGCAGCCCTCGAGCTGCATGGCCAGAGACTGCCCCTTGGTCCCCACCCGCTGCACAGTAAGCCTGGGTGGGAAGTCGCAAAGCATGGGAGATTTTCCTTTTGGAAGCAAAGTTTCCAAAGATTGTGAGATTCCAAAGATTACAGATTGTGAGAAAAAATAACACCTAGCCTCTGAGCACCATCAAATACAACATCACCAAAATCAGTCCACACTGTTTTGGAGGAAGGGTCACTCATGATGGAAAGCCCCTCAGTGCTGGTGGTGAGAAACAACAGGCTCCATCACCTTTGCTTTCCCAGGGAGCCTTTCTGACGTCCCCATGGCTACTGCCTCACCTGGGTGGACATGGGCATGTGGGCAAGGCTGGCGGGCACACGTCCCAAACACTCAGCTCCTCAGGGGGCTTAGTCAACTGCGTGCTCATAAACTGCGGTTCCTATGACTTTCCAAGAGCCCTCACCCTCTGCCCGCTGACCTTTCCTCCCCTCTCGTGGGGAAACCTCCTCCAGCTCTACCTCATCCCAGCAGATGTCCATGGCTTGGGCATTCTGGAAGCCTGTGCCTCAGAGGGGCAGCCCTGCGCTCCAGGCTCCCTCGGGGGTGGCCCTGTCTTGACGGGTCGTGCAGCCCGGGGTCCTGGGCATCCACCCTGACTTTCCCTGTGGGGCCACCTTGTCATCCACGCTGCCACCCACTAGGCTGGGCCAGTGCCTGCAGCCCCCCAGCAGGACTTTACGGCCACACATCCACCCCCTCCCCACCCTGGCTGCCCCCAGAGCAAGCTTCCTGTGCCCCCATGTGGTTGGAGTCACTCTTCACGCTGGGTCTCTTGCCCTGAACTCCCACTCCCCCACTCCAGGCCTGAGCGTCCCATCTGAGGAGGGAGGGCCCTGGTGGGCACACACCACCCCAGCCCAGTCCCCATGCAGCGGTCACCCTGAGGGTGGAAAGTCGGCAGCTGAAGCGTGTGACTCTGTCTTCTGTTTGCAGGGCAGCTGGTGCTTGCGCAGGCTCTCAGAGCGGGAGCTGCCATCAAGGTGTCTGATTCTGGAGGAGGGTATGTAAACTAACCAAATACGAGGATTCCTAGTTCAGCTCAGAAGGTCTTCCCAGTCCTTTCCAGGAACGGACCTTGTTCCTTGGGCTCGGAGCCCTCCCGTGGGAGGGAGGCCTCTCCTGTGGCCAGCTGCCCTGTGGCCCAGGAGCTCCTGTCCCCCTGTGCTGTGCTCATCTCGGGGACGCGCACTCACAGGGACCATGGCTGACTCTTCTGGAAGCTTCCGGCATGCTCCTGCTGACAGAGTGGGTGACACGCTCACATCCGAGAGGCAATGTCCAGTGGTCTCTGGGAGTGTGGGCTTATAGAACCAGATGCCTGGGCCCAGTCCCAGCTCTGTGCCTGCCAATAGGGTGGCCTCAGGCCAGTGATTTGGCCTCTACCTGCCTCAATTTCTCCCATCAATGTGGGAGCCGTGGTGGCTACCAGAGAGCTGCCCCGGGCAGTGAATGAGGCCATTCCGCAGAGCCCTTTGGGTGCACTGTGCACATGGTCCGCCAGCCACTGCCGGCCCCTGCGCTGAGGCCCTGGCCACGGGCTGCTTGGGGGTGTGGAGACATCTCAGGTGGCATTCACCTGTTGCCCCCAAATACACATCGGGCGTGTCTGACGCAGGCTGTGGAGCTGCCCCTGAGATATGGCGGACGCGACGCCCTCCCCGGGATCTGGAGTGGGAGACAGACCACCCCCCAACTGCCAATCACGCGGCTGCAGTGGGCAGCCTGAGACGGGGGCGCAGCCCGAGGCTGGGGACGCGTGGCTGGCAGACACACGTGGGATCTGGCCTCGGACAACTGGACCAAGTGTTTGGTCACCACAAACGTCTCCATACCCTTGGGTCAGTGATTTTGTTGTTTCCAGGAAATAACCCAAAAAGAACCTTAAGCAAAGCTGTCTTCACCTCAGGAACATTTACGACAGCAACAGATTTGAAACGGCCTCGTACTCACAAGTGGGGAGACTCAGCGTCGCCGTGGCCTACGGAGCGCGGGCGCCGGCGCCGGGCAGGGACTTCTGAACTTACGTGGCGCGTCTACGCTGCCTGTTCACAATGACCTTGATCAAAGCTCTGCGTCCATCGGGAATGGCGGGCGGCTGATCCGGGAGCCCCTTTCCGCCTCTGTGCCTATCACGTCACAGCCAGTGGGGCCGGTGAGGCCTTGGAATCCTGGGCACAGCTCTCGGGGGCCAGGGCCGCTGAGGCCGTCCTGGCCGGCAGTGAGCCGGCAGATGGAGGCGGCACAGACGCGTGGGGGAGGCCGCTGGGATACTGGCCGGGATGATAGGGGCCTGGGGAGGGGCTGGCGCTCACGCTCTGTGACCTCTGCCTGCCTTGCTCCTCGGTCCTGCACACGGACGCGTGACACGGACACCTCACGTGGGGAACGAGCATCGTCGGGACGCCAGGAGTCAGGTGTCAGGAGGCTACTTACGGGCTACACGTCCTCAGGTACCTAATGCCCATCTGGATGGCCTTCTGTGAGCAGAGCATGGTCACCTCGTGGTCGTGGGCCGCGTGGGCGAAGCGGGTCAGTCGCATCAGGGTCTGCAGCTCCGCCAAGGGGTCCGACCAGGTGCACTCAGAAGCCATAGTCACCAACTTCCGGGCGGGGGAGAGGGGCGTCTGTGAGCGCGGCTACCGTGCTCTGCACTGAGCGCGGAGAAAGCACGTGGGGGAGCTCCCGTGCGGAAACCATCTCGGGCACCCCGCGGGGACAGCACCGGCTCTGCGGGATGCAGGGGATCGCTGTGGCGAGGACGGGGTCACTCCACAGGGCGCCGAGTCTGCCCCCCAGGCGAGGCTCCCTGACCCTGGCTCTGTGTCGGAGCGGCCTCGAGTTGGGGGATTCCTACCTGGGCCAGGGGGGGCACGGTGAAGTCCATGAGGCCCAGCCCATTGCTGGAGTACATCTCCAGAGCGACGAGGACCCGTGTCACCAAGTTGATGTCCTCGTTGGGACTCTAGGGGACGTAAGCATAGGCGTCTGTCAGCCCAGGGGTGCCGGGACCTGCTGGGACACCGAGGACGGTGGCCCTGGGATGCGTTAGCATAGTGGCAACGGCCAGAGCTACTGGTGGGTCTCTCCAAGGTCCCTTTTCAGGCTGCCAACAGGCAGGAGGGCCGATGGCTGGGGGGGCCAGCGGGGTAGTGCCTGCACTCCCACGGCCCAGGCGTCCGCTCTGACTGCCTACCAACTCAGAATCCACATCTGTGGGAGCAGAGGCTGAGGGCCCCCCGCCCCCCTCCTCTCTGGGACCCTGTTTGCCTCCCAGCCCCACCCCCACAGCCTCAGGTTCACAGCTCAGGGGCTCCCTCCAGCCTGTGTGCACCTCCAGGTAAGGCCACAGGACTAAGGAGAGGACACCGTGGCCCAGGGTGGTGACCTCAGAGGGACAGACCTTCCCGGAGGGCAAGCATTCCTCTGCAGGACAGGGGAGCCCTCCCCAGCGCGCAGCGTTGTCCAGGCTGGCGAGGCCCCAGGTGGGAGACAGGGGAAGATCTCAGCAAGAGGCGCCTGCCCTACAGGTTCGGGCACGTGGAGACGAGCCTCCCCCAGCCCCTGGGCACTCTGCCCCAGCCCCCGGCCACTCCCAGATGCTGGCTGGCACCCAGGGCACCCGGCACCTGCTCGTCCATGCCCAGCCGCGGCCCGATCTGCTGCTGCAGCAGCTGCTTGGCCTTCACCCAGGTGGCGATGAGTTGCTGCCGGGCGCTGGTGGGCACCACCTCCTCGGGCAGAGTGCCGTCGGTCAGGCTCAGCGCAAACTCGCAGACCTATGGCGGACAGGCCCTTGCTCACACCCCTGAATTTTGAGCAGGGAAACCTGAGCCAAGACCCAAATTATTAAAAATAGGTGGACGAGGTTGCTGGTCAGACCACACTGGTGGTTTAAACGGGCACCAGTCCTGCAGCCAGGTGGCCTGACTCCCGCCTACACCTGGCGGCCTGCAGCCTCCCTGAGAACATCCACGTCTCTGTCTTGTTTCCTTGTTTCTAGAGAAATGCATGTTTCCCACCCATCCTCGCCCTGCCCCCATTTCCCCGCCTCCTAACTGCTCTGCCTCTGTCACCCCCACAAATTGAGTGAGGGTCCTGGGCCTCGCTGGGGGGGGGGGGTGTACCTCCACGGCAGTCCTCACTTCGGAGCTGGCTTCCGAGTCCAGCGGCGTGTGAAACAGGTTTGAGCGCACGGGTCTTTTAGATTTTTCCGGCACTTGGGCTGGAATCCAGGTCATCATCAAGCCTCTAGCCAGCGCATTGCAGAGCGCCACCAGCATGGTGGGGTCTCTGGAAAGCAATGCGGCAGCAGGTGAGAGCACGGTCGCACGCACAGACTCCAGCAGATGCAGACCCGGGAACCTCGGGAGACCCGGCTCCCATCCTGCTGGGACGACACAGACAGGCACCCATGGCTCTGGCACCCGTTCACGGGGCTGTTCTCAGATCTTCCAAGGGACACTGGCTGTGGTGAGGGCTGCACCGGGGACGCCTCGGTCCCCCACTACAGGCGGCCTTCACACTGAGGGGGCGCCTCCCTGCCTGTGCCAGGTGGGCAGGCTCCTCAGAGCGTCACTGGGTGCTGGACAGTGAGGCCCACCGGGCCTCCGCACCCACTCTGGGGCACCTGTCTGTCCAGCCTTGGTCATGGCTCAGACATGCCCATCAGTCGGTTACAATGGTTGAAAATGGTCTCCGCGTGTCAAGAATCAGGGACTCAAAGTCTGATCCCCACCCACAACGGTAATTGGCAGGAGAGTTGCTGAGAGGGGAGAGGCTGGTGTCTACGGGGTCCCGGCCGGCACTCAAGTCAGAGGGGTGTCCGTGGGGCCTGCTGAGCCTTTCTGGATCTCGTGCTCCATTTTTGTTACTTGTCATTTGCAAAAATCCACACGCACATTGCTGCATTCCGACCCACTGTAACATCTCTACCTCAGAATCTGATGCAAAAATCTAAAATCTTACTGTTCAGACTACAAGCCAACAACAGAGGAGAGTTCTGAAATGTCACCCTTGTCAGGAAAACGTTGACTCGACTTGATGGCTGCAAATGTCCCATTTTAGCTCACATCTTACGTCCACCTGGATGAGTAATCACAGACGCAGATTTTCAACCCTCTCCGAAACCAGAGTGGGATTCGAATACAGGGTTGCTCTTTCCTTCCATTTTCCCAAGGGACTTCGGTCTCAGCAAATGTTCCTTAAAATCCTTCTGTTTGGAACAGAGTGTGCCAGCAGGAATCCATTGCAGGGGCGCTGCGGGGGCACGGGGGTGGGGGCTGCGTGCGGGCGAGGGCGAGCATGTGCTCAGGACGTCCAGCTAGGAAACAGAGACTGGCATGGCTTGAGCAGCTAGCCCTGCGTCCCCACGGGTTTCCCCGCGTCCCTGCCACCGCCGCACACCGGCCAACAGCAGCCCTGCCGTTCACGGGAGGACAGCACTGACTGGGGGGGGGGGGGCAGCGGACCCACGTGCGAACCCACAGTTCCCAGGCCCGAACCAAGGTCTCTCAGGGCATCAGGGTGGAGCCAGGCCGGGAGTCAGGCGTGCACACAGTGCCGGCCGGCCACACCTACCCGCTGTGGCCCGTGGCCTTGACGATGCTCAGGAGGTGGTCCAAGGCGTCCACAAGCTCCTTCTGCCTCCCGGCCGCGATGAGGTGCTGGTTGTGGTTCAGGACGTAGACCACCGCGTTCTGCACGATCCAGCCCTCCTGGATCTCTCGTCCAATCTCAGCGGACCGTAGCCAGCTGTTCATGGCACTCTGCGACAGACTCTCGATCCAGTTCCTGCGGAACACACCCCATCAAGCTCCTCCTTTGACGGAAGACCGCCACTCCAGACACAAGACAGCTGCCAGTGGCCCAGCTGTCTGTGGCATCTGGGGTCAGAAAGGTGCCCCTGACAGGGGTTGCCCGCCGTGACCCACCGTGTTCCCTCCTGGGGCCTGGCCCTGCCCAGCGCGTCCCGTCCCCCAGCTGGACGTGCTCCCTCAGCACTGAGTTCCTGCACATGTGAATCACACCGTCTCACTCCGTGCCTCGCCCACAAAGCTTCCTCGGGCCGCCGGCTGCCCGTCCACCCCGGCAGCCACCCCTCACCCTCACCCTCCGCAGGGCGGCCGGTTCTCTTGGACCCGTGTTCCCAACACCTGTTTGGTAAAGGGCCAGACAGCAAGTATGCTAGGCTTTGAGCCGCAGGTAGTCTCTGCTGCACATTTTTCTCTATTTTACTTTACAGATTTTTAATACGTCAAAACCACTCTATGCACGTGGGCTGTACAGAAGCAGCCGTGGGTCAGGTGTGGCCTGAGCCGTGGTTCACTGCGCCTCATCCACAGGCATGCACCCCCCGCCCCAGCCACGTGGCAGTAGGCTCCCGGGGCCCAGGCCGCTCACTGTGTGACGCTCTGAGGACTGAGGCAAACACACCCGCCACGTAACAAACACCAAGACACATGTCCGTGCGCCGAACGAGTGTGCCGCCCTCCACGGGAGCAGGTGGCGGCCGAGAGCCAGCAAACAGGCTGGGTGAAGCCGACAGGGAAGGAGGCTCACCGCCCCCTTCAGTGAGCGAGCCGTTGGAGGGGTGGCGGCTCCTGTGAGAAGTGTGGGTATTCACTCGTTACCACATTCGCTTTTAAAAATACTTGGTTTTAGATTAAAGATGACTAAACCCCGTCACTGTTAACACAGCACCTCAAACTCATGGGTGTTTCTGTGGCGGCAGCTCACGTGGCATGTCTTCTGGGCTATTCTTCACAAAGCGCTCCTTCCCATCCACACTCTGGGGACGGAGGCCCAGACGCCGTGGGCAGGTCCCGTGGCAAGAGCTGACCACGGCTCCTCCTCTGAGCACGGAGCCACTCCCCTTCCATACTCCCACCGCGAAGACCATCCCCTGTGCCCCCGCTGTCGCTAATAACAGACTAACTGGAAGGAGTCACGTCTGTCACACACGACACAAACCACGCCCCTGGTCTGGGCCCAGCCACCCCGAGTCTGTGCCCTGCCGCCCGCAGCCAGGCAGCCCGTGTTCCATGGACAAGCCATACCCGCAGCTGTGGGGGATGTCTGGGCCCCATCAGGCCACCTACTGGTACGTGATCCACTGTGAGCTGTCCTCCGGGGCCTCGACTGTGTAGCCGGCCGAGTGCTGGCTCAGGTCCTCCGGGGGCTCGGGATGGTTATTTAGCTCCACGCCCTCTGAGCGCAGCAAGTGGACAGTGGCCTGTGAAGGAAGTGGGCGGCAGGAGCGGTCACGGGTGCAGGCTCCCGGTGCCAGGCGGGAACGTACAGCCAGGCACGAGTGGGCAGACACTGTGATGAACCCCATGGTCTTCTCAGAGTGTCCTCCCCGCCCCCCAGCTGCCCCCACCTCACCCACAAGTACTGTGTCTCAGGAAGAGAAGCCCAGCACAGTCCTGGTCACACCATGGCTCAGACACAGTCACTTCTGAGCGTCTGCCTCCCAACCCAGTCACTCTGCGAGTGTGCGGAGACACTGACAACTGCTGAGAGCGCCGGCACGGATGGAGGGGCTGCATGGGGCGGGGGGGGGGGGGGCGGTCCTGCCAGCACTGGCTGTCGCCTTCCCAGCACCGGCTCTGCCCCTGTCGTCACCATGTCCCCAGCTCACGGCACAGACTCAATCATTCAGTGAGTGCTCTGGTCAGGTTTCCCCACGGACCCCAAGACAAAGAGTCCAAAGTGGTCCTGAGAATGATGAAGTCACAAAATGTCACCACGGTCACCTCCCTGGGCGGAGTGCAGGTGGCGTGGCAGAGAGCTCAGCCCCGGGGCCCCAGCACTGACCCTGGGGTCCTGTGTGCTGTCTCTGGGAGAAAGGCCAGCCCACCTCCAACAGAAGTAGATAAAACACGCACACCTCACTCAAAGTGCTGTCGAAGCAAACACCCCCAAAATGCAACAGTCGCCTCAGTACCTACATAACTTTGGGTTTGAGATTCAGAAACGATTTCTAAGGAAAAATGTGTATTGACACAATTGCAATACATTTGCGAACCCAGGAAACGCCCGTCCTCTGTGCTGGCATTTCAGGAGACGGTCTCGGGGTGAGCGCCCCACACCCGTGCAGGGGCCACGCTGAGCGCACACCCGCGACACCGCTGAGCAGGGACGCACCTCTGCATTGATGAACCCCACCTCGGCGAACTTCCGGAGCAGGCTGGGGGACACCTGCCTCTGCAGGGTGACCTCCGACTGGCCCACGGCGTTCTGGGCCAGGCTGTCTCCACCCTTCTTCTTCTTTCCTGGGGACAGGGCGGCGCTTTAGCCTCAGTCTGACATGCCCATCTTTTCGAGCAAATAAAATACAAGGATTCCTGGCCCAGGAAGGGGCCGGAGGAAAAGTGGGCAGGGCTCCCCTGGCGGGGGGTGGCTAAGGAGTCCCCAAAACCAGCTCAGCCCCAGCTCATCTTGAGCTGACGGCCCCGACAACACAGTCTTGGTTCTCCTTGTGCAGTTTTGCCACTCGAGAAGCCCCCGGCCCCACCAAGCCTGCAGCACCCACGTCCCTGGCCATCTGGGACCCCTGGCACGTCCCAGTGTCCTAACTGCCCACTAGACCGGAACTCCTCCAGGGAGCCGCCCACCGAACTGTCCCCGGCCTCCAGCCCCACTCCCAACCACACTGCCTGCCCACACTCGGCCCCACCTTCACAGTCACCTCTGCCCTCTGCCCCCAGGCTGCCAGCCCAGTGGCCTCTGTTCTCTTGATCACAGCAGGTGCTGTCCCCTTTCTCAGCCCCTGACGACCTCGAGTGACCAGAGCAAGCAGACAAGGGCCAGAGCAGCCAACAGCATGGAGGGCCCGATGGGAACAGGGAGCTGGGTTCCAGCACCGCCGCACGGACCCAGACCCTGGCCTCTAGCAGGAGCCTGTCCCACAGACCACCCTGAGCTGACAGCCCCTGCCCAGCCACTGCCCGCAGCACCGAGGCACCACGGCCGGGGCAGCCACGCGCCCTCTCCGGCTGCGGGTTTCGGAGAACGCACAAAGCCCCGAGCTGTGCCCCGGCTGGCGCCTTAGCGCACGTGCATGAGGGTGTGGGCCCTGGTACCTTTCTTCAGCCGCGCCACCTTCTTCACCTTGACGTTGTCATACAGGAGGCAGAAGCGGCTGGCGGCACGGCAAACATCCCACACACCTTGCTTCCGGGCGACTTTGGCGAGCTCTGCCCAGATCTGGATTCTGCTCACCAGACAAGGAGGAGGGTCAACACGTGAGTGGGTGGCGAGATGAGGAACAGCCCGAACCGCCGCTCTGCACGAGGGGGCACCGGTGGTTCCACGGTTTGGTGGCAGGTGCCCGTGTGCTTCCCTCCAGGGCCGTCTGCCCTACAACTGTGTGCGGACGACCCAGCAGAGCTGGTGCCGGGCGGCCACGTGACTCAGACGCCTGCGGGGCCGCACCCCTCACCCACCTCTCCTTGTCGTTCTCGTTCCCCAGACGCCGCAGGTGCCCGGCAGCTTTGTCCACGCTGATGATGTGGTGCCGCGCCTTCGCAAACAGGTAGGTGAACCGGCCCCTGATTTTCCCCACGGAAACTGAGGGCGGAAATGGAAATGCCAGGCTGACGCGCGAACGTTAAGGGAACCCAGGACTGGGAGGAGCTGTGTCTCTGTCCCTGGGACCCTGTGCCATGGGCACGGCGGCCGCGTGCGGCAGCCCAGGCTCCGTAGGCCCAGCAGACGTGAGGTGGGGTCCTCTGGTGGTCTCTCCCTCACACCGGCCCCTGCCCGATGCCCCGCCCGCCCCCACGGCCTGGCCCTTTGATCTGCTTGGTGGTGGGGGCTCCTCCCGGTAAATGGGGCACAAGTGAAGAGAGCTCGGCCTCCCTGAGCGCCGGGCTGCCCAGCACGGCGGCACAGGGCATGTGGCACATGCTGCTCTCTCAGCCAACGCGCCAGCCACCTCCAGGAGACAGCCCTCAGGGCCCCCCGAAGCCCCTCAGCATGCAGGGCCATGAGGCCTTCTCCAGCTGGGTCGCTGGGTCGCTGGCGGGCCGGCACCACGGCGGCTGACCGGCGCACATCAGGACTGCTGACACAGCCCCACACTTCTGGGGTGCGGGCCACATCCCAGAGCGGTCCTCTCCCCACTGCTGGGGCATGACAGCTGGGGGAGCAGAGCCTTGGGGCGGCCTTGGGTGGGGCTCCCCAGCTGGCCACAGACCTGCCATCCACAAGGACGTGATGTGCTTGGCGGATCCGTGATGATGGGCAGAACTGCACCCCCAAAACTGTATGATGAAGCCCTAACCCTAGAACCTCAGAATGTGACCTTATTTGTTGTGTCTTTACAGGGGCAATCGAGTTAAAATGAGATCATTAGGGTGGGCCCTAATCTGTTGTGACAGATGCCCTTAAAAGGGAGGAACTCCGGACCCAGAGAAACAAGTACTGAGGGAAGATGGTGTGAAGACAGAGAAGACTGCTGTCTGCAAGCCCAAGGGGGCTGGAGCCACCCTCCACCCGACCTCAGGGGGAGTTCCTAGCCCTGCTGACACCTTATCTGGACCCCTGGCCTCCAGCCCCTGACGGTCGGTCCTGCTGGGAAGGAGGTCCTTGGTGACGGCGGCCGAGCTGGGACACAGCCTGGCGCTTTCAGAGACCAGACTGCACGCACATCAAGGCCTGGACGGGCGGGTTCAGAACTTAGGCGGGCACAGCATGGTCCTCAGTGCCGGGCTGGGGGTCTGCCCCAGACGGCATGAGGCTCAGGACGGCTGCTGAGCGGAAACACGCTGGGCTCCGGGAGTGACAGCAGTTTGTACCTTTGGCCTCGTTCTCGCTGTCGAGCACAATCTGGAAGGTGTCGGGGGCCAGCGCCAGGCCTGCATTCACCAGCAGAGCCCGCTTCCTCCTGACGCTATCTTTTGGGATGGCTTTCTTCGCCTATAACAGAAAGGGATGGTATGATGGGCAGGCTATACATCATCTTAAGCGACACTGTCCCCGGGCTGTTCTGTAGGCCCCCAGTCCCTGGGCAACCCCAGTCCCATGGCACCTGCTCAATGGCCATGATGGCCTTGTCCTCGGCACGCTCTGGGGACTGGTACAGCATGGTACACAGGTGCAGCCGGTTCAAGGCCATGGTGAGCTTTTCCTGGTAGAGGCCCAGGCTGTCCAAGAGCACGGCCTTCTGCAGGTGCCGCATGGCCGGCTCCAGCCGGTCCTCGTCCTCCTCGATGTGCGCCATCTCCATGTGCACTTGGCAACGGAGCAGGACCATGAGGCTGGGGGAGGACAGCATGGTGTGACATGGGCCTGGGGCATGCTGACTTCCTGTGAGACCCTCCTGGCGCTTGGGCTCTCCAGCATCCTTCAGCTCCCGCCCAGCTTGGCCTGGAGGACTCTCGGGGGGTGGGGGGACAAGCAGGGAGGTCCCTGCAGAACAGCTAGGACCTGGGCTCTGGGGCTGAGAAGCAGCAAGTCAGCAGACTGGGGACCATGCCAGTGAGACCTGCTGGGTGGAGGACTCCGTGGACATGGGAAGCCTGTGACGCTGCCACCACCACTCTGTCCTCAGGTACCGTCCCAACCACTGTGCACCACTGCCACCTGCTGCCTACGGCAGAAGCCTGCTCTTCGCCCCCCTGCTCTGGTCTTAGCAGCTGAAGTACACCCCCCACTCAGAATGGCCACCACGTCCCACCACATCCCATTCTGTGCATGTCAGTGAAGTGTCCTCAGAGCTTTTCCATCCACACGAGGCAGAGACCCCACATCACAGCCACTGCCCTGGGACACCAGCATTAGCAAATCCAACAAGTCCGGCCGAACACAAGTTCTGCAGGGCCCATGAACGGATGGAGCAGATGGAGGTATAAATGCCATGTGGTCTGCCTGCGACCTCAGGGACAAGGAGGCAGGACGTGCCTGTGGCTTCACCCACGCCCGTGAGGGGCCCCTGGTTAGTGCCAGGGGTGAGGTCCATGCTCCGCGTCAGGGAACCAGGCTCTGCAGACTCTGCCCAGAGTGGGCCATGTTTCTGGGGCAGGCCCTGCACTGAATCACGCTCTTCTGGGCAGCATGAGCCCGGATCCCACAATGGGAGACCCGTACAGGGCCGACGGAGCCAAGGAGCTGGCTGAGGCAAGCCAACACCACGCAGACTGCAGAGGGGGCGACACAGAGGGACAATCCACGTCTGGAACAATTTGGCAGAGCACGGGGCCGCTGAGCCAAGGAGGCGAGATCGGAGCACAGCCGGGGCCGCTGAAGTCACAGGTGGGACGGAGGGAGGGGCTCCGCAGTGCCGGAGACCAGACCTGTAGGAGCTGTTCATCACCAGACATGCAAACTTAACACCTACCACAACAAAAACGAACGCTTCTGCAAGAGGCCGGCAGAAGCCAAGCACTTCTTAGGGCGTCACGCACGATGTCCAGCACACAGCAAATAACACTAGACGTGCACGGAGAGAGAAAAACGTGAGCCACAGTCAGGCTTTGGGAAGGGTCAGGTGTTGGGTCTACCAGATAAATCCTTCTGTGCAAATATTACGATACAAATATAAATGTATTCAAAAACCTGACAGAAGACAATGCTAAGGACAGAACAGATACGGAATCTCAGGAGAGGAGAACCCACAAACTGAGACACTAGAGCTCAGGAAGGAAACGTGAAGTTGGAAAGCTCCTGCTTGGGGCTCACAGCTGGAAATGGGGAGGAAGAGCCAGTGAGCCAAAAATCATCCATCGGAGGGACCGATTGAAGTAGATTATTTATTTATTTATTTATTTATTTATTTATTTAATTTTTAAAATTTTTTTAAAAGATTTTATTTATTTATCTGAGAGACAGCCAGCCAGCGAGAGAGGGAACACAAGCAGGGGGAGTGGGAGAGGAAGAAGCAGGCTCCCAGCGGAGGAGCCCGATGCGGGGCTCGATCCCAGAACGCCGGGATCACACCCTGAGCTGAAGGCAGACGCTTAACGACTGAGCCACCCATGCGCCCCTGAAGAAGATTTTAAAAATGAGCGGAGGCTTGGGACTTGAGGGCAGTATTCAGGGCACATGCGAAACTCAAGTCCCAGGAGGCAGAGAGTGAGGATGACAGATAACAGCTACTAATTTCTGATGAGAGGCCACGTCACATGTCTGAGCATCTCAGCAGACCCGAGGAGGAGTTTTTAAAGGCTCCCGGGAATTCCACGATCAGAACTCCGAATAAAGAAAGGGGCAGAAGGACATGCAGTATGTGGCGGAACCACGCTGGAAACTGTGCACCTTTTTTGCAGGAACTACGGCAGCCAGAAGAAACAAAACAGCCTCTTCCAAGTGTTTAAAAAAGAAAAATATCTGCAAACCCAGAACCCAGTAACCAGTGACAATAGTCTTCAAAGATGAGAGTCACGGAAAGTCATTTTCAGATCAACCAGAGTTCATCACCAGCAGGAAGGTCTTTGGGCTGGGTTAGAGCAGGCAGGAACTTGGATGTGTGGGAAGAAAAGAAGAGCCAATGGGATGAGCAAAGTAGGTAAACATGAGAAACTACTGTTTTCGTCTGTAATTTTCTTAAAAACAAACAAGGAAGCAAAGAAAACCACTGGCTGTAAGACCAGATGACAGCAGTGCAAAGTGAGGTAGTTCTATTTATACGTAAGATACGTCGCACTATGTCCAGACGTGAAACCCACGATCACAACAGCGGAAAGGAAGTGGGTGCAGTGAGGGGGGAGAAGCAGCACAGGGTCCACCGTCAGGACGTGAGGAGGGGTGCGCAACCGGCCCACGCGGACGTCACTGCCCAAGGACCCATATTACTAGCCCTTGAGCAACCCTCCACCCCAGGAGGTATGGTGGGGAAACAAAGAAGCCAGTGCAGGAAGTGGAACAGAATTCTAAAAATTAACCTCAAGGAAGGCAGGGAAGGACCAGCAGGAAGCAGAAGGGATGAGCAGAAAGAAATGAGGTCAAAGACAAGCTCAATGCAACACCAAACACAAAGGGACTAGAGCTCCAGTCACCACACAGATGGTCCCAGTAGACGAAAGGAAGATGGGTGGATGCTGCCCACCAGATGCGAGCTTCAAGCCCTAAAACGGCAGCTCCTGCCCCTCTTCTCCCTGCTCTACTGTCTTCTTAGCACATAACACAGCCAGCCTACTCAAAGCAGAGCGGAGGTGCAGGTGTGGGTGCAGGTGTAGTCAGAGGTGCGGGTGCAGGTGCGGATGCAGGTGTGGGTGCGGGTGCAGGTGTGGATGCAGTATAGACGCAGGTGCCGGTGCGGGTGCAGGTGGGGGTGCAGGTGTGGATGCAGTATAGACGCAGGTGCCGGTGCGGGTGCAGGTGTGGGTGCGGGTGCAGGTGTGGATGCAGTATAGACGCAGGTGCCGGTGCGGGTGCAGGTGGGGGTGCAGGTGTGGATGCAGTATAGACGCAGGTGCCGGTGCGGGTGCAGGTGTGGGTGCGGGTGCAGGTGTGGATGCAGTATAGACGCAGGTGCCAGTGCAGGTGCAGGTGTGGGTGCGGGTGCAGGTGTGGATGCAGTATAGACGCAGGTGCCGGTGCGGGTGCAGGTGGGGGTGCAGGTGTGGATGCAGTATAGACGCAGGTGCCAGTGCAGGTGCAGGTGTGGGTGCGGGTGCAGGTGTGGATGCAGTATAGACGCAGGTGCCAGTGCAGGTGCAGGTGTGGGTGCAGGTACAGGTATAGCCGGAGGTGCGGGTATAGCTGGAGGTGTGGTGTGGGTGCAGGTATAGACAGAGGTGCGGTGCAGGTGTGGGTGCTGGTGCAGGTGTGGGTGCAGGTGCTTGGCTGTACACCCTCATGGCACGTCTCTAGGACCTGCTGTTGTGCCTGGCCCAAGGGAGGTGCTCAGCAAGCATGTGATGAATGCATCCAATCCAGTGCGGACAGAAGGCATGGTGTCGCACACCTCAGCACAGACCCGTTGGGTGTTCCAGACACCGGGTGATGGGCACTGGCTTCATGGCCAGCGTGCGCCACGCTGTGGCCATGGCAGTCTCTTCCGTCAGAGTCTGTAGGGCAGAGACAACTCCGAGGAGGTTAGACCTAACTGTTGCTGTCAGTGTGTACCTGCAGCCTCCTGGAGCCTCGAGGCTGGGACCCGGGCTGGCCTGAGCTTGATGTCAGCCAGTGGGGAGGGCCACCCAGCCCTGACCTGGGGCACCCTCATGGCTTCGTCCCCGTGGCAGCTGTGCAAGCTCTTTCTGATACAGGCCGAGTTTCCCGCTGGCACCACCTTCTGGGGGAAATGCGCTGGATCTCATCTTTTTCCTGCTGCTAAAGGGTTCTGCCCCAGCCCTCCCCACACGAGCATGCCCCTCTCTGAGAGGACAGCCCCGGACCGGGAGGCACAAGCTACCTGTCCACCTTCTCCAGGATGTCCGCGATGTTGGTCAGCGGCTTGCGCAGGTGGTGCCGCAAGTTGTGCTGCAGCAAAGGGAGACACATGTTCCACTGGGTGGTGCACACTGTGTGGATGAGCCCGGGCTCGGCCAGGCGCATGGCTCGCTGCAGCGCCACGTCGAGTCTCTGCACTATGTTCAGTTGGGTCTGCACGGAACACACAGGCCAGTCTGTGAAGACCGACGGTGAGGCCCGCGTGCCACCTGGGGAGCTGGAGGGTCGGAGGCAGCGGGTGGGGCCAGGGCCCCAAGTCCAAGTCTGTCTGTGGCAATGGCCCCGTTCATCTTTTCTAGAAGGGACTAGTTGTCTAGAAGATACTTCCTTAAGGCCTAAAGTGGGCTCTGCACACCCATGGATGTGCTTCTCTTCCACGAGTTGATTCTATCCAAGTGTATGTATCTCTCGGGCTTGTATATTCACTGTGGCCGGTGGCCAGTTATGTTTACAGCCCAAAGAACATCTCCTCTGTTCTGTGCTACCTGCGCCCTTCCCACCAGACAGGCTCTGGTCCCACGTTTGAGGATGTGTGGAACGGCTTACGGCCCCACGCTTCCTCGGAGCCCCGAAGGCTCTCTGGAGGCGCCACGAGCTAACCCCACGAGTGCCCGCCGCGGCTCCAGACCAACACCACTCCTCTGTCCAATAGATTTTTTTTCCTTTTAAGCTGCAAAACTGTCATTAAAGAGTAGTCTAAAATAATCTCTGGGTTCCTTTCCTGGCAGGGGCTGCTTGTCCAAATCCTACTGCGTTAAATAAGCAGATGGGTGAGTGCAGCCAAGCTCACGTCGCCTGTAATTCTCTGCCACCATGTTTAGACAGCTGCTGCCATGCCAGCTCATCAGAAAGACAGCTGCCTCCTCTCTAACTGCAGACGGAACGTGGCGAACAAGTCCACCGTTTCCAAATGGAGCAGCTGAGGAAGAGCGGCTCCCGTGAGCATGGTACCCCACCCCCCCAGTGAGGGTCCTCTGGACTTGCCTTCCCTGGGCTCCCCACCTCTTCCCCTGTGCCCCTGGGTTCCCCGCCTCTCCCTCCATGCCCCTGGGGTCCTGCCTCTCCCCACGCACCCCTGGGCTCCCCGCCTCCCCCCACGCACCCCTGGGCTTCCCCCTCCCTCCACCCATCCCTGGGCTCCTTGCCTCTCCCCACCTATCCTGGGGTCCCTGTATCCCCAACAACCTCTGATGACCCTCTTCTGCCCACCCCCGGATCTCCCCCTTCCCTCCATCCCTTACAACAACCTTACCACCTTCCCAGAGCCCCCCAGGTTTCCAGGCCCAGTGAGGCTGACGGACCCACGCTGTGGCAGGGGGTGACTTTGCCTTCCTGGACATGAGTCACAGTGGCAAAGAGCCAGGACAGGCACACAAAGGCGCTGACCAACGGCGAGTGCTATCAGTGTGCGTGGGGGGTGGGGGGAGAGCAGCTCCACACAGGCTGCAGGAGGGCTCGCCAGAGGCTCACCCTGGGCCCCCGTCCCCAGCCCAGCACACAGGTTGCATGACCCCAACACACCCGGGAGGCAAGATGGCCCTGGGAGCCATGAGGGCCTGTGCTCACTGGTGGGGTTCCTGCCAGAAAGGGTGTGTTCATGGGTGGGAACCCGAGGCACGGGAGGCCGGCCTTGTGTCCCCCCTCGCCCGGGAGCCAGGAGTTTCCAGGAAATGTGCAAAACCTTTCAGCGATGCTGACTCCTGTTCAGAGATTTACCTCAACGGCTGCTCGGACATAGATCTTAACTTTACTTTCGAGTCTTAAAGCTTCTAATTCATACTCCAGGCATTCAATTTCGATCAGCTTCCCAGGATCCTGCAGGACACACACAGTTTTTGTATACAGGGGAGATTTTTAGTGAAAGCAATCACGTACATTAACTTCAAAGACCGTTTTAAAATACAACTAATGTGCCGGTAGAAACTCAACAACAAAAAAACATAAGCAAATACAAAGACATACAACAAAAACTAAAATGTTCCCCCAAAATGCGAAGATTTAAGTGAGAAAGCAAACAGAGTTTTTTTGATACCTTTTTAATCATGGGGGGAAAAGATAGTTAATTTCACTGGACATTGAATTTTTGCAGAATTACACCAACTTCAGATAAACTCATAAAATTTGGCAAACGTGTTTTCTTTTACTTAGTCCCTGACAGGGCCAGGATGAGCTCCTTGCTTGGCCGAGGTCGAGGCGGTGGGCAGCACGAACCTGGGATTTGTCTTCACAGGGCACACTTGGCTTCTACAAAACTGCTAAGCTTTTCCAAAGGCGCTGTGCCATTCTGCGTTCCCGCCGGCTGTGACAAGAGCTGCGGCTTCCCCACACCCTCTCTCACGTGGAGTGCGGTCAGTCTCTAATTGCAGCCAGTCCAGTAGGTGTGTCACTGTGAGTTTGTACAGAATGTACATTGGTCTCCGCCTCGGTTCCCAGCACAGAGCTCCTGAAACCCTAGTAATGCTCGAGTGACGGAGCACCAGGGGCATCTTTCCTTCTAAAGACGTAACTCCCATGGGCTCCTGGGTGGGGGCTGGTCACACAAAGACCAAGCCATGATTACAAGCCTGGGATTCTCAGCCCTGCCCCCATCCTCCAGAAATGCATCAATAATTGGGTCGTGCCTACGTGAGGAAGCCCCCATAGATTCCCAATAGTACAGGGTTCGGGGAGCCTCCAGGTTGGTAAACATGTCCACATACTGGGAGGGTGGCCCACCCCAACTCCACAGGGACAGAAGCTCCTGCCCTCCCAGACCTCACCCTCTAGAGCTCTTCATCTGCATCCTTATTATATAATAAACTGGTAAACGTGTTTCCCTGAATTCTGTGAGCTGCTCCGGAAAATTAACCAAACCCAAGAAGGGGATTGTGGGAACCCCTCATTTGTAGGCAAAAAGGACAGAAGTTGTGGGTAACTTGGGGCCTTCTACTCACCACTGGCACCAAAGTGGGGGAGCAATTTTGTGGGACTGAGTCCTTCTCCTGTGGGATCTGATGTTGTCTCCAATAAGAGCAACGGAACTGTCTCAAATTGTAAGACACCCAGCTGGTGTCTGAGACTTGCTCGCTGTGGGGAAAACCCACACACATTTGGTGTTGGCGGTGCCGGAAGTGCACTGTTCTGCGGGAAAGCAAGGCAGAAACAGGACTTGGAAAACCAGCTCCTCCCAGAGTAGTCAACATCACAAGTAACGATAATTCCACACCTTTTCCTCTTCCCAACCATGTATTTTCACTGGGGGAAGTGTCTATTCAGAGCTTTCCGGTTTTGGGTTTTTTTTTTTTTTTTTGGTTGTCTGTTTTCTTGAGTATTGAGAGTTCTCTGCATATTCTGGATATGACGTCCTTTATCAGATATGTGATTTGCAGACATTTTTACTCAGGACCTGGTTTGTATTTTCATTTTCTGAACAGTATCAAAGAACAAGATTCTTCATTTTAACAAAATGTATCAATTTCGTGTACGAATTATGCTCTTGACATCAATCGAAGAACTCTTTGCCTGACTCAGAGTCACAAAGAGTTGGGCTTGTTTGTTCTTCTGAAGTGGCAGAGTTTTGACACTCAGAGTTAGGTCCACGACGCATTTTGAGCTAATTTCTGTATGTGGTGTGAAATGGGGAGCCAATGCTTTTTTGTTTGTTTTTAACATGTGGCTATTCCCCTGCTCCAGTACCATTTGTTTAAAAGACAAATTTTTTATCCACTGAAAGCCATTTCAGTGACGCCTCTGTCAAAAATCAACTGGCCATATGTTTGCGGGTCTGACCCTGGGCTCATTCCATCTTTGTCACTTCCTTCAGGCCAACGCCACACCGGCTTAACTACTGCATCTTTACCATACGTCCCGGAGCGAGGTAGAGTACATCTTCTGACACTGTTCTGTGTTTCCAGAGTGGCTTCTCGTTCTCTTGGCTCCTTTGCATTTCCATACAAGTTTCATGATCAGTGTGTCCGTTTCCGATGCACTCCTACTAGGACTCTGCTCAGGAGCACGCCCAAGCCACCATCCGACCTGCCTTGGTGCTCTCCAGCCTCTGCTGCACCCACCCTGCATGCCCGTCCCACCTCTCCCACCTGGCAGTCCTATTCAAGTACTACCAGACTGTCGAGGTCCAAGTGAAGTTTTTTTCCTTTTTTAGAACAATTTCCAGATCAACATAACCACAAATATGACTGATTTCCCTTCTGCTGAACTGCACCATGAAAGGGGCACTACTCTGCAGCTCCATTTGGAGGGAAACTTCTGAGAAGCAGCTGATATCTAAGACTCACAGGTACTGTGGGACTAAACACAGCAAGTGCTTAATGGAAAGGGCAGGAAGTGATGCTGGTGCTAATGGTCCCACTGTCCGAGCGGATCCTCCCTCACCTCTCTCGCCCTCACGGGCAGCAGCACCCACAGCAGCACCTGCTGTCCCCTGGCATTACGTCCCACAGCACCAGCGCCGGCGGCGAAGTGAGCCTCTAGTCGTGCAAGAGCCCGTGCGGCTTCTTGAGTCATAACACGGACACCTGAAGCATGCACTCTGAGAAACTCCTGGCAGGAATGTCAAGTTTTCTTTGGAGGGCAATATTGTAATATGTATTTTAAAATCTTGAAAGTGGGGCGCCTGGATGGGGCAGTTGTTAAGCATCTGCCTTTGGCTCAGGGCGTGATCCTGGCGTTCTGGGATCGAGCCCCACATCAGGCTTCTCCGCTGGGAGCCTGCTTCTCCCTCTCCCACTCCCCCTGCTTGTGTTCCCTCTCTCGCTGGCTGTCTCTCTCTGTCAAATAAATAAATAAAATCTTTTAAAAAAAAATCCTGAAAGTGAAATTCCCAAGTAATTTCAGGTCCATGAACTTGCTTTAGGAACAAAAACCTAAGTTCAGATAAAAGCTTTAGGCACAAAATGTTGACTGCAGCCCTTTATGTAAAAGCAAAGAGTAACAGGATTGAAGCGTCCAATAATGGGGCTGAGGAATAAGTTTTGGATCATGAATATTATGAAATATGGTGCAGCCCTTCAGATGAATCGCGTAAACAGCTGGTGGCAACACAGGCCGCTGCTGCCACGGAGGCGAGAGCTCGTGACGCACATGTCACATCATCTCAATGGGGTGAAATGCACGTGTGGAAAACTGGCAGCATGTTACCAACCACACATTGCTAGGCCCTCCTGCTGAAGGGTTGGAATTCCGCCCCCTCCCCTTGGCCTGGTATGTCCGGACGGCAACAGATGACGACGAGCAGGTGCTGCACGCCCACCGCCACCCCTCACTTACTTTGCTGTCGATCCCCTTCAAGTCTGACAGGCAGCCGGAGGAGATCTCCTCACATTTCAAGGTCAAAGAAAGACGAGCCAATTCAAAAAGCAAAAGAATTCTGGAAATGAAGAAACAGAAGAGCAATGCATCAGTAGAGGGGTCAGGGAACATTTACCTGCGTGTCCTGTAGGGGAGAAAAAGCAGTCGTCATTTCACCAGAGGCGGGAAATAAAAATAAAATAAACATCCCATGGTGACGGTCCCCAAGCCCAGCCCCCGCCAGGCCCCGACACAGAATTTGGCGGAAATGAAGAGCTGTGTCCGCTGGGCAAACTGCTCCTCCTCTGCCCTCGGGTGGGTACAAGTGCGGGGAAGGACGCAGGGACAACAGACCTGCACAGCAACTCAGAGCCACGGGGGTCACCGTCTGAATCATCAGAGAGTGCAGGCAACACAGAGAACAGACACGAATTTCCTGACTCAAAGCCTCTTCCTCCAACCACGGGACAAGCATCAAGGATATCACTCAGCCAGGTCTTTGCAGAAAGTGGCAGGCTGATGCTAACATCTATATGGACGTGCAAAGGACCCACGATGGCCGAAGCGACTTTGAAAACGAACAAGGCTAGAGGACTAGACTACCTGATCTTGAGACTTAATATAAAACTGTAGGAGTCCAGGTCTGATGTAGGACAGGCCCGGGTCCTCCGCCTTGACCCTGACATCCTGGACCAGGCACTTCTTTGTTGGGCATGGGAGACCCATCCTGCACACCCCAGTACCTTTAGCAGCACCCCCGGCTGCCAGCCACAAGATGCCAGGAGCAGCCCCCACGGCGGCCACCGGCACTCTCCAGACATGCCAAATGTTCCCCTGGGAGAAGCCGGTGCCCTTTCTGCCCTTGGCTAGCTAACCATCACAGTCTTACCCAGGACCCCAAATGGCTTGTCTGCTATAATAACTGAACTTGGTGTCGCCACCTCCCCTCCCTGCACTCCCACCATCCCCGCCCCCCTCTTCCTCCACCTGCTCAGTCCCTGGAGCTTCAAGGGCCCTGGCAGTCCTGACCTCCTGACATCCTGCCCCTCAGTGCTCCCTGAGCTCCGGCCACATGGAACCACTGTGCAGGTAAGAAGGGACAACCTGAAAACGCACAAATCACTGGGTTTTAGTCCTTTTTTTTTGTTTCAAACTAACAGAACATTTTTTTCCCACCCAGAATTTCCCACCCAGAAGCCCGGTTGGAGGGGTGTCAGCAGGGTCCCTCACTCAGAGTTGGGAGCCCAAGGCTCTTAGACAAGGAGGGACCTGAAAGCAAACAGCTGTGGCTGGCGGGACAGGTGGCCCAGCCAGCATAGGACACGCCCTCTCCTCCAGGCCCAAGGAACACCAAGCAAACGCAGACTGCACATGAGGCCAAGGAAACTTAACTGTCCCAGGGCAGAAGCTGCTGGGGTCAGCCCTTCTGCCCACACATGGTAAAAGCAGAAGTCCTTACAAAAGTAAAGCCACAGAGACACCGCAGGGGAAAGAACCATTTTCAAACCTGGAGGGTGGGAGGGCCTTGCTGGGCACATACGTAGAGGTGGGGGACACAAGGCCAAGGCTGGTTCATGGTTGGGGGGGCACACAAGTGGGGGTCAGGGTGTGCAGCCAGCTCTGAGCTGGGGCTGCACGGCCTGGACTTCTGGGGCACCGGGTCAGCCTTGACTCACAGGGCTGTTGGGCAAAGAATCCGCCATAGGCCAGGACTGACGGGAATAAATATGAGTTCGAATTATTCTTATATTAAATAAAACATTTCTGTACATCAAAAATTAATTTTAAAAACCAAAAAGGTACACAAACTGGGATAACTGATACATATACTGGAGCTGAAGGGCCCATATTTTAAATTAGAAAAAGCTTCTGCAAGTCAATAATGAAATGGTTTATACCCTACTTATAAAAAAATGGGCAAAGTAAGTGTATAGGAAACTAATAAAAGGAAAAAATGCCAGGAAACACAGGACAAAACAGCAGCAGTCAGAGGACAGGACAGGGTGAGAGCAACGGCATGCCCCTCTCCTCCGACTTGCTCCGAGATGATCGGAGAGGTCAGAGACGAGGGCCCTTACATGTGTGCTCTGTATGGCTTTTGCAGCATGTATCAAGCGCCCCAGAGTCCCACTTCTAGAAACTTCCCCTGGAGCTGCTCATGTCAGAAGTGAGAACCCCAAGGGAGGACCCAGTCGTAACAAGGGACGTTGGAGGGGACACTGTACACGTGCCTATGCGTGTGCGTGGGTTCTCATAACCGAAGTGCTCTGACTGACCGCCTAGAGGGCCTGAAAACCATGTGAAGAACTTAAGTGCAGAATATTTTGTGATGCGGAAACATGCTCACAATTTAAATGTGAAAAGTAGGTTAAAAACCTATGTGATAATAATGTTGAAAATATAGATTGATCTATTTTCAAACTTCTTATAATTATTGCATATTAAATTTGAAATAAGAAAAAAATGATGAAAATCATTTAAAGATTTATTTATTTTAGAGCAAGTGAGCACGGGGTGGGGGGGATAGGTAGGGGCAGAGGGAGAGAAAATCACAGACAGACTTTGCACTGAGCGCAGAGCCCGATCTCACAACCCTGAGATCATGACCTGAGCCGAAACCAAGAGTCAGATGCTTAACCAACTGTGCCACCCAGGCGCCCCAATGATGAAAATCATCTTAAAAATATGTATATACGCCATCCCTGGCCCATTCAATCTGTGTAAATTCAAGAGCCGTGGAGGAGTTCCTACAGGGAGTGACATGAACACGAGACATGTTGTGGCCCCTTTCGTCCAACCTACCACAGGTGGCTTCAAGATGCCCGGTGACCCTGCACCCTGGTGTTCATGGCCTGGGTGACCCCTTCCCTTTGAGTAACTCACTGCTAACCAACAGGAGACCTCAACCTTGGGCCTGATCAGATCCCAAACAATTCTGACTTCCCTTGTGCTAGTCAATTATCCCTCGCTGGCTTTGGTAAAGCACCTGCTTGTCGAGCTTCAGAAGTCACCACAGCCCTGCCAACACCTGGGTGGCAGCTGTGCCTGGACTCCCATCCCGCAGACCCCGGGAGCGAATCAACGTGCATCGTCACAAGCTGCTAGCTCTGTGGTAATTTATGACGCAATTGATCATACACCCCCTACGTGAGTTTTCTAAGGCGACTGTGATGGATTACCATCAACTAATTGGCTTAAACAATTGAAATTCCATCTCTTACAGTTCCAGAGACCAGATGACTAAAATCTAGGGCAAGAGCCTTCTTTGCTCTGCCAGCTTCTGATACTCGCCAGCAATCCTTGGTGCTCCTTGGCTTGCAGCCACCACTCCAATCTCTGCCTCTATCGTCACCTGGCCTTCTTCCCCATAGGCATCCGCATCCCAAATTTCCCTCTTCTTATAAGGACAAAAGTCACTCATTAGGGCCCATCCTAATCCAGGATGACCCATCTTAACTTGACGACATCTGCAAAAATCCTATTTCCAAATAAGATCATGTTCATAGGCAGCGAAGGTTGGAACTTGAATAGATCTTTCTGGGGAACATAGTTCCACCCATAACACCCTAAAATCAATGAATGAGTGACAGACTGAAAAAATATATCAATAATTATTATAGACAATGGCCAAAATGTTTCATGTGTTAGGAGTGCAGAGAAGTTGATGAGAAAATCATTGAGAACTCAAAAGATAAATTCTCGAAAGTGGTAGTTCCGAGGCCTGCACACATGGCTGAGCATTACACCTCACAGGTAACTGGAGGCGCACAGGTGGACACCAAAGCAGTAAGATAATCTCAGCCACCATGTTACCGGGGCGGCGGTGGTGTCTGTTCTTTTAAGTCAGCACCCATGAGAACAGGACAAAACAGCTGCTGGACTGGGAAGCACACTCATCATTTCTCTAGAAATAAACTAGAGGCTCCATTCTAGCTCATTCTGTCAGCCTCTGGCTCAGCTATCCATTCCTGGGAAGCCAGCACGCCTCCTAACAGCAAACGGCACCAGGGGAGGGAGGAAGGCACAGCACTGAAAACCTGAAGTGCTGAGGGCGGAGGACTCTGGCTGCTGAGATGTGACACTGCTACTCAGAAAGGTGTGAGAGGTTTTAATAACTGGAAAAGTACCTATGCTTAGAAGTTAAATTTGATTTAAAAAGTACAATATGTAGTTACATATCCCACATGCTCCCCAAACAGTACAAACCTCAAGACCAAAAAAAAGAATAGCAGAGTCTCCACAGTGGCTGAGGCTTGATCCAGTACAACGATTATGTAGATGTAAAAGTGGAAAAACACGGACACTTACTTTTCCTCTCTCACTGAAGGGAAGCGCTGGTGATTATAATTACTTAAATGTTTATAGGCCTTCTTCAGAATTGTGTTCACATCTTCAGGAAACTCATTTTTATCCAATTTTCTAGAATTTATTCAAACATTAAATAACCAAAATATCATGTCAGATTTGTTCAAATTACCCTAAAAGAAACTCCAGGTCTATGAATCTGTGTTTCTCACTGAACAGAAGGCCTAAAAAATCCCTCCTTCTTCCTTCCTTCAGTCTCCAAGGTGACTTCTCACGCTGCCTTACTGTCCTCACTCCCAGAGCAGGCTCTTTCTCCCTGTACAGCCCCTCTGCCAGAACCAGACCCATAGGACGGCAACCTTGTAGGCTGGCTTGGCCTGTCATACCTCCCCTGCTCAGGACCCTGGGCAGCAAACTGCCTCCCTCTGGACAGCTTCCCTCTACTCACACACACTGGACCTCTTTACTGCCCTCCCCTCACACTCTCTGATCTCCTCATGCCTTCTCCTTACACACACTGATCTCACTGCCCTCACCTCACACAGTGGCTCTCCTCACTGCCCTTTCTTCTCACACAGTGGCTCTCCAGGCTCCTAATTCCCTCTTGCCACTTTAGCAGGTGTCTGCCTGCATACAGTTCCATTCTTCCTTCACTTTCAACCACTACTGTCAGAGTGTTACCCAAATTGGCTACTCTTGTTTTACTCAATGTCAAGGTCAAATGTCAAGCCTCATCTGGAAGGGCCTATCAGACAGATCTCACCCAGCCTGTGACTCCCCTCCTAAACCAGCCTCCTCCGTAGAAGCTACACTCACCCACTGGCAGCCTCTCTGGCTGCTTCTAAGTAAAGGGAGGCAAGGCGGAGTCCCGTCCTCTGGGCCCCGGCCTCTCCCTGCTGTTCCAGCCTCACTCACCCCTGGCACAGCCGTATCCCTCTACATGGCACAGAGACCCTGAGTCAGCACCTAAAACTCCTAAACCACTCACGCTTTTAGCATATTAATGTGGTAAGTGACGGCCAGGCTAACGGAGGTCTTCTTTTCTTCCTGTAACTGAAGCTCGTCCAGTAATTCATGTCGCACCTGTTATAAAGTGGAACAGTACTGTGAGTTGATTTAAACAAATAACTTAGCTAGAAATCCAGGTATTAGTTATTTACAATTACTCCTCCTTTAAAATTAGTGTTTGTGATGAACAAGCGTCTCTTCAGTAACTACATTGTATACTCCGTTTTCATACAGAAGCTCGGTTGATTTTCTACACGCGGCAGGTGGTGGATGACGCGGTCCCTCATACACATTGTAGGGCGTATGATTACTTTACCTTAACAGATTTTCTGCTAGCCTTAATTCAGTGCTGTCACAAGTGAAATACTCAGAGACCACAATGAAGGCAGACGATGTTTTATTCCGTCAATGTGTGCACGATGCATGTACGCTTTTGTGTCTCTCAGTGGATGGACTTGGCTGTTTTTACACACAGTTCTCCAAAACTGACATTTAAGAAAATTACTTCTACCTACATTTTTCAATATGCCAACTTACCATAACAGAAAACATGTGTCGATATTTCTGTGGCACATTAGCTTTTATAAATGGTGCTGCAGTGACACAAAATTTTGCGGCCTCTTCCTTCCTTCCAGCTTGTAGATAACAGTCCAGAAGCTCCCTGGATCATATTAAAATACTGGATATGAAAACCTGATGAAATCATTCTCTGCTGCAAATGTCTAATAACCAGGTTATTATGCATTCATTATGTTTCACGAACTTCAGAAAGATACACGGATCAGCCAGCTCCTTACCCCACACCCGCAGCGCGTGGCTCAGCAGGGACTGCGGGCAGGGGCTGAGCAAGCTATGCTGCTCCTGGCAGGAGGGAAAGGAAATGTCTGCACTGTAACTACCTCAAACATTTAAAATAGCATTTGTAAGAAAGATTGTATTTATACTTATTTTCTGTTAAAAGCTCCCCAAGTAGCCATAAAGCAGGTGAAGAAAGCCTACAGATTCTGGATTCCAACTTCAGGGCAGATCCTCTGGGTCCTCCTTGCAGACACGCACCCAGTCGCTAGCCTGCATGTGGGGCCCCCCAAAGACAGGAAGAGCCCGGCTGATTGCCTTCCGGTCCACCCAGCACAAGGATCATACGCTAACATCTCTCGCTGTGGCTTCTCAGGGCTGTCTCTATGGTGATGCACGAGGTGCATGCTTCCCTAAACAGGGCCATTCTGGCTGAGTTTTCTGTTGCTAAAATGTCTACATTAACAACTTACTGAACTAAGTTGAAACCACAAGCCAGGATTATGACACAAGCTCACATTTCCTGTGTTTTGAGTCTAAACACTCATCTTGTTGTAACACCCATGTGATCACGACATAGTGATTTCATCTATAGACCTCATCAGACAAAACACACAAAAAACCTAATTCTAACTATGGAGTAGGAAGCGATGACATCCACACCCTGCAGTGTAAGATCAGCATCCCCATGGGAGCAGGCAGGAGGGGAAGGAGGTCAGAGGCTGCCAAGTGTGGTTGGTTAGGGACTCGTGGCAGGACGCTTCAACTCACAGCATCAGCTCTGCCCGCCACTCCTTGTCCTCTTCCTCAGTCTGATTTAACACGTTGACGATTTGGGAGAGGCTGGAGATCAGATGGTGATGATACCCTGGCTTGAGAAATGGCCTCACCATTTGCCAGTAGAGGACCGATGCGTTATACACCAGGAAGTAATACCTGCAGCACGAGCAGAGGAAGTCTGAGACTAGGTCCCGAGCCCGTCAGCAGCCTGTCCGGAGCCTGTCCCCAGTCCCCGAGTCCCCTCCAGAGCCTGTCCCGAGCCCCCTCAGGCAGGAGCCTCGAGTCCTCTGTCTCCAGTAGATGGCAGCAGCACCATCGGAGCCGCTCGGAGCCGCTCCGACCCGACCCGCCCCGCCTACGCACAAGTTCAACCCCAGCCATGGTGACCCAGCCACATGACTCCTGAGTCCAGACTAGAGATCCCTTCACCCATTCAGTCATTCCAAAAGTGATCAGCTCCCTGTGAAAATACACCAGTCAGCAAGGTCTCCTTTGGTTCCCAAGAGATAGACAAGAACAGGCAAGTGCAGGGGGAATCAAGGAAGGCTTCCCAGAGGAAGTAACATCCTGCTGAGACCTGAAATGTGACGAGCACTCAGCCAGAGAGCAGTGCAGGGAAAGGGTCTGGCAGGCAAAAATAAATAAATAAATAAATAAATAAATAAATAAATAAATAAATGGGGGAGAGCAGAATCTTTGGGGAACGGAGTCCTCATGCCTGCACATGAAGTGCAAAGTGGGACAGGAGGAGGGGTGAGGAGCGGAGCAGGGACACCCCTCAGAAGGTGGGCTTTTCCCCGAGGGCTGGAAGGAGTCACTGGAGGAATATGAGTAAGGGCATCCCGGGGCCAATTTGCCTTTCTTGCTCCAGGCCTCTCTGAGAGGCCAGCTCTGCCTTGTAAGACCCCAGGTGCCTGGGCAGGAGGCTCTCAACAGCCCTGGTCAGGAGACCGAATGAGTGGATCAGGATTTACACCTCGATCTCCTTTAAATGGTGTATCCTACTTAAAGAGGTTGTATTAATACCACTTTGTGTGCAAACTTCACAGCTTCAATAATATTTCTTCTTGATGAAGGAAACATTAAGTAGAAAACTGTGCAGCTGAATCTGTGTGGACATGAGGCCTCGGCCTGGGCAATCTGCCAGAGGGATAGAGGCACGTGGGGGCAGGGGAGGGAGGGAGCCTGATGCTGAACCCTCAGAGAGGCCCAGAAAGTAAGGGGCCATGAAGACCGACCAAAGAAGTTCCTGCAGAGAAAGCAGACAAAAGCCCATGTGCAGATCACAGAAACCGCAGGCCAGACAAATGGATGAGGCTAAGGGAATGGGGTGTGTATGCGGCCCAGCTGCACACGTTAGAGCAGCCGCAAGGACACAACAAGGACAACCCCCGGTCTAAACAGGTAGAACCGCTTGCTAAATCCCGGCTCTGTACCTTTTACGAGAGCCCCGTAAGGCGTGCGGCCCTGCTCCGCCTACCTGGGCTCTCCTTTCGCAAAGTTGATCGCTTTCATATACTGAGTAACACAATTTTCAAATTCCTCCTAAAACAACATAAAAAATGCACAATCACATTGAATTTGCCACTGAACCACCAATCATCGCTCGCGGTCACTTCCGTGGACAGTAAGCCACACTGAGGACTGGCCTGGGAGCCCATGCGTAAGCAGCAGCAGCCGGGGCACCTGGGGAGTTCTCAGGCACACGGGCCAGGCTCAAGGGCGGCTGTCGTGGGCACAGCCAGGGCAGCAGGAGGCAGAGGCCGAAGGTCAAGCAAGAGCTTAGAGGAAAAGCATAAGCAGGAAACACGGCCGGTGTCCCGTCACCGACCTTTGCATAAAGAGTACTTTAGGATTTGTCTAGCCTGACACGATTTTGGAAGCAGGGTGAGACTGTAACTCTTCTGACATAAGATGTAAAATCGTGAGGAGAATCAAGGCACCCCGGGGAAAACCCAGAGTGGGACGCACCGTTAGGTATTCATTTAGGAATGGCGAACTAGCACGGCTGTGTGTCCCAACCAAACATTAGGGTTGTGCCCGCGAAGCCTTCCCCCTCACCAGGTTTTCGGCGGACTTGGGGGCACAGAGCTGGGCCCTGCACAGGTGCGCTCGGCCCAGGAACTGGGTGACTGGCCCCTTCACCTTGAAGTACATCTGGACGCAGTCGTCGCTCATCTCGGGGTGCCCCATCTGCAAGACACCGCCGCCGCCGCCGTGAGCCGCCCCGGAAGGACGCCTGCGGACGGTGCGCAGGGCAGCGGCTCTAACAACAGCCCCGAGGACAGCAGATCCAGCAGCTTCCTCCCGGGACCACCCCCCACCCCGGTGCTACTCCCCTCTCCAGCTCCACCTCCTGCCCCCAGAGACCTTCCGAGGACTCCCGGACTCAGTACCTTCAGGGCCTGTTCTGCACACAAAACAAACAGGTCGGGGCTGAAGCTTTCCATGGGGTCAAACTCTGATTTGCCCAGGTTGGCCGACTTAATCAGCTCATAAGCCCTCCTCAGGGAGGCGTCATCTACCAGGACGACAGTGGAGAAAGGTCTGGTCTGCAGATAGCCTGCGTGCCATCACTATGCACGGGGGCGGGGGGGGGGGACGGCCGGGTGTCCCCCCGCTCCCACCACCGAGGACCGGCCTCCACCCCGCGCCACGGCGTCCACCCCCGCGGCTGCGCCCCCTCCCCAGCCTCCAGCAGGCCCGAGCCCCCGCACAGTGGGGGCAGGGATCCTGAGCAACCTTGGAGGATGACAACGCGGGGGTCGCGGAGGTCCTACGGGGGCGAGGGGCATAGGTTCCGGGACCTCCCCAAGATGGGAATCCCGAGTGCGGCGGGACCCGGCCGCCCCAGGTGAGGGGTCTGATGGGTCGGCCGTGTAGCCTCCCCGGGGGCAGGGTACTGCCGGGTTCCGGGTCCCTGCGGCTGGGGGTCGGGGCCCCAGCCCACCCTGCTGGCTCTGGGCGCGGGCCAGCTCCTGCGTGATAACCAGGTCCATGGCGCCGGGACCGAGGGCGGTTGGCTTTCTCCCGCTAGCCCAGAGTGGGTGGTTGCCTAGCGACCGAGGGGGACGCCCGCCGGTCCTACGGGTCGGCGACTGGGCCACACTAGTCCGGAGGCGAACCGCCGCCAGGGGATCACCCTGTGCTCGTTCCTCCCGCCCTTCCGGCACAAGGACGTGGGGGCGCGGGGCGCGGGGCGTGGCCCCGGGGCAAGGGAAGTGGAGCGAGGGCAGGGCGCGCTCCCGTCGGGGTCGTGCCCACGCTGGCCCGGGCGCCCCCACTCGCACCAGCCTCAGCCCACCCCCGGGGTGATGCTCCGGCCCAGCAGCCCCCTCGTCCCCGCCCGCAGCCCCCCCCCCCCCCCCGGTCAAGGATGCCCCTGGATCTGGCCCTGACTTCCGAAACATATTCCTGCCTGCCTTAACTCATTCACTCGGGCATTCATTCATTCATTCATTCGTGCATCCTGCAGACCGAGGATCCCACGGACAGTTGTTCGCCCCTGCCTGAGCCGGGGCTGAGCGCGCCTGGAAACGCAGCGGGTGCAGGGGCCGCTGCGTGCGCAGAGGACGTCAGGCAAACAGTGATTGCGTGTCTAGGGGTCCAAAATCGTGTCAGGCTAGACAAACCCGACAGCTTCGCGCAAGCACGGGAAGGGCAAGCTGAGATTTGCAAGAGGAGAGGAGGCTCCCCACAAAGGCGGGAGGACAGCACCTGCGCAGGGCCAGAGGAGGGAGGGGCGCCCGCAAGGGCGCGTGGGCGGGGCTGCGGGGGGGCTGGGGGGCCAGCGCTCCGGCCAGGGCGGGGTCCCCCTCGTCCAAGGGCGCTGGACACGGTGAGCCCAGGTCTCGGCATCTTCTGAGGGTGCCAGGTGGAGACTGGTTTGGAGAGGGTGAAGCTGAAGAGGCCGCGGGCTCACACCGAGGGCAGGAAGGGAGAGCGTGTCTGGGTGACAGGTGTGGGGCCAAAGAAGGCCAAGAGGCCACAGCCCTGGGGCTTACACACAAGGCTGGTTGGGGTACGCCCCGGCATGGGGAGCTCCAGGAGAGGGCTGGACAGGTGGCAGCTCTGGAGCAGGTGCTGGGTGTCCTGTCCCAGCATGCGTTATGCCGAGGTCCGCAGAGCTCATCTTTGCAGGAAGGCTCTGGGCTGGAGATGCAGGTCTGCTCACAGCTCCCACATGCTGGTGTGTGATGAGTACAGCAGGGGTGGAGCGGGCTGGAGACCAGCAGCCTTGGACACCTCTTGGCCAGGAGCAGCAGGAAGAGCTGCGGGTGGGGGCAGAGAGGTGGAAAGGAAGCCGGGCGGAGTCACAGGGAGCCAAGGGAAGGGTGTTGGGGGAGGGGTCAGTTACGTTAAATGCGGCCAAGATGCCAGTAAGATGAGCACTGAGAAACAGCGTTGGGATTAGCAAGGTGGAGGCTGTGAATAGCCATTTCCCTGAATGGGGGGGGCACAGAGTGCTGGAGGGGTGGGAGAGTGAGTGGGGTCTGGAGTAGAGACAAAGAGAGGTGCACAACTTTTTCAAGAAATTTGGCTTCCCATGGAGTGGAAAGAGACGAGGCTGGGACTTTGTCATCTGAGGAGGGATATTTCTAAAGGAATAAGACAACTGAGCCCTTTTAAAGTTGGTGGGTTTTTATTGGCTAATGTGATGGCATCTACAAAAACAGGCAACTGCTAAGAAGTGAATTTAGCAAGGAGCAGGGTACAGCATCAGTATGTGAATATTGACTGTATCTGTAAACACCAGCAACGAACAGAAAAGGACAGAAACACGCGTTTTAGAATTGCGTCAGAAACAAAGCCCCGTGGAATAAATTTAACGGAAAATGTGTGCTGTGGCCGCACTAACTCTACAAACATGATGGAGAGAGGGTCGCGGTGGGAGTGGGAAGACTCGGACTTGTGAGACATCCTTTCCCTCCAATACGCTTCTCACTCAGCGCAATCCCAGGCACAGCAGACCTTTTTCTGGAAATCGAGAGCTGACCTTAACATGTCCATGGATATCCACAAAGGACCTAGAGTGGCCAAGACTACCGTGAGGGAGAAGAGCAGCGTTGGGGGACTCACACTCCTTCATTTCAAGACTGACAGTGAGGTTGCGGCAGTAGGGAAGACGGTGTAGACCAGCGGAGCGGAACAGAGTTCAGAACCAGATCCCACGTCCAGAGTTCACTGATTCGGCCAGATGCGCTGATTCAATGGGGAAAAGGACGGTCTTTTCCACAGTGGTGCCAGAACATGGGGGGGGGGGCATGGGGACACCCAGCCCCGCACCACGCAGGGCGGCCCTCATTAGAGCCAGGTCCCAGGCTTAGAAGGGTGTGTAAGAGTGAAAGAAGATACCACAGCATCTTGGGGCGCCTGGGTGGCGCAGTCGTTAAGCGTCTGCCTTCGGCTCAGGGCGTGATCCCGGTGTTATGGGATCGAGCCCCACGTCAGGCTCCTCCCCTATGAGCCTGCTTCTTCCTCTCCCACTCCCCCTGCTTGTGTTCCCTCTCTTGCTGGCTGTCTCTATCTCTGTCAAATAAATAAATAAAATCTTTAAAAAAAAAAAGAAAATGAACAGGTTGGAAGAAAATATTCGCAATAAATATACCTGACACGGAAATTGTACCCAGGCTATATTTTTAAAAGCCAGTAAATCAATAAGGAAAGCCAAGCAACACACAAAAAATTGGGCAGAAGACGTGAATAGACTCTGAACAGTAGAAGATCTAAGATTAACAAGTAAGCACATAAAAAGGCACGCGGCATCCTGAGTAATCAGGGAAACACAAATTTTTTTTTTTAAAGATTTTATTTATTTATGTGACAGAGAGACAGCCAGCGAGAGACGGAACACAGCAGGGGGAGTGGGAGAGGACGAAGCAGGCTCATAGTGGAGGAGCCTAATGTGGGACTCGATCCCGAAACGCCAGGATCACGCCCTGAGCGGAAGGCAGACGCTTTCATGACTGCGCTACCCAGGCGCCCCCAGGGAAACACAAATTTAAATCAAAATGAGATTTTGTTGTAGACCCACAAGAATTGCTGAAATTAAAGAGAGTGACGTGATGAATATCGGTGAGGCCAGTGGGGATGAAAAATGGTACCATCACTAAGAAACAAAGTTTTTAATAAAGTTAATCAAGCTGGTACCCTATAGCCCCACATCCTACTTTTAGGGGTTTACGCAAGACAAATGATGCTTCCGCAGAAAGCACACGAGTGTCCACAGCAGCTCTGTTTGCATTAGCCCGGAAGTGGGAACAGCGCAAGTGAAGTGCGGTGTGGTCACGCAATGGACCGCCTCCCCGCAGTGAGGAAGACGGAGCCCAGCCACCACACCAACACAGCAGGGGCCCGTGAACGAGGGAGGGCAGCAGCACCGGGCGTGAAGGAGCCCTTTCTGTGAGTCCCTGTCCACCCAGTTCCTGACCAGGCAGAGGGAACCGAAGACCGGGGAGATCGGGGTGTGGCTAAGAGGGAAGAGGTGGCAGGCAGGGTCCACATCTTTTCTGGAGCACCGGACACATGGTTGTACTCCGTTCAGAACTCCCCGCAGTCTCCGTTTACAGCGGAGCAGACGTCAGAATACCCACAGGCGGTCACGGAGGCATCCGGGAGCCAGGGCCAGTGGGACCAAGCTGGGACCCAGCCCCGTGGGGAGGCCCCAGGGCAGAGTGGCTGTGAGCCGGCTGGCAACTGGGGGGTCGGGTGCCTCCGGGTGAGCCCAGAAGGGCAGACAGAAAAGGAAAATGTGGAGCACTGTTCAAGTGTTAGCTCTCCCCTCTGCCTCGCCTCCCGGACTGTGGAGAAGTCCATGCTGCTCCACATACTAGTCGTCTCTCTTTACGCTCTCCCCTCCCCTACTTCTGTCTCAGGAATAGACTCCAGTGTTTGGCAGGCACAAGGCTACCTCACTTCTCACATCCCTTGTAGCCAGTATGGTCAAGTGACCAAGTTCTGACCCCTTTAAAGCAATTTTAGGGGAGTATTCTCACAGGGAGAGCAACCCATTGGTTGGTCCTTCCTCTTGCCTGCTAGTGGAAATGTGGCCATGAAGGCTGGAGCTTGAGCAGCCATTTTGTGCCATGAGGAGGTAATCTCCGTGCTATGGACAAAGAAGCCTGCCTCTCCTGTCTGTGGGGCAGCTGCTCGGTCCTGGATGGCCTTATGTGAAAAAGAAATAGACATTTCTCTTGTTAAATCTAAGTTGCTTCTTTTCCCCTGGGACACTCCCAGCTGATGTCCTCACCAGGGCTTCAACTTTGCCTTTTAAAGAAGATTAGCATGCAGGGCAGACCACAGGGCAAATTTCTGGCAAGTATTGCGTCTGGGTTTTCGTAGATAAGATTTAAAATTCAAAGCATGACGAAATGCATATACACACACGTACCTGTGTGCACACGTGACAATATGTGGTATGTGTCGGTGTGTATGTATGCATGATAAAATAGCTTCTGCCCGCATATGATTCTGAAACCCACACCCCTGTTTCACTTGGGGTCGGAGTCACTCACCATCACAGAGGTAGACTCCAGTCCCTGTTTCGTCGGCCAGCTGTTAGCTCTCTCAAATGTGACTTTGTTTATTCCGAGGGATGCTTGGCACCGTGCACACAGCAGGAGGCATCTCCCAACATTATGGAGTAAGAGATTTTCCAAATCCTAGAGCATTAAATATTAAAACTCATTTCTCTAGTTATACGGTAGCCTTAAATTTGAAGAACGGGACACAGAGTTCTGTTTTTGCTGGATGGTATTCATTTAGTAAAGACAATTCAGGTCAGGCCCAACCTGTTCTTTTCCTTTTTTGCCTGAGACCCGAGTGTGGAATTTGTGGGGCACTGTGCGTTTCCCCGGCCAGCGTTCGTCCTCATCCGCGCTCTGACCCAAGACGCCTCAAGGACAGGCCAAGGCAGCCTGGGCAGACACCGTGGTGTTGCCCACGTAGGGACACTCTGAGCTCACAGGAAGGCATTGGGGTGGGTGGCCGTTCCCCCGATGGTTCCTTGTGCCTCCCTGGCTGGCCTCCAGCCAGCACCTGCAGCAGGAAGTCCCTGATGCCCACCCTGAGTGTCCCTCAAAGCAGCACTTCCACACAGGGACCGCGGCCCGTGTCTGCTTCCCAGGCCTGCCGCCTCCGTCAGCTCAGGCTGCGCGAGCAGCTCCACCGCCCGCGGCTCAGGTGACAGCGGTGCCTGGTCTCGCTGCCCAGGGGCAGAGGTCTGCGAGCCGGCGATGCAGGCTGGGGCCTCCTGAGGCAGAGGGAAGGGTCTGGTCCTGCTACCAAGTTGCTTAGAGTCCCTGCCTCAATGCCGGCATGGGAAGTGGTTCTACGGTTTCTGTCCAAACAATTCAGAAGCTTGTCCTCCGTCTACACCCTCGGACTGCGTTCATAACATTGTAGTCACGTGTTCCTTCACGTTCCGCGGTGCTTGGGAAACTGGACGTGCTCTGTTTGCTCTGAGTGTGTGTGTGTGTGTGTGTGTGCATGGTTCTATGTGGGGGTGTGTGCGTGCACGCATGCCAGTGCATGTGGCTATGTGTGTCCTGTGTGTGTGCATGTGTGCGTGCGTGGGAGTGCGTGGGCGTGCATGTGCGTGGGCGAGAGTCACTGGTTCCTCCCAGGCCGTGTGTATTTTTCTGAAACAGCGCCCGTGTCACCCAGACTTGAGAACACACAGACGTGAACGTGGGGTTGTCTCCCGTCTCCTCTGTATCTTGGGCTGTTTCCTTTCTACTGTTTCCTTACTTTGTGTCTCTTTCTCTTCTTCTTGGTTGGGCTACCTAACAGTCCTACTTTATTATTTTCCTTTAAAAAAAAATGAGCTTTCGGGTTTATTGATCCTAGAATTCATTTTTGACTAATTCTTTTCTTTCTTACCCGACCCTTTTGTCCATTTAATTGACCGTACGCTCTAGTTCTTCTGGGGTTGGATGCTTAGTTTAATTACTGTCACCTTTCGCGTTAGAGCCGGGGTGAAGCAGCCTCCAGCAGGCATGCGCCCCATCCACCTCAGGGGACCCCCAGCCCGCCTCACGCTCCCCTGTACCCAAAATGGGGATGCGCCCTTTGTTTCTGGCACCAGGACTGAGGCCGATGCCACGTCTGCACCTGTTTGGTGCAGGCCACCCCGCACACCTCCCTCCCGCCCCCAGGCATCACGGGGGATAAGAGCAGGGCCCCACGGAACCACGGATTCAAAACAGTAGCTTCCTTTGGAACTGCTAAAAAACAAAATTCAACCAAGCAAATTTTAAAGATCTCCCTGGCTTTGTTCGAAGATTCAAGAATCGGGCAGCATCCCATCCAGCAGACAGGAAGGCGCTCGAGATGCTGTACGGGGAATTACAGGCAGCGGGGAGCAGGACGAGGAAGTTGCAGCAGCAAAACGCGGTCGGTCATCTCAGGGTGACTTTTCCTTAGGGGATGGACGCGGGGGCCTGTTGGGCAGAGGACCTCCCCAGGGCTGACCGGCGGTTCCTGCCTCACTGCTTTAAGGGTCCATTTCTGGGTTCGGGTCGGTGACCTGGGGCTTGGGGCGAGCGATTCCATTTTGGGCCTGTTGTCTTGTTTGTACAGAATCTTGTAGGAAGGTGACTGTGGCGGGGGGGGATCCTCTCAACTGACCGACCAGTGTGGGAGGGGCCTCACTCCCCCCCACCCACCCACCCACTGGAACCTGAGGACTTGCCTTCCCAAGGCTTTGGTGGTGGTGCCCTGGGGTGATGGGTTTTCCCTTTGGCCCCCGGTCTGAGGATGAGAAAGAGGCAGGGGTCAGGGAAAGGATACCCAGAGGGGTTTTCCTTGTGTGCAAAACACAAGGCAAGGAGAACCTTCTAGAGCTGCAGCTCTTCCCTCACTCTCCCAAGCAGGATTTGGTGAAGGAAGCAGCCTGTCTGAAACGTGGTCCAGAAAAAATGTCCCGCAAATAGGAAGAGACGTGCTGGCACCTTTCTGTATCAGGGGCTTCGCATGGCCCGTCCTCTCAGGGACAGAGGGCTCGGGGTCACGGATGGCTCTTCAGGCAGAAATGTCTGGGAAGGAGTGAGACTCCTCCAGGAGGCCCTGGCAAGATGGGACCCTTATCCTCGCCCCGGGGGGAAGCAGAGCCCTGGACACTTGAGAGGTTTGGAGCAGACACTTTGGCACCTTTGCTGTGCGCTGGGCCTCACGCAGCAGCGCCAGGGCTGCAGGGATGAAGGGAGGGGAGCAGGACCCCTGCACACAGCGCAGATGCAGGCCCTGCATGGGTGCAAAAGGAGTGTGGTTTCTGAGCGCCCAAGGCTGAGCGAGGCCCAGGTGCTGTGACCTCTCCCCGCTGGCTGGGCAGATGCCCCTGGGATCCCCCCCACCGGCTCAGGAGCCCCCAGGCCTGGCCTAGAGCAGCACTTGGTGACCTCTGGCCATTGCCTGTTTTAGGAGACCCCAAATAGTTCCTTATGTGTTCAGGTCTCCATACTTGGGGGCTCTCTGCTCTGTGCTGGACAGCTGCCCTGTGCTCTGGGCCTTGGAGTCCAGCTAGGCAGGCAGGTGGCCCGGCGCTCTCGGGGAAGGCGGACCATACAGGACAGGCCGGCACAGGAGGGCGGGCATGCAGGGGCTGTGACCCAGGGCGTCTGGAGGTTGGCGCGGGGGTGGACAGGGGTCCTTCTGTGGCAGGCTGTCGGCAGCTCCCAAGCAGAGGGATGGGCAGCGATGCCTGGTGAAGCTGCTGGGAAGGAGGGATCGTTCGGTAGAGGGGGTGTGGAACTTGCCACAAGCGTCGGTGTGCGGCGCCCATTCCCGACTAAACAGGCCGACTGCACAGGACGGTCTTGCAGGATGAAGGCCCAGGAAGGAGGGGCCCTGCTGCTCCAACAGTCTTGCCCCAGGAGAGGGGATTTCAGATGCTCCGGAAAGTTCTGGAGCAGCCCCCACCAGGGTGGACTGGGGTGGGTGCAGACGATAGAACCGCTCAGAGATGGGTCCCTCCTGACCGGCACCATGAAGGGCAGGGACCAGACCGTGTGTCCTGGACCCAGAGGGTGAGCAGCTCCCCCGGCCAAGGCCCAGAGCCGTGGGCACCCGTGTCCTTCTCCAGTGAGTGGGCGGGAGGCTCCCTCAGTTCTGGGCCCGCTCCAAGGGTGCCGGGCCCACACGCCGACCGCTCTCCTGGCTCCTGTCAGCAGAACCTCAGAGATTCTTCCTGGTAGCTCACCCCCGCCCCAGAGACTTCAAGGATCTTATTAGAAAAAAATGTATTAAGGGGGAAAAGTCAGGAAAAAAGTCAAGGTGGGGGTGACGAAGTGGGAGGCTCCCTGGGGTACCAGTGGGGCCGCGGGAGAAGCCTCACCACAAGGGCACGGCCTCCACAGCAAACCACACAAACCCAAGCAGGGGATTCACAGGTTATTTGGGGAAAGAAAAAGATAAAAAACAATAAAGACAGAAAGTGTCACATAAAAATTCAAAAACATGAGTAAACCTAAAATATAAATAAAATAAATAAACATAAACATGTAAAATATAATAAGACCAAAGTCATATCCATAAATGTTATGGGTCTCTAACACCGCTGTTGAATGAAAAAAGACTCAAATTGGGACACAAAGCACACTAGTTACCTGCTGTTAGAAGAAACCTCCAATACCCGAGTGGCCCAGAGGTCAGACAGACGAGAATGGGCGGGAGGGAGAGTCCTGCTCTCGGACAAGGTTAAAATCAAATTAAGAAAGCATCGACAAAAACAGTAGGGAAATATTCATAACAAGAAAGCTTAATTCTGTCTTATCTAAAATGGGCCGAGAAGACAGGTGTAAAATTTTATGTATCCACTGGAGACGTCCAAGTGAGATCTGTATCTTATGCTGAACGTAGAGAACAAAACTTTTGTTTCCCATAGAATGTTCCATTATTGATCCCAAATGAGGTTCCTGAAAAACCCTCAAATAGTCCCCAAAGTAGAGAACATTGTCTGATTGTGACAACAAAATTAGGCATTAAAACACTACTGCAGACAGCCCTTCTAACCGAGTAAAAGCACCTGTGTCTTAACCAGCTCTGAGATTCAAGGAGAAATGAAAACAAATTTATTAAATAGAGCATCTCAGAGAGACCAGAGGGAAAGCCAGACACATTACCGCCAAAGGCAGTCCTCTGAGGAAGCATGGATATTCAAGATTATGAACCAGAGTATCAACCATCCAACTCAAGTTTTAGAAGGAAGAGCATTAACATTAAAGCACAAGAGAGGGAGGAAAGCGATAATAATAGGAAGGAGGAGAAAGCACAAGGACCAGAGCACCCCTAAATAAATTCAGTGCCAAGTTAGCCTGTCGCTAGCTGGCAAAAATGGGAAAAGCACAAATACACAAACTAATAAATGAAAAAGGAGGAATTGCATGGAGATTTAAACTTAAAACTCATAGGAGAGTACCTTGTTTTATGGTGTTTTCTAGGAAAATGGGAAGGAAGAGAACACCCAGAAGAGAGAGCCCTCTCCGTGGACCCGTTACCACGGAGGACACAGAGCCATGCACCCCGAACACAAGTCTCCCCACCACGGGGGACAGGCCACAGAATCTTCGCGGGAAAGCCGACTCCGCCGCTGTTCCCCAGAGGCTGGAGAAAGGACGAGGGCCTTGGGTGTTCATGGATACGGAGACTCAGTATTATGAAGATATTAATTCTTTCAAACAGAATTAATAATTAATGCTATGTAAACAGTCCCAGAGCACAGAAAAAGAAGGAAATCTTCCAAGTTATGTCTATGAAGACAGAACGGCATTGGTATTTTATTTTGACAAGATAGCACAAGACTGAAAGCTACAAACCAGTCTTGCTTGTGAATATCGATGTAAAACTCTTCAATAAATAAAATATTAGCCAGCAGAATCTTAAGAGCACAAAAAAGAGGATGGCCAGGTGGGCTCGTCCTGGGAATTCAAAGGTAGCTTAACACTCGGACATTTATCCTTGTAAATCAACATGTAATGGGCTTAAACAGAAAAAATATAATTATTTCTGTCAGTGCCTAAAAGGTGTTTGATAAAAACGAGCATCTATTCTTGATTAAAAGCTCTAAATTAATTAGAAAAAAATGAGCATTTTCCAACATCCTAAGGAAATATTATCATTACTCTCATTAGATTAGAAACAAGACAAAGGTGTTCGAGATTACCTTGGTGCAATTTGGTAAAATAAGGGAATCAGAGGCATAAAGAGGGGAAAAAAGGAGTAAAGTGACTTTTATTTCAGGAAGGCAGGGCCATGTGTCTGGACCCTCCAGGGGTCTGAGGCTCTCTCTCACCCGGCTTACTGCCCATGGCCCCTCCGTGGTCCTCCCTCTGCTGGTTGAGTCTGTGGCCTCCATCCGTGGTCCACAGGGCTCCTGTTCCTGTGAAAGCCACGTTCCCTGCTTCCAGAGGGATGGCCTCTGTAACATCCCACCGAGTCCACGGAGCGGCCCCACTCCTGTGCAGACAGGGACAGGAGCGCCTACGTCTGCTGCTTGAGCTCCTCGAGGTCTGAGACAGGACCTGGAACGCGCTTCGGGAAGGTGCTGTGGCCGTGGCCTGGGGACTTAGGGGAAGGAGCTGGCAGGAGCCGCACGGATGCTGCCGGGAGGACCTCTCTGGGCATTGTCCCTCCTGCCCAGTGCCATCGGGGGCCTGGCCACTTCCTACCATCCCAGGAGGCTGGGCTCCCTTCATTCGGTCCACAGACAGGGCACAGTTCCAACTTACCCTGAGCATGGGGGCCCCGGGGGTGGCTGAGGGGTGGTGGCACAGGAGCGGGCTCAGGCCCCACCCCACTCATGCCTCCTGGGGCAGCTGCAGGCCACTCACCCAACCACCAAGCCTGAGTTTCTCCATCCGTGGACTGGGAACCCTGCCCGTGTGTGGGGGCCGCGTTGAGGCCGGCGAGGAAATCTATGCTTGGTGGGGGTGCTCCGGTGGCTTTAGGGTATTTTGGTGCCCAAACCTCGGGACTTGGCTCCCGGGCTCAGATAGCAAGGTCCAGCTACAAAGGACGCCTGCCCGGCTTCTCCGTGGCTTTGAGTGCTCGTGTCCGTGGAGACCTCCCTTCCTGTGTCTGGGGAGGAAAGAGCCGGCCTGAAGGCGCGGGCTGCGTATTTTTAGCTGTGCTCTCTCCCTCCTGCCGGCTGCCGCTGCTCTCGGGCACATCCTATTCTCCTCCCCGCGCTGAGACACAGCGGGCGGCACGTTTAAATGCAAGCTCAGGCGGCTGTGACAGAGGCTCAGCGATTTGACAAAATGGGAAATTTCACAATTCCGCTCACCGAAGTTGGGAACACATGGGAATGTCAGCCATGAGCCCACTGTCCTTGCACACGGACCACGGCAGCCCGTCCTCCAGGAGCACGGCCCAGGGGCACCACGCACACTGCCCAGAGGACGGGCTGCCCCATGGCTCCCTGACGTCCTGGCACCACCCGGCCTTGAGGTCCATGCCATGGAGCCCCCCGGGGCCCGGATCCTGCAGGCAAGCCCCAGTGTGAGGACCCGGCACCCCTCCAGGACTCATGGGCATCCAGGGTTCCTGTCCTTTCTTGGGGCAATGCTGCGGCTGCTGGGCCAGTCTGGAGCTATCACCCCAGCTGGTAGACAGGGCCAGGGTGCCTCAGGCGGCAGCCACACCAGGCCAGGCATTGTTGGGGCTTGGGAGCTGCAGGCAGACCCGCACAAGGAGGCCAGGGGGTCACAAAGGGAGCAGAGGGACAATCTAGCTAACGTCAGGGCCAGGGCCCCCACCCCAGCCCCAGTGCTCACCCCTGGAGGGTGGGACAGCCAGAGCCAGGGGCTTCTCAGCCTCAGGCAGGAAGCCAGTGTGCTGGTGATGTCCAAGTGGCCATGAGCATCCCAAGGCTGGGACAGCACCAGACAAGGTTTCCCGAGAATCACAGAGAGGTAGCCATTTGTGAGCAGATCAGTGAAGGTTCAAGAGGGTCCCAACGGGGAAACCAGGCTGGGAAAGGTCCAGCTGTGGTGAAAGCGTCAGATGCCCCCGGACCAGCGACCAGGCCCCTCACTCCCCACTGGACAGCCCACGTTGGGCTTCACTCACAGCAGGGAAACTGGGTCCTGGAGGGGCTTCCACACATGAAGACCCACTAATGAGGCCACAGTCCTGCCCCAGCCCGACACCCCCAGCCTCTGGGAGGTGGGTCACTCACCCTTGGGTGAGCAGCGACCTCCGTGGGCGGGACTTCTGTGTCTACTCTCAGCATTTGGGGTGGAACATGAGGAAGTGCCCTTGGACCCCTCTGCTGACCCAGGCTCTCTCACCCGCTGTCAGGGCCCCGAGGCTGCCTTGCAGTGCTCGAGAACACTTGGCATTCGCAGCCACGTGGCCGACAACCTCGTGGGGCTGCTGTGGCTCCTCTCTGCTCCCCTGAAGACGGGGTGTCCCTGCCTATGGCTCTACCTCCACGGCCTGTCCCCGGGCTCTGAGGTGGCCCGGCCAGTGCAACCCTCTGAAAGCAGCTCCCCACTGGACCTGGTACACATACCCAGCCCAGGCCACCACAGCCCTGGAGAGTCAGGTCCTCCCCATGCCTCCCAACTCCAGTCCCCCACAGGGGTCCTGGCAGCCCCACTCAGGCCCAGACCAGGGTGGATGCTGGAGTGATGGGTCTGGCTGGGCCCTCAGGGTGCCCAGCGCTAACCCTGCCTCCTCCAGCTGGCCCAGTGGGCTGTGGCCCCCACAGGGGTCTGCACTAGAAAGCCATTCAAATCTGGGGTTCTGAAGGTGGTGGCCCCCAGCGCTCCTGTCCCAGGGGGTGGTGCTCAGGTCGGTCAAGCCTACAGTGGGAGCCCGTTATTGAGGCCCCAGGGACCCCTTGCTAAAGGAGCAGACTGATTTGAATTGTCACCTTATAGTTCTCCTTACAAACATCCCCTTAGGTCGAGGGGAGCTAGCATTTCTCAAGTGGCCATGTGGACAGAGGCCCTAACTGAAACCTTCCTACTGGCGTGTCTTGTTTTCTGCAGAAGGGAGGCTGTAATCTCTGTGAGCAGGGCCAGGCCCTGTTCTCAGGGTGCTGAACCCCAAGACAATGGCAACATGGCCAAGGCCCCTGGGGTGGAGAGGAGCCAGCGGCCTCGGAGAAGGAGGCCATCCTCCCCTCACCACTCTTCCCCGGCCTGCTGGGGGTCAGGACGGACTGTCTCCCCAGCACAAAGGAGCCAGCACCTTCTGGAGCCCATCAGCCCGGGGGGTGATTCTGTATAGTTACCCTGGAAGGGTGGCCCTTTGTAGTTCCCACGAAGGCACGGTTGGTCTCCCCACCCAGGAGATCTGGCTGCTGCGAGCCCCTTGACCAGGCTGGTGGAACCCAAGGGTTCTCCATGTCTCCTGGGTCCCAGCAGGACTTGGCCCCAGGCCCAGAGCATGAGTCCACGTCTACACTGCGTACTGCCTCCCTCCACCTCCTGCCTCCCTGCCCCATCGTGCTCCTGAGGCCCTTCCCTGGCACACGTGCACTTGGACCCTTATACCAGGCCTGTGGCCAGGCCAGCCCACGACACAGCCAAGCAACCTCCTGGGGATGCACCCTGGCCTTGGGGCCGACCCAGCTCAGCAACCAATGTCCACATCTGGCCCACCGGGTCACATATCCCACCCATCTGGCCAGGCTGCTGAGCAGGTAGGGGAACAGGGGTGTGGACAGAACATGGAAGGGGTGAGGGACTCAGCTGCCCACCCCCACAGCCAGGACGGGCCGCCACCTGATTGCCTGGCTCGTGTCAGCGGCCTTGCCCCAACGTTGCTCCCCCCTCACACTGCTAGGAGCAGGGCCCCCGCAAGCGCGAAGCCACGGCTGTGGGTCAGTGTGGAGGTCCCAGGGCCTGGCCACACCTCGCAGGGATGCCACAGCTTGTCCCCTGAGGGGAAAGAACATGTGTGAGTCCAACTATCCTGTTCAGGCCTCAGGCACGTGGGAGGTTGACGGGGCCTGGGAGACGTTTCTGTGTCCCCGACCGACGGGCTCCCAGCTCAGCGCCTGCCCAGGAAACAAGTCTGCTCCTGAATCCAAGAGAGGGCTCCTTCCTTTAAGCCGTGAGAGGTAGAAAGGAGAGTGTCACTAGTTAATGGCGTAAGCAGAAGTCCTGGAAAATTTGGAAATGGTTTGATTTGAGGTTGGCTTTAATTATGTTCCTAAAGCCTGAAGCAAGGACGAGGGGCTGAGTTTGCGCGCAGATAAGCCAGAAATGTCGAACTTTCTGGGCAGACGGAAACTTCCGGCCACCAGCCTGTGCTCTGGGGCCCCCTGGGTGAAGGCCAGCTGGCTTTCGAGGATGGTGGGCTGTGTGTGAGGATGAGCACACGTGTGTGTGAGCATGGACGTGTGAAGATGTGAGGACACTTGTGCATTTGTGGGTATGTGTGCATGTGAGCACACGTGTGCACTTATGAGTGTTGTGTGGGAGTGTATGAGTGTGAGCACATGTATGTGTGAGTGTGAGCACACATGTGCGTGTGTGAGTAAGCCGCATGTACGTGTGTGAGTGTGCACACTAGTGTGAGCACATGTGTGCGTGTGCGAGTGCGTGGGTGTGTGAGTGTGCACCTGAGTGAGCACATGTGTGTGTTTGTGTTAGACGTCCCCACATGTGCGTCCCAAACAGGCAAGACCCCCCTCCCCGCCTCCCTCACCGTGCACGACGGCTCCCACTCCCAGGTGGGCCACTGGTGTCACTGAGCTGTCAGCGCCGCACGAGGCAGACGTGATGAGGCGGGTGCTTACCGCGTCGTCCACAGGAGCGGCAGCCAGAGCAGAATCCAGCTTAACTGAAAGCATCTTCCGCGAGCTGAAGAGGCCACCGCTGTGCGGGGAGGTGTGCGGATAGATACCTCGAAGGTGTCATCTTGAATATAAATGTCTTTCTTCAATGAACTGGAAAATGAAGCTAACTCCTGCCTTAATTTTAAACAAACAATATCAAGAGAGTCAGGGGAAGGAGGCCTGGCTCCCCCGGCTCCCTGGCCCCCGGCCCCCGGCCCCCTGGAGGCCTTGTTATTGCAATATATGGAGCCTTCTATTATTTGCTGAAATATTCATGGAGGGATGAAAAATTAAGCATTAGTAGTTTGCCTTGTGTTTCATTATTTATTAAGCTAGTGACTTACTTTTCTTTTGGCAAGGAGCTTCCAATCTCTTCCAAGAAAAAAACCAAGTGGGCAAGAGTAACAGCCCTCATATCTTTGAGCCATTAAAATTAAAATTTAAGTGACCTCCCACCCAAAGGGAAAACTGAGTAAGTGGCTTGATTGAAAATGACACATGTAAGAGCCTTTTGTTATTTGCTTTATTAGAGTCAAGTTTGTTCCAGTAACTCCCCCGAGCTGACCCTGAGCCCCGTTCCCTCCACGTCACCACGGATGTCTGGCCTGTGGTTCAAGGGGTCCCGCCTTCTTCCCCCGGGCACCCACCAGCATCGCTGGCCACCTGCCCTGCAGGCAGGGTGTCCGGAGTCTATGGGAGGGAGCGGCCTTGCGCCAGCCTCACCTCACGAGGGGCAGGGAGAGCCTGCTGGTCACTCCCCAGGAGCACAACACCTCTGGATGGATGTGGCCCCTGGCTCCTGGCCCCTGTGTGATCACCCCCCACCCCAGCTGCTCCCGAGACCATCCCTGATGCCACACACTCCAGGAGAAGGCAGAAGTCGGGGGACTGATGGTCCGGGGGCATCGGTTTCCTAGGGCCGCCGTGACAAATGCACACTAGCAGAGAGAAATCTGCTCTGGAGCTCTGGGGCAGGAGCCCAACACCAGCTTCAGGCCGCCTCCGAGGCTCCAGGGGAGGACCCTTCCTGCCTCTTCCAGCTCCTGTGTCCCCAGCTGTTCCTGGGCTGGTGGCATCGGCCCGGTCTCTGCCCCATCTTCACATGGCCCCTGCCCTACTCTGTCCTCTGTGTCTGTTGCGAACCTCTCTGTCCTCTCTCGTGGGGACACCTGGACTTGCATGTAGGGTCCATCCTCTATCACGAATGATCTCATCTCGAGACCCTTAATCACATCCGCGAAGACCTTATCTCCAGGTAGGGTCACGTTCACAGGGCCAGACTAGGACATGGACACATCTGTTTGAGGACCACCATCCCAGCAACGGCACGGATGACTGCGCGCTCAGAGGAGGGAGGGCCACACAGCCGCTGAGGCCTTAATCCAGCGTCCACGTCAAGATTTTAGTAAAAAGGAGACTGAACTGCAAGAATCCAACGTGTGTGTTTTAATGCGCGAAGTGCTTCTCCGACAGCGGCTGGGCAGCAGGGCGTCCTACCGTCCAGCTCAATCTGACACCGTCCACCTGGAGAAAGACCCTCTCCCCCGCGCTTCTGACCATTTGGCGTTGGATGGGAGGTCCCCACAACCGCCTCCTTAGGCTCGATCTGCTGGAGCGACTCACAGAACTCAGGGAAGAGCTGACTTACTGGATCATTGGTCTATCATCAGAGGCTGTAACTCAGGAACAGGAAGGTCAAAGACACACGGGGTGGGGGTGGGGGAAGGGGCACGGAGCTTCCGCGCCGGCTCCTGGGGCGTGGCTCCCCCAGCAAGACCCTGTGCTCACCAGCCTGGAAGCTCTCCAGACCCCCTCCTTTTGAGGGCAAGATGAAATCTCCAAGCCTCCCTCGCAGGGCTGGTTCCCAGTGGCCAGGCTCCACCCTGTGGTGGTCCTGGGGCTGCGCTAAGTCCCCTCATTAACAGAACAAAGGGTGCCCTTAGGCCCAACACTTAGGAAATTCCAAGAACTTTAGGAGCTGTGTGCCTGTGCCAGAGCCAGCAAAGACCAAATATGTATTTTTATTATAAATCACAGTTATCACAAAGGGGAACGCCATAAATATTAAAAAGAGAGCTGACATGAGAGGAGGCTTCCAGCGAGACCCCAAGCCCAGGCTCTTCGCGAACGTGGGAGGCGGGAGGTGGTGGAGGCTTCGGCCCCTGGGCCCCCAGCACTGGTGGTACGAGGGTCACCCTCACGCTGGGGCAGGAAAAGTCCCACGGTCAGTAATAAACCCCTCTCTCCTGAGCCCACACTCGGAGCCCCTTCCTACCTCTGGGGATAAAGTGTTGGAGGGCAGGTGGCTGGGGGAAGTGAGGGTGAGGACAGAGGAATCAACCTGCCAAAACCCAGAGACAGGCCAGGCACATTCGCTCGCTCGCTGCCAGAGGCGTGCCAGGCGGTGGGCATGAACCCCGCTGGACGCCGGACCCTGGACCCCACAACCGCCAGGGCATACCTCAGCAGGTCTGAGGGAGGGCTGCAGGGATGATGTTTGTAACTTACTTCTCTTGGTTTTATTTGTTTGGTGCCTGTTATTAATGTGGGTGTTTCAGAAATCATATAAAATGCCTAGAAATTTGTCCATGACCCTACTGTGCATATAATCAGTCCCATTGGCAATTATTATAACTTCAAAATGTGGCACGTTACAGAAATGACGGAGTTCCCTTATCAGCGGCATCGTGTTTTACTGGAGAACTCCCAGCACATCTTTCCCCCGCTGCCACGTTGCGGCTTGTCATTCACACCGACTGTCTTACTCTCGATTCTTCCCTGACAGTGTTTGAGTCAACCACAGGCAGTCCCGGACAGGACCCTGGCAAGTACCGCAGAACACCGGCTTCTGGGGACTGTAGCATCACACCCTTGAACTCGTGAGAATGTCCACAACTCCGACGAAGAAACTGATTCATAAAACCATGAGCTCCAAGCCCAAGCAAACCAAGAATTAATGGGATGGGGGCGATTATAATGTTTATAACTTTTTCTTCAAAGCATTGTTGGTTCTTTAATGTCATGTTGTCCGGATTTGAGAATCTCCTTTCTCCTTTCTCTCAAGCTATCTGTAACTTACAGCAATTTGGTGAAGTGTACTTTTGTATAAACAGAAATTTTACCTAAGTTCGAAAAGAATCTATCCTCCTTGGAACAGGACACAACTGGATGAGTCCTTAGCTTGGCTTCTTAGCCTGGAGATGCTTTCACTATCTCATCTGCGATTCCTTATTCTTGGACAGTTTTAAGGAACCAAGATTGACTTTTTGGAGCCAATAAAGCCCCTCGGATATTACCAAAGCTTTGACCAATATATCCTATTTGAGAATATGCATAAAATCGTGATTCCCACTGCACTTGTGTAAATAATCAGGCCATGCTCAATGAAGCCGGACTGACTTTGTCTCCCCTTGATTATCTTTGGTAAACACGGCTGGGTGTAGGAAGAGCAATGTCTCAGTGGAGACCCGCAGTGTACCCATCACCAGAGTCCACTCCGTTCATTGTTTCTTCATATGCTCCCCGTGAACTGGACTGGGTCCTAATTCTTCTAGTTTCCCCAAATATCTGGCTACAACTCTCCAAATTAATGTTTCCAATTTTCCTCCACCTTGCTGACTTGGAATTGCTAAGAATTAAAGCTGCCCTTTTCCTGAAGCCCCAACAGCTTGACGGGCAGCTGGATGGCTTGACGTAAACTTCAGAGAGGTTACCACGACAGAGCCCGTCGGAACAGCCCTCCGCCAACTGTGTGGACCACTCAGCGAATTCACTGGGACACCTGGTGACATCATCAAGGACCAGGAACATCCATCAGATCGAAACCCCCGTCCTCAGGTCACCTGGGTGACTCAGTCAGTTCAGTGTCTGCCTTCGGCTCAGGTCATGATCTCAGCATCTTGGGATCAAGTCCCGCATCGCGCTCCCTGCTCGGTGGGGAACCTTCTTCTCCCTCTGCCTGCCGTTCCCCCTACTTGTGCACTCTGTCTCTGTCAAATAAATAAAATCTTTTTAAAAAATAAGAAAGAAAACAAACCACCATCTAAAGATGGTTTAAGCTCAAAGCCAGAAAGTTTCTCAACTGGCTGCTCTCCAAACTGAGAAATCGAGTTGATAATAGTAACTATTATTTGTTTTTCTTTTGTTTCCACAGAAATGCCTCTCTTTCAATATCTGATGGTTGACACCACATAGAGGCCCGAGTTGGACGAAAGCTGGCCTGCAACACGGCCTCGTCACATCCGACCTGACGCAGCTCAGTCCTGCAAGGCACTCGGGTGACATGCAGAGACACGTGTGCCCCCGGCCCAGAAGCTCTCTGGGTATTCACTTTCGACAGAAGATAGCATGCCCCACACACCAGAACCTGGGGACTTAGCCTCTTGGAAAAGAAGGCAACAAAACGCCGCCTTCGAACCCCCTTGGCAGGGACCTATCTGGCGAAAATCTCCGCAGTTAACGGCAGAAATCCGTAAACGTTGCGCCAGAGTCGTATTAGACGACTGTGTAACCTCAGACCATCTGCTAGCTGAGCGAGGCAGAGAGCCTGTTACTACGTCACGTTGTGCCCACGTAAACAGCTCAGAGAAAAAGGAAACCCAGTTAAACATTATACAGAAAAATGCAGATTGGCTTGGAAAAGTTAAGCCTGAACCCGATGATAATTTAATCAATTAGTTAAATTAATTGATCAATTGATTCCATCAGTTATTCTACTTGGGGAAAGTAGACCCCCTGGCTTGGGTTTCACCCCTCTAGGGGCAGAGTTCGTGATCTCCCTCCAGAGCTGTATCCTCCCCCAAGTCCTAAGAGCCTTCCAGCGGCCACTGACTTGGCCCATGGGACTCGACCTTCAGGTGCCCTTGGAGGAAGGAACCTTAACCAGGGGTCTGACTCTCAGCTCAACCGAGACAATGAGCGAGAGGGGCTGATTGTCAGAGAGAAGCCCGCACGAGGCCCTGTGGGGTCGGCCCGCTTGCGCTCGCCAATACAAGGTTCACGAAGCCAAGCCGTCGGCACTCTCCTTCCCTTTGACCCTGAACGGGCTTTCTAGCCCCTAGCTGTATTTCTTCTTAACCTTGACGTTTTCATGACGTTCAGGTCAGCTCGTCTGAGGATGCCCCCAGTTTAGGCTGATTCCACGACGGTCGGTGCGTTGTGCTCTTCCGTTTATCCCAGTTGTCACCATGAGCGACATGAAGTTGCTTCTCGAATCCCCCTTCTGCCTCAGCGACGGGGCCTCTGGCGGCACCTCCCTCGTTGCGGATGCTGGCAATCTGTGCTCGGTTGCCCGACGGGTCTCACAGGGACACATCCAAACCGTATTAATGCTTCTAAAGAAGCAGCATCTTCCTCCGGCCACTTTCCCGGATTTGTCTTCAACTGCAGTTTCCCGCCTGGCGAGCTCGCCTCATCTGGACTTGTCTTGGATTCGCTAAGCTGCTGGCATCTGTACGCTTATGGTTCTCACCAAATTTAAGAAAATTTTGGCCATTATGTCTCCAAATTTTCTTCTGCCCCTGTGTCTTTCTCCTCGACTCTCGGGGCTCCGAGGCCTGCAAGTCAGGCCACGTGATATTGCTACACTCTGCTCCTTTCTAGAATCATCTCTCTCTCCTCCAGGGTGGCTGACTTCCATTGACCTGTGATTCGGAGCTCGTGTGGGAGCTGCCAGGGACCTGGGCATGCAGCGCTGCGGCTGGGCTGCAGTCGGGGGTCCACGGTCTCTGTGGTGAAAAATCCCCATCGTGTGGGGGGTGGGGGGTGGCGTGGGCCCCTCTCAGCCTCCACTTGGGGTCAGGACTCTGCAGTAAAAGCTCCAAGTGTGATCCCTGCCGGTCACTCCCAGCACAGAAAGGAGTGGTGAACTTGCCTCCCGCCATGTGTGGTGCCTTTGCGCAAATCCCCCTCGCCGGGCCTCAGTTCCCAGGACACCCAGGCTCCTCCGTCAGGTCGCGTGGCCCTCCTAGCCTGCAGGACATCACGGGGCGTTCCCAGCGTGCCCAGCACCAGATGTAGAGACATGTCTGTGATGGCCACTGGTGCCCGAAGGCCTCCCCCAGTCTCAGAGAGACTGTCCTGCCACGAATCACCAGCCTCCATTGTGTGTGCCCAGTCCCGTCCTCGGAGCCGTGCAGACGCCCTGAGAGGCAGAGGTCCACCTCAGCGGGCTTGCACAGAGCCCTCTCTGGGGTGCACCTGCTCCAGCAGGAGGGTCCTGGGCAGGCTGAGGCTGTGCTCTGTGAACGCAGATGGTCAGGCAGCCCTCTGGGTGGCCAGCCAGCTGACCTCAACCCCAGCGGATGCTGACTGCTGCCAGGTGACCAAGGGCAGCCCCTGTCCTGTCTGGGCGCGTTGGCCCTGGGGGGGGTCCCCCCTCCCTCCCTCCGTCCCTTTCTCTGTCTCTCTGTCTCTGTCTCTCCCTGTGTCTGTCTCCCACTCCCTCCCTCCCTTTATTTTCAAAGGTTCCTCTCACACTTTTGTAAACACAGCACCCAGATTACATAAGCTCCCCTCTTGCAGCCCGAGCACATGCAGTTAAACATAAGACTTGTCAAGTGTCATCACCCTCCCTGAGCTGTCTGGCCTCAGAGCTATTTAGAGCCTCAGCAGCACCGGCCTCCAAGGGGAAGGAGCAGAGCCCCCCTTCCCTTTGGCATCACCCTCTAGACAAGGAGCCTGGCTGCTTCTGAAGGAGCAGCCGCTGGAAACGCGGAGACATGACCTTCTACGTGAGCGAGTCAGGACCCAACGCAGAAGAAGCCTTTCCTGATGGAGACACAGGACCCCCGGGCACCAGGGAGCCCTGGGGGCACCAGGAAGCACCCGGACGCAGGCCAAGGCCTGGGTGTGAGTCCGGAGGTAGCGGCTATGTCTCCCAGAGGCACAGGGTACACATCCCACCCAGAAGACACCGGCCTTTGCTTAGAATTGGTGGGTTGGCGGGCGGTGGGTTTATGGCCCTGGGAATAAGAGCAGGGAGACCCTCGGGCAGTAGACCAAGCCCCGTCCCTCAGCCGTGTCCTGGGAGGAATCGAGACTGTTTTCCTGCTGGCATGGAGCCCTCCTCCCTGGCCCTTGAAGCAATCAAAGTACCCTAACCCTCTGCTCCTCAGTCAGCCGTACAAAATCACGTGCAGGGTGAAACTTTCCGAATTTCAGGTCCTGTAACGATGAAGGGAAGGAGCAGCCCCAGCAGGCGGCTCAGCCAGCCACGCCATGTGGACCTCTGCCTGTCCGGCGGGTCCCGGGTTTGCAGGCAGGGCGCGCCCTGAACACCTGCCCACACACGTCTCGGCGTTCACAACAGAAGCTGTGCCCCATGTGCGAAACACAACACGAAATCAGGTTTCCTTGTTTCCCTCTCTGGGCCTGAAGTCTGGTTTCTGGCCCTTCCCACTCACGAGAACGACCTGGCATCGGTTCTTGATGGAATTCTCCAGGTGGCCGGATGGGCGACTCGGTGAAATGTAGAGCATTTATCTTGGAATTACATTTCTGAAAAATCAAAGCAAATCTCAAGACCAGAGTGTCATTTGTCTTGAAGATGGGAACATTTGTGCTAAGGTTGTTTTTGCCAGATACTGTTCTTTTTCCAATTATAGGATGAAAATGTCAACCATCGTGTGAAAACTGGCATCCAGCTTTGTTCTGAAGCAAATAAAAATAAGGAAAATTGTGTCTGCTGTGCCGTGGCCCTGTATCTGTCCTTCACAACTTTCCGTGTGTGGATAAACTTGAAAACTGGTTGGGGAGCAGCCAGGACAGCAAGCCCCTTGGTTTCTGTGTGCGAACATTCGGAGGCGTAGCTCTCGGCGAGGAGCTCCGGGCGCCGGGCTGGCCAGGGAGCAGATGACCCTGCGGGGACCTGTAGACCAGGTAAGGACCCTGGGGCGAAGGAGACCAGGCTGAAAAATCAGACCCCTGGGCTTCTGCCCACGGGCACGCGGGAGGCCTCCTTGTGCCCACTCCTCCCCTAGAGGAAGGTGGTAGGACATCCAGCCTCTCTGGGGTCAGAGCCAGGTGTGCACGAGCTGGACACTCCTGAAGGGGTCTCTGGCTGGGTCTCGAGGCCGGCTGGTCTGTGTGCGGACGCTGTGGAGTGGGGACCTGCCCTGTTTTCCTCTGCTTCCGGCTACAGACACCCACGGGAGTGAGCAGTCCGTGTTCTGTTACTAACAAACTCTTGCTTCTTATTTTCCTATCTCTTTTCCCTGAGACCTAAGTCATTTCTTATGATGTGCTGTGGGTCTCACTGGATCCTCTCAGTCACTGGAGAACGGAAGGATATGGACACAGAAACTCGGGAGACGTGCTTCCTGCCCAACTCCGTGCAGAGGAGGGCGCAGGGGAGGGGCACACCCCGGGCCCGGAGCCGACTGTCAGGCGGGGCAGGAGCCTAGCGTGGCCTGCTGCGGTCAGCATGGGTCACCTGGCGGGGTGGGCCGGGACCGCAAAGGCCGTGTGCCCTGGAGGCTCGTCATGCCTGGCTACTTGGAAAATCCCTCCTGGGTGAGTGGTCAGTCTGGCTTCTCCCTGTTGGGACCAGCAGGACTGTGTCCGGGGCTCTCTGATGGGCTCGTCTGCTCTTTTTTAACGATCAGTCTCACTCCGGCATCTGGTTACAGGGAGGGGGAAGCTAGCAGAGACAGTGTTCCAGAGCCCAGAGGATTCCCCAGGGAGGAGCTCCGGGCCTCTAGGATGTCAGCCAACGGGGCCACAGGGTCGTGGCCAAGAACTTCGGTGGGTCCTGAGGCACTGACTTCCAGACCTCGGTCCTGCAGGATGGAGGACTGTCCCTGACAAAGGCCCTGCTGCCCCTCGCCCCCATTGGAGCACGTCTCCCACCAATGGTCAGCAGGGGGTGGCTGGAGGACCCCACTCAGGGCTCTCAGAGCAGGGCTTCGGGCTCCACGGGTGGCTCCAGGCGGGACACGGAAGCTCTGTGCTGGGTCCGTAGAGCTGTGTCTGTGTCCTGGGGACACCTGTGGGGACAGAGAGCCATTCTTGGTTCTGGGGCTGCTGTGACTTCCAAAAGGGCGGGAGCGACTTCTCTGCAGATCACAGGGGATCGCAGCATCTGAGCCTCTGGATGGAGGGATGTGGCCCCGTGGTTATGGCGGGCACCGCTGGCGGCCTGTCCGCAGACGTCCACAGGCCTTCCCCTCACCGGATGCAGCCTGTTTCCAGGGTTCCTAATTCTCTGAGCAGTGCCACCCTTGGGCATATTTTCATGTTTCATCCTGCTGGTTCGAGACCTGATAAAAAGCTCGGCATAAATACTTTATTCTGCATATTGAATTAATTTTATTTCTGCAGGAGGAGAAACTGGAGGGAAGGTAAATTAATTATCGGTGGGCGTCAGTTGTGTGGGAGGGGCATCGCTTTCCGAGACCCTTCAGGCGGTGTGAAACCAGACATCACCACCTGGACAGTGGCCACACGGAGCAAATGTGGAGAGCTCTGGGCAGGGAGCGGGGCTTCGAAATTCAACGTTCCCACCGCTGGGGGGAGGAGCTTCATTGGTGGGCTAGGCAGGGGCCAGCCTGGGCAGGGTGTCCCTGAGGCTCCTGTACGCTGCCTCCACGGGGCCATCACAGCTGTCCTCAGTAGAGAAGGCCAAGAGGGGTCATGGCGGCCCAGGAGTGGGCTACCGGGGAGCAGGGGAGGGGGCTCCTCTGAGCCTCTCAGCCAGCCTCTGGAGGGGACGTGGACGCGGCTTTCTGGCAGGAAGCCCTCCTAGCCCATGCTTCAGAAAGGCACTGAGTGGACAAGGCCACGAGCGTGGGCCCCGGTGGGGGGTGTTCACTCAGGGAGGCCACAGGGCCCCAGTGGCCGAGCTGGAGGAGTGAGAGCTCACGGCCACGGTCAGGAAGCTGGTGGCGGCACCTTCAGAGCGCAGCAGCTGGTTGCGGAACTGTGTCTAGTGTGCTCTGAGGAGCTGCAGGGGGAGGCGGAGCGGGGCTGGAATCAAACCACCCAGAAAGAAGAGGTCAGGACTGCGCAGACTTTGCACCGAAGTGTTGTAAACCCGACCGCTGAACTGCAGGGACACAGGGAAAGGCTGTGGCACGTGGGCTCGGGACGTGGGGGCTCCAGCTGGCACCGGCGCTCCTCGGCTCTTCCTTTCGGGGCTCTCCCCGAAAGTGCGTCTGAATTCACTGCAGTTCCCTCTGCAGGAACTCGTAAGGACAATCAGGTGACACAGCACATGCCCTGGGCTCCGTGGCCACACACACGCATCACACGTGTCTCCAGATGGACGCACTGCAGGTCCGTGGGTCCCAAAGCCATCGTCCTCCGCATGTCTTCTGTCCTTTGATGCTGGGCGCCGCCTCTGCTGGGAGCTCACCACCTCATCCTTGCTCCCCCCCTTCTCAGACCTGGGAGGACCTCTGCCCTGCCCCAGGGCCCCCAGCTCTGGCCGGTGCTCCGGGGGTGGTGCCGAGTCCCTGTGAACTGCCCCTGATTCCCATCCCTGCAGACACAGGCGAGCTTGAATCTCCAGAGGTATTTACAGCGTGAGGCTCTGCACAGCCACAGACGGGTCACCCCGGAGCGTGTGGCTGGCCCAGCCACCCCCGAGGCCGTGTCCCTGCAGGTCCCTCGTGTGAGCCTGACGCAGTGCACGGCCACTCACCTTGTTCAGCATCCCACGTCCACGTGTATGCAGTGTGCAATCACAAACAATGAGTTTACTTCCAGACCCACAGAGTGCCCATGTTCAATCTAAGCCAAAGCTTGGGGGACGCCTGTCCGAAGCCCCCGTGGTTGACCCAATCGGCCCGAGAGCAGCACAGTATGATGTCTTCCTGCCCAGCTTTGCGAGGATTTAGCTCTCTGAACCCAGAATGTCCCATGGGGTTAGTTACGGAAGCAACATCCACACCGTTGGAAAACTTTCTGTGCTGACTCTCGAGGTAGATTGGGCAAACAGCGGCCTCTTCATTTAAATACATGTTGGGCTTGAGTGGTTTTGTATTTATAAAATAAAGGACTTCTGTGTTTTTTTAAATTAAAAATCTTAACAAACGTTATCACTGAGATGAACACAATTAGGTGAGACCCTCTAAATAATAAAATGTCTTTGGGTATAAAAATAAAACCAGTGAACCTGGGGGGATTGTTAGCGTGGTGGTGGAGGGCCGTGTGTGCGGAGACGGCAGGCGGTCCGCCGTCGGCTTCCAGCTGGGCTTGGCCGTGGGTCTTGGTTAGTAACAATCACAGAGAAGCAGCCCCACGCGCTGTCTTCCGCAGCCGGTGGGCCTTCCTCTGTCTTGACCTCCTCGGGGGGACAGAGAAGTCCAACCTCAGGAAGACTCTTTTCCCATGGGCAGTATTTGGGCTCCTCTGATGTCTCAGATCTCTATGCAGACGCTCTCGGTTCCAAGGCCACGTCGTGTCCCGGGCCTCCCAGCGGTTAGCGTGTAGCACCTTTCCTCTCAGAGAAGCCGGAGGGGCTCAGACAGGCAGAGGGCGGTTCCTGTCATGGCGACATCTGCAGGCTCCCATGGAACGGAGGGCTGATGCTGGCTGAGGCTGGTCTGACAGTCCCAGTAGAGGCCACTTTTGGCCCAGGACATCAGAAAGGAGGTTGTGGGCGAATCCAGGCTGTACCCGACCGGGCTTTGCTCAGTGAGCACCGCTTGGCATTGGGGCAGCAGCTGCATGTCCACTGCCCCCACGTGCCCCCAAAGGCCTTCTGCTCTGATGCTGGCCACTGCGGGGCGAGCTGGTCACCTTTGGGGTCTGACCTCTAAACCGGCCGGATGTGAGCTCAGGCTGGGGGACAGGGGGCCTTTGGGCCTGGGGTAGACAGCCAGGGCATGGGGCACACAGATCTTCAGTCTCCACTGCAGAAACCCTGGGTGTCCCCATCCTGGGAGTCACTCAGCGTCCAGACTGCATAGCCAGCCACCAGGTGTCTACTGGCTGGCACCGGTCACAGTGGGGTGGAGGCAGGCTCCTCTTTATTGGGTCCTCTGGGGGTGGGACCCATCACTCACCCACAGAGGTAAGGGCACTGGAGGAGGGTGGCCATGCATGGATGGTGTGACCTGAGGTCTTCAGGACATCACATCCCTGAGACCTTGCCTTGAACAGTGGGGACGACAGGGTGGCCTACACCCAGATGGGGGTGTGTCAGGGTTGGGGTGCACCGGAGATCAGGAAGGAGGCCCTTGGGGGGTGAGAACGCTAAATTGGGGCATCCTCTGCATGACCCCATACTCGGGCTGCGTGGAGAGGCTTGCCTCCTATCCCACATGCCTGGTGGGAGCAGCAGGTATGGACAGTGAGGCCCAGCCTCACAGGTGTGGCTGGCCTTGGTGTCCCAGAACGAGACTGGCCCATTTGAGGCTTAGCAGGTGCCAGGCGTTAGAACCTCAGCTTCCAGGTCAGAGCAGGTCTTATGTACCCTTGAGCCCAGCTGTGCTGGTGGAAGGGGCTGCTCGTCCAGTCCAGGCCAGCAGGCCCACCGAGCTGCCTGCTCCATCCTCTAGAGCCGATGCTCAGAAGAGGGGCTGATGGTGCACTGGCCCTCCCACCTCGCTCCAATACCAGGGAGCTCACTCTGACGTCAAGTGTCCTGTCTCCTCCTGGACCAGCAGGTTCTCCACGCAGGAGGTGGACTTGGGCGCCCAGGTTCCAGGGTTCGGCCCCACCGTGAGCAAGGGGGCTGGAAAGGGGAGCCTCGTCTGCAGGTGTCTGGGGCACAAGTCCCGTGGCTCCTTCAGACCCCATGGCCTCAGTCCCTGTAGATGTGTGGCCACGCCATCTTGTGTTTGTGCAGAGAGGAGCCTCCCTGGGTCTGTCCTTGTGAGGACACACAGGCTGTCCTCATGACCCGTGCAGAACACCCCACTCCTACCCCAGCATCGGGTGAGGGCCGCAACATACAGATTTGGGGGGGCCACACACACTGAGTCGGAGCAAACATGACGGCACGTTGTAAACGGCAGGCAGACATCACTAACGCTGGAGAAGGTGTTCAAAGACCAAGGCTCCGGACGTCTCTCTGTATCGGCTCGTGACACAGGAGCAGGTGAGCGCGTGTGAAAGTGTTCGTCCCGGGTTGTGCCTTGCCCAATCCCGAGAGGAGCAGCCCCTGACAGAAGATTCTTGGGAGCCACTGAGGCAGGAAGGGCCCGCCGGCGAGGTAGGGAACTCGTGCTCAAAGCCCGTCTCCAACAAGAGCTTCCACACTCGCCCTGAGGAGCGCGGCTCTGGTCCTGGGGCTGCGTCTGCGACCATCCGCGGCTTCCTCTGGCGACCAGCAACGACGTCCAGCAGGAGGCCTTGTCCCACCGCATCTCAACAGCCAAACACGGCAGGGAGGCTGTCTGCACCTGCTTTGTAAACGCTGGCAAGAGGATGCGTATCCAGCGCCCGACGCCCCACATCCCACCTCAAGGGCGATCTTTCACCAAGGTACTCTCACTGCGCTGCCAGCGTGGACATGACAACCAGAGAAGGATGGAGCCGAGAGCGGTTTGACGCGCAATGAACGCCCGGCTTCGTGCAGCTTCAAAGGGAACGAGTGGGGGAGTGAGCCTCCGCGGAGCCGGGATGGCGCGGCGCTTACCCTGAATCCTGCTGAAATCACGCTCCTGCTGCCCGGGAAGCAGATCCGCTGAGCAAAGCCTCCAGAGCCAGCCTTGCCCTTGGGAGGGATAGACAGCGGGCGCAGCCGAGGCCTTGCCTGCAGGGGGTCTGCGGGCGCAGGCGGCGAGCGTGGGGGAGCCGGACGCACGGGTCCTGCTGCCAGAGTGAGGGCTGCAGGTCCTGCCACCCCCCGGCACCCACGGGTGAGAAGAGGGAGCGTGTGGGTGGCAGCGGCCCAGCGGTGGCCCTGCTGCGAGGAGCTGGGTCACAGCCAGTCCTCACCGTGCAGCAGCAGCCTTGTCGTGGCATAATTTACATGGACGAAAATGCACGTGTTGGGGTACGATTCGCGGCGTTTTAGCGTCACAGTCAGGATCGAGTCTGCTAGAAACCCTGAGTTCGTCCCGCCCCTCGGCCCCACGCTGAGCCCCAGCAGCCACGGGTCCTCTTCTGACCTACGGCTGAGTCTTTCCTGTGTAGGGCTTGATGAGCGGGGAGCACACAGAGTGGGTCTCGGGGATTCTCCCTGCACGCGCGAGCAACCAGAGCTCCCGCCCTTGCTGCTCTGGACACGGACGCACCACAGCCCGTCCTGCCCCTGCCCGGGGACAGCTGGCTTGTTTCAAGTGTGGCCAGGGTGAAAAAGCTGCTCTAAATTCTCTCGCTCAAGTCTGTGGGGGACGCGCTCTCATTTCTCCTGGGTGAACACCCGGCGGTGGAACGGGGGCCATAGGTTCGTGTGCACGGGCAAGAAACCGCCAAGGGCTTGCTACGGTTCCGTGAGCCCTGACCACACACGCGTGTCTCAAACACGCCGCTCACTCCCACTCACCTTTTCGTTCACTTACTGCGTCTCTCAAAGAGCAAAAGTTTCATTGAATCAACTCTGATTTTCCAATATTTCATTTTAAATAATTTTCTCATTCCTGAATCAGTGTTTTCTGCCCCCCTTCCTGATCAGTCTAGCTAAGAGTTTATCAATTTTATTGATATTCTTAAATTGATTTTTCTATTGTTCTCCTGTTTTCTATTTCATTGATTCTGCTCTGATCTTTCTAATCCACCTTCTTCTGCTTACTCTGGATTCAATTTTCTCCTTTTTTTCAAGTTTCTTGCAGCGCAAGCTGAGCTCATTGATTTGAGACTCTTCACTTTCTACCAGAAGCATTTACTGTGATCCATGCACCCCCAGGGACTACGTTAGTGGCATCCCACAAATTTTGAAATGTTTTATTCAGATCCAAATATTTCTTAATTTCCTCTCTGATTTCTTCTTTGACTCCGGGTTATATGGTGTCTAAATACTTGCAGATTTTCCAGAGCCCCTTCTGTTACTAATTCCTGGTTTTATTCCCCTGCAATCGGAGGACATTCTGCACAGTTTGGATTTACTGAGACATCCTCCCGGCTCAGAGGCTGCTCTGTCGGTGGACACCCTGTGTGCTCCTGGGAGGAGCGTGCCCCCCACCGTCGCAGGGTGTTCTGTGAGTGTCGGCTGGACAATGGTGTGATTGAGACCTTCCGTGTCTCTTTGTTCTGGAATTAATTCTCTGTTTGGTAGAATTCCCCAGGGGACCCCCCTGGGCTGGGCTTCTGTCTGTGGCAGTTTGCGTACGGTTAACCCCATCTCTTTATGCTGTAGTGTTACCAGATGTCCTATTCCCTTTGAGTCCGTCTCGGGGTTGTCTTCCCTGGGATGTGTCCGTCCTCACCTGGGTTATTTTCATGGGCAACCATTCTTCGTGTTTCCTTCCCATCCTTTTCATTTCTGCAAGGCTGCCAGTCACTGGAGTCCTCTCTTTTTAGCTAAAGGGTTGTCAACATCGTTGATCTTCTCAGAGAATCTGCTTCTGGTTTTGCTAATTTTCCCCGTTGTTCTTCAGCTCCCTACTTGGTTTTTCTGTGCTCTCGTCTGCTACCGCCTGCCTTCTGCTTGCTCCGAGCGGACCTTGCTCTCCTTTTCCGAGCTTCTAAAGGCAGATGACTGAACTATGGATGTGCGCGGTCTCCCCTTGTTGAACCTGTGTCCCCGAGCCCTGCTTTAGCGGCGTCTGGTGGCCTTTGTCATGTTGTATCTTCCTCCCTGACCCAAGTTATCAGGAGGGTCCTGTGCACCTTCCAGACATTTTGAATTTCTCAGATTTCCTTCTGTTATATGTTTCAATTTTCGTTCCATCTCATCGCTGGGTCAGAAGCACACTCTGTATGAGTTCAGACCTTTTCAACGTCCTGGAACTATTTTTGTCCCAACATACGTCCTAATCTGGAGAATTCTCGAGGATGCCCTGGGAGCACGTGGGAAGAACATTGCTGTCGTTGTCAGGTGGGGTTTCCGGGGCGTCTGTTAGGCGGGTCCCTGTACTGTCTGTCTGTACTAGTCTGTCTGGCCATTGTATGCAGGGTAGACGGTGGGGGATCGAGCACACCAGCCATTATACTGAATGCTGATTTCCTCCTTTAACTCTGCCAGTTTTTGCTTCCTGTATTTAGAGATACGTTGTGAGCCATATGCATGTTTATAATTGTTCTATCTTCTTGAAGGATTGAGGCTTTTGTCGTTTAAGCATGTCCTTCTTTCTCTCTAGGAACGGTTTTTGTCTTGAGCTCTCTCTCGTCTCGTGTTGGTGTAGCCAGTCCAGGTTACTGTTTGCAGGGTATACATTTTCCATGTTTTTACTTTCAATCTATTCGTGTCTTTGAATCTGGTGTGTCTCTTGCAGAAAGTGTACAGTTGGATCACTTCAAAAAATCCATTTCATTGATCTCTGCCTTTTGAGAATGCGTTTAACCCATTTGCATTTAATATAAATACTGATAGGTAGGATTTACGTATATCGTGTTATTTGTGCTCTACTGTCTTTTTAAAAAAAATGTGTATCATTTATTGAAAACCCATTTCAAGTGTCTTATTAGATGTTTAGATTTTTTCCCAACCTTTTTATACTGTGCTACAACACACATAGCATAAAATTTACCATGTTAACAGTTCGTAAGTGTACGACTCAATGAGATTAAATACATTCATAATGTTGTGCAACCATTACAAGCCATTCTTCCCTGAAACAACTTTCATCTTGTAAAAAGGAAACTGCATCCACTAAACCCCCAATTCTCCCCTCCCCCAGCCCCTGGCACGCACCTTTCTCCATCCCGTCTGCATAATTCTGACTACACTAAGTACCTCCTAGAAGTGCAATCCTAGATTTGTCTTCCTGTGCTTGGATTCTCTCCCTGAGCCCAGCGTCCTCCAGGTCCATCCATGCTGTAGCAGAATTTGTGTCCTTTTTAAGGCTGAATAATGTTCTGTGGCATTTATATAGCACATTTTGGTTGTCCATTAATCTATCAATGGACGTTCGTTTTGCTTCCATTTTAGTTCTTGTGAAAAGTGCTGCAGTGAGCATGAGGGGACAACATCTGTCTGAATCCTGCTTTCTACTCTTTTGGGTGCACACCCAGAGGTAGAATTCCTGGACCACGTGGTAGTACTGTTCCCAAAGTGACCGCACCATGTTACATTCCCACCAGTTTCTCTACATCCTCCCAAACATTTGATATTTTCTAGCTTTTTTGAAAGTAGCTGTCCTCATGGACGAGAGATGGATACCTCTTCTTTGGAGGGATGTCTCTTCAAGTCCTTTGTCTGTATTTTCATTGGGTTTTTTGTTGTTGTCGAATTCTAGGAATTTGCTATATGTTCTGGGTACTAGTCTCTCACCAGATACATGGTTTGCAAATACTTTCTCCCATTCTGTGAGCTGCCTGTGTACTCTGGGGATAGTGTCTTCTGGTGCACAAATTTAATTGTTTTACAAAGTCAGATATATCTATTTTTCTTATTCTGTTGCCTGTGCCTTTGGCATCATATCCAAGAAATCACTGTCATGTCCAGAGTCATGAAGATTTTGCCCTGTGTTTTCTTCTAAGAGGTTTACCTCTTACATTTAGGTCCTTGATCCATTGTGAATTAATTTTTGTGTGCGGCGTGAGGTAGGAAGTACAGGTGGCCAGAAGCAGAAGCGGATTGCTAACACGGCTCGGTTTGTGAAGGACCACGCGTATCTTCGAGGTGGCCCTGTGCTGGGATTGTTGCAGGTCTGAGGACCGAAGGTGGGGCTGCAGGGGAGGCATTCGGGGTCTAGCAGCCACATTGCTGTGGGCACCTTCCCCTCCCTGCCCCTGGACTGCTCACGGCGGGTTTCCAGCTCTGTGGGACAAAGGGCTCAGCGGACTTGGGTGGGGGAGTGTGAACAGCCAGGCAGACCCCACCCACACTGCCCCCAGGTGCAGGGCTCCGCGCTGAGCAGAGCCCAGCCTCCCTGGTTGCGTGTGCTGAGCCATAGTGACAGATTTCCTCTTCTTACTGTGCACCATTAATCAGCTCCACGTTCTGTAGGTGTTTCCACAGTCCTGCGATAAAGCAGCCTATTTCCCTGAGTTTGAATTCTCTGTCTAGCAGGTTGCATTTCTGAGATTTCACCCCATGTTCCCTATTCAGATCAATCAAGCTCACTCAGAGCAAGGCTGTCACTTTGCAGGCTGCTCTGAATGAGGCACAGCAAGCTGGGCGGCTGCAGGGGCCTCACTCCATCCTCAGGACCCACCAGCAGACTTGTGCGCCAGGAAGGCACACGTTCTGCCGATTCCGCGTCCCTCGCGGACAAGGCAGGAAGCCAGAGGCTGGAACCTGGAGTCTCACTGTGAGGAGTGATGCCAAGTTTGATGCTTTCTCTGTTTTATTACAGCAGAATATAGGTAAGGCACATCGTAGTGGGTTAAATAGTGTCTCCCAAAAAGATATGTCCAAGGCCTCACCCTTACCCTGTCCCTGTGAATGTGACCTTGCTCGGCATAGCTTCTGTAAAGATGTGGTTGAGTTAAGGAATGGGGGGAGCCTCTTCCTTAATGGGCTCCAGTGATGGTGTCCCCAAGGGAGAGGCAGAAGGGGATGAGACGCAGCAGGGAAGCAGGTGGCTGGGGCCCAGGCCGAGGCACAGCTGAGGCAGTGGAAGCTGGAAGGGATGGGGGACCCTCCGGTCCACAGACACCTCGACTTCACACTTCTGAGATGACGAGTGGGTGTTGTCTAAGCCCCCCGGCTTTCGATGATTTGTTTCGCCAGCCTGGCCACTCCCACAGACGGAGCAGATGGCACGCTGCCCAGATTGTGTCGTTGGTCAAATAAACACATTTCCAAAAGCATCTTTATCCAATTACATCCAATTCTCCACCGCTTATGTAAGAACCGTTGGTTTGTTTTAATGCTACCAAAGCCCGTAAACGTCAGGCCGAGGGTCAGAGGAGGTGGGCTCTGCTCCCAGGGGCTAGTGGCCCACCCTCCAGGGACACTGTCCTGGGTACTTGCTCAGGCCTTCCTGCCACCAGACCCCCCTACGCCCACCTTCTCAGACAGGAGTCCCCTGCTGGACTCTGCCACCTGCCTCCAGGGCCCAGGGGCCGTGCCCCCTCCCAGAGCAGGCCTGGCTCCGAGTCGTGCCCAGTGAGCCTCTGATGAAAGAAAGTGTGGGGGTCATGGCCTGACTGGTTGTCCAGCTCTTCAACTTATCAGGGCCTCAGGACTGACCAGGCTGAAGGACTAGCCCAGGGGGTGGAGCCGGGTCCCATGAACAGAGTCAGACCCCAGGGGCAGGGCCAGGGCTGAGGTAGTTTAGGATGTTGGAGAGAGGGCAGGGCCGTGCGGAGCATGCCTGAGGCCTGGCGGCAGTGGTCAGCTGGAGTCCGTTCGCACCGGTCACAGTGGCTCATACTGGGGGGTACGAGGTAGTGAAGGAGCTGCTGTGACAGGGCTTCAGGGGCCTTCATCTTACGTAACTGCACGTGGCACTCAGCACAACCGTGACCCTGAGTGTTTTCACCCGGTTCCTTTCTGACCTCTTGCAGAGCCCTGAGCAACGAGCCGCTTCCAGAGGGCAAGCTGGTGCTTTCCATGGTCCACAGCCCCTGGACACGCTGTGAGGAAGGCGTCCCCACCCTGGCTCTGCTGAGGGTCGGGCTGAACGAGGAGACGGTGAGGGGCTGGGGGAGGCTCTGGGTCTGGTCACTGACAATTAACAAGGAGGCAGACGACACACAGGCCTGGGGGCCGTGCCGACCAGGGCGACTTCTACGGAACCGAAGTCTGCCACGCAGGTCGGAGGCTGGCTGTTAGTGGCCCACGGTGGCTTTTCCAGGCCTTCTCTGTCACGCTGTGTAAGAAACCAGCCGCGTTCCGCTCAGCCATAGGAAGTCCAGTGCCTCCACGTGTCGGTAAAGCCGGAACCACCAACCACAAGACCGGCAGGCTACTGGCTGCCCCGTAAGGACCCAGGAATTTGAGGTCAGGTCGCTTGTTGTTGGCAAAACGTTTGGTGGATGCCGCCCTGGCCCACGGCACTCGTCCAGGGTTTTCTTCATGCCCTGGGCACGGCTGCCACCCACGTGGGCCAGGCAGGAGCTGGCGGCCAGGGATGGCTGTGCTGCAGACCAGGCTGGGAGGGTTTAGCGGGCAGCAGAGGGGACAAGCCAGCTCGGGTCAGGCTTCCATCCTTCGGAGGAATGGTGGTGGTGCCTGGGGTCACTGCCCCACCGCTGACCCCTGTGGAGGCCAGGTCCTGTCTTCCCATCACTGCAGGAGAAGTGCCCGGTGACCTGTGCTTTCTGTCACTCAGAGCAAGCCCTTCTCAGGGTCACCTTCCGTCCCCAAGGAGATGTCCTCACGAAGCCCAGCCAGCACCAAGCTTTCTCATTCCCTCCACCTCTACCCTCGACTCTTCTCAGAAAGCACCTGCCCTTCCAGGCGAGGATGCTGGCCCAGGGCGAAGGAGTCCCTCCCCGTGGCAGGTGCCTCCCCGTGGCAGGTGTCTTGTCTTTGAGAACCCTGGGCCACTGATGGCCAAGCTGAGTCTCCCCTGGACCCTGTCATTGGTGTTTCGTCCACAGGCCCCCCCAAGTCCAGGAGACACTCCCCCCACAAGCCCAGCAGCCCCATGACGTCCAGCTCCATCCCCCCACCCACTCCCCACGAGTGAGGGCCAGTCGTGCAGAGGTTCACCGCCTGAGGGGCAGGGCAGGTCATGTGCTCCCAACGTGGTCTCCGTGTTGCAGCGTGGCCCCACGTGGGGCAGACCAGAGACGCACACAGAGAGACGTGAGGGACTCCATCTCTCTCAGGAACGCCCGGAAGTTGCCAGGATCACATGACTCAGCTCTGTAGTCATGAAAGATTTGTCTTCACTGGTTTTTAAAAACGCACGACAGAGAGACATACGACACAGTCTGGTTCCAATGTGGCAGAGCAGTGTTTTCCTTACCAAGCCAGTTTCCAGAACAGAAGCCATAGCCTGTGCGGTGGTGGCGGGGAGACAGTCGCAGTTAGTAAAGCGACATTAGCACCAGCCCGCCACGCGCGCGCCTGGTTGGCGTGGGCTTTGCTTGACGCAATAGCTGTAGTTCCCACGGATCGTGCATGACTTAGTCTTTGGTTAGTCAAGTTACATTCTAAGTTATTCTCTGGAGGAGCGTTCTGTTAAGAAGAGCTCTCGGTCCTTGCCAGTGCAGCATAGTGAACAGGCTTCCGCGGTGGCCCACAACGGCTGCATGCACTCCAGGCTTGCACGACACCCTAAACCCCAGGCAGAGCTGGTCCAGAGACACCGAGTGAAACGAATGCTTTGTGACCGGAGTCCCGTGTCCCCACTCCCGCTGCTGTTTCACACACGCTCTCGTCCTGAAGGCTCTTTGACCCCAGAACATAATGAAGTCACCGGACTTGGGCCAGGCACCAGGAGCGAGGCTGACACACACGTGTGCACCGGGTGAACACACCGGCACACAGCTGCATGCCCACGCACGCATACAGCCCGGCACGTACAGGTGTACGCATCCCTGCACACCCACACGGACATACACACAGCACGCATACTCAAGACAGTCACGCGTGCCCTAGCCCCGTGCACACGCAGCACACCGTGCGCACGCACAGAGATGTGTGCACACGCTCACGCATGCACGTGTGTCCTCAGCCCCTGGCACTTCCTAGTCTGTTCGCTTCTACAATTTTCCCGTTTCAAGACCGTTACATAAATGGAGTCCTGTGTGTAGCCTCTGGGGCCTGGCTTTTGCCACTCAGCACCGTTCCGGGCGGGTTCATCCGGGGACTCACAGCCCCTGCCTGTCCACTGCTCAGCCGTTTCCCGCGGTACAGGCGACTCGGCTTGCTGAAGAGCATCCCGCTGTTTCCACATTTGGGCTATTACAGATAAAACCGTCATATCGGGGCGCCTGGGTGGCTCAGTGGGTTACGCGTCTGCCTTCGCCTCTCGTCATGATCCCAGGGTCGGGGGATCGAGCCCCGCGTCGGGGGAGTTCTGCACAGAGTCTACATACTAGTCACTGTACATTACAAGATGCGACCCTGTAAATATTCCCTCCCGTCTGCAAACTTTGTCCGCCGCCCCCGACATCAAGTCTCTCACAGAGCAGATGTTTTTATTATAATGAAGTTCGATTTATCAATTTTCCTTTCATGGGTCAGGCCTTTGGTGTCGACTCTAAGAACTGTTTGCCCAGTCCTAGGTATCAAAAATATCAAACATTTTCTCCTCTGTTTTTTTCTAAAAGTTTTACAGTTTTCTGCTTCACATTAACATCCGTGATACATTTGGATTTAACCTTCATTTAAGGTGAGGGGCTTAGAGCAAGACCTAGGGGATCAGGGTCCCGTGAAGGCAGGGCTGCCCTGTGGTGGGTCCCTCAGGTGGGAGCCCCATCTGTGGCCTCCCACCCGGAGGACCCCTTCTGGGGGGACTGGGGTCTCATGGCAGTTCCCCAGTGGACCGAGCCCACGGCCACGAGGGCTGGCACGGGTCTCCACAGCGTCCACCAGTGCCTCCCAGCCCATCCCTGGGTCAGTTGGGATCTGCTTTGGGGCAGATTGTGAGGGATTAGGGTTCTGCATGAAGAAGCATCATTTCTGATTTAGAATTTGGAACTGGGATTAATTGCACAAAGAATGGGCCAGTCCCAAACCTTGGAGGGTGGGTGGGCAGACAGGGGCAGTGGCCAGCTGCCCTAAAGCTCAGGTGACTGGCTGTGGGAGCCCTGAGTGGCTGGGCTGGTCAGCGTCCTGGAGCCACCTTATAACTGTAGAGAGGACGGGCAGGTGATGGGCGAGATGCCACTGGTTCTGTGGGGAAGCGTCGCCCCAGAGGACTGTGTGCGCAAAGGTGGGGCTGGCACTTGACAACATGGTCCCAAGACCTTGAGCCAGGGAGGCCCTCTGACCCCAGGAGAACACTTGGTCCAGACTGCACAAGGGACCTGCGTGGGGGAGCCCGCGGTCACACAGACCTAGCCCCAGGTCTGCTGCTGTGTGGCTGTGGGCCTGGGCCCTGGGCCTCGCCTGTTCCCCATGATGGGGCGGCACTGAGGCCTGGTCCCCACAGGCAGAGGCCCTCGTGGTCGGCCTCCTCTGGCAGGAAGAGCTTGGCGCTGCTGTCATTGTGCAGAGATGCAGGGCCTGGCTTCTGTCCGGGGTCCTGCCTCTCTGTCACCAGCAGCGCTGCCATCTTAGCAGAGACCCAGGGGCGGGAAGGGCAAGACGAAGCATTCTCCAGGAGCAGGTGACACCGCTGAAGGTCTCAGAACAAACAGCAGGCCGGGACCCAGAATCTCGTCAGATGCGACAAGAAAGAGGCCGCCGTGTGCTCTGCAGGGAGAACAAGTGGTCAGGGCACCGCTGGGTCGGACGGCCTGGGACGTTTCCGGCCCTCTGATGCCGGCCCTGCCCAGAGGCTGCCCCCGCCCCGCAGGGCCTCCTTCCTTCTCTTACGTCGTTCCAGTGTGCACACAAGTGGGTTTACAGTGTGCTCAGAGCTCGACAAAAAGAACACGGCCCTCGAAACAACGATAAATCACCTGATTCCATCGTTATCGTGGAGGGGATTATATCGTATTGGGGAAAGGACCGAGAAAAGTTCATCGTGATACAAGAACAGAGACCATCCTGGGAAATGGACCGGTTATGTGCTCTGTCTGCCCGTCTGGGCTGCAGAGTTGGTGTCCAAGAGGGGACGGGCAAGGCTTTCGGACTGAGTTGAGGAGTCAGAGAGTGTTTGGTAGCTTTATCAGCATTGCAGCGAGAGCCCGTGCGCTGTGCACACGTGGAGAATGGCGTTCCCGCGTTCCTCACCAAAGCAGAGCGGCGTAATTTCATCACGAGGACGAACAAATGCTTTTCTCACCTTTTGCATCTACGTGTATTCTCTCCCCACACTGAGGGGGAACCGGGAACCCCGCGCCCACCCGCATGACCTGGGCCCACTCAGGGCCACAGCTGGGCAGGTGGGCTCTCAGGGACGGACAAACTGTTTCTGCGAGTGCTGCCAACGGTGCTCCAGCCGCGGGCTCCGGATTTGTGGCCACCACCCCCGTGGGCACGCTGGGCTCCTCCAGCCCCTCTTCCTGCAGCATTTCTGAGACACCTGGCTCTTTCCAGCATCAGTTTTAAAGACTCCCAAGGTGTCCCATGTGCAAGGACAGGTGTCCACCTTGTGCTGTCCCGTGGCTTCACTGCCCTGCGCGTCCTCCCTGCTCCCCCAGCCCTGGCGACCTCAGATCCTCTTCCGTCTGCAGAGTTTTGCCTCCTGCAGGACGTCACGCAGCGGGTGGGCTTTTCATTCTGGCTTCTCCCCCTCCATTCCATGCACATGGGGTTCCTCCGTGTCTTTTCATGGCTGAGAGCTCATTTCCTTTGTCACTGGTACCATCCCACGGTCTGGACGGACCACAGTGCATTTGCCCATCAGCTCCTGAAGGACGGCTCGGCTGCTCTCAGGGTTTGGCAGTTATGAATAATATACACAGCCATGTGCACATTTTCGTGTGGCTGTAAGTGTTCCCCTCCTTTGGGTAAATGCCAAGGAGCGCGACTGCTGGGTCGTGGGATTAATTTTGCAAGAGCCCGCGGCAGTGACTTCCACGGCGGCTGTGCCACTCTGCACGCCCCCCAGCCACGGTGGGAGTCCCTGCTGCGGCCTCTGGCGTGCCCAGAGCTCTGACTTCGGCCGCTCTGATGGGTGTGCCGTGGTGGCCCCGGTCGCTGTAACTTGCGACGACACGTGATACGGAGCAACTTGCGTGTGGGCTCTTCTCCACCTGTGCAGCTTCTTTGGTGAGCTGTCTGTTGAGGTCTTTGGCCATTTTAATCAGGGGCTTACTTTCTGATTCTTGAATTTTAAGAGTTTTTTGCATGTTTTGGATAACGGCCCTTTATCTGATGTGTCCGAGTGGGCACGTGGGGCCGTCTGGGGCCTGCCGGCATCAGGGTGGGGTGGAGGCCAGGCCCTCGGCACAGGGACGAGCAGTTACATCCTTACACCGCTGGGCTTAGCACACACTTCCCAAGTGTCTAGCCCCGCGTGCGACCCAAGGGGTCGGCGTGGCAGAGGGGGCGGCCCTGGCTCATGGAGTTCCCAGGGTTGTGGAGCCACAGCAGGGGCAGTGTGGTCACCCCCCAGGATGCTCACGAAGGGCCCCAGGACGGAGCCCCGGAAGGACCACGGCGGGCCAGCAGAGTGACCAGCAGGTGGAGCCGACCGTCCCGCTTCCACTGCGGAGGCCAGAAGTCACGAGGGCTCTGTGTGGCTGACCGTGCAAGGAAGGCCATCCTGCCGTTTCAGGGCGTCACCGACAGCAGTGACAGAGCGTCTGCAGAGAGGGGTCGTCATTGGGAGACTGGAGGTGCACTGAGGGGTTGGAGAAGAAGAGAGAGGAGCAGGACCCAAGGGGCCGCACCCTGACGCTGGGGCTGGCAGTCCTGTCAGTGCAGGGGGCCACCTCGGTCCTGCCTGGGCCTGGGGGGCACACACCCTGCCGGCTTTGGGGCTGCCCTGGGTGCAGGGGCCTGGACTCCCGGACCAGGGCTACAGGACAATGGAGTGTCCAGGAAGGTTTCAGACCCACGGTGGTTTGCCCTGAACCCAGGGATGACGGAGCTCAGCCCCCTGCCCCCCTGTAGTGGGGGCTCCTGAGGACCCGGTACTGCTCGCTACAGGGGCACCCAGCACGCAGGGGAGTCCAGCCCTTCAGCCTCTGTGCTAGGGTGGCTTTATCTGCCAAGGGGGCCAGGTTTTGGAAGGTGCCTGGCCTAGATCTTATGAAAGCTGCCGTGAGAGGGGGACTCTGTGATGAGACCCCCCGATGACCTGATGGGACACGGCGGTCACTCTGGTCGGGTTATTTTCTGGGTGGGCCCACGGTCGCATGTGCTGTCCCACTCTCTGCCCTTCTCTGAGACCCAGGACAAGCACTCAGAATATGCTTTTCTCTCAAATTATAAGTGGAGGCTAAGTAAGCTTCAAAACTGTGAGCTAAGACCGTGCTGCAGGCGTGAGGTCCGGGGCCGCGGACGCAGGCAGTGCCCTCATTCCTCTGCCAGGACCTGCTTGCAAATACCCCGCCTCTCGTGCGTGCGGAGCTGACTGCTCTTACGTGAGAGCATTTGTACAAACCTCAGCAGTGATCTCTGACGGGTGGAAAAATGCAGACACGCCACCAAGGTGACCACTGCGTCTAAAGTGGAGCCCTGGCGCCCACCCAGAGACCCTGGTCCACACGCTGACAGCCGCGTCCTGTTAGTGCGGTTCCAAGCCCCTCCCTCCTCGTCACACTGAGCACAGACTCGGCCCCCTGTCATGACAAGAACACGGAGCCCCTCCCCCGTCCCCGCGGCTCCTGGGAACCTGGCTCTGGTCCCTGCACCTGTTCCTCACCCTGGGCCTGCTTCCTCCAGGCCTGTCCCGACACCCGCCCCCTCCTCCCTGCACCCCTCCAGGTCTGCCCAGAGCCCATGGCCGGCTGCCCTGAAGGATCCCTGGAGGGGGCCTCCCAGGCGTGTGGGGCCCGGCCTGTGCACCGTACGAGCAGATGCCAGAGGATCGGGGACCCCCAGGGCCTTCCCCGGGGCCCAGCGCTGTCCCGCTCATGCCCCACACCCTCCCGGTCAGGGCCGCGGCCTCTCCCTTCTTCTTGGTGTTTCTTCCTGAGGAATCTGGTGACGAGGGAAGTCTGGGAGGAAAAAGGCAGCCCCCACAGCCGACCATCCTGGCGGCACAGCACTGCCCCCCTCCTGTCCATTCCAGACTCCCCGGAGGCACCTCGGTCCGCCTGGTCACTCGTGTGGTTTTCACAACAGAATCTGGGCCTGTCGGGGGCCCCACGCGGGCACCACGGGTGTGGGAGACCACGGTCCCGGCAGTGCCTCCGCCCACCGCGGCCCCCAGCGCAGACGCTGCGTGGAGCAAGGACGCAGCAAGATTTCCGATGAACCTTTGTTATCCTGACAGCAGGTGAGCTCCTGCCATCTCACCCGGGACAGGCAGGTCCGGTTTTCACGGAGGTCAAACGAGTCTGCCTTCTCCATCGGTCTGAAAACAAGAGCGTTCCTCCTCTCGGCGGGTTCTGTTGAGCTAAACACGGTCTTCATTCCTCCCCAGCAGGCATGTCCTGCGCAGCTGTGGGTGCACCTGTGAGCAGACAGAGACCCAGGCCCGTGGCGCCACATTCTGGGCTGGGGGTGCGGGTGCGGGCACACAGGACGGGCAGGCAAGGTGTGGGCCGGAAGGTGTGTGTCTGCAGCAGAGGTCACACGGCGACGCTTCAGCACAAGGAGGCGGTATGCCCGCGCCCTCCCTCCCCCTGCCCTCTCCCTGCCTGCCCTCCCCCTGCCGCCCCCTGCCCAAGGACTCGCCTGGCAGTGGTGACCCCTGTCCCCTGGGAGGGCAGGGGTCAAGGTGGCCTGGCCAGGAAGCCGCCCAGGGGCCTGGAGTGCAGGGCAGGTATGGGCAAGAACCCCACAGGGTTCCGGCAGGATGCGGGGGCCCAGGCGACATGAGGGGGACTCCAAACAGAGGAAGGGGTGGGCAGCCCTTGCTGAGTGTAGACGCAGAGTCCCAGGTCCCCACGCTCGGGGCGCCCCCGCCCGGCCGTCCGCGTGTGGTAAGGAGCTCGAAGAAACAAAGCCAGCAGATTGTAATCAGGGTAAAGAATTGTTCATAATCACGGGGAAGCTGTAGTTAAGTTTCCCAAAATAGGACTGGTGGGGGGAGATGGACAACTTAGCACTTGTCATCAAAACAGAGAAAATGGAAAAAACCCAGCAGGCTTAAAAAGGAAGAGCGTTCACATTTAAGAAATACATTACGAGTGTGTTTTACTTTCTCTCAGAAAGGCTCTGTCCTCAGCGGTGTCTTTCTCATCTGGAGACCTTCCTCCGACTGGTTTCCGTGCGTGTCCTTTGACCCTTGAACATCAGCAGCAGCTGAAGAGACTCTGTCCTCAGGATGCCAGGCTGCCTGGCTCACACCCACAGACCCATCCCCAGTGCGAGGGCCGCGAGCCCATCAGGCAGCCGAGAACCCTCTGCAGTGCCGGAGGCAAGCAGGCCCCGGGGTCCCAGCAGGAGGGTCTCAGAGGAGCCCAGCCACAGGGAGGAGTGAATGGGAAACCAGTCCATCTGCTGGTTCATAGGGCAGTAGCCCTGAGCCCCCGGCAGGACGGGCAAGTGGCTCCTCCCTGGCCTGCCCCTGGGAGAGAAGCAAGAACCCTGGACCAGCGTCCACCCCCAGCTGCCCGTGCGCCCAGCGAAGCCAACTCTGGACCCGATGGGGCTGCCTGCCCAGGTGCACTAAAGTGCCCCTAACTCGCACCTCTGTGTTCCGGGAGCCCTCTCTGACCACAGAGCAGATTCCCCTTGGACCACAGCTCCAAGGGACGCCCCCACCCCAGGACCCACGTGTCTGCGTCGAATTCACGACCTGGGGTCCCTCCTCCAGGACCAGCGTGTGGCTGGAAGCAGCTGTGCCCATATGCGCACACACGTGCATGCACACTCGCACACACGCACGCACACCGGGACGCACGCCGCACTTCCCGGCTCTTCCGCCAGGCCCCCTGCAAACAGGTGTGCCTCCTCACACATCTCGGGCAGAATGAACCCATGCTTCAACACACTTTGAAAAGAAGCGAACAGGCATGATAATGTGCAGGGCTAAATTTGGCTTTAATTACTTGGAACAAAGTAAACCCAAGGGAGAAAAGATCTTTTTCTAAGACTTCGAAGCGTCAGGAGAGAGAACGTCTCAACGACGGACCCGTGCGGGGCTCTGGTGCCTCCCCACCTGGGAAGGACCTTCATCCTGAGAGGAATCATCCAGAGTGGACTTGGCCTGCGGGGCGGCAGCCGTGGTGAAGGCGTGAGGACCATGTGACCAAAGCCGTGGCCAGCCCTTATCCCACCTCAGGGCCCAGAACCCAGCAAGCGGACACGGCTGGCTTCTTCACTCCGAGAACCCGAGAGGCCCAGGAGAAAGGCCCTCCAGCCCCACCCCTGCCGGACAGCGTCGGGGGCGGTCACGGGCCACCGGGGCACAGGCCTCCAGCAAGGGGCAGGTCGGCCCCGAAGCTGACCTGTGCGGGAAAGAAAACCTACAACATTCTGAGAAAGGTGGGAGGGGACACTGCTCACGACGTACGACCAGAACAGGACTTGGTGGTCAGAGTGGAGGAGGGCTGGCCGAGCGGCGCCCCAAAGGGAGGCCTTTCTCCCCAAAACGGGACCCGAGGTGCATGCAGAGCGAGCTTCTGGTGGCTTCGCAGAGACAGCTGAGGAAATGCGGGGACAGGTCTCAAGACGACAGACAAGTCCACTGAGGAGTCCCGTCGCTGGCTGCCACGCGGGCACCCTCCACGGTGGGGCCGAGGAGGACACAGCCCCCCCGAGCCTCCAGTCTCCAGGACAAGGAAGGAGTCTGAGGGCGCGGGGCTGGAGCCCCGGAGAAGGACCGGCACACGCCCGCAGCGCTCAGGCTTATTTATGCAACCGTGGTCAAATCCTCGGGAGGTTCGCCACTTCGAAGCGAGCAATCCAGGGGCGTTTACTGCCTCCCCAGTGTGCTCCATCCCCATATCTGGTGCCAACATGTTCTCACGGCCCCAGAAAGAAGCGGCCCCCGTCGGCGGCCCCTCCCGCCCTCTCCTGGCCCCTGGCAGCTGCTAGTCCGCCTTCTGCTGACGAATCTGCCTGTTCTGGACACTGTGCACGAACGTGGCCCAGGTGCTGAGGGTCCACGGGACGGGCGGGGGTGCGTTACCAGCCCCACATCGGGGAAACAAGGCTGATCTCTGGCTCTGCATCCCGTGCCACTGATCCACGCGTCTGTCCACAGCAGAGCCACAGAGCCGTGACCATGGCCGCACGGTAGTATCTTTTGAAACCGGGCCGTGTGAGTCCTCCCACTTTGTTCTTTTTCAGGACAGGCTGCTCTGGTCCTCCGCGTCTCTGTGTAATGGGATGACTTTGCCAGTTTCTGAAGAATCCCCTGCTTTTTTACTTGCCGTGTCCGTACCTCGACTCTGCACCCTGAACCTCGGTCTCTGGGGCTGTGAGCCGACAGCCGTGATGCACACAGTTCTGTCCCCGTGGTGGTTGAGTGGCCACTGGAAACGGGGTTCGCCTGCTCGCCTGTGCCAGGGTCTGGCCCTTGTCCTCCGGGCTTCGTCCTCCAACCAGGGCACTTTAGCAGCTGGTGATAATCGCGGCATCTACGTAAGTGCCCATGGGACGGGCCCAAGAGCACACGGTGGGGTCGGCCCTCACGCCAAACAGCTGAGTAAACCCGGCTCGCTCCACCAGGTGGGTTTTAATGTTCTTTCCTAAACAGCCTCATCCAGAAATACAGACGCTCTTAAAGTCCCTCCATTTTGCCGTCCACACTTGGGGCAGAATGGCCAGAGGCTTTAGTCTGGGAGCAAGTCCAGTGCCCCTCCCTTGAGCTTCAGGCCAGAACGCATTTGGTCCCGGGTCGCAGAACTGATCGCAGCAGGACACTCGCCGCTCCGGCCATGGGCAGTGACCTGAGGGCACCAGCCCCCCTTCAGAGAAGCAAGCGAGCTTGGCCTCGCCGAGCTGCTGAAGGAAGGACAGCTCCGCGAACCAACGTGGCTGCCCACACGCTGCCACCGACCCCGGAGACCCCCTGCTGCCCCGGGTCTGGGTCTGGTCTGCTTTGCCCGTGTATCCAGGTTGATTTAATGGGAGAATTAATTTCCCCGTGACACTAAATGACATGGAGGTACCGTCCCCATTTTTCTGTTGTTTCAAAGAGTTTAACACTGTGCACAGTATAATCTCCATAGTGAATGCGTCAGTGTGCGTCCTGTGCAACCTCCCTGCTGCTCCCCTTTCTCCAGACGACCGAGGAATAACTGATTCACACGGCTGTGCAGGAGGCCTTTCTTGGACCTCCAGACTGAAATGTCTGTGAGTGTTAATTCTATTTCAATTGCCCGAGAAATTGCGCTCCTATTGACATCTGTCCCGGGGGAGCTTCTGGAAAAGAACAGTGCTGCTTGGGTTTTTATATTCTTTATTTCTGTTTTGTTTGTGGTTTTCTCTAGATGCACATTTTGTATACTTTCAAAATACTTTTAAGGGAGGTTTTTAAAGAATCGTTTTAGCCTTGGAGCAAAAACAAAGAAACCTCCTGTTAAAAAGTGCCAAGAAAATAGATGTATTAAGTCACGCCGAGAATTTTCCGTGGTTAATGGATCTTAACAGCCTAGACGTAGGAATCATTTTTGACAATTAGGCCTAAACTATTTGTACGTGGAAAGCAGCCGTGACAAGCGGACATTTTCCAGTGCATTCCGCGTGGGCGGCGGGTGGGGACACAGGGTGCCTCGTCCGGAGCGGCCAGGCTGACGTGTATGCCACCTCTTCCAACACACCCCCTCCCCGTACACCAGGGCCCCAGATATCACTGTCCCCGAATCTCGCAGTCTTGTCCCGAGGACCCCACGTGACAGACAAAGGACTGGCCCTATCCCAGGGATAGCCACACAAGGCCCCATCACGCGGCACCTGGACGGAAGCCCCGCACCCTCCCAGCGTCGGGACTGTGAGAGCAATCAGGACACAGGGTCACCCACCCTCCACCCTCACCCTGGGGTGCAGGGGCTGTCCCCTGAGAGACGAGACCCCAGCCCAGGTGCTTGGCAGGGGAGGGGGCTCAGAGCACCCTCACACCCGGTCCTGCATCGTATTCTTCAGGCCGGTGACAGAGCTGGCTGGGCAGCCAGCCGCAGGGAGGAAACCCATCGAGGATGAGTGAGGTCTGCCGTGCCCACGTGCCCGCCCCACCAGGTCTCCAGGATGTCCCTTCACTGGCTGTCCTGCTGGCCGGAGGACAGGCCCATGTGGTCTGCAGGTAGGGCTGGCTACCTGACTTTCAAGGCCCAGCACAAGATGAAAATGTGGGGTCCTTGTTAAAAAATTATGACGAATTTCAAGATGGTAACAGCAGAACATTACACCAAACGTGGGGTCCTCCTGAGCGGGGCCCTGTGTGTCTGCCCAGGTCACAGGGCTCCCGAGGCAGGACAGGGTGCCATCAGGCATGTCTCTGGGCGAAGCCCGTGTTTGGGATCCCCTTCCTCCAGGTGACGGCCCTCCTGTCCTTGGCACCAAGGTGGGGGCAGCTCCGGGGGGGCGGGGAGTAAGGATCAACGATCACCAGCTGGCAGAGAAGATTGGCAAACCCAGGAGGTGAGGGCTGCTGAACCTTGTGCTGTGGGCACAGCGGCTTCAGCGGGGGAGGACCCAGGTGACAGTGCCCCGCACCCCCCTGGCCTCCAGGGGCTGTTGCTATAAGCACCTCGGGCAAATTCCCTTATCTTTCCTGTGCGGCTTTGGCTCAAGAAAATGAATCATTTAGCAAACCAGAAATTTTCCTGCTGTGGTGAATTCCATGCCTTCCTCTGGGTTATTCCTTGAAGTTTTCTACAAAACCCGCCCTGCAAGGCCAGCCAGAAGCTTCCGCGCTGTACGTAGTGCTGACCAGCTGCACGTGGGCTCCGCCGAGCCCCAGAGGGCGTCGGGCCGGAGAAGGCTGCCCGGGATGTCTCTGGACCCAGCCCAGGTCCTCGTTTGCCTGCAACGGGCAGCTGTGGCCCCGCTCGGCTGAGGGCAGACGCAGAGGGCCACGGGTGTTCTGTCCCACGTGGTCAGAGCCACAGAGTCACCGACAGGGGTCACTGCAAATACGTGTGGACACTTACAGAGCACCTACTGTGTGCAAGACACGTGAATGTTTGTGAAGCTCGCAGACGGCTCACGGCAAACAGGAAGAGGAACGCAAGTATTCACAAGGTTAACCAAACATGCTGTTCTGTGGGGTCGTTGGAACCTGCCTTGTTCCGGAAAGGGTTCAAGGCAGCTGATGGAGAAGCCAGAAGACAAGGGAAGGAAACGTCCAGGAACAAGGGAAAGCCACTTCCCGGCACGGCTGGGTGTGCAGACCTCCCAGGCTGGTGATCTCGCGGGTGGTTGTGAGGAAGGGGGGCGCTCTCTGGTCTCAGAGCGTGGCCTCATGGTGCCCCAGGCTCCAGCCCGCCTCCAGACCACAGACCCGGTTCAGGCTCCCACGTCCACTAGGCAGGCAGGGGTCCCACGCCAGGTCCGTGCCCGACAACGTTCAGTGCGTGTGCCTCCCCTGCACCCCCACCCCTGCCACAGCCATGGCCCCCGTGGCTGTGGGCCTCCGTGGAGTCGCGCTGTAGTGCGACATGCAGCTGGTGGGAGCCCCTGCGTGATGGCGAGTGCGTGCGGGGTGTCAGGAGCTGGCGGCCCCGGGCTCCGAGGACTCGGAGTTTGGGCCAGATGCTCCCCGGGCGGCAGTGTGTTCCGGTGAGGCCGCTGGCCGGGCAGCAGAGCCCTTCTTCCTGAGCCGCACCTGGGCAGGGACTCCGGGACCGTGGCTTCGGCCTGAACGGCCATGCAGGGTGGGGCTGGCCTGCAGGGGAGAAGAGGGCACCATGTGACCACTGTGTCCTGGGGAGCAGACGACCACGCCTCTGCTCCAGTGAGAATCCCCAGGGAGTTTTCCCTTCAGGACAACATGCCAGCGTTGGTACCACTATTATTTTAAATTCAGGACAGAATTTCAGAAACTGAGGGGAGAAGGCCCCCGGGGAGAGGACCACCAGGCTCGAGGTCTCACGGGGCCTCTGCTGGTGGCAGGCCTGGGTCTGGGGTTGGCTGAGCAGGGAAGGGGCCACGTGGGACGGAACCTCGAGCCTGCAGGGCAGCACTCAGCGGGAAGACGGCCACAGCTTGTGGCCAGGATAGGGCCCAGGAGGGGAGCTGCCCTGAAAACCTCCGTGAAACCCTCTCTGGTCCCTTTGAGGGTTCAGACGGAGACGTTCTGAAACCAGCTTCTGGAAGCTTTGAAGCTGAGTGTCCTAACAGCCTCTGGAACGAGAAAGGGGTAGCCCCAGCCAGCACGTGAGGCCCTCTCACTGCATGAACCCAGAGCTCGGCCCCTGGGAAGGAGGCTGGCCGTTCCAGGCGTCCTGCTCCGGTGGGACACTGGTCAGCATTCCTGGGATTGACGTCCTGACCAGGACTGCACTCCCAATGGCGCGCACGGGCCAGCCTGGGCAGCCAGGGCTCTGTCCCCAGATCCCCGTGGGGCGCAGAGTGTGATGCCAGGACAGGGATTACAGGCCTGCAGCTCCAGCCATGTGCTCTGAGCCGGCTCTGTCCCACGGGCCTGCCTTCCTGTGGCCGGACACTCGGACACACGGTGTTAGCCCGGATGAACGAGCTCCCCAGACCTCTGCTGTCTCCCTCCGGCTTTCTTCAGACACAGTGAGGGCTGTCGATACCAACCAGCCACCCTCTACTCTGTGACAGAAACCCGGGCACACGGGGCCCAGGATTCTGCTCGGGCCGAAGGACAGGCCTTCCTCCCCGCCCGGGCAGCGTCTGGGCCCCCACAGCAGAACAGACCGTACTCCCGAGAGACCCAGAAGTTCCTCCCGCCTGACCCCCCCCATCCCCCGGAAGGACTAAAGGCAGTGGGGGCAACGGGAAAGTCATGCCCCGATGTTGTCACCGCCCACCGGTGACAGCGGCCTTTGCGCCCATGGACAGAGTCATGGAGTGACCCCGTGCTATGCCGCGTGTCCAGTGACCAAGATTGGGCGTAGACGCTGTCTTCAGCCAGCCGGGAAGCTTCCATATGCCCCGTTCTCGGTTTTAAGACAGAACACGCTCTTTTTTCATCTCAGAAGGTAAGAACCCTTTGAGCATCTCCTCTGTCCCCGTGTCACTGTGACCCTCGAGCTGCCCGCACAGAGACAGACCCCCACCACCCGGGCAGCTGGGAACTGTTCAGCCGCCCACACCCCCGAGAGTCAGGTGTGGACTGGAGCTGAGATAACTCACGTGTTGGGTTTAGGGTTTTGATTCACTTACGTGCGTGAGGAGGGCTTCGCCAGGGGAGAGTCCACTGTCCTGCCTTTAAAAGAAACGTGACTGGCAAGCAAACAAAGCCAGAGTCCTGGGCAGACGACCCCAGAGCTTGGAGCGTCCCCGCCCCCTGCCCCCGCCAGCGCCGCACCCCTGCCCCGCCCTCCCACAGATGCCCGGGTGCTGGCAAACACGCCGCCTGGCCGTGGGCGCAGAGGTGCCGCGTTGAGCCACAGGCTCGGAACCTCGGTGAGGACACGCGCTGCTGAGCGGGTGCGGGCCCCAGGGCTTGAGAAGCGCAGCCCCGGCCCCCGTGTAGTTCCTGCTGCAGCAGACCCCTCATGGACTCCCAGGTGGCACCACAGGCCCCGGGACCGTGGTCGGGGTGAGGGTCCCGTCCCCGTTCATTCTGGCCTCACGCGTGCGCCGTGCCCGGACAAGGAGCCTCCGTGGCTGGGCGGATTCCGCCGAGCCCACGCTGCACCTGGACCCAGGTGATGCTGCAAAGGCGATTTGACGGCTTCCACTGATGTTTCAAGTGTGGTTTCAGGCCATTCCGCGCCCAGCTCACAGGGAGCGTGAGAAGCAAGGGAGGCTTCACTCCGGCACAGGAGAGCATGTCTCAGTGGGCTGGGCGGCGTGACAGCCCCTCAGGCCAGGCTCTGGGGACGGCTCCTCCCTGGCTTGTGGACGCCGCCCTCCAGCTGCGCTTGTGATGGAGAGAGGAGAAGCCCCGCCCCCCTCCACTGATCTGGAGAAGCACACGGCCTGGCCGTCCGGGTCTCCCCACGGAGGATCCCACCCACACCCCCAGCCAAGCGTGCGGCGGGTCCCAGCCGGGCAGGGACAGCTCCGAGAGAACAGATGCACGGACGGCTCAGTTGATTCCTCGGGAGCGAAATGCCAAGGCCACACGCTCACGGGGGGCAGGTGGGGCACACGCGGAGCCCGCAGAGCACCACAGCCTCGGGTGAGATACCGCCGTGTGCGGTGCCCAGGTGGGTCATGGGTGGTGAGCGGCGATCCCGGGGCCTCGTGAGCCCAGGTGTTTCCATAAGGGGTTAACATGCCGTGAGTTTTTAGGTTCAGTCCCGACAGCGAGCTTCAGGGTGAGACACAGAGCGCGGTCGCAATGTCACACGGTAAACAGTGCCGCCAAGGTCAGGGCTGCCCACGCGGGCGCCCAGCGGTCCTGGTGGAGACTTCGGGAGGAGACGTCATCTCAGGTCCCTCTGTTCATGAAGGAGCATACAGCAGAAGATCCCACACCAGGACCTGGGGTGGGGGTCAGGGCTGGGACGATGGGATCATCCTGGGACATCAGCAGCATGGTGGCTGCTTGGCCAGTCGAGTGTGTCCTCTTACCTTCAGACCATGCTGCAAGGCGGCCACGTGCCTGACCTCGAGCTGGCAGGAGGCCAGGACCGAACAGAGGGTAGCAGGCTGCGTCCAGATGGGGCACGGCCTGATGTGCACCGATGCCAACTGTTGCTTCCAGCCTCACGTGGCGTTTATGCTTTTCTCTTACTTGAAACATGACCTTCCCAAACAGTAAAAGGGCAGTCGGTCAGCAGTCACGTGTCTCTGAGTCGGGGCTGGCGCTGGGCTCGGGTGATGTGTGCGGGCGCACCTGCTGGCTCTGGCTGCTGTCCATGCCCTGTGGCCCCGCAGAAGCGCTGCCTCCTTCCGGAGACCTCACCTTTCACACCTGAAGCCAGCAGGGTGGGTCTGGAGCCCGCTCTCCCTTTCAAGCACAGAAGGCAGTGAGGACATGCTCCCCACCTGCTCTGGCTCCCGACAGCTCTGAGTCCTACCTGCAGGTGCACACGGGACCCCATGGAGCAGGCCTGGGCCCCCAGCCCTGTGGCTTCTCGTCATGAGCCCACAGGGCTCCCAGTCCAGGCAGACCCAGCCCGCCAGCCTGTTTGTAGTTGCTGTCTACACTCGCCACCTCATTTCACAAAGACCACACAGCCACTCACGGGAGAATACACAACAGAGCAAGAAACACCGTGGGGGGTGCTCAGGCTGGGCCAAGCAGGCAGACACAGCTGAGGCGTGAGAGGTGCTGGAGGACGCGGGCTCAGAAAACTGTGTCCTTCCTGTTCAGGTGGGGGCTGGACCAGCCACTGTGCCTCACCCGCGTCCCCCAGGGGCCCAGTTTGAGCTGACTCCCAGTGCTGGCCCAGGGCCCCGGCTGCCGCTCCTGAGCACAGCCAGCTCCGAGGGCACCACCATGCATGTGCTGGGACCACAAGGGGCATCTGGCGGAGTCCCCGTGCAGGACCCTCGTCTATAACAGCTGCCTCGTCTCCCAGCACGGTCCCCTCATGCTGGGCTCACCTGGCTGGGGGACAGCCAGGCCCAGGGAAGCCCCCCAGACCCTACCACCACTGCAGACCCACAGGGCTCAAGGCTCAGGGGGCTGGTCAGGGGCCCTCAGGAGAAGGGAGGTCACCTGACAGCATCCCTGCAGCTCAGAACCTCAGGTGGTTGATAATCTAATGGGAGCAAGACCCAGAGACCCCGGGCAAAGGTGCCCGCACCAAATGCTGAAGACGGACGGCACGGTGACACCCACGCACACACACACAGACACAGGCACACGCAGGCACAAACACATACAAGGCCTTCACGCACTCGTGCATACATGCGTGCACACGTGTGCACACAGCACATGCGTGTGTGTGCACATGATACGTGTGTGGGCATTGCATGCATGTGTGTGCGTGTTACATACATGCGTGTGCATGAGCACACCTGTGCCCGCACCCGTCACATGTCTGCCAACCCCAGGAGTCGCCTGGAGCTGTTTGCTGGCCGACGCCCTGTGAGCTCGTGGTGTGGCTCGTCCTGGAGTCCACTCGCTCACGTGTCAGCATACACAGAGAGGGGCCGGATGCAGCCGCTGTGTGGGGACACTGGGCGGTGCCCCGTGGACTCCTGGTGGGCCCTTGCGTGGGGAGAAGAGAATGTCCTGACCCCACATTAAAATCCAGACTGTCAATCTGATTTTTAACACCATGATTTTATACAGGATGTTTTAAGAAAAAATAAAAGGATTTTTCTACCCTGAAAAAATATAATCTTGCTTTTGTAAAACCTATGGACGGTCTCCTGCGATTTCCCTTTTGTTCGGTAAGCTTATCGAGCCACGAAGCTACAGCTTCTTTCTGATGGTTTAATACCAGACGTCAGTCGAGGCTGCTCCAGCGAGATGCTCTTTCTGAACAAATGAAAAATACATTTTTACAGATTTAGATAAAAGGCAAAGTTGTTTGGGTGGAAATGTTTTCCTTTCCGTGTGGTATCGGTGTGCTTCACACGCCCTCACGAGATTCTTTCCAGCACCTGCCAGGCTGGCTGTTTTCAGGGCTGAGTGTGGATCCGCCGTGAGGCTGGCAACTTGGTTTGAAGGACGGTGGCCCACAGATGTGGGCACCAGCCGTTCCCCCATGGCGGCCTGCGAACAGGACAGCCGAGGCCCGGGGGCTCCCTGCTGCTCCAGGCTCTGCGGCAGACCACCCGTACACGCACCGCACACGGCCCCGAGCTGGAGAACAGACTAGAGACAGAGACATGGAGTTCATGCACGTGCCCGTGTCCCAGACAGCCCTGGTGCTACGGGGCCCCGGCTGGGGCCGTCTGCCGCTCTGCTTACCGGGCGGCCAGCTCTGTGCCTCCTACCTGGGCGATGGACAGTCAGACTGCGCCCTGCAGGGAAGCAGCTCAGTGACCCCGGCCACCCAGTCAGAGAGGCAGGGCCCATCCCACGGCTGGCTGAGGAGGGGCTTCCATCAGCCTGAAATCCCGGAGTCAGATGCCTGGGGGCTGAGGACCTGCCAGTCAGGCCCTAGGACAAGGTCTGATGCCTCCCACCCACCTGGGCAGCTGGCCAGCCCAGGAACCCCCTCAGACCCCGAGCGGAAACCCCACTGTCCTTTCCTGCCCTGCAGCTGGAAGTCACCGTGGCCCGGACAGGTCAAGGGAGAGAGGCTCTGGTAGCGGGGACGGTCTCCTTCTCTTCCTGCTGGCAGCAGGAGCTGGGGTAACTCCAGGGGTCAGAGGGAGCAGCAGGTCAGTCCCAGGCATTTGCGGACAGCCTGGAACAAGACACCCTTTACACACCAGTCCTTCTGTGGAACAGGTATTTGAGGTCCAAAAAGCCAACCGAATGCTCAGATGGACCTCAGCCAGGTGGTGTGTGACCCTGACAATCTCATGTCTGAATGTGGCTGTGCAGACCTCCAGCGAGGACCCGTGCATGACGGGCACCCTCCGGGCCGACAAGGCCCAGCTGCGCGCTCTGCAGGGACGGGCGGGTGAGCGGGGAACAAGCCGGAGTGGGGACCGGGAAGTGGGCCAGAGACGCACACTGCTGCATCGATGTCACCTGCTCCGGGAGGTCAGAGAGGAGAGGAAGAGAGATGGCCCGCCGCCACGCACAGAGACCCTGGTGGCAGGGGGACGCTGGGGAGTGAGCCGTGCAGTCTACAGCTCATCAGCCAGAATCGGGTGCCCACTTGGGCCACAGACACAAAATGAGGTTTGCAGAGCGCCCAACCCACGCTTGGTACAGAGCTTGCCCGCCACGCACAGAACAAAGTCGACTGACACCACAAGGCAGGTGAGAAAGCCAGATCTGGGTTCCGTCCCCCTCGGTCACAGGCAGGGATGGAGATTATCTTCAAACAACCAACGTTCGACATCTTCCAACTGGCTTTAGGGTCTGGTTCTCCTCTGATGGGCCCACACTAGCAACTCAGCCACACACAGAAGCAATTTCGAGACTGAAATACTCAGGAAGCGTCAGCCGTCTTGATCCAAGTGCCCTGGGGCATGGGGGTGGCCGAGGTCTGGATCACCGACCGCAGTGAGCCTGGGCGTCAGCGCTGCATGGCGCTCCCCAGGAACAGAGAAGAGCAGCTTCCTCTCCGCTGAGTGACCGGGGCAACGCATGGGGTCCACGTGGCTCTCCAGAGGTTGGCCAGGCCAGAGGTTGGCCAGGGGCTCCCAGAGGGAGCTGTCCCTTCCGCCCCGAGCCCCTCCCTAAGCTGTCTGGAGAGGTCCCCTGTTATGTTTCTGACCCTTTGGGGTGCAGGGGCTCACACCTGGCCTGTGGACTGGGAGCCCATCCCACGTCTCCTGCCTGCTATCGGACACAGAGATGGTCCCCACATGGGTGCCAACACGGCCACACAGTATGCGTTCGTAACGGATTACGGCTTCAACACAGCAAGTTCTCCAGAGCTCTTCAGTGAGTCTGGAAGCTTCTGGGTCCTGCATGCTGAGCAGGGCGTGGACGGACCTTTAAACTCCCCTCAGGATTACAGGTGTCAGATCTCAGAACAGTGGTCTGTAAATGACTCCCTCAGAATTAAGTTTTGAATCGTCCTCTGTGAGTCCAGAAACTCAGTTGTTACCAGGGTGACCTTGGGTTTCTGCAGCTAAAAATATCTGAACCATATGGGGCGCCTGGGTGGCACAGCGGTTAAGCGTCTGCCTTCGGCTCAGGGCGTGATCCTGGCGTTCTGGGATCGAGCCCCACATCAGGCTCCTCCGCTATGAGCCTGCTTCTTCCTCTCCCACTCCCCCTGCTTGTGTTCCCTCTCTCGCTGGCTGTCTCTCTCTCTGTTGAATACATAAATAAAATCTTAAAAAAAAAAATATCTGAACCATAAACTTGACAAATGATTTGGGCTGAAAGATCCATCAGCCACATCAGCTCTGAGCACGGGGCGTGGGGGTTCCTGACGTCCCTCCAGTTCCCACGGCCGCCTGGCCGCATCATCAGGAGATCGGCCTCCCGCGTCGTCAGGACAATGATGCATTTGGGAAGAATTTGCCGAACTTCTCTACAGCCTGGAGGAAATTTCCAGGGCCTGTCGGCCTCAGAGGCCACGTGGAGATTTCGGCGCACACCTCAAATCCAGCCCGGATGGAACTTCCCGGCCTCTGGGCCCTGCCCCCGACCAGGCCTTCCTGAAGGCATGGGGCCTCGTGGACCTGGACTCGAGGGGCAGACCGACCGTGCTGCCTCCACAGCCAGATTCTCCCAGGGCTTTCAAACGCTCGCCCACAGGAGTGACGTGCGTGGTAGAGCCCCTGCCGCGCTTACGTAATCCCGTGAAAACCCACACGAGCAAGAGTGAGTCTGAGTGACGCCCCCAACAGCCGTGATGGACACACAGCTGATACACGTGTGTTGTCGTCACAAACTCAGCCAGGGGACAGCGGCCTCCAGCACGCCCGCCGTCCCTGTCGGAAGTCCTTGCGAGGATCTAACCAGACTTTGCGCAGAGCAAACCCTGAGACCCCCTTTGACAAGCCGGCCACTGGGGCGGGGCGAAGGTTGTGCCGGTCGTGCGAGAGAGCCGGTGTTTCTGAATAACCGACCAGACGGACACGGCCCGGCTCCTGCCTCTCCCGTGCAGAGTCGGTCCTCGAGGGAGAAACAGGCTGCGCACGCGGCCCCCGCCGCCCAGCACTGGAGCCTCAGGGCCGTCCCAGATAAAGTACCAGAAAGTGCAGAGGAACCAGCGGCCGGCCCGCCCTCTTACCGCAGCAAAAACTGCATGAGAGGTCGGAGCCGGGCTGACCGAGCGCCAGGCCCACATGGGCCCGACCCCCCACCGCGTGCCCAGAGCCGGGCTGTCTCGTGTCCCAAGAACTGACCACAGGAGGGGCACACGGGGAGAGGGCCTTCCCGTCATCCCCCCAGGGGCTGGTCCTGCGTCCTGTGACCCCAGACAGGCCTCACCTCCCATCCATGCGCCTCACACCCAGGGTTTCTGACACCAGGCTCTTGCTGTGGAGACAGCGGGCATCCTCCGGGTCAGCGGCCCCACTGTCACATGCCGCGTCGTGGGGCGTCTGGAAGGTCCGGGGAGGCGAGCCGCTGCAGGCAGGTTGTGGCGGAGCTCGAGAAGGCGGCTGCAAACCACCGTGAAACTTGTCCCATTGACGCCCAGATGTCCCTCCACGGGTGGGACCCTGCCTCGCCATCCTGGCCCCCAGTCATGGGCTTGGATGTTCTGGTTAAAAATAAACCTTTAAAAGCACAACATCTGAGCAGGGGTGGGAATCACGGACCGACTCGCACAGAAGCTCCGGGAGCCCAGAGCCGGTGCCGGTACGTGTCAATCCTCTTCTCTGACAACAAACGTTTGTTAAAAACTCCTACACCTTCGAATGAAAGCCAAGGGCGTCCTGTCATTGTGGGTGTCCTTCACTGATCATGCGTCAAAGCACACGCCATTTCGCTTCTGAAACGCGGATCAAGAGCCCAGGGATACTCCTGGCAGTGGAAGGCACTGCGCTCAGAATCACAGAGACGTGTGGGACCGCGCTGGCGCTCACCCGGGAAGCCGGCTCCGGGGGCCCCTCTGAGGGCAGATCTGCAGGCAGGTCACACTGGGAGGGACCCGGGCCTGACCTCACGGCAGGGAGCTGTGTGGACGGAGCGGCCACAAAGGCGCAGCCCGGGTGGCGTGGGTAATTGAGACGCTGGGTGAGAACAGCCGTGTCCCCGCGCGCTTCCCTGAAGCCGACACAGCTGGTGCAGAGAAGCAGACTGAGCTCTGTTTCCGACCGAGGGCAGAGACGGCGGCGTGCTGCTCTCTTGCTTGTTTAAATTTTTCATTAGCTTTCCTCCCTCGGAGCCGCCTCCTGCCCTCCGCAGGCCTCAGCACGGACGGTGAGCAGGGACGACGTGAGCGTTCTGAGCAGCGCACACGGGGAGCTGCGGGGGACGCGGCCGGTGTGTGGCTCCACGTGTCGCCTCTGCTGCTGCCCCTCACGTCCCGCCAGGAGGCCCAGCCTCTCGGTTGCCCGTCGCTCTCAGACCCTGACCGATCACCACCTTCCCACCCGGCCTTCCTGTACGCCAGCCCCACCACTCGGTGTCTCTGGAACCAGTGGGGCAGGGGACATGCCAGCATGGTTTTCACGGAGGCCCCCTGAGCTTGGGGGCCCTGCCAGCTCCTCAAGGCCCCCAGAGCTGTCCTGCTTGCCACTCGCCATCCTGGCCCTGCCCCTGCTTCACGTCCAGGAGCGAGCTTGACCCTCTCCGGTAGGCCTGAGTGCCTGTGCTCGGCCCCGTCCAGATGATGTGGATGCTGGGTGTGGGCGAGCTCACGGTCCCCATTCCTCCACCTGTTCACTTGCCCCCAGCGACCCTACGGCTCAGCCCAGGTCAGACTTTTCCTTGTGCCCTCCCAGCACCCTGCCCAGCCTGCAAGGAGGCTCTCCAACACCTGCCAAATTAAAGGGTCATCAATCAATCACCCTGGAGCTAGAGTGCGGGGGGGACACCTGGGGACCAGCCCTCGTAGCTGCCAGCAGGCTCCGTCCCGGAACACCAGTCTTCCCGGGCACGGGTGACCGAGACCATCAGGTACAGGCAGGGTGCCCACTCGGAGGCAACAGAGGGACCCAGGAAAATACCATCATCCCCCAGTGGAGCTATCAGTCACCCGTCCTCTGAGGGTGAACAAGCCGCCCAGGAAGGAGGATGGGGGAGCAGGGGGAGGCCGAGCAGAGGGCTCAGCTTTCCCGCGCCCTAGGTCTGTGGCCCCTGGGAACCTGAGAGGAACCCCCCAGGCAAGCAGGAGCGGAGCCGCCATTTCTTAAGTGAAAGAAAGCCCCGTTAGAAATGTCTACAGGGGATTCGGCTGAGTGGCCAGAGCGGGGGCGGGGGGGGGGGGCGGTCAGCGCGAGGTGCCGAGGCCTCGCCCTGGGAGGGACGGTGTCTGGTTATGGCTCCCCCACCAGTCCCTCTGGGACTGATGCAGCCAGCACTTGACCCTCCACCCTGCTTGGGGGGGATGGGGGGCTGCAGCCACCCTGCCTCCGACCAGGCGCGTGGGACCTGGGTCTGCCAGGGGCACAGAGGCGACGCGCACGGGCTCTGGCCGCCTGCCCACGCGCTCCTCCCAGAGGAATGCCACGGCAGGTCCCTTGCCGACCAGGCACGCGCCCGGACGCTGTGAGCACTGGCTTGAGGTCCTACAGCCAAGGAAGCTTGGAGGCGTGTGTGCGTGTTTTCCACATACACACGTCCTGTTCCTATGACTCTCCAGCTAGCAGGCACTAGGGCTTGAGGGGGCATCGGCTTTGCTAATTTATGGAAAGCGGCTTCTGGACGGCACCCCTGAAATCGGGACTTAACTGCTGACAACATCTTCAGCTAGTGTGTGCGTGGAGTGGGAGCTTCCTTTCCTGGTGAAATCGTGACTCCATGTAGGGTGAAATCGCATCCCCCGTCCCCTGGATGCCAGCGCATCTGTCCTGCGACCTCCGTCCCCTCCAGCAGAAGCCAGTCACCCCCAGGAGCTGCTGATCACTGCGGCAGGGGCCGGGGGGCACGAAATGAAATGTGAAATGGGGGGGACTCCTTGGAGGGGGCGTACCGGTCCCCCGTCTGCTCTTCCCACGCACACTTCACTGCAATGGCAGACAGGAACAAGAGAATCCTCTCAGTCATGCAGGGACCCTGCCACACCTCCGAGCTGCACAGGTGGACCCATGGACACGCCTTGTGGGTCCAGAACAATGCCAGGAATGTGGCCAGGGGCTCGAAGGCACCACAGAAAACAAGGAAGAGAAGTTTCGGTGAGATGAGCATCTGGAACCCAGAAGCAACCCACCCACTGAGCTGTTCCCGGGGAGGAGGGCGGACAGGCGGGCTAGAGAACATTCCGAGCACTAAACAGTGGACGGTGTCCTCGAACTCTCAAAGATACGGGATTGCCAGCCAAGACCTGTCCTGGTGAAGTCACCAGACCTCAAGAACAAAGACACACTCATGGAACATCCAGGCAGAAAAAGAAAGTCCCAGGAGTGGAAAGTTCTGGCCACCTGTGTGCCTCCCGGAGGGGCCCTGGGGTCCTGAGCCCATCGAGCAGGCAGGGCATCGAATCTGCAGGTGCAGGGCATGCAACTGACGGCCCTTCTCCTGCACAGACACCCCAGAGCTCGTCGGGAAGAATCTCCAGAGACAGCACTGGGGCGCCCAGACCAGACCAGAGTGAGGAGCCCAGAGGAGAAGAAGCCACGGCCCCAGGACCTGCGTGCTCGAGCCCCTTCCGTCCAGAACGAGCTTGAACGGTAGGGAGAGTGTCCACCGCAGGACAGAAAGTACCCCTGCGCCCCTCCTATGTGAAAACAGCGGTAACGCCATGAGATGAGGGACGCAGCCAAGGGATGGAGACAGTGCACAAGTGCCCACAAACGACGCGGTGTACGGGGTGACGCAGGGGTCCAGACTCAGCACTGGGGCCACTCGGCAGGTCCTGACAGTTTTGTCTGTGGGCAGGTGCTCTCAGCCTGGGCCACTGCTTCCAACCGCCTGAGGGCGTCCAACGCCAGCCGCACCCCCAGCCACAGTCAGGGCTCCGCGGGCGCGGCCCAGGATCAACGGTGGCAAAAGCCGTCGGGACCCGTGTGCCTCTCACAGTAGGACCTGGGACCGCCGGAGTCCTCGGAACACCTCTCACGGGAAAATGACGTTTCTCTGATGTTCTCCCTGCTCCTTCAGGTTCGCTTCAACTGACTTCTCTTTGGTTAATTTCAAGTAAAATTATTTGCATATGTTTTATTAAAACACTATGTATATATTATCCCAATTTTCAAAAATGATATCTTTCTAGCTATGAATACATGAGCGGCTGGATTTTGGAGACTTTTTTTTACTTTCCTGGTGTTTTTTTGCTCGGGGTCCGCTCAGTGGTGGGCGGGGAGCATGACGGGGTCCTCGCTTTGGCGCCCTGTGACCCTGGTGGGCTGAGGAGCCCTTTCCTCCATGAACAGAAGTGACACCTGCCTCCACAGCCTCCCCGTCCCAGAGGCTGTGCTTCAGCTCCAGTGAGATGGCGATTCTGGGAAAGAGACTTGGCCCTCACTGCTGTGCGAGCTTCACAGGGGGCCCGGTGGCAGCCGTCAGGGTGCATTGAAATGAATGTGTTACTTCAACAAACCTTCAAGTCTGCATGGAAGGACAGCCAGAGTGAGCATCCAAGAAGGATGTTTTAAGGATTTTTTAGGATACAAATGTTTAAAAGCCTAAATATATTTTTGTTTTGTAGAGAAAACATCGTTTTAAGAAACACATTAATGTTTAAAATAGATGTAGATGAGGGAAGAGAATCTTTTACCCGATGTCAGAGCTTTAAAATGTAAGCATTTCGAATAAAGGCTAATACATTTTTAATCAATCTAGTCTCAAGTAAGTGTAGTTTTGGAGTATTTTAGGGAAATCTTTTATGATAAACTTTCCATTTCTGCCAACATATAATATTTAAGATTATATTTTGTATAAAAAGAGGATGCCGCATTATAGAACTTAACCCATATGCCCGGTTCCAGAATTGGGAAAGTAAAAAAAAAAAAAAAAAAGAACAACTTGGAGTAGTAAGGAACATTTTCTTTTCCCAAGAAAAATCTTGAATTTTCAAGTCCAAAATAAATTCCAAATAAATAGTGAAGTTGTGACCAAGAAAATTATGGCAGGAACAATGAACCCAAACCTTCACGGGAAACGGGAGTGCTGTCCTGTATTTCAGGCATGTTCGAGTTTCTCACCTGGCTCCCCGATGGTCGTGAGGACCCAGGAGTGTGAGTTCCAGCCAGGTCTCCACACACGAGCTCAGCCGGGGTCCACAGGAAGTGCTCTGAGAAGTGGCCGTCACAGGGCATCAGTGCGTCCCGGACAGCCAGCAAGTGCCTGTGTGCCGGGCTGTCCTCACTGCGCTGGGGGTCGGCCCATCACGTCCGCGTCGATGTCACCAGCATTTCCCAATTAGCATGTAGATCTAGCATCTTCTACAGAATGGGTCCACAAAAGCCATTCTGGGGGAAATGTGAGGGTAGTCTTAAATATCTTGTCAGAAGCATTTCTTTCATTCGGGGTAAAGAGAAGTGGCTGCCCCCCGACACTGGTCGTAATTACGAGGTGTCAGGAGCGCGGCTCCCTAACGAAAGTCCTCCCAGGGGTGTCCCAGCTGGGGCCGTGCGTTGATTTGTCTCCTGGATTTTGAGCACCTTGTGCGTGCCAGGCGCTCCACGGAGTTGTGGGCAAGCAGAGCCCCAGCTGCCCCAGCAGACAACCCCATCGAGAGGGACAGTAAAGAAAGGCCTTCCCTAATTTCAGTGACAGATGCCCTGAAGCAGGTGCACAAGAAGACAGAAGTGTCCTGCCCGTACGGGGGTGAGCCAGAGCCCCAGCTCCGTGTACCTGCCAACAGGATCACGCCAGGACTTGGGAGTAGTGAAACTAAGGTCTGAAAGTCTGCATCTCAAGTTTCAAGCTCAGGGGAGTTGACCCGCTCCAAGCCGTCCCCGCGTATCACCTGCTCTTCCAGGGCTAGGTCCCAAGAAGAGTGTGATAACACTTTTTGGTTTCTGCGCACCTGCATTTCAATCAAGTTTTCAGTGCCCATGCTAATGACAGCATGCTGTCAACCCTAACAGCCTGTCTTGCTCACCAGGCAGGATTCCTAGAGGGGCTACCGTGCCCTCACCTGCTGACTACTCTCCCTCACCCCTACGATCCGGGCTGTGGGTCCCCAGCACTGAAGAGTCTGGTGGATGGAGTGGTGGCCCCCAAACATCTTGCCTGCGTCTTAACTCCTGGCACCTGCGCGTGTGGCCACCTTCAGAAAAGGACCTTTAACAGATGTAAGTAAGTTAAAGATCTCGACATGAGATCGTCCTGGCTTGTCCAGGTGGACCCGCATCCAGGGAGGCCGAGGTGGGTCACGCAGCCGGCACGTCAGGGCAAGCCGACAGCCGTACGGCCGCTGCAGGCCACACACAGACTCCCCCCACCCCGGAGCCTCTGGAGTGAGCACAGCCCTGCCAACACCTCAGCTTTGGATGGCTGGCCTCCAAGGCTGTGAGAGAGTGCATCTCTGTGGTTTCCGGCCCCCAGGTTTACGGTGATTGGATAGGGCCACCCCAGAGAGCTAATAGAAGAAGCTTCGTCCTGGGCTGGTCCCAGCTGTCTCTACACACGGTCACAGCACCCTGATTGGTTTCACATGAACACTTTCCTTTTCAAACACAATTGCAGGAAGTGAGAACAATTGCTTTAATGACGGGGAGGCCATGACCTCAGGTCAGCCCCGGGCATACGTGAAGTGCCATCCGTCTGGAAATTTCTCCCTCTCCCCACAAGCCCAGTGGGGGGGTTGTCTGCCCTCACCACCCGGCCCTCAGCCCGCTCTGCCTCGGGCCCAAAGCCGCACTCCTGTGCCAGTGGGCCTGTCCCCACCACAAACTCCTGCCCATGCCTGGCACCTTGCAGTCCTGCTCAGCCTCCACAGAGCCTACCAGTGGCTTCACGTGCCCCCCCCCACCAAGGGGGCACTTTGTAAAGAATGCTGGAGCTGCACAATTGAGCTGAGACCAATGCATCTCCACTTACGGCCGCTAGGGCAATCCGGGAGGCAGGCTCCTGGGCAGGTGTGTTGGGCTGGACCCTCGCCCATCTGCTGGAGCAGTGACCCCTGGACCCTCGGTGATGTTTGGATACAGGTATCAGTGCTGCTATCGGTGCTGGTGCTGGTGTCGGTGCTGGTCCTGGTGCTGGTGCTGGTGCCGGTGCTGCTGCTGCTGCTGGTTCTGCTGTCGGTCCTAGTGCTGGTCCTGGTCCTGGTGCTGGTGCTGGTGTCGGTGCTGGTCCTGGTGCTGGTGCTGGTGCCGGTGCTGCTGCTGCTGCTGGTTCTGCTGTCGGTCCTGGTGCTGGTCCTGGTGCTGGTGCTGGTGTCGGTGCTGGTCCTGGTGCTGGTGCTGGTCCTGGTGCCGGTGCTGGTTCTGGTGTCAGTGCTGGTGCTGGTGTCGGTGCTGGTGCTGGTTCTGGTGTCAGTGCTGGTGCTGGTGCAGGTGCCGGTGCTGCTGCTGCTTCTGGTTCTCCTGTCGGTCCTAGTGCTGGTGTCAGTGCTGGTCATGGTGCTGGTGCTAGTGCTGGAGCTGGTTCTGCTGTCAGTGCCGGTGCCGGTGCTGGTGTCAGTGCTGGTCGTGGTCCTGGTGCTGGTGCTGGTCCTGGTGTCGGTGCTGGCGCTAGTGCTGGTGCTGGTCCTGGTGCTGGTCCTGTTGTCAGTGCTGGTGCCGGTGCTGGTGTCGGTGCTGGTGCTGGTCCTGGTGCTGGACCTGCTGTCGGTGCTGGTGCTGGTGTCGGTGTTGGTGCTGGTGCTGGTGCTGGTCCTGGTGCTGGTCCTGCTGTCAGTGCTAGTGCTGGTGCTGGTGTCGGTGCTGGTGCTGGTGTCGGTGTTGGTGCTGGTGCTGGTCCTGGTGCTGGTCCTGCTGTCGGTGCTGGTGCTAGTGTCAGTGTTGGTGCTGGTCCTGGTGCTGGTCCTGCTGTCGGTGCTGGTGCTGGTCCTGGTGCTGGTGTCGGTGCTGGTCCTGGTGCTGGTGCTGGTGTCGGTGCTGGTGCCGGTACTGGTGTCGGTGCCGGTGCTGCTGCTGCCGCTGGTCCTGCTGTCGGTGCTGGTGCTGGTTCTGGTGTCGGTGCTGGTCCTGGTGCCGGTGCTGGTGCTGGTGCCGGTGCTGGTCCTGGTGCTGGTGCTGGTGTCGGTGCTGGTCCTGGTGCTGGTGTCGGTGCTGGTTCTGGTGTCGGTGCTGGTCCTGGTGCCGGTGCTGGTGCTGGTGCCGGTGCTGGTCCTGGTGCTGGTCCTGGTGCTGGTGTCGGTGCTGGTCCTGGTGCTGGTGTCGGTGCTGGTTCTGGTGTCAGTGCTGGTCCTGGTGCTGGTGTCGGTGCTGGTTCTGGTGTCGGTGCTGGTCCTGGTGCTGCTGCTGCTGCTGGTTCTGCTGTCGGTCCTGGGGCTGGTCCTGGTGCTGGTGCTGGTGTCGGTGCTGGTGTCGGTGCTGGTCCTGGTCCTGGTGCTGGTGTCGGTGCTGGTTCTGGTGTCAGTGCTGGTCCTGGTGCCGGTGCTGGTCCTGGTGCCAGTGCTGGTCCTGGTGCCGGTGCTGGTGTCGGTGCTGGTGCTGGTCCTGCTGTCGGTGCTGGTGTCGGTGCTGGTGCTGGTGTTGGTGTTGGTGCTGGTGCTGATGCTGGACCTGCTGTCAGTGCTGGTGCTGGTCCTGCTGTCGGTGCTGGTGCTGGTGCTGGTGCTGGTGCTGGTGCTGACAGCCATCCGCTGTCTTGGGGGAGGGAAGCGGGACATCTGAGAGACAGGTTGTGCCTGGGTCACTGTGGGCTGCCCTGAGCGTCTTTCAGGGAATGTCCGCTTGCTCCCGTCCTGCCCCCCACCCCACAGAAGGAGGCACTGCTCCAGACAGCACTCGAATCGTGGGCTTCCCGTCCCACTCGGAGGGACATGCGTGTAGAGAGTGATCAATGATTTTTCAAGTAGATGGGGGCACACATTGTGAGCTAGGAGGCTCTGAAGAGACGGAATGTGCCCACCGGACGCTCTGACCGAGGGAAGGCCCAGGCTGTCACCCCAAACATCGCGTGACCCCCACCACCTGCTTGCTGCTGCACTGAAAGCACAAATCCCCGGGGAGGGGGTTGCCTCCCTTCCTGGCTGTGCGTCCCATCCCGGGACTGTTTCTCAGCGGGCCTCACAGACAGGTGGGGGAGGTGCTGGCACCAAGTCCCGCCGCGCCCCAGCACAGAGGCGCCCGAGGCCCGCCCCCCCCACCCGCCGCACGCAGCCTGCGGTCCCGGGTGAGCCTGTGGGGACCCCATCGGGACTTCTCGGCCGAGGTTCCTGGAGAGCAGCGGGGGCGGGACTGAGGGCCGGTGTGAAGTCAGGGCCCGGCTGGCCGCATAGTTGCACTTTGGGGGACAGCTTTCTCGGGGAAAGAACGCATATGCAACACCAACGTCTCCCACACTCAGCGGACTGAAGCCATCACCGGGTCACGGCCCGTGGTTCTGAGGGGCTCAGCTGGAGGCTCTCCTGTCTCTGCTGGCCTCACACAGGCTTCTGCGTCCACCTCGGCGGGGACGGCTCGTGCGCACCACGCGGGCTCCCGTGCCCGGGGGACCGGCTTGGGTGAGCTCGGGCAGTGTCCCACGCTCCAGACAGCGAGCCGGAGCTGCGTGGCATCGAGAGGCCCAGGCCAGGACAGGTAGCAGATCACCACCGCCACAGCCCGACGGCCAAAGCCGGCCACAGTGGAGCAGAGCGTCAAGGCTGAGAGAAGCAGCAGAGCCCGTGGCAGAGAGGCACAGACCAGGGAGTGACTGTGGCCGTGTCTACAAACACCCACCATAGCGGGCGAGGGTGAGGGTGTTGGTCCTGAGCCAGAGCCCTGGGCGTGGAGCCTCTGTGGCCCGGCGACCTGAGCAGTCATAGGAGGCCAAGGGCTCCTGGTGCCCGTCCATCTCTAGGGATGGGGCCTCTGCCAACCCTTGTCTCTCCCATCAGCAGTCAGACCAGCGGCCTCCAACCCTTTCAACACCATTGCCCTTGACCCCATATGCCCTGCAGCCACCCCTCCCCTCCCCACAGCCCGGCCCAGCCATCTCTGAGGCCAGGTCCCACTGGCCCATCGGGACAAAACTCCGTAGCAGAGACGTGTCAGAAAACCACCTCAGCTATGGGAAACCGCTCTCGTCTGGACAGCCACAGGGGCCCCAGCAGTCTCGGCAGCCAGACTCGCCCTGCTGTGAGCACGTGGGGCCACGTCCTACTCCCACGCAGCTGTGTGGTCTGGCCCCTGCTCAAACAGATGGCAGGTGCAGGGGTCACGGGGCACCTGTCCTATCAGAGATGAGAACATGGGCCCTCTGGTCATGAACAAAGTGTGGCTACAGGAATCAATGCAGGAGCTCCTGGGGCAGGTAGACCCAGGATGGGTGGGGGGAGTGCGCGTGGGAACTGGGCAACCCCACTTCTGCCACGCCCCACTTCGTGCTCAAGCCAGCGTGACCAGAGGCCAAGCTTCTCTGGGCCTGGCTGGGGCATCTGGGCAGCGGGCTGGGAGGCCTGGGGGCAGCAGGTGTCTTGCCAGTGCCCTCATTCCCCCTGTTGGAAGGAGGCCCTGGGGGTCCAGCCACACTTTCCAACCCCAGGGTGTGCTTGGAAAGAAGGAAGAATGGGGATGGGGCCCTAAAAGAGGTGTGACTTGTCCCCATGCTTCTCTTTCTCCTTCCAATCCTGCTGTGACCTATGACCCTGTACGTGAGCCAGCCCTGAAGCCCCGACGAGCCCCTGCGGGGCCTAAGCCAGTCAACCCTACAGAGCCCAGTGGGAAGAAGGGAATGCAGGGAGGGGGTTGCTTGCTCTCCCTCCTGCCCACCTGCCCCTGTACTCCTCTGACCCTGGGGCAGTCAGCGCTCGCCTCCAGACCATCAGGAGGCCCAAGCTGGCCCTGGGAGGACAGCACGGGGACCTGGAGACAACTCCTTTCACAGGGAACCTGTTAGAATGTGCGTGCACAAGCTCTCTGGGGCTTCACTGTTTTCTTCACAAAGCCACGCTCTCACCTCCTGGTGAAACTTGCAGACATGAGCCGTAGCTTCCAAATGTCCATGGGCCGCGCAGGCGGGACACGTCCCATGGGACTCCGTGCACACCGCCAGGATTGCAGGGCTGGGTCGGGTGCCGTGCAGGTGGAGGCAGCCGGGGTCCCGGGGCTGGGCAGCGGGCTGGGGGCAGCCCAGATGCTGGAACGCCATTTGCTTTCTGGAGAGGCCAGCTGACAGCATGTGCTTCTTGGCCAGACTGCCCTGGCCTGGCTGACCAGCCACCCGAGTCAGGCTCTGGGCCCTGGGAGCCTGACGGATCTGTGCGAGACTGGGAAAGCTCAAACACCGTGCCCATGAGGGAAGGGAGCAGGGGCTTGTGGGGGGGCGCAGCGCTATCTGCAGAAACCGCAGTCTCTTCATCTAAAACGACGGTCCTGGCCCTTGATTCAGTGGATCATTAGGAATTCTGTGTGCACACCTCAAGTCCTGAATAATGAACCAAACCATCCTGGTGTGATGGATTTTTTAAATGAGCTATTTGCATATTGTGATTAATCACGCTGTCCCTTGGGGCTGGAGCTCAAGAAGCCGCTCAGCTCGGAGGCTCTGTGTCCTCTGCCCACCCCTGGGGTCAAGGAAGCAAAGAGGCCCCCAGGGCAGCTGCTGGACTGAGGCTTTAGGGACGGGGCAGACAAACGCGGAGAGCCAGGGCACGGCCACAAAGGCTTCCCGCTGTGCCGCCATTCCTCCCTCTGGACATCCCTGCCGTGCGGACAGACATCCTCCGAGGCCTCTCAGGGCCCCAGCACCTCCTAGAAGGAGGCATCTGCTCTCTTCCTGGCCCCAGGCAGGCATTGGCCTCCAGACCCTCAGCTCAGCTGCCACCCAGGCATCTCCCGAGAAGGACACAGGACCCTAAGACAGAGGGGGCTCCAGGTGGCTGAGCTGATGGCAGCTACCCTCAGCATTTCCACACCCCCCCCCCAGCCTGGGACAGCCTGGAGACCGCGTCCACCTTCAAGCGGCTGACCCTGGACAGCTGTCTCTGAGACATGGACCAAGACCAAACACTAGGGACAGGAGGGAGCCAAGACCTGGCCACAAGTGGGGGCAAGTGTTAGGGAAAGGGGGTCCACGCAGTGCTGCGAGACCCTCGCCCACGGACCCAGCTCTCCTGTGCCTGGGTCGGAGTTCTATCGGAGCACAGCTGCTGGGAAGCGGCCTCCTTCCTAGCAGCCCAGCTCCGCCCCAGTCCTGCTTGCCTGGGGCCCTGGGTCACGTCCTGTGGGTGAAACCGCAGCGCAGCGTCCCCACGTGGGCAGGCCTGTCCCCTGGGCAGATTTCCACAGACACACGGCAGGCATCCAGGGTGAGGGGATCCCAGCACTGACCGCTGGCTCAGGGCCCTTGGTGGCCGTCGGTGCAGACGTGTGGGCGGGGTGCTGTGTGGGTGGGGTTCAGGTGCTGCGGGAAACAAGTGTGGCCTGGAGCCTGAGAAGCCCCACAACAAAGACACCCGGATAGACACATTGGCACATCTAAAAAAATTTATCAAAGCAAAACACTGAAAAACACCCTGGAAGTATTTTCCCTTCCACTGAGCACGTCGTTAACCCTAAGCCTTGCAGTGGGGGCCGGATCACACCTGAGGAGACCCTGATGTAAGGGACCCTGGCCTGGAGACGCCCAGCCCGCACGTTCCAGGGGCCGCTGCAGGCCTCATGCGCCTTGAGAGAAGCTCGCGGGGCCAGCGGCTCAGGCCGAGCATTCTGGGGCCAAAGGAACATTCCCGCCTGCAGAGCCCAGACACCAGTCGAGAGACCAGCCCAGGTGCTGTCCTTGCTGGGCAGCCGCATGGCCTGTGTGAGGACGGTTCGGGCTTGTGGGGCGTCAGTCGTGGGCATGTCTGCGGGGTCCCGACGGTCAGTGCCGGGGGTCTGGCCCCGAGCCAGGAGGGCGCTTTGAAGAGGCCTCTAGGCTCAGGCTTTGCCAGTAAGTCGGCAGCCGGCTCCGAGGTCCTGAGCTCAGGAGCTGATGCGGACGATGGTCTTCTTCACACACATTTGACGGCATGTCCTGGGTGCGGTTGAGGCCCCCAACCCGCCTGCAGGGTCTCCAGTAGTGGGGAACAGAAAGGTGGGGCATGTGCGGCTAAGGGAGGGGTGCGCTGTGCTGGAGAAGAGAGGGGTCTGAGGACCGGGAGCTGCAGACGTGAGTGGGGTGGCCAAGGCGGGATGTCCTTGGGAACGTGGAGGAGTAGGGCGTGCCCCCAAGCTGCCCCTCGCGGGGCCTCGGGGGCATCAGGACTCACCCCTTCACCTTCTGTCGCTGTGTCCACCCCTTGTAGGTCACTCGGCCGTGCCACAGCCTTGGTGACTCTTGACGCCAGCTGCGGGTGGAGACATTGTCCAGCCGAGTGGGGATGTGATGAGACAGGTGCTGGACGGGCTCAGAGGTCTCCTCTGCAGGCCATGGTGGGCTCAGCCTGTGACGGAGCCCATGACCCCTGCCTACCACCACCCAGGACACAGTTCCAGTGAACCCCCTCCCCCTGGCCATCAGGTTGTCTGTCCCTGGACCCGGCCCCCCAAGCCCAGGCCAGGGGTTACACAGACACCGGAATGACAGGGTAGTCTTGGCCCCAGGGAGTGCCGGCTGTGGCCCAGCCCCCTGCTCATGCTGGCTGCCAGGCAACTCCGTGCCGGGGGCACAGAAGCTCACGTGAGACTCCTAATGGACTACACTCCTCGCCCGTGACTCTTTGGCCCTTTGCCCTGGGATGTTCTCAGGTTTACTCATGACACGTTTTGGGAGCCATAGCGTCTAGAGGCTGCAGGGTGCTCGACGTCACCCCGTCCAGCGCCCAAGGCTGGGCGCTATGATGCCTGAGGGGGACCGAGGCTCGACTGCCCGCTCTGGCCCGCTCCTCAGGGCTGATCTGAGATTCGCATTTGTCACGAGCAAGTCACAGGCGGGCCTGATTCTAGAACTTCTCTCCCTTCCGTGATGTGTCCTCTGACCCACAGGCCAAACACATGGCTCTAATCGCCATCACCTGGCTGCCCGGTGATCGTCACCCACTCCTACCATCTGCCCCCAACTTCTCATGCAGGCAGCGACAAGCACACAACTTCAGGGCCAAATCAGCGTTCAAATGTCCTCCACCCCCTGCCCACTGAGTGACCCCGTACTGAGTCAGTGAACTTTTTTAGGCCTCGAAAACGTGGGGGAGACCCCAGATCAGCTGTGATGTGGGGTGATACCCAGACGCCGAGGATACAGATATCAGATGCCCGTCCTGGCCTTGGGGCTGCCCCTGGCGTCCTCACCACGTCCTCCTCCTTACGGCTCCAGGTCACTTGCCTGTGGCCTTGCCCTTCCAGCAGCACCAGACCCACTTGCACACTGAGCGGAAGTCATCCTCACGGCATGCCGGAGCCAAGGCGGGGGCCGCCCACGATCCAGAGTATCTGGGCCTCTTTCAAGGAATGCGTCCCCTGTAAAAACTAAGAGAAAGAAACCCCCCCAGGACAAAGCGGACTGTTGCCACTCTTAAGTGGGAAGTACTTTTCTGAAAAGATTCGTCACCGCCATGTGGGTGCGGCCGCCCGGGCTATGGCTTGAGGGATCTTCCGTCTCTCCCGTTCTCGATGGCCGATGCACCGCGCTGCCCACCAAAAGCATGTAGCCGTGCCTGCTCTCCAGCCCGCTGCACAAGCTCCGAGCTCTGACAGCTCCCTCGGAAGCCACTTGCACCGGTGTGGTCGAGGCTCTGCACCTGCAGGTTCCAGCAGAAGTGCTTCCAGGAACCATGGCCCCTTTGACGGGCAAGGATGATGTCAGTGAGGCCCCCAAATCGGGGGCCTTATGAGTGTTGTCAACCACATGACTCGGGTCCCCAAGACTGCAGCTCCCGGGCGCATCTGGCACAACCAGGTAGGTGCAGCACCCTCCTTGCGGGGAAGGGGACAGCAGCCACGCCAGGCGGGGGCAGCGTCCCCGGCTCCAGGGACCACTGCTGGCTGAGCGAGCCACCCAGCTTTGAAAGAGCCGCGAGGGCTGAAGGCCGGTGTTCTTCAGGAGAAGGGAATGAGCAGGAGGGGGAACACATGGCAGGGTCCCGTCCCCCTCCCCACTGCCGCAGGACTGCTGCTGTGGCTGACACTGTCTGCACACACGTCCCCCTGGCCACCCTGGCTGTCCAGATAGGTTTGCTAATGCTGGAGGGCGCTCGCAGTGGCGAGGCTAGACATGGTGCCCCCAAGTCACCCCCACCTAGCCTTGCACAAGTGCACCTGGGGACAGCGCTATGACCCCACAGCCTGGCACACGCTGGCAGCCCGCGGTGAGGCCCTCTGTGCCGGCGGCCCAGGACGCTGGCAGAGGAGACGTGGCCCCATCTGATTTCCCTGCACCTTGCCCTCGCCCTTCACAAGCGTGAAAGCAGTTCCCGGCACGTGCTGCGAAGCCGCCCACTAAGTGCGCACGACTAAAGTCCGCCATCCGCACGAAGACAGGACTCTGCTGGGACCCCTTGCGGGGGGGGTCTGGCCGCGTCTCCCGCGGGCTGCCCGCCCCCCGCTCCCTTCTGCTCACCTGCTGAATGTGGCAGCCTCGCCACAAACGTATTCACGTCACACATACAAATCTAGCCTTTTTTCTTTTTTTGGTTTTGCTTTTTCGATGAGAAGAGAGCATCTTCAAATGCAAAAGGCTTTAACGAATTAAGCACGAATCAAGGGGAAAAACTTGAAATTAATTTTTTAAAGTCTTCTGTGTATTGTTGTTCAGTACCCAGACTAATGGAATTTGCAGCAAGGCAGTCGGGAACCCTGATGACTACAGTGCGTGAACGAGCCGGCAGGAAGGAGCGCTGTGCCAGCCGGCCTCAGAGAGACCCAGTGCGGGGAAAGCGCGGATGTGGTGTCCAAGGACACAGTCACGACAGGGAGCCAACCATTTCATGCGTCAGAGCACAAAGGTGGTTTTCTCCTTGGGACGTCAATCTGGAGGGGTCTGAGCAGAGCTCTCTGGGCAGCACTGAGCTGTCCTTGGGCTCAGTTTACCCCCTGCAGGAGCCCCCCAGGTGACCCCCAGGTAACCCCCTCCATGTGACCCCCACGTGACCCCCAGGTATCCTCTTCCAGGAATACATTCTACGCACTCTATCTGACTGCCGTTCCTCCTACCTGCTCCGTCTGGACCGCCGGGTACTTTCCTGTGGTCTGAGAGCCACGGCCAGATGTCCGCTGGTCCGCCTCCCCTGGGGCCCCTGCAGGCCCCCCCAAGCTTCCCGCACAAGCGGAGCCTGCCCTGTGCACAGGGCTCTGCTGTTGGAGGCGGAGTGGCGCCCCTGACCAGCTGGTGCCCCAGACGCTGGAAACCCCGGGCCTGCACGAGGTCCACAGGGCAGAGCCGCGGCTCCTGGGTGAGGCTGGTGTTTGACTACGCGCTCCGCTGCCCCGCCAGCAGACTACGGAACAACTTCCTCCACACGCAAAGACCAACTGTGCGTCCTGGTTCCGCTGCTGCCCATTCGGCCTCGGCCTCGGTCACATGGCGCCTCGGTCTCGTTTATACTTGGCGGTGTCTCTGGGGTTTGCGCACAGACCTGTGAGTGCGCTGTGATGTGCGGCTTGTCTGTGTGTGAAAATATTCTAGAGAGATTGCGACAAGAACATTGACATGCGTTGACAGAGCCGCTCACCAGCAGCGTGTTGTGGTGGTCGGGCCATGTGTTTCACCCGGGCTCTGCCCGCTCCTCCTGCCATTCCCACGGGGCTCCATGGGGCTTGCCAGGTCGCCCGAGCCGCCGGCTCTGTCCAGAGTTTTCTCATTTCAGGGGAACAATGTAGAGGCTGCTGGGTGAATGTTGACAGGAGAGAGAAAGTGCTGGAGGTCGGGTCAGAGCTGTGCGTTTTCTTACCCGACCTCCGTAAGTGATCCCAAACCAGCAGCCCCGGGCCACTTGGGGCAGGACGCGCACCACAGCGCCGTGTCTCAGCACTCCGGCCGCTTACGGCTCAGAGCCCCAGCCCTTCTCTATTAAAGTCCATCAGGCCCCCAGGTGCTGTGGGCAGGTGCCCCACGCCCTGCACCCCACACCCTGCACCCCACACCCAAGAACCCATGCCCCGCACCCCATGCCCAGCACCCCAGGCCCTGCACCCCCGTCCTGCTTCCCTGTGCCCCCCAGAAGTGCCTCTAAGGGTTCCTGGGATCTGGGTCAGGAGACCCACTCACAGTCCAGCCCTGCCACCCAGAGCGTGGCCTCTGCAGGAGGGTGTCAGGAGGAGGGGGCTGGTCCTGCATCCATTGGCCGCTTTTTCTCTGACTTTGTCCCTGGTCATGTTTGGAGTCGCCCAGCCGCGTACCTGGCTCTGCTGCCGATACTCCCATCTTCACAACAGCTTACTCTCTGAAAAACATTTATTAGCCTGTTTTCCATTCGCTAATGTGCTCTTCTCCTGTTCGGAGGCCCAAGGAAGAACCCAGCACACAGTCCCCAGCCAGGGGCCTGACCCCACGTGCCTGGAACAGCAGGGCTCTGGGAGCCGAGGCAGGGACAGCAGGGGACAGCCAGTTAGAGGGGCACCAGGCTTTCACCGCTGTGGGGTCAGCTCAGGTGGGGAAGGCAGGCGGCGGAGCCAGGGAGGGCCTGGGACAGACGCATGCCCACTGGGTTCTCCCCACAGACCCTGCTGTGCCCCGACCCGGCCTCCCCACAGCCTGGTTCCTGCTGCACCCATACCTCAGAGGACCTGCATCAGAACCCGCTAGGCCTGGCCCCCAACACCCTGCCCACAGGGCTCGACTGCTCGGGACCCGACAACAGACCCAAAACGTCCCCACATCTCCCGGTGTCCTCAAGCGTGGAGGCCAGCCACAGGGGCTGGTGGGGCAGCTGGTGGGGCAACACCGAGAGCTGACGCCCTTCCTTGGAGGCCAGAGGGACAGCAGGCTCAAGGGACCCGCCACTGCCCGTGCCCAGGGGAGCACAGCCCTCGCTGGGGGGTCGAGCTCCAGGTGGTGAGGCTCAGCCCAGTGGGCACAACAGGGACTGCTTCAGGCCGGTTCGTGAGGGTCCCCGGCTTGCTGACCCTCATCAGGGATATTCAGGCCCCACCCGCGCCACCTATTAACTCAGAAGTCATGAACCTACCGACTGCCTTCAAGTCTCCAGCAGCTGATGGCTGTGAATTATGGATGCAGGGGAAGAGCAACCTGCGATCTAAATCTGGTCTCTGTCCCCAGAGAACAAAGATCTGCTGAACTAGAATTTGTGGCCGTGGTGTGGAGCTGGGGGTGGGGGTGGGGCGTGGGAGGGGTGGGCTCCCGGGACAGGGGAGGGGAGCCTGGCCAGGCTGGCCTCTGCACTACCACTCCCACACTGGGCCGGCACCCAGGGCTCCGGTCCCTCCCGTGGGCCTGAGCCAGGGCCGGGTTGTGCCAGTGCAAACGTGAGGTCAGAGGTCACTTCCCGAAAGCTTTAACGGCTGTCTGGGGCCCAAGCCCCTGGCTGTGCTTCCCCAGTTTATGGAGAAACGATGGGCGTGTGTCACCGTGTGCGTTTCAGGGGAAAGCGTGGGGTGTGACTTACACCCGCTGTGACACGACCCAGTGACGGGACAGACCGACAGACGGGAGAAGACCTCCTGTGAGCGACGCTTGGATCCGACACCGGGGGCCACTCCTCTCAGAACTTTCCAGACCCTCCGCGTGTTGATGCAAAACGAACAGACTTTCCCGAATCTCTAAGAGAAAGAACGCGCTCTCTTAGAGCCCAGGCGAGGGCGGCGGCCCGGGACCTGGGTCCCCACAGGCGCCGCGGGGAGCGAGCACTTCCTGCAGAGCTGCATGCTGCTTCATGACAGCAGAGCTCGGCTGCGGCAGGAGTCGCAGGTTTTGCCGTGAAGGGCTGCAGGGAGCAGGGCGGTGACGGGACCACTCCTTCACAAAGCCGGGGCACCTCGTGGGCGCGGCGTCGGGCTGGAACAAAGTTAATACCCTCACGCTGACGAAAACGGCTTCCCTCCCATCTCAGGCCTTTAGGGAGCTTTTCTCCCATCGTGTGTCCGGGTCCGGGGCGTGCTGACTGGCCAGCCCCTCATCCTCCACCTGCCCCACTCTGCAGACCCTGCCTGGGCCCTGCCGGTCCTTCCGGAACTCACCACCACTCCCCCATCCAGAGGAGCAGAGAGGACCGTGGGGCCCCCTCCTGGCCCAGGTGGAGGTGAAGACACTCTGGGGAAGCCCTGTCCTCACCTCCACCCCAAGCCTGGTGGGGAGGGGTCAGGATGAGGCCCCCACGGGCTCCCTGAGCTCAGGCCCGACCTCTCAGCCCTGCAGACCGTGCACCCCGAGACCCGGAGCGCTGCTGGTGGGCTGCCTCCACCTCACTGCCCCCAGAAGGAGCCAGGAGGAAGCTGTGGGGATCACATGAAAAAGGCGAACGTCCCTGGCCTTGGCCCAAAGCCCACCCCCACTCCCGGGAGATACACCCACAGAGCTAGAGAGCCCTGGAGGTGGCTCAGGAAGGCCGTGGGACTCGCTGTGGAAAGGCAGGTGGGGTGCGGGCCGGCCTGCTGGGAAGTGCTGCATCCCCAGCCCTGCACTGGACAGGGTCCGTCACCTGCCCAACTGGAAGGCCCCCCACCACTGGTGGGGACACGGGGAGGGCCTGGGTGACCTGGTCTGTGTCCCACGGCCCCATGTCCGTGGATTCCTGAAATGGCCCTAGCGGGACATGTGGCCCTGTGGCGGAGGGCTAGATCTCCATCCTGGGCACGCAGACCGCCACTCACTTCCACAGCGGGTTCCCACAGCCCACTGGGGAAGACACCCCCGCGATCCAGTCACTCTGCAAGCCAGTGGGCACAGGCAGGACCACTTGGACACATGTCCCGCTAGGAGTCACAGTTGGGTCGAAGGCTGTGCCCCTCACAGCCCCAGCCCTGCCCAGAGGGCCGACTCCAGCGCCAAGGTCCGGGTGAGTTCTGTCTTCATTGAAACGCACCTTTGGGGTGAAAACCAAATCATTTTCCTCTTAAGAAACTGCCAGTGTACCAGTGCATGCAGAATTGTGCAGGACTACCAGGAGTTACTCAGAAATTGGTCTCCAGCGAGGGTTCCAGCGAAAGCGGGTGAGTGCCCGACTCAGACCTCGAGAGCATTTGGTGTCGTAGGACACATGGCTGAAACTGGGCAAGGCTTCCCCGGCGGCGACCCTTGCTCTGCCCAGCGGGCTGTGGAAGTATTGCTGCCCCCGCCAGCAGTTGGCCGCCACTCGTGCTCGGGTGCAAGGTCGCGCAGCGGGACTGTGCCCGCCACTCCTGCCCGCCTGCTCCGGGAGTGCCACCAAGTGGCTGTCATGGGCCCTGACGGTGGCATGGAGCTGGTGCCCAGCCTGGGGGTGGTGGGGGGCTGTGCTAGGGTCAGTGGCAGGTGAGTGGGCACCAGGTTTGTGGTGCAGGCACAGTGGGCCTGGACGAGCTCTGGGGACGCGGCGGGAGTTGGGATTCTGGCCCCTCAAAGGCCAGCAGGGCCATGCCGACTCCCCCTGCCCCTGGCTCAGAGCTTGGGACTTCCTAGTGCTGAGCCCACGGCGGGCATCCTCCACCAACGGTGGTCCCCACCGTCCACAGATAGACGCGGCCCTGTGCTGGCCCAAGGGGAGGTCGGCACCGCCAGGGAGGTCATGCTCCACGCTGGGCCGAGATCGCCCACGAGCTTGCTGCAAGGAGCCGAGAGGAGCAGAGTGGAGGGAGCCCATGCTGCAGGTGTGACCGCGGCTGGTCAACAGGAGCCAGATGGGTTCTCTGCAGCCCACAGGCTGTGACCAGCCTGGTTCCATGCATTTGTTTAGAATGTGGTTCCAGCCGACAGGCAAGCCTGGGCGTGGGTCCCAGGTAAGGCCTGGCATTTGCCGTCCTGTGGCCGAGGTGGGACCTGGCAGTTCTGACTTTCCCCCTGGGACAGGATCCTGGAAGCAGTCTGTGGGGGTCCCACGTCAGGATGACAGGACTTCTCACCGCTGCGGCATCTGAGGCCTGGAATCCCAGTTTGCAGGTGTCGGCTGGGCCTGCACTTCAGGTGCTCTGGGGGCCACCCCAGTAACCAGCCTTCCCCCTCCAGCCTGGACCAGCGAGGGGTCATTTCCTCTCCTGGAGCAATGCTCCTCCTTCCCTGGGTTCCGATCTCTGCTTCTAAACCCTGGCTCACTGCTCGTCCAAGCAAGACCCAGCCCTCCTCCGAGTCACCTAGGGGCCTGGGAGCCATGCACTTCTGGGCCCCACACCACCCTGCAGAATAAGGCTCCATGGGGCCTTGCATGGACTCTGTGACCCGCCATGGGACGGGTAGACCAGGGAAAGACAGGCAGGGCTTGGCCTGCCTTGGGGCGGTCTGCCCTGCCTCACCTCCCCACCGGAGGACCACTGGCCTGTGAGCGCAGCTGTACCTGAACAGAACAGGAGCGGGACATGACCAGGGCAAGGTGGATGTGACACAGAGCTCGAAGGCGCCAGACCGCCAGGCCCTCTGCCTGACGGGTGCTGAGCCTAGACCATGTTCCCTGAACAGCCTGCTAGCGGGCTCGCCCCATCCCCCATGTTGGCGGCACCTCCTGGGACCATGGCCCTGGTGAGGAGCGTCCACCACGGACCACCTCAGGGACCAGAAGTTGCCTGTGGCCATCATGGCCGAGCAACCAGAGCCGTGGACAGGACGCCTGGCTACCAACCCTTGTGATGGGGGTGGCCGGTGCCTATCGTGGCAGAAGCTTCAGGAAGGGCCGCATCCCCATCCTGCCTCCCGAGACCTCACAGCACAACGGGCCAGTGGCTCTTGGCAGTGTCCCCCGCAGCAGCACAAGAGGCTAACACGGGAAGCAGAACCACATGTGTCGCCCGTGTTGAGGAGGGCTGCCCGCGTGCAGCGGGGGCTAAGTCCCAGCGTGACTGACCCACTGTGTCCACTTACACGGCAGGGCTGATCTCCTCAAAGCTGTGGGAGCCAGGGTGTGGTGGGGCCTCTGCCTTCTCACGTCCTGTGCTCGGGCTTCTGTTTATGGACCCACTTTCCTAATGGGGACACCTGTAAAACTTTATGCTGCTTTGTTTAAAAACCATGGAAATTAGGAGACTTATGCTTAGTCTCTGACCCCAGCCAGGGCCACAGCCTGAGTGGTGTCCCATTGCTGGGGACCAGCCAAGGCCAGAGGTCTCCCCAGGCATGTCGCAACAGACAAGCCACTTGAGTGACCCTTGGTCCTCGTGGGCTGGTGACTTCAGGGACCGGAGACCAGACCACATCTGGGCCCAGTTGGAGCGGCCAGAGGCAGGGGACAGGCTAGGGCGTGGACCAGCTAACGCTGTACAGAGGAGACCCCCGCCCAGCCTCTCCAAGCTCTACCAGGGACCCCGAGTGCGCCCCACAAAGTGCCGCCCTGGCATGACTGCACAGAACAAGATGCGTCCCCTGGGAACAGCACACACGCCTTCCTGCCTCCCTACCGACCTCTTCCCAGAACAGACCACCCGGGTCCTGGGAATGGCTGGGCCCCTGGAGACCATCTCACTCACCTCCCAGTGCTTCTCCTCCTAAACAGGAAATCCCTCAGGATCCAGTGACACAATCCTATTGGGAGATAAGCCAGGATCTGGGCAGAAGGGAGAGCCAGACAAAGGGAATTACTGCAGAGAAGGCCAAAGGAACCCCAGGGGGGTGGCCATCTGCAAGGTGCATTCCCAGTGGGTTCCCCTCAAGGATCTTGCACCCTGAGACCACACCACTGTGGCTACCGTGGCCTCCATGGGGAACACGACCCAGGTGTGGGCGCTATGGTTGGCAAGGGTGCCAGGCGTGCAGTGTCCCAGGGAGCAGGCCCCAGGCTCCTGCCCTGCAGCTGTGTGCCCACCTAAAGGGCTGGAGCGTCGGATGAGGGCTCACCGAGCACCTGATGGCAGGGCTTTCTGCTGATCGCCTCGCTGAGACCAGAGAGAGGCGGCCCTCAGAGCCCCGTGCCCAGGCCACAGCCCAGGGCCAGCACTGGGACTGCCCGGGTCTGACCCCTCTGGATTCTGAGCGGTGGCTGGAACAGAGGGCCTCTGAGCAGGAGGGCTGCACTCTACCTGAGCCCTGGCTTTGTTCTGTCCCCTTCTGTGTCCCTAACTTGTCCCCAAGACAGGTGCTCACGTCTGCATTTGCCATCTGTCCATTCCTGCAGGCTTTCTGTGGGCATCACTTCTTGCAGAACGAGGCCATCGCGGACACACAGACAGGGCTTCTGCTGGGACGACCCCGTCACCCAAGAAACAGGCAAACCCGCTGGCAACGTGGAGCTGGGTGCCACGGGCTCTGCCACCTGGGACAGAGGGGTGTGAGTCCAGAGTCCCGTCATGTGGCCAAGACGTTAGAGAGAGGGATGGAGGGGACCCAGGATGGGTGCTTCCATGGCTGGGTGGTCTCAGCACTGTGGGGCCTATGGTGGCCAAGGGCATAAGGGGGCAAGGCCCGGCCCCTTCCAGGAGGTCTCGGGGACCCTGAATCAGGAAACATCTCAGAACAGCGTTGAGCAAATGGTCTCAGGAAGAGGACCAGAGGGACTCTGGTTTCCATGGCAAGCCATGAGCCAGCCTCTCTGGGATCACGCTGTGGCCTTCCCAACCTGCCCAGGGCCTCAGGAGGGAACACAGGCCAAGTCTGGCACAGGGTCTTTGTTGGAGGTAAGGTGTCCTGGGCACTGCCACAGGCTCACAGACCAGATGGGGCCCTCGGGCACGGGCTCCCAGCTGCAGGCTGGCGGCGAGCTCTGTCCCCGCTACAGCCCACTCCGGGTCAGAGTAGAGACCAGTGCCGCCAAGCACCGGCTCCCAGAGGGGACGGGCCTCGCTCAGAGCTGGCTAAGCATCACCGAGCGGGGTGGTGCTGCGGCGGACTCACTGTCCACACGGGAGCTGTCCGGGCCACGCCGGCATCCGCCCTGGAGGAGACGGAGCGAGGGCAGCCTGCCGGGGTGGCAGCAGCGGCTGGGATAATGCCCGCGCACAAAGCCCATGGGAGTCCCAGACCACGGCTTCCAGACTGTCCTGGCAAAGGTTTTCAGGGCAGAGGGCTAATTTAGAAAGAATGAAATAAATGACACCAACCTCAGTGAAAACCTTGCACAGAATAAGCTTCTTCCTGGTTCATGGCCCTGGAAGACCTGAGGGCCTGGTGGTGAAGCCAGGGCCACTTCCGGCGGAGGTCCGTCTGTCTGTCACAGGCTCCACGTGCAGCTGTTCAGGAGACAGGACAGGGAGCAGATCCATGGAGCAGGTGGGATGAGTGCTTCCTGTCTCCCAATGGCCGTGTCATCACACATTGGGTGGAGCTCGACCCTCGGTCACTATGCGTTCCCTGTGCCCAGCAGGCCTGATGGGTGCTGGCAGGGGTGGGGGTGGGAGGAGGGTAGGACAGGAACCCCAGGGGGAGGGGGGAGCAGCCCCTGGAGCCAGTGAGGTGCCCACCGTGAAGGAGGGGAGGACACTGTGTCTGGGGCAGGATGGAGGGCCGGCCTGCCTCCCACAGGAACGGAGTCCTGCACGGTGTGGCCAGTGCTGGCAGCTGCCCCTTCTCACCTGCAGCATCAGGCGGGGGAGGGAGAGGTACTTCCCCTCCAGACAAGGCTTCCTGGCTCCAGCCCACAAGTTATCCCAGTGCCCGGTGCCAAGAACTTCAGGAGGAATATTTGAAATGTCCAGTTCACCAGATGGCTCCCTACGGTCCCCAAGATGGACAAAGGACTGTGGTGGACAGCAGGTGCTGGCAGGAAGGGGCGGAGGGCCAGGGCAGGCCTGACCTCCGCTGCCCCCCGTGGTGGTGAGTGGGTTTCCCTGACCCCCACACCGGTACCCTCAGATGTACGTTTCCTCCCATTTGTTGCGGACACCTGCTCTGTTTCTCGGGGTTTGCTCCTTGTGGGGCACCCCAGTCGGACATGCACGTCCTGAGCTGCCCAGGAGCAGTCCTGGGCCGGGGTCTGAGGAAGGCCTGGGCTACCAGCCACTGGGATAAGGCCGCAGCATCACAACCAGCTGCCTGTGCTCAGTGGTCCTGGCTGACCAGGACCCGCATCATCGGAAGAGACAGTCAGAGCCGTCAACCATAGCGTTTTCTCCGGGAAGAGTCCCCCCACGGGATGGTCGAGCAGCTGTCTCTTGACTGGGCCCTTGGGCACGTGCAGCCAGACGAGGAGAGCTGGCCTGGTAGGACTCCTCTACCCGCCCAGGCTTTCGCCTTCCCCCTGCCCTGGCCCGGTCCCCAAGAACAGCTCAAGGACAAAGCACAGGAGGTAACAGGTGACAGAATGGAGGCGGCCTTGGACCTCAGCAGCCCGTCCACTTGCACATCCTGTGGAGTCTGTAGCTGACCAGGGCAGGCTCCGTGGGGGTCCCGGCTCAGCGTGTAGCACAGCCGGCCCTGCGGCTGCCTGTCCTCCGGCTGCCCAAGGCTGGGACCTCCACGGACCCCACTTGTGGCCTCCACAAGTCCCACACCACCTTCCCGTGGCCCCCAGGGACCTGCACTGCACGCCTGTGGCCTCGGCAGGGCCTGTCCCAGCACAGTGAGCATGGAGCTAACGGGACATCCAGAGTCCAGGCACTTTCCCCGGCCTGAAGGACACCCCAGGCTCTGCTGAGGCCACGCGTCACACCGAGGGAGAAGCAGCCAGCCTTTGAAAGTCACCTCACAGCCCTGCATCGCATGAGGACACACCCCGAGCGGCCGATGGTTTCTAAAGGTTAAATATGATGGCACTTCTAAAATAATTCTGGGTTTAAATTTAGGGCGCTGAGAAAAGCTCAGTCGAAGAAGGCTCTCTGGCTCCAGGCGGGTACCAGTCCCCTGACAATGAGTCAGATGATTTGTGTCACCTCCGGCCTCAAGGTGCTGGTGCGGGGACCTGTCTTCCCCACCACCTGTCGGGCCAGCGCAGCCCGTGACCACACCCGCCTGCCAGGAGTGCTAACTGCCTCTCGGCCTCGTGGCACCTCTCCTCTTTCTCACAGGAGGAGCCCTCTCTCCTCCAGGAACCCATCTGGAGGGGGGGTTGGCCCTGACTTGGAGGGTAATATGCCCACGATGATGTTCCATGTGCAGGGCGTGACCCAGGGCGTGCAGGGGCGTAAGCACTGCCTGTGGACACATCCCCGTCGGACCTCTCTTGGGGATGCCCTTGAGCCTGCAAATGGAATTGTCCGGCTCACTTCCTGTCGGCAGTGAGATGCCTCGGGGGCCCACCTACACCCCCTTTTAGTTGTGGTGTGGTACCCCCTGTGAACGCAGCACAATGCACCCGTTCCCCCACCGGTGAACATTTAGGTTGCTTCCAACTCAGGTCTTATGAGCAATAGCACAAGGAGCACCCCCGGCCCACTTCACGACGTCGTGCTCATTCCTCTGGGTAATTCCCAAGGTCGGCGTGCTGGGTCACAGGGCATTCACAGCTGAGCTTCAGTGAGCACGACCCAGCCCCCGGCTGTCTGCCCTGCCTCACCCTCTGCTGGCCCAGGGGACGTGCAGGTGACTCGTGTGGGAGGCGGAAGGGTGGAAGGATGCTGCAGTGCCCTGGAGCACCCCAGGGCACGGGTCACCTAACAACACGTCTTGTTAAGCAGAGGCAGGAGACAGGGCACGTGGCAGAATGGGACGTGTCTGTCAGGCTTTCCTGAGGAGTGATTCATTCCAGGCGCCTGAAGACCAAGGGAGGTGTGGGGGCGCTGCCTATGGAGGGGAGTGGCTAACTGGTTACAGGTGATGGCTGGATCCCAGAGCAGGGGCGAGGACCACGGTTCTGGGACCCGAGTGTCCAGTGCACACACCACCTGGCTGGGGACAGGCAGAGGGGAGACACCTCGGGAGCTGCGATTCTCTGGCCGGGGGGGAGGGAGCTGTGTGACCCCCAAGGCCTCACATGTCTGTGGGGGGGGTTCTGTCCCCCAGGAGGGGGCTGGAGGTCACTGGAGGTCTTCATCAGACAAAGCAGCCATGTGACAGGTGAGTCTGCCTGAGGTTGGAGTCCTCACGAAAAGTGTTGCCGCGTGGACCCGGGGAGGAAGGGGTACGCCGAGGGGCTCTGTAGAAACCCAGTAGTAAAGGGCGCCGCTGGCACACGGCATGAGGCGGGGGCCTCAGACTCAGCACTCGCCCACGCTCCAGCCTGGACTTCTGGCCGGAGCATGGCCTTGGGCCTCAGTGTCCCCCCTGGGGTCAGGGATGTCCTGATACCAGCTTTTTCCTGATACTAAGAGGTTTCGTAGAAGGAGTTGCTCGTGTCGTGATGAGGGCTGTCTGGCAGGCCTTGGACAGGACAGGCTGGTGGACTGTCTTCTCCCCAGTGCGTGTGGGGAGCACTGGGTGGAGCATGCGGTGGAGGTGGGGTGCGGGCTTGAGCAGGTGGGAGATGGGTCCGGACCTCCCATGTGTGTGAGAGCCAGGCTCAGGGTTGCCCTGGAGGTGAGTGATCTTGACCCCAAACCAAGGCAAGTTTGCCTTCTGTTGGAGGGGCTCTGCTGAAAGCCCAGTGGGTCTTGTCTCCCTCCCTCTGCTCAACAGGAGCAGACGCCTGGGGCTCCAGGAGGTGGCCCTCCGACCCCCACCCCAGGCTAAGGTTGTCAGCTTTCACTGTCCCCTGGGAACAGCCTGAGGGGTTTTGTCTTCCATCACTTGGGGGCATCTGTCAAGTGCAAACATAGGCCACAGAGCTCCCCACAGGGCCCTGTCCACCCCCACCCTGGGATATGCAGGTGGCCTCAGGCAGAGCGACATCGTCTAGGGGCTGGGAGCACCCTGGACCTCACTGTCCTGGCAGAAGTGACTTCCTGGCACTCTAAGCCACTGGAGACAGGGAGCACGCTGTAAGGTCAGACCATCAGAGAAGGCTCCTCTCTGCAGGTGGGGGCCAATTACTGCCCCATTAACATAGGCCCTGTTCCCATGGCCCCATCCCCAATAACTCTCCACACAGACCCATCCACGGTGATCCTTCAACACACAGCCCTCCACACAGGCCCCTCCACACAGGCCCCTCCACACAGACCCTGCACACACACACCTCCCCACAGACCATCCACAGACATTCTCCACACAGACCCTCCACACAGTCTTGTCCACGTAGACTTGTCCACACAGACTGCTCATAACAGACCCCTCCACACAGACTCTCCACACAGACTCTCCACACAGACCCTCCACACAGTCCCTCCACATAGAACCCTCCACACAGACCCTGACACATACTCCTCCACACAGACCCCTCCACACAGAACACTCCTCACACATCCCTCCACACAGACACTCCACACAGACCCTCCACACAGGACCCTCCACGTAGAACCCTCCACACAGACCCCTCCACACAGACCCTTCCACACAGACCCTCCACACAGACCCTCCAAACAGAACCCTCCACACAGACCCTCCACATGGAACTCTCCACACAGACCCTCCACACACACACATCCCTCCACACAGACCCTTCCACACAGACCCTCCACACACACTCCACACACACCCTCCACAAACACCCTCCACACAGACCTCTCCTCACACACCTGTCACACAGACCCTCCACAGGAAACCTCCACACAGACCCTCCACACTGACCCTCCCCATACAGACCCTCCACACACACCCTCCACACACACCCTCCACACGGACCCCTCCACACAGACCCTCCACAAGCACACCCCTCCACACAGACCCCTCCGCACAGACCCTCCACACAGACCACTCCACACACACCCTCCACAAACACCCTCCACACAGACCTCTCCTCACACACCCCTCACACAGACCCTCTACATGGAACTCTCCACACAGAACCCTCCTCACACACCCCTCCAAAAAGACCCTCCACACAGACCCTACCCATAGACCCTCCACACAGACTTGCTCACACAGACTTGTCCACACAGACCCTCCACACAGACCCTCCACACAAACCCCTCCACACAGACCTTTCACACAGACCCCCCACACAGACCCTCCCCACACACCCTCCACACAGACCCCTCCACACACTCCACACAGGACCCTCCACACAGAACCCTCTGCACAGACCCTCCACACACACCCTGCACACAGACCCCTCCACATAGACCCCTCCTCACACACCCTTCCACACAGACCCCCCACATAGAACCCTCCACACAGATCCTCACACACAACCCTCCACACAGACCCTCCACACAGAACCCTCCTCACACACCCCAGAACACAGACACTCCACACAGACCCCTCCTCACACACCCCTCCACATAGACACTCCACAAAGAACCCTCCACACAGACCCTCCACACACACACCCTCCACACAGTCCCCTCCACATAGACCCTCCACACACACACTCAACACACACCCTCCACACGGACCCCTCCACACAGACCCTCCACATAGAACCCTCCACACAGATCCACACACACACACCCCTCCATACAGACCCCTCCACACAGACCCTGACACACACCTCTCCCCACAGACCCTCCACACGGAACTCTCCACACAGATCCTCACAACATCCCTCCACACAGACCCTCCACACAGAACCCTCCACAGAGACCACTACACAGACCCTACACACAGACCCTGACACACAGCCCTCCACACAGACCCTCCACACGGAACCCTCCACACAGACCCTAACACACAGAACACTCCTCACACACACCCTCCACACAGACCCTCCAAACAGAATGCTCCACACAGACCCTCCCCACACACACTCAACACACACCCTCCACACGGACCCCTCCACGCAGACCCTCCACATAGAACCCTCCACACAGACCCTAACACACAGAACACTCCTCACACACACCCTCCACACAGACCCTCCAAACAGAATGCTCCACACAGACCCTCCCCACACACACTCAACACACACCCTCCACACGGACCCCTCCACGCAGACCCTCCACATAGAACCCTCCACACAGACCCTAACACACAGAATACTCCTCACACACCCCTCCACACAGACACTCCACACAGACCCTCCAAACAGAACCCTCCACACAGACCCTCCACACACACACTCAATACGCACCCTCCACACGGCCCCTCCACAAAGACCCTCCACATAGAACCCTCCATACAGACCCTGACACACACCCCTCCACACAGACCCCTCCACACTGAACACTCCTCACATACCCCTCCACACAGACACTCCACACAGACACTCCACACAGACCCTTCCACACAGGACCCTCCACACAGACTCTCCACAAACACCTTCCACACAGACCTCTCCTCACACACCCCTCCACACAGACCCTCCACAAGAAACCTCCACACAGACCCTCCACACAGACCCTCCCCATACAGACCCTCCACACAGCCCCCTCCACACAGCCCCCTCCACACACACCCTGCACACAGACCCCCCCCACATAGACCCCTCCTCACACACCCCTCCACACAGACCCTCCACACAGACCCTGACACACACCCCTCCACACAGACCCTCCACACAGAACTCTCCACACAGACTCCTCCTCACACACCCCTCCACACAGACTCCTCCACAGAGACCCTCCACATAGAACCCTCCACACATACGCCTCCTCACACACCCCTCCACACCGACCCTCCACACAGACTTGTCCACACAGACCCCTCCACACAGGCCCCGTCCACACAGACCCCTCTATGTAGTCCCTCATGGGGCCATTTCCCCGTGTTTCCAGATGCTCCAGTTTTCAGGTTCTTTGCTCTTTTAATTAACACACACAACTTCTCTGAAGCCTGTTTCAGGGCTTCAGTGGGAGACAGGGGAGGTTTCTCACTGTGGGAGCTCTCTCTCGAGTGGCACCTGTGGCCAGCATGACTGGTGTTTAATTACTGCTCTCCAGCAACTTCTCATCTACTCAGACCAAAACCAAGGAACAAGTTCATTGATGTCTGAGTGATCGGGCCCAAAGGGCTCCAGGCAGTCCTGAGGCAGGGAGACTCTGGGAAGATCAGCCTCGTTCTTCACAGGCCCAAGCGCCAACAGGGCTACGTTCTCGTGCAGAGAAGGTGTGGTGGCCCTCGGGACCGGGGCTGGCGCCAGCTCCTACCCGCTGCTCACCCCATCCCTGGCTCCTTTGGCCCCAAAGCTGGGAAGCAGGGTGGTGAGGTGGCCGGCAGGCTGTCCTGGAAGGTCTGAGGCAGGGACTCCCACGGATCCATACTGACCCCGGGTCTAGCCCACTGCCGGCCACCTGAGCCCTCCACAGATGCTTGTTGAACCCAAATGAAGGAATGGAAAAGGATACGACCTTTTCTTTAGAACATACTTGATGGTTTTAACTGTGTTTGCCTAAGAGCATTTAAATCACCCAGAGCAGAGTGAGAAAATCTGCCCTTGTGGATTTGGGATTGAGCCTCGACAGGATAAGCCGCTGTTGGGTGCAGTCTGGGAGCAGAGGCAGAAAACACTTGTTCTGGGCCCTTCCTGCCAGACCCTCACTGTGCAGCTCTGGGGAGGCCTAGCTGTTGGGAGCAGAGCTCTTTGAACGCGGGTGGGGTGGGGTTGGGGTGAGGGAGGAGCTACCTGAGCCCCAGGCCTTCGAGGGCACACCCCGGAGAAAGGGCTCCTCTGCCTGAGATGTCAGCCACTTCCTGTTGGCTCTGAGGACATTCTGTCAGCCAAGCCTGCTCCCTGCCTGCTGACACAGTCTTTCCCCACTCAGTGGGCTCCTATTCATCCCTCGAGGCACAGCTCAGAGGCTGCCTCCTCCAAGAAGCCATGCCTGCTTGCTCCTCCTGGATAGTCAGATTGGCCAGCCCTTTGACTCAGTCTCAATGCTGCCCCTTGCTCCATAAATGGTGGTCATTTCCTCCATTGGCTCCAAGTTCTCCAGACCCAAGTGGAGGACCCCCTCCCATCTCTCAGGGCAGCCTGCCCTCGCCACAGGGGGGACCACCTGCCAGGAGGGATGCATCACCATGGAAACCACTTACCAGGAACCAGATGCTTGCTGTGCTGCCAAGCAAACACACAGCACATGAGTTCTTGTCACTGAGAGCACGTGACTTGACAGTTGCCTGGGCAGCAGGGACACAGGCCAGCGCACACAGTGGGGATGCCCAGAGACAGACAACAGTGCCTCCTGGGAGCCGCCCAGACAAGCACAGCAATGTCAGCTCATCCAGAGCAGATGTTTCTGAGAGCCGAGCCCAGGGCCCCTGAGTGCAGCTGTGACACCAGCCAGCCACCAAGGGGCAGGGAGGGGGGTCAACACAAAGGTGGCTTCTCTGACCCTCCTTCCAACTGCTCCCAGACCCCTCTAGGGCATGACCTCTCCAAGAGGTTTCCTCCCCACGGGGCCTCCCAGGCAGACCCAGGGGCTGGTCCTTCTCTCCATCTTTCTCCCCCTCTGTCCCTCTGTCTCCCCCCTTTGTCCTTCTGTCCCTCTGTCTCTCTGTCTCTTTGTCCCTCTGTCTCTCTCTCTGTCTGTCTCCCTTCCCCTCTGTCTCTCTATCCCTCTGTCTCTCTCTCTGTCCTCCTGTCTCTCTGTCCCTCTGTCTCTCTGTCTCCCTTCCCCTCTGTCTCTCTCTCTGTCCCTCTGTCTCTCCCTTTGTCCCTCTGTCTCTCTGTCCCCTGTCTCTTTGTCCCCCTGTCTCTCTGTCCCTCTGTCTCTCTGTCCCTCTGTCTCTTTGTCTCTCTCTCATGACAAGTGGGGCCTTTGCCTGTGAGTCTCTGGCAGGGTCTGGCCTGGGCTTGGCATCAGGAGTCACAGAAGGAGAGGAGGGAGGCTGGCGGCCCTGGTCCTGCCCCCAAGATTCCATCAGAGGCCCAAGAGGAGAGAGTGGACATTGTGGGGGGGGGGCGGGACAGTTGGCGAACTGGGGCACCTGGAGCCTGCGGTCAGGAGAGCCAGGAGAGGTGGCTGGCAAGAACATGATCTTTGTGACAATTAAAGTTAGCCCCCAACCCAGGCGTCTGTAGGTTTGACCCGGGAGCTTGGGCCCTCTGACGAGGCCACGTGGGAGGAGAGGCAGGGCCCAGAGCAGCTGGTCGAGGACTGGTGAGAGCGATGAAGGGACAGCCACTGGCCATTGCCTTGAGAAGTGACATGCTCCTGGAAGAAGGCTTCCTCGGCGTCTCCAAGCCTGGGTCAGTTCCTGCCTCAGAGGCATCTGGGCCAGCCTCCCCCAGAGCATGCCTCCCAAGGCGGGATGTCCAAGTGCAGCAGGTCGGGTCTCAGGCAGGACGGGTTTGGGACCAGCCGATGAGACCCTTCCAGAGGAGGCCAGTGACGAGAGCGCTTGGAGAGGGAAGGAGAAGCTTACAGGTGGGCGCCGGGGATCCCAGCAACCTAGAGATGCAGAGTGCACACGAGCCTCCTCACTGAGGGGAGCTGGTCTCGGGGAGTCAGTTCGGGGGACAGCAGTCGACACAGCTGGGTCATCACCCCAGGGATGAGGAATGCCACCAGGAGCCAGCAACACACAGGCTGCAGACGAGCCCAACGCTGAGTCTCCGGGGAGAGGCCCGGGGTCTGCATCCCACCTGCCAGGGACGCTAGGGCCCTGGGTGCCACGGCCCTCGTGGAGGCTCCTCACTGGCTTCACGGCGAAGTGTCAGGTTCACACGCGTTCATTATGCCTCATCGAGAACTTCAGAGCCATAGTCTCTCATTTACAGGATTCGAACATCAACCTTTTCAAATTCGTTTCCATTTTAACATCCTCTGTGCAGAATGTCCCTCCTCTACCGAAGTCTGCGAAGGCCAGCGAGGATGCAAGACACCCATCCTGCAGCCCACGGGGTCCCAGCACGTGGCTGTGCTGACCGCCCAGATGGAAGCCCGACAGCCGTGCAGACAGAAACGCAGGTGGTCACTAAACAGAGCATCTGTATTTTTCCAGAGTTTTCTAAGCAACAAATAGCCAGGGGCCAACCGCTCGCCAGGAAGCTGATTCTGGGCACAATGTTATTTTTACCTCTGTCTGCATCCCTCACCTCCCTGCCGCCAGCACCTGGAGACACCAACATCACCAAGTCAGGGAGTGGCTTCGCATGTCTGTGGGAGCGCCTGGGAGCAGGGGCTCTGCGGCTGCCAGGGTGGGGTCAGAGGAGGTGGTCCCTGTTCACACCCACACCCTTCGCGGCACAGCTAGTGACCTGTAGGGTCACACAGGAGCCCCTGGTCGGGAAACGCCACCAGCTGACATGGGCCGGCCTCTCACAGGCACAAGGCACCTTGTCCTTACAGCAGTGACCTGTGCCGGGCAGGGGTCCTGTGGGGCTGCCAGGTCCCTGGGCCTGTCCTTCCCCCGCACATGCCACGCACCCAGGGCCTGGGACCTGGGCGCCCCGGGCTGTGGGAGGTGTGCATGTTGGGGGCCTGTGCCCACCTCAGTGCCACGGACTCTAGGATTGAAGAGGAGGGGTGGACACAGAGGGAGGATTCTGAAAGTCCTCTTGAAAGCCTGACTTGATGGACCCAGTTGTGTCCAAACTGCATTGGAGAAAATTGCTTAATCGAAAATCTTTTACTAAACCCAGGATTAAGAAGTCTCGTTTATCAGCGTTTCAGAAGCGGCAGGATAACAGCCGCGCAACAGAGGGCTTCCAAGCAGGAGAAGGGACCTCTCTGCAAGGCTGGCCCCTCACTCTCCAGTGTGGCACCAGGGTCCCGGGGCTCGTGGGCCTCAGCCGGATTCCCTGTGGGGTGATCTGACCAGGGCGATGGTCAGGCCTGGCCTCGGGGCCTGTGCAGCCCTTTCCCCGCCCGGTGCAGGTCTGCACTCATACTTGACCGTCGCTTCCCTCTACCTGTGGTCAGGCCGAGGGGGGCACGGCCCTGACTGCTGGGAGGCCCGGGACCTTCTCCCTCACACTCTGTCCCTGCAGGTGGCACCGCACAAGCCCAGGGAATTGGGGTGTCCCACCTGGAGGCCAGGCCATCGGGGGCCGTGCCCGTGAGAGAGCTGCACACACTTGCTTCCCCACAGCCCCGGGCGCGCAGCCCCGGGCATCTTGCTCCCTGCAGTGGGACTTGACCACCTGAGCAGGGGCAAAGCGTGCAGGCCGCCCCACAGACCACTTCTGCCCACTGGGAGAAAGCTGACGGCAGGGTTGCCCACCGGGCCGTCCTCAGGGTCTTGGGGCACCTCTGAGGAGGTTGGGCAGGGAGGGAGGTCCCAGCCCCTCGGGATGCCGTGGGGCTGGGGCAGGTCCAGGCTGATTGGCAGGGGCAGCACGAGGGTGAGAAGGGAAGAGGCCAGCGTGGGCCTGTGAGCCCGGCCTGGGGAGGGTGGGGCGGGCAGAGAGGACCGTGGGCGGGGCGGCACCTGGGTCCCACAGACAGAAAGGTGAGTTCAGGGGAGCAGGGAGCTGGCAATAGCAGGGCAAGCCTGATGGCAGTGAGGCCGGCTTGCCTGAGGCGCCAGCATGGTCCTCCTGCCACCGACGGCCGTGGGTTCCTGACGCTTCCCCAGCCCCTCCGTCCACCTCCCGCTCACCTACATGTGCCTTAGTTTCTCCTTCGCCCGCTGCGCTAGCAGGAAAAGGCTGTGGGACATTTGGGCGTCCTGGTCAAATATTTGGAGTCTATGGACTGTGTTCTGAAGTTAATGAGGATCTTAGCTTTTACAGACTTCCAAGATAGATAAGCACACCAACTTGGGAGAGAGGGATTCGAAGTTTGGGGGGAAACCAGCTCTGCACAGCAGCATGGCCAGAGCCCCGGGTGCCCGGCCGCAACAGGTGCGTAGCGAGCAAGAGTGTGACCCAGGGCTGGGCGTTTACTCTGTGGCTCAGTCTCCGAGCGGATGGGACTCCCACAAAACCTCAAGTTTCTGGCAAGGCCTCTGTGCTCCTGTCCTCACGGCAGTCCTACACACGGTCTGTTTGGTGCTCGTGTCACGAGAGACCCCACTGCGGCTTCTTGCTGGACTGTATTTGGGTAAAAGCACACTTGTATTCGAGACTTCTTCCTCAGGATTCAACGGCTTTTCTACTTTTGTTTCTGCCTTATCACAACATTTGTTTTTTCCTATTTCTTGATTTTTTTTAGTTTGTAATTAATTTTAGTAATCTTTCCTATGCTGCTTTGTGATCCAGGCAAACAGTGCAGCAAACCGAATAAGCACAACTAAGGAGTTTGTTGAAAAAAACCTCAATGTCACCACTATAAAAACTTGTTGTTTTTTATTGTTTAAGCTGATTTTACTGGGGTTTTTCTTTACAAAAAAAGAAAGAAAAAGAATGTGAACCTTATGTATTCAAGAAAGTAATATCTGAAAATACAGATGCAAAAGTGTAAGGTGCTCAACACTCACCATGTTGCCGCGGTCGGCGCCAACACGGCTGCCCGGGCTCCTCTCAGACCACCCCCCACGCGCACACGCACGCTGTCGCACACATGTGCACACTGGCACGCACACACCATCGGCTCCCTGAGGCGCTGCTCCAACCATCCCCGGCTCTTAGGTGTCTAGATCGTTCCAAACCACTGCTGTCCCAACAGCTCAATGCAAGAACAAACGGCTGACAAACTGTTAGAAATCAAAGATGACTTTTACACTTAAGGATATTTCAAAAGGAGAGGAAGAGCTGTTTCAAGATGTCAAGCACTAGAAGACCATCTTGTGGTCTACCAAGACTGCTAATACCAGGAAACCAGTGACTCGGGAATATAATTTTCAAACAAACCATTATTCTAACAGAGTTGCCGGGTAGAGAGACTTGCTTCTGACCACATCTAATCTGGTAAAATTGCTTTAGCTCAAGTGCCAGAACCCTTGGCAGGAAACATCCAGGCCGCGGCCGAGTTGGACAGGCAGTCTTGGCCGGGCCACGTGCCCTGGGACCCAGGCAGGCCAAGCAGGTCAGATGGGGGAGTCAAGAGGCTCTAGCTGGGTCGAGGGCTCCAGAGAGGCTGGTCTCCTGAGTGGGTCGCCAGGGAGGGGGCCACACCCGGCACTGTCCAGAGATCATGGACCGCTCTGGGTTGGACCCCCACAAACGAGGTCAGGGGAGGTGCTAAGTGAATATCAGGCAGTAGCAAGAGATGTAGGGCCAGGTGAGGGTGCTGGAGGGTGGGTGTGTGCCCGGGGGCGGGATTCTCCGGCCGCCGGCCTCCCCCACGTTGCCTCCCCCGCTGAGCAGGACCCTGAGCGGTGGCATGGCCCGGACCAGCTCTGCCTGTACCCACCACCCTGGATGGGGTCAGGGGTGTCCACCCCTGACCAACAGGGACGGGCAGAGAACGGCCCCCATAGAAGGGGGCTCCCCAAGACACCCCACCCACAGGGGCCCAACCTGGGAAGGCCCAAAGCCTTCAGGAAACATCAACTTTTGGTTAACTGTTCAGGTCTGGAAACTGGACCAGGCCTGGTATAAAACCATCGAACCACTGGGTGTCTGTGCTTCTGTCTCGATCCGACACAGCCTCACTGCTGGCTGGGCGAGAAGCAGGGGTCCGACCAAGGTAAGGTCAGGCAGAAGGCCCTGGTTACAAGAGCTGCGTGCTGACCCACTCCCTGAGGACTCACGTTACTTTCCGAGTCTGGAAGAAACTCTGCAGGAGACGCGCCCCTGTCATCTCCACAAAGCCAGCTCCGGGGCTGCGTGCCCTGCTGTCCTGCCTGGTGGACGATGGCCGGGAGAGGAGCCGCATTCGCCCTCATGACACGCCCCGTGCGAGGTCCCCACAGCAGAGCATACGGGGTGCTGCCTAGCCCCGTGCCTGTGGCTGGGGGTCCGGGCCACCTCTCAGCCCCAGCATGTGTGGGTGGGATGTGTTTTGGAGTCACCTTGACTCCCTCACTGCCCGGTCACTAACGGCACCCTGGGTGCTGCCCAGCATGGCCTCTGCGATGGGGGCTGCACCCCCACTGTGTGCTCTGTCGCGGGCACTGATGGGTCACCGTGATTTGTTGAACCCAACTCCGTGTGGAGCATCCAGCCTCCCAACGTCGGCTCAGGACTGACCGTGTGCATGTCTGTGCAGGCCAGGGCCCTCAGTGGTGATAGTGGGTGGCTGGGGTCACTGGTCACAGAGAACCCGTGGACATCAGATTGCATGCTGGTCTGTGCCTTGAGACTGTTCACGGTCCCCGAGGGAAGCTCAGTCGTGTCCTTCTCTGAGGGCTAGTGGATGGACTGTGCAGGCAGGCTGTGGGGACTGCCATCACAGAGCACAGAGGTCAGCAGAGCCAGGTGGGAGGGCCTCAGAGGAGCTGAGAGGCAGCAGCCCTGACCCAGGAGTCAGAGCAAAGTCCTGGCACATCCAACATTCCTGTGCAGCTAAGGGCAGCTCTCTCCCCCTGACACCCACCATGACTCCCCAGTGCTACAGAACCAGCGAGAATTCCTCACACACCCGCCCTCCCCACCTGGTCCCAAATAGCACCCAGCTTTTCTTCCTCAGCATGTGAACCTCCTCCAGGCAAACTGGCCCCCACACGCCCCCAGCAGGGCCAGAGCTCCCCCCTGCCCCCTCCCGAGTCTGGCCCACCTGGAGCCCTGGGCCCCTCAGAACCGCAGAGACCCTGTGCATCAGCTCCAGGATATAGCCTTGAAGGACACTCCTGGGGGTCAGAAGACTAAGAAGGAGGGGAAAAATGTGATTTGGGGGAGAAAAGACTAATTATGCAAGAGTGACCCGGGCACCGCTGTCACGTGCCCACCACCCCGCCAGCCCCCAGTGTCTGCAGAGGGGCCGTCAGGATGCACCCAGAGGAGGGCCGTCTGACCACCAGCACTCGGACACCAAGGGCTCGGCTCCCCGTGGCCCAAGGAGCCCAGGGTGGGTCTGCTCGAGCTGCCCCCAACCCCTGAGCCCAGACACACATGAACACAAATCCTAAGGACACCCTTCCGAGCTGAAACTCGCCCAGGCCCTCATTCCTCCTGGGCCTGCCTATGACAAATGCCCCGTGGCCTCCCTGTGGCCTTGGACGGTGGCCTGGGTCCTCCTGGGGGCCCATGAAGCTTGTTAATTTTATTGTTTGGTCTCAGACTAGGCTTCACTTCAGGGCAGAATGAATCTGTTGAGACAAATCTTTGTTAGAAATGGTCTGCACAAATTCAAACTGACGCCTGGGGGTGGGGGCTGGTTGCCACGGCAACGGGAGAGCCGGTTTTAATTCCGCTCTGTGAGCCTTGGATGCTAAGTGCACTGAGAGATGGGGCTGCAGGCATGTCCTGCACCCTCGGGGGGCCAGGCTGCGCTCGTGCCAGGAAACGCCGTCTCCAGCATCCCGGGGCTTCTGCCTGCTCACTCCCAGGGCCCATGCGGGGCCGGAAAGCAGGCACCTGCTCTGAGGAGAGGAGAGGCTGGCCTGAGACGTCAGCCCCTGAAGCTGTTCTCATCCCAGCGACCTCGTATTCCTAGCAAGCGTCAGGGTGGGGGCTGGACGCTCACTATGGAGAGAGGGAAGTCAGCCCCCGCGTTCCCTGAGCCCCATCGCGTCGGCTCTGTCACCGATGACCTCCCCAGACCACCGGTCAGGCCTTTCATTCCAGCCACTCTGAGGCTGATCTGGAGGCCGTCCCTTCTCCTCCCCCAGAATGTTTCCTCTTCTCCCATGAATGCTTGTGGGTTCCCAGCAGGTGCAAGGAAACGCCGTCCCCCAAACACTCGCCCTGAGCAGGGGGTCCCTGGACACTGGCCATTCGGCCTGGCAGAAGCAGCCAGCCAGCTCATCGCGAGCAGCAGGGTGGGCTCGGTCCCTGCAGGCCCCCGCTCTGACAAGGCAGACCCCAGGCTGGGAGCCCCATGTGAAGCCTGAGCAGGCCGCCCCGTGCGGAAAGCACCAGCTGCCCACCTCTGCGTCAGAACCAACTGTCCCCATAGAGAAGAAACCACCCGCAGCTTCATGAACAGTTCAGGTGGCTGATCAGAGCAGGGGGATGTCCAGAGGTCAACGTGGCCTCCGCCATGCACAGAGGGCAGACCCACACCTGCAGTGTGAGCCCTTCAGTGCGGAGGCCTGAACTCAGAATGTGCCGGAACGCTGGCCTTCCTGCAGGAAGCGGAGACTCAGTGCAGCGAGGGGAACCCCCACCTATGGAGAGACTGGTCCTGGACTGAACTGAGATGCCCCACAGCCCGTGAGAGGCAGGAGTTCTCGGCGCCATCAGAGGACCTGCGTCCAGGGATGACTTGTTTCATTCAGAAGACAAGACTTCGGTGCACTGGGAGGGACCAGAGATAATGTGACAACCGTCTCCCGTGGCCAGCCCCAAACTTCGCTCAGCCACAGAGAGCAGGCTCAAGGTGAGGGGGCGCGAGGCTCACCTGGTCAAGGTCACCCTGAGGCCGCAGGCTCAATGTGAGGGCAGGTCCCCCTACAAAGCACAGTGCCCATGACTTCCAGAGTGCAGTCCCATCGAGTGGGGTCCCTACAGGTTGTCCGAGCTGTCTGACATTGTCTCGTTAGAGAGAAGATCTGAGGCTCTGCACAATGACCAGTCACACCGAGCCCTGGACCCACCGTCCCCGGCCCTCCAGGTGGGACCAGTCAGGCTCCAAAGCACAGCAGCAAAGGGCTCCCAACTGCTCACGGCTGTTTCCCCATCTCACAGGTGTTCTGCACTGTGTGGTCGTGTGCAAGGTGACGGCGGAGCCCCCACCCCCACCTCCAGCGCCAGTGGCCCAGGTCTGTAGCAGATGCCCTTCCGTGGCAGCCCTGAGGCCAGGGCACCCAGGAGCCTGCAGGGGGTTGGCAGGGTGACCGTGGGTGAGCAGGGGCACCCCCGCCCCTCACAAAGCCAGAGGCTCTCAGATGTGGCTCCCCCAGTAACCCTCAATGTGGCCAGCCCAGCAATTCCAAAGGGACACCCACACCTTCACTGGGGTTAACACTGGGATTCTGGACGTGGCCCCCACTGGATCCAAGACACAAAGTTTAGGTTCTGGACATGCCTCTCAAGGGTCCCCCAAAGCACCCAGGGTGCTGGCTAGAGGGGCTTCTCCAGGGCCTCCAGGGCCAACTGGCCCCCACCCTCTGCCTTCCGGTAGCATCTTCTGTAAGTTCTCCCAGAAGCCACCTTTTCGGGATTCAAGAAGTCCCAGTTTGGGCCCTACAACCCCTGCTCTGAGGCCAGGGCAGATCACAGGCTCTTTGGGACAGCACACAAGGTTGTGCACAGAGCAAGAGACTGCTGGTGACAGCAGGAGGCTGGTGGCCACCAGCAAACCCCTCCTCCGTGCCCTTCCCACGGCCCCGGGTATCTGTCCTTCGGTCATCTCTGGGCTGGGAGCCCCCAGAGGGTGGCGAGGACCTGACCTGTGTGCACGTGGACGGTCTTTATGGGGGGAGCTACAGGTGGGCAAGCCCCATGGGGTCACCCCAGCTTGGAGGAGTCTGGGCAGAACCCCGAGTTCCCAGTGGGCCTTCCCACCTTCCTCCTTGCCATACTCATCCAGAACCAGCAGACCGGGCCCTCTCCCCTGGGAGAGCGGTCCCTGGAAGCCAGGGTGGGCCAGGGCCTGAGGGAGGACACCCACTGACGCTCACTCTCTGGGCAACCAGAAAATCGCTCCACCCCTCTGGTTTCACTGCCCCTGTCTAGAGCCCAGGGCTCCTCCCGGCAGCCCCCAGAAGAGCGCCGGGAGCATCCTGCACAGAGGCGAGGTGCCACGGGCTGAGAAAGCCGGGCCTGCAGAACCCCCATTAATGCTTCGTTCTTAATGATGCCCCCCAGAGTCTGGGCCCAGGCCCTTCAGAATCTGGCAACAACTCTCCCAAGCGGGCACAGTGTCACGACCTTCCAGCCCAGAGGGAAGAGCATGGGTCAACCCCTGGGCTCACGTGTGCTGAGTGTGGTCCCCAGGCCCCCAGCCACACCTGCCTGGGGGCACGGAGCTAGAAGTCCTGGCAGGGGTCCTGCTGGCCCAGCAGCCCACCCCCCTCCCTGGGTCTCGCTGCCTGCCCTGCACCCCTCACCTCCCTTCTCGGCACCTGACCCACCCCTGCGTTGGGGCCGGGACCCTGGCTTGGGGCCTGGGGCTCTCTCTGCACGGCCACAGCCCATCCCCACTCCCAGGATCCCCTGCTGCCTCACGCTGGGGAAACGCACGTGGGCTCACCTTGCTGTGGGCAATTTGGATTTGAGAATATTTTAATATAAGGCCCATGAAAATTCCCCCGAAATCAATTTTCTTGCTCACATTCCTGTTCCTGGAACCCTTAACAGACACGGATTTCCTTTAAAAATAAATAAAACCATCCAGTCCTCCTTCCGCCTCCTTTCAGGGAGGCGTTTTAAGGCGAGTCGTCCGAGTCTGCTGGGAGCCAAGGCGGGACCGGCCGGTTGTCCCTTTAAACGGGCTCTGCGGCTGGGGGCGCGCGGCCGGGAAGAACCATTCCCGCCCTGCCGCAGGGAGCCGGCCGCGGCCGCCCGCCGCCGGCGCCGCCCCCGTCCCCATGGTTACGCGCCCGCTTCCCGGCCGGTCCTCGGCCGGCGGGCGCGCGCTCCGAGCAGGCGCAGAGGCGGCCGGCCGTCCGCACGCCGAGTTCGGGGCCGCCCGCCGACTCCGCCGCGGGTCCGCGGTCCGCTCTGACTCATCCCCTCCGGCGCGAGCCCGCGTGGCCGCGGCGGCTGCGGTCCCGCAATCTGTTGCTAACTCCGCTCGCCCCTCCGGCCGGCCGCTCGGCATGGCGACCCGGCCCCGGGCGCCCACCACGCGCCGCGGCTGCCCGGCGCCGCCGCTCCGGCCGCTGCCGCCGAAATAGGTGAGAAGTTGAGCCGCGTCTCTCCGCCTCCCCGGGCCGCGGGCGGGTGGGCGCCGGCGCGGAGCCGCGGGACACACGGGCGAGGGGGAGCCGCGGCGTCCGGCCGTCCCCCTTCCCGGCCCCGGGGGCCAGCCGGCTGGGGCGGCTCCTGCCGAACGCGCGCTGCTCCGGACGCAGAGGCTGAATAACTTTGGGCTCCACGGGGGGCACGCAGCCACCGGCGAGGTGGGCATCGGGGGGCCACGCCGGCCCCCGCGTCTGCCAGCCGGTCTGGTTGCTCGTTAGGAGGGGGCTCCGAGGTCTGCTCAGCGCTCCTGACGGAACCGACAGACATGTTGCGGGGCTCTAGCAGCCAGGGCGCCGGGCGGCCCGCAGACGCCGGTTCCAGGGGGGGAAGGCAGGGGTCCCAGGAGGGCGGCGTCTGGCTCCGCATGTCCCGCTTGAGGTCCCCAGACCAGCACGCAGTCTCTGTGTGTCCCGGGCGACCAAGCCCTGAGCCACACGCTCCAACAGGCTGGCCAGGTGGGGTGGCTGCGTGGGGCCAGCCCCGGGCTGAGGCCAGGGCCCCCTCCACCCTGCCCTGACCGTGCCCTGTCTTCACAGATGGGGACGGCCTCTTGACCCTCAACTGACCCCCTGTCGCCCCGAGGCACCCGTCCCGGGGCTCGACCCCACGGCCAGTGTGTGGGACCTTGACCTTCGGGACGGCCATGGAGGCCGGCGGGGAAGAGGGGGCCACATAATCGGCTCGGCGGCGACCCCACTCCGTCCGGCACTCACACTGCAGGAGCTTCGCAGGGCTCATGGTGAGTACGTGCCCCCACCGGGCAGCGGGGCCAGCCACGCCAAGGGCGGCCACCACTGCTCGCGGGGTTACCGCGTGGTCAGTTAGCGGCGTTGGGCCCCTGGTCTCCAGGACTGCCTGCTGGCCGCTCGGCTGTCCCTCATGCTAATTAGCGGCTGGCGTGCCGCAATGTGGAGCCATGTAATCAGGGCAGGAGACGCTGCCTGCGTCCCTCCCCCCAGGCTCAGGTCCAGGACCCGCGAGACCTCCTCTGGCCCCTGGCTGGGGTCCCCCCCCTCGGGTCCGAGGCTGTCGTGCGGCCTTCCCGCTGCAGCCCTGCCAGCCCCTTCCCCTCAGAAAGTTGGCTGAACGGCAGGGAGACGTGGGTGGGCTTCAGCAGCACGTACAGCAGACACGGGGAGGACGTTTCCCCAGAAAAGGGGGCACGGCTGCTGTCAGCAGCACACAGGGCCATTAGGGGACTTGGCGTGAAGGCTCGTGAAGCTCCGGTGTGGTTGCTGCCGGCTTGGATTCCGGGAGGGCTGGTGGCCGAGTAAATAATGCATCGTGTGTGTTTGTGAGGGACGGCGACTGCCGAGGGCCCAGAGCGCGTGCGGGGAATGCCAATGGCCACAGGACACGTGGCTGGCAGCGGCCGTGGCTTGGACGCCAGCAATGAGTCAAATGCACACCCGATTGTCTGCTTCCTAAGGGGGGGGGGGGGTCTGTCTGAGTCACTTGTTCGTTTCCTTCCTGTTCTGTTCGAGACGCCCAAACAAGGTCGGTGCCTGTTGCCAAGACTCAGCATCGTCCACACCGCTGCTCCAAGCCTCACTGGCCAGGAGGATGCCAGACACCCTAGAGGTTGTGCATCCAGACCCTACCGCTCCTCGGGAGGCCACCAGCCTGGCCAGGCCCTGTCTTCTTAAGGGACCACCTGTGGCCCCACGGTGCCTTGCCCGACATACCTGGGGCCTCTAGGTCAGCCCGTTTCTCAGGGTTTCATCCTCACTCAGGTTAGAGCCTTATTTGCAAAATGGAACCAGACAGCAGACAGAGGGTGAACCAGGAGATGCTGCCGAAGGCTGGGGGCAGGGGCAGGACCCCTGTGCCTCAGCCAGCTGCCCTGGCACCTCTTCCTGTCTGATCCTGACCCTTCCAAGCAGGCCCTCCCTGTGTCCCATCCCCGGTGACTGTGTTCACATACAGCACTGCCCCCAGTCTCCACCGCTCGACACTGGCCCAGTCCAGGACCATGAGGACTGGTGGGTTACACTTGCCTGGAGGGTTTGGAGTCTCAGCAGTTTGTTGGGTTTTTTATTAACAAATAATGTGTTCACTGGAGAGTCTCCAAAAGAAATGGAGACCCAGGCCCCTACGGGGGCAGCTCTGGGGCAAGCATTCTTCATGAGCGTTCCTGAGCCTGTTGTGTAGATGCCTGGGTGGCTTACCCCCGGGGCCCTGGCTATACAAGGAGGAAGACCAGGGTCTGTGAACAGCAGGGTGGCCCGACACTGCGCACCCCACACGGCCACACTCACGCCACCTGCGAGGCACCTGCCCTGGGCTGGCCGTCAGCTTCCCTGACACCTGAGGTCGGCAATCAGCCTTCTGGCTCCTGAGTGTGATGACACACGGTCTCCTGGAGCACCTCTGGGGCCACACTGACGCTAGTGTTGCACTGAGGCCCCTGTCCTCCCTTCTGGACGTGCGCCCCACCTGCCCTCGGGGCTCTGGCAGGACCATGAATGCACACAGACCCGGACACTCCTGCGGAGCCTGCAGAACCCAGGCCAGCGTCACGGCTGTTAGCAAACGAATGTGGACCTGTGTGTGCGGTGGCCCCGTTAGTGTTCAAATTCAAGCAACAACCAAAACACGTGTTCCTTCGCACTCCATGGTCTTCTGTGATCTTCACACTTAACCTCCCCAAGAGAACGCAGCAACGGGCACTAGAAGGGAGTAAGAAGTTGTCCAAAGTTGTGCACATTCTCCCCGTTTCCTTTTAGAGCGTAGGTCTTATGGTTTGCCTGAGGAGCAGTGTGGTCACTGTGAGGGAGGCCACGTTCATTCTGCACAAGTGCTGTCTTCCCAGCCACACCTCCTGTGGCTGACAAGGCGTGGCGGGACTCCTCTGATCGTTGGGACATCAAGCAGATCTGAGAGGACAGGACTACCCGCTAGCTAATGTTGAACCCGAGAGGCAGAGACCCTACTTTGGTGGCTTCTCTTTGATGTGTCCCAGGCCCCGCAGGTGCCAGCAGCAGCCGAGAACCCTGCAGAGCCCCTACTCACTCTGAACTCAGGGCTGACCTCAGTGTCATCAGACTATCCTTTGCCACGTCCAGCAGGGGCTGGAAGCTGGGACAGGGTAAACAGCAAGGCCTACCCTGGCTGCGCTTGGAGTGCAGGCTCCCAAAGACACAGCATGCTCAGGACACCCTTTTTCTGTACATAAGCACCCCACATTTGAAAAGACAACAATGGAATTAAATCCCCTGAAAAGACCAGAGGTAGAGGCAGGGTGGAACTGTGGAAGCCTTGTTGGTGCCTGCCGCACTGCTGAGCAGGGGGGGTTAGGGAGGCCCCATCTGAGCTGGTCAAGACTCGGCCTGACCTGTATGCATGCCACAGCTCATCCAGGCTGCTCCCTAACAACCTCCAACCAGCCACACAAGGCACCCTCAAGGACCTGCACACCTGCACGCACCTGCACACACCTGCAAGGGCCTGCACCCACCTGCACGCCCCTGCAAGGACCTGCACACACCTGCAAGGACCTGCATGCACCTGCAAGGACCTGCACACACCTCCATGCACCTGCATGCCCCTGCATGCACCTACACGCACCTGCACGCCCCTGCAAGCACCTGCACACCTGCACGCCCCTGCAAGGACCTGGAACCCCACCAGTTCTCCCCTTGCCACTCTTCATTCAGCCTCATATTTAAATTTCTAAAAGTGTACAAGCTTACCTTCATCCCAGAAATGGAGACTGTATCACCCCATTGCTCCCCTGAATGTTAACCCCTGAGGCCGGTAACCCCAGGCCAGTAGGAGTCCGTGTGCTGTTTCCCACATACCCTGCCAAGAGAAAAATGTAACAAACTGTACAAATGTGATGTCCAATTAGGGTAATTTGTGCTCCAAATGAATAAATTACTTACCTTTTGCCTCTGCCTTTCCCCTGGGACACTTTCATGGAAGTCTGGCAGATCGATGAGATGCAATGATCATCAAAAACACAGACAAGGGGCGTCGGGCACTAATAATGAGATCCGTCTCAGTCGGTACAGAACAGAGGCAGAGGGGACGCCGAGGACGGTCTGCATCTCCCTGGTGGAAGAGGCCACTTTCCTACGCCGCCCCCCCACCCCCCAACAAAAGGGCCCCGTCTTGATCAGACAACTGACACCTGATATAATACCTCCTTCCTCTTTCTTTTTGTCTCTCTCTTAACATCCAAGTTGATTTATTTGCAGAACAAACCGAAAAGTACACATCCAACTGAAATAATAATAAAATGTAAAAGGAAGGTGAGCCTCAAGAAAAGGGAAAATACAAGCAAACCACAGGCAAGAGCTGCAAGCCTCCAGGCTCCACGAGAACACAGGCCAGCCCGTGGGAAGATGGAAGCCCAAATTTCCCAGGGGGAAAGACAATCTCGCAAGGCTTCTAAAGGCAGAGCAGTGAGCAGGGATCGCGAGCTGGGGGCCACGGCAGCAGGATGGTTCTCTGGACTGAGCCCAGCCTCTCTGATGTGAGGGCCATGCTGGTCCCAAGGGCACTCAAGGGACCCGCCCTGGGGAGTCAGCCCCACACGTCACAAGGATCTTGTCTGTGGGACACTTGCAAAATAATTCCTCCAGGAGGAACTCGTACACGTGTGAACTTTAAAATATAGAATAATATCTCCCTTTTGCATTACCTACTTTGAATTTTAAATGTCACCTCTAAAAATATAGAAAGGCACAGTTGATACCTAACTTGGAGGAAAACAATAGGAGGCCAAATGGAATCGAAGCTCTGTGTCTTGTAAAGTGCACATTGCTGGTGCAGCTGCTCCGGAGCTCTGAAGCCCCCCACCTTGCTGCTTCAAAATGGGCCCTCGGATGAGAAAGCACCCCCATTGGGGTGACCTCAGCTGTGTGCGCTGGCCTGAGCACCGTTCTCAGGAAGTACTGTGTCTTGAGTTGACACCCCGAAGCGTTTGCCTGTAGCAGGAATGAGGTCTGACTTCCCACTGGCTTAGCAGAAAGGGGTTGGGGTCTGTGGATAAAACTTGGCCGATAGGGTGCCCTTGAGCGTGAGTTCTCTGATGGCAGGTTCTGGGCGCCAGACCCGCTTCTCCAACCCTGGGATGCTGTGCGGGGACACGGGGTGCCAGGCGTCACGGCAGACTCTGCTTTAGGATGGGTGTGCTTGCATTGCCCGGCCGCTCTCCACCCGCCACCCCTGCCCCCAGCAGGAAGGTGTGGGCCTTTGGGTGAGCAGTGATAGCACCCCAAGAAAGGCCAGGAAAGGACCGTGAGTCCCTGGGGGGGTGGGCGCACCCCAGGCCTCAGCCCAAGTCGGGCTCCATGCACAAGAAGCCCGTCCCAGCCAGGTCAAGCATCGGTTTTTTAGACCCCAGGTTAAAAACCGTCGTCTCTGTGAAAAGAACTAATGACACACACGAGGGCCTGGGCAATCTCTGGGGTGTGATCAGGCCTGACTTTCTACAGCCAGCTGGGCCGCTGTCCACCTGTCAGCAGCAGACAGTTTCAGAAGGAACGGCGGTGAGAAGATAATTACACATCAGGATTTGACCAGGAAAACTTGCTTTCCTCGAATTTTGCAGTGAGTTACAGTTGTCAGGAAGCTGATGCCGGCTGATGGTGACAAGCACCAAAAACCCAGACCTCCCCAGGGCCCCAGGGAGCGCTCCAGAAGCTGGGGCGGCAGGTAAGGGTGCGTGAGCGCTTCCAGCAGCCGGCATAACCCAGGGAGCCTAGCAAGCCCCAGGGAGACAGACAAGCTGGGCTGCTCCATCTTCCTTACAAAACACCTATTCTTCACCAACAGACAATCGTGTCCTGCATCACAGAAACGTGTCCTTGCAGACGGAAGTTCCACGCTGCAGGATGGAGGGCCCAGTGGGTGCCTGCCACGGCCACCAAGGCCCCGGGTGACGAGTGTGCCTTAGGGAGAAGCCTTGTTGGGCGTGGGTGTAGTGACCAGGGCGGGCCAGGCCTGCAGGGCTCCAGGCCACAGTCAGCTGCCCCCACTTGTCCCAAGGGGGCCCTGCAGCCGTGGTGTCCCTGTCACCTTGAAGCTGGCATCCTTTGGCTGTCTTTGCTCCTGAGCTCATGATTTCATGGGAATTGGGGCCGCATGCGCACCATGGGTCCTGCTGAAACCCCAGTCATCTGGATGGGAGTCGTTGGTGTTCTGTGCACGTCTGCACCTGCCCTTCAGGCTTCCTGGCCCGTGGACAGTCGGGGCTGTGTGGGGCCACAATAGTGTCCAGCCTACAGTCTACCAGGCAACATGGTGCTCCTTCTTTGGTTACATCAGGTCAGCAGCTGGGTCAGGGGTGATCCTTCCGGTTTTGATCGTCAGCTAGGTCCTTCAGCGGTCAGACTGGGAGAAGTCCCTTGGTGTCCAGGTCGCTTGGCACCTTTCCATGGTGACAGGATTCCATCTGCAGTTGCCATGACAGCAGAGAGGTCTCCTTGAAAAGGTCCCTGGGCAGAGCAAGATCAAGGTGCAGAGGCCATGGCTGGACACTAGGGTGGCCCTTGGCTGTCCCTGGAATTCCCTCTGAACAATCTGACTTTCCCCGACTGGCCAGGGCCTTGTCTTAGCTGGACTGACGAGAAAGGAGGCAGCTTGAGCTCTTGCACGCACCGCCTTCCCAGCCCTGGCGAGGCCAAGGGCCCTTCAAGGGCATTTCTGTCCTTTTCTCGCATGACTCAGGCTGGGCACCATCCTGGAGGAGCACCGGCTGCTTCCTGCTGCCCTGAGTGCCCGGGGAGGAGCCCATCGCACATTCAGAGCCCGTGTCACCTGGGGTGGGTGCATCTGCCTTGGGCATTGCTGGCAAGGCTTCAGACGCCACCACCCGACCACCAGTCTGTTGTCACAACTGGGCAGCTCAGCGTGGTCTCACAGGGGACGCCCGGGCAGCCCTCTGTGGGCACCAGCCCCCGCCTGCCCTCCCCAAGCCGGGCAGGTCCTAGGGGCTGTGCGAGCAGAGCGTGTGGCTCAGAGCATGAGCTGAGAGGTCAAGAAAGGATTTCACCCTCTGACCTGGAAAGTGGAAAGAACAACAACCCCCCAACGGGGTGTATCCAGCTGCTGTGACGACCGTGACCAGCACCTGGGGGCAAGGGGGTTGGGGGAGCTGGGACCAGCACCCGGGAGGTGGCGTGTATAGCAGGGTGCCAGGGGATCATACCCAGCACCCCAGTGAGGGGGGCGGGCAGCCGTAACCAGCGCCCCAGGCAGAGCAGGTTAAAATATAGAACTGTCGCTCAGTCCTGGAGCCTCGAAGTCCAAGGTCAAGTGTCACAGGGTTGTTTGTCCTGAGGCCACCCTCCTGGACATGTAGACAGCCGCCTTCTCGCTGCACCCTCCAATGGCCTTCCCTCTGGGCAGGTCGTATCCTAGTCTCCTTCTTATAAGGATGTGGGTCCTATAGAACCAGGCCTCACCCTATGACCTCCCGTGACCTCAGTCTCCCCCATGAAGGCCCACCTCCACTGAAGTCACGTGGAGCACGAGGACTCCAACCCCTCAATTATAGGGATACGTTTCAGTCCACAGCAGGGTTTCCCTGTGACTCAGTGAGTCACAACACATCAAGGGTCTGGAACATTGCTCAGTGAGTGTCAGAGGTCAGAGGGGCATGAGGCCAGGGCTCCCATTGGCGCCTCTGGAGCCCACACAGCAGAGAAGGGTCTGTACCCTTGGGGTGCTCTCCTCCAGGGCACAGAAATCACCAGACTTGGTTGCTGGGTACCTGGCGGGGTGTGCGAGGCCTGCTCGCGTGACGCTGTGCTTTGCTGCAACGTTTTCTACTGGTCCCGGGGCAGGTAACTCTGGGAGCTGCCTGCGCTGACACGTGGGAGCTCACCTCATTGGTCTTATGGACAAAAAGACAAAACTCCCTCAGTTCACACGTCCAGCCATGGGCCTTGCCCCTCAGCTTCACGCCCCCATGGGAAACGTGTTCCCCTTTGAACTCTGGCCTTCGACCCTGGGCTGCAGTGCTCTCCAGAGGGCTCAGGGCCACACTGCTCTTTCTCCATGACTGGAGTCGGCTCCAGGGACATGACGCGGAATTCTCCTGGGAGATGCCGTAAAGTAGAATCTCAGTGTACCTGAGACTGAAAGTGGGACTGCGGGCATTTGCTATGTGCCGCTGCCCCTGTGCACGGCTCCGTCCAGACCCTCATGGCGTGCAGCTTGGGGCCCTCAGGCAGACACGTTCCAGGGAAGCAGGTCACCCGTCACAAATCTCTGCTCGACTCCGCAGATGCCCCTGACGACCTGCAGGGGGGAGGCCCGACCCGAGAGATCCAGGCAGCTCTGCCTGGTGCATAGTCCCTGCTCACACGGTCTGCTCTGTGTTCTTTCCAGGATTTGAAGACTGTCCTCTCCCTGCCCCAGTACCCAGGGGAGTTCCTGCACCCCGTGGTGTACGCGTGCACGGCCGTCATGCTGCTCTGTCTCCTCGCCTCCGTCGTCACCTACGTCGTGCACCAGAAGTAAGGCCCCACTGTGCTCAAGACCCTGCAGTGAGAGCTGCCCTCACGTAGCAAGAAGTCCCTGAGGGCACCTCACAGATCGCCTGCCTAGCCCGGGGGGCCGGGGGGGGGGCCTGGCTGCAGCCGAGGGTGGCCAAGTACTCAGGAACAGCCTCGCCCTTCCACTCTAAGCCTCCGTCAGGGTCTTCCCACAGTGGCCTCAGTTCAGCTGCTCCAAGAGCCCCATCCTTAGGAAGTTACAGTAGCTGCCAGAACCCTCACACACGTTTGCATTGTGCCTTTTAATCTAGTGGGGGGACGGGGACCTAGTTGTTTATCTGCTGAGCTGGTTTCCCAGCCACCTCTGCCTGCAAGGGGTAGGGGGGTGACCTGGGTATGTCTGCATCACTCGAAGATGCACTGGGAAATGTGAGGAGGGGTCTCTGCCATGGTCAGGGTCAAGCCCATAATCAAAGTCATGAGCGAAGCCTAGACTGTGGCCATAACCACAGTGATGAGAAGAGGCTTGGGCATGTCCAAGGCCACGGTCATGGGGAAGGACTGAGCAATCTCTGTCGTGGCCACAGCCAAGGTGAGGCCTAGTCATGGAGATGGTCACAGCCACAGACAACACCCTAGTCCAGGGACAAGGGTGGCTACAGGGGGCTCTTGCTCACAGTCAGTCACAGCCATGCCCTCTTCTTGAGGTACCAGACATCTGCACAGACAGGGAAGAACTCTGTCCTGGGAACCAGGAGGTGTGGCCAGGGGACCCCTCCCACCCTCTGTCTGTGCGACCACACAAGTCAGAGTCTCAGGGCTTCAATATCAGCATCTGGCCTGTGACCAGGTTTGAGATTTCTCAAAACCCTTCCAGTCAGAGCATTCCTGCCTGATTTACCACAAAAGCACCCTAACGGTGGATTCAGCAAGTCCCTATGCCTTTCTCTCCATCTGGTCCTTCGGGTGCGCCCCCCCGACCCCCACTCAGTCACGCCTTGGAGGTCTTCAGCTCGGTCCCCGTGTGGACGGAGCACGGCATTTGGCTAAGGGGGCTGCACTGCGCGCGTTGCCCTGCATGCCGGGTTCTGAAGGGAAACCTCCATCTCCCGTAGCGCCATCCGAATCAGCCGGAAAGGCCGACACACACTCCTGAATTTCTGCTTCCACGCGGCTCTGACCTTCACAGTGTTTGCCGGCGGCGTCAACCGCACCAAGTACCCAATCCTGTGCCAGGCGGTGAGTGTTGTCCGTGTCCTCGTGTTGTTACAAGATGTCAAGTGTGTATCCGCCCTGCTACCAAATGGGAAATATGCGATCACAGTCTTATTTATTAAAATACACTGGTTTGTCCAGACGCGCCTCCCGTATCGCGGCCTCTCCCCATCGTGAGGCCTATGGTTTCGCTCAGCATTGGATCATGTCAGAGAATCCGTTTCCCACTTGACCAGCTACCTGGACGTTCACTGTCCGGCAAACGGTGCTGGTCCCGGGAATGGGGTGGGAGCTGCCCTCCCACAGAAACTGCTGGGCAGGAGCACGGAGAAGGGGCCACCTGCTCCCCCGCCCCCGGCCAGGTAAGAATCCACAGATGCTGATGCCCAGGCTCTAGTGAGGGAGAAGCTCTGGCACCAGCAGGTGGCCAGGGAGTCCAGGCCACGGAGGCCCAGCCCCCACGTGGAACCGTGGCAGACCGCGCGACCTCACTCTGGAAGTTCTGCTCCCCTCTCAGGTAAAAAAGAGGGGCTTCAGAGCATCGCTGCATTGAGAACAAGTCACCAAAGTGTCTTCTCTCCCTGTGGCCTCACCTGGCGTTTCTTTATAAAAGGGGGAATACCTGTTGGTTCTGACAGAGATCAGAAGAGGCCCTTCCCCCAGCTGTCAGCCTGGTTCCCTGTGCTGCCGAGTGTGGCCCGAGCCCAGGAGAGGCAGCCCCAAGCCCAAGTTTCTCTGTGCGCTCCTCCCTCCGGCTCCTTGCCCAGCCCCTCTGTTCAGGGCCCCAGCTTCGCCCAGCTGGACAGTGACCTCCAAGTAGAGTTTCCTCCAACGCGGACAGTGGCCTCCAGGGTGGACAGTCTCTTCCAGATGGACAGTGACCTCCAGCGCCCAGGCAGGAGCCAGATGGGGGCTGCCCCACGGACCAAAGAGCATCTTACCAAGGACTCACCTCTCGGGTTTCAGTCCCTGGGGGTGTGGGTCTGTCTGGGCCACATGGAGGGAGGCTCTCGGCGTCCAGAGGGTGTCAAGTTGCCCCCTTACAGCCTTTGCTCTGTCAATTCAACATTTATTGGTGGTTGTGGGAGGCGCTGGGGCCTGATTACCTGACACTCAGGGGCACTAGCGCCAACCTTGGTGGTGGTCTCTGCACACGAGATAGCCTGTCCCCTGCACAGATGGCGGACGACTGCCCCCCGGTGAGAGGCTGCTCCCACAGGGGCGCCCTGGGGAAGAATCGGGCGGTGAGATCCCGCTGCAGATGCCCGCCACCGGGCAGCACCCTGCTCCGGAGCCCAGGCTTGCTTGCGTGCAAATCCCTGTCGGGGCTGTCCACCCCATCAGAGGTTGGCTTCTCCCCTGCACACGAGCCCCCCCAGAAAAGCTGCCAGCACACACGTGGAAACCACGATGAGGGGCAGACACGCTTCCTGAAGCCTGTGGAGTGGTGTGGAAACAGCCGCAGCAGGGACACAGGAAAATCCGATCCACATTCCCCCTGTGAGCGCCGTTGAGGAGCGGAGCCGTCTGCGAGCCGTGAAACGGATTGTATCTCCATATCGCACTCGGCCACTTGAGTGACCCCTGCGCAGGGACCCTGGCGGTGAGGAGCCTGCTGCTCCCAGGCCCTGCGGCCACCCCCCAAGCTCCTCGGCACCACGGGGAGAAACCTGGGAACTGTACCCATGCTCCAGCCTGGATGGAGACTCCTGGAGACCGGGTGTACTCGTGGCATCTGAGGCCCGGCCCATTAGCCGGGTAGGCACCCCAGGGACAGCACAGGCCTGGTCAGGTCCAGAGAGGCAGGGTCTGCCAAGATGACGTTAGCGTGAGAAATGGTTGATTGTCTTGTGCTGACAACCCCTCAGGCCCCCTGTCGGAGGGAGTCAGCCGATGAGCTCTGGAGCAGATGCCCCCTGACCTCCCAACTACATTTCCACAAGGTTCCAGGTGCATGATTCACTCACTCGTTCATTTGCGAACATGCGTCAGGACCTGACCCACCTTTGGGAGTGAAGCCACACGAGCCCTGGCTGGGCTGCCCTCCAGCAGGCAAGGAGAGACGGAGGGCCTCATGTGCATTCGAGAGAACAGAGCTGGGGCCCAGGTGAGGCAATGGGGGGGGGGGGGGCGCTGCAGTGCTGGAGAGCCCGGCCAGCCCTCAGGGTGACATTCTCCCTGGAACTCCCCAAACGTTTCTGTAACACAGGCAGGTGCTTTGCAGACGCCAACAGAGCAGTGGCTACTAGTGCAGAGGCCATGCCTGGCTCAGCCAGCACGCCCGGCTCTGCCCACGACTCGCTGCAGAGGAGGCAGGCCTGAGGAGACGCACCTGGGACACCGGGGCATCAGAGGACGGGATAGTTAGCCTTACTGTGTTGATGGGAACAGTCGCGGGGCCGACATCTGGTCAGACATCGTTCTGGGTGCCAGTGTGCAGGTGTGGATGAGGTCAGCCCTGGACTGGGCCCAGTAGGCGCCCTCCCCATTGTGGGGCTCGTCCGCTCCCCTGGGGGTCTAGGGATAATGGCAGAGGAGGGAGAGATTCTCTCTGTGCCTGTCCAGGCTGGGACATCAGTGTCCAGCCCCTGGACTCAGCTCTCCTGAGCCTCCAGCTTGCCCACCACGGATATCAGACGTCTCAGGGTCCTCATCTCCGAGAGCCAATTCATCCTGGCAAATGTGGTTTTCCTCCGGTGGCAGCCAAGTCTGCCCCGTTCTGACAAGGGACAGCGCGCCACCACCCCGGGGCCTGGCACCTGAACATGGGATACCCCTGGACCCCCCCCGTCCAGCTGTGGCTCAGACTCAGGGTAAGATGATGCACCCCACGTGGCCTGGAGCTCCGGTCGACAGAGAACAGATGGTCGCTATGGCAACAAGATGACCAGGAGTCTCATTAAAGTCCTGAGTGACATCATGCACACCAACAGCCTGCCGCTGGTGGTTCCACGTGATAATGACGTCATCGTCAGTGCTGACCCTGGGTTGGCGGTGTGAGGGCCCATGGCTGCCTCCTTCCCAGGATGGCGGCAACCTTGTCTGGAAGCCAGGGCTGGGTCCCTGTGACCTCCCTGCGTCCATCCTGAAGTGGGTGTCTGAGAGGCGGAGTCCCACTGCTCACTCCGTCCAGCAACCCCACAAGCGAGCGGGGGGCCGTCTGGGCGGGGCTCCGAGCAGCCGGACAGCATCGGAGCCAGCTCCTCCCCCTCCTCCTGATCCCAAGGCTCCTCCGAGGACTCACGACTATTTCTGTTCATCTGTGATGACGGCCACAATGCTGCCCCCTGAACAGAGAGACTGACCATCCTTCAGGCGAGGGCCAGGTGGATGTGGCCCCTTTCTCCTTCTGGTTCAGGTGCAGAGAGTGCTTGCCCCCCGGGTCCCCGCTGGGGTTGAGGCCTGCAGGAGGTCCGGCCAGGCTGAGGAAACGGTTGGACTGGCCACATACATGCAGGGAGCCCACCTGAAACCGCAGACGACCCTGGGGATCCCCCCCACGCATCCCATTCTCATCGATTATCCTGGAGTTTTCTAAGAAGTGAACATTGAACTCTGGATTTGATAAATCATTATAACGCAATGTTAGCTTTATTCAGAGAATCTCTGTATTCCTTAAACATCTATGCCCTTTCCAATCACAGCCATAATTTACTTGTCATTGTGAAATGTCAGGTTATTGCTTCATAGGTAACCGTGTTTCACAGAACCAGGTGCAGACCAAGGAGGGGATGCATACTTAGCTAAGGAAGTAAGTGCAGCCAGGGGACCAACGTGGGCAGCTGCCAAGAGCAGTGAGTAACTCGGCCTTGTGGGGAGTAGATTTCGGCATCTGATCCTGAAAGGGTTCTATGTCATACACACTCCCAGCACCAGCCTACTGGGAGACCCCTGCTGCGGGGCCGCCGAGCCCAGAGGAAGTCCTCCCTGGGGCCCTCGGGTCCCACGTCCAGGCCGCACTGACCCTAGACACACGTGCACAGGCCTGTGTGTAGGCACGGTGTGCGCGCAGCTGAGGGGCACGTATGTGGCCAGCCTCACGTGGACTGCCCCAGGAGTATCGTGTGCACAGGCCCGTATGCTCCCAGCCCCATCTCTCCACAGGGCAGCAAAGCTAACCAGTGCCAGAGCCTTTGCAGCCCTCCCTGGGAAGTGGGACATCTGCCCTGAGTGGAGGCCCCACATGCCCTCCTGCTGGTCTCATTCCCTGTCACTATCGAGCTGCCTCCCGAGAAAGCAAAGGGAGCAGCGGGGCTCAGACCCGGCCCTCGGGGAACACACAGTGTCCAAGGGCAGCACGCTGGGGGAGATGGCCCACGGAGGCCCGGCTGATCTGCCTCTCCCCACAGGTAGGCATCCTGCTGCACTACTCCACGCTGGCCACCATGCTGTGGATCGGGGTGACTGCCAGGAATATCTACAAGCAGGTGACCAGGAAGGCTCCACCGTGCCCGGGCGCAGACCAACCACCATTCCCCAGGCAGCCCCTGCTCAGGTACTCGAGCACCCACGGGTGCGGCCATCTCCACCCCCAAGGCACCCAGAGCCCCAGTTTTGGGCTACCTTTGGAGGTCTCAGCAAACCGGCTCACAGGCAAACTTGGGGACCAAGGACGATCCACTCTGCACAGGGGGCCGGGGTTGGGGGGACGCTGGGGGCAGGGTGGGGTGTCAGAGATGGGATGTCGGGGTGCTGGACACAGTCGTGTGCTGGGGGCCCTGCTCATTAGCTGGGGAAACTGAGGCGGCTCAGTCACCAATCCCAAGGTGGCCACACGGCCTGGGCCTTTCAAGGCTGGGTGGCAGATGGGTTTGGAGACTGTTACTTGGTCAAGCTGGGAGGGTTTTGGGGTGGGCAGCTGATGCCACTGTTAGGCTGTGGCCTGGGCCCTGGACTGTGGACACCCAGCCCCTTGGACTGAACTCTGTCCAGCTCCAAATTTGAAGGGCCATCTGGGAATACTTCAGTGTACCTAAAACTCATCAGAAGAACTCATTTTGAGGCAGATAAAACAACGCCCTGTGTTGTTCAGTAAATAAGGAGACCTCCCCCAGAGGTTTACTGACACTGAGTTTCTGGAGCTAGCAGACCCGTTGCCACACAGCTAGCAGGGCCCATGGCACTCTGCTGCAGACGCCGGCCGGGGAGGCAGGGTTCCCGTTCCTCATTCCTCCTGCCAGGGAGGCCCCCATTCCCTGGGGTTCAAGAATCACTCTCAGAATGAATGCCCTGGTCTATAATTGATTGAAAAGCTGCCCGGCTTTTTGAAGAACAACATGGCGGCCTCGGAATATTCCAGAACCTTTCTGTCTGATGGTGTCACATGTGCATAATGAACCAGACTCCCTGGTGCTTCCAAGCAGTGGGCCCAGGGCCTCAAGGCACATGCCCCATGGGCTGTGGGCTCTGTGGGCACGTGCCCGTGGGCTGTAGCCTCCGTAGGCATGTGCCCTGTGGGCTGTGGGCTCAGGAGACCCAGGACTAGAGGGGCATGGGCCCGGTGGCTGTGCTCTAAGCTGGCTGTGTCACACCTGCAGGTCGCTCTGGGACATTTGCTGTTCCTGCTGTGCTTTCTGGAAACCACTGTCACCTCTCCCTCCATGTTCCCTCTTTGGTACAAAAGCTTAACATTGGGGGGCCGGGGGGGGCATGTGATGTGATTCCAGCAGCTCCCTACATGACGACCCCTCTGGCAGGATGAGGCTCGGGAGGGTGGGGACACTGGCTCTGGGCTCCGCTGAGGGCCTGCCCTCCTTCGCTGCTTTCTCTGGCCAGGCCTGGCCTGAGCCAGTGGTGAGAACCCCCAAGGCTAGGGGCCAGAGTCTTTCCTCCCAGAGCCCCCTGGACTTGCCATCTGCCCTCCAGCCATAGGCCTCCTTACCGGCGATGGCTCTTTCGACTGGCCCCAGTAGGCATCCCTGTATCTGTGTCCCCGACCCCATTCCCAGCACGGAAATGTAGCTCCTGAGTTTTCTGGGGGAGGAAGAGCCCCCAGGCCTCGTGCTGCCTGGCCTCGCCCTTCGCTGATCAGAGCAGCACAGCAGGTCCCGCTGACCTGCGGCGGGGCCAAGAGCTGGGTACGCGGTCTGCAGGCAGGCAGGCGCTCCTGTGTCCTCCCTGCTCTGCAGTTTTCCAATGAGAAATAAAAAGAAAGTAGTCGTGGGTTAGGACCATCTGTGTGAGCTCAGAGCATGCAGTTTTTTGAGAAACTGGAGGCCAGTTGTCTCACTTTCCATGTTGACCTCGCTGCCAGGTGGCCACAGAGATGCGGCAAGGGGTGTGTGCCACAGGGGAGTGGGCCTGTGGGGGCCAGGGCCCTCGCTGTCTCTGCGGCCCGCACGAGGGTCTGCCTGCTCGTCCAAAGAACCCCTCTGCGCAGCTTTGGGGAAAACCAAGCCCATTTAGAGATTTCAAGGCAACTCTAGCCACATAGAATTTTAAAGGACTCTGGAGTGGAGGAACATTTTGGGCCTGACTCCCCCCCCCCCCGCCTGAGCCCTGGGGGCAATCCTCACCTAGCAGAGGCACTGCCAGGACCAAGACCCCGAGTCCGGGTGTCAGACGTGCTGCCTTTGAGTCAGGGCCGGCTCAGGGAGCAGAGGGGACAGGTGGCTCTCGTGTTTCAGGACTGGTTTGTCTATTCGCGGTGCCTTACAATTCCGTATGATCGTTACGATCTGTTTTCCCATTTCTGCAAAAATGGCCACTGGCGTTTTGATGGAGCTTGCCTGCCCTACAGAGCCCTTCAGGAAGAGTCGTTGACACAGTAACGTTAACAGCATCCGGTCCGTACCCACGGCCCAGCTCTCGGTGTCCTCGGGTCTGCGTGATCTCTGCTGGTGACGTTTACAGCCTCAGCGCACTCGTCCTGCACTGCCTGGGTTAGATTTCTTCCCTAAGGGTGGCTTTTACGCTGTTTTAATGGGACTGTCTTCTTCACCTTCGGGTCGGTCGCTGCATACGTGCAGAAACACAACTGAGTTTTGTGTGTCGGTCTTGTGTCCTGAAGATTTGTTGAACTCGTTCACGAGCCCCGAGAGCTGTGGGTTCCTTAGGATCGTGCGTATGTGGTTCCGTCATCGGCCCACAGGGACTCCTACCCAGTCCAGACGGCTTTTAGGTTTAACTCTGCCTGGCTGGGACGTCCAGCACAACAGGAGCCTCTCTCTCTCTCTCTCTCTCTCTCTCGGTCGGTCCAGCTAGCGATTGGCCAGTTTTGTGGACTGTTTTGAAGAACCCGCGAGGGGTTCATACATCTCCTGTGAGGTTTTCCCCTTCTTTGGGACCTCTGCCCCGGTCTGCACCGCTCCCGTCCTCCTGGTAGCTGCGAGTTCACTTTGCTCGTCTTCTTTCTAGTTCCGTACGGTGTAAAGTTAGACTAGTCATTTGAGATCTTTCTGTCATTGTACATGGTCACGGCTATGGATTTCTCTTGGGGCGATGCTATCGCCACATCCCATGATTCGGGCATGTTTGTCATCGTTTTTAACATTTTCTGATGCTCCTGTTTTCTTCGGCCCACTGGTTGCGTAGCATGCTGTTTAACTTCCATACATGCTTAGGTTTCAGGGCAGAGGCCTTTCGAGACTTGTGCCAGCTTCAGTGGCGAGCTGAGGGAAGGAAATCCCAGCTCCACCAAAGTGGCCCGTGGCTTGGGAGGACATCCCCGTTACAGTGACGGGAAGCACATAGTACCTCATTCCTGCCCTCATTCCTGCCCGGGGCTCCGGTGTGACTGTCGGCTGAATGTGAACCCCGTCCCTGTCCCTCAGCCCTGACCCAGTGCCTCCTGCCATGGTGTCACACCTGCAACCGAGAGGTGAGATCTTCGACACTGGAAGTGCTGCCCCTGGGCCTCGGAGATGTGGCTTGGGGACAGGACAGACTCAGCTGGGGGTGCAGGTCCCGGCCCCAGGATGCTCTGTCTCTCTCAAGCAGGAGGGCGAGTCTTCGGGCAAGGTCAGTGCTGGGAAGTGCAGGACGCATTTTCAAGGGTGATGACCTTGGGGGTAGGGCGTGAGAGAGGTCAGCTCGAGAGAAGAGCTGCTCTATGGGGTCAGGATTGGTGACAGACACAGGAAGGCTGCCAGCCCCGGTGACCATCACCAAGGCCTCTCTGATGCAAGGCCACTGCACCTTGCTCGTCATGTGGACTCTCTTCCAAGACAACCCAAGGGTCTCTGCTGCCAGAACCCAGCCCCATCCCACTGGGGCCACGCCGGTGTCCACGTGCTCCTGGATCCAGACCTTCGCATCCCATGGCGGCTGATGCCTCTCCCTGGGGATCCTGACAAAACCCACCAGTGCGTCCACATGGAAGGAACCCCACATCCCCTGTGTGTCCACCAGGAACTAACCGCAACCCCATGTCCCCAGTTCAGCATCCCATCATCCGTGTCAGAAAGCTGCCATTGCTCCAGAGTATTCTTGTCCCCCTGCCCAAATCAGGAGCTCCCAGGCCCTGACTCTGCCCCCCAACCCTGCATCTCCCCATCCCCCGCAGGCCTCTGGCTCCTTTCCTGGTGGCCGTGGGTCCTGCCACCACCTTGCAGAATCCCCCTCCTGAGGGGGAGGCCTGGCGGTGCACTCCCCTTCCCAAAGCACGCAGGGCCGCCCGCTGCTGCCCAGCCTGGCCCCCGGCCTCCAGCCGGCTTCTCCACCTCTCCAGCCACAGCGCCCACGACTAGATGCTCAGACCCCACCTGCCCTCCTCCCCGACCCTGCATCACCCCAGTGCATCTCCCTGGGGCTTTTGCAGCATCCTCCCGTGGCCCGAGGGAAGGACTGTGTCCTCAGATCCCAGTACACAGCGCCTACACATTTGATGGGGAAATGATAGGAATTCAATAAATATTTTTTTAATTGGCCTTGAATGAATAACCTTAGTTTAAATCCTCCATTTTACTCACAGGACTGAGTCTGGAAGAACCCAAGCCCAGGGTTGATAAATGCTCCCTTCTGGCCAGAGGGCAGGTCCCAGGAGAGCAGCCGTGGGGTCAGGCGTGAAGATGTGCCCTGTGGGAGAAGCCGAGAACGAGGTTTCCAAGGGGACGTTCGCTTTGCTCACAGAGAGAGGGTAGCTGTGTGCCACGCGGGCACAACCAGGGGTGCTCACCCCTGCAGGTGGAGCAGATGCCCTCTTGGGAGCCCGGCTGGGGTCCGCCGTCAGCCCTAGCAATTTCACCGGGCGGTCAGAAAGCCGGTCAGGCAGGCAGGCACTGGCAAGGCCCAGGTCCGGGGTCAGGGTTTCAGCCACTTTGGGTGTGGCTCCTACTCAGGACTGGGAGGACAGTATCGAAGCAGCAAAGGTGAACTCCAGGCGGGGGGTCCACACAGAACCCGGTCCTTCCTCTGGTAGCAGAACACACACAGGGTTTCTGCCCTGGAAGCCGGCTTGCAAGTCGGTCAGGGTTTTCTCTGGGGACCACCCACTTGGCCGCCCCATCTATGACCCTGCAGACCCCAGAGGAAGGTGGACGTTCCTAAGACCCGGCCCAGCACAAAGAGCGACTTACCCGTCAGGTGCATAGGAAACACAGAAAACTAGGTCCCCAACGGCAGCCCAGAGCAGCCCCAGGACGCACCCTCCAGAGAGAGGCCAGGCCGCCGGGTGCAGCCAGCATCCTCTAAGACAAGCCGGCCACCTCCCTGCTCGCTTCCAACCACGTGGCTGAGAGAAGAAAGACAAGCTGAGGGGCAGGTTGGCTCAGAAACACTGGAGGAGAAAGAACAAGGCTGCTTTTGCAGACTGCACCCACCTCGTCCACAGAACAGGACTCGTGGCTGGCCCTGCCTCCGAGAGGTCTCGTGGTGCTGTGGACTCCAGACCAAAGCCACGCCGCCCATCTGGTGTGTCCTCGGTTCACTTTAATGGCTACTCGCACGTCTTCTCTTCCTGTCCCACCTCCATGGGCAACACTACAGGCAATTTAAGGACCACGGCCCCCAGCACACCGCGGAGACTTCCAGCACAGCGGCTCTGCCGGCACAGCTCCAGCCCTGAGCACTTGGACGTGTGGCTGGGAGAACAGTGCACGTCCCAGGCAGAGTGCCATGCTGGCTGGCTGGGTGGTAGCCATGGAGCCCCCCAACCATGCTGTTCGGCCCCCTGCAGCAAGGTCTCTTAGTAGACACACCTTCCCCAGGCTTCCACTCCCTCCACTAGGGTCTCCATCCGTGCGGTTTACCTTTTTAACAAAATGCTGCTGGCTGGGGGCTTACGACCAGCAGAAGTGTGTCTCCCAGTCTGGAGGCTGGACGCCTGAGGTCAGGAGTCAGCAAGCTCAGTTTGGCTGGGAGCAGACCTCTTGCCATGTCCTCAAGGGCAGAAGGGGCAGGGGCTCTCCAGGGCCTCTTTCATAAGAGCACTGACCCTGGTCCCAAGGGCTCCATGCTTATAGTGCACGGCCTCACACACCTTCCCCTTGGGGTGGGGCTTCCCGGTATGAATCTGGGGACACACACTGAGACCAGAGCAGCTCCCGAGGGACGCTGCCTCACAAGCAAATAGACCTCCCTGCTGTGCATCTCTGGTTGCTCAGGGCCGGGCCCCAAGTTCGCTGCATATGATTACATCCTCATTTTGCAACCACCCCTCCTGGCCTTCCTGACAACATGCTCCCAAGTCGTTCCCTATTATTTAAGGTCTGATAGTGCTGCTTCTTGAAACATGGAGCTGCCCTAAGACCCAGGCACTCACGTTCTGGATGCGTGAGCTCTGTGGTGAAGGGCACTTGCCCATCCACTCACCAATGTGCAGCTGCTGCCAAACTGGACGGCCCTGCCCAGTGGAGGGATGGTTCCCCGAGGCTCCCTCCACAGGAGCCCCTCTGGGATGGCAGTGCACATCCTGGGAAGCAGGACTTGGCACCTGCTCTCAGCGTCTTCGTACAGGCCCCCAACGCGGCCACAGGAACCCCCAGGAGCCCGTGTAGCACCCGGTGGGAGGCTGCCCTGCATTGGGGGGGACTCCAGGGCCATCAGTGAACTGAGCACGGCCCACCCAGGCTGATGCCCATGCCCTCCCGTGACTTCACGAGGCCACCCCTGGGGGCAGAGGTCCGGTCCCCAGACCTGGCTTCAGGACTTTGGAGCTCTTTTCAGGCAGAAGGGGTCATGCAGCCCCACAGGCTGGCACCTGCCAGAGTGCACACCTGCAATGTGTCAGCACATCCTCGTTCGTCATCACGGGGCAGCCGGTTCCGTGTTAAAGGTCGGGGCACATTTCCGTGCGCGGTGCTCAGCACAGGCATGGCTCTCCTTCTCTGCGTGACCCCCAAGGTCTTGCAAACAGCTTTTCTCCAAACCCGCGTGGCTACTGCGAATCGGCGTGCTGGTGTCTCTGAGGCCCTGGACGCTTGGCCAGCAGCACACTCAGACAAGAGCGGCAGGGCCTGTTCGGTCTCAGCTGAAACCGTCAGTCTGATTTCTTGGAATTCGGAAGTCCCGGCCAGTATGAAGGATGCTAACTGGACCCGGAGATGAGCGTCTGTTGGACGGATCCTGTGTGGGGGCGGTGCCTGCGGCAGGTGCCTACAGTCCCCCACAACTGCACACAGATATTCATGCTCCTCCAGCTCGAGTGGGCTGGTCGCCTCGTGTCCACACCTGGCCCGGACGGCTCCCTGGTGACAAACGGTCCCAGCACGTCGTGGGTTCTCTCCTCCATGAGTAGGGGCACCGGCGGGACAGCACCAGGGCCAAGTAGTCCTGGTGGACTTTTCAAAAGAGGAGGTGCCTTTTGGGGGAGGGGGTGGCTTAATCGAGGTCCAGAAGGCCCGAGTGGTCAGTCCCTAGAAGGGCTCCTGGGCCTCCTTCTATCGCCTGAGTGAGGCCGCACCAGCCTGCGGGCAGTGCATCGCGTTCCCGAGTGCCCCTCTCACCGCCTTGCCTCCCGGGCATGGGTGAACATGGCCGTGGGCAGCGTCCACCTGGGTGGTCAGCAGCAGACAAGGGGACAGCCTCCAGAGGAGAGAGAAGCAGCCAAGGGCTCCGAGTCTGCGGAAGCCGGGCCCCAAATCTGGACTCAGCTGAATCCCGGGCCCCTGGTGGACGGTCCGAGCGGGACAGCGGTCGCTGACCAGCCTGACGACGCACTTGACCGGCAGCCTCCTCCATGAAGACTTGTTGCAAGTCCAGGGAGGAAATGCACTAGGAGCCGCGAGGAAAGGCACGGAGGGGTGTGCAGTGAAGATGCCCCAGAGACAGGCCACGCAGGTGGACTGGCAGCCACGCTGAGCACGAGAGGCTACGTGGGTTACAAATAGCTTTTCCTACTCAGGCCTCTAGAGGCGCGTGCGCACTTCCTCAAGGGTGACCCTCCCCCACCCACCTCCGCATCCAGCTCCAACCCACAGGGTGCCCTGGGGACGTGGGAGCGGGTGTGGCTTGGGACCATATTCCTTTTCTGCTTCTGATGTGACAAACGACTTAAAACAGCACATTTATTTTCTCACGGTCTTGCGGGCAGAAACCCCAATTTGGTCTCCTGGGCTACATCCAGGTGTGGCCAGGCTGGCTCACCTGAGGCTCCAGGGGAGAGAGGGCTTCTTGCCTCTTGTGGAGACACCTATGCTCCTCGCCAGCCTCCCTCTGACCTCCCTCCCGTCTGACCTCTGCCCCCCTTACAAGGACCCCTGGACCACATCAGGCCACCCAGGCGCTCCGGACCATCCCCCGTGCCTGCACCCACCGCTTGGTCACGTCTGCAGGGTCCCTCCGCAGCATGGGGTCAGCACACCCGTGTTCTGAGGGCCGTCATCAGCCCGCGGTAGGGACGGACTTCACGTTCCTGAACTTGCATATCCCGTACCCACCCCACTTACTCATCGGACCACCCGACCCCGAATGTCACTTTGCTCCGCACTCGGGCCATTGCTGGGATCTCCCCCCCTGCCCCGTGCCGCTGTCCCCCTGCTCCTCGAGGAGCCCAGGCCAGTCCCCCACCTCACCCCCCTCCCCAGGTGCCTGCGGCCCTGCCCTGTGTGTGTCTTAGGGTCTGGTGTGGCCTCACGGGGCAGCAGCTAGGGTTTCCTCGGGGTCCTGGTTCACCCTTCTTTCTAGAAACGCTCCCCTAGAGGAAGAGGCTGGTCTGACCCTGGCAGCCAGGTGAGCTCCCAGACATCTAGCAGACCTGCCCTGGACGGTCTGTGTGGTGACCCGGGAACGCAGAGACGTGAGTGGTCCATGGCCAGTGTCTTCTGGGGCTGTGCAGGGCTGCTGACCCAGCGGGCAGGATTTCAATGTCATGAGAGACGGCAGGTCAGTGACAACGGCAGGACAGGATGCCCAGGAGGGAACAGGAGCCCCCAAGGGAGAGGGTGTGGCTGGAGTTGACCGGTGATGGGGCCAAAAGTGTCCCCAGCCACTGGGCGTGCTGAAGCTGGTGCAGAGTGGTCCACAGCGGGGACGGGCAGGCCCGCAAGTGTCCCGCATGTCCACCGTGCTGAATGCCCAGCAGCCCCAGCAAGAACAGCCGGTCCAGGTGGGGGCACCCGCCGTGGCCTGCAGCGCCCTCTGCCGACAGAGCCTGTGCCACACGAGCCGAGCTTGGTCCAGGGAGCTTGGCAACTTGGGGTTGACACAGCTCAGGCAGAGGCAGGGGGAGCCCCCGGCCAAGGAAGAGGCACCCAGTGGCTTGAGAGGCCGGCCAGAGGCAGTGGAGGGGCTGTAACCACCTCACCCTGCAGGATACGAGGCCGGGAGGGCTTGGAGGGCGCGGTCCCCATGAGCCGGGCAGGGCTAGGCTCCTGGCTGCCTCTGGGCCTCCACTCGCTGGAAGACCTGTCCGGTCCCCTGGGAATGGTGCACAGCCACTGGGACTGGCCAGGAGTCGAGGGGGCTGTGTCGCCTGGGGGCACCCACAGGGGGTCTCCAGGGAAAGCTGTCCCCAGCTTAGCAAAGTCGCCCCTTTGTCTTCCCCGGGGCACCAGAGGGACCAGCTCAGGCTCCTGCTGCTGTGCCCGCTGGAGCAGAGCGAGCCTCACGCCGCTCCCGTCACAGCGCCTTCCCGTCACAGCGCCTTCCCGTCACAGCGCCGCTCCCGTCACAGCGCCTTCCCGTCATAGCGCCCTTCCCGTCACAGCGCCACTCCTGTCACAGCGCCTTTCCCGTCACACTGCCCTTCCCGTCATAGCGCCTTCCCGTCACAGTGCCCTTCCCGTCACAGCGCCTTCCCGTCATAGCGCCTTCCCGTCATAGCGCCTTCCCGTCACAGTGCCCTTCCCGTCACAGCGCCCTTCCCGTCACAGCTCCTTTCCGTCACAGCGCCTTCTCGTCACAGCGCCTTCCCGCGCCCCCTGCTGCTGTGCCCCCTCCTGCATTAAAGTGGACCTCGTGATGGGAGCCCCAGAGCCCTTGTCTCCCTGGAGGGTGGAGGCATGGCTGGGGAGGGGGAGTGGCTTTCTGCAGGTCCTGAGAGGCTTTCGAGCCTGGTCAGCACCGGGAGCAGAGCTACAGATGGCCGTGGACCAGGACCGTGCCAGGCCGGGTCCCCAAGCACACACTCACCTGTGGCGTTTTCCTCCAACCATTAAAAGCAATCGGGGACGTTTTCCCTATGGTTTTGTCTGGCTTGGCTCACCGCCCCACTTTGCGTACTAGGCTGGACCCCAAAGGACACATCAGCGGGAACAAGTACCCTGGTTCAGGCCGCCGGGCCAGGCTCACCGTCCCCCTGCCCCTCCCCCTGCCCCACAAACCACGGTCCTTCTTACACCGGCTGTGGACCTGGAGCCCCAGCGCCCGGGGACGGCCCTGCAAGCCCTTGCCGTCGATGCCGCTCAGCAGATGGAGGACAGTCCATCGGTGCCTAGTTTGCTGAGATTTTTTATGACGAATGTGTGTTAAATTCCGTCAGGTGTTTTTACTGCGTCTGTGACACAGTCACATGGTGTCTGTGTCCTTAGTGCGTCTCCATGATGATCTACTCTGATTTTATGAGTAACACACTTTGCATTTCCGCGATAAATCTTACCTGTCGTGATGTTTTCTCCTGCTGGTAAAGTCCTCGATTCCGTTTGCTGATCTGCTGCTAGAGGAGTGGGGGTCTGTGCCCACCGGCGTTCACACGCCTCTGCTGGGTTTTGGACCAGCTTCCGCTGCCTCGCAAACGGGGTCAGGAGGTGCCCCATCTTCATTTTCTGGAAAAGCCCATAGAAGATGGATTGGTGCCATCTCTTCCCTAGACGTGTGACCAGATTCCCCAGTGACACTCAAGGGGCCTGGAAGTTTCTCTGTTAGATGTTGTGGATATAGGAATCAACCTTTTTACCAGATAGAGAGTATTCAGATTTCCTAATTCTTGTTTTGATTTTGCTAATTCATATTCTTCTCAGGGAATTTATCCATTTCTTCTAAGCCGCGGAGGTGTTCGCAAGGGCTGTTTGCAAAGCTCATCCTCGCCCTGCGGGAGACGGGTCATCCGTCCGCGAGGTGGGAGCGCGGTGCTGTCCGCTTGCTGCGGAAATCCACTCTGGGCTGGAGGGGTTTCAGCGCGGCTCGCGGTCTGCTCTCCTGCTCGTCCTCTCCTTCCGTGTGGGGGCTCTGCGTTTGCTTGGCTCTCTTCTGCCTTAGTGTGTGGAGCGCGGGCCACGAACGTCGGGCCACGAACATCCCTGCTCTTCCCACAGAAACATTCTCTGTGGTGAACGCCCCTCCGAGCCCTGCTGTGGCTGCATCCCAGAAATATGTTGTTTTCCTTTCTCGTTTTGTTTAAAATATTTTCTAAATTCCCTTATGACTTCTTCGACCCATGAATTATTTAGAAGTGTGTCGTTTCACTTCCAAGTATTGGTGGTTTTTCTAGTTACCTTGCTGTTACTGATTAACTGGACTCCATGGAGGTCAGACCATAGACTCCGTGATGACAACCCCGGTAAGACGACCCAGGCTCATTCCACGGCCACACGTCGTCCGCCGGCGAGCGGACCACACTTGGCGTGATGCTCCAGGAAGAGCACTGGGGCAAAGTGAGTCGAATTGTTGCTCCAATCTTGTTTCTTTACTGATCTCTGCCTGGTTGTCCTGAAAACCGCCAAGAGAGGGCGTCTGGATCGCCACCTGTGATTTTGGCTTTGTCTGCTCCTCCCTGTGAGTCTGTCCTCCTTTGCTTCACGTGGTTTGAGTCTCTGGTCCCACGCACGCGTGGTCGCCATGTCCTCCTGTGGGCTGTGCTGACACTGACATAAGATGGCCTCATATCTCCTTCTCCAGAAGTCCGTCCCCGATGTCAGTGTGGCCACCACAGCCTCTCTGCGTCTCCTGCGAAGACAGGCAGCTGCCCACCTGCTCCACCCCCCTCTGCCCACACCAGGGCCTCAGGTCCAAGACCTCAGATGGACTTAGGTCTGTTTCAACCACCTGTCCACCTGTTTTCTGGTTTTACTTTTTCTTTTCCTTCTGCTCCTCCTTTCCTGTCCTATTTTTTTCTTCTGTATTACTTTAATATTTTCCTGCATTTCATTTTAATGTATCTATTAGCCCTTTGCCTATTAATTTTTCATGTTGCCTTAGGGATCGAAGTCCACAGACTCTTCCCCATATCTTTGGTGTGAAAGTCACACTAGTTCGTGTAAAGTGTGCACAGAAGCCTCACCTGTGGGGCCATCCCCCCACCGTCTTGTTGCCAAAGACACGGCATCTGTCAGTCAACGTGTGTTAATAACTCCATTAGGCAGCGTTAGAATTCTTTCTTCAAGCAATCATATATATGCACATATATTTTGTAATTAAGAGAAAACAAAGTGTTCTATGTTTGCCCTACCAGTTAGCATTTCCGGTGCTCTCCATTCTTCGGGGTTTCTATCTGGTGCAATAGCCCTTCAGCTTGAAGGATGAAACTGAGCATTTCTTGAAGGTCCACTGGTGACAAATTCGCTGTTTTATTTTTGTCAGAAAATGTCTGTATTTGTCCTGTTCTGAAGGACATGTTCTCTGCATATAGAATCCTGGGAGGCACAGAGTCCCCAGGGTCACCCTGTTCCTGCCCGTGGACCTGGGATCCATGGCGTTCCCCTCGTCGGGGACAAAGAGCCATCAGCCCACTGGGGTGTGTGTGGCATCCGGGAGGGTGGCAGCCCGTCCTTGTGATCATCCGCAAGCTGGCGCCTCGGCCACCATGACCCTCACGTGCTCTGACCAGCATGCTCCATGGCCAGGTGTCTTGGCCTGTGTGCTTGGCGGTTCCTCACATTCTCGAGATCCAGCCTCAGTGGGTCGGACACTAGACACTAGAACGCCCTCAGATGGAGCTGCTGGCTGAGACCCTGCTGGCAAGAAGGTCAGGCCATGCCCGGAGTGGGGGCCAACTCCCATCCAGACTGGTCGCTGTCCTGGGGGGGTTGGGGTCAGAGGCCAGATGCGTCCTAAGTAGCTGAGAAGCCAGGCTGCCAGGCAGTGCACAAAGGTGTGAGGGGGGGAGGGAGGGAGGGGTTGGGGGACAGGAAAGGAGGGGAGGGTGGGGGAGGAGATGGAGGAGGGGAGGAGGAGGGAAAGGAGATGGTGAGGGGAGGGAGATAGGGGAGGGTGGAGAGGGGAAAGGGAGGGGATGGGTGGGGAGAAGAGGGAGATGGGGAAGGAAGGGGATGGGTTGAGGGACAGGAGAGGAGGGGAGGGTGGGGGGAGGAGACGGGAGGGGACCGGAATGGGGGGAGGAGGAGGGGAGAGAGATGGGGGAGTGTAGGGAGGGATAAGGGAGAGGGATGGGTAGGGAGAGGAGGGAGATGGGGGAGGGGAGGGGAGTAGAGGGCGTGAGGTGGGGGAGGGGGAGGCCCGGCTCTGGCAGGGGCCCCTCTGGGGGGTTGGTGGTGTTAGGACACAGCGTGCCCCCTTTGCCCAAGCTGCTGGAGGCTGTCCTGGGGGGCCCAGGGCGGCTTCTCAGGCACCGAGCAGGCCTTCTGCCCTCACAGGTTTTACCTCATCAGCGGAGGGGTTCCCTTCATCATCTGCGGGGTCACAGCTGCCACGAACATCAGGAATTACGGGACGGAGAATGAGGATGTGCCCTAGTGAGTCCTGGGCTCCAAGTGGGTGGAGGCTTCTTCCCAGCCCCTCCCCGTGCCCAGGCCACCTCGCTGTGGGGACAGTCCAGGGGGCTGCCCTCCACTCCCCACGTGTCCTCCCCTCCCCCAGCAGACCCCTTCTCAGGCTCCCCTCCCTGGGTGCAGTGGGCTGCTTCTCTTGAGGTGGGCGGGCTACACCCGGGACCAGCTCAGATATGCACAGGCCACACCCGGTGCCCAGTGCTCTGGCCCCTCCGGTCGTGCCCCCCACGCCAGCACCCTCCCACCCCCCCCATCCCAGCTCCTTCTTCTCGGTTGCCCCCAAAAGGCCGAGCCTGCAGGACACACCGGCTTTGCTCCCTCGGGGGCTCCAGCTCTGGGGACTGAGGTGAGGACAAAAGGCAGAGAGGTGGGCAGCTGGCCCCCCCGCAGCCCAGACTCCCACCCGCACTGTCCCGGCCCTAACAGCGCAGGCGTGTCCGTGTCTGTCTCCTCACCACGGTTAAACTCACACCCTATCGAGAAAGTCCTCCGTGACCCCAGGACGGCCAGGCGCTCGGCCCCAGGGCGACCCCTCACGGACCCTTCTCCTCCCACAGCTGCTGGATGGCCTGGGAGCCCAGCCTGGGCGCATTCTACGGGCCGGCGGCCTTCATCGCCCTGGTCACGTGCGTGTACTTCCTCGGCACCTACGTCCAGCTGAGGCGCCACCCGGAGCGCAGGTACGAGCTGAGGGCGCGGACAGAGGCGCAGCAGCGGCCGTCGGGGCCCGAGGCCGGCCCCCACCCCGAGGCCCGGCCGGGCTCACTGCCCGCCTGCGACGCCCTGGCCGGCTCACTGCTACAGAATGAGCACTCGCTCAAGGCCCAGCTGCGGGCCGCAGCCTTCACGCTCTTCCTGTTCACAGCCACCTGGACCTTTGGGGCGCTGGCCGTGTCTCAGGGCCACTTCCTGGACATGGTCTTCAGCTGCCTGTACGGCGCCTTCTGTGTGACGCTGGGGCTCTTCGTGCTCATCCACCACTGTGCCAAGCGGGATGACGTGTGGCACTGCTGGTGGTCCTGCTGCCCCTCCCGCGGGGACGCCCACCCCACGAAGCTCGCCGCCTGCCCCGCGCTCGACACCAACGGGGACGCGCTGGGGCACATGGCCTGCCTGCAAGACTCGCCGTGTCCGGGCCAGCCACGGGGCTTCAGCCACGCACCCACGGGCCACTGCAAGATGACCAACCTGCAGGCTGCGCAGAGCCACGTCAGCTGCCTGTCGCCAGCCACGCCGTGCTGCGCCAAGATGCACTGTGAGCAGCTGATGGAGGACGCGGCCCACGTGCACGAGGAGGATGCCTTTGGGCACGACCCGCACCTGCACAGGTGTCTCCAGGGCAGAACTCAGCCTCCGTACTTCAGCCGGCACCGGGCAGCCGCAGCCGAGCAGGAGTATGCCTACCACATCCCGTCCAGCCTGGACGGCAGCCCCCACAGCTCACGCACAGACAGCCCCCCCAGCTCGCTTGAGGGCCCAGTGGGGGCGCACACGCTGGCCTGCTGCGCCCAGGGCGACCCGTTCCCCTTGGTCAGCCAGCCCGAGGGCAGCGACACCAGCCCGGTGCTCTACGGCTGCCCCCTGCGGCCAGGCAGGGAGTCGGCCCACGGCCCAGTGCACTTCGAGATGCTCCGGAGGACACAGTCTCTGCCCTTCGGTGGACCCGGCCAGAATGGGCTGCTCAAGGGAGACATGTGTGAAGTCCTGTCCTTCAGTGCCAATGGCATGGGCAACATCCGGACAGGGCCATGGAAGAACGAGACCACCGTGTAGCTGGGCCGGGGCCTCACATCGCCCAGCCCTGATGGACGAGCTTCGGAGCAGAGCAGGGTCCTGCCACGTGAGGCCGGCGGGGGTTCACTTCTCAGAAGTGGCTAGCACCCCCACTGACCCTTCGTTGTGAAGGACTCAAGCAGGAAGATGCTTCGGGCCACATCTGCTTCCGCTAATCCTGAGGTCAGACGGGCCGTCCACGTCCCAGTCACCGGCTTTCTGACCCGTAGTACCCAGTCCCAGCAGCCCAGGAACAGCAGGGGTTCTACGAGGAAAACACCCTCCGCACCCAGCGTGGGCTGTGGGGAGCCCTGGGGTGCGTCCCGTCTGCCCCGCCAGCCTGCCCACAGCAGGGGGTGCCACCCACTTTTTCTAGTGTCTAGTGTGTGTCTCATTAAAGTTTTATTCCAAGGCACAGGCAGGCTGCTGGTCAGTAGAGGGCGCTCTGGACCTGGGCAGTCACTGCCGGCCCCTCTGCCAGCCCGAGTCTGAGTCTGAGTCCGGGGCCACATCACCACCTCCACCCTCAGCAGCCGCCCTGGGGGCAGGCTGCACAGGCCTGAGAGTGTCATGGACGCTGGGGCTTGTGACCGTAATCCGGGCGCACATGAGAAGAGGGGGCAGCCCGTGACAGTCCTCCAGGGCACTGGCTGGGGTCATCGAGGGGCCCTGTGCCTTCAGAAACGCCCAGATACCCTTCAACAGACTCGACTGTCAAAGCCAGCCACTGTTGGGACCGTACCCCGCCCCAACAAGGTCACCGAGGGCTCTAATGTTCCCAGCCCTGAGAAGAGGGGGGGCTGGCATTTCCAGGAACAACTGAGCATGAAGCCCTGACTCAGAGGACAGTTGTCCATTAAAGCAAGCTGTGTGTGAAGCAAGGGTCATCCCACGGGCAAGGGTCCATGGGTCCCCATGGAGGCAGAGCCCAGACATCCTGAGGAGCACGTGTGAGACTGTGCGCAGCCATTCCTCCCCCCCTCCTCCCAGATCTGTGGCACACATGCAGAAACACGTGCACACACCACCATGGGCATGTGTCACACGTGTGCACACATGCATCACGTGTACGTCTCCATGCTCGCACACGTGTATGCACATCGCACACACCACGCACAGCACGTGTGCCACACGTGCGCACACATGTGCACGCACACCTACACGCACTCCACACACCATGCACACACACAGTCGGCGTTTCCCAGGCATTCGAGCACCAGTTTCATTGCCCTACACAGATGTCATCTGTGAGACTCCTCAGTGTGCTCCGCTATCTGGGGTTGGGGGGGACTTCACCAGGAGCAGACCCTTCCCAACACACGCCTCAGGGGAGGAGGGTGTCGGGTGTCCCAGGGCCAACGCTCAGTATCTGAGCACCAGGAGCCTTGCTTCCCGGGATTCTCGTAAACCTGACACTGTCCCGTGCCTCCCTCAAACCCTGTGTGTCCTCACAGGTCAACCAGACAGGCAACCAGATGACCAGCAGGCAGTTTCTGTCTCTGTGCAGCCTGTTCACCTGCTTCCGTAGCCGATAGGAACCAGAGAGCCGACGCTGTGCTGTGCACACATGTAGATGCAGAACCGTCAGACAAAATACAGTATTTTGCACTGTTTGCCCTTCGTGAGGCTGGTTAATGGCATCCACGTGTGTCTCTCGTCCTCGATGGGGGCGGGCCCACCTTGGCGCGTGGCTTCCGCTTCTGCACACGGGGCCCCAGGCGGGGCCGGGGAGCTCAGAGAGGCTGCTCCGCCCCGGACACTCCGGCCCCCTGGCAGGTGCCCATCATGGTCCTTTCTGCCCCCAGCAGGCCGGGCAGAGCAAAGCGTACCTCATCATTCAAACCAAAGAAATTTAACGTTAAATATTAAACCTCGTGTGTTTCGATATTGATTCAGCCTCCGGAGTCCGCTTGGGACAGCATGGTAACCCCACTGCCGTTGCATGCCATGTTTTCAGAGCATCTGGTCCCCAGCACGGATGTGCTGCAGGCTCACGCCACACGGACACACTTCTGGAAGGATGTGGGCTGGAGGTCAGCCACAGCCAGTGTCTCTGGTGTCATGGTGTGTCACCTCCTTCCCTGGAGCATGTGTGTGCATGTGTATACGTGTGTGTTGTCTGTGTGTGTACACGTGTCGTGTGTGTCCTGGGTGTGCATGTGTGTTGTGTGCACTGTGATGTCTGCATGTGCCTGTGTGTCATGTGTACATGTGTTGTCTGCGTTGCATGTGGACATATGTGTCACGTGTGTGCACACGTGTGTGTGCACATGTGTGTCGTGTCGTGTGTGCATAGTCTGCGTGTGCACATGTCGTGCATGTGCACACGTGTGTGGTGCGTGCATGTGTGTCATTTGTGTACATGTGTGCGTTGTCTGGATGTGTGCGTGCACATGTGCTTGTGCACACGTGTGTGCATGTGTGTGGTCGGTATGTGCGTGTGTACACGTGTGACGTGTGCATGTGTACATGTGTGTCATCTGGATGAGCCTGTGTGCGCATGTGTGATGTCTGCACTGTGTTATGTGTGTGCATGTGTGTGTTGTGTGGGGACACGTATGTCGTGCGCATGTGTACATGTGTGTCATGTGGGCATTGTGTGCATGTGTGTCGTGTGTGCATGTGTGTGATGTCTGTTGCGTGTGTACACGTGTGCCATGTGTGTACATGTGTGAATCATCTGCGTGTGCGCATGTGTCATGAGCATGTGCACACCATGTGTGTCATGTGCATGTGTACACGTGTGCATTGTCTGCATGTGTGTGCACGTGTCGTGTGTATACACATGTGCATTGTCTGGGTGTGTCGTGTGCGTGTGTACACGTGTGTGCATGTGGTTGTCTGCATGTGTGTACACATGTGTCATGTGCATGTGTACACATGCGTCATGTGCGTGTTTACATGTGTGTTGTCTGGGTGTGTGTGTACACGTGTGTGGACACGTGTGTCGTGTATGTATGTGTGTGTGTGGTGTGTGTGTGTGTGAAACATGCCCACCCCCTGCAGAGAACGCGGGAGGTGCTGCATGGGCCCATCTAGCTTCCCCTGGCAGAGGGACGCCATGCTCACCCCAATCAGCCAAGGCCTCTAGAAGCCCGACAGGTCTGAATGGCATCCCTTAGGCAGTTCGAGCCACAGAGCCTGACTGTCAGCGGTGGGCGCTGCTACAGCGTCCGCCACGGCTCACCATGCAGTCTGCTGCAGCTGCATGTGCCTGCCCTGTGGGGGTAACCCCCCCACCCTCTCCCCCCCACCACCACCAGAAAGCTCGTCTTGGAGGGCTCCACCCTCCTCTAGGCATGGCCAGCCCTGCCAACCACTGGAGAGCGCTGGCACTCGCCAATTAGCTGAAGGGCACCCTGCCGACCCCCTGACTCCTCCAAGAAGCCCACTGAGCCACCTCTGAATGAGGGACCCGTAGGGGCTTCACGCTACTGGGGAGACCCTGCCAGCCCTGCCAACATGGGCACAACCGGGTCTGTGAGGAAGGGGCTGGATCAGGGCTCAGGGCTGAGCAGCCTTGGCCCTCACCCTGTCACCCCATGTCCTGCCTGCCTGGTTGGGGCTCTACAAGACAGTCAGGGGTAGCCCTGAGCCCCCAAGAGCCCGCCTTGAGACAAAGGTCAGCTCAGAGGGTGTGAGTGCCCCCTGTCTGGGGGCCAGAGCCCAGAAGCAGCCTCTGGGGTGCGGCCTCATGGCACAGATCCCATCTGCAAAGGCAGCTGTCTTGGGGGCACCCACATCGTGCCCAGCTCTGCGCTGAGCAGTCTGCCCACAGCACTCAGGGCCCTAGGCAGGTACGGAGCCGGCCACATGCAGAGATGGGGGCTGTAGCCAGGCCACATCTGTCCCTACTGGCCCAGGCTGACCTGCAGTCCCGCCGCCTTCCCTGTGACCCTCATTCTAAGGATGGGGAGCGGAATGACTGCTGGGCTTCAGGCCTGGGTGTCACCGGCAGCCAGAGGCCATGCGTGCATGTCCTGGCTCTGAGGACGGTGACATCCTCCCAGGGACTGCTGACCCTCCCCACCTGCTTGTGCCTGGGCCGCCTCCTCACCTTGTCAGCAGGGTGTGTCTATGCTCCAGAGGCTTCAGCAGAAGCTTTTATTACATGATTTATTATCAAACAGGCACCTTTGGGTTATAAACTTTGCCTGTTGGATCCAAGATCAAAGAATGTTCTGCCGCCCACAGGTCGGAGAGGGACCTCTGGCTCAGATGGAGGCCAGCTCTGAGTGTGCAGGGAATGGGTGTGCCCAGAAGGTGGGATCAGGGGACAGGGGGAGAGTCCCACGAGGACACAGGGCACGTGCCACAGGCACTCACACACCAAAGCCTTCATCCCAGCCCATCTTCTCCCAGAAGCTGGTCCCACTGAGGCCCCACCTCCCATCCAGGCCTGGAGGCCCTCACCTACTATAAACCTCCCCGCTCTGGGGGCCCTGGAGAAGGGAGCCAGTTCCCTCCAGGGGCCCCCAGGCACGGTCAGGCTCCTGCCACCCAGGTATGTGGCAGTTCCTCATGCCGCCAGAAGGATGTGGTTGGACCCCAGGAAGAACTTCGTCCGTGAAGCCCTGGCTGCTGGAGGGCAGGTGTGAGTCCTGGTGGACCCTCCAGTCTACAGGGCTGGTCCCTGGATGGAGAGCAGAGAAAACAGAGGCTGACACCCCCCCAGGAGCCCCCACAGATGACACATGCAGGCAGGGCACGTCCACATCGCCCGCCCGCCCCCCCCCCCCGCCCAGGTTGTGCGGACCCCAGCCATGGGCTGCGAGGTGAGTAATCAGGAGCAAAGAGCCGACCGGGAGAAAACCCACAGTGGCCCCGGTGTGTGGAAGGCCCCAAGGGCATGCAGGTGCCCAGGGAAGAGTGGGTCCCAAGGACACTGACACCACACAATTTGTATACATAGGTCACCCCCATACCAAACACGTCCCCACATCAGGGGGAGACACGACCTCAGGCTATTACAAGATCTCAGGTCTGGGGAGCAGCTCGGAACGTGGCTGAGCAACAGAGTGAGCCCGGGGAGTGAAGGGCACCTCCCTGCACCCCCTGGAGACCTGGGGTCGCCTCCCGGTGCCGTGGTGGCCACAGTGGACGCTAAGCGGGCACTGCACAGGCACGAGGGTTTTAGGGAACGCCGAGTGGAGCCTGCAAACACAGAAACCGCCACCAAGACCTGGTTCAGAAGCCAGACCGATGGCGTCCCATGAGGACGATTTCTCACCCACATGAGCATTGTGGGGACCGGGGCAGCTCCCAGCAAGCCCGAGAGAGTGGGGGCGTGGCCTGGCTCACCAGCTTGTCTGGGTGCGGGCACGGGGTCTGGACTCGCACCGCCGTGGCGGCCACTCAGCGACCTCATGGGTGGCAGCGAGGGCCACGCCAGCTGCAGGGCTGGCTCGGAAATTCATTTGCAAGCGTTTCTGTTTCATCCGAACAGATGAACACCTCTGCCATGTAACGACTTTGTAACCACGATACATTCGAAAAGCGAAACACAGCTTCTCTGGAGGTCACTGTCTTGGCTCCCAGTGAGGATGCATTCGAAGGGCTCCGCCGTGCTGAGGCATGGCATCACGTGGAAGGTCGTGCACATCTGTGTCCCGGTGTGGAGCACGCTCACGGTCCTCATCTTGTAGGGACGGTGTCCTCCCGCGGGACAGCCTGGGATAGGACTCGCAGTCCACGTCTAGAGGGAACAGTCCCCTGGTGGCACGGGCCTCCCGTGTCCAGTGACGCCTCATGTTGGGTGGCAGTGGAGCAAGTGTCCGTGGCCTCTGTGAGGCTCATGGTCTTGGTGTGGTGATGGGTGACATTCATGTCATGTGGGGTGGGGGCAGTGCTCTGGACCAAGCTAGAGCAGCACAGTGCCTCTGAGATGTATCGTCCCTGCGCCATGGGAGACAGTGGGGACTCGGGTCCGGGTCACGGTGGGCTGGGCGGTAGGTGCCTGAGTTGTCATCGGCCGGTGTTTGTGGCCTGTATCGTGGGGGGGCATACTCGGTATGTGCTGTTGCAAACGAGCGCCCGTGTTCTGTCAGCGCACAGGACGGGGGCTCGGGCATGTGCTGGTCCAGGGTCAGAGTCCCTGCTCTGACATGGGTGAGCTGCCAGGGGAGACCCCGGTGGGCAGCCCCGAGCCCTGCACCAGGGGTCTGGAGCCGCAGGAGGACTGTTGGTCTGTCCCCAAGCAGGTGAGTCCCAGGGGGTGGGGGATCTGTACGGAGAGATGGCATGCCCTCCACGCAACCCTGGAGAGCCTGTGCCACATCCTGCCCCAGCTGTCCACGGGGAGGGGAGCTGGGCAATGCTCAGGGCTCCGGGACACAGTTTGGCTCCCCCATACCCCAGCCCTTCTGGTCCACCAGCACCGCCAGCACCGGCTTCTCCACTTGGCCTCAAGTAGGCTGTTCAAAGGCCCGAACAGAACTTCATGAAGCCGTGTATCTTCCCCTCAGTGAGGCAGAAGGCACTCTCTGCACACTTCAAACTCGGGCTTTAGTAGCAAATGTGGACACTAAGTGTCTGGGTCTCCTGATGCCAGTTCAGTTTAGTCCAAATTCAACCAAATTACTCTAGTGAGATTAAGAAAAAATCAGTCTGTGCACAATGAGTAACTTGGTGACCTCGGTAACTTGCCGCAGGCCGGAACGCCCTCGGATTCTCCTGCGCGTGGAGACAGGAAGCTGCAGAGCCCGGAGCTCCCACGCGCGGGTTCTGCTTGCCCCTGGGCCCGGGAAGCCGGTGAGGGCAGTGCCCCGGCGTCCCGCCGTGTTCTCCGGGGAGGCCTCAAGCTCTGTTCCAGCTTCCTGCTCCAAGTGTGCAGGTGCCCTTCCCGGCTCTCCCCACGCTGTGTCCCCCTGAACACACCGACTGCTTCCAAGGGACCCCCAACCCCACCGGGCAAACAGGGTGGCGGCCACCCCCGTGCTGGTCTCCTGGGGTAGCCACGCATATTGTAAATGTGTACAGCTCAGAAAATCTCAGTTCTACTTCAGTAAAGCCGTCGAAACCATCTAATAGGCTTTGGGCAAGAAACAAGGGAAAGGCAAGGGGGAGGGGGCCACATCGGGGCCTGCTGGGCTACTGCCTCAGCTCCCCGTGCCAGGACCGAGGACCAGGGATAGACAAGATGAGGGTCATTGCAGGCCGGAGGAAGGAGGTGCCTGGGACCACCCTGAGAACGGATCCCCAGTGGGAAGTGAATCAAGATAAGCCTGGGACTGTGGTCTCCCTCCTGGGACTCAGATGGGCTGTGGTCTCCTGCTGTTGGAGCTGGGGTGCACAGCAGCCTTCCTGCCTCCTGAACGCTGGGGCCCCTGGGCCTTCCAGCTTTTCCCATCTGGCTCTACCCACTCCACCTTCTGGTGGACCATCCACCTTAGGAAACTGAACCGCAGATTCAGGTCCCCTGCCCTTCTCGGCCGGGTTACAAGGCAGAGCAGCCGATATGGGGATCGGGAGAGAAGAGGCAGGCAGACCCCAGAGAAACGGGGACCCTGGGTGTCAGCCAGCTCCTTGTGCCTCCTGCCTCGGGCAGCTGGACCTGAGCCATTTGGCTCAAGTTCTGGTGAAGGAGGGGAGGAGAGGGAGGGGAGGAGAGGGAGGGGAGGAGAGGGAGGGAAGGAAAGGAGGGGAGGGGGCCAGCTCAGGCCAGGCCACAGCAGGGGCCTTCATGGGAAGCAGTGGGTCCTGGAGTCAGTCCATGGCCCTCCCGGAAGGAAGGAAGGACGAAATATCAGAAGGTCCAGACCTGGGGGTGGGGGATGGCAGGGTGGGCGAGTAGGGGGCAAGGCCCTGGACGGGTGCTCTGCTGCTTGTCTTCACTCTCCTGGCCACCAGACTGTGTTCAGACAGAGATTAGGCTCGGGTCCCACTGCCGGTCAGGGACGGAGCTGGGACCCGTGAGCCGGAACCTGCCAGGGCCGACTGCACGGCCTTCCGGAGCAGCTTACACGCGGCACAGCGTCCCAGACCTCACCCCGCTCCAGGGTAACCCAGACATCAGTAAGGACACAGCCTCCTGGCCTGGTTTTTGGAGGAAATGCAGGGCTAAAGCACGGCCTGGGGGTCAGTCAGGCCCATTACAGGCCCCGCACTCCCCAGGTGCCAACCCAGGACGAATGGTGGCCACTGCTACGCCTAGTCCACTCCCAAAAAGTTCCAGCTCCATGGACAGCCAGCTCAGGTCAGGGTCTGGACAGGAGGCAGACACTCGCTGGGCCAGTTACAAAGCCAGAAGCCGTCGGCTGCACTGCACTGCTCCCCTGGGGGAAGGGGTCCAGCTGGGCCCCCACAAGCTGTGCGATAGGGGAGCTCTGCAGACACATAGCAGGACAGTCTACAGGTGACAAGGGGTGGGGTCACCAGCCCAGGGTGACCATCGGGCCCCAAGGGCCTGTCCTGGGTTAGGGGTCCGAGCAGGAGACCCCACTGGGCCCTGCAGATCCTGCTTGACCTCCTAGGGAGGGCCGAGCTGTGTGTCCTTCTGTGTCCTGCACAATGCAAGTGGGGTACACAGTAGGAGCTCAATAAATGCTTATAGAGTTGCAGTACAACACACTGTGCCCAGGCAGATACCAGCCATCAGCCGCTCCTGTTGACCACAGCCTCCGGACAGGCATAAATAAGCAGGAAGGCACTCACACGATCTCCCCCAGACCTCTGGCTGCTGCTTTCTTCTGATGGTCCTGTCCTGGGCACCAAACGCGGGGCTGAGGCTGGTGGCTACAGAAGACACGAGGGAAGCTGAGTCCTCGGGACCAGGGCTGCCCCCTAGACAGTCTTGGAGCACATGCCCCATCTTTGGGGCCTCTGGGGGTCTGAGCACCCGCCCCCTCCCTGGGAGCAGTGGGGGCCCCTGGTAAGGAGAAATTTGTTATAGAACGAAAGCCAGGCTTTCATCACACACACAACGGTGGGGTCTTGCAGCAGGGGTAAGAGATGAGGCTCACCTCCCAGTGTAGCATGGGCAAGGGAGCAGGGAATCTCTGACCAAGCTTCTCTGCATGGCCAGACCTCAGGGAGGCTCCCGACCTTCTCCTGGGCCCATCCAGTGTCAGCAAGAGCCCCACCCTCGGTACCTGATCACACTGGGCTGCCATCCCCAGGAATTCTGGTAGGTCAATGCAGCCAGAACCCCCCCAGACCTAAGGTCCCATTGCCGTGATGTCCCCTGTGTCCATGCTGCATTCAGAACGGGGCCCAGCCTTTCCCCACAGTGGTCCCAAATACAGGTGCCCGCACTGCGAAGACCTCTGTCCTGCTTTGTTCTCTCGGCCATGATCGGTCGTGAGGGACTGACGGATGGCTACTGGAAGGAAGTGTCAGGAGGAGGGGTTTCTGGCTAAAGTCACCTAACAGGATGCTGGAGGCATCCATGGTGATTGACGTCCCAGGAGAGGAGGAGGAACCCAGTCAGATACCAAGGCCAGGGTTCTGGCCAAACTGGCTAGCAGGACACTTGCTAAAATCAGATGGTTTGGAGGGAAGCTCGGAAGGCCGGGAGTCAGGCCCAGGTGAGAGGCTCGGGAATTTGAGCAGAGACTGGTCAGGAGAGAATCTGTCACCCTGCACACCGTGACAAGGGGCCATGACAAGGGCCAAGAGGCCACCTGCCTGCCTGACTCACATCCTTCATGGAAGCTGAGGACTGACGGCTTCCGCCCTGTTCACAACCGTCCCCAGGTGTCCCCTCCCCAACCCCAGGACTCACTGACAACTCAAGCCCGAGACAGCGTCACTAGGAACCCACAGGAAGGGTTCTAGCTTAAGAAGAGTCCCACCAGGCGCCTGGGTGTCTCAGTCGTTAAGCGTCTGCCTTCGGCTCAGGGCGTGATCCCGGAGTCCTGGGATCGATCAAGCCCCACATCAGGCTCCTCTGCTGGGAGCCTGCTTCTTCCTCTTCCACTTCCCCTGCTTTGTTCCCTCTCTCGCTGGTTCTCTCTCTCTGTGTCAAATAAATAAATAAATAAATAATCTTAAAAAAAAAGAAATGAGTCCCACCAGAAGTTTTCATCATCCCTGTCCTGTCCCTGGAGCCCAAGGGCCACACTTCATAGTTTACAAAGTGCTCCGTGGCTGTCCCTGCCACTCCCCACATCTTGCAGCCTGAGCTGGGGCTCCAGGGAGCCAGGCGCTGGGGGAGGGGTGACCCACGGAGAGCCTGGGGCGCCGGGACCCGCTGGGCATGCAGGAGACAGACTGAACTCACAACAGACGGCCACTGGACCACACAGGGCACCACTCACACAGGGCACCACTCCCACCCACAGCGTCCATGGCAACCAGCTCAGGCATCTTCCCTGATTTGGTCACCCTCCCACTCTCTTGCATCTCGGGACCAATGATGGGGGAAAGCTGAGCTCCCCAGCCCATCAGAGGACCCTGCCCCAGCCTCCTTACAGGGCACCTGAGCCCCTTTCCCACTACTACGTCTCCCACTCCCCCGCCTGCCCCTGGGTCTCTGCCACACACAAGTGTCATGGGGCCCCCAATTTGGGGCGCTCTGAGGCATCAGCCTTGCTGTTCTCATCTGGGTGGGGGGCTTCCTTGATGTCCACATGCCATGTGCCGAACATATACTGAAGACAGCCAGGCCAGGCGCCTTTCACACGTCACTTGTCAAATGCTGATGTCACACCGCGAGCAGACTCAGAGAAGTCAAGTGACCTGCCCCCGATCGCACAGTCAGGACGAGGCAGAGCCAGAACGTGCATGAACCACACGCTCTGGCGTCTATCCCCCTCCGGCTGCTCCGAGGAAGCAGCGCTAAGACCAGCACCCCCCACGCCAGGCCTGACCGTCTCCCCGGCTGCCCCTGCGTGAAGGAGGGACCGATTTTCACACGACGCACCTGTAGCACCAACTTCCTGCTGCATGGGCCTCTCTCCCCGTCTGTGCCGGCTCCCCACGTGATGTACATCCTCACGACTGGAGCGGCGGGGGCCCCACGGACCCCCAGCGCCGGCGGACACGCGGGTGTGGGCAGAGCGGTGTGGAGGCACAGCCCTCCTGGGCCAACGAAGTGGTGTCAGTCACGCTCTCAAGGTAAAGCTCTTCCAAGGTCTCCAGCCTGAGCTAAAGACACCAGGATGAGCAAAGACAGAGTTGTCTCACTTCCTGCAGACACGCCAGGAATTGAGGCAGGGGAATATAAATGTCTGGACCGTTAATAAACACGTGGAACTCGTTCCAGAGCCGTGTGCAGCCATCCTGAACAACAAAGAGCCGTGTGCAACCATCCTGAACAGCAAACGTCAGCCTCAGGCCCAGGCGGAGGCCAAGAGCCTTTCCCAGAGGAGATGAATCGGCAGATGAAGACCGCACATCACGGCCAACAGTCCGCCGATGAAGCCAAGGGAGAAGCCGACCGGTATTTGGGGGTCAATGGTAAGACCAATTCCTGGTAGAAAAGGAAAAGCTTGTTCCCAAGCCCGGCATTGGAAAGTGCCGACTGTCGGTGACCGAGTGGACCTCCGGGAGGGCCCGGGGCTCTGTGGAAAAGTCGCCAATGCCGTGGCCTGCGGAAGCTTCGGGAAAGCCGGAGAGGACACATCACAGGACGTCCACAGAAGGAAGACACCTGCGTGGCATTTGGAGCAAAGAGGAGAGGGAGACGCCAGGACAGAGGGAATGCGCGTGCCCGCTGCTCCGGCCACCACGGCGGGGCCCAGGGCCCCAGGGCGGCTTCCCGGCTGCGACCTGTGCTCATCAGTGTCTGAGCCCCAAACCCTTTCATGTTTTTCTGAGAAACCTTTCCCAGTGAAATGAGTGAAGTGGAGTTTTCTGCTAGTTTTCATGAAACAGAAGCATCCATCCAGGAAAGGTGACAGCGTTTTAGCATTTTATTTATAGGGACCCACGGTGTCAAATCAGTTTGGCCCTTCATGCATTAGAGAACAGCATAGCCAGGAAGCGGCTGGCAACTTCTCTTTTAAACTGGGCTTAGTTGAATTTATTCTGGAATTTTGTTTTTAAAGAACAATGTTTGTTTCTACTGGGTTAGAATTAGTCTTCTGGTCAATGAATCTCGAGGGGCCCTGCCTCGCAAAGGAATGAGCTAGCTCTACGTTACAGAGTGACTATTGCCCCCACTCTGGGGGCAGGGGGTCCCAATAACCCATAAAAGCCCTGTTTGAAATTCGGTTCCATGAATAGAACAAGGAAAAGAAGTGCTAGTCCCCAGGAGGGGGGCTCTCTCTGCTTGCAAACCCAGGACAGAGGCTCCAGCCAGCTCCCCTTGCAGGGACCCTACAAATACACGCCAAAGCCCACGCTGAGTAACTGAGGGCTTCTTAATCACAGAAAATCTTGAGCAATGGAGGAGGGGGAGAGGTGCTAACAGTAACGGGGTGGGGGGCGAGGCATCTGGTACCATTCCCCCCCCCCCCCGCCCAGGCAGGCAATCCCCACCCCACCTGCCACCGTCTGGCACTGGGATGTCAGAGTCAGGCCCTGAGCCACCCACGCCTGCATTTGTCCTTGGCAGAAATCATCATGAACGGCATGCAGTGAAAACACAAGAAAACACACTGCAGTGGATTTTGATCATTAAACCTGCAATTGGCACAGCGGCAGCCCAGCTGGGGAGCCAGGCTGGAGTTGGGGGGGTGCTTCTGGGCCCGGGAGCTCCACTCCACACCTGGGCTGCCACAGGAGCCAGCCCACATCACACAGGATGGTCCTCCCAGCTGCCCATAACTGCACAAAGCAGGACACTCACTGGCCAGGATCCTCCCGCCCAGGGAATAAAAGCCCCCAGCCGTGGGCAGCACACACTCCCAGGGGAGGGCCCTCCCTGCCCGGGAAGGCTGCTTTCTGAAGCTTTCACAGCCACAGCAGAAACACACACATGCACAGCCAACCCAAGCACTTGGCCCCAGCGGCACAGGGGCCGGCCATGAGCCGGGGCCTGCACCCAGCACTATGCTCCAGGACGTAGACCGTGCTGCTCTCAGCCCTCGCAGAGCTCCCAGTCCAGCAAACAGGCTCACAGGGGTGCTAACGGGGTCTTCATGGTCACAGGGCCAGCTCTGAGGACACTATTGTGGGTCCCCAAAATGACATGTTGAAGTCCTCACCCCAGGCACCTGTGAGTGTGACCTTATTTGGAAATAAGAGCTTTGTAGATAGAACACAATATGACTTGTGTTTTTATGGAAAAGGCACAGCCAGAGTAAGGGCCACAGAATGATAGCCACAGAGTAACAGCCACAGAGTAACCACAGAGTGACAGCACAGAGTATTAGGAGGGCTCAGCCTTCCCCAAAAGAAGCCACGTCAGTAGTCCACGGTCCTTGAGTGTGTGTTCGCATCCCCAGGACAAACATGGTCATTTACTTCACCAAAAGACTTCAAGACTGCAAAATAAGTCTTATGGTCACTGGAAACAAAAAAAAATAAGTTTGAATTTTTTTATTTATTGAATATTTGATTTATTAAAACCTACATGTGTATTTGTTGCAAAGAAGTGTGACGGGGAATCTACAGAAACTGTCAAGCATGAAAAGATATCACAGTAGGATAAAATCCTGTCCAAAATTTGACGTCTGTAATAAGTTGAAGGAAAAACGTTCTGGTGAAGATTTTGGACTGGTAAAGAACATGTTTGTGTGATTTTTTAAAATAACTGACAGTGGGCATCAAAACCATTTTGGTGTTGGGGCTCCTGGCTGGCTCAGGTCTGTAGAGCGTGTGACTCTTGACCTTGGGGTGGTGAGTTTGAGCCCCGTGTTGGGCGTAGAGCATGCTTAAATGTAAAAAAAACAAAAAACCACATTTTGGTGTTTAGCTTCTTGGATATGTTGACAAGAGTAACAGTTTTACTTCAAAATATCAATATTTACCACACCAGAAATCCCATTCCTTGCAATTATTTACATTTGTGATTTCTTACAAAACTTAAATGTTGACTTCAAAATGTGCAAGCAGTTTGACAACTTTTCAAAATTCATTTAAGGAAAATGAGAGCCCAGACTCTGAAGACCCCCACTCCATTCTCATCAGCCACAGACTGGTCAGGCTGAGTGCCGACTGCACGCCTTAAGACAGGAGCAAGCCCCCTCCTGCAGGAGACCTGGGGCTTGGAAAAACGAAACAAAGTCCTGCCTGTGTCTGCAGAGGACAAGGGTCCAGCGGCAAGCACGGAACTTTGCAGGAGACTATCTGTCTAGAGCGAGGATCTGTGGAAGGCAGAGGCCAGAGGCAGGGAGGGCAGCCCAGGCAAGGACCTGCAGAAGGGACGGTCTTGCAGGAAAGCGAAGCGGGGCAGACAGAAGAGCAGAGCGTGCGCAGACGGGTCAGGGAAGACCACTAAGAAGACCGGGGCTCCAGCACATCCTGGCCTCAGCCTGCCGGGCAGGATTCTGACGTCACCTGAGGGGGATCAGGAAGAAGGCCAGCCCGCTGGGCATGTGAGGACACACTGGCGTGGTGGGAGGGGCAGGCACAGAGGCCAACGCTAAGAGGCCATTCCAGTGTCTGTTCATGAGGTTCTTGGCACTGCTTGAAACTGGGCTGGGAGTTAACTTTGAACAGACACCCAGGGGCTGCTTGGATGTCCTCATATGCGTGTGTGGTCTCATCAGCTCTGGGAAGATCTGGAGAGCCTGCGTAATCAAGACTTGCTCCGATGTTAAGAATCATGCCTCATCCAACCACAGTAATGAACTATCTATTATGTTCGAGGCACCAGAACACAGGTCCAATACCAAATACTTTGTTGGAGCAAAGCTGGTAAAAAGCAAGTAAATATGCAAACAGACTAACCCAGCTTTCAGTGGAGGTGACATCACGCCACTGAACAAGGTAGACCAAGCAGGGGGTTAAAAGAAGGGCCTGCGGTGTGGTCCCGTGGGCTTCCCCTTGGCCCTTCTTCACTGGCCCACGCTCCCAGTCCCTCTCCACGGAGCAACGGTCTGCCCGGGAGATGGGAAATGCCCACATCAACAGCCTCTTCGCTCTGCATTTCACCCAAATTGGACGCACCTTTTCCTCAAGTAGATGATGTGTCATTAGACCCAGAATACTTGCCCTACAAGATCTCCTCGGAAACAGGGTTCTCTTTGCCCCTCCCACTCAGTGCCTAAGTCCCCACCCATGAACCCTGCACCTGCAGGCAGGTGCACCGTGATCCAAGAACCAGGTGACAAAGCCCACATCCACCTCCATGAGGTCCCTGCAGCTCGGCCTCTGTGTCCCCACGAAGGGCACTTAGACTGGGTGGTAAGTGAGGGGAGCCACATCCGGGCCTCACCAGCACGCTCCGTCAACCCTGCAGCAGACAGACCCTGCAGCCGGGGCACTCAGCTCTGTGAACTGGGTGTGAGGGCAGGGGTGCAGCCCAGGGCCTGCCTGCCTCCCTCTGCCTCCTTCTGAAGCCCTGTGTGGTGCCCACAAAGGCAGCTCACAGACAGCTGGCCCACATCACGCGACTGTGAGGCGGCTTTTCTCCAGCCCCTGCCACCTCCACCCACCCACCCTGGCTGCTGCTCTGAGCTTTCCAGCACCCCCAGAAGGGCGGACGCTGCACCCAGTTTCTGCTTCGCTGACTTGGGTGGGCTCAAGGACCAGCATCTTGCACGAGATGAGGCTGACCACCCGGCTACCTGCTTGAGGCCTATTTCTCCGGTGACTTGCATATGCCCCCACACGCTTGGGTGTCACATGCGAGGGCCCAGGGTCACAGTGACCTGACCCAAGCACAGAGTATTGGGAATTACTCCCAGTGAACGCTTGGACTTTGCACACCTTGCCACAAACCCTGGCTCATTCACACAAGGAGCATTTATGGAGCACCTGCTGTGTACCTGGCCAAGCAAGGCTGTGAGGATAGGGCTGGCAACGTGTGTAAGGTGATAGCCTGGCAGTAGCATCTGCTCTCCCACGGGGCTCTGACCCAGTGCTCCGCGGGGGGGGGGGGGGGGGGGGGGGCTGCCCACCTCCTGCGGAAAGGCAGGTAGGGGGTGCTGTTGGCCTTTTGCCAGGGTTGGCAGAGTATCCTGGCTGTTCAGGCAACCATGGGCCACAGCCTGGGCCAAAGCTCACCCCGCTGCTGAAGCAAGTCCATCCATCCACTGGACCATAAACGGGGCAACGAAGGGGTTAATCAGGAGGCAGCAGGACAGCCGAATTGCCGGAGCAGTTGTCTGGTCTCCGGCCTCCTGTGCCCCAAGGCTGTAATTGTTGCTCCCCACAGGCATCCAGGAGACCCTCACTCAAGGGCGGAGGCGGGCCAGACCCCAGCTGCTCAGGCGGGTCCCCGCCGGGTCTCCTGCCCCCTCTCTCCCCTCTCCGCTCCCCCACCCCCAACGGCGCGCCTCTGCAGCCGCCACCCCCGGCGAAGACTGCGGCAGCCCCGCCCCTGGGCGGCGGGGGAGGGACCGAAGAGCCCCAGCGGAGGGTCCGCGACCCACCCAGAGCCCTCGTAGCAGCGGGCCACGCCCTCGACCTCCGGGGGCCCAGGTGGGCGCACGCCGGGGCAGCAGCCTGCGGTGGCGTCGCTCAGGACACCGGCCACACAAGGGGCCCCGCCCGGAACGGTGCCCGCCGCGCACAGGCCGCCGGCTCCGTGCAGCCTGCGGAAGGCGGCCAACGTCCCCGAGGGACAGAGTCCCCAGGAGCCCGCAGCCCCCGGCGCCCGCCAAAGCGAGCAGGGCGTTGCGAGTGCCAGGACCCCCGGTCCTGCCAGGCACCCGGGCCCCCCGCTCGGGTGACACTGCGGCAGGCGCGCGGGCGGCACGCCGAGGGCGGGGCCGCGGGGGTTGGGGGCGGGCGCGTTGCCATGGCGGCCGGGCGCGCGTAGCCGGAGCCGGAGCCGGAGCCGGAGCGGCGCGCGTAGCCGGAGCCGGAGCCGGAGCGGCGCGCGGAGCCCGAGCCCGAGCCGGAGCCCGAGCCCGAGCCCCAGCCCGAGCCCGAGTGGCGCGCGGAGCCGGGCGCAGGGCCCGCGGGAAGGCCGAGGCCGGCCGGGCGCGGCGGCCAGGGCGCCGGCCGGAGCGCCAGGCCCCCGGCGCTGGCCAGTCCGAGGCGCCGCCGGCGCGCCAGCGGGATGCAGGCCATGGACGCGGCCGCGGCGGATTTGTACGAGGAGGATGGCAAGGACCTGGCGGGCTACGACTTCGAGCCGCTCCCCACTCTGCCGGAGGACGAGGTGAGCCCGGCGCCCGCGGTGGGTCCCGCCTTCCCCCACCTTCTAGGGAGAGTCCGGGGGAGGGTGCCCCCGCCCCCGAGGTCTCCTGCCCCTGGCCCAGGTCTTGGCAGCGGCTCTCAGCAACCCCCCACCGGCCTTTAACATTTTCGCTCAGAGAGGACAGGCCCCGTGGAATGCCACATGGGACAGCAGTGGGTGGGTGGTCACTGAAGAAGTTGGGGCCCTGTGGGCTGGGGGGCTCCTGACTATAAATGTTGGATGCATGAGTGTGGATTGGGGCATCGTGAGGGGAGGAGGTGGATCGCTGTTTTCCTCCTTGCCAGCGGGAGGCCCCAGGTCAGCGGGAGGCCCCAGCCAGCAGAGCCCCATCTGGCCAGTAGGTTCAGGAGCTGGGGTGGAAGTCCGGGAAGCCTCCCCCCCCCCCCCAGGACAGAGGGCTGCTTCCTTCACACAGAGGACAGCAGGTGCCTCCACTCAGGATCCTGGGTCCTGAGGCATCCCCCTACCCAAGGCTCAGAGGGACCGGCAGTCACCATCACATGGAGCTTCTGGTCATTCACTGGACAGGTGCCCACAGAAACAATTTGCCTGCAACTCTGACTTCCCTAGCGCACCCCAGAGGCTGTGGCTTGGGGTCAAATGAACAAGCCAGGTCCCTCCATGTGATAGGTGGCCCCCCAGAGGATGTAGCCACTCCCAGGAAGACCCAAGGCTATGGGGTCTGGGTGGAGGGCCTACCAAGCTTCCAGCAGGCAAATGCCCCAGTCTCCGGGCTTCTGTGCTCATGGTTGAGGAACGCTGGCATCATGCAGCCAGTCATGGGGTGGGTTGTAAGCAACATGGTGCTGATGAAGACCCTCCAGTGCCCATGTGGACAAGGCTGGTGGCCAAGAGTTAGACATGGCCACCATCCTCGTGGAATACATAAGAGGATCCATAGGGGCCGCAGCTGCAGTCTCCAGGGTCTTCCACCTCTGCCACCACCCCCACCCCCCACTTTCAGAGGAGAGCTGGCTGTAAGGACAGAGTTCATGCCGTGGAAGCCCTGCCCTGGGTAGCAAGCAGAGTCTGCCACAGGAAGCCAATGGCTGGCCGGCCGAGAGCCGCTGAGGCTGTACCTGAGGGCTGGTGTTGCCTCCCACCCCCCCCCCCGCCATGGTGGCCTGGATTTGGTGAGAGGCAAGGCTGCAGAGAGGAGAAGCAAGAGATTGAATAAACCTTTGGGCATCTCCATGGCTTTCATGGACAATGAAAGGTGCCGTCAGAGTCTCCCCCAGAGCACAAATTTCAGTGTATCTGTTAGAAGACTCACCTCCAAAATCAGCATCCAAAGCAAATGTAGAACGTGGTTCTTCATACAGAACCTTGTTGTGTCAGCCACCCCACACTTTGAGGGCCTCCCCTGGGCCCTGTGCAGAGTCCACTGCTGGTGCGAAATGAACAGAACAGCAGAGCCAGGACTCAGACCCAGAGCCGGATCCCCGCCCACGGGCTGTACTCCTGTGTGCCCTGGTGCCTTCTCTGGGCTGGGGTTCCCTCATGCCCGTCTGGGTCAGAGCAGCCCCCCAGCTGTGCACAGTGCATAGGGCTGGGGGTTTCCATCGTCCTGTGACAGAGGCCTCCAGGTGAAGTGGGACAGCACTGCCTTAGTGCCATCCACTGGGAAAGCTCAGGTGGGCCGTTTGGGGAGGCAGAGGCACTGTCTTTGGGTATGCTCCCATAAAACAGAAGCCTTAGAGCCAGACCGACGTCCCGTACCTGTGAACCCACCTGGCCCGGACTTCATGCTTCCCGCACACACTCAGCTCAGTTGGTACTGAAGGTTTTAAAGCTCCATCAGAGACATGTGACTGTGCTGGCCACAGCATTGTAGAGTCAGGTTGCATCTGAAAAGCCACCCTGCGTAAGATGAGGGGGGAGCCAGGCTGCATCACCACCCAGGGTGGGCCATGCTGATGCAACCCCTGGAGGGAGCCAGGCCGGAGAAGACACAGGGAAGCTCCCACAGAGGGACGGCCGGTGCCAGACCCAGGACATGGACAGAGGGATTTGCAGTTTTACAGCTGATCCTAACAACAGACTGTACAGCAAGGTCAAGACACAGGACCCTAGCCCCCCCCATCCAGGAGCCCCTCGGAATGTTTCTGTGGTTGTAACCCCAGAGAAAATACGAGTGGCTGGTAAACACATGAAAAATGTTCAACTTCATTATCATCAGGGAACGCAAAAGGCACCCACCATGAGGGTCTCTCCACAAGTGCCAGTTGGCAAGAATAAAAACTGGGCAGTGGCCGAGTCGGCAGGGACTGGCGTGGCGGTGGACGCTCCCTTGCCGGTGAGTGTGTGTGGAACAGCCTCTCTGGAAAGCAGGTTGGCATCTGATAGTGACGTGGAAGATGGCCGCTCCCTGTGTCCCAGCAGCTTCACTCTGGGTGCGTGCCCCAGAGAATTCTCTCAGCTGGAAACCCCCCGGGGCACGTGGCGAGTGGGCCCGAGGTCCTGGAGGTTGTCGTCCAGCCCAGCATCTGGCTTCCTCAGGCGGCACGGCTGCATTGGTACCAGCAAAGGACAGGGCAGGAGGGGCGGATGCCGGGCCTTCTGGAGGACTGTGGTGCCACGCACGGGAGCCTTCGGGGGACAAGGACAGGGGCAGGCTTGGAGATGAAGATGGGGCACCGGTTTGGCCCTGGGGGCGGCGTGTCTCCCCGTCCCTAAACTCTCCTGAGGTTTAAGGAGTGTTCTCATCCCTTCCAAGTTCAGTGAGCACCTCCCCGGCATCTATGGGCTGGGCGCTGGGCTGGGCCCAGGGGTTTGGAGGTGGGTGGGGTCTGTGTTGGTGCTGAGAATAGCTGACGGCTTAGGGGTACCCTGTGGGGAAGCAGATATTCCCAGCGAGCCCTGCTGGGTTCGTGTGAGGCCCCTACAGAAACAGCACAGAGCAGCGGACAACTGGGAAGCCAAGGAGAGCCTCGTGGTGGGCGATAGTTACGAGCTGGAGGGGGCACTTTAGGGCCAGTGGGAAGACCCAACAGGGCACTGAGCAGAGCTCCCGGGGCCTGGGGTCGGGCAGCTTGGAGGAACCTGCCAGCAGGCCCAGAGATTGTCAACGGTTGTTCTCAGCCATGATCTGGGTTTTGTGTTTGCAGAGCCTATTAGAATGCTCCAAGGTTGAAAACATTCATATCTAAGAGAACATTTGAAATCTGCAAGAGCAATCTATGGGTCCCTGTGGGTCCCTGTGTAACCCTGGCTCACAGGCTGTCTCTGACGGGGGCAGTGGGGTGTCTTCGAGGCACAGAATCTCCTGGATGGGCACACTTTGCCATAACCAGACAAGGGTCCTCAGGTGGGAAGCCAGCCCTGCCCTCTGAGACCCAGGACCTGGCTGATGAGGGGCTGGCCCTCCCCCGGCCTGGACGGGGTGGGGCTTGTGCCTGCAGGATTGCTAGGGAAGGACAACTCCTTCCTGTCCTGCAAGGACCGTGATTTAGCTGAGCCCCACCTTCAGGCCTGCTCCACGTCCCACCCAGGCAGCGCCTTGCTGGGGAAGGGTGAGGGTGGGGTTCAGGACCCTTGCGCCTGCCCAGAGGCTAGGTCTGTACTCAGGAGGTGAGCACCAGAGGCTGCCCAGCCAGCAGTGACAAGGTCAGACCATGCTGGCGGTGACAGGGGACGCTGCGGTGTGGGAAGTCATGACGCCTCCGGCTGCCACGGGCCCTCATGGGTGCCCAGAGGTGGGGCTACAGGCAGGCATTAGTGGGCCCTGTGACCAGCTTTACTATTCATAGCACATCACCTCCTTCTGAAATGCCTGCCACGGCCAGTGAAGCTCTTTTCCATCCTGCCCCAGACCCTGTGGTGTCCCCGGGGTCCGTGTCCCCTGGCGTGTGGGGCCCACCTGGCAGTGAGGCTCAGAGCCCCCAGGTCCCGGAGATACCACAGATGTGCAGGATGCCCGCACAGCTCTCATCTGTCCAAGTGGCCAGGGAAAGGGGGTGACCCCTGGGACTCTGGTGGACATGGACTGAGGGAGCCCGAGGAGCTGGCCAGGCTTCCCGGTGTCTTGTCCTTGCTCCTGCCAGCCCATTAGCCAAGTCTCATCCCGTCCACCCTCCGTGGGCCACGGATTCAGGCAAGAAAGGGTCCTTCCTCCAGCCAGGGTGAACTGGAAGAGTGGGTGTCAGGTCCCAGAGGACAGGTGACCATGGGGTCCATGGTTCAGGATCCCCCAGCACTTGGTGAGACCCTCCCCCGCCAACCTGGGTGTAGCAGGAGAGCCAGCGGCATACCTCAGCTCTGTCCCGGAACCATATGTCAGCTGAATCGTGCCTTCTCATCACAACAGCTGGGTTTCAGAGGGGCTGAGAGCATCTCGTCCATGAGTGGGGGCTTCAGCCACGCCCTGGGAGCAATGACGCAGGACCCACAGATTCGCTCCATAAAATCACGCAGAGAATCCCCCCATTAGATGCTCCCACCATGAATAGGCACCGGGGGCTACAGGTCTTTTGGGGAGGAAGGGGCTCCCCCGTCACAGGGTATCTTCCAGCTGGACAGGGCGGTGGGGCGGGGCCTTGAACAGGAAGTCATGTCACAGGCCGCGAGACCCCCCGGGGCACCCTGACCTGGGCTCCCTTCCCTGGCAGCGCACCCTGTCAGCAGCTGCGTGAGCTGGCGCGTGCGGCCGGCGTAGGCTACCACCAGCGGAGTGTCAACAAGGCCCCTGCGGGGGGACCTGGCTCGGACTCGCAGTGTGGGCTAGCTTTCTTCTCCGAAATAGCACAAAACCGCGGGGTCTTTGGTCGGTTGTTAACGCGTGCCTGTGTACGTGTGGTTGCATGTGTGTGCACATGTGTGTGTTGTGTGCACGTGTGTGCACTCCCCAGACGCCTCTTCTGCGAGGCCCCACAGGCACCACGGGGCTGTCCTGCGTCCTGGGGAGTCCCAGGGTGGTGCCCAGCGACCCCCAGATTGAGCCAAATCAGAAAGACCTTTCATCCGTGACCCTTGGGAACACAGCAGGGAGATGGGGAAATTGAGATTTTCGGGTTTGCTAGCTTCCTCCACATCCCACTCTAATCTGCTTTGTGCTCTCGTTGTCCTTTTAAAACTCCCAGACTGCCTTCCTCACAGGGGTGCACACATTTCTGGAAGCTGGTTAGCAGCTCTCTGCTCTTGGATCTGCATGAACCCTGTGGCCCCTTCTTGAACCAGCTTCCAACGGGCTGCCCTCCCCTTATCCATCTACCCCACAGAAAGAGCTGGAAGGGCCTGGGGAGTGATGCGGAGGCCCGTGCTGAGCTCTGAGGAGGAAGGGGATGGTGGTATGTGCCAAGTCACGTGGGCACAGGGCAGCCCAGTCCCAGGGTCCCCTCCCATCACCCCACACTGCTGAACCCAGAGGCTTAGCCAAGGAGCCCACAGGAGCCACTCCCTGATTTATTTTCTTTCTCCCTTCCTTTCCTTCCTTCCTTCCTTCCTTCCTTCCTTCCTTCCTTCCTTCCTTCCTTCCTTCCTTCTTTCCGCTCCTTGTCCCCTTTGTCTGCGGTTGTGGGGACCCCTTGCAGTGCCGGTGGGGGAAATTCGAGGGCAGGAGCCAGGAGACTTTTCATAGCCAGAAGCTTGGCCACACTCAGAAAACAGTCCTGTGTGCTGGGAGGGGTAAGGCGGCTGAGGCTGGAGACAGGAGGGGGCTCCGTCTTCTGCACCATCTCCCCTGCTCCCCCTACTGTCCACCCGCCTCCTGACCCCACCCACATGCTTCCTCCAGGCTCTAGCTCCCCTCCTGCGGCCGGTGGAGCACAGACACGCGGGCGCACAGAGGTGACCAGGGCGTCAAACAGCAGGCCAGCTTAGGGTCTGGAGATCCAAGGTGTCTGATGTATGAGAATGTGTGTGTGCACATACTTGGGGCACATGTATGTGTGAGAGTGTGGGTGTACATGTGTGAACACACGGAGTGTGTAGGAGTCAGTATGTGGGCGTGTGCGAGTGTGGGATTGCACAACTGTGCATTTGAGTGGAAGTGTGGGTATGTGAGTGTGTGTGTCTGCCTGTGTGAGGCTGTGTGTGCACCTGTGTGAGTTTATGTCTCTGGAACCGTGTGAGAGTTGTGTGTGTGTGTGAAAGTACACACGGTGTGTGCCAGTGTGCATGTGTGCACAGGGGAGGTGCGTGACGACACATCAGTGTGTTGTGTGCATGTCGGGGGCACGCGTGCGTGGTGGTGACACGCTGAGCCCTGGTCAGATCCGAAGGGGGCGCCCAGCACAGGGAGGCCTGCGGTCTGGCTGTGCAGGAGGGACCGCGGTGACTGTGGGTCCTCTGTGTGCGCTGCCCGGAGCCGATGTCTGGGCCGCCGCCGCTCAGCCATCTCGTCTGTGCGTTACCGTGTGTCACATGGTTCCGCCGTGCGCTCACACCTCGTTTGCTCTCTACGGGCTTCCCCGGCACGACTGCGCTTCTGTGCGCGCTGACTCACCCCCACCCGTGTCTACGTCTTGCTCATCTGCTTACACCCTAAAGAAGTGAGAGCCCTCTGCACACCCACCGAGCCACATGCATGAGCCTGTGCGGTCGGCGTGCGGGGACCCCAGCTGGACACGGGGGCTGCGGGGAGGCCGTGATTTCTGGGACAAAGAACTGGGTCCCGGCCCCAGGAGTAAACACCTGCTCCCAACAGCACGCTGGTCATTCTGCCAAATGCTCTGTGGCTTCTGGCAGCCGGGGGACAGTGGGGTGGGTGAGCTTCTGGGTGTGTTTCTTTTTAAAGCCTTTGCCCACAGCCCCGTTTCTGACGTAAAGTGAAATATCGCCGCGCGTTGTCTGCTTCCCTAGAATCAGTCTCGACGCCGTGGTGCCAGGCCTTTCCTGGGGAGGAGGGCCCGCTGTGGCCTGGGCCTGTCCCCAGACCTGCCTCAGCTGCATCCTGTCTTGGCAGGAGAACGTGTCCCTGGCCGACATCCTCTCGCTGCGGGACAGCGGCCTCAGTGAGCAGGAGGCGTGGGCCGTGTGCCTGGAGTGCAGCCTGTCCATGAGGAGCGTTGCCCACGCGGCCATCTTCCAGACCCTGTGCATCACGCCTGACACCCTGGCGTTCAACACCAGCGGGAACGTGTGCTTCATGGAGCAGCTCAGCGGTGAGCCTGGGGTGGCGGGGGCGGCAGAAGGTGCCTTTGGGGAGAACGTGGACACAGGGCTCCCCGCCCCCAATCGCAGCCGCTGCCCTGGTGGGATCTCCAGCCCCGTGAACCGCTGAGGGAGAAGGAGGTGGGAGGCCCCCGTGGGCTGTGTCACACGGTCCGTGCCGGGGACCCGCGCGGGGCCCGCCAGCCCTGGGGCAGCTGGCCCGCGGTGAGTGGATGTGGGGCGTGGTGGCCAGCGCAGGAGGCCCCCCGCTGCCTGCCTGGCCTCCCGTGTTCCCGCAGGCCCTCCCCTGCTCCAGGGAGGGCCTGAGCAGACGGCCCGATTTTCCCCAACCGGTGCCTTCAGACCCCCTTCGCTGGGAAACGGGGGAAAACCCTTTCTCCTTCCTCTTTGGACGGCTTCCCCGGGGCTTCCAGTGAAGAATGAGGTTTTCCTGTTGAAGAAGCATTTCCTCTGATGCTCAACACAGGCCCCAGGGACTCCAGGACAGAAGGGGGGTGGGGGGCAGGGAGGGGCCCTGGTGGGCAGGAGACCACAGCTCCTGCCCTCCTGGCTGGCGGGCTTCCTCCTCACTGTGGGCCTCGTGCATGTGCGATCAGAGTCCTTCTCTTTTCCTTCCCCAGATGACCCCGAGGGTGCCTTTGTTCCCCCGGAGTTCGATGTGACCGGGAACACCTTTGAGGTGGGTGGCAGCAGGTGGGCTCCCACGACCCTTACCAGGCGGGCAGCTGGTACGAGGCTAACACAGGAAAGGCCGCTGCAGCGGGGACACCTCTGTGCAGGGCACAGGCGGGGCCGGGGGGCTGCCTTCAGGGCACCCTCACCTTTGTCAGACTCGGGGTCCCTGGCAGCGCAGCTCAGCTCCAGGGGCAGAGTGGTGTTTGGACGCATGCTTATCATTGCAGTTGTCGAGTATGTTTCCCGAGTGTGAACTTAACTGTATCTAACGTGTTAAAAGTGCCCGAAGTTGCTGGGGGTGTGGCTGGCGGGGAATCCCAGCTTCTCCGAGGGAGCGAGCGGAGCGGTGGGTCGCAGCGCTCCGCAGAGGCACGTGGCCTGTGGGGAATCATTGCCATGCTACCTCGCTACCACCCCCCAGGCACCCCTGTGTGCATGCGGGAAAGCGTGGCTGGGGGGCGCCGCCCAGCCCACCTCTCCCCTGAGCGCCCGCTCCAGCAGACCGGCCGTTCCCGGTTCCCACCCCCACGGACCCTGCAGTCTGAGATGCGCGGAGAGAAATAGAGCCATTCTTGACAAGTGAGTCATTACAAACTCAAAAATTTCAGTGAAAACCCATTAGCTTAGTGACATTGGGTTAAATTTTTACCCCAAAATAAGTGTTAGGATTGGCTTCTCCTATGCTCAGTTTTACTTTAAAATGAGCTAGCATCCATCCCGTTGCCCTGAGAGGCCCTCGTCGGCGCTCCGGTGACGGGCAGGACCGCGGGGCCCTGGCTCACTGGTGGATTGGGTCCTTCTGCTTCCCTGGACCTCCAGGGCCAGAACCAGAGCCCAGGTGCTCTTTGGCTTGTGGAGCTCTCAGCCTGGTCCGTGCATAGACTTCTAGTTTACTTGCATGTTTAGCTCTGGAACCGACACAAAACCAAAGCCCTGGAAATAACGAACGTCCTCGCGGTGCCGCCCGCCTCCACGCCGCCGGGCTGTTCCCAAAAGCAACGTTGTTTGGCGTGTGCTGGTTTTCACATTCTAACAAGAGTGTCGCCACATGTTATCTTCTGGAACTTTCTCTTACGTGTTTCTGGATGATGCGTCTGAACCACAGCGGGTGGTCATGTGTACCCCGCGGCTCATGGGAGCGTCAGTGCCTCTCTGCACGCCCTTGGTGGATCTGGGCAGGAGCTCCTCCTGGATGTGGAGCCGGCCACGGGACGGCCACATGGCGGGGCAGGCGGGTGTTCCACGGTCTCTGACGGTGGCCGCACCAGAGTGCACTCCCGCCAGCGGGGGCTGCGGACCCCCGGCTCTACGTCGCCAGGAAGGCCCGTTTTCCATGCAGTTGTTATGCTTTTCTTTATGTACCTCCACCCATTTTGTCAGGATTGTGAATGTCTCGTCTACACGGTGTCTTCACGCTGTCTGTAAGCGCGAGCCGTTCTCGGGACCCTTCACACTCCTGAAAACGACTGAGGAGCCAGAGAGCTTTCCTTGGTGCCGGTTACACCTCACGGTCTGTGTTACAGGTTAGAACTGAGACACCTGCGATCTCTGTACCTACGAATTCACTTAAAAGTAATAAGAAATCGTTGCGTGTTAACGTACAGAACATATGTTTATAAAAAATAGCAGTATTTTTCCCCAAAGACACTGTGAGAAGAGTAGGGCTGTTTCAGATATCTGTCCACCCTTTAATGTCGGGCTCCGTGGAAGCCAGCTGGCTTTTCCTGGCAGCTCAGCCTGTGGTGAGGTCCCCGTTGTGGTGTCCCTGGGGCGTAGCCTCTGGAAGGTCCGGGGTGCTCTGCTGCAACGAGAGGGTCGCCCACCTCAGGAACCACACTGTCAGGAGGGCCGCTCGAAGACCCCCGACGAGGAAGGAAGTCTCTCCAGTTTAATGCAGTCAAATTTATTCATGTTTCCTTTGTTAGTATTTTTTGTACTTTAAGAGACCTTTCCAACACCAAATTCTGATGGAGGTTTGCTGATATTTTCTACTAGGAATTTTAAATTTCTGTTCGTCACATTCAAACTGCTTGAAGATGACTTTTTTGTGTAGGGTGAGGTAAGGACCCAGTTTCATCCCTCTCTGTGTGGATACCCATTCCCGCGGATGCTGGCCGCTGGCACCCACGCGGCCGGCCCAGCCAGCCCTGCCCCAGACCCAGCGCCTTCCTCAGAAGGGTTCTCACTATTCTTGGCCCTTTATTCTTGCACATAGATGTTAGAATTGTTATCCAGTTCCATGGATAACATGGAAAGCTCTGCTGGCACTTTGACTGGAACGATGCGGAATCTGTCGATCCCTTTGGGGAGGAGGCGGGCTTTATCATATAGGGTCTGCTGCATAAACCCTTTTACGTCCTCACGTCCTCAACACCTCGGTACGTGGAGTACCGTTCACTGTAGGAGTCTGGGGTACCCTTTACTAGTTTGTTCTCGGGAATCTGATGTTTCCTGCTTGCATTCTAACTTGGTGGTCTTCTTGTGCTTGCATTTTTCTGCTTGCTTGTTGCTGGTCTACAGAACTCAGTTCACTTTAATATCTTCATCTTATGTCCAGCCATCATGCTGAATTCTTTTGTTACTTCCCATAATGTACAGATTCTTATCAGGTTTCCCTTCCTCGTCTTGCTATGGGCCACAGGAGCCGCTCACGTCGCCAGCAGCGCAGAGTGGCGGACGCGCCTCCCGCTCCGGGACGCGGGGCTCTGAAAGCAGTGTTTCTCTCCTCGCCAACCCCCTCCAGTCAGGATGGAATTTGCTACGCGAGGCCCCTCTGTGCCAGTTATCAAGCTCTACCGTGAACGTAGCTTGGGTTTTATGAAAGTGCTTCCGCATCCTTTGAAATGACCATTAAGATTTTTAATATTTACATACTTATTTTCTAATGTTAATTCACTCCCTCCTGCTTAGAAAAACCTGAAGTGGGCAGGTGTCTTATCTTTTTAATACACTGGCACGTTTGACCTGCAGATGCTTTACTTCGGTGTTTTGTGCTGTTTCTGACCGTGTTGGGGGCAGGACCCCCCCAGGCTATGCGAGCACCCTTGCTCTGCCTGTGAGTGTTCATGCAACAACGGGGCACTCCGTCCTCGAGGTCCGGTCACACTTAATCGTCAGGACACCTGTCTCCTTGGAGGCAAGTCTTTGCATCGCTGCTCAAGTTTTAATAGTTACAGGATTAGTCTGTTTTGTATTTCTCATTGAAAGCTTTCTGGTGAGCTATGTATTTCTGAAGTTTATCCATTTTTACTTGTTTTTTCAGTCGTTGGCATTTGGTCGCAGTGTCCCTTGTTAGTCACTGCACTGTCTGGGGGACGCTGGATGACTTAAATTCTCTTTCCGCGCACTTGTCAGTGTCGCCAGAGTGTATTTATTTGGTTAGTTTTTTCAAAGACCCCAGCTCGTACCACATGATCTCTCCTGATGTGTCTTGTTTTCTTTTTCCACTGATCCTGCTGTTATTTTTCGTTCTCTTTTCCTTGTTTTGAGTTTGGCAAGTGTTCCCTCCCTAACGTGAGTTGCACACTCAGCTCATCTGTCTTCGGCCCATCTTCCTTTCTAACATGAACGTTTACGTACAAGGCCATGAATTTCCCCCGAAACACGGTTTTGCTGCGTCCACGAGCTTTGCCAGGTAGCATTTTCAGTACCCTCTACTTCTACGTGTTTCTTTTATTCCCACTGGAATTTCTTCAAGAACGGGTTGAGTTTTTCCTGACTTTTTACTGAGATATACTACACGTACAGAGACAGACACGTGCACAAGCATGCAGCTCCACGAGCTTCAGACTGAGCCTCCCTAAACCGGCCTGCAGACCGAGAAGCAGGGCGTGCCAGCAGGGCGCAGGGCGGGGCCGGGCCACGATGGGGTCCGCACTCCAGGCTGTCCCCAGCGGCAAGTGCGGCTGCCAGGTCGCTAATGCTTCACGTCTCTGGAATCGCCCCACGATGAGGTCTTGTTTTCTGAGTTGCCTTAATTCCCAGTGGGTGATAGGTGATTTTCTCTGGTTTTCCACCCACGGAGCAAGCAAGTCCTTCTTACCAGACACATGAAGGGGCCTGCCGGTGCACACTGACTGACGCCTTGGGCCCAGTGTTTGCACGCGACCCCCGTCAGGCCTGTGATTCCAGGGTCTCTGTTCTGCTCTCGATTCGCCTCATTCCAGTGTCTGTTCCTGGGGCTATGAGGACCCCCCGAGTGCCGCATTCTGGAGACCCCAGGAATAGCTGCGCCCGTCATGTGGACTTATCACGTCTGCTCAGGTGCCCATTCCTGCCTGCACCCCGGGGCCATGGCCCCCTGCCCACAAGGACCACGGTGGCAAATGTGCCTTCTTGGTGCCGGTCCCAGCAGTGTCAGCTCCTGCTGCTGTTGATCAGGACACCTCCAGCCCCGACCTCTGGGTCTCTGGACTGTGGCAAGGGTGCAGCATGTTGGGTCGTGCTTGCTGGCCATGTCGACACCGAGCCCACACCCTTGCCCACTGTCCTTCCCACAGAGAGGACAAAGATAAGGAGCTGTTTTCCTGAGCCCTCTAGTCCTCACACAGAATTCCCCCTTGTGACCCTGCTCCACCACCCCACCCACTACGGGGATGACGTCTCAGGCTCCCCACATCCCAGATGCATGGAAGCTGGCCCTCCTGGGACCATCCCTTGCACATCCCAACCCTTGACCAGGAAACCCCAGAGATGGGCTAGTTTCCAAAAGCTTAAACTATGACCATGGCCAGCACTCAAGGCCTGCCCCAGGCAGGCCCCTGACTCTCAAATGACTCTTCTCTGAACCTTGTCACCTTGGGCACGTTCAGGTTCCAGTGGAGCCCAACCCAGGACGACCTCAACACCCACCCCCCTACATTACTGTCCGTTGTCACTTGTCCACAGACAAGTGTGTCAGGCCTCACAGTGAACAGAGCACCGGGCTCCTGCCTCATGGGGGTCATGGTCTTGACAGGGGACAGACTTGATGTGGGCAGTGGGCTGGGTCCTGACAGAGGAGAATGTGGTCTTTCAAGGAGATGACAGGGTCCTCATCCATCTCAAAAGTCCCTGGAGGCCATTCTGAAGAAAGTGACATTCAGGTTGGAGCCTGAAGGGTGAGTACGGGTCACCAGGTCAAGAGCAGGGAGGACGTACGGGTCACCAGGTCAAGAGCAGGGAGGGCCTCCCAAGGGTGAGTACGGGTCACCAGGTCAAGAGCAGGGAGGGCCTCCCAAGGGTGAGTACGGGTCACCAGGTCAAGAGCAGGGAGGGCCTCCCAAGGGTGAGTACGGGTCACCAGGTCAAGAGCAGGGAGGGCCTCCCAAGGGTGAGTACGGGTCACCAGGTCAAGAGCAGGGAGGGCCTCCCAAGGGTGAGTACGGGTCACCAGGTCAAGAGCAGGGAGGGCCTCCCAAGGGTGAGTACGGGTCACCAGGTCAAGAGCAGGGAGGGCCTCCCAAGGGTGAGTACGGGTCACCAGGTCAAGAGCGGGGGGGACCTCCCAAGGGTGAGTACGGGTCACCAGGTCAAGAGCAGGGAGGGCCTCCCAAGGGTGAGTACGAGTCACCAGGTCAAGAGCAGGGAGGGCCTCCCAAGGGTGAGTACGGGTCACCAGGTCAAGAGCAGGGAGGGCCTCCCAAGGGTGAGTACGGGTCACCAGGTCAAGAGCAGGGAGGGCCTCCCAAGGGTGAGTACGGGTCACCAGGTCAAGAGCAGGGAGGGCCTCCCAAGGGTGAGTACGGGTCACCAGGTCAAGAGCAGGGGGGACCTCCCAAGGGTGAGTACGGGTCACCAGGTCAAGAGCAGGGGGGACCTCCCAAGGGTGAGTACGGGTCACCAGGTCAAGAGCAGGGAGGGCCTCCCAAGGGTGAGTACGGGTCACCAGGTCAAGAGCAGGGAGGGCCTCCCAAGGGTGAGTACGGGTCACCAGGTCAAGAGCAGGGAGGGCCTCCCAAGGGTGAGTACGGGTCACCAGGTCAAGAGCAGGGAGGGCCTCCCAAGGGTGAGTACGGGTCACCAGGTCAAGAGCAGGGAGGGCCTCCCAAGGGTGAGTACGGGTCACCAGGTCAAGAGCAGGGAGGGCCTCCCAAGGGTGAGTACGGGTCACCAGGTCAAGAGCAGGGAGGGCCTCCCAAGGGTGAGTACGGGTCACCAGGTCAAGAGCAGGGAGGGCCTCCCAAGGGTGAGTACGGGTCACCAGGTCAAGAGCAGGGAGGGCCTCCCAAGGGTGAGTACGGGTCACCAGGTCAAGAGCAGGGAGGGCCTCCCAAGGGTGAGTACGGGTCACCAGGTCAAGAGCAGGGAGGGCCTCCCAAGGGTGAGTACGGGTCACCAGGTCAAGAGCAGGGAGGGCCTCCCAAGGGTGAGTACGGGTCACCAGGTCAAGAGCGGGGGGGACCTCCCAAGGGTGAGTACGGGTCACCAGGTCAAGAGCAGGGAGGGCCTCCCAAGGGTGAGTACGGGTCACCAGGTCAAGAGCAGGGAGGGCCTCCCAAGGGTGAGTACGGGTCACCAGGTCAAGAGCAGGGAGGGCCTCCCAAGGGTGAGTACGGGTCACCAGGTCAAGAGCAGGGAGGGCCTCCCAAGGGTGAGTACGGGTCACCAGGTCAAGAGCAGGGAGGGCCTCCCAAGGGTGAGTACGGGTCACCAGGTCAAGAGCAGGGAGGGCCTCCCAAGGGTGAGTACGGGTCACCAGGTCAAGAGCAGGGGGGACCTCCCAAGGGTGAGTACGGGTCACCAGGTCAAGAGCAGGGGGGACCTCCCAAGGGTGAGTACGGGTCACCAGGTCAAGAGCAGGGAGGGCCTCCCAAGGGTGAGTACGGGTCACCAGGTCAAGAGCAGGGAGGGCCTCCCAAGGGTGAGTACGGGTCACCAGGTCAAGAGCAGGGAGGGCCTCCCAAGGGTGAGTACGGGTCACCAGGTCAAGAGCAGGGAGGGCCTCCCAAGGGTGAGTACGGGTCACCAGGTCAAGAGCAGGGAGGGCCTCCCAAGGGTGAGTACGGGTCACCAGGTCAAGAGCAGGGAGGGCCTCCCAAGGGTGAGTACGGGTCACCAGGTCAAGAGCAGGGAGGGCCTCCCAAGGGTGAGTACGGGTCACCAGGTCAAGAGCAGGGAGGGCCTCCCAAGGGTGAGTACGGGTCACCAGGTCAAGAGCAGGGAGGGCCTCCCAAGGGTGAGTACGGGTCACCAGGTCAAGAGCAGGGAGGGCCTCCCAAGGGTGAGTACGGGTCACCAGGTCAAGAGCAGGGGGGACCTCCCAAGGGTGAGTACGGGTCACCAGGTCAAGAGCAGGGGGGACCTCCCAAGGGTGAGTACGGGTCACCAGGTCAAGAGCAGGGAGGGCCTCCCAAGGGTGAGTACGGGTCACCAGGTCAAGAGCAGGGAGGGCCTCCCAAGGGTGAGTACGGGTCACCAGGTCAAGAGCAGGGAGGGCCTCCCAAGGGTGAGTACGGGTCACCAGGTCAAGAGCAGGGAGGGCCTCCCAAGGGTGAGTACGGGTCACCAGGTCAAGAGCAGGGAGGGCCTCCCAAGGGTGAGTACGGGTCACCAGGTCAAGAGCAGGGAGGGCCTCCCAAGGGTGAGTACGGGTCACCAGGTCAAGAGCAGGGAGGGCCTCCCAAGGGTGAGTACGGGTCACCAGGTCAAGAGCAGGGGGGGCCTCCCAAGGGTGAGTACGGGTCACCAGGTCAAGAGCAGGGGGGACCTCCCAAGGGTGAGTACGGGTCACCAGGTCAAGAGCAGGGGGGACCTCCCAAGGGTGAGTACGGGTCACCAGGTCAAGAGCAGGGAGGGCCTCCCAAGGGTGAGTACGGGTCACCAGGTCAAGAGCAGGGGGGGCCTCCCAAGGGTGAGTACGGGTCACCAGGTCAAGAGCAGGGGGGGCCTCCCAAGACAGACGGAAGGGAGTGTGCGAAAGCCTTAAGCGACAAAGGTGCCGATGTTGGCTAGCATATCATCCAACAGCCAATGAGAAGTGTGTTTGTCGAGTTACTGTCAAACAAAAGATCTGGAATGATAGACAGATAGATGTGTGATCGATGGGTGTGTGGGTGGGTGGGTGGACGGATGGATGAACGGATATGTGGGTGGGTAGATGAGTTGGTGGGCGAGTGGTTGGATGGATGGATAGATCGATGAATGTGTGGGTGGGTGGGTGGGTGGATGTGTGAGACGGCAGATGAATGGATGACTAGATGTCCCGGTGATGGGATAGACAGGTACCATTGTCCCTGGAGAGAAATAAAAGGTGGTAGAGGGCAGAAGGAGATACCCTAACCTTGCAGGTACGGAGCCAGGTTTTATTCTCAGGGCTGTGACCGGGGGGTGGGGGGCAGTGCTCACTGCAGACTCACAGCTCATAGCCCTGGCTGAGCCCTCCAGGTGGTGGCTCATAGGGTTTGCCTTTCCTCCCAACCCAAGCATCAACAACCAGCAGGGTCCCTAAAACAAGGCATCTGTCCTGAGTCCATGCAGCAGCTTGACTTAAGTTTGGCCCCTTCAGGAAGCCCTGGACATTGGCTGTGTGGGTATCGAGGCGGGGAACCTGGGGTGGATCGGCATGGTCAGTGTGTGAGAAGGGGGGGCAGGCTGCCCTCCACATGGGGCTCGAGGCTAGGGGTTCCACTGTTTTTCATGAGAGGTGGGATAGTGGCCCATGGGCCCAGCTTTGGGCATGGAGAGAGTGGATGGATCCAGAGGTCACCAGTGCAGCTCAACCATGTGGGGGGGGCCCAAGCAAGCAGCAGGAAGCCAACACTGAGTGGTGCGTGAGGTCGGGGGGCAGGATTGCCTTGTATATGGATGACAAGTTTGTGGGCCTGAAATCTAAGAGACTTCAGTGGAAAATGATAGAGTAAGTGACTTCAGAGGCCAGCTGAAAACAAGATACATCCCAAAAAATAAGGATCTTCTCTTTGTGTTGGTAATTACTGGTTAGAGATGAAATGGAAACTGTCTCATTTATAATAGCAACAACTGTAGAAAGTCTGGAGTAAAGATAGCAGGAGGACTAGAAATGTAAAGTGAACCACTTTTCTAAAGATGAGAAAACAAGATGCGAGAAAATGAGGAGACAGACCTGTCCTGCCCCTGAGCCTCACCCCACCTCTTCGGAGAAGTAACTGATACATGACATGGTGTGAGTCTGTGCACAAACTAATGATCTGGTACGTCTGTAGTTTGCAGAATGATTCCCACTTCTCGCAGGGTTAGTTAACACCTCCATTGTGCAATCACCATTTCTTTTGGGTGTGAGAACACCTAGGATCTACTGAGATTTTATTTATTTATTTGACAGAGATAGAGACAGCCAGCGAGAGAGGAAACACAAGCAGGGGGAGTGGGAGAGGGAGAAGCAGGCTCATAGCGGAGGAGCCCGATGCGGGGCTCGATCCCAGGACCCCGGGATCACACCCTGAGCCGAAGGCAGACGGTTAATGACTGCGCCACCCAGGCGCCCCTTAGGATGTACTATCTTAACCACCTCGAAGTGTGTAATACGCGTCACTAACTGTGTCACTGAGCTGCACGTTAGAGGCCAGGACTCACTCGTCTTACAACCGCAGCTCTGGGTCCTTGCTCCAACGTCTCCCTGTCTCCTCCACCCCAGCCCTTGGCAACCTCCACCCCAGTGTTTCTGTGCTCAGGTTTTTTAGATCCCACGCAGAAGTAGTATCGTGCAGTGTTTGTCTTTCTCTGTCAGACTTGTTTCGTGCAGCATAATGCCCTCCAGGGGCCTCCTTTCTTGTGGCTGAATCGTACTCCATTGTATCTCTAGACCTCATTTCTTTACCGATTCATCCAGAGACAGACACTCGGGCTGCTTCCACGTCTTGGCTTTTGTAAATAATGCCGCCGTGGACATGGGAATGCACGCATCTCTTTGAGATCCTGATTTTATTTCCTTTGGATATGTACGCAGAAGTGCAATTGCTGGATAGTAGGGTAGCCCTCTTTTTAATTTTGAGAACCGTCATGCTGTTTTCCAGAGCGGCTGCACCAGTCTGCATTCCCACCAACAGTGTAAGAGGATTCCCCTTTCTCCACATCCTCACCATTATCTCATGCTCACGTATTATTTCTTGTCTTTTTGGTAACAACCGTTCTGACAGATGTGAGGTGATGTCTGCTTGTGGTTGTGATTTGTGTTTCCCTCATGACGAGTGATGTTGAGCGTCTTTTCATGTGTCTGTTGGCCATCTGCATGTCTTCTTTGGAGAAATGTCTGTTCAGTTCCTCTGCCCATTTTGTAATCAGATTGTTTCTTTGCTCCTGAGTTGTAGGAGTTCCTTATATATTTTGGATATTAACTCCCTGTGAGACAGATGGTTTGCAGATATTTTCTCACATTCTATAGGTGGTCTTTTCATGGCATTGACTGTCTCCTCTGCTGTGCAGAAGCCTGTCATTTGAGGTCGTTCCCACGGATTTGTTTTTTCTTTTGTTGCTTGTGCTTTTGGTGTCACATCCGAAAAATCATTGCCAAGACCGATGTCTTAGAGCTTCTTCCTATGTTTTCTTCTAGGAGTGTTATGGTTTCGGATCTTATGTTAAGTCTTTCATCCAGTTTGAGTTCATTTTTGTAAGTGGTGCTTATAAGAAAGTCCATTTTCATTCTTTTGAAGGTGATTGTCCAGTTTTCCTAACTCTATTTATTAAAGAGACTATCCTTTCTTCATTGAGTATTATTGGCTCCGTTGGCAAATATTGGTTGATTGTATAGACATGAGTTTGTTTCTGGGCTCTCGATTCCGCTCCATTGGTCTACATGTCGGTTTTTATTCCAGTACCACGCTGTTCGCGTTACTATAGCTTTGCAGTAAAGTTTGAAATCAGGACGTGTGGCGCCTTCAGCTTTGTTCTTCTTTCTCGGGATTGCTTTGGCTATTTAGGGATCTTTTGTGGTTCCATATGAATTTTAGGGTTGTTCTCTCTATTTCTGTGAAAAATGCCACAGGAATTTTGATAGGGATTGCATTCGATCTAGAGATGACTTTGGGTGGTATGGACATTGTAATGACTAATTCTTCCAGTCATGAGCACAGGATATCTTCCCATGTATTTGTGTCTTCTTTAATTTCTTTCACCAGTCTTAAACTTTTCAGTGTAAAAACTTTCACTTTCTTGGTTTAATTTATTCCTAATTTTTTTTGTTTTTGATACTATTTTAATGGGATTGTTTCCTTTACTTATTTTTCCTCTATTTTGTTGTTAGTTACAGAAAGATAGCTGACTTCTTCATATCGCCCTTATGTCCTGCAGTGGATTTGTTGATTGGTTCTAACAGAGTTTTGGTGGAATCTCTAGGATTTTCTACATGTAAGACCATATTGTCTGCAAACGGAGACAATTTAACTTCTTCCCTTCTGATTTGGATGTATTTTATTTCTTGTTTTGCTTGCGTACTCTGGCTGGGACTTCCAGTGCTGTGTTGGATAGGAGAGAGGACAGTGGGCACACTTATCTCGTTCTGATTTAGAGGAAAAGCTCTCACCCTGTCACTATTGAGTGTGATGTTGGCTGGAGGCTTGTCACACGTGGCCTTTGTTGTGTTGCGATGTGTTTCTTCTATACCCAATCTCTTGAGAGTTTTTATCATGAAAGATGTTGAATTTTGTCAAACGCTTTTTCTGCATCTATTGAGATGATTATACGATTTTTTTCCTTCATTCTACTAATGTAGCCATCACGTTGACTGATTTGCAGATGTTGGATCACCCTTGCGTCCCAGGGATAAATCCCACTTGACCACGGTGTATGATCCTTTTGATGTGGTGTTAAATTCAGTTTGCTAATGTTTTGTTGAGAACTTTTACATCTGTGTTCATCAGGGATATTGCTCTGTAGTTTTCTTTTGGTTCCTTACCTGACTTTAGTATCAGGGTAATGCTGGCCTCACACAATGAGTTTGCAAGTGTTCCCTCCTCTTCAATTTTCTGGAAGGATTTAAGAAGTATTGATATTAATTCTTTAAATGTTTGGTAGAATTCGCCAGAGAAACCATCTGGTCCTGGACTTTTCTTTGTTGGAAGGTCTTTTATTACTGATTCAATCTCCTTACTATTCATGGTCTGTTCAGATTTTCTATTTCTTCATGATTCAGTCTTGATAGGTTGTATGTTTCTAGGAATTATCCATTTTTTTCTAGATTATCAATTTATTGGTGTGCAGTTGTCCTTATTGGTCTCTTAAGATCGGTGTATTTCTGTGGTGTTACTTGTTATGTCTCCTCTTTCACGTCTGATTCTACGAATTTGAGTCCTTTCTTTTTTTCCTGGCTAGTTCAGCAGTCGGGTCCACACCAGGACCGAGGTCTGTCTGCCTCTCACCTGACACATAGGTGGGCAAAACTCCCGCCAGGTCCCTTGGCATGAGGCCCCGTCCCCACGGCCCACACAGACGTGTTCTTGGCTGTCCTTGGGTGGAGGTTGACTTGCTCTTGAGGGACAGGCTCCGGGAACATCCTGTTGGCCATCTTGCTGACATCCTGAGCATTTTATTTTGTAAGAAGTTGGTCCCTCCCAAATTCTGCAATGTCAATGGAATTACAATAAAATTGCAACCATTTTTGGTTTGTTTTGTGAATGGGAATGGGAGAACTTCTATTTGTTTTTTAAAACCTGACCAATGTGGAAACAATCCAACTTTTTGAGGGGGAAAAAGGGACAGTCCTGTCTGCAGGATATGAAAATACACTCTGATGCTACTGTAATTAAAATAGCATGGTCTGGACAGGACAAACACGTGGGCCAGCGTCAGAGGGGGAGAGGCCGGCTGGTGCCTGGGGTCCCAGGAGAGCCAGCAGGACGGGCAGCACCAGAGGGTGGAATGTTCTCTAAATGCTGCCAGGGTTTGCTCTCCACTAGCAGGGAAACAAACCCAGATCCCCACGGCATGCCAGCATGCTGACAAATTTCAAATGGATTAGAGCTGGATGTGTAAAAATTATAAAAATATTGGAGGAAACAGAAGAAAGCTGTTTTTATCATCTTGAGGTAAGGAAATTCCTCCTAAGAAGCAGCAAAAGAAAAAATGTCGATTTCACGAATTAAACATGAGAAGGTTTGAGTGTCAGAAGATGCATGAACTATGTCAAAAGCTCAGCAACAAATGGAAAGAACGTACGTGTGGCACACAGACCGGCAGTCAGAGCCCCAGTGTGCCAGGGGTGTGCCCCACACAGGAAACAGCGTGGTGCAGTTGCAAAGCCCACGAGTGGGCATAAAGAGGCAAAGTTAGAACTGTGAATAGCGATGAGCAGATGCCCAGTCTCCTAACGAGAGAAATGCAGATTTAAAAGGAGAAGACTGCCCTTGGGAGACACGGCCGCCATCACAGGTGCTGATCCTAGTGTCTGCACACCCTGGGTTGGGGCTGGGGTGAGCCGGAAGCTGGGAGGCTGGGGGGCACTGGTCAATGTAGTGAGGCCAGCACGGACCCCACACTCACGAGCATGGGGCCCCCTGCCTTAGTGTCCGCTCAGTCACCGTGGTGGGGGGAAGCGCCGCCTTGGCCATCCTGGCACCGGCTGTCAAGAGCGGGTGTCCCCAAAAACACGTGTTCCTGGCCAGTGGAGCAGAGACCGTGTGGGGACAAGCCGTGCTCCAAGCACTGACAGGCTTTTTGGTGCCACAGGCTCACATCTACTCTCTGGGGGCCACGCTGAAGGCGGCCCTGGAGTACGTGACTGAGCCCGAGCCCGAGCCCAGGCTGAGCCAAGACCTGGAGGCGCTGCTGAGCCAGATGCAGGCAGAAGACCCCAGGGACCGGCCCGACCTCGAGGTACAAAGTCACCCCTAGGCGAAGACCTAAGACCTTCCCACGGCCCCAATGCCCCAGGCGCACGCACACACACACACACACACACACACACACACACGGGGCCCTCCTGCCCCCACACCTCTCCCCTCGGTCGCACGGGCTCTTCCTCACCTGGGATTTGGTGGCATTGCATTTTGCTTAAATAAGAACTTGACCTTTTATTAGACGTTGTTATTATGAGAAGGTTCGGCTTATAATTCTCATGGGCTGAACAGAATCGTTTGGTTTTCTGTAATCACAGGATATGTTCTTTTTTATGCCAGAAAATAGACATGGAGGCGGGTGGGCTCTCGGAGGGCAGGGCTTCCTCCGTGGTGAGCTTTCCCGTCTGAGCTGCTCACACGCGTGTCTGCAGCGCATCATAGCGTTGTGTGAAGAGAAGATGCTCTTCACGTCCTCCTGCCGCCTGTGCCGGAGCCTCTCGGCCATCGGGAGGAGGGTGCTCTCCATTGAGTCCTTTGGAGCATTTCAAGGTAAGCAGTGCACACATGCACACAGATAGTCACGCACCCACCCACACGTGCATGGGAATGTGCACAGACCTCGACACAGATCAGACACACGCACGTTCACACTCACTTGCTCACAGTCACAGAAACGTACGTGAAAGTGCAGTCATACCCACGTACTTGTGCACGAGCACAGCACTCTCGCGCACATACAGACCCATTTTGTAGCCATGCTCACACACTGACACGCTGACCCTCACTCTCAGTCACCTTGCACACGCTTTGCAGACACGTGTGCCCCTGGGGGTGAAAACCGAGGGCATGTTGAGAAGTGAGCAGCCGTAGACCTCTCGTCTCTGTCCGGCGCTGTGAGCAGGTCGGTACGTGGACGCGGGGACATGGCACAGCTCATTTCCGTTTGCCGACACCACGCGGTGTCTGGCAGGCCTGTTACTTCTCCGCTGGAGAAGCAGTTACTGAAGCATCTGGGCTTTTCCCGGCTCACGTGGGACTCCGGCGTGGTCTCAGGTCACGTTTTGAACAAATGCCAGGGTCTGCCCTGTGCCTGCAGCGAGGGGCCTGGAGGGCCTCAGGGGCGGCCTGCATGGGGACCGCAGGCTTGAGGCTCGGCTCCCACGTGCCGCAGAGAGCAGTCACCACGGGAGGGGCTGCAGGCCACAAGGAAGGGGCATGTGTCTCTGAAGTGGTCTACATGGAGACCACAGACAGCTGTGTGGGAGATTGTGTGCCAGGACGGGGCAGGCGGGAGGGCGGCTGCAGCCAGACACAGAGTCTTCCTTCGGGGACATCATTCGTGTAATTGTACTAGAAAGCAAAGGCTCTTTGGACAAGCTGCTCGGATGACCTTAGGAAGACCCCGAGGGGGCCATGCAGGCTGCGGAGGGGCCTAGGAGCCTCTGGAGCCTCGAGAGTTAGAATCAGCCGGGTTATGCTATAAAGGAGGCAGGCGAAGATTGTTCTGGGCCCGTACTGACGGGAGGAGTAGGGGACCCCAGAGTGCGGGAGAGGCACCCATATGCCCTCTGGCAACGGGTAGGGTCGCTGGGGATGCGCACCCTGGGCTCAGGTCCCTGGCTGCCGCCCCTGCAGCAATCACCTTGCTTTTGCCCAGATGTCAACGAGAGTGCCTGGAGGCCTGCTGCAGGAAGCGGGGGGCCCAGGAAGCAGCCCGGGGGGCGCGCCACGGACCTGGAGGGCCTGCCCCAGCGCCCTGCCCGTGAAGCCCATGGCAGCCCAGAGCAGCCTGCTGCCCTGCCCTCCAAGCCCCTACTGTCAGCCCCCGTGAGAAACGGAGAGCGGCTGACCAGCCTCATCCTGGACGCTCAGCACCCCCTGGGTGACCTGGAAAGGAGCCGCCTGAGAAAGGTGCAGACGTTCCCCAGGCTCCTGCCCGACGGCCCTGAGGCCGTCTGCCTGACACTGACCCCCACCAAAAACCAGCTGCCCACATCCGAAGTCTTCCCTCCAGACCCTAGGAAGGCCTTTCTAGATGGGAAAAATGGCCTTTCCAGCTACAAGTCACAGCCCAAGTCCAGACTGGGGCTGGAGCGGGAGTCCGAGCTCCAGCAGGGAGGACCTGGAGACGCCAGCCAAAGTGGGGACAAGGTATCTGGGGCGCTGGGCCAGAGCCCTGTGGAGGAAAGTGCCCCACCCTGTTCCGAGGAGCCCGGAGATGCAGGCCGAGAGCCCAGGATTTCCAGGGCTGATGAGAGGACTCCGGACAGAGCTGGGGAGTCGGCTCGCACGGCAGCGGAGCAGGTGGGTGATAGTGGTTCCCATCCTGCGTGGCCAGGAGGGGCCCTGCACGTGCATGCACGCTCCTGTCTGTGGTCTCACTCAGTGCTGATTTACCTCGAGGAAGGGAGTCTCAGCCTTCACTCCTGCTCAGTATTTTACAAGTTTTAAGCAAGCTGCCTGTTTTTGAAGGAAGCTGTGAATACAGCTGCTGTTGCCCCAGGCTGGAGCCTCTCCTGCAGCCTCCCTGGAGCTGGGGCGTCCCAGAGAGCACCCCCACGCCCCAGGCCTCCCCAGCCTCACCCAGCATGTAGCACCCACGCGTTCATTGAAAGAGGCCCACCCCGGCTTTGGGGTTAATGTTCCTGCCAAACCATGCGTGCAGGGGGCAGCCTTTCCAGGAGGAGGCCCAGCAGCCCCAGGCCAACACGGTTGCCTCTGCGGCTCTCTTCCCCAGCCTGGGCGCTGAGGGGCTGCAGCGTCGTCTTCTGTGGATTGTGTTAAAAGTCAGGAGCTGGGCGCCTGGGTTGGTTGAGCTCCCAACTCTTGATCTGAGCTCAGGTCTTGGTCTCAGGGTTGAGTTCAGTCTCCGCATTGGGCTTCACACCGGACGTGGGACCTACTCCCCCCTGAGCCCGATACAGGGCTCATCTCATGACCCCGAGATCATGACCTGAGCCAAAATCAGGAGTCGGATGCTTGACCGACTGTGCCACCCGGAGCCACAAAACTCTAGTTACTTTAGAACAAACGTCTGTCCTGAAGATCCCAGCGCATACACGTGTGTCCACACCTCAACTCACATGGTCTCCACTGGCCTCCTGGATCCACACTGGCTTGTGTGCAGAGAGCTCCCAGTCACTGAGGCAGGAAAACCTCACACACCCCAGCCCTGGACTGGGCTCACCTTCCCATGACCAACAGCCTCATGACAGCCCACTTTCCAGATGGGTAAACTGAGGCATGAAGTGGCCGTGAGCTCTGTTGGTGGGTGGGCAGCCACTGAGGGGCAGAGCTGACCGGGAGCGCAGCTACTTAACCACTAGGCTCCCCTACCACAGAGGCCTCATGGGACCAGGGCCCACCCAGACATTGCCCCCATCCCACACACAGCCTGTTGTGCGTCAGGGCCCCCAGATCTGCTGCAGAGCACGTCCTGGTTTCAGAGCAAGCTGCTCCATCCCCCACATGTAGCGGGAAGCTTGGGGAGGACCGGAACACGGGCCACCAGCCAGGCTTGCAAAAATGTGGCAACAAGCTAGAAAGACCAAGGCAGCTGCACCCCAGGCATGGAGGGGGGTCAAGGGTGGAGACACTGCCTCGGGAAGCTTCCCTAAAGCGTGCGCTTGTCTGTCCCAAGTGTGGTGGCTGTGGTCCTAGCTCTTGCCGTGGCCTCAAAGTGGAGAACTACCTTCCAGCTGAGTACAATCTTCTGACTCCGGGAAATTTCTGGGGGGAGGGGTAGAGTAAAATACACATCAGGTAAGATGTGCCACGTCCCTCATCCGGCATCCAGCTCCGCGGCGTCCAGCACATTCACCGTGCTGTGCAGCCAGCCCCACCCTCCGTCCCCGGGACTCGCTCATCCCCCCCCCCCCCGAAGCTCTGTCCCCACCCCCTCCCCCGCCCCTGGTGCCCACCGTCTCCTCTCTGTCTCTGTGAATGTGGCGGCTCCAGGGACCTCACAGGGGTGACGGCACCCAGTCCTGGTCCTTCCGTGTCTGGCTTTCACTCGGCATCAGGCGCTCGGGGCTCCTCCACGCAGGAGCAGGTGCCAGCCTGTCCCTCCTCTCAAGGTGGAGAGACACGCGTCCCTTCATCCCTTCGTCCCTGCTGGACACCCGGGCGCATTCCAGCTGTTGGCTCCTGGGAATCAGGCTGCTGTGAACACGGGGGTGCAAACATCCGTTCGGGGCCCTGCTTTCAGTCCTCGGGCGTGCGTGCCCAGAGCTGGGATTTCCTGGTCATATGGTGATTCTCTGTTGAATTCCTGAGGCGCCTCCACACTGTTGTCCCCACATTCCCGCCAGGTGCGCTGTGTTCTGATTCCTTCACAGCCTCCCAGCCCCAGTCGTATCCATGTGGGGACTTTGCCAGCCCACGTCGTCAGGAGCGTGCCGTGTGGGAGACATCCCACCCTTATTTGAAGTGGTTCCCGCCCTGTCACCTTCCCAATGGGCCCAGCCCGAGCTGACCCCAAGGACCATTCTCACTGAGATGTGACTTCTCCCTCCCCCAGGGCGTCTCCCTGCAAGAGCTCCTGTGCCAGCTGGGCCGGCCCTTCAAGGAGTATGAGCTCTGGGCTCTGTCCCACGCGTGTCTCACTGCTCTGCGCACTCACAGCGAACACCCAGGTGATACTTTGCCCTGCGGTTCCATGTTCAGCCTGCCCCCCAGTGTGTTCCAGGGCCAGGACCAAGAGCAGCACGTGGCCTCCATCAGGCACATGTGGGCCATGGGGACAGCCTGGGGCCAGGTGGCTGTGTCCCCACTGTGAGCCCATGGTGCCCTGGAGGTGTCTGGTCTGGTCTCAGGACCAAAGGGGTCCCGAGGCATCAGCGGGGCAGATGCTTGGAATGTGGCCTTGAGGGAGACGACCCTGCCGTAGAGTGAAGTGGGAGCTGTGTGGTCGGCCCACATCCCCTCAAAGGGGTGACATTGTCACCAAGGAGGCAAAAGTGGCCAGGGGAGGTGGGAATTTTAGACACTAGAGAGAGTTTTAGAGAGTTTGCAGCTCTCCAAAGCTCAACCTCCTGGACAGAGTGACAGGCCCACAACCCTTAATGTGAGCACATCCTGGGGAGGGACAATGAGGAGAAATGCTGCCATCTGGCTGCCCCCCAGTCCTGTGACCCACAGGCCTTTGGGGTGCAGCCTCCTCCGGGACCGCTCAGAGGGGCAGTGCTCGGTGCTGGGCTGTGACCCTCCGTGCCCCTTCCCCTTCCTTCATCTCCTTTCCATTTCCAGCTTGATGTGTGAGGAGCGGCCATGAGGCAGCTCTGGCGGGCAGGAGGGGTGTCGCAGAGGGCCCCCCCCCCATGCTCCGTCCACCTGGCCGTGTGCCAGGGCCTCTGAGAAGGAGAAGCAGCCGACTAGCCCCTGGCCCCTGGCCTGTGCTCCCTCGGGGTGGGTGGGGAGGGGCTGCCCCACCCTGAGCACGCCTCTGCAGGTTTTCAGGGAGAACATGGTCCCTACAGTGAGTCCAGCTGCCCTGACCCTCACCTTCTCTTGCAGCCTACCTATGCCTGGACTCCGTGCTGGTGGCCGAGGACGGGGCCGTGCTCTTCAGCCCACCTCCTGCCAATGGTGCGTACACGGGATCACCCTCAGGAGTTGTGCTCCACCACCGACACCCAAGCCTGAAAAGAGAACTCAGAACTTGGGCTTTTCTCCCTTAGGCGCTTATGACACATTCTTTCTGGCTCCTGAGGTCGCAGAGCAAGAACTGGTGACTGAGAAGGTAACCGGGCCCTGTTGTCCCTTCCTGTAGCTTCCTGCCGCACATCCCCAGTGGTGCCCCCTTCTGCTCAGAGAGCCTGGGGGTGGGGGAAGAGGCACGGGCCCAGCACCGGGGCACAGGGGGAGGCAGGGTGCCCTCCCCCAGTACAGCGGTCACATCCAGAGCCCTGGCTCTCCTGGCCTCAGCAACATCCACCTAGCAGGTGCCGGCAGGGGCATGGCTCTAGTGGTATCATCCTGAGATGGGTGGGACTTCTGCATGGACAACTCTGAGCAGTATGTGCTGGCTTGAGAGAGCCCAGGGCTGAACTTTCAGGAATATTTACAAGGCACTTGTTAAACAGAACCATTATTAAAAATTAAACTGTACAAACTTATGGGGCACCTAGCTGTCTCAGTCAGTAGAGCATGCAATTCTTGATCTCAGGGTCATGAGTTCAAGCCCCACATTGGGCATAGAGCTTACTTCAAAAAATAATAATAAAATAAAACAAAAAATCAAATTGTACAAACTTAAAATTAGGTAAATTTTATTCCAAACCAAGGTGGAACTCCACTTCCCTACTTGCCCAATGTACATCTAGAAACCCCACCCACATCCCTAAAACAAGAATGAGAAGTCTGAAAGGTAAAGAGCAGAAGGCAGCCCGGCCAGGGCCTCAGGCCTGAGGAAGGCACAGTAGTGAGGACCCTGCTTCCTCTCTCTGCCTCATACACAGGGACACAGAAGCCACACTCTTAAGCCAGAGGACATGGCAAGGGAAGGGGTGGGCCCACCTAAGCCAGCAAAGACCCCAACCATGGTGCCAGAGAAGACTGAGTACCCCCACCAGCCTGTAATGAGCATCCTGCCCATAAGGCCGTGGGGAACACTTGGGGGAGCCTGGAGCCCCACTGTGCCCCTCCCCCGGCAGGAGCAAATGCCCCTCCCAGCCAGGTGTTGTTGGAGGAGGCCTCGTGGAGAGCTGGGACTCTCACCAACACCCAGCAACAACAAGGCCACCCCAACCTCATGCTGGGAATGCAGGCAGGTGAAGAGCAGAAAGGATGAACTCCTACCCCACACAGCCAGCAGCATCACACTGGAGGCCCAATGGGGCTCTGGTCCCCCACCCCCATCCAGCAGTGAGGAGGAGCCCTCTCCTCAGGTGTCAGTTGGAGCCAAATACAGAACCTGAACTCTGCCCCCGCCCTGACAATAATGAGAGGGTACCCCTCTTCCTGACCATGCTATCAGAAAAAGCCAGGTAAAAAAGGTTAAATAAGATCAAGGGTCTTACAGCATGTAAACGTCTAGGTTTTAACCAAAAACCACTTGCCATACCAAGATCTAGGAAGATTTCAAACCAAATGAAAAAAAGACAACAGATGCCAATGTTGACACTGTGGGACACAGCCAAAGCAGGGCTAAGAGGGAAATTCGTAGCACTAAATGTCATGTGAGAAAAGAGGTAAAAGTTCAACTCAGTAATCTAAGCTACCACCTCAAGAGCCTACAAAAAGAGAGCAACATAGACCCAAAGCAGAAGAAAGGAAGTAATGAAGATGAGAGCAGAAATCAATGAAAATGGAATAACAGTAGAGAAAAACTGTAAAGAGCTGGTTCTTGGAAAAGAACAATAAAATTTTAAAACTTCCAGCAAAACTGACAAAGAAGAAAGAGAGAAAGAGAAAACGGTAGGAAGGAAGGAAGGAAGGAAGGAAGGAAGGAAGGAAGGAAGGAAGGAAAGAAAGAAGAAAGAAAGAAAAAGAAAGAAAGAAAGAAAGAAAGAAAGAAAGAAAGAAAGAAAGAAAGGAGAGAAAAGATACAAATTACCAATATCAGGGATGACACAGGGATATCCCTACAAACTGTTTGGATAACAAAAGAATAGTGGAATGCCACAGACGACTCTACACACATAAGTCTGACAACTTAGATGAAATGGACCAGTTCTTCAGAAAACATAAACTACCACAACTCACCTAATATGAAATAGATCTTTGAATAGCCCTTGATTATTAAGGAAATTGAATTTGTAATTTTAAAACTCTAAAAAAATGAATCTCTTGGTCCAGACTTTCACTGGAGAGTTCTACTCAATGTTTAAAGAAAAATTAATACCACTTCTACACAATCTTTTACAGAAGATAGAAGAGGAGAGAACACTTCCCAGTCTATTTTATTAAGCCAATATATATATACTGTCAATGTAGATAGAGAGAGAGAGAGAGAGAGAGAGAGATAGATAGATGATAGATGGATGGATGGATGGATGGATGGATGGATGGATGGATGGCTAGATAGATAGATGGATAGATAGATAGATGATAGATGGATAGATAGATAGATAGATGATAGAGGCATATATATACCAACATCCCTCATGAATATAAATGCAAAAATCCTTAACAAAATATGCAAATAGAATCCAACAATATCTAAAAACTATGCACCATGACATAGTGGAAGTTATTCTAAGGATACAAGGCTGGTTTAGTATTTGAAAATCAATTAGTCCAACATATTAACCAGCTAAAAAAGAAAAATCCCATAATCACATTAATTGATGCAGAAAAACCATTTGGCAAAATTCAACACCCATTCATAATAAAAAAATTTTTCAGAAAAATACAAATAAAAGAAACTTCCTCGGCTTAATGAAGAGCATCTACAAAAAAACAAACACACACACACCCTATAGCTAACATCGAACTTAATGGGGAAAGACTAAATGCTTTCCCCCAAGATTGGGAACAACACAAGGATGTGCACTATCACTACATCTATTCAACATAGTGCTGGAAGTTCTAGCCACTACAATAATGCAAAAAAAAAAAAAGGCAAGTAAAAAGCATAAAGAGCAGGAAGAAGAAATAATATTATTTGCTGAAGACATAACTGTCTATATGGAAAATTCCAAGGAAGCCCATGGGATTAATAAATGAGTTCTGAAAGGTCACAGGATATAAGATAAACATTCGAAAATCAACTGTATTTCTGTATATTGGCAATGAACATGCAGACACCAAAATTTAAAATACAGTGCAAAAAAAAAAAAAATACAGTGCATTTGCTCTCAGCATTAGCACCATTTTGGAAACCTCCAGGCCACAAACCAAGTGGAGGAAGAAGCGAATGCGCTGGCTGAAGTGAAGAAGAAGAAAGATGAGGCAGAGGTCCAAGTAAAGGGCTCGCTTGTGCACCCACGAAGCCACAGGAGCAGCAACAAGGAAAGCCAGAGGCCAGGGACGGTGATACAAATCGTTGGACAACACACCTACTTTCTAGAATTTGTTTCAGTGGATCTAAAACACCCATCGCCATATGATCACAACGACCACTTTTGAGAGACCCACTTCGTTCATACCAAAACAGTCCCTTTTGGTCCTTTGCCCTAGACCTGTGAGTTTTAGGACTAATGCTGTTCTCAGCTGTGTCTGAATGTAACATGTACAATAAATCTTTTCTTCTGTTGTCTTAGCTGAAGAAAAAATTTAAAAATAAATATAAATATAGATTTAATTAAAATATAAAATGTAAACTTAATGTAAATGTACAATGACTCAAAAACAATGAAATACTTTACATGCAAATCTAACCAAGCTGCACAGGACTTACGTGCTAAGAACAACAGAATGCTGATGAAAGAAATCAAACAAAGTCTCTGGGATAAATGGCCAAAGAGTTCTTAGACTTGACACCAAAAGCAGTGTCCATAAATTTCTCCACAAAATGAACTTCATCAAAGTTAAAAACTGACCAAGTGGGATTTATTCCACGTATGCAAGGCTGACTCAACGATGGGAAAGCAATTAACCTAGTACATCACATCGGTAGGCTAAAGAAGACAAGTCGTGTTGATGTCAACAGATGCTAAGTGATTGACAAAATCCGCCACACATTCAGGATACAAGTTCTCAGCAACCTAGGAATGCAGGGGCACTTCCTCAACTTGATAAAGAATATCTACTAAAACCTACAGTTCACATAATTAATGGCAAGAAACTAGATGCTTTCCCTCTAAGATTGGGAAAAACTCAAGAATGTCGCTCTCGCCACTCCTATTCAGCATTGTACTGGAAGTCCTAGCTAACGGAATAAGACAAGAAAAGAAAGTGTGTACAGATTGAGAAGGAAGAAATAAAACTGTCTCCATTCACAAGTGACATGATTGTCCACGTAGAAAATCCCAAAGAATCAACAAAAATCTTCTGGAACTAATAAACAATTATAGCAAGATTCCAGGATAGCAGGTTAATGGGCAAAAAGTCAGTTGCTTTACTGTTTACCAGCAGTGCACAATTGACATTTGGAGTTAAAAATACAATGCAATTTACATTCACACCAAAAAATTACTTACATATAAATCTAACAAAATACGTATAAGATCTATAAGGGAAACTACTAAACTCTGATGAAAAAAATCTAAATAAATTGAGAGATATTCCATGTTCATGACTAGGAGGATTCAATACTGTTAAGATATCAGTTCTTCCCAATTTGATGTATAGATTAAATGCAATCCAATCAGAATCGCAGCAGTTACTCATGGATATCAGCAATTTGATTTTAACATATGTGTGGAAAGACAAAAGACCCGGAATAGCCAACACAATATTGAAGGAGAAGAACAAAGTCGGAAGACTGACACCGCCCAATTTTAAAACTAACTGTAAAGCAATAGTAACTGAGGCTGTGTTGTTGGCAAAAGACAAATACATGGAACAGAACAGAGAACTCAGAAGTAGACGCAGAAATATGGTCAACTGGTCTGAACAGAACAGCAAAGGCAAGTCAGTGCAGAAAGGACAGTTTTCAATAAACAGTGCTGGAACAACTGGACGTCCACGCAAAACAAAAACAAAACGAATCTTACCAAAGACCTTGCACTTTTCATAAACATTAACTCAAAATGGATCATAGACCTCAACGTGAAATGCCAACCACAAAGCCCCTAGGAGGACTCTGGCAGTAACTTCTGGGCACAGCACAGAAGCACAGTCCATGAAAGAGGAAGTCGATGTTAGACTTCATGACCACCTCAAACTTCGCTCTGCAAGATACTTTAAGAGAGCGAGAAGACTGGCCACGGGCTGGCAGAAAATATTTGCAAAACACACATCTGATAAAGCAGCTATATCCCAAATATACAAAGAGCTCTTAAAAGTCAACAGTAAACAACCAAATTAATTTAAAAACCAACCCAGTTAAAAAGGGGGCAAAAGATCGGCACAGACCCTCGCCAACGCTGTTGCAAGGTAAACGAGCATATGAAAGCTGTCTGACGTCACGTGGCACTTGGGATGAGAATGGATGAGAATGGCTAAAGCCCAACACTGCCCACACCAGATGCCAGCAAGGATGTGGAACAACAGGAGCCCCTGGTCACTGCTGGCGGGCACGCGAAAGGGTGCGGCCCGTTTGGCAATTTCGTCAGAAATTCAACATGTAACTGCCCTAAAGCCCAGAAACCGCATTCCCAGGTGTTCATCCTGGAAAAACCGCATTCCCAGGTGGTCGTCCCAGAGAAATGAGACTTGACATCTGCACAAAATCCTGCACATGAATGGTCACAGTAGCTGCATTCAGACAGCCCCAAATGGGACACAACCCCGATATGTGAGTGGTTAAACACGGGGGGGTCCGTCCACACCATGGAATGCTACTGAGCAGTAAAAGGAATGGAGTGTGGATAAGGCCCAACCTGGATGCATCTCCGTATAATTGTGCTGACAGCAAAATGCCAATCCCAACAAGTCACATACTGTACAATTCCATTTACATGAAATGGCACAGCCATAGAAACGGACAACAGATTCCTAGTTGCCAGGGATTAGGAACGTGGCTTGGGGCAACTGGACACATCCTGATGACGGAAACGCTCTGGGTCGTGATGGTGTCAGTCCGGCGTCCGGGATGGGTTGCTGCCCTACAGTTTTGCAGGGTGTTGTTACTGTGAGGACTGGGTACACAGCACACGAAATTGCTTTGTAGTATTTCTTACAACTGTATGTGAATCTGTATCGCAAAATAAAGGGTTAAATTTTTTTAGAAGTCTATATCTACAGCTAATAATTTCCTCGTTATGTGAGTGTCCTGCACGGTGATCTATGCTCCTGGCTGGTGGGAGTGCTCCAGGAGGGGCACCACCGGGCACTCTCCCCTCCCCCATGTGCCCACACCATCTTGGCAGCTTGGCGTTGGCCGTGTGAGAGTGTTCACACCGTGGAGATGTGCACACGCGGAAACCAGGGCTTGGCTTGCAGTTTTCAGTTGTGTCGACCTCACGAAGTGACGGAGGAAGTGTTCACGGTGTGACTGAATGCAGAAGTGTGCCGTGTCTGTGGAGCCGACCCGTGACCTTCAGCAGCCGTGTCTGTAGAGCGACCGCGACCTTCAGCAGCTGTGGCGGTGGCGGAGAGCCGACCCACTTACCGCAGTGAAGCTCCGACCAGAGCCTTCCACATTCTGCTTCCATCTCGCCTGTCGAGTTAAATGAAAACATCAACCAGCAGACTTGTCCGTTGCAGGTGGATTTCGGGTACAAGAGCTGGGTAAAGTCCGCGAGCACATCCGGGGACGATCCCTTGGCTCTCTGGAACTTACAAAACAGGAGTACTCACCTTTCCTTATTTCTACACTGTGTGCCGCCCGCCCTTTGCACCAAGGACATCTAGAAGAAACGGATGTGTATGTCGAGGCGGGTACTGCTGTTCTGAAGCCTGTGGTCCACCATTTAGCAGCACACCACTGGTTCCAGGGGCCCCTGGCCTCAGAGCCCCGAGTTGTGGCCTCCACCTGCCTGAGGACCTTAAAAGTGGGAGGGTCCCCGCTGAGGCCTCAAGTCGTGGCCGTTCACACTTGAGTGTGAAGACCTGTGGATATTCGTAAACATGCAGGTCCCCAGGCCAGGCCCCTGGGGGATCTGACCCGGGGTCTGGCTGGGGCCGCCAAGCTCCAAGGAGGTGCGCAGCGGGGCTCCCGACAGGAGCGGCTCTCCTGCTAGTGCCCGGGGTGCCCTTGGGGGAGCCCTGGTAGGGAGGTGCTGCTGAGCAGGGCTGCACTTTTCTCCACCCAGGCCTCCGTGTACTGTGTGGCTGCAGTCCTGTGGACAGCAGCCAAGTTCAGCGTCCCCCGAGACCACAAGCTGGCCCTGCCACGCAGGCTCAAGACCCTCCTCTTGGACATGGCCAGACGCAGTGCCCAGGAGCGGCCGTGCACAGCTGAGGCCATCAAGGTAACCACACTGCAGTAGGGACCCCAGCTCACAGTCCGGGGCCTGGGCAGTGGCCGACAGAACACCCAAGTTCCTGTTTCCAGGAAAAGTGGGCGTTGGATAGGGAGGGCCATGGGTTCCGTCGTGGACAGGTGGTGGACAGTGTCTGCCACTCACTACCCCGGCATGCCCCTCCCAGAGCACCCTGTTGTCTCTAGTGCACTCGCCCAGCCAGAGTGGGCAGGGGATGTCCCGGGGCCAGCCTAACCCGTGCCCGTTTGCCCTGCAAGCAGGGAGCAGAGTTCTCCCCCAACAACCCAAGTTCCCTCACCTCCTCTGAGGGTCCTCTCGGCCTCCCCTTCCCTGACCCTCCCAAGAGTGTCCCCATCTGCCGGCAGGAGCTGGACGAGTGCAGGGGGCGTCCCACGAGTTTTTCAGTGATCAAGAGGCCACGGGAAGGCCACCTCCTGGAGAGAGAAGCCCTGTGCGGCCTTCTCTGCCCCTGACTGCCTCCGGCAGGTTGCTTAACGATTCTGGGCCTCTGGGCCTGCTCAGCCAAGTAAGGATGGGCACTCGTGTCAGAGATAAGCAGCAGACCAGCTACAATGCTGAAGCAGTTTACTCTGTAGCTACAGACGGATGGACAGATGGACAGACGGCAGGGCAGGAGCTTCGCTCCACTCCAGAACATTGCACAGACAGGGCTGTGTGTTTTCAGGGAGAATGAAGGGTTCAGGAGGGAAGTGGCTGTGTCTGCCACCCCACAGACGCTGGGAGCCTGGGGCCCCATCCTTCCTGAAGATCGAGGTTCAGGGGATCAGGTACAGTCCTGGGTTGTAAGAGACACAGACACCTCAAGGGCAGAGGAAGGTTCACAGTCATGACCTTTGGTAGTAGATGCTGTAAGGTGGGGAGGTCGCACTCTGCCCGGTGTTGGCAAACTGACCTTTTCCAGACAGGAACCTCAAGGGGTCTGGGCCGTCCCTGGACTTCCAGCACCCCAAGCCGTACTGGGCAGGGCAGCCTCTGTGCAGAGCTTGGATGGGGTCGTGCTCTGCCGAGAGCTTTTTGGGGTTCTCGCCAGCAGTTAGGAAATGATATGGGTGTCCGTGTGGTGGGGGGGGGTGCTTAAGGAAAGAATCTTTATCTTCACAGTCAGTATCATCCATAACCCCAAATGAAAAATAGAAATTCTCGTCAGTGACATTCTGTCCCCAAATACCAGAATGTCTGAGCTTGCAGAGGGTCTGTTCGCAGGGGCCAGCGGCGTTTTCGAGGGTCCACCCCTCACCCCAGAGCCATCAAGTGCACAGCGGGCGTGGAGGAGTGGCAGACCACGGGCGTCAAACCCACTTAAGCCCCAGCACATGGCTCTGGGGACCACACCCACATTCAGCCTGCAGCGGACACTACCTTGCTGTCAAGGTCACAAAGGACTCAGGCTTGCCTGTGTCAAATTGCAGTTAATCGTAATTGTCTACAGAATTTTTCTCTTGCCTGTTTTTTAGGTTGCAGTTTTGGGTGTTGTTGTCTTGTCTGTGTATGTGGGAGCTCAGTAGTTTTGCCGTAATTCTGCTTTGGGTCTTAACTTCTCCCTTCCTCATAGTTCTTAGAGGGGCCTGCTAGAAAAGGGCATATGTCCCTGTCCCCCTCCTCTCCAGCACTGGGGCAGCCCCCCACCCCCGGAGGCTGCAGCTCGCCCCTCACCCCTCGCCCCTCCATGCGATGGCTGTCAGCGGGGCAGGGGCCCAGGGAGGGGCCGAGGCCATTTCTGTTCAGTCTTTATTCCTTCCATGTGGGGTTGCTGAATTTCATCCCAGGCTGCCCAAGGCTGGGGCCTGCTTTGCTCTCCCCAAGAAGGGGCACCCGTGGAGTCTTCCCGTCCGGGAAGCCCCCAGGCCTTCCTCCCTGCCACCAGGCACTGTCTGAGGGCTCCTGCCTGAGGCGCCCTCCCCTCCACGTTTGGAGTGACGTGGGGCCTTGCCCAGCCTGCAGCACCTCAGAGCACCTGCTCACGGGCCCGTCCTTTCTGCAGGTATGCAGCACTTACCTCCTCCAGCGAGGCATGGACAGCAGAAAGATTTTAGCCCACCTGAGGGCAGCCACCGGCAAGGTAAGAGGAGGACCTCCAGAGCAGGGGGAAGACCCCTTATTCTGCCCTGTGGGCTCTGGGAAGATGAGGGTCCTTGCTTTTTGCTGTTCACTGTCCATGAGGAGTGAGTTTAGGAAAGAGGTGGTAACTTCTCTCCTGCTGGAATCCCCGCACCCTGGTTCTCTGCTGACGGCCTGGCGGGGGGGGGGGGGGGGCGGGCGCTGTGTATCCTGTAGGGCAACCCTCAGGTAGCAGGCGTGCTTTCTAAATGTGCCCGCCCACCTCCTGAGCATGCTGTCCCAGGTGGGGCCCTCGGATGGCGGGCAGGCACCGCATCCCGCCCAGCAACGTGTGGGCGTCTGAGTTCTGAGAAGCCCAGGGTCTCCGACGGCCCCATAACCCTCCCGAGCCCTAGAAACCTACCAAAACCTTGTTGAATTGGGAAGCGGTGTCTCCAAAGCCCAGCTGTGTGAGTCAGTGTGGGCTGGGGGCGGCCAGGCCCTCGTGTCACCTTGACTGGGACTGTCCATGTCCTTCTGCCTCAGGTTGACCAGGAGGAAGAGACCATCAGCCTCCAGAACGCCCTCTCGGTGGTCGAACTGAACCCCAGCGCAGCACCCGCCCTCAGGCCCAGCTCAGGTGGGCCGCCTGGGTCCAGCCTCTCCTGCCCCTGACACCACACCACTCCCACTGCCGACCCCCAGCCCCGAGTGGACACCCACAGGCAGGCACCACTGGGCCCCAGAACAAGGTGTCCAGAACATCCCGGCGGCCTTGCCGTTCACTCCCCACCTCTGTTCCGACGGCCCAGTCACGCTCCCGTGTCGCCAGCCTCCAGAGCAGGCGGTGTGACCCCAGCGTCCCTCTGCTCTATTCCCATGTCCATGCACACATCCTGCTGACCGGCTCCTGCCCGGTCTGGGTGGTAAGCCCGTCCTGCAGCAGGAAGAACACTCCCTCGTCCCATCTGTGGCCTTCTCCGTCGCTCCCACCCGTCCCCGCCCTCCCAGCTCCATCACCCTTGACTCCGGCCCCCTCAGATCTCTGGAAGTCCCCTTGGAGACGCGTGGGGGGCATAGCACCCACGGCGCGCGGGGACAAGCCACCACAGCTTTGTGGAAGGGGTGGGAGGTGCTCCGGGGCATCTGCAGGGCCGGCCCACACCACCTGCGCTCACGCGGGGTTTATCCCCAGGCTTTGTCCGGGTCGGCGGCGACACCAGGCTGGTGGCAGTGCAGGGGCCCGTGCCCACTCAACCCTCCTGCCGCGAAGGGGCCACGTTGCTGCCGGCTGCCTGCACCGGCTCTGCCGCACACTTCAAGCCCATCGTGCTGGCCCCAGATGCAGGGGACGCCAGGTGAGCACCCCCACCCTGGGGCTGGCAGGGTCCCCAAGCCACCCCTGAGTGCTTTCTCCTCTCTGTGCTCTCAGGGACAGGGAGGGTGACGGCAAGCGGGCTCCTGAGGCCCATGGAGCCGCCAGCAGCCGGAAGATTCCTGAGCAGCCGGTACCTGCTCCTGGGCCACAGGGAGCAGCCCCAGAACCTCTCAGAGAGTCCATGCCAAGAGACACGGCCCAGGGGATCCCCTGCACCCCACCCCCTGGCCCAGAGGGGGCTTCACCCGTGATGCCCGAGTCTTCTGCTGCTGGCCCACTCCTGAAGGCACAGGCGCCTCCCATGGAGGAAGGGCCAGACCAACCCATCCCACCTGGAACGCCAGGGTCCAGGGCAGCCCGCCATGACCCGAGTCACCCGGCCAAGCCACCCAGGAGCAAAGCCACCAAGGGCCCAGGCCAGGAGCCTGGGAGTCCCTCATCAGCCCCGTGGGACCCCTCTCTGGCCAAGGCGAGTCCAGACAGCCCCAAAGGCACCTCTGTCCCAGAGCAGGACGACCAGGCCCCAGACAGTCACCCAGAGCGGCCCCTGCCAGCAGACCGCAAGCTCTGTCTCTCCAGTGTGGATGCCTCGCCTCTCCCGAAACGGACAGCTTGCCCGTCGCTGCAGGAGGCCATGCGCCTAATCCAGGAGGAGTTTGCCTTCGACGGCTACTTGGACAATGGGCTGGAAGCTCTGATCATGGGTATCATGGGGGGGGCGGTGCCCACAGGGTTCCCCAGAGAACCTGGGAGAGGCCATGGGGGGGACACAGCTCCCTGAGGGAGGGTCAGTGTGAAGGGGGACCAGGGGCCCCCACTCATCCATCTGCATGAAGAGCTCAGGGGGCAGAGCTGCACCCCGGGGGATCGGCCAGCAGCAGAGCCTCAGGCAGATAGAGGGTCTCAGAGCCGGCTCCCCCCGCCCCAGCTTCCCCCCATCCCCAGCTGTAGAGAGCAGAGAACCCAGAGGGGATGCTCGCCCACATTGTGACTGGCCGCTACCATTTTGCAAACCCAGGGGAATATATTTACGCCTTGAAGGACCTCACCTACGCCACTTTCTGTGGGGCCATATCGGAGAAGTTCTGTGACCTCTACTGGGGAGAGAAGTTGCTGCAGAGTCTTTTCAAAGTGGTGAATGGAAGGATATCCCCCTCCGAGAAGTGAGTTCCCCCACCCTGGGGTCCCCCGCCAGCCGGTTCTGCTCCCTCTGGTCCCCGGAAGTCCAGCTCCCCAGACTGGCCACCCACCCGGGTCCCTCTCTCTGGGCCTGAAGTCCATCCTAACCCACAGCTTTCCCTCTGGGCACCGGGCTCCTTTGGGCAGGAAGAGAGGGCCGTGGGCTCCAGGGTGCCAGAGGCACATCTCCCTGCCCAGGTACCAGCTTGAGGAGGCAGAGGGACCAGACGCCCCAAGGGGAGGATGCCCCCACAGGGAAGAGCTTCTGCCCCCACCCCGCCATCCAGGTCGGCACTGGGTGACAGCTCCCATCCTAATGGCAGAAGGTGGGGTGATGGCCGCCAGAGGACAGGCAGCTCCCCTCCCCCCGGTGCCCCTCCCCCAGCCCCATGGCCCCCAGCCCCTTCACAGACTATGGCCTGGTGTTCCTGTGCTGTGGACTGTAGAGAGCCATGTGGGTGGGGGATGACGCCAGGGGCTGGAACCATGCCTGGACCCCAATGCCTTGACACCCCGTCCCTGAGCTCCAGGCACACCCACAGCCCCATCTGCCTCCAGTGGCCCCACCGGGCAGGTAGGACGGGGTCACTTAGCATTTGCCGTGGGAGCTGTGGGAGCTGTGGGGCACCTTGCAGTGCTCCCTGCCTGTGCAAACAAGGCAACAGAGCGCCCAGATGAGTACCCCACCTGCTCCCTCACTCCGCGTGTCCTGGTCGTGTGGAGAAGGGCCGTCTGGGGACCTCCAGAAATGAATACCTGGAAAGCCCTGTGCCAATTATTTGGGCCCCTTAATTACTGTGGATGGAGGGTGTTCTGTGCCAGCCTGTGGCCTGAGGTCGGGGTGTCCTGGGGAAGCATGGATGGGGCCTCTGTAAAGTGGTATGTGTCCGGGGGTGCCAGGGCGGGGTCGCTGGCCTGCCCCCACCTCAGCCTCAGCATGCATTAACATTGGGGTGAGCTCTGGGGCTTCTCCACATCCACCGAAAGTTTCTTGCTGGAGTCAGTGCAGGGAGCTGCAGTGTTGTGGGGAGGGGCCAAGGGGCGGGGGGCCATGGGGGTCCCTGCAATATCCTTCCTTCTGATGGCAGTGCTTCAGAGGAGGCTGGGTCACAGCCCGAGGGCAGCGCGACCAGCACCCTAAGTGGCTGCTCACTGTCCAGCAAAAGGCCATCGCTGCATGGAGCGGGTAAGGGACATGGGCTATGGGGGCAAGAACTCTCCACGGCGGGGTCCATGTTGACCCTCTTACAGGAGAGGCTTCCCTCAGTCCCCAGAGCGGGGCTTGTCCTCCCTTGGGGACTCTGTGCTGTGAAGGGGGCTCTCCCAGGCCAGCAGGTGGGGGGTGAGCTGGAGCCCAGTGGACCGGGGGCTGGGGGCTGGGAGGCCACTTCTCCTTCCTAGAATCACCAGCTGACAGCTTGGTGATGGGGAAATCTTTGCATCTTTCCTGGAAACACGTGCCATTTAAAGACTCTGAGGCTTATTTCCTGGAATGTTAGCGCAGGGCTCCAAGATAACTGAAATCTTTGTAATCTCACGAAATCTGGTCTGAGTGGGACATGGTTTTAGGAATCAGGTTGCATGACTATGATCACAGGTATGATGGCCATTGGAGCAGGTGGCGAGGACCCTCATCCCACCCTTTCTACCGCGTGCATGCCACAGGAAGTTTAAGAGCCAAGTGACTGTGCCCAGTGAGCCCCTCGGCCCCTCGGTCCCTTGTGCTCATCTCTGCACAAGCGGTTCACAACCCCGGGCGTCTCCGCTCTGGACTCCGGCCCCATGGGACAGCCTGTGTTTGGGAGGGGATCTGGGGGGCCCTCCTGGGAAGCAGGAACACGGCCCTGAACCCTCAGGACCCTATTGGGCCCCCTAGAGCAGCAGGGGGGCACCTGGCTGTCCCGAGGGGCCTCACGTCCCTGACTGAGCACAAGCAGCCTCTCCGTAAACAATTAGTGATGGATTCTGCCACATGAACTAGAGTTCCAAGTGGAATCCTCCTCTCCCGTGCAGGGAAGGAGAAACCGACCACTGTGCGCGTCAGCCGAGCCCCCTGCCCGCCCCCCTCGCTGTCCGAGGTGGACGCCGACGAGCTCTCACGGGGGAACTTTGAGGTTGGATTCCGGCCTCAGAAGTCAGTCAAAGCCGAGCGGGAACAGCAGCCAGAGGCCGGAGAGCACGGGCAGCAGGGAGGGGGCCTGGGCCCCGAGGCGGTGGCCCAGCTGGCCAGGCCCAAGGAGGGGGGCCTGGCTGTGCACCCCAGCCCGGCCGAGCTGCAGAGCTGCAGCCCCGGGTGGTGCAGCGCCTTCTATGAGGCAGACTGCTTCGGCGCCGACGTCTTCAGCTACGTGAAGGAGCTGGCGAGGCAGAAAGCCGGCGGGGCCACTGACGTGGACGCCCAGAGCCCGGTGAGTCCTGGGCTGCCGTCCGCTGCTGGCGGTGTTGGGGAAGGGGGTACTGTGGCCACAGAGGCGCCCTGGGCAACGAGTCCCGCGTTGCAGCGGGAGCTCCCGGTCACTCAGGTGGTGGGGGGTTGCGCACAGAGCCCCTCCCTGCGTCCCACTCCTGGGCACCCCCACCTGCCACCAGTGACCCCGTGCTGGTCTGGACACCTTCCCCGTGCGTCCTCCCACGGGAGCGTTGTGCTCATCTGGGTGTGTCCTCCACATCTGGGGTAGGACATGGCCTTTCTCACTGTTAGCTGGGCTCGTGGGCGCCAGTTAACAGGAGGTCACCTTGTACTGGCCACCACAGCTGGCCTCGGGCTGTGTCTCTGGTGGGGGCAGGCAGGTGAGCCCCCTCCTCCCAGGCAGACTCTTGTTCCTCGGGCGGCAGCACTGAGATGAGAAGACACCATACGTGCCTTGCCCAGGTTCCGTCCGGACCCTGGGGTCATCTAGCCTGGGCTTCTCTGGTGGGCAGCGTCCCTCCTGCACCATCCCAGCCAGAGCAGCCTAGGCCTCTCCCTGGTCAGCAGGGTGAGAGGAACCCACAAACTTGAGAGTGGCCAGCCAGGCAGCCCCTGGATGAGGGCACCCTGCAGAGCTCTGGACTCATGGTTGCTGCCTCCACCACTGGGCACCTGCCCCCCGTACCCAGCGGCTCTGACCTGGGCTGCAGGCCCCACTCCCAAGTGACCAAGAGTCCCGTGACCAGGAGCTCCCACTCGGGCCTTAATGCACAAGGCCTGACTCTCCAGGACAGAAGACGGGAAGGACCCCGTCAGTGCTCGGGCGTCCTGTTCCCAGTGCCTCTACCCGCCCTGCATGGCTTACTCCCTCTGGCCTCCAAGCAGAAGCCACAGAAACGCTATGTCCCCCAGCCCGGACGGCACTGTCTGAACCTTCCCCCAGGGCTCCCCCACATCGTTCACCTCCTGCCACTGCCTGAACTTCGCGTTCGTGCTCAGGCTCAAGCTGGAAAGAGAGCAGGGCCCTGCTCCCGGCCTGCACATGGGAGGATGGGGGCCACGCCCTGTGGACTCTCCCTGTTCCTCACGGCTTCGTGCTGTGGTCCCCTACATGTGCCATCGCAGGCACCAGACTTCAGAGCCTGGCAGGAGCCTCCCGTGGGGCCCTGGCACAGAGGGTGTCCCCATGTAGGCTGTCAGGGCTCCTCCGATTGGACCACGTGGAAGCTCTGTGCCGCCGCGTCAGAGTCGGGGGCTCCCAGCCCCTGACCGTCGCCTTCCTTCCCCTTGGGGGCCTGCAGACCTCGCCCCCACTTGCTTTTCTGTGATGTGTGTTTGCACACATGAAGCTTACTCGGAGTTGCTGGATGTTCTCACCCCAGCAGCACTGGCTTTCCACCTGCAATGGCCTTTCCTGGAAGTGGAAAACCATCAGACTACAAGAGGCAGAAAGCCACACCATACTGCCCATTGTGGGACCAGCGATGGGGCCACAGCGCGTGACAGGGCTCGTAACCAGGCGTAGATCAGGGCTGTCCTGGTGTTGGAGGGTCCTGAGGCTCCAGCGTCCGTCACTGTGAGTGCCGTGATGTGGTTGCCGAGGGGGCGATGAGGAACTAAAACGCTTCCCTGAAATACACTCCGCGCATTTCCTAGTTGTGTCGCTAAGGGCCTGGAAGCAGTGAGAGCCTGTGCCAGGGTCCTGGTTCCAGGGCCGTCCTCCAGTCAAAGGGACCAGGGCTCCTGGGAGAAATCACGGGCCCTGGGAGGAGGCAAGACCTGTGACGACGAGCCGGGACCATCTCGTGCCAGAAAGTGAGGACGTGATCAAGAACACATGATGGGGCACGTCGAAGATCAGAGGACCAGCTGCGGGACCCCCGGCAGCCAGAGCTGGGGCGGTTGGAGAAGCAAAAGAAGGAACACAGAACCATCCTCCAGCTCCGAGAGTGAGGCATCCGCACATCCGTGCTGCTCCACACCGCTGAGCTGAGAAGAGCAACGGCCCAATGATGGTTTTCGAAGAAACAGAAAAAGCCATCCTAAAATTCAGAATCTCAAGGGACCTCAACTAGCCACACAAAAGCGGATGTCTCACACTTCAGATTTCAAACTTGCCATGGAGCTACCGTTGTCAACACAGTGTGGTCCCAGCGTGAGGACAGACTTAGAGACCGGCGGGGCAGATTGGAGAGCCCAGAAGTAAGCCCGTGAGGACATAATTTTTGACAAACTTCCAAGACCGGCCAGCGGGCAGAGGACAGTCTTCACAACACGTGGCACTGAGAAAACGGGGTGTGACCTGCAAAAAGATGAAGTCGGGCCTGTACCGTAGGCCAATTCCAGAAATTAACTGAAACATCGGAGACCTAAACATTAGAGCTAAAATTATAAAACTCATAGAAGAAAACGGGAGAAGCTTTGCAACACTGGATGTGGAAACGATTTCTTGGACACAACACGAAAAGCACAGGCAACAGAAGTAAGAATGGAGAAGCTGTCCTCAATCAAAATGCAAATCTTCTGTGCGTCAAAGGACGTCGTCAACAGAGGGGAAACATCTGCAAATCACATATCTGAGAAAGGTTTAATCTCCAGAGTGTATAGGGGACACAACAGCAACCACCCAAGACCCCGGTGAAGAGGGGCTGATGGACTTGCATGGATATCTCTCCAAAGAAGTTACACAAACAGCCCAAAGCTCCCGAAAGGTGCTCAGCCTCACTGGTCATCAGGGCAAAGCAGATCAGAACCACAGTGAGACACCACCTCACACACGGTACCGTGGCCCTTACCCAGTTTAAGGAAGAAAATATTGTGTTGGTGAGATGCGGAGAAACCGGAGCCCTCGTGCGTGGCTGGTGGGAATGCAGAATGGTGCAGCCACTCTGGAGTTTCCTCCAAAAATTAAGCCTAGATTTACCATGGACGTCAGCAAGTCCACCTCTGGGTGTCTACCCCAAAGAGCTGAGAGCAGGGACTCCGAGAGCCGTTTGCACTCAGGGTTCACGGCAGCCAGGAGGTGGGAGCAGCCCAAGTACCCATCAGTGGATGGGTGGACAGAGATGGAGAATACGCACAGTGGGACAGGCTGGCACCCGCTCCCGCGTGGAGGAGCCCCGAGGGCCCGATGCTGCGTGAAAGCCAGACACGGAAGGACCAGGACCTCCGTGAGGTCCTCGGAGCTGCCGTGTTCCCAGAGACCGCGCGGGGGGAGGGGATGGGGGCTTGATGGGGACAGAGCTTCCCTTTTGTAAGATGGACGTGGAGGGTGGGGATGGTTGTACAACAGGGTGAATGTACTTCATGCCACTGAACAGTATGATGAAAAATGGTTAAAATGGTAAATTTTATGTTATGTATATTTTGTCACAAAAAAATTTTCAAAATAAAAATTTAAAAACTAGCTGAGAGCGGGCGCCTGGGCGGTGTCGTCAGTTAAGCAAGCACCCAACTCTTGGTTTCAGCTTGGGTCATGATCTCAGGTTGTGAGATCGAGCCCCGCGTTGGGCTCCACGTTCAGCAGGGAGTCTGCTCAGGACTCTCTCTCCCTGTGCTTCTCCCCACTGCACTCGAGTGTTCTCTCTCTAAATAAGTAAATAAGTCCTTTAAAAAAATAGTTGAGAACAAAAAAAGGGGGAGAGGGATGATCATTGGCCTTGGGAACTTCAACTAACGCTAGCGCGTGTCATTCTAGCGGAGTCTAAGTGAACAGGGAAGAGACAGGCAGCATCGCCGCGGAGTTTCCTTTGCCCTCATCCCGTGCACACCACTCTACCGCCTTCCTGTTACTCTGGCCTCAGCTGGACCAGGAGACAGGAGCCCCACTGACCTGGGAACGGGGAGGCCAGGGGGTGCCCATGCCTCCAGTAACGGAGGGTGTGGCCCTTTTAGAGGCAGCTCACTGTGTCCACACTGGCTTTCCCAACAGCTTAATCCCAACAGTTGTGGGGAAGGGGGGATGCTAAGAGTCCAGATGTGTCCTCCAATGTCATAGGTCATCCTCTGACCTCACAGGTCACGCCTGCTGACTGTAGTCCCGTCTTTATGATGGACGGCTATGGACAGACTGCCCTGTTTCCAGCACTGCAGAGGGTGGCTCTTGCGTGTGCGAGCGCCTGGTGTAGGCTGACGGGGCCCTTTCCTCAATCCTGTGCTCTCCTCGGGGTGGCAGCCCCTTGCAGGGGGACACACCCACTGGTGAGCCCGGGTCACCCCTGCACCATACTCGGGCTGTTCTTGAAAGCGGGCACAGAGACCAGCTCAGACCAAGAGTGCTGGCGACCAGTGCCTGCTCTTCTCTGGACCATAACCCTGTGGTTGGGACAAGGTGCCCTGGGCCTCCCATCTCTGAAACTGGGGCTCGGTCCCACACTCTGCGGTGGCTCCTGCAGGACACAGTCGGGGGGAGGCGGGTGGTCTGAGGGACACTGTGGAGTGACCCAGAGTGACTTTGTTTTCCCTTTTGTTCCTGCTCACCTGGGAAGACATCGCTCCTGGAACCGGAATGCAGACAGGTGAGTTTCCCGCACCCTCGTCTGCACCGTGGGTGGGCTGGACCAGGCCGGCCAAGGTTCCACGTTTCCCTTTGAGAACCCCCTGCGTCTGTTTCAAAACAGGAGCCTCGGGCAAACTCGAAAGGGGTAAAACAACTTTTGGACACACCTTCACATTCGCTACCCAAACCCAGCGAGTGTGAAGCAGGCCCAGGCATTGGGTGGGCGGAGCGGCTGGAGGGCATCGTGTTGTCTCCGTGCGTCACCGAGCGCGTGCCGACGTGCCCCGTGCACCTGCCGTGAGTGCGGGCTGCGTGCCCGCGCCTCGTGGCGCCCGTACCACAGGCGCCCCAGGCTGTGAAGCCGGCGCCCAAGTGCTTTGTTGCCCTTCACTTGCTGTTAAGACAGGCTTTGCTTTCAGTATTTGGGTGAATGGTGCTGATTTCGGTCCATCCCTCTTGTCTCTCTCTGTCTACAAGTTCTGGTTTCTGGCTTCCTTCCGCCTGTGGTGCTCTTTGTCCCCAGTACTGGCCAGCTTTCAGGCCCGTGGCCATCGAGAGCCTCTGTGTGAGGCTCTGCCTCAGATCATTCGCGTTTACTTCTCGTAATTCTGTGCGGAAAACCCTTCGTTGGGTTAGGCCAGGGAAACACCTCGACGCAAAGGATCCTAAGTATTTTATTTAGACCTCGCCAGTCCGCGTCGGCTGTGGTGCTGCCCCGCTCGCGTGTGTCTTCTCCATCATCCCGCCTTGCGTGGAGTTTAGTTCACATAGATTTAGTTTTAAAATCGGTCAAAACGGTCCTGGAGTCTGTGTGAGCCCTGTTCCAGTGGGAAACAGGCGCATCCCATCGGCCTTCTCGGGGGGGGGGGAGGGGTCTGTATCAGCGTCTGGACAAGTGTGCGAGGGGGCGATGGCCTCACAGGGTGCTCTCCCTACGGCAGCCCTGAGCTACACAAAAGGAGAGCCCTGGAATGCAGGGCTAAGGGCAGTCCTTCCCGTCTTCAGGCTTTGGGGCGTGTCAGCCAGGGTCATGGTGTCTTCAGAAAGCCAGGATCAGGGGCGCCTGGTGCGTCTGTTGGTTAAGCGGCTGCCTTTGGCTTGGGTCATGATCTCACGGTCCTGGGATGGAGCCCCGTGTCCAGCTCTCTGTTCGGTGGCAAGTCTGCTTCTCCCTCTCTCTCTCTCTGTGCTCACTCTCTCAAATAAATAAATAAAATATTTTTTTTAAGATTTTATTTATTCGACAGAGAGAGCGAGCACAAGCAGGGGGAGTGAGCGGCAGGCGGAGGGAGACGGAGAAGCAGGCTCCCCAAGGAGCCCGGAGCCCGATGCAGAGCTCCATCCCAGCACCCCGGGATCATGACCTGAGCCAAAGGCAGACTTCAACCGACTGAGCCACCCAGGCGCCCAAATAAATAAGTAAAATCTTTTAAAAAAAATAAAAATAAAAGAAAGAAAGAAAAAGAAAGATCCAGCCAGCCAGCCAGGATCACAGAGGAGCATGCGTGGATGGGACTGCAGAGACACTCAGCCCCGCTCCAGCCAGACCTCCCGAGGGCAGAGGATGAGTCCGTCTGGGCTCACACCCCTGTCCTCCTCCCTCAGGAAAAGGCAACCTCAGAGCTGTGGGGGGCCACTGCGTGTGTGCTGTCAGGGTCTGTGCCATCCCCCCGGGACTGTCCTCAGTGACGACCGTCCAGATCGGTGCCATCCGCCGGGTAACCAGCAGCCGTGTGTGGCTGAGCACTTGAGGTGTGGTCCACAAGACAGCGGAGTTGACATTTGCATGTCCTTTTAGTCCTAGAGCCGCCACACGCGGCCTGTGGCTCCCATGTTGGGGGCACACGCAGGTCCTGCACACGCATTCTGCCCCATACACCCTGGGGGCTCATCTGTCCCCCACCCTGGCGACCGGCGATGGGTTCTCGGGCCGACAAGTTGGGGAGGCAGGTTTGGAGCCAGACTGTGTGACGTCAGAGCCACATTCCTCACGCACAGTCCCAGCCGAAAGATGTGCCAGAAGCTTTGGGGCCGCACGAGCTGCGACCAGCAGGCGTCCTCCCAAAGCGTCTGCCTCACGTGGGGATCTCGCTGTGGTGGAAATCAACTTTCTCCACGCCTGTTTCCATGGAGAGAGACAGCCTGCCGTCCCAGTGTGGGACACCCTTCCCCTGCAGCTTTTTCGTGGCCCAGCTGGAGAAGGACCTAGGAGGCCCTAGGGGACCTGATTTAACAACCGAGACGTGGCAGAGGGAGGTGGTTCTGCGTTCAGTCTGCACCATGTCCCCAACACCAGGCACAGCCCCTGCCCCACAGCTGCCCCGGGCCTGGAGGTTCCTACCATCTGGCGTGTCTCTCTGCTACCCCGCTGTTAAAATAGCGGCACAAGGAAGAAGACAGCCACGTGAACCACCTTTTCAGTAAAACCACCAGATAGAGGGGATTCAAATATTTAAATAAAAACACCACCGGCATTTTTAATTTCACAAAATCGTACAGAAATAAATGCTACCAACAAAGCAAAGTACCTTGTTGTAGTTAGAGGAGATTAGGGGAAAGCTTGTTTGGGTTTGAGCTGATTAGATGTGCCCAAATGAAGACCAGAGTGTATTTGGCTTTCAGATTAAGACTCCTGTCAGTGTGGCCATTTCAAGACCCTGGGGACACCTTGAGCCCAGTTAACAGGAAGTTATTTCCCTGCGAGTCTGAGCGATCCCTGGGCCTCTGCCCCTTCCTCTGGTTCCTGGCCCTAACTGTGCCCACCCCACACCCCTGTCCTCCTCCCTCAGGAAAAGGCAACCTCAGAGCCACAGTTGGAGACCCGGGGGAGCTCAAGCAATGTCTCCTCGCAGGGACCTGCCAGGTTCCAGGTCCAGAAGCACACCCCTCCTCAGCCCAGGGCCCCACAGGGAGGGGGCAGTGAGTCAGGCTGCGTCTGTCCGCCTCTTTCTTGAACAGAGGAGCCATGTCTGGATTCTGGTCGTTTCTAACACTCTCTGCCCTGAGCCTGCCCTACTGTCGAAGCTTTCCTGCTCCCTCCCGGTGAGAGAAGAACCCAGACAGTCCCAATGGGAGGACAGAGCTGGGTGAAATGCCCCCCACCCGGCCAAGCAAGGTTGTGGACCCTCCTGGCACATGCCAGGAGGGAGCTGGGAGCCCTGTTGCTGACCATCCTCACAAACCATGACGCTGAGGAACCCCCGCTGGCACCGTGGCTCTCTGGACTGCCCTCGGGCTGCAGTGGACACGCGGGTTGGCCGCTGTCCCCGAGCAGCATGGCTGAGGGGCCCGGAGGGAACAGGGGCTAACCAGCCTGAGTCTGTGGCAGGGCGTCCGCGCAGGAGTCCCTCGGGGGCAGCCACGCAAGCCGGACGGCCAGGCCTCAGGTGGGGTCCCCACCCACAAGGGCCCAGGTGCAGGGACGCAGTGCCCCAGGTGCAGGGACGCGGTCACATGGGGGTCCTGCAGGGACCTCACAGGGCAGCAGGGCCCTCAGCCAGGCTGGGGGGCCAAAGGGGGCCAAGGGGGCCTGAAGTGCAGGCCAGCCCCCCGCCCCCAAAGCCAGAAGTGGTCCTGGACACCTCTCCAAAAGGGCATCCCCTCGGTGGGCCGGGGCAGGGCCCAAACTGCTGGCCCCTGCACCCCCTGCACCCCAACCCTCTCCTTGTGCTGGGGGCCTGGCTTTCCTGGGGTGGGGGACGGTCGAGAAGCTGGGACAGGCTACTAGCTGCCTCAGCGTTTTCTGCCTTCATTGTTTTAAGTGACTCAATGGCATGTACTTTGCAAATACCAATTTACTGAGGTACCTTGTGCACCAGTTCTGTTGACTTCCTAATAAAACAGTTACTTTACCAGAAAAACGGTTTATTCAGGAAAGCAGAGAATTGCAATACAAAAGAAAACTAGGGCAAAACCACAGGGGAGACCTGGGGACAAAGAGGAGGCTCTTTTATGGGGGGTGTCGGGGAACCTGTTGTAAACTAAAAGTCCATTGGAGGAAAATGGCAGCTGCAAGAGTAATGGCTTCTCATTGGCTGGGCCGTGAGCGTCTCTCATTGGCTGGGCTGTTGCCAGGGCAGGAGGAAACCTTCCCAGTCCACACGAGGCAGAGCAGTGTGTCCAGCTGCAGGTCCCTGCTGGCTCTGCTGTTCACTGAGAGTGGCGCTCCCTGCTAGCCTCCTCCCCCCGCTTCAGCGAGGTTTCCCTTGGCGTTTCCTAGTCCCCTCCTTGTTGGAATTCACGTCCCCCGTGGCGCACGCAGATACTGTTTCTGTGCCTGGACGACAGCATCCCCGTGAGGTCCCGTAGGAACCCTGGTGTCCCTGCGTGGGATGTGTCCTGCGCTCTGGTTCTGTGCAGGCTCCGCGGGGAGGCCGCCTTCCGAGAGCAGGCCGGGAAAGCGTGGGGCGCGGGGTGGGGCGCGGGCTTGCCGGGCTCATGGGCTCTGTCCTGGCCAGGAGCTGGAGCAGCAGCTCCTGATAGAGAAGAGGAACTACCGGAAGACGCTGAAGTTCTACCAGAAGCTCCTGCAGAAGGAGAAGCGCAGTAAAGGTAGCACGGGGCTGGACAGAGGCACTCCCAGGGGCCGGGGGGCTGGGGCCTGCCTTGTGCCAACTCTGCCCACCCCCAGGCTCCGAGGTGAAGACCATGTTGTCCAAACTGAGGGGGCAGCTGGAAGAAATGAAGTGCAAAGTGCAGTTCCTGGGACTGGTCAAGAAGTACCTGCAGGCAAGTCTGCCCCATCCCTGCCCACCCCCAGGATCAGTAGCAGGGTGACCCAGCCCCGGGGCCTGCCAGCACCTGCAGGCAGCAGGCCGACCAGACGGAGGCAGCTCGCGTCTCCCGCACACACAGGTCATGTACGCGGAGCGGTGGGGCCTGGAGCCCTGCGCCCTGCCCGTGATCGTGAACATCTCGGCGGCCCACTGCGACACGCTGGATTTCAGCCCCCTGGACGAGTCCTCGTCCCTCATCTTCTACAACGTCAGCAAGCACCCGCGCGGCGGCAAGCAGAGCAAGGCCCGTGTCCTGCAGGCCGGCACCCCTCTGGGGCTCATGGCGTACCTCTACTCCAGGTGCGGCTGCCCGTGCCCCAAGTGGGGAGGCGGGTCTGTGGGATCCCCTGGACCCCTTCATCCCTTTTGAAAGCAAAAGGGAGACAGAAAAAAAGAGGTCCCCCAGGAAGTGAATGAGGTGAGGAAAGTCTCTGCCTTCCCTCATCTGAGATGGGTTGATACTTTTTTTAATTTAAAAACTGTTTTCATCAGAACTTTAAACGGCCTGTGTCACCTGCCATTTGCCTCCTTTGCCAAGCTCTTGGCTGGACCTGCACCTGGAGACTCAGGTGCGCCCAGGCAGGTGCTGGGAGGAGAGCCGGGGAATGTGGCCATGCACAATTAACAGCCCAGGGGCTTCTAAAATTACACACCAGAGCCTCAGAGACATGCCTAGATCCCAGCCACTTTGCCAGGTCAGAACACCCGGTCATTAATCATCTAGCTCCCCAGGGACACCAGGGAGGTTGGTCTCAGCACGCTCATTGAATTATTTCTGTAGCCACTGTCTCTGGGCATGAGCATGGCAGTCGTTCATCAAACACCCTAACTGATAAACAAGGTGTGCGTGCTCACCCTGCAGCAGGGAGGACCAGTCCCCTCACACCCAGGGTCACAGGGACCCCCAGGACCCCCACCCGACCCCTCCACCCTTGTGCCCACCCTGTCCATTGGCACGGCCACATGTCCCGCGTGGATGGGCCTCTCGTGTCCACCTGGTACGCAGGCACAGGACCTTCTGGCAGGTTCCCTTGACCCGATGGCTTGGCCCATTCCCAGGCATGGGGCACGGCAGCTCGGGGTCGAGTATAGACTACCTTCCCAGGCAGTGGTGGGAGGCCTCACCCAGTCTTGGCTTTGGGAGACCCACAACACACTTGGGAGCCCCCAAGGCCTTCTTTGAGCTGGAAGCTGTGGTGACCCCAGAACTGATGGTCAGGTGTCAGCAGAGAACACGGGACTGTCAGGGAACAAGGGAAGTCCCTAAGAGCAGGGGCCTCCCAGGCCTCCCAGGACAACAGCCTCTTGCCATGCACCCTGAACTCCCACGGTGGGCTGCACCTGGCTGTGCTGGGAGCCTTCCAGTAGCTGGGGCCCGGGTGTACCCTTTGCAAGATGGGCATACCACACACACACCAAGGGCTGGCTGTGTGATCACAGGAGACGTATGTGTGCATGTGTCTGCACGTGTGTGAGTGGAGTGTGTGTGTATGTGCATGGGTGTGTGTGTGCATATGTGTGTCTGGTGTGTGAATGGGTTGTGTTATGTATATGTGTGTGTGGTGTATGTGTGCATGTGTGGGTGTGTGAGTGGGGTGTTTATATATGTGCATGGGTGTGTGTGTGCATGTGAGGGGATGTGCATGTGGGAGTGTGAATGGGGTGTGTGTGCATGGGGGCATGTGCATACGTGCATGGGTGTGTATGTGTTGAGGGCTCTTACATGGTGTGTGTGTGTGTGTGTGTGTGTGTGTGTGTGTACACGCACAGCACCTCCAACAAGGGGAGGGCCTTCACTCATGATGTGATTTATCCTCGCAGGCTGGGCCTGACCCCAGCCACGGCATCCCCAGCCCACAGGAGCCCCAGGGTAACCAGGGAGCTGGCCGCCCTCATTCTTCAGACACCAGATCTCTGCTCTGAAGCACCTCCCAGTGGCTTCGCCTGGACCCATGCACCTTTCTTGTTTCTGGGACTCAGTCACTGACCTGCATGGTGTCCCCTAACCTGGGGCACCCCTGAGGGTGGGGGATGCTCAGTGAACGGTAAAGACCCTCATTCCCTCAATTACCTGGTTTTGCCCTGAAGAAACTGAGAACTTTGGGGCACAAGTTGCCACTCTCATTTCTAACTCAGTGAGTTCCAGTTCGGGGGCTGGGGTCGCTGCCCGCGCAGTGCAGTTTTCTGGATAGGTTCTAGAAGCAGATAGTGAGGGTGCCTTAAAAATCGATGGTAAAGAAGGTCCTCCCACCAGACATGGTTGGGAGTCCCTAACGCTACCACTACCCCACATGCACCTTTAACCACTTCTCCAAGTGGTTCTCCTGTCCGCCATCCTCCTGGCAAAGGCACGCATGTACACACGCACACACACGGACCTCACGCACCTCTGTGCACTCTTTCACACATTTACCCCAGAACTGCTAACAAAGACTGCGGGCAGCCGGGCCCCCCGCACTTACCTGCAGCACAGGTAAGGTCTGGTGGGAGGAGAGGCCTGCCCGGGCCCCCCGGGGACTGGCTGCTCGGGCATGGGGAGAAACTGCGCGCCAGGAGCTGGCCGTGGGCCGACAGGGCGGCAGGACGCGCTGCAGCCGTGCCTGTGGTCTGACCGCCTCCTCTCCGCCCCAGCGACGCCTTCCTGGAGGGGTACGTACAGCAGTTCCTCTACACCTTCCGGTACTTCTGCACGCCCCAGGACTTCCTGCACTTCCTACTGGACCGCATCAACAGCACCCTGTCCAGGTACGGCCGTGGACCCAGGGACCCACAAGGGGCAACACAGCCACAGGGTGGACCCCGTGGCACCTCATTAGTGACTTCGAAGGGCCAGGGGGTCCCTGTGACTCTGATAAGGATGAGGGCAGAGCCTGGTAGGAGAAGAAAGAGCAAGGATAGGGGACATGGGGCCCCAGAGAAGGAAACCAGCAGTGGCAGGAGGAGAGAGAGGCCAGAGAGAGGCCACTGATGCTAATGGACACAGAGAGGGTGGGGGAAGGCCGAGGGTGGGGGCAGGGGCGGGTAGGAAGACGGGTGAGTGCCAAGCCCGCCAGCTACGGGAGATGGGGGAGGGTCCAGCCAGCCCTCAGCCTTCCTCTGCAGTACACGGGCGGCCAAGGGCTGGGGTCAGTGGAGGAGAGGCTAGATGGACATCATCTGCACTTCTCAAAAGCTAAGTCCCTGGGGGCAGGGACTCACAGGAGAGACCTCCACAGGTGGAGCCAAGCTCCCAGGCCACCTCTTGCGGAGTGCCCGCACCCTGTCTCCCAGACCCCTAGCATCTCGAGCCCTGGCTGCAGCGGGTGACAGGTGCTCCGGGACTGGGCGCCGGGCCAGGGCGGAGGAGAGGCAGCAGGTCGCCGAGCCCCGGGCTCAGCTGTGCAGCTACTGCGTTTGTCTCCCGTCCCTGAGACAGGAGGGTAGGGCTCAAATAGCCCTTAAAGACAGAGCCACGCTCAGACCCCACCGACGCCGCCTTGCTTGGCGGTGTGACCACATGCAACCATCTGCCCAAGGCAGCAGACAGGCCTCACGGGGCCGGCAGAGGTCCCCGCACGGCTTAGGTCTCCTCCCCTCTGCCTGCAGGGCCCACCAGGACCCCAGCTCAACCTTCACCAAGATCTACAAGCGAAGCTTCTGCCTCCTGCAGGCCTGGCTGGAAGACTGCTACGCTGTGGACTTCACTAGGAACACCGGGCTGCTGGGCAGGCTTGAGGACTTCATCTCTTCCAAGGTGAGCACAGGCAGAGCACCTGAGCAGCCCGCGCACCTCCGCGGGCGCGCTCAGGGGGTAAGAGCCGCCAGCCCTGTCTGGGTGGCGAGTGACCGCCCTCTGCATCTGCCCAGATCCTGCCCCTGGACGGCTCCGCAGAGCACCTGCTGGGCCTCCTGGAGGTGGGCACTGACCGGCGGGCCGAGGGCACCTCACGTGGCACAGACCTGGAGGACCCCAAGGAAGCCGAGGAGGACGCCAGACCTCTCAACGCCCTCTGTAAGAGGCTCTCAGAAGACGGCGTCTCCCGGAAGGTGGGGGCCTCTCCCGGGGGGGCCTCCCGGGCCGGCAGTGCAGCCCCCTGAGCCCAGCTCAGAGCACACAGAGCGCATGCACACACACGCGCACGCGTGCCTGTGAACACACGGACAGGCACACCCGCCTACACGTACACACGTGCTCCCCATGTTGCCAGTCCCAGGCACCAGCCCTGTGAGGCTGGCACTTCCTGCCCCTCTTCGCCCTGCACAAGGACAGGACAGCAGAGGAGCCCCGGCCAGGTGCTCAGATGACCTAACATTCCTGACCCTCCGGCCGGAGGTCTGGGTGGAAGAAACCATTGTCAGGAAATGGCCTGGGATGGGGGCCGGGTCTGAAGGGACCTGTCTATAATATATGGGGACAGCCCCAAACTTCAGTGGCTCTGTCCATGGGGGACCTGCTGAAATGACCAGGGCAGGTGTCCTTGAGCCAACACGGCCACAGGCGGGCGGGATTTGCTCTGTGGCTCTAGCCGAGCCAGTCTGAAGGTCCCTGGCTGGGAGCCAGCCTGGTCCTCCCCTGCCCCACCCCCACCAGGCTGCCCACCTGGAAGGGACCAGCTGGTACTGACGGCCCCTTTAGCACAGCCTGACCTTGCCCTGCAGAGCTTCCCCTGGAGGCTGTCCCGGGGCAATGGGCTGGCACTGCCGCACCACAAGGAGCGCCAGTACACCATTGCATCTGCCCTGCCCAAGCCCTGCTTCTTCGAGGACTTCTACGGACCCTATGCCAAGGCCAACGAGAAGGGGCCCTACTTCCTGACCGAGTACAGTACCCACCAGCTCTTCAGCCAGCTGACCCTGCTGCAACAGGTGATGGGGGCCGCGTGGCCAGCAAGCCTGGAGGGCCGCTGGCCCCAGGATGGAGGGCGAGGGCCTGCACACAGCTCACCTGCAGGGGCGTCCCGGGGAGGGACGCTCTGGTGCTCAAATGTTTGCTGGAGGGACACGTGGAGGGCAGTGAATGGGGCCAGATGCACAGGCAGGGGGCGGGTGGGGACGGCGCTCCAGAAGCTCCAGAACCGCTCTGGCAGCACACAGACCACTCCCACTGGCGACCTGCTCCTGCGTTCCTGACACTCCCACCTCGCAAGCACTAGAGGGCGCCCTGCGGGCCTCCTCCCTCCTGGGGCCTCCGCTGCCACCCTGATCCCCACCCCCAGGTGTCCCTTTTCCAGGCATCCCACCCTGAGACACACACACACACACACACCACACACTGCCGCCATCCTGGGCCCTGTGTCACTCGGCAGGCGACAGTGGTGATGGTGACCCCAGTGACCCTACCTGCCATCACCGTGGCTCAGCAGATGGGGAATCCCCCAGAGATGCTGCCTTGCCCACCAGGCCCCTGGGAGAGGCCTGAACATCTGTGTCCTTATCTCTGACAGGAATTATTCCAGAAGTGCCATCCCGTCCACTTCTTAAACTCACGGGCCCTGGGCGTCATGGACAAAAGTGTGGCCATCCCCAAGTGAGTGTTCACCTGTGGGGTGTCACCCCAGAGTCCTTGGACAGATGGCTGGTGGCAGGGTCTTCCGGGCTTCATCTGAGTGTCTCGTGGACACTCGCGGCCAAAGGGAGACACGGGTGTCATGAACGGCCTCGGAGTCAAGCCCTCCCCTCTCGGCAGAGCCCATCCTGCCCCCCCCCCCGTGGATCTGGAGAGCCCCCTGCAGCCCCAGGGCTGGACAAGGCCACCTCCACAGTCCTCGCTGTGATGTGCACCTGTGTCTCTTCCAGAGCCAGCTCCTCCGAGTCTCTGTCCGCAAAAACCTGCAGCTTATTTCTGCCCAATTACGTGCAGGACAAGTACCTATTACAGCTTTTGAGAAGTGCAGATGATGTCAGCACCTGGGTGGCAGCTGAAATTGTGACCAGCCACACCTCCAAGGTTGGTGCCTCCAGCCCCCATCTCAGAGAATGGTTTGGGGTAGAACTGCACGGGCACATGGTGCCTCCTGTGGAACCCCCAGTCGAACGTTCTTCAAGTGCAGGGAATCCATAGACTCAACCCAAGGCAAAAGGTAAATGTAGTGTCACAGCTTTTGTTAATGGTGACATCAGACACCATCCAGCTCTCCAATGTGCGCCACACTCTGATACATGCACAGTCTTACAGAAACACACCCCTTGACACACATACCCCCTCACACTCACACACTCCATCTCACATATTCCCTCACACACATACCTCCTCACACTCACACACTTCCTCACACACATACCCTTCTTACACTCCCTCTCACACTCACTCCCTCACATACCCTCCTCACACACACTCCCTCACACACATACCTCCTCACACTCACATTCCCTCTCACGCACTTCCTCACACTCCCTCTCACACTCACACATTCCCTCACACACACTCCTCACAAGTACCCCCTCTCACACACACATTCCCCCTCACATATATACACGCACACACATACACACTCACAGACACTTCCTCACACACATACCCTCTTCACACACACACTCCCTCTCACACATACCCCCTCACACACACACTCCCTCACATTCCCTCTCACACACTCCCTCACACACATACTCCTTGGTCTCACACACTCTCTTACACTCACATACTCCCTCTCATACACTACCTCACACACATACCCTCCTCATTCACACACTCCTTCACACTCATACATACTCCCTCACACACGTACACACTCCCTCAGACACATGCCCTCTCACACTCACACACATACCCTCTCACATTCACACATACATACTGACGCTCACACTCCCTCTCACGCACATACCCCCTCACATTCACACACCTAACCCTAACCCTAACCACACACACACTCACACATATACCCCCTCACACTCACACACATATCCCCTCACATTCACACACATGCTCCCTCCCACACACACACACTGTTGCTTTCACATACATAATCTCTCTGACACAGAAACCCTCCTAAATAGCCCTGTTGCCCACATAGATCTTCTCACAAATTCCCTGACACACAGTCCCTATCACACACACACCCTCTCTCTCCCACACTCACACCATCCTGCTCACACACAGCCCCTCACACACTCTCACGCTCATGCTCAGGGTTCAGTCAGAGTGCGCTCCCTGGGGGCTCACTCCACACTCCTGCCTGAGCCAGGTCCCAGGGCTGGGAATTGTGACTCCCAACTGTCCCACTAACCTGAACTCTCCAAGACTGGGAACAACTTAGTCACTGTCACATCCCCTACAGGCAGTACAGTGTGTGTTCTCAGCCATTCTGTGGAATAAATGAAACACAGGTCAGCGGTCCACTCAGGGTCAAGCTTTTGCTGTTTTGGGGCCTCTTCTATGTCCTTTGGGCCTTGGCCTGGACTGCAGGTATCTCAGCCTGAACTTATCTACCTGCTTCAGGCAGGGTATTGGGCAGCCCAAGAGGGACAGTCACCTGCCTCAAAGTCAGCGCCTCCCTCCAGGTTGCCACCCACTCAGGAGTGTTGGGGGAGGACAGAGACCCCCAGTCCCTAGCACATCTGCACCTCCACCCGTCAAAACCCTATTGCCAAGGCCTCCAGTTTCTTACTATCTGAGGCCAGCAGTCGGACGGAGCATCACCGGAGTCCTGCTCACATGATGCGGCTGCACTGGCACGTAGAGGAATGACAGTCGGGACCACTGGGGCTCCTCCTGTGTAACACAGCCCCTTCCCATGGGGAACACCCACCACTCCATGGGCAGCAGCTCCCTTAAAGCAAACTCTGGCCCAAATAATAGGTCTCCTCAACCATAGTCCCCACTCCTGCTGCCCCTGGGCAGAGCATCACAGGGGGAACTCAGGGGTGTGGGGGACACCATTGCTCTGCCCCAGCTGCCCCAGAGCCCACAGAAGCCACCACTTCCTCATCACACAGCAAAGTGAAGGTAAGTCTATTCCAGCATTAACAGCCGCTGCAATTTGTTTTTCTTTTCCTAATGTTTCTTCGTGTTTCCGCTCACCCCAAACTCATAGGGCCACCCAAAGCCCATTAACATATGCAGAGTTTTCTACTTTTTCCTTCTTGGGGGAGAATTTTCAAGCTTTAGGGGTTTGTTAGTCAACAGACTGACCTGTCTTCATTCCTGCCAGGATTCAGGAACAGGGAGCCTGGGCTCTACCCACTTTGTTCTAATCTACAACATTACAAATATCATGAGAGAAATCAAAATGTAGCTTCCCTAAGTCAGGGTCTTCAAAGAGGGTTTGCGTGGCTGGGCTTCCCAAAGACTTCCAAGGAGAACTGACCAAGGACAATCAACAGTCACTTCGCGGACCTCAGCTTCCCAGGAGTATTCGTACACCTGAGCCCAGAGGGAGGACAGGCCCCCTCCCTGCCTGAGAGAGAAGGTGGGCTCTGTGTCCTGCATCTGAGGTGCCCTGCCCAGCGGGTCAGCACAGAGAGGCATGACACATTTACAGGCCTGTGTGGTCAGCACAGTGGAGCAGAATAACACACCCCGTTGTTGGCACCCAGCTTGGAAGGGCAGGAAGGACTCATGGTGTCACAGGGGCAGAATTTCCATTGTCATGAAAGGGCTCCCGCATCCCTGTAAGCAAATAAGCAATACTCACCGCATACAGGAACCAACGGGAGAAAGAGCCTGGTGGTCTCACCAGGAGTCGTGTTTCCAGTGAAACGGCACGTGGACCTCGGGCAGAGGTGTTTGTCACATTCCGACGGTATGTTTCACGTATTGTGCGTTGCTTACTGTAATGTCAGAACAATCCAGAAGACTGACTTACATTTGTAAACTGGGGTCAAGAAAATGGCTAAAATTTAAATTTTGAGCCAGAGAATACAATGGGACAGTCATTAAATGTCCTTGGTGGTAACCCTGCATTCCATGCAGATGACACCCTGTCGGGGCACAGAATGGAAAGACAAGGCGAAGAAGAAAAAGAAATAGTGTGAAGTTTATCACCTTAAAGAAAAGCTTGTCAATGTTTTTTTTAGATGAATAATGGTGGATTTGAAGGCAAAACTGGATTTCAATTTATCAGATAGTCTTACAAGTGATAGAACATAGCAGCTGAAAGAAAGAAGCAGCCCAGATGTCCATCCACGGACAAATGGATGAACAAAATGCCGTCTGTCTGTACTATCGAATATTATTCGCCCTAAAAAGGAAGGACGTCCTGATACAGGCTACAGCGTGGATGAACCTAAAGGACGTTACGCTCAGGGGAATAAGCCAGTCACAGAAAGACAAATACGGCGTGATTCCGCTCTAGGAGGTCCCCGGAGTGGCTGCAGTCACACGGCCAGAGAGTAGAAGGCTGGGCGCCAGGGGCTGGGGACAAGGGATGCGGAGCAGGGGTTTCAGTTTCACGAAACAAAGAGTTCTAAGCTGTGACACAACCAGGGGAGTGTAGTTAACACTACTGAGCTTTATTAAAAATGGTTCAAGAGTAGATTTTATATTACGCATTTTTTAACCACACTTTTTTTAAAAACAAAAATGTGATGGAACAGTTTTATCTGAAAGTGTTGGAAAGTATATTTTGCATCTATTTAAATATATGAAGAAAAAATTGGGATGTCAACTTAAAACGTATAAGTGAGTAAATGTTTTTCAAGACCCTTTAAGAGGCACCCAAGCTGCACACCTGGGGGGCCGCCACGCTGAGTGAGCGCCATCTTCGTGACACTCGATGGCGTCGGAGTCGCGCACACAAGGGCAAGCCCAGCGCAGAGGCATGTGGTTGGGACCCACAGGCACTGTCCCCTCCTGAAGGGTGGCCCCGGCCCTGGTGACAGTTCACAGGGTGAGGCAACTGGCTGGCTAAGCACAGAGGGAGCGGTGGGACCCGTGGCACCAGACCCACCCCACCCCCAGCCCCGTCAGGCTCTGAAACCAGTCCCACGGTGCACTCCGGTGGAAAATGAGAAGCTGCCTGTTTGTTCCCTGTCTGGCACTAGATGCATCCGCTCCCTCTTCCCCAGCTGGGGGCGCCCTTCTGGTCCTGAAGCTGTGCCCCCCTTCCCCATTTGTCCCACTCCTAGAGCAGAGTTTTGTCTTGGGAGTGATTTTACTTTTGAAGAGTGAGGTTGACTTCACATCTTTATACTTACGGGGCACTTGCCTTTCTGTTCTGTGTTTTCAAGTCACGCCTGTCCTCCTGCCCCCTCACGGCCACCCTTCTGAGACCTGAGCCCGCTTGCCCACCTGCTTCACACCCTCGCTGCCCGTGTGCCTGTCACCGGGTTACTCTGACGGGCCCCAGAGGCTCTCTACCAACTTGTCTTTAATCGGAGGACCTTGAGTATGGCCTTCTCTGCTTTCAGTTGCAGGTGAATTTGCTGTCCAAATTTTTGCTGATTGCGAAATCCTGCTATGAGCAAAGGAACTTTGCGACAGCCATGCAGATCCTGGGAGGCCTGGAACACCTTGCCGTGAGGCAATCCCCTGTGAGTCACCCCGGAGAGCCACTGGCCACGAGCGGGCATGTGGGCACCAGCGTGGCCGCTGGGGGTTCACCTGTGCTTTTCTTTTAGGCCTGGAGAATTTTACCCGCGAAGATAGCAGAGGTCATGGAAGAGCTGAAAGCCGTGGAGGTACTGGTCCTGCGTGAGCTTCTGGCGGCTCGTGTCCACTCGGGGCTTCCCCCACAGACGCACTCTGCACACCTCCGAGGGGCTCACCAGGCAGAGCCTGCATCACGGCCCCCAGACCATGCAGCACCCCCCACCCTCCCGCCCTGAGCTAGACCAGTCTTGCCCATCTCCCCACCCGAGGGGCAAAGACCGCGGGGCCGGTGCACAGGGTACAGGTGCCCAGAGGACCAGACTGAGCTTAGCTGACCCGCTGGCCTCCTTGCTTCTCTCAAAGTGCAGAGGCAGCCTCATGAGATCATAAACGAGGAAACACTGGGAGGCTGGCATTTCCCCAGATGAGGTCTCAGGAGCAGACTGCAGCAGAGGCCTGGCAGCTCCCGCCACAAACACAGCTCTCCCTGGGGGGACCAGAAACAGGTTTCTGACACTAGAAACAGGTCCCTGAAGCCCGGCAGCCTGGGTCTTGGCCTCCTTGGGGCAGCTGGGTCACCCAGCTTTTTTCCGGAGCCCAGAAAGAGTAAGTTAGGAAACAAGTTTGCCATTTCTGGTGGCGGGAAGTGTCCAGCTTTCCGATGGGTGTCCGTGTTCCGTGGTGTCTGCAAGCTTCAGACGTCCAGACTTTCCGCCCGGATCCAGTCATCCCAGGCATAGTGTGGGTTGGATGTAAATCAGTGCTGTGTAGCCTCCTTGCAGGGGGAATACTAGAACCAACCCGGACTGGCAGCTGAGCATGCTGGACTGACCTCTCACCCATCTCCCCCTGCCCACACCCCTGGCTGGGCCCCCAGGTCTTCCTGAAGAGCGACAGCCTGTGTCTGATGGAAGGCCGGCGCTTCCGGGCCCAGCCCACGCTGCCCTCAGCCCGCCTCCTGGCCATGCACATCCAGCAGCTGGAGACCGGGGGCTTCACCATGACCAACGGCGCCCACAGGTGGAGCAAGCTCAGGTGAAGGGGCTGTGCTCCCAACGACCCCGTGGTCCCTCGCCCTAGCGCTATCGGCACAGCACCCGTGGCCAGTCCTCAGCCTGGTCCGGTGGTGCCGTGGTTCCCTGCCCAGCACCCCTGGGGGCCCAACATACCTGGGAGGTGCAGACTGGGAGCTGCTTGTGAAAACCACCTTGGTGACCCCGGACAAAGAGGGCCATGCTCATCTCTGCCTTGGAAGCCGCAAGCAAGCCAGTAGAAGCCCTGCCTCCAGCTCCTCTCCTGGGGGCTCCAGGCCTCATCGGAGATGCCCCCCATATCTCACAGGCCAGGGCCAGCCCTTCTCCAGAGGCCTGCACCCCCATAGACTTGGAGCCACCTGTTCTCCTTCCACCCCTCTGCATCACCCACACGTGCAGACGGGTGAGGCTGGTCAGCCCAAGGTCCAGCTGCACACCCCTTAGGGTCAAGGGCAGACCTCAGCAGGCACGGCCCAGGAGACCCGGAGCCCAGCGGCTCCAACCTCGTTTTGGTGACCAGCTTCAAAAGCTATTTAGGAAGCACCACAGCACACGCTGGTCCGTGTCAGCAAAATGGAAACTAACAATTAGAGGGAAGGCCACAGTCCAGAAGGAGCGTGGGCAGAGGTCCAACAATGACTCTTCTTCACTCTGTCTTAGGTCTGGGTGTATATGCCTGTTTGTCTTTTATTTATTTATTTGAGGGAGAGAGAGATGGGCGGCGGGGAGGCGCAGAGGGAGAGGGAGAATCCCAAACAGGCTTCACTCCCAACGCAGAGCCACACAGGGGGCTCGATCTCAGGACCTGGAGATCATGACCTGAGCTGAAATCAGGAGTCGGACACATAACCGACTGAGCCACCCAGGCACCCCGCATGTTTGTTTGTTAATGACCAAAGTGTCAGGATGAGAATATCTGTCTGTGAAGCCCACGGCCTCCCCCAGGCAGAATTACTGACTTCTGCTTCGTGGTCCCAGTTTTCTTGGATGACCCCCAAGGGTGTGCTGGTCACAGTCCAACTTCCAGCTCTCCGGGGAAGCGAGCCCCGGTCCACAGCACAGGCCGATGCCCCGGGTGTAAATACTTCCATGATGGTGGCTCCTGAGCCGCCATCATGATGTCCCTGAACACAGAGTTGGGGAGAAACATGGGCCCATGACCCCTGGATACACCCTTAAGTGACCCTGTATCTATCTACCTCCTCGGTGGGCCCTCAGGGGCTGACCCCGGGGTGTGGTCACGTTGGAGCCCTTAGCACCCATCAGGCCCAACACAGATTTTCAGTACATGTTTATGGACTGAAGGGTGGCTGGATGGACCAACGGACAGAGGGATGAACAGAGGGATGGATGGAGTGCGGGTGGGCAGACAGGCCTGAGTACTGAAATGAGGTTGGGCCTGGTGAATGAATACAGAAAACTCACCCCAGAGCTTGTACTGGAAGAGGTTTGGTTTAGATACTTCCCGGGACAAGGTGGGAATTCACAAGCACGGGCTTGAGCAAACTAACAGTTCGCTTCTCCCAACGCAGAAACATAGCCAAGGTGGTGAGCCAGGTGCACGCGTTCCAGGAGAACCCCTACACGTTCGCCCCCGACCCCAAGCTGCAGTCCTACCTCAAGCAAAGAATCGCACGCTTCAGCGGGGCTGACATTTCCGTTTTAGCAGCAGACAACAGGGCCTCCTTCCACCAGATCACCAGCGAAAAACACTCCCGGAAGATCCAGGACAAGTTACGGAGAATGAAGGCCACGTTTCAGTAATGGGGATGGCGGGTCTGGCGTGGATTCCAAAGTGAGGACAGACCTGGGAAGAAAGGAGGCACCCGCTTGCTGTCCCAGGCCCAGAAGGTCCCCGCACACAGCACCTGCTGCTCTAGACTAGGGAGCCCGACAGCACAGCGTAGGAGCCGGGGCTCGGCCTGGGCGGCGGGGGGCATGCCCGGGGGGCACTGGGAGGCAGAGGCTCAAGGGCCTGGCTGAGCCGGAGAGGACGGGCTCCAGTGGAGGTCGGGGTGTTTCTGCTAGTGTAAAACTATATTTAAAAATTAAAACAGAAATAGAATAAATGAACTCCCCAGGAGCCACATACCTATTTACACTTCTTAGAGATAAACCGCTCTCACCCAAGTCCCCAGGGATCCCGCCCCCCAAAACCCCACACCCACCCACCCTGACTCAGACCAGTGTTTTCATAAGTCTGCTTATGTCTGCCCAGCAACCAAGGACCAAAATGACCTCTGACCCCCATGCCAACCACAGGTTCCAGGGGTTTCCAAAACCTTCCCCTGGAGCCCTAAGGCTTCTCAGTGGCCCAGGCCCCAACCTGGGTCCACATTCCCATGCCCACACCTCCTCCCTTCCACCCAGACCTCCCCCTCACCTCAACTTCCCCACCCCACCCCCCTGGACTTCCCCCTACACTCTCTCAGACCTCTCCTCACACCCCAGACTTTCCCTCCACACACCCCACATCCCCTGACCCCTCCTTCCAGACCCCCCTCTAGGGCCCAGCTCAGCTCACCCCCATTCCAGCCCACATGGGCGTGCCTGACTCTTGCAGCCATGCCCCAGCAGGCCTGATGGGGTCTCCGTCCTGGCCCAGCCTCCTGCTGGTGAGCACCTCACAGCACCACACCAGCAGCCCCCCAGGTGCCCGTGGCCCCGTGTGCCCTCCACCCTTGCCAACCCCCACCACTTAGAACAGCTCCCGGTGTGGCCTGCAAGGCTCTGCTTCCTAGCAAAGCACACAGGACACAAACAGCAGCTCCAGAGCAGACTCAAGGCCTCAGGGGCGCTGAGAGCATCCCCCAGTCCCACCTGGTGGCCCGGCGGCCTCAGGCCGGGGCCCGCGGCCGTCCGCCTTCAGCAGCCATGCATGCGCTGCCCACGCCTACGCCCAGGCTCCCGCCGCTTGCCTTCCCAGCGCTTTGCCAGAGCGGAGGAGATGACCTGTGCTGCCTGGATGGTACCCAGCTCTTCCCCGGGGCTCTGTTTCCACACAGCGAGGGCTGGGCGTTTGCTCAGCAGGTGGAAGACACCCTCGGCCAGATGTACAGGGACCAGGAAGGTGCGGTCGCATCCCTCACGACAGGGAGCTCAGACCCGGGCACCGTCCTGGGCACCACCGTCCTCACGTTGCAAATCGCTGGGAGACCCGAGGTTGTTCTCTTGCTTCCAGAATCGGTGATTCTTTAGAACAAGCAGCTAGTAGTATTTCTGGGAAAACTGTTACTTGTGATAAAATGCTGAGCCTCTCACGTGAAGATGTGTTTCCCACATAAATGCATCTAAGACGTCTAGAATAGAAGAGGGACCCGGTGCTTCCCGCCATGCGGCTGCGGGGGCTCGGCTTCCGTACGAGGGTTACGTTCTACTAAGCAACACGCGCGTTCTCAGAGCCTGACTTTAACAAACGTAGTGTCACAGAGCCTGAGACTGAGTTCGTGTCTGGAGCAGATAAACATTCCAATCGTAACGATTTATTCACGGGGAAGTGACTGGGCTTTCAGCTTACGCACGACTCTGCATGTCGCCCGAATGTCACTGGCACAGATTTCTAAATAAAATCATTTCTACCACAACGGCTTCCATAGACTTTATTTTGTTTGTCTCCAAAGTGACACTTGCTTTGGGGGTCAGGGTAGGCTCCTTCGTGACCAAAGACATCTCCGGGGTTGCTCATGAAGGCATGAGGGGACAGGAAGTCCTAGCCTCAGCCGTGTCCTTGGGTGGCACGGACAAAGGCCAGGTCTGCCGATTTGCTAATTCAGGGCCCACCAGTACCAAACCCCGTAACTCCAGGGACTACGAGCAAGCAGACTCATTCTGCTGCAGGAAATGTTTACCTGCAAACCACCCAAAATAGCAGAGCCACCAAGGCCTCACGGCATCACAGCCCCAAAGCTACTATCCCACGGACTCTGTCCAACCCCAGCCAGTCCCGACGTGGCAGGCCCCATGCTGCCGCAGACCACTAACGTCGCCCGGAGCCTAAGGGCAGGACAGCCAGCTCCTCCCTCCCAGGGCAAGGCAAGCGTATTACCTTGAGGGTCCCAGTGCGAAGGGTCCTGATAGAAGAGCTTAGGATTGGTGGGCACTGCAAACGGAAGGGTGGAAGGCCAGGGGTTCAAAGAATTTGGGGACTTAAACGGTTAATGTTTTCTGTGCCAGCATCATCTGGGGACGTCCCCGTAATGAGTGATGAAGTCCTCTGCATGGCAGGAGAGTCCCGGAAGAGTAAAGTCGTAAAGTCACCGTGGGCAGTAGCTGCCACCATTACGTGCTTCTGGTGTGTCCCAGTTGTGGGTGGTGGGTGGTTTCGGTCCTCACCCACCTTAAAATCACTACACCCTGGTATCTCTTCCTTCCTGAGACATGAGGAAGGCCATGAAGACCAGGGTCTCCCTCACTTCACTGGGTCTAATCCAATCAATGGGCTTTTCTTTAGGCGAATCAGCCAGTGACCCCGTAGGAGCCATGCTTCCCAGGTCACACCCCCAACCCTGTGCAGTCCCCTCCTACGCCAGATGGAGGCTGGCTCAGTGTATGGATGCTCTGGGGGAAGCCCCCACCATGTGCAATGTTTGACTACCCCCAAGACCACTATGCTGGCCCAAGCCCAAGGTAGCCCTAGTGGGCTGAGAGGAGATGAGAGAGAGATGTCTGGTCAGCCAGCCCATGATCCGCTTTCTGGAGAACGTCTGGGGAGCCCCGGGCAGCCAGGCCCTGGCCTAGCAAATGGTGCCCAGTCAGGACGGAAAGCCCAGCAGCCCACCCGCACCCTGGTCCCAGCTCTGACCACAGAATCACCAGCATGACCAAACAGCGCCACCCCTGGCCACTGCTCAGAGTGCTGGGTTATTAGGCTGTGCTAAACAACTCACTCGGTTGTTTGATGTGTGCTGTGGGGCGGATGGGCTCCTGGCTCTGAGACGGGCTTCCGGTCTGTGAAAGGGGACCCCGTCAGCTGGCCAGCCCAGCAGGATGACCCTGAAGACGGGGGCAGTTTGGGGTTGCTTCCTGTGGCTGCTGTGGCTGTTTGTAGCCCGCTCTACAGGCGGGGGGGGGGGGGGGTGTTCTCGGGGGCATGCTGTGCGAGGGGCTGCCCCTGTCTCTTCACCCACCTCCCACCCCTTTGGGGGGCTGGCCTACGTCACCATGGGAAACAGCAGTTTGAAGGGAAAGTGTGAGGCCAGAGACCACATAAGGACTGCACTCCAGTCAGTGGACTGACTTCTCACCAGAGTCCAGATTAGCAATCCTAAAGCTGCTTTCCTTACACACAAGGGCTCATTAATCAGTAAGTATATCATAGATAAGGTTGACAGCCTCCTGCTGCCCAAGAAAGAAGCTGCAGAAAAGCCAGTGGGGAGGGAAGGTGTGTGTGGACATGTGGGCTGGTACACATGCATGCACTTCCCAGCTCACCCTCCACAGGCCAGCACAGGGCTCAGTCACAGCCACGCTGATGCTCTGAGTGGACGATCTCTGCCGTGGGCCACCCTCGCCCAGGGGCACTGCAGGGGGGGTTCCCAGCACCTCTGGTCTCTACCCGCCAGATGCCAGCAGCATCCCCAAGTTGTGACAACCAACGTCTCCAGACATCACCAAATATACCCCAGGGGGCAAACTATTACCCCCGAGAACCAGTGGCCTGGAAGCAGTGACACCCCTGCAGCATCAGGCACACCCTGTATCCAGATCTTGGATTGCAAATACCATTCTCCGAAAAAAAGGAACTAGAGATTTTTGGAGAAATGGGGGAATGGCTGATTCTGGGGCTGGAGTGGAGAAAGTACAAAATGAACAGAGGTATCTGGTAGCACCACAAAGCAAAGATGTGCTGGGGGTGGGGCGTAAAGCATGTCAAAAGGACACAGGACAAGAGGGAAAGGGGAAAAGAGCTGGGGCGCTCTGAGCCCCTAAACACGACAGCGTGGGACTGTGCCCCATGGAGAGGAGAACACCCACGAGTCCACTGAACAGGAAGAATTACAGGAGAATCCCAAACAACACATGTAGGTGCCCCCCAAAGTACGGCCTGGTGACCCCCGAGTGCGGGGTGCACCCCGTGACTGGCCCCAGCTGCAGGGCAGGGAGGGGAGGTGGAGAGACGGCAAGCACCACTTGAACTCCTAGGTCTTCTTCCCAAAAGCCCATAATCCAGGCTAATCATGAAAAGGCACCTGACAAACCCAAATAGAGGGACACCCACAAAACACCTAACAGTCTCTTCAAAGTGTCAAGAACGTGGAAGCAAGAGTGAGAAACGGCCAGGGACCAGAGGGGACAAAGGAGGCAGGATGATGAAATGCGGAGCGGTACCCCAGACCGGGTCCCGGGGCAGAAAAAAGACATGCCTGTGCGAAACCTGGGGAAACCTGGAAAAACACAAACACGCTCTGTGGCTCAGCCAATGGTCACGCGCCACTGCGATGTCTCAGCTTTGACGAAGGCGCCGTGTTCCCATGAGACGCTCATCTGAAGGGGAGCACGGAGACGCCAGCACCTTCCCTGCCACCTGGCTGTCAATCTAAAATCGTCCCAAACTAAAATGTTGTAAAAACTACTAGAGCTAGTATACAGAAATACAACTGATTTTTGTTTACTGTTGTATTCAATGACCTGGCTAAATTCATGTATTAATTCTAATACTGTGCTTACAGATTATTTTGTATTTTCCATGTTGACCGGTCATATCCCCTGCAGATAATGATACTTTTACTTCTCCCTTTCCAATCTTTATAAACCTTTCTCCTTTTTCTTGTCTTATTGCTCTGGCTAGACTTCTACAACAACGTGGAATAGAACCGGTGATGCTGGGCACTGTAATTCCTAATCACAGGGGGTTATGCTCAACATTCTGTTAGTCATGACGTGAGCTGTAGGTACTCTTTATCAGAACAAAGCAGTGTTTTCTGTGAAGTGTGTGTGTGAATTATGACACCAATTCTGAACGGTGGTCGTTAACTCAGCAGGTCCTACCCTCAGCGGACGCACGCAGCGGCGACCACGCCTCCTGCGCACACTCCCGCACCGCCCGCAGGTGGGGGCGGGGCCGCACACCCTAGCCTCTTCGAACCACGGGCGAGGACGCACCTAAGGCAAAAGGGAGGGGCGCGGGGGCGCCTCCTGAAGCTGGAATGTTCCATGGCTTGATCTGCGCGGCGGTGAAAGGGCACGGCACATGCGTAAAAACCAGTCGACCCTTGCGCGCCTGAGGCAAGCTGCCGTATCCGTTTGTACCTCCGTGCGAGAGTTTAAAAAGTACAACACTGGTGTTTAGCAGGTTGTTCCCGGTAAGGGCTCGGGCCTGCCCAAGTTGAAGTTGGCCGGCGGGAGGGGCGGGGCGGGGCGGGGCGCGCGGGGGCGGGCGGCGTAGACCCGCTCCGGCTCCGGCTCCCGCTCCCTCTCCAGCAAGCTCGCACCCTCCGAGCGCGTGTGGGCGGCCTCTCTCGGGCCCGGGCCCCGACCCCGCCAGCCCCGCCGGCCCCCGGGATGCTGCTCAGGCCGCGGCGGCCGCCCCCGCCCGCGCCCCCCGCGCCGGCATCGCCCGCCAGCCCGGACCCCGAGCCGCGGCCGGCCGGGGGCACCCCGGGGACCCCGCCCGGGCGGCCCGCCTCGCCTGGAGCGCTGGCGGCGCCCGCGTCCCCCGGTTCCCCCGGACTCCCCGGGTCGCCCGTGTCCCCGGGCTCGGCGCAGCGCACGCCCTGGAGCGCCCGCGAGACGGAGCTGCTGCTGGGCACGCTGCTGCAGCCGGCCGTGTGGCGCGCGCTGCTGCTGGACCGCCGCCAGGCGCTCCCCACCTACCGCCGCGTGTCGGCCGCGCTGGCCCGCCAGCAGGTGCGGCGCACGCCCGCGCAGTGCCGCCGCCGCTACAAGTTCCTCAAGGACAAGCTCCGCGACGCGCAGGGCCAACCGCCCGGGCCCTTCGACGCGCAGATCCGCGAGCTCATGGGGCTGCTGGGCGACAACGGACACCGACGCGGCCGCCGCCGCTCCCCGGGACCCGGGCGCCCGCCACGCGGACGCCGCCCCGCTCCCGCCGCGCCCGCCGAGCCAGGTAAGGGGGGCGGGGCCCCGGGACTGGAGAGGGCCGGGGGGCGCCTGGGGCGCTGGCCGGTGGGGGGAGGGCTGGTCGGGGCCCCGGGGCGTGAGGGCGGCGGCGGGCGCGCCTCCAGAGCCCGCCCCGACGGCCCCGCCGCGTTCCAGACGTCCCGCCGCCGCCGGCCACCCGCGACCCCGACGCAGACCCGGCCTGGACGCTCAGGTTCAGCCCGACCCCGCCCAAGTCTGCGGACGCCCCCCGAGCTCCCGGCTCCCCGACGGCGCTTTCCACGGTCGCCCCCGCATCGGGCCGCCCGGAGGACCACGCGCCTTTCCGCGCCCAGGCATCCCCGCCTCCACCGGCCCTAGACCCCGCCCGGGAGGACCCCGACTCCCCTCCCAGCCGCCCCGAGGACCGCGCGCCCCCGCAGTCCGCGCCCCCGTCGCTGAACGCCGCCCTTCTGCAGACCCTGGGGCACCTGGGCGACATCGTGGCCATCCTGGGCCCGCTGCGCGACCAGCTGCTGACCCTGAACCAGCACGTAGAGCAGCTGCGCGGCTCCTTTGACCAGACCGTGTCCCTGGCCGTGGGCTTCATCTTAGGCAGCGCCGCCGCGGAGCGAGGCGTCCTGGCTGACCCGCGAGAGTGAGGCCTGGCCTGCACAGGTCCCTTCTGTAAGACCGTGTCCCTCCTGTAGGACCGTGTTCCCTCTGCCCTGACCCCATCCTGCGACCCTCCCTCACTCCAAATCTAGGTACGTTCAATAAAAAGGTTGTTTATTCCCGATTTAATCCTGTGAACGTGTGTAGGTCTTGTGCTGGGTAGGAATGGCCCCTGCTGGTAGGGCCTGGACGGCCTAGGCCCTGAGGTGTGCTGGGATGCTGGCCAGGACCTCCCCTAGGCGGCCAGTTTCCAAGGGCACGTGGAACCCAAAGTTGGCGTCTTTGTAACACCCTGGCTTTCCCCAGGTCTCCCAGACCCTGTAGCCCTGCTAAGCAGGAAGAGGGGGAGGTTGGGCATCCCTGAGGGGGGGGGGATGTCAGGGGGTCCTCTGCACTATGCTGCCCCAGCCTGGCCTGGGTTGCAGTTAGGGTGTGCCCAGAGTCCCACCGCTGCCCCAGGTAGGCCTGAGCCTCTCTGCTGACCTCTGTCTGGGAAAGGACCCCTCAGAGGTGCCTGGAACAGGACAGGCAGGAGAGTTAAGGCACACCAGGGAAGCGACTGACGGCTCTGGGTGGGCCAGGGACAGCTGGATAGGGGCTCTTGAGACTTTCGACTTTGGCCACGGCCAAGGATCAGGTCTCTGCAGTTTTGAGAGGACTTAACCAAAACCGCCCTGGGAGCATTTTCCAAATAGTGATTGTGGCCCCACCCTCTATGGGTGGTTCTGAAAGGACAACTGGGTGGGCCCGGAGGTGCTCCCGCCCCCTGGGGAGATAAGGAAGTAGCCTGGGGCACTTGGCCGGCATGACAATACAGTTTGTCCAACAGGGGCTCATTCAGAGACTCAAGTGATTGCCCTAGGCACAAAGCTAAATGAGGGGTGGGTGTCCTTGCCGTTCCTGTGTTCCAAGGTTCCAGCAGTCCCTGGGGCTCTGGGGTGGGTGGTGGGGTATCTCCCCCAAGTCCAGAGACAGAGAAGATACCCCAGTTGCACCCTTGGCCTGCAGGGATCCCCAAGTAGGAGCAGGAGTGGTCTCCCTGACCCCAAAAGCTATGCATTGATGGCAGGTCCTGGGGGCTCTGTGAGACTAAAATCATAGAAGTGACTAGATGTCACCTCACTTGAGACACATTTGCCTCTGCTTCATGATGTGGTCCATGCTGAGAGTCTCCAAGCTGCCAAAAACCTGCTACGGGGTGATTCCAGCTTGCAGACCTACCCACACTACCCCTGCTCCTAGAAGGTCAGAGCCACAGGCTGAGGCAAATACACCCCCTGCCCAGGAATGGAGATGACGCCCTGAGGTGTGTGCATCCCTCGGGTCACCAGGGACCCTCTGCCTTGGAGAAAGGTGGTTTTGTGACTGGAAGAAAAATATGGAAGTCACTGAGTTTGAGATACTTGGGGGCATCAGGAAAAACCCATCTGCCTTACGGCCCACGTTGCGGGTGGGGTGCATCCCATGGCCGCCTCCTCGGGCCCTTTAGTCGGAGTAAGGAAACGTTCTTTCTCCAGTCATCTTCAGCGTCTTCAGGCTGGGGAGGGGAGCGCATTCCCAAGCCCAGCTGCTGGGCCAGAGTCTCTGCTCTTCTAAGTCCACTGTGGCTGAAACCCTGAAGTTGCCCGAGTCCCTTCTCGCTGGCCCTCCCCCTCGTGTGTGGCTCTCGTGTGGGTCAGTGGGGTGAGGCGTGTCCTCACCCTGTCCTGTGACGTGCTTGTCTTACATTGGGGCCTGGGTTTGGTTCTGGGCGTGTGGGATGAACACCGCAGTAGGAACAGGGTCACTGGCCACAAGCACGGGGCAGTATCTCCAGCAGGGTGTCCTGGGAAACCCTCTCATCTCACTAGGGGCCCTTGGACAATAGAGTCATACCTTGTAAAAAATTTTTTAAGTTAAAATATACATTAAAAAATGTGCCAAGGGGCGCCTGGGTGGCACAGCGGTTAAGTGTCTGCCTTCGGCTCAGGGCGTGATCCCGGCGTTCTGGGATCGAGCCCCACATCAGGCTCCTCTGCTATGAGCCTGCTTCTTCCTCTCCCACTTCCCCTGCTTGTGTTCCCTCTCTCGCTGGCTGTCTCTATCTCTGTCAAATAAATAAATAAAAAATCTTAAAAAAAAAATGTGCCATGTCCCCCATCAGCTCCGCGCCTCCAGCACATTCACCGTGCTGTGCAGCCAGCCCCACCCTCCGTCCCCGGGACTCGCTCATCCCCCCCCCCCACCCACTGAAGCTCTGTCCCCACCCCCTCCCCCGCCCCTGGTGCCCACCGTCTCCTCTCTGTCTCTGTGAATGTGGCGGCTCCAGGGATCTCACAGGGGTGACGGCACCCAGTCCTGGTCCTTCCGTGTCTGGCTTTCACTCGGCATCAGGCGCTCGGGGCTCCTCCACGCGGGAGCAGGTGCCAGCCTGTCCCTCCTCTCAAGGCGGAGAGACACGCGTCCCTTCATCCCTTCGTCCCTGCTGGACACCCGGGCGCATTCCAGCTGTTGGCTCCTGGGAATCAGGCTGCTGTGAACACGGGGGTGCAAACATCCGTTCGGGGCCCTGCTTTCAGTCCTCGGGGGCGCGCCCAGAGCTGGGATCATTGGTGATTCTGTTTTGAATTTTTTGAGGAAGGTCCATACTGTTGTTCGCGTGGCTGCCCCGGTTCACATTCCAGCCCGCGGTAGCGAGGTTCCAGTCTCTCCGTCCTCACCAACATGTGGTATTTAATTAGCTTCTTTTGGATCGTAGGCATCCATGTGGGTGTGCAGCTCGCACCTGCGATGAGTGTTCTCACGGCACACACCGCGGCAGTGCCCCAGTGATAGTCATGCCCTACTGTCGACCCGCCCAGCCAGCCCGGAGCTCACCCCCCACGCACGTGCTGTCCGGTGCTGCTCTGAGGGCCGGAAGTGTCCACGTCACCTGCACCTCTCGTCAGCCCAGCCTAGGAAGCGCTGTGGCCGAGGGTCCTCCCCTCCCTGCTGTGGGCCCTGCCCCCCCGCCAGGCACGTCCGCCTTCCAGGGTGAAGAGCATGTGTGTTTTAACGTTGAGCGCCGATCCATCCAGGACCAGTGCTGCCCAGGCCTTCGTGAAGTAACCTTTTTCTGGTGATCAGTATGTTGGTTATAAGGGAACACTTCAGTGTTACATGTATTTTCTCCAAATACACAAAAAACCCTATCGGTGTGGGTGCTGCTTTTTTTTTTTTTTTTAAGATTTTATTTATTTATTTGACAGCGATAGAGACAGCCAGCGAGAGAGGGAACACAAGCAGGGGGAGTGGGAGAGGAAGAAGCAGGCCCACAGCGGAGGAGCCTGATGTGGGGCTCGATCCCAGAACGCCGGGATCACGCCCTGAGTCGAAGGCAGACTCTTAACCGCTGTGCGGCCCAGGCGCCCCTGGGTGCTGCTTTTTGACTCCTGAATGGTCTGCATCGCTGTTGTAATGATCTCTGGCACCTGTCCTCTCTCTGATGTCCAGTTGTGACCAAAAACTTAACAGAAGTAAACTTTTAACTTCCTGTTTGAAATTGCTGTCTTCTCAATCGTCCTTGTTTATCTGTCCAAATTATCTGCCATCTCTTCCGTGTTTGTTCCTCTAGTTACGTCATCTTTGTAATGCTCCGCCGGTAGACATTTCGGTGTTTGCAACACTCTCAGGCCCCTGCTGCTTTTGGACTCTGCTGGGGCAGGTTCTGAAATCTGGTTTTCCAAGTCCAAGCAAACGGCTTAGTGTTACATCCCTAAGATTTTGGTAAATTTATCTTTCATATGATTTATAAGGAGAAAGGACAGACTTCTGTGTCCCTTCAGTTTTGCCAGAGGCCTGTGGTCTACGCGATTACAGCGTCTGTGATTTCTCCCTCCGTGTTGTAGCACGGAGGCCAACCACTCCGACTACATGCTGGGTTCCTACCTGACCTCCCACACCAGTTCCGCTGCTCAATTTTCCTGTCTGTTAGAAACCATACTGCTCTATATTATGGACTGGGTGTTTGTGTCCCCCAAATTCATACGCTGAAATCCTAACCGGCCGTGTGATGGTGTTAGGAGGTGGGGCCTTTGGGCCGGGCTTACACTCTGGGGGTGGAGCTTCCTCACTGGGTTTAGTGCTTTCTAAGGAGAGACAGGACAGCAAAGAAGTGACCATCTGCTGGCCAGGAGGTGGCGCTCCCCGGAACTCCAGCACACCGGTACCCTGATCTTGGACCTCCAGCCTCCAGACCTGTGAGAAGTGGCTGCTTACGCCCCCAGTCGGTGGTGCTCCAACCTCCCACACACTTGTCAAATCTATGACATGAGCGCGTTTCAAATTCAACGCCGAGTCCATGCCAACGTGCCAGAAGTCTGCCCAGCCAGCCCCTCACTTCGTTTTCCATGGTGCCCACCAGGGCTCATTCACATGCTGCTGTCTCCCAGAATTGTTGTTTGTGACAATTCTAGAGAAATCCTAATATTTTCCGTTCTTCCAGTTTGACAGATAATGGCTCTGCCGGTGTGAGGCTCCCCTCCTCCTGGCCTGGCCCAGACGCCAGCCTTGCTGAGTCCCTGTCTCTGTCCCGGCCAGCGTCCCAGGCCTCCTACTTGGATGCAGCCCCTCGTCTCCATCACCGGTAGGTGGGAATCTGTCTAGGGTCCATCTGCTGGCCCACAGGCACGCCTTTCTGCCCATAGAGCGAGTCTGACTCTCACCTCCACGACAGCCAGTGGGCACTCCATTCCTTCCCTTCTTTTCAGAACCCTTCAAGGGTTCTGATACATTCCTTCAAGGGCCCTTCGGACCTCCCCAAAAATGTCAGATCTCTGACGGATCAGAGCCTGCTGTTCCAACGGGACCTGATTAACCCCGCCTGGTTTTGGTTCTCCCCCAGGCCTGTCTCTGTAAACAGAGCTGGAAGAGCCTGCGTCCCTTGGCCCTGTCGCTGGACTCCCATGTCCACGGAGGGGAGCGAGGGAGCGGATGGGGGGTGGTGCTCTGCGTCACCACACCTACAGCCCGCAAATCTGACACCCGCCAGCTGGGGTGGGGTCCTGTCCACCTCGTTCAACGCTCACACCTCGGTTCTTCCCACCTGGAGCACAAACAGGAAGTGGGAGCGCTCCAACGGAGGGTGGGGAGGAAGCCGGGGGAGGGTCGTGCAAGGGCCCGTGGGAGTCTGAAGAGCAGAGGGCCCTGGAGCGTAGGCTAGGGGGCAAAGAGGAGGGGAGGGGTGGAAAAGGAAGGGGAGGAGCCGCCCCGTGGGCGATCCAAGGTCGGGGTGTGGCGGGCGGGGAGGGGGAGGGGCGCGCTGCGGGGGGCGGGGGGGCGGGCCGCGCGGCTGTGGCTTTGATTTCTCGGGGCTGGAGTGAGTCAGGACCAGAAGGGCACCGGTGCGGCCGCACTGGACCAGCCTGCCCTTCCTAATGGGGGTGGGCGTGGAGAAGGGGGTCTTGGGCGGGGCGGGCCTCCCCCGGAGGAGCGTCCGGGTTGGCCCTGGAGGCGCGCGGGGCGGGGCGGAGGCGTCTGGGCCGCAGGACACCCGGGACCTGGAGCCCAGGTGGAGGGCTTAAGTCTCGGAAGGTCGGGGGGAGGGAGTGGGGGCTTTAGACGTGAGTCGGGGGCGGGGCCGCCAGGGCCTCGGAGGGACGGACTGGACTCCGCGTGGGGAGCCCCCTCTCCGCGGCGAGCAGGTGCGGGATTCGGGGGGAGGTCAGCGGTCAGAGCGAAGCCCTGCAGCCCCAGAGTGAGGAAGCTGAGGGTCGGCGTGGGCTCGAGCTGCGGGGGAGAGGGAGGGACCCAGACGGCAGCAGCGAGGGGAAGGGAGACCCCAGTGGACACGAAGCCCCACTCCCCCGGGTGAGGGGAGCGGGCGCTGTAGGGCAGGGTCCACCCCAGGCACAGCTGGCAGCTGGGGTGGGGGACGGTTCGGGTAGGGGAGGGTGGAGGCAGGAGGGCCCCCTTAGGGAGGCCTCTCCCGGCAGGCTGCGGGATGGGGCCCTGAGATCAGAAGTGGACCGAGGTTAAGCTGGGTCTGCAAAGGCGCGGGCGCGGCGGCTGCGCGGGCTCCGGGCGTTTCATCAGTGAGCACACGACGCACAAGTTCCCGACAAACGTGCGTCGAGAGGGTGCTTGTGGGGCCGGCTCGGGGCTGCCGGAGCGGTCGTGGGGGGGCGACTTCCTGTGGTCGGGTTTGTGTGGCGCCGCCCCCGCCCCCCTCCGTGGGTCGGTCAGGCCCCCCCAGCTGGGCCCCTGCCGCCGCGGCGCTAGGCACCTGCGTCCTTCGAGCAGTCCGGGGACCTCACTGTCCACACCGGCACACGCTGCAGGGACCGGTGGACCAACTGGGCCGGCGCGAGGCGTCGCGCTCCCTCCTCTGACCCTTCACGGCCCGGGTCAGCGCTCGCCGGTTCCCGCTGTGCCCGCCGGAGTCGGCTCCCACATCACCCCCTGCCCGGCCCGAGAGGCTCGGAAGGCGGGGTTGGGGGTGTTAATCCAGGCCTGGCCTGAGAGGCTTTTGATCCCGCAGGACGGGGCGGGCGCAGAGGCTGGCGGTTCCGCCCAGGCTGGCGCCAGCGCCCCAAGGAGCCGGGCGGTGGGCTGGGGCAACCACACCCGCCGGGAGGGGGGTCGCCCTGGACGCTGCACGCGCTGGTCCTTGGGGTCTGTCTTGGAGAAAGAGGTGGTAGCCACCTGAGCACGTGGGTGGGGTGCATGACCCCAAAGGGACTCTGCAGCCGTCCCTGGGGCACCGGTGCCTGGAGGCCTACCCACTGCATTCAGGAGCGAGGACGACAGCCCTTGAACCTGGGGCTGCAGCGTCCCCTGGCGGCTCTGAGCTGCACTGGCCACGGGTGGGGGCGTGGACAATGCCTCCTCGGTCCTTCCTGCTGGGGTCCTCCTGGGAGCAGCAGGGAGGAGTCCATACTCCCAGCGGGCAGACACCCCTCCTTCCTGTCACTGGAATCCAGCTCTACGGCACCAGAGTGAAGTGCGGGGGGTGGGGGGGATAGGGTTCTGGGAGGCCTCTGAGTATAACCTGAGAGGGAAGGGCCAGTTGGAGCCAGTGGGTACTCCCGTCTGCCTGATTGTAGTTGCTGTCCAGGAATGCCTATCCTGCCAGACAGCCAGAGGCAGCGGACACCTGCCCTGGGAGCCCCCCTGTCCTAGGAACAATAATGTGGACTCCCCCTACTCGAAGCAGGTGTGCACACCTGTCAACTTTGGCACTGCAGACACCCACGGGGCAGGAGACGAGGGGGCTCCGCTTCCCCAAAGGACAAGCCTCTAGCATGGGTGCTAAAGTGGGAGGGGGCCAGCCTGGGTGGGGGTGGGGGTGGGGGGAGATAAAAGGATGTGACAAGTCCTCAACCAGCACACCTCCCTTAACGGGTGACCACAGCCCCGCCCCTCTCCAGACATCTTGGAGCCGGGGGAGGTGTGAATGGCCTCCTTTGTGCCTCTGAATTGAAGGCAATTAGGTGCTGCTTATCTGGGGGAGGGGGGAGGATTTAAGCCATCTTCGCAAACCAGCCTCCCACTCCCTCCACCTGAGCTTGTAGACGCCGTTCAGCTCTGCGAAACCTGCTGGGGACCCCGTGCCTTGCTCCCACGGTCTATTCTGCGGCGGACCCTGTGCCTCATCCCCGGTCTAATATCCTGTGAACCCGGAGCCTGGCCCCACGGCCATGTCCCCCTCCTCTACCCTGCTCAGTGGCCGCGAGCCATCCAGCTTCGGCTCGGTGGACTGGCTTTCCCAGAGCAGCCACGTGGGGCCGTCACACACCTCCAGGCCCGCTGAAGTCTCTTGGAGGAGCCTCTCTGCCCCAGCCAGGGTGTCCAGCAGCAGGGAGCTCCCTCAGACTGTGGGCATGGAGGAGGAGAAGTCCTCAAATGTGTCTTCGCCAGGCACGACCACGGCTGGTAGGTCTCGGGGTGAGTGGGGAGGATGCTCCCTTCCTTCCCAGACTGGGATGGGAGCTGGGGAGGATTCAGGGGCAGGCCTTAAGTAGGGTGGGAGGTCTGGACGTTCTTACAAGGCTGGGGCTGGTGGTTTCCTCTGACCGCCCCTGTCCCCCGCAAGTAAACACTTGCTCTCGGAAGCAGCAACGGCAATGGAGGTTTTCCCTCCTCGAGCCCCTCGGGGGGCCCCCGCTTCCCCTCGCCCCTCCTGGAAGGGCTGGCTTCTGGCCCTGACTGGGCCGCCCCTGGACTCCAGGAGTCAGCACTGCACCCTTGCGCCATCTCCTCACTGTGAGCGCTGTAACTCCGACACTCACCCCGCGGTGCAGCTGACTTTCCAGTTCTGCAGTTAGTCCTTGGGGCCCGTTTCTACAGGAGTCACAGGGCAGTGGGCGCGTGTGTCTCAAAGCTCGTGAAACCTGCCCGGGTCGGAGGGGTTGTTGTGGTTCCTCCCTCAAGCTGGGCGCCTTGGCGTAGCATGCAGATACCAGCCTGTTGACAGTGGACCTGGAGCCCCGCGAATTTGGCTCGGGGACAGCCCCGCAGTTCTGGGAATTCCCAGTACCTTCTGTGCCTTGACCCCAGGAGGTCCTGGTGGCTTCCTAAATTCTGACCCTTGTTGTTTGCTGATGAGAGATTCTTGGTCTGTCTTTTTGTCTTTGTGATGTAATCATTGCTTTTAGCATTAAAGTCGTCCTATCTAGTCAGACGTGGGGTTGATACTGTTAAGTTTTCATATTTGAAAAAGTTGAATCTTATGGAAGACTTTTATACTTCAGTGAAGTAAAATTTTAAATTTATTCTCTGCACCCAGCAACCCCCCCCCCGAAAAAAACCCAGGCAGTCATCCCCGCATCCAAATCCTTCATGCTGGCTTGTTACACCTTACCCCCCCTACCCTCTAGCAAAGCTCCTCGTGTCCTACTGCACACTTCAGGTAAGTGTTAAAATTAATTTTGTAGGATCTGTTTCCGCCACAAAGAGCCAGTCGGCATTTTGGTCTGACGTGCGTGGAAGAAACACCAGGTAGCACTCCTCACCGCAAGGGACTTAGTGCCTTCCCCCACCTCCCGACTTCGAAATTAGACACAGGGTGCCTGAGGGGTATGGTTGCATAAGAGTCTGAGTCTTGGTTTCGCCTCAGGTCATGACCTTGGGGTCGTGGAATCGAGCCTGGCTTGGGGCTCTGCGCTCAGTGAGGGGTCAGCCTGAGATTCTCTCTCTCCCTCTGCCCCTGCCCCCACCCCTAAAATAAATAATCTTAGAAAAAGACACGAACTTGCCACAGATTCAGTTGGTGACAGGGAAGCCTGGGGGCGTGGTGATGAAGGCCCTGAGCCCTCACAGCCACCCCAGTGATCTGGGTTCCCTGTGTGTGGGCCAAAGAAGCTGCTCTCTGGAAGGTTGGGGGGGGGGGTGCGGGTGCACTGGCGGAAGCTGAGGGGCTGCATCAGAACTGTTCCGTTCCGCAGTCCTCTGTCTCCAGGATTCCTGTCCCGGGACTCCACCCCACGCCTGACCTGGCAGGGGAGGAGGGGGCTGCCGCCGTGATCCACACTTGCGCCCAGACCATGGGACAGCAGAGCAGTGAAAGCCACTAGGAAGGGGAAGCCTGAGCCGCGGGGGCCATTTGCTCCTGTGGAGGCCCCAGCCGTTCCTCTCGTCCCCATGTCTGCGGGCTGCAAAATTTGTGGCACTTGAAACCCCAGGGATTCAGTGCCCTCTTGTCCTTCTCAGGGTGGAGCAAGGAGGCAGAGACCCTGCGGGCTCCTCGCGTGCGCACGGCCTTCACCGCGGAGCAGGTCAGCACCCTGGAGAGCGCCTTCCAGCACCACCGCTACCTGGGCCCCCTGGAGCGCCGGAGGCTGGCCCGGGAGATGCGGCTGTCCGAGGTGCAGGTGAGGGCCCAGGCCAGGGTGGGAGCGGCCCAGGAGATGGGGCTGTTCTCGCCCGTGCTCTGATCGAGTTTTTCCCACAGATAAAAACCTGGTTTCAGAATCGTCGAATGAAACACAAACGCCAACTGCAGGACTCCCAGCTGAGCAGCCCCTTCCCTGGAGCGCTCTACCCACGGGTGGCTCTCTGCCCACCTCCCTCTGCCCTGGGCAGCGGCCTGCAGCTGCTGTGCCCTTGGGCATCCCTACCTGGGCCTCCAGCTCTGGGACAGCCCCGTGGCTCCTTTTGGGATCTCTGCCAAGTAGAACAAACCTCCGTGGCCTTGGCGTGGGCCTCGTGCAGCAGGCAGCCTCTCCTGTGCTGCCTCCCGGACGCCGGGGGCCAGGCGCACATGCTGGGCCCAGCCTTGTCCAGAGGACCCTGGGACCTGCGTGCCCTGCCCCAGACCGGGGATGCCTTTTGAAGAAGTGTGATAAGCCGGAGGCCTGGGCTGGCACAGGAGCGTGTCAGATGCTGCCATCCCCCCACAGCAGGTGCGAGCGGAGCTGTGCCTGGCATCTCGAGAGAGCCATTCACCATTCATTTCCGTCACAGCGACACCAGGTGTGAGCCATGTGCCCATCCACAGGCAGGACCTGGAAGCCTGAACCAACATAAGATTCCGGAGGGTTTACAGTTGAAGACAGTTTACAGCTGCTCCTTCACTGAAAACACTCCAGGCTTAGTTTAAGAACTAAGTGATGGGTCAGTGAACAAAACCAAAGGCAGACATGCACTTGCAAAGTGTTGGGCTTATAGCATATGACTAAACGGTAATTTATTAATACAAAGTGTTGGGAAAAAATAAAGAGGCTGGGGTGCCTGGCTGGGTGGAGTATGCGACTCTTGATCGTGGGGTTGTGAGTTCAAGCCCTGTGTTGAGCGTAGAGCTTACTTAAAAATAAAATCTTAAAAAAAATTAAGATGGAGACTTCCATTGTGCTGTATGCCTGTAAGTTCCGAGTGTAAACGTGGAAACCATGAAGGGATCAAAGGAGGTGACGTGTTTGTTTTATCACCTCGGGGTTTGAGTTCCATGTTCACAACGACCCCAAGGCTGGAACCGGAAAGGAACCCAGATAGTCGTCCTGCACACTGAAACATTAGAGGCTGGTGGGGTTGGCAGCCTCTGCTGTGGCCTTGTCTCCGGAGCCCATGCAAGCCAGGCGCAGTGCTGGGTGCTTCGGTGCTTCTCACGTTGGCTGGAAATGTGGGGAGCCAGCATCCAAACCTGTCTCCAATGTGGCTCGAGGGCCCAGCCTTCTACCAGTCCCTCTGGCCGGACTGTCATGGCTGCAGGGGGAGGCCTCAGTCTGGGCCCCGGGAAGGACGCTGCAGCAGGACCCCGAGAGCTCCTGGCACACAGGGTCCAGCTTGCTGTAGAGAGCGGCTTCCCCACCCAGTTCCAGCAGCAGAAGTCTGGGCGTCAGAACAGACCTGTGCAGGGGCAGCAAAGCCACAGGCCAGCTACAGGCCAAGGCCTGAACCCTCTCGTAGGGACGGCCACTACTCCATCCACTTGTGGTTACTTGCCGCTCTGTTGGGCCGTTTACTCAAGATTTCTTGTGGAGTCAGGATTTGCTTAAACACATGCTGTTCAGCTTTGTGTGTTTTCTTTGGTTTTAATTTGGTTCAAAAACACCAATCTTTCTACATCCCTAAAAATGTGAGCATTTAGTGACCTTTTACTTGCCCAGTGGTTCCAGGGGAAGCTCAGTGAGTCACAGTGTGTGTCCTACATGTCCTGTGTCCTCCGTGCGGCGTGACCAGGGGCATCTGTGCTGTGTCTTCTGCTCCCAGGACCCACACACCCTGCTGCTTGGGGCATCACTTGCTGGAAACCTGGGCAGTAGACGCCCCTTCGCCTGGTCTTCTCTATAACCCGAGTGGCCTTCATGAGCAGTCACCGTGGGGCTGGGGGGTGGGACTCACTGCTGGGACCATGCTTCCTAGGCCCTCCCCCTGCTGCTCAGACTGGTGCTGGGCTCCAGCCCCCTTAGGCGGGACCAGCACGGGACAGCAGGCTTCACCCCCTGCGGCTGAACACAAACACCTGTGAAATAGTCTTGCCCAAAACCCAAATTCCAGTCTACAGAAAACAGAGACTTTACAGTGGACACCTGTTGGGGCTCCTCAAAAGTCACTTGTGAGAGGGGCAGGGAGCCGCGGCGGCCGCAGAGCAGCCGAGCTAGAACCACATGAAAGCAGCTGTAAGACAAGCGCCCCCCTCAGCGGGTGACAACCCAGGCGAGGAGCAGCCGGGGTCCCTGCAGGGTCTCGTGTCTGAGACACTCACAGGCTTCAAAAGCAATGGGAAAAAGCACCTATGGCAGGCTATTCGCTGCGGAGCCGGGTGCTGGGTCCACGGTCGTGGAGCTTATGTCCCTGAGAACTTCCTGAAACCACAGCCGGTGTCTGGCGGGCTGCATGGGCGCTGGCTGGACTGCAGGCACGCGCAGGCCAGACTCGGGGGGCGCCAGGCAGTGAGCCCTGGGGGCGGGGGCCACCGCCGCCACACACACACCCCCGCTAGCAGAGAGGAAGTCATGGGCTTGCTGAACAAACGCTGTCCCCTCCGGCCCCCGGCCCCGGGGCATCTGGAGAGACCCTGCACCCCCACGACGGCGGCGAAGAAGCTCCTTGTGCCGTGGCACCGATGCTCTGCACACGTTCCACTCCATGGGCACCCGGGGCGAGAGGGAGGGCTGTCCCCGGGACCCCATCATTGTGCAGCAGCCACGGTCGTGAGTGGCGGGAGAGGACCCCCAGCAGCGGCCGGGCCCGCAGCACCCACGCTCCCAGCTCAGGCAGTTATCTGCAAGTGGCAAGGGAGCAGCCCACCCAGCTCCACACGGTCGACGGGGACCCCACCCCCAGCGCTGGGGTGGGGCGTGTGACCTAGTCAGCCTGGAACCCCGGGGGAAAGCTGGCAATGCCGAGGGACCCACCACCCCCCGCCCCAGGTTCCCAGGAGCCAGGCCCTATCTGCTGCGTCCACACTGAGTGGTGCCGGGATCCCTGCTGTCCTGCAGCACTCTCAGGGGTCCCGCGGGGAGCCCGCCCCCCAACCCCACAAGGACAAGGCACGGGGAGGGTCTCCTGGGAGCTGCCCCGCCCTGCTGCCCACCCAGCCCATCCCTTCCCCTCCTCCCGGAGGCTGTGGTCTTGGAGGGAGGAACGATCAAATGAGATTAGGGGACCGGCCAGCCCAGCAGTGCTGATAAAGGGGCGTCTGTAATCGCTCGATTGGCTGGGCCGATTAGCCGACAAAGGCCAGCAATCATTGCTTAAGCTCTCGGTTCCTGAGAGCTTCTGTCCATTTTTCTACACCAGGAAGTTAAGACCACAGGCTCCAGGGATAAGGGGCCCCCACCCTGACCCGCGGGGCAGCGGCTGCAGATTCCTGGCCCACCCCCCCGTCCGCTCCCAGGCACCCTGGGGACACCCGCCCTAGGTGGCACAGGCCCTGGCCGCTGCACCGTCCCTGCACACGCCCGGGAGCCAGGTCACCCCCTCACGTCCATGTCCACACATTTCTTACTGATTCCTCCGAGACCTCCTCATGCGACCGCCCCCCACACGCACTCCAGCAGCGAGAGAAAGCCTCGTAGGACCGGGAGGCTTTGATTTAAACTCTAACCTCAAGACATGATCACACTTCAGTTCACATCAAATTAGCTTTATTGACATTTCTGATCAGAAAATCGATTCACACTCACCGTTACGAAAGTAGAATGAAGGTATAAGAACAGAAATCAACGTGACCAGCCCCCGGGACAGCCTCTGCGACACCCCCACCTGCCCCAGCCTCCCGCACGCGGAAGCCCAGAGACACCCCTCGCGGTCCCTGCCTGAGGGGTCCTGCCCCCGTGCCCGCTGACAGCCGCCCTGGGTCCTGTTCCAGCAGCTTCTGTGACTCTGGGGGTGACCCGGCCCCTGGGGGCAAAGGTCAATCAGGGGCAGGCCCCTAGGGCACACACAAAAGCCTTCCCAGCCGGAGGAGGGACGTGGGACCGGCGGGAGCGCAGGCGGGAATGCCGGCGCAAGAGCGGCTCTGTGGGCGAGGAGGACCTCGCTGCCCCATTTTCCCATGCCTTACACCTCTTCAGGCCAGACCCTCAAAGAAGTATATGCATAGGAAAAAGGAACAGCAAGCAGCGTGCACCGGTCCTGGTCCTGGGCGAGGGTCCCGGGGAGCGGCCGGCCGGGGAGGTCTGGCGAGGAGCAGGGAGGCAGCAGGTCCTGGGCAGCCGGTGCAGACGGCGGAGCCTGGGAGCACGGAGGAGAGCCCGTCTGCTGGCGGAGCTCTGCCTCTGCCGGCGGGTCCGTCCCATTTATGGGAGGCCGCGACCTTGGGGCCCACAGAGCAGCCGCTGTCACATGTGGTTCCAGGCTGAGCCGTGCCAAGGACCCCCTCCACCCCCGCGCCTGCGAGATTGGGGCACAAAGGCCCGCTCTGAGCAGAGCGCTGAGCCTGGGCCCAGCGGGAGGGCGGTGAGGCCACGGGGCCTGGGGGCTGCCGGCCTGGGGCCTGGGACCAGGCCAGCCCCAGCCCGCCTTATCTACCAACGTGCTGCTGCTTGCGTCAGGCCCGGAAAATGCACGTCTCTTCCCACTCCCTCCCTTCCCTGCTGATGCCCCTGGGCACCAAGTCCCGGACCCCCCCCCCCAGACTCCATGGGAGTCCTGAGGATCAGGTGGGATAGCTCTGCCTGGGCCCCACACACCGAGGGCACAGCCAAGCAAGGACCCAAGACTGCCCACATGGACACACACACGCTTGTGGCTCAGATCAAGCGGGAGCCGAGGGGAGAGCAGAGGGGGCTGCAGGTGCTGGACAGGCAGCACCCCCAGGGAACTCAGGACACAGGTGGGGACCTGGAAGACCCTCCTGTTTCAGACTCAGGCCCCCACCTCTGCCACTCCCCACAGTCAGGAAGTTCTGTGAACAGAGTGGTGGACACTCCCCCATGGGGACCAGGTTGCCCCCAACTTGGCCTGGCACTGACCGGGCACCGACTTCCGTATGGCAGGAGCTGAGCTGCCCTGCGTGCAACTCCTCAGCCTGGGGCACCTGCCTAGGAGAGGGATGGGGTGTGTGTGTACATGTGCACCGCAGCCCCTCAGCTCTGCCCACCTGTAGAGCAGGGGTGAATGCCGCTGCATCTGAGTCTCTGACCGCACCGGCCACTAGGTGGGCAGAGGCAGGACCCTGGGGGGGGGCACAGGTGGACACATGAGCACAGCCATCAGCCTCTCATGGACATGCATGGGCCCTGCTGCCTGGCCCAGGCCCTCCTGACACGCCCCGCCATGGTCTGGACCCCTGTTTGGAACAGAGCTAGTGCAGGCCCGTGGCCTCTGCGGGGACAGTCCCCCAGTGCTGGCCTTAGGCCTCTGCCTCAGGCTGATGGACACAGAGGTGCAGAGACCAGCGTCTGGGCAGTCAGGGACAGACACTCCCCGAGCCCATGCTGGGGAGGCAAAGGGTGTGTCAGCCCCCATCCTCTGCTGAGAGGAGCAGAGCCCCAAACCTGCTCACACCCCCTTCGTTCACACTGGCTGTGGAGTCTCGGGCTGAAGGGGGACGCCCTTACGCCCCAGCCCTCCAGCCCCGTGGTGGCTCAGGCCGCGTCTTCTGTTCACTGTTCTCTGCAGTACCGCCGGGGTCCTGGGGCAGAGGGCGGTGGGGTGGGGACAGAGCACTGCCACGTCTGCACTTTGTTTCCTTAAACTTGTTTTCCCTGTTGTAAGTCAAGGCCTGCTCAGTGTAAGGCACTTCCAAAGTCCAGAAAGGGTTAAAGAGACAGCGTCAGGCAAGGACCCCAGGCCTGGGCCTCGGCTGGGTGTCCCTGGTCCCCCTCCAGTCACCTCATGATCTCCCTGGCCTGCCCTTCCCTTCGAAGCTGGAGGAGCCCAAGAGTTTATCCTGGGGGTGGGGTGGCCAGTGACCCACCAGCTGGGGGAAGGGGCCAGGCCACTGTCTGTGTTTCCCCCGAAAGCCACAGAGACGTGGGAGATTCTGTGTCCGGGAGCCTCCCTCGGCTGCCTGCCTGCCGGCGGAGCTGGTCAGAGGAAGGAGGCGGCTGAGAGGCTGGGTGCTCTGTGGGGGGTTCCCATCCCAGCAGCCTGGCTGTGGCCCCTGGACAGCCCGACTCTCGAGGCGTCAGCCTCCCACACACGTCAGTCTTGTGGATCCAGGAGATGAAGGAATGGACTGAGGGACAGCTTCAGCCTGGTAGAGCTGTTGGGAGAGTGCCCAGCAGATGGACGCTGGGGCCACTCGCTGCCCGACAGGGGCACCCTGCCCACCCACCCTGCTCTGACCTGCTGCGTGGCCCCCTCCGTGTTTGAGTGGAACCCAAACCGGGAGCAGGAATGCTAGGCCACAGGCGGCCCCTCCCTGCACATGTGGCCACACAGCCTGGCTCCCACCTGTCCAGGGAGACCCCAGGTCAGACTTTTCTGCACGCAGGTACAGACCCCCCTCAAGTGGTGAGGACAGTTCCCAGTGGGCAGACACCGAGGCTGGGGTCTTTGTAGCACTCTTGGGTCCTTTAGGCAGACTCCACCCTCAAGAAGCCTTCCTTTTGGCCAGCCCCGTGGAGTCCATGCAGGCCTGGGCTCTGTGTCTTGGTCCCTGTCACCTGGAGCAGGGCCCCCTTGCTAGGTCTGGTGCAACCCTGGGCACCATGGACCCCAAGAGCGGCCCCTAAAACTCCAAATGCACTAGGCCCGGCCCTCCCTTTGCCTACAAGACAGAAAATATCCTTGTTGGCCCTGGGAGGACGTGCTTGGCACTGAGTTGATGGGTGATAAGGGGTGGCCTTCAAGACAACTCGCTCCCTCCCCATACTCCATTCCAGGCGGGGAGGGCCTGTCCCACAGCTGTCTGCTCAGCTCAGGCCATGGCTTCCAGCCCCCAGAAGGTAGCCTGTTGTTAACCCTTGCTGGATTCTCCCCGTCTGTTCCCAGAGAGGGTACCCCATTAGTTTGTGGGATACAGAGGCTTCAGTCTCACCAGCCCACACCTCCAACCTGCCCTCACCCCCAGCCTGCCTCCACCCCAAACTGTCTCCACCCTGGACTGCCCACACCCCAGCCTGCCTGCATCCCCAGCCTGCCCAGCATCCCAGCCTGCCCGCACCCCGGCCTGCCCACACCCCGGCCTGCCCTCACCCTGGCCTGCCCAGCACCCCAATCTGCCCGCACCCCCAGTCTGCCCGCACCCCCAGTCTGCCCACACCCCAGCCTGCCCTGCGCTTTTGGGGATTCACTGCAGTTCCTGGGTTAGTCTCCACTGTCACTTTCCAGCCCTGTTCAGGCAGGGTGGGCCGCCCCTCTGCAGTGGAAGATCTGAGGCCTGGATTATGGCTCACCACGGCAGCACAGCGTGGGCTGCCTCTCCTGGCCTCAGTTTCCCCACCTGTCAAAGGAGGTGCTGAAAATGGCCAACCCCTCCGGAGGCATGAGGTTAAAGGTCATGTGCCCGTGGCGTGGCATTCCCACCCCCAGGTATTACCCAGAGGAACGAGAGCCTTGGCCCCTCAACAGACTCGAGCGAGGACATCATTTCACAGAGGAGTGGGGAGCAGTGCAGAGGATGCGGTCACAACAAAAACTACTCATCGATCTGGCTTGGAATTGAGCTGATTATCCTGAATTTTGATTTGCTAAACCTGGGGTCCCGACACCCTTGTCTATGGCCAGAACGAGGTCTCAAGGAGGTGGGCTAACAGGAAATGAGTCTGGCCCTCCACCCTCAACACTGCGCTGGGAGAGGCGCCCGGACAGAGATCCCCGTGCTCCTGGGGGTTCCCCGAGCAGAAGGGCAGGACGGCCAGTGTGACCTCAGTTTCAGGGGCCTGTGGCCCTGGGCACCCATGGGTTGCCACGGGAGGGTGCTGGGTCCCCGGGACCAGTGCTCCTGGTCGGGCCGTGCACGCAAGGGTCTGAAGGAGGATGGATGGGCCCAGGGGAAGGGGCAGGAGGGGGAGGCAAAGGGTTAAGCATGGCTTGGGAGGCCCCTGCCTCTCTGCGTCAGGGTTTCAAGGCTGTGTCCTGTGACTCCCTCTCCGGGGGAGATAATCGTGGCTTCTTGATATTTTCTTTCTCCTCTCCCATGCCGTATCAGAACACTGGCCCGGCCATGGGAACTTTCCTCTGCCCTCCAAGGCCGCTGTGCACACAGCCCCTCCCAGGGCACCCTTGGCCTTTCCAGGACCCCCCACCCATGGAAGAACTGTGGCCCTTTGTTGGGACTGCTGACCAGGCAGCCCCAGCCCTTGGGAGGCCCTCTGAGCACCTAGCCCAAGCCTGGGCCTCTGGGCTTGTCCCACAGACATGCACACACATTCACGCAAGTACGTGTGGGCACACACTCACCACACACTCATGCTCATGTCTGCTCACTCATACACATGCCCACACACGCTTGGCCCAACCCCTCCCACCCACTCCCCTTGGGTCTAGACACCAGGCTCGGCCCAGGTCCCCAGCTATCCACCTTGACCCCAGCTCAGTCACTACCATCCACGACCTGGCAGCCAGGGGTGTCTTTCCCACGGAGAAGGGGGCTTTGCCCCCAGTTTGGGGAGGGGCCTGTCACCTTCTGTCTTCCCCACATAATGGCCACTGCCATTCCCTCATGGTCTCCTTGGGTCCTGGGCCAGCTGACTCACAGAGAGAGGTCTTCTTCAGGCTCCAGTTTGGGGTCCCCACAGGTACTGCAGGCCCCTTGGCAGAAGTCTGGGGTGTCAGTTAGGAATAGGGAGTGCTGCAGGGGTGGGCAAGACTGCCCAGCCCCTGCCTGCATCAGCTCTGGCTGGGCCTGTGGGGCCCTGGTCCTCAGCCTCAGTTTGCTGAGGGGTAAACCGAGGCCCAGAGCAGCAAGGTGAGCCTAGCATCCAGGGACAAGGGCCAGTCAGGGTTAGAAACAAGTGTGCCAGCACCGGGTGCTCCCTAGGAGGGCCCCTCCCCACTCTCTTCGTAAACAGAGAACTGCCTGGCTGGGTTGTTGGGGGCTGTAGGGCGCCCCCTGTTCTGGGTGAGGGCTGGGAAGGCTGAATGGACCCAGGGTCTTGGGAAGGGGCTGAGCTGGGGCCAACCTCTCCTGGCTACAGAGCTGCAGACCACCCAGGGAGGAGCTCCGTGACCTGCTGCTCCATGCAGCTCTGGGTCATGGAGAAGAGGACCGGTCCAGACAGGGCAGCAGCCCGCGGACAGTGCGAGCAAAGGAAGGCGCCCTGGGGGACTGAGTGTGCGCGTACATGTGTGTGCACATCGTGTGTGTACCCGGAGTGTACATGTGAGTATATGTGAGCTCCCCTGGGTCTGGGGCCAATCGGAACACTGGGCAGAGGGGTAACGGAGACTCAGAAAGTTTGGGACAGGGTGTGGGGAGGGTGAGCCCTTCCTGAGAGGCTGGCCCCACGTGGGCCCTGGGAGTGGGAGGCAGGCATGGTGGTGGTCTTTCAGGAGAGACCAGCTGAGGAACGAGAGGGGCCCTGCTTGGTCTCTCCTGGGGCCCAGCCAGGAAGGGTGGGCTTTCCCCTGGGAGCCCAGAGAGGGCTCAACACCCACCAGCCAGCTGCCCAGCATGGGCTGCACGCAGGGGGCAGGGTGGGGCAAGCTGGCACCGTGCCAACCAGGGTCGGGCAGCTAGGGGTGGGTCCGGCACATCCAGGAGACTGCCACCATGAGGGTGTCCAAGGGTGCCACAGCCTCTATCCCGGCCCTGCTGCCCCCCACGCCCCGTCCACCCTCTTTGACCTCTGAACCTGCCCTCTGCCTGGACAACCACTGGGCCGACCTGAGGGATGGAGTCAGGGGCACGGAGGGCACGTATCACTTTATTTCAGTCTGTGGGGGGAGGGAGGAGACAAAGAGCCTGTGAGAAGATCCAGGAGGGCGTGGGGGGGGTCAGAAGGGTCTAGACGTGGGGTGCCCCCTCCCCTGGGGCAGGTCCACCCTGCGGGATCCCCGTCAACCACCTCCTGGCCGAGCTTCTGTGTTTCCTGGTGGGGCGGGGCCCGGAGGCAGCAAGCCCACGCCTGAGCACTTTGTCGGCGGATCTTTGAGCGTCCGGTGTCCTTTGCAGAGTCTCTGAGGACACCGGAGGGAGGCAGCAGCACGACTCTGCGTCTCCCAGGCAAGCTAGGAAGAACCGTCATCTTCCACTTTTTCCTGATTATAGAACAATATTGCTACTATAGAAATCGAGAGCAACACGGAAAAGAGAGGTCTGTGTGCTGCCCAGAGGCCATCGCCGGTCACCACGCTGGTTTCCTGCCCGGCGTCGCTCCCAGGCACCACCTCACCTCCTGGGGCGACGCGTGTGCGCCACCCGTCTCTGCGGCAGCAGCCACGCTTCCCTGGGCACCCGCGGTGGGGTATTCCCAGGCCCGGGCGGTCTGCAGGCACCCCCGCGGAGCAGCGGTCCGCGTCCCGGAGGCCTGGCAAGGTCTTCTCCTAAGTACTCATCTGTGGTTTCACTCCTGGTCACGCAGTGAAAGCTTGCATCTAAATTTCTTATTTTAAATAAATTTCTAAACTAAGATTTACAAAAGCAGGATGTTCAGCTGCATTTCCAATCATCGGCTCACATTTTCACACCTTCTGTGCATCCTTGAGGGTTTTCTCCCTTAAAAATGTTGAGTTACAAAATCCGGGCACCTGGTGGCTCAGATGGTGGTGTCTTGCCTTCAGCTCGGTCATGATCTCAGGGTCCTGGGATCGAGTCCCATGTCGGCTTCTCCCTCTCCCTCTGTTCCTCCCCCTACTTGTGCTCGCTCTGTCTCTAAGAAAAAAAAAAGTTACAAAATATTTAACCCTGCAAAAGATCGGCGAAATACGAAGCTGAGCGCCCAAGCTTTCCCAGCTCAGAAATACAACCTGAGCAGCTCGTGCAATGTCTGAACGCCAAGCGAGCCCTGCACCTCGGGGTTTTCATTCTGCCTGGGAACGGCTTTACGCTACAGCCTCTCGTAGAGCCTCCCTTCCCTGTGTTTTGGAATTCTGGATGTGTTTCATCAGGGATGCTGAGGACATTTGTGTGCACGTTTCCTTCGCAGCCAAACCTGCCAAAGGGCAGGACTTCTCAAACCTTTGCTGCTCCTTCCTCAGGCCTCGTCCACTGGGCTTGCCTGGGGGGTCTCCGGGCCCCCAGGCCCCAACCTACTGGAGTCACAAGGACCCTGACAGAACGTTGAGCCTCTTGTTTGTCCAGCATCTGCCAATGGCTCCCACATTTCTCAGGGTAAAGTATCCCCAAGCCTTGACCCACTAGCCTGAAGACCAGACAACAAAAGCTCTCTCACCCCTGGTTCTCTACCCCAGGGCCTTTGTACCTGCTGCTTCAGTGCCTGAACCATCAACCTCATTTTCTTCATTTCTTCTTCCCTGGCCACCCACTCTACAATGCCCGTGTTTTTATTGTTTATTTCCCCGTTCCCTGCTCCCATTTCTGGCTGGTACCCCCACTCCCTATCCTGCCTGGGGTTCCCTCCCTCTGCCACTGGAGGGCCTGTCCCACGAGGGTGGATATGCTAACCTTCTCTCATCTGAATGCCTGGGGACTGGAACCAGCAGAGAGAGGGTCCTTCTCCCTCCCTTCCACACCACTGCCCTGACACCCCACCGCCCACGTGAAATGACTTTTTTGCCAGAACTTAAGCCATCGGGACCTTGTGGGGCCCCACGGGAGTCCTGGGGTGGCCTCTGCCTGGGTGCACCCCCCCCCCCAGGTGTGTCTCCAGCAGCACTGTGTCAGCTCCGACCTGCCCAGTGCTTCCGTAGACTCGTGCACTCACTCAGATACACAGCTGGGAGTGGGAAAGTGGGTGCAAGAGTGTTAGAAAGTTGGATCCGTTGTTTCAAAATCCATGAAAACATAGACTCATGAGCCAGAGAGAGGGCATCGTGTGGGCAGGGGCTCCCCACGGAGCGCAGACCACAGTGGGGAGGGGGGATTGCGCCCCACCTCCCGCTCCCCCCACTCCTGATCCGGTGGCAGCGAGTTCACAGGTTTCCAGCTGTGCTGGGAATTCCCAGTCCTTTCTGCAGGAAGGTAATGGGAATGCCAGGCCTGCTGGTCATTAAAGTCCAAAGCTGCAATATTTACAACCCTGGACCATGCGTTGCCCATTTTTGAGGGTCAACAAGGTGTGATGCCTGCACTGGCCACATGGGGCCACTCTCGGGCCAGGCCGGAGGGGTGGCAGGGGGGCAGTGGGAGTGAGGCCAGGCCTACCCCGACCGCTGGGAGCTTCACTTCCCCATTTTACAAATGAGGAAGCCGGTTTTCCAAACCCAACCCACCCCAGATTTTGGCTGACCTTGGGCGGGGGCGGGGGCGGGGCCAGGCCAGAGAAGCGGTCTGTGCCTGCTGTGAGGCCCTGGGCACTCCATGATCCTGGGCAGTGGGTTTCCAGTCACCAGTTCACATGACACCTCTGTGCACCCTAGGGTTTTTCCTTAAAAAGTTTTAGAAATTATGAGTATTTCACACATGCAGAAAGATCTGCCCACTGAACGGCCGGGCTCCCCTGCGCCACCCCCCCTCCGCTGTCTAGCCTGGGGAGGGGCAGGCTGGCACTGCTCCCGCTCAACTTCTCCTTCTCGGGCGGCTGTTTCTGGGGTTCAGGGTTCGCAGCGGGAGAAAGCTGGAGTGAGCTAACTCGAAACCAGGCATTGATTTGAACCCGGGGCCGGCAACCCAGGGTCTGAGCGGAGGGAGGTCCGCGTGTGCGGGAACGCCAGAGCCAGCGACGAGGAGCGGCTCAGCGGGACCGCCTGCGGCCTCCTCCGGGAGCCTGGCTACTGTGGGAGGAAGGAGTCCGACCCCAAGGGGCAAGACGCTGGGCGTCTCTGCGCTCAGATCCACCTTCAGTCCCCTTTGCTCTGCCTGCATCTCTGCACCCGGGGATGAAGCCGCATGGTGTTCCACTGGCTCCCTCCTGGAGGCACTCACTTGGTTCTAGCACTTGTGCACATCCACCGTGGGCAGGAACTGAGGACTGAGGTCAGCCAGTGTGTGGGCCACTGTCGGCCCACACTCCACTTCAACACAAAGTTAAACCTCAAACTAGAGAAAGAGCAGCTGCACGGTAGGGTTGGCCTGGCTTCTGATTTTGTCCTAAATTCACCCCCAGGCTCGGTCCCTTGTACGGTTACCTGGGAAACGGTACCTGGCTGGTGTCACTCACTGTGTCCTCCCCAAGGAGTCCTGGCCAGCAGGACAGCATGCCATCACCTTGAGCAACCATGAGCACACCGCAGAGGCAACTGCTTCCTGGGGGGGCTGGAGACCCAGGCCTGAGCCCACACCCCGGGTATCCATAGCAACATGCCTTCCAACTTGCTAACCATCTGTAGGAGCCCCCCGAGGTGGGCACCCCAGGTTCCAGGAGCACCAGAGTCCTGAGAGCCCGGGAGAACACCTTGTGGCCTGGGGTAGGAACCCCAGACCTGGGCTGATGACCCTCTGGTTCGTGGCACTGTGCTGGGATCCTACCTCCCCAGAGAAGGATCCAGAAGCCTCTTGAGCCTGAAATTGTGCTGGCCTGACCATGAGGTTGCCCTAGGTGCCCAGGTAAACAGAATGGGGTTGGGGGGGACCCGCAGCAGTGCCCCATGGTTCACTTATCAATAGCTTTGTACAGGCCCCGAGGGTACCCCCAACTCTGCAGCCTGTGGCACACACCATCCCCTCCAGCACCTGCACCCCAGCCAGCCTCTTCCAAGTGGCACCCCAAGATGCAAGCACACTGGGGAGGGCTTGAGGGGACACAAGTGGTCTGCTCTCCGCAGGGGGTTCCAACCCCACCCCACCTCCTGACCTACGGTCCCATGTGGAGTACCCTGGCTAGCCCCCAGGCTTGGCTATCAGTCCCCGGCCCTGCAGAGGGGACACCTGGCAGCAGGAAGTCCTGTGACATCATGGCCACCCAAGGTCATGGGTGCCGCTGGGCCAGAGGGAGCCCCCAAAGGAACGGTCATTGGGGTTTCAGTTTGGGGGTCTTTGCTGGGGAGGGGCTTCCCATACAGAGCCTGGAGGGGCGAGTGCCAGCCCGGGGTCCTACCTCCTACAGGGTGTGGTTTGGGACCCTCCCCCACCATTGTCCAGTGGGACCTGGCCTGAGTCAGCTCTGCCCACAGCCAAGAACTCAGAACCCACTGCCCGTTTACCTGTCTACCATGTCTGCTGTCCAGGGCAGGGGTAAGGGGGCTGTCCCTTCAGGAGCTGGGCAGATCAGAGGGGAGCCTCTCACGCCCTTGAATCAGGCCCTCCAGAAATAGGGTCTGATGTGCCCTGCCCCCTCAGAACCCGACACCCACCATGGGCTATTCCTCATCTCAGCCTGTGCTGGGGGCACAAAACCAAGCTGTTCCTTCAGCCAGGGTGGGGCTCACACCCCCTCTCCCTGCCTTGTGCCCCCTGGCCCCTGGTCAGCTCCCTGCCTGTCCCCCCAGCCCTCCCCATCCCCCATCCCCAAAGAGGTTGCCCATGGGCCTAACTGTAGGTCAGCAAGCTGGGCCTGCACTTGGAAGTGGCCCCTGCCTCCAAGCACCATCACCTGGGGCCACATTCCCCAAGCTCCATCCTTGTCTCTACCCCAACACCCAGCCCTCAGAGCCACCTCTACTGGGGAGCACACAGGCATGACTGTGCACACACACGCCCGCACAGCAGCCTCCTGTTTCAGTAAGGGACCAACCAGTCTCACGAGTGCACCTGTGTCTGTACAGGTCTGGGCCCCAGAGCAGGCCGGCAGCCCCGTGCTGCACCACGGAAGCAACAGAATACAGGATGCCCCCAGCTCACCCTGGCTCCTGCAGGGGCTGGGCGGGCAGCCAGGGCTGGGGTCTAAAGCCCCCGGGATCTGTCCTGACTGAGGCTTCGGGCCAGGCCCTTCCCCAGGCATTTCCCGCCCCTGTCGCAGCGGCCAAGATGCCGCCCTGAGCTCTGGGCTCCGAGAGAGACCCCATTTCCAGGCCGATTTTCTGGCTCCTGACACCAGGAACAAGCATGTGCCATTTGTAACCCCAATGTCCACACCTAGTGGGGCCTCGACCCCCACAAACCCTGTGGCTCCTTGCTCTTCAGGGCCAGGCTGTGTAGACCTCCGAGACCACCCCTCCCAGACCCACCGGGAAGGCAGCTGAGTGCTCTTCCAGACTGAATGCCCTCCTGAATGCCACGCCCCCACCCTTCATCCACCTTGGTGCCCTGGCTGCTGGCCAAGACATCCAGCCACCTGACCGATGAGTCTCCATGTGCCTCCTGGCTGGGTCGTGTTTCCAAGCGGCTTAGCCCCAGTTGTCTCCCGTGGGCCCTGGACCCACCCTCCGAGCCCCAAAGCCCTGACGCATGCATGCTTCGAGGGCCTAGAGACAGGGTCTGACTCAGGGAGGATATGGACTGTCTGACTCAGGGCTGGGGAAGGCTCTGGAACCCTGGAGACGGTTTGTGGCTCTGAGTCCCTGCAGGGGGCCAGCCTCAGGCCCCAGGAGGTGGGGGTGGGCAATGAGGCGGGGGGGGGGGGGCAGAACCAAACCTCCAGGGTGTCCTCCCAGCAGGAGGGTACAGGCCAACCACAGTGTCCAGGGGCATCCGGGCCACACCAACGTCCTGCCCTGAAGTCCCCAACCCAGGGACGGGGCTCCACGTGGACTGAGTAGGGCCTAGCGCACAGTGAGGCCACAGCAAGGCCAGGTCCAACCTCTCTGGAGCAGAGTGGAGGGCGCAGGCCACCCCTCCCGATCCCCACGGGCGCCCTTCCTGCACGAGGTGGAGCGACCCCAGGGACACGCTCGCCAGGTGCAGCTTCCACAGAACCCTCCACAGGACGTCAGTCTGGCTGACGGAGGACGCAGCTGGCCCCGCACCCCTAACCACCACTGTCAACACACCACCACAGACAGGAACTTTCTGTTCACACACACAATGACGACAGCACAGCTCAGGGGAACGAGAGCAGTCTTCGCATCCGGACTGGTGTCCGGGGTGGGCTGGAAGCCCTGGCCTCCACACCGTGAACACCCACACACCGACAGCGACACCCCACAGCACTTCGTATGCCAGCGTCCCACGCTAAGACTGCCGCACACTTCACAGCCACGTGCGGAACGCCCAGTCTGGGGGTGCTCCTGTAGGCTCGAGTTCAAGGTCTAGTGGCCTTGGGAGGGGTGGGTCCTGGGCCTCTCAGAGGAGACTTTCTCCGCGCCCACTCTCGGTCACTGGGACTTGTCCCGGTTCTTGTCAGCTCTCCAATCTGCTGCTCCTTTAGCTTCAGCAGGCGCTCCAGCCTGACCACTTTCATCTGCAAAATCTTCAGGAGAACACACATGTCTGGAAGGCAGCACCCTGTCCACCTGCTGGGGGCCACGCAGCGTCAGCCCCGCCTGACCGTGCAGCTGGCCCCACCGCGAGGGCCACAGCGCCGGTGCTTAGACCAAAAGCCCTCAAGTGGGGCCCTGAGGGAAAGGCTGTCAGAAATGAGCTCAATGCAGCCAGGGGGACCATGCAGTTGGGGGTTCTGGGCAGCAGGAATGGAGTCAGGGAGGCAGGACATGAGAGGAAGGGGGGTGGTTATAGGAGGTGCTGGCTTTCCTCCCTCACCCCTTCTGATGCATTCCTGGCTCCTGGCTGGCCAGGGCTGCCAAGACCTCATGGAGGCCCCTGGCCCTCGCCCTCTACAGCCCTGCCTGCTGGAAGAGCCTCGCCCGGCCCCTGGCAGGTTTGGGGGGCATGCTTGCAGACTTGACGGTTGACTGGATGCAGGCATTGCGTTTGGGCAGCACACGCACCGTTTACTTCTAAAAGTTACCGGCCAAGAAACCATTCCCACGCTGATGTCAGCGCACGAGGAACGGCCAGGCTCCACACCCCAGGCTGTCCGGCCATGGGTGCGGCTGGCCGCAGCGCTCCTGAGCCACCTCGCAAACCCTCCCTTACCAGCAGCACAGACCCAGGCACACCCCAGCAGGCGAGAAAAAGCTTGCCTGCCCCCAAACACAGAGGTGAAGTCAGTGGTGTGACAGCCCACACTCTAGCCACCGGCAGACAGCTCCAGCTGCTCGGGGCAGGGAGTCGGCCTCTCCGCAGACCAATCCCCTCCACAAACCCTGGACAGCGCAGGGCAGCGTGAACCGGCACACCCCCACCTCATGCTGCCGTCCACACCCCCTACATCGTGGCCACACGCCCCCAGGCCCACTCCCCAGTCACAAGCTGTGAAGACCGGAGGCCACACGCGGACTAGCGCCGTCCACTGCGATGGACTTCCTCCTACGGCTGAGAGCCTCCCGCCCAGACCCACAGCTGTGGCTCCACCAACAGGCGAAACCAAGGAATTCCCCCATGTTCCCCTGGAGTCTATCTTCTCTCCGTGGAGACCCGCCACTGGCAACAATCACGGCAGCAGCAGTCGACTGCCCCGCCGTTTCAAATAACAGGTGGAGCGGTGTTCCCCTCCGGGTTTGGTGAGTAGAACAGTTATGACGCGCTCTGCAGGCACATGGACTGGTGCCACAGGCGTGGGCATGACAGTGACCTCAGCCCCGTTGCTGCTTATCACTTCCTCTCTGCTGCCTTCAGCAAATCCCAACCACACGATGATATCACTTTCCTGTTTCCTCAAGACAACAGCTCATCAAGATTTGGGTATCTGCTAGGGAACCGTGCTGTTTTCACAATTCCTGATGGCTCCTTTGACGCTGAGACCCGACTGGTGTGGCCTACACACCCCCACCCTCCCTGCACTGTCTCAGGTCCAAACCCGCAGCCTGTGCTCCCACAGGGTGGGGGTGGGGGGGACGTGGGGGTGGCCACTCCCTATGTCAGCAAGGGACTTGAGCACGTCTTGAACCCAGAAATGCTGGAGACCCTTAGTGAAGGAGCAGAGGAACAGCCGTGCACCTGCGGAACCAGGCATGTGCCTTGGGGGAGTGTTTTCTGCTCCCTGACTCGGCCCCCAGCCCTCGGGCCTGTGATCTAGCACCTGTGAGTGGTGGCAATTGGGACTGTCTGTAGTCCCTTTGGGCCCTGGGGTTTGGTAACTGCCAAGGCAGGGTGGTGGTGAGTCATGGGGGTGGAGGTCCACCATACTCTTCTCTCTGCTTCTGGGTATGTTTGGAACGTTCCACAGTTGTTTTCTAAATAGTCAAACTAACTGTAGGTTCCCCCTGGTCAGGCACTTTGTCTACCCCACCTACTGCCATACCCACAACGGGTCCCAGCTTCCTAGAAAGGAAGGCAGCCCCTCCGCTTCCTGGGGGGTGTCTGGGCATTGAGGGGCACCCAGGTCACTGTACCTTGACCATCTCCTGCAGCACGACCAGGGCCTGCTCCTTTTCCTCCAGTAACTGTTGCAGCCCGGAATCCAGGTGCTCCAGGGACCCATCGGCTGGGTCCTGACTGAAAAGCAAACACCCAGCCTTTGACCCAGAAGGCTGGTGGGGGTGGGGTGAAGGTGGAACAGCTGAGGTCAGGAGACAGGGGCCCACCCTATGTACACACAGTGGCCTGTCCTCTCTGGAGTCCTCTGACTTGGAAGGGTCTTCACACCGGAGGGCACTGTGGGGCCTTGCAGGCCTGTGAGATAAGCAGATGCAGGAGCTCAGAGAAGAGGCTGACCCGGGGGGGGGGGGGCATGGAGCCCACAGAGACACCACGCAGGCGCTGTCTAGCCTAATGTCATCCCACAGTACAGCCCCAGATGCCTCTGAATGGCCCCCATATAGACTGCAGACGGGGCCGTGGGCTCCCACTCGGGAAGCTGCAGCCTGGGTGGCCTTGGAGCCAGGACTCCCCTGACCCTCCTCTCAGAGCAAGGACCTGCCCTCCTGGAGGTGTGAACTCAAGAGAGCCACAAGCCTCATCTGACACTGCCCTTCATGGGAGGCCCGAGTGGGCTCTGACGGGCCTCAGTTCCCCAATCTGGAGATTTGGGTACTACCGGTGTGTGCAGGGGTGGTGAGCTGTGCCTGTGGGCTGTTAGCATCAGCACTGGAGGGTCCTGGGTCCTGCAAAGGTTTCAAAGGTTGTACAGTGAGGGCCAGCCATGGGGGACCGCTCATCATTCATGTTGCCAACATCCCTCCCTGTGTTTCTAAGCATGGATGGGGGTGGGGGGAACTGGAGAGGAGAGAGCATGGCTGGGGCTGGCCTGGCCTGGGCACAGGGAGTTTTCACTGCCCCGGGGCTGGAAGGTCATGCTGGGAAAGGGCCAAGGGCTAGGGTTTCACTACAGTCTGCACCCCAGGGTCGTGGGTGTGCAGGGCCTTCATCACCATGTGTCACTATCACTGGCAGATAACCAGGCCACATCCTAGCATGACAAACGCAGGTCAAAGGCCGTACAACGGCCCAACACTTACGGCTGTGGGGGGCGGGGCTTGCTGGACAGCACCATCCTTCACCTTTTCCCTCAGTGCAAGCAAGATGGGCTCGATGGCCCCGGGCGTGTTAGCCACCACCTTTTGAATTTCTGTCTCTGAGACCCACAAACGCAGCTTGTGAAAGACCTTCCTGCAAAGGAAGAGGGGGTGCAGTCCTCAGAGCAGTGCACTTTGTGGGGCCAGGAGGCGGGTCTGGCTTTCCTTGGAGGAGAGAGTCTGGGACTTGTGTGCCTTCTTGCCCTTTCACCCACAGAAGCCCCGCAACCATCCTGTTCCCAGCTGTCCCATCCGGGGCCAGAGCAGTCAGTGCCCTGCGCCTTCAGGCCGGGGCCGTCCCAGCCTGGGCCTCAGCGGGAGAACTCACTTCCGGCAAAGTCCTGCTGGCTCCGCTCCAAAGTGCTCGGAATCAGACTTCTCACCACCCCTAGAGCCCTCACCCCCCCACCCTTGGGGTTAAGCAGCGGCCTCCCCCGCCTCCACCTCCTCCCTAGTCCCCTTTCCCTCACAGCTCTCTGAAACGAGTCCTACCAGAACCTGCCCAGGTCTCAACCCCGCAGTCCCTTCTATTCCCCAGGCTTGGAGCCAGGTCCTGACCATGGCCTCCAGGGGCCCCAGGCAGCTTGAGCTCCCCTCCCCGTCCACCTTCAGGAGAGCAGGGACCCTGCACCCTGCTCCCCACTGCAGCCTCCACTGCAGCCCTAGGTCACCCACACCTCATTCTGTCACTTCCTCAGGGTCCTTTTCCGTCCTGTCACCCATCACGACTGACGCTGGTTACATCTCATGTATCTGTCTTCCCACTAGACTGTCAACCCCATGAAGGCAGGGGCCTGCAACCCAGAATCACTGCTGAGTCAGTGAGAGGTGCAGGCAGCATGGGTTGAACACAGTCAGAGGGCAGGACTGACGCCCTGGCGAGTGGGTCTCAACCTGACTGTGCTGTCCTCTTGGTGGCTTACGGTGAGACTGAGACACTAGCAAAGCTGTCAGGGACACAGCCTGAGACGTGCCCCAGAAACCAGGAGGGGTAGGGGAAAGGCTGCCCTCAGAGAGCAAGGAGGCCTGCCTGTTGAGAACACTCCAGTTGCTGAGCTTCTGGTCTGTGTTGCAGGTGGGGACATAGTTGTGCAGGTCCACAAGCCGGGGGTAGAAGTGCTTCACAATCTCTGCCAGCATCACTGGAGGGGCCGGGGGGTGCAAGGTCAGCCTGGCCTGATGAGCTTAGAAGCTCTCCTTTCCTTACATGTCAGTTTTCCAGGGTCCCTAAGGTGGAGGAGGGCAGAGACGAGGCAGGAGAACCAGGGACGGTCCAAGTCCTGGGGGAGTGGCCACAGGGGCCAGGCTGCAGGCCCCCCAGCAGCGTGTGCGTGCCCCCACGGAGAGGGCTGGGAGGGCCAGCCTGGGGTCGGAGGAGCTGCGGGAGGAACCCTGAGGCTGCCCTCTCCTCCCCAGGAAATGCTGGGGGAGGGGAATGCCCCCCAAATGCAGCTGGACTCAGCAGGAGCCCCCGTCCACCACGTGGCTCCTCCTCCAGGGGCCGGCCGCTCGGCCTCGCTTCTCGCGTCCTACCGACTCCTTCCAGAGCGCCACTCACGCCCCTGCTCCGGAGCGTCCTGCACCTGCAGGGGGCCTGCGCGGCTGGGACTTCGGTCTGACTGCTGGGGCATTCTTCAGCCAAGAGCGAGCTCCTGCCTGCGGACAGCCGGCCCTGCGGCCTCCACCCTCCCCGGCCGGGCACCCCCGAGCCCTCGGCCTGCCCGCCAAGGACCCCAGCCCCGGCAGTCCCCGACGTCTCCCCGCCGGCCCGCCCTCACCGCCGTCGCTGAAGTCCCGCGCCAGATGGCGCTTGGGGCGGCTGAGCGGGAGTCCGTCCAGCCAGGCGCAGAGGCCGCGGAGAGCGCCGGACGGCAGGGGCGGCGAGGACTGCGCCCTTCGGCCGGCTGCGCCCAGCATGGCGGCTGGACCGGCTGTTGGGGCCGTTGCCAGGAAACGGCGCCTGGAGGGTCCTGGGGACCGGAAGGGGCGGGGCAGCGGGCCACGCTGTTGGGGCCGTTGCCGGGAGACGGAGCCCGGAGAGCCCTGGGGACCGGAAGGGGCGGGGCGGCGGGACCGCCTCTCGGGGCCGTCGTCTCCCTGCCCTGGGGCTGACTTCCGGTGGGGGAGGGATCATACCAGAGTCCGGGAGAAAAGCTAGATTTCTGGCGTGGTCCGTTTCCCGCGTACTCTTTAAGCCTCGAGATCTTAACGTGTTATAAATTGTATTCCACATTGTTCAACGCACAGTGTAACATCGATTTCGTAAACAACTGCGATTATTTAGAACTGGATAATAACTTAATCAGAAAATACACTCTTCATTGCAGCTTCGGCCCCGCTGCGGGACCCCGGGGGTGGGCGGGGCTCCCAGAGCAGCTGCCGCAGGTGCCCCTCGGGGTGCGGCACCGGGGGCCGCGGCCCCGGCTCTTCCGTTGGCACTTCTCGGCCGGCCGCGGGGGGCGGGGGCAGGGGGCCGGGGCAGGGGCGGGGGGCAGGGCCGGGCCCCTCCCCGCTCAGGCCCGGCGTCCGCAGCCCGGCGTCACCGCCTCTGCACGGGGGGCTTCAGAGCAGCCTTCGGACCCACGGCGCCCTCGAAGGAAGAAACGAACGGACGCTGAGGCATCTGCTACCAGGAGCACAAATGATCACACTCGCCCCCGCAGTTCTTAGACGCAGGTCACCCCTCTCGCGATGGCGGTCATCGCCGCTCCCACGGCCGGCGACGCCGCAGCCGCTAACCCCCGTAACCTTCGACCGTCTCCCTTGTACCAACAGGAGGGAAAGATTCACGGCCCGCAGGAGCGGCTCACTGAAAAGTCCCGCCAGAGGGTCAAGTGGCTGTTGAAACAAGGCTGGTGGACAGTGACCGTGTCCCCCTCCGGGCAGCGCCCCAGCCAGCCAGCCAGCGGGAGAGTCTCGCGCCCTGCTGCCCAGCGCCCTGGCAGAGAGAGGCTCACCTGCGTGGGTCCAGGGTTGGCCCCTCCAGCCCCAGGCTTGACCGGTGGCATCGGGGGTGGGAAGGTCGGCCTCATACCCTGGAGGACACAGTCGGACATCATGGAACGGGGCCCGTCTTCCCCAGCATCTTCTAGCAAAGTTCCCCAGGTCCACCACCTTACAGGCTTCTCTTGTCGAGAAACAAATGCCCCCAACTGGGCCAGATTCAAACCCAAACGTGGCAGAACCCCCTCCTGGGCCCATAAGCCACCATCTATATATCTCAGCACCTCCCCCACTCCCTCAACAGCCCCACCCCACCTCACCCTACCCCAGCATTTCCCAAGAAAAGCTCTTAAATGGCCCTAATGCGGGTCTTTGGAAGTTCAAAAGCCAAGAATTAACCACTACACTTTGCATCTGATTGCATTTCAGCTTTCGGGGGGGGGGTGTGCGGGCAGGTGCCCCCAGGATCTGGGGTGGAGGAAGGGAAGGCCCGAGGTGTGTGCAGCACCCTTATCGTAGCCTTGGCTGGCTTTCACCACTCCTTGGCTAGACCCCTTTCTGCTCCTTTGACCCCATTTTTCCTGTCAAAACCCCTCCTAAGGCTATTTCTGCGGCTCTACTGTAAATCTAAAATTAGTTCAAAAAGTTAAAAAGGAAAGAATCTTCATGAAGCAAACACCACATAATGGTTGCTGCTGGCAGGGCCTCCAGATGGACGCAGACCCTGGGGATAAACCATGCATCTCTCGAAGCATCTCCAGATTTGAGCTCCAAAAGGAAGCCGAGGACACCACAGGGTCTGGCCATGGAGGGGCCTGGAAGAGCATGGGTGCAGCTGGGGGGTTCTCCTGAGTGGCAGAGGCTTCTCACCTGCTTGGGCTTCAGCTCAGGGAGGGGCTTGGCAGGAGGAGCAGGTCTGAGCTGGTGGGAAGGAGGAACAGCAGTCAGGCCCCTGCGCCCCCTGGGTTTAGTAAATGTCCTCTCCGGGCTGGGCCATCAGCCTTCTGAGTGTGGCAGCTGCTGCCCTGGGGTCCCCGGCTCACCAAATCCGGCCCCCAGCCCCTGCACTCCCCACCTAGGACCCACTTGGTGCCCTCAGATGGCCTGGCTGCTGGGCCCCACTGCTGCTCACCTGGTCTGGGGGCGGCCGGGTGTACACAGGAACGGTGAAGGGTGGTTTGGACATGGTGGCTGGAGGCTGCAGGTAACAAGGTGGAGAGCCTGGGTCTCACCGGGAAGCTGCCTCCAGGGGCTTTGGAGATGCGCCCCCAGCTCAGAACCCAAGGTTCCCACCCCTCCCAGAGGAAGAAGAATAAAATGTGTGCATGCAGGGCTCTGCTCCATCCCATTGCCCCCCCAAGGCCTGAGCCCAGATGCGACTCCCACCCTCTCTTCCCTCAGCTTTGCTGTGCAGGGGCCGGGAGGTGCGGGGCAGCAACAGAGGGCATCTTGGCCTTAACACCTTCCGACAGAGCCTGCAGAGGCCGAGAGCCTCAGGTTCAGTGCAAGCTCCAGTCTGTCAGTGGCTCCTGTAGGTTGGCAGACTGGCCACCCTAAAGCCTGCTTCTGCCTCCGTGGGGCAGCTCTAAGCCCCGTTAGAAGGGATCAGGGATGGCCCGGGGATGGCAGGATGCAGTGCTTACAGCAGGCGGTGGCTGCTTAGGGGTCGCCGTGCAGGTTGTGGGCGTGGTGGGCTGGCTGGGGTGGGTGGTGGGGGACGGAGCCCCACCCTTGGCTGGCATACCATGCCCCTCGTGAAACAGGGGGTTGGAGAGCCCCTTGGCAGTCTTGGGTGCTGCGCTCCTGCGGAGAAAGCAAGACTGGTCAGTGTGTCCTGGCCTCGGGGCCTGGCCCAGGGATTCAGGGGCTCCTGGGTGTGTCCTGCAACCGGCACGATGGGGTGAGGTCCCCTGGCAGCTCCAAGTGCAGCTGCCCACCACAGGCAGAGCCCGTATCATCCCAGGTGCTCTGGCACTGATTAGGGTGGGGATGGAGGGGCTCTCTCTGGGTTTATCACCACCACCTGTCAGCCCCGCTTGTCACCTGCCCCCCCCACCCCCTACCTTGAGAGGCAGAGGCCCCGAGGCTGCCTATGTGAAGGGCTGTCTCTCCTCTTCCTCCAACAGCAGCAGGGCATTTCCCAACTGTGTGAGCATGGGAAGTGCTCCTTGCACGTGATGACATTTTGCAACCCCAAAGCAGGCTCACCTCGAACAGACACGGCTCCGGGCCTTCCAAAAGGCGACCACGCCTGCCAGGAGAGCCACCAGCAGCACCATGGACACCACCACGGACACCAGCACGCCCACCAGGGGGCTCCTGGACCCTGTGGGGGTGCAATGAGGCCAGGTGTCAATAGGGTAGCGAGGCCTGGGAGGGCCCTGCGGCCAAGGAGGGGACAGTTTTCTCAGGCAGAGAACCGGGAGCCCAGGGCCCATCTGAGGACCCTCAGCACTGACACCCAGTACATTACACCAGCGCTGCAGGCTCTCAGATGACAGGTTGGAGGGCTTGGTGGCGACTGGCCCCTGGCCCACAGTGACATGAGCAAGGTCTGGCCAGGCCCTGGAGGCCGTGGTGCTATGGACGGCTGCATGCACAGTGGCCACTACAGAGGAAGACATTTGTGGGAGTGAGGGGTCCTCAGACTCCTACGCTCAGAAGGGGGCCGAGGACCCAGCAAAGGGGCTGGCACCCTGTCACCGCTACCGTGCCCTCTGTCTAGGACAGGCAGAGGCCTGTGGGGCCTATTGTGGGGTTGAGGTGGCCACACAGGATGCTGGGCTCTGCCTTACACCCGTGGGGTCAGAAAGCCTGGGGTCGAGGACTGCAAACCTCAATCTTTCGCACTGTCCCGAGGGACTCGGGGCACATGGTGTCCTTCTCAGCCCTGCCCAGGTGGTCTGAGGAAGGACGGGACCCGCACTGGACCCTGTCAGGCCATACAGGTGTGAAGGCCCCAGGGAGGCCAGGCCTACCTGTGCGCGTATGGGGCAGCGGCTCTGCGCAGTGGGGCGGCGCCCAGCCCGGGTGGCAGTGGCACTCTCCCTTGTGGTTGCACACCTGGGGGTGAGTGGGCGTGAGGACCAGGCCGCCACACACTCCATCTGCCACCTCCCAGCGCCCGCGCGGCCACCACCGGCTGCTGAGCCTCCAGGCCGGGCCTCAGGCCTGAGAGGGGCTCTGCTGTGCCCCTCCCGGTTGAGGACAGGCCCGGCTCACCCACGAGCCCGGCTCCTCCGCGTGGGGCTGCCACAAGCAAGGGCTACGGCAAACGTGCTGACAGCAAGGTGAGCACGTCAGGCCTAGTCTCGGGGCAGCTTCCTGTGTCCGTGAGACACACCCCCAAACCTCCCAGAGACAGGGGCTTGTGAGGGGAGCGCCCCAGCCCCTGGTGTTTTGAGCTTTCAGGGGCTGACTGTCCCCGCATCATGACACAGGTCACCGAGAGCTGTCGCACCCGTCCCCATTTCAGAGTAGATCATTTCAAGCCTGACCAGCACCAGCCCACGCGCCCACCAGCAAGGCTGCCCCGGGCCTCAGTGTTCATGTGGGACGCCCAGATGCCCACCAGCCTCTGGCCGCGTCCCCAGAGGGCTGGCTCGGCCCCTGCTGTGCCCGGGCGCTTCTTCAGCACAGCCTACCGGTCCCCTTCAGCCCCAGAGAGCGGCGGCGCAATGTCCCATGGGCTCACGTACCCCACGGCTGTTGCACTGGGCGGAGCAGTTCCTGGATCTGTAAACTTGCAGGAGCTGGCAGAGTCCTTTCCAGCAAATCTGGAGGGCGGTGGGGGTCCCCTGAGGCAGACATTCTAGACCACTGCCTGGAGCCCTCCGTCCCCACTTCTACCATCAGCTGAAGCTGACCCGAGCCTGCACGGCAAGCTCTGGGGGAGGCAGGCCGGGGCCACCACATCCAGGCTGGCCTGGCCTGCACCCCCTCTGCGGGCCGGCCGGCCCACAGCTGCCACCAGGGCCGAAGGACTGGCCTCACCCAGGTCCGGGGGTTGTGGACTCACAGAACAGGGCACCCCGTGAGCTGAGGACTGCCTCCTAGAGCACCTCCCGTGCTCCCGCTTCGCCTCTACTGAGAACACAGAGCAGTCCGCGCGCAGAGCCCTTGGACCACACGGGCTCGCCTACGTGGCACGCGTGTCTAGGACCTGGGGGTCCAGCAGCCTGACCGCTGCACGTCTGGGCCACAGCCCTCCAGAGCCCCTGCTAGCGGCAGCAGCTGACGTGCCCCGCGCCAGATGGCGGCTTGGGTGCTCACCTTCTCCTCACCACACTTGGCGCCTTCCGGCACCGGCTCATATCCCGCACCTCCCTCCAGGACGAGAGCCTGGCAAGTGCCCGCGGGGGAGGTGAGGGAGCAGGAACTCCGCTCTGGGGGCTTCTGTCCGCCCTCACAGTACAGGATGCCACACTTGTTGACCCTGTGGACAGAGGAACAAGCCATCCAGCCAGCTCTGCTGGGTCTCTGGCCTGGTCCATGCTGACGCCCCTTAGGACGACCCGCGGAGCTGCAGGAAACGAGGCCCAGAGCCCTCAGACACGCTGTAGGGTCTGCTGATGGGCACCGACCCCAGGCCCAGCAACAGCGACACACCCTCCCTCCCATGAGGGCAGATGCTCAGGCCTGTGGGTCCTGGAAGGCAGGGTGGACCCCCTGGAGAACCCTCTGACTCAGTCCCCAGATTCCTTTGTACAAAAGACCTTCTTGGGCATCCCCACTTCCAGGGACATCCTGTGGCCCTGGACCCGGGCGAGTCAGGCCACGGATGACCACTCACCTGCTGGCACCATGGGTGAGCCTGCCCTGGCAGCCCGGTAAGATGTTGTAGGTGTAGCATGTTTCCACGGCAACCTGTGAACCTGTGGGGGCCAGGAGGAGGTCAGTCCTCCAGCTTGGGCCCCGCAGCCCCCTGCAGGCCTGTGGGCACACGGCTGGAGTGCACGTGCCTCACCTAGCCCCCACAAGTCCCGGCACTTCTGGGCCAGCGTGGGGCAGACCCCGTTGTAGCAGTAGCCCCCCGGGCAGGGTGTGCCGTTCTCCTGGAAGACGTCCTCCGGGCACGCTGGCTGCTGGCCATCACAGTACTCCTCAAGGTCACACGCATCCTTTGGGGGACGGCACAGCTCACCGGCAGGGGTCACCTGCCCAGCAGAGCAGAGCTCATGTGTGCTGCCAGCCATCTCCTCGGGGCCCCTTAACACCCACTGGCCCGGGGCACAGCACTCACCCTGCAGTCATGGCAGCAAGAGCCCTGGGCGCACTGGGCCCCCGCTGCCAGCTGGCAAGTGGTTGCGTTGCAGCAAGGGTCCCGACAGGCCTGCAGGGCAGAGGTGGGAGTGGGCTCCAGGGCAGACCTGCGCCCCCTCCCCAGGAGCCCCTCCGGGTGGTGACGGGGCTCAGAGTGTGTTCTGTGTGGTGGCCGCACACGGGGCAGCTGGGGGGTCACGAGCGGGCGTCCATGCGGGCAGAGGGCAGAGGGCATCTGGCCAGTACCTGGGGCGGGCCGCAGTCACACTGCTCCCCACGCTCCACAAACCGGTTCCCGCACACAGGGTCGCCCACCAGCCGGCCGGGGTCGGGGGCGTTGGCCAGGCAGGCTGTCCGAGGCTTCTCCACGAACATCTCCAGGTCAGCGCGGCTGCACTGGCTGAACATTTTGGGGAACTGGGCGCTGGGGGTGCAGGGTGGGGCCTCTGTCAGGGGGTGGGGGGGCACCCAGGACACCCCGCCCCCGCAAGCAGCCCCTGGCCTCACCCGATGCTGGCCGCCATGATGCAGCCGCCGCCCTCCCGTGGCACGGGGCAGTAGCAACCCTGAATGTTCTCGTCATGGTCCATGCCCAGGTTGTGGCCCATCTCGTGGGCCATGGTGGACGCGACACCGATGGGGTTCTTTAGGTTGTGGTCCTACAGGGAGAGGCTGCGCTGCCTGATGCCGCACCCCTGCCCACCCCCGCCGCCAACAGCACTTCTGAGAGCATCAATGCACCCTCCAGGGCAGGCACCCGCCCTGGTATTCCAGCCCGTAGGGACAGCTCAGGGACAAGCATGTGGACCTGGGTCCTCAGGGCTCCCCACCCGGAGGCCAGCAAACCTGGTTCACAGCCCCAGAGTCCTGGGAGCACATGGCCGACACCTTGGCCAGTCCCACGGTGGTCCCGGTGAACTCAACCCCGCTGCAAACAAGAGCAGTGCGCGAATGCGGACGCCTCGAAATCTGCCTCCCTCCCGCGTGCCCCTCGTCCCCACACAGGCCTCCCAGGTCCCGGCTCTGCGCCCACTGCCCACATACGTGATAAGCTGCGCGTTGTCGTGCTGGTGTCGTCCCACCAAGTTCTGTGTCCGCCACCGGAGGAAGTTGTCCAGTGTGGTGTCGGGGTTCGAGCTCACGTGAATCTGGTCCTCTTGGTTCCACATCTCCAGGCCCACCAGGACCACACGAAAATTGAGCTCCTGATAAAGCTGGGAGGGCCGGAAAGCCCCAGGTCAGGCTCGGGGACAGGGAGGGCCGCAGGCGCAGAGCCCAGCTCCCTGCTGGCTGCGGGTCCCCCTGAGGGCCCCGCCCCCTCGACAACCAGGGTTTCTACCCACCTTGTCCACGTGGTTCACCACCTCCATCACCCGGCTACGAACAGCTGCCCTGCTCCCCAGCCGCCGGAACTGGAGGACAGCAGGCCCTCAGATGCACGCAGCCCGTCGGCCGGCCCCACGCCCTGCCCCCACGCCCTGCCCCACACTACCTCTGCGCTGTCCGTGACCACATACAGCTCCACGTAGCGGGTGTCTCGGGCCACTGGCCAGTTCTGGGGGCACAAGAAGCTGGTCAGCTGCGCCAGCCACAGTCCTCCAGGCCCGGGCCCAGTTTTCACACACTGACCCTCTCACGGGGTCCTGGACCTGGCCCCCAGCCCCCTGCTCAGGACTGGCAGTGCCATCCACGAGGCTCCAGCTCAGGCTGAGGAGCGACCTCTGCACCAGTCACTGGCAGAGCTAGGGCCATCGGCCGTGGGGACCCCTCGGAGATGCCCGGGCCACCCTGACTGGGATCGGCGGGTAGAACCCTCACTCAGCCAAGCACACCGGGAGCCTGGGGGACGCAGTCCCAGTGGACAGGGGGTGAGGAAGCTGGTCCCCCCCTCACCCGGGGCCTGAAGGCTGCTGAGATCCGAGGCCCCAAGGCCTTCTCCAAGCTGGTGTTGCTGACCCCACAGGTCCCGGCCTTCTGCTGCAGGTGCTGCGCCCGGTACAGTGCGTGCTGCCCCTCTTCGCCACCCCCGTCCAGGGGCTCGATCAGGTGGACATCCGAGCCGGCCCGGAAAAAGCCCCTGAGGGCAGAGGTAAGCCAGGTGGTTCTGAATTATCACGTTCCCACACGGCGTCTGGGGAGGGACAAAGCCTTGAAGGACGGGGTGAGGGTCCTTCTGGTGAGGACGAAGCTCCATCTGCACGGGGACAGATGGCCCCCAGGTGGACGGTATACTGGGGACGGCCTCCAGGGCCCGAGCGCAGCCCCATAGCTCAGGGAACCTGTGACTTCTAACAGCCAGACGCCCATGTGCAGGAAGGTCTCCAGGCCTAGCCCCTGTCTTCTTGGCCTCAGTTTACCTCTGGAGCATGCGGGGGACAGCTGACACCCACTCCCCAGGTCTGCAGCACCCACCTGAGGCCAGCACAGGTGCTGAGGCTGGCGGCGGAATGGTGGTGCCCCTCCACGTGGCCCTGGTAGAAGCAGTGACCCTGCAGGAGGTAGGAGGCGTGAGTGGCCCACAGCCCCCCCCCCCCCGCCCACTGCCGGCCTTGCGGAGGGCTGCCCAGGCCCGTACCTGCCTTTGTTGCTGCTCTACCACCTGGGAGCCGTTGGCAGCCTTGTAGGTCTCCGTGTAGCCCGAGCCCACCAGGTCCCTGGAAGAGAGCCACTGTGGTGCCTGGGGCCCCGCCTGCCCCCACAGAAGCAGCTTCTGGCCTGGTGGAGCGGCCGGGCCAGGCAGCTGGACGCCAAGGGCATGGGTATGCCGGGCGCAGCAGGCCGGGCCTCCACTCACCTGTTCTTCCTCAAGTGCAGGGTGAAGTTGTGCCCTTGGGTCCCAAGGACGAAGCTCACACTCTCCGGGTACAGGTCCTGAGCCAGGGGAAAGGGAGGGGTCCAGGGTGAGAGGCCCTGCCCCAGGGTCCACCCACCTCCAAGCTGGGTGTGATGGAGCTCGGCTGGGCTGGGGATGCACCCAAGGCCGGGAAGTCCCTCAGAGGACCTGGCGGCGGGGGGGGGGGGGGGTGTCGTTCAGCGTCGGGCTAGGATTAGGAAGCTGAGGCTGGTGGACAAGCTGGAGCTCTAGACCTCAGTTTCCCCATCTGTCCACACAAGTAATGGCTAAGATCCCCTTCCCCCGGGGGAGGGGAAAACATGGCTCTGAGTAGCAGCCCTTAGATCCAAGGTAGCAGAGGAGATGGGGCAGGGCACGGGACTGAGCACCCCCGGGGCGTTCCCCCAGCCTCCTGACCTCTTGGGACAGGACTGCGTGAGGGCCCAGGGCGGTAGAAAGCCTTCCCCAGATACTGAGGTCAGGACAGGGCTGTCCCGCCGGGATTTCAGGAATGCCCCCAGGCGGCCTTGCTTGGGGAATCCCACAAAGGTGCGTCACCACAAACGGCTACACCACAAACGCCTACGGTGACACGCCCCTGGTGAGCCATCCCCTCTGGCCTGAAAGGGATCTGACTTATCTAGCCAGCGAGTGAAACCAGGATGTGCCCTGGGCCCGCAGGGCTCCTGAGTGGCAGCCTGAGCAGCCCCAAGGTCCTCCCTCAGCAGAAGCCTCTCACCTCACCCCACCCACCCGAGGGCAGGGGTGCGGCAGGATGCAGGGAGGTGAGGCCTGGGGATGGAGGAAGTGCAGGCAGAGACAGCCCCGTCAGCCCCACAAGCCGGCCCCTCCCCACTGCTGGGCACCCCACTGCTGGGCACACAGAACAGGCTCTGGGGAGCCAGGAGGGGCCCCCGGGCCGGCTTCCCCACCGAGACTTACCAGGTGGGAGGGCAGAGCTCGGCGGGCACGGGATGCTGACAGGCGCTGGGGCCACACCACCTCATACTGCTCCACGTGGGGCAGCAGGGTGCTGGGGGCAGCCACTGTGGGCGAGAAGGGGGTCGGCAGGCTGGTGATGGGCCTGCACCTTCTCCTCCGACAGAGTCACCGGAGAGTGTGAGCACCAGGGATTCAGATACGGGGTTCCCCTGCCCTGGGCGGGGCCCACAAGGCTCCCCCAACAGCTCCTCCCCCAGGGCCTAGGGCTGACCTAGACGTCCCCCCCTTCCTTGGATCTGAGGGGGCACACTGGCCCTGGGTGGGGGGTAGGTCTGCCCTCCTGCCTGCAGGCAGTCCACCCAGCCCAAACCCAGAAGCTCCCAGGTATCCAACAGCAAACAGCCCTGGGAGTGGGGGTGAGGCCCAGGGACAGAATGCCCACGACAGCTGCCCTCCAAGTCTTCTCCGTCTCTCTCCAAGCGTCACTGGATGTGTCTCCACGACATTATCTTGCAAAACACCAGGAGAGAGAGGCCCCACCTACCGGAGAAGTGGGCCCCTCCAGCCTGGGGCTGGGACACCACCGAACCCAGCCCAGAAAGCTCCCCAGGCCAGCGGGGAGCGCGGGAGGCCAGCAGCTCACCCCACCGGCCATGGGTCCCCAAGTGGCTAGACTGCCCCCTCCCGCCCTCCTCCCGTGCCCACCCTCAGCTCCAGGTACTGTTCCTCCGTCCTCCCTTCCCTGCCGGGCTGGGGGGTCTGGGTGGGAGCGCGCAGTCCCAAGGCTCCGGGGCAGATGGGGAGTGGCGCGGTTCTCCACGGTGCCCTGGGAGTCCCCGGCGGGACCGGCGCTGGGGAGACGCCCCAGGCGGCTTCTCCCCCAGTTCCTTTTTGAAGTTTCCGTCTGCCGCCCTGGGCCTTCCCGGTGAGGGCTCCCCTCGGCGCGCCCGACCGCTGAGACTGACCCAGAGCTCGGCGGGGTGCGGAAGGCCAGGGGACCGGCCCGCGCCCGGGACGGCCGCCCCTCGCCCCGGCACTCACCTTGCAGACACAGCGCGAGCAGCTGGAGCCCCAGGACGCGCATGGCCGGGGCGCGCTCGGGGGGCGTACCCGGGGGTCTGGGGCAAGAACAGGGGGCGCGCTCGGGGGTCCCGGGCAAAAACAGAGGGCGCGCTCGGGGTCCCAAGTCTGCGGTCCAGGGACGCGGCGCCGGCGGGAAGCGGCTCCGCGCTCGGGACGAGGTCTGGTCCCGGCGCCCCGCCCCGGAGACCAGCCCCCGGCCCGCAGCCTATCGGCCCCTCCGACGCTGGGAGGGGCGGGGCTTGGACACCCGCTGGGGAGGGGCGCCTCGTTCCCGGCCCCCGCTTCGGGCTCGCTCTTCGGTCTTCCCTCGTCTACTCCTGGGCCCCAGGGGGCCCCTGAACGGCGCGTGGCGTCCAGCACGTGGAAGAAGCTTCATAAACGTGGACCGAATTAACGAAGGGGGTGCGGAAGCCTAACCTGAGCCCCTCCTTGCAAGGTCGCACCCTGCTCTGTGCAGGTGAGGAAGCCCAAGCTCGGCCTGGCCCTGGGGCCTGCCGGCCAGGTGGCGGGGCAGTGGCTTGGACGGGGCTCTGTCTGGGGGCGTGGCAGGGGGAGCTCAGGTGCAGATGTGCCCTCAGACTTCCTGGGGAACAGAAAGCTCCCCACACAGCACCCTGGTGCCTCTTCCTGCTCTACGGGCTGGGGCCACCCCCACTCTGGCCTGGCACCCAGGCTTCTCCGGTGGGTCCGTCACCTGGGGACCCAGACCGCCTGCAGCTGAACCACGTGGCTTTGCCCTTCCAAACTCGTGGCTCGGGAGCTGTGTTCTGGACATGCTCCCTGAGAGGACAGGGCATCAGTCAAAGTGAGAGCCTGTGCTGCCCACAGGCAGTTCCAGGCCAGAGGTCAAAGTTTAACAGACCATTATTTCCCCCAAAGCGAATGGCACAAAAAGGAAAGGCCGGAGGGGCTAGCAGACTTTGAGGCATCTCAGGCAGAGGTGACAGAGGCACAGAAATGGTCTGAACACGTGGGCTCTGTTCCCCTACTTACATACAACTTCCTGTGATGAAACAAGGTATGGGAGCCCCCACCTCCCCAGCGATCTTGATCTTACTTCTCTTCCTTCCTTGTATGTTGCAATTATTCACAAACAAAAAGTAGAAGGCAAAAATCAAAGCTTTGTGGATGCAGAGGCCCTGTGGGCAGGGACCAGACCGGCCGCGTGCAGCAAACGCCAGCAGCCAGGACCAGCATGGGCCTACTGCCGGGACACAGAACCCCACGTACGCCCCAAACGCACGTCTTGCCCCACCCCTTCCCCCTCAGGTCCTGCAGCCCTGAGGTGCAGTGGGCAAGCCTGCTGCGCAGAGCCTAGGACAGGGATACAAGGTTTCTGGGCCTCAGGGCAGGGCAAGAGGGCTGCGAGCCAGGGGCCAGAGGGTTTCTCTGCTCACTGTGCGAGGTTTGCACAATGCCAGGGCTTTGGCCATAATGGCCCACAGGCCACCCCTGATTGGAAGAGTTAACAGTCTGTGGCTTGAAGGGGAGCCCCCAGCTCTACGGTGCCTCCTGTACAAGGCCGTGGCCAGCCTGGGAGTGTCCACGCCCCGCTGCAAGGGGGGACCCAGCCTGCCTCCAGGAGCCTGCTTCGGGCTCTCATTCCTCCTTGCCTGCCAGGTAGAGCCCCCCTCCCGGAGCAGGTGGTCAGAGCTGAACTGGGACAGTGACACATGACCTCTGGCAGGCGGGCAGCACGGCGGGAGGACCGCAGAACAGCGTGGTGGGGGTCACAGCTGTGGGGTGGGATGGGGTCAGGTTCCACCCAGCACCCTGGTGGCGCTCCTGAGGACTCACCCACCCTCCCGCCTAGCCCTGCCACAGCTCGAGGACCGTGCTGCCCCCTAGTGCCTGTAGCCCAGCCTAGCACGATGGTGGATTTCTGGGAGTCCAGGCCTATGTACCCGACCAGGTGTGGACACCTGGACCATTCCCTGCACGGCATCTCGGTAATTATCTTCACGTTGCTCAAATGCCATACGATTTCACTCTGTCTTTATTTGAAAGCAAACACATTTTACAAAGTGACCCTGCTCAACTGAAGAAAGCTCACAGAGGAGCACAGCTGTGGAGACACCCACTCAGGTCCGGGCGGCTGCTGCAGGGTAGAACCCAGGACCCAGACACGAGAGCAACGCGGCAGGGATGACATTCAGACGTTATATTCACACAGCAACAACAGCTGGTTCAGCAACATTCAAGTAAAAGCTTCTGAACTCATTTCTCCGCGGCACCCGCAGCCTCACTGTGCAGTGACAGCGACCCTGGGCGCTGAAGCTGGGGGGCCCCGTGGGACAGGCACCTGGGGGGCTGCCTTCTGGCTCCTCTCTGCAGACAGACGCTCCAGGCGCTCCGTGTAGAAGCCATTGAAGTCCAGTCTGTGGGAAGAGAGGGGCTGGGCTCCCATACAGATGCCCCCGGTGCGGAGACTCCCCCTCTGTGGCGCCGTGCAGGACGACCCATCCACCCCCCAGGCAAAGGCTCAGCTCTGCACCAGGTGCGAGGGACACCCACCCACACAGCATTCCCTGGTTCAAGCAGTACTGACATCGGAACCTAAACACACATGCAAACTGAAAGCGGGACAACCAAAACCCCTAATTAAGGGTTTAAGCAGAAGCATTTCCAGCAGAGTACCTGACCCCCCTCCCCCATCCCCTGGATGTTGGGGCTGGCCTTGCCTGGCACAGGGACCCGAGGGTGCCACAGGCTGGGGGCACCTCTCAGGCCCTGTACTAAGGACATCAGACGCCCGTCTGACCCCTTCCCAGGCAAGGACATCCCCCCAGCCCCCTGGGAATAAGCTGACCCACTACTTCCCCTCCGCAGAGCGGGGCACTCAGGACACTGCCGGGCTCCACAGGTCGTAGGAACCTGCTGGCCCCAGAACCACGAACTGGCTGACCAGCTTGCCGGCTCCCTACACCTGTCCTCGCCGCTCCTGCACTGTTCTCCCCCATGGGCCCCTCCCAGAGTCACCAGGAATGCTCCGTCACACCTCCTGAGAGTGGCGACAAGGCACAGCCAGCCCCAAGAGCCCAAGCACAGAGGCTTTAGTAAGCGCTGCCGTGACCCCCACTGTTGGCTCCCTGTGACATCCTGGCCTGAGCAGCACCGCTGGTCCCGCCCTCCCTCCCCGCCTCCTGGCTGCTCAACTGAAAATGCGGTGATGCTGCTGCCATGCACGTCCCAGGGCTGGGGGCTGGGGGGCCCTTCCAGGGTCCTGGGTCCTGGCTCGGGGAGCAAAGCGTTGGGCGAGACTGACCCAGCCCGGCCCCCAGACAGAGACCAGCGCTGGGGCACTGACGGACACTGGTGCACACTCACGAGTGACACAAACCACCACACACGTGCATGTGTCACCTCGGGGGGGGAGCAGTGACCAGCAGCAGCAGAGGTGGCGAAGGACAAACGGCCGCAGCACCCCCGAGCAGACCCTGCCTGTCACTCCTTCCCTGAGGTGGCCCAAGGCCACGGTGGGGGCACAGCAGTGGCAGTGTGCGGGAGGCTGCCTGCGCCCACCTGGAGATGACGCTGGCCATGCTGTGCTCACAGTCGCTGGTGCTGTAGAGGCTGAGTCGGGCCAGAAGGTCAAGCAGGTGTGCCGAGAAGTTCTTATCAAACTTGTTGATGGTGGCCTCAAAGCTGGAGGCCAGCTGCGGGGCGTCCACGTGCTCAGCCAGGTACTAGAAGACACGGTCGGACGCCGTGAGCGCCCCCAGCCCCAACTCGGCACTGCGCTCTACCGGCTCGGCTCCCTCTCCCCCTTCTTTTCTTAAATAGAAGTTTTTTTAAATAGAAGTGATAAAAGTTAAGACATCATAAAAGTTCCTGAAACGCGGGACGCAGAAACTTGCTCCCACACGGAAGCAGCAAGTCCGCACACCCCGTGAGTTCTTCACGTGGCTTAGATTTTCAAGGGAATGCAGCATTTTCTCCTGGCTCCCTCTTGGCAAAGGGAGTGGACCTGGGAGCACGGGCCTGAGCTCCCTCCAGAGCTGGGGCTGGCGCTGCAGGGCCCATGCCCCTCCCTGAGTCCCCTCAAAGGAGGCAGAGACACCTGGCCCTCCTACTTCAGGCTGGACTCTAACTGTAGTGACAGCAGGGCCCACGGGCCTGTGCCTGCTGGGTGGCGAGCCCTCCGCGGACACCCCAACCCCTGCTCTGGGGAACTACGGCCTCACCCTCGAGCACAGCGCGGCTGAGGTTTGGACAAGTCTGGAGAGGAGATCCTCTAGCTCATGTTTGGAACCTAATTAGGATGAACCTTTTTTAATCAAAGGGAAGACAGAATGGAGGGCAGCAGCGGGCCTGCTGGACAAAGCCGGGGGCTGCACACCTTCCTAGCAAGCTCCTTGCGGGCACGCTCCTCTGCCCGCTCGGCCTCCGTGGGCGGCCCCAGCATCGTGCCATGCTCCAACATCAGCCGGCCCAGCTCACCGTCCAACTTCATGCTCTGCGTAAATCTCTGGGGGTCAGGAAGAAATACTGCTGTTAGTTTCGAGGAACCCGGCCCAAGGGAAGTACGTGCCCCCACACAGCCAGGCACCATCTGCAGACACAGAAACAGCAGACATGAACTCGGGGAGCCACAGCTGTGCCCACACGGCTTCCAAGGGTGCCTGTCAGAGGCTTCACCAACAGTCTTCTGAAGATGGCATCTTCCCAGGGCAAGCCCCATACGGATCCGGTTCCCAGGCTCCCGTCCCCCAGAGGTTGGCTATTACCTTGCACGCTCTCCTGCGAGCCCCACCAACTCAGGCACCCCGGGCCCTGGAGCCCTGGTGAACCGCATGCCACCCCCTCTGCCTGCCAACACTTACTTTCTGTACCAGCATTCCGAGGCAGCTGCTTGTAACTGAATCAAGTAACTCGAAGTGGACAGAAAGAACATCAGGTGCCCAGACAAGAGCCCGGGACAGAGACGCTGCAGCTGCTGGTCGCAGCCCACGACGGCGGAAGGGGGCTCCAAGAGACAGCCCTGCACACGGCGGGCAGGAGGGTGGGCTGCGAGGTGGCGCACCTGCATGCAGTTGGTGAACATGACGCACACGGACATGAGTCTGGAGAAGACTTTGAGCAGCTCGGGGTTGGTCAGCATGCAGTCCTTCAGACAGTTGTCCAGGAAGCTCGTGTGGTGACCCAGCACGTCGTCGATGTTGGATGCCTGCGTGGAGAGAGGGCACCTGCCTTTGCTCTCGGCACCGCTCTGTGAGGACACCAGACCCTGCACAGGCCAGGCTGCGGCTCTGCACGATTCTGTTTTGTTTCCTTTCCTTAAATGACCCAATGGCTTTTGAGAGAAAACTTCAAAATACCACACAAGAAAAACACTAAACATGCCCCCCAAAGTCCCCGGTTTTGGTTCTTAAGCACAGAAAGAAGGAAACACTGCTGTTGTCCCTTCACGCTTTTGGGACGTGCTGACAGGCCCCAGAGTGTGCTGGGGTGGGTGTGGGGTACAGAGCCGCCCCGACCCCCAGGCTTTCCGCACCACCTCAGGGGCTAAACGCCCCCCCCCCCCGCCCCCAACACTCGCATGCTCACTCGCTCACACACTTGCCGCCTGCACAAAGAAACCTCTTGTGTGTGTGGACAGGTCTGCTCTCTCCTCCTCAGCAGCCTAGGGCAAGTGCTGCACTTACCCCCTGACATCCGACCCACTATGTTCCCTTCTCAAGAACCTACTGGATGCAACCCGGTTGGATATATTAAGCTCAAACTCACAGATTTCAGGTTTTTCTCAAGGATGTGCCAAGTTGGTTCCATCACTTCAAACATCATGTAGTACTGAATGTTCTGAACGAAGTTGAGCATCCGCTGTCGCAGAGTGAAGGCGCCAGCAAACCTGAGCGAGCACAAGGACCGCTAGCACGGCGGCTCCGTCGTCACAGGCACACACGCCGCCTGGTGTCACCGACCAGTGTGCGCCCCGGCGGGAGCGAACAGATAGCCCCAAACCTCACAGGGCTCATGCTGGCAGACCGACCACCCGCAAGTCTGTACCAACAGCCGAGGGACAGAGCCAGCGTCCACTGCGGGGGCCAGGGCCCTGTGCCGCAGCGTGAAACGCGTCACGGACTGAGAAGCTACAGAGGCCTGGGACACGCTGCCTCTCTGAAGGCGGAAGAGGGAGAGCCCTGCCTCTAGTGGGGCCGCGGGGCGAGCAGGACGGACGCACCACTTTGCGGAGTGCAGCGAGTACTGCTTGGCGGCCTTGTTGCTGATCCAGACGCTGCAGAGCTGGCGCTCCACGTGCTTGCAGTAGAACATGTGCCTGAAGAGCATCTGGTAGCGCGTCAGGGCTTTCCTGCCAGGAGGAAGGTGCACAGGACGCTGACCACACCCGGTGGGCGCTGCGGGCCTCAGACATCGCGAGGCTCGCCTCACACGGCGGCTGAGGCTTCGACAGCACCGACGCTGTTCTGCACCCTGGCCTCCAGGCAGCCAGGCAACCCACCCTGGACAGAAGTGGACGTGGACAGCTACTTAGAACGGCCTGCTGAGCGGATACAATCCTGCCTTCCCGGCAAACCTGGAAGCGTGTCCACGGCAGCTAGTGCCGGAAGGATCAACGCTCACCTATTAATAATCAGCGACAGGGGCCACTTGACGACATAGTCAAAAGAGAAGGCCTCCAGGCCGCTCAGCGTGAGCTCAGTGGGGTCAGCATGGACCATCGCCTTCTCCTGCTTGGTCTCGATGGCCAAAACCCGCAGAAGCTGAGTGATGAGGTCATGAGGCATCAGATCGATCTTGAGAAAGACAAAGAAGAGTGTCACGTCCTGACCGCTGCCCCGACTGCTGCCCCAGCACAGCTGCCCCACGAGCTGGAGAAGCAAGTCCAGGACTGAGGCAGCTTCCCCTGACATAGACTCTGCACCTTGAAGGCCGGCTTACAAAACAAGTGTCTGCCAATAAAGCCTCAGCCACTTTCCACCAAAGCAAAAAAAGAAAGTGCAGAGAGATTATTCTCAAGATACTCGATGGCATAAACAAGAAAATATGCAGCAAAACAGAAAAGCCTGAATCTCTTCAGATTTACAATTTTACAACAAGTGCCAGGCCCAAGTTGAAAGAGAAGCACACTTAATAGAAAACAGTAGGTTGACTGTGAACAATGTTGGGGTGGGGGGCCAACCCACTGGTTCAGCTGAAAATCCACAGGAACTGCTGACCTCCCCTAACCCTAATTATGAACAGCCCAGTGTTGTGAAAGCCTCGCTGACACAGCTGATGAGCACGTATTTCATACGTTGCAACATGAAGCGTGTTCTCACGACGAAGCAAGCTACAAAAGAGGAAACGTTAATAAGAAAGGAAACGCGTTTACGTCACTGTACTGTATTTATCGAACAAAACCTGTGTGTAAACAGGCCTGCTCAGCTCGCACCCGTGTTGCTCAAGACTGAGATGCAGTATCACCGTCAAGGGCTGGGTTCTCCTGGGGTTATGTCAACCGTCTGGCTCACACAGCTTCTCCCCCTCTGGACGCAGGTAGGCAGGTCTGAAGGGTGCTCCCCCCGCCCCCTGGGCCTCGGCGTACCTTGAGGTCATCCTTGAAAGGGTCCGTGTTGGCAGTGCTCATGCGCAGGGCCAGCTCTAGGAGTGCCTCCAGACGGGTGGGTGTGATGTCGTCCACTGGCTTCTTCAGCTCCTCCTCGGTGAGGTCCATGAAGTGCACAAAGAAGTCCCCCTGGTCCATCAGGAAGTAGCGCTTGATGGACCTGCAGAGCGGGTGGGGTATGGAGGCCACCAGTGAGGCTGTGGGACACATAGAGTGGCCTGGGCGCGGGAAAACCAACAGGCGGCTGACGAGGGAGAGCTGCGTGCAGGCAAAGGGCTCCCACCACAACCAGCAGTTTGGGTAACCAGGTGGGGCTGGGTGGGGCTTGGGCCACACAGCCCAGGGACGATGAGCCGAGCTGCTCGCCCAGCAGCGCTCCCCACGGAGAAGTACACTAGACTGTACTGAGCAGGCCCAACTGCTTAGCTTCCCAGATCAGACAACATCGGGCGCGTTCGGGGTGGTATGGCCGAAGACCAGAGAAGTACATTAGAAAGGGGAGACCAGTGGTCAGCTTCCAAAGAGCAGAAACGCACAGCTCTTAGGCACGGGTGAAGGACCACCACATCCAGCTACAGCAGGAAATGCTGCCCAGCAGGGACCGGGGGCAAGACTGGCAAGCTGTACCACGTCCGACAAGGTGACACAGGCAGACATGGCCCCACTGGGCTTCTGGGGGGCAGGATGAAGGTGGCAGCGTCACAAACTGTGCAAGGTTCTCAGGCTGGAGATAACCCGGCAGCATGCTCGTGTTTCTACTGACAGAACAGAGCCGCTAAGAGTAAGTTTCTGGCCTTGGTCAGACACCCAGGAGGTTCCACGAGCTGAGCCAGAAGGCAGAAGGCAGACAGCTCACCTCAGGTGCGCCACGAGCTCCTTCTCTTCCATCAGGAAGGTCAGCAGAACCTTGCTGGCGTAGTTAAAAGCCTTCTCTATTTGCTCAACATACGCTCGCTCCTTCAAAGTGTAGATGATCTCCTTGGCCACCGGGCAGGTGACATCGTGACCACACTCTCGGACTACATTCAGATATTTTCCTGAAAAGACAAGAAGAAAACAGATGAAAAATTTCACTATCCCTACGCTAAACCACAGGCCTGCACCTTGGATGCTGTGACCCCAACACCAGCTAGTGGACTGGAAATGCAGGTCTAGAGCCCTTTACACAAGGCAGGGAAACACAACTGACGCCCATGAAGGACAGAGGCGCTAAGTGCTGGACGGGCTACACTCTCTTTTATCTGAATGTTTCTAACAAAGAGCACAAAAATAATTCCAAAAAGCTTTCAGAGAATGAGATTCTCACTCATCTTCCAACCCCGTCCTAGACTGCCGAGTCCCTGGCTGGTAGCACGTCCAGTACCTCAGCCCTTCTGCCTTTCTAACTCTGGTTCCCAGCCCACGTGATGGTGACTGAAACACCGCGGGCCACTGAGGCCCATATTGACTGCTTTTCCTGTAGTGGTGTATGTGACTGACCCAGGAGGACATGTACCCTTGGTCTTTGTCCCCGGTTGCTGGCACTGAGCTCCTAAAACCCTTGCAATCTTGTGACTCGTGCGCCCCTTCCAAGCACACCCCAGTTTACGCCCGTGAGGTGACTCCAGGCAGCCCCTAGACAGCTCAGGATGGGGGCTGCGTGCCGGGGAACCAACCCTGTGACCAGAGGGCTGGAGCTGATGCCGGGGATGGGGAGAGGCTGGAGACTGAATAAGTCACCAACGGCCAGTGATGTCATCACTCATGCCTCCATAATGGAACCTCCCTAAAATTCCTAAGTGGAGCGGTGGCGCGTTTCCAGGGTGGCGAACACGTCCACACGGGGGTGGCGCACCCCAGCACCATGCGCATAGCAGCTCCTGTGCTCGGCGCCCGCCCAGACCTCGACCCGTGGACCTCTTCACCTGGCTGTTCGCTTGCACCCTTTCTAATAACCCGGTAATCTAGACAGTCAAATCCTTCCCTGAGTTCTGTGAGCCGTCCTAGCAAATCATCAGCCCCGAGGACGGGGTCACGGGAGCCTCCAATCTGTAGCCACGTCAGACAGAAGTGTGGTGGCCTAGGGACCGAATACTTGTTGACGTGGGGGCCGCCCTGAGGGACTGAGCTCTGAACCTGAGGAGCCCACGCCCACCAACCCTGGGTGGTCCGTGCCGGGACTGGGTTAATTCATAGGATGTCCCGCTGCTGTCCGCAGACAACAGGAGAGCTGGGTGTTGGGGTGGGAAAGCCACACGTCTGGGGCCGGTGGGGAGCAGGAAAGCAATTTTCCTGTCCGTGGTAACCGAGCTCTAGAAATGAAGCAAGCATCTGTAAGACAACCTCCCAGGGTCAGGGGACAAAATGACGGCACCCAGAGCCACAGGAGTCAGCTGAGACAAAGGCCAGGCCCAGGAAGGCCCTGTTGAGGCTGTCCCAGCCCTTGCAGTACATAGTGGGGCGCCTGCCCTGCAACAGGGGCACAATGACAGGGCCACAGGACAGACGGCGAGCGCATGCCGGGCTGGGGCGCGAGGCTCACCTGTGCTGAGAACCTTGCCTGCCATCTGCTGCAGGAAGGAGGGGATCTGCCGCTGTACGACGGTGTACCTCTGGTCCCAGTACTTGTCATTGTAGTCCTCCTGGATCTTCTCCTTCCGCAGCTCGTGCTCCTCCACCATGAACTCGCTGGCAAGCACGGGACACTCTCAGCGGCAAGCTGAGCTCCACAGGCCGACAGGCTCAGGAGGTCCCACGCCCACAAACAGTCTCACCCGTCAGTCCCCAGCTGTGAGCCCGCTCTGGGGCTCCGAGGGAATTCAGGGACATGGGGCTGCAGGTCGACCTCTCTTTAGTTCCACTCCTCCGGGGAACGTAACCCTTTCCCATGTGTGCGAACACAGGCAACAAGCCGACCCCCACAGAAGGGGTGCGACCCCTTCACACCTATTTCAGTATCGCTTAGCGAGGCACGGTTTTAAAATCACGTTCCTTGCCAGGCTCACCCCTCAGACTGTTATTCAAATCACCAGCAGAGAAACACTACTTCCAGCCGTGACTTTTAAAGCATTTTAGCAAATACACCTCAACACGACAGACTGGCCGTGAGCTGCCCCGGCTCCTCGAATGCACTGGACACCCCACACTGAGAAGGAACCCTCACCAGCTGTGAAGGAAGCCCATGGCAGGAGGCTGATTCTGACCCCTGCCACCTGACACACTGAAGCCTCCCTGGGCTGCGTGGGTGCACGTGGGTGTCTTACCCGGGTTCCCCCAGACTCCGTGAGCCCTACCTGTATGGGTCATTGATTATTCCTCTATAGATCCACTTTTCCAGAATCTCGAAGTAGGGCACACTGGCAGCCTTGGTGAGGTACAAGCACAGCTCCTGTGCCTGGCTGTCGCCCGTGTAGTTGAAGCTCCGGTCGTGGAGAAGGCTCAGGGTGGACCCCCCAACACACTCGCCTTTATCCACCGAGGTGGCTGCCGGGAGGGGGAGGTGGCACTCAGTGCTGAGAAGGGTGCCCGTGGCTCCCCCGGCTACGTCACGAGAGACCACGACCTCCTTCTGGGGACAGATGCTTCTTTTGTGGGGGACGCTCCAACCGTAAGCTCATAATCAGTAATGGAAGCTTATCAGTAAGAGTTTTCCTCCCACAAATTAAAACATGAAGCAATACAGGCTTTGGCCTCACACCCCGGTGTCCACGGTTGCGCCCTGGCCTGGGAGTCTCACCTTCACATGCCATGACCCACTCCGCCACGAAGGTGCCCACCCACCGCCCCAGTCCCTCCTAGGGCCGGCCGACATGCCGGCTGGGAGGGTAGGCACGTACCAAGGGAGGCCAGGATGTCGACGGTGCGCATGGCCGGCTGGATGTAGAACCAGAGCTTCTGGAGTGACAGGAGGCCCTGCCGCTGCAGCTGCTCCAGCTGCGTGACCAGGATAAGGTACTCCTTCACTAGGGCTCTCATGGCAGCCGCTAGGGCATGGTTCACCTGTCCATATTCGAAGGAGGACTTTTCTTCAATGAACCTAGGAGGGAAAGGAGCACCCAGGACCCATGAGCCAGGGAGGCTACATTTTCAGATTAGATGTCAGATGTTTGGAGTCTCCTCCCCACTCAATCTCTTAGACACCAGCCCCCTGCACTTGTCCCCAGGCCCTTCAGAACCGTGCCAGGCATGAAACTAGGTCACAACACGACGAGGATGCTCTTTAGAAGAGGATTCAAATGATCTTTACAGACAAAAGTGCGAGCTGCTGGGGTCAAGAGCATCTGGAAAGGCCTGCATCCAGCCTCAGGTTCCGTCTGGTGCTTACCTGGTCACCGTGGAGTAACTGGCAGCCACCGGGAGGATCCTGTTCACCAGCTCCCTGATGGACAGGTCGAGGTTGGGGTCCACGAGGAAGGTGCGGCTCTGCCTCCCGGTGAGGGGCTGGGCGGTGATGTACCTGCCGTCCACACCCACCAGCACATAGAGCAGGTCCTCCACCACTGCTGACTCCTGGGAGGCCAGGGGCAGCGTGCCTGTGGGCCGCAGACACCAGCTGGGCCATGGCCTCACTTCCAGGGCCCCTCACTCCTACTGACCCTTCTCCTGACCTCATCTGCTCAGGCACCCTCTGCTGATTTCTCTGTTATTCCCTCAAACATTCACGGGCACGAGAATCAGGCTGTTCACTGGGATCGGACTCATCCGCGGGAGGCACAAAGGTTGGGATTCCAAAAACACCAAGAGCGCGGGATAGGTGGAGCCCGGGCAATGCGCCACAGCCTTAAAGCACCAGGCAGATAAAACCCTCTAGACACAAATAAAAGCTTGACATTTAAAAGGATAAAGTCAGGAATTTAAGAAGCACTTGTGACGTAAGCTGTTCTCACAGCACCTGTTACAACTTAACAAGTCTGGGTTGCTGTGGGATAAAAAGAGTTTCTTTAAAGACTTTAAAGCAGTGACAATTTCCAGCACGCATGCCCAGTATGAGATGGTTTCCTTACAACCACCCAATTAAGGACAGTTGCACACCATCAACCAGGGCCGCCGGCCAAATGCCGCCTAGAGGCCCAGGCAGCTCCCTGCCCCTCTCAGTTCACAGCCCCAAGACAACCCTCAGTTGTCTCCCAACACGTGCTGGGAGAGGCCGCCACACATGGGGAGCCAGCAGCAGCAGCCACAGAAGGGTGTCTCCATGAGGTTGCCTCGCAGCCCGGCCTTGCGTGGCTGGCCCGGTGGGGTGCCCGTGTCAGCCGCACACACCCCAGCACCGGAGCCTGGCGGTTCAGGGTGGTGCCGCGCCACGCTTGGCCATTCACAAAAGCACTGCTAGCATCACACACCCGCACATCGGCCTGCTGACGGCAGGACACAGGCTCTGAGCACAGCAGCCATCTGCCCGTGCCGCACAGGTCACGTGGCATTCAGAGCCACACTCTGAACTTCAAGCTCCATTTCCTCTCCATGACCAACGGCCATCAGGACAAGCCTACTCACAGGTCCGACTGAAGTGGCAAGGCTCGGCTTCCTGTTTCTCAAGCGCAGGGGTGCCTTCTAGGAATCGCCACTAACCCCACCACCACTCAGCTGAAACCTGAGCATCACCCCAGTTACAGCCCCAGTGGATGCTCTCGGTGGGGGGAAGGGGTGCAGCACTGGGTCAGCTGGTACTGCGGTGGGGACCTTGGCCTCGGGGCAGAGCCACCCTGCCCCTCCAGCACCCTGCCCACACATGCAAAAGGAAAGCATCACAGGCTAAGAGAGGAAGGAATAGCTGGGGTGGCACAGCCAGCCTGGAGGCTGAGCTCTGAAGGGATATGGGAACAAGCCAGGGTGAGGGGACACAGCACAGCAAAGTGTGGCCAGGAGGCCAATCCACCAGGGTCTCTGCGGCTCACCAGGGTGTGGGGAGTCACTAGAGGCTACACGGGGGACAGGCCTGAGGCTCAAAGCTGCTAGGTCTGGGATGACGAAGAGAGCCACGGGGCGGCAGGGCAGGATGCGAGGCCCCACGCCACTGGCTACCTGGGCCAAGAGAAAGAAAGCTAGACAGCCATTCCTCAGCACACCAGCTACATTTCAATGCCCATTAGCTACATTCAGTGGCTGGCCCCGTACTAGACAGAGCAGATCCAGAACATTCCTTTAACACAAGAAGCTCTGGGGAGGTGCTGAGCCCCAAGCCAGTGAGAGCAGAAGGACCGTGTCTGGGCAAGTGGGGCAGATGGAGGTGGAGGATTGGGGGTCTGGGACCAAGTTGGTGCAGTGGAAGGGAAGCAAACACAGGTGCCACCCCAGCTCCAGCACCTGGTGAACTGTGACACCAGTCACTGTGCGAAGAGTGGAGACACTAGAGGGAAAGTCAGGAGCCCCGTTGCAGGCACACACAACAGACAGATGGCCATGAGAGACCAAAATTCAGGGAGACGTCCTGAGGGTAGACATTTGGGATCCCAATGGGGCCAATATAATTCCTAAAGAGAAAGTGGCAAGGAAGACTTGGGAGCAAGCCCTGAGGATCCGCTTGGAAGATGAGGTGGAGGAAGGAGAGAGAGAGGAACATCCGGAGGCAGCGAGAACACAAGAGCTTGACGCTACCGAGGACGAGAACTCAGGAAGGACAGTGCCCCGCGCTGCTCAAAGGCGCCCGGTGTCAGAAACACACGCATCGCATACCTATAGGCACAGCCGCATCCGTGCTCACGCCTGAGCCAGTCAGGAAGTCCCCAGCCAGGGTGGGTCTCTCGTACACCCACGGCGGAAAGACGGGGAGGCGCTGGCCTGAATTTTTTTTGTTCTGCTTATCTCGAAGCAACTTTCTTGTAAGTTCCAGAGACTGGTGGGGACATTTTCAAAAACAAAAGAGACATACTTTAAGTACCAATACTTGAAACTGACATCTGTGGCAGTGGAGAAATCACTCAACACGTGAGGGTTCAATAAAATTGTGAAGAAATGACATCTCCATGCCCATCACTGTGAAAGGTGCTGGTGATAAGACAGGGACCCCGCCTCTCATCAGGGTCTCCGTCTGTGCAGAACCCACAGGTACACCGGGAGCACCAGGAACGGGCTGAACCATTCTCGGGAACACCGACACATAGACGCGATGGCTTTTTCCTGGTGGCACAAAGCCAGACATGACCTGACTGGAGTGGAGACAAGGCCCCAGGGACAGCCAGCTGGAGAAGGGGCCCCCAGCTGGGCCCCTCAGGGCCAGGGGGAGAGGCCAGCTCCCGCACACATCCAGAGCAGAGGTCCTCCTGTGGGAGCAGCCACCAGAGGCTGACCAGGGCAGTCCTAGGGGCCTGGCTTTCAGAAATGCCAGGTCAAGAGTGGCCAGCGAGAGGGCAGGTGCAAACTATTTCCTCATCTGTCCCACAGGGGCGCAGTGTGAGAACACCTGAGGTGCTGATGTAAGACACTCCCAACCAGCACTGGCTGTCGTGCCTGTCAGAGCCACTGAGCTCGACAAGCCACTGAGCTCTGCTCAGACCCTCGCGGGGTGCTGCTGAGGGGCTTGAAGGCCACAGGGCCAACCCATGAGAAGACAACAGGCAAGCCCAACAGCCTGGGGGTCAGAACCTTCCTGCCCTGTCGTCTGCTCCTGTGGGCCAGGGCTGTGCGGGAGCAGTACCTGCTGCAGCGTGGAGCCAGTGGCCACACTGCCAAGCTGCTTCCTCAGCTCCTCCAGCTCCTGCATGGAGATTTTGGAGGCCGTGGCAGGGGCACTGAAGGTGGTGGCACTGCTGCCTGCAGCACTGGCTGCGAGCTCGGCGCGTTCTTTTGCGTTCTGTTGTAAATACTGCAGAGTCTGAAAACACACAAGACGGTGCATCTCATGGGCCAGCTCTGCAGAGCGCAGCCAGCCCCCACTTCCTTCCGTCCTGACTCCACGCGGAGTCAGGCACGACTCCCAGGAGTCCCTGAGCTGCAGTCCCGTCTCTAAGTGTTTGCTGCCACAAGGTGCCACAGCTCCAAGTCAGGAGAGGAGGATAACCCCACGGCCGCTCAGCAGCCAATTCCCAAACTCCATTCCCAAGGGCACAGACCTTCCCTACACTCCGCCAGTCCCCCTCGCTGCAGCGAGACCACTTCCCTTTGTCCGTTCCCGGCGCAGACAGTCAAGGGTACCTGCTGCTCCCTTCACCCCTGAACGGGCCCTGGGCCTGCAAAGGGAGAGGGCCAAGCACCTCCCTGGACGCTCGTGGGTGCAGCGGCTCCTCTGGCCTCAACACTAAGTGCTCTCCTTAGTGTCACAAGTAGCACATGTGCAATTCACCACACACGAAAACACAGCACGAGACAACGAAAAATAAAGTCCCCCGTTCCGGGAGGTAACTACTGCAACTACCGTAATACTTCTCAAGTTGACTGCCAGCGTGAGTCACTGCTCGTGCTGCAGCACCACGAATACACTCCCACGTCACCTCAAAGTGCCACTGGCACAAGGCAGAGAAAGAAGCAATGTATGAGGGGCTACACACACGCAGAAACGCGCCATCACACGGCAGACTTGTGAGGCACTGTCTCAACGGAGCAAATCTCATGGGGGTCCCTCAGAGCAACCCCACCACGCGAGCTCCGTCAGAAACCTGCCCCGAGCCCACACAGCCGTTACCTCTCTGTCTTCCGTGAGTTTTGATAACAGGTACACCAGTGGGTCAAGGTTCCTTGTGTTTTTAGACTTCAGTTCATCATATTTCTTTAGAAAGTCTTCTGGAGTACGAGAAAATTCTGCTATTTTAACCTCAAAAGCACAAACATAAGAGATTCAGTGACAGTAACAAACAACTTTTAAAAACCTCCCAGAAAACTAAACACAAAAACCAAAATAGTGAAATTAGGTAGACTAAACAATCACACACCTCTGAAATAAGACTGAAGCCCAACAAACATCTGTTAACCCTACACACGGTCTGCCCTGTAGTTTCCCTCCTGTTGATGCTTCCTCAGCCTGAGCTCAGGAAATAACCACTTAGATTTTCTACCAGTTTATGCATTCACTTCATACACTCAATGCTACTCCCTCTGGAATTAGGCACAGGCTCAGGGTTATGTTTCCTCAATGACTTATGGTGTTCCCCTTGTAATAAATTAAATTCACTTCTGTGTTCCCACTGTCTGCTCGGTGAATTTTCCTAATTATCCTGGTGTCATTATTAATCTACTTAAATAATTGAAACTTCATAATGTGTTTCTAAAAATAAATTTCAAAATTCTCTTACTGAAAATCTATAATTTTGAATTATATACTATTTGAATAAAACCTGCTTTAAAGGGATTTCAATACAGTTAATACCAGGAGCTTCCTTCTCAAGTATTTTATTTATTTTTTTAAGTAATTTCTACACCCAGTGTGGGGCTCAAACTCATGACCCCGAGATCAAGAGTTGCTGTCCCACCAACTGAGTCAGCCAGGAGCTTCCTTTCCATCCAGAGAAGTATGAGTCTCCTTCCTAAGGGGACCCAGGACCTGGGTTCTGAGGACAGGTTGACAGCCCCGCACTCCCCCCCGAGCCTCCATTTACTCATGTGCACAACAGGGTGAGTAACCAGAGCTGCTATGAGGAATCATCAGAAGCAGAGTTGAGCATAATACTTGGTCCAAGAAAAGCCTTCAACAAGTGTTGTCTGCCATCAACACTGGTAATGCTGCAGCTGCTCAGTCAGGAAGCTTGTGAACTTTGTGCACAAGCTGCACAGGATGGGGCCCAGCTTACCCAGTGCACGGCGCTGCACCAGGGATGGGCCCACCTTGCCCAGTGCACGGCGCTGCACCAGGGACGGAACCAACCTTGCCCAGTGCACGGCGCTGCACCAGGGACGGAACCAACCTTGCCCAGTGCACGGCGCTGCACCAGGGACGGAACCAACCTTGCCCAGTGCACAGCGCAGCACCAGGGATGGGCCCACCTTGCCCAGTGCACGGCACTGCACCAGGGAGGGAACCAACCTTGCCCAGTGCACGGCGCTGCACCAGGGACGGAACCAACCTTGCCCAGTGCACAGCGCAGCACCAGGGATGGGTCCACCTTGCCCAGTGCACAGCGCAGCACCAGGGACGGAACCAACCTTGCCCACTGCACGGCGCTATACCAGGGACGGAACCCACCTTGGCACTGTGTGCAGATACAGTGGTTGTGACATACGGGGTCCTATTCTTTTGTAGCAGGTCGATATAGACCTCAGCCCCATCCCCTCCATGGACACGCAGCAAGCTGAGCAGCTCATTGACGTCGTGGTGAATCCGAAATTCACTCATAGTTGCTCTGAAACAACATCACAACAGGTTCTCCTAAAGGTAAGAGGAACGCTGTTTACAAAAGCAAAACTGTGTTACCAGCTCTAGTGAAGACCAGGCCCAAGTTAAACATCAAGCATCAAGTAGAGAAGACTCAGCACACACTCCCACGTATGCTAATTAACTAATGAATATTAATTTGCAACTCCACACTGAGAAAGTGAGGTTCTAATCTCTTAGTATGTAAATAAATATTGAAAACTGGCCAGAGCCAGGGTATGTCCAAACATAAAAGCAGAACAGTTAAGCATGCACACACATACTTGTAAAATCAGGAGGCACTCACAGTAACCAGTCATGAACATGAGGTGCAGGGCAGCATGGGTTGTGGAGTTCCAGCCAGTCTGAACCCTGACTTGGCCAGTTCTGGGCTGTAGCACCTGAGGCAAGGAGCTTGTCCTCTCTAGGCTTCCTCTGACAAGGGGTGACTAGTAAATCCCACCCACAGAGCTGCTGTGGAGTTTAAACACAATCACCCTTATAAAACACCAAAGGACCCATACCCAGTAAGTTCCTATGGCACTGTTACTAGAGACGCAGGAACAAATGTGTTTTTATTACGTAGGGCTGACCACGGAAATGTTACAGGAGAACTGGCTGGTTTTACAAAAGGAAAACTGGATCTGAGTCACCAACAGCAACCCAAACCACCAGTTACCTTCCCAATCACAGAGGACCCCAAATGAGGCAGTGCAAACTATAAGCAAGACAGCAAAGAGGACACGGAACTTTCCCACTGAGGCCTCTCTGAATCTAAGGGCAATTGGTTTTATCCATGTGCTACAGGGCTTCCTAGGGAACGTGGATTGTCCTATACTGGCTGGACTGAGGACCCTTTGTCATGCTAGATGGCAAGCACATTGCGTTGCCCACAGAAAGGAAACACCTGTCCACCAGATACAAGCAGGTGGAGAGAGCACTTCGGAAGAATGATAATCTGAGTAAACGTTTATTTTAAAACTATCTTCACAAAACCTTGTGTTTATGGTAAAAATACAAGCACAGACATGTCCACATCACAAGTATTAATAGTTCAAGGAAGCGGGTTCTCTGTGGGGATCTGGAAAATTCCTGCAAGAACTGTGACTCTCAGCTGCAGGCAGGACCTCTCCTGGGAGGACATCCGGAAACGTGTAAGGGACACTTCCAGTTTTCACAGTGACCAGAAGGGTGCTCTTGGTATTTAGTGGGCAGGAGACCAGAAAACCTAAACATCCACAGAAGCATCCCACCAAAAATGTCAACAGCATCCCCACTGAAAACAACTTTGAGGATCTAATCACAACAGCCCACTCGATCTTTCTGACGCTCCTGAGTTCTTCTGTTAGGGGCTGTAAACACAGAACTTCCCCCTCCCCGACTGTGAGCGAGGCGGAGGCAAGGGCGCCTACTGCATTATTTCCCCAGGAATGAGTTAGGCAGAGAGAAGCGCCAGTGAGTCTTGGCTGAGGATTCAAAGCCAATTGCACAAATGGGCCTGGAAAACATACAATTTGTGAAAAAGAGTCAAGACTCCTGACGCTTTTTCATAAGAGATGCAAACCACAGTCTGGCCAGAGCCTTTCCTAGCTGCGAAAATGACTGGGAACATAGCCACAAACCTTTACTTCCAGAATGAAGTAAGTTAATTATACTTTTTAAATTACGTTTTTTAAAGTTTTTTAATTTGTTAAAGAAACAGAAGCTCCTTTTCCTGACCATTGCGTGCACGTCCTGCTCCACGATGACCTATCTGGGCCTGGGCGAGGAATGGAGAGTCAGCCTCAGAGCCACCCGCCCGCCCCCCGGGGGCAAGTCCCCAGCATCCTGGCGTCCCTGAGATCATTCATCACCATTTTAATTAGGTAACTTTTTCACAGTTAGACCGTCGTCTCCCCAGCTAGGCAGTAGGCTCCACGGTAGCAGAGCCCGCCTCTACTTCTTCCCCCGGGGGGGGGGGGGCCCGAGGACCGGGCACAGCGTCCTGCACATCTCAGGCGCTGATGAGATGCAGGACACTAGAAAGGCAGGCGGAACAGGCAGGGCCTGACCACGAGAGGGCCACTGGACCAAGGGGACCAAGGTAACGGGAGGCCGCCGAAGGGCTTCCAAGAAGAAGCGCTACCATGAAACGCGAACTGTCCAAAGACCACTCCGGCTCCGGTTTGGTGACGGCCTTGGAGACAGGAATGACCCAGAGGCCGCCCCAGCCCTTCCGGCGGGAGGCAGACGCGCTGCGGGCAGTGAGGCTGAGAGAGGCAGTGCGAGCTTTCACAGGCAGGAGTCCGCATGTCAGGGTCTGGGAAGGGAACCCCGAGGTCCCGTGTGGGGACCTGACCGTCGGCGGGACGACGCAGGGGCCAGGGCGCCGCCAGAGCGCGAGCGTCGGGGTCTGACTGCTCCCGCGGGCAGTCGGCGCGGGGAAGCGCTGCACACGCCGGCCAGGCGCGCAGGGAAGGAGGACTGCGCCCGTCCTCGCCGCCCCCAGGCTCAGGCACCTCCGCCCCCAGCCAGACTCACCGCGGACTCCGCAGCCCGCCGAATCTCCGCAACCCGCGCCGGCAGCGGAAGTGGCGCAACGTCATTTCCGGCCCCGCCCCTCCCGGCTCGCGGACGGTGGCCCGCAGGCCGTGGTGCCGCCAGCGCGCCGGGCGATGCAGCTGCCGCCCGCGCTACACTCCCGCCTGGTAGGGGCACCCGGGGCGGCCAAGCCGCTGCCTGTGGAGCGGGACCCCGCGGCCGGGACCCCGCCCTTCCACTTCGCGGCGCGCCGGGTTCGCTTTCCGCGGGACCACGAGTTCTTCGAGGTGAGCGAGCCCAGGAGGGAGAAGGCAGTTGTCGGAGGGGACGCGGCCGACTCCGGGTGGGGGCGGGGTCTGCGGGAGGGGCGGGACCAACGCGTGGGGGCGGAGCCTGCGGGAGTGGCGGGACCAATGTGGGGGCGGGGCCTGCGGGGGCGGGACTGTCGCGCCCTGCTCTGCCCACCACGTGCGTGTCCCGCAGGACGGGGATGTGCAGCGACACCTCTACCTCCAGGACGTACTCACGCAGGTGACAGGGACCCCCGAGAGGCCCAGGTGAGCGACTCTGGGCGTAGCGCCGACCCGCTCCCCAGGCCCCGGCCCGCCCCTCCCGGGTGTCCTGCTGCCCACCCGCTGCCTGACTGCGGGGTCTGGCCTGGCCGCCTCCTAGCTGATCGGTGAGAATTTGTTTCTTAAGGAAGTCGGATTTGAGATCGGGAAAGAAACATCAAAGCTTTATTAGGCTACTTAGAGGACAGGTGTGGACGGGCAGCCCGAGGCCCACTGCCAGCAGCAGAATGGCCTTCCCACGAGGTGGTTTCCTTCGGCAGGGTGCCTGAGTTCACCTGTCAGGTGGCAGGGTGCTGCCAGGTGTTCGACACCCTGGAGAGCTACGAGCACCACTACCACACTCTGCACAGAAACGTCTGCTCCTTCTGCAGACGAGCCTTCCCCTCCGTGCACCTGCTGGACACCCACATACTGGAGTGGCATGACTCGCTGTTCCAGATCCTGTCGGAAAGGCAGGACATGGTGGGTGAGGCGTCTGCGTCCCCTGGACCCGAGTGCAGTCACCTGGTGGGGGGGGGGGGGGCTTGTTCCTGGGCCGTCTGCCTCCTGGGTACCAGTGCCGTGGGGGTCAGGGGCGAGGGGAGGGGGCACCACTGAGGTGGAGGTCAGCACGGAGGTGACACCATTTGTGTTTCAGTATCAGTGCCTGGTGGAAGGCTGTGCAGAGAAGTTCAAGACCAGCAAAGACAGGAAGGATCACCTGGTGAGACGTCACCTCTACCCAGCGGACTTCCGATTTGATAAACCAAAGAAAAGCAGAGGGTACGCGAGGCGGTCCGCAAACTAAGCTGCAGGCCCTTGAATTTAGAAAAGCGTTTTGGGTGTCGAGACTCTCAGGATCCTGGTGCTGTACTTAGGCACCTGCGTTACTTATGGCGTGGTTAGCTGCAGTTACAAGGGTCGGGGGGGCTTAAACCAGTAGGGGATGGGTTTGCTGCTCTGCTGGCAGTGACTCGGGTCTCAGCGTGGCGTCTGCCCCGGGGCGTCTCGGAGCATCACCCCTTTCTCTGCACTGGAACTAGAGCCGTACCTGCACCTCCTCCCCAGCCCCAGGCGCCAGCCCCACCTGTGCGTGTGCGTGTGCGGTGAGGAGAGCCCTCTGGGAGTTTGTCCCAGGCTGTGAGGCCCTCCCCTCACACTGATCCTCGGATTTTTTTGTCTGGTTGGTGACTTGACAATAAAGGCCTTTGTTACGGGTCACTGTTAAAGAGCCTACCCTGGAGAATGCCTTAGGGGTAATTCTTGAATTGTGTTGTATCTCTTTGCCTCTTTCAAGCGAGTCTTTGAGTGGTCCTTCAGAACCTCCCAGGAACTGTGTTGATGGAAGTTTTTTCAGACCAGGTTCTCTCAGCAGGACGTTGCTCTTTCATGTAATTCTGAGGGCACGCTGCAACAGGGGAGAGTGAGAGGCTTTGGATGTGAGGTAACTCTCCTTTTGGAGGGATCATTTCAAGGAAAACAGCCCTGCAGTGCTGGGTCCAGTAGGGGTGAGGGAGGAGACTACCAGTACCTTGTAGTTAACGTTAGTACATTTCTCATGTATGGTCATGAAAAGATTTTCAGCTCCTTTGGTAGGCATTTACCACGTGGCACCCCAGAACACCATTTTCAAAAGATAAAGTGTAATTGTCACTAAGTTTATAAACGTAGCACCTGTTATATAAATGTTTTCTTAGGACTTTGTCGTGATCCTTGTTTTTCTCTCAGTAGTCTGAGAATTATACTATGCCAAAATAGCTATAGAATATTTTTACAAGAAAAAGTAGCGTTTTTGTGACAAGTTCGTCCATGAGGGAAGACAGGGCAACAGGGGCCACCACTCATCCCTCTGTCTCCATAGCCCAGCCACGCCCGGGGCCACTGTACAAGTGTCATCAGAAGCTCTGGGGGATGACGGGGAGCAGTCAGGAGGGGATGCCATGGAAGTCTGCTCTGAACATGCGGCCCCCCTCCCAGAAGCCGTGGGCGAGCGGTGGACATACAGTCACAGGTTAGTACCTGGTGTCTTTCCAAAGCAAGTTCTGAATGTGATTTTGTGAGGATAACGCTGGGCTTGACCCTGGGCAGTGTTCTCACTGAGAGACACAGAGTCGGAGTGTTGGCTTCCGCAGTGCTTGAGAGCCTGACTATTACTGTTTCTCTTGGCTCAGTTTCTTGTGCAAGCTCTGCTTTGGGACCCAGGAAGGCAAGGCACCGTCTCCCCTTTGCATTGTGGTCTAAACCGGGATAGAACGAACACTGGCTGTAGTTGCTTAAGTTATGACCTACAAGTCTGTGTTTCTCGTACTAATTATGCTCTTATGGGGTTAAACTTGACTTCAGATCTAATTCTGGGGAAAATGTTGGACAGAAGAAAAGAAATCGCCAACAAATGCAAACAGACAGAAAGATGGGCTCATATTCCTCCTGCTTCCCTCGCGCAGCCACCCAGACTTTGGCCTGCAAGTGGGTTCTGGATGCCTGTAGCTGTCAGGGTTTCTTCCAGATGGCAAGTCACAGGAAGCCTGGGCCTGGGAATTTGGCAGCCGCGGCCCTCTTGGCTGAGTGTCCCAGGCAAGCACACTGCTGCCAGGGAGAGTCTCCTTCAAGAAGCAGGTCCGAGGCAGCTGGCCAGCCGCAGGCAGGGAGCTGCCCCGGGGCCTGGGGTGCAGGGCATCTAGGGAAAAGAGAGCCCATGTGCTGAATGTTCACAAAGTGAAGGAGAAGGAGCCCCCCAGAACAAGAAGAGTATACTCATGATGCTGCTTTTACGAGTTGGGTTTTTTGTTGGCAAAAACCGTGATGGTTTAGTACGAAGACTTGTTTTCCTTTTCAGAATACCTTCTACCATCTGTTTCGGTCAAGGTGTGTCACGAGGATTTAAAAGCACCAAGAAAAGAAAGGAACACCAGTGACTACGTGGACAGAGAGCTACGGGCCTCTGAGCCAACCCCAAGGATGACAGTTGCCTTTCTCAGGACACGATGTTGGTAGTGTGATTTCTCTCGCCTTCTGGTGTGGCTGCCCTAGGACCCAGGTCTTTGCCACCCTCGAGGCCAGTCCCTCGGCGGACAGCTGTGTGACCGCGGAAGCAGTGACAGACTCACCAGTTCCAGAAGTGGCCCCCACACATGCTCTGGTGAATGAAGCGGGGGCCCGCCATCCCACCTTCCTCTTCAGGGGCCGTCCTGAGGGTGTGCTTTGTAAACACGTAAATACTTGCCTGTAACAGTCTCCAGCTGTCACTCGTGCGTTGTTGGACTAGGTAGAGAAGCAAGCAGCAGCAGCCCGCAGCTAATCTGTTGTCAGTGCTCGGTTTTCAGGAAGATTTACGAAGCCTCAAACCCCCCGGGGGGCGGGGGGGGAGGAAGGGCAGGACGGGCAGGACGCAGCGCTGAGTGGCTGATGTCCATGGCTTGGTGAGAGGTTCCTGGGCCGCCCCCCTCACCACGTCAGCGATCAGACCGGATGGGGTGTGGTGAGAACCGGAGAAGGCTCATGCGTGCCTCGGGGGGAACGTTTGGCCCTCGGAGAGAGCAGTGCGGCCAGGGGTGGCTTCTCCAAGGAAAGACAGCGGTGGGGCAGAGGAGGGAGTGTCGCAGCGAGGGATGGGGGCTTTGGCCGGAGCTCCAGTGCCTGGCTGGCACGTGCCCGGCAGGGACAGAGCGGCGTCGCGGCACCCTCTTACGGATGAGCGTGATGTCGCTGCCGGGAGAGCGGCGCTGGAGGCAGCTCCTAAACAGAAACCGCTGGGTCAGCTGTTCTGATAAAATCAGGGCTGTCAGGGCTAGGCCTGGCAGAGTGGGGGCCCTACAGCAGGGTCTGTCTCGGAGGCCCTGTCCCCATTGGGCATGTGCCTGGGGTGCTTCTGTGCTGACTGCTGGCTTGAGGGCTCCAGCTCAGCCAGCAGCAGGAGGATGGGCCTCCCCCTCCCCATCGCACCTCCAACCTGTCCTTCCTGGGCTTTGGGTTTGGCTGGAGGCAGCTGGTGGTCATCTGTGACTCCTGGCATGGAGGCGGCTGCCCCAGCTCCTGCTGAGCCACACCTGTAGCTCTCTAGAGTCTGGAGCAAAGGCACTGTCAAGGGGTGGCACGTCACACCAGTAGTTTCATGCAGTAAAAGCTCTAAACGTGGGTTACCAAGTGCTTACAGAAAAAAAACAAAACCTAAAGTGCATGTTCTAGAATATCAGCAAGAGACCTAGTGTGCACTTCGTGGTGGGGGCCGGGGCCGGCAGTGACCAGCCTGGGCTGGGGGCAATGTGGCAGGACCATCCCAGAGTCCTTTCTTTGGCTCTTGAAAAGCACAACAGAGAGAAATGCTAACATGTGCAACTCCCATTCTGTCTCTGTCCATCTCCCCTCAGATACCTTTCCTCCTGCAGCTCCTGCACAGCCCCCCTGCACGGTCCTCCTGCATGACCCCCTGCACGGGCTCCGCCATCTGCAGGAGCACACTGGCCTTTTTCACTGCAGCACGTTCTACTAAACGTCCTCATCCACAGTATCAGCCCCTGTAAGACTGTCGTGTGGTCTTTGGGGCCTGTCTGTCCTGGGTTCCAGTCCTTGCTTCAGCCCTACCCAAAAGCTGCTCATTCATTCTGTCCTGGTCTGTCTTCTGAGAAACGGGAGTGTCAGACTTCAGGGTGAAGTGTTTCTGCTGCCAGACCTGGATGTGGTTTCTAGGTCCAATGTCGAGGGAAAACTCAATTGGACACGTTGATGACAAAAGGAAGAGCTTGTTTGCAGGGTGCATGGGAGTTGGACTTCAGGACAGGCTGTCAGAGAGTGTTGGAGGATGCTGAGCGTGCATTAGTCTACTTGTGGTGGGAAATGGGATTGTCATACTTAGGTTTACATGAAATATTCAACATGTTATTTGGGGGACCAGAGCCCATTGGGGTGACCCCATTTGTTCCTAGTTGGTGTGTGAAGTGCTCAGGCTCACAAGGAGAAGGGCAGAGGACCAGTCTTTGCTCTCATCTTGGGGGCACCGTGTCCTCAGCCTTTGCCGAGTTCTTCAAAATCATATTCAGAACCTCATGAATCTGCTCAGTGTCCCTTGACTCACCTTTTCTTTCTTTTCTCTTTTTGTGCCTTATTTTGGAGGGAGTGGGTTTCTTTTCTCATTCTGATATTTGGGAAGTTAGCCACTCTCATTTTATCTCAGAAATTTTAATACGTGAATACTTGTTTGGATCTAAGATTCATCAGTATTGTTTCCCTTCCCCCAAACAGTACAAGGACTGTGGACGTTCGACTCCACTGTCCGGTGCCATGTATGTGATGAGAGGTATACACTGGCATCTGGGTCTTGTGTCCCCACAATAGCCTCTGCTGTGGGCCCACATGCACTGCGGCCCCATAGTTAGCACTGTGTCTGCTGTTTGGAAACATTGGTCCTCTTGTGTAACGTATCTCATTAGAAGTAACAAGTGTTCTCAATTCTCTTTGCCTGGAAAAGTTCTGTTCTTGTTCTTGAAGGATGGTTTGGTCAGGAATACAGCACTTGGGGGTGCCTGGGTGGCTCAGTTGTTAAGCATCTGCCTTTGGCTCAGGGCATGATCCTGGAATCCTGGGATCGAGCCCCACATCAGGCTTCTCTGCTGGGAGCCTGCTTCTTCCTCTCCCACTCCCCCTGCTTGTGTTCCCTATCTCGCTGTCTCTCAAATAAATAAATAAAAATCTTTAAAAAAAAAAAAAGATTTATTTATTTTTAGAGAGGGAGTGGGGGGAGGGGCAGAAGCAGAGGGAGAGTCTTAAGCAGACTCCATGCTGAGTGCAGAACCCAACGTGGGGCTCAGTCCTACAATCCTGAGATCATGACGTGAGCTGAAACCAAGAGTTGAATGCTTAGCCGACTGCACCATCCAGGTGCCCCTTATAGTGACTCTTTAGAAACAAAAAATTTCAAACCCAAGGGCATTCTCAAAGCCGTGAAATAGTGGTGAAGAGTGGTGGGAGAAGAGTCAAGATACAGGCTGAATTGGAGGCCAGTTCACAGGGGAGAATCCAGAAATAAGGAAACTGGGAGGAGCCTCCTGGGGTCAAACAAATACCAAACACTGACCTCTGAAACCAGGGAAGCCAGAATTTGATTGGCTTAGTTTGTAGAGGAATTTGTGCCCAGGGCACTGTTGATAACAGTAAAGCAATCAGCTGGCAACCAGTGGTCAGGGAAACAGATGAGTCCTGTGAAAGCAGTGTTATCCCCGGGGACTGTGGGCTACCCAAAGCTGCATAGTACTTATGGACACATGAGAGGCTCAGCACATTGGGAATGGGGAGGTGGAAAGGAATAGTCTTCAGTAAAGTGATCCAGCCAGACACTGAACAAATAAGCAAATAAATAATAATAGGCCCCAGAGGAGGGGGACTAGTACCCAGAGTTGCTATGATATATTAACTATAATGTGCAATTTCCAACAAAAAATTATGAGGCATGCAAAGAAAGGAATGTACAACCCATATATCTGAAAAAGCAAGGAACAGAAACTGCCTACGGGCAGGACAGGGTGTCAGATTTATCAGAAAAGACTTCAAAGTAGCCATTATAAACATTTCACAGAATTAAAGGAAACTATGGTTAGAGAATTAAGGAAGGATGAAGACAATGTCTTATCAAATAAAGACTATCAACAATGAGATAGAAATTAATAAGAACCAAGTGGAAATTCTGGAGTTGAAAATACAATAACTAAAATTTTTTAAAAAGTTGAGGGGCGCCACAGTAGAGCTGAACTATCAGAAGAAAGAATAAATGAACATGAAGATAGGTTACTTGAGATTGTGTATGCTGAAGAACAGAAAAGAAAAATAATGAAGAAACATGAAGAAAGCCTCAGGGAGACATGAGGTACCATGAAGAACACCAGCATACACGTGATGGGAACACTAGAAGAAGAGAGAAAGAAGCAAAAACTGAAGAAATCATGGCTAAAGACTTCCCAAACTTATTGAAAAACAAGTTACCTAACATCTAGGACTCAACGAATTCCAAGTAGGATAAATGCAGAGAGAGTCTGGACACCTCATAATAAAAATGCCGGAAGTCAACAAGGAAAAGTCTTGAAAGCAACAAGACCAGAGCACCCGGGTGGCTCAGTTGGTTAAGTGTCCGACTCTTGATCTCAGCTCAGGTCTTGATCTCAGGGTGGTGAGTTCAAGCTCCACATTGGGCTCCACCCTAGGTGTGGAGCCTACTTTAAAAATAAAAACACAACAAGACCAAATGACTTGTTACTTGCAAGGGAACCTCTATAAAATGAAGGGGGTCCTATCAGCAGTAATGGAGGCCAGCAAGTAGGAGGGTAACATATTCCAAGTGCTTCAAGAAAAAGCTGTCAAGAATCCTACATCCAGCAATCAGAATGAAAATGGGGACATTATTACATACCTAATAGAGATAGAAAAGGCTAGAAAGTAACGGTACGAACAGTTCTATGCCAACAAATTCAGATAACTCAGACAAAATGGGTACGTTCCTAGAGAGACACAGAGGCTAAAACTGACTCAAGAAGAAATAGGCAGTTTGAATAGTCCTATAACAGGTAAAAATGATTAAATAGTAAACGACAATCTACCCATTAAGAAAAGTTGAAAAGTTCAGGACCAGATAGTTTCACCAGTTCTGCCAATTATTTAAAGAAGAATTAACACCAATTTCTAAAAAACTCTTCCAAAACATAGCATTGGAAGGAACACTTCCCAACTCCCTTTTGTGAGTCTAGTATTGCTTTGTCCTCAGAACCAGACAAGGACACAAAAAAGAAAAGAAAAACATAGTCTAATACCTCTTGTGATCATGGATGCAAAAATCCTCAACAAACATTAACACACCAAATCAACAACATATAAAAAGAATTGTCCACCACGGTCACATGGGATCTATCCCAGGAACGGTACGTTGCTTTAACATCAGAAAATCAATTAGTGTAATACCTCATAGTGTAATATCAATACAATAAAAAAACGAAAAGCACATGATCATCTCAACTGATGCAGGAAAATCATTTGACAAAATCCAACACTCTTTCAAGAGAATAAGACTTTAAAAAACTAAGGATAGAGGGTAACTTCCTTGATCTGATAATGGGCATCTATGAAAAGCCCACAGGTCCCATCATACTTAATGTGAAAGACTGGATGCTTTCAGGAACAAGACAAGGACACTTCTATCCAACATTGTGCCGGAGGTTCGAGGCAGGGCAGCCAGGCAAGAAAAACAAAACACATCCAGATTTGAAAGGAAGAAGTATTTCTATTCACAGATGACACGATCTTTTATATAGAAGATCCTAAGAAACCCACTGAAAAATGACTAAAAGCAATTAGTGAGCTCAGCAAGGTTTGAGGATAAAGGGTCAATATACAAAATCAATTCTATTTCTGTACATGTGCAATGAACAATCCCAAAGTAGAAATAAACAATTTCATCTGCGATAGCATCAACAGAGATAACATACTTAGGGATGAGTTTCCCCCCAAAAGTATAAAACTTATACTCTGGAAGCTGTACAACATCGTTCAAAGAGATTAAAGATTTAAATAATTGGAAAAAATCTCATGCTCATGACTGGAAGACGTAATATTGTTAAAACGGCAATATTCCCTAATCTACAGATTCAGCGCAATCTCTGTCAGAATCCCAGGGGCCTTCTTTGTAGAAATTAACAAGCTTGATTCTAAAATTCGTGTGGAGTTGCAAGGGACCCAGAATAGCCAAAACAATCTTGAAAAAGAAGAACAAAATAGTCCTGGTTTCAAAACTTACTACAAAGCAACAGTAAGGAAGACACTGTGGTACCAGCAGAAAGACACATAGATTAACGGGATAGAATTGAGAGTCCAGAAATAAACGCACACTTTGGTCCACTGATGGGGAAAGAGGAGTCTTTTTTTTTTTTTTTAAAGATTTTATTTATTTATGTGACAGAGAGACAGCCAGCGAGAGCGGGAACACAGCAGGGGAGTGAGAGAGGAAGAAGCAGGCTCCCAGCGGAGGAGCCCGATGTGGGACTCGATCCCGGAACGCCGGGATCACGCCCTGAGCCGAAGGCAGACGCCTTAACGACTGCGCTACCCAGGCGCCCTGAAAGAGGAGTCTTTTGAACGAATGGTACTGGGATAACTGGACATCCACATGCAAAAGAAAGTGGTGCACACCTTAGAAATGAGCACACACGTCCACACACATCCACACAGGACTCGTACAGCAGTATTCATAGTAGCCAAAAGGTGGGGACAACCCAAATATCCCTCAACTGACCAATGGATAAACAATGTGGTATATTCACATGATGAAATATTATTCGGCCGTAAAAAAGAATGAAGCTATTACCTGCTACGACACAAATGGGCCTTGAAAACAAAATACTGAGTGGACAAAACCAGACACACACACACACACACTCGAGGCCCATAGGCTAGGATGCCATTTCTAGAAATGTCTGGTATGTGAACACGCACACAGAGAGGAAGGTCTGTGGTTCTTAGGGCTGGGGGGTTACGGGGAAATGGAACCAAAGCCAAAAAGTACAGGGTTTCTTTCTGAGATGATGGAAATGTTCTAAAGTCGACTGGAGGTGGCTGCACACGTCTGAAAACCATCGAGTCGTGCACTTTCAACAGACGAACTGTATGGTGAGTGACTGATCTCTCCATAAAGCTGTTTCAAAGAACAAACAGGGGTGCCTGGGTGGCTCAGTCGGTGAAGCGTCTGCCTTCAGCTCAGTTCATGATCCCGGGGTCCTGGGACCCAGTCCCACGTTCTCCCTCTGCCTGCCACTCCCTCTGCTTGTGCTCTCTCTCTCTCTGTCAAATAAATAAATAAAATATTTTTAAAAAATAAAATAAAATAGGGGCGCCTGGGTGGCACAGCGGTTAAGCATCTGCCTTCGGCTCAGGGCGTGATCCCGGCGTTATGGGATCGAGCCCCACATCAGGCTCCTCCGCTAGGAGCCTGCTTCTTCCTCTCCCACTCCCCCTGCTTGTGTTCCCTCTCTCGCTGGCTGTCTCTCTCTCTGTCAAATAAATAAATAAAATCTTTAAAAAATAAAATAAAATAAAATAAAATAAAATAAAATAAAATAAAATAAAAAACAAAGAGATCGCAAGATCATCTGGGACACCTGGCTGCTGCTGGACACTAGAAAAGCATTCTTGCTGCCCCGTGACAATCATACTGAGGGTGTTTTCCTAAATCACTTTTATAGAGTATGTCCTGAAATATTTGTGAAGGAGAAAACATGACATCTGGGATTTGCTTCAGTGTAATCCAGGAGAGACAACTGTTTGAGGCTGAGATGGAACCAGGTTGACCCTGAGTTCATGGCGGCTGCTGGAACCGGGAGCCAGCGGGATGCAGGCCCTAACTGTGCCCACGTGCTTGCCATTTTCTACCACAAACGTAAAAAGGACAAGAAAGCGCAGGCAGGTGTCGGGGGGAGGCCTGGCCTCGGAGACCAGAGCTCTGGGGTAAGTCATCATGTCACTAGGGCAGCCCCTCCAGTTAGTGATGGAAGAGCTCGGCCCTGGGCGACCTTCCAAGAGCACACCCAACCCAAAATTGTCCCCGCTGCACGGAAGGAGCAGAAGGCAAACAGCTTTCTTTCTGGGCATCGGGTGTCCCAAAGACAAAACCGAGGTCAGGCCCTTGGGTTGGGTGGTGAGTGCTTCCAGGGGAAGGAGCAGCAGGAACCCGGAGCGAGGGGGCAACCTCTCTGTGAAGCGGTCCAGTCAGACCACGGCAGGCGGGCGAGCAGGCCACGCTCTCCATGCGCATGGCACCCTGCCCTCTGTCCCCGGGCAGACCAGGTGATGCGCTTCTCCTGATGTGCTGTGGACTTGGTGTTATTTTGTTATTTCGTTGAACCTGAGTTTTTAACAGTTACTCGTCAATCCATCATTTGTTATCTTTATTTTTTATTTATTTATCTTTTTTGCTGTAGTCACCTGGAAAAGGTATTTCAAAAAACCCACCACACGCATATCATGCTTATGGCGAAGGGTTAAAAATATTTCCTGGAAAAGTCAAGAATGAGACAAAGATGCCCCTTCTGGCAACTTCTGTGCACCCTGATGCCGGAGGCTCTAGCCTGCCCAGTAACAGGGAGAGGAGCTGAGGGTGCGTGCTGCTGTGTTCAGTTTCAGCTCCGTCTGGTGGAAAACCCAACAATTGCTTCAACAGAGTAAGAACGCGGTTCTCTCTTGCCCGTGGCCTCCCCGCCACCCCTGCCTCTGGGCCTTGGGGTGCAGCACTCACCATCCCAGGGGTAAAAACGGGCCCCATGAGGGCAGGGGTGAGTGCATCGTCCCATGTTCTAACATTTTCAAAGTACAGCCTGGAAAACAAGAGCATCCCTTGAACGTTTAAAGGGATAATGTCGCTGTCGGGTGTGGTTTTCAGACACATGCCCCATACACACCGAAACGCTTCTCCCTACCTTGTGCCGCCTTTGAAACTTGGCGCCCTGCATCCCTAGTCACATCAGGTTAATTGCTACATAGTAATTCTTCTTAATGGCCTAATAGATGGAATACAGCGTATAATACAGAGTAACAGGAATAGCAAAAACTGTATTTAAGTGAAGGAGACAACACTTGTAAAAGTCAAAATGAGAGTAGCAGAGCTTGAGGCCATCTGAACAGCGTGATGTGTTATCACGCCCAGAAAACAGTGCAGCCCATCTACTCAGAAGTACTGCCGGGAGCAGCACAGACAGGAGCCTGGGGGAGGTCCTGGGGCCACAAGGAAGCCCTGGGGGGAGCCCGCCCGGCGCCTGGACGGGCCAGCTGGGGCATGCTGCCTGCATTCCAGGGGGCACAGAGAGGTGGCGTTCTTTACCAATCACCGTACCCGACACAGAGCAGTGTTCTCTTGTCATGAACACCTCACAGGTACAAAAGCACATGTGAAGTTGCACGTCCTGGCGGGAACGGTAGACACCACCCCACTGCCCAGCTTAAGAAGGACCCCGGGGTCATGTTTTCAGAAGTCCCACGAGGAGCCTCTGCCCTGTAGGCAACTGCTTCTTTACGATCACGGGGGTCTATGGTCAGACTGGGGGAGTCCCCCCCCCCCGAGAAATACTGAAACACAACTGACCTGGTCCACACTCTGAGGGCCCACAGACACAGGACCTGTGGCCGGGGGTCCACGCCAGGGGTGGGCCGAGAGCAGCAACCCTCAGGCACAGGGCAGGCAAGGCTGTGGCAGGGACTCTGTGGGCCGACTGTGCTGGGAAGGTGCCCAGGAACCGAGTGCATGAGCCTGACTGGCCTGAACCCTGTCACTGGGCCAGCAGGACACTGACTGATGAGCCTCAAGGCCACTCCCAGGACTCGGTGGGCTTCTGGTCACCCAGATCAGCCAGGCCTATTGTCATGCCACTCGTTTAATGAGATTGATGAGACACCCAGACTTGGTAGATGGCTCACCATCTGGGGTCTCCAAAGTCCCACCCCTACTTTCACCCCTACCAGAGTCACCCACAACCCACGCCATTGCACAGCTCAAACCACTCTTGGTCCCCTGGCCCTCCAAAGAGGCATGATCTGTCCTGAACTGCACTCCTGTCCCCCTTGTCTGGTTGGTCTCCCAAGGGCAGGGCTGGTATCTCCCAGTCCACCAGCAGCAGCTGGGCACGAAGCACATGAGAGGGCGCAGACTTCGGAGTTCAGGGTGTCTGTCCTAAGACCAGGGTGGCAGAGGCCCCAGGCCTCCATGCAAGTTCCTGATGGGTGAACCCTTCCATGTTGGCTCTGGCCAGCTCGGGACAGCCTCTGGGCCTCTGAGAGGCCCACATGGCTTGGGGATCTGGCCCAGGACATGCAGGAACCCGAGTCCTCAGAGAGAAGATGAACAGGCAGCAGAAGTCTCAAGAGGAGGGACAGCCCCCTGCCCAAGGAAGTAGCCCTCTCCAGAACAGCAGAAAGGCTTGGTCTTGACGAGTAACAAGGGCACCGGGCTGGTGGGCCTTCACCTGGCCTGGGCCCCCACAGAGTTTCCCTCACTTTGAGTGATATGGGCACCACACGGGTCCGATGAAAGGGCCGCTGACCAGCTCAATGGGGGTAGCTGGGCAGGGAGCCTCCCCAGGCATGTGTCTTGGGCTGGAAATGGTTTCGGAGAAACATTAACAAATTGATTCAGCACCTTACTCTGCCAGCTGCGGGCTGCCCAGGACGGTAGGGATCATGTGTGGAGCCGTATGTGTAGACCCCTGCTCCAGTGGTGACAGCACCACTGGAATGGAGACCAGGGGACACAAGGGGAAAAGCTGGGCTGTGGGCACTGGACGGCGGTTTTCCTCCTACGTTGGTTTCACTGTCACCTTTGCCCTGGATTATCCCAAATGACCACAGTGATCCTCAAACTATTTGCAAAGTGAGCCTTGTTGTCTGCCCATAAGATTTGGTCCTGACTTTCAGGGACCTCAAACTTGGGAAGATCAGTGCTGGCTGCCGGGAGTGTCCAGACTGGAGGGCGTGGCCCCTGCACAGGGGCCTTCAGCCACCTTTTCCGCATACTTACAGACCTGTGCCCTTGAAGATCGCTCCGGGAGTGGGGTTCAGAGTCAGCACAGCAGGAGGAGCCCCTGTCCATCGGCAGCAGGAAAAAGGGGAAGGGGCTTCCCTGCCCTCCATGGTCACGGCACTGTCACTCTCAGTGGCTCGCACTTCAAGAACTGGGGTGGGCTTTCTTTAAAATCCATGATGAACTCTCATTTTTCCAGAAACATAGGGAGAATGATGGCTACTAATAGGCAAATTCATGCAATATTAGGACTTTTGGGAGCCTCTGGCTGAGCCTCCTCGGGTGGGCAGGACCCCAGTCCGGCGTCACCGCCCTGCGGGCCTGTCTGGAGGGAAGGGCTTGGAGTCCCCCCCACCCTGTGGTCCGCGCCGGCCGTCGGCAGGGCCGGCGGGTGGGCGGAGGCGGAGGCGGGGGGGGGGGGGGGCTGCCCGAGCGCCCCAGGCTGCCGCGAGCGCGGGAAGCGGGCCCTGTGGGTTTTCGTGCCACCGCCAGGCGCCTTCAGCAGCCCCCGCTTAAAGGACACCGTCCGCCTCCTTACTCGGTGCCGGATTCCCGGTTAACTCGGCGTGTGGCAAAGCAGTAGCCGCAGAATGAGCCTCCGGCCCCTGGCCATCCCCGCCTAGCGGGGCAGGCGGTGCGACCCCCAGGACCCAGCCCCTGCGGGTCCTGCGGCGGCGGCGGCGGGAGGCGGGGGCACGTCGCTGTCCCGCCCATCCCCGCGTCCCCGGGCGCGCGCCCCTCAGGGCCACACCCGCCACACGCACTCACCCCCACACATTCACACACACACACACACACACACACACACACACACACACACACACACCATTTTACCGAAGGCTGCCCAGCCTTCTCCACTAAAACAATAATATGCAGGGAACATCCCTAAAATAAGCGTGAACGTTTCCATTTGGTCCGGACGGTAACAAACCCAGTCAGTGATAGTAACTAGTAAGTTCATTTAACAGTCCCGGCACCAAATTATTTTCACCTGCTTGTTCCGGCCTCAGTTTCTCGCCAAAACCCCAAATCTTGTAGCCAGTTCTGAGCGTCCTGCTTATGGGAGGAAGGGGCGCGGGGACGCGCCACAGAGGAAACCTCAGAACACCCTCCTGGCTGCTTTACACAACATGGGAAGCTCTGTATATATCAACTGCTCACTGTTCACTGCAGAGAAGTTTGGTAGGAACGTGATTTTAAAAACTCGTTTTACAATATCTGTAAGATACCCACAAGTAAGTTTGAGGCATCAATCATAGCCTGTATTAACAACAGCAGAAACATAAAAACTGAAACAACAAAAAAGAACAGGGAGCGCCGGGAGGCAGTTCAGCGCGAGGACACTACGCTGCCTGCCGGGCGCCCCTGGCGCGGGGACCCACCTCGGATGCCCCGCTGGGGAAGCCAGCAGCTCCCCGCCCGCGCCCTCCCTCCCCGGTTGCCCTAGGACAGGTAATACATGCGGTAGGCAGCGACGGGCGCGGCTAGGAGTCCTGGCACCTGAGGCAGGGTGCCCGCTGCGCCGGTGTACCCGGCCGGGGAGCCGGGCAGGGGCGCGCCCAGGGCGAAGGGCAAGGCAAACGAAGGCAGCAGCGGCTTGGCCGGCAGCTTGAGCTTCTCCAGCTCAGACTCCTGTAGCCTCTTGGCCTTGGCGCGGCGGTTCTGAAACCAGATCTTGACCTGCGTCTCCGTGAGGCTCAGGCTGCTAGAGAACTCGGCGCGCTCTGCGATGGACAGGTACTGCTTCTGGCGAAACTTGCGCTCCAGCGCCAGCAGCTGCGCTGTGGTGAAGGGAGTCCGCGGCTTGCGGTTGGTCTTGTGTTTTCGGAGGGTGCAGGGTGGAGGGCTGGGGGCGCCTGGGAGGAGAGAAAAGCACAAAGCGGGCGCTCAGACGCCAGCAGTGCGCACCCCTTTCCGACACTTTGAAACCCACAGAGGCCGGTTACCGATGCAAGTCTCGGCCCCGAGAAAAGACGAGACTCCAAAAGCCACTGGGGTAAGAGAGCAAGGCATCAAGGAGACGGTGCGTGCATGGGGAGGTGGGGGCACTGGACTCGGGTTCTTCTCCTCAAATAGGCCGCCCCGCACTCCAGGGAGGAGGGGAACTCTGACCACTTGGAGAAGCGAGAAGCTTGGGCAGGAGGCGGCCGCAAGAACCGAGCGGTGAGCACTGGGGCGAGGATCCGGCGAAGCAGAAGTTAAGCATGGTGGGGACGGACCGGGTGGGGGTTGTTTGGGCCGGAGGAGCTCTGAACCAAAAAGCCGCGGGTTCATGGGTTTCGGACTCTGCGTCGGGGTTGGCGTGGGACGCAGGAGCTACTGAGGGCTGGCGCGCACGCGAGGGCTCGGGTGGGCTCGTTTCTTTGCACTCAGGCCAGGCGCGTTGGTGGCTACTTTGCGAAGTTAGCGACAGCGCCCTTCCCGCCCTGGTCCTCCGAGCCTGGGCCTGGTAGGGGCTTCTCTCGCTGCCCGGGACCGTGCGACAGGGCACTTACGTGGGGAGGACGAGCGGGCAGCTGGCGGGAACCAGGCCCAGGACTCCGCGGTGCCCCGTGGCCTCTCCTCCCGGAGTTCCGCGGGCTCCGAGTCCAGCCCGCGATCCGCCTCCAGCAGCGACTCCACGCTGAAGGGCAGCGGGCCGGTCCCCGCGCGCCCCCCGCCGCACGTCCTGAGCCCAGCGGCGTTCATGCCGAGCGACGCCGGGGCCATGCGCAGGCCGGCGGGCGCAGGGCTGGCGGGGCCCGGCAGGCGCGACGAGAAGGTAGCGCGCGGCAGAATTGCCGCGGGCTTGGCGGCGCCCCCACCCTCGGAACCCTATAAAGAGCCGGTGCCCCTTTCATGAACCGCCATCCAATCGCCGCGGTCGCTGCCCCGTGAGCCTGGGTGTTCATTGGCTTCCCTGACCTGGGGAGGCGGGATGGACAGGGAGGGGTGAGTCCGCCGCCTAGAACCCTGCGCCCGGGTCCCTGCCGGTTTGGCGCGCCCCTGGCCGGTTCCCAGCACCCGCCGGCCTCTCCCGGAGCTGTGCCGGCCGGGCCCGCGCTCCTCCTGCCCAGGAGGTGGCTGGGGCATCCGGGGAGCACGCGGAGCTGGCCCCAGCTTCCCCAAACGGAGGAATCGACGGCGGGCGCCATCTGGCAGAGCCGCGGGGGGAACACTGGGCCTAGACGGCGCGAATCCTGCGACGCGGAGAGCGCCGCACCATCAGAAGTGGCTCGCCCGCTGCTCTTCTGCTGTGCCCCAGCCGGGACCCGAAACCCTCGGCACCTCCTGCTTTGGCCCAGGCGCTCTCTTCCAACCCTGGGAGCCGCTTATGATGGACCCGGCGCCTGGACTGGCGACTCCGCTTCCGTCCCCTTGAAGTCGCCTTGGCCCTGAGTGGCTTTTTAGGCACCTGTAGCTGCCCGGAGCCCTCCCGGACAGGGGCCGCCCATCGCGCGGCCCGAGTGTCCCAGGGCCGAGCCCTGGGAGCAGCCAGCGGGGTGCGTCGAAGGACCTTGGGCAGGGCCTGCAGCCGCAGGGAAGATGTCGGGGTCCGCCCTGTTACCCGCCTCCGTCGCCGGGCTTGGGACACAGGCAGGCCACTTAGCCGCTCTCGTCGCTGGTGTCAGCCTCTCCCGTTCCGCCCTTGCTCGCGCGAATCGTCCCAGGACACGCGACCGGGGACCTGGGACCAGGAAAAGGTCCAGCGCAGAGGGACCTCGTCCGCGCCGGCTTCCGACCCACCCCGGGCAGGCCGGGGGGGCTGCTTCTGGGAGGCGGCCGCCAACGTGGTCGAAGGCTGGAGAGGAGACCTGCCTTCCTTATTCAGATTATTTTTCCAAAACTGGACCAGTCTTTGGTTTAAGAACCTTCTTGGGTGCTGTAGGGTCCCCTCTGCAGTCGCTCCCTGAAGTTACAGAACAAATCATGAAATTGGCTTGCAGGTGTCTTTATGTCTGATTAATATCCCAGAACACAGGAACAGCAACCTGGGTGGGTATATATTTATTTTTGAAAAACCAAAGTTGTTTTAATGAACTCCAGCTTTGGGGGACAGTTAGCTGTCTGGCTCAGCCAGAGAAATTCAGTTAGAAAGTGTTTTCTCAATGTAAATTTAAAAGTGTGGCTGAAGGGGCCTCTGCGGGGCTCCAAGCCCAGCCTGATGTCTGCGGCTAGGGCAGCTGTTTCTGAACCCAAGACAGACTGCCCCTTTCTAATGTAGTAAAGATGTTCTGAGTCCAATGAAGATAATTGCATCATTAAAGGACTTTCTTTGCAGGACTTTCTCCTGGTAGTTTATCTCCAGCAAGCCACTCACAGAAGCGTTTGAAGAAGAATATTATTTTTTTAAAGATTTTATTTATTTATGTGACAGAGAGACAGCCAGCGAGAGAGGGAACACAGCAGGGGAGTGGGAGAGGAAGAAGCAGGCTCCCAGCGGAGGAGCCCGATGTGGGACTCGATCCTGGAACGCCAGGATCACGCCATGAGCCGAAGGCAGACACTTAACAACTGAGCTACCCAGGCGCCCCTGAAGAAGAATTTTAACAAGGGTGACAGCCAGCAGCCCCAGCTTGCCCTAGGTCTGCTCAGGACACTGGGAAGATGGCGTCTCAGTGGGTGAAGTGGGAGTCTGTGCTGTGGTTTGGCTGGCCCTGGGGGAAGGAGGGGATCTCGGGGCCAGATGCAGCACCAGCCTTCAGGAAAGTCTTGTCCTTCCCTGTGGGTGTCCAAACAGTGTTCGTCCCTCCTGGCAGGGCAAGGCTGGGCCAGTGCTGACCAGGCCCCTGCCTGGCATTGGTTCCAGCGAAGTGGTAAAGAAGGGAGGGAAGATTTGGGGGTTGGGGAGAGCCTCCAGGGCTGGACATGAGAATCCAGGCCCCAACGGTCAGCACAAACAGGTTTCTAGCAGAGCAGTACCCTCAGAGCCCCAGGGCCTGGCCAGCAGAGGGGCAAGGCTTGGAGGGCTGAGAAGGAACCCCATTTCTGTCAATGTAGTGGCTTTGGACATAGAAACCCGTGTCTCGTGTCAGAAGAAAGCCTAGACACTGTCTCTGCCCACCAGGAGAGACAGACAACTGTGGTCACTTGGCTTCCCAGCAGCCCAGAAGCAGGCCAGCCAGGAGACCCAAGACAGCCTGTGGCAGAGGCTATTGCCCACCCCCATCCTGGGTGTGCCCCTGAAAAGAATGCCCCCTCACCCGACATTTGACGGACATTTCCCCCATTTGAGTGGCATTGTTTCCCACTACTTGCTCAGAGCTGTGAGGGGACAGAAGGTCACACAAAGGCCTTCCTTTTCTTGGGCCTTCCTTTGGTGCTGACTTTGTAGGGAATGAACACATCCTTTGCTTTCAGAAATGAGTGGAGGGTTTTGGAAGCCCTGCTGGGGGCTTCCTTGGAATCAATGTGATGAGATGATTTTTGTGAAGGGATTGGTAGGGTTCAAATGGCCAAGTCAGGAACTGGACAGGAGGAAAGTAGAAATGCTGTCTCTGCTCACAAATCTTGGGGGGGGGGGGTAGTGTTTGGTGCTGCAGACGTAAGGTCATGTAAAGCCCACACTAGCTGGTACCATGGGGTCAAAGTTGACCTCACTGTCCTGAAGAAAGTGATTGTGCCCTCCTAGATATTGGTGACGTATGTCCAGTCCTTGATGGACAAAACTGGCCAGACTTTCCCTTGTATCTAGCAGCCAGTGGTAATCAGCAGTTTGCACACAATGGGACCACTGCTGGTAGTGGATCTCACTACAGGACAGGGCCACCCGCCCCAGGCCTCTTCCAAAGGCTACGCTTCCCAGACGTAATCTCCCAGGAAAGCCCTGTAGGAAACTACCAACCTCAGACAGCCTCCCATTCATCCCGAAAGGCCGGCCACTCCCCTCCCCTCCCCAAAGGCCTAAGTGTTGGAGCAGGTGACTTTTTCCTTCTCAACTTGTTGGAAATTGCTTCAAATACAAGCGGCACTTTACCCACAACTCTGGCCAGAGGGGACCCAACTGGCGTGAGCTCCAGCAGCTAGCAGGCAAGGGGGCAGCTGGGACGTGACGTCCACCTGGAGATGCTCTGGCGTCACTCAGGAGAGAAGCTGCTTCAGGCCACACGAGGCCTGTTCATCTCTCCTGTTTGCCTTCTCACTTTCACACTCACTGGCCAAACCCCCTGAAGCGGGAAGATCAGAGAAGTCCCTCTGAGCTGAGCAAGTCCTCGTCCAAGGCCACAGGAGCATATCATTTTGTCCAGGCCCGTACAGAATGCCCCAGCGCGAGCGGTCACAGCCTGATCTCCGGGACCTGGGAACACAGCAGGGTACTTGCAAAGGTGGGATTGGGATTGTTAATCACCTGACTTTGAGATGGGGAGACCATCCTCCCTCAGGCAGGCAGACCCAGTCTAATCTCAGGTGTCCTTGGAGGGGAAAGGGAGAGCCAGCGAGAAGGATGTAGCCAGCTGCCGTGGGCCTTGTGGGCAGCTTCTAGAAGCAAGAGGCCCCGGGCTCGACTAGCCTGCTGTCACCTTGACTGTGGCCCACGGGAACCACGTGCATGTCTTAGCCTCCAGAACCACACAACAATAAACGTGTGCTGTTTTAGTAACTTGTTAGCCAGCCCGACCTTCTGAGGTACTAGCATCACCCCGTCTTCTGTGGGAGAGGAAACCAGACACAGAGACTTGGGTGACTTGGTGGGGGTCAGGCAGAATGGAACCAGCCCGCACGGCTCTAAAGTCTATGCTCTTTCGACTGTATGCTCCCTGAGCAAGGGAGCCCTGCCCTGCTCGCAGCTTCTCCATGGCCTAGCCATGGGTCAGAGGCAGCCAAGAGCCAGAGCGCCATGGCAGGCTGGGGCCCTTGCTCTGGTAACATCTCCCCCAGGCCTCCCTGGTGCATCCTGGAGCCTTCTCCCAAACTCCTTTGCTCTGTGCGCTCAGTCCCGTCTCCACAGCCCCCTAAGGGGGCATGTTCTCAGCTGCCTCCACCCTGACAAACTGACCACACTGAGGGGACAGAGGGCAGGTGGTCCTGTGCCTTCGTGAGGACCTGGTGCACCAGCTACCGTCCACTCCAAGACTGGCTGTCTGCCCCCTGCCAGCCCTTCGAGACCTAGCTGCCCCGGCCTGAGACTCTGGGTGCCAGGGCTGGGTGGGGCTCCGTCTCAGTTCCGCCAGGCCCCAGGTGCTGCCTCTGCGCACCTTCTGTCTGTCTGATGTCTCCCTCTCTCTGTCTCTTCCTGTCTTTCTGTCTCTGTCACTCTGTCTCTCTGTCTCTGACTCTGGCTCTCTCATCACCCTGGCACTGGCCTAGCAGATGAACAGGTGTGACCCCTTCACATGTGGGGCCTGGGCACAAAGGTAGGGCCTCAGAGCATACCAAGAGCACAAGCAGGGGGAGCGGCAGAGGGAGAGGGAGAAGCAGACTCCTCGTTGAGCAGGGAGCTGGATGCAGGGCTCAATCCCCGGGCCTCGGGGTCACGACCTTAGCCAAAAGCAGATGCTCAACTGACTGAGCCACCCAGATGCCCCAATATTTGTTTTATTTTGAGGATTAACAACGTTTCTTTGGAGATCCTTGAAAAAAAAGAGTCAATGGAGGGGGGGACAAGATCATTCAATCAAAAACAAGGATGAGCGCGGGACGGTTTTGGAAACAGGGCAGCCAGGCTGCCACTCCAAGCTTGGCGCTACTCAGCTCTGATGCCGCAGAGGGGACAGTAGTCAGACCCAGGGCTTGGGCACCTGCTCTAGGCCAGGCTGGACAGGGCAGGACTGTGGCAGGAAAGGGAACGAACCCTGAAGGAGCGTGTGGGCCCCGGCTCTGTGGGCAGCCTGGGGTCAGCAGTAAGATTGATCTCAAGCCACCTGCTCCCAGATTCATCAACTTTACGGTTTCCCACCTCCTGTTCACTGAGGTCCACTGTAGTCTTTATTGTTTCCTTTCTTCTACTTGGTTTGAGTTCTGTTTGCTCTTTTTTGGGTTTCTTCAGGTGGATACTGAGTCACTGACCTTCATACCTTTCTTCCCTTCTCAGAGTGCACCCCGGGCTCCAAATTTTCCTCTGAGTACTGACGTCCCGCAGCCGTGATGTTTTCATCTTCACTGGGTTCGAAACGCTAATTTTGCTTTTGATTACTTCTTTGACCCAGGGTCACTTAGAAGTGTGCTACTCAGCTTCTAAGTATTTGGGTGATTTCCCAGGGATGTTTCTATATTGATTTTCAGTTTACTTCCCTCGTGGTCAGAGGACACACTTGGACATGAGTCCTTTTACATTTATGGAGACTTGTATAAGGTATGGCCCCAAATGTGGTCTATCTTGGTCAATGTTCTGTTGCCTTGAAAAGAATGTGGATTCTTCTGTTGCTGAGTGCGGTGGCCAATAAATGTCAATTGGGTCAAGTTGGATGAAACACACCTATTGACTGTGCCCATGCTGATTTTCTGCCTACTTGTTTGATCAATTATTGAGAGAGGGGTATTGAAATCCTCAACAGTAATTGTGGGTTTGATTTCTCTTTGTGTTCTACCAATTTTTAGTTAATGTATTTTGAAGCTGTCTTGCTAGTTTCATAAACGTTTAAGATTGTAGGATAGACACTCAAGCTTTCTTTTGACCAGTGTTAGCATGGTATATCTATTCTATGTTTTTACTTTTAATATAGTTGTGTCCTTAAAAGTGCTTTGTGGGGGCACCTGGGTGGTTCAGTAGGTTGAATGACTGCCTTCAGCTCAGGTCTTGATCCCGGAGTCCCAGAATGGAGCCACATGTCAGGATCCCTGCGTAGCGAGGAGTCTGCTTCTGCTTCTCCCCTGTTCCTTCTCTCTCTCAAAGAAATAAGTAAAAAAAAAAATCTTTAAAAATAACTAAATGGGGGCGCCTTGGTGGCTCAGTCGTTGAGCGTTTGCCTTTGGCTCAGGGCATGATCCCAGCGTTCTGGGATCGAGCCCCACGTCGGGCTCCTCCGCTGGGAGCCTGCTTCTTCCTCTCCCACTCTCTCTGCTTGTGCTCCCTCTCTCGCTAGCTATCTCTCTCTCTCTGTCAAATGAATACATAAAATCTTTTAAAAAAATAACTAAATAAATAAAAATAAAAAGTGCTTTGTGTAGGCTGTGTGCCGTTGGGTCTGGCTCCTCTACTCACTTTGCTAGTCTTTGCCTCTTAACTGGGTATTTAGACCGTTTACATTTAGTGTACTTATTGATATGCTTAGGTTTAAACTGTCATCTTACTAATTATTTTATAAATCCCCATCTGTTCTTTGTTCCATTTTTTCTTTCTTTTGGATCATTTGAATTTTTTTTTATTATTCCAGCATATTTCCTTTGTTGACTTATTGGCTATAAGTCTTTTGTTCCTGTTATTTTAGTGGCTTCTTTAAAGACAACAGTAACACATTCAATTTACCACAACGTACCTGCAAGTGGTGTCATCCCTTTGTGTCAGGTATTAGAACTTTTTGGTAGTGTCTGGTGTCTTCATTTCTCCTTCCAGGCCTTGGTGCTGCTGTTGTCACACCTTATACTTCTATGTCTTATAGGCCCCACACTACGTTGATATCATTTCTGTTTAAATAGTCAGTTATCGGGGCGCCTGGGTAGCATAGTTGTTAAGCGTCTGCCTTCGGCTCAGGGCATGATGCGTGATCCTGGCGTTCTGGGATCGAGTCCTGCATCAGGCTCCTCCACTGGGAGCCTGCTTCTTCCTCTCCCACTCCCCCTGCCTGTGTTCCCTCTCTCGCTGGCTGTCTCTCTGTCAAATAAATAAATAAAATCTTTAAAAAATAGTCAGTTATCTTTCAAAGATATTTAAATAATAAGAAAAACATATTTTCTCTTCCTTTGCATAGTTACAAATTTTGGTGTTCTTCACTTTTTTTTTTTGGTACATTTATATTTACATCTGCCACCACTTTCCCTCTGTGTAAGGACCTTCTTTATTATTTCTTATAGTGCAGGTCTGCTGATAAACTCTTTCAGGTTTTGCATGACTGAAAATGTGTTTATTTCCCCTTCAATTTTGAAAGCTATTTTCCTGGATGCAGAATTGTGACTTGACAGGTTTTGGTATTGTGAAGACAAGTTCTACTTATTGTGGGTGTTATCCCCAATGAGAACTCCATCATTGTCCTTTGCTATCTTTGCTACTGCATACGTAAGCTACTTTGCTCTCTGGCTACTTTTAAGATTTTATCTTTATCATTAGTTTTGAGCAATTTGGTTAGGATGGGCTTTGGGGTAATTTTATTCATGTTTCTTCTGCTTGGTTTTTGTTGAACATCTTGGATCTGCAGGTTTATAGTTTTCATTCAATTTGGAAAATTATCAGCCGTTATTCAATTATTTTTCCTGACTTCCTCCCTCCTCATTTGGGTACTCCAATCACGTGTATCTTAAACCTCTTGAAGTTGTACTATGCCTCCATTTTTTAAAAAGTTATCTTTTTCCGGGGCACCTGGGTGGCTCAGTTGGTTGGGCACCTGCCTTCAGCTTGGGTCATGATCTCGGGGTCCTGGGATCAAGTCCTGTGTTGGGCTCCCTGCTCAGTGGGAAGCCTGCTTCTTCCTCTCATACTCCCCCTCCTTGGGTTCCCTCTCTCACTGTCTCTCTCTCTGTCAAAAAAAAAAAAAAAGTTATCTTTTTCCTCTGTTTTTTGGGGGGTGAGGGAGATAGTTCCTACTACTGTCTTCAAGTTCACTAATCCTTTTCTTTTGTTATGTCTATTCTGCCATTAATATTAGTGTTGTGGGTTTTTTTAAAAGATTTTATTTATTTATTTGACAGAGAGACAGCCAGCGAGAGAGGGAACACATTAGCAGGGGGAGTGGAAGAGGAAGAAGCAGGCTCATAGCAGAGGATCACAGAACGCTGGGATCACACCCTGAGCCAAGGCAGATGCTTAATGACTGCGCTACCCAGGAACCCCAATATTAGAGTTTTGTTATTCGTTTTGTTTTATTTTCGTCTTTGTTTTTGTTTTATCCCAGACATTGCAGTTTTCATCTCTATTTGGGCCTTCCTTTTTATGTTTCATGTCTCCACCTAACTTTTTTTTTTTTTTTAAAGATTTTGTTTATTTATTCGACAGAGACAGAGACAGCCAGCGAGAGAGGGAACACAAGCAGGGGGAGTGGGAGAGGAAGAAGCAGGCTCCCAGCAGAGGAGCCTGACGTGGGGCTCGATCCCATAACGCCGGGATCATGCCCTGAGCCAAAGGCAGACACTTAACCACTGTGCCACCCAGGTGCCCCGCCACCTAACTTTTTGAGCAATGGGATATTGTTATAATAACTGTTATGCAAAGTCCCTCATCCATTTCAGTTCTTGGTCAACTTTGATGGATATTTCTTTTCATTAAGGGTCATATTTTCCTGCTTTTTGCTTCTTGGTAATATTTTATTAGATGTTACACTTTATGAATTTATCTTGTTGGGTGCTGGACAGTTTCACATTCCTATAAATGCCCTTAAGTTTTGCTCTAGGATATGGGTTAGTTATTTGGAAATGGTTGGTCCTTTCAAGTCCTTTTAGATTTCTCAGGCAGGTCTGGAGCAGTGCTCATCCAGGACTATTCCCCCAACTGAGGCAGGCCCTGTGTCCTCCTCCCCAAACCCCATGGATCATGGGCTTTCCATCTGACTGGTGGGAACAGGTGCTCTTCCCGGACCTGAGTGGGTGTCAGGCATGACTCCAACACTTTGGAATGTTTTTATCTACAACCTTACATGCATGCGCTGATCAACTCTCAGCTGCATCTCAGAGGGGGGCGCTCTGAAGAACTCTGGAGTTCTGACTCTGTGCAGCTCTGCCTTCTCTGGTCTTCTGTTCTGTGAACCCCAGTCTTCTTTGTCTCCCTCATCACAGGCTACCCAGGGGTCTCCAGGTTATGTCACTTGTGCTGACCATCACCTGCCACAACACTGGTCTCAGAAAACTCTCAGCACCATTCCAGAGTCTGTGTAGTTTAAGCTAACATCGAAGCCATTTTTTGACGTGTTGCCAAAGAAAACCATGATGGGTTTGAAATGTGGAAGCAAGAAGTGAAGTCAGGGTTGGAACCAGTCAGGGTGGATGCTTCCACCAGCGAGGAGACGGGGTAGAAGTCCTGGGGGCTGGGCCCCTGAAGAGTAGCCCAGGAGGACTCCCCACATGGGAGAGGGCAGTGGCACACCTTCTGAGTGCTGGGGTGCAGTGGACAGCAGGCAGCACAGCCCTCCTACCATGGGACCTCCAGCTTCAGGCAGGAAGCAGTCCGGGTGGGGCCCTGAAGCACCAGCTGCTCTCAGCCTCCCTCCCTGTGCCCTCCTGTTTCTCCTGTCTTAGCAGAGAGCTGGCCTGAGAACCCCGCTCTGCCTCCCATTTCGATAGGTCCCACAAGAGCAAGAAAGACCTCACGAAGGGCAGGAATGCTGCACCAGTGTCAAGGTTTTGGCACCCAGATTTATTACAAAATGTCTGTCCTGCGGTCATCGGAGGTTACGGGGAACTCCTCCCTGGGGTACGTGCGTTGAGCTCCTTGGAAGTGACGTCATCCTGCCTGCTCAGAGCAGAAATGTCAGGAAGCAGGGTCGGTGCTCACGCCTGTCCGGGACAGGCTGAGGGTCAGCGTGCAGGGCAGCCTTTGCACAGGCCTTGGCTTGGGAAGCGGAAAGGGGAATCTGGAATGGAGAGAGATGTTGAGGGCAGAGGCCAGGGCCGAGTGCTCAAGGGGCCCCAGGACCCGCAGGGGAGGGGTTGGAATGTGCATGCACGGGGAGGGGCCACGGGATGTACAGGAAGGGTCAGGGTCGCTGTGCTCACGGGGGAGGCGCCACGGGACCCGCGGGGTGGGGGGGACACGCTCCGGGAGAAGGGTCACAGAGCTCTGAGAGGAAGGGCCCCAGGACCCACGGGGCGGGGGGGGGGGCGGCCACGGTGCTCGCGCCAGCTAGCCGGGCAGAACCCTCAGAAGCCCGCAGCGGCTTTCTCGGTCTGGTCAGCGTTCCCCTGGGACTTACAAAGGCCCACCAGAGCCCAGGGGACAGAAGACCACGTGCTGTTGTGGCCACTTCTGAAAAACGCAAACCACCCCAAGCTTTCTCTGGGGAAGAGCCCTATGTCAGGACCCTCTGGCTGAGAAGGGGCTGGTGGGGGGCAGCCTGGAAAGATGGCAGGAGGCCTCTGTGGGCGGGCTGTGGGGAGTGATGGGAAAGTGGGGCGCCCGTGGGGACAGCGGGTCGTGGGGCTGTGGGCCGCGGCCGGGGTCAGGGTGGGGCGCCCTGGGCCTCCTCTGGCCCCCGTGTGGTCTGCGAGTGTACTATGAGGACTCCGGACCGCAGGGGAAGGGACAGCCCGGAGCTTGGGGTCCTGGCCAGGACTCCTGAGGTGCACCCCTCCCGACGGAAGACCAGGGAAGCAGAAGGCAAACGCGCCAGGGTCAAGCCTCCCTGCTTTCTTGGTGCTTCCAGGGGTCTGTACCACCTCTCACCCACAGGGGTGGGGGCGCCTCTCCGGAGAGAGGAAGGGGAGTGACGTGCAGGGTGCGGCCGCCCTGGGCTCACTGTTGAAGGGACCTGTCCTGTCCCACAAGGGTGACATCCCAGACCCCACCCGAGCGAGAGACAGAGGGGTCCCCCTCGGCCCGGCCCCCACCCCTGGGAAGTTAGAGGGTGGTGTTCGGCCGGGGCCGCGTGCGCCGCTGCCCAGAGGCCTTCGCCCCCTGCCCCCAGCACTGCGGCGGGGCCTGCAGGCAGCCGAGCACCTTGACCGGGGAAGGCTGCGTCCAAGTTTCTGCCTGTGGCGCCGGCCCTTTCAGCGCGGCCGGGCCTCGTCCGGGCTGCGCAGGATTCTCCCAGGCGTGGCGCACAAAGCGGGAGGAGGGTTCAAAGGGCCCGAATAAACAGGCGGTACATTTCGGGGACAATGGGCAGCCCCGTCTCCAGGCGGGGAAGGACCTGTGGAATCCGCGGCCCGGCCGCCCCGGAGCGGAGGCGCCCGTGCTCGGGCCTGGGGGCTGCGGCGCTTTGTGCGCACGGCTAATGAGCTGGAAAATACAATTGCGTTTCCCCGGCTGTGAAAAATCTGTGAAAATCGCCTCAGGGGCAGCAGAGTCACTTAGTAGCCGGGAGAACCCGGAATTGATTTCCTTTGTCCCGAGGGCCCAGCACATCCTTGCGGAGGCCTGGACGGGGGCTGGGCCTCCTCCCAGGAACACCCCAAGCCCAACGGCCTTCGGAGAGACCCTGAACTGGGCCAGGGCCCGGGGAATGATGAGGCTTTATTTTTATTTATTCATTATTTTCTGATGAGGCTTTAAAAAAACCAAGTCTGTTGTTGCCACTTTGCAGAGCCCCACCCCCTCTTTCGGACCAGAGTAACATACCCGTTCCCTTGTTGGGTAGAGCCCAGCCACGGTCACTGTCCCGGGGTGGATGGCACTGCCCTGCTCTGGCCCCTGCGTCTGGACACTGGGAAGTTCTGCTAGGCCAGCCCTACCCGAGAGGCCCCAGGAGAGTGATGGTCACTCGAGACCTTGCCCTTGCTTGGCCAAACACCATATTCACTGCGTAAGAAATGTCCCAGGCCCGCAGGCCATATTGTTTTGGGCAGATTGTGGAAAGTTTCTTAATCATTTCCCAGATACAGGGTCATGAACATTTAATAGATTTCTGAGCTGGTGTCTCGGCTGACACTTCTGTAATAATTTCCTCATCTTTCAGGCTCACCCAGCATTTGGAGTTAGATACTTATGAAGCTTTTGAGGGCTGGGTGATCAAGGTCTTGCTGGCGGTCTGCCGAGACACTGCTGGCCAGGTTGAGCCTTGAAGTGGAGGGCTATGCTCACGGGCCATCCCCAGGGCTTTCCCATTCTCTGCTGCACAGAAGTCTGACGCCAGGAGCCCTCCACGGAGGGGCCACCAAGCAGAAAAGTCCAGGAAACCTGGGAGCCGTTTTCTCCTTGGACCTGGAATTTGGAGCTGAAACCCTGATTTCCAGACCTCATTCCTGTGGTTGCCAGAAGCCTCGAGAAGCCACAAGTGGTTTGAGGAAGGCTTGTAAATCCCAGGGGTGGGGTCTCAGGACAGCGAGGGGTGTTGAGTGGCACTGGCCTCACTGGACAGCCCCTGGAGGAAGACACACAACCAGAGCGCAACCCCCTCAAAACTCCTGGGCTGTGTGGAGAGAGGAAGAATCCCCACAGCCTCTAGGACCAACATTTCCTTCACTGGATTCTCATTGACATACATTCATTCTCAAAACAAATGCAGCCTCGCTGTTGGTGATTTTCCAGCCGACCTGTCTCTGCTCCGAACACTGAGAAGTGGGAGTTCTCCCTGCCGCAGGGACGCTCCCAGCCAGGACTGAGCGCGCCGAGGGGAAGCTTCTGGGGTTTGTAATCCGGCCTAATCCTGTTGGACCTCAGATCCCTGCAGGCTTGGAGGAAGGCCACACACAGTAGTCCCAGCCCAGACTGGCCATGGCCACAGGCCAGGAGAGTGGCCCCCTCCCAGCCCTGAGCCCCTCAGGGCTCTGGGCTTCTGGGTCCAGGACACGCTGACAGGCAGATGGGCCAGCTCTGACTGCCTCTCTGTGGCCTACCCTCGGCCCAGCCGAGATCCAGGGCCGAAAGAAACCAGAGCTGGGGCCTCCGCAGCCACTTTGGCTGGGTGGGTCAGAACAAGATGGGAGACACTGGGGTTCTGAGGGGTGTTGTGGAGTTCTAGTTCACACCAAGCACTGATCCTGCCTCAGGAAGTATGTGAAAAGGAGTGGTGCCTCCAAGCTGACCACCTCTGCTCCTGAAAATGGCAAGCGGGAGGCAGTACCCTGGGATGAGGTTCAGACAGGCCAGCCCCAGAAAGGGGCGGTCTCCCCACCCTCGGTGCCCCAGCCCATGCTGGTTGAGGGGAAGGAGGGCCCTGGGCCACTTGGGCCCAATCTACCCTCCATAGTGGCCTCTGGGCAAGCCTTGACCTCTCCAGGGACACAGAGAGAACACATCCCTCAACAGCCCTCAAGCCACTCGGGCAAACAGAAGGACATTGGGTGTGCGGTTAGGGAAACCCAAAGCATGAAATCTGAGCAGAGAATCTAATGCCAGGAGTGTTTTGGGGACAGAGGCAAGGCCAACGAGGCTGGCACTATGGGAAGCCAGAAAGGGAAACAGGATCGTGGGGTCATGCAAAGTAACCTTGGGACCATGAGTTCTGTTCTAAGTGAGGGGGTGGGGTGTGCAGGGCCAGGCATGAAGCTTCAGATGGCCACTCCAGCGTAGTAGCTGTCCATTCCTGCCTCAGATTATGCCAGTGTGGGTGACGTGGCTTGGGGACTGCTGAGACCTTACCAGGAGCCCCCACTCCCCACCTCTGGTGGGGGGGACGGGGGAGTGGGGCTGCACTTAGGACCTCTGCTAAGAGGTGTAGGGGCCTGCAGAATTCCTCTTCTTGATGGAAGGCAACAGGCAATGAGTTGTGCACATCTGGACGAATCATGGCCCAAGAACTGTTACGTTTGAAAGCATCTAAACTAGAGAGGGATCTGGGCGCCTGGTGGCTCCGTTGGGGAAGCATCGGCCTTGGGCTCAGGTTGTGATCCTGGAGTCCTGGGCACCCTGGAATCAAGTGCCGTGACCTCCCACAGTTGGTCTCCCTCTGCTCAGCGGGGAGCTTGCTTTTCCCTCTCCCTCTGCCCCTCCCCCAGTTGTGTGCCCTCTCTCTCTCTCTCAAATAAAGAATCTTAAAATAAAAGAAAATAGAAAGTAATTAACAATCTAGTAACTAATTTAATCCTGGTCTAAAAGACCATTTAAGGCTGGGCAGCTGGGCTACCATTTTTGGCAGTGAATCTGACCGTCCACGCTTCATGCCCAGTCCTGGGGAAAGGAGGCTGCTGGGCAAGTCTGGACCCTGGGCTTTGGTCAGGAGGGCCTGCAGGCTGCTGCGTGTCCCCTGCTGCCATGGGCAGGCTCAGGGGCGGTGAAGGACAGTCAGGCTCTCTGCTTCAGGGATGTCATGGGGTTCCCCTGCCTCAAGTTCTCCTTCACGGTTCCGGAACAGGCCATCCTGGTGGGACTGGAGCCTCTCTCCACCTCCCAGCACTGGCCCAGGGCAGGCACTGGGCAAGGGGGCTGCGCTGGCTGCGGTGCTGGGCCCTTTTCACGGTTTCCCAAGGGAGGACGGCCCCCTGTGGGAGCATCCTGCGGTGTGGACGGGAGAAGCGCCCAGAGGGGGCTGTGGCTGGGCACCGGGGCCAGGCTCAGGCCGGATGGATGGACTGGCCACACTCGAGTGCTTCGGCGGCCCTGCTGGGACTGTTGGCCTCGAGGCCCGTGCCCGAGGCCCCTTTGTCATGCACATGAGGGCGCTGAGGCTGAGAAAGGGTCTCCTTCAAACACCGAGTCACCGATGAAGAGCACTTTTCTTTCCCAGTCTGCGGGCTTGGCACAGGCCTGCTGTTTCCGAGTGGCCTCTCATTGAAGGGGCCAGCTCCCCCATTCTTCGTCCCTCTAGGTGCCCGGCTGACAGCCCCCGGCAGCTGCTGCTCTTTCAAAGGCTCTATAGAGAGTCTCTGCAGGTGAGCCCTCCTGCCAGGGCGCTCCCCGTCAAAGGCTCTTTGAGACGTCACCGGGGAGCGGGCTCTGAGCGGGGAGCTGCTCACAGCGCCGCACAATGGGCGCGCCACTCAACGGGCGACCCCGCCGCCGCCCCGCCCGCGCGCGCTTCCGTGGGGGGGCCGGCCGTCGGGGCGGAGGACGCGGGGCTCGCCGTCCCGCCGCAGGCCTCCCCCTCCCCGCCTCCCCGGCCTCCCGCCGGCCGCGGGGAGTCGCTCCTTTGCAGCCCCGGCCGTGGCGCCCTGAGCGCTCCCACCCAGCGCACGGGGCTGCCGTGGGCCCGCGGCGCTTCGGCCCCTTTCCAACGAGATTAAAACCACCCCGCGCTGGGGAGCGGCTCCGCCCCGCGAGGCTGCCGGCCGGGGGTGGGGGGGCAGCCCGGCCTCCGCGAGGCCAAGCGTGGCCAGCCGCCCCAGGGCCCCAGGCGACCAGGTGACAGTCCTCGGACTCGCGGTCCACAAGCAGCGTGAGGCCCCACCGCTCCCGTCCTCCTCGTCGTGTTCCGTTTTGTTTTCAGTGCTTGTTGAAAGAATGGGAAGGGAGGGAGAAGGAAAATTCTGAGAGCTTTAGGGGTTAGTGCCGCGGAGACCCCTCACCTCAGCCGCCCTAAATGGGACCTCAGGCCTCAGAAGCTGTGCTGGGCCCACCTGGACGGGTGGGTGTGAAGAACCCCATGGCCCTGCCTCTGGGAGCTCCAGCGGGTGGGTGGCTCAGGGACAGGAGTGTCCTTGGGGTCCAGCTCCTAACCCCGCAGCCCCCCAGCTCTGCCCTCTGGGGTGAGGGCCAGCAGACATGAAGCTGGGGGGAGGTTGGAGGGGCAGCACCTGCTGTTTGCACACATGTCCCTGGGAAGTCTGTTCTCCACCTGGGACAGATCAGTTCTTCTTGCAAGTGAACAGTGTGCGATATGAAAACACGTCATTCACTCACCATTCATATTGAACAAACACCTGTGGGGCTTCTGCCAGGTATGGCCAGGCCCTGGAATGCAGCCCTGGGAGGGACAGACTTGACCCTGGACCTTGAGGAGCCAGGAAATGGCTCTGGAGAAGAACAACCCTTTGGAGCTTTTGCCCCAGTCCTTGCCCCATCCACCACCCTCCCCGCCCTGGGCTGCACCTCCAGCCCCGGGCTGCGCCCCTAGCCCCAGGCTGCACCAACTGCCCCAGGCTGCACACGGGGTTTTCCTGCCCTGGGGTTTTGGGTTGGGGGTCAGGCTTCAGGGGCTCTGGAAGGTCAGGCAACACTGTCCAGAGAGTGGGTCATGTGGTAAAAAGCACAGGGGGCACTCCCAGCAGGGCCTGAGTGAGACCGCAGACACAGATATGGAAAGCCCAATGGCCACTTGTCAGAACTGTATCTACCCAGGACCAGGCATGCAGGCAGCACTGGGTGGCATCCAGGCTCCTAGACTTCAGCCCCTCGGAATTCCCTGGGGCATTCCAACAGCAGCAGTTCTGGAAGCTTCTGCACGAGTGCTGCTCCCCAGCCCAGGAGACAGCCGCCTCTCGTTAGCTCAAAAAATGAAGGTTCCCTCGGGTCAGTCCTGAATCCCTGCCCACCCTGGCCTCTGAGCCTTATGTGCCTCTGCCCACTCTCCCTTCCCTGCTCTTCTTGCAACCTCTCAACCCTGGGCTGTGTTTCCCCGCAGGCCACCTTCCACCCGCCACCACTCATGCTGGGGCCAGGCTCCAGTGATCCCCCAAGGCCGGCATCAGGTTCTGGCCTTGCTCTATTACCTTCTTGGACCGCTCGAAACAGCTGACTGTAGTCAGTGACGGCCACCATCTTCCTGGTGAGAGCCAGCCACTCTCCCTTCGTGGACTCCAAACAGACCGCCTTCTGGATGCTGGGCCCTTGAGTGGGCTTGTGTGCTGGGGTGCATAGCAGATGGAGGGGAAGCGGGCTGGTTCTGCCCCCCTTCCCCGTGTCTAGGCCCTGCCAAGGCTGACCCAGACATGGCATCTCCATATTATACCATGTGGTCCTCACCCCAGACCTGGGATCACTCTTCCCAGACCTTGGAGCCCACCGACCTTGATGGAGGGGTCTGTGTCTGTTGGGCCAGCCTGGCTGGCCGGTGGAGCAGAAACCCCTGGGTCCTGGAACCCTTTGCCAGCAGCTGGCTCTTGTTTGCGGTGTGGGTGGGTGAGCCAGGGCAGGCGCTGCGGGAAGGGGGCAGGGGCAAGGCTGGCGCGCTTCTTGTTCAGAGGCTGGGGCTACGGCACGATGCTCCCACTTGAAATTCCAAGGGAGGCTCTTGGAGCCCTTGCTCTGCCTCAGGGCTATTGGGTGCCTATCTCGAATTCTCTGAGTTCACTCCTGTTTGTCTTGGTCTCGAGGACTCGTGGCAGCCATCAGCCTGAGGAGGCCCAGGCCGTGCCCATCTCTGTAGCCCATCAGCAGCCCGCACCTGGTTGGCCTCATGGGAACAAGCCCCTGATGGCTCCTTCTCACCCTGAGCGGGGTGGGGGACGGGGAGGCCCTGCAGAATGGAGTCTTCTCCCTGGGCTTGGCGGCCAGGCTGCGTTCCATGGACGCCCAGATGTCCCTGCAGTAGGAGCTTCTCGCTTCGGTTTCCCCGGGCCTTGTTCACCTGCTGGGGCTTGGACTCCTCCTTTCCCTCCCTTTTTCCTGAAGCTGAGCATCGCAGAACAACAGGGGTTCAGGTCATTGGGAAGGCATCTCAGGCAGTGGCTCTGCCCTCTCCACACTCACAGACCCACACCTCCCGCCCGCCGCCCCCATGAGCCGCAGGACCTTGTGGTCCAGGGTTCTTGGTTCCATTGCTGTTTGGGGCCTCTCAGCCTGGCTCCTCCGCTGCCAGTGCGGACAGGGCCCCCAGGAGGTGGTTCTCGGGTCTGGCACCGGTCTCCACCTCACAACCGTGCCCAGGCGCTGGACCAGGAGGGGCTGCTGACGCCTCTAAATTTGGGACCGTGAATGCAAAGACACCACTTGACCAGGGGCACACCTCTATCATCGAACTTTAGGCTGACCAGACAAAGCACACCACGTGTGCACGGTCACCCTTGGCTCCCATCCAGCCTTCACTGAGACTGTGGCGCTTGGGTTCCCAACGGTGGTTGCACCCCAGGGGAGGGAGACCACCCATGCCTCAAGTGCCAGGCCCTCACCTGGAACCCAGGCTCACCTTAGCCCCCAGGGCCCCACAGTCCCCTCGGGCCCCTTCATGTGCACAGCCCTGCCCCATGTCACCTTCCCAGGGAGGTCTCCCCGGGCCACCAGTGGCCACATCCCCTGTCCTTCTCAGTCAGCCCTTGGGAGCTCTTACAGGACCATCCTCTCCCTTCTGTCTCCCTACTAGAGTGGATGCGCGTGTGTTTGCCGGGTGTTCCTCAGCACGAAGCCCGAAAGCGCTCAGCAGCCCTCTGTTGATGAACGGACCTGCGGAGGGTCGTGGGCACTCGGAACATGCTGGGCTTGGTGCACCTCTTCTCCGTCCAGACCCCTGGGAACCTGTGGGTAGCAGGAAGCACAACCCACCAATGAGCTCCAAGGACGTTCGGGTGTTCTTAGCAGGGCAGGGCTGGAACCTGCGGCTCCCCATCCCTGGGACACCCCCCCCTTAGCAGGGCAGGGCTGGAACCTGCGGCTCCCCATCCCTGGGACCCCCCCCCCCCCAGAGTCTGGTGGAGCATCTCTCAGAGGCAGCCACGACTGGGAGCTGCTCTGACCTGCCTCCCTGTGCAAAGCAGCACCCTTCCACTCCGCTGTGGCCGTCACTGGGCTAGTGGCTTGCTGACCAGCTGTCTCCACGGGTGTAGGGAGGGGAATGTCCCCCTCTTTTCTCCCCTCTGGGGCCTCTTGTCCCCCTCAGGGAGGCATGGCCGCTGCCCAGCCATCCCTGGCCCCTTTTCCCCATGCTTCTTACCCTCACTGCTATCCAACTGCTGTACCAAGAGGCCCTTTCTCCCATGGAGCCGCCTCCCCAGCACCGCCCCCACCTCAGCTCCGGGCCAGGTGGCAGTGGGAGGGGCTTGGTGAACCAGGCCTGGCCCACAGCGCCAGGCTCAGGTGTGAGGCTTCAGCTCCTTAGCTCCTGGGGGCCACTGTTTGGACTGCCGCATTTCATCACCAAGTGCTGACCTCGGTGCAGAGGGCTCAGGGGCTCCTGGGGTCTCAGGTCAGGCCCCTGCTCCTCACACTGGCCCCCTGAAGGCCTGGGCTGGGGGCCCTGTGCTGTGTTGCCCAGGCCCTGAGCCCCTCCCTGCTCAGGGGCTGGAACCATCCTGCTTTAGGGGAACATAGGTGAGGCCATAGGTGCAGTGACTCCTGCCCCAAGGATCCTGCCTGAAGGGGGTGGTCTTCTCAAGCGTAGTCACTGCAGTTCTGCCCGACGTCCTGTGGGGACAGCCCTCTAACACCCCGTGTTTGCTCAAGCGGAGCCGGTTTTATCACACGTCTATCGACGGTACATTTGGCCATAACCCTGTCATATTAAGAACGCCGTCCAGTATGCTGGGTTTATGAAGCTGAAATCACGCAGCGTGGCGCGGCGTCTCGTGGTGTCCCCCCGTCTGTGCACAGATGCGCCTTCCTGCAGGTCCTGCTCCTGTCCTGGCACAAGGCACACAGCAGGCAGCGCACCTGTCGTGAGGGGGGCTGCAGCCCATGGGTCAGGCAGGCCCCCCTGGTCTGGGCTGCCCAGGGGCCACCACACTGAGGCCCCTTCCCCACTAGGGCCACGGGCATGCAGCTGTGGGTCTCCCCTGATGATCAGAGAGGATGCGGGGTGAGGGGGTCACCCCCAGCCCCACATGAGGCTCGGAGACACGGGCTCACATGTGTCTCGGGTGACAGTAACTTTGCTTATGTTTAACGATTTCCTTCGAGGTGGAGCCAGACCAGGCCATCCTCCTGTGGACACTGGCCAGCATCGGCCACCGCAGCCCCCCTTGTTCACGAGACCACGTCCTCACCAGCACCCTGAGCCGCCAGGTCCATGCAGCCCCGGAGCCAGGTGGGCACAGCGTGGCTCTGGCTCCAGGCAGGGGCAGGGGGACATCCAGCCTCCGGTGCGGCATGGTGTCCTGGACTGGCCCCATGCCTGCTGGACAGTGACCCTGAGGGCCAGTCCTGCTCTGCTCTTGCTCTGAGGTCCTGAGCTCCCTGCCTGAGGGCACCTGGTCTCTGCTCCTCACCTGAATGTCCAGCTGCAGGCCTGGCTGGGCAGGGGAACTGAGGCGTCCTGAAGGCCCCAGTCCCTGGACAGACGGACCCGGAAAGACAGAGAGGAGGACCTGGAAACGGCCTCGACGCCTGCCTGTCCTGGGCTGGGGAACAATCTGGGCAAGGACGCACGGCCCCTGCTCTGCCTCTCCGCCCCCGAGGCTGGGGGCTTCCTTCAGCGGCCGCTCTCCCCTCCCAGCCCAGGGGGGCCGGCTCCCAGCTGCGCCTGTTTGCAAACCCTCTTCAGGGAACAAGAGGGGGAAGAAAGGAGCATCCCGTGTGTTCCCTAAATTAGCAATCACCACTGGGACCGTATGAGCCACTGCGGCCATCGGGAGCCCTACTGTGCAGCGGGAGCTGGAGACCCGTTGGCTCGGACGCCGCGTCTCTCAGGGCCTCCGGCGGCCCCCACCGCAGAGGTGCGCAGGACAAGCTCTGTGGCAATCTCCGTGTCAGACATTGTTCTCCGTCTGGAAGGAAGTCAACGGAAACAGCTTCAGACGAGGCAGACACGTGTCCCCCCCCCAGTGTGAGGGAAGGGGCAGAAACACACTGGGAGTGGGCCCTGGGCCTCGCATGGGGCACTGACCCACCAGACTCTCAGGTGGGCGGCGAGGGACACTCTGTGCAGCAGGAGATGCACGGAGATCCGCTGGTGTGGTTTCAGGGGAGGGCTAGCGGGGTTTCCAGCTCTTTCTCTTCGGCTTTTCTAAGGTGGTGTTTGGACTCAACCTCCACCCAGATAAGCAGTCTTCCTGTTGCTGCCTGGGGTGCTCTGGACGGCATGGGGCCCACTGAGACGGGAAGCCTCGCATACTCCCTGCCCTCTGACCTCATGGCCAGCCCTATGCCTCTGCCGTTCTCGTCCCTCCCTTGGACTCAGGGCCACACACACTCAGGCGGGACTACACTGGGGCTGGAGATGCCCTTGAAACTTTGGAGCCAGCCCTTGGAGAGGACTCCCCAAGAGGAAGGGCCAGGGGCCAGTGCTGAAAGCCCCCTCAGCCTCAGGCCTCCCCCTGTTGCCCAGGACCACGGTTGGGGTCTCAGGGTTGTGACCACACGATGCCCCCTCTGCCCCTGTGGCTGTGGCTGGCAAGGACAGCTGGCCTCCTGAGTGACCCCAGTGACCTTGGCCAGGCTAGTCAGGCTGTGGGCAGCACGTTCTCTACCAGCCACCAGGGATCCCAGCGCCCAGGACCCCCTTGGCAGAAACTTGACACCTTGCCTGATGGCTGCGAGGCGGGAAATGTCTGACCAAGGGCCGGGGGGCAGCACCCTGCTAAGGCCTTGAAATAGGAGAGAGTGAATGCTGGGCTGCACCCAAAAGGAGCTTCTCAACCCAAAAGTGAGTCTGAGCCCGGGGCGGGGGGGCATGCCTCCAGAGCCCGCTGTGCAGACGTGGGGACTTCCCTCATCCAGGCTCTGGGAGGGGCCCCCACCCGAGGCGCTCTGTGTTCAGGCGCTCAGCTCAGCGCGGAGCATGGTGCCCAGCACGATGTCTGATCCTGGTCTTCCCGGAGGCCCATCTCCACCTGCCCTTACCTGGCAGGGGCTCCCCTTCCCTCCCCACATCAGAGGCCTTTGAAGTAAGGATCCGCCTGGGGTGGGTGGGGCAGGCCTGAGGCTGTCGCTGGGCCTGGAGCTGCACCTGGGAGTGGACCTAGTCCTGGGGTGGACACAGCTGACCTGCGGCTCCCCTCCCCAAACACATCTGCTGCTGGCCGGCCAGCTGTGCTGGGACCGGAAAACAGACACCACGGGGGCTGCCCACCGCATGGAGTCCGGCCAGGTGAGCCTGTGAGCCAGGAGGCCGGTGCGGGGGCTGCCGGGAGGATGCAAGATGCCCATGGGGCCTAACTCAGAGACTAATCTGGAAGCAAAGAGGGGACGGGTGCCCAGCCCAAGGCTTGGTAGAGCCGTGACACGGGGATGGCGCACTTGGCATGGCCGGAGCCCTAGGAGTGAAGGGGCAGAGGAGGAGAGGGCCGCCGGAGCCCGCAGGGATCTCACCACACCCAGGAGACGTCCGTGCATGTCCAGACATTGTTCAAAGAGGCTCGGACAGCAGCGCCGAGGTCTTCTGGTCCAGCCTTAATGAGAAAGGAGGGCAGCCACCTGTCCTTCCAGCAGAGGTGATGACCGACCTCAGGAGAGAGTGGTCAAGGGGGAGGGGAGGGGAGCAGGAGGCCCGGAGCGGTGCCAGCTCCCTCTCTGGTTCTCCAGATCAAGGGGCGAGGTAGGAGGAGGACACTTACAGCCCAGGCCCGGAGCTGGGAGAGCAGGGACGCAGGGCTGGCTGGGCTCTGTCTGCGGGGACGCACAGAGCCCCAGAGGGCTTGGCGGGCTGGGCTCCGGCTGACCGGCTGCGTTTGCGTCTGCGCACCTACACCCCTGCGTTCCCAGCGCTTTGCTTACAAGCGGCTGCCTCAGCCCTGTCTTTCCCTAGGCCATCTTGGTTTGTTTTAGTTGAAATATAATACACAGAGCATAAAATTCACCATTTTAAAGTGTGCGTTTTAGCGGGTTTTAGTGACTTCCCAGGGCTGCCACGATTCTCTAATTCCAGAACACTGTCACCATCCCGGTAAGAAGCCCATCCCCCCTCAGCTGTCATTCCCTTCCCTGTCTGCCCCCCCCGCCCCCGCCCCCGCGAATCCACTTTCTAGCTCTGCCCATCGCCCGGTGATGGACTCACACACCACGTGGTCTTTGTGTCGCTGTGGACGCTGCTTCCGAGGCTCATCCCGCTAGCAGCCAGAACGCACTTCGTTCCTCCAGGGGCTGGGCCACACTCCATTGTGTGGCTCGACCCCTTCACGCGTTGTCGGACATCTGGGTCGATTCCACTGTTTGGCCGTGGTGGGTAACGTGCTCTTGTGTTTTACGAGTAATGTTATAGAAAGACATGCTTTCGGGGCCCAGGAGAATGTGTCCTCTACTCCCACGGACCACAGACCCACCCTGGTGGCTTCTCAGCTGCCTTCTGGCCAAGCCCCGCCTCCCGACGGCTGGGACTTCCTTCAGTGCCTGGGAAGGGGGGCTGTTCCTGCTGGGGCCACCCTGCTCGTTTTAAAGTGTGGGCAACTCATAAAACAACAACGACAACAAAACCCCAGACACTTTGGGTCAAACAAAGCTCCCTGCCAGCTTGCTTGGCCAAAGCCCTGCCCTTGACCTTAGAGAGGCAGCATCTGCCCTTTCCAGATGAGCCACCTGAGTTTAAGGGTGTGTCCAAGGGCCACGTGGATAGTAAGGGCAGAGCTAGGGTCACAGGGAACCTTACAACTTCTGTTCTTTCTTGAGCGATCCAGCCCCATCTTAGATGCTTGATAGCTGGGAAATGGTGTGACCACCGCAAGTGACAAGACAGCCGTACACATTCTGGTCTGTGTCGGGAGCACAAGCTTGCTTCCTAGACTCTACCCTCACTAACACGCGGGTGGGGGGGCCTAGGTGACCCAGGAACCCAGGATGTGGTCCTGTCCACACTCAGCTCTCCCACCAGACGGGGCTCAGGGGTGCACCAGGGCTGATGGCCCTTGGATGCACTCAGGACTGGGGATACTCCGAGCCAGGTCTGGCTGGAAGGGCAGGCGTGGGGGTCAGTGCTAAGCAACAGGCCCTATCTGCTCCCTTGTGGGCCTGGGGAGCTGGGGTGCCGTTGCCACCTGGACTCTGGCCAGCTGCTTAATGACCACCTTCTCAGCAGCTTACCGGCCTTCTTGCCACCTTCCTCCAGCACAGGGTTCTCTCCTCCCTCCCTCCCTCTGCTCTCCTTTCCAGACACCAGCACCGGCCCAGGATGACCAGGGCCTGGGCCAGTCCCTGCCTGTGGGAGGGATGAACTTGCCCATGGCTGCCCCAAGAGGCAGTTGCCCACAGCCCTCTCTTCCCTCCCTTCTCTGTCTCCCAACCCCTTCTTTTCCTCCCTCCTCCTCCCTCTCCCCTCCCTCCTCTTCCTCCTCACCCTCCCCTTCTCTCCCTAACTCCTCTCATTCCTTCCTCCGTTTCCAGGGGCTTTGATAATCAACTGTCAAACGGTGTGGGGACAGAAACAGGATGCAGAGAGGGAGAAGGGGGGAGGTTGCTCTCTGTTGGGGGTTGGGCAGCATGCACTTGGACAAGTGAGACAGACCCAGAGAGCCTCACTGCCACTGGGAAGCTTCCGGAGTGCCAGGGCAGGGCACCGAGTCAGGAGGCAGGAGCCCAGGTGGGACAGGAAAGCAGCGGCCTGTGTGGAGTCCCTGAGGTCGGGGGGGGGGGGGGGAAGACCCTGAACTGAGTGGGGTGCAGGCAAGGGGGTCACTGTTGGTGACAGGTTATGAGTGCATTGTTGCCTGTGTCACTGACAAGGCCCCAAGGACAACTGACCACTGCCCAGAGGGTCTCTGACTACGGATGGGGAGGGGGGCATGGGGGCTGCCCTTGTCCAGCCCGCCCCTGAGGGTCTGCACTCAGTGAGCAGACTTGACCCTACACCGGTGACAGAGGGAGGAGGGGAGCCCCAGAAGGGGAGCAGAAGGACACCTTTCCTGAACAGGCTGTGCAGGCCTCTCGACCCCACCGCGGCCCCCACCGCAGCCCCCACCGTGGGCCCCACCGTGGCCGGTGGCTATGCTGCACGGACCCTGCCTCCCATGTCCTGGCTCTTCCTCAGCAACCCCTCGCCTGTCCAGGCCCCTCTTCTTCTTCTTCTTCTTTTTTTTAAGTTTTATTTATTTGACAAAGAGAGACAGGGAGAGAGGGAACACAAGCAGGGGGAGTGGGAGAGGGAGAAGCAGGCTTCCCGCTGAGCAGGGAGCCCGATGCCCCAGGATTCCAGGATCATGACCTGAGCCGAAGGCAGACGCTCAACGACTGAGACATCCAGGCGCCCCAGACCCCTCTTCTTGGTACTGGATACCCAGTGACTTGCCTGGAATTGGGGTGGAGGGGGCGGGCCCAGGCCCGAGGAAGGGGAGTAGGACCGGGATCCCCTCCCCCCTCCCTCCCCCACCCCCATGGCCACCGGGAGAGGAGCAGGGTCCTACAGAACTGGGTCAGAGGTAGCAGCTGACCTCTCAGACCCGCCCAGCACACACTGGAACTCTGGGGCCTGGGAGGCCAGGGAGGGTCACGCTGCTCTGAGACCCCAAGGATCCTTGGGACCCCGGTGTGGACGGCACTTAGCTGCTAAGGAGTAAACAGCCTTTGGTGAACAGCTCAGAGTCGTCTGCTAGGGAAGCAGAGTTAACAGGGAAGGTGGGGCGTGTGACACGGGAGGGTCTGCATTTGAATCCCCACCTCCCACTCCCACGCTCCCCTCACTCCCCAGGCTTGGGTTTGGAGCCCCTGAGTCTGAGCTGGGCCTGGGCTCAGCGTGCCCTCCCCGCACTCCTCCCCCACACACCCCTCCCCCGCTGGGGTGTGAGTGTGTGTGAGTGTGTGTGTGTGTGTGTGTGTGTGTGTGTGTTGGTGAGAAGGGGATGTAAAAGTCCTCTGTCTTCCTGTTGGCTCCTGTAGGGAAATGAAGTCTGGGTCTGGGACCACCGCACCCTCCCAGACCTGCATAAGTGTGACTACAGAAAGTGGGGGGAGGAAGGTGTGTCCCCAAGTGCTACAGGACCCAGGAGTGCAGGTGGGTGTGCAGCCAGGGAGGGTTCTCTGGCCAGGAGATCTACTGCCCAGGCTGCCCCCAGCTGTCAGGGGGCTCCCACACAGCCCTTGCAGGAGGACTGCCCTCGGCCTTTGACCGTGCCCATCCCCGAGGGTCTGGGAGTTATGTCCCCCGCCACCCCACTCTTGGGCGCAGGTCACAGGAGCAAAGAGAAAAACGTCAGTCTCTTTAATAAATGGTGCTCGGAAAATTGGACAGACACATGCAGAACCATGAAACTCAACCACTCTCTCACGCCACACACAGAGATAAACTCCAAATGGATGAAAGACCTCAATGTGAGATAGGAATTCATCAAAATCCTAGAGGAGAACACAGGCAGTAACCTCTTTGACATCGGCCACAGCAACTTCTTTCAAGACACATCCCCAAAGGCAAACAAAAGCAAAAATGAACTATTGGGACTTCATCAAGATCCAAAGCTTCTGCACAGCAAAGGAAACAGCCAACAAAACTAAGAGGCAGCCCACGGAACGGGAGAGGACATGTGCAAATGACATTACGGATGAAGGGCTGGTATCCAAGATCTATAAAGAACTTTTCAAACTCAACACCCAAAAAATGAATCATCAGGTCAAGAAATGGGTGGAAGACATGAACAGACACTTCTCCCAAGAAGACATACAAACGGCCAACAGACATGAAAAAATGCTCTGCATCACTGGCCATCAGGGAAATACAAATCAAAACCTCAATGAGATACCACCTCACACCAGTTAGAATGGCAAAAATTAACAAGACAGGAAACAACAGATGTTGGCGAGGATGTGGAGAAAGGAGATCCCTCTTACACTGTTGGTGGGAACGCAAGTTGGTACAGCCACTCTGGAAAACAGTGTGGAGGTTCCTCAAAAAGTTAAAAATAGAACTACCCTACGACCCAGCAATTGCACAAGTGTGTATTTACCCCATAGACACAGATGTAGTGAAAAGAAGGGGCACCTGTATTCCAATGTTCATAGCAGCAAAGTCCACAATAGCCAAACTGTGGAAGGAACTGAGATGTCCTCCAGCAGATGTTGGATGAAGAAGATGTGGTTCGTATGTACAAAGGAATATTACTCAGCCATCAGAAAGGATGAATACCCACCATTTGCATCGACATGGATGGAACTGGAGGGGATTATGCTAAGTGAAATAAGTCAAGCAGAGAGAGACAATTATCATATGGCCTCACTCATATGTGGAACATAAGGAATAGCACAGAGGACCACAGGGGAAGGGACAGAAAACTGAAGGGGGAGAAATCAGAGGGGGAGACAGACCATGAGACAGAGGATGCACCCTGCCCCTGGGCAGAGCCGCTCCAGTGAACCCAGCCAGGAGCCACCAAGTCACGCGGTCCTCCCTGTCACTTCTTCCAGCTGGAGGGCCTGGCCCAGCAGCTTGCAAGCCCAGCAGCTCTGGCAAAGTTGCCTTGTAAGCAGCCCACATCCCCATCAGACAGATTTCAAGAGCCCCAGACCTCCAGACCCGGGAGGTCCAGCCAGAATCTTTTCTCAGAAGGGGCAGAGCTATGCCTCTTCTCCGGGTCCACCATCCGCATTCTGCAGGAGGGCCCTTCCTCAATTTGCTTCCTTTTTCGGTTCCCACTACTTTTGCTTTAGCAGAGAAGCCTCTGGAAAGTGTGGGGTGCACACTTCCTTCTTTCTGGACAGCGCTGGGGGAGGGTCCCTAGCTGCCTCCCAGGCCTCTGAGACCCATGCCAGGAGGAGCAGCAGTGAGGAGGGAGCAGGGCTGGCTGGCCGAGAGCCCGCACTCCTCAGGCCCTCAGGGTCCAGGACAGTCTGAGTCACAGCGTTCACGGTGGTGGAGCAGGGGCAGGCGCCTCCTGGACCGGGCACGTCCTTACCCACTTCCAGGGTGCCGGTGAGAGAAGGGGGGTGGCCAGCCCTCCCTGGAGGGGGAGTCCTGTGAGACCAGGCTTCCAGGGGTGTCCCCTGGGGCCTCGCTCACCTGCCACCTGGAAGGGGGTGGTCTTGCTGGGCAGGAAGGGCAGACACCGTGGCCTGGTGCAAAGGCTCCAGTCCAGTGCTGTGCTGGCTGGGCTGTGGGATGAGACCCCTCATCACCACTGTGTGGGTGCCTTCCTCTCAGTCACCAGGCAGAGCAGGTGGGGAGAAGGGTCCCTGTGGAAGCAGGGAGTGGGCAGAGGGGCTCCTTCCTCCTTCATTTCCCAGAGCTGCTCTCTGGTCCTCCTCTTGACTCCCTGGCTCCTGCTCACCCAAGAGGGGAGGGGTCTCGGCCAGGGACTGCCTGGCACAGTGGCATCACAGCCCACGTTGTGCCTGTGAGGCTGGCCGTCCAACCAGCTGCCACGTGGGGTGTGCAGGGCTCCAGTGGGCAGAGCATCTGGATAGGGTCACCTCAGCTAGCTGTGGGCACACAAGAAAATCTCAGCCGTGAGTCCTGGGGAGACGGTGCCTGGTAAGCCTCCTTGGAAAGCAGCAGACAGACCTCTGGTGGCCGGAGTTCCAGCTCAGCACTCTAGAAGCAGGATCTTGATGTGGGGGTCTCGAGCAGCATAGAGACAGTTCTAGTGCTTTCTGCAGCATGACTGCCCTTCCTGGAGCAAGCATTATAGAGGAGGGCCTGTCTTCCTCTGCTCGGGCTCTGGAAGACAGCACCATAGTCTGGGGGCTGAAACAACAGTCATTTCTCACAGTCTGGGGACTGGCCTTCTGGGATCAGGGCGCCAGTGTGGTCAGCTTCTGGTGCAGCCAACTCCTGGCTTGTAGACAGTGCCTGCTCGATGCACCCTCGATGGAGGGGTGAGGGCACTAACCCCATCCATGGGGCTCCACCCTCATGCCCTAGTCACCTCCCAATACCATTACCTGGGGGCTAGGGCTTCAACACGTGAATTTTGGGGACACAAACATCCAGTCTATAGCAACCCCTCCTGACCAGTAACCACACGAGCCACAGCTGAAGAGAACGGACAGGAAGGTGTGGCCACTGTGTGCCCCAAGGCTTTCAAAGCCGATGTCTTGTGGACATCAAGGAAGCCCCCCTCCAGATGAGAACAGCAAGGCTGATTCCTCAGAGCGCACCAAATTGGGGGCCCCATGACACTTGTGTGTGGCAGAGACCCAGGGGCAGGCAGGGGAGTGGGAGACGTGGTAGTGGGAAGGGGGCTCAGGTGCCCCGATGGAGGCTGGGGTCAGGGAGCTGGAAGACAGGTGTCCTTGAGGTTGGTAAGGGGAGCATGCTGGCTTTGTCTGGTGGGTCCTGAGTTGGAAGGGGGAACGGTGAGTGGGAAAGCTGACCACCTCCTGGCAGGTTTGGGCCAGTGGTTCCCGCGGCTGTGGGTGGCTTTCGGAGCTGGTGGCTGCTGGCTGTGGCCTCAGTCCCATGTCTATAGGTAGTCTGCTGTTGTCCATCCGCCTAGTCCGTCTGTCTTCATCTCTTGCAGCCTGAGGGCGGTTTTCTTCTCTGGAGACCAGAGGCAGTTCCCCAGGGGTGGATTCTCAGGCGGTGCGCATGGACCCCGGCCCCTGGGAGGAAGGCGTGGCTCTGGCCGTGTCCCCGCTGAGGCCCAGCGAGAAGTTCCACGTGTTCGTGAGCTACAGTAGCATGGACGCCACGTGGACGCACGGGCTCATCAGCCGCCTGGAAGCGGACCTCCCAGGGCTGAGAGTCTGCCTGCACGAGCGCGACTTCACCCCGGGCAGGAACGTCCTGGAGAACATGGCCGAGTGCATCCAGCACAGCCAGAAGGTGCTGCTGGTGCTGAGCCAGGACTTCGTGCAGAGCAGGTGGTGCCTCCTGGAGGCCGACCTGTCCCTCTTCGGCTACTGCCTGGAGAGGAAACCGGTCATCCCGGTGCTGCTGCGGCCCTGCCAGGTCCCGCTGCACCTCAGCCACCTGACCTACCTGGAGGCCGCGGACAGCCGCTTCTACCGCAAAGTGGGGCAGCTCCTGTGCCAGCCCAACTGCTGCTTGGCGCGCGCCCTGCCGGCCCGGCGCCCGGCCGCCTCCCTCTACAGCGGGAAGACCCTCCTGACCCTGAACTGCATCAACAGGGACGGCCTGCCCTCGTGGAAGGTGGGGTCCTTCAGCACCCTCGCCGTCCCGGACCCCTTGAAGGAGGTGTTGGAGGACGCGGAGGTGTTCAAGCACGCCGTGGGCATCCTCAATGCGGTGCCGTCCCCCAGGTCCTGCCTCCGGTACCTGGGCTGCAGGGTCCCGCTGGGCATCTTCCTGCTTTTCCTCTCCTTGGGGTTGCTGACCCTCCCCCTGGTTCTGGGGCTGCAGGAGAACCCGCCGGCTCAGCGCTTCCTCCTCATCTCCGCCACCGTCTTCTTCAGCCCCCTCTTCGTCATCTTGGGGGTGAACAGCCTGTGCTGGTTCAGGAGGTTTTCTCGGAAGAAGATGCGGGAGCTGGTGCTCAGAGTGGGGGAGGCCAACATGCTGCTGGCGCCCCACTCCCTGCTGATGGGCTGCGACACCATGAACAAGCTGTACTTCGTGTATGTGCTGCTGGAGGACTGCAGACGCGTCTTCCTGGAGGCCGCGGAGGGCGAGGCCCTGTTCCGGGAGGCCCTCCTGCGCTTCTCCTCCAGCTACGCCTGCTGCGTGGCCCACGCACACTTCCCCGCCGGCGAGGACGCCCAGGGGGCCCCGGGCCACCTGGAGCTGGGTCTGTGCTTCTGCCAGTTCGTCTCTCTGCAGCTGAAGAGACACGAGGGTCTGGGGGTCAATCCCGTGTGATGGCAGGAGGGGCCCCCGGGGCGGTGGCTGGCCCTGCAGACAGGGCTGTCCCGAGGCCTGGGTGGTGCACACAGGACCCTCATGTCTGGTCAGGACCTTCACCCTCAGTCCTCCCAGCGGCCCGAGGACCCCACAGCCTGCTCTGAACACAGAGGTGACCATGTCAGCCCATTGGCCTGACCGTTTGGGGAGCGGCTTTTTGATGGAGACTTCCTGAGAGGAGGCTGGGGAAAGCATCACGTTCTCCTGTGACCCCAGGTACCCTTAGGGCCTGGCCTGCTCTTCAGGAGGTCACTGCCACTGTCTTGATGGCCGGTTAGTGTCCGGGGGTGAGGGCGGACCATGCTGGCTCCCTGTGGCCTCCTCCCTGAGCTGCTCTTCCAGACACCTGCCCTCATCCTGGGACACGGAGCGTGGGGGTGTGCGGGGGCACCAGGCCGAGCGAGAAAGCCTTGTGCCATTCGCCCTCTGCCATCAGGGTGCCAACAGACAGACACACATGCTGGCTCACGCTGTCCACTCCGAGAGCCTGTGGGGAACCAGCCACAGCCGTCCATGGCTGGGAAAAAGAAGGCGTGCGTGTGTCCCCAGCGTGGACACCCCTTCAGACCTGGGTCTCTGCTCCCTCCCTGCCTTAGCCTCCCTTCCCCAGAGGAGGGAGTGCGGGGGTGGGGGTGGGGGCTGGTGGTGCTCTGTTCTCCACCCTTGTCCGCTCACCCTGAAGGCTGGCTTCCTGAGCTCAGACCTCACTCCCCACCCTGGTGTTTCTGCAGGCGCTCTTCCCCGTGAGAACAGAGAGCTATCTGCAGACAAGAACATGAAACATGTAAGCTCGTTCTGGCTGTGGGGGCAGAACAGGGGACCCCACGAGGCCGAGCTGCACGGCCCCCCTCCGCTCTGTGCCCTGCCCTGGGACGGGGGTGGGGGGTGAGACTCTCGCACCCCACGCCCATGCCCACGTGAGAGTCGGTCAGGCTCCACAGAGACCCCCTCGGCCCCGGCGAAGCTCTAGAGCAGGACTCTGGAAATGAGGGGTGGCCCCCGGGTCTGTAAATGAGCAGTTGGCAGGTGACCTCCTGACAGATTTGAAGTTAGTGCTGGGCACATGTCCCAGCACCCCTGGGGTGCCCTCGGCCCCGTGGCCAGGGGCCACACTGGTGAGTATTTGGTTCAGCTACTCTGGTTTGCTGACTCGCAAGCTCGGGCCCCAGACCACAGCCACAGAGCAGTAAGTCCCTGATCTGACCCCCGAGCAGCCCTCGTGGTCAGCTGCGTGCCGGCCTCCCAGGACCTTCTCCTCATGTGCCCCTGAGATAAGACCCCCCACCCCACACCATGGATCTTACCAAAACCCCGCTCTTGTGGTTTGAACTGACCAGTCCGGTCCTAGCTCAGGAGCCCCAGAGCACTGCACCCAGAGACCCTGGTAGCGGTGGGAGCCTCTGATCCCGCCTCTGTCTGCACCCCGCCTCGACCACCCTGCCCTGAGGTGGCCTCTGCAGGCATATGCGTGCACTTCCTCCAGGCCCCACAAGCAACACACTTCTCTCTTTCAACTTCCCTTGTGAAGGCACAGCGGATCCTGTTGCTGGAGCAGAGCTCCCCACCCAGCAGCCAGGACGCACTTCCCACGTGTTAGTGGGACACAGAGGCTCGACTGCTCACCTCCCTCCTGGGGCCAGGACTGCGCCGGGAGGGTCGCCCTTGAGAGGAGACTGACAGAGGCAGGTGTGTGAGGGGCAGAAAAGGGAGGGGTTCTGGGCAAGGGGACAGTGTGAGCAAAGGCACAAGGTAGGACCCCGGTCACAGGAGGAGCTGCCGAGCAGGGGATGGTCCTCTGAACCCCAGGGCTCGCAGGGGTGCTTTGGGTGCCGCACTTTCTTGTGGGGAGTGCTTGGCACCAGCATCCACCCCAAGGGGCTGCAGCACCTGGTCTCTGAGATGTCCAAAGCAGGGGGTGTGGTCTGGGCCCCAGGCCAAGAAGGAGCCTGCAAGGAGCAGTGGGGACCCTCTAGCCCCCACAGTTGTGGCATGGGGTGAGGACCCAACAGGCCCACCCATACGCACTCTGGGCCAGGGCTAAGCTCCCAGAGGGCGCCCACAGCCCTCGACGGACGCTGAGGGCCTACTCCAGGCTATACCAGCGGCTGCTCCGTCTGGGGACAGTGCCTGGGGTCCTGCGGGCCGAGGCCTAGCTGTGGGCAGAGCCCCCCCACTCCTCAGGCAAACCGCACGGTGACAGTGGTATTCCCACCCTACAGCGCTGTGCCGTGTGGCCCAGAGACAGCAGACGGATGAAAAAGAGATGACAAAGTCCTGTTACTGCAAAAGGCCGTGGTTTTTAAGGTCATGAAATAACACAGTTGTGCAAACAATAAAGAGAAAACATCTGACTGAACCATCTGATAGGACCGTTGATCTCCTACTCTGGCTGTGGGACATCCAAGTGTCTCTGAGATTGTGCCGACTCGCTCTGGAAGGCCAGGATGGCTGAGCCTGTGGGGCCCTCGGCCTCGAGCCTGCCATCGTCCCCTGGCTTCCCAGGCGGCTTCCAGTCAGCTCCCCAGCTCTTGCGCCAATCCCCCTGCTGGGGCCTAACCCTACACGGTGTCAGGCTGGGGGGTTGCTAGGCCCAGAGGAGTGGTGCCCCCAGAGCCTTCAGTGGAGCAGGGTCTGGAGCTGGCTGCTCTCCGCCCCCAGACCCCCAGCCAGCACCGAGCCCTAGGGCTGCACGACCAGGCCTGTGGCTCAGGAGTGCCGGGACCCCAGCCTACCTCCCAGCAGCCCAGACACAGGGTCGCCCCAAACCACCCTGCACCCTGCACCCCTGACCCCTGACTGCACGCCAGCGGTCAGTGGTCAGGGGGCCTGATCTCGCCGGGCTGCTGGTCACTAGGTACCCTGGCTGCTGTCCAGGGTCAGCACTCAGTCCTGGTGCACCACCCACTGGTGTCCTCCCCGTGGGGCCTCTGCGGCAGCTCAGGGGCTTTCCATGAGACAGGACACGAAGCCCTCCAAGACGAGCTGGTCCCCCATTGCAGTTTGGGCCTGGTAACTGCAGGGGTGACTGGGGCTCTCAGTGGACAGGCCCCAGGGCCCTATGAGATCCTTCAAGTCCTTCTGGGACCCCCAGTTTCCCTAGTGCCCTGCCCCCCTGACCCCCTACCTGGCTGGCCTCTGCCTTCTGCGTTCTGGAGACCAGTTCTGGGAGGAGTCTATTCAAAACATGCCTCAGGTCTGGGGCGCCTGGGTGGCTCCGTCGTTTAAGTGTCTGCCTTCGGCTCAGGGTGTGATCCCCATGTCAGGCTCCTCTGCTGGGAGCCTGCTTCTTCCTCTCCCACTCCCCCTGCTTGTGTTCCCTCTCTCGCTGGCTGTCTCTCTCTGTCAAATAAATAAATAAAATTAAAAAAAAAAAAAAAAAGGAACCTAGCCCCTAGTCAGGTTCCCTGCTTAGTGGGGAGTCTGCTTCTCCCTCTGCCCCTCACCCCACTCATGCTCCCTCTCTCTCTCTCTCTCTCTCAAATAAATAAACAAAATCTTTAAAAAAAATGCATCAGGTCAAACTCTGACCAGTTCAAGGAGCCCTATTCAACACCCCAGGATAGGGGCCGCCTTCTGCTTGCCCCCGGCTCACTGCCGCATCCTCTTGGATGGTAAGAACACGTGTGTGGATCTGTGTGTGGGGACATCTGGGGAGGGGGGAGAGTGGAGTCCATGTGCACGCGTGCTTGCCCGTGTGCGTGAGTGTGCACGTGTGGCACATGCATGCAAAGGGGACCCTGGAAGGGTCAGCACATCACGGGACTCCTAGGGAGGAAGAGCCTGTGTTCTGGCTCCCCTGTTCCCCTGTCTTCGTCAAGCTGCAGCCCCTCGGGGTCCCACCGTGGGTCCCACGGCAAGGCCACCCAGGAGCCTGCAGTTCTAAGAGGTGCCAGGGTGCTGCTCCGCCTGCCGTGTGCAGTCACCCCCGTGAGCTGGGTCTCTCCTGACTGCCCCCTGCACAGGCTCACCTCTCTGCTCTGCAGCAGCTGGCAGGTGCCTGGCTGGGGGAGGGGCTCCGTGCTCCTGGGACTATGAGTGGACACGCTGGTGTGTCTCTGTTTCTGGGACAGTAGCACTGGTGAGGTCGATGACCAACTGAGCAGAGGCCTCCCACCTGCTGGATCCTGCCCCTGAATTTCCAGGCCTGGCCCTCAGGGGTTGCCTGAGGGGGAAAGGCACGGAGCCTTGAAATGACCTTGAGGACAGAATAAGGGCTACACTTGTGATCTGCCCTGAAGAGATGGGAGGAGGTGTTAGGAAGTGGGGGAGAGCCACAGAGGCAGGCGGTGGGCCTCGCGGCGCTGATGGGCGTCTGTGGGCGTGTGCACGCGTGTGCGTGTGTGCACACTCTCCTCAAAAGGGAGCCGTGCCCTGCGTTTGCCTGGTGGTTCCACAGTGGAAACCACACCCCACCAAACAAATCTCAGGTGCTACTTATCCGTCCCTCCTGGTCGATCACACTGAGATGGACAGCCGAAGCAAGCGGGGCTGGCTGTGCTCTGCCCGGCCCCTGAACTCAGGGTTAGCTCGCCAAGGACCCCCATGATGAATGCGGGGTGTCCAGTAAACGGACAGCTGGCCCCAAAGACACGGTGCCCTGTGCGTGGCTCTTCCTGGTTTGACCTCGAACGGAGGGTCCAGGATTTCTTCTCCCCCTGAGCAGAGTTTCTCACATTGTCCCCGAATCTCACGGTCCTGTGGGGTCCCGGATCAGGGAGCCCGTGAACTTGGGACACAGTCCATGTTTGTGTAAGAATTGTTTTAACTTTTGGACACTTTATCTGACACTACCAACAACTTGGGGCTCCACTCCAGGGCGTCTGGCTTGTGAAAGAGTTTTTACAAGAGGTTTCTGTAAAATTTGGGTGAGAACAAAATTTAAAGGACACCCAGAGGATGTGTGGGACCCTGAGAAAAGAGCCGGTCCACGGCAGGGGCCTGGCACGGGCCTGGCACGGGCCTGGCACGGGGCCCTGCGGGGAGCTGGCTCCTGCAGCCCGGGTTAGGTCTGTCCCGAAGCCCTGGGAACACTGTGAAGTCCTGCTGTCTCCTGCTGATGGAGCATAAGCAACTTGTTGTAGTTTGAAGGCTTCAATTTTATCTCAGCAACCTTGGGTTTCAGTGTTGGGGTGTGTGAGAGAATTTCAGTTACAGACCTGACCGGCCCTGACGTCGCTGTTCCAGGCTGAGTAGCATACAGACGCTCACAGAGGTTTTGTTAGGTAGGCTCAGGTCTGCAAGATGTTCAGAATCCTTAGAATCTGGTGCATCAGTTTATGGTTATAGCTGGAAACACGTAGGGCATCTAATTACTCAAGTTCATCATGTTTGTGAAATGTCTTTTAAAAATTAGAGGCTGAATATTTCAAATGTATAAGTTAATAGAATATTAATTATAGCGTTTAGGACTCTGGGATCACGCCCTGGGCCAAAGGCAGACGCCCAAGGACTGAGACACCCAGGCGCCCCGAAAGTAAGCTTTTACACGGAGCTCTAAAGCTTGGGAAAGCTGGTGGGGAGGTTCAGGACAGACCTCGCCAGAACGGGCCAGGCTGGCTTGCGGGTTATTGTGAGCTGAAGGCACTTGAGACCCTGCAGGCTCCAGAGGAACTTTTGTGCCCCTCTGACCTACACAAAAGAACCTAAATTGGGGGTCTTTCCCAGAATAAGGGTGATTAACAGATCAGTTTCATCTGAGTGACCCATCTGTATGGCAGGGCAAACATCTGCTCTTCTCATCACCCTGTGAAGTGCATCCCTTTCCTCTTAAGTCCCAGACCCCCTTCTGCAGGATGACAAATGGACCTCATTTGCCTGACTTTGGAATTTCCATGCCTGCGTGGATTCCCCATACGTATGCCATTGAATTTGATTTCCCCCTGCTAATCCCCTGCTCATGTCAATTTGATTCTTACTCAAGCTAGAAGGACCTTTGAGAGGACAGGAATTCTTGCTCCCCGACACTGGTTTAAATTTAAAGTGGTAAATTATAAAATTTTATAAATTAAAAAATTTTTACTCCGCAAGACCGCTCCTGGGAATTTGCCCTGAAGATAAATCTCCAACAATACAAAGCACATATGCATAAATTATTCATTGCAGCATTGTATTGCAAAATATCGTAAACCACCTAACCAGCCCCGGGTGGCGGGAGAGGCGCGTCCGCCAGCGGAAGGCTGTGCGTCGATGACAGAAGCAAGGAGAGTGCATTCACACCACGCGCGGTGCTTTTCCGTGTGTCTTAAGTGAATGTGCTGCGATGAAAAATGTATTCGGCCTTTGCCCTGGCTCCTGGGGCAGGGCTCCTAAAACGCTTGGGATTTCCTGAGTGACAGAGTGTCTTTTGTTACTCAGCGCCACACCTGAGTTTATGCTAATGAGATAGGTCAGGGTGGGGTGGCGGCGGCTTGGCCGGCTTTTAGCCCCACCCCTGACCTGTGGGAGGGAGGGGGCCGCGCGCAGGTTCTAGGAACTCCTGAGCAAGGGGATTCAGAGGGCTCCCGGATTGAACAGTCAGGTGCAGGGAGGCTCCTTGCTCCTGTGCCCGCACCTGGCCTCGTGCCTCTCTTCCATCTGACTGCCCCTGAGTTGCATACTTAATAATAAACTAGTAGTCTAGGAAGTGCTTTCCTGAGTTCTGTAAGTCACGCTATCGAGTTACCAAGTCTGAAGACGTGATCCCCCAACTTTGTCGTCGAGTTGGACAGAAATGTGAGTAGCCTGCAGACCTGATACTGTGACCGGTCTTGGAATCGGGAGGCAGGCTCCTGAGGCCAGGCCCTTCCCTTGGGGGTCTGCGCTAGTTCCAGGAAGTGAATGTCAGCACAGGATTGAATTGTAGGACACCCAGGTCGTGTGGGAGAATCGGAGAATTGATTGCCGTTTGTGTGGGGAAAAAAATACTTGCAGTGAAAAAAATGTCAAACAGGAGAAATAAAATGCAGATGTATGTGCTTATCTGCCCAAAAAGACGCACAGACAGACGGAACGAGAAACTAAGGAGACTGATTTCCCTCGGGCGGGAGGGAGCCAGGTGACTTATCAGAATCCTGTTAATGTTTTACATACTAAAAAGTAATAGGATGAAATCAACAAAAATGGGGGAAGGACCCAAAAAACAGTGCAAGCAGTAATAAGTGACTCCACTGTATAAATGGGCACCACGACCACGCTGACGTGAAGAACACAGCGTCTTCACTCTGTACCCTCAGACCGAGGACAGAAGTCCAGGTAAGCACCAGACTCGAGGTTGTAGGCCTGGGCGGGTCACAGTATGGCTCACCGGTCCTGAAAAGGACTGCGGTGTGTTCCCAGACTAAGCAAAACAGTATATTGCGAGCAACAGGAACCAGGTTTCTCCCTGCTGGAGGGGGATGTTATCCGTAGGGGAGGGGGGAACTAGAATAAATCCCGAGGCTTTGGGTTGGGACTGGAGGTGTCACTACGAAGTCCTGGAGATTGGCGCATGCTGTGTGTGCACGCACACTGCAGATACTGTACGCACGTGCTGTACGGATGAGTGTGGACTGTGTCCATACGTGCACACGCACTTGCAACATGCACGTGTGTGCACACTACACAGATAAAGAGAGCAGGGCAATGCGGGCAGGAATGCCTGTGTTATCTACCACACCCCCGCTCTGTGCACCAGTGCCTGAAGCAACACTCACACCCACCGCCCAGACCCCGTAGCACAAGTCAAGCCTGCAGCCTCCGTGCCGGAAGTTAGCAGTGCCCGGAGACGGATGGACACGTGTCCAGAGGGTGACTGCCACCGGCCAGATACGAAACAATGTGAACACAGAAATAATGACAGCACTAGATTCTAGCTTGCTGAATAAAACAGGAATCTGTGGGTCACACTGATGTAGGTCAGTGAAAGGAGAGAAGGCAAACTAACAGGATGTTAACTAATTAAGTGTAGAAAAATGCTGAATTTAGACAATCACCGCTTGGAAAATACAGTATTATTGATTCAGACGAGACTCGTCAAGGAATGCTAAAACGAGGGGGTTGGTGAGGACCCAGATGTTTATATAGCGTCAGAGTCTCTTTCCCACAAAACGTGTGTTCATTTACGAAGGGCACATGGTAAGGTCACAGGGCACAACGCATCGAGGCCACCTTAGCCGAGCGATCTGAGTTAACCTCAGGGATGGACAAGCAGACCTCACGTGCCTCCTGACGTGACACTGAGGGGTACACAGCATCTCACCCAGGGATGCAGCCTGCCGCTGATCGTGACCACACGCCTCACGTGTGTGAGCTGAGGCCGGTCTACAGATCACCTGGCCTGCACGCTTCAGAACCGCGAAGGTCATGACAGACTCAGTGGCCTCAGGTGAGAAAGGGGTGAGGAGGATGTGGCCAGCCTCCTGGACCACATCCCAGGCCAGGTTTTTTTTTTTTCTATGAACCACATTATTGAGATAATTGGGAAAATGTTAATAAGGTACATAGATTAAATAAGAGTATTGTATCCAAGTTAAATTCCTGATTTTGGTCATTGCATGAAGTGATGTAAGAACATGCCCTTCTTAGGAAATCCACACTGAGGTATTTAAGGGTAAAGAGGCAACTTCCTGTCCAAGGCTCAAACACTTCAGCCAGATGACAGAGAGATGGTACCTGCTAGAGAAAGACAGGAATGGGGGACAGATGACAGGTCATGACTGGCGGATGACTGGATGGATGGAGGGCTGGCTGGACAGATTGGAGCCCAGTGATGATGGACACAGTACTCACAGCCCAGCCCTGACCTGCCCACTCCCACACCCCCCATCTGGCCTCCAGGGTGTCCATGGTTTCTCTGGAACACCTGGAACACCTGTCTCACCCACTTCCTGGTCATCGCCCACTGTTCAAAGCTGCTCAGACCCTTCACCATGTCTCTCTGGCCTGGAGGCTGGATGGTCCCACATTGTCTGAGCGCCCGGTTCCGTGTTCCCCACAGGATCGCAGTAGGGCCAGGGTAGCCCCTCCCCCCAGGACTCAGCGCTCTGAAAATGCCTGTCTCTTTCCTGGTTTTTTTGCATGAGCTCCCAAGGCTGTCATCCCTAACCCCCAACCCAGCCCTTAGTGCTAGGACCTGAGCTCACCTCTCACGGGGGGGGGGGGGGGTCTGGGCCTAGGATCAAAGCCCTCAGAGGAGGACAGGTGCGGGAGTGGGGGCCATGGTCAGGCCTAGCCAGGTGGGAGCAGACCTGGGCTTTCCAGGGCTGAAGCAGGGGTGCGGGCTGGGCCGAGCTATAGGCTAGGTGAAGAGACTCCAACATCCTCAGACCTCCCACCTCCCCTCTAGCTCCAAGGGAATGGGAGATGGGGTGCCTGGGAGCAGAGAGCCCTCTCATGCCCCAGGAATGGGCTCACATCCCCTCTTTGGTGGCCCGGGACCCGGTGGATCCACGCATTCTCTCATTTCTTCAGTGACTCGTGCCTGTGGGCGAGGCAGTTGGGGGCAGGAACTGCATGTGGGTGCTTGCCCAGAACCGGGGAATTCAGATGCTCCTGCCATATGGGGTAGGTGTTTGGGGACCAGGCACAGCAGCAGGAGACGGAGGAGCTCTCCTGGATGTAGGGTTGGGGGTAGTCGGGGATGGAGCCCAGGTCCCAGAGGCGCCCCTGAATAGAGGTGAGCTTATTTCTTTGCAGCTAGCCGAGCAATGGACCAAACCCTGTCCACGCTGGACCCTGGCGCCCAGGGCGGCTCGCACAATGGCCCTGGCCTTGTCCCTGTCTGTGAACCGCGGCTTCCCAGGGTGGCTCACTGCCCCTCCACCGCCGCTCTTCAGGAACCTTCAGGGGCCCCTCTGGGCTGTCCGGGGGAGGCACGATGCCAGCGCTCCCCCTCGCGGGGGTTGGGAAGGCAGGAGAGAGGCCAGCGGGATGGAGGATGCTCAGGAGAAACACGAGACCCAGGAGGATGTGAATCTTTACTTAGAGAAAAGCAGCAGAGCTAGAAGCTCAGGGGGCAGGGGGCATCAGCGAGGGGTCCTGGAAGCAGGGACACGACCACATATGGGAGAGCGTCGGGCGAGGGCGGTCACAGGTGCCGGCGGGGGGCGCTGCCAAGACAGAAGGGAGGAGGGGCGAGAGCGGGCGCTGTAAGGCGGGCACACGACCCCCACGTGCGTGGGAAGAAGCGCACGGCTGAGCCCCGCCCCCACTTCCCGTTCACGTGACCCGCCCCCATTCCCCCCGCCCCCAGCACGCCTACCCGGGCTGCAGGTGCGGAGGCCATCACTGGGAGGCCGGGGGCGGGGCGCTGCCTGCGGCCTTCGGCGCCGCCTCTTTCTCTCCCAGCGCCGAGGCCTTGCCAGGGGGCTCGGTGGCCGCCGCCCCTGCCGCCGCCCCTGCAGCCCCTGCCGCCGCCGCCGCGCCCGCCTGGGTGGGCGCCTTGGGCCCCTCCTTGACGGCGCGGTAGCTTTCCCCCCAGGCCGAGGGCGTCTCGGTGCCGTGCTTGCGGCTCAGCGGGTAGGCCCCGATGGCCGCCAGGATGCTGCGGTGGCGTTCGGGGTCCATCTCGGTGTAGTACATCTCCAGGGTCAGCGGGGTGCAGATCTTGTGCTGCGGGAGGGGCGGGTCACGCGGGGGGAGGGCGGCACCGCAGGGGACTTCCCTCGGGTGGGGAGGCAGCCCACCTCCCATGCGTCCACGGGGACGCCCCCGTGGGACCCTCGCTGGCACTCTGCCCAGCGGTATCCACGCATGGGAGGGTCTGGACTGCCCCACTCCGCACCCGGTCCCGCAGCTCGCCAGGCCTTACCCGAAGCAGGAAGCCGTCCGGGCAGGTGAACTGGTCATACCAGATGGCCTTGTACATGATTAGGACACAGCCCAGGAGCGCCATGGCAAAGGCGATCATCCGCGCTGTGGGCAGCTGCAGGGGCGGGTGGAAAGGAGAGGGACTGGTGGAGGGGTTGTGAAGCCCCTGCAAGGGCCAGGGCAGCCGTCAGGGGCTCGCGGGCCTCTGTCGGCAGAGCTCTTCTAGCTCCGAACAACGGATGAAAGGGGACCGGGCCGGTCTCACTGATGAAAAGCAAAATGCTTTAGAATGGTACACGCTAAAAATAACAAAACCATCACTGAGTGAACTTATGGCTAAAAAAACAGGGTGGGAAAAATATTAGCCAGATACACAGCAGAAATGACTTTCCACTGTACGTACAAAACCCAGGAGTCACTAAGGAAGAGACACATGACCCACTGGGAAAATGGGGGCACGGCAGGGGCAGGCGGGGCCGAGTGGCTCACGGCAGCATCTCTGAAGGCAGCTGCCACTCTCACCCACTTTAGAGCAGGACGAAGGTCTCTGAATGGGGTGAGAGCAGGCCAGTGAGCAAGGGGGCCCAGTCAACCTGGCTCAGAGTATGGGCACCCGTGTCTGCAGCTGTCCGCTCACCACCTCCCCTGCCCTGAATCCCCCTGGAATTGACTACTGGGCAGCATGGGACTGGGAGGGTTGGGTTACCCTGCGCCCTTCCTCTGGGTGGTTACAGGCCAGCTTCTGGGCCTCCAGGTCGGGAAACTTCTTTGGCTGGTCCGGGGAGGACAGCTGGTATTCTGTTTGTGTCTTGATAACCACCTGCGGAAAGAGATGACCCAGGAGGACCCTGAACTGGGAGGACTGGGGGGGTCCAGGGGTCAGCTGCCCAGCAGTGGTGTGGGTACTGACCAGCTGCCAGGACTGTCTAGTGCCTAGGCTCCACTGGCTACAAGCCAAGGGAAGGTGGAGGCTGAGTGCCTCTGGGCCCTGGCAGTCCTGGGGCCCGGCCACACCATAGATGGAACCCCTCAGTCTGCTGGCTCCCTTCAGTTCTAAGGGTGTCGGCTCTCCCTGCCAGGAGCTTCTCCTGTAGCTGTTCCACGTCATGGCTCCCTCCTCCAGGAAGTCCACCCCGACTTCTCTGGCTCACAGTCTCGAGACCCCTACCACATGGGGCCCAGGCAAGTACAGTCCTATGCTCTGAGTGATCCCAAGGGGCAAGCACTGAGCCTTCCCACCTGTCTGTTGAGAACGAGGTCCAGAACTGAAGCCCACCCAGATCCCTGAAGAACTGCCCTCGGCCAATGGACAGGGCACACCTGGCAATGCCTGGAGGTTCCCCCACTCTCATGGCCCCCGGCCAAATGTTGATTGACATGGGTACAGATGGCTCCCCCCGCCCCCACTGGGATAACTCCTGATGCCAGAGCTCAGGTGGGTTCAGGCAGGGCTATGCCAGAGCTGAGCCTGCTTCCTACAGATTCCTCCAGAAAGCTGCTGTCCCTCAGTCATTGCCCAAAGACCCTCTCTCGGGCCCACGGGAAGGGTGGGCATTTTGGCTTGCTGAGCCCCTGCTGGGCAGCACCATGGGCTGGGCACTGTCTGCAGGATGGTGTGTGAGTCCCGACAATCGCCCTTCGGCCAGTTCACTGCAGTTCACAGGTGAGGACAGGGTGACCTGGGTGACCGGAGAGCCGATCAGGTCACACAGATGGCTTGTGCCCAGCTAGGGTTTTGGCCCAGCCCGGCCCTTCCTCGGCTTACTCTCCTGAATGTTGGGGGGAGTCCACATCTAAATAAAGCTTACCCTACTGCCCTCTATTCCCAGGGCAGACTGAGAAGAGCCCTTCATGCCGGCCCAGGCACTCACCTGGTCAGGGAATGGTGGCTGGAGCTGGCTGACATCCAGGGGGCTGATCAGAGGGACGCTGTCCGTGGTAGCCCCGTCCTGGTCCCCAGGGTCTTTGCCCGGCTTCCCGGAGAAGCTGCAACCCAGCTTCACCATGGTGAACGTTGGTCCTTGTCCTGTCCAGAGGTAGACACAGGTTACTGACCACTCACCACCTAGCAGATGTCCATGCCAGTTTGTGAGGGAGCGAGAGGGCCCCAGGCTGGCCCCAGCGTTCCTTATGCCAGAGCCACGGTAGGCCGTGCACAGACAGACCAACATCCCAGGACAAAGTGGGCATGTTCAGCTATAGGCTTCTAGTCACTTGCCGCCGTCTGCTCTCCCTCGGGGCCCCAGAGCCATGTACCGGATGATACCTCTGACCTGCGAATGCCCAGACACACAACCCTGGCAGAGTCTACCATTAGCCAGCCTGCTCTAGTGTACGTTCTAAGGGAACTATTGTGCTCAATGAAAATGACCCCATCTGGGTGGCTCAGTCAGTTAAGCATCGGACTCTTGATTTCGGCTCAGGTCATGATCTGAGGGTCCTGGGATCAAAACTTGCATCTGGCTCCCTGCTCAGTGGGGAGTCTGCTTGAGATGCTCTGTCTCCCCCTGCCCCTCCCCCATCTCTCTTTCTCTAAAATAAATAAATAAATAAAACCTTTTAAAAATCATCTGATCAATTTCAGTAATATCTGGAAAAGTATTTGACAGGATTCAACATCTGCTTATTATTTTAAAAGTCTATTGGCATCCAAGGGCAGAAGGACACTTCCTTAATCTGATTGATAAAGGCCATGCACAAAAATCCCTACATATTGAATGTGATATTGAATGTGAACAGTGAAAGCTTTGCCTTTAAGATGAGGAAGGAGATAAAAAGGCCTTTTATTATCAGTTCTATAAGTCACCGTGCTGGAGGTCTGAGCCAAGCTGTGGGGCAGGAAAAATGGGTAAGAGATAAAAGGCCTGGTCGAGATCAGGTAATACTCTCACTGTTCACGGATCGAACACTGTGTGTGGAAAATCCACGAGTCTACGGATCCATTACAAAGATTGAAGAGTGAGTCCAGCGGGGTTAGGGGTCATTACAGTTCTATGTATCAGTGACAAAAAATTAGAAAATACGTTTTTGAAAGATTCCATTTAAACGGTATTGGAAATATCAAATGCTCCAGAACAGACTTAAGAGAAATGGAAAGGAATTCCATATGGAAAATCATGGAAGACCTCAGGCAAAACATTGACTAAGACAAAAGGAGACCCAACTTCCTTAGTAAGTAGAGAACAAAACGGTCACGGATTTTGGAAGGTTCCAAGTTTAAAAGTGTCATTTCCCCCCAAAATGTATCTAGAATCAATAAATACCAATCAATAGTCCCACAGAATTTGTGTGTGTGTGAACTTGCCAAGCATTGTAATTTTATACAAAACGCAAAGGGACAAGAACACATGTGACATCTTGTAAAAGAACAAGGGGGGTTCGTCTGCCAGGCATCCAGCTCACACAGCCATGTGGCACTGACGTGTGGTGCACTGAACCCCGTGTGACACACCCCACACACAGCCCATGGATTTACGACAGAGATGCCGTGCAAAGCAGGGGGCATGGCCACCTTTTGATAAACAGATGTCCACACGGAAAACAGGGCCCCTAATCCCTATGTCCCAGCACACACAGAAATCTACTCCAGGTGGGTAACCCTAGGTTGGGAAAGTATCTTGAAAATAAAACAGGAGAATATTTTCCTGGTCTGGGGGAGGGAAAGAGTTCCTTGATATGAGAAAGATGTACTAACCATAAAAGGACTACATTAAAATTAAGAACTCCCGCTAATCAAAACATAGTCTTCAAAGAATGGAAACAGAAAACAAGACCGGAGAAGATATTTGCAACATGCAAAGGACTTGTGGGCTCAACAAGAAATGTTCAGGTCCTAACCCCTGCTACCTGTGAGTGTAACCTTACTAGGAAATAGGCTCTTTGCAGATGTGATCAAGTGACGACGTCATACTGGATTACATGGGCTCTACCCAGGGACTGGCGTCCTCACAGAAGGGAGAAATTTGAACGCACACAGGGAGGTGGTCACATCAAGATGGAGGCAGAGGTTGGAAGGGTGCGTTCACAAGCCAAGGAACACCTGGGGTCAGCAGAAGCTGGGAGAGGCAGGAAGCATCCTTCCCCAGAGCCTCAGAGGGAGCACAGCCCTTCCCAATTCTTGATTTCTAGCTTCTTGTCTCCAGAGCCTGTGAAGGAGTAAACGCGTGCTGTTTTAAGCCACCCCACTGCGGTGATTCCATGCGGCTGCCTGAGGAAGGCAACACAGGGCAGATGGCTATGTATGTACACAGCCTGTAAAGAACAGCTCAAGTTGATAAAGAAAAAGATAGATAACCCGGATAGAAAAACGGACGGAGAAGGATTTCAAATGGCCTCGAATACTCAAACGGTGCTCTCCCTCATTAGTCCATGAGGGAGACGGATTAGAACCAGTTTAAGGAGAGGTACTGAAGCCCATCCAAACCCAGGAGAGTTCAAGGAGCCAGAGACGCCATGCAGGGGGTGTCGACTCGCATAGTCTACGCAGGTCAACCCTCCCTCCAGGGTGGGCACCCGGCCAAGAGACGGGTGTGCAGGAACGTGGACAGCAGCGCTGTTCCCACGGAAGCACACACCACCACGCGTGATCAGAGCAAAGCGGGTAAATCAGCGGAGGCATTCCTACCGAGGGAAGGGTCGCAGCCGTATGCAAGCGCCGCCCGAGTCCCGCAAAACGAGGTTAGCCAAGGAAGCCAGGCACACAGGCAGGTTCAAGAACAAGCCAACTCTAACTGTAACCATCAGGAACCAATCGCGGGCAATTAGGGACACACTGGGGGGGGGGGCAGACCAGTTAGTTGCTCCTGTGTCTGGAGAGTCTGGGTGGTGTGCCGTTGGGCACGGGAGCGGCTCCAGGGACAGGTGGGGATTTCTAGGCTTCTCTTGGGTGGTGGATGACTGGGGAGCACCTACCTGAAATCACTAGGCTGCACGTCTGTTTTATGTCCTCTTCCGAATATTCATTATATTTTACAACAAAAAAGAGTTCAAATTAAACGAAACCAAAACCAAAGGACAGCAGGCAGAGGCACAGCTACCCCATGCCCTCCCCCAGGATTTGGACCCTGATGTTCGCCTGAACAGAGAAGATGAGCCCCTTGGCTCCTGGGCCCTGGCTGTCTCTCCAGTCCCTTCCTTGTGCTGACCGAAGGGCAGAGCCCCTGGGGCTGTGCCGCCCTCCCTCGCCACTGCCTGCACCCATCCCACAAACACTGCTGGGCCTCTGAATCCCCAAACTTCCGTCCTCTCACTGTAGCAGCCCCACCAGCGCAGATGCCCACCAGGCCCTAGCTGACCCAGTCTCTCACACCCCAGAGGCCAGCGCAGGCAGGGTGGGAACACAGAGGAGCTCCCACCCAGAGGCAGAGGCAGAGGCAGAGAGAGGCCCAGGGTGGAGAGTGTGCAAGGTGCTGGGCAGGGAGGTCAAGGCTGGGTAAGACAAGCGGGGAGGGGTGGCCAGGAGCAGCACTGTGGGGCAGGCAAGAAGCAGCCGCCTGGGCAAGAGAGAGGCACCCCCATCGTGGACTTCCTGGGCGCTCCAGGGAGGAAGGTCCCATTAGGGCCCTGAGCTGGGGCCCTTCCTTGGATTTAGGCGCCTGGCCCAGGGCCCTTACAGGTCAGCAAAGCGCCCCCAACTCCCAGTCCCTGGCTGGAGGGCTCTTCCTGGGGAGAGTCGGGCTTGGCTGGGGAGCAGCCCGAGGAGGCGGGCAGGGGGACTCACGGACACCTCCGCGCCTGCCCCAGACCGGCGGGCAATGGGTTATTCTTTAGGCGGATCATGCGGACGACGTCCGCTCTCTGGGAGGCAGAGATGGACAAGGAACCATCGGAATACAGATATAAAGAGGTCGGGTTTTCCAGCGCGAGGAAGAAAACGGCTCAGAAGCGCAGGGAAGGTGCCCCGGAGGGAGGGACTGACAGGGGACCTTAGGGGAGGGGCGGGGGAAGTGGGGCAGCAAGTGCCCAGGGCTGGAGGGGAGCTTCGCAGGGGCGGGAGAGGTGTGCCATTCCAGGGGGAGGGGGCTGGAGGCCTTCTGGCAGCAGTGTCCCCGCGGTTCACAAATCCAGCCTGTGCTTTACAGAGGACAGCGCGGAGGCGCAGAGCGTGTGGCCGCCCCGCAGCCCCGCAGCCTCTTCAATCTCGGGTTGGTGGCCACGCCCGCCGGAAGGCTGGGCCCGGGTCAGCCTAGCCTCCCCACAGGCGGCCTCTCCTTACAAGGAGCTCCGCCTCTGGGGTCCTCTAGGAGCCAAAGCCGATCTCCAACTCCTCCGACAGGGCGTGACGTCCATGTTACGTCATTGCGGGTTTCCATGGAAATAGAGCCGGGGATGACACATCTTCATGAAGGAAAGGAGCCATTTGGGGCCTTCTGGACTCTCCGCGTCCGGTTCCAGGCCTCATGCCCCAGGCAGAATGCTGGGGAAGGGGCTGGGCTGCATGTGGGACCCCCTCCCCCGAACATTCATTGCCCTTGCTGAGTCATGGGGACCCTTTGGGGAGGCTGGCTGGGTTCATTCACACGACAGACACAGAACTCCATGGACTAGGGGGGCCGCCCCTACTCCTCCCACTGGCCCCCCTCCCTCCACCCTACTCTGAAATTGTGTCTTCTCCAGCGGGTCATCTGCTCCCCACCCGCTGTGGGCTCCTGGGTGCGGGCGGTGCATGCGCCTCTCCGACATTTGGGGAGGGGGCGCGGGATGGGCGGTGAGGCTGTGCTGATGGACCGACGCACCGATGGAGAGGCGGGACAAGGGCCCTTAGCCCAAAACGCTGCAGATCCGCGGGTCACAGACTCGCATTCACCGCCCCCCTCGTATGCTGCGTCACGCCGACGGGTGCGCGCCAGTGCGCACGGGCGCGGGCTTGTGCGTGCTGGGTACGAGCGTCCTGCGCGTGTCGAGAGCGTGCACGTGACTGCGGAGCGCAGGGCACTGCGTGCTTTGCTGAAACCCAGCGGAGCACACGCCTCCGCCCCCGCCCCCGCCGCAGCCCCCACCAGAGGCCCTGCAGGCCGGTCCTCGGTTTGGCTTTTGGTTCAAGGGTAGGTGAACTGCGAGCGCCAGCCCAGCCCTGAGAGGGAAAGCGCAGGTTTGCACCCAGCTTTGGCTTCCCACACACCAGCCACCTGTAGCCCCGCGTCCAGGGGCTGTGGCAGGTGGTTCTGGAGAAATACCCGTATGCCTGGCTCCTGGCCACCACGCAGCTGCCCCCGCCACAGTCACCCCGCTCTCGGTGCCAGCAGGTCTTCTCAGCAGATCTGGTTCGCCCGACGCCTTCTGCCTCGACGCTTCTCCCCCACTCCGCCCCCCACCCGCCCCCACTCTCTCCCACCCTCAGACACAGCTGAACAGGTTCTGGAACTGGCACCCCCTCCCTACCTCGGGGACGCCCACCTCCCAGCGGCTCTCTCAGACCATGGTGAGGGAGCTGATGTTCAGCAGTCCGACCCCCACCCCAGGTGCCCCGCTGTGCTGAGGACTGGAGATCCGGGCAGCCGTCGGGTCTGTGCAAGGCTGGATACCTACGGTTCTTCCGGAAGGTCCAGGCAGCGGCTCACCCCGCGGAGGCCCCCCCGATCGTCAGGGAGGCCTGGGGACAGCACCCCCGCTCCGGTCAGCAGAGACCCCAAGGAAGGACCCTGGCTCGACCTGGCCGCCATTGGGTCAGCCGCAGTGCCCCCCTCCCATCCCTGCACACGCATCTCGCACACGCATCTCGCACACGCACCTGTACACGTACCTCACACACCCGTGCACACTCCCCTGCACGCCCCTGCACACACTCGGCCCCCCGTGCCCCCGCTCCACAAGGAGAAATGTGGAAATGGCTCACAGGCGGCTCCAACGGGCAGCTGCTGCAGGATGCGGTCGCAGGACGAGGATGCGGAGGAAGGATGCGGTTCCAGACGCTTCGCAGCCGGGGCGGGGCGGGGGAGGGACCGAGCCGAGACCGAGGCTGCTGTTGCCTGGGAGACGCGGGCGGAGGGAGGGGAGCACTTGCGTCTGCTGCCAGGGCTGCACTCCTACTGTGCCCCCCCCCATCGGAGCTGTGCGGGGGAGGGGGGGCATAGACTAACACGCACACCTCACACACTCACACCACCTCACTGCAGGGGGGCAGACGCCCTGGACAGCTGAGCCTTGGCTGCTCCTTGGCCTGGGGGTATCCAGGCTGGTCCCCACGACCTTGGTCAGGTGCTCAGACTTTCCTTCTTGCTCCCCTTGGTTTGGCCTTCATGCCCCCAGAAGAGGGCCTCCTCATGTCTCAGCGCCTGAAGTCCCTCGGCCTCCAGCTTTCCTAGGGCGATCCTATCCTTCTTGGTCAGTGTTGTGCCCCAGCACCTGCGTGGTACCCCCATAAAGAAGGTGCTCCATAGGTGTTTGTACAGCGATTGAGTTGGGGGGCAGCTCAGCCCGGCTGGGGTCAGGCTCCACATCCCTGGCTCCCAGCTGGTGGAAGACAGCAAGGAAAACAGCATGTTATCAGTGATTGGTCCCTTCTGCTGTTGAATAGTGCCCCCACGGTCCCGCTAGGATCCCTTCTATCCACTGATGGGCACCTGCCCTGTTTCCAGCTTTGTCTATGGTAGACAGTGTTGCTGGGAACATCGTACCTGTGTTTGTGGACATTGGCCTCTCTTCTCTGGGTAGGTACCTAAGAGGGGAATTGCTAGGTCAGATGGTAGCTTACGTTGAACTTTTAAAGAAAATGCTAACCTTTTTCCAAAGGGGTAGCACCATTTTACGTTCCCACCAGAAATGTATGAGGGTTCCACTCTCTCCGCCTCCATCAACACTTGTTATTGTCTGTCTTTTTTCTAATAGCCAACTAGCCACCTGTAGTAGTCAGCTAGGGCCACCCTGAGAGTGCCACAGATTGGGTGGCTAAACCACAGGAATCTGGTTCCTTACAATGCTGGAGGCTCCAAGCCTGATACCAAGGGCAGGGTTGGTTTCCTCCGACGCTTCTCTTCTTGGCTTGTGTTTTCGGAGGGTCGCCCCTCTGTGCGTGTCTGTCTTCCTCTCCTCTTCTTATAAGGACACTAATCAGAATGGATTAGGCCCACCCATATGACCTCATTTTTTCCCCCCAAGTTCATTTATGTAAGTAATCTCTACACCCAAATCGGGGCTCGAACTCAGGACTCCAAGATCAAGAGCTGCGTGTTCCCCTGAACCTCATGTGACCTCATTTTAACTCAATTATCTCTTTAAAGACCTCATATCCAAATTCAGCCACATTCTAAGGTGCTGAGGGTTAGAACTTCAACATAAAAATTTTTTGGGGGGGGACAATTCTCCTCTAACACTGACCTAGTGGGCACGTAGTGATATCTCACTGTGTTTTGAACCTGAATCCCTAATAACTAATGGTGCTAACTAAGCGTCTCTTTATGGATTTATTAGCCACTGATATACTTCTGATGAAATATCTGTTCAAAAGTTCCAAATAGTTTTCATTTGGGTTTTGTCTTATTATTAAGTTGTAAGACCTTTTTATATATTCTGGATACAAGTCCTTTATCAAATACAGGGTTCACAAACAGTGTCTCACAGTCTATGATTTGTCTTTTCACTTTCTTGGTGGTGTCTTTTGAAGCACAAAAGTTTGTTATTTTCATGAGGTCCAACATCTGTTTTTTTCTTTTATCTACCATGCTTTTGGTCCATGCTTTTGGTGCTGTATTTAGGAACTGTGTACCTAACCCGAGGTGATGAAAAATTTTCTCATTTTTTTTCTTCCGGAGCTTTTACAATTTTAGCTTTTACGTTTAAGAATGATGCATATTTTTTAAAAGAATGATGGATTTTGTTTTTTTTTTTTAAGTAAGCCCAGCATGGAGGCCAACGTGGGGTTTGAATTCAGAACCCTGAGTTCAAGATCTGAGCTGAGATCAAGAGTCAGACACTTAACTGACTGAGCCACCCAGGTGGCCCTAGAATGATGAATTAAAAAAATATTTTATTCATTTTGAGACTGAGAGATACAGAGAGAGAGAGAGAGCATGAGCAGGGGGAGAGGCAGAGGGAGAGGGAAGAAGCAGGCTCCCCAGTGAGCCAGGAGCCTGACCTCAGGATCATGACCTGAGCCAAAGGCAGATGCTTAACCATCTGAGCCACCCAGGCGCCCCGTAGAATGATGCATTTTGAATTAACTTTTGTGTGCAATGTAGGTTATAGGTCTAAATTCTTTTGTGGGTTTTTTTTGGCATATGGACATTCACTCATCTCAGCACCTTTTGTTGAAAACATTCACCTTTCCATATCAAATTGTCTTGACATCTTTGTCAAAAATTAGTTGTCCATATATGTGTGGGTTTATTTCTAGACCCTTAATTCCATTTCACTCATCTATTATCAATCCCCATGCATGTGGCACACGCTTTATCACTGTGGCATTATAGCGAGTTTCGAAGCGGGAGTAGTGTGTGTCTTCCAACTTCGTCCATCTTTTAGAAAGTCGTTTTGGCTCTTCCGAATTTTTTGCCTTTTCACGTAAGTTTTAGGATCAGCTTGCAGATTTCTACAAAGAATCCTGCTAGGAATTTGATAGGAGTTGCACTGAATCTACAGATCAATTTTGGGAGAGCTGTCATCTTAACAAAATTGAACCCTCCAAGCCATGAACACGGAACATTTCTCTGTGTATTTAGATCTGTAATCTCTCTCAGCACTAGTCTTGGGCTTCTTTTGTTAAATTTATTTATTAGTATTTCATTGTTTTCAGTGCTATCATGAAGGAATTTTTCCTAATTTCAGTGAAATTGCTCACTGCTAGTGTATAGACACAACTGATTTTTGTATGTTGATCCTGTATCCTGAGATCTTCCTTAGAACCTTCTAAATATGGGATCACAGCCTCTGCAAATAAAGACAGTTGTACTTGCCCATCCGAGTCAAGCCTAGTTTTCTTCGTTCTCTTGCTGCCCTGCCCGCTCTCGACAGCGCCGTGCTGAATAGCGCCGTCATCTCAAGCCCAGTCTTCAGGAGGAGGCTGTCCATGTTCACGGAAATACGGTGTTTGCTGTAGGTGTTTTGTACGTGCCTTTTTCTCAGGCACGTTCTTAGTTGAAAGCTTTTATCATAAATGGGTATTGGATTGTTTCAGATTCTTTTTCTGTGTCTGTTACAATGACCACATGTTCTTTGTCCTTCATTTTATCAGTACAGCGTAACATATCAATTCATTTTTGAATATTAAATCAATTTTGCATTCCTAAAATAAATTCCTTTTTATGTGTTTTAGTAGTTTTAAAAAATATTTTTGTTTATTTATTTGACAGAAACACTATTAGGGAACACAAGCAGGGGGAGTGGGAGAGGGAGAAGCAGGCTTCCCACCCAGCAGGGAGCCCTCGATCCCAGGACCCCGGGATCACGACCTGAGCCGAAGGCAGACCCCCAACGCCTGAGTCATCCAGGCGCCCCGTGTTTTAATATGTTATTAAGAAATTTTTGTCAGTGTTCATGAGGAATATTAGCGTATACTTTTCTTTTCCTTGTAATGTCTTTGCCTCTGGAGTCAGGGTGACTCCGGCCTCCTCGGAGCCTTCTGGGCCCTGGCACAGTCCGCTAAGACGGGGCTGCAGGCCTGTCCTGTCCTTGCTGGGAAGTCAGCGGTCAGCCGGCTTGCCGGGGCTCTGCCAGGCATGGTTTTTCTCTTGCTGTCCTCAAGAGTTTGTCTTTGAGTTTCAACAGTTCAGCCGTGATATGTCTCTGTTTTTACCTAGTTGGGGCTCATCGAGCTCGTTGGATCTGTAGTACATGCTTCTCTTCAAGTTTGCAGTGGTTTTTGCCATTCTGTACTGAAATATTCTTTCTGCCCCTTTCTCTCCTTCCTCTTGCTTTGGGACTCTGTGTCTGTATGTGTGCATATGTGTGGTGTCCGTGCATGTGTGCGATGCAAGTATATACACGCATCTGTGCGTGTGCACGTGTGTGTACATACAGATGGGACATGTATGTGTGTGCTTGACACTAGTGGTCTAACAGATCTCTGAGATGATGTTCATTTTTCATCTTTTTTGGTCTCTTCAGATTGGATAAATTCTGTGGATCTGTCTTTAAGAGCTGATCTAACTTAAAGATATTAAACACTCAAATGTGGGGCGCCTGGGTGGCCCAGCGGTTAAGCGTCTGCCTTTGGCTCAGGGCGTGATCCCGGCGTTATGGGATCGAGCCCCACATCAGGCTCCTCCGCTGGGAGCCTGCTTCTTCCTCTCCCACTCCCCCTGCTTGTGTTCCCTCTCTCGCTGGCTGTCTCTATCTCTGTCAAATAAATAAATAAAATCTTAAAAAAAAAAGAACTTCTTTTTAAAAACAAATAAATAAATAAATAAACATTTAAATGTGTCTTCTACTAAACCCTCTAGTGAATTTTTAAATTTTGGTTATGGTGCTTTTTAATTCCAGAATTTCTATATGATTCTTTAAAAACTTCTGTTTATTGAAATTCCTTCAGACATTTCATCATCCTTCTCTTCAATTCCTTACGATGGCTTCCCCTCAGCTCTTGTCCGCCAAGTCCAGCACCTGGGTCCACTCACAGATGCTCTCCAGTACCTGCTTCCCCGAATAGTGCTCACATTTCCTTGTTCCTTTGCCTGTCTTGTAATTTGTGGTTGAAAAACACGTGTTTTAACTGTCTCATCAAGGGAACAAGTGTGCCGTACTGATGACAGAGGTTAGTGGTGGGGAAACAGGGTGAGCCAGACGGGCTGTGTGGGGGCGCTACTTTCTGCTAGATTTTTCTCTGTACCTAAAATTGCTCAAAAAATCAAATCTCTTCATTAAAAAAGCACCAACAACGAGATGCCTTAGACGATCTGTTGTAGCTGCTTTGGGTTCTGGTTCCCTGAGGGTGACGGTCGTTTGTGGAGCAATCTCCAGCCTGGGTCTGCACACTCTTTCTTGCGATGCGCACACTGACCTCACTCGGGACCTTTCCCTCCTTGGCTCTTTGACGCCTGGCTTCCCGTGGGTCACTCCTGTGTCTACACTGCTCACGGCTGTGCTCGGTCGGGCAGGGGGGTTCCGCTCTCTGCTGATGGTTGAGAGCACACAGATATGTTGAGGCAGTTTTTCTTTTTTTTTTAAAGATTTTATTTATTTATTTGACAGAGAGAGAGACAGCCAGCGAGAGAGGGAACACAAGCAGGGGGAGTGGGAGAGGAAGAAGCAGGCTCATAGCGGAGGAGCCTGATGTGGGGCTCGATCCCAGAACGCTGGGATCACGCCCTGAGCCGAAGGCAGACGCTTAACGACTGTGCCACCCAGGCGCCCCGTTGAGGCAGTTTTTAAGGCTGCTTCCCTGACACCGTCCCTCTGGAGGCCCTGTGCCCACCGCCCCGGAGTTTGGGTAGGAACAGCCCCCCGCAAGCAGGCTCCTGGCACCTCCCTTCTGACCCAAGGCTCAGCAGCCCGTTTGAGCACCCACTTCTCAGTTGCACCTGTGCCCTGGGTCGCATTCCAGAGCCCTGACGTGGTTGGTTTGAAGGCTCCTAACTCTGACTTGTGGGAAGCCCCAGCCCTTGCACGTGTCTCTGAGCAAACCCAGCTCCAGGAGGAGAGGGCCCAAAGAACAGGAGGGCACTGGGACGGCTTTCCAGCTTCCGGCCAACCAGTCAGCCTGGTTTGGGGTCCAATGCCCCTGGGTCACAAAGCTCAGGCCTGCAACATCAGGACGCTTGGCTGGTGGGGGGCCAGCAAGACTGGGTATGGGGCATGCGGATTCCAGCGTGGGGGCTGAGGGGGGAGGCACAGCTGCAGAAGGGCCGTCCTGAAGTGGGTGCCGAGAGGGCCATGGGAGTGACAGCTGGTGGAGAGCCAGCTCGGTAGCACCCGTCACCGGTGCCGTTGGGATCTCTGGTCTCTGACCTCTGTCCAGGTACGCCCACATGGGGCCATAAACCCCTGAGGAACCTGGGTGGGGAGGGGCAGGGCCAGTTGTCCGAGTCACTGTCGGCTTGGATCTGGAACTTCGGGTCCCCCCGAGCACCGTCTACGCTGAGAAGGGGACTCCATCATGAGGAGGTAATGCCCAATGCCTGTGAAGCCAGCCCCCCCAGCCCCCGGGGTACCTCCTTCCCAGCTCGGGCTGGTTCCAGGGGAGGCAGTCGGCGGGGAGGAAGGAGTGGCTCTCTGTCCTCAGACCGGTGTTCGGCTGCAGTCCCCGGGCTGCCGGAGCTCTCCCTCCCGAGCTACCTTGACTGTTCCCCACCTGGTGTCTGCGTCTGGGCACCAGCTTTGAGGGCCACCCCTGGGATCCCCATGAGAGAGGGAGCACACCTGTCCCTTGGGGTCCCTTGACCCAGCAGAGAATCACCCCTGGACAGGGGAGGGAGGAGGCACCAGGTCTGTGACTGCCCAAAAGAAGGGCTTGGGTCAAGAAGAGGAGGCTGGAGGCTGGTAGGGGCTAAGAGCAGGGGTGAGATGCTACCCTTAGGGGACATCACCCTGGAGGCAGGGGTGTGCTGGGCCCAGAGTCAGAGGCTATCTCCCTCCTGTGGGGTCCCCTTTCCTCCTTCTCTAAACCAGAGCTCTCCCCTTGCCCTCCTGTTCTGGGGGGTTCTCCTTGGAACCCCAGTGTGAACCAGAGGCCATACCTCCCTTGTAGAGAGGTCGTTGGGTGGCTTGGGGGCCTTGGGAACCCTTGTCTTCCTGGAGAGAGGCCTACAGGGGGCCCACAGCCAGGATGCCCCATGCTCCTCATTGCCACCCCCGCTCCCTGGACCCAGCAGCGTCCTATCCTGTGAGGTGCTTTCCCAGGCTTAGCTGGACAGCGTGGTGGTGGGTGTGGAGTCCAGACACGTCAGCACAGGTCCGCAGTTCAGCCCCTGCCGGCACGTGAGCTGGCCTCTGTCTGGGGGTCAGTGCCCAGGAGAGGCAGGGCAGCTGAACCAGACCAGGCCAGTGCCTCGAGGTCAAGGGCACGCCTCCACCCTTTGGCTCCCATGGCATGCACAGGAACCCTCACTCCAAAGTGCTGAGCCACTTGGGGAAGAAGCAAAGGTCTTTGTGGGACTGGAATCTGTGGTGAGGGGGGGGGCAGCTTGTAGAAAGCCTTGATCTCAGGTCCCTGCTGACCCCCTGGGCTCCCCAGCCCTTCCCAGCCGTGCCCAGACTGCCCCCTAGCCAGCTGCAGAGACAGAAAGAACCCTTCTCCAGAGCATCAGGAAGAGCCCTGTGTGCACACAGATGGTTAAAAGATAAACAGACGCATATTAAAATTTTGAGTTTTTTTGAGCAAAATCAGTTAGAATCGGGCGGCATCCCATCCAGCAGACAGGAAGGCGCTCGAGATGCTGTACGGGGAATTACAGGCAGCGGGGAGCAGGACGAGGAAGTTGCAGCAGCAAAACGCGGTCGGTCATCGCAGGGTGACTTTTCCTTAGGGGATGGACGCGGGGGCCTGTTGGGCAGAGGACCTCCCCAGGGCTGACCGGCGGTTCCTGCCTCACTGCTTTAAGGGTCCATTTCTGGGTTCGGGTCCGTGACCTGGGGCTTGGGGCGAGCGATTCCATTTTGGGCCTGTTGTCTTGTTTTTTAACAAGACACATGCACACCATAGGCACCGTGCACGCACACACACCGTGCAAAAACACAACCACGCACACACACAGCAGGCACCAGTCAGTCTCCCGTCCTCTCCTCTCCTGTCTTGGATGAGGCTTCCAGGACCTTTCCTGCTTGGTCCAGTGGTCACTGGTCCTGTGTGTGAGTTTTTGTGTCTCCTACCTTTGGCCATCACTCCTCAGACTCCCTGCTTGAGGCCCGGTCCTTGGCTCCTCTCCCGTTGGCCATCCTGGCCACCCTAGGGGTCAAGTTGAATGTGTCCGGGAAGAGCACCCCATTCTGCCTGCCTCCTCCCGGGCTGCCTGCCCCGGCACTGGCACCACTGTCCACCCACAGCTCTGAGATGAGCAAGGTGCAGTCCGGCCCTGAGGGAGCCACCGTGCACAGCTTCAAGGGTGCCACGGACACACGGAGCACTGAGATCCTTGCCCCAAGTGCTAGCCTATCAGCACCTAAGCCCAGGATGCTGTGAGCCTTCACCGCTCTGTGCCCAAGGGGGCATGTGTCCGTTTGCAGCTGCCAGCACAGATGCCCAGGGCTGGAGGAAAGGCATGGACCATCCTAGCCACCTGGTGGCCTGTGCGTGCAGCGTAGGGTCTGTCCAGAATGTCGGGTGCTGCAGGGCAGTGGTCCCTGGGAGCAAGTGTGGGCCTGTGGCAGTCCCACCTCTCTGTGCCTGTGTGTCCTTGGTCTGTGAGATGGAGAGAGAGTAAAACGTCCCTGGCCAGGACCCACGCTGCCAGCCACCCTGGGCTGCCCGGACAGGAGTCCTGCCTGGAAGCTGATGGGCAGGAGCAACCCGGCCTGCCTCTCACTCTCCTCTCTGGTCCCCTCAGGCTCCTCCTGGCCACCAGCCTGGTGGCTCTGCTGCTGGCGGAGGCAGGCTCGGCTTCCCTGCCCCAGGTATGTGTGGGCTCCTCCCGGCCCCTGCCCCACCAGCAAGGAATGTGAAGAAAGGGTGCCACACTGGGGTGACTGCAGGTCCCCGTGCAGCGGGTGGCCCTGTGGGCACCGGGAGGGACCCTGAGGATGAAGAGGAGCGGGCCCTCTGTGGGGTCTGGTGGGCAAGGCTCACGAACACACAGGTGGTCCAGGTAGAGGAAGGGGTCCTTGATGACACTCACTTGCACTGTGATTCGAGCAGGTCCTCCCTCTTGTGCATGCTACTCAGGTGCTCTCTGTGCCAACTGGGGTCACGCCGTGTCTCCCCATCCCTCTTCCCCCTACCCTGCCTTGGGTCAAGGCCACTCAGACCTGCACACCTGGGAAAGACCAGGTGGAGGGGAAGGCCCGCCCAGTCCTTCCTGGCAACAGACAGCTGGTCACTCCCCAGGGGCCACGTCTCATTCATTCCCCTGTGCTCACCTTGCTCCACAGAAGGCTGGACTCAGAGGGACTGACCCCCTCTTCCTCAGGCCATCAGCCGGGGAGGGGTGGTGCACACGCAGCCCCAGGGATGGTCCTGTCTCTCCAGGAATCACATGGCTTCGGTCCAGTCCCTGGGTGGGGGGGTGGGGGGTGGGGGTGGAGTCAGCAAGTGTGGCCCAGGGGGCCTTGGAGCCATCTCTCTGCAGGTGTTCTCTGACCTCCCTCTTCCAGGTCCTCATCAAGACCAAAGGCTACAGCGGGTCCCCTGAGCAGGACATGGAGGAGTGAGTGCCCCCAGAAGCTCCTTCTGCATTCCCCTGCTGTTGCCCCTTCTGGGAACCCCCTAAGCTAAGGGCGTTGTGGATGGTGGGGAAGCCCTGCCCACAGCTTCGGAGAGGGGGCAATGCTCCAGACAGCATGAGAGACCACAGGATCTGTCAGCGACCTACCAGAGCTGGGGGGGCGGCGTTGTGGATGGTGGGGAAGCCCTGCCCACAGCTTCGGAGAGGGGGCAATGCTCCAGACAGCATGAGAGACCACAGGATCTGTCAGCGACCTACCAGAGCTGGGGGGGCGGAGCTCCAGGATGATCCCTTAGCTCTCCTAGCAGCCTCCAGGATGGCTACCCCGCACCCCAGGGCCCTGGCCACAGACAGAGGCACTTCTAAGCCATGCCCCCTTCTCTGCACTTGCATGAGGCAACCCCAGCTGGTTTCTCCCCCAGGGCCACGCTGGGCCAGGCTAGAGGACAGAGAGCCACTCTGCAGCCTCCATAGGCCTGGCATCTGGAACAGGAGGGAGCTCCTGCTCGAGTTCCTCCGGGTTTCCACGACCCACGGCTGGGGCAGGATGTTTTCTCAGGGGACACCCTTAGCATACCTCCCAAGGGACACTCCGACCCTCCTGGGCCCTCTGCAGCTCAGGGATGTGGTGGGGATGCCTGGCCTGCGGGTCTGGGTTCCGTGGAGTTGGCCTGGCCATACCTCTTGGGTGGTGGGGGCGGGGGGGGGGCAGTGGTGCTTGTCCCAGGGCCCCTTGTGGGTGATGGAACAGAGCCACCAAGGACTCGGGGGGAGCAATGTCCTGCTAGGTCTCCTGCCCAGGGCCCCTAGGCTGCTCAGAAGGCAGTGGGCAGCCTCACTGGCGGGGCTGGCTGGCTGCCTCCAGGGGCGCAGAGGAACCTGACCCAGCTGTGCTTGCAGGGCCTGGGGCGCCCGAGTGGTGGAAACTCTGAAAAAGGACAACCGGCTCATGGGGCTGCTAGTGGCACCAAAGCTTGCAGCTGACACGTGGGAGAGACGGCAAGGTCAAGGTGGGCACCCCGGGGCGGGGTGGGGTGGGGAACAAGGTCACAGCAGGGGAGCTTCATTGGAGTCGACATCCTCCAGAGGGAAACCACGCCCCCATCCCATGTTCTTGTGTGTAGGCACCAAGGCCCAGGCAGGGACAGAGGACACCCTGGGCCACGCTCCAAGCCCCAGGTGGGACCCTGAGCCCGACCGTGATGACCTGTACCACCCACCGCCCGGCGAGGCCGAGGAGGCCCAGGAGGAGGCAGGGCTCTGGTCTTGGGCACTGTCACCTCCCCAGGGGCTTCAAGGGCCAGAGGAGGATCGAGACCACATCTACCACCCCAGGGAGGACTCCTGGGGGCCCTGACCCCTCCCCAGCTGGGAAAATAAACCTTGCAGAGGTGGAGACATGCGTCTTCAGGAACGGCGACTGTGGCCCTAGCCTGCTCTGTCTGAGGAAGGGAGGCCCGTGTCCTCCTGGCACCACAGACTTGTCCCCACACATCAAGAGCCCCCAAAGCTCCCCCAACCCAGCACCCCTGCTCCCGGGATGATCTGCTCCCCTTAGGCCTCCTCCTTGTGTGTTGGGATGGGGCCAGGGGCACGGTAGAGGTCAGTGGTTGGGACCAGTCAGCTCCCCGCAGATGGGCCCTGAAAAGATGGCAGGAGGCCGTCAGTGGGCGCTCGGTGTGGGGGGGGTGGCGGTGCAGGACTGAGGCCGACTCCCAATCCTCCTCATTCTCTGGGTGCTCGCCCAGCGCGGTCTGAGGGGCCCTGATCCAAGGGCACGGCCTGACCCTGCGGCTGTGGGCCCGACCCTGCAGCTGCGGGCACGGACTCGATTGTTTCACGTACTGAGTGTGTGCTGACTGTACGTGCAACGTAGATGGGGTTTCTGGGTGGTGATCACGGCCCTGCATCAAGAGGGAAGCACTGAGTGCCTCCCAGTCCCCAGCCTGAGAGGCCACCAAGTGGTAGATTCTGATGCATCCGGCTGCTCCGGGGACAGGGGGCTTGTCCAGGGTGTCCTCCCGCCAGTCCCCTCTGAGGACTTGAATGGAGGCCCACGCCCTGAGCTCTGCCTGATGGCTCACGTGCTCACTGCCTGGCATTGTACCACCAAGTGGGGGGGGGCACTGTCATCCCCAAGTTACTGAGGAAGGGACCCCAGACTGGACAGTGACCTGTTCACGGTCCTCCCTAACAGCAGCAGAGTGGGTCCCAGCCTCACCGCTGTGTACCTTGCAGCTGCTCTTGCCCCAGACCCGAGGAGCCACGTGGGTGGGGAGGCCCCAGACTGTATACCGCATGGCGCATGTGAGGGTTAGCAGGCCCGCAGGTCACCCCCGTCAGGTCGAGGATAGCCATCTCGGAACAATTTGGTATGGGCAGTGGGGGCCCAGCGCCCAGCTCAGATCCAAGGTCAGTGGTGGCCACGGCCCTGGGCAGCCCAGGGTGGTTTGTTGCCAAGTCTCTCTCCCGCATCACTGGAGCCAGGTCTCCCCATGGGCATTTCCTCCAACCCAAGGGTACGGCCATGTGGCTGAGAGCACCTGGAGAGGTGGGGCGAGCTAGGGATTTGGGAGTGGGCAGCTGACGTGTGCAAGCCTCATGAGCAGGAGACACTGGCAGAGGCAAGCAGCTCTCAAGTGTAGACGGTATCCAAAGACACTTAACTGCACACTTCAAGGGTGTACAGTTTATTATATGTCAGTTACGTCTCAACAAAGCTGTTTAAAGAAAGGCCTTTGTGCAGCTAGAAGTGGGGTCAGGGGTCTGAGGTTAAGCCCTGGCAGTGACTGACCCCGGGCAGGGTCCCTTCCCCAGGCTGAGCCCCAGATCTCCAGCCCAGTGGGCGGCCTGCCCTCCAGGGTCTCCTTGACGTCCGGGACACCAGCCCTGGTCCCAAGCATGGGAGTCTTCCCCAGGCTCTGAGGGACCCAGAGGTCCAGGACCCTCCGTTCATGCCAGCGTCTGCACCCGCATGTCTAAAGGAGGGCCTGAAGGGGAGGAAGAGGGTTTGGGGAGCCCCTGGAGTCCAGAGCAGTGGTGGCAGGATGCTCCCACCCTGAGCCCCAGCCCAAGCCTGACGCTGGAAGCCATCACAGCCTCCCCCCGACATGCTGCCTTCAGGTGGGCTGGCCCTTTGCCTGCTGGGCAGGGGGCGTCCTCATGTCCTTTACCTCCCCACCCCACCAGCCCACTTCCTAGGACAGCTCAGGCTCCTGTGTGTTCAGCAGGCACCCAATCACTGGAGAGAGGGAACAGACGACCGGCCCCCACCCTCACCAGCACCCAGACCAACCCCGGCCACCTGCCCTCCTGCCTTTGGGGCTGAAGGAACGGCCCTGGTCTTCTCAAGGGTCACCTGAGTGTCTGCAGCCTGGGGGGCTGATGGCAAAACCCCCTCTCCACTCAGGGCCCCCCGAGCAGCTGCTCCACCCACCCCCAGGCCTCTGCAGTGCAGTCATGGGCCCCCAGCCCAGCGCTCTGGGGGGTCTCCTCACATGAGGATCTCTACTTGTGTGAGCTCCTGTCCTGAACCCAGGGACTTCTCAGAGTCAGGCCACCCAAACCTGTAGGGAGGAGGGAGGCCTTCCTTCCCACCTCAGGATGCATGAGTGCGGGGTGGTGGTGGTGGGGGTGCTCTGAGGAGCCAATGGCTTCCCTTGTGTTTGGTGCCAAACAAGTCTTCGTGAGGACGGGGATGTCATTGCAACCTCTGGACTGAACACTGACAAGTCATCACACTTCACATCATTGTCATAAATGGGGTGAATCCCGGTGCCAGTCAGTGGCCCCTCCCCCCACCCTGCAAGGACCAGCCTGGCCCCTGGGGTCCCCAGTTGGGTGCAGTCAAGGCTGAGCAGGGCAGGGCCAGTTTGTCCGTTGTCTGGCTTAGAGATCCACATTCCTCTCTGGGCCCAGGGCTCTTCGCCAGGCCTAGAACAGGGCCTCGGGGGCCAGCACCCCCTTCTTGAGGATGAGGTTTCCATAGAGGGCCGTCTCCCTGCATAAGGAGCTGAGCTGAGAACCAAGCTGGGATCCCTGCTCTGCCGCCCACCCCGTCCACTTCCATCCCACCCAGTAGACAGGTCTAGGGACCGGTCTTCAGGCAAATCCCTTGATAATCCTATTCCCAGGGGGCCTCTAGTCTCAGTGAGGGCAGGGGCTGAGCAGCGGGTAGGGGGAGTGCCCCATATGACCCAGACCCAGCCAGACCCAGCCGATCCTGCCCTGACGAGCAGGGCCCTGCAGGACCCTGTGGACGCGGCCAGAACTCACCCAGTTGCTACAACGGCAAAAGCCTTTTTGGCCCGCTCATAAAACTCAAACCTCTCTATCTTCGCCAGCGTGCTCTGGAAGGCAAAAATGTCATGTTTGAGGGGCCTTCTCAGAAACCCTCAGGGTCCAAGCAGGCGCCAGGGGCATGAGGAGACATGGCCGCCCTGCGCTCGCGTCTCTGGCTCTCCTGGCTGGGGTCCCGAGGGTGCTCAGCCTCTGAGCTGCGAGGACTGGACAGGCAGGGACATGGGGGGCTGTGGTGGCCAGCTGCCTGGGGCCCTTGTGTCCCTTGGGAGTTGGCCTGACGGCTGGAGGGCCCCTGCCCAGGATGGGAGTCCCAGGCAGCCTCTCCTCAGGTGGGTCCTGCCCAAGACGTGCTGGTGGGAGGTCCTGGGGGAACAGATTCATCCCCTTACTATGTGGGGGTTACACACAGCATTAGGCCAGGCCTCTGACCATCAGACAGGGGCCAGGGGAGCCCTACTTGCCCCTGGTTCCACTCACATAGGCTGGGGTGGGTGAGGGACCCCAGGCCACAACAGGGTCCGTGACCTGAGAGGTGGGAGGTTGGGCGCAGGGGCCAGTCACATCCCCAGGGTCACTCTTCTGTGGAGGGTGAGCAAGTGAGCCACAACTGTAGGGTGGACCTGGGGCCCCTGTCTTTTTCTCCTCCCCGGCCTCCCAGGAGGTACAGAGGGTCCCTGAGAGCTCCCTTGGTGGGGGCTGCAGCCTCACCACGCAGCCGGCCTCAAATAGGATGGACTGGTAGCTCCTCCACACTGGAGTCTGAAGGCCCGTCTTCCTATCGCTGGGCACCAGCTCCATGACAGCAGCCTAGGGACAGGGGTCAGCTGTGTGGGCTACCCATCCAGCTGCCCTGGGGACTTCCAGCACCCCCTTCCCCCCCACACTGGGTGACAGTTCAGGGGTCCTCTGAGCAGGGTCAGGGCCCTTTGGGGGCACATGGCTTTGTCCCACCCTTCGAGGTAAGTGGGTCCTCTGAGCTCTGACAAAGAAGAAACCAAGGCCCCGAGCAGGGAGGGGCAGCGTGGTGACAGGCACTCACCGGGGTCTCTACATAGGTGTCCAGCGGCAGCAGCTTCAGCACGGCCTCCAGGAGCTGTGGGATGCCCAGGCCTGAGGGCAGAGTGCCAGCCTCAGATGCAGCCCTCTCCCACCCAGTCCCCAACAGTGCCAGCAGCCTTCTGGGCCTGCCCACGCCCTTTATCCTGGGCCTCACTAAGCCGGCCAGCAAGGATGGCCTTGGGCCTGGGACGGAGCCGGGGCTGCAGGCACCTGCTGCCTGCCTGGTGACATGTATTAGGGTCACACTGGCACCTCCCTGCCATAGCACCTGTGACCATCCTGGCTCTGGGCTCGCCCTGCCCTTCAGTCTGCACCGCACCGGTTATTGGTGGCGACCTCAAACACCCATCCACCAGGAGGCGCACCTGGGCCACTTCCCTGACCCCAGTTCCCCCAGATGACCCCTGGGTTGCCACCTTTATCCTGTGGTGAGGATACTGGGGTCTGGGAAGAGGCTGTTCTTGCCCCAGGCTGCCCCCAAAGCCGCCCACCGGTCTCCAAGGTCCCTGCTCTCCTGTAAAGCTGGTTTCTCATCGTTAAAGGGACTTGTGCTGGTTGTACAAAACGGGGAAATGCAGAGCTGGTGACAAGAAAGAATCGCCTGCTGGTGGGAAAGCCTGCTATCCTGAGTGCATTTTCTTCTGCCTTTTTCTCTGGTTTGACTTGTCTGTGCACCTGACTGCTTGTCTCCACTAACTCGCAGGGCATGTGGGTCACTCCTTATCTTCTAGCATTCAGGCCCGCAGTGTAAACTGAGGCATGGCTGTCTCATCTCCCTCAGCAGAGGCTGGAAGCCAAGGCCACTGGGTCTGGGGCAGCAGCCACTGAACAGGCCTCAGACCACTGGCCCGCTCTGTTCAGAGGGGCTGGTTTACCCCGCATTTCACATCTCTGTGCCTCCGTGGCCTCAATGTTGCAGGGAGAGTTGTGTCCCCTCTCAGACAGTTGCTGAGGGCGGGGAGACAGTCAGGCCCAGTCTGAGCCCACTGCCAGCCCAGGTAGGACAGGACAAGGCAGGACACTGGTGTCCTCACACCTCCCCCACCCCCGTACTCTTGATACTAACTCTGATACTACCATCACCTTGGGGACCTGGCTCCAGGCCCCTCCGGCCCAGCTTCCTGCCCACCCCTGAGGGTCAGAGGGTCTCAGAAACAGGGCACAGGGGCACCTGGAGCCTGTGAGGTCAGGTCACCAGTACTGGGATTTCTGTAGCAGAATAAAAGCTGAACACCTGACCTGGGCTGTGGGGGACAGGGGTGCACCAGTGCTCAGCCAGCCAACAAGGCATTGGGCCTCAGTTTCCCCACTTGCAAGAAGTTACCAAGAGGTGTCTGAGACGGAGCAGGGGGCCCCGGGGTTGAAAAGGGTCTCCGTGGGTCCTGGCACTGGGATTTCCTGGGTCACTGGTGGGTGCTGGGAATAAGTGGGGCTGGGGGCAGAGCGGAGGCACTTGGGGAGCCCAGAGCTGGGACCACTGCCCATCCACCCTAACCCCACTCACCATCTGCGCGGATCTCCTCCGGTCCACCCCTGCATATGGAGGAGGTGGGGAAGTTCACGTCTGCAAAAACTGCACAGCCATCCAACCCGGTCAGACATCCCCTGGTGGGTCCGTGGGTCCGCGCAGCCCACCTTCCCACCGCGTGGGTGGGCACAGACCTCGGGTCACCTGTCCCACACGTTAGAGCACGCCCACTGCCCTCCCCGACCCCTTTCGTCCGAGGTGGGGGCGGGGAGAGCAAGTTTCCAAGCGCAGAAGCTGCCGGGGTACGGGGTACGAGGACGAGGAAGGAGCTTGGACCCCGGGGGGCCGTCTGGGAGGGGGTCTGGAGAATGAGCGGCACACGGGGCCTGAGGCCGGAGCTGGGAACTTGGCCGCCGGGGCCCCCAGAAAGCCGGGCTGGGGGAGGGACCGGACCTGCCGGACACAGCCCCGCCTGGACCAAGGGCCACCGTCCTCGTGACCGCCTGGGGCCGACCAAGGTCTGGGCAGGGGCTTGGGCCACCAACCGGGCCTCAGTTTCCTAACGAATGTGGGGGGTGGGGGTGTCCTATTCGGAAGTGGGACGGAGCGGCCAAATGCCTCCACCGCAGGACCCGGCTCTTCCCGGGCTTGGGGAGCCGTCGCCTCCCGGCTGGGGGCACAGCCCGAGTCCGGACCCCTGCGGGGCCTGGGGTGGCGGGGGGCCCCGCGCGCGTCTCGCCCGGCTTCTGCCCGAGGCCCTGTCCCCGCCCCTCACCGATCTCGTCTCCGTGCCCCATCCGCGCCAGGGCATAGAGCAGCTCAGGGGACAGCAGCGCGGGGACGCCCTTCAGCACCACCATGATCTCCCGGGCTGGAGCGGAGGGGCGTGGCCTCGACGGAAGGGGCGTGGCCTCGGCGGAAGGGGCGGGGCAGGAAGGCGCGCAAGACCCGGCGGTGGGGAGGGTCCCCCGGCGGCGCCCCGAAGGGCTGGCCGCAGGGAGGGCTGCGGCTCGCCGGCGCTGGCCGGGTGCTGGGACCACCAACCCACCATACTGTGCTTTCCTGGTCGGGTGCCCCCACGTCCCTGCTGGCAGATGCCCACCCCTGCAGAGGCGCACCCCGCGGCCTCTGCGTGCCCCGCGCTGTGTCCAGGGCCGGGTCCTGGCTGGATGTGCAGCAGGCTGTCTTCCAAAAATGGTGGCACACCAGCTGCCATCCCGCAGTGCCGTGGGCACACCTCCTCCCTTCCCTTGAACCGGGTGGATCTTCGCGACTTCTTCAACCCAAAGGGTGTGCTGGAAATGGTGCTTCTGCGGGGAGGTCGTAGAAGGCCGTACGGCTTCCTCCTGACCCTCTCCTCAGGACGCTTGTCCAGGCAACCCAGACGCGGTCTTGGCGGGAAGCCTAGGGCACACAGAGAGCCTCCCTGTGGCTATTTTGGCCCTTAGCCCCAGCGAGGCCCAGTTGGTGGGTCTCACCCAGAGTGGGTGGTCGGTCAGGAGGTTCCAGCTGAGGACCTGGACATCGTGGGGTAAAGACAAGCTGACCCATACAGACTGTGAGAAAGAGTAACTGACAGCTGCTGCCTTAAGCTGCTAAATTTAGGAATCATTGGTTATGCGGCTATAGCTGACTGATGCAGGTGGCCAGCATGGATGCCAAGAGCCCTACTGACTGTCCTCGGCTCTCTATGTCCGCTCTCTTCTGATCCATCTCCCACACTCAGGCTGGAGGGCAGACAGCAGTGCAGGTGCCCACACGGGTGCTGGCCTGGTCATAAGCCTGCTTAAAGACCCACCACCAAACCTCATTGCCCACCCTGCAGACGGGATCCTGTTCAGCGCCAGCTCGCCCAGAGCCCACGGCCAGGCTCTCTCCCTCTGGAGCCCATCTTCTACTTCATTCCCAACGGACTCATGGTTGTGTGGTCAGTGCTACTGTCATGGCTCCCAGCCCTGTGGTGACATGAAATGCTGGGAGGCCTGGCCACTCCTCGGAAGGCTTTGACACAAAAGACAAGAAAGCCACAGCAAAAACTTGAAGAAGGTAAAGACGCCTCTGTGTTTCACCACTGGGCCCTGGAAACCCAGCTGCTCAAGGGAGCCACTTGGAAAGCAGCCCGACATCTAGCGGGGCCAGGAACACAGGGCCCTGGGCTGGCCTCACTGGGCAGAGTCGAGTCAGGAGCTGCCCAGGGCATGGGGGATGGGGAGGACAACAGGCCCTGCACCTGGGCCACCCAAGCGGCACAGGTGAGAAGGCAAGATTTCAACTTTAAAAACAAATCAAAATCCCAAACAACATGGGGTCAGAGGTCTATTAACTCAGAGGGGGTAGGAGCCTCTCTGTAGGGTTTGTGGCCCTGGGACAGTCCTTCTCAGGGTAGTCAGCAACACCATCACTCATGGCTAGGCCTGGAGCCAGGTCTCATTCGGCCAGGCCTAGGGGGTGGGCTCCTGTTCCTGCCGAGTTCTGGAGCCCAGATAACCCTGTGAATACAGACCTCCGAGGCACACAGAGACTCCTATGTGCGGATTCAACATTTAACCATTTCTTGGCTTCTGGCTGAGCATGGCTAAGACAAGGGTGTCAAGACAAGTCTTGTATGGGCTCCTCAAAACTGGCTCTGCAGAACTCTGGGGCTCACTGCTCAAATTAGAGAGGCCATTTGCCCAATTCATGTGAAAAATTAAGCCCAACTTTCAGGTTCCCTCCTTTGGATACCTCTGTTTCTTCTAGAATCTAGGATATGTTGTATGTCATCCAGCACAAACCCCCAGTTATGCATTCAGGTTTTTTTTTTTTTTTTAAGATTTTTTTACTTATTTATTTGAGAGAGAGACAGCAAGCATGAGCAGTGGGGGGAGCAGCAGAGGGAGAGGGAGAAGCACTCTCCGCTGCAGGGAGCTGGATGTGGGGCTCGATCCCGGGACCCTGAGATCATGACCAGAGCCGAAGACAGACGCTTCACCACCTGAGCCACCCGGGCGTCCTGCATTCACCTTTAGTCAAGGAGCATTTCCACATCTATCACCGGGAAGAATGCCCAGTGTCTGGCAACCTACCCACAGGGAGAGCCCACACAATGTGACCCAGATCCCCTCGTACCTACTCCTGCGTAAGCACGTGTCACACACATGTCCCAGACCCGGAGGCTTATCTGCAAAGAATGACACAAGAACATGTAATCTAAGGTGTTCAGAGAGCCAAAGCTTTGCAGAAGATCATTTCAATTCTTTCTCAAATGCAGGTGGGTTTCTCCTTAGAGTTCAGCTCAGTTCCTGGCGGGGAGGGTACTCACTCCTGGCCCCACCCCAGCCCAATGATCTCGGCTGTGTTCCAGTCGCTGGACTACCTGCCCGCACCTTCCTGCAGGACAAAGTGGACAGGATGACAAACAGGTGCTCCCAGGGCACCACTGAGCTGGAGGGACAGTGGGCTCTCCAGGGAGGAGGGCTCCGGGGCGCAGCTCCTGGGCAAGCCAGGTACAGGTCTTACTGTGGAGTCCGTGCTCAGGCAGAGCCCTGCCCTGGGTTTATAAGCAGCACCCACCGTTGCCCTGAGAGGTGGGGCCGTCTCCATAGAGCAAGCGTGACGGGGTGAGGGATGGGGGTTGTGTGGCAGCCAGCAGGGCCTCTCCCCCTCACCTGGGCCCATCTGTTAGCCTGCAGCTGCTCTGCTGTACGCACCGGCACCAAGAGCCAGCTGGGACCCCACGATGCCAGCGCCCACCTGGAGAGATGCACATGTCCTGGCTTCACTTCAGAGGGTCTGAGGATGTTCTGAGGCTGGGGCCCCACCCTGGGACAGTAACAGCCCCCTTCACCATGAAGCCCTCCCAAGCAGGAGGATGAAGGTCTCTGATCCACGCTCCAGACTTTTGCTCAATGCCCCGGAGAGATGGAGGGTCTACAGCACTGGTGTAATAGCCCACGAATTCAGTGGCAGATGTTTGGTGGGGCAGAGGTGGCTTCCTGTAACCGGGGTCCCTTGGTCACCCAGTGCCCTGTGAGGTGTGATCCCGGGGACGCAGCTGGCCCACCAGAGTCTGAAGCCAGCAGAGGAAGCTTGCTGTGGAAATTCTGTCTCCCACAGCAAATGGCACGCCGTGTTACAACCCCGAGCACGGTTCTGCTGGGCACCAGGAACCGCTGATGCCTAGGAGACCACGCATTCCGGGGCCTCCCACAGTTCTGATCCCGGTCTGGGCATATGCAAACACCCTAGGGATTCGGACGTAAGCGTCAGTCCTGGAGACTCAGCCAGGCTGGCACTGAGAGGCACCAGAAAGGAGGTCCTGACTGCTGCTGATGGGCGGAGCAGGCAGGTCCCCACGGCGTGCAGCCCTGTTGCACCAGAGGCTCAGTTCTTGAAATCTTACAGATGTGCCCACACCGAAGCACAGGGGTCACGCACAGAATGGTCACTGTGGTGTTATCCACAACAGCTCCGTTAACAAGAAACTGGACGCAGCCGAGACATCCAACACCGTGGGAATAAACAGACGACGTTCCTGTATCATCACGGATTTCAGGGCCATCGAGCGGAACGCTCACAGGAATAATACCGAGCAATGAAAAGAAAGCTCTGTGACCTGCTATGCCTGATGGAGCCTGGAAACGTTAAATTCAGACACGGAAGGAAGGTAGCCAAGCCAGCGTCAGGGCTGAGGGGCACCGAGGGTTAGTGCTTGACAGGGTCAGAGTCCGTCTGGAAGGACAAAGCAGCGCGGAGATGGATGGTGGGGATGGCTGCGAAGTCTCACTACGCTCAGTGCCGCCGAGCTGATTTAAAAATGGTCAAGATGGTGAGCTTTATGTTTCACACTTTACCACAATTGAGGGATGGTGGTCAAACAGAAGAGGGTGCCCCTGTGGGACCGGAGCAGAAGGTGACGGGTCAGCACACTGTGGACAAGTGTGGACGCACAATTCCATTTTTGTAAGAAAACAGCTATAGCCGTGTGTGTCTGCACATGCGCAGAATTATCTAGAAAGCTACATACCTGTTAACAGTGGTTACCCTGGGGGGGTGCCAGGGGACTGACTTTATGGGCTTCTGTTCTGTTCGACCGTGGTCACGCACAATGACAAAAGAGAAGTCTGAAGAGTGATGTGGTGTTTGCTTCCAGAGAAGAGAGGCACACTGGGGTTCACATGCCGCGTAGTCAGTAGCGCCTGCCCTCTGAGCGGTCACGTTCACTGGCTGTGGAACTGCACAGCGACCAGGCGGGGCACGCGCATCCATGTGAATGTGGCTCGCTATACACAGTGAGTGTTTGGCATAGAAGAATCTCTCAGTTCCTGAAATCAAGCAAAAACTTACACACGCCACCAACGGCTCACGAGCAGAATTTTTAAAGGTTTTTATTGATTCAAGAGTGAGCGAGCGAGTGCATGTGTACAAGTGGGAGAGGGGCAGAGAGAGAGAACCTGAAGCAGACTCTGTGCCAAGCACAGAGCCCAACGTGGGGCTCGATCCCACGACCCTGAGATCACGACCTGAGCCGAGAGTCAGTCACTTAACTGACTGAGCCACTCAGGCTCCCCTCAATACTTTTTTTTTAATATTTTATTTATTTATTTGACAGAGAGAGAGACAGCCAGCGAGAGAGGGAACACAGGCTGGGGGAGTGGGAGAGAAAGAAGCAGGCTCCCAGCGGAGGAGCCTGACGTGGGGCTCGATCCCATAACACCGGGACCACGCCCTGAGCCGAAGGCAGACGCCTAACCGCTGTGCTACCCAGGCGCCCCTCCCCTCATACTTTTTGATTAAGAAGAATCGTGTGAACACACTCGATACGGATTCTCATGGCTGCTGGGTGAAGACCGCCTGCCACCCAGGAGAGTGACAGCCCCCAGCACCAGGGATAAACTGCGTGTCACCTACACGGCCCTTTACAAGAGCAGCACTTATCTACCTCTAAGACGGTCAGACTCTAATTTGTCTGTAAGTAGAGGGTTCGAGGCAGAAGTAGAGGCGCTCACTGGTCTTTGAAGCTGGCCTTTCTCTTTTCCACAAACGCGGTCATCCCTTCTCTCCGATCTTCCTGGTGGGAAAGGGAACACAGGCAGAGATGGACGGGGCTCTGCAGAGCGCAGGGCTCTGCCTGAGTTTGCTCACAGTCTGGCAGGTTCCTCTGAAACTCGGATCTCCAGCGTGGGGAGCACAGGAAGGGTCCTGCATCAGGACTACCCGGAAACCTGGGAATAGCCTGGACTCCCTGACCACCTAGGGCTGGCCTGGAAATGGCATTTTTATATGCCCCTCCCAGCCCCCAGGTGTGATCATTCAGGAACCACTCATTTGTGTCAAAGTCTCACCCACAGAGAACCTCAGCTGTGCCTGTTTGGGTCATGCCCTAATTCATCACCTGGGTGTGTGCCATGTACACGCGCACACCTTTACTTCTGCAAGAGCCGAAGTCACATCTAATGTCTCATGAAACACCTACACCAGACTTTCTGATACTAAGACATGGGTTTTAATGACTTACAAGAAGGCCTCCCTTTCAGCGACTGTCAAACCCTAGAAAACACTGATCTGAAGCGTCAGATAGCGGTATGAGAATACACACAGACTCCGTTCCAAGTAACTGGAATGATGTAGAAAATTATAGGCAGACGGAGTGCATTTCAATACAGGAGCTTGCTGTCTAAGGGTGCAACTCATCAGACCTTTTGTAACAGGAAGTCACCCTTCATTCTTGTGAACTTTTACACACTGTGCTCACTTGCAAAGATCATGCGTGTGGACAGAACACATGTGATCAGCTACAGGGAAAGCACACAGTCTGACCAAACAGAAACGGTGTTTGATGAAAAAGCCTACAAGGAGATTCCCAGTGATTTCTATGGCTGGACCACGTGTGTCTCCACTGAATGTTTACTCACGGTAGCAAAAGTTGAATAGAAGAGCTTCTTCTCCAGCTTGTTTCCCTCTGTTAATGTCATTTCAAAAGCTGAAAGAGAGAACCCCGAAGTTACGAACTCAGGTGTTAGAGGCGGGAACATGCAACCTTTTTTATGGGGCTAGGAAACATTCCCCACTGACCCACATCCGCCTTAATTTCATGGTGATTTAGACCGTAGCCTGGGAAGCACCCCCTCCCCAAATGCCCTGCCCTAGCGAGACTCCAGCAGAGCAACCCACTCGGAGCTTCATCCCGTGGCCCCAAGAAGAGAGGCCCGAGGAACGGAACCAAGGGAGCAATGGCTAACTCTGTCCAATCACAAGAGCATTTGAGAGGCTGCAGAATTACATGTTTTATTATTTTTTAGAAGATTTTATTTTGAGAGAGAGAACACGCATGTGCATGAGCATGGGGAGAGCAGAGACGCAGGAGAGAGAGTCACAAGTTAAGTGCAGAACTGGACAGGGGGCTCAATATCGCAACCCTGAGATCATCGCCCGAGCCAAAACCAAGAGTCAGATGCTCAACGGACTGAGCCCTCCAGAATTAAGTATGCCTTAAAAAGCTTAAAAATGAAGGAGGAAAAAGGAATATGCCAGGACAGAGTCCCAGGTGGTAAGAATACCACTGCTCTGGGCCGTCCTTCCAGCGAAGGTGAAGTGTCTTCCTTGGTGAGCACCTGGGGTGACGGCAGGTGCCTCCAACTGTGGCCTCACCGGCCCTCTGCAAGAACAGCAGTGTCCACCTCTTAAGCGAGTGCTACCTACTCATCTTTGTGGATGCGTCACAAACATCAGCTTAGCCGACCAAGGCCGCAGCAGCCCGGGGGACGTGACTGCCTCCCTGCAGAAGGGCACAAGACCTGGAGCGGCTCAGCAACTACCCCGGGGCTCATGGCCTCCTCAACAGGCAGCCCGGCCCCGGGCAGTATTACCCCAGTGCTGAGCACAACCTGCTACATTAAGACCCCAGAAATTCTCAGGAGGGCTCAGAGCTGCTCTGTTGGTAGAGAGAGGACGGAGAGCGCAGAGCAATAAGGAGCAGCATGAACTCTGTCCCTGGTTCACACTGGTGTCCCGTGAGCCCACACGGCCACCAGGCTGCAAGCACAACTGCTGGCTGAGGAGAGGGGCATCTTCCACCAGGATCCAGGAGGTGAGCCGGCTTTACCAGGAGCCAGACTGGCTTTTCTTAAGGGACTGACTTGCCCTACCCAGCCATTTCCCTGCACCCTAGCGCCTGTCACTCTCTGTCCCTCAGGCTGGGCCCTTTCTTGGGTCCTGATACCAAGGACAACTCAGAACATTTCAGGAGAATCTGGGAGCCAGCAACCAAAGACTGGAACTCTAAAAAGAGCCAGAATCCCAATGTTAAGAATCCTCCCAACTTCTGTCCAGGGTGGGTTAAGATGCATCATTTAGAACCATAGCTCCTGACTGCTCCTGTGTCACCAGCCCTCAGAATCTCTCCTCCTGGCAGACCCGTACCTGCATTCACGGACTCTTTGGCCATTGCTGCTACGATTTTAGAATTGCTGGCAATTTTCTCTGCACACTGGATGGCTTCTTCGACCAGTCTCTCCACAGGAAAAATTTTGCTTACGAGACCTAAACAAAACAGGTAAATGACAAGTGCAAACAGCACTGGCTATGCCTCTCTGAGTCACGATGCCGCCCCTAGAGCTGGGGTCTTCTGGGGCCAACAAGGGGCTGCAGGGATGCAGGTGGGGCCTGCGTCCCTGAGGTGGGGCCATGAGGCTCTTTCAGACACACCAACAGGGAGGAAGAGCAGATCACCTGGGGCGGGGAAAGGGTGTGCCCACGAGGGTCTCGGAGATACCCCACTGCTGACTTAGGGCTTGGCATTTGTCCCCTGGGTTCTCAGGACACCCAAAATCACTGTGCTGATCACCCACGGGCACACCCGGATGCAGCCCCCTTCCCCCAACTCCACTCAGCTCCCCATGAGGGTGGCTCCATAGGGCAGCCCTGGCCCACACCTGCTTGCTTGGCATCCTGGGCAGAGATCCGGTCACCAGTGAGAACCATCTCCATGGCCAGTGACTTTCCAACAGCACGGGTCAGTCTCTGGGTGCCCCCTGCACCTGCAGGGGCAGAGGGCTACTGGTCATAGTTGGCTCGTGGCCGGTGCAAGCCCAGAGGGCATGGACACACTTCCAGCAAGTTCCGAGGGATGAAGATGGGCCCCTTGGGTGGGGCAGGTGGGTAGAAAGGAGGCAACCCAAGAAACAGCAGGGGAGGCTCCTTTCCACACTCAGGCCCCACGCCTGGCACATTGTGTACCCTGCGGCTTAGACCCTGGCCCAGCCCAACCTGGAGGGCAGCTGGGGTGTCCTCCAATTGTGGCCTGCCCCCCTCAGGGCTTGAAGCGAGAGCAATGGCTCTCTCCCTGGCCGCTCTGAGTGTGGCCTTCCGTCCCAGTGCCGGCCTGCACGCGCCCTGCTCACCCTCCCGCTCACTGACGCTCTGCAGCAGGAACAAGAGTGGTCTGCCCCATCGTCCGCTCCACAGTGAACCCCAGGCTGCCAGGGTGAGCCAAGGGGGCCACCTGACGGAGACACCCACAATCCAACAGACTCAGGCACTGCCTCAATGAAGCAGAGGCCTTGGGCCCTGGGATGGGAAGAGCAAAACGGACAGCGGAACACATATAGGGCTTTGCTCACTCTCAGCTGACACCAGGCACCCTCTTCTGACTGACAGCTGCTCAGCAGATGCCCTGGGCTCCTGGCTCTACATATAGGGTCTCTACCCTGTGAAGCCATAAGCCTGGAGCTCTCATCAGGTGGCCCCCTCGGGGCACAGAGCAATCACTGTTTGCCCATGGCTCCAGTTACCCTCCTTGTGGGGGATCTGATTCCCTGCTCTGCTGAACTTAGGGTCACAAGCAGGAATCACTGCAGTTATAATGCAACATGTGGCCAGCCTTTCCTAACAGCATCTGACAAAGGATCCGGCAGTCATCAGAGCAGCCTGCATAGACCCGAGGCCCCCAGAGCCACTCTCTGAGTGCCGCTGTGTCCCCTGGGGCTTAGTGTGCTGGTCAGCAGAGGGAGCAATGGGCATAGCCAGGCGGCCGCCAGCCAGTGCTCATACCACAGCCAGGGTCCCTTGTCAGACGCAAGCTGCATACTTTTGTCTATTACTGGAAAAGCCCATGAGGTCCTGAGACATGGGCAGATTCTGGAGAATTACCTGGAGAGTTTACGCTAGAGATGTCATCACTCTTTACCTGGGATGGTTCCTAGTAGGATTTCCGGCTGTGCAAACTGGGCTTTTTCTCCAGCATAAATAATGTCACACATCATAGCGAGTTCGCAGCCACCACCAAGCTGCAAAACACGAGGCGCCACCAGGGGACCCAGTCAGAAATTCACTCCATTTGCTTATTTAAATTTCCCATCAAAATGAACACGGCCCAGGGTAGCAAAGACTAATAGAGATGCAAAGTTAGTTAAGTGTTTCCACAAGTTAGTTACAATTGGCTGATAATGGCGACCGCCCTCTGTGAAGGACCCTACAGCAAACTCTTTCATCAGCTTTGGGGGCTCGACAGCCGCCACAGAGAGTTCGTGAACCAGCAGGCTCGACTGTGGTCCAGTGAACCTGAATGGCTGACCTCACCTTACCCACGGGGAGATTCGCTAAATGATCACAAGCTGAGCTGCCCTCACCACATCGCTACGATCGGCCCCAGTGCCTCTGAGTGTCTATGTGCACAGAGCTCTCGAGGGTGGCAGAAGAGGTCAGCCTGCAGGTGCGGAGCAGGCTGGAGCCACTGAAACCATACAGAAAAACCAACGTGTGGCCTACAGCCTAGCAGAGGGGAGCTGTTCCCAGGAGTCACAGGGGCCGCGGGGAGGGCTGAGAACGGGAAAGCCAGCAGCGGAACACCCGCTAACGAAAGCTGCTGCTAGAGCGCCTCCTCTCTGCACGTCCTGGATCTGTGGTGTCACTCGGCAGGAACGGTGTCAGCCTCTTCAAAATAAAAATAAGTTATCTGATGCCTCCCAGCGCGCTGAGAGGAGACTTGGCCTGACACTCACAGCATAGCCATTGACAGCAGCTATGATCGGCTTCTTGACGTGGGTAAGTCGGTCCCAGTGGCTCAAGAACTTCCTGGAGTAACAGTCCTGGAATGTTTGGTTCTGCATCTCCTTGATATCGGCTCCAGCTGGGGGTGGAAACGAGTCCCAGTTACTAAAGAGCAGAGGCCGCACTATTGCTGCACCCCCAAACCAGCAGGGAGCTACGAGTGTGCACCGTGTGTAGGCAATGCGGGCTGCTGGGAATGGCCGACACAGGGCCCCACGGGCCACCTGGACAGAGCCGGGCAGCAGGGATAGCGGTGATGCAGTGTGTGTTGATGGAGGCGAATGCGGAGGGACTGCGGGACAGGAAACAGATGCAAGCTGGACTCGGAAGGCTGGGCTTATTCATCAGTCACTTAAGCCCTTGACAAACACACGGAACCTGATTGTCAAGGACCCAAATCACTTTGAATAATCTTATTTTGCTGGCAGAGCATGCATGAACGTTAAACAGGCAGAGTGACTCTTGTGTCTGTTTACACTATGTTTAAGTAAACCCCCAGTTATCCTAACTTTTCTAATGCTCCCACGCAGGTGTAAGTCTGTTCACAGTGCCACATGCTACAGTCAGACCGCCCCCTGCACACCTGGGCAACTGCCGCCACGCTGCCCACACACCTGCAAACGCCTTCTCCCCACCCGTGACGACGATGGCTCCCACAGCTGGATCCTCCTCGAAGGCCTCCAGGGCCTGGTTGAGCTCTATGATCAGGCCATCACAGAGTGCGTTGAGTGCTTTGGGGCGATTCAGCTGGATGAAGCCCACATTGCTGTTCTTCCCCTTCTTTTCTGCAATGATGTACTGAAAGCCAGCACCTGGGGGACGAAGGGGTTTCCATTCGTGTAGTCATCAGACCTGTCAGTGGACAGTGTTTCTGACATGTCCGCTGTCCAGTCCTCGGGCAGGAGCACACAGCTCTCGGCCTCACGGTGGACTTTGCACCACTTTCTACCTTCACAGAAGTTTGAACCTGTCCCAGAACGTGCACTACAGACACCCTGTGATTCAGCAGAAGCACGGGATGGGGAAATAGGCTCCTTCCACAAACAGCAGCTGGGTGAGGGAACAAACGGGGTGTGCACAGAACACAGTGGGAGGCACACACTGGGGAAAGGTGACCGCCATGGGCCGGAGGGGCAGGCTGCTGACTCGGTGGGGGGGGGGTCAGTATGGCCTTGAGAGGAAGAAAGGTAACCTCAGAAGCCACAGGTCTGTGTGTCTGCGAGCACCCACCCGGCGGGTCTGGTGAAATGCTTAGCAGCAGCATGTCTGCAGCCCAGGAAACGATTGCTGATTGCAGGTCAGGACCCGCAGAAGGGGGTCATCAAAGGGAACTTAGGGTAAAATCAACACGCCCTGGTAGCTGGGCAGGTAAGTGGCTACCCAGGTGAGGGAGGCGGATGCAGCTCAGCGACAGGGCCAAGAGTTCCTCAAGAGCACTGCAGGAGGACCTGAGGGTTGAGTGGAGGACAGGCCCAGCCGGCTGCGGAGGCAGAGTCTGAAAAACGGACTTGGGCAAAGCAGTGGACGCGGGCAGGTCTGCGCAGGAGGCACTGCTGGACAGAACACGGGGTCTCCACCAACTCCACAGGCCCCAACGGCACATTCTCGGAAAGTCCCGAAAACCCTGCAGAATCCCGCCACCACCAACCAAACTGAAATGGCCCGAGATCTTAGCACTTACTCCTGAGTCCCCCCGAACTGAGCGGCCACTAGTAACCCCAGAAGTCAGCAAATGAGGCAGCAGGTGCTGGGAGGAGTGCCCAGCCGGCCAGCAGACGGGCAGGGCCGGGGCCCCGGGTGCACAGGGAGGAGTGGGAGGGCTGATGGGGTCAGGCCCCGGAGTGAGGTCCGGGCTCAGGCTGGTGGAGGGCGTGAGGTCCGGGGTGAGGCCGGGGGGGTGGTTCCAGGGGCGGCCAGAGGTCCGGGGGTCCCGGGTGCGGCCGTGATGCCGGACCCCCAAGCGCCCTCAGTCCCGCACTCACCGGAGGCGAAGGGGCGCAAGGTCGCGCAGCCGGGCCGGGGGCGCAGCGGGCCGCGGAGGCGGGACAGCATGGCGCGTAGGGCAGCCATGGCGCTGTGGGGACGGCTCGTCCTGCCCCGGGATTCGCCCCCGACCGCACCAGTCAGGGCTCAGCCCGCCTCCGGGCCGGCGTCGCGCGACGGCGCAGGCATCGCGAGACCAGCGGGGCGGAAGGGGGCGTGGCGAGGCGGAGGGCGGGGCCGAGGGTCCGGGGGCGGAGGGCGGCTTGTGGGCCTCGGCGGGCTGAGGAGCGGGAGCGGGGTTCGGAGGGTCGGCCTTGTGCGGTGCCCTCAGCCCCGCGCCGGCCGTTGGCGACCCCGAGCCCTGGGGCCCTTACCTTCCCCGGAGACCCCCGGGCCTGCTGGCGCCTCTTGACCTTTGGCCTTCGGCCCTTACCCCCCACGTCCCGGGCTCGTCCCCCCCACTTCCGGGACGAAGGTCCCGGAGGCCGGGCTCTGGGCTGGACGCGGGGTCGCGGCTTGCGGAATCCAGCGGAATCCGCTCGGGGTCGTGTGGGGCGCCCCGCCCCCGCGGAGTCAGCGGAAACCGGGTTTGCGGGGTGCAAACGAGTCCCTGGCAGAAAGAAGCGCGCAGACGCGGAAAAGACAGTGGCAGCAAGGGGCGTGTGGGCGGCTCAGTCGGTGAAGCGTCTGCCTTGGCTTGGGGCTGGGATCGAGTCCCGCGTGCGGCTCCTTGCTCAGCGGGAGCCTGCTTGTGCGTGCTCGCTCACTCTGTCAAATAAATAAAAAGTTTAAAAAAAAAAAAAAAAGACAGCGGCAGCAAGACCCCTACCTTTAGGACCATTAAGCACTGGGAATCCCTGAGATTTATGTATTCATAGGTCTAGACTCGGCATGCATGAAGCACCAGACTGGTTCTTTACATTGGCAACTAGAGAGCTATTGAACACTAGATTACCTACAGTTTTACTAGAGTAAGATTAAATTTTAACAATGCCATTATTTGTATTTAAATTATTTTGGTTATAACATGTAGGTGTTCAGCCATGTATTACCAGGCCTCCGTTTGAATTCTTGTTCAGGTCCTGCAAATAGTGGAGACAAAAGACAGATCATCTACGAATGAAAAGTAAAACTGACGTTTTCAAATAATAAAATTCAAAGCAGAATCGAATACTCAGCAAAGTTTATTTCAAGGCTGAGGGTTGAATAAAGACATTCTCATGCAAACAAACAGGTTACCAACCCTGTTTAAAGGAGACTATGTCAGGTGGGTTACACCACTGTGACAGGCACACACAATGAGATGGTTCCAGCATAAAAGACGTTTTCTAAGCCCCAGGGCTGGTGTCCAGGAGAATAGCTGTTGTCTTCCATAAAGTTAGGGACAAAAGAACAAGTGGCAAAACAAATGTATTTGTATTAACCTTCAAAATAAAAGTCACTTATTTTACCAGCAAAAATGGGTTTATTTGGGAATAGCAGAGAATTGCAATTAGGAACATGCAAGCTATAGAAAAACCATGGGCCAGTCCAACAAAGGAGAGGAACTTTATCTTATGGAGAAGGAGGAGGACATTGGGAGGGATTGCTTTGAACTAAAGAGCAACAGTCCGAGGTGATAAGGGTTTCTTGGCTGCGGTGCAGGGTGGGCCGTTTTTTGTGGAGGATGCAATGTCGAGCTCTTCTGCTGGGGTCTATAATTCAGGTCTTCCTGTAATCCATATGGAGTGGTATGGCTCCCCCTTCTGGCCACCTGACTCCGTTTTCGTGAGGTTTCCCTTGATTAATTTTCATAATATATGTATATGTAAATTGGGTCTCAGCAAAATTAAAAACTTTTTGTGTTTTAAAGGACCCCATAGAAAGTGAAAGGACAACCCACAGAATGAGAGAAAATTTTTGCAAATCATGTATCTGGTAAGCTTCTTCTTTATAGAATATACAAAGGACATGTTCAACTCCGTAATAACAAAACCCAAACCATTAAAAAATGGGCAAAGGAGGGGCACCTGGCTGGCTCAGTTGGAAGGACATGTGACTCTTGATCTCAGGGTCATGAGTTTGAGCCCTATGTTGGGTGTAGAGATTACTAAAAAAAAAAAAAAAAACAAAACACACACAAACTTTTAAAAAAATGGGCAAAGGATTGGACAGAAATTTCTCCATTAAAGATATACAAATGGCCAATGCTCACACACAAAGGTGCTCAATATCATTAGTCACCAGGGAAATGCAAATCAAAACCACAACGAGATACCACTTCCTACGTACTAGAATGTCTATGACCAAAAGGACAATGGTAGTATTGGCGAGTATTGGAATACCTTCACTAGGGCCCACTGCTGGGTGGCCACTGGCAGATTATAAAGGGACAGGACAGCTGAAAACATGACATAGGGTAATTTCAAGGGTGATAGAACCAGTTGATGGGGCGAGGACAGTGACAGTGAAACCTGAAAATGGGGCGACAGCCTTGAGGCACTGCCAGCCACCTGGAGAAAGGGCCAGCATCTAGCCAGTTGGTCTGCCCAGAGTGGCCAAGGCCCATGCAAGGAGGCCTCCTTCACCAAGAACGAGCATGCAGATATGTCCCTCACAGTCCTACAGTCAGGTCCATGAAGGTGGCGCAGTGCAGCCTTGTCTGGGGCAGTGGGTGTGTCACTCGAGACTAACAGGCTCCAAACAGGCCACAGTAACCCACTTTTCTAGCCCTGCTTACAGGTGCTGCTTGCCACCAGACACTAAGGTCCAGGCCACAAGCCACGAGCCCCAAACGAGCTCCAGTAACCCAGTTTTGGACCAGCTGGATTCAGTTCAGACACTGTGCTAACCCTCCAGATGACCTCAGGATCATTACCATATCATTGTAATAACAAAAATACCCAGGGGTGCCTGCGTGGCCCCGGCTTCGGCTCAGGTCATGATCCAGGGGTCCTGGGATCAAGTCCAGGGTCAGGCTCCCTGCTCAGCGGGGAGTCTGCTTCTGCCTCTCCCTCTGCCTGCTGCTCTGCCCCTGCCCCCACCGTCAAATAAATAAATAAAATCTTAAAAAAACCCCAAACACCTACTCGTGCCCTGACAGATTCAACTGCGCCCATTTAAGGCAAAAAAAAGAGGTGGCAGTCTGATTCCAAGAAAGCCCTCTTCCTCTTCCCTAAAAAACCCCTAGTCAGCTTGCTTACCAGCCCTTTAATTATCCTAACCCCATATAACCCTGACCATGAGACCTAATCAGAAAGAAGATGCCTTTAGAGCATGAACTCCCCTTCTCCATTCTCTGGTCATTGAATAAATTACCAGCTTGCTATCAAATATGGTTTGGTTATTTGGCAAAGAGTCTTGAGTAGGAGAAGAACTGGCCACTGTGGTAACAGGTGGGCCGCTTGGGCTCCACCACCAGCTTGATTTCAGGGGTCACTGCAGCACCCTCACCATGGGCGTACCTGTGAGAAACCCAGAGACCAGCGGCCACTTTGCTGAGTTTGGGACCTCAAAGAATCTTTAATCTGTGGGCTGAAGTGTCCCCAGTGGTAGACCAGACATCTGGGACATTGACGACAGCCCAGTGACCCTGCTGACTGAACCCTGGGGGAACCAGATGGCATGCAGGGGAACCTCTGAGAAGGAAGCCCCCTGAGCCAGCGGCTTTGCTTCAGGTGCCAGAGCTGGGGGGTAAAGTTTCCCCCAAAGAGAGAGCTGTTCCTCCCAGCAAACAGGTGACACTAGGGGCAGGGTGACTGCACCCCAAACATACGTTTCATTGGACTCAGTCAGATTGCCTGAGACGTCAAGCTGAGTGACAAGGCCAGGCATCAGGCGGTCAGCTCTGTAAACTAGTCCCAGGCCCAGTGCTGCAGCCCACTCTGGGTCCCCATGACTGGTTTCCTCCCAGGGCTTTATGTCCCCACCTGGGGGCTGTGCAGCGGTCAGGTGCACGCCTTAGGACTCAGGGTGCACCTCGAGGGCCCAGCATGGTCTGATGAGTCTTGTCATCTAGGCGCTTTCCCTGTGTGACCATGACGCAAGCCCCGGGCAGGGGGCGGTGGCAGATGGTGCACCAGCCAGCTGTCCCGGAGCTGGGATGGGGTGCAGAGGGAAGAGTGTGTGTGTGGGGGGGGGGGTTGTGGGGGGGCCCAGGGCCACCCACTCAGCAAGTGGCTGCACAAAAGCTGCTTTCCACTGTTGCGGTCCCCAGGACAGCAGGCCACTCCTGGCAGTCACTCATGGGCGCCTTGACCTGCTTGGTTGCCTGTATAACCAGCCACAGAAACTGTTCAGTATCAGGAGAGGGGTCAGCCTGTGGTCTGGGCAGTGCAAGAATTTTCAGACACCACTTCCCGCCCTATGGCAACACCTCTCCCAACATCATTTTTTTTTAAAGCACATGCATCCCTTGCATGTACATTTCATTGAGAATCACATATTTATATATATTTGTATGTCCATTTTCTGAATTCCACGAGGGCTGGGATTTGTCTCTTATTCCGGGATGAGTCCTCAGCACCTTGAATTATTTGAACAGGTCTTCTCATGTTTAAGAAGCTGTTAGATTATAGGCAGTGGCCCTGGTGCCATCGTGGCAGCAGCCTGGATATCTGTCTTTGCACAGAGGGATTCCAGAAGGAGGCACAGTTGGGGGTGGGTCTCCAGCACCCAGAATGCTCACCCTCCCCACTCCTGTCCACTCTTTGGCTTCAAAAATACTAGCAGCCAGACCTATATGCTGCAGGAAGGACACTGGGAGACTCTTACTGGGAGCCTGGCCAGCCCAAAGGAAGGACTTAGAGATACCGATGGGGTGGGGTTCCCCAATTAACAGCTCCCCACCCTGAGCACCCCGGAGTCAAGCTCAAATTCGATGAGCCCCACTTACAAAGCTGATATTTCCAAACAGCCTTCTGGCCTATTCCTCTTCATAAGCAAACAAACATTACCCGCCAGCATGTAAAGTGTCTTCCTGGAAGGTAGAAACAGAAGAAACAATTTGCAGCAACTCTACCAAGCAGGAGAACAACACTTCAACGTTTCTCATTCATATCCGCAGACATTGCTTCCTTGCTCTTGGAAATTAAACTCTATGACAGCAGAAAAAAAAAAGCCTCATGGGGAGAAATCCTTCAGAAAGCCGAGCAACAGGTGAAGATGGAAAACAGGAGAGAATACATTGAACATTCAAGGTTCGGTCTCAAACCCCTGACATCCTAAAATAGGAATTTTAGAAAGAGGTAACAGCAAATGGCGGACAAGTCATTCATGGAGACCATTGATTAGGGAAATAACCTAGGAAGAAGTTCCCAGGACTGAAGGACAGGAGTTTCCAGACTGAGTTCCCAACATAGGGAAAGAAAGTCCAGGCGCATGGAGGCACCGCACTGTGAAATTTCAACAGATGACCCTAAAACTGTGCAGAGAGGAGCAAACCTCCACTGTGGTAAACGGTCATCAATTCGAGTGCCTGTGAATTTCCTTCTTCTTTTTAAGATTTGAGAAAGCGAGAGCAAGAGCACGAGTGGGGGGATGGACAGAGGAAGAGGGACAAGCAGACCCCCTACTGAGGAGAGAGCCCAATGTAGGGCTCAGTGCCAGGACCCTGAGATCATGACTTGAGCCGAAAGTCAGATGCTTAATCCACTGAGCCATCCAGGTGCCCTTGCCTGTGAATTTCTTAACAGCACTCCTAGAAGGGAGGAGACGATGCCTTCACGGTCTGAAGGAAGAGGTCTCCAACCTAGAGTTCTATGCTTAGGCAAACTACAAATCAAATGTGAGGACGAAACCAGACATTTTCAGGTTTGCAGTATCACTAAAAAAATGATTTCCCAGCCACCTCTTTTCGGCTTCACCCAAATAGGTGAGTGAATCAAGAAAAAAAATAGGTGGCTGAGGAGGGCCAGCACAGGGGGATAGAAGGGAATCCTCTGGGAGATGGAGAGGGGGAAACCCAGACAGAGAGACCATCTACCCAGACTGCCGCTGACTTAGGAGTGGTGGCTGAAGCCTGCAGAGCCTCCCGTCCCTGGCCACCCTCCCTGGCTGGAATAGGTGGCCACAGAAGGTCCACGGAAGCCTCCCAGTGGACCTAGCCCGTGCCTAAGAAGGAATGACGCGCCCTAGCGCCGTGTTGCAGGGAAGCCTCTTGGCAGAGGGCGGCAGCTTTCTAACCCTTCCAAGACAGTGGAGAGCAGACCTCCCTGAATTAGGGGAGCTCTCTAGAAAGGCCTGCATGCTGGCACATCCACTAAATGTCTCCTGGGGCGGGTGGGGAAGGGGGACATGCGAGAAAGTTCTTCACTTACCTTTTATCTCGAACTGTGTGTATAAACACCTGTGACCACACACAGAACAGTGTCGCCGCCGAGATGCTGTTTCACAGCCTCACTTTGGACGTGCTAAGCTCTCCCTGTCCCACCCTGACAGCACGGCCACCCTCGAACTTCCAGCCATAGGCTCCACGAGGTCCCAAGGTGACGCACCTTCTGGTCGCCTTTCCCACGTCTCCCTCGGAAGGAGACACGAGCCGCCCGGCCGGCCGGCCCGCCCCATCCGCCCTCCATGGGGACACCCGCCCAGATCGCCCAGCAGCAGGGCCGCGGCGCCGGCCGTCGGCGGGACGTACACCTATGGGGCCACGCTCGCCCTCACCCTGCCCTGCAGCCCGCACGTGGGCCGCAACTCTAGGGGAAGCCCCAAACCCAGCCCAGAGGGTCACGTGGTGCGCCTGCCGCCGGGGCCTGGCCTCATCCCGCGCTCCTCGCTCCTCTCTCCACCTACCTGCCTGCGCCTCCAAGCCTCGCGGCCCCAGGCGCGCTCCCGCCGCTGGGCGCCTCCACCCGCCCCCCACTCCCCTATCGCTCCGCTCCAACTCCGCTCCTGCCTCCTCCAGCCCCCCAGCCCGTCCCCCACCTCGCCCCCTCCTCCCCTATCGCTCCTTCTCCAACTCCGCCCCTCCCATCCACCTCGAACCCTCGCCCCGCCCATCCACTTCCAGTCCCGCCCCGCCCCGCGCCCCCACCCCATCGCACCCCTGCCCCATCACTCCGCCTGCGGCACTGCGTCCACGTCCATCAGCCTGGAGCCCCCGCCCCGCCCCTCCCCTCCCCTATAGCTCGGCCTCCAGCCCCGCCTCCACTCCCGTCCACCTCCCGTCCCGCCCCGCCCCGCCCCGCGCCCCACCTCCAGCCCCCGCCGCGGTCCCGTCGGCGCTCTCCGCACTTCGGAGCGGCGGGGCGCATGGGGACTGCCCGGCACGGCGCGATGGAGTCGAGTGGAGGCCGCGCGGAGAGCTCGGGCCGCGGCCCGCGGGTGCTGGTGGTGGGCAGCGGCATCGCGGGACTGGGCGCCGCGCAGAGGCTCTGCCGCCACCCGGCCTTCCCGCAGCTGCGGGTCCTGGAGGCCACTGGCCGCGCCGGCGGCCGCATCCGCTCGGAGCGCGGCTTCGGTAACGGACTCTCCCGGAACCCCTTCCCCGAGCCCATTTCCGGAACCCAACGGGTGCTGCCCGGGCTCTGCCGCTCCTGGTCCGGTCTGCACCCGGGCTTAACCGACCCGGAAGCCTTACCTGGCCCCCCCCCGAGTGAATCTCCGCCCCTCCCCACTTAACCAGGCCAAGTTCACTGGTCCCCGAAACTCGGCTGCCCGGTTGGCAGGCCGGCCCCGCCGGAGAGGGTTACCTATGTCTCTGCAGTCGCTCTGGTTGTGTCCCACAAGGAGCTCCCCCTCCAGCCTCCGGGTCACTCCCAGGCGCCCCTTCTGCCCCCATGCCGGCTCTCCAAGTGTCCTCCGAAGGCGGGTGCAGGCCAGCACTCCCCCGCCCCCCAAATGTTCCCCTTAAACTAGGTCTGACCAGGCCCAGGACTGTAGTCTTCAGGACCCTGTGTCCCTGGGGCTACTTCTCAGAGCATATTTGGGAAGGGCAGGGCCGGTGTGCTCCAGCAGAAGGGCTCCGGTTGGCCTTTGCGGGGCGAGAACCTCAAAGTGTCATGTCCTGCCCCCCCAGGTGGTGTGCTAGAACTAGGTGCTCACTGGATCCACGGGCCCTCACAGGGCAACCCGGTCTTTCAGCTGGCTGCCAGGTACCAGCTGCTGGGGGAGAAGGACTTGTCAGAGGAGAACCAGCAGATCGACACCGGGGGTCATGTGGGCCTGCCCTCCGTGTCCTACGGCAGCTCCGGGGTAACTGTGAGCCGTGAGCTGGTGGTGGAGATGGCGAGTCTGTTCTACAGTCTCATAGACCAGACTCGGGAGTTCCTGCACACAGCCGACGCCCCAGTGCCCAGCGTTGGGGAGTACCTCAAGAAGGAGATCCGTCAGCACGCGGCTGGCTGGACGGGGGATGAGCAGACCAGGAAGCTCAAGCTGGCCATCCTCAACAGCTTCTTCAACGTGGAGTGCTGTGTCAGTGGCACCCACAGCATGGACCTGGTGGCCCTCGCACCCTTCGGGGAGTACACCGTGCTGCCCGGGCTGGACTGCACCTTTCCTGGGTATGTGCATGCCCCGCCCACCCAGTCAGCCCTCCAGGCACCCTGGGACCCCCTCCCTGTGCTCCTGGAGTCCCTCCATGCACCCAATCCCCTCTAGGCACCCTGGGACCCCCTCCCTGTGCCCTGGGCCCCCTCCATTTACCCGAGTTCCCCTCCCTGTGCTCCTGGAGTCCCTCCATACACCCTTGCCCCCTCCATGTACCCTGGGCTCCCTCCATGCACCCAGATCCCCTCCACGCACCCCGGGCCCCCTCCATGCACCCTGGGGCCCCCTCCATTTACCTGAGTTCTCCCTGTGCTCCTGGAGTCCCTCCATGTACCCTGGGACCCCCTCCATGCACCCCAGTCCCCTCTCTATGCGCCCAGGTCTGCTCTGAACCCTGGGCCCCTTTATGCACCCTGGTCCCTCTCCATATACCCTGGGACCCTTTCCATTTACCTCAGGTTGAGCTTTGGGAAGCAGGGGAATGGTGAGAAGGTCAGGAGGGCATTTGTCTTCCTTGTTTTCGAGAGATTGCTCATTTGTTTCTCTAGTTTTGCTCACTTGGGAAAAATAATTATTTTCAGGAAAAGGTGGGTAAAAGAAGGCAGTGCATCTCGTAACGCTTTCTTCCTCCTGTGTTTACGAGGCCTCTTATGTGCTAAGTGCTGTGTGAGGCTCCAGCCCGATGGACAGACAGCCCATCCCTGTGGTGGGAGGCTCTCCCCTCACCGAGCACTCAAGAGGCCCTCACAGGACTGTCCTGCTGGGCTCTCAGGAGTCACCCCAAGCCTCCTGGCAGGGGAGGGCATTTGTGATCAGAAGTAGGGTTCCAGGTGGGCAGGGAGGAGGCCTTGTCCTGCCACAATTACCTCCATTTGCTCACGCTCACCTAATCCCCCTGTTAGCCTGGGCAGTAGTCTTAGTGTTCCTCAGGCAGACTGGAAACCCCTGGGGAGAACCCCTGCCCTCCTCCCTCCTTCCCTGCAGGGCCGCCTCTGCCCGCAGCTCCCTCTGAGAACACCAACACCTCTGTCTGTCCTAGGGGCTACCAGGAGCTCACAAACCGCATAATGGCCTCCTTGCCAGAGGGTGTGATCGTTTTTAACAAGCCCGTGAAGACCATTCACTGGAATGGGTCCTTCCAGGAAGCCTTGTCTCCTGGGGAGAAGTTTCCAGTGTTGGTGGAGTGTGAGGACGGGGCCTGCTTCCCTGCACATCATGTCATCATCACCGTGCCCTTAGGTAAAGCCCGTTTTCCCTGTCAGGTTTCCCTTTGGTCACCACGCCTGGGGCCCCGACCTCTGGCTCTGTCCGAGCTCAGCGGGCTCTGGAGTGTTGTTCAGGCTCTAGCTCACATTTTCTATCTAGTTTCGGGCAGGATTATTCTGTTGTGTTTTGTAGCAATTGCATGGTTTGGAATTGAGTTGCACAGTAAGAGAAAATGCATGTCTTGCTCCTTTCTGAGGAAAGGCTGGGACTGCTTCCAGAAGTTCACCGAAGCTGTGCTTTCATGGAGACGGAAGTGGGTGTGAAAGCAACTCTCAGCTTCAGTCCTGGTGTAATCAAGGGAGGGTCCAGCACATGGTTCTGTTTAATTCTGGATCTGACGCCCGAGGCACAAGCCATTTTGGCAATTTGACAAAAGGCGGAGGCGGCTGAGAGCCAACCCGCGTCTGTGCCATCTCGCCGGCTGCGCGTAGGTCCCCGTCCTGTCTGACAGATGCAGACAGAGTTATGCCGCTTACCTGTGCGAGTTCACAAAGCTAGCAGGGGCCAGGGCTGATGGAGGGCGCAGAGCAAGGGTCCAGCCATCCCGGTTCGCTCAGGACGGACGTGCTGGCGGTGGGTGAGCTTGCGAGCACCAGCTCCGTTCTCCCACACGGGGACTCAGGCAGGACGTAGTCGCATGGTCTGCGGCTGCTCTCTTTGCCGCCCCCTCTCTTCTTGGTTAATACAACTTCCGTCAGTCCTTGCACGTCAGCACGCATGGGTCCCTCAGTCTTCCTTGACCGCCAGCGGTGTCTGTGTTCGTTCACCGTCGCAGTGCGTGCTTGCCGAGCCGCTGCTCTCAGTAGTGAGTGCATTACCGTGCCTGTCGATGCTGTTCACTGGGAGCCAGGACACCTGTCACATTGGCTCTTTAGAGCCACGTAGTGTTTTCTTGTGTGTAGGGGTCATTGCTTAATATTGTGTAGTTGATGGAAATTCAGCTTATTTTCACTTCTTTTGTTTTACATGGAATTTTCCATGTGCATTTAAAAACACTTGTGTGAATAGATCACAGTAGTGGGAGCTGCTGGGTTGAGGGTCTGGGCAGATGGGACTGTGGTGGAGGGCATGGTGACCCCTCTGTGGGTCCTCACAGCCCCTGTGGATCTGTTTCCTCTTGGGCTGTTCGTCCTTCACTCACTGGCTTGCAAGTTATCTGTGCTGTCAGGACACTGGTTGTGCTGCAGATAGTCTGTCTCGTTGTTTGACTCTGGCCCAGAATTAATTTTTTTGCCATGCAGATTATTTTTCATGTAGCATCTGGATAAAGCCTACATATTGTGATGCTACTCTGAGGACTCCAGAGCTGCAGGGTTTGCAGATGTCGAGAGGCAGACAGGTTTAGAAGTGAGAAACTGTCCTACAGAGCAGTTTGGGTGGGGCATGACAGCTGTCCCTGCCTGACCAGATGGCCACAGAGCCTTTCGTGTCCCTGCACTGCGGTGCTGCTCACTGAGGCTGAGTCCCGATGGTCAGAGCCAGCCTGATTTCTGGGAGCCCAGTTGAGCTGGGGCTGGTGTGGGTCTCTAGTGGACGTGATCTCTGGAAGCCTCCTTTCTCTGACTGCTCTGATGGGCGTCAGGGTGGGTTCCTGGGGCTGTCCATTCCAGTAGGAGAGATTTATGTGGTGTAAGCTGAGTCTGCTTGTGAATTGCAGGTTTTCTTAAAGAACACTTGGACACCTTCTTTGAACCACCACTGCCCACTGAGAAGGCAGAAGCGATCAGGAAAATAGGCTTTGGGACCAGCAATAAAATCTTCCTGGAGTTCGAGGAGCCCTTCTGGGAGCCAGACTGCCAGCACATCCAGGTGGTGTGGGAGGACACGTCGCCCCTGGAGGACATCGCCTCTGAGCTGCAGCACGTCTGGTTCAAGAAGCTCATTGGCTTTTTGGTCCTGCCCTCTGAGTACGTATGCTTCTTGAGTTTCTGTGAGGTGAGCTCGGAGGGGCCTGGTTCCTTGGCCTTTGTTTGGTTGAGAATCCAGCAGTGCGGTGATTCTCGGAGACATTTCTGGAAGATTTCTGCGTGGGATTCTAAGGGCACCCCAGAGCGCCAATGACAGACACTGGTGCCCTAACCACTGCAGGGACAGACGGAAGCCCCTTGTAGGCAGCCCGTTGGCATGTCTCGGGTCCTAGAATGAGCTGGTGGCCTGGAGGGTATGTGCACTTAGTAAGAAAGTATTTACTGAAATTCCCAGGAAGCTGGGGTGTGTGGGTTACAGAAAGAATTTGAAACGTGGAAGTGTCTGTAACCGGGAGATAATATTTAAACCTGATCAGTAATTGAACAAAATATCCTTATAAGTCAGGAATCAAAGACCCGTCAGGGGCTATCTCGTGTGGTCCAGCTATAACGCATAAAGAATGCAGTGTATATGGACTCGGTGCTAACTCAGAAAATAAGACCATGAATAATTTAGGGAGGGAGGGACTGATTTTTCCAGCAAGTCAATTGGCAGACATGATTCCGAGTTTCCATACAGAGACGTGGGAGGATTGGGGACCATATTCTTGGCCTGGAGGACAAAACGCCTGTCAGCAACGCTCATCCCCCACGGCCATAGGGGCTGGGTGCACGGGCTCCTCCCACCTCTGAGGGGCCCTGCATGCGGCCTTTGCCCGGAACATAAACCTGACATCCAGGGGTTTGGAAGCGTGCCCAGGGGTGTGGATGCATAGCGGAACGGTGGCCGGGTGTGCTTGGCTCCGTAGCCTGTGCTCGGGACACTGGTGGGGACAGTCCTCGGGATACTCTGTGGTCCAGGACGGTGGCTCTCACACTTTGTGGTCTCTGGACCCCCTTTTATACTCTTCAGAAAGATTGAGGAGTCCAAAGAGCTTTTGTTTAGGTGGTCGTATCTGTACATTTACCACATTAGAAATTAAAACTGAGAAATTTAAAAATATTTGTTCTTTAAAGTGAGTTAATCTATACCATGTTAGCATAAATAGCATTTTTCTTGAGAGGGGGGAGGGGCAGAGGATGAGAGAGAATGTCAAGCAGACTCCACCCTCAGTGCAGAGCCCGACATGGGGCTCAGTCCCATGACCCTGAGATCATGACCGGAGCTGAAATCGAGAGTCAGATGCTTAACCGACTGAGCCACCCAGGCACCCCAACCCCATTGCACTTTTAAATGAAAACACATTAACATTTTTAAATGAAAAATAACTATTTTTTAACTTTTTCGGGTGAAAAATAACTATATTTCTAAAATGAAATTTAGTGAGGAGAGTAATGCTTTGTCATTTTTCCTAATCTCTTTACTCTCTGGCCTAAGAGCAGACAGCTCGGCTCTCAAGGCTGTCAGTATGTGGGGTGCTGTGTCTCGTCCGCTTGAAGGAGATGAAAAGTCTCCACTCAGATACGTAGCGCGGAAAAGGGGCAGCGTGTACACAGACTTCAGATGATGTGTGTACTCTTCGATACGGCACCGACACCTAAGACATGGTCGGTCCTTCAAGGTCAGGTGCGGTGCGGAATCCGAAAGCTCGCGCGTGGATGTTTCTGCTTGAGGGCGCTAAAATCCAGTCTGCGCTAAACTTTGAATGGATCTTGCACTTGTCCCTAGTTTGGTCATTCTGAAAGTAATGGTTCATGCAGTCTTCCAAGCGTTGGTATATTTCATTGTATGACATCAAACAAGTAAGTTATTAAGATCACCACGGATCTCAGAAAACTCTCTTGGTATTGGGAACCTATCAAGCTGTTGGTGGCAGATACAAGTTTTCTAAAACTGTAATTTTTGCTTGAGAGCTTGAATTTTATCAGCGGCAGTAAATGCTTGCAGTCGTTTTCCTTGTGATAGACACACTGTTCATTTTCAAGAAAAGGTCTGCCAAACACCCAAGCTTGAATACCAACCATGTTCTTTCAAGTAACAACAGTGTCCATGAGAGAAGGAGCTGCTCAGTTGGCAACTCAGACCACCGCACAGGGCTGTCCCGGGGACTGCCGCACAGCAGCGTGCCGCAGAAGTGCTTTGTGCCCGTGTCTCGTTTGTCCCACAGAAGGTGACAGATGTGTACTCAAGAGTCGAGATTGAACGGTTAATCACTTTCTCTGCTTCAGCTGGGACGTTCTCCAGTGAATCGGGCATTTATTTGTTTATTTTTCTACGGTGTGCGTGTCCGGAAGAGCCCCGTGTCTGCTAGTGTGGTGTGTGCGCTGCCCCCGCTCTGTGAAGGGACAGCCACTCACACGCGGTGGGCACGTCAGCGTGTATGTCCACACAGGAGAAGCAGCACACACCGTCCAGTGTTATGAAGAGATCCGCGGACACTGGAACCGCAGGCGGGTGCAGGACGCCCTTGCGGTGCCGTCCGTGCTCTGCACAGGTGACCCGGCGGACGTCGTCTCAGGGTGTGTCTCTCTGCACAGGTCTGTCCATGTCCTCTGCGGGTTCATCGCTGGGCTGGAGTCCGAGTTTATGGAGACTCTGTCCGACGAGGAAGTGCTTCTGTCTCTAACCCAAGTGCTTCGCAGGGTGACAGGTACTGAGCGTGTGTGGCCGGCACCACAGGGGCTCCTTGTTGGTGATCTCTGGACAGGAACCCAGCTTGGCGCTATAACCCCCCAGGGACAGTCCTTGCTGGTGTTAGTGGGGTCACTCAGAGTGCTTATCTCCCAGGAACTGAAAGGGCTTGGCAAACACTTTCCACTTCTGTTTTCTGTTTCTGGGTGTCCTGAGTTCAGCAAAGTGGGAAGACAGGGAGAGCCTCTGATGAATGCACTCATGGTGAGGTTTTCTTCCCCGGGTGGTTTCCTTCATTTTAAACTGCGGGGTCTTCGAGGGCAGCTGGACGGGGGCCGGGGGGCAGTGGTGCCGCACTGATGCCATCTCTGGGTGCAGGAAACGCCAGGCTCCCCGCGCCCAGGAGCGTGCTGTGCTCCCGCTGGCACAGCGCCCCATACACCAGGGGCTCCTACAGCTACGTGGCCGTGGGCAGCACCGGGGATGACATTGACCTGCTGGCACAGCCCCTGCCCGCGGACGGCGCGGAGGCGCAGGTGAGGCGGGCGTGGGTGGCACGGGGCCCCTGTGGCTGAGTCCCAGGGTTTTTTGAAATTAGGAATCATGAAACATGTATTATTTTATCAGAATTCTAATGCACTTAGCCTAAAGCATCAGAAAATTCTACAGTGCTGGTAGCAAAATAACAAAATAACAAAGTCCAGCAGGCTGCCGGAGGGCCCGAGTCTCAGCTCCAAATTTACTGCATCTCCAAATAACATGCTTGTGCTGCCACGTTTTACAGAACAGTCAGTCGTGGAAGACTGGATGTGTGCACAAGCAGGCTGGACCTGTGGGTCCCCACCTGCAGCTTCAGCGCTGTGCGGTGGTGGCCGTGGCCCGTCTCCACCCCCCCACGGTGATTATGACATCGTTTTACTGCAGACACCCCCGAATGGGTCTCTAAAGATAAAGGGTGCCCTCTGAAGATGTGTGACTCTAGCAAAGTTATCCCACTTAAAAATTAATGATAACTCCTCCATATTATCCAAAACTCAGGGTTCAGTTTCCCAAGTGCCTTATAATCTCTTTATGGCCTGCTCGTTCCATAACGTGGCTCCTTGAATTTTCAGTTTTAGGCATCCCTGACTGACTCTCCCTTTGGCACATAAGGTTCTAGCTCTCTTCCACCCCTCTGCCCCCAGCTCCCCACGTGTGCTGCACACTTCTGGTAAGAGCACTGCTGGGTGTCACCATCACCTGGTCTGCTCCAGGCGCTGTCCACATCTGGCCTGTAAGGACACTGGGATCCTTTCCTGCCTGTTTGTACATGTGAGTGCGCGTCTGCGAGTCTGTGGGCAGGTGTGTGCAGGTGCAAGTGAGTGTGACTGAGTGCATGTGTGAGAGAGCGCAGGGCTCCGTTTTCTGTGCACGTCATTGCCTGGACTCTTAACTCTGTCCATCATCGCTTCCTTGCCACGCCCCAGCGGCAGCCCCAGAGTCAGCGCCCCGTGTGCAGCCCCAGCCTATCCGGCGCCCCGTGCCCCGCCTGCCCCGCCTGCCCTGTGCACTTACTCTTTGGAGCATTTATTCCAGTAGCTTCCTGATGAGGGGGTGCAGGGGAGGTAAATTTTTAGAGAAAGTTTACATGTGTGAAAATATCCTTTTTCTGCCCTAAGACTTGAGGTGTTCCAGTCCTGTCACTACATAACAAGCCACCCTGAAACCCAGTGGTGGGAACAACCACTTTATTACGCTGACGGTTCTGTAGGTGGGCACAAGGGACCATCTGTTTGTGCCCATGATGTCTGGGGTCTCAGCAGGGAAGACTTGACCTGTGCCGGGGTCACTCAGGACTGGGGTGAGGGTCATCGGAGGCTGCTCGTCTTGCACAGCTGCCCTGGGCTGGGACACTGATGGGAGCACCTGCTCGTGGCCTCTGTGTGTCTCAGGCTTCCTCACAGCACGGCTGCTGCTGCCACGTGGCGGCCCAGGACTCCAGCACAAACGTTCAGTGGAGAAGGCAGCTGCGTCGCCTCCCGTGGCCCGGCTAGGACGTCAGAAGGTGCCACTCTGCCACACTCCACTGCACAGTGGTCACAAGCCTGCCCAGATTCAAGGGCAGGACACAGATACGGGGGGGGGGGGGGAGTCTCCAAGAACTGGTAACCCTGTAAGAGCCACACGCTGGGTGTAAATCCTAGTTGGAGAGGCACGTCCCTCAGCGTTTGGAAGACGTTCTTCAGTGCTGCTCTCGGGGAGTCCAGAGCCATTCAGCTTCCTTTCTTTCTTACCTCTTAGGAGGCTTGGAAATATCTCAGCTCTCTGTTCTTTTGCCTCCTCCTTCTCCTTCTTTTGTGGGATTTTTTTGTTTGGATGGGGGACTGGTCCTCAAATTTTTTTATCTTTTTCCTTCCTAATTTCCATCTCTTTGGGTTTTCACTCTGTGTTTTGGGTGAAGTTCTTCACATTGCATCCCAAACCGTCTGTCGCCTTTTCCATTTTGCAGTCGCTTTTGATTGCAGGGGTGTGTGCTGTCTGCGTACCGCTCGTGCTTCCTGACCGTCTCAGGGCTCAGTGGGATTAGTGACCGATAAAGCCACATGCTTGTGGTCAGCTCTGCAGCCACGGTGAGAGGCGTGTGGCTGCAGCCTGACCCCTGGCACCCAGGGCTAACCCTGGCTTTTCTTTGCAGCTCCAGATGCTGTTTGCAGGGGAAGCCACACATCGGACGTTTTACTCCACCACGCACGGGGCTCTGCTGTCTGGCTGGAGGGAGGCCGACCGGCTCGTCGCTCTGCGGGACCCCCAGGCACAGCTGCCCGGGCCCCGGCTCTGAGCCGTGCTCCTCCCATTCCGAGCCCAGCTCTGCCCCTCCAGTGCCAGGGGGAGGCTGACACCATCCTTTCCTCTGACAGACAGTGTCTGGCCTGGCTCGAGATTGGGGGACATTACTGACAGCCTGCCTTTTTTGGTGACCGGGGCAAGCTCTCATTTTTCATGTCACAGACTCTGGCCAGGCCCAGCCTGAGCTGAGTGTGAGGTCTTCTTGGAGAAATGAGACATGGGATGCCACCACTGCTGCTGGGGGCATGCCCATAAAGTGTGTTAACGCCTCCATGTCTCCTCGTTCTTGCACCTCGGGCCCGCGGCACCTGTCACTTCTGTCTTCGCCAGGCCCCAGGCCTGGGCCATTGCAGGGCCAGGTGCCCCCTCCCCTGAGCTCCCTGGACTCTGGATGCTGTGGTTGCCCTGTGTTCCTGGCACCTTCAGGCATTCCCGAGCTCTCATTGCTGGTCTCAGGACTGCACTGACAGATACTTTAGCGGACACCCACTGTGTGGTGGACTGGGGGAAGGCCAGAGAGCGCGGACTCATGAGTACACAGGGGCACCCCATCCTGACCTGGGGCCAGAGGTTTTCTCGAGGAAGTGAATAAAAAAATGAGGCCTTGAGAGTGCAGAGGGGTGGGATAGGTGGTGTGTCGGGTGAGTGGGGAGCATGTCAATGCAGCGGGCAGGGTTGGGGTGCCCTGGGTGCTGTGCTCGGCTGACCCCATCTCATCTTGCTGCATCCTCCAAGTGTCCCAAGAATGGGACAGAGTGCTGCCATTTCACAGTTGAGGAAGGGACAAAATGCCTAGAGGTCAAGGTCAGTAACTGCCCAGGCTCCAGGCTGCCACCGGAGAGCTCGGGCTTCTTCCCAGGACAGGTCCTGAGGGGAGGCTGGTGCTGCCGTGGGGGGCACTTTGGGGGAAGGTGCAGGAGCCGCGGAGGCTGGGACTCCATGCTACTGGCCTGCACCCACCTTGAAGTCAGTGGCTCTTGCCTCCCTTGTACTTCAGGCTGCAGTCTGTGACCTGCTCTGGAGGGGTGGGGGGGGACCCTGGCTGCAGGGGTGAGCAAATGCGTGTTTGGGGGAGGGTCTTGGGCCAGGGATCTTCTCCAATCCCAGTTGGTGCCTGACATGCCATCGGCCCCAGCACGGCCTGCACAGGCCCTTCTCTTCCTTCCCCTCCCGGGTCAGACGGCCCCTCCAAGGGGCCTTCCCTGCTCCCGCCCCAGAGTTCTGTATGTGTGTCCACTGCTCTGTGTCACCCGGGGGGGGGGGGTGTGTGGGACACATGTCACCCGGCTGGGAGAAATCCAGAATTCAACAGGGTTTTGTTTCAGGTTTGTGGTCCTGGGGCTGTGAGAGATCGCTGCTTCTCTCAGTGATCTGTGCTGTTGACGTCCAAGGGTTCTTCAAGCCGCGGGCCTTGGGCAGACATTTCTTGTATCCCAGGTGACACAGGCGAGCAGGACACCTGCTGCCCTCTTGGTGGGAGGGCTGCTTCGCAAGGAGGGGCCAGGGGCTGGGTCCTCATCCTCATCTGTTGTCTGACTCATCCTGCGACTCCATCATCTCAGTCACGGAGCCACCTGGGAGCGCTTACCTCCTGCGGTCCCTGGAACTTTCAGTGCTGACCACGGGCGGGTGGGGGGGTGGGGGGGGTTTGAGACCATCACACTAGGGACGTTTTTGTGCGGAGAATTCCAGCATGTTTGCAATCTTGGCAGCTTGTTTCAAGAATTCCGCTGGAGTAACACTCTTGCCCGGACGTGCCCTGAGGAGCTGCTTGGATTCAGGGTACAACCTGACCACGTTTGCACAGAGCGCTGGGACAGGGTTCTAGCGTAGCAGAACTGCAGCCAGTGTTTCCAAAGGCTTTGTTTAAAACCTGGAGTATTTGAAAAAGAAAAGGGGGATATTACATATATAGGCCACATTTAAAGTATTTGAAAATTTTAACCAATTTGTAAAAGGGGGGTCAAACATTGGCAGGGGCCACCGAGGCATGTTACACTTATACTGAGAAACACTTAAGGAAGAACTAGAAAATTTTAAATATAATTAACGTTCCTATAGCTATGAATTCCTTAAAAAAAACCACCCCACAAATTCAGGACCCCCGCGAAGTCCCGAGAGCGCGCAGGTCCCCGGTAGTCTCGTAGCCCCGCCCCCAGCCCGCCCCCCGAGCCCCGCGCGTCGCCGAAGGCAGCGTAGCGCGCACGCGCGAGTCGCCGGGCGGCTTTCCGAAGCGCCGGAACTGCAGGGTCTGGTCGTGGGCGCGGCGGAGCGGTCCGTCGCGGCACTGGTCCCCCCGCGTCGCGCTGCGCTCGGGCACACGGCGCCATGAGGCTGGCCTCGCGCGCACTGTGCGGCGCCGCCGGGGCCGCCTGGCGAGACAGCTTCCCCCTGGGCGGTCGCGACGTGGCGCGCTGGTTCCCGGGACACATGGCCAAGGGTGAGGGGGGCGGGAGGGCCGGGGTCCGCCCGCCGTCTGCGCCCGCCTCTGTATGCCCGTGTGTGTGCCCCCCGGAGTCCCCGGAGTCCCCTCCCGGCGCCACCCACCCCCCCGCACCCGCCGGCGTCCCCAGCGCCCGTTCGCTCGTCAGGTTAACCGCGCGTGGGGCGGGAGGCGGCGGCGGGCGGCAGAGGTGTCCGGGGGCGGCCCTGAGTCCCAGCACGTCCCTTCTGCCGCTTTATTTCCCAAAGCCTCCGCTGCCACATCTGTTTCTACGAAGAGATGCTTTCCTGAATATTGTGTTGAGGACTAAATGAAATGGTGGTAGGGAAGTACTTTCCAATCTGTGCTGTCATTGCAGCACATTTAAGACGCAGGGGCATTGCTGTCTGCTGCCAAACAGCCCAAGCCCCCGGCCAAACCACTTGTCGGGGAAGACCCCTGGGAGCGGCGCAGTCCCCCGTGCGGCGATGGCCGCTCCTGCTCCGGCTGCCTTCGCGCGCTCTGGCTCACCGGTGCGCGGTGACCGAGTGCCGCGCACGTCCGTGTCCCGAGGGCTGGCGCGGTGGCAGCGTGGGCATGGAGGTGGGGGATGTGAGATGCTCGAGGATGCGCTCAATGCCCCGATGTGGCTGCGTGAGGCCCGCTGAGTGGCGCTGTCGCCTTACCGAGGAGCCTTGTTACTTCTGCTGTGTGTGGTTCCTGGTTAGGGTGAGTTCAGTGCAGCGCGAGGGGCTGAAGTGGATGCTTGGGCAGCAGCACCGCCACACAGTGTGAGGGCCCAGTGAGTGGGGTAGTCGGGGCTGCCTGTTCGTAGCTCCGAGGTTAAATACTCCCGGTAGAGCCCTCCAGGGCCATCGGACCCAGACAAGCCGCTGCCCCTCGGGCAGGGCCTCTCCTTCTGGAGACACCACTGTTGAACTTCAGAGACGCACTCGGTAAATGGTTATCACTTAGGGTGACTTAGGACTCGCCACTCAGAGGTACTCCGTTTTAGGTTGTTCGTGGTGTGTTGTTAGTGACGTTCAGTTTAAACCTGTCACTCTTGGAAAGCCATAGACCCATTAGGCACCCTTCTTCTGTTTTCCAGGGCTGAGGAAGATGCAAAGCAGCCTAAAGTTGGTGGACTGTATCATCGAGGTCCATGACGCCCGGATATCCTTCAGTGGTTGTGATATGTGATTTGTAGGAAGAAATACATGTCTGTTTGGTCTTTGTCCCTGTTGCTGGCACAGAGCTCCTAATACCCTGGGTCTTGTCTTGTCTTTTCTTTTTTAAAGATTTTAATTATTTGTTTGACAGAGAGAGAGAGACAGCCAGCGAGAGAGGGAACACAGGCAGGGGGAGTGGGAGAGGAAGAAGCAGGCTCCCAGCGGAGGAGCCTGATATGGGGCTCGATCCCAGGACTCTGGGATCATGCCCTGAGCCGAAGGCAGACGCTTAACGACTGAGCCACCCAGGTGCCCCAACCCTGGGTATTTCTTAAGTGATGAGAGTGATAAAGGTGTCTGTTGATGAGATGACTTTTGGAAAGCCACTAAGTCACCTACGTTTGAGGGCTGCTTGCCAGGTGAAACAACCCTGCTATTGGAGGATTGGAACTTTCAGTCCCATCCCCTGACCTTTGGGAGGGGAGGGGGGCTGGAGGTTGAATTGATTGCCAATGGCCAGTGATTTAATTAATCAAGCCTCAATAAAGACCTAAAAAGACAGTTTGGAAAACTGCATTGGCAAATCTGGATATGGAGGGAGTATGGCACGTTTATTATTTTTTTAAAAAGATTTTATTTATTTATGGGGCACCTGGGTGGCACAGCGGTTAAGTGTCTGCCTTCGGCTCAGGGCGTGATCCCGGCGTTCCAGGATCGAGTCCCACATCGGGCTCCTCTGCTATGAGCCTGCTTCTTCCTCTCCCACTCCCCCTGCTTATGTTCCCTCTCTCGCTGGCTGTCTCTCTGTCACATAAATAAATAAAACCTTAAAAAAAAGATTTTATTTATTTATGTATGTACATGTGTATATATGTATTTATTTAGAAGGGGGGTGGTGCCCATGCAAGTGCGGGGCAGGGAGGGGCAGAGGGAGAGAGAGGGAATCTCAAGCCGACTCTGCGCTGAGTGGTGAGCCCAGTGCGGGGCTTGATCTCATGACCCTGAGATCACAACCTGAGCTGCAATCAAGAGTTGGGTGCTTACCTGACTGAGCCACCCAGGCGCCCTGAGAGTGTCACATTTAGAGCATGGAGGCTCTGTGCTCCATCCCGCATACCCTGCCTTATACGTTTTTTCTGTCTGGCTATTCCTGAGTCGGATCATTTTATAATAAGCCAGTAATCTAGTAAGTAAAATTTTCTCTGAGTTCTGTGAGCCGCTCTAGCAAACTAATTGAATCCAAGGAGGGGCTCGTGGGAACCTCCCATCTATAACTAGTTGGTTAGAAGCACAGGTGACAGTCTGGACTTGTGATTGGCACCTTAAGGGGGGTAGCATCTTGTGGGACTGAGCCCTTAGCCTGTGGGATCTGACTCTTTCTTCGTGTAGATAGTGTTAGAATTGAGGTGCATTATAGGACATCCAGCTGGTGTCACAGAATTGCTTAGTGTTGTGGGCTCCCTCGCTCCCAACTCTGTGGGAATTGCGTGCAACATTGTAGTGGTAAGGGGAGGCCCTTCCTCCTATCCGGCAGTGCTCAAGCAGCAGGAGATGTTCCTGACCGTTACCTGATCTCTGTCTGATCTCTGCTCTGGTCTAGTCGGCTACCACAGGGTCTGGCACCCTCACCTCTCGGTGAGGCACTTAAAGCAGTGGTTCTCAACCCTTGTTACACGTTAGAGTTTCTCCAGGAGGCTTTAAAAACTCCTGGTCTGGGCCCCTTTCCAGACCAGTTAATCAGTGTCTCTGGTGTGGGGCCTTGTGTTTTCTGACACTCCCGTTGGTACACTGGGTGGCATCTTTGTCTCCGACCTCTGCCCGGCACACCCAGACCTTCCAGTCTAGTCCATCAGTGGGTTCTCTAGGTGGGGTATGCAAGCTTCATTTCGATGTGCCTGAGGCGTGAATTGGCAAGGTCTGGTGGTCTTGTTTGTTAACGAATATACTTGTCAGACCTTGTTTTTACTGTATTTGAGCTATGTTTGGATTCTCTTTATGTGATGAAGGTGTTGGTTTGAGAGTTGTTACCAGCTTAAGGATGTCAGACGAGGGACCATTTTCACTATTTCAAAGACTCTGGAACTTTTGTAGTGAAGTGTCAAGTTTATTTATTGTAGGCTAAATATGTCAATTTATAGGATATCCCATGCTAGTCAGAATTGTTTGCTGGCAGTCCTATGTTTATCAAAAATGATAAACCTGTAGTGGTTACTCACTGGACAGTGAGTGGACACCTGTCCTTTTGGTTTCTAGACCTCTGCCTTTTCCTCCAGGACATGGCACGGAGCCCTAGGCTGGGTTAGGGGCCCTGGGAGGGAGCCTGAGGCTTTTGGTATTCTGAATTACACAGGATTGGTTAACCCTTGGGGGAAGAGTGAGTTTGTGGAAAGTCCTTTTGTATGAGTGAGGGCATAGCCCTTAACTGGCCTACACACAGGGTGTGCTGGAGGCCTTGGGAATTTCACACCTGGACTCAGGAGGAGATGCAGCACCCGGTAGGGGCCGAGTGTTCAGAAGATAAGGGCTTCTCCTCCTGCCTGTGTTAGGGTCCCATGAGGTGGGACCGGTCCTGATCCCCAGGGGTCCCTGGCTGAGGGTGAAGGGTCTGACAGTGCTGGCGAGGTGTAGAGCCTTCAAGGATGGTTTCCATGGGGGACCCTTGTCTCCTTGGAGGTAACCAGAGGGTGACAGTGGTTTGAGATGCACTGGTTAGGACTTTATGGGACGCACTGAGTGATCAGATCATTCATTTTGAACTTACGTACCCTGGCAGCTAAACAAAGAACCAGTTATAAAACCTGGCACTGAGCTTTGTGTTTTGTTTTTGCCCCATTGTTCCTGTTTGGGAAGGCACGTGAGAGCCACTGCCCTGCGTGTCTGCAGTGGGGACGTGGTAGTGGCCTTTTCCCCAGCTGGGAGGGTAGGACTGGGGGTTGGTTTCATTGTTCTTGGAGTGTGAGGCTGGGCTGGCTGGCATGTACTTGGGCTGAGACTAGGCTTCCTCCTCTGCTCAATTCCTTCTACAGATTTCCTTGTCAGTTTGCGTAACAGGATGGACAAGATAAATTAATTGGCTGGTAAAGCACTGAAGGAATTTTTGCCTTAATTTTGCCACATTCCACTTTCAGGCCGCAATCCTCTGTTTCAGGAAACTCTTGGGCTCAAGCCTCACGTGCTGGTCCTCAACAAAATGGACTTGGCAGATCTGAAAGAGCAGCAGGTGAGGGTGCCCGTCTCGGGTGCCGTCAGGGTTAGGGTTACTGTGTCTGGGATTGCAAACCTGCGGTGTTGACTCAGCCAGGCCGGATTGCTTTGGCAAACAACCCTTTGTTTGCAGATGTATTCCCACATGATTTCTCAAAATGACATGCTTCCCTTTAATTTTTAACTTATAGTCCAAGGGCTAAAACTCGCCTCTCCCGTGGGACGTTGCCAGGCTGGGTGTCTGGAGCCCGGTGCCCCACTGTGTGGCCTCTGGCCCATTTGGCCGGGAGCACTTGAAATGCGGCCCCTGCAATGAGGGTCACAGTGTATTCCATTTTAACGAGTTGTGCTTCAGTAGCTGTATGAGGCCGGTGGCTACAGGCCCAGGCCGTGGGTACTGACCTGGAGGTCTCCTGTGATGGCTGCATTTGCCCCAGGTGCCCACACCAGCCGGCCAGTCCTGCACACCCAGTGATTTGGAAACTAGAAGGGTGGGGGGGCCCGAAGGAACTTCTTCAAAGCAGGCAGGACTGGGGGACACGCGTGACCGAGTGACCCAGGGCAGGGCTTTCCCATGTGTCGCAGAGGTTCGAGAAACATGGAGGTCTGGACATGCTGTTTTCAAGTGCTCCCCACTGCTCTTCCTGCCGGGGACTGCAGCCAGGCTGTTAGGCTTTTGGTGGTGCAGTTTTCTCTGTTTCCAGAACGTAGTTTAGGTTTTTTGTTTTTGTTTTTGTTTTGCTTTTAAAAAGCTTTATTTCTTTCCTTTTCCTTTCCACTTTCCTTCCCTTTCCGGATTTTATTTATTTATTTGAGAGAGAGAGAGAGATCAGGAGTGGGGCTGGGGGAGGAGCAGAGGGAGCCCGACGCGGGGCTCAATCCCAGGACCCTGAGATCATGACCTGAGCCGAAGGCAGACGCCTCACTGACCAAGCCACCCAGGTGCCCCTATTTTATTTATTTTAGAGAGAGAGAGACAGAGTGAGAGAGAGGGGAGTGGGGATGGGCAGAGGGAGAGGGAGAAGCAGACTCTATGCTGAACACGGAGCCTGTTGCAGGCGCTTGATCCCAGGACCCTGAGATCATGACCTGAGCCGAAGGCCGACACTCAACAGACTGAGCCCCCAGGCACCCCTCAGTTCAGGTTTTGTAGTTCGTTGTGGTGTGTTTGAGTTCCTTAAGCCCCAACCACAAGCCTCACCTCAAGGTTTCCAGAAACATCAAACACTGAAGCCACTGGAGTTCTGTCATTGAGAATCCAAGCAGAAGCGACCCCTGACCTCTGACCCAGGTGCAGTCACCTGTGGGCATTTCAAGCCCTCCTGCTGTGCAGATCGGGCAGCTCAGGCCCTCCAGGAACTAGGTGCTCATGGGTCTCAGTGCATGTGCGCAGGGAGTGATTTATCATAAGCTTTGCTTTTATTGGTTGAGATTTGAGTCTTAATCAGTGATTGCGTCTGCCCTTAAATGCTAATTTTTGTAGAGTGCTGGGCACTAAGGTGACCTGCCGTAGGGACACAGCGGTGTCTCCCTGGGCTGGGAGCTGTTCTCAGGTGCTGCTGTGGCAGAGGCCCTGGAGAGGAAGGGAGAAGCCCCCAGCGGTGACCCCTCATGTCTACTTCTACGTGCTGAGTCAGGACATCCATTGTGAGTTGATATACTTCAAAATGTGGCCTCAAATACGTCTTTGTTGTGGCCTGTGTCTTAATCCGCATCGTCAGAGAATAACTGAAGTACATAACTAAAACTAATTAGTGAATGACTTTTTATTCATTTAGGTATCAGCCAAATTTTTAGGTTAGTAGCTGTTCAAACAGTATACACTGGTTTTAAAAAAAACGGGATTCCTACGCTGCTTTCGCTTCATGTTAAGACCAGTAAATTCATGTTAGCCTTAGTTTACTTTTGGCCTTTTAAAACATTACGTATATTTTGTAATTGGATTGTGTTCAAGCCTCAGTTTACAGGGGAGCTAGGCAGAATACTCAGGGGTAACAAGATCACTAGTGGAGACCGAACTGTTTGATGCTGGAAGCGGCTCCTTGTACGTGAGGGTGCCCGAGTCCTGAGAGGCAGGTGGTGTCTGTGCTGAGCCCTCATCCCTGCTGGAGCCCGGAGTACATGGGCCCCAGGCCAGGGCACTTCCCTCCTGTCCTCGCAGGGGAGCCAGTCGGGCCTGTGCTCTGCAGGAGGTCGAGATCCATGTGCTCCAGTGCCTGTGCCACCTGCCCCCCTAGGGGTCTGGCTCTTCCCCAGATTCTGCTGCAGGGGCTCCGAGCCAGGAACACGCCTGGCCCTGTGGCGGGGGTGGGGCTGTCCCAGATCCTTGAATTTTAGCGTATCATGCTACCCCTATTTGCATTTAGTATATAAAATGGAAATATTCTCTTTCAGAAAATTATACAACACTTAGAAGGAAAAGGCCTAAAAAATGTTGTTTTCACCAACTGCGTAAGGGATGAGAATATCAAGCAGGTAGGTGCCCTTCTGTTTCACACTCTAATGCTTTTGCTTAAATACATTTAAGAAATCCCACAGATTATCTCATGCTCTTAGAAGAAGCAGAGTTCGGAGACAGTCCATGGGTTTGCTGGGGGTCCTGGGGCATACTCCTCTGGTTGAGAGCAGGTGGGCTCTGGACAGCCTGTGACCGTCTGAGGAGGATAGTGCTGGGCGGTAGTGCACTCGGGGCTGCTCGGGGCTGTAGCTAGGGCGAGCTTCCGGAGGGTTTGGGGCCTCGTTTTCTGCGGTTGTATTTTGAGGATTATTTCACTGGCTGACATGCAGTTTGGTGGGAGGTGGCTGTAGTCAGAGCTGTCACCCTCTGGGGGACTGACCTGCTCACTGATGGTGGAGGGACAGGACATGGCACAGGTCACTGCCCCCCCCCCCCCAGGGCCCCAGCACATTCTGAATCCTGATGAGGACAGCCCTGGTTCCCCGGTGCTGGACCTGGGAGTATACTGCCTCCAGAAGCCTGTTTCTGTGTGGTTTGTCCTTGGCAGGTCATCCCGATGGTCAGAGGGCTGGTTGAGAGCAGCTACCGTTATCATCGAGGAGAGGTTGGTTGTGGGGCCCAGTGCCGGCTGTGGGCTGGTCCCTCCTGCTGAGGAGCCCAAGGCTCAGTGGCTAAGCAGCGGTCAAGCGGTCCCCATGCTGGGCCACGACTGCACCCCAGAACTCCTTGGGGCTCTCTCTGTGCTGCTGCAGGTGCCTGGCAGGGGGCTGCTGCCCCAGCCCCTGGAGCTGCCCTGCGTCCTTGTTCTCGTAGCAGGAAGGGTGGGGTGGCCCTGTTGAGGTGGGCAGGGCCTCCACAGTGACCTTCCTTCCCCTGCACACAAACCTGGGCTTGTGGGGCCCCTAGCATGGGCCGGAGGGGGCTGTGGGGGGGCTCTGGGTGGACCCCTGACTCCCTGCCCTTGTGCCTGGACAGAGCCTGGAGTACTGCGCCATGGTGATCGGGATCCCCAACGTGGGCAAGTCCTCACTCATCAACGCGCTGAGGAGACAGCACCTGAGGAAGGGTATGGCCTTCTTGCTCTGCGGTCTTTCTCCTGGCGTGCAGCCGCTCTTCCTCGGTCCTCAGACAGACTTCCGGACCCGGAGCCTCCCGGCCCCTCGGGGTTGTCTGTGCACTGAAAGGACCCGGTTAAGTGCCTGACGTAAGGCTAAATGGTGACGCAGAGCCGTCCTGTTACATGTTCTAGACTCAGTTTGTTTTCTCTCCTGAACGTGAAATGTTAAGATGTGTAACACGTGGATGACTTTCCTGCTCTTTGGCGGTTTTGCTTCTCCCTCGTTGAAGTCTCAGGACGCCGCTGCATAGGTGGGACCTGATGTCAGGCGGGAGGCGTTTGGTGAGGTGCCCCCCCTCCCAGCTGCAAAACTGCATCGTCCGGGCTTGGGAATGGGCTCCGGGAGCCGTCCGGGCGCCTCCTCGTGTGTGCTCACCTGGTCGTGGAGTCGCACAGACGTGCCCGCTCTACTCACTCGTTGTGCTTTACCCTTTGTTCCATTAAGTATTTTCAAGTTTGTCACCAGGGCCACGTTGGCTTTGTTTTCCACACCAGCAATGTGTGTTCCGTTAACACACCGGCTCCCAGTGCACAGACCCCCAGACTCAACTAGCCAAACCATTACTTTGCAGATGGTGTTTTTGGTACTCGTTGCAGACTTGCCAAATCATCTGTCGTTTCAAGTTTTTCTTTAATTATGGCTTTTAAAAGATTGTGGCTTTAAAAATAATTGGCATTAAGTATATTCAGTACTGTGCATTCATCAGACTATTTCTAGACTTTTGCATTGTTTCCAACTGGAAGTCTTTCAACAAACACTAACCAGCACTGGGCACCCCTAATCTGCTTTCTGTCTGGACCTCACATGAGTGCAGTCACACAGTGTTGGTCCTTCCGTGTTGGACTTGTTTCACCGAGAGTGATGTCCTCAGGGTCCGTCCATGCCGTGGCTGCGTCAGGATTTCCATCTTTTCAAGGCTGAATACTATTCTGATGGGTTTCTAGACCATGTTTTGCTTTTCCATGCATCACTGACAGACACATGTATCTCTTTACTCTTGAGTTGATTTGGCACCTTGGACAGGAACTCAGCTCACAGAAAGACCTGTCGTGGGCACTGCTGTGGGGACAGCTTCGTGGGGTGCAGGGTTGGTGTCGGGGGCATAGGGTGAAGTCCTGGAGGCAGAAGCTGGCGTGCTGAAAGAAGCAGGTCTGTTGGGACCTTCACGGTCAAACGCCTGCCTGCCTCAGCAGGTCTTGGAGCGCCGTTCTAGGCATTGGGGAGGCAAGTTTTGGTAAAAGGGTCACTGCTGTGAGCTGGTTTGGAGCTGAATTGAACGCAAGCTCATGTGGGCCTTCATAGGTTTCCATGTGTCTCATTTCTTATCCTGTAGCTTGTATGCTGGGCTTTGTGTGTTGACTACATTCGACAGCCCCTTTTCATCCCGCAGGAAAAGCTACGAGGGTGGGCGGCGAGCCTGGGATCACCAGAGCTGTGATGTCCAGAATTCAGGTAGGGTCCTCGGCTGCTGGGTCTAGAGCTCCATGCACACGCACCTGGTGCTTCCTGAGGGCTGAGGGGTGGCCTGCAGGCCTTGTCCTCCACTCTGTTCCTGCTGAGTGCTTGTCGCGTGCCAGGCACTGCTGCCCCCTTACATCAGACCCCTGTCTTATGGCTGAGGGCAAGGCACCTGCCCAAGGTCACACAGTGGCCTGTTCTCCTAGGCTCAGCCCAGCCTGTCCACACATGCCTTTTTTGCCCTGGGAGGAAAAGACGTTGCTGTGATTTGTTCTCCAAACTCAGTGGGAACCAATCCTGCAGGGAAGCTGAGAGCTTCCTGAAAAGGACAAGCCCATTGGGACAGGGCGTCAGGGCCTCCTCAGAGCCTTGGGAACCCAGCAGCCTGGCTCCAGGGGCCACCCAGCAGCATACTGGAGGGAGCGGCTGGCCCGACCGCCCTCTGTTCACAGGTGTGTGAGCGGCCACTGATGTTCCTGCTGGACACTCCTGGGGTGCTGGCCCCTCGGATTGCAAGTGTGGAGATGGGCCTGAAGCTGGCTCTGTGCGGTGAGTCGGAGCCCCTCGGTGCCCCCTCCTGCTGCCTAGGTGTGGGGCCGCCAGGGCTGGCGGGTTGTGCCTGCTTTTCTCAGCCCGGCTGTGGCAGACCCTTCCGAGCTGTGCGGAGTGAGCCTGTCAAGCAGCCTGTGCAGACCTCGTTCCAGCTGCCGTGGGCCAGCCACTGCTCTGAGCCCACTGACCCCCACAGCCTGCAGAGCGCCTGCCTTCTCCCAGCTTACAGCCGAGGCGGAGCGGTCAGGAGCAGCAGTGCCTCTGGCTGGGCCAGATGCGGGGCTGGTTTGCAGTGCTCACGCTGGCCTCCTGGTTCCAGGAACTGTGCTGGACCACCTGGTGGGGGAGGAGACCCTGGCCGACTACCTTCTCTACACTCTCAACAGGCACCAGCTCTTTGGGTGAGTGCAGGTTGGGGGCAGGTGGGCTGTCCTCTCTCTCCTCCTGGACAAACGTCTTTAAGGAAAATAGCATTAACGTATTATTAGACCAATTCTGCACATGATGTGCAGTGTGCAGTTTGACACGTTTGACTCTTACGCAGTCAAGAAAGCTCCCCAATTTCTTGTGCTCTTTGGGGGTTGCTCCTCCCTACCCCTTCCTTCTCCCATTTTACAGACGGTCCCCCAACCCCATGTGCCACACCCTGGCGGCCATCTGCCTTCTCTCCCTTCCTCGAACGTCCTAGGGATGGAGTCCCATGGCGTGTACTGTCTTTTGTTGGGTTCCCTGTGCTCGATGTCACTGCTGTCGGACTCCTCCGTGTTGTGATGTGTGTCGTGACCCATATTGTCACGTGGGTCGTGACCTGTGTCGCTCCTTCCTGGTGGCTGCCACGTGGTGTTCTGTGGTATAGATTGACACGCCTGTTTGTTCTCGCCAGGGACTGTGATGTGAGCGGGGGTGTTTCCTGGATGTCCTGTGTCACGTTGAGGACCTCAGTCCTGCCAGAGGTTCATCAGTTTTACTGATTTTCACCAAGAACCAGCTTTCATTGACTTTCTCTGTTGTTTTTCTGTCTTTTGGTTCATTGATTACCGTTCAATCTTTATTATTTCCTTATTTCTACTCTGCGGGCTTTGCTTCTGGTTTTGCCATCAGGTGTTGAGAGAAGGTACTGAACTCTGCCTGTGACTGGTTTGTCCGTCTGTCCTTGTCGTCGTGTGTCTGCTTCATGTGTTCCGAAGCTGTGTTGTATGGTGCAGGGGACAGGCTGCGGGTCCTGCCGTCCTCCCTCATCACGCACAGTGACCGTCTTGGTCTTCGCAGCGCGCTCTGCTCTGACGCCTGCCTCGTCTGCTCATTATACAGCCACTCCAGCTTTCGATTTGTGTTAACGTGGTAAATCCTTTCTTATCCTTTTGCTTTGAGCTTATCTGTGTCTTTATATTAAAAATGTGTTTCTCACAGGCTGCGTACAGACAGTGAGGTCTTGTTTCTTATCCAGTCTGACCATTTCTGTCTTTATTTTAGGTCTTTGGGCTGTTTACACGTAATGTGATTACTGATGTTTGGGTTAAATTTGTCGTCTTGTGGGGACCCTGGCTGGCTCAGTGAGGCGTCTGCTTTCGGCTCAGGTTGTGGTCCCAGGATCCTGGGATCAAGTCCCGTGTCGGGCTCCCTGCTCCGTGGGGAGCCTGCTTCTCCTTCTGCCTCGGCTGCTCCCCGGCTTGTGCCCTCTCGATCACGCTCTCTCTCAAATACATAAATAAAATCTTAACCCCACATTTGTTGCCGTGCTGTTTGTTCCATCTGTTCCTCATTCCCTTTCCTCTTTCTCAGCGTCTGCCTGCCTGTCTTCCTCCCTCTGTCCCGTCTGTCAGCTTGTCGTCTGTAACTTCTGGAGGAGGTTGCCTGAGTGTTTGAGGAGCTTGGAGTGATGTCATAACATGTCTCGTGTGCAAGCTCCTTACGATGTGCGTTCTTCTCTGGGTCGTTGGGCTTTTGTTTTCTGTGTCTTACTTTTACGTGTTTGTAAACCTGAGCTATCCTGTTTCGTTTATACAGAGGCCTCAAGTATAAGAAAGAAACCTTAGCTGTTTGCCCGTTGCTTGACGGTTCGTGAGCGCTGCTCGCTCCTTCGTGTGGGTCCTGGTTCCACGTGGCGTCCTCCAACTGAGGATTTCCCGTCAGGTCTCTTGCAGCTCGGGTCTGCTGCTGATTTATTCTTTCAGATTTTGGTTGTTCAAAGATGTCTTCGTTTCACATTCGTTTTGGAAAGATGTTTGTGCTGCGTGAAAGGCTATATGGAGAGCTGTTTTCAGGACTGGAAAGAGGCTGTCCCATCCTGTTCTCACCCCTGTCGTTTCCCATGAGTAATCAGTCAGGTTTGTCTTTGTTCCTCCAGCTGCTTTTAAGATTTTCTCATCAAGCTTTTGGGCCATTTATGACAACGGGCCCTGTTTGGCTTTCTTCACGTTTCTTGAGCTTATAGTTCATTGAGTTCTTAGATCTGTGGCTTTGTAGCTTTTATCAGATTTTCAACCATGATTTCTTCCTGCGTTTTCAGTTTCTGCCTTCTCCCGTCCTCAGGACTTGGTGCCCACGTGTGGCCGCGCGCCCGCACCCCTGCGTGTCTGACCTGCTGCCTGCGCCCGCCAGTGTGTGTCTCAGCGCGTTTCACATCGTCTGTGTCTCTACTTCGGTTCGTAACCACGTGGACTGTGGTCACAATAAGCGATCTAACCCAACATCTGGGGCAGTTTCCCTGACTGATTTTCTCCTCACGATGTGTCCGTTTCCCGCGGTCCGTGCTTCATACTGTTTGCTCGGCTGGCAGGCATTTTGAATTTTGTATCTCTGGGTGATGGTATCTTTAAGTTCCTGCACAAATCCTTGAGCTTTGCTTGGGACGATTGTCTGGAAACAGTTCCCTCCAGGCCTCTGGGTCTGGAGCCGTTGCCCCGAGTGGGGCAGGGCCCTCCCCTGCCCTGTGTCCCACCCGCCTGCTCCTGGCTCTGTGTGAGCGCTGCCCCACTGCCCCTCTGCCCTGCTGGGGGTCTCTCCTGGCCTCTGGCTTTGGAAAATTTCCTTTCTCACATGTGCGGAGCCCTCCTCTGCTAAATAGAGAGGTTGGCGGATTTCTAGAACTCTCTCTCTGGGCAGCTCTGCCGTCTCTGGTTCAGCCAGCGACGTCTCTGCTGCAGCAACCCTTTGGGCTCTGTGGGGTCACGAGGTGCCGAGTGGGGCGGTGGCAGGTCCCTGTTTACATTCTTCTTAGCTTGATGTCTGGTGCCTTGAAAACCATTGTTTTGTGTGTTTTTGGGTGTTTCAGGGGAGGTAAATTCAGTTCCTGTTATTCTGTTTTGTGAAGTAGAATTTCAAATTAATTTTTTTGCTTCATGTGTGTGGGAGTCTGGGCATCTGCTGTCCTGCAGCATTTCCAGAGAACGTTTCTAGAGAATCTCTAGGGTCTCTGCGGGCGGAAGCTCTTGGGTGTGTGTGTTAGCGGGAGTGCTCTTCCGGGGACAGCTCTCGAGATCGCCAGGACAGAGGGCCTTGTGCGGCTGCCGCCCTCAGAAGTTTGACTTAGGACCTGTGTTCTCAGGGTTCAGACTCCCTCTGAGACGGGCACTCCGATGCCCACGTGGGGGCTGGGTCCACGTCTTACTTTCCTCCTGGCTGAGCTCTGGCCTCCATTGTGGACCGTGAGGCGGTCCAGGTGGAGTTTCCCGGCTCCCGGGGCTCAGGGGGGTGCTTGTCTGTGGATGAGGTTTGTCTCCTTCAGCCCTTTGGGGTCAGACGTGCCTGACCGTGTGCTGGGCCTCTCATCAGGCCCACAGCGGGGGTCGTGTGGGTCAGGGAGTTCCCGGTAGCCCCCGGGCAGTTCTCAGCGGAGGTGGGTGCTCAGTCTGCTGGTCTGTGGGCTGCAGAAGCACCGGGCTCACCTGTTCCTTCTTCCCTGGAGACAGTGCTGGTGGTCCTGGTGCCCCTGCCCTCGTGCGGCTGCCCAGAGGCCCTGCGTACCTCCCAGTGGCTTGCCGTGCTAACCTAGGGCTCCAGGCCCCAGGCCTGCTCAGGAGTGGGGTGGGTGATGCAACCACGGGCTCCGGTGGGGAGGCTGCCCTTAGGGCAGCTGGCCATGGCCAAGTGGGAGGACAGAGGTCAGCCCACACGCAGGAGGGGTCCTTGGTGGAGCTGGCCATGACCCGGCACGTCCTGGCCCTGGCTCCCACCCCCTGACCGCTGGTCTGTGTGTAGGTATGTGCAGCACTACGGCCTGGACGGAGCCTGCGATGACATAGCCAGTGTGCTGAAGCGGGTGGCTGTGAGGCTGGGGAAGACGCAGAAGGTGAAGGTGCTCACGGGGACAGGTGAGACGTGGAGGCCTCAGCCCCGGGCTGGGAGAACCGGCCGACCGAGAGGGCTGTGGCTGTGGGCAGAGGACACTGTGGGCACACGTGGCTGTTCTGGGAACGGAGGTGCTGCAGAGGAGGGCGCTCACGGTCCAGCCTGGAGAGGAGGGCAGGGCAGCCCTGTCTCGTGCTCGGTACACGCCGTGTCCCACCCCTTTGAAGCCTCCTGCGGTCCAGGCGCCACTGCCCAGACTCTGTGGTTTCTCTCTGAGTTTGCCCTGGTGCCCAAGCTCACAGGTACCCACCATCAGTCCCTGAGGTTGGGCAGGGAGGGAAGGGGTGTGTCTGAATCCTGGGCCTGCCCTGCACAGCGGTGCCTTCCTCACCATACCGTCTTGTCTCCCCAGGGGACGTGAACGTCATCCAGCCCAACTACACCGCCGCAGCCCGAGACTTCCTCCGCACCTTCCGCAGCGGGCTGCTAGGCCCAGTGATGCTGGACAGGGATGTCCTGCGGAGCCCCCCCTTGGCAGACCCCTGAACCGGTCCAGCTGGCAGGGCCTCCCTCCTGCCTGGCCCTTGGCACCAGACACTGGGACATCGTGGGCCCTCACAGCCAAGAATCTGACGCTGGGACTCTCTTTCCCGAAATCTCCATGCTGGTCACTGTACGGTACTCAGGTCTCGTCTCTAGGACGGAGCCTGTACCTGCCGCCACTCCATAGCCTGGCCAGTTGCTGGTTACAGGGCAGGGTGCCCGGGGTCTGGATATCGGGGCTGCTGACATCTCTGAGCTGTCCCTGTGAGCCTCACACGTGCTGAGTATCTCTTAAGGAAAAGCCGATGTTTTCTTAGGAGGTGGAAGTACGGTCTGTAATTTAAACAATTTGAAAGGCCTGTCTGTGCTGTGCCTGATTTGTTGTGACCAGTAGCACCTTGGGCCCACGTGTTCAGGCCTCTCTCAGCAAGAAAAATCGGGATATGAGCCGCTTAGTAAGCGTTCTTGTGTTAGGTCCTTGGTAGTGTCCTGGGTCCTGCAATAAAGAAGACTGTTTGCCATCAGAGTGTTTATTTCATGACACGACTTACGTGTGCACACAAAGTGGATGGGGTTCCGGAGAGCTGAGGCAGAGCCCAAGGGTCGTCTGTCCCCAGCTGCGTACGGGCCATGAGGGTCGCCGGTGTGGTCAGTGGACACTGGAGTTTGCCACTGCCTCTGAGCACCTTCTAGCTAACAGGATGGTGGGACTCTTCCCCAGGGAACCTGACCTACCAACCTGCATTCAGCAAAGGGCGGAGGAAGGAAAGGGGGTGGGGTGGACCTGGTCAGCTGCTTCGCCTCTTCCGTGTCCATTGGGGCCGTGGCCTTCCTGGAAACACCCGAGTCTCCGCAGGGCACCTCCCCTCCTGAAGATGCCCACAGCGGGCACGCACACACTGACCTCTGCTGCCATTTCCTGCCCTGGGCACCGTCTGCTTCCTGCTGCACCCTGACCAGGAGAGCGGGAAGAACTCAAGCGCGGCCCGGAATCAGGCTGGTGTGTGAAATAGGCTCTTGACTTAAGAAGGCTGTTAACGCCACACCCGCCACGTGGTGCCGTGCAGCCTGCGAGGGCTCCCGAGAGGCTGGGCCCGCGCTTCTGGGCCCTCAGGTAGGACCGAGTCCCTGTGCAAGACTCTCCCGCCAGCAGGTGCAGGGCGGAACGGTCACGCTGCCCCCGGGGCCCTGGGCAGCGCTCGGCCACGGCCTGCTGGTCTTTGGTAGCGTCAGGGTTGGTCTGGAATGGGTGGGGGGGCATCTGGGCTGGATGCACCCCGAGAATGCTGGCGCTGTGGGTACAGGCGGCTGCAGGCAGCTGTGTCCTGCAGCTCTGTATCCTGGTCTTGGGAGAGAAATGCTTGGTCCAGGGTTCCACTGGTAGCTTGGAGACCCTCACCCTAACCAGACTTGTGTGTCAGCTGTGGGAGAGCAGAGGTGGCAGCTCCCCCTCCCAGGAGGTGCTGGAATCCGTCAACTGAGTCCGAAGGCCCCGTGGTATGGAGGGGGTGGTGTGAGTGCATATTCTGGGAGGCAGCCCAGCAGCGGGTGAAGCTTTCAGTGAGCACCGAAAGAGGGGGAGATCCAGAAGATCTAGGCCTGGGACGTTGTCCTGCCGCGGGATATGGTGGAGGATGTGGTGAAGAGCCAAGGCCCCCAGGGCCGAGCTCACGGATGGTGACCCAGGCCCAAGGCTCGAGGCAAACGGGTCTCTGGGTGCCTGAGAAGCAAAGGGCTGGCTTTCTGCCGAGGGTGCTTGAGTGCCAGAGGCAAACCCTTGCAAGGCCCGCCTGGCATTTCCTTAGAGGCCTCTCTGGGGGTCTGTCCTGTCCCCAGAACAGCCTCAGATGCTCAGCCAGGTGTTGGAGGGGCTCATCTTCCCGGGCACTTTCCTTTGCTGACCCCGAGTACTCTTGCGTCTGGCTGTGCTTGCCGGGTGCTGGGCCTGGCCGCCGTCCACCTCCAGGGACTGCCTCGTGGTGTGTTGGTTGCTGGTTGTGACCTGAGATCTGGCTTGCCCCCTTCGCACCATTCACACCTTGCCCTCCCCTTCCCGGCGGGCTGCGAGCTACAGACCTGCTTGGAGCACAGCCGGCTGTCCCAGGGAGGGCTTTTTAGTGGGAGTGGCAGTGCCATCCCTGAGGACCGGCGAGCACTGATTCCAGAAGGTGAGCCTAACCCTCAGAGGAAATGAAAAGCTCCCGGAAATTCAACAATGTGGTTTCCCCCCAAAATAGGTCCCAAGAAGAGTGACTTGTTTTGAGTGGGAGCAAAGTGGCCCCAAGGGGCCCCTGGTCTTAAGAGTGTCTGCCCAGGGAGGGGGCAGGCCTCTGGGCCTGAGGGTGGGCTGGCAAGACCCTGGGGCAGCTGCTGTGGCAGGGGTGCTCTGGGGATTATCCAGAGAGCCACAACGGGCACACGTAAGCTCCAAAATCCCCAGACTGCCTCTTCTGGACAGGCGGTAGGCACACTACAACCTATTGAGAGAAACCTCTCTTCTTCCCCAGAGCACTAGTCCTTTGGTCCGTTCTGGCTGCTTCTATGGGGGAGGGCCACAGGGTCCTCAGGGCCCGCCTCTTTGCCTCCTGGTCAGCACTGTCCACCCCCTCGAGTGTCCAAGATGGGGTCAGGGGAGCCAGAATGGCTTGAACACCCTGGTTTGGCACATCTCTCTGGGCAGCTTGGGAGAGATGGTGGGCTGGTGGCCAGGATGGCAGTCCAGGCACCTGCCTTCCTGGCTGGGGAGGACCCTGAACTCCAGGCGGTGGGTGGGGCATCCTGGAACTGATGGGCCCTGGTCCTCCGGTCGGTGGGACATGGGGAGGCTGGGGAAGGACTTGGGCAGGGCGCCGGACAGGAGGCAGCCTCCAGGTGAGAGGTAGAACAGGCTCTCTGGGTCGGAGGCGGTGGGCCGCGGTGGGAAGGGGCGCTCAGCGGCTGGCGGTCTTGGGTGGGCTGGAGAGGCCTGCGGGGAGGGCGCCGGCTGGGGGCCACATCTGGCCCCGAGCCAGTCCGGGCCTAGGGTCGCAGCAGCCCCAGGGCGCCGAGAGCACCGCCCAGCAGCAGGCAGAGGCGCGGGCTGCTGGTGGGCCCCGCGCCCGAAGTCCACGCCCGGTAGCTGTAGACGCCTTGGCCCGTCCGGTTGCCACCCACTGCCGCATCCTCGTCGTCCTCCAGGTCGCGCTCCCCGGGGCCCGGGGCCTTTCTCCAGCTGGAGCCCGCCGCCAGGCCCGCTGCAGCCCCGGCCGCCGCCCCCGCCGCCGCCACGCGCAGGGAGGAGCCCGCGTAGCGGGGCGCAGGCCTCACGCGCACCCTGGGGGCCCCCCGCGCGCCCCCGCGCAGTCCTCCCCGGGCGCTGCCGCGAGCCCCTCCACGGCCACCCTTGGCCACGCCGCTGTCGCAGAGGAAGGTGGCGGCTAGCAGCAGAGCCCAGCACGTCGCGGCCGTCCAGTTCATCTTTGTGGAGCAAACCTGCGGTAAAACGGGGAAAGGACCTCAGCTTCGGTGAGGGTCAGGGGACCAGGGGCTTCCGGGACCGGGGGGGTGGTGCTCAGGGCCTGGGGACAGGGGCTCAGGGGCTCGGGGCCTGGGGACAGGGGCTCAGGGGCTCGGGGACGGGGGGCTCAAGGCCTGGGGGCAGGGGCTAGGGGACCAGCGGGCTCAGGGCTTGGGGACAGGAGACAGCATTTGGCAGTACAGGGGCTGCCAGCATCTGGAAGACTACGGCTCAGGGCTGGGGTGGGCTGGGAGGATTAGGCATTCAGGCCTGAATAGAGGGTGGGAGTCTTGTTCAGTAAGGAGCAAGGGGTGAATTGGAGGGTCAGAGGGTTGAGCACCTGGGGGTTATTCTGTGCCTGGGGCTGGATGGGAGCTAAGAATGGGGGGTGGTGAACACCCTGCGGTGGGGACGCTGAGGCCTGGGGAAGGGGGCCCCATATCCTGGGCTGCCCTGACACGACCGACCCAAGCCTCCGCGGCTTGGCAGGACCAGAGGCCACACTGGGGTGGGGGATGTATTTGAAGGGTACAGTGTGGGGGATGTATTTGAAGGGTACAGTCTCGGGGACCGAGGGCCCCCAAAGACCCAGATCGCCGTCTGGAGAAAGGGTCAAGCGTGTGCCTCTTCCAGGCACTTCCGGACCCTTTGGGGCAGCGCGCATCGGGCGCAGAGCCGGAGCAGGAGGTCCTGGCCTCGCGGGCGGCGCGGAGACGCGCGGCGGTGACAGTGCAGTGCAGACCGCGCCCCCGCAGGCCGGGCCCCAGGGGACGGTTCCCTCCCGCCCCACCCCCGCGCCATGCTCCACCCCTCCCCCCGACCTCTCGGCTGAGCAGCTGGGGCGGGGGACCGGGACGCGACAAAGGGCCTAATCCGGGCGCAGGGACCCGGGTGGCGGCTCGACCCTCCTCCCGGGTGCCTGCGATCCTCTCGCGGCGCCTCCATCCCCGGCCCCGCGGGTGCCCGCCCCAGCCTTCCGGTGCGCCCGGATCAAGCTGTCCGGCCTTACCCGCCACGGGCTTCTGTCGGAACGGCGGGCTGGAGTGGCCGCTCCAGGGGCCGCGGCAGAGCGGGAAGGAGCGGGCTGTGGCGGAGACCCTGCACCCGAGCGCGGAGTCTGGATTTTGCGCGAGGCCTCCGCCCTAGGATTGGGGGCGGGCAGACGCGGAGGCTCATCCCCCAGGAGACGGGAAGGGAGGAGAAAGAGGCAGTCTGTGAGGAGCGCGCAGCCCCTCTCCCTCCCAGCATCTTCATCCTCGCTGCATCCCGTCCTAACCCTCACTCCCTCCCCGCCAGACCCCAGCCCCACCTCCTGATCGCACACACGTCCACCCCACTCCCTCTCCATCACCCCGTGGGCACCCAACCCCATCCCATTTCTGCTGCACACAGCGCCCCACCACCTCCATCCTCACTCCACCCCTCCACTTCCCCCTCCCTGGCACAGTCCATCCCTTTCCCACCCTCCTCACCCTCTCCTATTCCCCATCTTCATTCCTGCCCCAAGCAATGTGTCCCAGACAGAGGCCACAGAATGCCACTGCAGACCCAGAGCTCTAGATCCTGGTGTCCAGTGTTCTTCACCGAGAGGCCTGGAGAGGAGAGGATGGCTATCCAGGGCCCCAGGGTATCCGGAAAGGAGATAATGGGTGACCTTCTAACTACCCTGCAGTTCAGATCCCTCTGGGGGGCCCTCACTGTGGCCACTCCCCAGCAAGGGCACTTGGAACCCCACTGCCCCAGGCAGCCGGCCTTCCCAGCCCTGCTGGATGTGACTCTGGGACTTCTTGAAAGGGCGCTATCTGGCTGTCCACCTTTGTGGACATCCCACCCAGCCTCTCCACCTGGGGGCACCAGGCTCTCTTGACGGCTTTAGGAGTGGATTCCACGACCTCCTCAACTGTGACCTGATGTGACAAGTTTATTGATGTGACGTGACTTCTCTTAGCTTCCATCAGACTGCTCTCGATCCCAGAGGCTCAGAACTGCTGCTCCACACACAGGCCTGGCTCCCGAATTCCTGTGTTGAAGACCTGACCCCTCGAACCTCAGAATGTGCCTGTATTTGGAGATGGGGTCTTAACAGAGGCGATTACGGTAAAATGAGGCTAGTAGGGCAGGCCCTGGTCTCATCTAACTGGTGTCCGCATAAGAAGAGGGACCAGGACACAGACATGCACAGGGACAGCCACGTGAAGACTCAGGGAGAAGGCGGCCATCTGTGAGCCAAGGAGAGAGGCCTCAGAAGGAACCAGCCCTGCCCACGTGCTTCTCAGACTTCTAGCCTCCAGAACCGTGAGAAAAGGAATTTCTGGGGTTTAAGCCACCCCGTCTGTGGCACTTTGTTATGACGGCCTGAGTAAAGTAATAGAGAAACCGAGGATTTCTGAAGTCCACGTGGAAATGTAAAAAAAGTACTAATATAACTCATTTTGAAAAACAAGATCAAAGAAGGGCACCCTGTCAGATATCAAGATGTTATAAAAGGTCATGGCAATAAGACTACTTAGTCTCGGCAGGGGACAGAGAGCAGCACAGGCAAACGAGGAGATCGCGAAGAGACTCGCGGAGGAACTTACATGCCTGCAGGAACAGAACGAGATTGAGAATGTGAGGGAGACTGGGAAACTGAAAGAACCAAATGGAAATTCTAGAACTGAAAAAATACACTTAAAAACACAGGTTAGATATGGCCAAGGAGAATTAGTAACCTGGAAGATGAGAAGGAAATATCCAGAAGAAAGCGCAGAGAGAAAGCAAGAGTGTGTACAACAGGCTGCTGGGCAGAGGGGTGCCCCTCACGGACCCCACACGGACCCCTCACGGGCCCCACACCGACCCCTCACGGACCCCACATGGACCCCACACGGACCCCTCACGGACCCCCCACGGACCCCACACGGACCCCCCACGGACCCCTCACGGACCCCACACGGACCCCTCACGGACCCCACACGGACCCCCCACGGACCCCTCACGGACCCCCCACGGACCCCCCACGGACCCCACACGGACCCCTCACGGACCCCACACGGACCCCTCACGGACCCCACACGGACCCCACATGGACCCCTCACGGACCCCACACCGACCCCACACGGACGCCTCACGGGCCCCACACGGACCCCACACGGACCCCACACGGACCCCTCACGGACCCCACACCGACCCCACACGGACGCCTCACGGGCCCCACACGGACCCCACACGGACCCCTCACGGGCCCCCCACAGACCCCACACCGACCCCACACGGACCCCTCACGGGCCCCACACGGACCCCACACGGGCCCCACACGGGCCCCCCACGGACGTGGGGAACCAAAAGGAGAGCAGAGGAAGAATGGGGCAGAGGCAGTGTTTAGGGGCACAATGCTGACCATTTTCAGAAACCCATGAGGCACAATTCTAGAAACATCACAAACTCCAAGCATGATAAATACAACGAACAGCACGGCCTGGAAACCAAACACCGAACTTCTTGTTAGAAGATCTTGAAAGCTTCCAGAAGTGGGGGAAACGCAATCACCTAAAAGCAGTAAATATAAGCTGGCTTCTCCACAGACAACACAGAAGTGGGGTTTGCAGAGCTGCTGACAGCGGCTGCTCAGAAGCCAACAGGCACAGCTAAAGCAGCAGCCGCGAACGGAAGGGGGGCTCACACGGCGCTATCGCCACCAGACCCAGGCGACTTGAAGCAGGGCCAAGGAAGGCGAAAAGCACTGCCGGAGACAAACAGTAAAACTTCCTTTTTTTTTTTTTTTTTGTTAAGATTTTATTTATTTATTTGACAGAGACAGAGACAGCCAGCGAGAGAGGGAACACAAGCAGGGGGAGTGGGAGAGGAAGAAGCAGGCTCATAGCGGAGGAGCCCGATGCGGGGCTCGATCCCATAACGCCAGGATCACGCCCCGAGCCGAAGGCAGACGCTTTAACCACTGTGCCACCCAGGCGCCCCAACAGTAACACTTCCTAATGATAAACGGTTAGATTTAGCAAGATGACATCACAGTTCTGAATTTCATGTACTTAGTGACATAACCTCAAAATAATAAAGCCCAACAGTAAGAGAATATTTACAGCACAAAATCATTTCCATGAATTTAAAACTCACGTGCCAAGCAATGCGACCCCAGAGGCACGCGTAGTCTCCGGGGGCACACGCCAAACGCATCACGCGCTGGGGCCAAGGCCGGGGAGGGTCCAGGGTGTGGGAAGCAATGGGTTCAAGTAAGAAGCACTCACCTTGACCAGGGACGATCGCCCAATAAGAAGGAAAGTGCTGGATCAACCCAATTTCTGCCCCTACGTGCCAGAGAACAGAGAAAAGGAAGAGAAGCCACGTATGGGTTTGTCATCTATTCACTAGACCCGTCGAGTTTTAAGTCAAATGACATTCTTGTTTCTGAGGAAAGGTGGCAAGTGTGTGGCCCACGGCACCGTCTGGCCTTGTGCGGGCGCTCTGTCCACCGTCCGGCCAGCTGAGGTTGGTTGCAGGGTCTGCTCTAAGGCGCTGGGAGCTTAGGCACAGGGCAGGTGGGGCCCAGGAACGGGGCCGGCCCCTATGGAAACTGGCCATGTCCCAGGTGAAGGGAGCGACGGTGAAGAGGGGCCTTCCTGGGAGCTGGGGTCTGCGCTCTTCCTGGGCTGAGGGCCCCACCGGGAGTTGTCCCCCGCTCAGGTGCCCACGCTTTCTGGGAGGGGGGCAGGAAGCTTCGGCCTTTCCCCCGCTTGTCCAGATGCTCTCATGGCCACCCCTGTGTTCCTGGCAGCTCTGGCTGGTGTGAGAGGGCTGGGGCCTGCCGGGTGGCGGGCCGGAGGCTGTGAACAGAGGAGAGGAGAGGCGCTCGGGAGCTCTTCCTCCTGCAGCTGGTGCTCAGGAGGGACCAGGGGCTCGGAGGAGGTTGGCCAGCGCCTCCCTGATGTCACGGTTCCGCAAGCAGTAGATGATGGGGTTGAGCAGTGGCGTCACAACTGAGTAGATCACGGACACCAGCTTGTTGAGGTCGAAGGAGTGGGCGGCATGGGGCCGGGCGTACATGAAAATGGTGGCCGTGTAGAAGGTGGCCACTACCGCCAGGTGCGAGGCACAGGTGGAGAAGGCTTTCCGGCGGCCGGCCCAGCCTGGGATCCTCAGCACTGTGGCCAGGATGTGTGCGTAGGAGACCATGGTCACCAGCAGGGAGGTGGAGAGCACAGCCAGGGCTGCCGCGAAGTCCAAAACTTCAACGGCAGTGGTGTCAGAGCAAGAGAGCTGCAGCAGGGGTGAGATGTCACAGAAGAAGTGGTTGAGGACATTGGGGCCACAGAACCTGAGGCGGGAGATGAGAGCCACGGACACGAAGGAGGCCAGGAAGCCGCCCAGCCAGGCGCTGAGGGCCAGGCACAGACAGAGCTTCCGGTTCATGGTGGCTGGGTAGTGCAGTGGGCGACAGATGGCCAGGTACCGGTCACAGGCCATGGTGGCCAGGAGGAAGCACTCAGAGGAGCCGAGCGAGAGGAAGAGAAACAGCTGGGTGAGGCATCCTGAGAAAGAGATGGTCCTCGCCCACACCAGGAGGCCAGCCAGCAGCTTGGGGACGGTGACCGAGGTGTAGAGGGTCTCCAGCACTGACAGGTTGGCCAGGAAGAAGTACATGGGTGTGTGCAGTTGATGGCTGGCTCGGATGGTCACCACGATGACCAGGTTCTCCAGGATGGTCGCCAGGTAGGTGGTGAGGAATAACCCGAAAAGGAGCCCCTGAAGACGGCACAGCTCTGGGAAGCCCAGCAGGATAAATTCCGTTACCGGGGTCTCAGTGGAGTTGCCCATGGCCCTCCCTGGTGGGGAGGTCACTTTTGAGCACCCTGGAACAGCAGAGAGACGCAGGTGGGATGTGTCCGCTGAGGGCTGAGAAGGGTCTCTAAGGTGCTGCCCTACTGACCTGTCACCCCCGCCCTCAGTCTAACACGCAGTTACCCAGAGCCAGCACCTGGCAAAGGGGTGTTGGGTGCACATACTCTTACTCCCGATTTCATACAGAAGCCCTCAGGGGTAGGCTCTTCCTGCCCCCCCCCACAGGTACAGGGCCAGGTGTGCATGCACGCACACGCACACACACACATACACTCCCAGGTGTGCAGCCCCCGCCACATCTCCTCTCCAGGTGTGTACATACTTCCTCACACACACCTAGGAGTGCACAACGCGCGGCAAGAGAGAAGACCCATCTGCCTGGTGTGCCTGTCCGGGCTGTGTCCCCGAGCACTTTCCTGCCCTCGTCCAGGTCCCCTCCCAGAAGAATGCTGCCTCACGTTGCTCCTGCCTGGGGAAGGGCACCACTTCCATCTGATGGCCCTGGAGCTCTCTAGGGCTGAGCAAAGCCGCCAGGGGATTGGCAGAAGGGAGGGAGGCTCATCCCCAGCTTTGAGGTCCCCAAGTAGACCATGCCTGAGCCAGCCTGAGGTCTTTATCCTGTGATTTCTGAGCAGCACAATGGCTGTTTGGGGGATGGGCAGAGCGGTCCGCTCAGAGCCGCTAAGGGGCCGCCCCGTGTGGGACTTTGGTAGGGCGGTCCTGGAGTTAGGTGTCTGAAGGATGGGCAGGTCTCGGGGAGAGGGTGGGCGAGGGCACAACAGGGGCAGGGGTCCCCGCTGGCGGCCCAGGGCTTTCCGGCCCCTCCTGGGGGAGGGGGAGCCTCAGGACCCTTCCCGGCTCCGCCCTGGGAGTCTGGGGGCCGGCCGGGGTTCGCGCTGTCCCGGTGGACAAGAGTGGGCGAGAGTAATTCCTGCCTGTCGGACGGTCCTCCGGGCCCCAGGCCGAGGGGGCAGCCGTGCCTGCTCACCCGGGAGGGGCCCGCACTCGTGGAGCTGCCCCCTGCGACCCGCTCAGCCGTGCGGGGTGGCGGGCTGCTCTGAGCTGGTGGGGGCACAGGCCACCGTGTGGAGGGATGAGGACCGCCCCCAAGTTCTTGGAGTGTCTGAGGACAGAGGGTGGGGCCTCGGTCGGTGGGACCCGCTTGGAGCCCAGGCCCAGGGCCCTGGGGGTTCGGGGTGTCAGGGCCCGAGCGCTTCTGCAGGAGCTGCCCCGCGGTCTGTGCTGCCCAGTCTGGCGGTGGGTGTTGAGACCCCCCCCCCAAAGGCGCCCTCCGTCTCGCCTTCCCCAGGCTCTTTGCCCCAAGAACAACCTTCCCCCGCAGGAGATGGGGGGCCTCCGCCGGGTCTCCGCAGACCTGCGAGGGTCTGTGGGCCAGCTCGCCACATCCCACTCGGTCCCTGCTGCCTCTGGACGCGGGTGGTTTTTATGCGACTCACTAGTGGCCTTGCCCCCGCCCCGGTCTTCTGCTCCCGGTCTGGAGGGTTCTAATTGCACATTCTCACCTGGGCGGGACTCTCAGAGCAATTTGGTGAGGGGCGCCGCGGGGTCCCTGGAGGGAAAGGTGCGAGGCCTTCCCACGTCCTCCTCAGCGACAACTAGGTCTTTCCATGTCACCTGCGCTCCAGGCACCCAGGCACGGGTGAGGCCCGCCCTCAGACCCACCTCCAGCCTCAAGGCGCTTCTCCTGAGGTCTTTTCTTCCTTTCCCGTGCACGCCCTTTATTCATTTAGTTATAACCACTTGTAGACCTACTCCTAGGGCAAGACCCAGACACTGGCTGGTGGGCGACAGCAGCTCCTTTCCTCCCCCACCCTGTGCTCCCCTCTCTGAAGGACCGCTGGCTGGACTTCCCTTGCCGTCCCAAGTATTTTAATTACCGATAACAATACCGTTTAGTTTTGCTTGTGTCCAGACTGTAAGGAAGGCTGTCCTGCCTATGTTGTCCTTTGGGTCTTGCCTTTTCCTGCCACTAAGATTCCTGCCCTTCTTGGCATCTGGCTGCATTTCTTCGACACCTGTATGGTGATCCGCCCCATCTCCTCAACTTGGGGACTCCGGCTGCTCCTGCCTGGTCCCCCTTCCTCCTCTGGTGGCTTGAAAACTCCCGAAGCAAAAAGCCAGGGAAGTTGGAACCCCACCCCTTTGCTTCCGTCTCCCAGGGTCACTATCTCATTGCCTCATGGTCAGGGTCTTGAAAACCGCTTTTTTCCCCCCATGTATTTTGTCTGTTTTCTTTCAGGCGGGACGGTAAATCCAGTTTCGGTATTCCATCTTGGCTAGAAGTGGGAGTCGAAGTTCAGTCATCCCTTGGACTTACACCTGCCTCAGTGTCCCCAGGCTCCGGTGCGTGTCTCCTCCCTTTGGCCCCCAAACCATTCCTGACACCCTACCCTGTCCCTTCACCTGCCCTCCAGGGACACGGTCCTGCACTGCCTCTTGTCCGACATCCGAAAACTGCTGTTAAAGACATAAAGTATTTACATAATTATAGTATCATAGACAATTATAATCACACTGTATACTTTATTTAATTTCGTTTTGTTTATGGTGGAGGGCTAGACTGATACAAGCTCATTTTTTTGTGGCTGGAAGCCTTTTTATACATTCTCAAAATTAAGAGTCTCCTATGTGTCGCAATGTCTTCTCTCAGTTTTTAACTTATTTTTCACTTTCTTTAAGATGTCTTTTGATGAACAGATGTTCTTAAATATTTTCACATGCTTTTAACTAAGGTACAACACAGAAGAATCTGGTCTTTTTAGTGTACAGTTCTGCAAGTTTTGGCAAATGTATATATAATTGTGTAACCACCACCACAATAAAAATATAGAACGGCTCCATCCTCCAAAATTTCTTCTATGCTGGCCCTTCGTAAATAAACCTCCTTATCCCCACTGCCTGGTAAATCTGTTTTCTCTTCCTATAATTTTGACTTTTCCAGAATGTTATATAAATGGTATCAAAGAGTGTGTCCTGTTTTGAGTCTGGTGCCTTTACTCCGTCACTGCCTTTATGATTCAGCCATGCTGTTGGGTCCGTCCGCTCTGTTTCTTCTATGGTCGGTAGTATTCCACTCGGAAAGACCACAGATAATCCACGCCCAAGCTGAGGCACATTTGGGTTGTTTCCAGTTTTCGCAGATTATGAATTGAGTCGCTATAAACATTTGCTTATACTTTTCTTGTGTGAATGTAAGTGTGGACTGTATGGTAAACGTATGTTTAACTATGTAAGGAGCTGCTGAACTGTTGTCCCGAGGGTCTGTACCACTTTGCACTTGGCGCTGAGTTTGAAAAACTGTTACTCTAAAAAGTTTGTAGTGGTATCTCCTTGTGTTGTGTTTCTTTTTTTTAAATTTTATTTATTCGTTTGACAGAGAGACAGACAGCCAGTGAGAGAGGGAACACAGGCAGGGGGAGTGGGAGAGGAAGAAGCAGGCTCCCAGCGGAGGAGCCTGATGTGGGGCTCAGTCCCAGGACTCTGGGATCACGCCCTGAGCCGAAGGCAGATGCTTAACGACTTCGCCACCCAGGCGCCCCTAAAGGTCTTAATTTAAACAAATTTTCAGAAATCTAAAATTTTCTTTTATGATTCACATTCTCTTAAAGGAAATTCTTGACTACTCTGAGGTCAGAATAATATGCATCTATGTATTTATGGAAATGTTTTAAGATTTCCTTCTTTTTCGCATTTTTTCATTTTCCTTTTTTTTTCTGAAGTAGAATTCACACAACGTAACATGAGCTAGTGAGAACGTGCTGTCCGGTGGGATTTAGTGACGTTGTGCCACTGCTGTCTGTCTGGCTCCAGCATGTTCTCATCACCCCAAGTGGAAGCTCTGTGCCCCATTCTTCATTCCTCCCTCTCCAGCACTGGCAGTCACAACTTGCTTTCTGTCTGTGAAATATCTATCCTAGGTATTTCGTAGAAATGAAATCATACGGTATGGAGTGCTTTGTGTCTGGCTTCTTTCCTTTAGCCGTGCCAGGTTCGTCCACGTTGTAGCCTGGACCAGTGCTTCGTTCCTTTTATGACTGGATGGTATTCCATTGCAAGTACTTAGCACATTTTCTCTCTCCACTCATCTGTTGATGATGGAGAATTAGGGTTGTTTCTACTTCTTGGCTACTTTGAGTAGGTACTGCTATGGACATTCATGTGTAAGTATTTGTTTGCATATAAGGGTTCAGTTCTCTTGGATATATGCATATAAGAGGATAATATGCCTCATATATGTATGTATATATATAAACATATAATAATAATAATAATAATTCTATGTTTAACTTTTTGAGGAATTACCACAGTTTTTCACAGAGGTGCACCATTTTACATTCCCACCAGCAGTGTACAAGGATTCCAATTTCTGTATATTCTCACCAACATTTGTTCTTTTCCATTAAAAATTATAGGCATTATGGTGGGTGTGAAGTGGTATCTCACTGTTTGATTTGCATTTCCCTGGTGACTAATGGCACTGACCATCTTTTCACGTTCTTGTTGGCCATTTGTGTGTCTTCTTTGGAGAAATGTTTATTCAAGTTCTTTGCCCATTTTTAAGTTACATTGTTTGTCTTTTAGTTGTTGAGATGTAAGAGTTTTTTTTAAAAAATATTTTCCAGATACTAGACCTTTATTGGACATAAGATTTGCAAATATTTTATCCCATTTTGTGTTATCGTTTCAATTTCTCAATACTATTCTCTGATGCACAAAACTTTTAAATTTTTATGAACTCCAATTCACCTATTCTTCCTTTTGTTGCTCTTGGTGTCATATCCAAAAATCCTTTCCCAAATCCAAGGTCATAAAGATTTGATCCTATATTTTCTTTAATGAGTTTTATAGTTTTAACTAATATATTTTCATCCTTGATCCATTGTGAGTTAATTTTGGTATGTGGTCTGAGGTAAAGTTCCAACCATTCTGCAGATGGATGTCCAGTTGTGCCAGCCTATTTGTGGGAGAGACTATTCTTTCCCTATGGAATGGTCTTGGTACTTTTGTCAAAAAGTAGTTGATCATAGATACGGGCTTATTTCTTGACTCTCAAATCTATTCAGTTGGTCTGTATGTCTGTCCTTATGCCAGTACCACACTCTTTTGATTACTATAACTTTGTAGTCAGTTTTGAAATCAAGAGGTGTGAGTCTTACAATTTTGTTCTTTTTCAAGATTGTTTTCGTTATCCTGGGCCCATTGCCAATCCATATTGATTTGAGAATCAGTTTTCTCATTTTGCAAGAAAAGGAAAAAGGTCATTGTTTTCTTTAAAAAAGTTCTTTATTTAAATTCAGTTTAGTTCACGTATACTGTATTATTAGTTTCAGGGGTAGAATTTAGTGATTCATCAGTTGCATATAACACCCAGTGCTCATTACATCATGTGCCCTCCTTAATGTCCATCACCCAGTTACCCCATCCCTCTACCCCCCTCCCCTCCAGCAACCCTCAGTTTGTTTCCTAGAGTTAAGAGTCTGTTATAGTTTGCCTTCCTCTTTATTTTCATCTTATTTTATTTTTCCTTCCCTTCCCCTATGTTCATCTGTTTTGTTTCTTAAATTCCACATATGAGTAAAATCGTATGGTATTTTTCTCTGACTGACTTATTTCGCTTAGTATAATCCCTCTAGTTCTATCCACATCATTGCAAATGGTAAGATTTCATTCTTTTTGATGGCTGCATAACATTCCCCCGCCACATCCCATGTCTTCTTTATCCATTCATCAGTTGATGGACATCTGTGCTCTTTCCATAGTTTGACTATTGTCGATAATGCTGCTGTAAACATTGGGGTGAATATGCCCCTTCTAATCATTATGTTTGTAGTCTTTGGATAAATAGCTCGTAGTGTAATTGCTGGATCATAGGGTAGCTTTTCTTTTAATTTTTGGGGGAACCTCCATACTGTTTTCCAGAGTGGCTGTACCAGCTTGCATTCCCACCAACAGTGTTTTGCCTGTTTTCTTGTGTTGTTGATTTTAGCCATACTTTTTAAAAAAATATTTTATTAATTTATTTGAGAGAGAGCGAAAGTGATCACAGAGGGAGAGGGATCACAGAGGCAGAGGGAGAAGCAGACTCACTGATGAGCAGAGAGCTTGATGCAGGGCTCAATCCCAGGACCCTGAGATCATGACCTGAGCCGAAGGCAGATGCTTAACTGACTGAGCCACCCAGGTGCCCAATTTTAGCCATTCTGACTGGTGTGAGGTGGTATCTCATTGTGGTTTTGGTTTGTATTTCCCTGACGCTGAGTGATGTTGAGCATTTTTTCTTGCATTTCTTGGCCATTTGTATGTCTTCTTTGGAGAAATATCTGTTCATGTCTTCTGCCCATTTCTTGACTGGATTTTTTTCGGTGTTGAATTTGATAAGTTCTTTATAGATTTTGCATACTAACCCTTTATCTGATAAGAGATTTATAAATATCAACTCCCATTCCATACGTTACCATTTAGTTTTGTTTTAGACTGTTTCCTTTGCTGTGCAAAAGCTTTTTTTTTTTTTTTTTTTAAAGATTTCATGTATTTATGTGACAGAGAGACAGCCAGCAAGAGAGGGAACACAAGCAGGGGGAGTGGGAGAGGAAGAAGCAGGCTCCCAGCAGAGGAGCCCGATGTGGGACTCGATCCCGGAACGCCGGGATCACGCCCTGAGCCGAAGGCAGACGCTTCACGACTGCGCCACCTAGGCGCCCCTGTGCAAAAGCTTTTTATCTTGATGAAGTTCCAAAACCGGACAAAGACCCCACTAAAAAAGACTGTTACAGACCAATATCCCTGATGAACATGGAGGCCAAGATTCTCACCAAGGTACTCGCCAATAGGATCCAACAATACATTAAAAGGATTATTCACCATGACCAAGTGGGATTTATTCCTAGGCTGCAAGGTGGTCCAACACCCACAAATCAATCAACGTGATACACCACATTAATAAAAGAAAGGACAAGGACCATATGATCCTCTCAATAGATGCAGGAAAAGCATTTGACAAAATACAGCATCTTTTCTTGATAAAAACTGTCTGCCATGTAGGGATACAGGGAATATACCTCAATATCATAAAAACCATGTATGAAAAACCCACAGCAAGTATCATCCTAAATGGGGAAAAACAGAGCTTTTCCTCTGAGGTCAGGAACATGACAGGGATGTCCACTCTCACCACTGTTGTTCAGCATGGTATTGGAGGTCCTAGCCTCAACAATCAGACAACAAAAATAAATAAAAGACATCTGAGTCAACAAAGAAGAAGTCAAACTTCCACTCTTCACAGACAACAGGATACTCTATGTAGAAAACCTAAGACTCCAGCAAAAAATTGCTAGAACTGATACAGGAATTCAGCAAAGTGAGAGGATACAAAATCAATGCACAGAAATCAGTTGCATTTCTACACACCAACAATGAGACAGAAGAAAGAGAAATTAAGGAATTGATCCCATTCACAATTGCACCAAAAACCAAAAGCTACTTAGGAATAACCCTAACCAAAGAGGTGAAGGATCTGTACTCTGTAAACTATGGAACACTCATGAAAGAAATTGAGGAAGACACAAAGAAATGGAAAAATGTTCCATGCTCATGGATTGGAAGAACAAATATTGTTAAAATGTCTATGCTACCCAAATCAATCTACACATTCAAAGCAATCCTTATCAAAATACCATCAACCTTTTTTCACAGAGCTGGAACAAACAATCGTAAAATTTGTATGAAATCAGAAAAGACCCCCAGTAGCCAGGGGAATGTAGAAAAAGAAAACCAAAGCCAGGGACATCACAATGCCTGACTTCCAGCTGTACTACAAAGCTGTGATCACCAAGACAGCATGGTAACTGGCACAAAAACAGACACATAGATCAATGGAACAGAATAGAGAACCCAGACATGGACCCTCGGCTGTATGGTCAACTAATCTTTGACAAAGCAGGAAAGAATATCCAGTGGAAAAAAGGCAGTCTCTATAACAAATGGTGCTGGGAAAACTGGACAGCCCCATGCAGAAGAATGAAACTGGACCATTCTCTTACACCATACACAGAGATAAACTCTTACTCTTTTCTGGTGCTTTTATAAATGGAATCGTAGACCACCCTTGTATTCTGGGGATAAATTCCACCAGTCATGTTGTATAACCCTTTTAACATGGCATGGATTTGGTTTTCTAGTATTTTTGTTGAGTTTTGCATCTATATTTGTAGATATTGGCATGTAGTTCTCTTGTGGTGTCCGTTTGGCCTTCTTATTAGGTAGTGCTGGCCTCACAGAATGCTTTAGCAAGGTTCTTCCCTCTTCTATTTCTTGGAAGATTTGGAGAAGGTGTTGATTCTTCTTTAATTGGTAGAATTAATTAGTGAAGCCATCTGGTCTTGGGCTTTTCTCTGCTGGAGGTTTTTGAGTACTGATACACTTTTTTTTTTTTTTTTTACTGGATATAGGTCTTTTCAAATTGTTTCTTTTCGAGTCAGCTTTGGCATTTGTGTGTCTGGGCATTGGTTCCTCCCATCTGGGTCATCTAATTGGTTGGTGTTGCCTTGTTTATTGATTCTCCGGGAATCCTCAGCGGAGATGTCCTTGCTTTCATTTCTGACTAATGTGCATCTCTCCTTTTTCCTTTGCCAGTCTAGTGGGAGGGTTATCAATTTTGTTGATCTTTTCAAAGATTCAGTTTTTGCTTTTGTAGGTTCCATTTTTACAGTCTGTATTTCATTTGTCTCCGCTCAAATTTTATTACTTCCTCCTTTCCACTGGCTTTGACTTAAGTTTGCTCTTATTTTCTGAATTCCTAAAGGTGTTTTTATTTTATTGGTTTGAGATTTTTCTTTACAAATGTAGGTGTTTACAATTATGTTCCCTGTGCGCACACTGCTTTTTCTACATCCCAGGAATTGGTATATTGTGTTTTCATTTTCAACGTCTTCCATCTTCCCTAAAAAATTTACATCTGGAATTTATTATTGTGCCTGGTTTGAGGCAGGCATTTACCTCATGTCATTTTCCAGTGCTGAATGGTGCTTTCCTTCCCCAGACATCTGCTGGGACTCCTCTGTCACACATCATAGAGTTTGCTGTGTTTCCCAGAGTTCTGTTTCAGAGATGGTGCTTGTGAGGATGTCCTTAAGGAATGGACTCCCATTACTCCCAGGCACACCTTTAGTCACAAATTGTAATCACTTTATCACTTTTTGTCTTTAGCTTTTTACTTCTTCATAAAACTTGTGGTCTTCCCAGGCTGAGTCTTCTCAATGATAAGGTTCCCCATCTTCTCCATCCGTCAGAGCCCTGCTTGATCCCAGATTTTGTCTTTAATATATGGTGGTTCACAAAGAGGGGGACTCCTCCTGCTGGCAGCAGGGACTCCTGTCCTTCTCCACTGGGTGCTAGGGAGGGAGGCCCAGGACCATCCAGCCCGGAAGAAATGAGGTCTCCCAGCTGTTGCTGTGTCAACCACCCAGCATCTCAGGACATCTTGGTGCAGCCAGTGGGAAGCCACAGGGTGAGGTTCTCAGACAGGAGGTCTGCAGAGAAGGTGGGCTGGGCCAGAGGGGGTTCTGTCAGGACCAGGCTCAGAAGCTGAGAAGGGAGCTAGGTTTGGACCAACCGTGGTCCTGGTCCCTGGTGTGAGCCAGGTCACAAGAGCCCGGTCCTTAGTGTCTTGGGGGTGGGTTCTGAAGGTAGGGCTCTGGGGTGTCTGGTCAGCGCTGGTCAGCAGAACCACCAGGACCCCAGTGTTGCCCCATACCGTGGCTGTGACTTTTCCTGACAGGGCACTGGGGCTGCCAGGTCTGGCAAGGATTGATTCTTTCAGATGGGCACTCTGGACTCTCTGTCACTCACCAACACCCACAGGTCTTATGCCGAGACTCGCAAGTATAGACATGGAAACATAGACACACACAGACGTCTACACAGCCATGGACGGGCTGGCCCCAGGCACAGTTATGGATGGACAACCTCACCAACACAGACAGGTCTGCATCAGTTCACTATAAATCACTTCACTTAAAATGAATTTCCCTATAGGCGCGCCTGGGTGCTCAGTGGGTTAAGTGTCCTACTTGGTTTCAGCTCAGGCCATGATCTCAGGGTTGTGAAATCCAGCCCTGCATTGGGCTCTGTGCTCAGCACGGAGCCTGCTTGAGATTCTGTCTCTCCCTCTGCTCCTTCCCCTGCTCGCACACACTCTGTCCTTCTCTAAAAAAAAAAGAAGAAAGAAAAAAGAATTTCCCTATAACAAAGAAAAGCTGGAACACATCCATACACAAACATACTCACCTAAATTATATTTGTCCAAAGAAGATTAATACCAATTATTCTAGTGATCAACGTACCCCACGAGTGATAACCTAGGAGGGATATCATCACAAGTTCTGGTACCCTTTCAGTGCACATGGAGTTTTAGCAATTATATCAAGTGTGTCCCCTGTTTTGCCCACTTCAGGGAATCTTACGGATTAGTCTTTTCACATTTGCCCAAAGTGTATGTGCCCGGTGAATATGTTCCAAAGTGGCGGCAAGCGCTGGCTATGTGCCGACGGTATTTCCGGCACATCATTAGTAGCTAGTCCCCAGTTTTGTCTGCTCTTGGGTATTTCAAGGATTTGGCACTTTCTTCTGATCTCTGTACTTCTAATCGGCGGCTTCAGTGTTCCCTGTTCTGCCGCGTCTGACTTTGCCTTTCTGATGCACGTCCTGGGCCCGCTCCACACGCGCCCGGTACTTGGTCTTTCTGGAAAGGATTGCGGATTTGACAGTGAGAACAAAGGGTGTGGTCTTCACCAGTCCACTTTATCAAGAGGTCAAAATTGGAAGGAAATACTGTGTTGCACAGTTTTCAAAGGGCAAGAGGTGGCATCATTATTCTGACCCCCACATTCTATGTCCCAAGGGGACACGCACAAGCCTCTTCAGAGCAACACTGTTTGCAGGAAGGCAAGGTGGAGGCAGCCCAAACACCCACCATGGGATCCGGGTGCTGGTCTTGCGGCAGCGGATGTGGGTGGAGGCAGTCATGGTGCAGGACCCGGAAGCATGCTCCTGATTACCAGGAGCCTGCCATAGGTAAAACATTGCTCTGTTTTCTCTCTCACCATTCCTTTAAAATGTGTTTGGGCAGGATACTTATTTCCAAGTTATTGACATTTCTGACAACTCTCAGAGAACTAAGCCACAGAACACAGACTGTCTTAGGAATCGGCGTGTCGGGAGAAGATGCCCACCAGGCTGGCCCTCTTCCACATGGGGCATGGTGCAGGGGGCTTTCTGCCTACTTTCCATCTGTGCTGTGCAGAAGAGGACATCCCCACCAGAATATATCGGTGTCAGAATCCTTGGGACGGTAAAAATGCTGTGGTCTGTGGCAAGGGGGATTTACATCGGTGAGGGCTGCTGAAGCAGGGAGCTATCTAGACCGCTCCAGTGGGTCCAGTGTCATCACGGGGCCTCAGAGGTGGGAGAGGAAGGCAGGCGGGTCTGTCAGAGGAGATGTGACCACGCAGCAGTGTCTTGGAGATTCTGCACAGCTGGGTTTGCAGATGGAGGAAGGGCCCAAGGGCCACGGATGGCAGGTGCCTCTAGGGACTGGGGTAGGCAACAAAACAGATTCTTCCTGGAGCCTCCAGAAGGAGTCAGTCCTGCCCACATCTTGCCTTTGGTTCAGAGAGTCCTAGATCAAGCTTTTAGCCTACCCGTACGATGATAAATTTGTGTCCAAGTCACCCACTAAGTTCGTTTTCTTCCAGCAGCCACAGCAGACTCGTACACTGCCTGACTTCCTCCTGCTAACCAGGACCTGCTGCGGCCTCCTGCGGTCAGGGGGCAGGCGGGATGTGGGGGCAGATGGTGGGAGCAGTGGGAGCTGCCGTGCTCTCCACCGTCCCCCCGGGTGAACGTGGGGCTGGCAGGTCCCCGGGCAGCCGCTCTCCCTTTCCTGACCCGGAGGCTGCTCAGGGTCCCTCAGGAGAAGGCACAGCCTCCCCGCGCCCCCCACTCCAGGGCCCCCACGGCAGCACTTGCTTGAAGGAAAGCACTTACAGGCCGACCCCTCCCTCTTCAAGAAAGGTCTGCACAAATTCTCCCCTGGAGGCTCTTTCTTACCTTTTACTGACTCCGCAGCTGGGCGGGGGGCCGCTCAGCAGACTTGGTTCTCCACACCGTTTGGAAACCTGCGTTCATTCTGGTGCTTTGGTCTGGTACCTGACCTCTGTCACCTCAGCGTCTCAGTTGGACTGGAGTCAGGACAAGCCCCATTTTACTTATTTTATTTTTATAATAATTTTTTATTATGGTATGCTAGTCACCATACAGTACATCCTTGTTTTTGATGTCGTGTCCGTGATTCGTTGTCCCCATTTTAATCCCCGCTCATGTCTTCATTCTGTGAGAGCGCTGACTCTACTGTCGCAGGACGCAGAATAAAACCCCTTCTCCTCACGAGCCCTCAGCACCCTACTGCACGTCGTCCTGTCAGATTCCGGGCAGAGGGAGCAGGAGGAGGCCATCGCCCCTTCATGGAGAAGGGGTCCGACAGAGGGTGCCCAGCTCACGGTCTAGTTCTGCCTTTCTGGGCACAAGGCTCTGGGCCTTGTCACCTCTTGAGTGGTCTAGTCCGTGGGGAGTTACGGATTTGAACTGCTCTTCCTCTCTTGTAAGGAAATCGCCAGAAATGTGGAAAGAGCTTGGGTCAGCTAGGTTTGTAAGAGCACCGTTACGTGGGAGGAGCTGGAGGTCCCGCTCTTCCTGTGCACGCCCGAGAGAGCCTGTGTGTGGTCTGAGCCGGACGGTGGGTCTCATGTGGGGGGTGGGGGAGGGAGGCTTTCAGAGGTGACGGTGAGGCTCACGCTGTCCATTGCATGGGGGTATGTAATCTTCAAACTCAGCGAGATGGAGACTTTAAGTCTGTGCTTCCTGGTATGTAGACATACCTTGATAATGAGAAAAGAAACAGGAGCTCACAAGTGTGCCCCTGTCCATGCCAAGGGGGAAACAGAACCCCAAAGAGTGCAAGACACGGCAAATCTCCACGCCGATCTATGCTTTGACAATCTTTCTTCTATTCTATCTCTTCCAAATTCCTAGGGTGTTATGATATTTGGAAAAATGGTGTTTATGGAATCAAACAGATGCCCCGTGTTTTCCCAGACCAGGGGCAGCCCCTGATTAGGGTGTTAATTGACGAGGCAACACTCCTGCCTCAGGGGAGCCCCTCCACCAACTTTTAATGAGCTACCAATTAGGGGCAGCCCAGGCACCTGTGTGGCTGTGGCACCAAACAGAGTACCACGCGATGCCGGAGCAGGCCCGCAGGGGTCGGCACACCTTGTGGCTGCCAAGGTGCCCCTTGTCCCTGGGGCCTTGTCAGGCTCTGCTTTGGCCGATGCTGATGCGGGAAACAGGCTGAGGCTTGTGGGCGGTGCACTCCCTCCACCTCCCAGGATGCCAGCTCCGGGCAGCTGACTCCCTGCCAGCAAGGCCCGGGCCCTGAGTGACCAACTGCACGCAGCCCGGCCCATGGCCATGAGCTCAAGTCCACAAACCCCAGATGCACCCCCACAGATGTGCTTCGAGGTCCCCGAAGTTGATGCTGGCAGAGTCCAGAGGTCAGGCTTTTGCTCAAAGCCACCTTGCTGACAGCTACTCTGGCACCCTCATATCACAGCTTCCTCCTGTCCCCACTGGCTGGGGGTCTCCTCCTAGGGAAGCTGCCCAGCAGCAAACAGCCCCAGCTTGGCTCTTGTGAAGACAGCTGCTTCCAGAAAGCTTGGTGGGGGCAGGGAGTGGGGCAGCCTGCACTTTGCCTATCAACCAGTGGCAAACCCCCTGTTTACAGAGGGGGAAACTGAGGCACATTTACAGCTGGGGAAACTAAGCACAGAGCACCTGCCAAGAATACCCAGTGTGCAGTGTGCGGCCAGAACCTGCCCTGGGGTGCATGGGGCCACCGCTGCCCCCAGGTGCTCTCACGGGGTGGGCACTCTGCATACGGCATGGCCACAGGAGACAGGCCTGGCGTGGGGCTGGGCCCTGGAGAAGATGCACTCGAGCTGTGGATGAGAAACAGCTGTCAGGCGTAGCCTAAGGGCAAGAGGGCCCGCTTAGGGTGCTGGCCGCTGCCCAGGAGCACCCTTGGGGCCTTCACCAGCCCCTAGAGCCATCTCATGCCAGCTGCACAATTAACAAGGAGGTCCTTGCAGGCCTGAGCCCAGGGGAGGCTGGGTAAGAGCAGAAGTAACCTGAGTATTGGAGGGCCGCCTGCTGGGCAGAGGGCTCGCCCTCTGCTCTCCCATTGGTGAGAGGGGAGGCGGGGGGTGCTTTCCGGGGTGGCAGACCCTCCCTGCTGCCCTGTATTAGGTCCATCTGCTGCCTGGGTTGTGAGCTGTAGTGCCCGTGGCTGCATGTTAGCTGACGGCCAGCAGTGCATGGTGGGGTCTCTGTCCTGGGAGAGGACGTGGAGGATACTGCATGGCCACAGTTTGAGGCAAGGACGGCAGCCGGAGGAGCGGGACAACAGGAGAGGTGCCAGCGGCCTCCTTCCCATGACAGGGGGGCTGGGGCAGCCTCTGCGCCTGTGCCCTGGGGTATGTGCCGGCTGGCCAGTGCTGACCACTCTGAATGACCAGAGTCAGGGTCAGCTGGGCAGAGCAGTCTTGCACACTGGGGGCCCCATAGTGGGCTGGGGAACTGCATCCGGGTCTAGTGTTGGTGGATAGCTAGGCCGTCTTCCTGGGCAGCCAAAACCTGCCTCCTGGCCAGTGCCACAGACACGGGAGGGCCGCATGAGCGTTTCAGCGGGTCCACAGCAGTTCACAACCCCCACCCCCGCTCTTGCTACGTCTCCAGGAGAGAGACGGTGGAAAGCAAGTGGCTCAGCCCATAGGAGACCCTCACTGGCAAGTCAGAGGGTTGGCAGGCCACAGGCAGAGTCCCCACCCGGGACACAGCCCTGCCTGGAGGGTCCTTGGGGTCATCCATGCTCACCCTCCTGGTCTCTGGGCTGCGTCAGGGGGGCATCCTGGAACCTGCTCAGACCCCTTGGGTGGGTGACCCCAAACATGCTATGTCCCCACAAGCTGACCTGGGCAAGTGGATTGATTCCCCCACCCCTGCGATCCCTCACGAGGAGTCATAAGCCTGGGGGGGGGGGTCCCCAAGATGGACTGACTATGGGACCACTTGCAAGTTGTGCAGGACTCTGTGGGATCTGGGTGGTCCCCACCGGCACAGCTGTGAGGGTTTGAGCTCCTCCACACATGGCACGGGGGAAGCAGGCCAGCTGTCCTCACCTCCAGGCACATGGGAGGAATGGGAAATTCGGGACTGGAGAACTGTGAGAACCCTGGATAGGGAGGCACTTGCTGAGGCCTCTTTCTAGTCTTTGTAACAGTCATGTTCAACAGTGAAAATGGTTTTCCAAACGAGGCTTGTCCTGGAGTCAAGGCTAAGAAAAATAGCCCCAGTTCCCTGGGTCAGGACCCAACACCCCAGACAAAGTGCTAGGCTTGCAGGGGCCAGGGCTCGTGTGCAGAGCATGGACTCAAGTCCTGGTACAGCCTGGACAGTGGTCTGTGTCCAGCTGAATTCTGGAGGTGGCAGCTGAAAAGCATTCTGAGCCCCAGGACATGGAGTCATGGGGGCCCTACTGAAAAGACTGCTTCTTCCGGGACATGGCCCACATTGGTCCCATTCCTGGGACCTGGGGACAGGCAGGGGACTGGTCTGTCAGTACTGCTGGGGGTTTGCGTTTGCCTGACCGCTCACTGCTGGGCTGCATGGCCACAAAAGGCAGGGGCTCACAGCCAGAGCAGGTGTGGCTAGGGCGTGGGTTATTTTGTTACTGGCTGGCACTGTTAAGGAGAGCTTTGCTGAGTGCACTGTGGGTCTGGGGAGGGGACGCAGCCAAGGGACCCCCAGCCCATCAGGAACCAGGGTGAGTGTTCCAGGGGCTAGTTCAGGTAGTGAGTGTGCACACATGTGTGAGTCCAGGCCCACGTGTATACGCTGTGCCCATGTATGTATGTGGTGTGTGCATTGGCGTGTGACTCTGTGTGTGTGGTGTGTGGACCTGTGTGTGGCGGGGGGAGGATGGGCGCAGGCAGAAAGGTGCACATGGCTGCCATGGGTCCAGCAACTGGACATCATCTGGGAGAAGACTTCACCGGTCAGGCCTCCTGCCTCACTGCTAGCTCTGGGCTCCATACTCGTGGGGTCACTGCCAGCCTCTGTCCAGCTACCCCCTTGGACAACTCATTGGTGCCTGTTGGCCCAGAGCAGCCAGTGGGCAGGGTCCAGCCCTGGGGACGGATTGGGCACTAAGGAACTGAGCTCAGCTCCCATTAAAACCCCTCCTCACTGGTGCTGCAGCCCCTCACCCTTCCCTGCAGACAGCCACCCTCCGGTACCCCTTCCTCTCCAGCAGGTCCCCCCCAACAATGCCACCCCCAGCTTCCAGCCAGGAGGTGATATGACTGCTTGCAACTTCGCACTTCAGGGCCCCTGGCTGCCCGGTTTCCAGCGAACAAATAATCCAGGGTGACAGCCCCAGGCGAGGAGAGCAGGGCCCCCCATGGGCTTCCTCTGACAGTTGTGTTGGGCGCATAGGTAAGACTGTTTCACTAGTAATCAATCTGGTTTGTTGGATGAAAATGCTAAAAATTCGACCATACATAATTTCATTTGTGAAAACTTGACAATTCTTGTTCCCAGTCTTCTTGAGTCTAGAGTAAGGACCACCAGGGACAAGGAGTCTCGAATAAGGACAAGGAGTCTAGAATAAGGCCCCCCCCCCAGGTGACAAGGAGTCTAGAATAAGGACCCCCCCAGATGACAAGGAGTCTAGAATAAGGACCCCCCCAGGTGACAAGGAGTCTAGAATAAGGACCCCCCCGCCCAGGTGACAAGGAGTCTGGAATAAGGACCCCCCACCCAGGTGACAAGGAGTCTACAATAAGGACCCCCCCACCCAGGTGACAAGGAGTCTGGAATAAGGACTCCCCACCCAGGTGACAAAGAGTCTAGAATAAGGACCCCCCCGCCCAGGTGACAAGGAGTCTGGAATAAGGACCCCCCCGCCCAGGTGACAAGGAGTCTAGAATAAGGACCCCCCACCCAGGTGACAAGGAGTCTACAATAAGGACCCCCCCGCCCAGGTGACAAGGAGTCTGGAATAAGGACCCCCCACCCAGGTGACAAGGAGTCTACAATAAGGACCCCCACCCTCAGGTGACAAAGAGTGTACAATGAGGAGATGTTCCCCCCTCCCCACGTGGCAAGCAACGGATAACCTGGGTCCAGTCTCCTTCTGAGCGACTTCCCCCAAGAGGGCAAGGTCCAAGGTCCACTCGCTGGCTGCCACAGGGACTCTAGGCCTGGCTGCAGTCCTGGGATATAGACAAGGTGCGTAGACCCCAAAGAGGGGGGCAGGGCCGGCCCCTCCGTTCCTGGGCCTCCAGTGGGGTTGGGGCGCGAGGTCCCTCTTACCGGCCTGCAGTGCTCTGTGTCCCAACAGCGCCGCATGGCCTGGAGCCGCAGCCACAACCTCTCCACGCAGGGGCCCTTCATCCTGCTGGGCTTCCCGGGGCCGCAGGGCCTGCACGTGGGGCTCTTCCTCCTCTTCCTGGTCACGTACGTGCTCACGGTGGCCGGGAACCTGGCCATCATCTCCCTGGTCGGGGCGCACCGGCGCCTCCGGACGCCCATGTACTTCTTCCTCTGCAACCTGTCCTTCCTGGAGATCTGGTTCACCACGGCCTGCGCGCCCAAGGCGCTGGCGGCGATCGCCTCGCGCAGCGGAGCCATCTCCCCGGCCGGCTGCGCGGCGCAGATGTACTTCGTCTTCTCGCTCGGCTGCACCGAGTACTTCCTGCTGGCCGCGATGGCTTACGACCGCTACCTGGCCGTCTGCCGGCCGCTGCGCTACGGCAGCGTCATGACGCCCGGGCTCTCCGCCCGCCTCGCTCTGGGCTCCTGGCTGGGCGGCTTCTCCGCCATCAGCGTGCCGGCTGCCCTCATCGCCCGCCTCTCCTTCTGCGGCTCCCGCGTCATCAACCACTTCTTCTGCGACATCGCGCCCTGGATCGTGCTGTCGTGCAGCGACACGCGGGTCGTGGAGCTGGCGTCCTTCGGCATTGCCTTCTGCGTCATCGTGAGCTCCTGCTTCATCACGCTCGTCTCCTACGCCTGCATCATCGTCACCATCGTCAGGATGCGCTCCGCCGACGGTCGGCACAGAGCCTTCTCCACCTGCTCCTCCCACCTCACGGTGGTCCTCATCTGGTACGGCTCCACCATCTTCCTGCACGTGCGGACCTCAGTGGAGAGCTCGCTGGACCTGACCAAGGCGGTCACGGTGCTTAACACCATGGTCACTCCGGTGCTGAACCCCTTCATATACACCCTGAGGAACAAGGACGTCAAGGACGCTCTGCGGAGGTGGGCACAGGGGAAGTGAGCCCCTCGGAGACCACCCAGGAGGACTGGGCCCTCTGACTGTCCCGCCTGCGGGAGCCAGTTCTCAGCATCATTCTCTCTGGACCGGCTGAAAACAGCACCCAGATATCACAACGTGGTCAGGGGCTCTTGGGTGGCAGGGGGCTTTGGTCTGGGTGCTCCGTGGTGTGGAGAAGCCCCCCACCCCATCCTGGCCTCAGGGAGTTCCCACCCCTCTCACAGGCCTTGCCTACGGGTGCTCAGTCCCTTGAGTTCCAAACCCAGATTCTGGAAGAGAAATGGGGACACATGGCCCCTAAGAAGCACTATACGTACTTGCAGGTACGCCCTGCCCACCAAGTACTGGGCCCTGGGCCAGCCTGTGAGCCCCCAGCCTGCTCTGGGTCTTGTGAGTGAGGGGTGGGCTGTCTGCTCTTGGGATTTTTCCCCACTGCCAACACCTGTGGTCTCATGAATCTTCCCTCTGGTGGCGGCGGGAAGGTGAACCACGAAGGAGAGAACTCGGAGAAATGTGTGTGCAGACCTTGTGGAGGAAGCCTGGCAGCCTTTGAGGGCCATTTGGAGTCAGCGTGTGGGTTTGCCCCCGAGCACGCTCACCAGGGCTTGCCTCCTCCTGGGGTCTGCTCTGGGGTGCACAGGTGTCACAGGGAGGGGAGCTTGGTAAGTCATGAGAGGTCCTCCGGGTCCAGAACCTCTGTGAGAGGCCCGGTCTGGCCCGACAGGCCATCATCACGTGGGCTCCAAGCCTCTGCCAGCCTGACTTGGGCCAGTCATGTAATTACTCTGAACCTCTGTGTCTTGTCTACACACAGAGCCTGTGAATGTGTGGCCTCATGGAGCCCTCAGGAGTATTAAACGAATCGGTGCCCAAAGTGCTAAGCACAGGGTCTGATGGGAGCCAGTGCTTAGGAGATGCGGTTGTTACCACCGTCCCCACACGCAGCAGACGCAGTCGTGCCTCTCTTTCCACCTCGCCAGGCAGAGCTGACAGATGGCAGCTGGTCCCAGAACGGGGTGGGCGGGGGCGTCTGTGCCTTTGCTCAGCCTGGGAGGGTGTGAAGCCCTTCAGTGGTTCCCCGCGGGGACAGGGGTGCAGAGCGGGTGTTGGGGACCAGGGAGGAGGGTCCGGCGGGGGCGTCTTTGTCAAATTTCTGACCTCTCCAGGACTGTTTTCTCACGGCAAACGTGGTGGTCACAGTGAGGCTCGTCGGCTGTCGGGACGGTGGGATTCATACCTGTGAGGTCCTCCGGGGCATTTACAGTGAAATGGTCTTTCCGTAGCTTTTGTGACTCAACAAGTCACACCAGGACAAGACAGCCTCAGACCTTCCTTAGGAAAGTTTAGGTTTCAAAATGGGCATCTAGAATGTTGGGGGGCAGCAAATTAGAGCAGCTCGTTGAACACTTAGTTTGAACACTGTGCTCTTTGAATTACGAATGTTAGTGTGTAAGCCTCGGTCTGAGTCCTGCTCACACTCACCTGGGAACCCTGTGGACACGGGCTTCTTGCTGCCGTGGGGTAGAGCTCCAGGTCCTCTGAGCCTGGCCAGTCTCGGCTCTGAGGGTTTCTGGGTCCTCCATAAGTCCGTGAACGAGAACGAGCTTTTAACATTTCCCGCTGTTTCATCCTTTCCTCTCTTTTTAAGGGAAATTTTTTAAAGGATTTTTAAAATAATAGACTTTAAGAGGACTTTAAAGTTTACAGAAAAATTGAGCAGAAAGTAGAGTTCCCACTTCCCTCTCCCCCAGTTTTTCCTTATTAACATCTTGCAGTAGTGTGGGTACATATGTTACAATCGATGAACCAATGTTCATACATTATTATTAACTAACGACTGTAATTTACATCAGGGTTCACTCTGAGTAGTATACATTCTGTGGGTCTTGACAAATGCATATGTAATGTACCCACCATTACGGTATTATACAGAAGTTTCACTGACCTAAAAATCCTCCGTGTTCCATGTGTTCTTCCCTCCTCCTCTCCTTCCTGAACCCCTGACAACATCTGATCTTTTTACTTTCTCTACAGTTTTATGACATATAATTGGAATGGTACAGTATGCAGCATTTCCAGATTGACTTCTTTCCCTCAGCAACGTGCATGTAAGCTTCCTCCAGGTCATTTTTGTGACTTGATAGACCATTTCTTTTTTTATTACTGAATAATATTCCATTGTCTGGATGAATGCTGTTTATTCACTTATTCATTTATTGAAGAACATCTTGGCTGCTTCCGGATCTTGGCAATTACAAATAAAGCTGTTACAAACATTCAGATGTAGGTTTCTGTGTATGTATGTTTTCGACTTATTTGGGTAGATACCTAGGAGTGTGATTTCTGGATAGTAGGGTAAGACCGTGCTTAGTAATGTAAGAGACTAGCCAACTGTTTTCTAGGGCGGCTGCCCCATTTTGCATTCCTTCCAGCAACGCATGAGAGTCCCTACTGGTCCGCGTCTTTGCCAGCATTTGGTGTTGCCAGCGTGTTGGATTCGAGTCATTCTGCTGCGTGTGTAGCGGTAGCTCATGGTTGTTCTAATTTGCCATCCTTAACAAGCATCTTTTCATATGCTTATTTTCCACCTGTACATTTTCTTTGGTGGGGTGTCTGCTCATTTTTAAATTGGATTCTCTGTTTTCTTATTGGTTTTTTTAATAGCCTATTTATTTATTTATTTTTGTTATTTTTAATTTTTTTTTATTATGTTCAGTTAGCCACTGTATAGTACATCATTAGTTTTTGATGTAGTGTTCAGCGATTCATTAGTGGTGTATAACACCCAGTGCTCATCACCACACGTCCCTCCTTAATGCCCACCACCTCGCTACCCCATCCCTCCACCTCCCTCCCCTCCGAAACCCTCAGATTGTTTCCCGGAGTCTAGAGTTTTTCATGGTTTGTCTCCCTCTCTGATTTCTCCCCCTTCAGTTTTCCCTTCCTTCCCCCATGGTCCTCCGTACTATTCCTTATGTTCCATGTATGAGTGAAACTGTATGATAATTGTCTTTCTCTGCTTGACTTATTTCACTTAGCGTAATCCCCTCCAGTTCCATCCACGTAGATGTAAATGGTGGGTAATCATCCTTTCTGATGGCTGAGTAATATTCTGTTATACATACGAACCACATCTTCTTCATCCATTCTTCTGTTGAAGGGCATCTCGGCTCCTTCTACAGTTTGGCTATTGTGGACATTGCTGCTATGAACATTGGGGTGCATGTGCCCCTTCTTTTCACTACATCTGTATCTTTGGGGTAAATACGTAATAGTGCAATTGCTGGATCATAGGGTAGCTCTATTTTTAACGTCTTGAGGAACCTCCGTACTGTTTTCCAGAGTCCCTGCACCAGCTTGCATTCCCACCAACAGTGTAAGAGGGATCCCCTTTCTCCACATCCTCTCCAACATTTGTTTCCTGCCTTGTCCATTTTAGCCATTCTGACTGGTGTGAGGTGGTGTCTCTTTGTGGTTTTGATTCGTATTTCCCTGATGGCTAGTGATGTGAAGCATTTTTTTCATGTGTCTGTTGGCCATTTGCATGTCTTCTTTGGGGAAGTGTCTGTTCATGTTTTCTGCCCATTTCTTGACTGGATGTTTTCTTATTGTTGAGTTTTAAGTGTTCTTTTAATATTTTGGATACAAGTCTTTTATCTGATATGTATCTTTTGCAGAAGTTTTAATTTTAATGAAGTCCAGCATACTGACATTTCCTCTCACGGATTGTGTTTTTGGTGTTGTACCTAAAAAAGTCATCGCCAAACCCAAGGCCACTTTGGTTTTCTCCTATGGTACCTTCTGGAAGTTCTATAGTTTGCATTTCACATTCAGTTCTAGGGTCTATTTTGAATTAATTTTTTGGGTGAAAAGTGTAAGGTCACTATCTACATTTTTTTTTTTTTTTGCACGTGGACATCCAGTTGTTCCAGCACCATTTGTTGAAAAGTCTGTCCTTTCAATTTAGGAAACAAAACAGACGAACATAGGGGAAGGGAAGGAAAAATAAGATGAAATCAGAGAGGGAGGCAAACCATAAGAGACTCTTAATCATAGGAAACTGAGTGTTGCTGGAGGGAGGGGGTGGGGGGATGGGGTCACTGGGTGATGGGCATTAAGAAGCACACGTAATAGAATGAGCACTGGGTGCTATATGCAACTGATGAGTCCCTAAATTCTACCCTTGAAATGAATAATACACCATATGTTATTTAAATTTAATTTAAGGGGCGCCTGTGTAGCGCAGTCGTTAAGCATCTGCCTTCGGCTCAGGGTGTGGTCCCAGCATTCGGGGGATCAAGCCCCGCATCAGGCTCCTCCGCTGGGAGCCTGCTTCTTCCTCTCCCACTCCCCCTGCTTGTGTTCCCTCTTTTGCTGGCTGTCTCTCTGTCAGATAAATAAATAAAATCTTGAAAAAAAATAAATTGAATTTAAATAAAAAAAGAAAAAGGAAAGACTATCCTTTCTCCATTGTATTGTCTTTGCTTCTTTGCCAATGATGAGTTGACTGCAGTTCCATGGGCTTGTTCTGTTTCACTGATCAGTTAGTCTATTCTCTCACTAGTACTATGCTGGCTTGATTACTGTAACTTTATAGTAAGTCTTGACCTCAGGTAGTATCAGTCTTCTGACTTTGTCCTCCTTTTAGTTTTGTGATGGCTAAATTTTAAAATCAGTTTGTTGATATCTGCAAATTAGCTTGCTGGAATTTTGATTGGGATTACATTGAATTTATAAATATAATTGGAATGAATTGACATCTTAACAATATTGACTCTTCTTATGCACCAGCATGGAACATCTTTCTATTTATTTATTTTCTTTGATTTCTTTCTTTGGAGTTTATACCTAAGTATTTAATTTTTGCCAATGTAAATGCTATTGTGTTTTAAATTTCAAATTCTATTTGTTTATTGCTGAGATATGGGTAATATATAAAAACGACTGACTTGTATATTGAACTTGTATTTTGCAACCTTGTAATTACTTATTAGTTACAGGAGTTTTTCTCATCATTTTTTTGGGGGGGATTTTCTACATAGACAATCATGTCATCTGAGAACAGAATTTTCTTTTTTCCCTCTCAGTCTGTATACTTTTATTTCCTTTTCTTATTACATTAGCTCAGTCTTTCAGTTTGATGTTGAGTGTAAGTAGCAAGATGGGACATCCTTGCCTTTTTCCCAGTCTCAGGAGGGAAAGCATCTAGTTTCTCATCGTTAAGCATGACATTAGCTGTAGGTTTTTTGTAGATGTTATCAAGTTGAGGAATTTTCCCTCCATTCCTAGTTTGCTAAGTTTTCATTATGAGCGGGTATTGGATTTTTCTCAAATGATTTTTCCATATCTATTGATATGATCATGTGATTTTTCTTCTTTAGCCCTTAAATGTGATGGATTACATTAATTGATTTTTAGAGGTCCCATCTTATATACCTGGAACAAATCCCACCTGATTGTGGTGTATAATTTTTTTAAAGAAATTGTTGAATTTGATTTGCTAACATTTTTTGAGGCTTTTCATATCTATGTTCATGAGAGATCTTGGTCTATAGTAATGTCTTTGTCTGGTTTTGGTATTGGGGTGATGCTGGCTTTACAGAATGAGTTAGGAAGTAATCCCTCTGCTTCTAGTTTCTGGAAGAGCTTGTAGAGAACTGGTATCCTTTCCTTCTTAAGTGTTTGGCAGAACTTAACAGTGAAACCATCTGGGTCTGGGGTTTTTTCTTCTTGAAGGTTATTAATTATTGGTTCAATTTCCTTAGTAGACACATGAACTTTTTTTAAGGGGACAAATAACCTTACTTTTTTTCCTAATTAGTAAAGCATGTATGCTCATTGTAAGGGTGGTTAAGGAATAACCACATTAATGGTTTAGCGTATATTTAGATTGTCTGAAATGCTTTTCTAAGTATATCCTCACTCTTATAAAAATAGAATCACAGGACATCAAACCTAAATTTCCATTTAATATATGAATATATTTTCATATCAACAAATAACAGTTCTAAGTCTTATTTTTTTGCATGCTAATTTTAAATATATTTAATAATTATATGCAACATTTTGAAAAAACTTACTTAAAACATGAAACTTCACTTCCAAGAATTTCACTGAGGAAGACAAACATTTATTTTATTTTTTTACTCTAAAAAATTTATTTATTTATTTATTTATTTATTTATTTATTTATTTATTTATGTTCAGTTAGCCACTGTATAGCACATGATTAGTTTTTGATGTCGTGTTCAACGATTCATTAGTTACATGTAACACCCATAGGGGAAGGGAGGGGAATCTGAAGGGGGAGAAATAGGAGAGGGAGATGAAGCATGAGAGACTATGGACCCCAGGAGACAAACTGGGGTTTGTTCTGAAGGGAGGGGGGTTGGGGGGAGGATAACAGGGTGATGGGTATAAAGGAGGGCATGTGTCGTGATGTGCACTGGGTGTTATACATGACTCTTATTTTTTAATTAATAGTTATCTTCCCAGTAAATGGATATACTATCATTTATTTCACCAACTTCCTACTAATTGGCGTTTAGTGGATCTCAATGTTTTTCTTTTATAGATAATACTGCAAGAAATGTGCATGAACGAGCCTCTTTGGACTCCTGGTTGATTCTTTGACAAATTACTGCGAAGTTGCATCAAAAGGCCGTACCAGTTTGTACCCACAGTGTGAGAAGGTCCTGTGCTGTACTATTGACCTGGTGAATGTGAGCAGCAGTAACTCCTTACATGTGGTCTGGTCATTACATTTGATAGATAATTTCATCTCATTTCACACCCACAGCTTCCCCCAAAAGTAGACCAGGCAAGTTTATCTTGTTTTACACACAAGGTAAGACCAGGCAGAGGTCACCACAGCCAGCCAGTCTGCAAAGTTGCACCTGGACCTTCACCCTGAGGCTTCCTCGCCTAGCTTACTATCCCTCCTTCCTCTAGAAAACAAACAAACTTAGTTAAAGTTCAACCAATCAAAAGCACAGGGAAAGTGAAACCTTCCCCTTGGTGCTTCTCCTGGTCCTCAGCTTCTTTCCTGATGCACACGGTTTGCAGCTCTGCTGAGCTCGGGGGAGAATCTTCTCCCTCTGATCTGCCATTCTTGGATGCCCACTGAGCCCACACAGACAGCTGAGGGCCGTTCTGGTGAGCTGTCATGTTGCCCAAGGCCTGGGTCCCCTTTATTCTGTCCCTTATCTCTCCACCCCCTGGAAAGCCCCCCAGAGATGGACAAGTCCTTGTGAGTCGGGAGGCCATCCAGGTCCTGTCTGGTGCACCTGCACACACCTTGGCTGTTCTGTGGAAGGTAACCAAGACTGACAAGGCTAAGGTGCCATGGGACTCCAACCTGAGCTGGGGGCATTAGGGAGTGTGACACTCAAGCTGAGGCTGGAAGGAGGAGCACAGATGACCAGTAGGTGCTGAGAGCTGTCCTAACAACCTTCACACGTGGCTGTGCCCTCCTTCACCACAAACAGGGGCAGACACCACTGCAGTCCCACATTACAGATGAGGTCACAGCACAGAGAGACCGAATGACGTTGGGGACTGGCAGCAGGATCTGAATATGGGCAGAACTCACAGCTCCATCTGGAAGCTTCCTGTGTCTGGAGGGAGAAGTGAGTGAGTCCAAAGGAACCTGAATTTTAGAAATTGCTCTGGCCTTGGTCTGGGGGCAGACTGGGACTTCAGCTTCATCAGGGGGACATGATGGGATGGTGGCAGTGTGAGACTGGGACAAGCATTTGGGAGGGAGACCTATGGAGTGAGGCGTGCTAGATGTGGAGTGAGGAAAGGAGGAGTCCAGATGGCTCTTGCGTCACTGGCTGGGTACTGGTGGGTGGTTCCAAATGTTCTGAAAACCCATCCTCTCTCGTCACCTTGTCCATGCAGGATGCACACACAGATGGTGGTGTGGCTGTTCTGAGACCTGGTTCCTCTCTGTGGCCCGTGTTTCCTCACTGATCTGTGTTTTTGGTGTGCTGCTCCCACTCTCAGGGACACCCTTTCTTCTTGGGCGGATTCAATGTTCTTTTTTAGGCCTTAGCTCTTGGGTGGCCTTCCTCATCCTGTGCTCTCAGGAGACCCATGTCCATTGTCTGGGCACTCAAGGCAGCCCCAAAGCCTTACCCACATCAGGGTTACTCATGCTCATGGCATGCCACCTGCCTCTGGGCTACCGTAAAGGTTGACCTGTGGCTGCAGAACTCCACTGGCTTTTGAGAAACTCCCTACCCAAATGCAACTTGGTGACCCAGGTCTTGAGCTGGACTCCTTGCCTTGTGGACTTGGCTATCTCTGGACTTGGTTTCTGTTTGAATCATCTGGTCAGGATGGCCATCTGTGAGCCTGTGTTTAAGGCTCACTCACCCCTAAGCTGTTTGGGTGACTCCTGACTCCATCCCAAGCCACCTTTTCCTGTCAAAAGGATGTCACAATGTTTATCTGTCAATGTTGATTTCTCCTACACTGTGAGCTCCTTGAGGGCAGAGGCCAATGGTTCTTATTTGTATCCCTACAATCAGACACTTACCTGCTCATCCACCAGCCCAATTACTCACTCACTATCCATCCATCCACCCACCCACTCATCCATCCAGCTATCTATCCACCATCCATCCACCCATCTATTCATCCATCTGTCCACCCACCCATGCTCTCCTCTTCTTCCAATTTTTTGACTCCTACCCCTTCTCCTCCCCTCTGTCCTCTTCCACAGGGGGAAGGAGTATTTCTAGGGTGTTTGAGAAACAACTGTGGGGCCTATGTATCTGGAGTGAGGTGATAGAAAGGTATAGTAGAAAAAGATGATGTCAGAGTGGAGGAGACCAGGTTATGTAGAACTTTGCAGGTCCTGATGAGGACCTTAACTGTGCTCTGAATGGGATGGGAACTTTTAGGGGTTATGAGTGGAGGAGTGATGAGATCCATCTCATGTTTGGAAGGACCCCTCGGCAGTTGTGTTGAGGAGACACTGTAGTGTGGCAACAGGGATCCCAGTTGGGACGCCATTGCAATAATCCAAGTGAGAGGTGGTGGTGATGGCAGCAGTGGAGGAAGAAACCACTGGGGTCTACATATATTCTTAAAGTAGATCCAGTAGGATGGCTGATGGGATGTGAGGGAAAAAGAAGGGCCCAGAATGACTCAGGGTTTTGGCCCAAGCAACTAGAAGATAGACTCCGTTAATGGAGATGGGAAAGGCTATGGATAGAGCAGGATTTGGAGGAATTTCAGGGGTTCTACTTTGGATACGTTAAGTCTGTGAAGCGAGGAGACATCTGAGTGGAGACGGTTAGTGAGCAGCTGGACATAGATCTGCACTTTCAGGAAGAGCCTCGGTGGTGGCATTTATTTGAGAATGTCGCAGTGGAAGTCACAAGGCTGGTTAAGACCCCAAAGGAAGAGCTAGAGACAGAAAAGAGAAACTGGATGATGATCCTGAGTCCTCTGATGCTAAGAGATCAGGAACGTGATGGTACCAGCCCAGGAGTCTGGGATGGTCAGGCACCAGGGAGGCAGAGAGCCAGGTGCTGCTGATGGTGCTGTCCTATCCTTAGCTGGCTTAACCATGGGGGAGGCCACATGACTGTGACAGAATGGTTTTGGTGAGGTGGTGGAGACAGAGGCTTGGAGGAGGGTGAGCAGAGAGAGCACACTGATACCCCATCAAGGAGCAAGGAAGTGGCAATAGCTGGAGGAGGAAGGGGGGTGAACCTACAAGGATAGTGTCACTTTTGGTGGCAATGCCTAGTAATGAGGGCAATCTTGGTGTTGTGGGAATAAGAAGATAAATGCTGGAGTGACCTCATATCAGGTGAGAGCGGCCATCAAATGAGGTGCTGTGTGGGGCGTCCTGGATCACTCCAGCCCTAGGTTGAAGGTTAGATATTTGAGACTTTTGGACTATTTCAGTAATTCCTTGAAGACCAGGGAGAAATGTGGTGGCCTGTTTACCCTGGATCTGCAGACATGGGATTCCTGTGCTCACTGTCAAGAGGGACTTGGAACAAACAGCTTGGCTGGAGCTGGAGCTGGAGCTTGGAACTTGGCTACAGCTTCCTTCCCAGGTGGGTGCTGGCCAGGAGGCACCTGCTGGGCTAGGAAGCACCTGCTGGGCCAGGGGATGCCAGGTCCTCACTGGCAGCAAGGGCCCTGGACACACCTGAGTCTCTGCCCATAACGGATTTTCATGTCTTGGAACCTCATCCTTCCTGGCAGACACGTGTTGCCAAGTGTCCTGACAGGCATCTCCAGGCAGCAGCATGGCAGTGGGCTCCACCTGCAAGGAGTTGAGATTTGGAGACAGCTCTGCCCCTTCTGGGCTATTTTCCAACACAGTTCAGCTCGTGCAGCTGAACGGAGCCACTGCCCAGCCTCTGCCCCTTCCCTGACCTGCTTCACCTGAGGGAATGACCTGTTTCTGAGAAAAAGTTTGTGTTCTTCAGGCAATTGGGGAGTCATTTATAAACCTCTTGGTACCCAATCAAATTTGTAGTTTATGAAGATTCCCGCCAACTTGGATGGGAGAAGTTTTCAGAGCTGGGAGAGCACAGTGCTCTCTTCCCAGGGGCATCATTAAAAGGAAGTCCGGCAGGGCTGCGGGAGGCTGAGCAGCCACCTGGGGGAGGCGCCTTGCCAGGCCCCAGTGGGTGAGAGTGTTGGGTGTTTCTGGCTCGTTAGGCACAGGGAGATGTAGGACTGGAGACTCCAGGGTACCATCAGCAGGGTGATGAAGTCTATCCCAGTTACCAACCACACCAAATTCACTCACAGGAGTTTAGCTCAGAGGAGTCAATTAGTTTCAACAAGCAATTATGGATCTTGCTTCGCACCCTCCTGAGAGCTGGGGCGGCTGCCACGTGGGAGGCAGAGCCAGGAGGTAGGGTGGGAGGAGGAAGCAGTTGAACAGGAATCTCCTGTATGAGGTTTCCACTTTCTGAAATTTGACTGGGGGTGGGGGGCCATGGGAGATGAGGCGTGTTGACTGCTTCCCGGCCTCAGCAGACGTTGGATTCCCTGGTCTCCGTGGAATTTTCCACAAGAAGCCTGGCTAGCCCATGCAGTTCTGACAAGGTCTGCGGGCTACACAGAGTATCGCATGACGTGACTGTGACACGTAAACACCAATGTGCTGCGGATCACGCCAGGGGCCGACTTTTCCTCCACCTGCAGCCAGAACACAGTCCAGCCATGCAAACGGCTGCTGGATGTCTTGTTTCATAGTGTTTTGGTTTTCAACCATTTCTGTATTCTCTCACTAGCTATATTTCAAAGGGATTAGTTTTTTTTTGGTGTGTCAACTTTTTTTGATCTCTAGTAGGCTATATATTATAAGCAAGTATGTGACAACACACAAATTTGACAGTTCTTGTGTTTATTTATTTTTTTATATTGAGATATAATTGACATATAATATTACATTAGTTTCAGGCATACAACATAATGATTTGACATCTGTATATACTGAGAAATGATCACTACCATAAATTTAATTGACATCTGTCACCACACATAGTTACAAATTTTTCCCTTATGATTGGAATGTTTAAGGTCTACTCTCAGCAATTTTCTTTTTATTTATTTATTTATTTATTTAATTTATTTATTTAGTTCAGTTAGCCAACATATAGTAATTTTCAAATATAAAACATAGTATTATTAGCTGTAGTCACTATGCTGTGTGTTACATCCAGTGTGCAAACTTTTTATTGAATTATACGATACATATAGAAAAGCGCCAAATCTTTTTTTTTTTTTAAAGATTTTATTTATTTATTTGACAGAGATAGAGACAGCCAGCGAGAGAGGGAACACAAGCAGGGGGAGTGGGAGAGGAAGAAGCAGGCTCCCAGCGGAGGAGCCTGATGTGGGGCTCGATCCCAGAACGCCAGGATCACGCCCTGAGCCGAAGGCAGATGCCCAACCGCTGTGCCACCCAGGCGCCCCGAAAAGCGCCAAATCTTAAGCGTATAGTTTGATGAATTTTTACAAACTGCACAGACCCAATCAAGAATCAGACATGTCTAGAGCCCCACAGCCCCAACACTCTCTTCCTCCCACAGCTCCCAAAGGTAACCATGGTCTTAACCACCCATCATTACAGATTAGTTTTGCCGGTGTCTTTGTGTTTATGTAAGTGGAATCGCATAGAATGTGCTCCTGTGTGTTTGGTGCACTCACTCAAGATTCTCTCATGATGTCGTATGGAGCTGTCATTCATTAATTCCCATTGCACGAACAGATCACGATTCATCCACTCAGCTGTTGATGGACATTTGGATTGATTCTATCTTTTGGTTATTATAAGTAATGCTGCTCTGATAATTCTTATACATATCTTTTGGGGAGAATATGCATGCATTTCGGTTGGGTATAAATCCAAGAATGGAATTGCTGGGTCATAGGTCTGTGTCTGTTCAATTTTACCAGATAACAGTCTGTCTTTCTTTCTTTTAGAAAGAGAGAGAGCACACGTGCAAGCATGAGTGGGGGAGGGGCAGAGGAAGAGGGAGAGAGAGAATCTCAAGCAGACTCCATGCTGAGTGCAGAGCCCAACATAGGGCTCAATCTCATGACCCCGAGATCATGACTTGAGCTGGAATCAAGAGTTGGATGCTTAACTGACTGAGCCACCCAGGCACCCCAACAAGAGTCTTTCTGGATGATTGCCACACCGTCCAGTTCCCTCAGGAGTGTAGGACTGCTCTCCATCCTTGTTAGCACTTAGTGTTGTCTGTCTTCATTTTAGCCATCCTGGAAGATGTATCACATTGTGGTTTCAATCTACATTTCCTGGTGACTAGGAAAGATGGGCATTTCTTCACGCTTGTTTGCCATTGGGATATGAGTCAGATCTCTCTCGATCTTGGATTTGAGAAAGCAGGATAGGGCTTCTGTGGGAACCTGTTTATCCCCACTGGACCACAGGACTGCATTCAGATGGTTCTGCCAAAGCTCAGCAGTGCACCCCACTATGTTGCTTTGGAGATGGTGGACCAGGCCAACATCTCTGTCCCCAACACAACTTTCTGTTTGAAAGGCATGTGGTTGGCTAACAAGCTCCTCTTAAATCTGGGGAAATGTTGAGTGGGAACACAGAGTTGCTGTGAGCTTTGCTGTGCCAGATGCTGGGCATCACTCCTCACTTGAGGCAGCACAGCCTTGGCCAGGAGCTGGGGGGGTCTTGCTCCTCCTACCAGGGGCTCTGTGACCCTGTGCTTCATCTGTCATCTGTCAGTGGCTCTGTCGTCATGTGCCATCTGCACAATGGGAATGACCATCATGGTTGCCCTGCAGCACTGCGGGGACAGGGTGCCACCTCATTTGTCCTTCAGGCAGGACAAAGCAGGGATAGAAGTCCCTTTTTTTGAAGACACTCATGGTCACATGGTGAGCACATTGCAGACCCATGACCTTGAGCCTCTGTCCACCTTCTTCCTCCCAACTTGAATGAAATGACTCAGCCTGGCAGCTGTGAAGGGAAGGGGCCACCGTGACAGGTGGGCCAAGAGTGCTTTCTGTGGGAAGCTCATAGGTGGACCAGCTGTTTAGCTGTTTGTGCTCCTGGGGATGCTGTCTACAACGATTTCTATTCTGAGGACCACTGAGCTGCTCTGAATACAATTTTTTAAGAAAATATTCCCTTTGGCATAAAGCATCCTTTGTGATTACTACATTAGTCATTGTGATCACTATCATTACTAATTCATTCCTGCTCATGTGAACAGGGTGTCTCTATGTGGCTGTGTGCAGTATGTCTATCCTCAGTGTGCAGATGGTGAGCCGTGGTGGGTGGCCAATGTGGCTGGGACCCCAGGCAGCAGGTATACCAGCTAGCTGGGTCCTGACAGGCAGTGGGGAAACCCTGCTTGTCCCCTATTGCTTTGATGTCGGCTTCTATACTGTCCATGTGACACGTCAGTCACTTAGTCCTACAGTGGCCCTGCACAACAAGCCACCTCAAGTCTCAGCAGCTTACTCTGGAAAACAGCACAGCAGTATCTTATAAAGTTACCACATTATACACTTGCCACGTGACCCAGCAATTCCACCGCTAGGTGTTCACCCAGGAGAAATGGGACTGTATGTCCACACAGAGACATTTATGTCTGAGTGTGTTTATAGCAGCATTGTTCCTAATGGTCCCAGACGGAATGTGACCCAAGGTCCATCACATGGAGGGTATTCACATTATGGGATACCTCCTAGGAACAGGCAGAAACGAGGTATTAATCCACACACGATGGAACTCAGAAACATCACATGAAGTGAAAGAAGCACACGGGACCGCATATTCTAGGAGAGGCAAATCTGGGTGACGAGGGAACTGCCTAGCAGGAGGAACCTGCTCTGTACCTTGTTAGTAATGGTGATCACACTATTTCATGCAGTTACCACAATGCATGAGGCTCTACACCTTACGTAAGTGGTTTTATCATAAGCAAGATAACACCTGAATAAAAGCCTCGGTGGCTTAAAATTGCATTGCAATCGATCAAACAAAAGCCCTCTCTTACCCCTCATGAGGCTATGGCTGCACGGTTTTCCTGGCTTGGCTATGATCACTGAGGCATTTGTGGGTAGCTGTGGGCAGCCTGGGCTCTTGCACAGGCTTGGGGGATGGCCTTGCTCTCCTCTGGTCCTGAAGACGTTTGTGACCCAGAACTTGTAGGGCTGGACGATGGCAGGCGGCTCTCAGGGGGACTTTACATTCCTCTTGCTACTGTGGTGCATCACATTAACTGGTGTTCGGACTTTGATCCATTCCTCCGCCACGGTGTCTGAACTGTTAAATGTGCTACTGAGTTTGGTTGATAGTATTTTGTTGAGGATTTTTCCATCTATGTTCATTAGGGATATTGGGCTGGGGTTTTCTTTTCTTACATGTCTTTGACTGGCATAAGTACCAAGGTAATCCTAAAATTTATATGGAACCACAAAAGACCCTGAATAGACAAAGCAATCTTGAGAAAAAAGAGTAAAGCTGGAGGCAATGCATGTCCTGACTTCAAAATATATTACAAAGCTATAGTCATTAAAACAGTGTGGTCCTGGCCAAACACAGACATACAGACCAAGAGAATGAAACAGAGAACCTAGAAACAAACTCATCCATACACAGGCAAATAAGACTGACTTATTTCGCTTAGTATAATACCCTCTAGTTCCATCCATGTCTTTGCAAATGGCAAGATTTCATTTGTTTTGATGACTGAGTGATATTCCATTGTATGCATACACCACATTCCATTGCATATACGGACCACGTCTTCTTTATCCCTTCATCTGTTGATGGACATCTGGGCTCTTTCCATAGTTTGGCTGTTGGCGACATTGCTTCTGTAAGCACTGGGGTGCATGTGCCCCTTTGAATCACTCTGTTTGTATCCTTTGGATAAATACCCAGTAGTGTAATTGCTGGGTTGTAGGGTAGCTCTATTTTTAACATCTTGAGGAACCTCCATACTGTTTTCCAGAGTGGCCGCACCTGTTTGCATTCGCACCAGTAGTGTAAGAGGGTTCCCCTTTCTCCGCATCCTCTCCAACATCTGTCAAACAACAAGCTTCTGAACAGCAAAGGAAATAATCAACAAAATGAAAAGGCAACTGATGGACTGGGAGAAAACATCTACAGACTATATATCTGATAAGAATTCAATATCCAAAACGTAAGGAATGCATACAATTCAGTAGCAAAAACAAAAAAACCCAACAACAACAACAACAAAAAACCTGATTGAAGATGGGCAGAGGACGTGAATTGACAGGTTTTCTGAAGAAGACATACAGATGGCAACAGACGCATGGAAAGATGCCCAACATCACTCAGTATCAGGGAAATGCAAATCAAACCCACGAAGCAATATCACCTCATGCCTGCCAGGATGTCTATTATTAAAAAAACAAACGACGTATCGGTGAGATCATGGAGAAAAAGGAACCCTGTACACTATTGGTGGGAATGTAAATTGGTGCAGCCACTAGAGAAAACAGTATAAAGTTTTCTCAAAAAATTAAAAAAAGAACTTCTATATGACCCAGCAATCCCACTTCTGGTATATACCTGAAGGCAACGAAATCAGGCTCTTGAAAAGACTGTTTGAATTTCCATGTTCATTACAATAATAAGGACACAGAAACATCTTAAGTGTCCATCAACAGGTGAATGGATAAAGAAGATTGGTGGGTGTATATATATGGACCACACAGTTGAGTGAGTCTGCTTCTCCCTCTGCCTCTGTGATGTCTCTCCCTCTCTGATCGCTTTCGCTGTCTCTCAAATAAATAAACAAAATCTTAAAAAAAAAAGAATGGCTAAAATTAACAACACAAGAAAACAGGTGAGGATGTGGAAAAAGGGGAACCCTCTTACACTGTTGGTGGGAATACAAGCTGGTACAGCCACTCTGGAAAACAGTATGGAGGTTCCCCCCAAAACTAAAAGTAGAGATACCCTATGATCCAGCAATTACACTACCAGCTATTTATCCAAAGGATACATACATAATGATTAGAAGGGGCATATTCACCCTAATGTTTACAGCAGCCTTATCGACAATTTCCAAACTATGGAAAGAGCGCAGATGTCCATTAACTGATGAATGGATAAAGAAGACATGGTGTGTGTGTGTGTGTAATAGTACTCAGCCATCAAAACAAATGAAATCTTGCCATTTGCAAAAAGATGGATGGAACTAGAGGGTATTATACTAAGCGAAATAAGTCAGAAAGACAAATACCATATGCTCTCACTCGTATGTGGAATTTAAGAAACGAAATAGATGGGGAAGGGAGGGAAAAAAATAAGATAAAAAACAGAGAGGGAGACAAACCATAAGAGACTCTTAACCATAGGAAACAAACAGAGGGTTGCTGGAGAGGTGGTGGGTGAGGGGATGGGGTAACCGGGTGATGGGCATGAAGGAGGACCCGGGATGTGATGAGCACTGGGTGTTATATGCAACTGATGAATCACTGACCTCTACCTCTGAAACTAAATTATACAGTATATATATGTTAACTAAATTGAATTTAAATGAAACATTTTTTTAAAAAGCTTGTTTGATGTCATCCCATTCATCTACTTCTGGTTTCTGTGGCTTGTGATTTTGGTGTTGTCATGTCCAAGAAATCAGTGCCAAGACCAATGTCATGAAGGTTCTTCCCTGCCTTCACTTCTAGGGGTTTTATAGTTTCAAGTCCTGTGTTTAAATCTTTGATCCATTCTGAGCTTATGTACATGTCTGGTGTAAGACGGGTCCAATTTTAGTCTTTTGCCTGTGGATCTTGTTTTCCAAAACCGTTTGTTGAAGAGGCTGTCCTTCTCCAGGTGTGTTCCTGGTACCTTGTTGAAGACAAGTTCGGTTGCCCGTGTATGGATGAGTTTGTTTCTAGGTTCTCTGTTTCATTCTCTTGGTCTGTATGTCTGTTTGGCCAGGACCACACTGTTTTAATGACTATAGCTTTGTAATATATTTTGAAGTCAGGACCTGCAACGCCAACCAGCTATCAGGTGTTCAGTAGAGCCTGGGGCTGTACTTGGTACATTGTATTAGGGCATAAATGCAAAAGCATAAGACACAGTGTCTGTCAATTTGAGGCATGCAACCTAAACATTTCTTAGGAATTACTCCAAGGTGAAAAATAAGATCTGGATTTATTTGCCAGTATTGCAATGAGTGTTTTTAAAAGTCAACATTTTAAAGAAAAACATTACACTTCACATTATCCTGGTATGACATTTCTTCCTAGTAACACACCTTCATTATTATCAATAAGATTTAATTTGTTAAAATTTGCCTTATATTCCCCTCCTCTGTAATTTGAATACACGCTTCGTGAAAAAAAGGAATTTTAAAAGGTTAAGCAGTGGGAAGTGCTTGGATACAAATGTGGCTGACAGTTTTCTGGGCAAAAGACCTCTAGATTGCTGAGTGAACCTAGCTCATCTCCAGTTCACTTTTATTAAAATTTTGAGGACAACAAAAAGCAACATAAAGCCCTTGAGAGTGGATGGGAACCAGGAAATATGCAAAGGGGATGGGATGTCACTCCTGTGACAGGCTGTTAGGTGACACTCCACCTCAGTCTGACCCTGTTGGCCTTGGAGGAGCTGCCATACAGTAGGAACCCTGTGGGGGCCACTTGGCAGGGATCTCTTCCCAGGAAGAGAATGGGACCTCAGTCCTACAGTTGCAACGAGGTGAATTCTGCCAAGAATGTGGAGAGCTTGGAAGTGGGTCCCTCCCCAGCTGAGCCTCACATGGAACGCAGCCCCGGCTGACATCTGCCTGCAGTCTGGCAGGACCCCGAGCAGAGGACCCATGGAAACTACAAGATAATAAATAGCTTTGTGCTGCTAATTCATGCTAATTTGTTACACAGCAATAGAAAACTAATATAGATGGTCAAGGGAAGGATGGTGGACTGTGAGGCTGGAAATATTTTTAAAATAAGCAATTACCAAAAAGGCATAAGCAGGTTTCTTCTGAGAGTAATCTGAGACTACTCAGCACCTTTGCAGGCTCCTCACCTGCTCTTGGTCATGGGCAGGTGATCTGGCGTGCAGACCACACTTGGGAACTTCTCAGGACTCTCCTGTAAGGCCTGGGCCAGCTGATTCTAAGTGGCTGCAGTAGTGGCAACTATCCACCTTAGATTGTGACTGACTTTTAGAAAAACCAGCCAAAGTTGCCATGTGCAATTTTCCCTAATACAGGATGCTAGGGTTCGCCAGCACCTCGAAGGCACTCACTGACCTTCACAGTTACTGCTGGGAAGTCAGCTCCTGGTTCCCTGGGAGGACATCTGCCCTTTTCCTGGCTGCTTTTGAGAGTTTCTCTCTTGGATGTCCTGTACTTTTAGTACAATGTGTCTGGGCATCACTTGTACTAATTCTGCTCAACACTCATGGACTTTATTGACTCTACAGATTTCTGCTGTTCACTAGTTCTGGAATATCCTCAACCACAGTCTTATCAAATACTGCTCTCCACCAGGGACAAGCCTTTTCTGAAAAGGGTCAGAGAGTCTATATTTGGCTAGCAGGTCCTGCTCTTCCCCACACTCCTCCCTAGTGCGTCACAGGCAACTGCTGACCTGCTGTCACTGGTGATCAGTCTGCATTTTCTGGATTTTTATGTATCACACTTTCCCCATTTAGCATAATTACTCTGACACCGTCTACGTTGTTGCCTGCATCAACAGTCCACTCCTCCTTATTGCTAATAAGTTCAGTATGTGGATATGCTGTAACTTATTTATCCACCTTCTGATGGACACTTGAGCTATTTCCAGTTTTGGGCTATCACAAGAAAGCTGATATGAACACACACTTACAGGTCTTCAAAAGGACTTTCATTTCTTTTGGCTAAATACCTGTGAGATGGGCGGGGGGTTGCACGGTAGGTTTCTGTGTAACGTTTCAGGAAGTTCCCATCTTGTTCTCCAAAGTGGCTGTGCCATTTACATTCCAACCAAGACACATGGTTTGAACATATCTTCTCTCAGGCCGTGGCTTGTATTTTCATGGTTTTAACAATGCCTCTCGAAGAGCATGAGATTTAAATTCTACTGAAGTCCAGTTGATGATGTTTTCCTTTAAGGATTTTGGTTTTGCTTTTACATCTAAGAAATTTTTGCCCAACCCAAGATAAAAAATATTTCCTCCTCTGTTTTCCTCTGGGAGTTTTAGGTTATATTTAGGTCTGTGAGTATATATGGTGTGAGGTATGGATCAAAGCCTAGTGGGGGAAATCAAGATATCTAAGTTTTCCAGAACTATTTGTTGAAAAGACTATTCTTTTCCCACTAAACTGCCTTTACACTTTTGTGAAAAATCATTTGTCTTTATATGTGGGGCTCCGTTTCTGTAGCCTCTCTACTCTGACCTGCTGATCTATTTGTCTATCTTTTTTTTTTTTAAGATTTAAAAAAAAATTTATTTATTTGACAGAGATAGACAGCCAGCGAGAGAGGGAACACAGGCAGGGGGAGTGGGAAAGAAGAAGCAGGCTCCTAGCAGAGGAACCTGATGCGGGGCTTGATCCCGGAACGCTGGGATCACGCCCTGAGCCGAAGGCAGACACCTAACGACTGCACCACCCAGGTGCCCTATTTGTTTATCTTGATGCCAATACCACACTGTCTTATTATGGTGGCTTTATAATAAAACCTGAAATCAGACAGTGTTAGTTTTCCAAATCTGTGGCTCTTCTCAAGTTGTTTGAAAATCCTATGTCCTTCAAATCAGTTTGGTAGTTCCTAAGAGAACCCTTCTCAGGTTCTGATTGAGATTGCATTGGCTGTCATACAGGTCAATCTGGGGAGGATTGGCTTCTTAAGAATAGTGAGTGTTTCAACCAATGAACGTGGTTTACATCCCATTTCTTTAGGTCTTCTTAATGTTATCAGCAATACTTTGTAGTTTTGAGTGTATAATTCTTGCACATTTTTGTAAGATTTACACTTAGCTATTTTATTTTTTTAATTTAAATTCAATTAGACAAGGTATAGTACATCATTAGTTTTTGATATAATGTTTAATGATTCATTAGTTGAATATAACACCCAGGGCTCATCATATCACGTGCCCTCTTTAATTCCCATTATACTGGAAACAGTATTTGAAAATATTTCAATTTCCCCTTGTTTGTTGCTGGTATATAGAAATACAATTGATTTTTGAATAATAAGCTTTATTGTAGACTCCATGAGTTTCCTCTTTGCTCATCATGTCAGCCACAAGCAAGGACAGTCTCAGAGATATCTGAGAGACAAACCCCTTCCTTCTGGGCTTTGCCCTTTAGTCCTCTCTGCTCTGCCGGGTCCACTGCATTTATCCAGTTTCTGGAGGTTTGTGGCTGCTGTCCCCTCTGTCATTGTCCTTATCCTGTGGGTTCCTTCACCATCATTCTGGAGGGATTTAAGGAGGGAGCACGTGGTGCTCAACCCACTATCTTTAACCAAAAAGTGAATCCTCGCTGGGGGCTGCTGGGGGCTGCTGGGGGAGGCAGAGAAGGCCTTGGAGAGGGCCTGGCGGTGGTCGGTGGGACCACTGATGGCAAGGCGTCCTGGGCCACAGAAGTCCTGACTCCTCATCTGCTAGCGGGTCATCCTGTCTCTGGAGGCTCTGGGGCATGGGGCAGGTCTGGCTCAGCACTGCAGGCCTAGGGAGACTGGCCTCCCACTGCCGCTCAGATAGGAGTAGCGGCCCCTTCCTTCCCTGCTGCAATGGCCCCCAGCTTCAGAGTGTGCAAAAGAAAGGAGTAGCCACTGGAAATGCATGTCTTCCAAAGTCTGATAAAACAGACCAAATGGAGCATCAGATGAGGCAGACAGTTTAGGCCATGCTGGCCCCAGTGAGGAAGGACCTGGCTGGACGTTCCCAGTGGGTGCAGTGGGCCCACTCCTATAGCCCACCTCCAGTCCCAGGGCTGCCTTTTTTGCCTGCTGCTCAGTCCCTGTACCAGGGTACATGTGGACAGAGTGGGTATGGCTGGGCCAGCAGGATGCTTCAGTCCACCCAGGAGTGGGTGTGCGGAACACATGAATATAATGGATGGACTAACACAGGTGAATGCCCTGGGGGCTGGAGAGGTTTAAGGGATATCTTTCTGTGCAAGCCTCACTTGGAGTCAAGCTTGTGCGAGGGGTCAGGGCAGAGGGGACTGTCCCCTTCAGTGCCCTTGTGTGGGGGCTGGTGCCTGACAAGAGCAGATGGGGATGTCTGGCAATAGAGAGAGATGGGATGCGGTGTGGTCAGGACCCAGGTAGGTGTCAGTGAAGGCTGGATCACAGGGTCCCAATAAGGATTTGGGAACTTTGCCTGTGGACAATTGGGGTTTGATGGCAGGGTGAAGTGAGTGAGCAGGGGGTGGGAGACCAGGGTGGTCCCAGCAGAGGTCCCGCTTGGTGACATGCAGAGGGGACAGAGACACAGCCCTGCAGGGCTGGTGATGTGGGGTGAGCACGGGTGGATGCCAGGAGTGTGGTGTGAGGTCTCTCTGTCCACCCGGAGGGCCAGCAAATGTCCAGCGTGTGGTCTGGAGAGGAGGGACCGGAACCAAGGAGGCTGCTCCCTGCAGGTCTGGAGAGTCTGGTAGGGAGACTCCCACATGGTCTCTGTTCCGAACTAGGAAAGCTTGAGGGCTGGCCTCCCGTGCAGGAGGTGTCCTCCTTCCCAGCTGAGGCTCTGGCCTGTTCGTTGCATCTCATTCCTGCCCTGAATGGGGTCTGTCCCTTTTGCTTCTATCCTTCCTTCCTCAAGCTCTTCCCACCAGCCTGCACGGGCAGCCAGCAGACCCCGCCCCCCAACAGCTGCCTCCTCCTGCAGCCCACCTCCCTAGCCAGCACTTCCTCAATCCCCTTCTCTGGCTACCCAGCAGGTTGCCCTCCCCCCCACCGCCCTGCTCCCCCATAGCTCTCCCTCTCCCACCTGATCTCTGAGCCACCTGCTGACAAACTCAGTGGAACGGTTCTGTCCTCACCTGGCACCCTGACCGGGGTGTGGGGTGGCCTGAGGGCTACCTCTTCCACCCTCACTGCTCCCTTGCTGAGGGGTCTTCTCTGCTCCCTGGCAGGCGACCTTCTTGTATTCCTGACTATGCTTACCCTCTACAAGCTGACGACTCTGAAAGTTCTATTTCTGGTCGCTTTTCTCTGGCACTCCAGAGCCAGGGACTGGACCACCTCTTGGACGTTCCAGTGTCCTCCTCCCCAGACCTGCCCATCTGGGTGGACGGACAGCAGACCCCCAAGCTCAGCGCATCACAGAGCTCGGGCCCCACCTTTGGGGCAGCTCTGCAGCCTCCCGCACCTGCCAGCTGCTCCGTGTCCAAGGCGCCCAGCCTCTTGCTTGCACTCCTGCTTCCACACTGTGCTCCGTAGCCCACGTTAGAACAAGGCCGAATCCTGTCGGAACACCACGAAGTTAGAGCGATCTTTTAAAAACTCAAATTATGATTTTACGCGGCCATACTTTCTCTGGATCCCCGTGGCCCCTGCCTGCTTCCCTCCCCGTCTCTGCTCTGGGGGTTCTTTCTGTCTTCAGTGCGGGGCCCTGCCCGGCAGCCCAAGCCGACACTGGGGCCTTATCCAGGATCCCTGGTTTTCACTCACCCAGCATTATCTGGTCGCCTGACTGGGCTGCACATGCCAGTGTCCCCTCCCCCTGCTCTCCCCCCAGCAGCCGCGGGCTCCCCCTTGGCCCCCTGTGCTCAAGGTGGGCTGTCCCCCTGGCCCAGCCGCACAGTTCCTGCTCCAGCATGAAGCTCAGAGTGCGTCTCCACTGCTGTAAGGTGGCTTCTGCCTCTGCGGGACGGTTCGGGTAGCACGTCACCGGCCCTGCCGGTAGTCCTGCATTCCAGCTCCTTCTCCTCTGCGGATGTGCTCTGTCTCCCCACCTTGCTGTCCTCCTGCGGGGCACTCCACACTCGCTGGCACTGACTCACGTCCTCTTCCCCCCACAGCATCCACGCCCTGCCTGGAGCAGGTCCTATCTCCCTGGCCTTAGCGGCCCTGACCTGGCTGCACCTGCTGCTTCTAGGGGTCTAAGCCAGGCTGTGAGTTCCCTGACCCCGCTGTCTCCGCAGAGCCAAGCAGCACCCAGCGAGAGGCTGGCACTCAGTGTTTGCTTTCTTCATTGTCAAACCAGTGAGCCAGAAGTATTTTCACCTTATTTTTTAAAGCGACCACTTTATAGAAGTTTGATTTGGAAGTACACCCATTATGGAAGCGGGTGCTCGAGATTTCGGACTTACGGGCACCTCGCATGGGACATTCGCTCCATCCTGGCGGCTGCCACGGCAGTGGAGTCTGTGCCAAGACCATCGGTAAGGACGCAGCGATGGGTCAGTCGGTGCCCGGACCGTCCGGGAGGAGCTCCCTGGCTTAGTTCTGCTTACAGTCCTGGCCCAAGGGGCTAAGTGGGGACTTGGCTCCTTGCGGCACGTGGCCCATCACCCCCGAGCCCAGTACCTGCTGAATGAGCAGCCGTGACGCTCCGTGTGCAGTGTGTTTCTGGGAGGGCCCTGAGAATGGAGCTCAAAACCCCCACTGTCACTTGCACAGATGAACATTCTGGATTTCCCCAACCTTGCCAGCACGATTAACAATTATTACCAGAAGTCCTGCAGACGTACCACGAGACTTCTGACCTGCACTCAGGCTGCCTTTGCAGCACTGGCTGGGGCCGGGCCTCAGGACCCTAGAAGCCATGGTAGAAACCTCATGGCACTGCCACAGTCACGCCCCAGCTGGGACATGGCGCCTTCTGACGCCAGGGCACCGGTCATCTCAGGAGAACAGGTGAAGGGCTCCCCTAGGGAGATCTGGGTCCCGCCCTCCCTGGTCAGCCAGGCCCGTGGTGCGGACCCCTACCCGGTCTCCCCTTGGTGACAGACAGGTGTGTGTGGGAGCTGTGGCCGGGGTAGGCACCAGGGTCAGCTGTACAGCAGGGCCAAAGTGAGCCAGCTTGGAGGGGATCCCACGCCAGGTCCACAGAGCAGGGAGGCCGCAGTCCAGCAGATGGCTGGAGGAGGTGGGGAGGGGCAGAGGGGTGTGAGTCCCTGGTGGGACCGCCCCCAGTGCCTGGGTCTGCGTGGAGCAGGGCTGCGGTTCAAGGCCTACACATCACTTTCAAGCCCAGCCTTGTTTACCCCACCTGCTGCCAACAGAGAGGAAGCAGGTCACAGGGATACTGGTCGGGGGGGCTGGTAGGGGCTGCTGGTTGTAGGTGAGCAGTTCACCACCTTCCCAGAGTTTTATCTGCTCTGCGGTGCTGTCAACACACCTGCCCCTCCTCCTTCCCTGGTTGGGCATCAACATGCATGTCCCCATAACTGTGCAGGGGTCATGGTGCTGCAGCTGACCAGGCCTCTGGAGGCCTGCCCAGAGGAGGGTGGGGCCAGGAGGTGAGGCCAGGCCTGCATCCTGGCCCCTCCACTCCTACCCAGTGTGGGGGGACACAGGGCGTGGGTGTTCCCACCTGGAACAGGGGGTCCTGGCTGCCTCGAGGCCACAGCTGTAAAGTGCCCCAGAATGAAACCCTTGTGTGGCAGGGTGAGGGGCTTCACGCGGGGTGCCTGTTCCAGGCATTGGCCCACCGGGGGTGAGCGAGGTGGGGCCGGTCACCCTGTGTGGTGTCCTGGGCAGGTCCCACTCAGATGAGGGGCAGGGACAGGAAGGACTCTGCCTTGAGCCCCTACCCCTGGTGGAGCCGCTCGGGAGATGAACAGGCGACACAGAGGTCCAGAGCAGATCAGAGGGCAGCGCGGGGTCCTGGGGAGGCCCCTAGGACGGGGTGCCCAGGGCCTGTGCTGCCCTCTGAGCCGCCTTGCGCAGCGCCTCCTTGACCTCCCGGTTCCGCAAGCAGTAGATGACGGGGTTGAGCAGGGGCGTGAGCACTGTGTAGACCACGGACACCAGCTTGTTGAGGTCGAAGGAGTAGATGGCGCGTGGCCGGGCGTAGATGAAGAGGGAGGCCGAGTAGAAGATGACCACCACAGCCAGGTGCGAGGCGCAGGTGGAGAAGGCCTTGTGCCGGCCGGCGGCCGACGGGACACGCAGCACGGTGCTGAGGATGGCGGCGTACGAGAAGACGGTGAGCAGCAGCGGCCCCAGCAGGACCAGCAGCGCCAGGAGGAAGTCCACGAGCTCCGCCACGGACATGTCCGAGCACGCCAGGTTCAGCAGGGGGGACACGTCGCAGAAGAAGTGGTTCATGACGTTGGGGCCGCAGTAGCCCAGGCGCGAGATGAAGAAGACCTTTCCCAGGGAGACGGTGAAGCCCGAGAGCCAGGAGCTGGCGGCCAGGAGGCTGCAGAGGCTGGGGCTCATGACGGCGGGGTAGCGCAGCGGGCGGCAGATGGCCACGTAGCGGTCATAGGCCATGACGCCCAGGAGCGTGCACTCGGTGCAGGCCAGCGCCAGGAAGAAGTACAGCTGTGCCATGCAGCCCGCGAAGGAGATGTGGCGGAACTGGGGCGCCGCCAGGCTGAGCAGCATCTTGGGCACGGTGACGGAGATGTACCACACCTCCAGGAAGGACAGGTTGCTGAGGAAGACGTACATGGGCTTGTGCAGCGGGGGGCTGACACGGATCACGGTGATGATGACCACGTTCTCCGCGACCGTCAGCGTGTAGGCCAGTGTGAACAGCACCAGCAGACACACGTGGAAGCCCAGCGAGCCCGGGAAGCCCACCAGGATGAACTCTGTCACCTCGGAGCGGTTGTCCCCGGCGGACATGGCGTGCGCCACCTGGTGGCAAAGGCGGCGGCTTAGATGCCGGCTGGCGGGTGGGGTGCGGGACGGAGGGGCCCCATCCTACTCTGTACCCACGGCTGGACCTGCGGCATCACACATTTCCTCGCGGCAGTGGTGTGGTGGGGGCCTGTGCACGGAGCCTGGCCTGGGGACCTGCTGACAGGTGTGGATGAGGGCCCACCCCGGGCCTGGCTTGAACCCGCTGTGGGGGAGGCCATGGCCAAGGTCGCCCAGGTCGGAAGAATGGGTGACGTGGGTCAGTGGGCAAGTGAGTGGCCTGGGAGGGACGGGGGAGGGCTGGGTCCGGAGCTGGGCTTCTGCTGTCTTCCCTGGTGAGGGGAAAGGCACCTGCTGCCCAGAGACGTGGCTTCCTTGTCTATACTCGAGATGAGAGCCCCAGGACTCGCCCTGCAGGTTAAGAGGAGATGTTCCACACCTCCGGGAGGGATGGGTGCTGAGGAGGACCTACATGGGCTTGTGCAGCGGAGGGCCGATGCGGATCACGGCCGCTCTTGGGGCGCCTGTTCCCTAGGAGAATTCAGCATCCCAGAGAGTTGGAGGGAGGCGGGAGGCCGAGTTTCCCACCCTGGGTTCCCCTGACACCCTGGCCGAAGCTGAAGCCCCTCTTTGGGACCTGCCCTCTGCCACCGCACCCCACGTGCAGCTCCCGTCTGGTTCTGCCCAAGCCGCGCGGAAACAGCCACGGCTGTGCAGGGAGGTTCTCAGGGCTGCAATCCTTGTGCTCCCTGATTCCAGCCCCTGCAGGGACAGCCGAGGGATTGAGAGGGGCAGGGTTGGTGGACAGCTTCCTTGCTGCTACAGGAACTGTTTTCACAGGATTGAAAGGGCCAGATCCTCAAAACAGAAGTGAGCTTCCTTCACCCCTGCCCTACAGCAGTGGCCTGGGTCTCCCCCTTCTGCCCACCCATGGGTTTGCTGGCTCAGGGTCTCCCCAAAATGTGGCTGAACCCTGTTCTACACCCTGCCCCACATCAGCCTGTGCTCTCCGTTCTCGGAACGTTCCCGCAGGTCACAGGCTGTGCTTCCAGATCTCCAAAACCCATTTATTTTTTATTTTTATTTTTATTTTATTTTTTAAAGATTTTATTTATTTATTTGACAGAGAGAGAGACAGCCAGCGAGAGAGGGAACGCAAGCAGGGGGAGTAGGAGAGGAAGAAGCAGGTTCCCAGCGGAGGAGCCCGATGTGGGGCTCGATCCCAGGACTCTGGGATCACGCCCTGAGCCAAAGGCAGACTCTTAACGACTGAGCCACCCAGGAGCCCCTCCAAAACCCATTTAAAAACCAATGCACTCGTTTGTAGTGTGGCTGGGGTTTTAGCTTCTTACCTGCAATCCGAGGGCCTCGGAACATGGCCCTGAGTGGGTCCGCACACTTGACGTGGGTGTAACAGCTAAACAAGCTGGCTGACATAGGGGAGAATGGATTTGGAGGACAAAAACCCTAGACTCTTGCTCAGGCTCTGTTCTGCATCTCGCTGTTGTGAGCCGTCAGAGGACATCCCCCACACCAGGCCTTGTCCGCCGAGGCCTCAGACCGAGCTTGGGGCTGAGCAGGGTGTAGCCGGTGGCCCTCCTTCCCTGATGGAGTAGAAGCCCTAGAGCACAGCTGCCCTGGCCCCCCACCCCCATCCCTTTTTGGAAAGGCCCTTGAGCCTAGAATCTGGCAGAGAGCCTGTCCCCACCCCCAGGCCCCAGCTCATGTCCCCATTCTCAGCTTCCTGCCTCCTCCCAGGACTGCAGAACTCCCCAGGGCTCCTCCTGGCCTCTGCCCTCGAGTGGCCACAGGCCCCCTTGCCTCTCTGCCCCGCATGCTGCCCAGTATCTGCTTGAAGCCTGCGGGTACACACAGTTCTCACTCTGCAAAGGTTTCAAGAGGCAGCAGAGCCCAGAGCTCCAGGATGTGGGCTCTGGGATGGGCGGCTCAGGTTCAAACCCCATCCTCCCCAGCCACCTGTGTCTGGGACAGGACGTCTGCCCTCTGTGCCTCAGATCCCTCAGCTGCCCCATGGGACATGGCAGAACCCTTGCTGGGCTGTCCTGGCCTCGGCAGCTGGCAGGAGGCCGTGGGGGATGCCCAAGCTCTGAGGACCTCAGAAAGCCTGCGCACCTGCTACACTCACTCAGGTGGGCCTGGTGGCCCCGGTGGGCAGTGGTGACTGTGCGGCAGGAGGGGGCCTGGTCAGGTCTTGGTGGGGTCAGCCTCCTGTAGCTGGGGCCCTGGGTAAAACCACCTCTGGGTCCCTCTATCTCTCCCCCACTATGGCTCCTGGTGACCCCGGGAGTGTCTGCTCCGATCTGCCCCCGATTAGCGGTCAGACTTGGAACACACGTCTACCCTCGTCCAGGGCCAAGAGGGAGCAAAACCATCACCTTCGCTGAAGGAGCAGGAGAACAGTGTTTCATCAGGAGCCCTGAATCCCGCAGACAGGAGGAGACAAATAGCCCCCAGGCTCCCCTGTGATGCTCTGACGCACGTGCTTCCCAAACTTCACACGGGTACACAGTCCCACGTACCCTCCCCCAAACGCAGATCCACGCGGGGCACCCAGGCATCCTGAGTCAAAGGCACACCAGCGTGCACAGCCAGACCCACAGGCCCCTAATGCGGCAATCCATACGGACACCAGGCTCCTGCCAGGTGGACAGGCACCTGCACATCCATGTGCCCCCGGCGGATCCCGATCTAGCACAGAGACACGGGCACCCAGGCCTCAGACGCACGGTTCCCCCGCACACACCCCGCGCTGCCCAGCAGACAGCCGCCGAGCCCCGCCTGAGCCTGAGGAGCCATACACTCCTCACAGAAACACGGGCCAATAGCTGAGACACAGGGTTAGACCCCCAAACCACAGATACCCTGCCCCTCACAGAGACACGGGCTCAAGTCGGACATGTGCGGCAACAGATCCCAGACACGCTTGCTGCCCTCATCACATGCACGGGCGCGCACAGATACGCTCGCGCACAGACGCTCACGCGGGCGCGCACGGATACGCTCGCGCACAGACGCTCACGCGGGCATACACAGACACGCTCACGCACAGACGCTCACGCGGGCGCGCACGGACATGCTCGCGCACAGACGCTCACATGGGCGCGCACGGATACGCTCGCGCACAGACGCTCACGCGGGCATACACAGACACGCTCACGCACAGACGCTCACGCGGGCGCGCACGGATACGCTCGCGCACAGACGCTCACGCGGGCATACACAGACACGCTCACGCACAGACGCTCACGCGGGCGCGCACGGATACGCTCGCGCACAGACGCTCACGCGGGCATACACAGACACGCTCACGCACAGACGCTCCCGCGGGCGCGCACGGACATGCTCGCGCACAGACGCTCACATGGGCGCGCACGGATACGCTCGCGCACAGACGCTCACGCGGGCATACACAGACACGCTCACGCACAGACGCTCCCGCGGGCGCGCACGGACATGCTCGCGCACAGACGCTCACGCGAGCGCGCACAGACACAGGCCTGCACGAGACACAGGCACGTGCACCTCTCGGCTCTCACCTGCGCAGAGATGGACAGTTTGAGCCAGCAGATGTGGGTGGAAGTACCAGCCCTGCCCCACCCCCTGCTCTCAACCCCCAACCCCGACTTCTCACCTATGGAGGGGAAGGTCTCACCGCTCTTCTCGGCTTTCCCGAGGACTCAGTGCTGCTCTGGACAGGGACTTAGCCAATGGGGTTCACTACCTGGTCGTTGAGCGCTGAGAGGGGGCTCAGCACGAGAGCGGACGGAGGCCGACCGTGAGCTCTCGGCTGAAGTTAGCACCGGCTGCTGGCCCCGTGGACCTCTCCCTGCCTGGGCTGCCACATACCCTGGGACCGTCTAGGTCCAGGACGGAGCTTGGAAGATAGCAAACGAGGTAAGCCTGGCCGCAAGGACCCCTCCTCACAACAAAAGAGCCCTCCCGTCAGCGATGGCAGTGACGCTCCAGACAAGCGGGGTCTCCTGCCCTCATTTCATAGGAGCGGGAGTCAGGTTTTGGGGGAAAGTACAAGGGACCCCCCAGTCTGCGGCTGTTGGGAACATCCCCTCTGCATGGGGAGAGCCCCGGCAGCCCAGGAGCCCACGAGCCCACACCCCCTACCACCAGGCCACCCGTGTGTTTCTAAAAGGTACCTGGTGGCAAATGGGAAGCTTACCTCAGCCCTCGCTCCCTTCTCACTGGAGAGGAGCTCTCGGGAGCCAGGGCCAGAGGCGGGGCAGTACCTGGGCTGGGCAGGGGAGCACGGCTCCTTCCCTCCCCGCTGTCCCAGGGGCTGGTGCACCAATAGCTCCTCCTGGGAAGCCCCTCGGGCCTCTGCTCAGGGACTCTCCTCCCCTAGGACCAGGCTTGTCAGCCAAAATGGCCAGAATCGGAGGCCATATGGAACCTGGGCCCCTCCCTGGCTGCCCTCACGGGGGAGGGCAGGTGTAATCTGGTAGGGGTGGGATGTGGGTCCAGGCGGTCACCCTTACCCCCCAGCAGCTGCTTGGTGCCACAGAGGGGCCCACGTAGAAATCTCTGCCCCCACCCCTGACCAGAGCTGCGTCCCAGACCCTGCTCTCCTGAGTGGGCTCCATGCTGCCTCCTGAGTGCTTGGGGTGAGGCTCCAGTCCTACCTCATGGCCACCTACCTCCCTGATCTCCAGCCGGTCACCGCGAGGGCCCACAAGGTGCACAGAGAAACCCCTTGGTCCACTGTGAAGAGGCCCAAGCAGCAGCTGCCTCTGTCCCGTGGGAAGCGAGAGGAAGGTGCCCAGGACCCCACACGGGGGCTCCAGTCCTTCCCTGCCACGTGGGGTCCAGTGTCTGCCCACACTGTGCAGTCAGTCTCTGCTCAGCCAGGGAAGGGATCCTGCAGGCCATGGGGGACAGCTGACCAGCCCCGGAGAGCTGGGGTCTTGGCCTCAGTGGAACCCCGATCTCTGGGGCTGCCCCGTCTCGTGGCCCAGGGTGGGCACAGGTTGACCTTGTGTTCCTGGGTCTCCGAGTCATTTTACAGAAGTCACATCAACTTACCATCCCGCTCAGGCTGACTCTGGACTCTGGATGCCGCACCCAGCAGTCAAGTTCCTGTGTGTGGGGCTCCGGGGCTGGAGGGAACAGACAAGGGGAAGGTGAAGTGTGCCGTGGCCAGCAGGGACCGGGAGGAAATCTGGGGCCCAGTCACAGCATGTACAGAATCCTGGAGATAGCCAGAAAGAGAGCGTGGGCGGAGGGAACAGGCACTGTACAGGCTAGGGAGGGGGGAGAGTGGGGGAGGGGAGTGGGGTGCATGGGGGAGGGGACGTGCCCTCCATGTGTGGGGGCCGAGGGGAAGGGGGCATGCTGGGATGGGCCTGGACTCAGAGAACTGGGGAGGGGTTGGCTGCTGAGCTCTGGGGTGGGCCCATGGCCTGGTGGTGGCCCTGAGAGGTGCAGGGTTCTGGGCAGAGCAAGGCTGCTGGGGAGAACAGACTGGTGGGGTCCAGGTGGGCTGCACTGATCACTGCGGTGGGGTGGGATGTCACTGGGTTTGCTGATGGATCGAGGGCATGTGTGGAAGAGCGAGGAGTCCAAAGGTGTGGGATTGGTGGGTTTTGGAGGGCGGCAGGGGGGCCTTTAGGAGTGTTTTCGGTGTGCAAATTTTGAGATGAGGGGAGGTTAGGTGGGGGCGTGGACATGTGTGTCTGGAGCTCAGAGCCTCTCTGGAGGTGGACATTTGGGGTCCGCTGGGCGTGAGGCTGAGAGGAGGACCAAGGACTGGGGTCTCCCGCAGATGAGGGTATGGGATGAGGAAGGAGCAGGGGGCAGGGGAGCAGGGGGCAGGGGGGGTGGGATGAGGAAGGAGCAGGGGCCAGGGTGGGCGGGCTGCGGACATGAGTCAAGATGGCCAGGCTCTTTTCCAGGGCTGTAAGCGACCTTCAGCTGGCCTGGTGAGGGGCCTCGAGCATGTTGGAGCTGGGCTCTTCAGACTGCAATCTGAGGTGACCGTGAACGTGGCCTGAGCAAGTGACCAAGGGAGGACACTCAGATACGCTGCTGGTCCGTGTGTCCACACTGTCAGCCCTATACCATCCCTTCCCATTGGGCCTTGGGGCCCCAGAGCTGCTGTGGCTCCTGGGCAGGGCTGATCACCCTCGGGGCCTCGCTGCCCTGGGTTCCGCCTTGGCCAACCAGGCTGCTTTGCAGAGAAGTGGCTGGAAACTTCCAGGGGAGGAAGCTCTCTTACTCACGAGAATGCCCCAGCCCCTGCCCTGGCCTGCTCAGGGCTTTCTGCCCTGGTGCAATTCTGCACCCCCCCCCCCGCCCCCTCCCAGGAGCCTCGTCCAGTAGTGAGGTCGGGTGGCTCTCTGCAGGGTGTGTTCAGGCAGAGTGTGTCGGACTGCTGGACTTCTTGCTGGTTGGTTGATTTTGGTGGGTGGTTGGAGATTTTCTTCCTGGGAATCCCAGCACCCATGGCAGCGCTCCTCACAGTTCCCCAGCTTCCTGTTTCCCCACGTCATCTCAGCCCCTTTCCACAGACACCCCTGGCTTCCCATGGCCCAGAACTTCACCTCTGCATCCAAGGTGTGGAGATGAAGGTCCTGCCCATTTCTCATGTCACTCCCACAGCACCCCTAGTCCTACCGCAGTGGGTACCCAACACCTGGACCTGCCACCCCTCCCACCCTCCAGGGTCACTGTTCACCCCTGTCCCCTGCAGAGTCCCCAGCGTGAGCTCCAGCAGCCCACCCAGTCCTCTGCGCCCCAGGCAGGCTTCCCAAACCCTACAGCCCCCACCCCCTTCTCAGAAAACCAGCCAAGGGGCAGGGACTCTGACTTCCTGCTTCCCCCACAGAGACCTTATCTGGATCCACATGCAGCCTGGGGGCTTTCCTGCTCCAGGCTGTGCGAGCTCTGGACCCCTCCCTGGTCTTTGCCGCCGTCTCCACCTTCTTTCTTTCTGCCTTTGTGAACAGCAGAGACACCGGCCTCCGGCCTCCTGTCCTAGAAGTGAAAGGGGAGGAAGCCTTAGCCGGGCAGCCTACCCCCTCTGCCCCCTGGAAGCAGCACCCGTGGGCCCTCACCCCACTTCTTGCCCACCCTAGTGCCCCTGTCAGCTGGGCAGGAGGCCTCCCCGCCTGTCACTGGCCTTTGAGAAGTGGAGAGTCCACTCCTAACCGTGCTCTCTGCTTCTGTCCACGCTGGCTGACCTGTGTTGGAGACCCGCACAGCCGCATTACTGCTAACCCCACTGGGGCACCAGGACCCTGCTCCTAGCTGACGTGGCAGCCACTCCCGCCCGTTCGGGGTTCCATGTAAATTTTAGGGTCATTTTGTCAGGTTTAGGCTGTCTCCCTCAGTAGTTAATTTGGGGAAATTTAATGTCTTTGCAAGATTGGGTCTTCTGACCCATAAACTGGGTGTATTTTTCCTCCTTGCTTAAACTTTGCTGTGATGTGTCTCAGTTTTCTGTGTAAACGTTTTCCACATCTTTCATTAGAGTAATTCCTAGGTATTTAATATTTTTGTTGCTTTTATAAGTGGTAGCTTTTTAAAAGAATTCCTTTTCTGTTTGTTGCTCTTAGTAGAAAAACAATTGCTTTTGGTTTATTAGCTGTGCCCTGTGAGCTTGCTAGACTCATGGATTCTACTCAGCGTCTGCAGATTCTTCTGGATTCCTTTCATTCCCGGTGGCATCGTTTGTGGGCCATGAGGGCGTTGCCCTCATTTCCAGTCCTAATGACTTCCTTCTCGTAACCCACTGCACTGGTGAAGGCCCCAGGGCAGGGCAGGGCCGGACCTAGTGGGGGGGGGGCAGCCCTCTGCTGTCTCCGGTCTCTGACTCAGTTTCGGAGAGCTGGAGGCTTTCTGTGGTTGTGGTTTGATACTTGTTATCAGATTGAGGGAGTTCCCCGCTACTTCTACTTTGCAAAGTATTTATTAATTGTAATACATTCTTTAATATAAAACTTTTTGCCTCTCTTAAGGGGATAATGTAATTTTTCTCCCTTAGTATTTCAGTGTGTCAAATTACAATGATGGATTTTCTAATGGCAAACCAACTTTGCAGTCCTGGGAAAAAGCCAGTGTGGGCACCATTACTATGCTTTATACACATTGCCGATTCTGTTGGTTCTGGGCACAGGGTTTTCTTTGTGCGAGGATAAGCTTTCTTTAAAAACAGCATTATCGAGCTACAAATGGTGTACAAGGAATAGCACGTATTTGAAATGTACGATTTGATTAGTTTTGACCTATGTATAGACCCGTGAAACCGATACCACAATCAACAGCCTGTACATTTCCACCCCCAAAGTCTCCCCCTTCCTGTCCCTCCCCGCACTACCTCTCCTGGCGGCCACTGACCTGCTTTCTGTCGCCGTACGTTAGTTTGCATTTCACAGAAATTTATGAGTGGAGAGGACGTGGAGGGACTGAAAGCACTTTGGACAGCAGTGTGGGCACGTCATAGTGACTTGCACACGCCCCTGCCCAACGACCCCACCACTCCACTCCTAGGTGCTTACTTCAGAGAAATGAAAATACGCGTCCACCCGAGGCCTTGTGCAAGAATGTTCTTAATGGTCTCATTTCTAGTAGCCCCAAACTGAGCACCGCAGGAAATCCACACGGGGACCGTCCCTAGAGCTGGTTCAGATCTCAGTGCGGTGCGCGTTCTCTTTGCGTGTCCGTGCAACTCAGTCTCATCACGTGCACACGTTCAGGCGAGACCCCCGCGATCCCGCCGATGCCCTGGTGCTGCCCTTTCCAGTCACGCCCCTCCACCCCCAGGGACCTACCCGCGGGTCTCTTCTTCGTCTCCTGTTGCTTCAGGGATGTTACATAAATGGGATCACGCAGCATGTACCCTTGAGATTGCGGTTTTCGTTCAGCATCATTCCTCGTTCGTCTCCCTTGTTTTGTGCGTATCAGTAGCTCGTCCTCGTCTGCTGCTGAGTGCTGCTCCACGCAAGGGTCTACCCCTGACCCGCCGAGCGGCGGGAAAGCGCTCCCGGCCTCTGGCCACTGTGAAGAAGGCTGCATGAGCATCAGGGTACAGGCTTCTGCGTGAGCATGAGGTTTTGCTGCTCTGAGGCCAAGGCCCGACGGCGTCGTGGTCCCCGAGTCCTGGGGCTGAGAAAGAGCGGCCACGCTATTGAGAGCCCCTGTGGCTCTGCCATGCACATTCCCACCAGCAGTGTGGAGTGATTAAGTTTCCTGACTTCTTGCCAGCATTTGGTATTATCACTAAGTTTTTAAAAAGCCATTCTGGTAGTTCTGTAGTGATGTCTTATTGTGGTTTTAGTTTGCATTTACTTAACAGCTGAAGAAGGCCAACGTCTTTCCATGTCCTTATGTGACACATCTGTATGTCTTCTTTGGTGAAATGACTATGCGTGCCCATTTTCTAAGTGAATATTTTTTTATGTTGAGTTTTTAGAGTTTTTTTTAATACTTTGAATGCAAGTCTTGCATTGAATATGTGATTTGCAAATATTTTCTCCCAGCATATAAGTATTTTCACAATACTTTCGCAAAGCAAAGATTTTTAATTTTTACAAGGTTCAGTTTAATTTTTTGTAGAATTTTGCTTTTGATGTCAAATTAAGAATGCTTTGTCTCATCGTAGGTCCCAAAGATTTTATTATTTTTTTTCTAGAAGTTTAATAGTTTTACATTTGACATTTAAGCCCATCATTCTTTTGGAATTAGTTTTTGTATAAGATATGAGGGTTAGGTTGAGTTCATTTCTTTGGAGAAATTATAAATTGTATTGCATTTTTTACTGAGGGTTCCGCCTGCTCATTGTTAGTGTGTGGGATTACACCTGAGTTTTGTGTTCGATCTCGTGTCCTATGATCTTACTGAAGCCACTTATTACTTCTAGGAGTTCTATTTTTGTAGACTTCGTGGGATTCTCTACATAAATAATTGTGTCATCTGTAAAAAGTTATATTTTTTATTTCTTCCTTTCCAACACGTATGCTTTTAGTTCTTTTTCTTGCCCCGTTGCCCTGGCTGAATCTTCTAGTGCTTTGGTGAGTGAGGGCGGTGACAATGGGCATCACTACACCGCATTCCCGATCTTAGGGGAGGACATTCAGTCTTTCAGCATTAAGGATGATGTAAATTGCAGAGAATTTTTGGTAGATATTCTTTATGAGATTGAGAAAATTCCCCTCTATTCTTAGTTTTCTGAGAGTTTTTTAATTACTCTGAATGGAGTGTGAATTTTGTCAAAACCTATTCTGCTCATTTCATACGATCGTAAGATTTGTCCTCTTTCGCCTGTTGATGAGATGACCGACGATGACTGATTCTCAACACTGAATCAGTCTTGCGTGCCTGGAATAAATCCACTAGTTGTAGTGGGTGATTCTTTTTATGTCTTGATTATGCTTGTTGAAGTTTTGTTGAGGATTTTGCCTCTCAGTTCGTTAGAGGTATTGGTCTGTGGTTTTCATTTTCAGTGCTACCTTTGGTTGTAGTTTCAGGGTAATTCTTGTCTTATAAAATGAGTTGAAAAGTGGTCCATCTTATTTTTAGAAGAGATTGTGTGAAGTTGGTGTATTCTTTTTTAAATGTCTGGTAAAATTCTCGAGTGGAACCATCTTGGCCTAGAGATTTCTTTTTTAGGAATTTTTAGACTTTATTTTTTAGAACAGTTTTAGATTTAAACAAAAATAGAGAAGCTACCCCAGACACACCAGATGCAGTTTTATTATCATTAACATCTTACATTACTGTGGTATATTTGCTACAATTAATGAACCGATATTGACACATTATTATAAACAGAAGTCCGTAGTTTATTCAGATTTCCTTAGTTTTTACCTAACGTTCTTTCCCTGACTTAGGATCCCATCTAGGGTACCACGTTATGTTTAGTTTGTATGTCTCCTTAGGCTCTTCTTGGCTGTGATGGTTTCTCACACTTTCCTTGGTTTCGATGACCTTGACAGTTTTGAAGAGTACTGCTCAGGTATTTTGTAAGACGCCCTTTTACTGGAATTTCTCTGCTCTTCTTCCCATTAGATCACAGTTATGGGCTTTTTTGGAGGCAGATCACAGAGGTGACGTGCCATTGTCATCCCATATGGTCAAGAGTATACGTATCAAGATGGTGCATGGCTGTTGGTGTTGACCCTGATCACATGGCTGAATTGTGTTTGTCAGGTGTTTTCCACTGAAGAGCTGTTCCTTTTCTCCCCTTTCTATACTTCACTCTTTGGAGGAAGACATTAGGCAGGCCCACACTTAAGGAGCGGGAAACTATGTGCTCCTTCCTTGAAAGCAGAATATCTACACAAATTATTTGGAATTCTTCTGCATGGGAAATGAATCTCTTCTCCCCCTTTATGTATTCAGTCATTTTTTTATGTCAGTATGACTCATGGGTGTGTATTTTACCCTTTGGGTTATAATCCAATATTGACCGATGGATCATTGCTCAAATTGTTCCAGCTTTGATCTTTGGGAACTCTTCAGTCAGCCCCTATGCACGTTTGCCATACCCCCTCATCAATGTTTCCAATTTTCTGTTACTGTTTATTTTTTTTTATTTTTTATTTTTTAAAGATTTTGTTTACTTATTCGACAGAAATAGAGACACCCAGTGAGAGAGGGAACACAAGCAGGGGGAGTGGGAGAGGAAGAAGCAGGCTCGTAGCGGAGGAGCCTGATGTGGGGCTCGATCCCATAATGCAGGGATCACGCCCTGAGCCGAAGGCAGACGCCTAACCGCTGTGCCACCCAGGCGCCCCTGTTACTGTTTATTTTTGATCACTTCTTTACTTTCCGACATTACAAGATGCTCCAGGCCCACCTTCTAGATTTCCTACCCCAGTCTTAGGATCAGCCGCTTCTCCCAGGTGTCCTGTTTCCTTTTACTGAGGATGATGTTAGATGCCAAGATCTGGGCACTGGGGCACCACTGCTTCCAGGCCTCTCAGTTGGCAGAATGAAGAAATACATGTGTGAGTGCACATCCCTATGCACACATCTGTATAGGAGTATACACACATACACACATCTGCAGTGTTTCTGTGTGTACCATCTGTACCCATATTAAGCTGAACACAAGGTCTTACTGACAGCTCCATCTCTAGTCCACCACCATGTGGGTCGTTCCAGCCTCCTTCCCTGCTGATCTGTGAATGGCAATTCTAACGGTGAGGACTCTGGATTCAGAAGCATTTTGATGACAGAAACTTAGTTTCTTTTATAGCTTTGTGTATCTATTTCATCTGGCTGAGTTTTAGTAGTTTGTGGTTTTCAGGCAATTGGTCCATCTTTTCTTTTTTCTTTTTTTTAATTTTAAATAAAAAAAAAATTTTTTTATTATATTATGTTAGTCACCATACAGTACATCCCTGGTTTTTGATGCAAGGTTCGATGATTCATTAGTTGCGTATAACACCCAGTACACCATGCAATACGTGCCCTCCTTACTACCCATCACCGGTCTATCCCATTCCCTACCCCCTCCCCTCTGAGGCCCTCAGTTTGGTCCATCTTTTCTAAGTTGTTGAATTTATGAGTTTAAAGTTGTCCACAGTATTTCTCTCTTATCTTTCTAATTGCTGTTGGGTCTGTTGGTATATCACTTTTTCTATTCTTGGTATTGATTTGGGTCATTTTTTATTTTTGTTAATCTTGCTAGCAGTTTATTAATTTTGTTTTTATATTTTCCAAAAAAACAGCTTTTTGTTTCATTAATTTTTAAAAATTTTGTTCCCGTTTTTAACTTCATTGATTTCTGACTTTATCTTATTATTTCTTTCCTTATGCATATTTTGGCTTTATTTAGCTTTTTTCTCCCTAGATTTTTTTTTTATTAAAGATTTTATTTATTTGTTTGTCAGAGAGAGAGAGAGAGCGTGCGTAGGGGGAAGGAACAGAGGGAGAGGAAGAAGCAGACTCCCCACTCAGCAGGGAGCCCGACGTGGGGCTCGATCCCAGGACCCTGGGATCATGACCTGAGCCAAAGGCAGACACTTAACCAACTGAGCCACCCAGGCGCCCTCCCTAGATTTTTGAGATAGCAATTTAGCTTATGGATTTGAGATCTTTCCTCTCATGTAAATATTAAGCACGTAAACTTCCCTCTTAGCATTACTTTAGCTGCATCCCACAAATGTTGATGTGTTGTTTTCATTTTCATTCACTTCTTTGTATTTTTAAAATTTCCCTTGAGACTTCATCATTGACCCGTGGGTTATTTAGAAGTGTGTTTAATTTCTAAGTGTTTGCAGATTTTTCTTTTGTCTTTCTGTTATTGATTCTGTTATTCTTGTTTGATTCTATTATGGTCAGAAAATATATTCTGTAGGATTTAAATTCTTTTAAGTTTGTTAAGGTTGGTTTTATGTCCTTAGATACAAATGTTGGTGAATGTCCCATGTGTGAAACAAATGTGTGTTCTGCTCTTGTCGCGTGCAGTGTTCTGCAAATGTGAGTTAGATCCTATTGGTTGATGGTGATCAGTTCTTCCGGATCTTGCTGATTTTATCTCCAGTTGTTCTGTCAGTTGCTGTGAGTGACATCTTGAAGTCTCCAACGGGAATTGTGGATTTGTCTACTTCTGTTTTCAGCTTTATCCATTTTTGCTTCATATATTTTGAAGTTCTGTAGTCTGGCAATACACATTTAGGATTGTCCTATCTTTTTGATGGATTCATCCTTATTATTATTATGTAATGTTTCCCATTCTTCCTAGTAATTTTCTTTTATCTGAAAATTTTCTCTGATATCAATATAGCCAACTCCTGTCTTTTTTGATTAATGTTCACATAAAATGTCTTTTCCTTGAAACAGCACGTATTTGGATCATTTCTAAAAATTCACTTTGCCATCATCTGTCCTTTAATTTGTGTATTTAGAACATTTACATTTAAATTATTATTAATGTCTTAGGGCTTGTATCTCCCATTTACTTCTTGTTTCCTGTTTGTTCCCCCATTTCTCACAGATCTGTGTCTTTTTCCCTTCTCTCCCTGTGAGTTCTGTGAACATTTTTCAGACTTCTATTTTGATGTATTAATAATGTTTTTGAGTTTTGTATAATTTTCTTATTGGTTACCTTACATGTAACTTATATAAGATACTATGTGTAACTTACAACAGCCTTCTGGTGTTGCCATTTTAACACTTCAAGTGAAATATTGAAACCTTACTTATATTTAGGTGTTTTTTTTGTTTTTTGTTTTTTTACACTCCCCTACTTTACAAACAGAGCTGTCGGGAGTATCTCCTCTGTGTGCACTGCGTACCACTTCGGGGAGTGCTGTGACATAACACGTGGCTAAAGAAACCCCTGAAGTGAAGGGTGGTCTACTGTGATCACTTCTACTTTACCATCTCATTGCTCTTCCTTCCTTTCTGAAAGTCCCATCTCTTTGTAATCATTTGCTTTCTGATTAGAGGGTTTTCTTTAGCCATTATGTAACAGTATGTCTTCTAGCAAGAAGTTCTCTTGTTTTCCTTCATTCGAGGATGTCTTTATTTCCCCTTAATTTCTGCAGGGTAGTTTCACAGACATAGAACCAGGCTTGACACACCTTCTCATTTGCACTTAAAAACTGGTCTTCCACTACCTGCTGGTCTCCATTTCAGATGAGAAATTTGCTGTCATTCAAATTGGTTTTCCTTTAAAGATAATGTGTCATTTTTCTTTGGCTGTTATTAGGATTTTTTTTTAAATCCTTAGCTTTCAAAATTTTACTTATGATGTCTTTTGGTGTGAATTCTTTGGGTTTATCCTGTTTGCAATTTGCCCAACTTCCTGAATCTGTAAGTTTAGGTCTTGGAAAGTTTTCAGCTATTGTTTCTTCACATTCTTTTCTCTCCTCTCCTTCCTAGATCTCCAATGATAGAAATACTAGCTCTTTTGTTATTGTCCCAGAGATCTCTGAGGCTGTATTAATTTTTTGTCTATTTTCACTCTGTTGTCTACATTAAGTAAATTCTATTTATTTGTCTTCAGTTTGACTGATGCTGTCCTCTGGCATTTCCATTCTACTCTTGAGTCCATTTGATGAGTTTTTTTTTTTTTAAAGGTTTTATTTATTTATTTGTGTGTGAGAGAGAGAGAGAGAGAGAGAGAGAGAGAGAGAGAAAACCCTAGTGGGGGGGAGGGGCTGGGGAAGAAATAGAAGCAGACTCCCTGCTGAGCAAGGGGCCCGACCCTGGGATCATGACCTGAGCCAAAAGCAGATGCTTAACCAACTGAGTCACACAGGAGCCCCCATTTAGTGAGTTTAAAAAAACTTCAGTTGTTGTATTTTTAGTTCTATAATTTCTATTCGGTTCTTTAAAAGAATAACAGCTTTATTGAGAATATAATTCATATACCACAAATGTGTCCTTTAAAAGTGTATAATCCAGTAGTCTTTAGTATACTCAGAATTATACAACAATCACCACTGGCTGATTTCAGAACATTTTCACCTCCCTCAAAGGAAACCCCATACCTATTAGCAGTCATTTCCTCATTTCCAATTTTCTCCTCCTTCCAGCCCCTGGCAAACACTAATTCACTTTCTCTGTCTGTGGATTTGCCTAATCTGGACATTTTATATAAAAGGAGTCATAGTGTGGTCTTTCGTGTCTGACGGCTCTCACTGAGCGTGATGTTTCCAAGCTTCGTCCCACTGTTGCAGGTGTCAGAGCTCCCTCCCTTTCAGTGGCTGCACGATGTTCTGTGCTGTGGATAGATCACCTTTTGTTTATCTGTTTGTCAACTGATGTACATTTAGCTTGTTTCTATTTGTTTATTATGAATAATGCTGCTGTGAACATTTGTATACAGGTTTTTGTGTGGACGTAACTTAATTTCTCTTTGATATGTACTTTGGAGTGGAATTACTGGTTTAACATTATGAATAACTGCCAAACTGTTTTCCAAAGTGGCTGCACCATCTTCCAATCCCGTGAATGTTCCAATTTTTCCACATCCTCACCAGTAGTTCATTTTTATAACTTCTATTTTTTTGTTGAGATTTTCTGTTTTTCCATTTGTTTCAAAAGAGTTTGCAGTTTATTGTGGAAGTGTTTTTATGATGCCCGCCTTAAAGCTCGGCAGGAAGTTCTGAGATCACCTTCGCCTTGTTTGTATTATCAGATTGTTGTTTTCCTGATTCTTCACACGGTGGGTGACCTTCACTTGTGTTCTGCACTGTGGTGTGAGGACACTCTTCCACGTCAGCAGGTAGCCATCCTGTTAAGGTTCAGAGTACAGGTCTGTCCTTTTGTGGCGTTAGGTCCAATGATGGTTCAGCTTTTAGGGGTCTTGCAAGGCTATCCTGGCCTGTCTCATTCTCCTGCTGCTGTGGGGCTCCCACTCAGTCCCTGCCAGTGCCAGAAGTCTGGTGTTGCTGTGTCGCTGTCTGCTGGGGAGCCAAGGCCACTGGGCCTGGGTGGAGGGTGGAGACACACAGGGCTTCGCTGCTGCTGTGGCTGTGGGCAGATTGGACCACCTATCTGACTGTGGGGTCTGAGTAAAGCTACCCTGTCAGCAGTTATCAGTGTGGGAGGAAACCCACAGCCTGGGCCCCTCGCTCATATCTGGCAGTGCTCAGGGCTGCCAAGGCCATTTGTTGCTCTGCTCAGAGACGGAGAGACAGAACCCTGATACGTTCTGGAAAGGCCCTCACTGTCCCCATTGGTTCCTGGAGGCCATTGGTGGCTCCTACTTCTGTATATTTGACTCTGGACTGTAATCTTTGCATTGCCCCAGTTGAGTGGCTGGAGCTGGCTGAGCTCTGGGGGTCACAGGGCCATGAAGACAGTTCTCTGGGCCTTGGGACTAGGGACGCTTCTCCTCACTCTCAGGGCACTCCCCATTGGTAAGTTCCTCCTTCCCTCATCCATGGAAGCTTCTGGAGGCAGTGGCTCAGTAGAGCTAGAGACCCTGGGGTGTGGCATCTCCTGCTGTGACCTGCTGTCAGTCTGGCTCTTGTTCAGCCCAGAAGTGGATGGGTCATCCCGGGGCAAGAGGGCATGTGGGCTCCAAAGTATCTACCCCTGGAGACTCTTGTTCTAGCAAAGACGGAGCAGATCTAACTCCAGGGTGAACCTGGGGTGCAGGGCTGAGTCAGAGCCCAGATGGAAGGAGGGAACATGGCTAGTGTCTGGTCCCAGGGACCCCCATGGACAGGAGGTGCTGACGGGTCCTGCAGAGGGGCTGCTCCATCCCTTTTCCCTGGGGCTGGGGGGGCTGGTGGGGGAGCGGGAAAGCTAGCCTACTTGGCAGTGAGGGTGACCATTCAGCTCAGGCTGGGACATGGAAGAGAGACGCAGTCCCAGGGAGCCGCAGTCGCAAGCTGGCAGCACAAGGGTGTGGGGTGCTGCTGGGTCCAGAAGCCACGAGGCAGAATCATGGGCAGGAAGCTGTAGAGAGGGGGTTCTGCCTGACGCAACAACATGGAAAGCTGGTAGTGAGAGAGCAAGCCCCTGGGGGGACTGCATACGGTAGCAAGGGCCTCTGACTGGGTAGGTGGGTGATAGTGTCAGAGAGTGTGTGTGAGCATGCGTGTGTGTGTGTGAGTGTGTGCATGTGTGTGAGCTGGGCAGGAGACAGGAGAGGGTAGCAGTGTCCACTGCCCTGGAAACTGAGGAAGACCATTCATTGGGCGGGCTGAGCCTCAGAGCTGGACAGTAGGGGCGCCCCAGGCGGTGGTGGCAGGAATCTGTGAGCAGTGATGCCGTCAGGCTGGGGTGGTGTGGGAAAGCTGGAGGGGATCCCGTTTTGTCTTAAAGATGCAGACACCCATGGGCTGGTTGGAAGGGGATGGGGAGGCTCTGGGGAACGTACCAGAGATGGACCGGTGATGATTGGAGACCCTCAGGGGTCGGTGAGAGGGACGTGCCTTCCCCTGGATCTGTGTGCGGGAGTGTGCCTCTGTCTCCTCCCTCTGTGAGTCCAGGATGGGCCCTGGATGTGGTCTGGGGTGGCCCAGCTGGGACATAGACCTCTCCGTGGCTGCCGTTGTGTTTCTCCAGGGCCAGCCCAGGAGGGGGTAACGATGGGGGATCAAGGGGCTGTGATGGGGTGATGGGGAGGGGCTGTGCAGGAAAAACCAGGGTGCAGAGGCCTAGAAGGGTCATTGTTTGGGAAATGCATCCTGGTCCTGGTGGGGTGGTCCATTTGGTCCGGGTCCAGGGAGCTGCCGAGACCTGAAACCCTAGGAGGCCGTCTTGGAGAGTGGAACTGGAAGGGTAGGCAGCCGGCCAGGTGCGTGGGGTACGGGTGAGTAGGGAATGGAGAGTAGTGGGGTGCGTGTGGTGGGCCACAGGGCCTCAGTGGAAGTGGGGAAATAATGATTGGGAGGTGTGGTCAGGTGGTGGGAAGAGCCACCCCAGTTCCAGGCAGCAGAGGACAAGGGGACTTCCTTGCCTGGTGGGGGTCACCCCATCGTAGGGGCGGGGCCCCCGGAGAGCTTGGGAGGGGAGTAGAGGACATGGTTGGGGGAGAGGGGCACTGTGGAGGCGAGGACGCAGGGCCGCATGGGGGCGGTGGGTGGGTCTCTTTGTGACCCTGTCATCTTTCTGGACTGCATGTACTGGGGTGGTGGGGGCCCCGACTTTGCACTGAGGCCTCGCAGCAAGACCTTGGAAGTGGCCCAGGGCAAACACAGGTGTCTTCATACCTCCCAGCTGGCGCCCGCTCTCCCTCCTCCCCACGAAGACGGTTCTGGTCCCCTCTGAGGCTGGCCTGTCCTCTGTAGGCGGACCGCATGACCTGAGGCTGGGGTACAGACACAGCCCGTGCGACGGGGTGGTGCTGGTCCGGCACAAGGAGCAGTGGGGACACGTGTGCAACCAGGAGTGGACGTTGGCAGAAGCATCTGTGGTCTGCAGGCAGCTGGGCTGTGGACATGCCGTGGGTGCCCCCAAGTACGTCCCGTTGCCGGGGGAGATGGTGCGGCCCTGGCTCCACAACGTGTCCTGCAGGGGCGACGAGACCTCCTTCTGGGAGTGCAGCCTCGGGGCTTGGACGCGGAGCGAGTGCCCTCACGAGTGGGTAGTAGTTGCTCTGTGTGCAAGTAAGTCCGTGGGGTGGGGGTGGGGGAGCTGGGGAGGGGAGGGTCTGGGCGCTCTCTGGCCGGGGCTCCTCCCTGGGCCTGGGCAGCCCCACCTGTAAAGCCTTCCAGTCTCTCACAAGCCCTTCACTCCTTCTGTTGGGGGTCCTTTGCTTTCCATTCCGCAAATGCTTATTTGCAAGGCACTGTTCTAGGTGCTGGGGACACAGCTGTGAATAAATGAGACCGAAATCCTGCTGCGTGGGGTCTGTGCTCTCCCGGGGGAAACAGGGTCAATGAATAGGTAAAGCAACAATGTCCGAGCGTGGAGAAGCAGGAGACAGACGGGCGGGGACGCAGGGAGCACCCTGTCTCCTAGACACCCGAGGGCGCCTGTCGGTGTTAACGGTCGGTATCTAAACGTGATTTCAAAGCTGACGAGGAGGCAAGGGCTTTCCCTGTGAGGTCTGTCTTGAGGTCTTCTGCTGTCTCTGGGCACTTAGGTGACCGAGAACTTGTGAGGCCCCCCCGTATCCTGTCTGTGAAGCTGACCCACTGCATGGTTTCTGGGGCCCAGTACAAAGGGAAATGCAGGGACCCTTGTTCAACAAGGTTTTCAAGACAATGACAGCTGGGTATTAAGCCAGGCACAAGCCCCTCTGAGTGGGGGGCCTGCTGAGTGAGGGGCCCTTCGTGACTGCCTGCTGTCAGAAAGGGCCCCACTCAGCCCAGTGCTGACCCTCCGGAAGGAGCAGGGTTGGTCTCAGGCTGAACCCCAGACCCAGGTAAGGACTGCCACGCCCACACGGAATCTGGTCATCGAGGCAGGCCTTAGGCTCCGAGTGGCCACGCGGCCAGCACAGTCCCCACCGTCCGTCACGTGGGCCTGTGCTTCTCAGATGGCACTTTTCGGGAGATTCGGCTGGTGAAGGGCCGCAGCCCCTGCTCTGGACTCCCTGAGATCAGGAATGTGAACGGGGTGGATCGCCTCTGCGGCCTGCATGAGGAGGAGGCCACGGTGTTCTGCCGGGAGCTGGGGTGTGGGCCTGTGCTTCAGGCCCCCCGCCGAGATGTGGGTGTCGTCAGGAAGTACATGACGTGCAGGGGCACCGAGCCGACCATCCGGAACTGCAGACTGAACAACAACCTCCGGAGCGGCTGCGACTTCCAGCAGGACGCGGACGTAGTCTGCTCAGGTGAGGCCTGGGCGCCGCCAGGCTCCGGGGTCCCGTTCGCCTGCGTCTCGGGGCGCAGACCCGTGGGGGAGGCGCTCTCACGGCCCCATCTGCCCTTGACAGCTGGGCGGCTTGCTGTCTCAGAGGGATTAGGGGTGGGCTGGACAGGTGCGGGCAGGCAGAGGGGAAGCTCTGCGCAGGGACGAGCTCAGAGTTGCTTGGGAAAGAGGCCTGGAGGGGAGGGCACAGGAAGCGCTCGTGGATGGCTCACCAGATGCCTCACCGAGTCACCTGTGTGTACGTCCCAGCAGAGGGGTCCTGGCTCAGAACCCCCGGGCCGGCTGGGGTCCTGGCTGTCTTGCAGCATCTGTGCTGGTGATTGTGGCGAGTCCAACATGAGTCGGGGGCTGGTGGTTGCCCCCTCCCAGTCCTGTCTCGAGTGGGCAAGTGAGTTGGCCCTCATAGATTCTGCCTGTGTTCTGGGAATTAGGAAAGGCTGAAGTGAGGTGGATGGGCCACCTTCCTTGGTGCCCTCAGGAAGGCGGTGCTCTGTGGCCGGAGAGGTGCCTTGACCTCGCCTCCAAGACTGTACAGGGCCTTGATGCCACTGCCCTGGGCAGGCAGAGGCTGTGTGACAACATGTGGGCACCTGGAGGAAGTGACTCTGACCCCTGATCTCAGCGACGTGACCTAGAACGGGACGTGCCGTGTTCTAGGTGGAGGGGGTATGGGCCTCTGGCTATCAGTTTCTGCCCAGGGCTTGCAGACTCACTGCCTGGTCACAAATGGTCTACTCTGTCTGGAGCCTCCTGTGGTCCAGGGAGGTGGCTGAACTGTTCCCCTGAGAACACTTATCCCTGACTGAGAGTTTGTGCCCTCCCCCAGGACACATGGAAGCCCGGTTGGAGGGCGGTGAGCACCCCTGTGCCGGGCGTCTGGAAGTGAGGCATGGCCTGACCTGGGGCACCGTCTGTGACGCTGACCTGGACCAGGCAACGGCCCATGTGGTGTGCCGGGAGCTACAGTGCGGCTCGGCTGTGTCCACTCCTGGGGGCGCCCTCTTTGGCCAGGGCTCTGGGCCTGTGTGGACAGAGGCCTTCCGTTGTGCAGGCAATGAATCCCTGCTGTTCCACTGCCCTCGGGGGCCTGGGCACCAGTGCGGGCACCGCCAGGATGCCGGGCTCAGGTGCTCAGGTGAGGCTGGGAGGGTAGCCTCAGGTAGCCTCCCCTGCCAGCCTCCCTTGGGGACTCCCTCTGAGGGCTCTAAGCTCGGTTCATAAAGGTGCCTCTGGCCGGGAGGGTGTGCGTGCTCCTGGCTGAGGAAGTGTTGCTTCTGTGGGTTGAGGGAAGAGGGGGAGAGGATCGTGCCCCCGCAGCGGCCACACCGTTTTCTGTGGGCACATCTTCAGGGAGGCATGATCTGGGTGCTGAGGTGGGGAGGGAGCTAGTGAGGCGAGGGCATGGCTCTGGCCACCACTGGGTGCAAAGGAAAGAAACTGGCCTGTGGGTGAGGGGGACGCTGACACCCGCTCCCTTCTTCAGAGTTCCGGCTGGTTAATGGCAGCAGCAGCTGTGAGGGGCGCGTGGAGCTCCAGGTGCAGGGGGCCTGGGCGCCCCTCTGTGCTGCCCACTGGGACTTAGCAGATGCCACCGTCCTCTGCCACCAGCTCAACTGTGGCAGCGTGGAGGCCACACCCCAGGGAGGCCACTTTGGGGATGGGGACACTTCCATCTGGCCTGATGTATTTCACTGTGTGGGGACAGAACCCTATCTGTGGAATTGCCCAGTAAGCACCCTGGGGGCCGGGGCCTGTGCCCTGGGAAACGCGGCTGCCGTGGTCTGCTCAGGTGGGTCCGCAAGAGCGCCGGGCAGAGGGAGGCTGGGAGTGGACGGGACTCTGCTGGGAGGTGGTGGTCCTCTCCTCTTTGCCGGTGGAGAGTCCGTCCCCGTCCCCCCTTATCCATTCACCTGTCTGTGCGTCCTCCCCAGGTCTCCTCCACGCCCTGCGACTGAGGGACGGACAGAGCCGCTGCGATGGCCGCGTGGAGGTCTCCCTGGACGGGGTGTGGGGCCGCGTCCTGGATGACGCGTGGGACCTGCGCGCCGCCCGCGTGGTGTGCAGGCAGCTGGGGTGCGGACAGGCTGAACGGGCCTACGACGCACCTGCACCCAGGCGCGGGGCGGTCCCGGTGGGGCTGAGCCGCGCGCGCTGTCAGGGCACCGAGACCCAGCTGACCCAGTGCAACGTGTCCGCATCCCCGCTGATGCCCGCGGGGGCCTCGCGGGATGCGGGCGTAGTGTGCTCGGGTGAGTGAGTGCCCGGCCGCCTGCCCATCGGCCCGCAGGCCTTCCGCCCTGACTCCGCGTGTCTCCGCAGGGAGCCGGCGGGTGCGGCTCGCCGCGGGGCCCCACCGCTGTGCAGGGCGCGTGGAGGTGCTGCACCGGGGTGTGTGGGGCACGGTGTGTGACGACGGCTGGGACCTGCGGGACGCCCACGTGGTCTGCCGGCAGCTGGGCTGCGGCCAAGCCCTCCGCGCCCTGGGGGCTGCGCCCTTCGGGGCAGGGTCCGGGCGAATCTGGATGGACCAGCTGGGCTGCAGCGGCCACGAGTCTGCGCTGTGGCAGTGCCCGTCCGGGGGCTGGGGCCAGCAGGACTGCGGGCACAAGGAGGACGCCGGCGTGGTCTGCTCAGGTCGGTCCTGTTAGTTGGCGGTCTTCACGGGGCAGCTGGGTATCAAATGGTCGCCGTCCTAGTGCCTAACCTCTGGCACACTTGCCTTCCCCGGTTCCCACTAACGGTCTCTTCCGCCCACCGAGAGCTCCACGATGATGGGGCAGTGTTCTCTTGCTGCACTGACGCTGCCCGGCGGGGGGTCTGCTCAGAGTTGCAGGCGTCCGGGACCAGCACTGCCAGGGTCTGTCACCCCTGCTCACAGGCTCAGCTCACATTTGCGCGGGAGGCTCCTCTGTGTCAAACTGACCCTTACTCCAGTGCGCTGGAGGACTTTCCCAGAGTGCTTTAAAGGTGCTGTGGGAAAGCGTACGCATATCGGAGGCTTTTCAGATTGGCGCGAGTGGGTGTGATCGTTCTCCAGGGACAGTGTCGTTTATTGGGGGGGAGAGTGAGCCTGTGAGGGGTCTGCCCGGGGCTGCCCTCCAGGCCGGAGCTGAGCGTTCTCTGTGCTTTCTTGTTGATTTCAGTCCTTAGGAGGTTCCTCAGCGATGTCTCAGAGGGTCGCTCTGTTTCAGTCCTTGTGTGTCTCTCCAAGTGACACTTTGGCTCATTATTTTAGGTCTTCCCTGCCCTTTTTCTTTATTATTTTTTTTTTGAGGGGGCTCCGCTCTTTTCTCCTATATTCTGGGGGAGTGTCTCTACATTTTGTACGCATCACTGAATTGCTCCTGCGTCAGCACTGGTCTGAAGTTGCTGGACGTGCATTGCAACTTGGCCAGATTTGCTTCCTTCTTCCGTCTCCCGGGCTCCCTCAGGCAGCTGGTCACTTGCTGACTGATAGAACTCTGCTGCTGGGGACTGGCTGTTGGCAGGGGTGGGGGACGCTCTGTTTCTGTTATGATTCAACATGGAGCAGTGTTCCAGATCGAGAGCAGAAGCAGGCCAGCTGCACGTGTAACGCCCAGGCCTGGGACAGGCGTGGGTCACTCTTACCCCATTTGGTCAGTTGGCTGAAGTCCCAAGGCCAGCCCAGATTCAGGGGGTGAGAAACAGACTCATTTCAAGGGGTGTGGGTACAGCCGGAGATCTTTGTGACCACTTTGGTAATCTATCATGGATATCTTCCTTCAAGTGTTTTTTTAAAGCTTATATAAATTTTAATTTGTTATGACCCCATCACATGCAGTTCACATCCTGCAGAGGTATTTTTCGTGTACCACGGACTCTCATCACACAGTTTTAAAGGGTTGTCTAATACTTCATTAGTGGTGATATCGTAGTTTGCTCACTACATCCCAGTGCTGTTGGAGTTGCCCTGCTTGAGGGTAATGTGACGGTACTTGGGCCATGACCAGCCAGGGCCGATGCTGTCTCTGAACGTGAAACTGCCCTCGTTCCTGTTTTTTAATTTTTTAAGTTCTTACAATCACTGCTACATTGATCACCTTGTGTACAAGAATTATTCTGTATTTTGTTTTTTTAAATTTAAATTCAGTTAACATATAATGTATTTTAGTTTCAGAGGTAGAGGTCAGTGATTCATCAGTCTTATATAAACACCCAGGGCTCATTCCATCACGTGCCCTCCTTAATGCCCATCACCCAGTTACCCCATCCCCTCACCCACCTCCCCCCCAGCAACCCTCCATTTGTTTCCTATGATTAAGAGTCTCTTATGGTTTGTCTCTCTCTCTGATTTTGTCTTGTTTTATTTTTTCCTTCCCTTCCCCCAAGTTCATCTGTTTTGTTTTTTAAGTTCCACACATGAGTGAGATCATATGGTAATTGTCTTTTTCTGATTGACTTATTTTGCTCAGCATAATACCCTTCAATTCCATCCATGTTGTTGCAAATGGTAAGATTTCATTTGTTTTGGTGGCCGAGTAATATTCCATCGTATATATACCATATCTTCTCTGTCCATCTGTCAATGGACTCTGGGCTCTTTCCACAGTTTGGCTATTGTGGACGTTGCTGCTATGAACATTGGGGTGCAGGTGCCCCTTTGGATCACTACATTGGTATCTTTGGGGTAAATACCTAGTACTGCAGTTGCTGGATCATGGTGTAGCTCTATTTTTAACATCTTGGGGAACCTCCACACTGTTTTCCAGAGTGGCTGTACCAACTTGCGTTCCCACCAACAGTGTAGGAGGGATCCCCTTTCTCCACATCCTTGCCAACATCTGTTGTTTCCTGACTTGTTAATTTTCACCATTCTGACTGGTGTGAGGTGGTATCTCATTGAGGTTTTGATTTGTATTTCCCTGATGTCGATGGATGTTGAGAACATTTTTATGTGCCTATTGGCCATTTGGATGTCTTCTTTGGAGAAATGTCTGTTCACGTCTTCTGCCCATTTATTGACTTGATTATTTGTTGTTTGGGTGTTGAGTTTGGTAAGGTTTTTATAGATTTTGGGTACTAGCCCTTTATCTGATGTGTCATTTGCAAATATCTTCTCCCATTCTGTTGGTCGTCTTTGGTTTTGTTGACTGTTTCCTTGGCTGTGCAGAAGCTTTTTATCTTGATGAAGTCCCAATAGTTCACTTTTGTCTTTGTTTCCCTTTAGAGACATGTCTTGCAAGAAGTTGCTTGGCCGAGGACACAGAGGTTGCTGCCTGTGTTCCCCTCTAGGATTTGTTTGGATTCCTGTCTCACATTGAGGTCTTTCATCCATTTTGAGTTTATCTCTGTGTATGGTGTAAGAGAATGGTCCAGTTTCGTTCTTCTGCATGTGGCTGCCAATTTTCCCAGCACCATTTATTGAAGAGACTGTCTTTTTTTCCATTGGATATTCTTTCCTGCCTTGTCAAAGATTAGTTTGACCATACAGCCGAGGGTCCATGTCTGGGTTCCCTATTCTGTTCCATTGATCTATGTGTCTGTTTTTGTGCCAATACCATGCTGTCTTGGTGATCACAGCTTTGTAGTACAGCTGGAAGTCTGGAACTGTGATGCCTCCAGCTTTGGTTTCTTTTTCAACATTCCTTTGGCTATTTGAGGTCTTTTCTGGTTCCATACAAATTTTAGGATTGTGTGTTCCAGCTCTGTGAAAAATGTCGATGGTGTTTTGATAGGGATTGCATTGAATGTGCAGATTGCTTTGGGTAGCATAGACATTTTAACAATAATTTTTTTTCTAATCCATGAGCATGGAAGGTTTTTTCATTTCTTTGTGTCTTCCTCAATTTCCTTCATGAGTGTTCTATGGTTTTCAGAGTAGAGATCCTTTACCTCTTTGGTGAGGTTTATTCCTGGGTATCTCATAGTTTTTGGTACAATTGTAAATGAGATCAATTCCTTGATTTCTCTTTCTGCTGCTTCATTGTTGGTGTATAGAAATGCAACTGACTCTGTGCATTGATTTTATATCCTGCCACTTTGCCGAATTCCTGTATGAGTTCTAGGAATTTTTTGCTGGAGTCTTTTGGGTTTTCCATATAGAGTAGCATGTCATCTGCAAAGAGTGAGAGTTTGACTTCTTCTTTGCTGGTTCGGATGACTTTTCCATCTTTTTGTTGTCTGACTGCTGAGGCTAGGATTTCTAGTACTATGTTGAACAACAGTGGTGAGAATGGGCATCCGTGTCGTGTTCCTGACCTTAGGGGAAGAGCTCTCCATTTCCCCCATTGAGGGTGATATTCACTGTGGGTTTTTTGTATATGGCTTTTATGATATTGAGGTATGTTCCTTCTATTCTAGACTGTAGAGAGTTTTTTTTTTAAAATCAGAAATGATGCTGTATTTTGTCAAATGCTTTTTCTGCATCTATTGAGAGGATCATACGGTTCTTGTCATCTTTTATTAATGTGGTGTATCACGTTGATTGATTTGTGGGTGTTGAGCCAACCTTGCAGCCTAGGAATAAATCCCACTTGGTCGTGGTGAACAGTCCTTTTAATGTACTGTTGCAGGGAATGATCCCAATCTTTGGTACCAGTTGAGGCCTGATTTGTGACCCAGGATGTGATCTGTTCTGGAGAATATTCCGTGTGCACTCGAGAAGAATGTGTATTCTGTTGCTTTAGGATGGAATACTCTAAATGTATCTGTAAAGTCTGTCTGGTCCAATGTGTCATTCAGAGCCCTTGTTTCCTTTTTGATCTTCTGCTTTCATGATCTGCCCACTGCAGTGAAGAGCGTGTTGAAGTCCCATGCTACTATTGTATTATTATCTATGTGTTTCTTTAATTTTGTTATTTACTGGTTTATATAGTTGGCTGCTCCCATATTACGGGCATAAATATTTACAGTCGTTAGATCTTCTTGTTGGATAGACCCTTTAATTATGATATAGTGTCCTTCCTCATCTCTTATTACAGTCTTTGGTTTAAAATCTAATTTGTCTGATATAAGGATTGTTACCCTTGCTTTCTTTTGGTGTTCATTAGCATGATAAAAGGTTTTCCACTCCCTCACTTTCTTTTTTTTTTATAATAATTTTTTATTATGTTACGTTAGTCACCATACAGTATATCCTTAGTTTTTGATGTAAAGTTCCATGATTCATTATTTGCGTATAACACCCAGTGCACCATGCAATACGTGCCCTCCTTAATACCCATCACCAGTCTATCCCAGTTCCCCATCCCCTTCCACTCTGAAGCCCTCGGTTTGTTTCCAAGGGTCCATAGTCTCTCATGCTTCATTCCCCCTTCTGTTTACCCTCCCCCCCATTCCCTCACTTTCAATCTGGAGGTGTCTTTAGGTCTAAAATGAGTCTCTTGCAGACAACATATCAATGGGTCCTGCTTTTTTATCCAATCTGATACCCTCTGTCTTTTGACTGGGGCATTTAGTCCATTTACATTCAGAGTAACTATTAAAAGATATGAATTTAGGGCCATTGTATTACCTGTAAAGTCACTATTTCTGTATATTGTCCCTGTTCCTTTCTGGTCTCTGTTACTTTTGGGCTCTCCCTTTGGTTAAAGGATCCCCTTTAATACTTCTTTCAGGGCTGGTTTAGTGGTCACAAATTCTTTTAGTTTCTGTTTGTCCTGGAAGCTTTTTATCTTTCCCTGTATTCTGAAAGACAGCCTTGCTGGATAAAGTATTCTTGGCTGCATATTTTTCTCATTTAGCACCCGGATTATTCTGTATTTTGAATGATTTCCAAGGATGGATTTCTGGACAGTTAGCTGACACCTGCTAAGATGTTACAGCCGGGATTAAATCTGATCACCTGAGGTTAACTGCTACCTGCCTCCCTGGGGTAGGAGATTGCCATGGGGATGTGTGATTGATTTAAGGCTCATGACAGGGGCTCCCTGGGTTAGATGCCCCTGGGCAGCATTGATCCAGGTGCTGGGACCCTCTCATTTTGCCCTCCTCCTTTGGAGATTTCCCCTGGCCTGACTGCTCTTGTCTTGCAGGGTCAGTGGATCTGAGGCTGCGAGGTGGCATCCACCACTGTGCTGGGTGGCTGGACGTGTTCTACAATGGGACGTGGGGTGCTGTGTGCAGTAATGCCCTGAAGGACATCTCCTTGTCCATCATCTGCAAGCAGCTGGGCTGTGGGGAGCAGGGCTGGCTAGAGAACAGGCCCGTCCACACCAGCTCTGGCACCTCCTGGGTGGACAACATCGAGTGCCGCAGGCTGAGAAACTCCACGCTGTGGCAGTGCCCCTCGGCACCATGGCACCCACGCTCCTGTGCCCCTGGAGAGGAGGTCTGGATCACCTGTGCAGGTGGGACGCTGGTGGTTTCTGACAAGTCACCCACAGGGGCTGCCACTGATCCATGACTCAGGGCCTGGGGGTCATGTGGGTTCTACAAACTTCATTCTGAAGATTTGCAGGGCATTCACAATGGGATGGTGACTATTTAATCCAATAGGATTGTCAGAGAAAATGACGCAGGATTCTGGGGAGACCCTCAACTGCTCATCCACCCACAGCTGCCCAGGTAGCCTCCTGTCCATCTCCCTGTCCACTCTCCACCTTGGGCCTGCTCTGCAGTGACCACAGCCCCCTTTTCCAGAGGAGGGCATGCTGCGTGTGCGTGGGGGCGAGGACAGCTGCTCTGGCCGCGTGGAGCTCTGGCACGCTGGATCCTGGGGCACCGTGTGCGACGATTCGTGGGACCTGGCCGATGCGGACGTTGTGTGCCGCCAGCTGGGCTGTGGCCCGGCTGTGGGGGCCCTTGCGGGGGCCGCCTTCGGGCCAGGCTCGGGGCCTGTGTGGCTGGATGAGGTGGGGTGCCGTGGCAGTGAGCTGTCCCTGTGGAGCTGTCCTGCAGAGCCATGGGGACTTGGAGACTGTGGACACAAGGAGGATGCGGGAGTGCACTGCTCCCGTGAGTGGGCGGGGGGCAGTGGACAGGCAGGGTGGGAGGGTTTGCTGAGGGCTGGGGAGGGAGTTGCCAGAATGGTTCCTCGGAGTATCCCCCCAGAACCTGGCCTACGGCCGTACCTGTGCTGGCTGCCTCTGTGGCTCTCCCACGACATGCTGGGCTCAGGCTGAGTGGGGCTGGGACTCTTCCCTGAAGGTCTGGGTAAGGGTGTGGCTGCCCAGGGCTGTGGAGGCTTCCCCTCCTTTGCCCTCAGGTCCCTCCTATTTCTCCTGCAGGTGACAGGGGGACCACGGCCTTGCCACCAGCACGGGCATGGACATCAGGTAGGAGTGCTCTCCCTCAGGGCTCACCTCAAGCCCTCCCGTCTGGCCCCAACCCAGAGGTGCCCTCAATGGGTTCTGCACAGAGGGGTGCCCTAGAGTCTCCTGTGGGTTCCAAGGCCCCCGTCAGCCCCTCCTTAGGCAGGTCGGGCCAAGGTCAGGAGGACCAGGACCGCCCTCTCCTCTGAGGAAAAAGGCTTTGCATCTTCTATGCCAGCCTGTGTGGAGAGCCATGTGGAGGGACAGCAGGCCCAGGCCCTGCCCAGCCACTTCTCTGGGGTCTGTCTTTTACCAAGTGGGGGGTTTTACCTGGGAATACTGTGGCCTCCCCTCTGGCCCCCTCCCTCCTGACCCTTGCCCTGTGACCTCGGGGCTATCTCTGAGGGAGGAGCACAAGGCCCATCTCTCCTCTAGGTGCCTTCCCCCTCCCTGAGAGGCTCAGGTGGTCCAGACCCAAGGTCACAATACCCCAGGCACACAGCCACACAAGGCAGACCCCGCCTCTCACTGTCTCCACAGGCCCCCCTCTGGCCCCTCCATCTGCTCTCAAGACTGGGAACCTGCCCATGACGTTTTGCCTTGTCCTCGGCACCCTTCTGGTCATCGTCTCCCTGGTCCTGGGGGTGCAGTGGTACCGTGGCAGAACCCGCAGGGGTAGGTGGGTGTGGCTGGGGAGGTGAACACAAGGCTCTAGGGGATGGGGAGGCTGGGGGCGCACACTCTGGGACCCCAGCCCATCACAAGCCCCTTCTGTCCTGGTAACTGCTCTGCATGCCTCGTCCCACCTGGACTCCCACCGCATGGCGACTTCTCAGTGACACTCTTGGACCCATGAGTTTTCAGGGTCAGGGGACCCTGGGCCCTGCTCTGCTTCTGAGGGGCGGCCTGGGTATGAGAACAAGGCCGCAGTGGTGTCCCGATTCCTCGTGCCATCTGTGTGTGGGGGGCTAAGCAGCCCTGGGGGTCCAGGGAGGTGTGTGGCCCCTTGTGGGGGACGTTGCGGCAGGAGTCAGGGTGCATGCAGGGGGGGCCCACAGGGCCAGCAGTGGGTGGGTTCAGACTGTGGGAGTGTCTCTTCTAGAGGGCTCGGGTGTGGCCTTTGCAGGTTCCAGAATGTTGGCGAGTCTGCCCTCGGAAGGTGTTTACGAGGACATCGGAGCTGTCCCCATGGGGGACAAAGACGAGGAGCCCAGAGCTTCCCAGAACCTGGCCCTGGAGGAGGACTATGATGATGCTGGAGAGCTGGAACTGGGCCCTGAGGAGGAGGAGGAGGAAGAGGAGGAGACGCCCCTGAGCCCCGCTGGTGTGCACCTCTGTGCCTTGGCGTCTGTCGCGCTCTTCATCTTGTTCTGCTCCTGTGCCCGGGGCTCTGCTCTGGCCGGTGCCTACATTTAAAGACCCTGAGAGCCATCTGCCCATGTGTCCATGACCCTCCCTTCTGCGTCACAGGCTTGCACGTCGGGAGTTCCGGCCGTCCCTTCAAAGTTGCTCCTTAGACAGGAATCATCTTGTGGGTGGGTGGGAGTTTAGGGAGGGTCCTGGAGTTTTCTTTGGGTTTCTTTTCACGGCTGCCCTCGGGGTCCTTCTAGTACCTTGTCCTGGACGGCTGCAGGGGGCCTGTGCAGACAGGGTGGGAGGGGATGCGGTGTGACCCTGGCTCACCCTTTCTAGTCTTTACCAGACCTTCTGGCCTCAAGGGACACGCCAGGGCCTAGAAGTTGAGGGGGCTCTTGAGGGACGGCCAAGGGGCCCAGTGCGCCTCTCTCTGCTTAAATGCAGGTGGGGCTCCTTGCAGCCTCGGCCCCAAAGCTCAGGCTGAGATGGAAGACACAGCGTGCCCTAGGACATGATGACAGTGAGCTGGCCGTGGGGGACATCAGTGAGACCTGAGAGGGGAGAGAGCCCAGGCCCTGGCGGGCTTTCATTGTCCTCATTTCAAAAGGAGATGTCATTAAAGTCCCTCTGAACTCATTCGTGCATTAATTCCATCTCAGAAACATTCCTCAGACAACCCCCGCCCCAGCCCAGGTTCTGTTCCCAGCTTCCCCCTCTTCACCCTGGTCCGATGTGGGCGCGTGTTTTTCACGTTCCGCACCCACAGCTTCTTGCCCACGTGGTTCTCCTGCGCGCATTGGAGTGGACGCCCCTCCTCACATCCACAGAGCGAGCTGGAACCGGCCCAGGTGTCCCGCGGTGCCAGAGGCCCCGCTACTCACAGAGGGACCCAGCCCTTTGTGACCACACCCTGTCCCTCACACCCTTCTTCCCTGGCCACACCCTTCTCACCCCCTCCCTACCCCTCACACCTGCCCTCCGTGGCCACACCCACCTCGACCACACCCTCCCCGACCACGCCCCCGACCACACCCTCCCACCCTCACACTGGATATCCCTGGGGCCTGGGGGGTGGGGGAAGGTGTGCGTAGGACTGTGCCCCTGGGGTCAGGAGGGAGAGAAGGGAGCTGGCAGGAAGTGGGGTGGGGGTCTGGGCATGGGACAGGGGACTGGAAGACGTGGGGAGCAGAGGAAGGATGTCAGTCGAGCAGCCAGAGCAGGCTGGGACTTAGAGAAAGTGTGCAGGGCTCCTCTACCTGTGCTGCCCTTCCCCAGTGCCTAGCGCTCCTGTGCACGCCCCAGGCACCCCGGACTGTGCCCCCTTCATGGCTGTGTGCCGAGCTCTTTCCTGGTGGCCCCCAGCCATTCGTAGGGTATTGATTCGACGTCTTGTGAATGAAGTGCATTGGGGGACCCACTTGAGGCAGCTGCAGGTTCCTGGTGCCCTGAGCCCCGAGCTGGGGGTGCAGCTCTGTGCTGGCAGGGGCTGTGCTCGGGAGGGTGCTGGAGCTGCAGCACAGGAGTCCTGCTGATGGGGTCCTCCTGCCTTCTCCGGAGAGCCTCGTCTTCCTCCAGACTCCCCTCGCCTCCTCCATACTGGTCTGAAAACCCGAGCTGCCCTCTCGGAAACTGGCCATCTGGCAAATCTTTTGGAAAGCAACCATTATTGACCTTATTCTGTTTATAAAATATTACACGTTTATTATTGTAAATTTAAAAACTCACGGAACTAAGAAAGAGAATGGAAAACGCTTGCCCTACACTCAGAAACGAATACCTCCGCATCCTGGTTTATATCCGTGAGAACTTTATGCACCGGTGCGTAAATATGAGCGTGATTACGAGGTACGCGTTTCCTACCCGAACCTTTGTGCAGCCAGCGTGTTGACTTGTCTGTGTTGTCGCGTTCCATGTCTGCCTGCTATTCCTTCGCACAGCGTGTCGACTTGTCTGTGTTGTCGCGTTCCATGTCTGCCTGCTATTCCTTCGCACGTGTCTTTGTTGCTTATTTATTCCTACCCGTTGCACTTTTGGCTGCTTTTCAAAGACCCCATCCTCTCAAGGAGAGGTGTGTGCGTCCTTCATGATGGCTGACCGTGGTCTCGCATATCTTCAAGGGCTCTGATCTCACTGCCGTCCGCCCACAACACACTGGAGCCTGGGCTGATCTTGGTCTTTCAGCACACCTTTTGTGCGGGCTGAGGAGGGCATGTTTGCACTGAAGCCTCCGTGAGCCTCACACCTGGGTGTGTAGAAAGCCCAGCTGGGGCCTCCCCACATGCTACCGGTGCTGTGTGGGTGTGATGGGATGGCTCTGATCCTGCTGGGGGGTGGGGCGCCAGTTCCTTCCCAAACTGCTCCCTGCTGAGTCGCAGGCCATCTCCTGCAGGTGGGTGGGGGGCACTCTCTTGGCCTGTTGGACCCTCCCCCCAGGTGAGTGTGCTGCTGTCCACAGGGCTCTGGGCTCCAAGAGGTCCATGAGAGGAGGGGACCCCACCATGTGGACCCCAAAGAAAGCGAACCGTCTATGTGCACATGAAAAGCTGAGACCCTAACTCTGGGGCGATTCCTCAGAAAATGGTTCTTAGGCATTCATTTTTGTTAATATTTTAATTCCTTAATGTCATTGACACGATCAAAGTGAAAACACTTAGGAAAATCTAAATTAAGGATACAAATTGAGAAGGAAGGTGACCATTTGATTTCTAATCTCTGAAATCTCTGGACAGAGTCCTTGAGTGCACGTTTGCCATGTGCACCATTCCTGTGTTCTTCATCCGAAGGCCGTGTCTGGGAGTCGCTGGGTCTGCTGGGGGGCAGACACCGCTGGGGGGGCCTGATGCAGGTGCCCTCCCACAGGGCTCTGAGTGCTCTGGTCGCCCTGTGACTAGGCACCAGGGTTGAAGACCGACCAGGCGATTCACGTTCCAGCAGGGCAGGCGGTCCCAGCCTGGGGTGGGGCCCCTAGGTCCTCCAGTGCAAAGCTGAGGGTGCTGTGCTCCCATGTGCATCCCTTGTGCTCCCATGGGGCCTGACGAGTTGGGAAATAAGCCTTTGCTGTCAGAGTCTGAGTGGGGGCCAGGACCTGGGAGATGCTGAGTGATGAGAGGGTCCTCCTAGTCTGCAGGTCCCCTCGGCCCCAGATTCCCAGTGGTGGCCTGAGGGCCCCTCGGGGCTATGCCAGGACAAGTGCTCCTGGTCCTCCTGCATCCCTCCTCCGTGTGCGACTGGAGGGTGGGGCAGTCGGGTTACTTGCCCAGAGGCCTGCAAAATGCCTACCCTGTCCTTGATGGACTGTTTCAGTTTAGCATCCTCCCCTAGGAGATGTGGAAGCCAGCTTGTGGGCTCCGAGTAGCCCCTGTGCCAGTGTCTGGAAGTGAGGTGTGGCCTGACCTGGGGACCAGCTGCAGTGCCCACCTGGACCGGGCCAAGGCCCACGTGGTGTGCCAGGAACCGCAGTATGGCTCAGCCCGGTGCATGCCCAGGGGCGTCCACTTTGGCTGGGGCTCTGGGCTTGTGTGGACAGAGGTCTCCTGTTGTGCAGGCGATGAGTCTCTGCTGTTCCAGCGCCCTCGGGGGCCTGGGCCCGGCCCCAATGCCAGGTTCAGGGGGGAAGCAGAAAGTCCATATTTCTATCATTGTGAAGGGAATTGTTCTCTCTCTCTCTCTCTCTCTCTCTCTTTTTTTTTTTTTTTAAGATTTTATTTATTTGACAGAGACACAGCAAGAGAGGGAACACAAGCAGGGGGAGTGGGAGAGGGAGAAGCAGGCTCCCCACTGAGGAGGGAGCCCAATGCGGGGCTCGATCCCCGGTCCCTGGGATCACGCCCTGAGCCGAAGGCAGACGCCTAACGACTGAGCCACCCAGGCACCCCGGGGAATTGTTCTCTTAATTTCCCTTAGGTTGTTCATTGGTGGTATGCAGAGATTCAACTAATTTCTATGTATTGATGTTGTGCGATCAACTTTCCTGAATTTATTTGTTTTAATAGTTGTTTGTAGGGTTCTGTAGGATTTTCTACATAGAAGATCACGTCTCTGTGAATACAGATATTTTGCTGCTTTTCCCATCTGAATGCCTTTGGTGCCTTTTCTCTTGCCTGCTTGTTCTGACTAGAGCTGGCATTCCTCCGTCGACTGGGAGTGGCGGGAACGCGGCCACGTCGTCCTCCCGGTGGGAGGGGAGCTTGCAGTCCACCACCACGGAGCCTGGGGCGCGCTGTGGGTTTTTCATATATGGCCTCTGTCATGTTGAGGAATGTTCCTTTCCTTTCCAGTTTGGGGAGTGTTTCATCCTGACGGTCTGCTGGGTTTTGTCAAATGCTTTCTCTGCATCAGTCAAGACGACCATGTTTTGTTTTCTCCTTTATGAGTAGAGTGGAGAGTCTGGGGCTGGGTTTCCTTTATGAGTGGAGTGGAGAGTCTGGGGCTGGGTTTCCTTTGTGAGTGGAGTGGGGAGTCTGGGGCTGGGTTTCCTTTATGAGTGGAGTGGGGAGTCTGGGGCTGGGTTTTCTTTATGAGTGGAGTGGAGAGTCTGGGGTTGGGTTTGCTTTGTGAGTGGAGTGGGGAGTCTGGGGCTGGGTTTGCTTTATGAGTGGAGTGGAGAGTCTGGGGTTGGGTTTGCTTTGTGAGTGGAGTGGGGAGTCTGGGGCTGGGTTTCCTTTATGAGTGGAGTGGAGAGTCTGGGGTTGGGTTTGCTTTGTGAGTGGAGTGGGGAGTCTGGGGCTGGGTTTCCTTTATGAGTGGAGTGGAGAGTCTGGGGTTGGGTTTGCTTTGTGAGTGGAGTGGAGAGTCTGGGGTTGGGTTTCCTTTATGAGTGGAGTGGAGAGTCTGGGGTTGGGTTTGCTTTGTGAGTGGAGTGGGGAGTCTGGGGCTGGGTTTGCTTTATGAGTGGAGTGGAGAGTCTGGGGTTGGGTTTGCTTTGTGAGTGGAGTGGGGAGTCTGGGGCTGGGTTTCCTTTATGAGTGGAGTGGAGAGTCTGGGGTTGGGTTTGCTTTGTGAGTGGAGTGGAGAGTCTGGGGTTGGGTTTGCTTTGTGAGTGGAGTGGGGAGTCTGGGGCTGGGTTTGCTTTATGAGTGGAGTGGAGAGTCTGGGGTTGGGTTTGCTTTGTGAGTGGAGTGGGGAGTCTGGGGCTGGGTTTCCTTTATGAGTGGAGTGGAGAGTCTGGGGCTGGGTTTCCTTTATGAGTGGAGTGAGGAGTCTGGGGCTGGGTTTTTCTTTGTCCAGAGATGTTTGTTTACTGATTCATTCTCTTTATTTTTTGTAAGTCTCCTCAGATTCTCTGTTTATTTTGGGTCAGTTTGGGTCGTGTGTGTGTTTCTGGAAATCTGTCCATTTTGTCTGAACCATGTGCTGTCTGGGTGCTGCCTGTATTTTCTTCTCTTCCTCAAGTTTGGTAGGAATGCTTCCAGTTTCATTTCTGATTTTAGTGACTCGAGTCTTTTCTATAGTTTTCATGGTCAACCCAGCTAAATGTGAATTTTATTTACCTTTTTAAAGAATAAAATATTTATCTTCATTATTCTCTCTCTCGATTTTTGCTGTACGTTTGCTTGCTCTCATTCTATTCTTCACGACTCCCTTTCACTCATTCAGATCTGGTTTCTTCTTCTCTTTCTGGTCTCCTGAGGTGTAAATTTAAATTACTGTTTGGAGATGTTTCTTCTTTCTTAATGAGGGCTTTTTTTTTTTTTTTTTTTTTTGCTTCAGTCCATGTCTTGGTACATTGTGTTTTCACTTCCATTCATCTCGGAGTTTGTCCCAGCTCTCCGCGGGACGGGTCTGCCCCCTTGGGTGTTTTTGAGCCTGTTGTATTAGTTGTGAAAACTGTATTCCAGCCTTCCGGTGCTCTTCATTTCCCACTTCATCCCACTGTAGTCAGAGATACTTTTTATGATTTCAATCTTCTAAAATTTATTCAGACTTGGTTTGTAGCCCAACATACAGGCCATGTAAAGTTTGTCACGTGTGACGGTGGAGGTCTCTTTCATTAGCTGAGTGGTGATTTGAAGTAGATTTGAAATTGATTTTCTTAAATGCTTGCAGCCAAGACCAAACATCTGGCCTTTGTGCACCAGCTCTTTAGTGGTTCATGCCTTCCGTGCTCCCGCCGGCTGCCCAGCTCTGCCCCAGTGCCCATTTCCTGCCTGTGCACGACCAATTTGCCCACATCGTGTTTCAGCTCATGTCCCCTAGGTGTTGCGAGTAAGAGAGGAGTCTTTCTCGAGACCCTCTCCCCACACCTGGACAAGCTGATGAGAGACCTGGGGCTCCCACTTGGGTGCCAGGGGGAGACTGAAGCCCCACAAGCCCCTCGCCCAACCCCACCGCCCAACCTCGGTGACCCTGAGCCAGGCTCCTTTCCTGCTGTCTCAGGCTCTCTGGGGGCTGCCCTGCTCCCCCAGAGACCACAAGTGATGAGTGAGGGACTCTCTTACCTGCTTAGTGTGTCAGTATCATTGGCTCCCACATCTGCTATGGTCTGAAAATTTAGGTCCCCCGAAATTCCTATGTTGAAACCTGAGTGCTCAAGGTGGCAGTGCTTGGACGGTGACGCGGTCAGATCCTGGAGCCCTCATGAATGGGATTGGTGCCCTTGTAAGAGACTCCAGGGAGTGCTCTACCCCTTCCTCCCTGTGAGGACAGAGGGAGGAGAGCCAGAAGTGGGCTCTCGCCAGTCACCGGGTCTGCCGGGGCCTCGGTCTGGGCTTCCAGCCTCCAGTCTGTGGCGTTCAGTTTCAGCGGCTCCAAACAGACTAAGACAACATCTGAGCCACGCATTGTCTGGCTCCTCCTGCCTTTGCATGGGGCCAGTCTACCCGGAGAGCATTCGGAATTGAACACATAGTTCAGAAAGTGAGGACAGCTGCCAGGACCCAGCCCCGACAAGGCCTCGAGGGGACAACGCCCTTGCTTGTGTGGCTTCAGGGTTGTACGGACTGCATGAGAGAGCAGGCGGCGCACGGGTTGGTGGGCGCGAGCAAACCCGCGAGGCTCACCAGGCAGAGGGGCTGCCGGCCGGCTGCAGCGACACTATCCATGGCCCTCCCACCTCCTCTCAGCTGTGCCCACACGGGGTGCGGTGAGCTCGGCCTGAGACGGGAGCACTGGTGTGCCATTGGGTGGTTGCCCCCTTGGTACAGAAGAGAAATGCTTCTCAGGAGCACGTTGGGGGATGGGCAGAGGGTCGACCTTGGGCCACATGCACCGCACTCTTGACAAGCCTGGGAACGGAAGGGCAGGTGTGTGGGGACATGCCTCTCGCTTGCGCAGACGGGGACGAGGGCCTGCCCTGGGCAGAATTTGTTATGGGCCTAATTTGCATTAGTGCTGTTTTACACACAGAGAAAACTCCACCAAACAATTGTCGTATAGCCCAAAGTCTTACCCCAGGATCCACTGTGGAACCCTCGACCCCCGTGCTGCAGACTCTTACCATCCCACCTCCCTGAACATCGGCTCCGGCCCCTTCCACACCCCTTGGGGATCCTGGGCTATGGACCCATTCCCAGTGCTCCCTACTGAATGGACCGTCTGCCCTGCTGTCCTTCCCTCCGCATCTGAATGACTGCCGGACCCAAAGCCACAGCTCACGCTCAGGATGGCCACCTACGCAAAACGTGTATTCGTTTCTTAGGGTTGCCGTCATAAGATGCCACACAGTGGGGGGCTTACAACAACAGAAACTTATGGTCCAGGTGCAGAGGCCCAACACCAAAATCGACGTGTGGGTCAGCCGTCCATGTCTGAGCCCTGGGGAGGGCCCTGGGTGCCTCGCCCAGTGTCTGTGTTGTTGGCAATCCTAGCATACTTGGCTTGTAGACACTTTGCTCCAACCTCTGTCTCCATCCTCACACGGCTTCTCCCTCCGTGTCCACGTCACTGTGTCTTTCCTAAGGACCCCAGTCGGGGATAGGGCCCACTCTACTTTGGCAGGACCTCACCTTAGCTGGCCACATCTGCAGTGACCGTATCTCCAGAGAAGGCCACGTTCAAAAGTTCCTGCGTTAAGACTTCAACGTATCTTTTCAGGGCACACAGTTCAACCCACAACTGTGGGTAAGGACCATTTAAATGGTTTGTGAGGAAGACAGGTACACCTGCAACCAGAGGGAGTGTTGGCAACTAAGGGGTCATTTTATGTGAAACCCAGAAGACCAGCTGAGCCTTAGGCCACGAGGGAGTATGGCATTTTCCCGATGAGTTAAGTGGGTGGAGGGCTGTTCTAGGGCGGAGCGGGGCCGTTATGACCCACGCGGAGATTCTTGACGCATGACTTGGTGAAGGAGAACGCGCAGAGCGGAGAAGCTGCATGGAAAGTATGGGGCAGTTAGGACTGCGGGACCCTGAAACAGTCCCACTGAGACACTTGAGACCAGAGTCACCTGAGGGCCCGGCGGGGAAGGCCCAGAGACACCAAAGACCGTGTCACGGCTCCCACACCTTCTGGAGGGGTGAGGGGTCTCTGCGAAACAGCAGCGTGAGGCAGGAACAGCAAAGACAGGAATTGAAAGGTGGTCAAAGAGGCAAGTTGCTACGTGGATTTACAGTTCAGAGTAGACCGGGGGCAGATAAGCCGCTGCAGGGGACAGAGAGGGGCTGTCATCGGGGGAAGAGGAGCCCTTCAGGGGCGGGGGTAGGTAAGTCTTAAAGAATGGGCTGACTGTGCACTGAGGAAGGGGCTCTGGGAACAGACCACCACGGTGAGTGCGGTCGTGGGGACAGCAAGACATTACAGATCCAGCTGGTGACCCTTTCAGCCAGAGCTCAGGGTGGGCACGAGATTCTCACAGTTAAGCAAGAGCTGCATCAAGAAAGGCCTTGGGGCAGTTTTACTGTCTGTGTGTAGGGCTCACCCAAGGGCGATGGCCCGCTTCCTGGATGCAAGAGGATCTCCAGGCAGGACCCGGGCCGAGATTCTGCAGATGAGGCATCTCTCGTGTGTATAGCGCCACACAGGTCAGGCAAAGCCAGGATGGCACGGCCAGCACACACACCCGGCCCCACTTCTACAAGCCTGGTCTCGCAGACAGGTACAGGGAGCCCAGGCCGGAAAAGGGCTTGCATAGCACCACGAGCCTCTGGAAAGGGTAACAAGTGTCCCTGGGTGTGCTCGACCTTCGTGTCCCTCAGAGAGTAGATGCTGGGCTCGGGGCGGGGCTCGGGGCGGTGTAGGGCATGCGGACACTCTTTCTCTCGGGGCTGTAGCTGGAGGCCGGGCTGGTAGAGGCACTGGTAGGGCTGAGGTACAGGGCGACCGGCAGGGGCGGGAGGAGCAGGGTGGAGACGCCCGCTGCTTGCCTGCGACCGAGCAGCTGTGCTGGTTGTTGGTGACGGTGCAGCCATGGGACACCAGGACGGGCAGGAAGCCTAAGACTCTTTAGAAGGCGTCGGCCAAGACAGTCATGATGCTGCTCGCGCGTGTGGAGCTGCAGGGGAGCCGCGGCAGCGGGAGGCTCTCACGGCAGAAGTGTGTGGTGATGTTGGGGCCGCAGAAGGACCACGTGCGCTGACGCACTGATGGCCCCCACGCCTGCAGCCAGCCCTCGGCACAGCCCCGGGTCTTCTGTCTCCGGTGAGGAACTGTTGAGCAGCGTGCAGGAGATGGCCATGACCGTGAGCTGCAGCAGCTGGAACGGGTGGACCAGGCAGAGAAGAAGAGCTGGGCCCCACGTCCTGGGAAGTGTGCTCTCCAGCAAGAAATTGCTCAAAGAAATATGACAATAAGTCAGAAGGAGACAGAGCCAGCTAGAAGGGGCTCCTGAGCCAGTTCAAGAACCCAAATAATTAACGATAGGAAACAACTATGCTAAGATTCTGAGTCTGTATTTTCATTAATTAATTAATTGGAACAAAGAGAAAGCTCGTCCTTAAAAGTAGGAGGAAGGAAATGACGTCATCAATCATTGCTAAAAACCTGTGGACGAGTAAGACTTTGGGCAGACACAGGATCTTTGCAAGGCCCCAGAGTATTTCCCACAGATGATTTACTAATTATGGAGGAATCGGTTGCCGTAAGCAAGGGTAACCGTTGGTGCTGCAGGCTCGGAGCAAACTGCACCCCCCCCAGCGTGTTTTGTGAGGTCCCTTGTGGAAGTTAGGTCATGGGCGGAAGAGGCAAGATGAGAGCCGCAGCCTGGTGGGCACTGGCCACCCCTCTGCGGGACCTGGACTTGCATGCTGCCTCGCCTGGGGGAGGCACCTTTCCAAGTCCTTGTACTCGGAGCGAAATCTTATACACGCAGTTGGGAGGATTAAAATGGCCTTTTAAGAAACCACAAATCAATAATTGATCAGATTTCTGCCCATCGGCCTGAGCAGACTATTTTGAGGCCTCTCTTCCCTGCTGGTGGGGGGGAGGGGTATTTTTATCCCCCTATTTCAGGTAGGGGAACCGATAGCCGGATGGATGAATCGTGTGCACACACGCACGCTGGCCTCACACAGGGTTGGCTGGATCCACACTGAGGACCTTTCCACCTGTCCAGACTGGTCTTTGCAACAGAGCGTGGCTCTGACGTGTTCATCCCAGAAAGGCCGGTGTCGAGCCCTGCGGCTCCCGTGAGAGGCGACCCTGAATGTCGGCAGCGAGGCGGCCTTCCTCCCTGGCAGCCGCGAGACCAGCCCCGGTGTGGGCTGTTGGGGCCCACGCTGTGCCACAGATGGCGAGGCCGCCGCACCCCGCGGGCCCCCCCAGGCGGCTCAGGGCACGCTGGACACACTCTCCGAGACACTGCCTGGCGGTCCAGCCTTCTCCTCACGTCCTTGACGCTCCGTACTCTTTCGACTCGTGCTCTGACTTGACGTCAGCCGCCAACGCCGGTTCACTGATGTGACCTGCAGTCACCCGCGACTCTGCGGCCGATGGGGCCAGGCCGGCTCTGACGTGGCTGGGTGAGTGCTTCCCTCCCTGGGACGTGAGAGTCGCTCTCTGCTCGTGGCTCTTGGCTTGACGCGGGGCTGGGGGCTGGCGTCCGGGACCGTTTCTCAGGGTTCTGTCTGGAGGCCGCGGCCGAAGGACGGGATTCCGAGTGTCGTCCAGTCATGGATTTGGATCTTAGGTTCTTCAAAGATTATTTGTCTAATTTCGGAAGCAGTATTACTGGCAAGGCAGCTGAGTGAGAAAACCAGGTTTTGAATGAGGCGCAAAAATAACAGATCCGAATAAGCTCAACGGTCGTAAGAAGTTTGATAGTCTGCTTTTTATATGTTGGGGCGTAAACCCAAACTTTCTACCCTGTCCTTTGCTTTGATCAATCACGTTCAGTAAAACCTGACGTGTCAGCCCAGAGTGTGGCGGCCTCGCCCCCCACGCTGAGCTCGGAGGACCGCGGTAGGGTTTCCTGTGCGGTGGGCAGTAGGTGTTTGTTCTCCCGACAATTCAGAGGGCGGAGCAACTGTGCTGCCCTCACCTTTGCTCATGGTGGCCTTCGGGGGTGTTCTGGAAGGCGGCCCAGCCACAGGAGGCTCTGCGGTGACCCCAGATGCCCTGTGTCCTCCCATGTCCTCCTGGTTGGATGTCTGCACCAACTGGCCTTCAAGAGAGCCTCTGTATTTCCAAGAGCAGGCGTTTGTCCCGGGGCCCCAGGAGCCAGAGAAGAGAAACCGGTTTCCGAGGACTTTCTCCTGATCAGGTTTTCTGTTCTGGTGACCTAGTCTATCTGCTCTTCTTCCTGGGTCGCCTTTGATTTCTCTCATCAAGGTTTTAGTTTCCAGCACACAAATTTTGCACGTTTTGTTAAATTTACAATGAAGTATTTCCTGCTTTTTGGTGCTATTGCAAGTGGTACTTAAAAATTTTTTTTTTAAAGATTTTATTTCAGAGAGACAGAGATAGCGAGAGCGAGCACAAGTGGGGAGGAGAAGGAGGAGCAGGGAGCCCAATGCGGGGCTCGATCCCAGGACCCCAGGATCATGACCTGAGCTGAAGGCAGACGCTTAACGACTGGTACTTTAAATTTTTGTTTCTCATGGTTTCATTGCTTGTATATAGAAATGCAACTGATGTTTGTATAGTGACCTTGTATACTGTGAGTTTGAAAAATGAATTTATTAATTTTAGTGACTTTTTATAAAATCTTTGGGTTTTTCTACATAGACAATCGTGTGTGGAGTGAAATACTTGCTTCTCCCTCACAACCCTCTAGGCCTTTTACTATTATTATTGTCGTTTGGCTCATCTTTACTGGCCCGTGCTTCCAGCGTGAGCAGGAGCGGTGTTTATCATCTGAGAGGGAAAGGATTCGGTCCTTCACTGTGAAATACAGTGTGGCTCTCGGTGTTTTGTCAATACCCTCACCAGTTTGAGGCCGTTTCCCTTAGTTCCTATTTTCCTGTATTTATCACTGATGCATGTAGATTTTGTCAGCTGTTTTTCCCGCATCTCGGGATCATCGTAGGGTTTTGTCGTCTGTCGGCGTGTGCGCCACAGTGACCGGCTCTAAGATACTGAACCGCCGTCCGCTCTTAGACTGAGCTTCAGTTGACAGGCTGTTATCCTTTATACGTCACCAGAGTAACTTTGTAACATTTTGTTCAGGGTTTTGATCTGTTGTTTTCTTACAATATCTCTGTGGTCTGTTTTGGAAGTCAGGGCAATGGTGGCCTTGTCAGCTAAGTCAGGAATGCTTTAGTCTTTTCCCTCCCTGGAAGATGTTTTGTAAATAAGTATGATTCCTTCCTTAAATATTTGTTAGAAAATGCACACACAAAATTTTCATTTTCTCCTGAATCATCTGAGTGTGTGTTACACACACTGTGGCCCTTGCGCCCAGACACGTCCGTGCATTAGAGATGTCATCTCATTGTCTTCTGGCTTAAACGATTTCGATGTAAATGGTGGGTATTTATCCTTTCTGATGGCTGAGTAATATTCCATTGCATGTATAACCACACCTTCTTTATCCAGTCATCTGTCGATGGACATCTGGGCTCTTTCCACTGTTTGGTTATTGTGGACACTGTTGCTTTGAACATTGGGGTGCATGTGCCCCTTCTTTTCACTACGTCTGTATCTTTGGGGTAAACACCCAGTAGTGCAATGGCTGGATCATAGGGTAGCTCTATTTTTAACTTTTTGAGCGACCTCCACACTGTTTTCCAGAGTGGCTGTACCAACTTGCATTCCCACCAACAATGTAGGAGGGATCCCCTTTCTCCACATCCTCTCCAACATTTGTTGTTTCTGCCTTGTCAATTCTTACCATTCTAACTGGCGTAAGGTGGTATCTCAGTGTGGTTTTGATTTGTATTTCCCTGATGGCTAGTGATGTGGAGCATTTTTTCATGTGTCTGTTGGCCGTTTGTATGTCTTCTTTGGAGAAGCGTCTGTTCGTGTCTTCTACTCATTTCTTGACTGGATTATTTGTTCTTTGGGTGTTGAGTTTGAGACGTTCTTTATGGATCTCGGATACCAGCCCTTTATCTTTTTAAGGAGGTTCTGTTGCTAAGTGTCCAGGCCCACAGGTTCCGGTCTTCTCTTCCTTCCCTTCGTGAGCTTCCCATTTTAGAGAGAGCATTTTTCATCTCTGCAAGTTCTATTTGGTTTTTAATTAAACCTTTAATTTTTCTCTTCCATAATGTTCATTGTTTTTTAGCATGTACAACATATTTACAATAGCTGTCTTAAGCAATTATTCACTAATCCCATCCTCTGTAGCATGTGTTAGTGTTTCTGTTGACTGAAACGTCCCCTGGCTCCGTTACACTTTTTTCTGCCTCTTTCATTTGTCTGGTCCTCTTGAATGGACGTTGGACACATGATTTCTGTTGTCCACTGCCTGCTTTTATAACATCCCTAGCAGGAAACGAATAGGCTTGCGGATCTGTTCACTGCTTTCGGGTGACTTCTAAGTGCTTTGGGGCCGTCTAGAGTGGTCTTCATCCTGCAGCTAACTTTGCCTCACATCTGCTCAGTAGCCCTTCTGCGTCCTCCATGGACTATGTGGAGTCTCTACAAATCATGAGGATGGACAAACACATGTCTTAGATGAGGAATGATGAGTGAATTCCCCCCCCAAAAAGCCCATATCACTGGCATTTGAGGAAGTGAAAATTACATCAACAATGAAATAAAATTTCACTTTCAGATTGGAAATTTTGGTGAAGATAAGGGGAAATTAATACATTTGTACATTGTTTGCATTTTGTGAACAAATAAACAATTTTGGCACTTTTCATAAAAATCCTTTCCATGATTAATCCCTCTTCCCTGGCTGTGCTCTGCATAAATACTGAGTGCTCAAATATTTATAAAACTACAGCATTTTTATAACAGAAAAAATGAAATTATCAAAATCTCTATCAATACATACCTGGCTAAATAAAGTTTCTTTATAAAAAAAATTATAAAGATCTATAAATGCTATGACAAACAGCTATCTAGTATTTGTTTGGCAATGAACAACAAAAACTTTCTGGAAGAATGGAAAAGAAAAAATTAACGGGCATTACTCTGGGGATAGAAATAGAGTGTGTGTGTAAGGGGGGAGGGCGGATCCAGGCAGGACCAAGGATCTGCTGGAACTGTTTCTACTCTCGTCATGTAACAGTTTGCAGTGATGGCAAATGCATATCTACTCTTAGATAGGAGAAGAATTGGGAAAAATAATTCAAGATTAATTGTAATCACAGTCTTTGCTTGCCTGTGCTAAACCACCGAGGGGACGCACTTAAATTAGGGATCTTCATAGCTTTATGTGGCAAAAGCAGTGACAATTTGGAAATGCCACTAAGTACCTGCAAAATTGGGAGATGAGTTCTAAGTGGCTAAAGTGCCCAGAGGGACCCACGGAAGCCATTCTGATGCGCTGACTCACCAGCGGCTAGTACCAGGCGACATTCTGTAGTCAGTTCATTTGTCTTTTGGAGTCAGGCAAGATGAGAACGATAGAAACTCCGATGCTGGCTGGATGGCTGGAAACATTCATGTGATTACTAGTTTGATAGAATTTAGAAGAACTCTTTTCCCTATAATATTATTTTCAGCACTCAAGGATTGTGTCACCATCCGAAGCAGCCTGTGGTCCTTCCCACAGCCTGCCTGTGCTGTCAGTGGTCCATCCAGGACCCGGTCACAGGCAGACACACGTGCTGTGTGTGTCTCTTACACAGTATGAAAAATAACTTTCACAGGGCCTTTGGGAGCTGCCTGGGGCTGAACCACGCAGTGGAGAGATGACCATGGCCTACAGACCACAGAGAAAATGGGGTGTTCTGGGGACTACAATACAGCCCAACTGGCTGAGCTACCTATATTTGCTAAAAAAGGCACCCCTAAAAACTCAGACTATGATACTGACAACTTTTTAAAAATTATTCATTTACATTCAATTTGTTAACATACAGTGTACTATTAGTTTCAGAGGTAAAGTTCAATGGTTCGTCAATCGTGTATAACACCCAGTGATTATATCCCGTGCCTCCTTAATGCCCATCCCCAGTGGCCCCCTCCCCCTCCCCCTCCCCCCCAGCAACCCTCAGTTTGTTTCCTATGGTTAAGAGTCTCTTATGGTTTCTCTCTCTCTCTGATTTTGTCTTGTTTTATTTTTCCCTCTCTTCCCCTATGATACTCTGTTTTGTTCTTAAACTCCACGTATGAGTGAGACCATATGATAATTATCTTTCTCTGACTCACTTATTTTGCTTAGCATAATACCCTCTAGTTCTATCCATGTTGTTGCAAATGGCAAGATTTCATTCTTTTAGGTGGCCGAGGAATATTCCACTGTAGATAGGTACCACACTTTCTTTATCCATTTGTCTGTCGATGGACATCTGGGCTCTTTCCAGAGTTTGGCTACTGTGGACATTGCTGCTATAAACATTGGGGTGCAGGTGCCCCTTCAGATCACTATGTTTGTATCCTTTGGATAAATACCCAGTACTGCAATTGCTGGGTAATAGGGTAGCTCTATTTTCAACTTTTTGAGGAACCTCCACACTGTTTTCCTGGGTGGCTGTACCAGCTTGCATTCCTATCAACAGTGTAAGAGGGTTCCCTTTTTTCACATCCTCACCAACACCTGTTATTTCTTGTGTTGTTAATTTTAGCCATTCTGATTGATGATACTGACAACTTTTCTTTGAACAAACAAGATATGAATATTCTATACTGTTGAGTGAAAATTCAGAATTATCTGCCAAACAGAGGAATTTAGTTGAGGGGGTCCTATAGCTTTCTCTGTGTTGAGGAAGAATATCAGATCCCATGATGGGTACATAGTGAGAGACAGGAAAGTCTTGCTTTTACCTTGAATGAGGGGCACTCATACCTCATCTTATGAAGCATCACACAGGGAACCTGTTAAAATGCAAATTCTGATTCTTTAGTTTTTTTTTTTAAGATTTTATTTATTTATTTGTCAGAGAAAGAGAGGGCACAAACAGGGAGAGTGGCAGGCAGAGGGAGAAGCAGGCTCCCCACTGAGCAAGGATCCCCATGTGGGACTTGATCTCAGAACCCTGGGATCATGACCTGAGCCAAGGCAGACGGTTAACTGACTGAACCACCCAGGCGCCCCTCAATGATTTTTAAAAAAAATATTTTATTTATTTACTTGCGAGAGAGGTAGTGAGAGAGAGAGAGAGTGCGAGAGTGGGCACACAAGCAGGGGGAGCAGCAGGCAGAGGGAGAAGCAGACTCCCTGCTAAGCAGGGACCCCCGATGCGGGGCTCAATCCCAGGACCCGGAGACTATGATCTGAGCCTAAGGCAGACACTTAACTGAGACACCCCGGTGCCCCATTATTTCAATATTTTTATAAATATGGCCATGGTTGCCGCCTATAATAGTCACTTTCAACTAGCTTTTCTTACTTGACGCTATGCTTTTGCTGTATGTCCACATGGATAAGGCACGTCCTACATGATATCCCGTGTGTGATATGTGTTCACGTTAAATGTGTGGATTCAGGATGATAATCCACGTGTGATAATCCGTGGCTTGCATATTCACGTTCGACTGATGGGCATTTAGTTTCCACGTTTGCTACTGCACAAAGGGATGGAACACACAGTGAACCGCGTCCTTGTGGACACGGCAGGTGCACCCAGCGAGGAGATTGTTGCATAGTAGACTGTGTGCATCTTCACCCTGAGTAGATGTGCAAGGTAAGATGGTACTGCGGGTTATTTGTCATTTATTTATCACTTCTTACGTTCTAGGTCCTGTGTTTTGTGAGGATACAACGGTGAGCAAAAACTATAGCCCTTCTCTTAATGAAACCCATTTACGAGCAATGTTAATTATATAATCAACTGTATGATTAGCTCTAAGGGAAATAAGAAGGCACTAGGAGAGCAGATAATGGAGGGACCCAACTCAGTCTGGTTCGGGAAAAATTACTTAGGATTTAACATGCAGCTGGGATGTGAAAAGAGCACGAGTTAATCAGGTAAACAGCGTTGCATGCAGAAGGGGCAACATGTACACGAGACTCGAAGGGGGATGGTGCCTTGGATCACGAGGTTCCTATAATATCCCTGGACCTGGGATTCCAAGGCAGTCATTATATGGGAAGGGCGATGTCTTAGATGGGGTTCGGCAGAGACACGACCACAGGAGGGACGCATACTTTTGGACTTGTGGTGATCTATGGCTATATCTGTACACGTATGTATACACATGTACATAACACACATATACACGTATGTATACATGTGTACATAACACACACGCATGTACAACACGTGTAATTAGCTATATCTGTACACGTATGTATACACACGTATATAACACACACATGCACGTATGTACAACACACGTGTAATTAGCTATATCTGTACACGTATGCACACACATATAACACACATATGCACGTATGTACAACACATGTGTAATTAGCTATATCTGTACACGTATGTATACACACGTATATAACACACACGTGTGTACAACACGTGTAATTAGCTATATCTGTACACGTATGTATACACACACATATAACACACACACGTATGTACAACACATGTGCAATTAGCTATATCTGTACACGTATGTATACACACGTATATAACATACACCTACACGTATGTACAACACATGTGTAATTACATGCATGATATCACACAGTATGGTGTGCACACACATAGATGCATATATATGTACAATTTGGAGGGTTACTGTTGGATTGGCTCATGCATTTATGGAAGACAAGAAGCCCCAGTACCAGCCATTTGCTAACTGTAGAACGAGAGGAGCTGATGGAATAATTCGGTCCGAGTCCAGAGGCTTACAAACCAGGGCCAGTTTGTAAGTACTCCTCTGAGTCTGATAGCCAAAGAAGCAAATATACCTTTCCTTCCCTTTTTTGTTCCATTCTGGCCCTCAGTGGACTCGTAATGCCCACCCCCATTGGTAAGGACGGATCTGTGACCTTCTTTATCCAGTTTGCCCATTCAAATGCTAATCTGACACCCTCACAGACACACCCAGAAATAATGTTTGACCAGCTGTCTGGGCGTCCCGGAGCCCAGTCAGGCTGACACATAAAATCACCCCTTATGGGAGACGCGTCCTCTGCAATTTGGGACCAAGATCCATATGGCCTGAGCGGAACTTCGGGTAGCTTTACAGGGGCATTGTTTGTTTGTTTACAGGGGCATTTTTGATGGAGTTAAGCCGGTTCCCACCTTGTGGAAGTCCGTAAGACATAGGTAGAGACTCTGGGTTGGTGTGCAGTCCAGGGATCTGAGAAGTAACCAACACACCCATTGTATCTTAATGTGTGCTATATTCCAGGAATTCTGAACTTTCAGTGACAGGTGGCCGAAAGCTGCACTCACTGGGACGCTATAGAGAACTCAGGGATATTTTCATGATAAAGGGCCGCATAGAAAGAGGGTATTTATAACAGGTGGGATACATCTCCCAAGGGTCAGCAGTCAGACAGCAACAAAGAACACAAACTTCAGAGAGTGCCTGTTTACAGGGTTTTGAGCATGAGAATCAAGACTTTCTTGAGGGCTGCCTGGACATCCTTGTTCTTCAGGCTGTAGATGAGAGGCTTCAAGGTGGGGCTCACAGTGGAATAAAGTACAGCCGTCACCTTGCCCATCCCTGGGCAGTAGCTGGAGCCAGCACTCAGATGGGTGTACATGATGGTAGAGTAGTACAAGGTGACCCCAATGAGATGGGGGGAGCAGGTGGAGAAGGCTCGCTGCTTCCCCTCGGCTGTGCGAATCTTCAGGATGGCGGAGATGATGAAGCCATAGGACACCATGGTGAGCAGGAAGTTCAGCATGGCGAAGAAGATGTCAGCCACATATGTGGAGGAACAGGAGAGTAACAGCAGAGGGGGGATCTCACAGGAGAAGTGGTCAATCACGTTGGGCCCACAGAAGTTCAGCCGTAACATCAGGCAGCCATTGACTCCAGCACCTAGCACGCTGATGCCCCACACAGCTCCAGCCAGCACTGCACATACCCTGGGGCCCACCATGGAGCTATAGTGCAGTGGCTGGCAGATGGCCACGTAGCGGTCATAGGCCATAGCCGTGAAGGCAGCGCCTCCCCTGCCACTGACCATGACAGGAAGTACATCTGGGCCGTGCAGCCTCTGTAGGAGATGCTTCTCTTCTCTGCCACCAGGATCTCGAGCAGCTTGGGCACCACGGTGCCTGCACACATAATATCCAACACAGGTAGGTTGACCAGGAAGCAGTCCATGGGCGTGTGGAGCCTGGAGCTGAAGGTGATGGCCACCACTATGAGGGAATTGCCACAGAGTGCCGTGGTGCAGAGGCCGAGGAGGAGCACGAAGAAGAGGACCTAGAGCTGCGGCACTTCGGAGAAGCCCTGCAGGATGGATTCTGTCACCAGCGTCTGATTACTCATGGCCTTTGACTAGTCGGCTCAAACTCTTCCTTGCTCTGCAGCTGGGCTGGAAAAAAGTGTGTGGGATTAATGATCGACATAAGTAGGTCAAGACATCTTCATGCGTCAGTCTCTCCCCGAATCTAAATACTTTCATATTTCATTAGATTTAGGCATCACCAGCTAACAAGCTCCTCTCAGAAAAGCGGGCAGGAGTGCTCACCCTCGCTCCATCTTGCCACCACCGTGCTCAGGACCACCTCCCCACAAACACCCCCACCGCGGCACAGTGGCCTCCCACAGTGATCCTCTGACCACAGTGGCCACGTCCCTGTGAGAGCCCTTCAGGAGATGATGTCCAGTGTCCACAGTGAGCCTTAAAGTGTCTCCATGTCCTGTCCTAGCCAGGGAGTACCCAGCATCGCCCCCGCTCTTCTCCCCTCTCCCCCTAAGTATGCTATCCCTCTTCCTCTGCCCGGTTTCCCTGATCCCTCCACATCCCCTGATGAGCTGCCCCAGACATGAGCTTCTTCCTCAGAGACCAGCAGACCCTGACATGAGCCTGGACTCTGCTTAGGGGGACAGAGGATGACGCCAGGGAAGGGCAGGAGGCCAGGAGGCAGTCATGTGGGAGACCTAAGTCAGCAAGGACGACAGACATGAGGTCCAGGCTCGGACGTAGTACAGTCAGGACCAGACTAGGAAGGTCAGAGGTGATTTAGGCAGTTCTGGAAGAGGGAGAACAGGTTGAGGGTCGAGGGCAGTCATTCCAGAAAAGAGCAGAACCAAGGGGTCTCCCAGAGGAAAGTGTCCCTGATTCTGCCCCAGGGGCTGCCCAGTCCTGGGGATGGTGCATCCAGGCCAGGGCCGGGCAGGCATCAAAGAGCCTGGCGGCAACTCCCGCCTGCTTCTGGAGCGGTGACCTCGTCCGTAGCCCTGACTCCGGCTGACGCTGTGCTGGTACATCAGAAAGCAGACGTGTTTTATATCCCTTAATCATGTTTTTTGTATGAAAACAGACATAGCGAAACATTTCAAGGATGAGCCTACAGACAAGTGGATCCGTGTCAGGCTTGTTGAGAAGCCGGACATTTCAGCAAGACACACGGCGACACAGCAGGTCGAGTTACGTGGAGTCTTCCTAACTGGACCCGGGGTCAGGACCGCACCCTGCCACAGGCCCAGTCCACATGGCTGCAGACGCACCGGCCCGCTTCAGACAGCCCGCAGAGGACTTCCGAGAGATCCACGCGGCGGCTGATGCGCGGGGAGACGATAGTATTACTACCGAGTGGGAGCGTCTTCTGCCCCGGCCCCCATCAGCCTAAAGGGGCGTCCACCGTGAACCAGAGACAGCTCAACCCTGTGTGGCCTGCCAGTGAAGTCTCTAAGTAAAGCACCTTTTTAAGGTTTCCTACCACAAGTGAGCGACAAGTTGTACCGTCACTGTTTTAGTTCTGACTTTGCACTGCAAGGGTGCAGACCTGCCCCGAGTTCACAGGGGCAGCCCGGTCTTAAGTCAAATGTCTCTGCTTGAAACACCATGCGTGACTGGGTCCCCAGCATCTTCATTTTACAACCCCAAGAGATCTTCATGTTGGAAAGACCCGCAGGCATGGGGGAAGCCACCCCATCCTCTGAAATAGTCTGCTAATTGCATCTGTTCTGTGCAGTAATGTGGTTTGAACAGGGACATTCTTGGAAGTGTAATTAAATACATCATTCTAGCAATTGGACCTGAAGTCAGACCCTCTCAGCCTTTTCCCATTCCAGAAAAGAGAATACTGCACAAAGCGAGCTGTTTCTGCTCTGCTGGCCTCGCCTTGGGCTCTGCTGTGAGCATGTGGGGCCTGAGAGGGGCAGGGAGGTCAATGTCGGAGCATCAGAGGAGAGCAGTGGGAACACAGAAGCATCCTAGGGAAAACCCTGCACTGTTCTGAAGATGCAGAAAACCCACAACCTGCTCTCCTTCCCTGTCACAGTCTGAGCCTGGACACAGTGTGGTCAGCAATTGGTTTAAAAACTTGATAACATGGCAGTTTATTCTGACAACATACTCTGTCACAAAGCAGAAGTCGGCTGTGTTCAAACATGCTGAAAAAGACCCTCCCTAACGTCCAGGACAGACCTGCACATACCAGCAGGCACAGCCGGGTACACGGCCCCTCCCAGCAGAAAGGACAGCACTTAAGGACACCGGGCTCTGGAGGCATCAGGTCACTGCAGACGCGATCACACTCAAACCCAAGACCTCACAGAAGGTGCATGATACAGAGGAAAATGGGAACGACCTTGGAGGCAGCCTCTGACCTGTCTCACTCCCCCGGGGTCGGGAGAGGTGACAAGCGTAACGGCACCCACCTCAGAGAAGAGCCGCGCTGCCCTCAGCCTCCTGGAAGCTGTTCGGAGGTGTCCGCTGGAGTCCTGCAGAGGACGGTCCGCAGCCCCACTCTGAGCTGCAAAACTCAGGGACAAGGACCTTGGCCACAAAGTCCTAGCCTCTTCCTCCTTCCCTGCCTTGCTCTCTCTGTGGACATTGAAAATGATTAAGACTTACCCCTAAAATTCAAAATTGCTCAGCAATAATAATTTATGACCTGGCAAATAAAAAGTTTCATGACCTAAGTCATTTGGTTCCACTAATTTTGTAAAATGAATCTAATAATAGCAAGACAGAGATCCGTGATCAAGAATCAATACGCAGCATGACTAAAAAAATTGTTGAGCCCTCAGTTTGTTTCTCAGAGTCCATAGTCTCTCGTGGTTCATTCCCCCTCCTGTTTACCCCCCCTTTCTTCTTCCCTTTCTTCCCCTACCGATCTTCCTACTTCTTACGTTTGCATGGTGCACTGGGTGTTACACGCAAGTAATGAATCGTGGAACTTTACATCAAAAACTAGGGGTGTACTGTATGGTGACTAACACAATATAATAAAAAATTATTATTAAAAAATTGTTGAGCAGACGCAAGCTTCTTTCTAAGTCCCAGAAATACTGCAGATGGTCCTTCAATTGTCTGGGGAGTCCCCCCGGGATCAACTCGGAAGAAGCAAACAGCATCCCCGCTGTGTGGGCGCTTTAGGCTCCCTGCTCAAGGGCAAGCCGGGTCTGTGCTGAGGACAGGACAGCAGCTGAGCCCAGGGCAGCCTGGCTTTAAAGAGGCGGCTCTGCTGCGTGACGTCATGAATGAAGATGCTAACCCACCGGGACCCAGCTCCAGACCCTGTCACTTACAGGGAATCAGAAGCCCTGGGGACCTTGGAACATGAGGGCGGTGGCCTCAGGGCAGAGCAAGTTGTACAGAGACACAGAGGAAAGAGGTCCTGACTGGAACTGTCACTCCAGGTCAGGCAGACGAGAAACTTACTTCCCGTACCAGGCTGTGATGGGGAATGTCTGCCAGACACCGACATCCCAAGTGCACGCTCTGAGCGCTGGTTTCTCGCGGAAAACACAGGGCTGGAAGGTTTCTTGGAGGTGACGGCACTGAGCCATACTATACAGTTGAGAAAGCAGGTGCAGAGAGGGGAGGGCATCGGCTCCGTCACAGGCCCATGGACAGCAGGGCAGGACTGGACACATCACCATGCACTCCTCAGCCACTAGGCTGGGGAGGTTGTCCAGGAAGCAGAATAGGGAACGGCAGGAGTTCTGGGCGACAGTGGCAGGGTGGGGGTGGGGGTGGGGGGTGGGCAGGAGGCTTGGCCATGGCAGGGGTTTTGCACGACAGGCCAATAACAGCCACTCAGCAGCTGCCACTGGGGGCGGCTGAGCCAGTTTGAACACTTATGGTATGCTGATTTCCGTGGGTTTCCTCCTTTCCTTCCTTCCTTCCTTCCTTCCTTCCTTCCTTCCTTCCTTCCTTCCACCCCCTCCCTCCTTCCTTCTCTCTCTCTCTTTCTTTCTTTCATTAAGTTCAATTAGCCAAAATATAATACATTGTTAGTTTTTGATGTAGTGTTCCATGATTCCTTAGTTGCGTATGATGCCCTCCTTAATGCCCATCACTGGGCTACCCCAGTCCCACACCCTCTCCCCTCTGAAAGCAGAATTTTTTTGTTTCCTGGAGTCGGGAGTTTCTCATGGTTTGTCTCCCTCTCTGATTTCTTCCCCTTCAGGTTTCCCTCCATCCCCTGTGGTCCTCTGTGCTATTCCTTATGTTCCACATAGGAGTGAAACCATATGATAATTGTCTTTCTCTGATTGGCTTATTTCACTCAGCATAATCCCATCCTGGTCCATCCATGTCATTGCAAATGGTAGGTATTCGTCCTTTCTGATGACTGAGTATATTCCATTGCATATATGGACCACATCTTCTTTATCCAGTCATCTGTTGAAGGGCATCTTAGCTCCTTCCACAGTGTGGCTATTGTGGACTTTGCTGCTATGAACACTGGGGTGCAGGTGCCTCTTCTTTTCACTACATCTATATCCTTGGGGTAAATAGCCAGTAGTACAATTGCTGGGTCATAGGGTAACTTAATTTTTAACGTCTTGAGGAGCCTTCATACTGTTTTCCAGAGTGGCTGTACCAGCTTGCATTCCCACCAACAGTGTAAGAGGGTTCCCCTTTCTCCACATCCTCGCCAACATTTGTTGTTTCCTGTCTTCTAAATTTTTGCCGTTTTAACTGGTGTAACATGGTGTCTCATTGTGGTTTTGATTTGTATTTCCCTGATGGCAAGTGAGGTGGAGCATTTTTTCATGTGTCTGTTGGCCATTTGTATGTCTTCTTTGGAGAAGCGTCTGTTCATGTCTTCTGCCTCTCTCTTGACTGGATTATTTGTTCTTTGGGTATTGAGTTTGATAAGTTCTTTATAGATCTTGGATATCAACCCTTTTATCTGTCATGGCCTTTGCAAAGATCTTCTCCCATTCTGTCAATCGCCTTATGGTTTTTTTGACTGTTTCCTTTGCTGTGCAGAAGCTTTTTACCTTGATGAAGTCCCAAAAGTTAATTTTGCTTTTGTTTCCCTTGCCTTTAGAAATGTGTCTTACAAGAACTTGCTGTGGCCAAGGTCGAAGAGGTTATTGCAGGTGTTCTCTAGGATTTCGATGGATTCCTGTCTCACATTGAGGTCTTTCATCCATTTTGAGTTTATCTCTGTGTATGGTATAGGAGAATGGTCCAGTTTCATTGTTCTACATGTGGCTGTCCAATTTTCCCAACACCATCTATTGAAGAGACTGTCTTTTTTCCATTGGATATTCTTTCCTGCTTTGCCAAAGATCAGTTGACCATAGAGTTGAGGGTCCATGTCTGGGTTCTCTATTCTGTTCCATTGATCTATGTGTCTGTTTTTGTGCCAGTTACCATGCTGTCTTGGTGATCACAGCTTTGTAGTACAGCTGGAAGTCAGGCATTGTGATGTCCCTGGCTTTGGTTTTCTTTTTCTACATTCCCCTGGCTACTGGGGGTCTTTTCTGATTTCATACAAATTTTACGATTGTTTGTTCCAGCTCTGTGAAAAATGTCATTGGTATTTTGATAGGGATTGCCTTGTATGTGTAGATTGCTCTGAATATCCTTTCTTGATTAAAACTCTGCAAAGTATAGGAATAGAGGTAACACACCTCAATATCATAAAAGCCGTCTATGAAACCCCACAGTGAATATCATTCTCAATGGGAAAAAAATGAGAGACGAGATGCCCTTCAACAGACGAATGGATAAAGAAGGCGTGGTCCATATATGCAATGGAATATTACTCAGTCATCAGAAAGGATGAATACCCACCATTTACATTGACATGGATGGAACTGGAGGGGATTATGCTAAGAGAAATAAGTCAAGCAGAGAAAGACAATTATCATATGGCCTCACTAATACGTGGAACATAAGCAATAGCAGGAGGATCATAGGGGAAGGGAGGGAAATCTGAAGGGGGAGAAATCAGAGAGGGAGAGGAACCCTGAGAGACTATGGACCCCGGGAAACAAACTGACGGTTTAAGAGGAGAAGGGAGTTGGGGGCTAGGGTAACAAGACGATGGGTATTAAGGAGGGCACGTGTTGTGATGAAAACTGGGTGTTATACACAAATAAGGAATCACTGAACACTACATCAAAAACTAACAATGTACTATACAGTGGCTAACTGAATATAATTAAAAAAAAAACCTGAGAGCCTTTCCCCTAAGGTCAGGAACACGACAGGGATGCCCACTCTCACCACTGTTGTTCAACATATTACACAAAATCCTAGCCGCAGCAGTCAGACAGCACAAAGAAAGAAAAGGCATTCAAATTGGCAGAGAAGAAGTCAAACTCTCTCTCTTTGCAGATGACTTGATACTTTATGTGGAAAACCCAAAAGACTCCACCCCAAAATTACTAGAAGTCATACAGGAATTCAGCAACGTGGCAGGATACAAAAGCAATACACAGAAATCAGTGACATGTCTATACTCTAACAATGTGACTGAAGAAAGAGAAATTAAGGAATCGATTCCATTTACAATAGCACCAAAAACCGTAAGACACCCAGGAATAGACCTAACCAAAGAGGTAAAGATCTGTATTCTAGAAACTATAGAACGCTTACGAAAGAAATTGAGGAAGACACAAAGAGATGGAAAGACATTGCACGCTCATGGATTGGAAGAATAACCGTTGTGAGAATGTCTATGTGGTCTGTGGGGGTTCTTGACATCTTATCTGCATTTCCCCAACTTTTTAAAGTCAAAATTAGCAAATAAAAATTGTATCTATTCAAGGCGTGTGACTTAATATTTTCCCCAGGATCCCTACATTTTTGTGTGTGGTAAAATACTCATGACATAAAGTTCGCTATTTTAACTATCTTAAAGTGAACGATTCAGTGGCACTGACGACATCCTCACACTCTCTTGGTCCAGAGCTTTCTCGTTGCCCAAATGGAGACCCTGTAGCTATCCAGGAGTCACTCCACATCCCCTCCCCTGGCCTGGAACCGCCAGTGTGCACTGCAGCACGTGATGTTCCTCGGGGCGGACACTTCCTATCCTCACTGTAGCACGAGCCACAGCAACAAGACATGAACTGAAGACCACTGTCGGGGCCACGGCTAAGCCACGGCGCCTCTCGTCAGGGCAGTGCATCTGGTAGAACCAAGGTCTTCAAGTCATGATTTTCCAGACTTTGAAAACAGCAAGTTACAGAACAAAAAGCATATCCTATTGTTAACATACAAGCTATGAGGCGGGGGGATCGTTCTTTATATAACAGGCGCACGAATGCACAGGCAGCGGTTTGCACGGACACACAACAAGCACACAACAGTGGTGCTGGGGGCGTGGTCAAGGGGCTTCAGCTTTGTCTCGTAATGTTTCAGTTTCCAAGCAGAATGTGTTCATCTGTGGACTGTGTCCATACCATGAATTGAGCTGAGGGAAAACAGGAAAGGTGGAAGAGAGGGACCGACGTGCCGAGGAAAAGGCAGGAAGGGCAGCCCATGGAGAGGCAGAGGCGTCTGCACCCCTTGAGAAACTGCTGGCCAGGCCACACCCTCTCATCGGAGCTGGGCAGCATGTGGTGCTTTGTTTTCAGTTTTATTTTTTTCACCACAACAAGTGCACTCCTTCATCCCCCAGCTCCCCTCTGGTGACCATGAGTGTGTTCTCTAGAGTTAACAGTCTGTTTCTTGGTTTCTCTCTCCCTCTTTGTTTTGTTTCTTAAATTCCACATTCGAGCGAGAGCATATGATAATTGTCTTTCTCTGACTGACGTATTTCACTTAGCGTAATCCCCTCCAGCTCCGTCCATGTCGGTGCGGATTGTGTGTTCACCACATCTGTGGCATGAGGTGTTCGATAGTGGGAATCCCAGTGGGTGATGAGCTGAATGTTGGCGATTATGGGCCGGTCGCAGGGCTGCAAAGTCCAGAGGCAGTTCAGAGTGAAACTGCGCTTTTGAGTCTTACTCTATAAGCAGTGTTTGGATTATAGAGAAAAATTTTCCAAGTTTAATCAAGTTTCATTCCATGTTGCCAATTCTCAAGCAAACCTATGGGATGGGTGCTAAACCCGTCCCAGTGTGGAGCTAAGTGGCTTCCGTCACCCTGGACCCCCAGCAGCGTCGTTCTTGCCGCCACCTACCTGCTCTCCGCCATCATCAAGGCCCCTCTTTAGGCCCCTGAGAATAAAGAATGTGCTCTCTTCAGTGCATGGTCCCCACCACCTCCCTCACTCCAGGTCCCAGGGACATGTCCGCTCAGGATCAGGGTGGTCTGTTTACCAACAGATGGTGTCTCCAGCCCAGACTGTGCACAAATCCCACAGACAAAACTCCGATGTATGGTGCCTACTGGACGGGCACAGGATGGTGGCGCAGGAGGCTGAGGCCGAGGCTGAGGGAATTGTCCAGAAAAGGCCGGCAGAGATCAGCCAGACTCCGTCCTCGGGGCAGGGAGGTGGAGGTTAGGATAAAAGTGACCTGGTCAGAGGGGGACAACACCTGTCACTGTGGATGTCCGGATGGACACGATGGTCACCAAGTCTGTGAGGTACAGCACCCGCCCTGAAGAGACTCTGGCCCTGCCCTGCCTGCTGCCCAGGGGACCGCACACATAGCTGACCTCAGAGGAAGAGACCTGGCAGCAGACTAGCAATCTGAGAGGTCTGATGGGTGTCTCGAGCAACAAATTGTGGGACACCGTGTGTAATTGTGTCGTGATTAAAGTTACAACTTGGTTCCCGCATTGCAGTAGAACCAACGACACATTGAAGGGCCTGGCAAAGTTCGTGGACACATGCTGAGGAGGTCCCCTTGCTCCTGCCTTTCTGGTTTCCATCCACAGGGAACTGAATGCCTGAGCAAGGAGCTCGGGGCCTCAGAGGAGCAGAGGCGAGAATTGTCGTGAGTGCATGTCAGGTGGGATGTCAGGCGGTGACTTCAGAACCAAGGTACGAATGAAGGATCCTGAGCTGGAGAAAACTAGGCTTTGAGGAAGCTCCCCTGAGGGCAGTGTGGGAAGTAGAAAGGGGCTGGGCTGCAGGGAGGGAAACCAGTTAACACTTCTCCAGGAATAAAGGAAAGAAATTGGAAAGGCAGTAGAGGGGGGCCATGAAGGGAGGGTGTGTCTGGAGGGGTTTGAGGAGGTTGGTGGGTGCCCAGGAGGTGTGGTGGACAGAGGAGGAGCCAGGATGACCGTGGCTTTGGACCATGGATTCTTGAGACGTGAACACAGAACAGCTCTTCTCATCATCCCTGCTCCGCTCCAGTCCAGGGAGACTGCACCCTAGTGGGGGCTTTCTGCCTTTGTGCTGCGGACAGAACGGACGCTGGGGTCCATGACAAGAGCTGACCACAGTGAGAGTCCTTGGCAAGTGACTTCACTGATGGATCATCTTATTCATAAAGTGTGGATCAGCTTACCTCAAGGAAGTGTAATAAAGTCTAATTTGGAGACACAGTGGAGACTTGCCACCAGTTCTGACTCACAGTGTTTAAGTGGTGAGCACGTGGTTTGGGAGGTGAGCGTGCCCAGTGGTGAGAGCACAGGCTTTGGGAGAGACAGAGGGCCTGCCCAACCCTCACTGCTTTTCAACCCAGGCTTCCTGCAACCACCACTCTCCTGGGACGTATGCATGGAGAATTAGGGACCCACTCAGCCTGTCCCTTGTGCTGGACCCTTCCCCATTGTGTGTCTGGCACAGCCACTCACCCTCTGACCTTGGCTTCCCCACCCTCCTGGCCTCTCCTCTGCTCTGCACTGGGTGCCCTCTCTCCCACCCTTTCGGAGACCTCCACCTTGGCTCTGCCCTTTCTCCTGCAATGTAGGTTTTCCCTCCTGGCTGACTGCTTCTCATACTGTTCACATATTTAAATCAAATAAGCAAAAAGGCAAAACACTCTTTCCTGGGTCATTCTGTGCAGAACTTCACTTTCAAAGGCACCCCTTGCCGTGTTCTCTCATGCTCCTGCCTGCACTGGAGTGTCTCCTGGAAGGCCCCCATCTCCTGCCCCATCGACTCCTGTCCCTCCGTCCCACCAATGTGTGGTCTCAAACATCCACCCGTCAGGCGCAGGCTGCCCGTCCTGCAGTCTCCTGTCACATGCCCTGCTTCTGCGAGGGCCCCTCCCCCCAGGCTCCTCCCCCCAGCTCCTACCTCTTGCTGTGCCAGGAGTGTGCTATCCTGGCCCTTTGCCTTCTGACATGGCCCCTCGGTTTTTTTCTCATTGTTTTAAATTTATTTCTCCGGCTTTATTGAGATATACAATTGACATGTAGCGCTTGTAAGTTAAGGTGTACGGCATGCTGGTTTGGTACATTTGTAGACGGAAAAATTTGTGTATTGCAGAAATATTACCATCAGAGCATTAGCCAATACCTCCGTCGTGTCAAATAATTACCATTTCTTTTCTGTGGTAAGAACATTTAAGATCTACTTTCGAGCAACATTCAAGTGTATAATACATAGTGTTATTAGTTGTAATAACCATGATGTACGTTAGATCCCCAGAACCTGTCAATCTTGTAACTGGAAGTTTGTACCCTTTGACAGATCTCTCCCCGCGTTCCCACCCCCAGCCCCTGTTAATCATCACCTCACTTCCTGTTTCTCCTAGTTTCTTTTATTGTTTCTTAGGTTCCACATGTAAGAGATACCATACAGCATGTCTCTTTCTCTGTCTAAATATCTCAGCATAATGCTCTGAAGCTTCATCCGAGTGTCACAAACGGCGGATCTCCCTTCATACGGCTGAACAGCACCCTACTGTGTACGAGTCACACCTTTATCCGTTCGTCCACTGATGCTTACGTTGTTTCTCTATCCTGGCTACTATGAGCAGTGCTGCAGTGGACACGGGAGTGCAGCTATCCCTACAAGATTCTGACTCAATTCCTTGGGATATGTGCCCAGAAGTACAATTGTTGCATCATAAGGTAATTCTATTTTAATGTTTGGATGGAATAGGGACCTCATCTGTTCTCCAGTTTGCATTCCCATCAACAGTGCACGAGGGTTCCCCTGTCTCCACACCCTCCTCCGCACATATTATCGCTTGTCCTTTTTACGTCATTCTGACAAGTGTGAGGTGACTCCTCATTATGGTCTTGATTTGTATTTCAGTGATTTTAGCCTTAAGGTAAATCTTTGATCTTGTGACGTAGTCTTTATTCCTTAGCTGTGGCCCTTCTTGGGTTTTAATGGAGATCCCGAGGTGTCGATCAAGCCCTTCTACCCAGGTGGGACTCGAACTTCAAACTCCGTCTGTCCCATGATGACAAGTAGCTCACATATCAGCCCCCTGAGCCGTCTAGATACTGACACTCCTTTGTCTCCTTTCAGTGCCCCCCTTTCTTGCACAATTCAGGTATCCGCCAATGGCTGGAAGACCCTTGGCACCTCCTCTTTCGTCTGAGACATTTATCCTCAATTTCGATCTGCCTGGCAGCCGCGATCTCTCTCCTCTGACACCTCAAGCCAACTGGCCTGTGGCCCTGGGATGAGTCATAAGTGCCCAGAATTCAGCTCGCGGTTGAGCCTAGACACAGATCCTTACAATGACTCCGTTCTATCCAGGTTTACTCCTATCCAGTTTTGCCTGGTTTAGGTCACCCTCAGGTTCTAGAAAGCATTGTGACGCATCAAAAACATTTGTTCTGGAGATTATAATTGTTATCTGTGTGAGGGTACTGATAAAATCTACTTAAAGATTGTAGAAGTAGAAACAACCTGTTGTGTCCTTTTCAATTCAATGTTTTCTAAAAATCCTTAAATATGCATACATTGTATTCGGAAGCAAGAAGAGAACAAGGGACTTGCTGAGAATTTGAACATAGGGCTTGAGAAGAGGAAGAAGGCCAACATTTCTAGGACAGGAATTGGAGGCCTCGGTGGCCCCTGACACCCGCATACACAAGGCAGCAACGGAACTGAGCACTTCCAATATAAACCAGTTAGGAAGAACCTGGAATGACCTGGAAAGAATTACACAGGGTTTTTTAAACTGAAGACACAGCTTCTAAAACAACCACACAGTTATTCTGTGCTTATTAAGCCTGTGGATGTGTGCCAACACAGATCAGCAAAACTTGCTCGCACCAGGACGGCGTCCTCTGCGCGGAATCACAAGGGTTTGCTTTTTTATTTCATCCTTTCGAATGCCTGTGTTTTCCAATTTTATTAGCATAAAATACACATTTGTGATGAAAAGAAACCCCATGGATCTTTTTCAGGGAATCCCTACAACACTGAAAAACAGAGAACCCGGGAGCAGACACGAGGTAGGGGTACGAGCCATATCGGGGCTCCCTGGGCTGGGGGCCCTCCGTGGTGGTTCTAGATCCTGAACTCAGCAGGGTGCGTCCCCCAGCCTGAGGGGGATGGGCACCTCTCGTGCAGAATTCTGGCCCCAGCGTTCATCTCTGGGAGCACTTCCTACAACCCTCTCCCCACCTGGGGTCAGAGACGCAAGGCCGGCAAAGCCCGCATCTCTGTGGCCACAGCCAGTCCCAACAGGAATCTGCGGACCAGCCACCTTCCTGTGACCTCTGTGCGAAGCTCAGAGGCTCTAGGATTATATTGCAAACTCTGACCCTGGCCACCGTCCTAATACCCTGCCCAGTTTTCACAGGTTTTATAAACCTCATAAATGTGAGGTTTATTTTTGATTAGGGAAACATAAAAGAATGGTCATGTCACAACAATGCTTCTGTGCAGCCTTTCCAGAATTAGTTCTAATTGGCAGAAATCATCTCTGGGTCATTTGTTTACTCTGTCAAGTAGTATTTACTGGGTTCCTGCCCTGTGCCTGGTGCACAATGCTTGCAAATGAATCGCTTTAGAAAAATAACCCCTGGTGAACAAGATGTTGTCCTTGTCCTCAAAGAGCTTCAAGTCTGTAGAGGGAGACAGACAAGGCAATGTGGAGGAGAATGGGCCAGGAAACACGGTGAGAGAGCTTGTGGGGGAGACAGCAGCTCTGTTCCCTCAAAGGGCCTTACTGTCCACGTACTTCCAAAGCAACACGTTCCTACCTCCCACCCCCAGCCCTGCACAGTTAAATCTCAAGGGGAACAGAGTGTTTGGGCCACAAGGAGCCTCCCTTCCCCGGGGACTTCCCCGTGCCCACATCACCTGAACTGAAATCTCCCTGGATCCGGGGTCCATGCGGAGAGGACAGCTGGGTTCGTCATTTGTGGCAGAGGAGGACAGGGCCCAGCAGCCCGGGTTACTTCCCACAGTGATACCTATACCATCCTCACACGCCAGACTTGAAAAAGCCTTGTCCAATTACTACGCTAAAAAGTGCTAAAATTTTTTTAAAGACCACTCTTGGAGCCTCTGCTTCCAGAAGAACCTACTCTTCTGAAACGCTATCCTTCCCCAAGCACCACCCCCGCACCCCCGCCCTCCCCCTCGCTGCCTCTCACCCTGCGACCAAGGCAGCCTTGAGTGCGGTGGGACGAGCTGCCACAGGCTTCACCCAAAACCCCTGCCTCGGGCAGAATGAGCAGAGGCATGTTGGAGAGAAAATTGCTAGCCGGCGCTGGGGACAGAGTCATGTCCACACTGATGATTTCTTAGATCCATTTAGTGCCTTTCAGTTCACAGAGCTAGCACACAGGTCATTCCTTGACCCTACAGCGCAGGACACCCAGGATCTGGAAGGACGAGGGGCTTCCTGAGGCCCCAGGGTGCAGTGGTGTCAGAGCGGGGCTCCCTGGACACTGCATAGTGCGTTGGGGTGTGTCTTCCGGAAGGAGGATGGGCTTCCAGACACCAGGACACACCCCACGTTAGGGAAACCGGCGCCCCGGGCCAGGCCTGCTGCCGTACCCTCTGGGGGAGGTGGTGCGGCCTGGGCATTGGACACACAGACCTCAGCTCAGCAGAGCAGCTTCCTGAGGGCAGATTTGACATCCGTGTTCCTCAGGGAGTAGATGAGGGGGTTCAGGGAGGGCGCTACGGAGGTGTAGATCACAGAGACCACCTTGTCCTTGCCCAGCGAGTATCTGGACGCCGGGCGGATGTAGGTGTAGGTGACGGTGGAGTAGTACAAGGTGACCGCCAGGAGGTGGGAGGAGCAGGTGGAGAAGGCCCGCCGCTTGCCGGCCACTGAGCGGATGCGCAGGACGCCGGCGATGATGCGGACGTAGGAGAGAATGATCACGGCGAAGTTCCCCACAGCCAGGATTATGTCTGCAGCGAAGGCCATCGCTTCATTCAGGCGTGTCGGGGCGCAGGAGAGCTTCAGCAAGGGGGGGATCTCGCAGAAGAAGTGCTGGACCACGTTGGAGTGGCAGAAGGGCAGGCGCAGCAGGAGGCCGGTGTTCACGCTGGTGTTGGCCAGGCTGACTGTCCACACAGCCACGGCCAAGAGCCTGCACGCCCGCGGGTCCATGAGGGTGCTGTAGCGCAGGGGCCAGCAGATGGCCACGTAGCGGTCATAGGCCATGGCGGAGAAGAGCAGTAGCTCAGCCCCCAGGGACCACGTGAAGAAGAAAAGCTGCAGCATGCAGCCCCCGTAGGAGATGGTCCTGTCAGCCACCATGCTCTCCAGCAGCTTAGGCAGGATCGTGCAGGTGCAGAGGACGTCCACCACGGCCAGGTTGCCCAGGAAGAAGTACATGGGGGTGTGCAAGGCAGGGCTGGAGCCAATGACCACCACGATGAGCAGGTTTCCAGAGAGGGCCACCATGTAGAGGAGGAGGAAGGCAGGAAAGAACAGCTTTTCCAGCTGAGGTGTTTCTGAGAATCCCAGAATGAGGAATTCAGTGACCTGCGTCTGGTTCATCACGGCCGCTGGGGGCAGGAACTCTGAGCCTGGCTGTGAAGGAAAGAGGTACTCACTGGTTCACTTTGTTCTGAACATCCTGTCTTGCAAATATGTGTGTGACCCACTTAGAAAGAGAATTTCAAATACTATTTTGGTAATAAAAATGGAGCTTTGTGTCCCTGAAAACTTCGGGGATCAGAGGCGTCACAGAGAAAGCAGCTGCCCCCTGACATGCAGAGAAGCCCCAGTCTTCACCCCTCTCTTCCTGGTGCAAGACTGAGATGGCCATTCACAAAATCACCAGACTTGGAGCCCTGGTCGTTGAGGGCTGGTCTCCCCAGCATCACAGATCACTGAGTACGTGTGGTGTTGGGGGGCTTACGGAGAACCAGGGGACCTGAGCTCTGTGAAGACCGCAAAGATTGTGTTTCCAGCCCGCCCGTCCATTCAGATAGGGTCTGGGAACAGAGGAGGGACGGGAGAGACGGGGAGAAGGGAGCACATGAAATGGGAAAGAACCTGCTTCCAAAGCCCAGCTATCTCTTTCCAGGACTGACCATCTCCAGGCAGCACTGGCTGAGGGCAACCAAGCGTCCTCACACACATGGTCACTGGGCACCGGGGGCAGGACAGCCCACCACAGGGACCCCCAAAACTCAGAGACAAATCACCACCAAAACTCTTTGGCTGAATCAAAAATGTCCCCCAAGATAAACCTGGAATAGTGGGGACTCAGGCTTATCCGTGCTGGCTTCTGGCCATGATGCCGGTGCTGGTGGAGTGGAAATTTATAAACCATGATGTCAATGTGAAGGCACTGTGTTTCAAAACAGTGCATCTTGAAAATATTTCACTACTTAGATCATTGGCCTTCAATTTAAAAAGAAGACTTTAACACATCTGCATAATACCAGGGGCTTGGAGACCTACTTGCCTGCATTGGCCGAGATCTGCTCTCCCCACCCATCTGCTTTACAGTCGCTGTGGGGACGTGGGACTTTCACTAAACATTACAGGGACATGTCCCTGCGGGGGGTGGTCTGGGAATGACAAACCAGATCGCCCACTGGGATGTGCTCACTGGTGTGGAAAATGCTGATACGTTTCAGCCAAAAATCTTGATTCTTTAAAAAGAGAAAGACAGAGAGAGAGAGAGAGAGAGAATGAGAGACAGAGGTGGGTTTTATACCACATATTGTCCATGTTACCCGTTTTCCTTTTTTAAAAATATGATTAGAGAACTTTCATCGTAAAACCTAACAGCCAAAGCGATCTCATGACGCTTAGTCAACAGAGTACAATGTAATTATCCACCATGATCAAACATCGTTGCTCATATTTAAAACATACATGGTACATAGAGTGCTCATTCAATTATAGTAGGTGCTTACAAAAATACGAAAAAAGTCTTTCTGGAAATCCAGGTATCGATCCCTCAAGAAACTTCCTTCTCAGTCCCAAGAAAAGAACTTTAGAAAATCACCAGCAATAATTAGACAACAGATTTTGTTTTAAAAAGATAAAGTACTGGGGCGCCTGGGTGGCACAGCGGTTAAGTGTCTGCCTTTGGCTCAGGGTGTGATCCCAGCATTATGGGATCGAGCCTCACATCAGGCTCCTCTGCTATGAGCCTGCTTCTTCGTCTCCCACTCCCCCTGCTTGTGTTCCCTCTCTCGCTGGCTGTCTCTATCTCTGTCAAATAAATAAATAAAATCTTTAAAAAAAAAGATAAAGTACAGTGAGTGCACCTGTAGTAAGGAGCGGGGTCAGTCGGAGGTTTGTAACCAGGACTAGGGATGCCCTATATCATCTGAAACAGGCAGACACGGCTCACAGGTAGTGCTGGCGCTCCCTGAGGGACCAATTAGCACAGACTCTGCTCTTCCTGATTGGGCAGAACCAGCCCATGGATTCAGGACTCTCTGGAGCAGCTGACCAGCACCTGGGGGACAGATCTAATCACCAACCAAGTAAGAGCAGAAGATATTCTTGGCACCTGATGGTGCTCTAGGCTCCAGCAGGGGCTGGTGCTCAGCAGTAAAATCACCCAGGGACTGGTTACCGGCAGCAGTGCTAGGAAGAGCTGATGGACATGTCAGACAGTGACACTGCCATGGCGTTGAGCGAACGAACACACCAACCCACCATTTCTGCCACGGGCAGACGTTGCCCTTCCTTCCCAGATAGAAGTGTGCAAAAAATCAAGGCCAACCCGCACAGCTCCTCACTGGTCCGGGGCTGTGCTGGACATTACCAGGTCCCCACACCTCGGAGTAGCTAACGGCCAGTTGTCAGTGACCAACGAGCGTTGCTTTCGGCGTTTTGTGCATTCAGTGCCACCTGCCCCACAGAAGGAGTGAGTGCAGACTTCAGCCGGTCTGGCAATGCCCCCTCCCTGCTCAACAAACCTGCGGGAATGGAAGCTTCCCTGCCCTGGGCAAACCACGTGAACCCGGGCTAGTGGCAACAGGCTGCCCCTGCTCCTGGAAAGGGTGCATCTTATGGCCGGAGTCTTTTCAGACCTCCAGGACATTTACTGTGGAAGCAGTGGCTGGCTGGCCACCTGCCCAAACTGCTGATCTTGCCTGGACATCTTCAGTTCCTGGTCAGGGCACTTATCAGTTTGGGACTAATCTAGGGTTCACTCACCCTAACCCTTCACTGCTTGGTTTCAGAGAAGGGGTCAGCCTCTCACTTGGGATGGGCCCAGGTTTCCCCCTAGTTTCATTAGGAATGAATGACAAATAAAAGTCGTATATACTTCGTTTTAACAACATGAGTTTTTTAAGATACACAGTGTGATGATTTGGTACATTGTGACATGAGTGTCACAACCGAGTTAAAGAACACATTCATCATCTCACAGAGTTATTGTTTTTGGTGAGAAAGCTTCATATTTACTGTCTTAGCAAATACAAGTGTATAGTACCGTGTATTGTCACCATGCGGTGTGTCCAGTCCTCAGAGCTTACCTACCTTATAATTGAGAGATTGTACTTTTGCTCAGAATCTCTCCATGTCCCCACACCCTAAGCTCCAGGCAAGCTCTGTTCTACTCTGTTTCTATGTGTTCTTTTTTTCCCGAGTCCTCGTGTGAGTAATACTGTATGCTGTTTGTCATTTTTGTGTGGCGGGTTTCACGGACCGTAATGTCCATGTTGTTGCAGATGTCAGGATGCATTTTGTGCGGTTGTTTCAGGTAATCTTCTACATAATTATTCTCTTTCTGTAAGATTACGTTGTCTGCACACAGACACAATTTCCCTTCTCCTTTCCAGTTTGGATGCCTTTTATTTCTTTTGATTGCCTGTTTGCTCTGGCTTGGACCTCCAGTGCTTTGTTGAATAACAGAGGTGGGAGTGGGCATCCTTGTCTCATTCCTGATCTTCAAAGGTTGGTGGTTTTCCACCATCGAGTGTGATGTCAGCTGGGGGCTTGCGTATGGCCGCACTTAATGTGTTGAGGTGCCTTCGTTCTCTATCTAATGGTTGAGAGATTGTTGTCATGAAAGGATATTGAATTTTGTCTAATGCTGTTTCTGCATCTATTGAGATGATCGTATGGTTTCATCCTCCATCTGTTAATGTGGTCATCACACTGATTGATTTGAATCTGTGGAGACATCCCACATCAGGGATAATCCTGCCCGATCTTGGCATAGGCTCCTTTTAATATGCTGCTGAATTCAGTTGTGTTGAGATTTTTGCACCTGTGTTCATCAGGGATATTTGCCTGCAGTTTCGTTCCTTGTAGTGCCCTTTTCTGCCTTTGGTAACAGGGTAATGCTGGCCTGGTTAAGTGACCTCCTCTTCATATTTTCAGAAGAGTCTGGAAGAATGGGTGTTAATCTTTAAATGTTTGGTAGAATTCACATGTGTAGCCATCTGGTCCTGGGCTTGTCTTTGCTGGGAGATTTTTTGATTACTGATTCAATCTCCTTACTCACTACTTTTCTGTTCAGATTTTTTCTTTGTTTAGGATTCAACATTGGTCGGTTATGTGTCTACAGGAATTTATTCATTTCTTCTAGGTTGTCCAACTGCTGGGATATAATTGTTCCTACTAGCCTCTTAGGATTATTGCTATGTCTGTGGTATCAGGTGTAATGTCTCCTTCATTTATTGACGTCTTCTCTTTTTCCTTTGTAAGTCTACCTAAGGATTTGTAAATTATCTTTATCATTTCAAAAACTCAGCTCTAATTTCGTCAATCTTTTCTGTTGTGTGTCTGGTGGTACCTCATTTTCTCTGCTCAAATCTTTACGATTTCCTTCCTTCTATAACTTAGGGCTGAGTTTGTTCTTCTCCTATTTCCTGAGGGGTAAATTTTTAAATGAAGGCATTTATTTATGTATTTGTTCATTTATATTATGTTCAATTAGCCAGCATATAGTACATTATTAGTTTTTGACGTAGTGTTCAACGATTCATTAGTTGAGTGTAACACCCAGTGCTCATCACCACACGTGCCCTCCTTAATGCCCATCACCCTGTTACCCCCTCCCCCCACCACCCTCCCTTCTGTAACCCTCAGTTTATCTCCTGGAGTCCAGAGTCTCTCATGGTCTGTCTCCCTCTCTGATTTCTCCCCCTTCAGTTTTCCCTTCCTTCCCCTGTGGTCCTCCATGCTATTCCTTATGTTCCACATATGAGTGAAACCGTATGATAATTGTCTTTCTCTGCTTGACTTATTTAACTTAGCATAATCCCCTCCAGTTCCCTCCATGTCGATGCAAATGCTAAGTATTCATCTTTTCTGGTGGCTGAGTAAAATTTTATTGTATAAATGAACCATATCTTCTTTATCCATTCGTCTGTTGAAGGACATCTCAGCCCCCTCCACAGTTTGGCTATTGTGGACATGGCTGCTATGATATCCCTGATAGCTAGTGATGTGTCTGTTAGCCATTTGTATGTCTTCTTTGGAGAAGTGTCTGTTCATGTCTTCTGTGCACTTTTTGACTGGATTATTTGTTAGTTGGGTGTTGAGTTTGAGAAGTTCTTTACAGATCTTGGATACCAGCCCTTTTTCTGATATGACATTTGCAAATATCCTCTCCCATTCTGTCAGTTGCCTCTTAGTTTTGTTGAGTGTTTCCTTTGCTGTGCAAAAGCTTTTATCTTGATGAAGTCCCAATAATTCATTTTTGCTTTTGTTTCCCTTGCCTTTAGAGACGTGTCTTGAAAGAGGTGTCTGTGGTCAATGTTGAAGAGGGTACTGCCTGTGTTCCCCTCTAGGATTTGATGGATTCCTGTCTCCCATTGAGGTCTTTACTCCATTTAGAGTTTATCTCTGTGTATGGTGTGAGAGAATGGTCCAGTTTCATCCTTCTGCATGTGGCTGTCCAATTTTCCCAACACCATTTATTGAAGAGACTGTCTTTTTTTCCATTGGATATTCTTTCCTGCTTTGTCAAAGCTCAGTTGACCATAGAGCTGAGGGTCCATTTCTGGAGTCTCTATTCTGTTCCATTGATCTATGTGTCTGTTTTTGTGCCAGTACCATGCTGTCTTGATGATGACTGCTTTGTAATACAGCTTGAAGTCCGGAATTGTGATGCCACCGGCTTTGGTTTTCTTTTTCAACATTCCCTTGGAGATTTAGGGTCTTTTCTGATTCTATACAAATCTTAGGATTGTGTGTTCCAGCTCTGTGAAAAATGTCAATGGTATTTAAATAGGGATGACATTGAAAGTGCAGATTGCTCTGGGTAGCATAGACATTTTAACTATGTTTATTCTTCCAATCCATGAACATGGAATGTCTTCCCATCTCTTTGTGTCTTCCTCAATTTCTTTGCCGAATTCCTGTATGAGTTCTAGGAATTTTTTGCTGGAGTCTTTTGGGTTTTCCATATAGAGTAGCATGTCATCTGCAAAGAGTGAGAGTTTGACTTCTTCTTTGCTGGTTCGGATGACTTTTCCATCTTTTTGTTGTCCGACTGCTGAGGCTAGGACTTCCAGTGCCATGTTGAATAACAGTGGTGAGAGTGGGCATCCCTGTCGTGTTCCTGACCTTAGGGGAAGAGCTCTCCATTTTCCCCATTGAGGGTGATATTCACTGTGGTTTTTTGTATATGGCTTTTATGATATTGAGGTATGTTCCTTCTATTCTACACTATAGAGAGTTTTTTTTTAAATCAGAAATGATGCTGTATTTTGTCAAATGCTTTTTCTGCATCTATTGAGAGGATCATACGGTTCTTGTCATCTTTTATTAATGTGGTGTATCACGTTGATTGATTTGTGGGTGTTGAACCACCCTTGAAGCCCAGGAATAAATCCCACTTGGTCATGATGAATAATCCTTTTAATGTATTGTTGGATCCTATTAGCTAGTATCTTGGTGAGAATTTTTGCATCCATGTTCATCAGGGATATTAGTCTGTAATTTTCCTTTTTAGTGGGATCTTTGGTTTTGGGATCAAGGTAATGATGGCCTCATAGAAAGAATTTGGAAGTTTTCCTTCCTTTTCTATTTTTTGAAACAGCTTCAGAAGAATAGGTATTAATTCTTCTTTAAATGTTTGGTAGAATTCTGCTGGGAGGCCATCTGGTCCTGGACCCCTGTTTGTAGGGAGATTTTTGATTACTGCTTCAATTTTTTTGCTGTTTATGGGTCTGTTCAGATTTTCCATTTATTCCTATTTCAGTTTTGGTAGTTTATATGTTTCTTCTTTTTTAAAAAATTCTCATAACAGTACTTTATTTTTTTAACATATACAATTTTTATTTATTGATCATAACTCAATAAAGCTGTTAAAGTTTTTTTAACACTTTATTTTATTTTTTATTATGTACAGTTAGCCACCATATAGTACATCATTGGTTTTTGATGTAGTGTTCAACGATTCATTAGTTGCATATAACACCCAGCGCTCATCACAACACATGCCTTCCTTAATACCTATCACCTAGTTACCCCATATCCCCACCATGCTCCCCTCTGTTTGTTTCCCAGAGTCCATAGTCTCTCACAGTTTGTTTCCCTCTCTGATTCCAACCCCTTCAGTTTTCCCTTTCTTCCCCTATGGTCCTCCGTGCTATTCCTTATGTTCCACGTATGAATGAAACCATATGATAATTGTCTTTCTCTGATTGATTTATTTCACTTAGCATAACCCCTTCCAGTTCCATCCATGTCAGTGCAAATGGTGGGTATTCATCCTTTCTGATGGCTGAATAACATTCCATTGTATATATGAACCACATCTCTTTATCCATTCGTCTGTGATCTATAAGGAACTTCTCAAACTCAAACCCAAAAAACAAAGAATCCAGTCAAGAAATGGGCAGAAGATGCGAACAGACACTTCTCCATAGAAGACATACAAATGGCCAACAGACACATGAAAAAATGCTCCATATCACCTGCCATCAGGGAAATACAAATGAAAACCACAATGAGATACCACCTTACACCAATTAAAATGGCAAAAATTAACAAGACAGGGAACAACAAATGTTGGCAAATGAGGATGTGGAGAAAGAGGAACCCTCTTACACTGTTGGTGGGAATGCAAGCGGGTACAGCCACTCTGGAAAACAGTATGGAGGTTCCTCAAAACGTCAAAAATAGAGCTACCCTATGACTCAGGAATTGCACTACTTGGTATTTACCACAAAGATACAGATGTAGTGAAAAGAAGGGGCACATACACTCCAGTGTTCATAGCAACAATGTCCACAATAGCCAAACTGTGGAGGGAGCCAAGATGCCCTTCAACAGATGAATGGATAAAGTTTACATATTTCTAGGAATATATCCATTTCTTCCAGATTACCTAATTTGTTGGCATATAATTGCTCATAATATTCTATTATAATTGTATTTCTTCAGTGTTGTTTGCAGTCTCTCCTCTTTCATTCATGATTTTATTTATTTGTGTCTTTTCTCTTTCCTTTTTGGTAAGTCTGCCTTGGGTTTATCGATGTCATTGATTCTTTCAAAGAACCAGCTCCCAGTTTTGTTCATCTTTTCTACTGTTCTTTTGATTTCTATTTCATTAATTTCTGCCCTAAACTTTATTATTTCCCCTCTTCTGCTGGATTTAGGCTTTACTTGCTGTTCTTCCTCCAGCTCCTTTAGATGTAAAGTTAGGTTGTGTATTTGAGAACTTTCTTGTTTCTTGAGAAAGTCCTGTATTGCTGTATACTTCCCTCTTAAGATCACCTTTGCTGCATCCCAAAGGTTCTGGAATGTGTTTTCATTTTCATTTGTTTCCAAGAATTTAAAAAGAATTCTTCTTTAATATCCTAGTTGGCCCATTCATTCTTTAGTACAATGCTCTTTAGCCTCCATGTATTTGAGTTCTTTCCAAATTTCCTGTTGTGATTGAGTTCAAGTTTTAAAGCATTGTGGTCTGAGAATATGTAGGGTATAATCCTAATCTTTTGGTACTGGTTGAGACCTGATTTGTGACCACATATGTGATCAATTCTGGAGAATGTTCCGTATACACTTGAGAAGAATGTGTATTCTGCTGCTTTAGGATGAAATGTCTGAGTATATCTGTAAAGTTGGTATGGTCCAGTGTGTCATTCAAAGCCCTTGTTTCTTTGTTGATCTTCTGCTTATATGATCTGTCCATTGCTGTGAGTGCAGTGTTAAAGTCCCCTACTATTATTATCGATGTGTTTCTTTAATTTTGTTATTAATTGGAATATATAATTGGTTGCTCCAATATTAGGGGCATAAATATTTACAATTGTTAGATCTTCTTGTTGGATAGACCCTTTAAGTATGATAGTGTCCTTCTTCATTCTTTGGTTTAAAATCTAATTTGTCTGATATGAGGATTGTTACCCTTGCTTTCTTTTGAGGTTCTTTAGCATGATAAATTGTTCTGTACCCCTCACTTTCAATCTGGAGGTGACTTTGGGTCTAAAATAAGTCTCTTGCAGACAGCATATTGATGGGTCTTTTTTTAAAAAAAAAATCCAATCTGATACCCTCTGTCTTTTGTTTGCAGCATTTAGCCCATTTACATTCAGAGTAATTACTGAAAAATATGAATTTAGTGCCATTGTACCTGTAAAGTCCCTGTTTCTGTAGACTGTCTCTGTTTCTTTCTGGTCTCTGTTACTTTTGGGCTCTCTCTTCACTTAAAGGATCCCCTTTAATACTTCTTGCAGGGCTGGCTTAGTGATCATGAATTCTTTTAGTTTCTGTTTGTTCTGGAAGCTTTTTATCTCTCCTTGTATTCTGAATGACAGCCTTGCTAGATAAAGTATTCTTGGCTGCATATTTTCTCATTTAGCACCTTGAAGATATCATGACCATCCTTTCTGGTCTGCCAGGTCTCTGTGGACAGGTCTGCTGCCAGCCTTGTGTTTCAATCTCTCTAGGTTAGGGACCTCTTGTCCTGAACTGCTTTTAGGATTTTCTCTTTCTCTCTGAAATTTTCAAGTTTCACTATCATGTATCTGGGTGTTCACTTATTTTTATTAATTTTGAGGGTGGGGTTTCTCTGTGCCTCCTGGACTTGGATGCCTGTTTCCTTCCCCAGATTAGGGAAGGTCTCTGCTCTAACTTATTCAAATAAGCCTTTTGTCCCCCTCCTCTTCTTCTGGGACTTCAATTATTCTAATATTATTTCACTTTATGGTATCACCTATCTCTGGAATTATCCCCTCAGGATCCAGTAGTTGTTTATCTCTCTTTTTCTCAGCTTCCTTATTTTCCATCATTTTGTCTTCTATATCACTGACTCTCTCTTCTGTCTCATTTATCTTAGCAATTAGAGCCTCCACTTTTTGCTGCATCTCAGTAATAGCCTTTTTGATTTTGACTTGTTTAGACTTTAGTTATTTTATTTCTTCAGTAGGGGATTCTCTAGTGTCTTCTATGCTTTTTTCAAGCCCAGCTAGTATCTTTATAATTATTGTTTTGAATTCTAGTTCTGAATCTTACTTATATTCATATTGATTAAATGCCTGGCAGTGAGTACTGCCTCCCATTTTTTTGGGTTGTGTGTGTGTGTGTGTGTGTGTGTGTGTGAGTTTCTCTATCTCATCATTATGTCCAGAAAAGAATAGATGAAAGAGAGAGAAAATATAAAAATAGCAACACCACCACCAGAAAAATACAAACAAAACAAATCAGAAGAAAACAAACTGAGAGAGAGGGAGAGAAATCAAACAAAAAGTAAAATGGAACAAACAATAAACTAGATCCTGGTTGTATTTTGGTCTGTTTATTAGAAGAGATTAGATCCCACAATAGGAAAGAGACAAAAACTTATATATATGCAAAATAGAATTGAATACAATGAAAGGAAACCACAATTAAAAAATACGTAGTATAAATATAAAAATTAAAATTAAAAAGGACTTTAAAAAAAGAATTGATAAAATAAGAAAATAGCTGAATGGGTATTAAGGAGGGAACGTGTGGTGATGAGCACTGGGTGTTATACACCACTAATGAATCGTTGAACACTACATCAAAAACTAATGATGTACTATACAGTGGCTAACTGAACATAATAAAAAAAAGAAAAGAAAAAAATTAAGCTGAAAGACTAAAGAATAATACCCCCCCCCATGAATGTTATATACCATTTTCCTTAAGGGCTGAAGTTTTGCAGTTCTCTATGATGGGTAAACTCAGTATATGCCCCAAATTCCTGCTGGTCTTCTGGGGGAGGGCCTGCTGAGCTGATTCTCAGGTGTCCTTGCCCAGGAGGAATTGCACTGCGCTCGTCAGGGGGCCGGGCTCAGTGTAAGCAGCTCCAGAGCTGGTGGAGGGATAAAAATGGTGGTGCCCCATCTCCAGCCCTGAAGCTGAAAGTTAGCACCCCCACTCTTCAGTGCACCCTTACAGAAAAGCAGTGCAACACTCTTGTCTCCCTGGTTTCCGTCCACACTCTGTGTTCACTCAGCCTGTGATTGAGCGTTTTTTTTTTTAAATAATAATATTTTTTTATTATATTATGTTAGTCACCATACAGTACCTCCCTGGCCTTTGATGTAAAGTTCCATGATTCATTACTTGCATATAACACCCAGTGAACCATGCAATACATGCCCTCCTTAATACCCATCACCAGCCTATCCCATTCCCGCCCCGAAGCCCTCAATTTGTTTCCCAGAGTCCATAGTCTCTCATGGTTCATTCCCCCTTCTGTTTACCTCCCCCTTTCTTCTTCCCTTTCTTCTCCTACCGATCTTCCTACTTCTTATGTTCCATAAATGAGTGAAACCATATGATAATTGTCTTTCTCTGCTTGACTTATTTCACTTAGCATTATCTCCTCCAGTGCTGTCCATGTTGCAGCAAATGTTGAGAACTCGTTCTTTCTGATAGCTGAGTAATATTCCATTGTATATATGGACCACAACTTCTTAATCCAGTCATCTGTTGAAGGGCATCTCAGTTCCTTCCAAGATTTAGCTATTGTGGACAATGCTGCTATGAACATTGGGATGCATATGGCCCTTCTCTTCACTACGTCTGTATCTTTGGGGTAAATACCCAGTAGTGCAATGGCTGGATCATAGGGTAGCTCAATTTTTAACTTTTTAAGAGACCTCCACACTGTTTTCCAGAGTGGCTGTACCAACCTGCATTCCCACCAACAATGTAGGGGGGATCCCCTTTCTCCACATCCTCTCCAACATTTGTTGTTTCCTCCCTTGTCAATTTTTGCCATTCTAACTGGCGTAAGGTGGTATCTCAGTGTGGTTTTGATTTGAATTTCCCTGATGGCTAATGAAGTTGAACGTTTTTTCATGTGTCTGTTAGCCATTTGTATGTCTTCATTGAAAAAGTGTCTGTTCATATCTTCTGCCCATTTTTTGATTTGTTTATTTGTTTCTTGTGTATTGAGTTTGAGAAGTTCTTTGTAGATCTTGGATACCAGTCTTTTATCTGTAGTGTCATTTGCAAATATCTTCACCCATTCCGTGGGCTGCCTCTTAGTTTTTTTGACTGTTTCCTTTGCTGTGCAGAAGCTTTTTATCTTGATGAAGTCCCACATGTTCATTTTATCTTTTGTTTCTCTTGCCTTTGGAGAAGTGTCATGAAAAAATTTGCTTTGCCTGATGTCGTAGAGGTTGCAGCCTATGTTCTCCTCCAGGATTTTGATGGATTCCTGTCTCACATCGAGGTCTTTCACCCATTTGGAGTTTATCTTTGTGTATGGTGTGAGACAGTGGTCAAGTTTCATTCTTTTGCATGTAGCAAAATCAATGCTCAGAAATCAGTTGCATTTCTATACACGAACAACGAGACTGAAGAAAGAGAAATTAGGGAATCCATTCCATTTACAATAGCACCCCAAATTATACGTTATCTTGGAATTAACCAGAGACGTAAAGGATCTATATTCTAGAAACTATAAATCACTCTTGAAAGACATTGAGGAAGACACAAAAAGATGGAAAAATATTCCATACTCATGGATTGGAAGAAGTAACATAGTTAAAATGTCCATGCTACCCAGAGCAATCTACAATTTCAATGCTATCCCTATCAAAATACCGAGGACATTTTTCAAAGAACTGGAACAAATAGTCCTTAAATTTGTGTGGAACCAGAAAAGGCCCCGAATCGCCAAGGAACTGTTGAAAAGGAAAAACAAAGCTGGGGGCATCACAATGCTGGATTTCGAGCTGTACTACAAAGCTGTGATCACAAAGACAGCATGGTACTGGCACAAAAACAGACACATAGATCAATGGAACAGAATAGAGAACCCAGAAATGGACCATCGGCTCTTTAGGCAACTAATCTTTGACAAAGCAGGAAAAAACATCCAGTGATTGAGCGTTTTTATCTCAGACTCATGACCTTGCTTTGAGTCTCCAAACTTCACAGACTCCTGTGGGGTGGACCCGAGCTGCTCCTCCCAGGGGATGCAGAGGGGTCCCACCGCAGTGCTGCCTCTCGCTGGGCCCCTGCTCAGAGACAGGTTGCCCGACTCAGCGGTTCCCAGTTGATGGTAACACCGAGCAGAAAGCTGGCACCTGGGCTCACTGTTTGCAGCCAGCTTCCCTGCTCCGATGCCTGGGAGTTCGGCTGCACTCAGGCACGCCCATTCTTTTTGTGATCCTGGGGATCCTGAGACCATGCTGTCCCACCTGGGATTCTGCCCTGCTTCACCACCTGACCACCCTTCAGGCAGACTTTTAAAAGTTCTGGTTTTGTGCTCCGCTGCTCGTAACACTTTCCTGTAGCCAGCTTAAGGAAGGACCCTCCCCTGCGGCTCATCTTCCAATATACCACCTCGGATTCACTTCTCTGCACCTCCTACCATTGCTTTTTGATTTGTAGAATTGCAGCATTTCTTTTCTTAGATTTCCGGTTGATTTCACAGGTGTTCAGAATGATTTGCTAACTATCTAGCTGAAATCCAGGGACCAGACAACATTAGGGTTCCCTACTCCTGTGCCATCTTAACTCCTCCCCCCTTCATCCATGCATTTATTGGGAATTTGTAGCTCACAGCCCAGTGCTGGGCGCTGGTTGGGCCTCAGGGCTGCCATGGTGGACTGACCACACTGTGCCTTTCCTAAAGTGTGGATACAGCACACAAGTGGCACACGTAGTTATCAACTGTTCTGCACTAGACATGGCTGCAGCTCTGTTTGTTCCCTCCATGCTCCCACTCCTGAGTGCTTCCCTCCACCCAGCACCTCCCTCCAGGCAAGGCCTACACTGCAGCTTCAGTGCCACCTCACTGGATGTGAGGCCCAGGCTGTCCTGCCCACATACAACCCTGCCCTAGGCCCAGGGGATAGGGACCAGCTGGTGTGGGGGATTGAAAATCCACCCCCTACCCATGCAATTTCACGTTCCAGAGCCACCCGCAGGATCAGACCAAGGCTGAGACATCAGCTGGAGTCAGTCACACTCACCTTCGGTTCTGTGTCGTTCCCTAGGCTGGTTTCTCTGGAGTGCTGCTTTGATAAATGACTGCCACAAAGTACTGTCCAGGGCCTACTTCCAGGAAGCCCCCTGCGGCGGTCAGCGATGGCTGGCTGACGTGTTTCAGGCTGAGGGGCAGCTACAGTTCAAGTGGACAGGAGCAGGGGGAAGCCTCGGGGCTGCCGCTGCAGAGGGAGCAGCCCCAGCTCACCCAGCACTTCCAAGGACTTCCACAGAATTCCGTCCTCCTGGGAGTTCTGTTTAAAGGGATGCATGTGCCTTTTAAGTCTCGTTTTCAGAAAATGTCCCCTCACAGTCTCCACCCTCCATGCCACTGGAGGGTTCCCTCCCCGTCCCCTGGAGCCTCCTGGGGACAGGTCTCCCCTCAGAGGACTGCATGCAGACATGCTTGGGTGTGTAGTTCAGGGTTTGGAAACTGCACTTTGCTTCCTGACTTTTTAGTTACAGGCCAAGCTTGTCATAGCAGCCCTAAAACCCCAAACAACTCTGTGGCCTGGTTCTAAACTCCTCAAAACCACATACACCGGGAGAAGTCCAGCCCCGTGGTTCTCCAGGAGGACATGGGTACATCGTTCACTCAGGAAATGATTATTGTGTTGTGCCCAGCTTGAACAAAGAAGATGGAAGCTTGGAAGACACAAAGTCTGCATTTGAGAATGTGAGGCATTCATGCATTCAACTGACCTCAGGGAAGGTCATGCGAGTTACCGCGTACGTGCTGGCAGTACAGCACAGAACGGGACAGACAAAAGTCCATGTACTCACGGGGCTTGTGTCCTAGTAAAATATACTTGGGTAAATAAACAATATGATTTCAAAGAATAAGTGAGTAAATAGCTTGAATAGCTGAAAGGGAACTTTCAGATAAGGGACAAACAGAGACTCTGTGGGTGACATTTCATCCGAGGCCTGAGACCAAGTTTCAAACCAGGTGAAGGGGCAGGACAGAGGGCAGGTGGCCATTGGCTTTTCCTGCTCCCTGAAGCCCTGAGACTGCCTGCTCTTAGGACATTGGACTGCTTGCTGCTTGAAACTTTGCTACACAGGGCACATAATGAAGATGCCAACAAAGGTCCCTAGGCTCAGGGAGACAGAGAATTAACTCTCCTCCTGGACCCCCTGCCAGCCCTTCCTAGCCCTGCAGACACCCCTCCCCATGACAGCCTGCTTTTGGCTGGGCCGGCATCACACCACCAATTACACAGAAAGCTCAGCATGAGCCTTTCCTCACTCCGATTTCAAACATTTCCTACATTATCCAGGGACAAGGAGCTCGCTGTTGCCCTGTGTGCCTGGCACTGCCATGGGGAGCACGTCTCCAGCAGCAAGCCAGGCACTGGACTCCAGATTCCCAGAAGGAGAATCCAGTCAGCTGGGACCATAAGAACAGGATGGAATTTTCTCCTGTGGGGTCTTCGAGCTGGGCATTCAGGGGGAGCACAGGGTCATGGAGGGGAGTGAGTGGCTTGGGCTCCAGCCCCGTCATGGCTGGGGCACCAGAGGGCTTGGCTGCTTTGGGAAGGTCATTCTCAGCTGTCAGAGTCAGCTGTGGACTGACCTGGCCACAGCACTCCACTGAAGCCACAGCTGCCCAACCCCGCCTGGGCCAGTCCAGGCTGCATCCTTGGGATGAGATGGGGGGAGTGTGGGTCACCCAGGCTCCTGGTTCTAACCCCATCCCCTGCTCCTGGGCTGGACAGGAAGCTTGTTCCTTCTCTGGGCCAGGAACTGGGATACAGGAAAAAGGCACAGACCCAGTCTGTGCACATCTGTGCACATCTGCATGACCCTAGCCAACACACCCACCCAGCTCCCAGACCTGTGTACCTGCAGCCCTCAGCCCTTCTGGGGCCAGCCCGTCTCCCTGGGTAGGACAGGGCTGAGCTCATTTGAAGACAGCATCTTCCTCAGGCCCATGGAGGAATCAGATGGTGTGTGAGGGAAACAAGGCCAGCTCGATCTCCCTCCCTGTGGCCAGCTCCATGCAGTCCCAGGGGCATCAGGTAGGTGCATCCATGGCCTGCCCTGGGGGCTCACATGGGTTGTGGGCTACCAGGTACAAGTGTTAACAACATGGCATGTCTCAAACAGAAAAAGTTTGTCTTATCCCAGGTGGAATCTGAACAGAGACAGACCAATTTACAGAAGTACGTCACCAGCTTTAACCCGTTATGGCGGAGCTCCAAGGCTGGAGAGCTCTGGGCTTCCCAAGAGCCCCACCTGCTACATATCCAACCCTCTCCCCCCTTTGCTCCCCCCCTGCGGAGCCGAGGTGCCACTGAGTCAGCAGGATGGGGCTCCCCACCTGCTGGTCACTGCTGGCCCTGTCCCATGCCAGATGCTACACACGCCCCTTCTCAGCAGTCACCCAGGACCCAGGACCCAGGACCCTCTGTGTGCACGTGGGAATTCCTAAAGCCTCTTCTGGTTGCAGCTTCTGCGCTCCAGGTACCTGTCTGCCTGTGCGGCTGGCTGCCCACCCAGATTCACAAAACCCCAGCTGCAGGCTCACTGGGTCTTTCTCGTAAAGATCCTGACCTACTTAGAGATCAAACCACACTGCTGGTTTCTCCCTTCTCCTGATGTGGTGAACAGATAGGTCCCAGATGAGCAGATGTGCTGGAGGTCTCTGAGGACTTTGCAATTTCAAACTGAAGCCGTGAAAGCCATGAGCAAAACGATTTTCTATCATTTTTTCCATGAGAAAATAGGTCAGCGCAAAACCAAATCTGCCTTTTGAGAAACATCAAAAGGAAAATTAAGGAAGATAGCCCCCAAAGCAAGAAGAGGTAATGACAGAAAGATACTCACTGTGGATGTAAGGGGTGCACCCCAGATCGTCTCCTGTCTAAATATAAGACATCCACGTTTTCATGCAAAGACACAGGAAATTCTTACTCTGGTGGGAAAGAGGATGGGGCATGAGGCTGAGACCATCCTCCCTGTTCCGTGATTCCCTTGTTTGCTGTGAACCTGTAAGTGGAGTCCATCCCCTCGAATGGATGTTGGGGTGTGGCGAGCTCAGAGCGCAGGGAGCAGTTACCTCCACCTGGAGGTAAACAAGGAGCCTGTGGGCCCTGAAAAGGGTCAGGGTGCCTGGGGCCACAGGGACAAGGCTCCCGTGGGCGTGGGCGTGAAGGCAATGTGAGCTGACAGCCTCTCTCATGTGAACAATCTCAGATAAGAGCCGTGTAAAACCAATCCCCGCAGGAAAGACGGGATTTTATTTCAAATAGAATTTGTTTCTTGGAACAGCTTTGGACTTAACATAAAACCTGAGAAGACAGTACAGGGAGTTTCCGTAAGCCCCAGACCCAGTTTCCCTTATTAGTAGCAACTTCCATTACTACAAGGTATTTGTTATTGGTAATGAACCGATATCGACATATTATCACCAACTAAAGTCCGTAGTTGATTCAGATTGCCTTAGTTTCTGCCCTAAGTTTGTCCTTTTTCTGTCCAGGATCCCACCCAGGACATCACATGACATTTAGGGTCCTCTTGCCTGACATGTTCTCAGACTTTCCTTGGTTTTGATGACCTTGGCAGTTTTGAGGAGTGCTGGTCAGGAATTTTGTGGAGTGTTCCTCTATTGGGATTTGTCTGCTGTGTTTCTCATGACCAGACTAGGGTGCTGTGTTTCAGGAGGAAGATCACAGGCTGAGGTGTCACCCTCACCTCATCACACCAGGAGACATTCATCATTGATTTTCACTGTTGATGTTGGTTTGGAGAAGACTTTTTTTTTTTTTCCCACAACCATTTTTAAGCTCCAACTCTGGGTGTCCCAGCATCAGGGGTGGAGGGTCCATGCTGGCAGGCTCAACCACAGTCCCCATGCCCCTCGGGGCTCAGCGAGCTCATTGCAGGTGGCTCCTTCACCTGAATGGTCGAGAGATACTGGAGTATCTGTTGGTGGTCTGTCTACAATATGCCCAACATATAAAAAATAGTATGTACAAGGAAAATCTAGTAATTTATATTTGTGACCAAGTTCAGAAAACAAGACATACAGATATTAGTCATTGCAAAAGAGCCAAAGAAGGGGCCATTATTAATTTGAAGTGGTTCTTCACTTCACAAAAGAATAACCACTGGTCCCATTCCTCCTAATTCCTTCACCTCAATCATCAGCACTAGTTTTAGTCTCTGACCGATGATTATTTATTTCATGTGACAGTAAATGCAATAGAGTTTCAGCAAATCAAGATCTGAATGATTCTCCTACTTTATTTATATGTGATATAATGTTTGGCTATGTCTGATTTTCCTGATTGATACTTTCCCTTAAAGGGATGATGTCTATCCATAAAAATAATCAGTGAACTTTATCTCATAGCTCACAACATGTAGCCATGATTTGTAGCATGTAAGCCTCAATATGTGTACTAATTTAGCTAGTAACAATCTGGTAGGCACCTGCCACGTGGGTAGAACTGTCCCAGGGCTATGAGAATTCTCAGCATAGTGCAAGAGTCTCTCTTCTCCAGAGGTTTCCAGGTGCACAGGGCAGCCAGCCTCAGCAGGATGCGGATGGACCCAACAACACTCTTCCTGACTTCAACCTCTCTGTGAAGCTGCAGTGATCGAGGCAGTGTGGCGCTGTCGACATGCAGATCAATGGGGTACAGCACAGAGCACAGAAAGAAGGCCATGTGACTGTGGCCAACTGATTTTTGACAAACCTACCAAGACCATTCAGTGGGGAAAGAAAAGTCTTTTCAGCAAGTGGTATTGGGACAATGGACATCAATCTGCAAAAGAATGCAGCTGGACCCCTGCCTCATGCCATATACAAGAATTACCCATAAAGGGTCAAAGCCTAAGAGCAAAAACTATAAAACACTTTAAAGAAAATGTAGAGGCATCTATATCATCATGACTTGGATTTGGCAATGTCCTCTTAGATATGACACCAAAAGGACTGGCAACCCAAGAAAAATAGATTAATTAAACTTCAAATTTTAAAACATATGTGTCAAAAGATATTATCAGGAGATTGAAAATGTCACCTAGCAAATGAGAGGAAATATTTGCAAGTCATACATCTGATAAGGGACTTGTATCTAGAACTAAAAAAAACTCTTACAATTCAATAATATAAAGACAAATAACCTGATTTTAAAAATGGGCAAAGGATCTGAATAGAGACTGCTCAAAAGAAGATACATAAATGGCCAATGAATACATGAAAAAATGCTCGACATCATAAGTCATGAAGGAGATGCAAATAAAAACCACATGAAGCACTACTTTTCACTGACTAGGACAGCTAGAAACAAAAAGATAGACAATAACAGGTGTGGCCGAGGAAGTGGAGAAATCAGACAGTGATCTGTCAGTGATCCACCAGTCTTACACACCCAGTGCTCATTACATCACATGCCTTCTTTAATGTCTATCACCCAGTTATCCCATCTGCCCCCCCCCCCAGCAAACCTCAGTTTGTTTTCTATGACTCAGAGTCTCTTGTGGTCTCTGATTTCATCTTGTTTTATTTTTCCTTCCCTTCCCCTATAATCCTCTGCTTTGTTTCTTAAACTCCATATATCAGGGGCGCCTGGGTGGCTCAGTCGTTAAGCATCTGCCTTCGGCTCAGGGCGTGATCCCGGAGTCCCGGGATCGCCCTGCATCAGGCTCCCTGCTCTGCTGGGAGCCTGCTTCTTCCTCTCCCACTCCCCCTGCTTGCGTTCCCTCTCTTGTTGGCTGTCTCTCTCTCTGTCAAATAAATGAATAAAATCTTTAAAAAAAACTCCATATATCAGTGAGGTCATATAATAGTCTTTTTCTGATTGGCTTATTTCACTTAGCATAATACCTTCTAGTTCCAGTCACATCATTGTACCTGGCAAGATTTCGTTTTTTGAGGGCTGAGTAGTGTTCCATTGTGTATGTATGTGTGTGTATGTGTCTGTGTGTGTGTGTGTATATATATATATATATATATATATATATATATATATATATATACCACATCTTCTTTATCCCTTCATCTGTTGAAGGACATCTTGGCTCTTTCCATAGTTTGGCTGTTGTGGGCATCGCTGCTATAAACGTTGGGGTGCAGGTGCCCCTTCAGATCACTACATTTGCATTTTTGGGGTAAATACCCAGTAGTGCAATTGCTCGGTCATAGGATAGCTCTATTTTCAACTTTTTGAGGGACCTCCACACTGTTTTCCAGAGTGGCTGTACCAGTCTGCATTCCCACCAACAGTGTAAGAGAGTTTCCCCTTTCTCTGCATCCTTGCCAACACCTGTCGTTTCCTGACTTGTTATTTTTGGCTGTTCTGACTGGTGTGAAGTGGTATCTCATTGAGGTTTTGATTTGTATTTCCCTGATGGCCAGTGATGCGGAGCATTTTTTCATTTATCTGTTGGACATTCATATGTCTTCTTTGGAGAAATGTCTGTTCATGTCTTCTGTCCATTTCTTCCTTTCTTATTTATTTAAACTCAATCAGCCGACACACAGTACTTCATTAGTTTTTGGTGTAGTGTTCTCAGTGGGGTTACTTGTGCTTTGGGTGTGGGGTTTGATAAGTTCTTTCTAGATTTTGGGTTCGAGACCTTTATCTGATATATCATGTGCAAAGACTGTCTCACGTTCTGTCAGTTGCCTCTCAGTTTTGTTGAGTGTTTCCTTTCCTGTGCAAAAGCTTTTTATCTTGATGAAGTCCCAATAATTCATTTTTGCTTTTGTTTCCCTTGCCTTTAGAGATGTGTCTTGAAAGAGGTATCTGTGGCCAGTGTTGAAGAAGGTACTGCCTGTGTTCCCCTCTAGGATTTTGATGGATTCCTGGCTCACACTGAAGTCTTTCCTCCATTTAGAGTTTATCTCTGTGTATGGTGTGAGAGAATGGTCCGGGTTCATCCTTCTGCATGTGGCTGTCCAATTTTCCCAATACCATTTGTTGAAGAGACTGTCTTTTTTTCCATTGGATATTCTTTTCTGCTTTGTCGAAGATTAGTTGACCATAGAGTTGAGGGTCTATTCATGACATTGTTTAGATTTTAGTTTTTTTATTTCACCAGAAAGGCATTCTCTATTGTCTTCTATGCTTTTCTTCTTCTTCTTCTTCCTCTTCTTCTTCTTCTTCTTCAATTTTATTATGTTATTCTATGCTTTTTCAAACCCCAGCTAATATCTTTATAATTGTTATTCTTTTTTTTTGAAGATTTTATTTATTTATTTGACACAGAGACAGCCAGTGAGAGAAACAGCCAGTGAGAGAGAGACAAGCAGGGGAGTGAGGGAGGAAGAAGCAGGCTCCCAGCAGAGGAGCCTGATGTGGGGCTTGATACCAGAACGCCAGGATCACGCCCTGAGCCGAAGGCAGACACTTAACGACTGAGCCACCCAGGCGCCCCTATAATTGTTATTCTGAACTCTAGTTCTGACATCTTACTTGTGTCCATACTGATTAGGTCCCTGGCAGTCAGTACTGCCTCTTGTTCTCTTTTTTGAGGTGAGTTTTTCAATCTTTTCATTCTGTTCAGAGAAGAATAGATGAACGAGAGGACAAAATACTAAAATGGAATAACAACCCCAGAGAAATATATGCTTAACAAATCAGAAGAGACCAGAAAGAAAAAAAATTTTTTTAAAGAAAAAAAAAAAAAAAGAAAAGAGAGAACATAATGAGACAGGTGAACAGAATAGAGCAAAACACTGGATCCTGTGTGTATTTTGGTCTCTTTGTTAGAAAACTGGATCCCAAAATTGTAAAGAAAGAAACACTTACATATGTACAAAAATAAAGTTAATACAATGAAAGGATAGAATGTAATGTAAAAATGAAAATTAAAAGACAAGAAAAAACAAAAGAGAAATAAAAACAATAACAAAAAGAAAGAGATAGAAATAGACAGTTGAACAGAATGATACACTGTATCCCCAGTGTATTTTGGTTGGTTTGTTAGAAGAAGGTATATCTCGAAATTGTAAAGAAAGAAAAACTTATATACATACAAAAATAAAATTAAATACATTGAAAGGGTAGTATATAATTGTAAAGATGAAAATTTAAAAAGACTTTAACAAAAACAAAACAAAACAAAACAAAAAAGAAGGAAGAAGAAAAAAAAGAGAATATGATCAGACAGGGTGTATAGAACAGAGCCATACAAAATACAACAGAGTGTATTTTGGTTGGTTTGTTAGAAGAAACTGAATCCCAAAATGGTAAAGAAAGGAAAACTTATATATATGTACACACACACACACAAATAAAATCAAATACAATGAAGGGATAGAATGTTACTGTAAAAATGGAAATTAAAAAATATTTTAAAAAGGAGCTGATAAAATAAGAAATTGGTTGAGAAAGGAAAGAGAAAAAATAAAAATAAATTCGAATTGAGAGACTAAAGAATCATGGGGGAAAAAGCCATGATTTCTATGTGCTGTGCTCCCCTGACACTGGAGTTTGCAGTTCTCCTTGGTCCGTAAACTTGGTCTTGGCGGGATGTTCTCCTTGATCTTCTGGGGGAGGGTCTGTTGCTTTGATTCTCAAGTGTCTTTGCCCCAGGCGGAATTGTACTGCCCTTGCCAGAGGGCCTGGCTAAGTAATCTGCTCAGGTTTGCTCTAAGTGGCTTTTGTTCCCTGAAGGCTTTCCGCACAGCTTTAGAGGGTGAGAATGAAAACGGTGGACTCCCAGTCTCTGGCCCTGGAGTTGAAAGCTTGGGGCTCCACTCCTCAGTGAGTCCCCAGAGAAAAGCAGTCAATCACTCCTATCTCCCTGGTCTCCAGCCACACTCCGTGCTCATCCAGCCAGTGACTGAGTGTTGGTATCTCAGACACGTGACCTTGTTTCGCATCTCCAAACCCTGCAGACTCCTGGGTTGCACTCCCTGCTGCCCCTCCCAGGGGAGGAAGGGGGTCTCACTGGTTCTGCTGCTTGTTGGGCCCCTGTTCAGAGAGCAGTCCCCTAACTGTACTGGATTTTGTGGTTTATGGCAACCCTGATCTGAGAACCCACTCCTGGGCTCACTGATTACAGCCGGCTCCCCAGCTCTGATGCCTGGGAACTCTGCCACACTCAGGGACCCCCGGTCTTCCTGTGACCTGGGGGATCCTGAGACCACCTGTCCCACCTAGGGTTCTGCCCCCACTTAGTCACCTGAGTGCCTTTCAGGCCAGGATGTCCCTCACCAGAGCAGACTTCTACAAGTTCTGATTTTGTGCTCTGCCATTATATCACTTTCCGGTAGCTGGCTTACAGAGGCTCCCTCCCCCTGCGGTTTATCTTCCCAACTATTGCCTCAGATTCACTTCTCCACACAGCCTACCTTGCAGAAAGTGGTCACTTCTCTAATTGTTAAGTTGCAGCTGTTCTTTTCTTAGATCTGTGGTTGAGTTCGCAGGTGGTCAGAATGATTTGATAGTTACCTAAGTGAATTCCTGGGACCAGATGAAACTAAGGTCTCCTACCGCTCTGCTATCTTGGACTCTAGAAAGCAGTTCTGCGGTTCTCCATCTGTTAAACATGGAGTCACTACCTGACCCAGCAGTCCCATCTCCCAAGTGTATATGCACCCAAGAGAAATGAAAGCATATGTACACAAAAACATTGTACACAAATGTCTGTAGCAGCAAAGCTCATAACAGCCAAGAGGTGGAAACACAAATGCCCATCAACTAGCGAGTCGATAGATGAAATGTGGTGTATCAGCAAGGAGACAGAACTTGTGCACTCAAAAACCTGTACAGAACCGTGTTGAGAAAATGAAAGACTTAGAAGAATATCAAGACATCTCATGAAATATTCCTGGGTCGTAAACAGGAAGGAAGTCTTGACACAGGCACTGCAAGGATAGACCTTGATGATTTATGCTAAGTGGAAAAACCCAGGCACGACACACCAAGTATTACATGATTCCACTTCTATGAAATGTCCAGAAAAGTCCACGCACAGTGCCCTGGGTGAAGCTCCAAAGGTTTCCTCCCCTCTCTGAAGGTGCAAGGTCTAGAGTAACCTTTATGAACCTCACTCAGGATCCTCTTCAAGTAATAAAAACAATAATAATAATAATATGTGATTGCCCCTGGGGATGCTGGAAACCCTAAATATACTGCTTCTCCAGGCCAGGTGGCCAGGGGTTGTGCTCCATCCCGAGTCCACTCCCTCACTCCTCTCTTCGTTGGTGCCTCCTTCACCATCTTCTCCCTGGACAGCAGTTGGCCTACATTAGTTCAGCCCAACCTCCCAGGGAGCCCTGAGCCTTGGGCCTTTCTCACTGGTCCCCTCCGCCCTGGGACAACAGGGACCTGGAGCCCCGACATCTGCTAGCCACAAAGGAGAGTGCTTGAGGCTTGAGCTCCCTGCCTTAACACGATTTTAACCCCAGAGCCCCACAGGCTCACAAGAATGGTTCCCAAGCTTGGCTGCACCCTGGAGCCACATAGGAAGGCCCAGGCCAGGTCCCAAACTCTGACATCAGAATGGCTGAGGTGGACCTGGGCACCCATATTGATTAAAGTTCCCCAGACGCATGTGAATATAGCACCAAGGCTCAGAACAACCACTCAAGCTTCTGCCTGATCAGTGCACTTCTGTCCGTGGAGAACCATCAACACCTCCTATGGCGTGAAATAGGTCCTTGCCGTTCGGAAGGTTTGCAGCCTTTTATGTAAGTGAATAACCAGAAAATGAGGAAATTCAGAGAAAGTAACTCCAGAGACAGCAGGACTCAAAGAGCCACTCCTCCCCCAACCCAAGAGGGGTCAGCAGGCCCAGCCCAGGATACAAGTGTGTTGGTCGGAGGCCTTTAAAAAGGGGACTGGCAGGTCCCAAGGTGTGACAGGCCCTTCCTCGGGTAAGCTGCTCAGGTAGAGACTTGCCCTCAAGCCAGACACCAGGGTAAACTCCCATGGAGGAACCAGGAAAATGCTCTCAACAGTATCCTGCACACCGTAGGAACTGAGGGCCACCAACCCTGGTGCTGTCGGTTTCCATGGGGTCCAAATGTCATCATTGCTTCCTCTTTGAGATCGATCATTTGAATGAAATGCTTTTAAATCTCCAAGTAGTTAATTATAAAAGTTATCCCTTTATTATTATTTTTGCAAAACACTCAGCTGGCAAGAGGTTAATATCCAAAGTATATAAAGAACTCCTACAATTCAATAGCAAAAGAAAATCATTTTAAAAATGGGCAGAGAATCTGAATAAACATTTTTCCCAAGAAGACATGCAGATGGCCAACAGACACATGAAAGGTGCTCAGCATCCCTCGTCATCAGCGAAACGCGAACCACAAAACCACAATGTGATATCACCTCACACCTGTCAGAATGGCTGGTGTCAAAAAGACAGTGAGCAACAAGTGTCGGCAAGGACGTGCTAAAAAAAGAACGCTCGTGCACTGTTGGTGGGAATGCACACTGGTGCAGTCACTGTGGAAAACAGTACGGAGGTTCCTCAAAAAACTAAAAATAGAGCTACCCTATGATTCAGCAATTGCACTTCTGGGCATCTGTCCGAAGGAAACGAGAACACTGATTGAGTAAGATGCGTGCACTGCGCTAATTGCGGCATTATTTGTAACAGCCAGGATATGGAAACAAGCTATGTGTCCATTAATGGGTGAATGAATAAAGAAAGTGTGGGATATAAACATATATATAATACAATTTAGCCATAAAAAAGAAGGAATATTGTCATGTAACAACATGGATGGAACTTGAAGGACGTTATGCCAAGTGAAATAAGTCAGACAGAGAAAGACAAATAACTTAGGATATCACTTATACGTGGAATCTAAAAAAAATTCCTAAAAACACAACAGATTGGTGGTTCCCAGGGTTTGGGGGTGAGGAGTGAGTGACATGGGTGAAGGGGATCAAAAAGGTACAAATTTCAATTCATAAAATAAGTCATGGGATGTAATGTACAGCATGGTGACTGTAATTAATAATACTGAATTGCATATTTATTTATTTATATTATGTTCAATTAGCCAACATATAATACCTCAGTAGACTTTGATGTGTGTTCAGTAACACCCAGTGCTCATCACCACACGTGACCTCCTTAATGCCCATCACCCTGTTACCCCAGCCCCACAGCCCCCTCCCTTCTGCAACCCTCAGTTTGTTTCCCAGAGTCCAGAGTCTCTCATGATTTGTCTCCATCTCTGATTTCTTCCCATTCGGTTTTCCCTCCCTTCCCCCATGATCCTCTGCACTGTTTCTTATGTTCCACATATGAGTGAAACCATATAATTGTCTTTCTCTGATTGGCTTATTTCACTCAGCATAATCCCCTCCAGTTCCATCCATTCAATGAAAATGGTAGGCATTCATTCTTTCTGCTCATACTTCCTTGCATATTGAAAGTTGTTAAAAGAGTAGATCTTAGAAGTTCTTATCATGAAAAAAATGCTTTTCGTAGCTATATAAGGTGATGGATATTAACTAGATTTATTGTGGGGATCATTTTGCAATGTACACATATACCAAATCATTATTGTGTACACCTGAAACTAATATAATGCTATTTGTCGATTATATCTCAATTTAAAAATTAATAATTAAATTAAAAATGTAAAAAAAATTGCAAACATTAAATGGATCATAGACCAAAGCAGTAAAGCTAAACTGAAGACTATTAGGAAAAAGGGGGGAAAAATCTTTGCAATTTGGGGGGGAGGGGATTTCTTAGGGTGCACAAACCATTAAAGAAAAAATTTATAAAGCAGGCTTTATCAAACTTTAAAACTACTTAAAAAAACATAGTTAAGTAAATGAAAAGGCAAACTATGAACTGGGAGAAAATATTTATAACATATGTGCCTGACAAAAGCTATGTGTCCATCTCATAGGAATAACTCCGTGCGCCCCGGGGCCCGGCGCGGTGCTCACCTCCGAGGCTCACTGCTGGGTGCAGCCGGCTGCCCCGCATGCGGTGGAAGGACTTGGACTGTGGGGCATGCCGGCTGCACGGGGGAGGCTGGGAGAGGAACCCCGGGCTAGTGAGGCTAGGGGCAGACAAGACCGAGTGTCAGCAGGGTAGCCAAGGAGGACCTTTTGACCTTGAACTCTGACGCACATCCAGAAGAGTTTTTTACAAAACTGGAAGAAATTGGAAAGGGCTCTTTCGGTGAGGTGTTCAAAGGCATTGGCCTTCACACTCAGAAAGCGTTGCTGTGAGGACGTTCAACAGGAAACCACAGTGCTGAGTCCGTGTGCCAGTCTGCGCGTACCCAAGGATGCTGGTTCCTCTCTGAAGGACACTACACTGTGGACAGTGATGCAACAACTTGGTGGGGGTCCGCACAAGAGCTACGACGTGAAGCTGAGAAATACTGACTTGATTATTTGCATTCGGAGCGGAAAATTCCCAGGGTTACTAAAGCTGCCAACGTTCTTTTTTTTTTTTTAATGATTTTTTTATAATGATTTTTTATTATATTATGTTAGTCACCATACAGCACATCCCCGGTTTCTGATGTAAGGCTCGATGATTCATTAGTTGTGTATAACACCCAGTGCACCATGCAATATGTGCCCTCCTTACTACCCATCACCGGCCTATCCCATTCCCCCACCCCCCTCCCCTCTGTAGCCCTCAGTTTGTTTCTCATAGTCCATAGTCTCTCATGCTTCATTCCCCCTTCTGATTACCCCCCCTTTCTTTATCCCTTTCTTCCCCTACCGATCATCCTAGTTCTTATGTTCCATAGATGAGAGAAATCATATGATAGTTGTCTTTCTCTGCTTGACTTATTTCACTTAGCGTTATCTCCTCCAGTGCCGTCCATGTTGTAGCAAATGTTGAGTATTCGTTCTTTCTGATAGCTGAGTAATATTCCATTGTATATATGGACCAAAACTTCTTAATCCAGTCATCTGTTGAAGGGCATCTCGGCTCCTTCCACGATTTAGCTATTGTGGACAATGCTGCTATGAACATTGGGGTGCATATGGCCCTTCTCTTCACTACGTCTGTATCTTTGGGGTAAACGCCCAGTAATACAATGGCTGGATCATAGGGTAGCTCAATTTTTAACTTTTTAAGGGACCTCCACACTGTTTTCCAAAGTGGCTGTACCAATTTGCATTCCCACCAACAATGTAGGAGGGATCCCCTTTCTCCACATCCTCTCCAACATTTGTTGTTTCCTGCCTTGTCAATTTCTGCCATTCTAACTGGTGTAAGGTGGTATCTCAGTGTGGTTTTGATTTGAATTTCCTTGATGGCTAATGATTTTGAACATTTTTTCATGTGTCTGTTAGCCATTTGTATGTCTTCATTGGAAAAGTGTCTGTTCATATCTTCTGCCCATTTTTTGATTTGTTTATTTGTTTCTCGTGTATTGAGTTTGAGAAGTTCTTTGTAGATCTTGGATACCAGTCTTTTATCTGTAGTGTCATTTGCAAATATCTTCTCCCATTCCGTGAGCTGCCTCTTAGTTTTTCTGACTGTTTCCTTGGCTGTGCAGAAACTTTTAATCTTGATGAAATCCCATAAATTCATTTTATCATTTGTTTCTCTTGCCTTTGGGGATGTATCATGAAAAAGGTTGCTTTGGCCGATGTCGTAGAGGTTGCTGCTTATGTTCTCCTCTAGAATTTTGATGGATTCCTGTCTCACATCGAGGTCTTTCATCCATTTGGAGTTTATTTTTGTGTATGGTGTGAGATAGTGGTCAAGTTTCATTCTCTTGCATGTAGCTGTCCAATTTTCCCAGCACCATTTATTGAAGAGACTGTCTTTTTCCCACCGGATGTTTTTTCCTGCTTTATCAAATATTAGTTGCCCAAAAAGCCGAGGGTCCATTTCTGGGTTCTCTATTCTGTTCCATTGGTCTATGTGTCTGTTTTTGTGCCAGTACCATGCTGTCTTTGTGATCACAGCTTTGTAGTACAGCTCGAAATCCGGCATTGTGATGCCCCCAGCTTTGTTTTTCCTTTTCAACAGTTCCTTGGAGATTCGGGGCCTTTTCTGTTTCCATACAAATTTAAGGACTATTTGTTCCAGTTCTTTGAAAAATGTCCTCGGTATTTTGATCGGGATAGCATTGAAAGTGTAGATTGGTCTGGGTAGCATGGACATTTTAACTATGTTAATTCTTCCGATCCATGAGCATGGAATATCTTTCCATCTTTTTATGTCTTCCTCAATGTCTTTCAAGAGTGATTTATAGTTTCTAGAATATAGGTCCTTTACGTCTCTGGTTAAGTTAATTCCAAGGTAGCGTATGGTTTTTGGTGCTATTGTAAATGGGATGGATTCCCTAATTTCTCTTTCTTCGGTCTCGTTATTCGTGTATAGAAATGCAACTGATTTCTGAGCATTGATTTTGTATCCTGCCACGTTACTGAATTGCTCCATAACTTCTAATAGTTTGGGAGTGGCTTCTTTTGGGTTTTCCATATAGAGTATCATGTCATCTGCGAAGAGAGACATTTTGACTTCTTCATTGCCGATTTGAATACATTTTATCCCTTTTTGTTGTCTGATTGCTGTTGCAAGGACTTCTAGTATTATGTTGAATAATAGTGACGAGAGTGGGCATCCTTGTTGAGTTCCTGATCTTAAGGGAAAGGCTTCCAGTTTTTCCCCGTTGAGAATAATTTTTTCTGTAGGCTTTTCATAGATGGCTTTTATGAGATTGAGAAATGTACCTTCTATTCCTACACTCTGAAGGGTTTTAATCAGGAAAGGATGCTGTATTTTGTCAAATGCTTTTTCGGCATCGATTGAGAGGATCATATGATTCCTGAGTCTTTTCTTGTTGATATGATGTATCACGCTGATTGATTTGCGAATATCGAACCACGCTTGCATCCCAGGTATGAATCCCACTTGATCGTGATGGATAATCCTTTTAATGTACTGTTGGATTCTATTAGCAAGTATCTTGTTGAAGATTTTGGCTTCCATATTCATTAGGGAAATCAGTCTGTAATTCTTTTTGAGGGGGTCTTTGCCTGGTTTGGGGATCAAGGTAATATTGGCCTCATAGAATGAGTTTGGTAGCTTTCCTTCTGTTTCTATTTTTTTGAAATAGCTTTAGGAGAATAGGTATTATTTCTTCTTTGGATGTTTGGTAGAATTCCCCAGGAAAACCACCCAGGCCTGGAGTTTTGTTATTCGGAAGGTTGTTTATCACTGACTCAATTTCTTCATAATTAATTGGCCTGTTTAAGAAATCAATTTCTTCCAGTTTCAATCTTGGTAGTTTATAGGTTTCCAGGAAGGATTCCATCTCTTCCAGATTGCTTAGTTTATTGGCATATAGCTGTTGATAAAAATTTCTAATAATCCTTCCAATTTCAATGGTGTTCGTCGTGACCTCTCCTTTTTCATTCATAATTTTAATAATCTGGGTCCTTTCTCTTTTCTTTTGGATAAGTCTTGCCAGTGGTCTGTCAATTTTATTGATTCTCTCCAAGAACCAGCTTCTAGTCCTGTTGATCTGCTCTACTGTACTTCTGGTTTCTGCTTGATTGATTTCAGCTCTAATTTTGGTCAACTGCTTCCTCGTGCGTGGATTAGGCCTGTCCCTCTGTTGCTGTTCCAGCTTCTTGAGGTGAGAATATAAAAACTGCATTTTAGATTTTTCTATTCTTTTGAGTGAGGCTTGGATGGCTATGTATTTCCCCCTTAGGACTGCCTTTGCAGTATCCCATAGGTTTTGGACTGTTGTATTTTCATTCTCATTGGTCTCCATAAATTGTTTAATTTGATTTTTGATTTCCTGGTTTATCGAGTCATTCCTGAGCAGGATGGTTCTTAGTCTCCAAGTGTTTGAGTTTCTTCCAAATTTTTCCTTGTGGTTGAGTTCCAATTTCAGAGCGTTGTGGTCTGAGAATATGCAGGGGGTAATTTCAATCTTTTGGTATCGGTGGAGACCTGTTTTGTGTCCCAGAACATGGTCTATTCTTGAGAATGTTCCATGGGCATTAGAATAGAATGAGTATTCTTTGGTTCTGGGGTGTAGTGTTCTATATATATCTATGAGGTCCAACTCGTCAAGTATGGCATTCAAAGCCTTTGATTCTTTGCTTAGTTTTTGCAAGGGTGTTCTGTCTATTTCTGATAGTGGAGTGTTGAGGTCCCCTACTATTAATGTATTTTTATTTATATGTCTCTTTATTCTGGTTAAGAGTTGGCTTGTGTATCTTGCTGCTCCCCTGTTGGGGACATATATATTTATAATTGTCATATCCACTTGTTGAATACTTCCTTTAAGAATAATATAGTGCCCTTCTGCATCTCTAACTATAGTCTGTAGTTTAAAATCCAATTTATCTGATATGAGAATTGCTACCCCAGCTTTCTTTTGAGGTCCATTTGCATGAAAGATTGTACTCCATCCCTTTACTTTCATTCTGAATGTACCTTTGGGTTCAAAATGAGTCTCTTGTAGACAGCAAATGGATGGGTCATTTCTTTTTATCCAATCTGCAACCCCGTGGCGCTTTATGGGAGCATTTAAGCCATTAACATTAAGACTGAGTACTGAGAGATATGATTTTAATGATGCCATGTTGCCAGTAAAGTTTTTGTTTGTATTGGCTGTGACTTTCTGTTCTGTATCACTCTTGGGGCCTTTTTACTTTTATAGAACCCCCCATAATATCTCCTGTAGGGCTGGTTTCGTGGTTACGAAATTGGTTAGTGACTGGTGATTCTGAAATGTCTTTATTTCTCCATCAATTCTGAATGACAGCCTTGCTGGATAAAGGATCCTTGGCTGCATGTTTTTCTCTGAAAGAGCTTTAAATATGCTCCCCCAACCCTTTCTCTCATTCCAGGTCTGTGTAGACAGGTCTGACGTAATTCCGATGCCTTTGCCTTGGTACGTGAGAAATTTCTTTGCCCTGGCCGCTTTCAATACTGTATCCTTGGATCTAATATTTGCGAATTGCACTATGACATGACGTGGCATAGGTTTGTCTTGGTTGAGCTTGGGAGGGGTCCTCTCTGCCTCTTGGACACGAATGTTTGTTTCCCTCGCTAGATTAGGGAAGTTTTCAGCTACAATTTGTTCAAATATCTCTTCTAGACCTCTGTTTTTCTCCACCCCCTCGGGGATGCCGATGATTCTAACATTGGATCGTTTCATTGAGTCAGTAATCTCCTGTAACCTACATTCGTGGGCTTGGATTTTTTTAAGAGCAGCTTCTATTTTGTTTTTTTCCTCTATTAACCCATCCTCCAATTCGCTAACCCGTTCCTCTGCTTCTGTGACCCTGGCCGTCAGAGCCTCTAGTTTTGCCTGCATTTGGCTCATAGAATTTTTAATTTCTGTCAGATTCGCTCTCATTTCTGTCCTTAGGGATTCTATATTCTCAGTAACCTTTTCGTTAATAGTTTTTTCAATTCTACTCATCATTTTGACCACCATTACTCTGAATTCCATTTCTGATACTTTGGTTACATCCATATCCGTTACTTCTGTGGCAGAGGCCACAGACTCACTGTCTTTTCTTTGCTGGGGGGGGCTTCTCCTTCTTGTCATTCTGATGAGGAGAGGTTGCGGGGTTGTCCAGAGTCCAAATTATTGACTGGGTCCCAGGCCGTGCCCCTTGTTTTATAGGGATCTTAGGGATGTGGGCTTCTTCTTTAAAGATTTTATTTATTTATTTATGTGGCAGCCAACCAGCGAGAGAGGGAACAGAAGCAAGGGAGTGGGAGAGGAAGAAGCAGGCTCCCAGCGGAGGAGCCCGATGAGGGACTCCTTTCCAGAACGCCGGGATCACACCCTAAGCAGAAGACAGGCGCTCAATGACTGCGCCACCCAAGCACCCGGGTTGTGGGCTTCTTGATTTTTCAGCATGCCTTCTGTGTTCTGGGGGAGGCGCCTGCTGCGCCCGATACTCAGGCAAACCTGTTTGGGTAGAGTCTCTGCGTCCCCTGCGAGGGGGGATGGGGATGGGCACTCTCTGAGCCGGTATTTCCAGGCTTTTGTTCTCTGGCGGCTTTCCCTGGCGGTTTGCTGTGCCTCTTCTGAGAGTCAGAGCAGCAGCGGCCGAATTTCAGCCTCTGTCACAGAACAGAGGGATTGCGGCCCGTTCTCCACTGATGTTCTGGCCACTTTAACTCTGTTTCTGTTGGTGCTGCTCAACCCTGCAGCGTCCCGGGATGTGTGCCCCACACCCGGTGTCCTAGCCCTCACTTCCAGGGCCGGCGCGTCTCTGTCCTTTGTGCTTCTAACGCCGCCAGCTGCCAGAGCTGTCAACGTTCTTCTCTCTGAACACGGGGAGGTGAAGCTGGCTGACTCTGGGGTGGCTGGCCAGCTCACAGAGGCCGGGAAAGGGAGAAGCACCTTTGTGGGCAGGACGGCTCACGAAGTCAGCGTAGGACTCAAAGTTGGCCATCTGGTCCCTGGGCGTAACAGCCAACGAGCTCCTCATGCCGGCCTGCATCCCAGGAAGGTTTTATTCCTCCCTCCAAACCCGCCCTCACGCTGGAAGCAAACCACCACAAAGCCCCCAGAGGAGTTTGTGGAAGCCTGTCTGAAGCAGGAGCCAAGCTTTAGACCCCTGCTAAGGAGTGCCCGAGCACAAGCTGTAACACGCGACGCAGAGAGAAGCAGCCTGCTTGACCGAGCTCACGACAGGTGCAAGAGATGGAAGAGATGGAAGAGATGGAAGCGCGAGAGATGGGAGGCCGACCAGAGCCTGGAGTTCTCCGGCTCCCAAGCTGCGCCAGCCCGGCAAACAGGAGGGGCAGTGACTGGGACACTCTGAGAGGAAGATCCCGGGAGCTGAGGATGAGTTTAAGCGGTAAGGTGAAAGACATCCCAAGAGGCCTTTGTTTCAGGGTTCATCTGCAATGATTTTTCCTCTGTTTGCAGGGCTGGGGGAGGGGAGCCAGGCGCGCGGAGGGAGCATGCTGTCCCGGACCTCGGACACCACGGTGGCCCGGCTTGCGCAGCAGCTGCAGGCCAGGCTCCAGGTGGCGGACGGACTTCATCCCCCTGAAATGCCTTGGGCATTTGGGGTTTCGTTTTTTGTTTTTCTTTGTCGTCCTCCTCCGTTTCAAAAGTCGATGAGAGATTTGCGGCCTCCGCTGAAGCCGCGCGCGGCTGGGTGCCGGCCCCGGGCGCAGGGACTGGTCCCGCGGCCTGCAGCCCTTGCTCGTCGGCCTCAGCCAGATGAAGGCTCTAGAAGGGTGGGAACGGCCAGCTCCTTTATTGTTCTTGTTTTCAGTTTTGGCCATAGTACACATATCAAGGAAAGTGTCTTTAAAACACAAACAAACCCTGAAATGTGTATTTGGGATCATGACAAGGCAACCAAACGAATGAAACCTCAAGTGTCCTGCTTTAAGTGGACGACCCCTCCGCTGGGGGTGGAGAATCGCTCTGGTGACTCAGTGTACAGAGCTGTATATAGTGTCATGTTTACGGAGACCCTTTGGCATGCGTAAGGAATCACTGTGGACAGACTGGCCAAGTGCTTCTGTAGTTAATGGTAGTGGAGTAATCATTTGACAGACTGCAAGTGAAGCTATTGCCTTCAGTTATGTGACCAGTGGCTTGGGTTTTATTTGCAGGGTTTGCCATTAATAATAATTAATGCCTCTATTAGGGAATACCTGACAAATGCAGATTTTCCTCTTGTTTGCCCTGTAACCCTTTTGGTACACTTAGAAGTTGATTTCCTTTTTCACTTGATAGTACTATTTCATAGTGTTTTAAATTGGAACATGTTGGGGCGCCTGGGTGGCTCAGTCGTCAAGCGTCTGCCTTCGGCCCAGAGCCTGATCCCAGGATCCTGGGATCGGGCCCCACATTGGGCTCCCTGCTCCACCGGGAGCCTGCTTCTTCCTCTCCCACTCCTCCTGCTAGTGTTCCCTCTCTCGCTGTGTCTCTCTCTCTGTCAAATAAATAAATAAATTCTTTTTTAAAAAATTGGAACATGTCTTGCCTCATGAAACTTTATGTCATTATTTTAAGTTTTTCCCAATGAAGCTGTCATCTTCACATTTGTTTGAAATTGGACCACTGCCAACCCCGTGCCAGGTGTACCATCCCTTCCAGAAGGGCTTTCCATCGCTCCTTGTAGTGAAATCCACATATCCCCTTGCCCACCTAAAAATATCTGAGTGCTAACATGAATAAACTTTATAAGACACTTAAAAAAAAAGAAATTAGTCTTAAAACCCAGCAATAGGGAGACAATTCAAATTTTTCTTTAAAAAGGACTCTGGGAAACAATCTGAGGGTTTCAGAGGGGAGGGGGGAGGGGAAGGGGTAACAGGGTGATGGGTATTAAGGAGGCCATGTGTTGCAATGATCACTGTATGTTATAAGCAAACAATGAATCATGGAACACTACATCAAAAACCAGTGGTGTACTGTATGGTGACTAACTGAACATAATAAAAAAAATAAAATAAGACTATGAAAAAAAGATCAATTTTTCACACACACAATTTTTCACACATACAGACATTGCATAAAAGAACATGTATGCATGGTCAATAAACACACAAAAGGGTGCTCCACATCATTAGTCATCAAAGAAAGACAAATTAGAAAAACAGTGAGGTATCACTAGACACCCAGAGACTGACAATGCCAAGTACTGGCAACAATGTAGAGCCCTGGGACATCCACCAGCTCCTGGTGGAGATGTAAAGTGACACGACCACTAGGGAAAACATGGACTGTTAAAGATACACTGAGCACATGATCCGACCATTTCCCTCCTATGAATTTACATAGGGGAAATAAAAACATATCCACATAGACTGTACGCTTATGTTTATTGCAACTTTATTTAAAATAGTTAAAACCTGGAATTAAAACAAATATACACTAACAGATGATGGGTGAAATAATTGTGATGCATCTGTACAATGGAATAGTACTCAGCAATAAGAGAAACATATGTATTTGTGCAATAACACTGATATATCTCAAAAGTGATAAGATCTTAAAAATAAAAGGAGACAGACACAAAATAAGTCCCTGTAGTGTGATTCCATTTGTGGGGGAAGAATTTGTTTTAAAGGGTTACCAAGGAACGTTCTAGGGTAATTCAGATGTTTTGTACCACGACCTTGGTGGTGTTGACATGGGTGTGTGCGTCAGAGCCCGTCAAAACGCACACGCACGCGAGCGCGGTTCAGTGTTCATACGTGATACTGACTCAAGGTGGTTCAAAAACGACCCTGCACTTCCTGTTTTGATACTTGGTAGATGTCATTGTAGACATGGTCCCCTCTCTCTGCATATACGGGTAGGTTCAAGGAGGTGTGGTTGGAGAACTGTTTAAATTAGATCGAAAGATAAAATTTGGCCTCATGGAATGAATTTGGAAGTTTTCCTTCCTCTTCTATGTTTTGAAATAGTTTGAAGATTTTGGCACAATTTACCTGTGAAACCATCTGGTCCTGAATTTGCTGGGAGTTCTTTGAGTACTGATTTGATTTCATTGCTGGTAATCAGTCTGTTCAAATTTTCTATTTCTTCCTGCTTCAGGTTTAGAGGGTTTTATGTTTCTGGGAATTAACCCATTTCTTGTATATTGTCCAATTTGTTGCCATGTAGTTTTTCATAATATTCTACTATAATTCTTTGTATTTCTGTGATGTTGGTTGTTTCTCCTCTCTTGTTTCTGGTTTTATTTATTTGAGTCTTCTCTCTCTCTCTCTCTCTTTTGGTTTTTGTTGAGTCTGGCTAAAGGTTTATCAATTCTGTTGATCTTTTCAAAGAACCATGTCCTGGTTTCCCCAATCTGTTCTATTGTCCTTTTTTGTTAGCCTGTATTTCATTTATTTCTGCTCTAACTTTATTATTTCCTTCCTTCTACCAGCTTAGACCTTTGTTTGTTCTTTTTCTAGCTCTCTTAGGTGTAAGGTTAGGTTGTTTATTTGAGATTTTTCTTGCTTCTTAAGAAGCTATATTGTACTGCAATAATATTCTCTTCTAGAACAGATTTTGCTGTGTCCCAAAGATTTTGGACTATGGTGTTTTCATTTTCATTTGTCTCCACATGTCTTTTTAAAATTATTTTTCCATCGTGTTCAGTTAGCCAACGTAGAGTACACCATAAGTTTTTGTTGTAGTGTTCAACAATTCATGAGTTGCTAATAATTCCACGTATCTTTTAATTTCCTCTCTGATTTCTTGGTTGGCCCTTCACTGTTTAGTAGCATGTTATGAGAATATTATATATGTTTTAAAATGGAATATATAAAACTGAATTTTAGCTATAGTTAATAATAAAAACAAAGAAACTGAAAGAAATCTGAAAAGGTTAAAGAAACTGAGGAAAATATTTCTTCACCATAAAGGAAATTAGTACCCAAGGAACCTTATTACAGTCTCGTTTCTCAGGAAACCCCCTCAGGAGCCCTCCTCATAGCGGTCTTTCCTTCTGGGGGGTTGGTCTCTTGTCCTCAAATCAGGGGCTCACCTGGGACTCTGCACCCACTTTCAGGGACAGGGACAGGGTGGCATCTGCATCAAGAAGGATAATGCACGGGGCGCCTGGGTGGCACAGCGGTTAAGCGTCTGCCTTCGGCTCAGGGCGTGATCCCGGCGTTGTGGGATCGAGCCCCACGTCAGGCTCCTCCGCTAGGAGCCTGCTTCTTCCTCTCCCACTCCCCCTGCTTGTGTTCCCTCTCTCGCTGGCTGTCTCTATCTCTGTCAAATAAATAAATAAAAATCTTTTTTTTTTTAAAAAAAAAAGGATAATGCACAGTTTCTCCAAATCCCCAGGGAGCATTTTTTTCTTTGGACACTTTGGTTCTAGGTGTCATGGGGGCAGCCGTGATGATCACTGGGTGTTGTGGGTAAACGATGAATCACTAAATTTTACTCCTGAAACCAATACTGCACTATATGTCAACTAACTAGAATTTAAATAAAAATTTGGAAAAAAAAAGACACCATGATTGCTGCCTTTTTCTTTTTCAAGAAAGAAAGAACAAAAGAGGGTGGAAGGAGGGTTACAAACAGAGACAGAGATGCAGATAGAGGTTGAGAGAGAGTGGAAAAAACATGTTTCTGAGTCAGATAAGAGAGTTTTGATTGGATGTCATTCTGACCCACAATTTTTCCCTAAGAAAAACAGTGAAATGCCACAGCATCTCCTCCTTCCTCCCAGAGCACATACCCAGTTGAGATGGCTCCCTCAGTCGTGTGGCCCACCCTTCCCCGGGCATGTTGAGCCAACTCTGCTCCCAGGATGATGCCACCTGATGTCCCACCTTCCAGCAGAGGCCAGGAGAAATGAGGCGGCGCTCGTTGTTGCTTACAGGGCATTTGGGAGGTTCTGGGGGAAGCAAAACCTCTGCACTCACCTCTGCTTCCTACTGATTAGAATTATCTCACTGAGCCTGAGGAGGTAGCGTGTGGCCATTCAGATGGCAGGGGAGCCCCCACATGTCGGTGTGCCCTAGAACATGCACTGAGGTAAAGGGATTATAAACAACATTAAAAAACATTAAAGGGTAGGACTTGTTTTTTTTTTAAACGAATTTCAATTTTTGACAACATGGGGGGATTTTTTGCCAGGAAGGTGAGGAGGTTACTGCTTATGTTACACTGCCCCAACGCACCTCATTCACATTCTGTGTTGTGATATGTGCAAGACTATCCAAATTAAAAACTTTCATTGTGTTAAAACACTGTAAGAAAATGAAAAGACAAACACGGTCTAGGAGAAAATACTTGCAAATCACATAAAGGACTTAGGTCCAGGATATGTAAAGTGCTCTCAAAAATCGACAGTAACACAACAAAGTACCTAATTTTTTTTAAGGCAAAATATTTAAACAAATCCTTCACTATAGAGCATATAAATATGGCAAATAAATACATAGATAAAAAGGTTCACTATTATTTAGCCATTAGAGAAATGAAAATTAAAACCATATCAGATACCACCACATCTAGAAGGGTAAAAATAATGACCATACCATGTGCTGGTGAAGTGCTGGTGAAAACACCAGCTAGCTAGGGCTTTCACACTTTGCAGGAGGGAGTAAAGTGGCACAGTCACTCTGCAAAATGGTCTAGTAATTTCTAAGACCCAGTTACTTCACTCAGCAATCACACAAAAGCATGTACAGAAATATTTGTAGCAACTCTATCCAAAGTTTCCAAAACATGAAGACAACCCAAATATCTCTGAATGGGTAAGCAACACACTGTGGTAAACCCATAGAGTGAGACAGCACTCATGATAAAAAAGAATGAACTACTAAGTGAAACAAGTCAAGCAGAGAAAGACAATTATCATATGATTTCTCTCATCTATGGAACATAAGAACTAGGAAGATTGGTAGGGGAAGAAAGGGATAAAGAAAGAGGGGGTAATCAGAAGGGATAATGAAGCATGAGAGACTATGGACTCTGAGAAACAAACTGAGGGCTTCAGAGGGGAGGAGGGTGGAGGAATGGGATAGACCGGTGATGGGTAGTAAGGAGGGCACATATTGCATGGTGCACTGGGTGTTATGTGCAACTAATGAATCATTGAACTTTACATCAGAAACCAGGGATGTACTGTATGGTGACTAACATAATATAATAAAAAAAATTAAAAAAAAAAGAATGAACTACTGATACATAAACAACTTGCAAGGATCTCAAAAGCATTTTGATAAGTAATCCAGTCCCAAAAGATTACATTCTGTATGAGCCCATTTATATGACATCCATCAAAAGAAAAACTATAGTGGTGGGGAGCAGATCAGCAGCTGTCCAGAGTTAGGAATGATGTGGGAGGGGAGGTTGTGGGACCACAAGCAGATATCATGATGCAGTTTTTTGGGATGATAGAACTGCTTTGTACCTGCTTGTAGTAGAGATGGTCACACAAACCTGCACATCGTCCTGTATGCCAAGAGAAAGAGAGGTCTATTGGATATGGGATAATTTTGAAAAATAAGAGGAGCAGTTTCCAAACTTCTGTTTAAAGACGGTGGATGTATGGAATTTCAGTATACTCTTTTCACTTGAAACTAGCCAAGAATAACAATAGAACAAAGAAATAAAGAGAATTTCAAAATAAATGCAACAAGGAAATTGCTACAAGCACCATCCACAATCTGGAGTATAACTTGATAATTATCGAGGCTGCATGAAGCAAAATAGGGTGCAAAGATCCAAGACACACATTCTGAGGCCTCTAGCAGGTAACCAATGTCTCCAAATTCAATAGACTCAACAGTGCCTGATTGAAACAATGAGCACCCAGGCAGGAAGGTGTCTGAGAATGTACCCCTGTCATCACCATGACAAGCACATGCTCCAGCTCCCTCACCACTATTCCACAGCGAACAAGAGACACAGAGCAGAGCCACACGAGACCTGCAGGCATACCAGACCTCTTTGCAGAGCTACCTGATTACCTAGCCAACTCCACCTGAGCCTACATGAGCCCGCTGGACCAAGAAAGAGCTCTGAGTTTTGTTTTGTTTTGTTTTGTTTTGTTTTCACAGAAACCACTAATTAATGCTATGTTTATGAATTGGGGCACTCAGTGTTGTAACATACCAATTCTTTGCAAATCGATGTATGAATTCAATGCAATTCCAACCCTAATCCCAGGAGGTAGACAAGATGACTTTAAAACGTAAATAGGAATGCAAAGGGCCAAGAATAACCCCTTGGGAAAGAACAAAGCTGAAAAACTTACACTGTCAGATATCAAAACATATTTAAACTACAGTAAAGAAGATAGTGTGAAACTAGTGCAAGAAGAGACAGATAAACCAAGAGACACACAAAGAAACAGAAATAGACCTACACATATATGAACTCTTGGTTATGGTGTGTGCTTATTTTATGCTCCATCAATTTCACTTTTAGATACATAAACAACAGAAATGTGCATACAAGTGCACGTAAAGACAACTACTAGAATGTTCATAGCAGCATGATTTCCAGTAGCTAACGAATGGAAACAAATCAAATTTCAATTGGGGTAGGAAGGATGTATCGTGCCAGAGTCACTGTCAATGTACAGCAGTGGGAAAGAATGAGCTCCGGGTACAAATAACATGAGTGAATTGCTCAAACATAATGTTGAGTAAAAGAAGAAAGGCACAAAAAAATACATGGTGTGTAATTTTATTACTGTTACAAAAAGTAAAAAAAAAAAAATAGACAAAATTAATCTAATCTGTGGTACTGGAAATTAGGATAAAGTTTCCTTTGCCTGGGGGAGGGGTTAGCAGCTGAAGAAGGACAGGGACTTCTCTGACATGCGGGCGACACTCGTTTCTTGGTCTTGATGCCCTTCAACACAGTATGCTAACCTTGGAATAATCCATCAAGCTACACACTTAGGGTACTTTCCTGTATGCATTTGGTAATATTAGTATCACAACAAGATGTGATGTTTATGGTTAAATATACTAAACAGAACAAAAAGAGACACGAGATGATTATAAAAGGCATACGTTACGAAGAAGGTATAACAACCATAAATTCATGTGCAGACAACACAGTCCTAAGTGTGTGAACTGAGGTCTACTAAAACCAGAAAGAGGACTATTATAGTGGAAGGCTTTAGAACACTATTTCAGAATTGGAAAAGCTTAGTACAAAAAACTGGTAAGGACAGAAAATAATTGAATAATGTAGCCATTAAGCCTACTTTTAAACACAAACTAAGTATTTTGTTTGTGAATTCATGTGCCATGACAAAATCATTATGTACTTGGGAATGAAGTGAATCTCTGCAAATTATAAAATATAAACATTTTACACTACACATTCTTTGATAATAAGTCAGTAGAGTTAGAGGTAGTTAAAAGATAATTCCTCCAATCTTCATTAATTAAAAATTGATATCAAATTATTGAAAAAATAGGAACTTTCAAAACTGGTTACCATTCATGTCATCCCCATATATACTTTCAGGACCTATTACTAGCTCTTCACATTATGCTGTCATCATCATTTTAATGTGGACTTTGGCAGGCTATCCTAGCTCTTGCAACAATGTCATTCAATTTCATCCAAAGGTTATCTCCTGACACGCATGCCAAAAGTCTGGACTTTGCAGGGTTGTTTCTTGGCAACTGTTCAGCTACACAGTGTATGACAGAGAAGATTGTCCTCATAAGTAACAACAGTTTTGAAGAAAAAGCAAGATGTAAACTCTGGAAATTTATTCATTCATTCATTCATTCATTCATTCTGGAGTTTTAGATAGAGCTTTGTTTCTGAGGCTGCTAACAAAACTGACAGCCTTTCTGCTTATAAATCTTCCCAATACATTAAATATATTGAAAGCCTCACAACTTGCACATGATTTAAATCCAGAAAATAATGCCCCAGTTTTCTAAGATGGATGTCTTAGTGAACATCATCACCACCACCATCACCACCACCACCAGCACCACCACCACCACCACCACCATCACCACCACCACCACCATCACCACCACCACCACCACCATCACCACCATCACCACCATCACCACCACCATCACCACCACCACCACCACCACCACCACCACCATCACCACCACCACCACCACCACCACCACCACCACCACCATCACCATTACCACCACCACCAGCACCACCACCACCACCATCACCACCACCACCACCATCACCACCACCACCACCACCACCATCACCACCATCACCACCATCATCATCGTCATTATCACCATCATCATGGCAGGGGTTTCTTATGAGATGTGTTAGTCTCTTTCAAACACCTGCCATCCCTGAATCTGGCTTCAGGCATCCATAAGCCCACCCATGACCCTTTGGTCTCATAAGTTACTATCAACCAAGCTGGATTTAATACCGTATACAGGAAGCCAGGGTAGTTACATTAACACCAAAGAAAAAAAAATTAGATTGTAAGAGAGAAGGTGTTATCAGGCACGTTAATTTCAACGCATCCAATAAAATAGTCTCAAAATCCATAAAATAATAACCGATGGGCCTACAGGTGAGATGTGGAAGATTTTAACAGTCCTCTGTCCATCACGAAGTCAAGTAAGCATCGAAAACATTTTTAAAGGCAGGAAAGACATTTGAATAACACTACCATTATCGAACGTGCAGCTTTTCAAGCTTAGCTGAACATTTACATAGACGGTCCTCATCTAGGTCAGTGCTTCTCATACTGTCTGTAGTAAAGACTTGGCTTATTTTATGGTTTTTGTTCCTTTCCAATCCAATATGAGGCAATATTTCTAAAATCAAAATAAAGTGAATTACTAGAAAAAGGATCATGTGGTGTTAATGTGCATGAGTCTCCGCTTCCTCTGTTTCTGTGGGTCCCCGTTGTAGACAGCACTGGTCTGTGCACCACATGGTAAGCAGCCCTGTACCAAGCTGTGAGGCCTAGTTATCCGTCCTGGGACGATTTATATCTCTATCAGAAAAACAAATTTTATCCTTAGCCCTTACCATACACAAAGATCAATTTCACATGGATTTAAGATGTAATTGTGAAAGGCAACTTCTTTTAAATGAGCAAGTATCTTTCTGATATTTCTGGGATAAGGAGACATTTTTTTAAACTCAAAAGAGTGTTAACCTTAAAATAAAAGATCAATAATTTAAAAGTGTTTGTTCATAAAAAAATGCTATATAGTGTGAAAACGTAGCCCAAAGAGTGGAAAATCATAGCAACACATAAAGCTGAAAAAGGATCATTAACCAGAAGATATAAAATATTCCTACTGTGAGAGAAAGGCAGAAAGCCCAAGGAGAAAGTTAAGCACATGAGTAGGCACTTTATAGAAGAGGACACGACTGTGATGAATAAACATATATAGATTCTTTGCTTTATTCATAATCTGGGAAATGCAAATTGGAACCACAATTAAATACCAGCTTGTACCCACCAGATGAGCAAAAATTAAGAAACCTATCTATATTCAATGTTGGAGGGGTAGTGAATCACCGGACACTTGGACGCACTGGTAAGAGTGTAAATGGGTTCAAATACCTGAGAAATAACGTGGTACCATCTATTATGTTGGTCACGTACATAACTGGCTTAGATATTCTTGCAAGGTGTTCCTGGAAGCATGCATGAGAGTGTTCTGAGTAACACCCTTTGCAATAGCAAAAACTTGAGAATGAGACGATAGGATGGTGGGTAAGTCATGCACAACCATATCTGACAATGGGCACGTGGAGGTAAAGATGAGTAAAAAATTCAGGCCTCAGAGAATAGAAATGTTATGAAATATCTTTTAGAAATTTAAAAGTAAGAAAAATTAACAGTATAAAAACCTAAGAAAAATCACAGAGAATATTAGAAGCAAAGTCAGGACAGTGGCTGCCTCTGGAGGGAGGCAGTCAGGTGTGAGAGAAGCAGGTAGACCCCAATGTTCATAGCAGCATTGTCCACAATAACTAAATCGTGGAAGGAGCCGAGATGCCCTTCAACAGATGACTGGATTAAGAAGTTGTGGTCCATAACATCGGAAACCGGGGATGTACTGTATGGTGACTAACATAATATAATAAAAAATCATTAAAAAAAAAAAAAGAATTGTGGTCCATATATACAATGGAATATTACTCAGCAATCAGAAAGAATGAGTTCTCAACATTTGCTGCAACATGGATGGCACTGGAGGAGATAATGCTAAGTGAAATAAGTCAAGCAGAGAAAGACAACTATCATATGATTTCTCTCATCTATGGAACATAAGAACTAGGATGATCGGTAGGGGAAGAAAGGGATAAAGAAAGGGGGGGGTAATCAGAAGGGGGAATGAACCATGAGAGACTATGGACTATGAGAAACAAACTGAGGGCTTCAGAGGGGAGGGGGGTGGGGGAATGGGATAGACTGGTGATGGGTAGTAAGGAGGGCACGTATTGCATGGTGCACTGGGTGTTATACGCAACTAATGAATCATCGAGCCTTACATCGGAAACCGGGGATGTACTGTACGGTGACTAACGTAACATAATAAAAAGTTATTTTAAAAAAAAGAAGCAGGTAGATGACGTTTGGAAGACAGGGTTTGGTTTTTGGATTTGGGGTGGCTCTTGCTCGGTGTTCATACTGTTATTACACCGTATATTTTACAGAAGAGATACCTCACACATTTTAAAAAAGATTTTATTTATTTATATGTCAGAGAGAACGAGAGAGAGAGAGAGAGAGAGAGCGCGCGCGCACAAGCAGGGGGAGGGGCAGAGGAAGAAGCCGACTCCCCGCGGAGCAGGGACCTGATGCGGGGCTTGTCCAGGACCCTGGGACCACGACCTGAGCGGAAGGCGGTCTTGCACCGACCGCGCACGCGTCCCTGCTCAGCTTCTCTCCCACGAAGGGCTCTCCTCCTCTGCCGCCCTCTGGTGGTTACACGCCGCTCGTCTCCACGGGCAGCACGCCCTTCGCGGACCCTTCTGCGGCCAAGCTCCCGACCCCCGTGTGCGGCACCCTTTGGGGTCTTGGTGAGTTGAAGCTACACAGGAAGCTCAAGAGGGCTGCTTCTTGCACCCAGAGGGGCAAATGCTTCCGCGTGTCGGAAAACGGGGTTCGTGGCTCCCCGGACGTTCAACAGCAGCTCGCGGACGGAGGCGGAGCCCACGGACAGGTGCAGTCCGCAGTCCCGCCATGTGGAAAGCAACCCTGGTTCAAGCTGGCTTGCTCTTTGGACTAGTGATAGCGTGTGTTCTCTGCTTTTGTTTCACTTGGAAACGATTTTTGGCTTTTGTCAAGGTCAGAGTTCATTAAACATTACATACTTATCTGCCCAAATTTCTATTTTGGTGTTCTCATACAAAATGAGAGGAAATTTCCAGGGAGGTTTCTCTCTCTCTTTTTTTTTTTTTTGTTTTGTTTGCTTGATGTTTTTAAGACGTTTAATTTTTAGTTAGCGTTTCTCTACCCAGCGTAGGGCTTGCCCACGCAACCCTGAGATCAAGACTCACATGCTCCACCAAAGAGCCAGCTGGGTGTCCCTTCAGGAGAGATTTCTGAAATCGACACTTTCAAGCACATTTTCACCTCCATTCCTACTGCATTCACTTCTACTTATCCAGAGCCTTCTGGGTGCCAGAGAAATCACGTTCTTCTACTTTTCTCCTCTGTGATCTAAGATTTATGGCTACCGAGTTGCCTCTCAACAAGCTTCTGAGATGGGGCACCTGGGTGGCTCAGTCAGTTAAGTGACCAGCTCTTGATTTTCGCTCAGGGCATGGTCTCAAGGTTGTGAGGCCGAGCCCTGCATGGGGCCCCGTATTGGGGTCCATGCTCAGTGGGCAGTGTGCTTGGGAGTCTCTCTCTCCTTTTCCCTCTGCCCTTCTCCCTCTTGACATTGAGTCAGCCTGACAGAAGCTATTTTCCCCACCGGATTCGCAAATGAAGAGAACGACGTAATGGGAAGCAGTCTAGGAGCACTGTGGCCTGACAGCTATCGTGAGAGGAAGGACTCAGTGGGTAGTCACACGTGCCCCCTCGTGGAGCCCACCCTCCCCACATAAAGCCTGGCTGAGCATAGGAGACTTTATATCACATGAACTAAAGTGGGGGTGACGAAGAACAGAGAGACCCCAGGGCTGCCTGTGAGCATAGGAGAGGCCATGTGAAGGGGCAGCAAGAGGGCGGCGGTCTGGAAACCGAAGAGAAACACCTGCAGACACTGTGGTCCTGGACGTGTAGCCTCCAGAACTGTGAGAAATAAATGTCTATTGCTGTGCCACCCGTCTGTAGTGCTTTGTTTCAGTGGCCACAGAAAACTAATACACATGGCAATCCTCCCCAAACTGACGTACAGATTTATTTCAGTTCCTACCAACATTAGTTGTCTTTTTTTGCAGAAACTGACAAGCTGAAAATTCATGCAGAAATGCAAGGGACTGAGAACAGCCAAAAAAAAAAAACTTTAAGAAGTGAAAAGAAGGGGCACATGCACCCCAGTGTTCATAGCAGCAATGTCCACAATAGCCAAACTGTGGAAGGAGCCGAGACGCCCTTCAACAGACGAATGGATAAAGAAGATGTGGTTCATATATACACAATGGGATATTCCTCAGCCATCAGAAAGGATGAATAAAACCATTTGCATCTACATGGATGGAACTAGAGGGGATTATGCTGAATGAAATAAGTCAAGCAGAGAAAGACAATTATCATATGGTTTCACTCATATGTGGAACAGAAGGAATAGCATGGAGGACATTAGGAGAAGGAAGGGAAAAATGAAAAGGGGGAAACCAGAGGGGGAGATCAACCATGAGAGACTATGGACTCCAGTAAAAAAACTGAGGGTTTCAGAGGGGAGGGCAGTGGAGGGATGGAGTAGCCGCGGGATGGGTACTAAGGAGGGCATGTGATGTGATGAGCACTGGGTGTTACACACAACTAATGAACCATTGAACACGACATCAGAAACCAATGATGTACTAGACAGTGGCTAACTGAACATAATAAAAACATTTTTTAAATGAGTCACACAAGAAAAAAAATAAAAAGAACTAATTTGGAGGACTTACTTCTTGACCCAAAAACTTATGGCAAAGCTACAGTAAACAAGACAGTGTGGCACTGGCATAAGGACAGACGCATAGATGAATGGAAAAGAATTTAGAGTTCAGAAATAAACCCTCACATCTATGGCCAATTGATTGTTGACAAGACAAATGGCACGTTCAGGGTTCTCTCCACCGCTGAACCAGTCTTTTCAACAACTGGTGTTGAGGCAAAAGAATGAAATTGGAGTCGTATCTCATACCATGAAAAACCACCTCAAAGTAGACCATAGACTTCAAAGAAAACCTGACAGCAAGTCTGTGGGACTAGATTCGGGAGTGGTTGCTTAGATACAACCCAATAGCACACATGACAAAAGGGAAAATGGATTCATTGGACTTCATCAAAATTTACACCTTTTGTGCTCGGAGAACATCAACAAGGAAGTAAACAGGCAGCCCAGAGAATGGGAGAGAATACTCGCAAAGTGCGTATCTGACGAGGGATTTGCATCCAGGACACGTGGTTCAGGTGCAGCTCCTCGGAAGCACGTCTCCATCTGAGCTGCCGACGTCCGTGGTGGTTTTCCTGCATTTTTCCTCTGTGCTATTAGGAGCCTTGTGGGCAGCATCTGCTTGTTTATAATTTATATTTATATGTTATTTTAACTCCAGTATAGTTGACATAGCGTTATGGTTGTTTCAGGCGTACAACATAGCGAGTCAACACTTGCACACGTGACCCGAGCGCAGCACAAGTGCATACCTTCATCCCGTCACCTATCTCCCCCTCCCCACCCACCTCCCCCGGTGACCATCGGCGCGTTCTCTGGAGTTAACAGTCTGTTCCTTGCTTGTCTTTTTCCCTTTGTTCACTTTGTTTCTTAAATTCCACGTGAGTGAGATCATAGGGTATTTGCCCTTCTCTGAGTTACTTCGCTTAGCATAATACTTTCTAGCTGTATCCACATCGTTGCAAATGGCAAGATCTCACTCTTTCTGATGGCTGAGTAACACTCCATTGTATACAGGCCACCTCTTCTTTATCCATTCTTCAGTCAGTGGACGCTTGGGCCGCTTCCGTAGCTTGTCTGCTGTAAATGCTGCTGCGTCAACATCGGCGTTCATGTATCCCTTTGAATTAACGTTTTTGTATTTCTTGGGTAAATACCCAGTAGTGCAACTGCTGGATCATATGGCAGTGCATTTTTAATTTTTTTGAGGAACCTCCATACTGTTTTCCAGACTCACCGCCCCAGTTTGCACTCCCACCAACAGTGTAAGAGGGCTCCCCTTTCTCTGCATCCTCGCCAACACCTGTTGTTTCCTATGTTGTTGATTTTAGGCAGGCAGCCTTTTTAAAAAGAAGGCTCTGCTATTCTCCTAGGACTTTATTTCAATTCCCTACTGCTAATTCTGCAAGTGTTGAAGGTGTGGCTCCTACGGGGAGTGAGAGGCCATGCCAGCACACAGGAAGTTGTTTTAAGTTAACTGAAATCAAGGCACTGGTTCCATTTCCCTTTTAAGTGTATGCATGAGGTTGATACACAGAATTAAGTACGTGTAAAAGAAGTCTTTCTTTCTTTTTTTAAAAGATTTTATTTGGTCCATAGATACAATGGAATATTACTCAGCCATCAGAAAGAACGAATACTCAACATTTGCTACAACATGGACGGCACTGGAGGAGATAACGCTAAGTGAAATAAGTCAAGCAGAGAAAGACAACTATCATATGATTTCTCTCATCTATGGAACATAAGAACTAGGATGATCGGTAGGGGAAGAAAGGGATAAAGAAAGGGGGGGGTAATCAGAAGGGGGAATGAAACATGAGAGACTATGGACTATGAGAAACAAACTGAGGACTTCAGAGGGGAGGAGGGTGGGGGAATGGGATAGACCGGTGATGGGTAGTAAGGAGGGCACGCATTGCATGGTGCACTGGGTGTTATACACAACTAATGAGTCATCGAGCCTTACATCGAAAACCAGGGATGTACTGTATGGTGACTAACATAATATAATAAAAAAAACATTAAAAAAAAACTATAAAAAAAAGGAAATAACAAAAAAGATTTGGTGCAATTTTTCTTTCTTAATGAGTCTTAAGGTAGGGGCTCCCACTGTTTGCTTTATCCAGTTCTGTATTGTTTGAATTTGTTACAAAGAACATGTTTTACTTTCCTAAGTAAGATGGTCTTTTAATCCTTATTTATAAACAGTTGTTTAACTTCAATAAAGCCTCTCCATGCTGTTTTATTAGTGAGTTCTAACAACATTTCGAAGTCCAGATAATTTCCTGCCGGTTTAAAGTATCTCAGACATAGAAGAATGATGGAGGGCATTTCAATTGTTTCTTGAGTTAGCACAATTCTTGTGCAAGAACCTAATAAAACATAAGAATCTGCAGCCCAATTTTATTTATGGATATAGATACAGAACTACTAAAAATACTATTGATAAGTGGAGTCCATCAGCATGTGAAAAGAGAGCCACCCCATGAAAACACCGGCCGTGATGTAGAGAGCTGTGAGTGCTGTCCCGTGGGACCACGTCTTCACCCAACACCATCCAGCAGACCAAGGAGAGAAATGTCAGGATCATCTCAGTTACAGAACTATCTTGTCATCTCAACACTCATCCTGTGTACTCTTAGTTAACTAGAAAAACAAGAAGGTGGCTCCAACCTTTGTCTTTGCCATGAACCACTAACAGCAGATGTGACGGAAAGCCTGCAGAAGGCCCTCATTCCTGCCACACCAGCCCTGTCATCACCATCTGTTAGCGTTGTCCTAGAAGGTCCAGGCGATTGAACAAGATGCAAGACGGATAAAAAGGCCTTGCGTCTGAAAAGAAGCACTCAAAACTGTCACTATTTTCACAAGATGTGTCCGTGTTTAGGGTTTGATGTTATTTGGGTGCTCAACAGCATTACAGCCATAGGACCTAGAACTGCGGGACCTAGCCCCAGGGCACAGCTGCACCTCTGTGAGGTCCAGGTTCACCAGCACCTGCCCTCGGGCTCCCTCCCCGGCACGTACAGCCTCAGGAAGGTGTACAGGCACAGCTGTTCTCAGCCAACGGGAGCCATGAGGCCTGCTCTGCCTCACACACGCTGTCCTCAGGAGAAATGGTGCGTAGACCCAATGGGTGTCTCACCCAGGTGGGCCTGGAGGGCAGATGAAGAGGGTAGAGGGTCCAGACAGCTCAGTTTCCATCCCAAGGAGTGGGCCCTGCCACCCCACACTAGCTCCTGAAAGGAAATCAAGGTCAAGAGCAACTCACACAGGGCGTACAACCCAACCAACCGTGTCAGTTCCCGCACGGGGACCGGACCGCAGCCCAGCAGCTTTGTCAGTTCCCCCACGGGGACCGCAGCCCAGCAGCCTTGTCAGGTCCCGCACGGGGACCGCAGCCCAGCAGCCTTGTCAGGTCCCGCACGGGGTCCGCAGCACACCAGATAGGAGCCAAGACCCCCAGAACTGCTGCCAGAGCTCAACCCCCTTCACAACGTGGGACAGTTAGCCAGTAAAACACGGTAACACGGCTGCACTTCCAAGTGCAGAACCGATAGATTGTCCTTGTTGCTAATAATTTGAGAGAAAAAATGGGTTATAATTAGGTATATGGGATACAGCCTTGTTTTCACGTAAATAAAAATATGGAAGGTGGTTTTTATTTTTTTCATGTTTCATCCTATTTTTCATTATACACAAAAATGCATTACTTACATAAAGGTATAAAATTACAACCTAAAATTAAGATCTTCCCTAATATCACCAATTAAAAGACAGAATGAAAAACATCGTCTTCCTTCTAAACACAAGCACACAAAAGCTCTGCGAAATACCTAGAAGCAGCCCTGACAGCTAGGTGGAAGTTTCCGTGTGAAGGACTAACAGTGAGCAGAGGTGAAGGCTGCGGAATCTGTGGCACTGATGGGTGAATGAAGGCAAGACACTGAGAGTGGTGTGGTTGTGGGATCTCAGTGCGCTGAGGTGGGGTGGAGTCCGGAGCTGACCACCAAGAGAGAATTCTTGAGACGTCTTTGGTGCAAAATGGTGGTTTATAAATCACCGGGCCGGACCTGGGGGCAGGAAGAACTGCTGCCCTGGGTTGTGAGGGGTGGCTGATTATATACTGTGGGGTTGGGGGAGGTAAGGAAATAGGGAGGTTGAGAAAGTACTTTCATATGTTAAAGACCCACAGGACACCGGAGGCCTCGCTATTGTCAAGTTAAGGCTGTTTTTCCCTCTAGCAAGGCATTAACATGAAGATTCCTGGAGGCTGCAGATTTTAAGAACATTTAATTGTATCCACATTTCCTTCTAGAAGCTAAGCTAAGAAGAAATGCTTTCTTCTATTGGACAGCTACATGCAAAAGAATGAAACTTGACCACTCTCTCACACCATACACAAAAATAAACTCCAAATGGATGAAAGACCTCGATGTGAGATAGGAATCCATCAAAATCCTAGAGGAGAACATAGGCAGCAACCTCTACGACATTGGCCAAAGCAACATTTTCATGACACATCTCCAAAGGCAAGAGAAACAAAAGATAAATTGAACTTGTGGGACTTCATCAAGATAAAAACCTTCTGCACAGGGGCGCCTGGGTGGCTCAGTCGTTAAGCGTCTGCCTTCGGCTCAGGGGGTGATCCCAGGGTCCTGGGATCGAGCCCCACATCAGGCTCCTCTGCTGGGAGCCTGCTTCTTCCTCTTGCACTCCCCCTGCCTGTGTTCCCTCTCTCGCTGACTGTCTCTCTCTCTGTCAAATAAATAAATAAAATCTTAAAAAAAAAAAAAAGCCTTCTGCACAGCAAAGGAAACAGTCAAAAAAACTAAGAGGCAGCCCACGGAATGGGAGAAGATATTTGCAAATGATGCTACAGATAAAAGACTGGTATCCAAGATCTACAAAGAACTTCTCAAAGTCAATACGTGAGAAACAAATAAACAAATCATAAAATGGGCAGAAGATATGAACAGACACTTTTCCAATGATGACATACAAATGGCTAAGAGACACACGAAAAAATGTTCAAAATCATTAGCCATCAGGGAAATGCAAATCAAAACCACACTGAGATACCACCTTATGCCAGTTAGAATGGCAAAAATTGACAAGGCAAGAAACAATTGCTGGAGAGGATGTGGAGAAAGGGGATCCCTCCTACATTGTTGGTGGGAATGCAAGTTGGTACAGCCACTCTGGAAAACAGTGTGGAGGTCCCTTAAAAAGTTAAAAATTGAGCTACCCTATGATCCAGCCTTTGCACTACTGGGTATTTACCCCAAAGATACAGACGTAGTGAAGAGAAGGGCCATATGCACCCCAATGTTCATAGCAGCATTGTCCACGATAGCTAAATCGTGGAAGGAGCCGAGATGCCCTTCAACAGATGACTGGATTAAGAAGTTGTGGTCCATATATACAATGGAATATTACTCAGCTATCAGAAAGAACGAGTTCTCAACATTTGCTGCAGCATGGACGGCACTGGAGGAGATAATGCTAAGTGAAATAAGTCAAGCAGAGAAAGACAACTATCATATGATTTCTCTCATCTATGGAACATAAGAACTAGGATGATCGGTAGGGGAAGAAAGGGATAAAGAAAGAGGGGGTAATCAGAGGGGGAATGAACCATGAGAGACTATGGACTATGAGAAACAAACTGAGGGCTTCAGAGGGGAGGGGGTGGGGGCATGGGATAGACTGGTGATGGGTAGTAAGGAGGGCACGTATTGCATGGTGCACTGGGTGTTATACACAACTAATGAATCATTGAACTTTACATCGGAAACCGGGAATGTACTGTATGGTGACTAACATAATATAATAAAAAAACATTAAAAAAAAAAAAAGGAAATGCTTTCTTCTGGGGCTTCTGGGTGGCTCAGTCGTTAAGTGCCTCCTTCAGCTCAGGGCCTGATCCCAGGGTCCTGGGATCGAGCCCCACATCAGGCTCCTCCGCTAGGAGCCTGCTTCTTCCTCTCCCACTCCCCCTGCTCGTGTTCCCTCTCTCACTGGCTGTCTCTCTCTCTGTCAAATAAATAAATAAAATCTTAAAAAAGAAAAGACATGCTTTGTTCCTGTAAACTGCTAAGACATTTGTAAACTGAGGGAGACTCAAGTCTTGCAGGATTGTGGCCTCTATAGATTAACTATTTCTTTTTCCTGTAGGGCAGCCAGGAGTGCCTGAGGAATTGAGGAATGTCACATACATTTCAGGGGGGGGGGGTTGCAGGGTGTCAGTGTCTGCTTTGTCCTCAGCTAGCCTTCTGTTCCCTCATCAAGAGTGTAAGTCTGCTCAAGTTAACTCACTGAAAGAAATCCAGTAAAAATGCTCATGTAATTTTTTTAGAATTTGACAAAAATGATTCTAAGAATAATTATCCCCTAATTTTCTACAATAAAATATACCTTTTTATAATAGATAGTAACTTTTTCAAAATTGGTCAACTGTCATTCTTTTTTTTCCTCCTCCGAATTTGCCAACTGCTTTGACAAAGTAGAGAAGAATTCAAATTTGAATTTCCCCGTTCTGGCCCCACGAGTTTGGCTGCTGGTGATTGAGGGATCCCTGGGGGCTGCTCAGACAAACCCGATCAGATGTAAAGAGACTTGCCCTGTGGGATCCAGCTCTCTGCCATGGAGACGCTCATTAGCACATAATCAATGTTGCCTTAGGTAGATCCCACCCCCAAGCTTCACATATACACAGAACCTGAATTCTCCTGTCCAAACCAGTGTGATCTTCTGACCCAAGCATTGGTGTGGTATTTCCTTGCTTCGGTGTTTGCTGACTGTGATGCTAGTAGCAGCGTTCAGTGTTGACAGATCCTGAGTGTCGAAGGTGGGTGCCAGGATGGAGTTTCTTGGACGTAACCACTACAGAAATCAGCTTTTGAAATGATGGCAAACAGTAGCTAATAATAAACTAATACCTTGGGCCAGAGGAAAAGGAAAATGGCATTGGTTGGCTAGTTACCCTCCTTCCCGAGGGTGCACTGTAAAAGCTTCTCTTTCTTGGGAGCATTCCCACAAGGCAGCAGTGACCCCACAGGCACCATGGCTGCCTTGGGCATCGCAGTTGCCCTGCTGGTGTGGGCGGCCACCCTGACGCTGATCTCCGTCTGGAAGCAGGTCTACAGCAGCTGGAAACTGCCTCCTGGCCCTTTTCCACTGCCCATTATTGGGAATCTTCTTCAGTTGGATTTCAAGAATTTTCCCAAGTCTTTCACCAAGGTAAGAGCAATATTATTGGTTAGGGGAGGAGAACTCAGGGATTAGACTTAGTATATGTGCATTCAATTCATCGTCAGACAAGTTGTTATTCAATACCAGCCTGTTATGAGTGAACTGACTTAACAGTAGCATCCAGGAGTGACATTAAAGATATTCAGTTAGTGTACAGCGTGGGCGTGGAGCCCTGGAGTGGGCATTGGCCGTGGCTGGCCCCAGAAACTCTGCTTGAGCCATGGGTTAAATGCCATGTAACTGGACAGCCTGGGGAGGCCAGTGTATCTGGGGCTGCTGCTGGTCACCATTGCAATGCAAGGAGGGCCATGCGTTCACACCAGATGCACACTAAATGCCAAAGAATAGGGTGAAAAGTGGTGTCGGCCACCCTGTGTGGTACGTCTGTCTACAGTTGTTGTGAACAGTGAATGAGCTAACAAATCTGGAAACTGAATGAGTTGCTACATCTATTACATGAGTTAATAAAGGGTGCCATAGGGCACCCAACATGCGTGGGAAGCATTTGAGGTAAGGGAGATGGTGACAGTGCTCTGTGCACCATGGAGGATGGGCTTGTGCAGGTCAGGACAGTGCTGGCCCAGGGTCCTCCTGCAGCACTCTGGGGTCTGGGACTTTGGGGACAGCAGACAGTGGTGGTGATGAGGCAGATGTTGGCAAAGTGTCCTCAGGGGAGGGACAGGAGTCAGCCCACAAAGTTAATTGTGTCCAGGAGCCCAGGTATGAGGAAGAAAGTCTCCATGGGAAGGGTCTTCCCGAGTTGGGCCGGACAAAGACTTGTCTTTCCCAAGATCCATCTCTGTTCTCTTGATCAACAACAATTTTGGGTTTAAAGCTTGGCCCACCTCCTCCCTGAGTTCCCAGTGGTCTCACTTGGCTCCTTGCTGGTCTCTGCAGCTGGCAGAGCGGTATGGACCAGTGTTCACCTTGTACCTGGGCTCCCAGCGCACCGTGGTCCTGCATGGCTACAAGGCGGTGAAGGAAGCCCTGCTTGACCACAAGAACAACCTTTCTGGCAGAGGAGAAATCTTTGCATTCCAGTTTCACAAGGACAGAGGTGAGCCCCACTTTTCAGAGCACCCGCCATGGGGGGGTGGGAGCCAGGTCCTTAAATACCAGGGATGATGACCACAGAGAGAGAGAGTTCAACAAAACCGAAGGGTGAAGAGACCCTCACCAATTCAGGTGGTCAGTACACCTTACTGAAAACTACCACGACAGACGTGTAGCCAAAAAAACAGGACCTCCAGCACCCGCACTCTGACCAGCAGCCCTTCCAGCCTCCTGGGGCCTCAGTTTGGGGAGCTCTTCCCACTCCCCCTCACCTGCTTCTGTGGGTTGCTGCTCCATGCTCGAGGCCCCTCACCTAAGACCAGTCTCTGAGGCCCGCTGGGCCTCGTGCTTGTCTGTGGGGCTTAGGTCAGCTGCAGTTCACATCCTAACCCTGGAGACCTCTGATACCTCACCTGTGCTTCTGAGCACAGCAGCCCCAGCTCACAAAGGGGCTTCCACAAGATCCCATCTTGCCAGCCCCACCTCTCTTTCTTCTTCAGAGCCCCAGGTTCTCATCTCTAGAATGTGCACTGTTACCTCGGACTGGGGTCCGGTGGTCTGAGTGTTTATCTGAGCGTTGTCCAGACTCCTGATTTCAGTGCCCGCCTCCTGTGTCTCCTGGCACACCCTGGAGCCCGTGGGGCCACCTGCTCACAGCTCCGTCAGCTCACAGCCCTCTGAGCTTGCACCCGCCACTGTCTGTATGACCCCCGACCTTGTATGGTGATTCTTTTCCCCTTGCTCACTGTCGTTTTAGTGAGATTCTAAAGCACATTAGAAATAAAGCAGTGTCCCATCTACCCTATAAAACCCAGAAGCCTCTAGTTTTTCCTGTGTTAACCTTGGTGACAAATCTCTAGAAAACCTGTATCCATTTTATGCAGAAATTTCAAATTGATGTGCTTACAGTTGCAGCCGCTGTTCTAATGGTTCTGTCCCCTTATTCCCATCTACATTAACAAGATCATACCCTGTCACTGTCAATGGCATTTGATTTTCTCTCTTGGGCATTGTGGGTTTGTTTTACTTTTTTGGGGTTGCCGAAAGCAGAGTCAGCTTCCTCAGTCTTTGTCATTAACACAAGAGAAGCTTTGCTGCCCCCCAAGAGCAGGAGTTGTGGGGTCAAGGAGCTCCATCCTGGTTCCAGGGAGCCCTTATCTGCCACCCCTGGTCCAAGTCATGGGCCCCTGAATGCAGCCAGCAGGGGCCATATTCACATTCTATGCTTTGGACTCAAGGGGGCTTGTCCTGTCCTGCCTGTAGCTCCCAAGTCCTATTTTCATATGTCCCATGTGACCCAGACCCTGTGCATGGGATACCTCTGATCCCCCAGGCATAATGATGCAAAAGTTAATTACCAGCATAATAGTGAGCACAGGGCCCCTGTTAATTTCAATAAATTTCATTTCAGGGAATGTTTATGAGCTCTGACCCAGAAGCATTACTGTCTCCATTTCAGCCTGTTTTGGGTTCCAAAGTCTTGGTTCCTCTGGGATCTCCTTCTCTGTCTCTCTGTCTCTCTTTGTCTCTTTGTCTCTGTCTCTCTGTCTCTGTGTTTGTCTTTCTGTCTCTGTCTTTGTTTCTCCATCTCTCTGTCTCTGTCTCTTTGACTCTGTCTCAGTCTCTTTGTCTCTCTGTCTCTATCTTTGTCACTCTGTCTCTGTCTTTGTCTCTCTGTCTCTGTCTTGTCTCTCTGTCTCAGTCTCTGTTTCTCTGTCTCTGTCTCAGTCTCTGTCTCTGTCTCTCTGTCTCCCCCTTTATCCCTCTGTCTTTCTCTGTCTCTGTCTTGTCTCTCTGTCTGAGTCTCTGTCTCTCTGTCTTCTCCTCACATTTTCTGGCATCTTCTACCTTCCCCTTGCTACACAATTCTTCCCAATACCATTTTAAAATTGTCTGCCTCCTTGTCCATGCCCCCAGTCCTCATGTGACAGCCATTTGGGAAGGTCCTCTGGGCACTCCCTCTTCCTGCTGTCCCTGCCAGCTTCTTGGGTCGGACCCCAAACACCATCCCTAGCTGTGTTTTTTTGTTTTTGTTTTCTTAAAGATTTTATTTATTTGACAGAGAGAGAGAGACAGCAAGAGAGGGAACACAAGCAGGGGGAGTGGGAGAGGGAGAAGCAGGCTCATAGCAGAGGAGCCTGATGCGGGGCTCGATCCCAGAACGCCGGGATGACGCCCTGAGCCGAAGGCAGACGCTTAACGACTGAGCCACACAGGCACCCCGCTAGCTGTGTTTTTAACACGGCGAATGGCACCTCTAAGTAGGGTCCAGGGTGCCGTGTACCCTCCGAGCAGTCACACCCAGTCAGGGGCCATGCTGTCCGTCCACCTGCTTGTCTCCACCTCATGATCCCTTCAGGGTGGAACTAGACCCTACTCTGGCCTGTGCTGCCGCCCTCCTCCCTGCCTCATCTCACACCCCCCCAACCCTGGTCCCTCTCAGGCCCGCCAGACTTCCTTCTAGAATGTGCCGACCTCGGCCTTCCCAGACCTCTGCTTACACCTCTGAGGGAATGTGCCTGAGGTCTTCCCAAATCTGATGGTTGGCAGAGTCTGGGAGCCAAGTGACAGCTCAGGTTCCAGTAACGGCCCTTTTTTATTTGTAGTGTGGAGGTTACAAACCAGTGGAAACAGCACAGCTTCTGGGAAAGGGGCAGGGGCCTTCTCTTGGTGGGAAGGCTCAGGCAAAGTGGGAAAAGGCAGTAAACTGATGGTGTGAAGAACGCCAGGGGAGGTGAAATGTCAGGTGGAAGGCCAGCCTCTGGGGGACCAGCCAGGCTTTGGGACACTGGGCAGTCCCAGTGCTTGGGTGCCCCGGCCAGTCAGTTCGCCACTTGGGCCCCCCCCACCTGGAGCGCTCGCCTTGTCACTCTGCCCCAGGGAGTCTGCAGTAACTCCTCTGATGTCCCCTCTCCCCTAGGGATTACTTTCAACAATGGACCGGGCTGGAAGGACACCCGGCGGCTCTCCCTGACCACCCTCCGGGACTACGGCATGGGGAAGCGTGGCAATGAGGAGCGGATCCAGAGGGAGATCCCCTTCCTGCTGGAGGCGCTCAAGGGCACCCAGGGTGCGTGTGGCTGCCGGGTCCTTGCACACATGGCCTGGGAGGCAGCCCTGGAGGGCCCGCGAGACCCCGGAACGATCCGAAGCTGCTGGCACTGAGAGGGTTGCCTTAATCTACAGACACCGTCTGCAGCTCGGGGTCCTCTCCATGTCCAGTGTGTTTATCCGGGATCACTGGGAAGTAAAGCGACCCCCAGTAGGCTCCCACAAGCCTTGTAGAATTACGGGGGTGCTTAGGGCAACGGCTCACAGGCGCTGGAAAGTGCTAGTGGGTGGGAGCTGCCCTGACCGCTCCCCTGTCTTCCAGGCCAGCCCTTCGACCCCACATTTCTCCTGGGCTTCGCCCCCTGCAACGTCATCGCTGACATCCTCTTCTGCAAGCACTTCGACTACACGGATGAGACGGGTCTGAGGATACAGAGGCTTTTCAACGAGAACTTCCACCTGCTCAGCACAGGCTGGCTCCAAGTGAGGCCCCCCCCCCTTTAGTCTGCACCTGCCCATGGTTGCTCCACTGAGGTTAGGAAAAGGACAAGGTTGGGAACTGGGGGATGGGCAGACAGGCCCCCAAAAGCCAGAGAATGGTCAGGCCTTGTGTAACTCAAGAGCCTGGATGTTGCTTCTGGAGACATCCATGGGGCCCGATGTTTGCCTTGCTGACCGCGGGAGGCTGTCGTACCCTTTAAAACAGGACCCTGCTAACACGTGACCTCACACACCCCACAACGTGGTGCTGAAAAGATACTGTGAGCCACAATGTTCTAAATATTACAATATGATGTCTATAAGTTCAAGTTGGAGAAAATAATAGCCCAGTACACAAAACCATGTTGCATCTGGAAAAAAAAATAGAAATTCTCCCTCTCTCTCTTTCTAGCTTTATAACATTTTCCCAAGCTATCTGCACTACCTGCCTGGAAGCCATCGAAAAGTATTAAAAAACGTGTCTGAAATAAAAGATTACACTTCAGAAAGAGTGAAGGAGCACCAGCAGTCACTGGACCCCAACTGCCTCCGGGACTTCACTGACTGCCTGCTCCTGGAGTTGCAGAAGGTACCGTGTAGACACTGGCTGCACCGACTCCACGAAACGAGATGCGTTTGCTAGGAGGGGGTGCGCACGTGCACGCTTCAGACTGACAGTGTGACACTGCTGGGGCCCACAGGGGCACGTTCTGATGCTCCTGGTCCTATGTCACACTGGCCTTACATGACCATTACACCTGCTCTCACAGGTGTGGGGACACAGCCAGCCTACCTGGCCGGCCTCAGACACCACGCATTGCCCACAGTGCTGGCCAACAAGACAGCTTTCTTGGGGAAGCCCTCAGTGGTTGTGGGGCCGGGTGAGTGGGCCCTTCATGTTGGTTCCCTCCAGGCTGTACTTCCTAACCGTTTCTGACTTCGATGACCATGTCTCATTTGGGGGGAAGCCCTCCACACTCCTCATCAGCATGTAAACCCCAAATTGTACATGACTTCAAGGGTTTCCAGGCTGTCCGGCATCATCTCCCTGACAGCGCTCCAGGACCCCACCCAAATGGTGAAGCTTCTCCTCTCTCCTTTGACATCTCTTGTGTCCCTAGAACAGTGTGTGAATTCCGGATAAGTGCCAGGGGCTGTCTGAGAAGCTCTTCCATCAGTTGGGTTCCTCCCTGCCCCTCCCAGGTGTCTGGCTTCCTGGTGACTTTCCTGCCTCCTGGGACACAGTGGTGCTGACTGTGGGTGTGGAGGAGGCCAAGGGCAGCCTGTGACTCTTGGGTTGTTAGCAGAGGCCCCACAGCTCAGCCTTGGGCTGCTGGAGGTCACGGCTCAGGACCAGGGAGAGCCTTACGGCAGCCGCCCGCCCCCCCCCCCCGCCGCCCAGCACAGCGCCCAGTTCTACAGAAGGAACACAAGGCTCCACAGCCTGGGGAGGGGCACAGTCCTGCCCGTGGCCAGTTTTCTGAGATCCTTGGTTTCCCTAACTGTGCCATGGAGGCGATCATGGATACCCTCGTGTGCACCTGCCCTCTCCTCCCTGTGGAACTGGCTGGGCTGTTGGGTTCTTTTGAGGCTGAGGGAGACAGAGGTCTCTTTCTCACCCACGTGAAGACATCTTCTTATGGAGTCCCTGTCTGTCTCGAATATCTGCAGGAAAGGTACAGTTCAGAGCCTTGGTACACCTTGGACAATATTGCTGTGACCGTGGCTGACCTGTTCTTTGCTGGTACAGAAACCACAAGCACCACTCTGAGATATGGGCTCCTGATTCTCATGAAATACCCAGAGATCGAAGGTAGGCCAAGTAGCAGGCAAGGATTCGGGGTCATGGAGCTGTCAGGCTGGACCATTTAGGGTGTAGCTGTCTGCTTGCAAAGCGGAAGCTGGCATTGCTTGTTAACCCTCATGGCAGTGACAGGGGGTCCCTGCATGAATTCAGTGGAAGCGTTCTTGTATATGACGGGTACCCGGCACTCCTGAATACCAGTTTCCCCACACCCCACTGACACACACCTGATTTCAGAAAAGAAGAGCCAACGTCAGCGTGGAGCAGTGCGATGCGTCTGCATCCCACTCCACAAGATAACCTATGTCTGGCAGTGAAAACAACGTCGCCCTTGCCCCTGAACAAGACCTGGCTTGCCAGGCAGAACAGAGAGAGGGCAGGATGGGGTGAGGGTGTCCTCATGGCCAGCGGCCAGCCCTAGTGTCCCCCTGCCCCTGGGCTCTGTTCCAGGGAGCCCCCTCACCCCGAGGCATGCTTGGTGTGCTGCCAACGGTACTTTGGCTCCTGCTATGTGCCAGGCACGGGTATAAGCCCTGGAATGCACTGTGTTCTTAAGGGTATGAGGTCATTTCCCCCAGGGATGTGGAATGTGACCTGTTCAGGGTCCGATCTGACCCCAAAGCCACTGCTTTTTCTGTCTCACAGAAGGGTGAGGGATGAAGGAGCCGGAAGTCTCTGGAGCAAAGCCTTTCACGGATCTGGGAGAACTTCTGACCAGTGTGTACTGGGGGAGCTATAGACTGAAAAACTGTTTGACATGATTAATTATGACTAACCTCCAATATAGAGAAAAAGACAGAAAATAAGTATGACTGAGGCCCGTACTCCATTGCCAAATGCAACCTGTGTTAGCAGTTTGCAGTGCCTGCCTCAGGGCTCTTGAAAACAGGTTGCTGAAGCCCCTCCTTAGCCCCCTGCCTGCCCACCCCCAGACTTGTCCCAGGACAGTGTAGCCATACTGGATGTGTTGTACATTTTTACCTGGGAACCACATGGCACATAAATTTGTCATTCACTCAACATATTGAAAGGCCCCAGCAACTTGTCAAAGAGAGGGATGCCCAGACCCTGGACCCTCTTTCTTCATGCAGAAGGCCACGTGGATCTGTTTCCATTCTGCCTTTCGCCTCCACACTTCCTGAAGTGTGCAATAAACCAGCCTGGGGTAATAATTAATACAGAGATTTTCCTCCAATGGAAATTGTTTTTTAAGGTTTTATTTATTTGACAGAGAGAGAGAGAGACAGCCAGCGAGAGAGGGAACACAAGCAGGGGGAGTGGGAGAGGAAGAAGCAGGCTCATAGCGGAGGAGCCTGATGTGGGGCTCGATCCCATAATGCCGGGATCACGCCCTGAGCCGAAGGCAGACGCTCAACGACTGCGCCACCCAGGCGCCCCACCTCCAACGGAAATTTCTAAGACCTGTTTGTTGCTCTCCGCTTGCGGCATAACGTCAAGAACTGGATTAGCCACAATTAGCTAGAGGCTAACACATGCTGGGGTCTCACAGAGCGGGGCTCTCACTGGCATTTGTGGAGGAATTACCCAAGGGTCCAAAGGATCCAGGACACCCCAAAGCACTGCTGAGATTGCTCCATAAGCATGTGCTGGGTGGATGGGTGCCCAGCCAGCCTGGACTTGACCCTTTACATCTATTCCATTCATGTCTTGGCAGAGAAACTTCATGAAGAAATCGACAGGGTGATTGGGCCAAGCCGAATCCCCGCCATCAAGGACAGGCTAGAGATGCCCTATATGGACGCCGTGGTGCACGAGATTCAGCGATTCATCGACCTCCTGCCCTCCAACCTGCCCCACGAAGCCAACCAGGACACCGTGTTCAGAGGCTATGTCATCCCCAAGGTCAGATGTGAGCCTGGAGCACCCACCATGAGCACCACCTGCTAGCCCATCAACTAACCCACCCACGGCAGGACCCTTGGGCAGATGTGGTTGAACGGTGGCTGCCAGGCCAGCGTTCCACCCCACACAGTGCTGCTTCCCCAGCAGTCCTCACATGGACTGGTGACCAAGGAATGGAGAAAATCTGGAAGGGGACCCCTGGGCCAGTGCCTGGGGTTTGTGGTACTTCCCAACCCCAGAAACCAACAACAGTAGCATCTAGCCCGTGAGCTCCTCCTCTAATGAGATTAGAGCTCTTGTCACCGTGTAGACCTGACCCCTGACTGCCTCCCATGTAGTCCTTAAGCAAACGACTTCCCCACTAGGGGCCCAGTGGAAAGCCCGTGTTCTGTTAGCTTGACTGATGGACACGGCCTTTGTTCCTTCCAGGGCACAGTTGTAATTCCAACACTGGACTCCCTCCTGTTTGACAAACAAGAATTCCCTGACCCAGAGAAGTTTAAGCCAGAGCACTTTCTGAATGAAAATGGAAAGTTCAAATACAGTGACTATTTCAAGGCGTTTTCCACAGGTAAGAAGCATGAAGATGGGGGGACTTCCCTGGGGAACTGTCCCCAGTTCCTGCTCTCTGCCATGGTCAAGCACCTGTACGGGGGACCCAAATGTGTTCTTCCCTGTTCAGAGAGGTTGGATGGCATCTTCTCACCAGAGGTCCTGGGAATGAGATGAATTATTCTTTCTGCATAGCAGATACTTCTCTTCATTCAGTGATAAAACTTCATTTCATAGGGCTTAGTGAAAATCTTTCCAAACTGTATTACCTAATTCTCCATAATTTTAAACAAGGGTTAATAAACGAAACCTAACTTTTGGTTACCTGGACTCATCATGGGACCATCTGGCCTTCCCTAGGCCGTGTCCTAGTGCCCTCTTTCGGGCTCTTGGTCTCCTCCAGGGCCTTTCCTCAGTGGTTGGTGGGAGAGAAGTCCATGTAACAGACTCGGTAACACTCGAAGTTAGCGCGTTGGCTTCCGCTGTGGCCCCACATCCCTATAGGATGTCAGGGGGAGCACTGGGCAGAGATCAGTCTCCCAACCCCATGTAGGTTTATGCTGCTGAGTCCTGGTCCCTGAACATGTCTATCGTGGATATTCTTATACTGAAAGGTATTATGTGCGTCCTTCCAAGGGTCAGAGAGGGGTCAGTTCTGCTTTAGGGTGACAGTTTACCCACAGCCCTCTCCCACCCAGCCCCCCCAGCTGCCTCACCGTCCTCAGAGTCTCAGCAGCACTATTGTCACTTCCAGGAAAGCGGGTGTGTGTTGGAGAAGGCCTGGCTCGCATGGAATTGTTCCTGTTCTTGTCTGCTGTCCTGCAGCATTTTAACCTGAAGTCTCTCGTTGACCCCAAGGATATTGACCTCAGTCCCATCACAATCGGGTTTGCCAAGATCCCACCCCATTACAAACTCCGTGTCATTCCCCGCTCGGGCTGAAGAACCCCCACCCCAGCCCCCAGTCAGGGCGTCACGGGGAATAAGTTGGGCTAGAGGTGCTGCTTTCCAGGGTTAGTGCATCAGATGAAATCTGACAGCAAAGTCCAAAAAAGATTGTGTAAAACTAATTAAACAAATTGAAACAAACCATGACCTAGTTGAGTCTATACTGGGTTCCTGGGAACAGGGGTGAGTGAGACCATAATAACATAAACACACCTCTTCCAGGAAAGTGGAAGTGCCCCGTCACCAGGGTTCCCAAAGAAGAAGACAGATGCTAGTTTGTAGTTTGGAAAAGGGGAAAATAACATACCTCTGAAGGCTTGTTAGCCATGTCAAAGACGTATCCGCCACATGTGTCCCTAGGGTACGGAGCTGTTCCTTTGGGCTCACTTCTCAGCATCATGCGCTGTATTTTAGGAGTAAAATGTGTCTGAAAAGTCAACATAGATATTTGTTATTATCTCTTAACATTAAATGTGACTTTGTACCCGGAACAAACACCCCAGGCTGTTTACAGAGTGCGCATTCACCAGGACAGAGGAAGCCCCCCCCCCCCCCCCCCCCCGCCGTCCTCCAGAGAGGCCTCACCAAGTGCACCGGTCCCAGACAGAAGCACAGAACTCTTTGAAGTGTCTTCGTGAGGTCCCTGAATCATGCCAATGTTTTTCTAAGCACAAAAAAGACTAAAAGGGGTGAATTTGCTTCGTGGGATGAAAAGTACACTTGTTCTGGGGTCTGCTGGGTGGGGCAGTTGGTTAAGCTCTCAGTTTCAGCTCAGATTCTGATTTCAGGACCCTCAGATCCAGCTGCATCAGGACTCCCTACTCAGCGCTGAGTTTGCTTAAAACTCTCTCCCTCTCCCTCTTCTCCTCCCTCCCTCTCTCAAATAAGTAAATAAGTCTTTAAAAAAAAACTTGTTCCAGAGACCCTGGGTGGCTCAGTCAGTGAAGCATCTGCCTTTGGCTCAGGTCATGATCCCAGGGTCTTGGGATTGAGTCTGCGTTGGGCTCCCTGCTCTTCGGGGAGCCTGCTTCTCCCTCTGCTTGTGCTCTCTCTCTGTGTCTCTCTCTGACAAATAAATAAATTAAATATTAAAAAAAAAACTTTTTCCAAAAAAAGATGTATTTGAGTTATTTTACAAGGCAAGGAATAGGATACCATCACATGAACTAAGGTGGGGTGAAGAACTGAGAATTGAGGGCCAGACCATGTGGTGACCTCCACATAGCATGTGAGGCCTCTCTGGGCTGGATGCTTCTCCTGTGGCCAGAGTCCCCAACAAGTCCCACCAAAGGGCAGCAGTGAAGGTCACTGCAGTTCCCTCTGTGTGGTCCCAGTGTATTCCAGCTGCGTGGGGAAGGAAAGAAGGAAGTACACCACTCTCTCATCTCTCCGAACTTGCGGCCGGTGTTCACCTAAGCAGTGGTCAGAGGGCTTCAGAGCCCAGCCCTCGCAGGTGCTCGAGGCCACTGAAGCCCTCCTGCTGCTGCCCAGTGTGTCAGGGAGAAGTCAAGCATCAAGAGCAGCCCCTGCATCTGCCCTGACTTGGGAAGGAGAGCTGGGCCCAGGTTTCCTGAAAGACATATTTGGTTCTGCTTGTTGGGATGGAGGAATAGGAGGCCTGAGGCCCACGGTCCAGTCTTCCCAGCACCGAGGCAACCTTCCAGAGGGGAACTTCCATTAGCTCTCCAGCTGCCTCAGTCCGCGCTCCCAGATTTACTACCGGTGCAGTCCTGAGCAAGGCACTCCATCACTCTCTGCCTCTGTTGGACATCTGTGAAAGGACAGTATTAGCCGCCGGCCAGGATTATTGTGTGATCAAAGGAGAGAATTGAGAAAAACTCTTTAACTCAGTCCCCGAAGTCAACATGCAGATTCCTGGGTGCCACACTCTGTCTGCTTGGTGCCCTGAAGATCTCCCTTTTGGCTACAATGGTATTTGGCACAAAGTAGGCGCCTGATAAGCCTGCTGAATAAATGATTAGTATTCTTATTTTTGTCTGGTTCAAGCAGCTGCCTGCTTCAGCTGAAGTCAGAGCACCCATAGACAGCCTGGGCTGGAGAAACTCCTCTTGCTGGTGCATGCCACACAGTAAGGAACTGCCGTAAGATATTCCAGCACACAGACTTCCTTCGATGAGCGAGTCCAAGGTTGGAGAGCACCTTTCAAAGACAAAGCCTTTGTTCTGAACACTCACGTCGTACCAAGGCCCTGCGTGTGTCCTCACACCGCGGGCTCTGCGGCTCCACATGCAGGGGCAGTATTCACACCAGACACCCTGTTATTTTGAAAGCATTTCATATACCATCATTGCTTGGATTCCAGAAGTGGACAGGTTTTCAGTAGAAAAGGGAAGGGCTTCAGGACGCCCTCTGATGTTACCCCATAACACAAGCTGTATGACGGGAGCCAGCTCCTTTTGACTCCGACTCAGCATCACACCCTGTCTGTGTGTCAATGGTCAACAGCAAGTGCTGGGCTGCTGCAGGAGACCCAAGCCAGCCCGTGATGCATTACCAAAGGGCAGGCAGGAGCCGAGTCCCCGTGGTTTCTTCGCAAGATGCTGGAGCAGGTCTGTTGAAAGCATATTTTAAAAGAATATCTATTCATTTATCTATCCGTGAAGAAAACCCAGAAAGCTATTCCAACAAATCTGTGTAGCAATACAGAAAATGCAGAAGCCATTCAAAAAGACCGACACATCTGAGTGCATTACAGCCAGCATAACGAGACCACACGGGAAGGTCGTCCATACAGCTCACATGATAGGAAAGTACTTAATCCCCTTACAAGTGAAGAACACATGCAATTTGGGAAAACCGAATAAACAACCTAGAGAAAGATGGACAAAGGAAATGGACAGGTAATTAATGGTTAAGGGAATTCAAATAGTTAATTATATTTTAAAGATACATAACCCTTCCGAACTAGCAATCTCAGGTTGGGAGCGTGTCCTGTGGAAGTAAGAACAATGAACACTTGGGTTTGAGTGCAAGGGCTGGAAATCACAAACTTGACTCTAGTGGGCACATGGAAGGTGTTTACACTTGTCAGTGGGAACGTGCAGACTGAGACAATGTAGGGACTGATGCATGGCTCTCATCCAGGCCAATCCCCTGAGACCCACTGAGGCAGGAAGGTGGGCAAGTGGGGAGCACATGCAGGGTGGGATGAGAGGGGACTGCTCCAGCCTTCTTGAAAGTAATCTGGAAGAGCCTCCTCCAAGGACAATGATACACACCCTTTAACCCAATTATTTCTGTTTTGGGAACCATAGAAATAGCAACAACAGAAAACTAAAATTATGTGAGAGAATCCTCAAGATGGCATCCTTTACTGTGGGCAAAAAGCAAACAAGAAAACTGCAAACAACACGAATGTACGTTCTCAAGGGAACGAGCTATTGATTGCGGTGTACGTCGGAGCAAAAATGAACGAATCTTTTAGAATCTCTAAAAAGAAGAGAGGACAGCTGCCTGGGGACCGTGATCTTCACAGAGAAGAGGATGGTCCAGGGAAGAACATTTGGCACAGGGTTGTATATGTTTGCGTAAAAAGTTACGTCATCAGACAAAGGGCATTTCAGAAAAAGTTGCAGATGTCATCTTCAGCTTCTGGTGCTCAGGACTGTGCAACCTTAATTTTGTGGGAACAAGAGAGCTTTCTTCCTTTTGCTTATCTTTGTGTTTGGAACTCCCCTTTTTGGTTATATTTTAAACAAATCAGATGTACAAAGTGTGCTGACGCAGAAATAGAGCCATGTTTTGAAACTTTGCAGAGTCATTTTGTCCTTGGTAAATGGTCAAGTATGGCTTCCCTGGGAACCCAGGAGCAGGGCCCCTAGACATTAAAAGTTGAAAATTTCCTTTATTTTATCATGTATCACACCATGGAATATTATGCGGCATTTAAAGAAGTGATCAGAATCTATATCTATTGATCTCAAAGAGGATGCCCAAGAAATACTTGTTGAGGGAATAAAAAACAAGTAGGCAAGGGGCTCCTGAGTGACTCAGTCTGTTGAGTGTCTGCCTTCGGCTCAGGTCACGATCGCAGGATCCTGGGCTCTAACCCACAGCGGGCTCCCTGCTCAGTGGGGAGTCTGCTTCTGCTTCTCACTTTCCCTCTCCCTCTGTGTGTGCACACACACTCTCTCTCTCTCTCCAATAAATAAATAAAATCTTAAAAAAAAAAACAGGTAGGAGAGTGGAAGAGAGAGCCCTGTTTTTTGTTTTAAAGATTTTATATTGTTAGTCGGTTATACACAACTAATGAATCACTGAACACTACAACAAAAACTTATGATGTACTACATGTTGCTAACTGAATGTAATGAAAAATTTAAAAAAAAAGTAAATATTTTATTTATTTATTTGAGAGAGAGCATGATCACGAGCGGGGGGGGGGGGGGCAGAGGGAAAGGAAGGAGCAGGCTCCCCGCTAAGCAAAGAGTCCTGTGTTGGGCTCGATCCCAGGATGCTGGGATCACGACCTGAGCTGAAGGCAGACTCTTAACCAACTGAGCCAGCCAGGCGTCCCAGCAAGGCCCTGTTTGTTATAATCCAGCAGCACTGGCTCCCCCACCCCTCCTCCATGCACCTACACGTGTGGCCAAAAGGAGCAATGTGTGGCTGGCTGCTGACCCCAGGGACTTTGCAGGGGTGAGTCTGGAGGAGAGGTGGGAGAGGTAGTAACTTTCTTCACATACCTTTGTATTGTTTCCCAGTTAAAATGAGGATTTAGATTGAAAAAATGAACTTTAATTTATAATGCCAGAAAAGGAGTAAGCGGTCATTATTTCTCACGTAAAGCATTGTCTTGAGTATCCTGACATGAAACTTGACAAACTGATACATAATTTGGGGAACATGTCTAGTAAGTTACTGTGTGTATTGGTCGGATGGGTGAAGGTGTTTTTGCCTTTTTTGGAAATTGACTATATCATAAAGATCTTGAAAAATCAATAAGGTAAATATCTCATTAGAAAAATGAGCAAATAACAGTTCAAATATTACAAATGGCCCATAAACTTAAACATACTAATTGTTTAATCTTGTTGATAACCAAGTAAATGCCATTTGAAACGAGGAAGCAGCCTGCTGTGGGATGGAAAGAAGGAAGAGCTAGGGAAGCATGGAAGGTGCCTGAGATGGAGGATGCCGTGGGTTGTGAAATGCACCTGCCCGGTAGCGTAAGCGTCTGGACCCCATCCCAGGGTCCAAAGTGAAGTGGACGCCAGGCCACTGTTCTGAATTCCTGTCTCTTTCCAAACGCAGTGAATCATTAAGGTTAATGTACAATCACCACTTAAAACTCGAGAGAAGGCAAAGTTGATGTGGCGAGCATGTAGGAGAGGCTGGGGACCGAAGTGCAGGTGAGTCAGCAGATGAAGCAGAAACGGCATCATCACAAGCAGAGGAAAGGGCAGAGGAGGTGCCCTGGAGGCCGCATTGCATGGACTGATCTTGGAGCTGAGCGCTGGGAGGCCCCACAGGACAAGAAGGCAAGGTGCAAGCTAGGGTGGGTCTTGGAGGTCTTTCTAAGGCTTTTGGGTTTTACCCTAGGTAAATTCCTGGGAATCCACTGAGGGTTTTTCAGCAGGTGAATGACCTGGCCTGATCTGTGTCTTTGTCCTAAATAGACTGAATGGGGCAGGGTGACATATGGGCCCATGGGAAGGGAGAAGAAGGTGCTACAGGGTGGAGGCACCATGGACGCCCCAGATGGAGAAGATCAGGCAGGATGTGGCTGGGGAGAAGAGGGGGTCAGGGGATCCAGTTAGAGACCCTCTTCCACCTGCCCACTCTGTGTCCGCTGGAGCAAGACTCAGTCTGGCAGCCACCAAGAGACACCCGAATTTTCCTTCTTGGGTTTTCTTCCTATTCTGGGAGAAGAGTCAAACTGATGACTAGGTGGGGGGACAAACAAAGGGACAAAGAGGAACCCTGTTGGGGACAGTGTAGAGTCTGAATGAAGTGCCTTTAAGGGTGCCAAGCCCATCACATTTCTAAACGTGGCTCCAGGAGCGCGTGGGTCTCCTGGGCCCCCTGATCTGCAACCACAACAAACTGTCTTCAACAGCAGGCACCAGCGGTGGTTGACATTCTAAGTGCCCGCTCCACGGCCCACACAAGGCAGTGACATGGCTCTACTCAGTCTGCCCATCCTCCTGGTGGCTTATGTGGCTTTCCTGCTGTTCATCTTTGCGTGGAGAAGAGGAAACACTCGTGGGCTTTTGCTCCCACCTGGCCCTCCTCCTCTTCCCATCATTGGCAATATCCTGCAGGTGAAACTTTGGGACCTGCCCACCTCTCTCTCCAGGGTAAGACCCCCTCAGGTATGGCCAGCTGCTCCCTGGGTTGGTATAAGTGCTTTACTCGGATTTCCCAGCTAACGTTGGGGGGGGTTGTGTTTCTTTCAGTTGTGCTAGAATACCCCACTTTTTGTTTATTTGATCCTTTTGAAGAGACTGGAGTTGTGACCCCTCAAAAATGGCTCCATTCTTAACTGATGGCTCTCTGAGGCCCCTCTAACAATCTCTGACATGAGAGGGCCCTTCCAGCTTTGATTCTGACTGACGTAAGACCGTAATATATGGGACACCTGGTGAGTGAGGAGTGTATCCACGGCACAGTGGGGTCATTGCCAAAACTGCACCCCATAGCCATGACCCATCTGACTTTCCAGCTGCACCTGTGGGATCTCAAGGTCAACTCCAGGGAGACCTGTCAGCATGTTGGTTCCACATCCCTGCCCTTTGGTCAGTCCAGCGCCTTGTAGACCCAGATGCGAGGATCAAGGGTATCCACTCGGAAAGGGCTATGAGGGGTGTAGGGGGATCAGAATCCTCAGACAGCGGTGGATTCTGACCTGAGTGAGGCAGAGAGGTGGGTGGATGTGTCCTAGACTGCCTTGTGGTCTAGAAGCTTCTGCAGGGCCCTCATGGAGTCCCTTGTCCCCACTCGTCGGTGGTGCCCACTGGAGTGTCTCCACTTTCCCGATGCCCCCCTGGGCACCTTCCTGTCCCAGCCTGGCTGGGATTCTACTGCCAGTCATGTGCTTCTCTCCCTGGCATCACTCAGCTCCCCTCTCTCCCTGCCTGGAGTCTGTGGCTCTGCCAGGCCAGGAATAGGTGGCCCTACTCATGGTCCCTAAACTCTTGGGGCCCCTTCACGCTCCTGCAGCCCCAGGATGTCCCCTCCTTCCCTCCTCCCACTCTCCTAGGGGACTTTTTCCTGCCTAGTGCTATTTCTTTAAACTGCTAGCAGCGTCTCCTCCCATCCCCATGTCGTTCTCACTCTCATTTCTCTGAGAAAACCTGGCTGTCAGAGAGCATGTCCTGCAGCTTCCATGCCAGCACCCCAGAGCGCCTCGGCACCTGCACCAGGAAGCTCACGGGCTCTTTGCACTGACAGGCATGGAGCTGTGCCCCTGCTGCCTCTCCCTGCCTCCCCCTGTCTAGAAGGGGTGGTCATGTTCTCATCCTGACTCCCCTCTCCCACCACGTCCCAGCCACCAGCAAACCCTCACTCTACCTAGAAAAGGCATTGGGAACCCGGCCTTCTCTCTGTACCTGGATCAATCCAGCACAGCTCCCTGCCCACAGATGCCCCTTCTTCCATTCTGTCCATGCTCCATACAGGGAGACTCTGGAGGGGGGAGCCACCCCCTCAGCAGCCAGTGCCCCTCTCTGACACACAGAAAAGGGCTCACAGGATCTGGACCTCCCACTCCCTCACCCCCCGATCCTCCCACCACCTAACCCTAACCACCTCTCACACTTTCCTGCCTTCCGCTGCCCACCATGGCCTCTTCACTCCTTCCCACCCCAGGCACCCTCAATTCTCAGGGCTTTGCTAGTCCCTCTGCAGAGGTTACTGTTCCTGCAGATATCCATCTGACTGGCATTCCCTCCTTCTTGGTGTTAAAATGCTGTGTTCCAAGGAGACCCTCCCCAGTGACCTTCTCTCAAGGATGAGACCACCCCCAGCCTTCCGCCCCTCCCCACTGGTGTTTCCCATCGGCACGTCTGCACGCAAGCATACTCTAGACTTGACTGTCATGTCTTGCCCACTAGAATGTGCATCAAAGAAGATAAATTTCCTGCCGTGCCCTGTCTTTCCCCTGTCCTGAGACACTGTGTAGCAACTAGTATTTGTCAAATGTTTGGTAAGTGGTTTGTTCTCTCCAGCAAAGGAAGGGATTAGGGAAAGGTACAAGAGGTTGAGAGGCCAGAGTGTGAGTCCCTGCACAGAGGCGTCCTGCCACCCCGCCCCCAGGTCAGCATGCCCCCCAGTCTGCAGCCCGGAGTCTTGGCTGGGGCGCGCCAATGGGGAGGGTGCTTGCCAGACACTGGGGCTGCTGGGACGGAATGTCTTCACGTCTAATTGCCCCTGTGCGTCCAGGAGCTGGGCCAGCTGTTCAGGTGTGCCTTGCCACTCTCCCCAGCTGGCTGAGCAGTACGGCCCTGTGTACTCGCTGCATCTGGGCCCCCATCCAATCATTGTGCTACATGGACACCAGGCCGTGAAGGATGCCCTGTGTGGTCAGGCGGTCAGCTTCGGAGGCAGAGGGAGGCTCCCCATCATGGATAATGCCCTCAGAGGATACGGTATGTCTCCGTCCAGAGCAGCTGCCAGACCACTTCTCTGTGGGCCTCAGTTCTGCCTATTTCTGTGGTCCATGACCTTCCTGCGGCTGGGGTGTTGGGGCTGTGGCAGGAAGCTCAGTTACTCCACCGTGGCTCCATCCAGCCCACGGCACCCAAACCTACCTGCTTTTTCTCTTCTCGCAGTCCCCTTCATGTCTTGCTCCATGATATGTGGCTTTTTGCAGGGGAGGGAGGTTGTAGGATGGTAGAGGGTCGCACAGGGGATTTGGGCAAGTTCCTCAAACTCTGAGGGACAGGTCTTCGTTTTCAGAAGGATTAAAATGTCCACTTTCTTGCAGAGTTCAATTAGCCAACGTATAGTACATCATTAGTTTCTGATGTAGTGTCCAATAATTCATTAGTTGCGTATAACACCCAGTGCTCATCACCACACGTGCCCTCCTTAATGCCCATCGCCCTGTTACCCCCCCCACCTCCCTCCCTTCCGTAACCCTCAGTTTGTTTCCTGGAGTCCAGAGTCTCTCACGGTCTGTCTCCCTCTCTGATTTCTTCCCCTTCAGTTTTCCCTCCTTTCCCCTGTGGTCCTCTGTGCTATTCCTTATGTTCCACAAATGACTGAAACCATATGATAATTGTCTTTCTCTGCTTGACTTATTTCACTTAACATAATCCCCTCCAGTTCCATCCATGTCGGTGCAAAAGCTAAGTATTCATCTTTTCTGGTGGCTGAGTAATATGTTATTGTATAAATGAACCACATCTTCTTTATCCATTCATCTGTTGAAGGGCATCTCGGCTCCTTCTACAGTTTGGATATTGTGGACATTGTTGCTATGAACATTGGAGTGCATGTGCCCCTTCTTTTCACTACATCTATATCTTTGGGGTAAATATCCAGTAGTGCAATTGCTGGATCATAGGGTAGCTCTATTTTTAACTTTTTCAGGGACCTCCACACTGTTTTCCAAAGTGACTGTATCAGCTTGCATTCCCACCAACAGTGTAAGAGGAGGGTTCCCCTTTCTCCACATCCTCAACATTTTTTTATTAATAATTTATGTTATGTTAGTCACCATACAGTATATCCTTAGTTTTTGATGTAGTGTTCCATGATTCATTATTTGCGTATAACACCCAATGCACCATGCAATACGTGCCCTCCTTAATACCCGTCACCGGCTTATTCCAGTTCCCCACGCCCTCCCCTCTGAAGCCCTCAGTTTTTTTCCCAGAGTCCATAGTATTTCATGGTTCATTCCGCCTTCTGTTTACCCCCCCTTCATTCTTCCCTTCCTTCTCCTACTGATCTTCCTGCTATTTCTTATGTTCTATAATGAGTGAAACCATATGACAATTGTATTTCTCTGCTTGACTTATTTCACTTAGCATAATCTCCTCCAGTCCCGTCCATGTTGCTGCAAATGTTGGGTAATCGTTCTTTCTGATAGCTGAGTAATATTCCATTGTATATATGGACCACAGCTTCTTAATCCAGTCATCTGTTGAAGGGCATCTCGGCTCCTTCCACGATTTAGCTATTGTGGACAATGCTGCTATGAACATTGGGGTGCATATGGCCCTTCTCTTCACTACGTCTGTATCTTTGGGGTAAATACCCAGTAGTGCAATGGCTGGATCATAGGGTAGCTCTATTTTTAACTTTTTCAGGGACCTCCACACTGTTTTCCAGAGTGGCTGTACCAACTTGCATTCCCACCAACAATGTAGGAGGGATCTCCTTTCTCCACATCCTCTCCAGCAATTATTGTTTCTTGCCTTGTCAATTTTTGCCATTCTAACTGGCATAAGGTCATATCTCAATGTGGTTTTGATTTGAATTTCCCTGATGGCTAATGATGTTGAACATTTTTTCATGTATCTGTTAGCCATTTGTACATCTTCATTGGAAAAGTGTCTGTTCATATCTTCTCCCCATTTTTTGATTTGATTATTTGTTTCTCATGTATTAAGTTTGAGAAGATCTTTGTAGATCTTGGATACCAGTCCTTTATCTGTAGTGTCATTGGCAAATATCTTCTCCCATTCCCTGGGCTGCCTCTTAGTTTTTTTGACTGTTTCATTGGCTGTGCATAAGCTTTTTATCTTGATGAAGTCCCACAAGTTCATTTTTTCTTTTGTTTCTCTTGCCTTTGGAGATGTGGCATGAAAAAAATTGCTGTGGCTGATGTCGTAGAGGTTGCTGCCTATCTTCTCCTCTAGGATTTTGATGGATTCCTGTCTCACATCGAGGTCTTTCATCCATTTGGAGTTTATCTTTGTGTATGGTGTGAGAGAGTGGTCAAGTTTCATTCTTTTGCATATAGCTGTCCAGTTTTCCCAGCACCATTTATTGAAGAGACTGTCTTTTTTCCACTGGATGTTTTCTCCTGCTTTATCAAAGATTAGTTGCCCAAAGAGCCGAGGGTCCATCTGGGTTCTCTATTCTGTTCCATTGGTCTATGTGTCTGTTTTTGTGCCAGTACCATGCTGTCCTTGTGATCACAGCTTTGTAGTACAGCTTGAAATCCGGCATTGTGATGCCCCCAGCTTTGTTTTTCCTTTTCAACAGTTCCTTGGCGATTCAGGGCCTTTTCTGGTTCCACACAAATTTAAGGGCTGTTCGTTCCAGTTCTTTGAAAAATGTCATTGGTATTTTGATTGGGATAGCATTGAAAGTGTAGATTGCTCTGGGTAGCATGGACATTTTAACTATGTTAATTCTTCCGATCCATGAGCATGGAATATCTTTCCATCTTTTTATGTCTTCCTCAATGTCTTTCAAGAGTGATTTGTAGTTTCTAGAATATAGATCCTTTATGTCTCTGGTTAAGTTAATTCCGAGATAACGTATGATTATTGGTGCTATTGTAAATGGAATGGATTCCCTAATTTCTCTTTCTTCAGTCTCATTGTTCGTGTATAGAAATGCAACTGATTTCTGAGCATTAATTTTGTATCCCGCCACATTACTGAATTGCTCTATAAGTTCTAGTAGTTTGGGGGTGGAGTCTTTTGGGTTTCGCACATGTGCGAAGAGAGACAGTTTGACTTCTTCTTTGCTGATTTGGATACCTTTTATCCCTTTTTGTTGTCTGATTGCTGTTGCAAGGACTTCTAGTACTATGTTGAATAATAATGGCAAGAGTGGACATCTTTGTCATGTTCCTGATCTTAAGGGAAAGGCTTTCAGCTTTTCCCAATTGAAAATGATATTTGCTATAGGCTTTTCATAGATGGTTTTTATGAAATTGAAGAATGTACCCTCTATCCCTACACTCTGAAGTGTTTTAATCAGGAAAGGATGCTGTATTTTGTCAAATGCTTTTTCTGCATCAATTGAGAGGATCATATGGTTCCTGACTCTTTTATTGTTCATATGATCTATCACACTGATCGATTTGTGAATGTTGTACCACCCTTGCATCCCAGGGATGAATCCCACTTGGTCATGATGGATAATCCTCTTAATGTATTGTTGGATCCTATTAGCTAGGATCTTGTTGAGAATTTTGGCGTCCATATTCATTAAGGAAATTGGTCTGTAATTCTCCTTTTTGATGGGGTCTTTGCCTGGTTTGGGGATCAAGGTAATATTGGCCTCATAGAATGAGTTTGGTAGTTTTCCTTCTGTTTCTATTTTTTAAAACAGCTTCAGGAGAATAGGTATTATTTCTTCTTTGAATGTTTGGTAGAATTCCCCGGGGAATCCGTCAGGCCCTGGACACTTGTTTTTGGGGAGGTTTCTGATCACTGCTTCAATCTCTTCATAATTAATTAGTCTGTTTAAATCATCAATTTCTTCCCGTTTCAGTCTTGGTAGTTTATAGATTTTCAGGAAGGCATCCGTTTATTGGCATAAACTTTTTGATAAGAGTTTCTAATGATCCTTCCTATTTCATTGGTGTTGGTCGTGATCTCTCCCCTCTCATTCATAATTTTATTAATTTGGGTCCTTTCTCTATTCTTTTGAATAAGTCTTGCCAGTGACTTATCAATCTTATTTATTCTTTCAAAGAACCAGCTTCTAGTTCTGTTGATCTGCTCTACTGTGCTCCTGGTTTCTAATTCATTGATCTCTGCTCTAATCTTGATCACCTGCCTTCTCGTGCGTGGGTTAGGCCTGTTCTTCTGTTCCAGCTCCAGCTTCTTGAGGTGAGAATATAAAAACTACATTTTAGATTTTTCTATTCTTTCGAGTGAGGCTTGGATGGCTATGTATTTTCCCCTTAGGACTGCCTTTGCAGTGTCCCATAGGTTTTGGACCGTTGTGTTTTCATTCTCATTGGTCTCCATAAATTGTTTTAATTGATTTTTGATTTCCTGGTTTTCTAATCGTTCTTGAGCAGGATGGTTCTTAGTTTCCAAGTGTTTGAGTTTCTTCCAAATTTTTCCTTGTGATTGAGTTCCAATTTCAGAGCGTTGTGGTCTGAGAATATGCAGGGAATAATCTCAGTCTTTTGGTATCAGTTGAGACCTGTTTTGTGACCCAGTATATGGTCTATTCTGGAGAAAGTTCCATGTGCATTCGAAAAGAATGAGTATTCTGTTGTTCTGGGGTGTATTGTTCTGTATATATCTGTGAGGTCCATCTGGTCCAGTATGTCATTCAAAGTTCTTATTTCTTTGTTGATTTTCTGCTTAGGTGGTCTATTGCTGAGAGTGGAGTGTTGAGGTGCCCTACTATTAACGTATTATTATCTATATGTCTCTTTATTCTGGTTAAGAGTTGGCCTGTGTATCTTGTTGCTCCCCTGTTGGGGGCATAGATATTTATAATTGTCATAATGACTTGTTGTATACATCCTTTAAAAATAATATAGTGTCTGTCTGTATCTCTAACTACAGTCTTTAGTTTAAAATCCAATCTGTCTGATATGAGAATTGCTACCCCAGCTTTCTTTTGAGGTCCATTGGCATGAAAAATTGTTTTCCATCCCTTCACTTTCAGTCTGGATGTATCTTTAGGTTCAAAATGAGTCTCTTGTAGACAGCAAATGGATGTGTCATGTCTTTTTATCTAATCTGCAACCCTATGGTGTTTTATGGGAGCATTTAGGCCATTCACATTGAGAGAGATTATTGAGAGATATGATTTTAATGATATCATGTTGCCTGTGAGGTCTTTGTTTCTATAGATTGTAAATTTCTGTTCTGTATCACTCTTGGGGCCTTTTTACTTTTATAGAACCCCCCTTAATATCTCCTGTAGGGCTGGTTTCATGGTTACGAATTCCTTCAGTTTCTGCCGATCCTGGAAGGTCCTTATCTCTCCATCAATTCTGAATGACAGCCTTGCTGGATAAAGGATCCTTGGCTGCATGTTCTTCTCAGATAGAGCTTTGAAAATACCCTGCCAACCCTTCCTGGCCTGCCAGGTCTCTGTAGACAGGTCTGACATTATTCTGATATTTTTTCCTCTGTACATAAGGATTTTCTTCCCCCGGCCGCTTTCAATACTGTATCCTTGGATCTAATATTCGTGAATTGCACTATGACGTGACGTGGTGTAGGCCTGTTCTCATTGATCTTGGGTAGGGTCCTCTCTGCCTCTTGGATATGAATGCTTGTTTCCTTTACCAGATTAGGGAAGTTCTCAGCTACAATTTGTTCAAATATCTCTTCTAGACCTCTCTCTTTCTCCACCCCCTTGGGAATGCTGATGATTCTGACATTGAAACATTTCACTGAGTCAGTAATCTCCCGTAATCTACATTCTTGAGATTGGATTTTTTTGAGCCAAGTTTCCATTTTAACTTTCTCTTCTACCATCCTATCTTCCAATTCACTAATTCGTTCTGCCTCATTTACCCTGGCTGTCAGAGCGTCTAGTTAAGACTGCATTTGTTTCACAGCATTTTTAATTTCTGCCAGATTCACTCTCATTTCCACTCTTAGAGATTCTATATTCTCGTTAATATTTTCGTTAATATTTTTTTCAAGCCTACACATCATCTTGACCATTGTTACTCTGAACTCCATTTCTGACAATTTGGTTATATCCATATCCATCATTTCTGTGGCAGAGGCCACAGTCTGTCTCCTTTCTTTGCTGAGGGTTTCTCCTCCTCATCATTCTGATGAGGAGAGGTTGTGGGGATGCACAGAGCCCATATTATTGACCAGGACCCAGGCAGTGTGTACTTATTTTATAGGGACCTTAGGGATGTGAGCTTCTTGATTTTTCAGCCTGCCTTCTGAGGGAGGGGTCTGCCGTGCTGATGTTCAGGCAACCCTGTTTGGGTAGAGTCTCCCTGTTCCCTGAGATGGGGCATGGGGATGGGCACAATGTGAGCTGGTATTTCCGGGCTTTTGTTCGCTGGCGGCTTTCCCTGGCAGTTTTCTGTGACTCTTCTGAGGGTCAGAGCAGCAGTGGCCGTATCCTAGCCTCTGTCTTGGAACAGAGAGATCACAGTCTGTTCTCCACTGAGCTCTCTGGCCACTTTAACTCTGTTTCTGTCGGTGCTGTTAAAAACCATGCAGCAGCCCAGGTTGCGCGCCCCACAGCCACTCTCCCAGCCCTCGCTTCCAGGGCTGGCACGTTTCTGTCCTTTGTGCTTCTAACACCGCCAGCCGCCCCCAGTTCCCACACGCTCTCCTGAGCTCCCTGTTTCAGTGTGGTTCACGCGCACTCTGGAGCGCCGGTTTTCAGTCTGGTCGCGCGCATTCCCGGGCTCTTGGTCTCAGTCTGCATTCTCACAGGTGCTGGTCCGGGAGTCTGGCCCGGGAGTCCGGCGTGCTCCCCAGTGCAGGTGGCTACCGCTTCCTGGTGCTTGAACGTGGCAGGTCCCTCCCCCTTCCGTTTATCTTCTGATATCTGTGCGCGGATTCACGGCTCCCCACTTTGTACCTCAATACTCAGTGCTGGAGATGTTTGTTTATAGAGACCCAGATGTATCTTCCTGCGTCTCAGGCTGATTCTGTGGGTGTTCAGGATGGTCCGGTAGATATCCAGCTCGACTCAGGGGACCAGCTGAAGGAGGGGTCCCCTACTCCTCCGCCATCTTTTTCCTTCCTCCTCAACAACATTTGTTGTTTCCTGTCTTATTAATTTTTGCCATTCTAACTGGTGCATACTTTTTTTTTCTGTTTTTGGCTTATTTATTTATTTTTATTATATTCAGTTAGCCAACATATAGTATATCATTTGTTTTCAATGTAGTGTTCAACAATTCATTAGTTGCATATAACACCCAGTGCTCATCACCACACGTGCCCTCCTTAATGCCCATCACCCAGTGACCCCATACCTCCACCCCCTCCCTTCTGTAACCCTCAGTTTTTAAATTATCAGAATTATCTTTGTTTCCCCGTTGATGGATACAGGCTGCTCTCATGCTGGTGTTTTCCGACAGCCCTGTGGGGGAGGGTTAGAACCTGCTTCAGATCTGTGCAGCTGGATGTGGGCTGTCTCCTAATGGTGCTTTCCTGTAGGACAAAAGGAGAGAAGCAGCCAATTAGGTTTTTGGCAGGATCCAAATTGGGATGGGTCTGAGAGCAAAGCCCTTCAGATGAGCTGCCTCCAGGGAAGAACGGACATTCTGTGGACTTTTAAAAATCTACTTTGTAGCATTAGCCTGAGGCTGCTGTTTGTAGAAGAGGAAAAGTTTATGACACTCTGATCCTCCGAAAGCAGTTCTCAAGGAAGCCCATCGTGCGCCAGGGCCCTTCTGGTGACCAGACTCCTGTCCTTGGTTCTTCCCTCAGGAATTTCATTCAGCCACGGCAGGCGGTGGGAGCAAATGCGCCGGTTTACTCTCATGACGCTGCGGAACTTTGCGATGGGGAAGAGAGGCATGGAGGAGCGCATCCAGAAGGAAGCCCAGCACCTGGTGCGGGCCCTTGCACAGACAGAGGGTTGGTTGACAAGTGCCCCTGGACATCTGGTGGGACGTTAAGGTTACCTCCCCATGCTTCCCTGAGCCCAGCACCACCCCGCTGGGACCATCTTCCCTCTTTTCTATCTGGAAAGTGTAGACCATTCATGGAAGTTTTCCTTAATTTTTGTAACCTTCCCTCTAACCAGCTCAGCCCACGGACCCTGCCTTCATCCTCGCGTGTGCTCCCTGCAACATTATCTGCTCCATCCTCTTTAACGAGCACTTCGACTACCACGACCAGGAATTCCTGAAGCTGATTAGGTTACTGAATGAAAACTTTTCCATATTGAGCTCTTTCTGGGCGCAGGTAAAGCCAATTGTCTCTGGTTGTGAGATTACCCACAGCTGGTCCCAGGGTTGAGCCGGAGTGCAGAGGCGCAGCCTGGGCAGCAGGGGAGGCAGCCGGGCAGGGTGTGCGGGGTGGGGGGGGGGAGGGGCGATGGAAGGCAAGTGTCACTTACAGAGCACAGCTGAGGGCCCGTGGAGGGGCAATCGGGCTTCCCTCTGCCAGCACATCTCCTCTGAGGTCCCCACATGCTTCCCCGGCTCTTTGTAACACTGGCGGCAGTCCACACTGAGATCCCGCACCCAGTAATGGGAAGGGGGTGGGGTCCCCTGGAACAGAGGCTTCAAGACCACACAGCCCTCTCTTGACTTTTGAATCCTGGTGATGGAATGGGGGTGTGACTTTTCCCTACAGCTCTACAGTTTGTGGCCATCGTTCATTCACTATCTTCCTGGGAGACACCAGAAAGTTTTTAAAAACATTCAGAATATAATGGATTTCATTTTGGAGAGAGTAGCACAGCACCAAAGGACTCCGAAGCCTGTGCAGCCCCGGGACTACACCGACTGCTTCCTCGAAAGGATGGAGGAGGTAGGTGGGGAGGCTGCCCTTGGAGCCGAGGTGTCGCCAGGCCCCTCGCGCTTCTGGGCTCCGCGCGCTCCGGTCCAAGCCTGAAAACCCCTGTCTGGAAGCCCCTGGGCCTCCACAGTGTGTTTTTCCACCACGGGGCTCACATGTGGCGTGCGCACCTTTCTCGCATGAACTGACTGGTGGCTGAGCGTGCGCGCCTGCTAGCGAAGTGACCGGAGTGCGACTGTTTGCGGCGCGGCGTTCCCCGGCTAGTCCTCCAACTGTGGATAAGCTGGCTGATACGCACGGTGACATTTGGCCCCATCGCTGCTTTGGGAGCCCAGATCACCTTACTCTAATGCCTGGACAGAGCCCGCCATGGGACATAAGCGCATTGGGGACGCTGACCATGGTTACCTATCTGTGTGTGAGTCCATGCACGCGAACCAGTGCTCGTGTCACGTTTATACACAAGCAGGTCTTGTTTTTTTATCTTTTCTTCAAGACTATGTCAAAAGTGAAATATCTCAAAGTGTATTTTCCACTATGCAAAATGTTAGAAATAATTTCTTTGCTGATTACAAATTAGCTATCAAATGAAAATCACTTAAGCAAAAAAAAAAAAGACATAAAAATAATCATTCATATACACAGTAAGTATTCAACCTCCTAAAGACTTATTACTGTTTCTAACCTGTATCTGTCTGTATTTAATAGAGGACCTATTATGAAATCATGTATCTGATTACTCCATTATCTACAGGAAAAACATGATCCATATTCTGAATTTAATTCGGAGAACCTAGCAGCTGTTAGCTTAAATCTGTTCAGCGCTGGCACTGAGACAGTCAGCAGGACACTGTGGCTGGCACTGCTGACCCTGCTGAAACACCCGGAGGTGGAAAGTGAGTGGGGTGCTTCCTGCTGGGGGGCCGACACGGGGGGAAGAAGATAGCATCCCAGTTCTTCAACACAGTTATTTCTTCCATGTCCCTTGTTCATGTATTAGCTTTCCTTGATTAAAAGTTAATTAACACAGGTCCATCTTGTAAAAATTGGAAAATACAGAAAATTATGTAGACAAATTTTTAAAAATTCAGTAAGTACTCATATTCAGATAAAATTTATTCTTACATTTGGACAGCCTCCTGACTAAACCTCTTTTTGTGTGCATATGCACATTTTGCAAGTAATTGGAATTTTACTGCATTGAACCTTTTTTTTCCACTTAGTAATATATCATGGGTTTGTTTACACATTATTAGGTTTTCTTTACTTTTTCTTCTTCTTTTTTTTTAGGAAGAGTTTTTTTTTTTTAACTTAAATTCAATTAGCCAAGGTATAGTACGTTGTTGGTTTTTGATATAACGTTCAATGATTCATCAGTTCAGCATAACACCCAGTGCTCATCACATCACCTGCCCTCCTTAATACCCATCACCCAGTTACCCCATCTCCTACCCACCTCCCTTTCCACAACCCTGTTTGTTTCCTGGAGTCAAGAGACTCAGATGGTTTGTCTTCCTCTCTGAATTCTTCCCATTCGGTTTTCCCTCCCTTCCCCTGAGGTCCTCTGTGCTATTCCTTAAGTTCCACATATTGAGTGAAACCATATGATAATTGTCTTTCTCTGCTTGACTTATTTCACTTAGCATAATCCCCTCCAGTTCCCTCCATGTCGATGCAAATGGTGGGTATTCATCGTTTCTGATGGCTGAGTAATATTCCATTGCATATATGAACCGCGTCTTCTTTATCCATTTGTCTGTTGAAGGGCATCTTGGCTCTTTCCACAGTTTGGCTATTGTGGACATTGCTGTTATGAACATTGGGTATTCTTATAAAATATTATTTTAAATTAGTATGTAATTTTTCATACTGAGGCATACCATAATTTATTTAACTATTTGTGAAAATTTTAATTGTTTTATATTTTTTGCTATGTCACACATAATTTGCAAAAAGTCATTGTACAAAAATTTTATATGCACTTGATATGGCCTTAGGATAAATTTTTAGAAATTGAACTGCTATGTTAAGAGGAATGAAAAACTGAAATAACTTTTGGTCATCATTTCCAGATTTTGATGTGTACTTTGGAAATCCCTGTGTATACATGCTGCCCTATAAAAGTAGGCAATAAATAAACTGGAATATTTAATCATGATGAAGATGAAATGAAATGGCATAAATAATTTTTTGAGCAGTGAAAGAGGAAGGAATTAGTTTCTGAATCTCAAACCTCATTTCTCACTTGAGGGTAGGCGTGTGACACACCTGTCCCACCCGTGTTGTCCATCGGCTCTGTGGCTCAGGACAGGCATGTGCATTCTCAATCCAGTCTCCCGCTTGGTACAAAGCAGCACAAAGTGAGAGCTTAGGGCCCATCTCCAGTGCTTCTGTGTTCTCTGGAGCTATTTCATAAAATTAGAATAGCTGTCTCTTGAAAGCTTTAAGGAAATCAGCACTTTCTTGGCTTAGGAAGTTTTGTTCCAAAAGCAGTGTGTGGTTATAATGAAACAGTCTTGGTTTCAATCCTGGCTCCAAAGTAGGATAGAGCCTCCATGAGGTTATTTGATGTCCCTGAATTGTAGTTGTTTCCTCTTCGAAACAAGAATATTGGGGCACTTGGGTGGCTCAGTTGGTTAAACATCTGTCTTCGGCTCAATTCATGATCCCGGGTCCTGGAATCGAGCCCCGTGTGGGGCTCCCCACTCAGCAGGGAGTCTGCTTCTCTCTCTCCCTCTGCCCCTCCCCACTCCCCCATTCCCCGCTTGTGTTCTCTTGAGTGTGTGCTCTCTCTCAAATAAATAAAATCTTAAAAAAAACCCAAGAATATTAAAACCTACCCTAGAGTGTTGTTGAGAGGAACAGGTTTCTAGCTGATTGTCTCTAAAGAGGTACTTAGTCAGAATTTTCCCCACCACTTCTCATAAATTTTCAGAATAATGGTTGCTGGTGACATCTTAGTCTTCTGGAGACAGCATTTTCTGCATTCTCAGCTTGCAAAGATCCGTGTGGAACTGAATGGTTGTAACCCTGCCCTCTTAATTCTCGCAAACAACACGTGAACAATTCAGGCACGAACAGGATCACCCTGCAGAGGGTCCTGAGCACATCCTGCTTTACAGGCAATTTCAGTCAAACCAAACACGTTCTTACCACAGCTTCACACAGCATGACTTACAGAAGGGAATGCTTTGCTTTGTGAGTTTGTAGGTTTGAGTTTCTATACCCCTGTAGCCCAGTTTCGGATGACATTTCAGGCTGTCATCAGGATGGCTTATGAGTGACACTATTGTTTCATGTAGGCAGAGTTCACGAGGAAATTGACAGAGTGGTGGGCCGGGACCGGGTCCCCTGCATGAAGGACAGAGCCCAGATGCCCTACACAGATGCCGTGGTGCATGAGATCCAGAGATACATCAATCTCATCCCCTCCAGTCTGCCTCATGTTGTGATTCAGGACACCAAATTCAGACAGTTCTTCATTCCTAAGGTCAGTCATCTTCCTCCTTTAATTTTTTTAAATTATGACAATTAAGTGCCTGATTTTTTAATTTTATGGGAAGTAGATTTCTATTAGCCCCATTGGCTGACCCTGTGTAAGTAAAAACTTTACAAAAAATTACTTTTTACTTAAGAGGCATTTTAGTAATTATGGTCAGAATTGGTTTATATCTTAAAAGATAGGAGAAAAAATATTTGGGGCCATTTTTATTCCAGAAATTTCATAATTTCCATTATAATTTGCACCTAAACAGTACTTAAATAAAACTCTAGAATGCTCATGAGATAGACCTAAGGAAGAGAAAAGGAATATTGGAAAAGAGAAAGGAAAGACTGAAGTCTAATAAGTAAATGATGAAATTAGAAGGTAGAGAAAGAATAACAGTGCAGACACTAAGAGAGCACAAATGAAGTCATAATACCAAAAAGAAAATAATGATTAAAAAAATAAATAAGATCTAGATTCGGGGGAAGATTGTTAAAATAATAAACCTTTAGAGAGACTGATTAAGAACAAAAGAGTTGAGGGAATAAATCAAATAATCAACTAAAAAAACAGAAATTCTTATAAAAATTGGAATATATTTAGATTTAAACAACAGTAAGACATAAAAGGAAAATTACATGGGCAGCAAGAAGGGAATTGAAAAAAATGCATGCTGCAGAACTCTTTTATTTAGGAACAAATATAATATTTTCTGATAAAAATTTATGATCTTAAATTCATATGATAGAAAAGATGGGTTAGGTACATCAGCAATGGTGAAACACAAATTATTTTGTATTTATTTAAAGAATATCCATTTAAAATGGAGTCAAAAATTATAAGAAATAAAGTTATAGAATTAATCTAACAAAATCTGTGCAGGACATTTGTGGAGAAAATTAACAAGCTATTGAAGGGCATTAAGAATACCTAAATAAATAGAGAAATTTTTAATATGTTAGTAGAGAAAAACCAACACCAAGATGACATTTTTCCCATATTAATCTATAAATTCATTTCAATTCAAATAAAATTTTGAACGTGTTTTCCATGGAACACAACAAGAATATAGTAGAGTCATATAGAATGAAAACATGCCAAGAAAAGCCACACAGATTTTTAAAAAGATAACAACGATAATATTAAGTTAATGTCAGTGTTGGATATTGTGATTGTTTCAAATACTGGGGTTTCCCCCATGGAACAGAGTAGGGAGCCTAGAAGGAGACCCACACCAGCGTGTGTTATGAGGGGATATTATAAATTAGGGAAGGAAAATCCTGTTTAGTAAATGATGGTAGAAAAAAATATCAAGTCCCTACCTCACAGAAAAAGTATTTCTGGAAATATTAAGTACTTTCATGTAAAAAGTAGATTTAATTCATTTATAATTATAGATGGGAGAATATTTTTTATGATATTGGGGCAGGAAAAGCCTTCTTAAACACAGTGGAAATGGCATGATCTTGAAGAAAACATGGCCAAATGTGATTCCATTAAAAGGGAAAGGCAACACAAGACCTGAGCTGAGCTAAAGACCATGGAAAATAACTGTAGTGCGTATAATTGACAAATAAATAACTTCTTAATTGTGTGAAGACCTCCCAAAGTCATAAGGAAATAAAACACAGAACAAGGAACAGAGGAACGAAACATAAAACTAAGAAATTCACAGACTAGAATACCTATAGGGTCAGCATGTGTATGGAAAGATATTCAAGCTTACTAGTAAGTGCAAATTAAAACTGTAAGTATGGTCTATAACACCCCAATTGGCTTTTAAAATTTTTATTCCAATAAAACCAACTTTGGTAAAAATGTGGGTGATTCACATGGATACAGGCTTTGAGAGATCCTAGCAGCTAGGAGCCAGAGATTTGACCCCCATGGGCAATAATGATGTGGCGGTCCATGTGAGGCAGGGGCTAGACCTGACCCCAGAATGAAGATGGTGGGCTCTATGAGACTCAGAATTCCTCTCACAAGCCAACAAGCAAAAAGGAGAATCATCACTGCCAAGGATTCTGGGTAAGGAAAAAGCCCAGTCCTATGCCATGCCTAGGCTTGGAAACAAACATTTCACTGATATTAGGGTGCAGAACTCACAGACAGTGGATATGTGCACACACACACACACACACACACACACACAAACCCTGTACATAAGTGTCTACAGCAGCATTCTTCGTGGTAGCCAAAAAATGGAAACAGCCCAAATGTCCACAACTCACGAATAGATTAAAAAGAAGTGGTCTATCCATACAATGGAATATTGTTCAGTCATAAAAGGACTGATGTACTGATTCATGTTACAACACATATAAACCTTAAAAATAATACGCTAAGTGAGAGAAGCAAGACCACAGGATGCATATCGTATGATTTCATTTATATGAAATGTCTGGATTAGGAAATCCATAGAGCCAGATATTAGACTAGTGTTTCCTAGGTTTGGAAGTCAAGAGGAATGGGGAACAGGGGTTTCTTTGGGGTGAATAAAATGTTTAAAATTAGGCGATGTTTATACAACTCTGTGGATATGCTAAAAACCAGTGAACTGTATGCTTTAAAAGGTTAAATTTTATATGTAACTCATATCCCAATAATGCTGTTATTTAAATACATATGTAATTATTTTAAATTTTAAAGGGTAATAGTTGGTCTAAACAGCATAATGATTCTATTATACACAGCTGAGGTGAGAAATAATGTCCTGACAGATCCGGGGAAGACTATTCAGGATGCACTGCAGGGAAATAAAGGGAAATACGATATGAGAGGAGGCTCTGAGACATGGAGATGGGAAGGGCAAATTGCAATATTATTGTGAGATTTACAAAATAAAGAGAATGTAGAAGAGACAATATTTTAAAAAGAGAGCGTATTTTGTGACTTAATTTTTTTCAAAAAAAAAACAAGCCTGTACCCAATTTTCGCTTGCATAACCCTCCAATTTACACCGTTCTCATCACTTTGTGTTTCCTCGAGCACAGCCTTCTCCTAAAGCAGTGTCTTTTGCAGCTGCGTATTTACATATACAATATGTACCAGCATCATAGTTCACATCTTTGCTCAGAAAAAGAGAAGTATCATCTACTCGACTATAATGGTTTGTTTATAAACAACATCTGTCTTCTCTTTCAGTTCTGTACTAACTGTTGCGGCTCCATTTGTAACCCTTAATAAATAATTTTGCTTTTCATTAAAAAGTATCAAACAAAATTTCTTGAATTTAGTTCTGCTGTAAATAGGTTCACAAAATTTCCCTCTCTCAGTAATATTTTCTGTTATTATCTTTCAAGGTTTGCCTTGGCTCTGGGAACTGGCTCTTGTGTGGGGGGAAGGCAGATCCAAGGATGTGTGTTTTAGAGTCTGTGTTTACACAGTGGAAACGCCAGGGAAGCCTTAGGGTCTATTTCACATCCATGGCCTGGACCAGTGTCCTATCCATTTGCTTGGAAACTTCAGCAGCAGTTGCCACCTGACTACCCCAAATGTGTCATTTGCCCCTGACCTGTTCCTCCCACAGATGCAGGCAATGCTGTGGACACAGCATCGTGACATAGCCGTTGCCTTCAGAGTCATCCCATCTTCCAGCAATTGACACTGGGCTCTCTGGAAAGAAGTTTCTCATTTAACTATTAGATGTTCTTGGTTTTAGGGCACAACTGTGTTCCCATTGCTCTCCTCTGTCTTGTACGACAGTAAAGAGTTTGTGAACCCACAAAGGTTTGACCCGAACCATTTTCTGGATAAAAATGGAAACTTTCGGAAGAGTGACTTCTTCATCCCCTTCTCTATTGGTAAATAAAACTCCACATTTCTGACCATCTATCAATTTAATCCATTAAAATGGAATCACAGATAAATCAATTCAGTATATTTTAAAATATATTTTATAACAAAATGATTGTGGAAATGATTATGAAATGATTTTCATTTGTCCCTGTAATATATGGCAATCTAGAAAAACAGTAAAGCAAAAATCAAATTATTTCTCTTTTTAATAAAATTCCTTAATTTATTTTTTTAATGTTTTTTTATTACATTATGTTAGTCACCATACAGTACATCCCTGGTTTCTGATGCAAGGTTTGATGATTCATTAGTTGCATATAACACCCAGTGCACCATGCAGTACATGCCCTCCTTACTACCCATCACCAGTCTATCCCATTCCCCCACCCCCTCCCCTCTGAAGCCCTCAGTTTGTTTTTCAGAGTCCATAGTCTCCCATGCTTCATTCCCCCTTCTGATCACCCCCCTTTCTTTATCCCTTTCTTCCCCTACCAATCTTCCTAGTTCTTATGTTCCATAGATGAGAGAAATCATATGATAATTGTCTTTCTCTGCTTGACTTATTTCACTTAGCATTATCTCCTCCAGTGCCATCCATGTTGCAGCAAATGTTGAGAACTCGTTCTTTCTGATAGCTGAGTAATATTCCATTGTATATATGGACCATAGCTTCTTAATCCAATCATCTGTTGAAGGGCATCTCGTTCCTTCCATGATTTAGCTATTGTGGACAATGCTGCTGTGAACATTGGGGTGCATATGGCCCTTCTCTTCACTACGTCTGTATCTTTGGGGTAAATACCCAGTATTGCAATGGCTGGGTCATAAGGTAGCTCAATTTTTAACTTTTTAAGGGACCTCCACACTGTTTTCCAGAGTGGCTACACCAACCTGCATTCCCACCAACAATGTAGGAGGGATCCTACAGCAATTGCTGTTTCTTGCCTTGTTGATTTTTGCCATTCTAACTGGTGTAAGGTGGTATCTTAGTGTGGTTTTGATTTGAATTTCCCTGATGGCTAATGATTTTGAACATTTTTTCATGTGTCTGTTAGCCATTTGTATGTCCTTATTGGAAAAGTGTCTGTTCATATCTTCTGCCCATTTTATGATTTGTTTATTTGTTTCTCGCGTATTGAGTTTGAGAAGTTCTTTGTAGATCTTGGATACCAGTCTTTTATCTGTAGTATCATTTGCAAATATATTCTCCCATTCCTTGGGCTGCCTCTTAGTTTTTTTTATTGTTTCCTTGGCTGTGCAGAAGCTTTTTATTTTGATGAAGTCCCACATGTTCATTTTATCTTTTGTTTCTCTTGCCTTTGGGGATGTGTCATGAAAAAGGGTTGCTTTGGCCGATGTCGTAGAGGTTGTTGCCTATGTTGTCCTCCAGGATTTTGATGGATTCCTGTCTCACATCGCGGTCTTTCATCCATTTGGAGTTTATCTTTGTGTATGGTGTGAGAGAGTGGTCAAGTTTCATTCTTTTGCATGTAGCTGTCCAATTTTCCCAGCACCATTTATTGAAGAGACTGTCTTTTTTCCACCGGATGTTTTTTCCTGCTTTATCAAAGATTAGTTGCCCAAAAAGCCGATGGTCCATTTCTGGGTTCTGTATTCTGTTCCATTGGTCTATGTGTCTGTTTTTGTGCCAGTACCATGCTGTCTTTGTGATCACAGCTTTGTAGTACAGCTCGAAATCCGGCATTGTGATGCCCCCAGCTTTGTTTTTCCTTTTCAACAGTTCCTTGGCGATTCAGGGCCTTTTCCGGTTCCATACAAATTTAAGGACTATTTGTTCCAGTTCCTTAAAAAATGTACTCGGTATTTTGATCGGGATAGCATTGAAATTGTAGATTGCTCTGGGTAGCATGGACATTTTAACTATGTTAATTCTTCTGATCCATGAGTATGGAATATTTTTCCATCTTTTTGTGTCTTCCTCAATGTCTTTCAAGAGTGATTTATAGTTTCTAGAATATAGGTCCTTTACGTCTCTGGTTAAGTTAATTCCAAGGTAATGTATGGTTTTTGGTGCTATTGTAAATGGGATGGATTCCCTAATTTCTCTTTCTTCGGTCTCGTTATTCGTGTGTGGAAATGCAACTGATTTCTGAGCCTTGATTTTGTATCTCGCCACATTACTGACTTGCTCTATAACTTCCTTTTTTTTTAAAGATTTTATTTATTTATTCGACAGAGATAGAGACAGCCAGCGAGAGAGGGAACACAAGCAGGGGGAGTGGGAGAGGAAGAAGCAGGCTCATAGCGGAAGAGCCTGAAGTGGGGCTTGATCCCATAACGCCAGGGTCATTCCCTGAGCCAAAGGCAGGCGCTTAACCTCTGTGCCACCCAGGCGCCCCCGCTCTATAACTTCTAATAGTTTGGGCGTGGATTCTTTTGGGTTTTCCATATAGAGTATCATGTCATCTGCGAAGAGAGACAGTTTGACTTCTTCTTTGCCAATGTGGATACCTTTTATCCCTTTTTGTTGCCTGATTGCTGTTGCAAGGACTTCTAGTACTATGTTGAATAATAGTGGCGAGAGTGGGCATCCTTGTCGTGTTCCTGATCTTAAGGGAAAGGGTTCCAGGTTTTCCCTGTTGAGAATAATATTTGCTGTAGGCTTTTCATAGATGGCTTTTATGAGCTTGAGAAATGAACCCTCTATTCCTACACTCTGAAGGGTTTTAATCAGAAAAGGATGCTGTATTTTGTCAAATGCTTTTTCTGCATCTATTGAGAGAATCATATGATTTCTGAATTTTTGTTTCTGGATAAAATCTAAGACACTGATAGATTTGCGAATATTGTACCACCCCTGCATCCCAGGGATGAATCCCACTTGGTCATGATGGATAATCCTTTTAATGTACAGTTGGATTCTATTAGCCAGGATCTTGTTGAGGATTTTGGCATCCATATTCATTAGGGAAATCGGTCTGTAATTCTCCTTTTTGTTGGGGTCTTTGCCTGCTTTGGGGATCAAGGTAATATTGGCCTCATAGAATGAGTTTGGTAGCTTTCCTTCTGTTTTTATTTTTTGAAATAGCTTTAGGAGAATAGGTATTATTTCTTCTTTGAATGTTTGGTAGAATTCCCCAGGAAAACCGTCTGGGCCTGGGGTTTTGTTATTTGGAAGATTGTTTATCACTGACTCAATCTCTTCATAATTAATTGGCCTGTTTAAAAAATCAATTTCTTCCTGTTTCAGTCTTGGTAGTTTATGGGTTTCCAGGAAGGATTCCATCTCTTCCAGATTGCTTAGTTTATTGGCATATAGCTGTGGATAAAAGTTTCTAATAATCCTTCCAATTTCATTTTTGTTGGCTGTGACCTCTCCTTTTTTATTCATAATTTTATTAATTTGGGTCCTTTCTCTATTCTTTTGGATAAGTCTTGCCAGAGGTCTGTCAATTTTATTGATTCTCTCAAAGAACCAGCTTCTAGCTCTGTTGATCTACTCTACTGTACTCCTGGTTTCTAATTCATTGATTTCTGCTCTAATCTTGGTCAACTGCTTCCTCGTGCGTGGATTAGGCCTGTCCCTCTGTTGCTGTTCCAGCTTCTTGAGGTGAGAATATAAAAACTGCATTTTAGATTTTTCTATTCTTTTGAGTGAGGCTTGGATGGCTATGTATTTCCCACTTAGGACTGCTTTTGCTGTGTCCCATAGGTTTTGGACTGTTGTGTTTTCATTCTCGTTGGTCTCCATAAATTGTTTAATTTGATTTTTGATTTCCTGGTTTATTGAATCATTCCTGAGCAGGATGGTTCTTAGTCTCCAAGTGTTTGAGTTTCTTCCAAATTTTTCCTTGTGGTTGAGTTCCACTTTCAAAGTGTTGTGGTCTGAGAATATGCAGGGAATAATTTCAGTCTTTTGGTATTGGTTGATACCTGTTTTGTGTCCCAGAACATGGTCTATTCTTGAGAATGTTCCATGGGCATTAGAATAGAATGAGTATTCTTTGGTGCTGGGGTGTAGTGTTCTATATATATCTATGAGGTCCAACTCATCGAGTATGGCATTCAAAGCCTTTGATTCTTTGCTTAGTTTTTGCAAGGGTGCTCTATTTCTGATAGTGGGGTGTTGAGGTCCCCTACTATTAATGTATTTTTATCTATATGTCTCTTTATTCTGGTTAAGAGTTGGCTTGTGTATCTTGCTGCTCCCCTGTTGGGGGCATATATATTTATAATTGTCATATCCACTTGTTGGATACATCCTTTAAGAATAATATAGTGCCCTTCTGTGTCTCTAACTATAGTCTTTAGTTTAAAATCCAATCTATCTGATATGAGAATTGCTACCCCAGCTTTCTTTTGAGGTCCATTTGCATGAAAGATTGTACTCCATCCCTTTACTTTCATTCTGAATGTACCTTTGGGTTCAAAATGAGTCTCTTGTAGACAGCAAATGGATGGGTCATTTCTTTTTATCCAATCTGCAAGCCTGTGGCATTTATGGGAGCATTTAGGCCATTTACATTGAGACCGAATACTGAGAGATATGATTTTAATGATGCCATGTTGCCAGTAAAGTCTTTGCTTGTATCGGCTGTGATTTTCTGTTCTGTATCACTCTTGGGGCCTTTTTACCTTTATAGAACCCCCCTTAATATCTCCTGTAGGGCTGGTTTCATGGTTACAAAGTTGGTTAATGACTGGTGATTCTGGAAGGTCTTTATTTCTCCATCAATTCTGAATGACAGCCTTGCTGGATAAAGGATCCTTGGCTGCATGTTTTTCTCTGAAAGAGCTTTAAAAATGCCCCCCCAACCCTTTCTCTCATTCCAGGTCTGTGTAGACAGGTCTGACGTAATTCTGATGCCTTTGCCTTGGTATGTGAGAAATTTCTTTGCCCTGGCCGCTTTCAATACTGTATCCTTGGATCTAATATTTGCGAAATGCACTATGACGTGACGTGGTGTAGGTTTGTCGTGGTTGAACTTGGGAGGGGTCCTCTCTGCATCTTGGACACGAATGTTTGTTTCCCTTGCTAGATTAGGTTAGTTTTCAGCTACAGTTTGTTCAAATATCTCTTCTAGACCTCTGTTTTTCTCCACCCCCTCGGGGATGCCGATGATTCTGACATTGGATCGTTTCATTGAGGCAGTTATCTCCCATAACCTACATTCGTGGGTGTGGTTTTTTTAAACTCCAGCTTCTATTTTAGCTTTTTCTTCTACTAACCCATCCTCCAATTCGCCGATTCGTTCTTCTGCCTCATTCACCCTGGCGGTCAGAGCCTCTAGTTTTGACTGCATTTGGCTCATAGAATTTTTAATATCTGCCAGATTCGCTCTCATTTCCACCCTTAGAGATTCTATATTCTCATTAACATTTTTGTTAATACTTTTTTCAAGTCTACACATCATCTTGACCATTGTTACTCTGAATTCCATTTCTGATAATTTGGTTACATCCATATCCATTAGTTCTGTGGCAGAGGCCACAGACTCATTGTCTTTTCTTTGCTGGGGGGGATTTCTCCTTCTCGTCATTCTGATGAGGAGAGGTTGCGGGGTTGTCCAGAGCCCAAATTATTGACCAGGACCCAGGCGGTGCACCCTTGTTTTATAGGGATCTTAGGGATGTGGGCTTCTTGATTTTTCAGCCTGCCTTCTTGGGGAGGGGCCTGCTGCGCCAATACTCAGGCAACCCTGTTTGGGTAGGGTCTCCATGTCTCCTCAATACTCAGCGCTGGGGATGTTCATTTGTAGAGATCCAGATGTATCTTCCTGCGTCTCAGGCTGATTCTGTGGATGTTCAGTCTGGTCTGGTACCTATCCAACTCGACTGAGAGGACCAGCTGAAAAAGGGGTCCCCTACTCCTCCACCATCTTAACCCCTCTCCTCAAATTATTTCTAAACACACATGACATTAATCTCCAGAATGTGAAGGAGGTTGCCCCTCCAGCTCAATGTGAACTTTTCTGAAAACAATACTCATGTCACTTCCCTCTGGTACCTGGAGATGATCACCCAGGGGAGCTTCCTGTCCTGTCATTCTGATGGGTAACCTGCAGACAGCAGGCTCCAGGTCTCAACCATCCTTGGTGGGCAAAGAACAGAACTCTGTATGATAAAAATTTCCATTTTCCTTTGTCAATCTTCACACAAGTCAATTAATAAAATGATTTTTGCTTCCAGGAAAACGGGCATGTCTTGGAGAAGGTCTTGCTCGAATGGAGATATTTTTATTCCTGACCACCACTCTGCAAAATTTTACCTTAAAGCCTGTTGTTGATCAAAGGGAACTGAGCACTGACTCAGTCTATAATGGGTTATTGAGAATTCATCCATCTTTCAAACTCTGCTTCTTACCCAGACCAAAATAAAAAACAAGAGGAAAGGAGGAGTGTCAATCAAACAAAAATCTCTTTCTACACATGGGCGTTAGCATCACTGGTTAAAAAACCCTACAAGATATATTTCCTTAATGCAATCAGAGCTCACATAGAATAGATGTTCATTGTATATTAAGTAATTGCTGGTGTAAACAACTTCAGTCCTATTTACGACAAATCACGATTGGGCGTGAACCTCCTCCACAAGTCTCTTTATAACATGGAAGATATTTCCTGGCATGAGTGCACTTCACCAAGGGAAAGCTATTAGGAAAATGTGATTTCTGCTTCCACCAAGGATGTAGAAACTAATGAGTGTTACCCTAATGACAAAAAAGAGCCAGACAAACCACAGGTCAAACTTTCCTTACCCTCACAGAGCTATGAAGCAGCCTAAAATCCTTGGAGGGACAGAGCCCTCTAAAGGGGAGCAGGGAGGAAGCCATAGTGTGGACAGGAAGAAGTCTGCCCAAATGCTAATGAATTGTCAGAGCCCAAGTTTGGGCTAGAATAGCTGGGTGGCTTGGACAGGAAAGGGAGGGGGCTTTCATTCTCTTTCCAGAAGCTTACAAGAAAGATGAGGTGAGGCAAAGCTAAGGGAGAGTGCTCTAAGTGATGCAGATATGCAAGAGGGACTGAGCTGTGTGGATCTGGCATGAAACCACCACCTACCTAACCCTTCTTCCTCAAGATGCCAAAGTTGTGAGGAAAGGTGCAGGCAATGACTCAGTGCTCCTGGAGACAGATAGAAGCAAAAGCCCTGTGCCCTTGAGGGCAGGGCAGGAAGACTTACTGGGCCCAGGATGCTATACTGAAACCAAGCCCTGAGGGAGAGGGAGTTAGTTGTGAGGCAGGCATCTTACCCCCCGAGCAGCATGGGCACCAGAGGGAAGAGGGACAGGAACACCCTGCCCAGGTGCAAAAGTGTGCACAGGGCTCAGATGGGTCAGAGCACAGAGGATTGTCTGCCCCTCACTATGAGCCCAGAACCTGTAACAAGCAGCCATCCACTACAGGAGGGACTCAAGAACAATGGAGAAGGTTGGACCTGGCACAAGCAAGCTGCAGTGGCTGAAAGCTAAGTATGGACACTAACCCTGAACTAAAGGCATCCCAACACCCCAGCCTTGTGCCCTATGCCCAAGGTGCTGAAATGACTCTCCTGCAGGAATTTGAAGTCTTGGCACAAAAGAAGTAATGCTAACAACAAATACCAAATTTAGCTCAACTCTTGTCTGGACTGTTTCAAATTTCCACATCAATGGCTTGACAGAGTAAGAGTCATGCCCATTTCCAGGATAATTACTATTTACCTCAGTTTTTCCTGTACCACACGTGATGTTGAGCATTGAATTTAAAGAAACTATACACACAAAATAGCAAGGGAAAAACTACGACACTCAAAAGACACATCAATAGGACCGGTTCAGAAATGACAGAGATGTTGGAACTCTTAGACAAGGACCTTAAAACCAAAGATCTAGTGGAAAGTGGAAAGCATGCATGAGAAGATGGAAGAGCAGTGATGGGAAATATAAAAACAGAATCAAGTGGAAATGCTAGAAATAAACATCCTGACATCAGCAATGAAAATCCTTGATGGTCTCATCAGTTGCCTCAGTGGGGGAGAGACTTGTGGTTAGTGCTAGGTATGCTCTTTCTAAGAATACCATATCATTATCCAAGTCCCCATACTTAATTAATGTCTTCATCCTATAATAAAGTCTGATAATGTTGAAGTTAATTTACTAGGAGAATATTTTTTTAAACAGATTATTTTGTGCCTTTAAAAGCATATTGGGGGAGTGAGGAGTCCAGGGTGGCTGAAGAGTAGGAACTTTAGTTTCATCTGGTCCAAGGAATTCACCTAGATAACTATCAAATCATTCTGAACACCTGCGAACTCAACCAGGGATCTAAGAAAAGAATAGCTGCAACTCTACAAATAGAAAAGCGACCACTTTCTGCAAGGTAGGATGTGTGGAGAAGTGAATCCCAGGTGATACATGGGAAGCTAAACCATGGGGGCAGGAGCCTGTATAAGCTGGCTACTGGCAAATGATATAGCAGTGGAGCACAATATTGGAACTTTTAGAAGTTTGCTCCAGTGAAGCACATCACTCAGGTGGCTAAGCAGGGGTGGAACTTTAGCTAGGACAGTGTGGTCTCAGGATCCTCAGGGTCACAGGAAGACCAGATGTGCCTGAGTGCAGCAGAATTCCCAAGCATCAGAGCTGGGAAGCTGGTGGCAAACAGTGAGCCCAGGAATGGGCTCTCAGCTCGGGGTTGCCATAAACTGTGAACTGCAGCACAGTTGGGCAACTGCTCTCTGAACAGGGGCCAGGTAAGCAGCAGAACCAGTGAGACCCCCTTCCTCCCCTAGGAGGAGCAGCGCGGGAGTGCGCCCCAGGAGTCTGCAGGGTTTGGAGACTCTAAATAGGGTCATGTGCCAGAGATAGAAATGCTCCATAACAGGCTTGGTGAGCACAGAGTGTGGCTGGAGACCAGGGAGACAGGAGTGATTGACTGCTTTTCTCTGAGGGCACATTGAGGAGTGAGGCCCTGAGCTTTTGGCTCCTAGGCTGGAGGTTTGGAGGCTGCCACTTTCATTCTCACCCTCTAAAGCTGTGTGGAAAGCCTTCAGGGAACAAAAGCCACAAAGATCAAACTGGAGCAGATTACTTAGCCAGGCCCTCTGGCAAGGGCAGTACAATTCTGCCTGGGGCAAAGACACTTGAGAATCAAAGCAACAGACCCTACCCCAGAAAATCAGCAAGAACATCCAGCCAACATCAAGTTTACCAACCAATGAGAACTGCAAAACTCCAGTGCCAGGGGACTAGAGCACATAGAATTTATGGCTTTTTCCCACAATTCTTTAGTCTTTCAACTTAAATTAAAAAAAATTTTTTTTTCCTTTCTCAACCGATTTCTTATTTTATCAATTCCTTTTTAAAATATTTTTTTATTTCCATTTTTACAGTTACATTCTATCCTTTCATTGTATTTAATTTTATTTTTGTACATATATAAGTTTTTCTTTCTTTACAGTTTTGAGATGTAGTTTCTTCTAACTGATCAAAATACACTCCAAAGATAGTGTATGCCTCTTCTCTGTTCACTTGTCAGTTTATATCCCTTCCTTTTTGTTGTTGTTGGTTTTTTCTCTTTTGTTTTTTCTTCTTTTAATTTTCATTTTTAGTTACATTCTATCCTTTCGTTGAATTTAATTTTATTATTGTACATATATAAGTTTTTCTTTCTTTGTAATTTTGTGATCTAGTTTTTAAAAAACAGACCAAAATACATACAGACTCCAGTGTATTACTCTATTCTTCTTACCTGTCTGATTATATTCTTTTTTCCTTTCCTTCTTTTTATTTTTTCTTTTCTATTCTTTATTTAAATAATTCTTCTCCTTCTTCCTCCTCTTCTTCTTCTTCTTCTTCTTCTTCTTCTTGTTCTTGTTCTTCCAGTATCAGGTCTCTTCTGATTTCCTTAGGGTATATTTCTCTGGGGTCGTTGTTCCCATTTTAGAATTTTGTTCTCTCATTCATCTATTTTTCCCTGGACAGAATGATAAGATGGAAAAACTCACCTCAAAAAAGAGAACAAGAGGCAGTAGTGACTGCCAGGGACCTAATCAGTATGGACATAAATAAGATGTCAGAACTAGAGTTAAGAATAATGATTATAAAGATATTAGCTGGGCTTGGTAAAGCATAGAAGACACTAGAAAATACCTTTCTGGAGACATAAAAGAACTAATATCTAATGAAATCAAAATCAAAAAGGCTATTAATGAGACACAATATAAAAATGGAGGCCCTAACTGATAAAATCAATGAGGCAGAAGAGAGAATTAGTGATACAGAAGACCAAATGATGGAGAATAAAGAAGCTGAGAAAAAGAGAGATGAACAACTACTGGATCACAAGGGGAGAATTTGAGAGATAAGTGATACCATAAAGCAAAATAGTATTAGAGTAATTGGGATCCCAGAATAAGAGGAAAGAGAGAGAGGGCTGAAGGTATATTGGAGCAAATCATAGCAGAGAATTCCCTAACCTGGGGAAGAAAACAAGCATCCAAGTCCAGGAGGCACAGAGAACCCCCCTCAAAATCAATAAAAATAGGTAAACACCCTGATATATAATAGTGAAACTTGCAAATCTCAGAGACAAAGAGAACATCTTAAAAGCAGCTCAGGACAAGAGGTCTGTAACCTACAAGGGTAGAAACATTAGATTGGCAGCAGACCTCTCCACAGAGACCTGACAGGCCAGAAAGGATGGGCACGATATATTCAGGGTGCTGAATGAAGAAAATATGCAGCCAAGAATACTTTATCCTGCTAGGATGTTATTCAAAATAGAAGGAGTGATAAAAAGCTTCCAGGACAAACAGAAACTAAAAGAATCTGTGATCACCAAATGAGCCCTACAAGAAATATTACCCATCACCTGGGTAAATTCATATCTTTCTTAATACCCAACGCCAGGCTAACCCATCCCCTCACCCCCACCCTTCTGAAACCCTCAGTTTGTGATGGGTATTAAGGAGGGCACATATTGCAATGAGCACTGGGTGTTATATGCAAATAATGAATCGTGGAACACTATATCAAAAACTATGAAGTACAGTATGGTGACTAAAATAAGAAAATTTAAAAAAAGGAAAAAATTTATATCTTTCAGTAGTTACTCTGAAGGTAAATGGGCTAAATGCCCCAATCAAAAGACGCAGTGTATCAGATGGGATTAAAAAAAAAAAAAGCTAGAATCATCCATATGTTGTCTGCAAGAGATTCATTTTAGACCCAAAGACACCTCCAGATTTAAAGTGAGGGGGTGGAAAACTATTTATCATGCTAATGGACATCTAAAGAAAGCTGGAGTGGCAATCCTTATATTAGACAAATTAGATTTTAAACCAAAGACTGTAACAAGAGTTGAGGAAGGACACTATATCATATTTGAAGGGTCTATCCAACAAGAAGATCTAACAATTGCAAATACTTATGCCCCTAACACGTGAGCAGCCAATTATATAAGCCAACTATTAACAAAATTAAAGAAACACACTGATAATAATAGTAGGGGACTTTAACACTGCACTCACAGCAATGGACAGATCATCTAAGCAGAAGATCAACAAGAAAACAAGGGCTTTGAATGACACACTGGACCAGATGGACTTTACAGATATATTCAGAACATTCCATCCAAAAGCAAGATAATACACATTCTTCTTGAGTGCACGTGGAACATCCACCAGACTAGATCACATACTGGGTCACAACACAGGTCTCAACTGGTACCAAAACATTGGGATCATTCCCTGCATATTTTTGGACCACAATGCTCTGTAACTGGAACTCAATCACAAAAGGAAATTTGGAAAGAACTCAAACACATGGAGGCTAAAGAGCATCCTACAAAGAATGAATAGGTCAACCAGGAAATTAAAGAAGAATTTTAAAAATTCATGGTAACAAATGAAAATGAAAGTGCAACTGTTCAAAATCTTTGGGATGCAGCAAAGGAGGTACTGAGAGGGAAGTACATAGCAATGCAAGCCTTTCTCAAGAAACAAGAAAGGTCTCAAATACACAACCTAACATTATACCTAAAGGAGCTAGAGAAATAATAGCAAATGAAGTCTAAACCCAGCAGGAGAAGAGAAATAATAAAGACTAGAGCAGAAATCAATGACATGGAAACCAAAAGAACAGTAGAACACATCATCAAAACTAGGAAATGGTTCTTTGGAAGAATTAATAAAATCAATAAATCCCTGGCCAGACTTATGAAAAAGAAAAGAGAAAGGACCCAAATAAATAAAATCATGAATGGAAGAGGAGAAATCATAATCAACACCAAAGGTATACAAACAATTATAAGACATATTATGAGCAAGTATATGCCAACTAATTAGGCAATCTGGCAGAAATGGATGCATTTCTAGGGATGTATAAACTACCAAAACTGAAACAGGAAGAAACAGAAAATCTAAACAGACCCATAACCAACAAGGAAATTGAATCACTAGTAAAAAATCTCCCAACAAAGGACAGTCCAGGGCCAGCTGTCTTCCCAGGGGAATTCTTTTTTTTTTTTTAAAGCTTTTATTTATTTATTCGACAGAGATAGAGACAGCCAGCGAGAGAGGGAACACAAGCAGGGGGAGTGGGAGAGGAAGAAGCAGGCTCACAGTGGAAGAGCCTGATGTGGGGCTCGATCCCATAACGCCGGGATCACGCCCTGAGCCAAAGGCAGACGCTTAACCGCTGTGCCACCCAGGCGCCCCTTCCTAGGGGAATTCTATCAAGCATTTAAGATGAAATAATACCTATTTTTTGAAGGTGTTTCAAAAAATTGATATGGAAGGAAAACACAAACTCATTCTATCAGGCCAGCATTACCTTGGTCCCAATCTCAGACAAAGACCCCAGCAAAAAGAAGAATTACAGACCAATATCCCTGAAGAACACAGATGCCAAAATTCTCACCAAGGTACTAGCCAATAGGATCCAACAGTACATTAAAAGGATTATTCACCACCATCAAGTGGGATTTATTCCTGGGATGCAAGTTTGGTTCAACATCTACAAATCAATCAATGTGATACACTACATAAATAAAAGACAAGAACCTTATGATCCTTTCAATTGATGCAGAAAAAGCATTTGATAAAGTACAGCATCGTTCTCTTGATTAAAACTCTCCACAGTGTAGGGATAGAAGGAACATACCCCAACATCATAAAAGCCACCTACAAAAAGCCCACAGTGAATATCATTCTCAATGGGGAAAAACTGAGAGCTTTTCCCCTAAGGTCAGGAACACAGCAGGGATGCCCACTCTCACCACTGTTGTTCAACATAGCACTGGAAATCTTAGCCTCAGCAATCAGACAACAAAAAGAAATAAAAGGCATCTGAATCTGCACAGAAGAAATTAAACTCTCTCTCTTCACAGATGACATGATACTTTATGTGGAAAACCAAAACACTCCAGGAAAAAAATGCTAAAACTGATACAGGAATTCATTGAAGTGGCAGGATATAAAATCAATGCACAGAAATCAGTTGCATTTCTATACACCAACACTGAGACAGAAGAAAGAGAAATTAAGGAGTCGATTGCATTTACAATTGCACCCAAAACCATAAGATACCCAGGAATAAACCCAACCAAAGAGGCAAGGATCTATACTCAGAAAACTATAGAATATTCATGAAAGAAATTGAGGAAAATGCAAAAAAATGGAAAAACTTTCCATGCTCGTGTATTAGAAGAACAAATATTGTTAAAATGCCTATGCTACCCAGAGCAATCTACACATTCAACGTAATCCCTATCAAAATGCCATCAACTTTTTCCACAGAGCTGGAACAAATAGTTCTAAAATTTGTATGGAACCATAAAAGACCCCAAATAGCCAGAGGAATGTTGAAAAGAAAACCCTAACTGGTGGCATCACAATTCCAGACTTCAAGCTGTATTACAAAGCAGTAATCATCAAGATAGCATGATACCGGCACAAAAACAGACACATAGATCAATGGAACAGAATAGAGACTCCAGAAATGGACCCTCAACTCTATGGTCAACTAATCTTTGACAAATCAGGAAAGAATATCCAATGGAAAAAAGACAATCTCTTCAACAAATGGTGTTGGGATAATTGGACAGCCACATGCAGAAAAGTGAAAACGGACCATTCTCTTACGCCATACACAAAAATAGACTGAAAATGGATGAAAGAGCTCAGTGTGAGACAGGAATCCATCAAAATCCTAGAAGAGAACACAGGCAGGAACTTCTGTGACCTCAGACAAGCAACTTCTTGCTAGACACATCTCCAAAGGCAAGTGAAAGAAAAGCAAAAATGAACTTTTGGGACTTCATCAAGATAAAAAGCTTCTGCACAGCAAAGGAAACAATTAACAAAACCAAAAGACAACCGACAGAATGGGAGAAGATATTTGCAAATGACATATCAGATAAGGGGCTAGTATCTAAGATCTACAAAGAACTTATCAAATTCAACACCCAAAGAACAAATAATCCAGTCAAGAAATGGCAGAAAACAAGAAGAGACACTTCTCCAAAGAAGACATCCAAATGGACAACAGACACATGAAAAACATTCAACATTAGTAGGCATCAGGGAAATTCAAATCAAAACCACAATGAGATACCACCTCACACAAGTCAGAATGGCTAAAATGAACAACTCAGGAAACAACAGCTGTTTTTGAGGATGCAGGGAAAGGGGTATCCTCTTACACCTTGGTGGGAATGCAAGCTGGTGAAGCCACTCTGAAAAACAGTACGGAGGTTCCTCATAAAGTTGAAAATAGAGTTACCCTATGACCCAGTAATTGCACTACAGTGTATGTACACCAAAGATACAAATATAGAGATCCGAAGGGGTCCCTGCACCCCAAGGTTTATAGCAACAATGTCCGTGATAGCCAAACTATGGAAAAGGTCCAGATGTCCATCAATAGATGAATGGATAAAGAAGGTGTGGTACATATATACAATGGAATATTACTCAGCCATCAAAAAAATGAAATATTGCCATTTGCAATAACATGGATGGAACTAGAGGGTATTATGCTAAGCGAAATAATTCAGTCAGAGAAAGAGAACTATCATATGACCTCACTGATATGTGGAATTTAAGAAACAAAACAAAGGATCATAGGGGAAGAGAGGAAAAAATAAAAGAAGACAAAACCAAAGAGGGAAACAAACCATATGAGACTCTTAATCATAGGAAACAAACTGAGGGTTGATGGAGGGGAAGTGGGTGGAGGGGTGGGGTAACTGGGTGATAGGCATTGGGGAAGGCATGTGATGTAATGAGTACTGGGTATTACATAAGACTGATGAATCACAGACCTGTACCTTTGAAACCAATAATACATTATACGTTAATTAATTGAATTTAAATAAAAAAAAAAGGATATGGGGGAGGTGCCTGGGTGGCTCAATTGGTTGAATACCTGGCTGTTGGTTTTGGCTCAGGTCATGACCTCAGGGTTGTGGGATGGAGCCTCATGTCAGGCTCTGCGCTCAGGGAGGAGTCTGTTTCTCCCTCCCCCTCTGGCCTTCCCAACACTCATGCTCTCTCTCTCTGTCTCTCAAAATAAATAAAATATGTTATTTATTCATTTACTTATTTATTTTTTATTATGTTCAGTTAGCCAACATATAGTACATTATTGGTTTTTGATGTAGTGTTCAATGATTCATTAGTTGCATATAACACCCGGTGCTCATCATAAAAACATTTTGGTGAAGGAAATGGGTGAAGTGGATATAAGGTCAAACTTCCAGATGTAACATCAATTCATTTTGGGACATAATGGTGACTATAGTTAATAACACCATGTTGCATATTAGAAAGTTGCTAAGACAGTAGATCTCAAAAGTTCTTGTTACAAGAAATATGAAGTATATTGTTATAATACTAGAAACTCAAAAGGATGAAAAAAGAAAGAAACCTAATTTGTTAAACATGAGTATATTCACCCTCTACAGGGAACCTGAGAACTTATATTTTCCATATATTGTCCTGGATGCCACCAGCATCATTGTAGCTTGTCCTTATTAGCGCTATGACACTGGGTTCATACATATGCCCAGAACCAGAGCCAGAATCAGAGTTGAAAGGTAAGGACAGGATTTTGAGTTCAGGGTCAGGGTTAAAGTAAGGGTCATAGATGAGAGTCAAAATATAAGGTTGATGATAAGATAAGGTCCAGTTTCAAGGATCCAGAGTTAACATAAAGAGTTTGGTTTCCCTCCCACCCTTGCTCTCAAGAGGTGCTCTTTGATGCCATGTCTCTCCAGGACCCAGCCTCCTCCCTGTGCAGCCAAGTTAGGAAACTCTCATTGACAGCACACCACAGTGTAGACTGAGCATAGCCCTCTTCCCTCACCCACATACACTGGTTTATCAGGACAAACCAAGAAAAATCCCTTATATGTGATGAGTGTATGACTTCAACTTTGTCATTCCTCCCTCCCATCCATGACTCTCCATGTGAAATGTGCAAAAATGCTCAACTGCTGCTTTGGCACCATCTTGTGACTTCTGTTCTCACTGGGGCCAGCACAAGGAAGGAAAGAGGCATATTTTCTGCTTGTCAAAAGAGTCTCAGAGAGTGAAAACCAATTGCCCAGTTATACAGTTACCAGTGCCAAGCCTATAGAAGAACCAGAATGTTCTTCCCTGTCCATGTGCCCAGAGCTCTTCTGTACCACCTCACATGCGCACCAACTACCCCACATCCAGTCTCAACACATTATTCCCATACTCACTTGAATCAAGCTAGCAGATGAGAAAGTGGTGTTGAGAACCACAGGGGTTAGCAGCCATGCCTTCACTTCTTCCCTTCACTGTAACTGGACACATCACACCCCAGGGAAGCTGCTGGAAAATATCCACTGTAATCCAAGAAAAAAGAGCAAACATATTTGGTGAACAACTGGCTAGTCTCTGCCTCCTATATGCTCAAAGAGAAGCCTGCCATTCCTGCCTCCCTGTGGAAATGCCCTCTGTACAAGCTGCTTCCCTACTGCTCTATGCAGACGGGGATACTTGGTGTAGGTCACCAGCTTTGCACAGCACAGCAGATGCTAGCTCTGTGTGCTGGCATTGCAGCAGGAAGTCTTCCCCATGTGTTAGCCTTGGTCACCAGACCCTGGTGCAGCAGTGCTCCTGTTCTGACTCTCAGCTTCTGCCCTAACCCCTCTCTCCTCTGGGGCCAAAGATACTCTTTAGGGCACGACTGGGCAGGGACTTGACACATGCCCCCTGCTGTCCTCACTTCCCTGCTCCTCTCTGGTGTTCCTCACAGACACAGGAGCACCTTTCTTCCCACCCAGGATCTCACAGGTAATGAGAGGTCTCACCCAGAGGCGAGCAGAGGAAGGAGTGTCAGCAACAAAAATGGAAAGGTGGGGCAGACTGGGAGAGCAAGGATAGGAGTGTTCCCACCAACAGTGTCAGGTGCAGCAGTCATGCCAAAGTAGATGAGAGCAGCTAAGAGGAGGCTGTGTGCTGCACATGGTTAACAGTGATGCATCTTTGCCAGAGAGGGCTCCATGGAGCAGATTGGTGACAGTCAGCCCACAGCAGCCCAAGGACGGTGTGGCTTGCCTAAGTTCAGTCTGGACTGCTCTTCCAGGAATGTTGGGAACAACGGAGAATGTGCTTAACTGTGTCGAGTATGGTAGATGAGGAGTACGGCAGCCAGCTACTGTGTCCATGTCCATGTTGGGAGAAGGGCCTCACTGACATGTGTAATCAAAACATTCACCACCTCTTTCACCAGTAGGTGAGCAGTGTAACAAAGAAAAGGACACTCACAGACATGCTTGTGTTACCATGCTTCATTTTGTTGCACTCCACAGATACTGCATTTTTTTATGTTTGGAAGGTCTGTGGCAACCCCGCATTGAGGAAGCCTAGTGGCCCCACTTTTCCAGTAGCATTTGCTCACTCTGTGTCTCTGTGTCACATTTTGGTAATTCTCATATTTCAAACTTTTTCATTATTATTGTATCTCCTATGGTGATTTGTGATCATGTGATCTTCGATGTTACTATTGTCATTGTTTTTTGGCCCCATGAACTATGCCCATGTAAGATGGTGACCTTAATGGATAAATGTGTATTCTGACTGCTCCACCTACCCATCTCTGACTGTTCCCCCATCTCTCTATGCCTTCTTGGGCCTCCCTATTCCCTGAGACAAACAGTATTGCTATTAGGCCAGTTAATATCCCTATAGTGGCCTCTAGGTGTTCAAGTAGGAGTCACATGTCTTTCACTTTATCACAAGCTAGAAATGATTAAGCTTAGTGAGGAAAGGGAGTTGAAAGCTGAGGCAGGCTGAAAGCTGGGCCAAAGAGCCAAGCTGTGAACACAAAGGAAAAGTTCTTGAAGGACGTTAAAATTGCTATCCCAGGGAACACGTGGATGATCAGAAAGAGAAACATCCTTACTGCTGACATGGAGAAAGCATTAGCGGAAAGACTCTAGTGCTCTGGTTCCAGACTTCAGGGGAGGAAGTCACTGCAGATGTGGCAGAAACAGCAAGAGAACTCGAATCAGAAGTAGGGCCTGAAGATGGGACTGAATTGCTGTGATCTCATGATAAAACTTCAACAGATGAGGATTTGCTTCTTAGGGATGAACAAAAAAAGTGATTTCTTGAGATGGAATCTACTCCTAGTGGTGATGCCATGAAGACTGCTGAAATGAGGGGCGCCTGGGTGTCTCAGTCGGTTAAGCATCTGCCTTCGGCTCAGGTCATAATCCCAGGGTTCTGGGATTGAGCCCCATGTCAGGCTCTCTGCTCAGTGGGAGCCTGCTTCTCCTTCTCCCTGCCGCTTCCCCCCTTGTACTCTCTCTGTCAAATAAATATATAAAATCTTAAAAGAAAAGAAGATTGTTGAAATCACAACGAAGGATTAGAATATTAGATAAACCTAGTTGATAAAGCAGCGGAGGGGCTTGAAAGGACTGACACCAATTTTAAAAGAAGTTCTGTGTGTAAAATGCTCTCAAATAGCATCACACGCTACAGAGAAATCGTTCATGAAAGGAAGAATCAATCAATGCTGCAAACTTCATTGTTGTCTTATTTTAAGAAATTGCCATGAGCTCCCTGGCCTTCAGAAACCACCACCCTGATGAATATTCTGCGCTTGTCATCCTAGGATTTCATAATGAACCAGAAAGCCCCGTTATTGTCCCGTGGGTAGAGACCGACCCTCACCCATCACAGCCCACTCCAAGGCAGCTGGACACATCACTTCCCAAGGTTCCTAAAGCCCAGAGCGCACAGGCTTGTGGGAAACGTAGTCTCCCGCCACGACGATGTCTTCCCCAACTGGACTCGGGGAGTCTTCCGGGTTCCTTCTGCGCGCGTGCGGACCCGCCCCCTCTTCCGCCCAGAAGTTCCGCTCCCTACCGCAGTGCCTACGCTGCTGCAGCGGGCTCTAGCGGCTTGGGTTACGTGTCCCTGAAGGTTGCTGCGAGGGGGAGAGGGGAACTGTGGGGCCCACGGGCACTCGGCGGGGGCGGGGGTGTCGTCGGCTTGGCCGCAGCGGGACCTGACGTGCAGGTGCGACCCCCGGCCCCGGGGAGGGGGGGTCCTGGTGCCCGGGGCGAGGGTGGCTCTGGGACCCGTGGGTCCGGGGCTGGGCTCGAGCTGTGCTCGCAGGGGTTGCTTCGTCCGGAGCAGGCGAGCTGTGGAAGGCCCGGCGTGTGCTTCGGGGAGCTTGGCGACGTGGGCGGCGGAGTGCAAGGTGACAGCGGGGGCGGGGGTGGGTCTGCAGACGGTCCGCGTCCACGTCCACGTTCCAGCTCTGCCCCTGAAGCGTCCTGGGCCGCGTCAGCAAGTTTTAGGACGTTCCCTTTTCTCCGCTGTGACGCGAGCGTCTTGGTGAATAGTGGAGTGACCCCGATTCCCGGAGAAATCATTGTGAAGGGCGTGGGCGCCCGGCTCATACTGTGAGGCAGTTCTGTTTGCGGGGTTTCCTGGAGTCTCATCAGCAGGCCAGGTGTCAGGTCCCCCTGCGCTGGGCAGCCTGCCGAGCTCTTGCGTTTTCAGAAGTTTATGCAAGACTTAGTTTCCAGGGACCGCTGGTTCTAGGAGAGATGGTTCGGCCCCGGATGACAGTCCTGTCTTCTTTGGAAGAAGGTAGCTGTTAGGAAGCACGAAGGGGAGGCGCCCCGTGAACAGAAAGGCGACCTGAAAGACACCCCTGTGACCTGAACCCTTCCACTAGCGCCTCAGAGCGGAGGCGGAAGAATCCCAGAGAGGAGAAGACCCCAGCTTTGCATGGCCGAGCAGTTATTGATGCTTCTGCCCAGAGTGAACAAGATTTGGGGGATACCGCCTCCTCCAGAAGTTGTCAGAGACTGCGTGTTATTGGAAGGTTGGACCTGCTTTCAGGAGACCTGAGCCAGGCTGAGACGGGTAGGCAAAGGCCCGGGAAGTGTTCTTCATGGGAGGGGTCTGAGGCGGAGGGATAACCTGCTGCAGCTGAGAGAAGCCATCTGCCCGTGCTTGCGAAACACTCCCATGGCTTGCTTCTCCCCTCATTTGTTCCTGTGATCTGAACTCTCTCCACGTACGTAGCTAGAGATGTGCTGATGCTCCCTCTGTCTTGAATTTGCTTCCTGATGCTCAGGAAGGGTTTGCCAGGGCATCTCTGCCTTACAAGAAGGATGGGGGGAAATGGATTGGAGGATGTAAGTGGTCTGCCAGGTTCACAGGATTTGCATACATCAGGCATCCTGACTTTTGGATAGTGTTATCTCTTTTGCCACAATTAAGCCACAACACATGTTTGTTTCTGACATCATTTTTGATAAATGAGGTCAACTTAGAACAACCATTTCTTAGAAGAACTGAAATATGCCTATCCCATTTTCCCTGGTGCTTTTCCTGGCTTACGTGTGCTCAAGGCATTTATAATACAGGTGTTTCCCGCTGAATGCCAGTAATCTGTCAGTGAAAATCAAAAATTCTGCAGTACCACGCCAGGAGCCTGTTTTTCCATTTTTCATTGTGTAAAATGGGAAAATTAGACTGCATCACATTTCTTCTCTAAACTGTTTTGTTTTGTTTTGTTTTTGGAATGTAAGTAAAACACCACATGTGCCCAGCGGTAATCACCAGACTCCTGTAATGAAGTAACAGTGTTAAGACGTAGTCTTCTGAAAGGCAGACAGTTGTTTTGTGTGGTTCTCATAGTCTCTCGTCCAGCAGCCTCACTAAAGTCCATCGAGTGCGCATTCTTTATGCTCCTCAGAAGTTCTGTATGTGGTTGTCAAGTTCTGTTGGTGGTACTTGGTGTGTAATTCAAGACTTTCTCCCCCATGTGATTTTGTTAAAAACATCCTGGGTTTGGGGCTTTAAAGTATCACTTTAGCATTTTCTGGGTAACAGGCCAACCACATTTAATGACTTTAAACAACAGTCATTTTATTTTTTTGAAGTCCTGTGGCTCAGCCCTTGGGGCTAGGTTTGCTTGATCCATCCCTGTGCTAGTGTTGCCTGGTTCACAGTAGAGGCCATGATCACCTGCTGCCATGACTAAGGTTGGTGGGTTGGAGAGGACTTCGTTTACTGTTTTGGTTGGTGCTGGCTGTTGGCTAAGCCATGTGTCTCTATCAGCTAGCCCTAGGCCTCTTCACAAGGTGTTAGTGGAAAAGTGCTCCTCATCCCGTGTCCGGGTTGCATGTGCTGAGCTCCTTTTGACGAAAGCAGGTCAGATGGCAAAGCCCACGTCAGTGTTGGAGGAAGTGAATTTATAGAGAAGCAAGTCATTGAGAACCATTACTGGAATAGTGCACCACAACAAAATGTACCACGTACCTTACATGTGTCTTCTGTAAAGTCATGGGCCAGCAATGTTGTTTTGCCGGGTGTTTCCTTTCTGTGAAGATGCCCTATTTAAACTGCAGGTGTCCTCATGGAGACACGGCTGTGAAGCCCTGAGTGTGTGTCTCTATTAATAGGAACGTAGTTAAACAATCATTATTTAAGTAAGCATCTTTAAAATCTTAAATCGATTATTACTATTAACTGTTGATAAGTCAGTAGGAAATATGTGTTTCGATTAACTAAAGGTAAACGGTATGTGTAAATTAATGGGCTTGTGGGTACTCCTTCAATACGGTCTTTGCTGCCCTTTCTCAAGGTAATAGAATATTCTTGTCCCACAGGAGGTGCTCTCTCTCTGTCTCTCTGTCTCTCTCAGTTGTCTTTTCTAGCTAATGTGTAGAGAGCTTCAGACGAGAGAATCCGGGATCTGGGAGCAAGCCACAGCAGTCCTGTCATGACCCTAGTCCATTCGCCTTCTCTCCCAGCTATCTTTCCAGAGTCCTCTGTGCATTTCCAAGAGCAGCGGAAGATGAATACATCTCTGGTGAGTTTGTTTCTTTATCCCTCAGCTTGTTTTACATGGTGCTTCATGAGCTTGATGAGGAAGGGCTCATACTTTATTATTTTTTAAATTATTTTTTAATTATTTTTTATTTTTTATTATGTTATGTTAGTTACCATACAGTGCATCATTAGTTTTTGATGTAGTGTTCCATGATTCGTTGTTTGCTTATAACACTTAGTGCTCCATGCAATATGTGCCCTCCTTAATACCCATCACCGGGCTGACCCATCCCCCCACCCCCCTCCCCTCTAAAACTCTCAGTTTGTTTCCCCAGAGTCCATAGTCTCCCCCTCTGTTTCCCCGCCCCCTTTCTTTTTCGCTTCCTTCTCCTAATGTTCTCCCTGCTATTCCTTATGTTCCACAAATGAGTGAAACCATATGATAATGGTCTTTCTCTGCTTGACTTATTTCACTTAGTATAATCTCCTCCAGTCCCATCCATGTCGATGAAAATGTTGGGTAATCATTCTTTCTGATGGCTGAGTAATATTCCATTGTATATACGGACCACAACTTCTTAATCCATTCATCTGTTGAAGGGCATCTCGGCTCCTTCCACAGTTTGGCTATTGTGGACATTGCTGCTATGAACATTGGGGTACATATGGCCCTTCTCTTCACTACGTCTGTATCTTCGGGGTAAATACCCAGTAATGCAATGGCTGGATCATAGGGTAGCTCAATTTTTAACGTCTTGAGGAACCTCCACACTGTTTTCCAGAGTCACTGCACCAGCTTGCATTCCCACCAACAGTGTAAGAGGATTCCCCTTTCTCTACATCCTCTCCAAAGTTTGTTGTTTCCTGCCTTGTCCATTTTTGCCATTCTAACTGGTGTAAGGTGGTATCTCAATGTGGTTTTGATTTGAATTTCCCTGATGGCTAATGATGTTGAAAATTTTTTTATGTGTCTGTTAGCCATTTCTATGTCTTCATTGGAAAAGTGTCTGTTCATATCTTCAGCCCATTTTTTGATTTGATTATTTGTTTTTTGGTTATTGAGTTTGAGAAGTTCCTTATAGATCATGGATATCAGCTCTTTATCTGTAGTGTCATTTGCATATATCTTTTCCCATTCTGTACGTTGCCTCTTTTTTTTTTTTTTTTTTTTTGACTGTTTCCTTTGCTGTGAAGAAGCTTTTTATCTTGATGAAGTCCCAATAGTTCATTTTTGCTTTTGTTTCCCTTGCCTTTGGAGATGTGTCATGAAAGAAGTTGCTGTGGCTGATGTCGAAGAGGTTACTACCTCTGTTCTCCTCTAGGATTTTGATGAATTCCTGTCTCACATCGAGGTCTTTCATCCATTTGGAGTTTATCTTTGTGTATGGTGTGAGACAGTGGTCAAGTTTCATTCTTTTGCATGTAGCTGTCCAATTTTCCCAGCACCATTTATTGAAGAGACTGTCTTTTTTCCATTCGATGTTTTTTCCTGCTTTGTAGAAGATTAGTTGGCCATAGAGTTGAGGGTCCATGTCTGGGTTCTCTATTCTGTTCCATTGATCTATGTGTCTGTTTTTGTGCCAGTACCATGCTGTCTTGGTGATCACAGCTTTGTAGTATAGCTTGAAATCAGGCAATGTGATACCCCCAGCTTTTTCTTTTTCAACATTTCCTTGGCAATTCAGGGTCTTTTCTGGTTCCACATGAATTTTAGGATTGTTTGTTCCAGCACTTTGAAAAATGGCATTGGTATTTTGATCGGGATGGTGTTGAAAGTGTAGATTGCTCTGGGTAGCATAAACATTTTAACCATGTTTATTCTTCTGATCCATGAGCATGGAATGTTTTTCCATCTTTTTGTGTCTTCCTCAATTTCTTTCATGAGTGTTCTGTAGTTTCTCGAGTATAGATCCTTTACTTCTTTGGTTAGGTGTATTCCAAGATATCTTACGGTTTTTGGTGCTGTTGTAAATGGAATTGATTCCCTAATTTCTCTTTCTTCAGTCTCATTGTCAGTGTATAGGAAAGCAACTGATTTCTGTGCACTGATTTTGTGTCCTGTCACCTTACTGAATTCCTGTATGAGTTCTAGTAATTTGGGGGTGGAGTTTTTTGGGTTTTCCACATAAAGTATCATGTCATCTGCGACGAGAGAGAGTTTGACTTCTTCTTTTCCAGTTTGAATACCTTTTATTTCTTTTTGTCGTCTGATTGCTGTTGCAAGGACTTCTAGTACTATGTTGAACAATAGTGGTGAGAGTGGGCATCCTTGTCATGTTCCTGATCTTCAGGGAAAGGCTCTCAGCTTTTTCCCATTAAGGCTTATACTTTAAAAGAGAAAAGTAGAAAGAAGTAAAATACAGCTTCAGAGAGATATACATAAACATGATAAAGGTGGCATGTGGATGTGGACAGGTTATATGACCTTAGAGTCACCCAAGGTGAGTGCAGATTGGTCTCTGGTGTTTCTGATGGCAAAAAGACACACACGATTGCTACCTGTTCAACAAGGACCCTTAGAAGAGGCGTGCCACATTCTCATGGGACATGAGAATTGCAGGCACGGAAGTCTGAAATGGTGCCTTTGTTGGTCACACGGATGATGTAGTGGACAGTGTTTCGATACCCATCTGGAAATCAGCACTTTCAGCACTCTGCAGTGGTGATGGTTACCTGGTGCTAAAACACAACATGCTTAATAAGCTTTGCTGAAATAGTGTCCCAGACAGCTTTTGGAGGGCCCTGCTTGGTCCACGGCCCTACTCGTTTCAAACCTTGGGATATCTGCAGGACTGAATCGGCTTCAGGTCTTATGCTCCACATGTTTCTGTCAGCCAGTCTGTCTGTATAGGCGGTGCTTCTGACTGTTCAAAGTTGTATTTTCTGACAGATAGTTCCACGGCTCATTTACACCTTAACCTCCTCAGTGTCGTCTTAATTCATCTAAGTGAAGAAATAACCTACAACCTACGTGTCAACCCAGATTATAGTTCGATTCAGTGACTGTGCTGTTGGCCTTGCCTTACTTGAATCTTCTCCCATAGTAAAACTACTGTGCAGGGTCTCTTCCTGGACATTCTTGTCCGTTAGCTTCTGTGGCGGCCTCCCTGGTCACTTGTTTGTTTCCTCTCCTGAACGTAGCTTATCCAGGTGTGCAAGTCTTTGCCCTGTGTTCACGCCCCCTGTGGTTTGACAGCCCTGACAATTCCTCTCTCCAGCTTGGACCGCTTCACTAGCCTTTCGATCACTAGTTCAACTCCCTGGGGAATGGTTTTTCTGTAGCCATCCAGAAGACACCCCAAACTGAGCGAGCCCTATGTGAAAAGCCATCTTCCTTTCATCTCTCATGTATACTTCGTCCATTTAGCCAATGACTGAAACGACCAAAATGGAGTTTCTGTATTCCTTCTTCTCTCTCCCACCAAATCTCATCTGGCATCAAGATCTGGATGTATAATGAGATGTCTCCACCATTTTAGTCATACAGAGTAGCATCGTTGTCCTAGGAATTCTCTGTGCTTCTTCCATTCATTCTTCCCTGCCTCATAGCCCTTGGCAACCGGTGATGTTTTTACTGTCTCTGTAGTTTTGCCTTTTACAGAAAGTCAGGTAGTTGGAATCATACAGTATGTAGGCTTTCAAATTTGCTCATTTCACTTACTAAGGTGCATTTACGTTTTTTTCTTGCCTTGATACCTCATTCGTCTTTAGCACTGCATAATATTCTTTTTTTTTATTTTTCAGATTTTATTTATTTATTTGACAGGGAGAGACAGCCAGCGAGAGAGGGAACACAAGCAGGGGGAGTGGGAGAGGAAGCAGGCTCCTAGCAAAGGAGCCTGATGTGGGGCTCGATCCCAGAACGCTAGGATCACGCCCTGAGCCGCAGGCAGATGCTTAACGACTGAGCCACCCAGGCGCCCCAAGCACTGCAAAATATTCTGTTCTCGGAGTGTACCACAGTTTATTCACGCATCCATTGAAGAACATTTTGGTTACGTCCTAGTTTTGGCCGTTATGAATAAAGCTGCAGTAAGCATCTACGTGCTGGGTTTTATATGGTCATAAGTTTTCAGCTCCTTTAGATGAATACCAGAAATGCAATTACTGGATTGTGGGTTGAAAGTTTGTGTTTACTCTTGAAGACAATACCAAACTGTCTTCCAAATGGCTGGACCATTTTGGTACTTTGATGTGGCAGGCATAGCAAATTAAAACACTATACTTCATTCCATTACTTTTTTATTCATTTCTCTAAGGGTTTACCATATGAATCTTTATCAGACATACTAGAGTAGTGGTGCCCTACTTCATATAAGATATGGGAACTTTGGAATAGTATGTATCCATTTGCAACCCCTAACAGTTGTACTAGCGATAATACACATATGTATGTACATATTGAGTCTACATACATTATGAGTCCCTTGTACATTGTTATAATGTTTTCTTTAAAGGATCATGTATTTTTTAGACATTGGAAGAAGAAAAATTATATATATATATATATATATAATTCTTTATATTTATCTACACATTTGCCATTTCCCATGATCTTGATTCTGTCTTAGGGATCCAAATTATCATCTGGGGTCATTTTTTTTTTCAACCATGGACAATGTCCTTTAGCATTGTAATGCCATCTTCTGATGATGAATTATCTTAGTTTTTGTTTATTTGAAAATGTTCCTGTTTCACCTCAATTTTGTAGTGTAAGTTTTCAGTGGATGTGGAATCTAGGATTGAAGGATGTTTACTTTCACCACTTTAAATATATTTTCCCATTGTTTCTGATAAGTTGCCCATCATTCATATGTGTTTGTACCTGAATGTGCTTTTTCTTCTCTGGATGCTTTCAAGATTTCTCTTTATTTTTGGATATTGGCAGTTTGGCTGTGATGTGCCTGGAGTAGTTTTGTTTTGCTTTTTTTTTTTCTTTCTAAATCTAACTTAATTATGGGTCATTGAAGTTAATCTGTAAATTCATATCATAAAATGTGTGAAGGTTGTAACCTTTGTTTCTGAAAATACGTAAATGCTCTAGTCTTTCTCCTTTCCTTATGGAACTTCATTTACGTGTTGTTAGACTGTTTTTAAATTGTTTCTGGGCCCCTTTTCATTTTTCTTCATTTTTTTTTTCTCTCTCTCATAAAGATTAGAAAATATCTGTTGATCCATCTTCAAGTTCAGTGGCTTTCTTTTGTTGTTGTTTCTAGTCTGAGGTAGGAAATTTCTACCGTGGTATCTCTTTACCCCACAGTACAGAGTACAAACCATGGTGTATTTTGTACAAGACAAAACACACAAAAAAGAATGAACTCCCAGACTCTGTTCTGATTCAGCCTGATACCTTGAACTGAGGCATGTGTCATTATAGGAGTTGGTGTCATTTGAGGATGTGGCTGTGAACTTCTCCTGGGAGGAGTGGCAGGACCTGGATGATGCTCAGCGGACCCTGTACAGGGTCGTGATGCTGGAGACCTACAGTAGCCTGGTGTCATTGGGTGAGTGAAAGTGTCCTAGTAGGTGTAAGCACTTCTTTCTTCATTGGTTAATGTGCAGCTGTTTATGAAGTCAAATGCCACTGTTTAAGACTCAAGGCCCAGAAGGATGTGAGCGTTCACCCCTTTAATCAGAGGTTCACATTGGCCCTTCATTGTACGGTTCTTGCAGCTGTGCCCTTGTCATTCTTCAAAGGCCCTGAAACTTCAGCGGTTTGTTAAAGGTCCCACTTTACTTCTGATCAACAGGGCACTGCATTATGAAACCTGAGGTGATTGTCAAGTTGGAGCAAGGAGCAGAGCCATGGACTGTAGAGGAAGCCCCAACCCAGAGCCTCCCAGGTCAGTCAGTGCATACTGGGCAGGGGTTTGGGAAGAGGAGACCACAGCAGATGTTGGCCATGCTGGGCTGTTTTTCCCAGTGCTTTTTCCAGGTCCAGACCTTAGGACAGTGAGTCTGTATGTATCAGACTCATGCATTCTTCACTTTCAGGGTATGGCTCTCACACACAAATGTCCCCTTCTTTTTTTAATCGCCTGGTATTTTCTTAGACTTACCCAAAATCCATTCCTTGCCTGCCTTCTCTTAGAATTTCTTTCTTCATTAGCCACTATCTCTAGGTTCAAAGATGCCCTCCTTTCCTCCATTCTCCTGCACTGTTTTCTTTCAAGTATTATTCTTTCAACGCATGTTAAGCATTGGTCATTTTGTAGTTGTGGGGATTGTGACAGTAATCAAACACATGCCCTCCTTTCTAGGAGGTTACTGTCTGTCCAGTCAGAGTGAAACAAACACACAGAATATTAAGTGTAGTGGGTAACAACTACAAATAATATTTCACCACTATGAAAGAAAAAGTGGGGTGTGTTATTTATTAAGGAAGCCCAGAGAAAGTAGTTTTGGGGGAGTTATTAAGACTCTACTTTGGGATAGTTTAAATTTGAGGTGATGATTTTCCAATTTTGATAATATAGACTACAGTAGGGTATAATGTCTGGAGTAGAGATTGGGTATCACTATTATAAGATGCAAACTAGAACAGTCTTTAGCCTAACTGGTATTAAAGGCACAGGATTAGAGGAGGTTGCCCAGGTGGTTGTTAAGAAAATGAGGGAGCGCAGGACCAAGCCTTGTCAACCATGGCATTACAGGTGTCACAAAGGGGTGGGGAACCATGCACAGGTTTCAGTGTGGAAAGGGGCGGTCCATGGCATGGTAGGAGAATCTGGAGATGATGTGTTCTCAAGGCCAAAGGAGCCAGGGGTTTCAGTTGCTCCTGCTAAGTAATTCCAATGTAACAAAGAGAATCCAGTCTCTACACGGACTCCATTTTTCACTGAAGCTAGGACACAGCTGATACTCCAAAGTGCAAAACACAAGCCTTTTGAAACAGCAAATTGTCAAGTAGGGATGCACATAACAAGAAGCAAAGCACAGCAAAACAGGTGAGACTTTTTCTAAGGAGGAGCCAGAAAAAGACTTTTCAGAGCTGGTGGGCACAGCCTGGGTTGCAGAACCTAAATTGTTTAGACCAGCAGGGAGGGGTAGCCCAGTGTGGAGAATTGGAGCTTGGTTATAAGAAGCCAAGGATGTAGCGTTTCATTAGGAGTTAGCAGAAAGCTGTCTTTGGCTAGCATGGAGAAGGAGAGAGGATGCCTTTGAGAAATCCCACAGGTGCCCATAGCCACCACCCAGGGAGGAGTAAAAAAATAAAGAATCGTGGGTGTGAATCCTTGTCCCTAAGCAGTATCCCCACGTAGGTGACAGACAAACGGCCCTCCACTGCATCCTAAAGTAGCCGACCCAGGAAGATCTTGCCATCTTCAAAGCTGAGTGATGAGAAAAGGCCAAGCACAGGGAGTTCACAGTTATTATGAGAGAAGGCAGGAACACAAATGGCAGATGAAAGAACTGACCCAAAAACGTGGCTAGGGAATAGGTGACTATTATGACCAAATATTTCCTTGTGGATCCAAAAAGGAAAAAAGAAACTTAAAAAAGCAAAACCGACAAATAAAACCATAATTTGATGTTAGAGAATCTATTAGTGTAACTTGTTACATTAATTCATTAGGGAGAAAAATCATACGCTCAGCATAATCATACCCATTATTGATTCTTCAAAATTTGTATCCTGCTGTGATGGAAAGAAATGCTTTATTCTTACACAAACATTCCATAAGAAATGCTTTGTTCTGGTTCACAGATATAATTAATTTGTCTCATTTTAGATGTTCAGACTTCAGGTGACCTGATTGAGACCTGCCAGGAGCATCAGAGCAGACATGTGTGGCAAGCTGGAGTTGCCAACAACGAAACATCAACTAAGGAGAGAACTGACTTGGGAAAACCATTTAATTTGAGTGCAATCCACATTTCAAACCTGATTATAAATAATGGAAACTGTTCAGGAATGAAGCCAGAGGAGTTTAACGTGTGTCAGAACATGTTTCTTCCTGGTGAGCCTGATGAGATGCGTGCTGGAGAGAAGCCCGAGGACCGTAACACAACTGGGCGATCCCTCAGGGATGGCGAGCATCATAGTTTTCACCAGAAGGATCCAGTTTTGCAGCCAGCTTTTGAATTTGGTGGGCAAGGAAAAGGCTTCAGCAAGGAGGCAAACTTCTTTACACATAGCAGTGCTCACGTGGGAGAGACTGCCTATAACTATGACAAATATTGGAGAGCCTGTGACAAGTCAGCTGTCATTGCCCAAGAGAGCACTCACATAGGGGAGGATCACTGTAGATGTAACGAATGGGGGAACACCTTTTGTGCAAAACCAACACAATCAAATCTTCATAGAGCTGTTTTTGAGGAGCAACACCGTAAGCGTAATCAAAGTGGGGATAATTTCAGCAAGAAATTACACCTCACATCGCTTTTAAGAACTCCATTAGGAGAGAAAACTTTCGAATGTGATGTATGTGACAAAACTTCCCACAAAAAGTCTAATCTCAGTAAGCATCAGAAAATACACACAGGAGAGAAACCCTATAAGTGTAGTGAGTGTGAGAAAACCTTCATCAGTAAAACAGTTCTTACAATACATCGGAGAACTCATACAGGGGAGAAACCCTATGCATGTGTTGAATGTGAGAAATCTTTCTGCCGTAAGTCACACCTAACTGTTCATCAGAGAACCCATACAGGAGAAAAACCATATGAATGTTATGAATGTGGGAAATCCTTCTCTGTGAAAACGAAACTCACTGTACATCTGGGAACACACACGGGGGAGAAACCCTATGAATGTAATGAGTGTAGGAAATCCTTTTACCAGAACCCCGCCCTCACTGTACATCAAAGGGTTCACAATAGAGAGACACATCATGAATGCAATGATTGTGGTAAAACCTTTCATAAGAAGTCAGTTCTCACTGCACATCAGAGAACTCACACTGGAGAGAGACCTTATGAATGTAAAGAATGTGGGAAATCCTTTGGCCATCGCCCAGCTCTTACCGTACATCAGAGAACTCACACAAGAGACAAACCTTATAAATGTAATGAATGTGGGAAATCATTCTGTGTAAAGCCTAAGCTCACGGTGCACCTGAGACTCCACACAGGTGAGAAACCCTATGAATGTAAGGAATGTGGGAAAACTTTCTACCAGAAATCAAAACTCACTGTACACCAGAGAACTCACACAGGTGAGAAACCTTACAAATGTAATGATTGTTGGAAAACCTTTTGTGAGAAGTCAACTCTCAATAGACATCAGAGAACTCACACAGAAGAGAAGCCCTATGGATGTAAAGAATGTAGGAAAACTTTCTACCAGAAGTCAGCCCTGACTGTACACCAGAGAACTCACACAGGAGAGAAACCCTATGAATGTAATGAATGTGGGAAAACCTTCTGTCAGAAATCACACCTCAGCAAACATCAGAGAACTCACACTGGGGAGAAGTCATGTGTGGCAGAGACTGGCTATATATATACCAAGACTTTCGAAACTCACTTTCTCTTTGTGTTGGGCACACAGTTAGCCTGCATTTCTCAGCCTCCCTTTGCTGTGGGTGGAAGCGTGTAATTGAGCTCTGGCCAAGGAATCATCAACACATTATGAACATTACTTCCATGTCTGGCTACCAAAAAACTTGTGTTTGTTAATTTTTCATTCCTTGTGCTTCTGAAGTGTAGATTGCCCACAGGTTTGTCTTTGGAGCCATAGGGTTAAGATGGCAACCATGACTTAAGGCATAAAAGATTGATTGGGGAGGGCAGAGATCTTCCCAACTCTACCTCAAAAGTCTTCATTTGTACTTACCTGAGTGAGAAACATTCACTGTTGAACCCTTCTATGTGTGACCTATTTACAATGCTGTGAGTCCATTGTAGCCAGTTCACTTTATGAATTTGTGTTAGGCTTCTGTGAGAAGTTACCAGTCCTTGTGTAGGAGATTCACAGAGGAAAGAATCTGTGTTGTCACTTTTCATCCCCAAGTCAGTGGATGGAAAAATCAAACCATAGGAAGAAAGAAATTCAGTAAATGCAGGAATGCCTTTATTGGGCAGAGACAGCTCATTGAACACTGAGAATAAAGTAAAACGTTATAAATATCTTTAATGTGTCCTAATTTTCAACAACAGAATGTCCAATTATATCAGTGAATGTCTCATGAAGGGAAAACTATCAATGTAGGTAACGTGGAAAAAAAATTCAGATAGAAATGATAGTTACTGTATTGAATAAAAAAGTTTTAAAGGCTATAAGCCATTTCTTCTCTACTTGGGGTGATTTTGCCTCTAAGGGGACATTTGGCAATACTACTCCTGGTAAGTAGCACATTGTCAATTCTGAACTTTTCTATTCAGGGTAGTTACAGGGCCCATGAAGATTCTAAGGGGTGGAGAAACAAGACTCCACCTCTTGATATAAAGGCTTCTTACAAAAGAGTATGTGGGATGGGATATAGTAGTGTGGCCATCTTTGGAAAATACAGTAGGGACACTGTCCACTTTCTGGCCACAGAGTTCACATCACTTACACATGCAAATTATACTGACAGTCAAAGGATTTCAATTTATAAAGCTGTTGGGCTGAAAATCTAGGACCTCATCATCTATATTAGGACTAGGTGCACATAGTCTCTTTGGTCATGGTCCCTTCTGTGTGGTTGCTCTTAAGCTGTGTGACCTGAAGTGACCACTCAGGTGCCCTGCGCACAACACACAGTGTGGCATGGAGATGGGAGACTCAGCCCACTCAAAGGGGAGGGGAATTGGGAGGCACTTAGTCATCTGTGGTGCACAGAAACTCTGACATCTAGCAGGGCACACCTTGATTAGGGTGCAGTGGTTCTGGGAATGACTTCCAAAGCTCTGGATTCTGCACTCAGTCGTCTCTCTTCTTCAAGACATACCCTGATTTTTTACTAACTAGTGTCTCCCCAGAGGGCTCTTTTCATTTGAACTCTTTCTAAACCTTTTATTTCAAATTGATTTAATTCCCTTTAAAAAGTTGGATTTTTGATATATTAAATTATAATCCACTCCATTAGATGAAAGCCATCCCCATACTTCTTCTGGAACAGGATCCACTCTGCCTCAAACTTAGAGTGATGTGGGGACAATGCCCCTAAGATCTGTAAAAGCCCTATTTATCATCTATGTGAGGATTTACAAGGCACACTCGTAAGAGTCTCAGGGAAGGATCTTACAGCAACATCCTTGGTCTGAGATTTACTCTGAGGCTCCACTGAAAGTGATCTTTAGCCTGAAGTCATTTCATACCTTAGGGATCCTTTTTTCTGCCTGGAGAAGCTGGGAAGGAGGAACAGTTTTATTTTCAAAACTAGGTAGTCCTGGCTCCTTGGTATTTTGTCTAGATTAATCTTTAAGACTGAACAATTTCTTTTAGCTCATCTGTCTCTACCTGTACCTTATGGTAAGTGACTCTACCAGCTATGGTTTTGTTTTTGCCTCAGCTAGGAACCCACCCTATGTTGCCCGACTTTGTGATGATGGGGCTACATTTCTCCTTTTCCAGCTGACACAATCTTTGGGTTTCCAAGGAAAGGGCCTGGAGGGAGATTGCAAGGCTGAGCAGGAAGAAGGATTTTCTTTCTTCTTTGGCAGGTCCATGTGGTTGTGAGCAGGGGTGGAAGAAGGTTCCTATCTCTCTGGCCCTGTTTTACTATCTGGAGCTTCAGTATGGTGAATTGTATTTGAATATACCCGAGATGCTTCAAATACTTTACCACTAAGCATAAATGAAGTTACCTTCTATTCCTAGATTTTTTTTTTTACACAAACAGGTGGATTTTGCTGAAGGCCTTTTATTCATCTGTTGGAAGTAATCATGTGTCCTGTTTGTTTAGTGTGAACTGAAGCTACAAAATCATTTCTAATCATGGGCTTAGCTGAAGCGCAGTTCTTAAAGGTGATGTTTCCATTGTCATGCAGGGGAATTTACCAACTTCCAGGAGATACAGGAGTTATTTTGATGTTACCAGTTCATTTACGACACAGATCTGATTAACCCCATCTCAGAAAACTGGGAGGTTGATGCCTAGTGTGTCTAATTTTCCACATATTTTTCCATTCTTCCATAGAAACACTGCTCCTGAGACTGGGGGCCTGTTTGGACCTCTCTCCATCCCACCATGTTACTGTCCTACCTGGATGTGGGAGCCTTTCAAGAGAAGGAATCTCTTCTTCAATCGCTGTATTGTGGCTTAGGGTCACAGACTCTGACTACCCTTGCGGTCCTTAATTGGGCAAATGTATTTATGTGCTCTGAAACATACTTCAAAAGCGCACAACAGTCTTCGGTGATTGACTCCCAGGACACTGAGGAATTCTAACGTACTGTGTTGTAGTGACAGGCGTCTCAGTTATATATTTTGTGCCCACAAGAGCACAAATTACACTTGGCCTCCAATTATTTCTTTTTCTCAGCTAATTGGTGGGGACTGTGGGCAAGGGATTGACTGGCTGAGAACCCCAGCACCTTGCTCTTCATTTTGGGGATTTCTGGAATTCTGTATAGTCCAGGCCTGAATAAGGAATTGAAACAATCACAGGGTGGGTTTGCAGAACATGAATCTTTCTGCCTGGAGACCCAGAACCGTGTTAAGTCCTAGATAGGAGCAGAGCAGAGACTGTGAGGCCAGGGAAGTGCTTACTGAGTGCTGCTGCAGAACTCTGGCTGAGACCAAGAGGGGATGTGACCAGGGCTTTACCAAGTCTCGAGGGTCGAGTCTTGGGTCAGACAAACCCTTCCACCCCTGCGCAAACTCAACTGAGGCAGTTGTACTGAAATAGTGCTTTTATTTCTTGAAGTTCATGGAATATGCTCCAGGGCAGGGAGAGTCCTTGCCTAGGAGGGCGCAGGGCCTTGCTTGGTGGGCGGCTCTGGGTCTTCCTCCTCAATGACTCCTAGGAGCTTGGGATTGGCCTGTGGGAGGTCAGGGTCTGAGGAGGGAGATTTCCATGCACCCCTGTGCCCACACCCTCACTGGGACCAGCCTCTTTCCACCCCACCACTGCCAGTCTCTGCACTTTTGTCTTGGTTGTGCCCTGTGAGAACACCCTTCCCAAAAGACCATCCTTTGAGAACTCTGTGGTTCCCCTTCCTTGCCTTCCTGTACCCTACTTTCATGAGCTATCTCTGCTCCCTGCCACCTAATTCCAGGACTCACAGGCTCTCCTGGGCCAGCCCCTTCCTCCTGTTTGCTTTGGGCTCGAGCAGGGATCTGCATCCCAAGCTTTTCCAGCTCCTCCTTAAGCCTGAACAGAGAAGGGTGAGGTAGGAGTGTGGGGAGGGGTAAGGGGAGGAGAAGGAACAAGAGGGTGTGAAGAGACCAGGAGATAAGCTGAAAGGGGAGCAGAGATGCCTTCAGCCACCTTCCCCTTGGGGGCTGGGGGCAGGGCCTCCACGCCCACCTCTGCCTCTTCTGCTGCAGCTGCTGGCACTTCTGCTGTAGCTGCTCGTGGTGATGTGAGGCAGCTTCCAGGAGTTCCTGGGCCTTCCTGTTCTCCTCTTCAAACAGATGCCTGAGGGTGGGGCCATCAGCAGTGGCAGCTCCCTCCATCACCCCATTCCCTGTCCCTGTCATCCTTATCTTACACTGCGGCTGCTGCCTCCTGGCTGCGGAGAAAGAGCCCCTCAGCAATGGTTGAGCACCCATCAGCCCCAAACTGGGAACACAGACGATGCTTCACATCCTCCAGCTTCGCCTCCACAAGCTTCTCTGCAGCAGGAAGGGACAGATGAGCAGGGCAGGGCAGGGCAAATCAGGGCCTCCCCATTCTCCAGGCCTCACCTTCCTTGAGCAGTTGCTCCTTGCTGCTGTCCAGGGTGCCAATCTCCCGGGCCATCTGCTCCGGCCTCTGAGTAGGTGGAGAGGAGGCCTGTCCATGTGTCCCAGCCTCCTCCCATGCACCTCAGAGAAGCCTACCTGGATCTGGTCTCTACTCAGCCTGCCTCACTTCCTACTACTCTGGGCCTCTGGGCACACAAGGCACGTTCCAGCTTCAGGGCCTCTGTACCGGCCATTTTCTCTCCACCTGGAACTGTCTCATCCCAGATACCTGTGATGCTGCACTTGAGGGGCTCACGGGGTGGTTAGCATTCAGGAATTTTGCAAGCTTTGAAATCAGGTCTGAGGCAAGTATTTCTTATAGGGAATCCTGAAAACATTACAAATCAGAACTGTTCCCTGGAGAATCGGTCACCAGACCTGAACTACAGCTCTTCTTCCCTTTGTGGGGCCTCCTCACTGAGCTCCTCCATCCTAACATTGATCCTTTCTGCCCCTTTTATTTGGCACTAGGAATCCTTGGTTTCCCACTGTCTGCTCTGTGCCAGTCATGGCTGCAAACACATCCACGGATCTTCCTTATGGATAACCTCTCCTTGTTTCATCAGGGTTGCTCCTGGCCACTGAAGGGCCCAGGGGAGCAGCAGGGATGGATGGGCAGGACCAGTGAAGTGGATGACACTGGGTGGTGCCAAGGGACTGAGCTGAGGGCCATTTTGATGTATGACCACCAGGTCTGGCTCAGGAGCTGGGGGTGGCAGGTGAGAGGAAGGAGGCCTGCAATGTGACCCTGAATTTTGGGTCTGGGACTTCCAGTGAAGATGTGGAAGGTGGGAGGAATGGCTTTGAGTGACTCACGTGGAACTTCCAGAGGTCCTTGTGCTGGCCCATGAGATCCTCCAGCTGTTCTTCAAAATCCAACCTGCAGACCAACCACGAGGGGCCATGGGATGAGACATTCCTCCCCACCTTGGCCCAGGCCAGGGGTCTTCATGCACAGACCTTGGGAGGTTTGCCCATGTTCTTTGCTCTGTAGGAAGCACCTTCACCACCTTGTCCCTCCAAGCCTCAACTCAGCCAGCTCCTCTTCTAACTCCCATCCCTGATATTACCTGCATCCACAAACCATCCCAGCATATTGCCCCCACCCTACCTGGCATTGGGCACTGGGCTTTACCTCAGTTGCCTCTGTTTGTTCTTCTCTTCCTCAATCTGGGAGTTCAGAGCAGAAATTCGCTCCTTGCACTCCTGCAGCATGGTCTGCTTCCTGGGAACAGGCAAGGCAGCTCTCAGTCATATTCTCTGAATGTCTCCCCAGGACAGGGCTGGGGGTGGGGCTTCTGCTTCCTCTTGGGGTCTGTTCTGGCTTTCCAGATTGAGGTCCTTCTCTAATAACTTCATGGGGGGGATGTGCATGTGTCCCCTGGAAATACTGTTGTGAAATCAGGGAGATCAACATGGACACAAGTCAGGTGCACAAGCACACATACATATTTATCTCATCCAAATTTCCCACATAGTTCCAATGTTGGTATGTGAGGGCTTGGGGACTCTGGTCACAGAATGAGCTAAATCAAGGTTCAGGAATTGGAGACATGGATTCACAAATATTGAGGTGGATGGAAGGATAGTGAATGAATGGAGAGACACTTGTGGCTTGATGCCTAAATGAAGGGACAGAAGAGTGAACAGAGAGCCAAGAAGCCAATTTTAGGAAGAGTAACAGGCATAGAGTAAAAAACAGCTGAACACATTTGATACTCTAGCAAATGAATGATTATCCCAGTGAGTCAGAGTACCCTTAACACTACTGTGTACCGTTGGGGCCAAGGTGGGAAGACATGCATTTGGCCTCTCCTTTTTACAGAGGGACACAACGTGACCTGTGAGTCCAGGACTGATTTTCCCTCTCTCCTTTCCACCACAATGAAGGGGGAGGGCAGAGCAAGTCCCAGATGGAAGGTCTTACCTCTGTGCCTCACTTTCCTTCTCCTGGCAGTGGAGCCTGAGGATCCGTAGGGTCTCTGCAGGGAGAGAAGCCAAGGGCCCCAGGACAACCCATCAAAGCATCAGGATTGGGCATAGATAATAGGATCAGATCACATGTGGACACCTGATAGGACTCTGTCATTTACTGCAAGTGTGGTGGAAGCCATGGAGGGATGCAAACTAATTCAGGTTTCAAAGGGCCTCAGCTGTTATGGAGATTGGCCTCTGCAGGGTGACAAGTGCAAAAGCCTGGATGGAGATAGAGTAGCTGCAGTTACCTTGCTTTTTGTTCAAGATCTCTTTCAGGCGTACTTTCTCTCCACTCACTGGAAAATACAGTAACACATTCAGGCATCAGGGTGCATCACTGCACCCTCAGGGAGTGCATTTGCCCCTTGTCACACAGGCAGTTTGGGACAGCTCTACTCCAATCCTAAATGTGGACCCCTTGAGTTGAGCCCCCTCCCCTCTTGAGCCCACACTCCCTGTAAGCAGCAAAGGGCCCCGGGGATGATAAAGGGTGACTGTGAGGATCCTGTGGAAGGCCAGTGTTTACACGGAGGGGAGAGAAAGAACACATCACATGAACTGGGATATGGGCTATGAAGAAACACATCAAGCAGTAAGAGGAATGTGATCAGGTGGGGACAAGGTGCTGCTTTACATGGGATGACTTGGGGGAGGTTTATCTGAGAAGGGGACATTCAAGGTGAGAGCTGATGATGTGTGGCAATAGGAACCTGTACTACATGGGGCAGTACAGCCTATCAAAGGCCATGAGGTGGAAGTATGCTTGGAGAGTACTTTGAGAACACTCCTACCCACAGAGTGGGAGATTGGCAGGGCCTGATGTTGGAGAAGGGGGTAGAAGCCCTTGGCCACAGCAAGAATGCTAAGTGTCCAGAATATTGAGCTCAGGAAGGCATAACACTGAAGTCCTCTGGGTGACCCCCAGTATGCTTACATGAGTCCATTTCCCTCTGCAGGGCTTCCCAAACAGTCCGGGCCTCTCCCAGCTCCTCACTGGCTTTCTTTTTTGCTGTCCCAAAAAGCAGAACAATATGTAAATGCAGCCTCCAACTGCATTATTCCTTGCAAACGATGACATTTCTCATTTGTCTTCCAAGAAATCTGGGTTGGGGGGCAGATTTTAAAGCAAGAAATGAGGCTTCCAGAGCACAAGCCTTTCTTGTTGGGCTCAGTTGACAGCAGCACCAGGTTCATGGACATGTGACTACAGCAGTTGCATTTAGATGGACCCATCCTTGGTTTAATGACCTGCTGCTATCATGACCTAGTCAGTAATCTTTTAACAAGGAGCCCTGTAAATCATGTAGCTGGTCCCTGAGCTCACCTTGCTGAACCTCATTAATCCGATTAATCAAGACTTCAACCCTGGGCTCTAGGCTTCCAGCTGCAGGAAGGAAAGGAAGTTGAGTGGAGTTGACAGGGCAGGCAGAAGGAGTTGGGGGCCCTACAGGGACTCTCATTCTGGGTAGGGGAGACAAGGAAAAAATAGTTACTAAGTCAGGTTGTAGTAATTGCAGCCAAGAAACATAGAGGGGCAAGGAATTAAAGAGTGAAGGAACGGGGCATGCTCTTCAGACTTGGGAAGACCTCCTAAGGGCCCAAATCACAGGGAGGGCAGTTCCTGGGTGGGGTGGGAGGTAGTCAGTGCAAAGGCTTGCCCTGAGGTGGGAACATGGCTGGAAGGAGGCTGGTAAGCAAGCAGAGAGCAGCAGAACTAAGGTGGAGGGAAGGGAGGTGAAAGTGAAAATCTGGATTTAACTGAATGCAGTTGGGGCCAACTGGGTGGCTAGCAAGGGAGTTTGGGAAAATTCTCGCCTTCCCTCTCCTCACACTTTAATTCTGAATTATGGGGCTATATTTTTACTTCAGAGAATTAAGTTTTAAAAGAGAGAGTAAATGAGTTAATTTTCCAAGGCTGTGAACTGTTGGGCCTGGAACTGAATCCACTTCTGCCTTATCTCAAAGGTCAGGCTGTGCCTCAGTTACAGAGGGGACATGGGACCTTTCTGCAACTTCTTCACCATTTCCAGCAAGTCTTCAATTTTCTGTGAGGATTTGGCTTGCTCTGTGGAGACAAAACCAAACATTTTAGAATCCCGAAGGAGAGGCCTGAGGAAGGGTCCACCAACTTTAGTCTGGGACTGAGGGGGCTCAGGTCTCCAGCCACAGTGGCGCCCCTGCTCCTTGTCCTGAGGTGGATGTGAGGGGTGAACTTTCACTGCCTGTAGTACTCAAGACTGGGTCAAATTTGTGATTCATCTCCGTAACAAAATACTGTGCAGCCACTGAAAAGGAGGTAGATTTGTCTGTATTAACATGGAAAGACATCCTAGACAGTAAAATAAAGTGAAAGATGGTGTGTAGAGAATCCCATATGGCTACGAAAAGAGGTGAAATATATACCTGTCAGTCTACAAATATATGTATACCATCTCTAGATAACTGCTGGCCGGAATCACACAAAAAAATTCAATAGTAGTTACCGCTGGAGGGTAGGACTGGAAGGACAAGAAAGAGGATGTTTACCTTTCACTATACACACTTCTGCATATGGCTATATTTTTTAAAGTTAATAAATTTCTCTGAGTGACCCCCAAACTATTTTTTTTTGTTTGGGCAACCATTTTCCCAGGCATTATTATTATAGACCAGGCAGTGAGCTGCACTGTTTTTATTCTGTATTGCACGTCTAGTGCTCGCCACAAGGTAAGGGACACACTGGCACTAAATATCTGTTGAATGAGGCAACTAATGTCTTGTTAACAAAAAATCCAGGGCACAAAATAGCCTGTGTAGTATGAGCCCCCTAGCTTTACTTTTTATTTCAAAATAATTTCAATTTACTAAAAAGTTGTGGAAATAGGACACATAGCTCCTATCCCCCATTTGCTAACATTTCTGAACCTGGAGAATGAGTTGCCGACAGGGCTTCATTACCCCATCATGTACACAAGGACAAGGACACCCTCCTAGGCTGGAACCACCGTACAACAGGTGTAGAAATAGTGTGGTCTGGGGGCGCCTGGCTGGCTCAGTCGGTGAAGCGTCTGCTTCGGCTCAGGTCATGATCCCGGGGTCCTGGGACCCAGTCCCAAGTCAGGCTCCCTGCTTAGCGGGGAGTCTGCTTCTGCCTCTGCCCTCCCCCGCCCCTGCTCGCTCTCTCACAAATAAATAAATGAAATCTTAAAAAAAAAGAAGAGACGCCATGGCCTGATGTGACCGTGTTAGGAGACGGGCTTGGGGAGCGACTGGGTCCTGACGGTGGATGGAGTGCCTTTACAAGAGAGCGCAGAACCGCCGGCGCCTTCCGCCCTGCGAGGGCCCCGCGCAGACCAGGAGCTGGTCTTCGCCAGACACGCGCGTGCTGCTGCCTGCGTCTCCGAAGCCTGGCCTCCAGAGCCACGACAAAGAGCGCTCGGTGGTCTCCAGGGCCGTGTGGGCTCCGGGGTTTCCGTTAGAGCGGCCCGCTACCGCTCTGCTGGCGCCCACTCGGCCCCTGGTCGGCGGGAGGCACCCACACGGCCCCGCCGAAAGCCCCTTCAGTGCAGCCCTGGCCACGGGGGTGTTTCATTCAAGGGACGTGCCCAGCCGGGTCCCCCGTCCCCTGAGCCGGGGGCGTCTGGAGAAAAACCCGCGGGACGCTGCGCGGAGCCCGTCGGTCTGGGCCGCCTGAGGACTCGTCTGGGGCCGCGGGGCCATCGAGAGAGCCGAGCGACGACGGGGGCTTCCGGAGGGGCCTCGCCGCCGGGGGACAAACGGCCGGGGGGGGGGGGCGGCCGGCTGCCCGACCTTCACTCGGCAGCGCGCTCCCCGTCCCACCTGCCTCGACCCGGCCCCCCACGGCCGCCCCTGCCGAGACCCCTGCACTACCTCCGGCCTTCTCAGCCCGCTCCGTGGCTCCCGCCCGCTCCGCGTCCGAAGGTCCGGGCCGCCCCGCCATTTCCTCCGCTCGCAGACGCCCGGCGCGTGGCGCTCGGGTGGGGATTGAACGAAACTCGCGCCCGGGGCGGGGCTTCCTGCGGCACGCCTGCGCACCGCGCTTCCGAGCGCAACGGCCGCGGACAGACGCTAGTGCGCATGCTTCAAGCCTCTGGGGGCCGCACATTCAGAGTAGAGGAGGTGGGGGCTGGGTGCATGTGGTCTTCCAGGCTTGCGACCGGCCAGTTGGGGAGTCAGTAACCTGCCCTTACATAGACCGCTCTCGAAGAGCCGCCCCCACTTTACTCAGCCTGTGGAGGTTGGGGTAAGTGCACCTGTGCCCTGCGGTGGATCCAGGGTTTGATTCTTGTCTCCGCCGATGTTCCTCACGGCACACGTGGGGGTTAAGCCCTGGAATGTAACCTTTAACTACGCAACCTGGAACTTCCTGGAGAAAGGAAATTTAGGGTTAGGAAATTTACTCAGAGACCCTTGGGTGAGCAATCTTACCTAAACACTGCATTTGTCAATATATTTTTTGTTTTTCTTCCTGTTCCTTCCTTGAGCTTGCTTTCCTTTGTTTAGTTCAGCGGAACTGTCCTCTGTTTGCTACATGGGATGCTGCTTGCGTTAAGAATCAGTTATAAAGCTAATTAGATTTTTAAATTTACTCATTTGAAATTTCTTTTAACACCTCCCTGTAATAGAGGACAGATGAAGTAGAGAAGAAACAGAAGTTTAATAACGCGGATTCCTCGTATACACATGGGAGAAACCGAGGGAAATTGAGGAATTCCCTGAAATGGTTAAAGCCACCACCTTACATGCTATTATGGGCTAGAGATGAAGATATTGGTGGGAGCAGGAGTCATCAGGCAGCCAGAGTAAACAGGGTATGATTTTAAGGTTCCTTTCCCATGGATAAAAGTTTCTAACAATTTAGAGTCTTGCCTTTCTTCCTAGTACAAATGGAGATTTCCTTTTAAATGTAAATGTTTCTCACCAAAGCACAACTTCTGTTCAGTTTTCAGAGGTTCTGTTGTGTTTGTTGTCCCTTAGAGTTAATCATGCCTCTTAACCTTAAAAATAAAAGTGCCATTTATTACCAGAAAAAGATGGATTTTTGGGGGTAGAGAATTACAACTGGGTACCGCAAAACCACAGGTGAATCTTGAGAACTAGCAAGAGGAGGCTCTTTTATAGAGGAGGCGGGGTTGGGAGGGGCTGTTGTAAACTAAAAACCCTTTGGAGTAAACTGGGGCGGGGGGGCGGGGACTGGAAGAATACTGGCTTTTCATTGGCTGGGAGCTTACCGGTTCTCATTGGCTGGGCCCTGACCGGCTCTCATTGCTGGACGCTGACGGGCTCTCATTGGCTGGGCGCTTATCGGTTCTCATTGGCTGGGCCCTGACGGGCTCTCATTGGCTGGGCTGTGGCAGGGGAGGAAGAAGCCTTCTTTCCTCCTGGGATCGTGAAGTGTACCCAGCTGCGAGGTATCTCTTCTCCTGTCGGTGGGGGTTAGAGTGGCTCCTTCCAAACCTTGGGACTTAACATTTGAGTCAGGTTTCCCGATATCTTCACGGGCTCAAACAATGCTGGTGCCAGAGGTCGGTGCTCACTCCTGTGCAGTAGGCTCTGCACGCTCCTGGACAGGACCCGTCGGCAAGGTGCCGCCGAGTCCTCAGCTTCACGGAGACTGGCGGCTGTGGGAGGGCAAAGTGAGTAACGTGGAGCGGAGGCTTGTGTCGTGAATAGTAAGGAGGGGTCGTCGTCAGAGGACCCAGTGGAGGAAAGGCCTGAGGTGGAAACCTGTCTTTGTAGTTACTTTCGTGTACGGCGGGACCTGTGTGTTCCGCAGGCTGTGGCTCGCTTTCCCAGCAGTATTGAATGAGGAGGCTGTCCTGTGTGGGGTGCTCGTGGCTCCCGTGCAAAGTAATTGAACATATGTGCTTGTGTTTATTTCATTCTGCTACACTGGTCCTTGTGCCTGTTTGAATCTCAACACTTTCAAGACTGATTTGTTTACCATAGCTTTGCAAAGCCTTATTCTTTCTCAAGGTGGGTTTGGCTGTTCAAGGCCCTTTCTGGTTTCATAGACGCTTCAGGATTGTTTATGTTGTTTTGTGAAAAATGCCTTTGGAATTTTGTTCGTGATTACATTGAATCTGTGGAATGCTTTGGGCTGAGTGAACAATGTGACAATATTTTACAATCTACGAGTATGAAATATCCTTCCATTTACTGGTCTCTTCTTCAATTTCTTTATCAGCATCCTACAGTTTAGATGTTACAGGATTTTCACATGTTGGTTAAATATTTTCCTAGGTATTTTATTATTTTTTGATGAAATTGTTAGTGGTACTATTTTCTTCCTTGTGATGGTTTGTTATGAATATGTAGGGAATGAGACTGTCATGCTCCTTCAAGGTCCTACTCGGTGGACTAACAATCAAATTGACATGAGACAGAGTAACAGGAGAAAATAAAATTTAATTTTGTACATTTGGGGAATCCAGAGAGACATGGAAACTACAAAGACACTCAGGCAAAATGAGGTATATATATCATCCTGAACTAAGGATAAGGGGCTAGGGGTCAGGAACCTCAAAGGGAAGGTTTACACTTCACAAGAAAAAGAAAGAGTAAATGTTTGGTAGACAGATGTTTTGATGTCTTCTGAGACACAGTGAGAAACAGAAGACTTTGTTCAAACAGTCCTTGAGAGGTTCCTCCCGTTCTGTCATAATTTAGTTGTCTGTGCTGATAGCACTCTTCCTGGAGCCAGGCCTCTGGGAATGGAACTCTTCGACCCAACAGGGGTTATGGTTAGAGCCTAGGGGCTTGGCAGGTCCAATCAGCTGCATTTGTGGTGACCTTCCTGGGGGGCTGAGTTGAGGGTGTGGGTTAAGGTGACTGGCAGGCTCAGGGTTTGTGGTCAGGGGGCTGCTCAAAGTGGGGGTTTGCTGGGATGGGCTCAGGTGGGTCTTCAGATTTCTCCTGCTCTGAATCCTTTCTGGAGTTCCAAATGGCGCAGTTTCCTTCTGTGGGGCAGGCTGAGTCCCCGGTCTGGCTCAGGTGTCCCCAATCCTTGGGGCTTTGGAACCAGGCTTCGGGGATGGACTTCTCAGAACTCCACCTAGGGTTAGGGTTAGGCCCCAGGAGCCTGGCAGGTCCATTCTGCTGGCTGTGCAGTGAGCTCCCCGGTGGGCTGAGTTGAGGGTGTGGGTTAGGGTGAGTGTCAGGCTTAGGGTTTGTGGCCAGGGCGCCGCTGAAAGTGGGTGTTCACTGGGATGAGCTCAGGTGGGCCTTTAGATTTCTCCTGCTCTTAATTCTTTCTGGAGTCCCAAATGGCACGATTTCCTTCTGTGTGGCAGGCTGAGTCCTCTGGTATTGCTCAGGTGTCCCCAGTCCCTGGGGCTTTGGAGCCAGGCCTCTGGGGTTGCATCTCTCATAACCCAACCTAGGGTTAAGGTTAGGGCCTAGGGGCATGGCAGGTCCATTCTGCCAGCTGTGCTGCAAGCTACCTGGAAGGTTGAGTTGAGGGCATGGGTTAGGGTGAGTGTCAGGCTCAGGGTATGTGCCCAGGGGGCCGCTGAAAGTGGGGGTTCACTGGTGTGGGCTCGGGGGCTTTCAGATTTCTCCTGCCCTAAATTCTTTCTGGAGTCATAAATGGTACAGTTCTCTGGCCTTGTGTTGTGAGCAGTGGTTTTGCCCTTTGTGGTGTGTCTTCCAGGTTTCCGCATTTCCCTGATTTCTGTGTAGGTCACAGGTGGAAGCAGCTGTGTCCTGTCTGGGGTCAGGCTGTGGTGTCCCAGCAGGAACAGGGGCATCGGCCGCGAGATTGTACCCATAATTCCTAAAGGAGCCTCTATGATTACATCTGATCTGTAATCCATCGGGGATTTCAATATCAAATAAGGGAAACGCTATGTCAAATACACACAGAACAAAATGAGTCCTCTTTGGAAATAGGTGGGCAGATACAAAGGCACCTATTGTATGATTCCACTTACAGAAACATCCAGAACAGATAAAGGAACAGAGATATAAAGCAGCTTAGGTGTTCTCAGGGTCTGGGCTGGGGGAGAAATGGACAGGGTTGGTTTCTGGTTCAGGGACTCCTTTGGGGAAGGAATATTCTGCAGCCGTGTTCTCTGGTGTGGTGGCACAGCGTCGGGAATATATTTAATGTGCATGACATATTCTATTGAAAACAAGTAATTTTATTTAAAATAAATAAACAATATACAGAACATGAAAAGATAAAATAGCAGTCAATATGTACCAGAGAGAAAGAACATAAGGGGAGGGGATGAAACATTCTGGCGGGACATCAGGTTCGGGTGAAGGAACTAGGGGTAATTGTACAAGGAGCTCTCCCTGCAGGGCTGTGGGCTCTGGATATGGCTCTGGGAGCCCTGCAGGAGCAGGGGGAGGGGCAGGGACAGGAGCAGGGACAGATGCAAGAGCAGGGACAGGGGCAGGAGCAAGGGGAGGGACAGGGTCAGCAGCAGTGGCAGCTGCAGGATCCAGGGCAGGAGCTGGGTCAGGAGCAAGAACAGGAGCACAGGCAGGGGAAGGGGAAAGGGGTAGCGGCTCAGGCAGGGGAAGGAGCAGGAACAGGGGCAGGCGTTGGGTCAGGAGCAAGAACAGGAGCATAGGCAGGGGCAGAGCAAGGGGCAGGGGCAGGGGAAGTGGGATCAACAGGGGTAGGAGCAGGGATGGGGGCAGGAGCAAGGGCAGGTGTTGGGGCAGGGGCAAGAACAGGAGCACAGGCAGGGGCAGGGGAAGGGGCAGGAGCTGGGTCCGGGGCAGGAACAGGAGCACAGGCAGGTGCAGAGGAAGGGGCAGCGGCTCTGGCAGGAGAAGGGGCAGGATCCAGGGTGGGAGCTGGGGCAGGAGCTGGGGCAGGGATAAGAACAGGAGCATAGGCAAGGGCAGGGGAAGGGGGAGCGGCAGGGGCAGGAACAGGAACAGCAGTAGTGGCAGGGGCAGGAGTAGGCTCTCCGTGGGCAGGTTCTCCAGCAGGCTCTTCCTGGACAGCTTCAGGCTGTCCGTGGGCAGGTGCCAGGTCACCTTCTGGCTCCTGGTCTCCTGCTGAAGTCGCTGCAGGCACCACCCCTCCCTCTGGAGCTGCCCATGAACTTGGAGCCGGCTCTAGTTCCTCAGATGGTGGAGCAGCTGTGAGAGGAGAAAAGCTCACCCATGTGCCTGCCTCTCCGTGGCCTTTGCAGAGACAGAGCACAGCCCAGGGGCGCCCAGAGAAGCCGCAGCCAGGAAGGAACCCTCATTGGGGCATCTCCCCAACTGCAGTCCGCCCACTGGGTGCTCTGAGCCCAGTCCTTGCTCCTGGACCCACACCAGCCTCTGGGGGCTCCTCCCTGTGGGGCCAGCACTGACCCATCCCCACACACCACACACACCCAGCCCCAGCCTTCTCACCCTCGGGCTCGGCCTCCGTGGGCTCTGGCTCATGGACCACAGTCCAATGAAAGACCACCAGGGACAGTGGCCTGGGTGGTGTCAAAGGCCATCCCGGGTAGTCCTCAGTCCCTGCTTCTGGAGACCACTGTGAGGTGACTCCTTCTGCCAGGGACATGGAGCAGGTGTCTGCCAGCCTCCTCTCAATCTCATCTGCGGCCTTCTGCAAAGACAGGGACAGGTAGCCGGCCCAGAAGCATCATATCCCTGCCCAGCCATCCCCACTGTCCGCCTGCCCAGGCCCCTGCTGCTCCCAGATCAGACACAGACCTGTGCATGCACAGCCCTGCACCTGGGATGCAGTGACCCATCCCTGCAGGGCTTGGCATAAACCTTGGGCAGAAGGGTGCAGCCCCCGCACACCCCGTCCCACACAGCCAGCCTTGACCTGGGGTGTGAACATGACCTGCCCACTGGACATTGACCCCTCATCAGCCTGCTCCTGCTCGGAGTGGCCACACCCTATATGACCCCTCTTTCCACACACAGACACACACACAGACACACACACACACACAGGGAGGGGACCTGGGGCTGCACAGTCGGATCAGAGCGTGTGGGGCTGGGCTGGCCAGCTCTGGGCCTCCTGGTGTCACCTTTCTGTCCTTCTGGCCAAATGGCCAGAGGTGTCGGGGAGCCCTGACACGACATCCCCAGCAAGGGGAAGTGTTTGCAGGGCGCGCTTTCCTCTGCCTGCAGCCTCTGGACTTGGGGATGCAACACGCAAACATGTTCTTCGTTCGAGGATCTCCAACGAAATGAGCTGAGCAGGGGGCTGGCTCTGGAATGTGGGTGCCTGGTTCCCTGGGTTCCAAATTCTGTTGGGCTCTGTTGTCAGGGAAGTGAGGTCACCACTGCCTGGGGTCCCCTTGCCAGACTTCCTCCTCACACAAGAGCCCCCTGAGGGCCCCCCTCCCCCAGCTGCTCAGTGCTCACCCTGCCCCCCCATGGCCCGTCCATACAGTGACACCCACACAGTCCACCCACAGCCCCCGGGAGGCCTGGGTGCAGCTGGTGTCCCCGCTGTGAGGACGCAGAGCTGGGTTCAGACCGGGCTTCTGCTCGTGACCAGGGCCGTGACCCTGGACAGACCCTGTGCCTCTCAGGGACTCCCCAGGCTTCCCATCTGCACAGTGGAGTGTTCTGGCTTCTACTTCTAGGGACACCATCATGGGGTAAGACCTCTACATACATTCCGTACCTGCTATCACAGGAGGCTGGGGCACGCACTTGGCAATGTGAGGATGAGCCAGGGGCTGGGCGGGAACACAGCTCAGAGGGGCTGGGTCTGCTCTGGGGTCCAGGCAAAGCCACCCCCCTCCTGCCTGTGTCCCAGTCCCCATGGGAAGGTTGCAATGAATGGATTCTGACCTTGTCCTCTCGCAACACAGACTTCCAGGGGCTCCCATAAGGTTGAGGCTCAGGTCCCCGGGCCTCGTCTGTGCCCATGTGTGGGGCAGTCTCCACAATGGTTCCCGGGCATTCCCGAATCCTGGTCGCACATCCCTGTGGATTCCCCTTCCCTCCAGGATGGAAGACCTGTGTCTTCCTTCCGCTCTAAGGAAGAGAATGGAGGAAAAAGTCTGTGACTTCTCCTGTGTTCAGTCTCTGTCTCTGTCTCTGAGTGTCTCACAGGAGCAGGATCTGAGGGCTCCGGGGGCGATGTGAGAAACCTCAGAAGTCTCCCTCGTCCCTGTTTCCCTCTCCTGTCCTGGTGCTCAGTTCCTTCCTAAGGCCTCCTCACCATGCCCAGAGCACTGACTCTGGAACCTCTTCCAAATGGGAACCCTGAGGCTGCACCAAGGAGGGTCCTGACCTTGGTCCCCCGAGCAGTGGTCAGTGCTCTGCCACATTCTGCATACCCAGGTCCTCAGCCCCCCAAGCCCCCAGGCTGCCCTCTGCTCAGAAGGACCTCGAGGGAGTACAAAGCATTTTCCCAGGACTGGGAGCACAGTGGGTCAGGGACGGAGATCCAAGGCCAGCAGGCTCTTCTACAAGCCTGTGGAATCCTGGAGACACCCATCTCTACAGCCCAACTGACAGTAGAGTAAGCTGAGGCCTTTTGTGCTGTAGCCCCCTCTGCACTGGGGGGGGGGGGTGTCTCTTCCTACTTCCAGGTGCCCAGGTTGGTGATGGACACTGGACCCCAGACCCTGTCCTCTCCCAGTGCCCTGGCAACACCCCTGGGCCCCTTGGGGACCCCCTGATCATCAGCCTGACGTGTCTCCCCTCCCTATGCTATGGGTCTGGGGTATGGCCAGGAGTCCTGATGCTCCTGCCCCATGGCCCAGCTGTCTCCGACCTCTTTCTTCTTTCCCCCTTGTCACCCACCTCGCTCCCAGGGTGTCCTCCCCGTTGACCCCCAGCTGGGCAGTCAGAGTGTGTGTGTGTGTGTGTGTGTGTGTGTGTGTGTGTGTGTGTGTCTGCGCACACAGGTACACATGCTTCTACCTGCCTGGGGATGCCCAGGGTCATGTCCCTGCATGGGACGGAGTGGGGAGCTATCCCCAAGGATCTGAGGGGCTCTCACCCCCAAAGCAAACCTCATGGAAGGGTTGATGCTGGCCTAGGACTGGAGAGCAGCCCTGCTTCTGGACTCTGCACCCCTCATTTGTCTTGGGCCAGTCCCTGCCTCTCTGGACCCCAGGTTCCCAACTGTCCCTGAGGGTTGGACACATGACTGCTCCCCCAAGGTAGGTGGAGGACAAGTGCACCAGGCACACAGGCCTCCCCACTGAGAGGGTTAGGTGTTCACAGAGGACCTGCACACAGCACATGTATCATGACCCAGCCCTGTGACGGACGTGCACGAGACCCGTGGCTCCACCCCGTGGTCCCTCACCACCGCCAAGTGCTCTGTGGCCCCAAAATCCGCTAAGCCCCGGAACCATGCCCACCCCAGCCAGCAAACCTCAGGGTGCAAGGCCAGGTGGGTTGGACATCTGGGGACACAAAGGTCACTGAATACCCCCCGCCCCCCCCAGCTGGCCTGGAATACAGACTCCCTACCAGGGTCTAGCTAAGTGCATAGGTGGGCCAGGGGACCTGGAGACAGCAATGGAGGCTGACTCAGGGCAAGGAGAAGATTGGTCTGTCCATTCCCCTTCTCCTCTCCTCATTCTGCCTCATCTTCCTGGCAGGACCTGGGACAGAGGTTCAGCCTGACCCTGGCTGCAGCCCTGGCCAGAGTCGGGGGTGGGAAGGAGGCCAGGGAGGAGGGGCCCACCACCAGGATGCCCAAGTGTGAGGGTGTTGTTGATGTAATGAGGGACCCCATGGGCATTGAGGGATTTCAGCTGTTTTTGGACATGAGCAGGGCCCCCAGGACTGAGCCCCTGCCCCATCCTGACCCCCCACGAGGCCCCGCATCCTCCCCAGCCCAGTCCTGGACGGCAGCCAGTCCTCTCTCCAGCCCCAGGAAATCCAGCTACTCAGGGGCTGCAAAATCTTTACAAGCTGGAGCCCGAGCAGCCCTGTGGGGCCTGGTTCTGGGCCCTGGAGCCCCACGGTGAGGAGAGGTGAGGCCAGGCAGGAGTGGGGAGAGGGCAGAGTGGATTCTCCTTGAGGACCATGGCTCCCTGGTCAGCACAGACCCTGTTGCGTGCTGGCCCCTAGGGCACCCAGATTCCAGCTCCCGGGCAGGCTCTGGAAGGGAGACCAGAGTGTGGCTCCTGCTAGCTCAGACGTGTCACTCTGTCCTGTAGCTACAGCCTGTCCCGCCAGCTGGACTCCCCCTCCTAGTTGACCAGCAACACCTTCAGAGCCAAGAAGAACAGGCTGTCATCAAACTCAGGGACCAGTGAGTGGCTGGGCAGGCAAGGGAGGGCTCACTCTGGGCTCAGGGAGTCTCTGGCTGGGCTAGCGGGGGCTTGGGAGGGCTGGCTTTCCAGCTTCTCTGCTTAGTTTTTTTGATTGTTTCCTTGGCTGTGCAGAAGCTTTTAATCTTGATGAAGTCCCATAAGTTCATTTTATCTTTTGTTTCTCTTGCCTTTGGGGATGTGTCATGAAAAAGGTTGCTTTGGCCGATGTCGTAGAGGTTGCAGCCTATGTTCTCCTCTAGAATTTTGATGGATTCCTGTCTCACATCGAGGTCTTTCATCCATTTGGAGTTTATTTTTGTGTATGGTGTGAGAGAGTGGTCAAATTTCATTCTTTTGCATGTAGCTGTCCAATTTTCCCAGCACCATTTATTGAAGAGACTGTCTTTTTTCCACCGGATGTTTTTTCCTGCTTTATCAAAGATTAGTTGACCAAAGAGCCGAGGGTCCATTTCTGGGTTGTCTATTCTGTTCCTTGGGCAGACCACACTTCTGACATGAGGTCCATGGGTGACTCTTCTTCAGGAGTGGGGACTCAGTGGGAGCCCTGGGAGCACGAGGAAGACTTTCCCTGGGGTCCCCCAAGGCCACATAAGAGGGGAGGAGGCTGTCCCCATGCCCAGACAGCCCTTCCCCAGCACCCACTTACCTAGTGGGGAGGGGCAGGTGTCCTTGCTGCACACAGTAAATCTGGACTTGAAGAGTACATGGAAATTCTGCTTTGGTTAGAACCTGAGCATTGGGGTTTGGTTCTTTCACTTCCTGGGCTGACAAGACACACACACTTTCTAGGATTCCTCCTCGAATGAAGAGCTTTTGCAGGGTCCCAGGGGTCCTGGACCTGGGGAGGGGAGAGGGGCATGTCCTCCCAAAGACAGGATGGTTTCGGGTCATGATCCTGGGCCAGGGCCAGAGACAGCCTCTCACTGCTCCGGACTCTAAGGCTGAGGGGACCTTTCGCAGGCACAATGATGCCCACTGAACACAGGGACTTCAGAAAGGACACACACCTGAACCAGGTCCTGCCCCAGGACAGTGGCTGCCTTCCCCAGCTCCGGAGGAAGAGGGACATCCTCTGTTTCTGTGGGCAGGAGTCCTCTGTCCCACTAGCAGGCACTGGACGGTTTCTAGTCTGCCTCTGGAAATGCACCAGCACTGAGTGGGCCAATCACTGTCCACACACGAATGTGGACAACGTGCTAAGAAACTGCCAGAGGTGATCCTGTGCAAATGGCCTGTGGGCTGGTGGGGCTGGAGGCTTCAGTGACCTGCAGGGGCTATGGGCCTCCTTTCCCTGGATGGGAACCCTCCTGGAGTCTTGTCTCCACCCTCGGGGTTCCCTCTTGCTGGCTTCAGGACCGAGGGAGAGACTGTGGTGTGGCTGGGAAGGCTCCCCCCCCCCAGCCTCCTTCCTTCCACACACATCACTGCTCCCCAAGAAGCAGGAGGGCACGTGCTGTGATGAACACTGGGTATTATACATAACTAACGAATCATTGAACACTGCATCAAAAACTATATACTATACACTGGCTAACTGCACATAATAAAAAAATGAAAATAGAATCATACAGAATGTACTTTTAAAAAATTGTAAGAAATCATAACATTAATTTTGCCATTTTAAACATTTTCAGTATAAAGTTCAGTAGTGTTAAGTATATTTACACTGCTGTGAACACACCTCCAGAACGTTTCGTCTTGCAAATCTGAAATTCTGTACTCATTCGTATTTTTTTATATTTTATTTAAATTCAATTAGCCAACATAGAGTGCATCATTAGTTTTTGATGTAGTGTTCAATGACTCATTAGTTGCATGCTCATCAGATCAGCATCTTTATTTTTCTAATTTAAATTTTAGTTAACATACTGTGCAATATTGGTTTCTGGGGTGCAATTCTGTGATTCATCACTTAATAGGACACCCAGTGCTTACACAGTAAGTGCCCTCCTTAATCCCCATCACCGACTAGCCCCTCCCCACCCCCTCTCTCCAGGGACCATCAGTTTGTTCTCTATCATGAAGATTCTCTCATGGTTTGTTTCTTTCTCTCTCTTTTTTTCTTTTCCCTGTTCCCACATGTTCATCTATTTTCTTTCTTAAATTCCACATATGAGTGGGATCATATGGTATTTGTCTTTCTCTGACGGGCCTTTGAATGTCTGCACCCACTAAATCACAGCTTCCCCCTTTTCCCCCTTCCCTGAATCTCCTGGTTACTACCAGTCTAGCTTCTATTTCTGGAAATATGGCTACTTTGGAGAGCTCCCAGCTGTGGATTCCTACAGTATTTGTCTTTTTGTGAGGGCTTATTTCACGGAGCCTCGTGTCCTCAAGGTTCATGCATGTTGTAGCAGGTGTCAGGACTTCCTTCCTCGGTAAGACTCAATGATATTTCATTGATGGATAGACCACATTTGGTTTATCCATTTATCCATTGGTGGACATTTGAGTTCCTTCTGCCATTTGGCCGTTTGTCTATTGTGAAGAGTGCTGCTGTCACATGGGTGTGCAAATATCTCTTCCAGAACTTGCTTTCTAATTCTTTTGAATATATACCCTGAGGGGGGATTGCTGGATCATACTGTACCTGCATTTTTAGTTTTTGAGATGCTTCGATACTGTTTTCCATAGTGGTACACCATTTTACAATCACACCAGCAGTGCACAAAAGTTCCAGTTTCTCCACATCTTTGCCAACATTTGGAGTTTTCTGTTTCTGGTTGTCTTTTTTTTTCTCCAGTAGCCATCAGAATGAAGGTAGATGATATCTCTGTGGTTTTGGTTTAGATTTCTCTGCTTATTAATCATATTGAGCATATTTTCTTATGCTTGTCAATTAGATATGTCAATTCAAGTCCTTTGTCCATTTTTTTAAATCAAGTCATTTGTTTTGTTATTGTGCTGTGCAAGTTCTTTATTTATTCTGAATATTAACTCATCATCAGATATATGATTTGCAAATGTTTTCTCCCATTCTGTAGGTTGTTTTTTCACCTGTTGTGTCCTGTGATTCACAATAGTTTTTTACTTTGATGTAGTCCTATTTGCCTTTTATTGTTGTTGTTGCTGTGGATTTGTGTTCTAGCTAAGAAATCATTGTCCTATCCAGTGTCATGAAGCTTTTACCCTATGTTTTCTTATGGGAGATGGACAGTTGTAGGACTTTCATTGAGGTGTTTGATTCATTTTTTAGTCATTTCTGTAAGAGGTGAAATGGAAGGGTCCATCTTTGTTCTTTTACATGGGGATATCCAGTTTCTCAGCACAATTTTTTTTACATTTAATTTAATTTTATTTAAATCCAACTAATTAACATAAATAATATATTATTTTCAGAGGTAGAGTTCAGTGATTCATCAGATGTGTATAACACCCAGTGCTCATTACATCACGTGCCCTCCTTAATGCCCATCACCCATTACTCCATCTCCCCCTCCCTTCAGCAACCTTCAGTTTGTTTCCTATGATTAAGAGTCTCTTATGGTTTGTCTCCATCTCTGATTTTGTCTTGTTTTCTTTTTCCCTCCCTTCCTCAACGATCCTCCATTTTGTTTCTTAAATTCTGTATATGAGTGAAATCATACGATAATTGTCTTCCTCTGATTGACTTATTTCACTTGGCATAATCCCCTCCAGTTCCATCCATGTCGATGCAAATGGTAGTATTCGTCCTTTCTTATGGCTGAGTAATATTCCATTGTATAGATGAACCACATCTTTATCCAGTCATCTGTTGAAGGACATCTCGGTTCCTTCTACAGTTTGGCTATTGTGGACATTGCTGCTATGAACATTGGGGTGCATGTGCCCCTTCTTTTCACTACATCTGTATCTTTGGGATAAATACCTGATAGTGCAATTGCTGGGTCATAGGGTAGCTCTATTTTTAACTTCTCGAGTAACCTCCGCACTGTTTTCCAGAGTGGCTATACCAGCTTGCATTCCTACCTTGCGTACCAGCGTAAGAGGAGGGCTCCCGTTTCTCCACATCTTCTCCAACATTTGCTCTTCCCTGCCTTGTTTATTTTGGCCATTCTAACTGGTGCAAGGTGGTATCTCATGTGGTTTTGATTTGTATTTCCCTGACGGCTAGTGATGTTGAACATTTTTTCATGTGTCTGTTAGCCATTTGTATGTCTTCTTTGGAGAAGTGTCTGTGTATGTCTTCTGTCCAATTTTTTTTTACAGATTTATTTATTTGAGAGAGAGAGAGAGAGAGAGAGAGAGAGAGAGAAGGGGCAGAAGGAGGGGAGAGAATCCTCAAGAAGACTCCTCGCTTGATTGTGGAGGCTGTCACAGGGTGGCGGTCAATCTCAGGAACCTGAGATCATGACCTCAGTGGAAATCAAGAGTTGGGCACCTGACCGACTGAGCCACCCAGGCACCCCACGAATAGATTTTTAAGTAATCTCTACACCCACATGGGGCTGGAAAACCTTGAGATTAAGAGTCACAGGCTCTACTGACTGAGCCAGCTGAGCGCTCTTAGGAAGCATGAATTAAGATGGATAGATCGGGCATGGAGCTCTGCTATGAGTTTGTCACTGGCATGATATAAGACACCTTTAGTATTTTATTGCTTTGTGCTCAAGGGTTTCTCTCTCAGGACTTAGGCATTCTGGGACAACTTGGGGCATGCGGAAATTAATACTGCCATCCTGCTGTCCTGCACTATGCTATAACTGAATCCAGAACATCCCAACATGGGCCATGATATCTTCCTTCTAATTTTGCAGTGTGCCTGTAACAAAAATATATACATGACAGAGAAGACATGAAGACCTATCATAGGTTCGTGTTGATTTGATTACAAGAGGATTCACCAAAACCCCTATTTTGGTGTCTTTTTTGTTTGAGGCCACCAAGCTTTTCCACTCTAAGCATTATGTCTTAATAAAAGTCAGGAGGGATGAGAAGCTGAGGCTGACCTCTTTGACAATGGCGTGGATTATTTTTGAACACCTTTCTCCTCTTTTAGACAAAATTATTTTCCACAGTAATTGTGAAATGAAACGATTCCATTTCATGCCTACTCTTACTAAACAAAAATAGTACCACTTGGAATCTTCCCTCCTTTTCACTGTTTTAAATTTTAAACACAAATAAATAGTCCAAGTAGATGGAGGTAAAATAACTCAATTTACGTCTTGTCTTCACATCCTCAGTGCTGTCATTGCTTCCTTTGTCTCCTGTTTCGATGCAGAGATAAGTAGTTTGCCCATGAAGGGGCCTTATAATTGGGAAGGGGCACACTTGGCTGAGTCAGGAGTTGAGGGGCCTGCTGTATCACTGGAATTTCCAGAATTGAAATTATCTGTAGAATATGATGTTTCTTAAAAACAAGTTATAAAAAAATGCTAATTTGCTAATATCTATGTTGAAAGCCAATGGTAACCATAGCATTTGTTTAGATTTAGAAATTAAACAAACAAAATATTTTTTTCTGGAAAGGAATATTTTATCACTGATGTTTAGAGTTGCTGGTTGAGTGATTAATAAAGAGAAGTTGGCTTTTGGTTGATCACTTTTTAATTTAATTTAATTTAATTTAATTTAATTTAATTTAATTTAATTTAATTTAATTTGTTTTTGATGTAGTTTTCAGTGGTTCATTAGTTGCGTATAACACCCAGTGCTCATCTCAAGATGTGCCCAACTTAATACCCATCACCCGGTTACCCCATCTTCCCAACCCCTCCCTTCTGTAATCCTTAGTTTGTTTCCCAGAGTCCAGGGTCTCTCATGGTTTGTATCCCTCTTCTGTCCCTTTCTTGACTGGATTATTTGTTCTTTGGGTGTTGAGTTTGATAAGTTCTTTATAGATCTTGGATACTAGCCCTTTGTCTGTTATATCATTTACAACTATCTTCTCCCATTCCGTGGGTTGCCTCTTAGTTTTGTTGACTGTTTCCTTTGCCAAGCAGAAGCTTTTTGTCTTGATGAAGTCCCAAGAGTCCATTTTTGCTCTTGTATCCCTTGCCTTAAGAGACGTGTGTTGCAAGAAGTTGCTGCAACCGATGTCGAAGAGGTTACTGCCTGTGCTCTCTAGGATTTTGATGGATTCCTGTCTCACATTTAGATCTTTCGTCCATTTTGAGTTTATCTTTGTGTATGGTGTAAGAGAATGGTCCAGTTTCATTCTGCATGTGGCTGTCCAATTTTCCCAGCACCATTTATTGAAGAGACCGTCTTTCTTCCATTGGATGTTCTTTCCAGCTTTGTCAAAGATTAGTTTGACCATAGAGTTGAGGGTCCATTTCTGGGTTCTCTATTCTGTTCCATTGATTTATGTGTCTATTTTTGTGCCAGTACCATACTGTCTTGATGCTCACAGCTTTGTAATATAGCTTGAAGTCAGGCATTGTGATGCCTCCAGCTTTGGTTTTCTTTTTCAACATTCCCCTGGAGATTCGGGGTCTTTTCTGATTCCATACAAATATTAGGATTGTTTGTTTCAGCTCTGTGAAAAATGTTGATGGTATCTTGATAGGGATTGCATTGAATGTGTAGTTTGCTCTGGGCAGCATAGATATTTTAACAATGTTTATTCTTCCAATCCATGAGCATGGAATGTTTTTCCATCTCTTTGTGTCTTCCTCAATTTCTTTCATAAGTGTTCTGTAGTTTCTAGAGCACAGATTCTTTACCTCTTTGGTTAGGTTTATTCTTAGGTATCTTATGATTTATGATGCTATTGTAAATGGAATCAATTCCCTAATTTCTCTTTCTTCAGTCTCATTGTTAGTGTATAGAAATGCAACTGATTTCTGTGCATTGATTTTGTATCCTGCCACATTACTGAATTCCTAAATGAGGTCTAGCAATTTTGGGGTGGAGTCTTTTGGGTTTTCCACATAAAGTATCATGTCATCTGTGAAGAGAGTTTGAATTCTTTGCCAATTTGAATGCCTTTTATTTCTTTTTGTTGTCTGATTGCTGAGGCTAGGACTTCTTTTTTTTTTTTTTTTTTTAATGATTTTTTATTATATTATGTTAGTCACCATACAGTACATCCCCGGTTTCCGATGTAAGGCTCGATGATTCATTAGTTGTGTATAACACCCAGTGCACCATGCAATACGTGCCCTCCTTACTACCCATCACCGGTCTATCCCATTCCCCCACCCCCCTCCCCTCTGAAGTCCTCAGTTTGTTTCTCATAGTCCATAGTCTCTCATGTTTCATTCCCCCTTCTGATTACCCCCCCTTTCTTTATCCCTTTCTTCCCCTACCGATCATCCTAGTTCTTATGTTCCATAGATGAGAGAAATCATATGATAGTTGTCTTTCTCTGCTTGACTTATTTCACTTAGCATTATCTCCTCCAGTGCCGTCCATGTTGTAGCAAATGTTGAGAACTCGTTCTTTCTGATAGCTGAGTAATATTCCATTGTATATATGGACCACAACTTCTTAATCCAGTCATCTGTTGAAGGGCATCTCGGCTCCTTCCACGATTTAGCTATTGTGGACATTGCTGCTATGAACATTGGGGTGCATATGGCCCTTCTCTTCACTACGTCTGTATCTTTGGGGTAAATACCCAGTAGTGCAATGGCTGGATCATAGGGTAGCTCAATTTTTAACTTTTTAAGGGACCTCCACACTGTTTTCCAGAGTGGCTGTACCAACTTGCATTCCCACCAACAATGTAGGAGGGATCCCCTTTCTCCACATTGAGGCTAGGACTTCTAATACTATGTTGAACAATAGTCGTGAGAGTGGGCACCCCTGTCATGTTCCTGACCTTATGGGAAAAGCTCTCAGTTTTTCCCCATTGAGAATGATATTTGCTGTGGGCTTTTCAGAGATGGATTTTATGATGTTGAGGTGTGTTCTTTCTATCCCTATACTTTAAGAGTTTTAATCAAGAAAGGATGCTGCATTTTGTCAAATGCTTTTCAGCATTGAGAGGATCATATGGTTCTTTTCTTTTATTAATGTGCTCTATCACGTTGATTGATTTGTGAATGTTGAAACACCCTTGCATCCCGGGAATAAATCCCACCTGGTCGTGGTGAATAATTCTTTTTGGATTATTGGATCCTATTGGCTAGGATCTTGTTGAGAATTTTGGCATCCATTTCATCAAGGATATTGGTCTGTAATTCTCCTTTTTAAATTTTTTTTTAAAGATTTTATTTATTTATTTGACAGAGATAGAGACAGCCAGCCAGAGAGGGAACACAAGCAGGGGGAGTGGGAGAGGAAGAAGCAGGCTCATAGCGGAAGAGCCTGATGTGGGGCTCGATCCCAGATCGCCGGGATCACGCCCTGAGCCGAAGGCAGACGCTTAACCGCTGTGCCACCCAGGCGCCCCATGTAATTCTCCTTTTTGATGGAATCTTTGCCTGGTTTTGGGATAAAGGTAATGCTGCCTCATAGATCAAGTTTGGAAGTTTTCCTTCTGTTTCTATTTTTTGAAACAGCTTCAGGAGAATAGGTATTAATTCTTCTGTAAATGTTTGGTAGAATTCCCCTGGAAAGCTATCTGTCCCTGGACTCTTTTTTTTGTGGGGGGGGGAGGGAGGTTTTTGGTTACTGCTTCAAATTTCCTTGCTGGTTATTTGTCTGTTAAGATTTTCAATCTCTTCCTGTTTCAGTCTTGTTAGTTTTTAAGTTTCCAGGAATGCACCCATTTCTTCCAGATTGCCTAATTTGTTGGCATATACTTGCTAATAATACATTCTAACAATTGTCTGTATTTCCTTGGTATTGTTTGTGATCTCTCCCCTTTCATTCATGATTTTTTAATTTGGGTCCTTGCCCTTTCTTTTGGATAAGTCGGGCCAGAGGTTTATCGATCTTATTAATTCTTTCAAAGAACCAGCTTCTAGTTTCGTTGATCTGTTCCACTGTTCTGGTTTATATTCAATTGATTTCTGCTCTGATATTTATTATTTCTCTTCTCCTGCTTGGTTTAGACTATATTTGCTGTTCTTTCTCCAGGTCCTTTAGGTATATGGTTAGCTTGTGTATTGGGGATTTTTCTACTTTTTTGAGAGTATTGCTATATACTTCTCTCTTAGGACCGCCTTTGCTGTATCCCATAGGTTTTGAACTGATGTGTTTTCATCCTCTTTAGTTTGCATGAATTGTTTAAGTTCTTTAATGTCCTGGTTGCCCCATTCATTCTTTAGCAGGATGCTCTTTAACCTCCAAGTGTTCGAGTTTCTTCCAAATTTCTTCTTGTGTTTGAGTTCCAGTTTCAAAGCATTGTGGTCTGAAAGTATGCAGAGAATAATCTCAATCTTTTGGTATCGGTTGAGACCTGATTTGTGACCCAGTATCTGATCTATTCTGGAGAAAGTTCCATGTGCATTCGAGAAGAATGAGTATTCTGTTGATTTAGGATGGAATGTTCTGTATATATCTGTGAAGTCCATCTGGTCTAGTGTGTCATTCAAAGCCCTTGTTTCTTTATTGATCTTCTGTGTAGATGATCTGTTCAGCTGTGAGAGGGGTGTTGAAGTCTCCTACTATTAATGTATAGTTATCAATATGTTTCTTTACTTTGGTATTAATTGGTTTATATAATTGGCTGCTCCCATGTCCAGGGCATAGATATTTACCCCTTTGTTAGATCATCTTGTTGGATAGACCCTTTATGATATAATGTCCATCTTCATTCCTTACTACAGTATTTGGTTTAAAATCTAATTTGTCTGATAGGATTGTTACTCCAGCTTTCTTTTGAGGTCCATTAGCATGATAAATTGTTCTTCACCCCCTCACTTTCAATCTAGAAGTGTCTTTAGGTGTAAAATGAGTCTGTTATAGACAGCATATGGACGGGTCTTGCTTTTTTATCCAACCTGATACCCTGTGTCTTTTGGTTTAAGCATTTAGCCCATTTGCATTCAGAGTAACTATCGAAAGATATTAATTTAATGCCATTGTATTGCCCATAAAGTCCTTGTTTCTGTAGATTGTCTCTGTTACTTTCTGGTCTATATTACTCTTGGGGTATCTCTTCGCTTACAGAATCCCCCTTAAAATTCCTTGGAGGTCTGGCTTGGTGGTCACATAATCTTTCAGTTTCTGTCTGTCCTGGAGGCTCTTTATCTCTCCTTCCATTCTGAATGACAGCCTTGCTGGATATACTATTCTTGGCTGCATGTTCTTCTCATTTAGTACCCTGAATATACCTTGCCAGCCCTCTCTTGCCTGACAGGTTTCTGTGGATAGGTCTGATGTTATTCTGATGTTCCTCCCTCCATACATAAGGATCCTCCTCTCCCTAGCTGCTCTCAGGACAGCTTCTTTGGCTGTAAGATTTGCAAGCTTCACTGTTATATGTTGGGGTGTTGATCTATTGTTATTGATTTTGGGAGGGGTCCTCTTTGGCTCTCTGACTTGAATGCTTGTTTCCTTCCCCAGATTAGAAAAATTCTCAGCTATGATTTGCTCAAATATACCTTCTAGTTCTCTTTCTCTCCACCCTCTCTGGGATCCCAGCAATTCTGACATTGGTTTGTTTCAAGGTGTCATTAAATTCTTGAAGCCTTTCTTCATGGGCTATTAGTTGTCGTTCTCTCTTTTCCTCAACTTCCTTCCTTTCCATCAGTCTGTCCTCTAGATAACTTACTCTCTCTTTTGCCTCATTGACACTAGCTCTTAGAGCATCCAATTTAGAATGCATTTCATTCATAACATTTTTAAGTTCAGCCTGATTAGATCTCATTTCCACCCTTTGAGATTTTGTATTGTCATTTATGCTCTTTTCAAGCTTAGCTATTAACTTTAAAATTGCTATCCTGAATGCTATCTCTGACATCTTGTATCCATATCCATTAGCTCTGTGGCAGAGAACATTGCCTCTGGTTCTTTCCTTTGTTGTGAATTCTTCCTTTTAGTCATTCTGCCCAGGGAAGGTTGGGTGAGCGAATGAACAGAGTCCAAAATATCATCCACAACCCAAGCAGAATGCACCCTAGAAAAAAATCTGAATTGGTTGGAAGCCACCACAGAAAAGCAAACAGCCAAAGTGAAAGAAAACTATAAAAAAAAGGTGGAGGAGGAGAGACTATAATCTCACTGGGTAGACAAAGCAGGGTGATCCACTTGTTCCTGATTGAATTTTGGTCTCTGTGTTAGAAGACACTACATCCCAAAATTGCAAAGAAAGCAAAACATATATATAATTGAATAGAGTGAAAAAAGAACTAGAACGAAGCATATATCTATAAAATATAGATGTGAAATAATAAAAGTTAGAAAGGGACTTAAAAACATAAGTTGGCAAAATAAGAATATAATCGAAATGGGGAAAAGGTAAAAAAAAAAAAAAAGAAGAAGACATGGAAAATTTTAGACTGAAGGATAAACGAGTTGTGAAGAAGCACCTGGACCTCAATATAATATTTTCCCCTGGTGCTGGAGTTTTACAGTGTTGTGGAATCCATAAGCTTGTCTTTCACCTGTTCATCCAGTCCACCTTCTGGGGGAGGGGCCTGCTGTGCTGCTTTTTGGGTGTCTTTGCCTGGGTGGAGTTGCCCCACCCTTGTCACGTGGATGGGCTGAAGGTGAGCTGGTTGTGTGTGTGGATTTTGTTCCCTGGAAGCTTTCCACCATTTTCTGAGTGCCAGGGCAAAAATGGCTGTGTCTGGATCTCTGGCCCAGAGCCACAAGATCATTGTTCCCCCCCCCTTCAATAAACCCTCCAGGTGAAAGGGTCTCCACTTCTATGTGCACCAAAGTTTGCAGACTCCCATGGTTTGTGTCCACTGCAGTCTTCCCTGGGGGAGTCCCAGGGACCATCACTGCACTTTGTGTCTTTGGAACTGTGAGTGGTCGTGGGCTCATGTGCGCACCCTGCTCCGCAGCTGTTTTGCCCCTCCCAGAGGATGGTAAACAGCCCACAAGTTCCAGTCCTTTTCAGAGTGGTCAGGCAGAGAGTGGTCTCCCTACTGGCCCATCTTGCAGTTTATGGTGACCAGAGCTTAGCATCCCTTCTGGACTCACTGACCATAACCAGTTCCTTTGCTCCACTTCTTGGGCTTGTATTGGTTCAGGCACCCCTGTTCTTTCTGTGTCTTCTGGGATCCTGAGACTACAATGGCCCACCTAGAATTCTGTCCTTTTCATCCCCTGAGCCCCTTTCAGAAAGGGATATTTCTCACCAGAGCAGATATCTAAGGGTTCTGATTTGTGCTCTGTTGTTATATCATTTAATGGTAGCCAGCTTATGGAGCCTCCCTTCCCCTTCTGTTTATCTTCCAATATCTCCCACAGATTCATGCCTGTGCACATCCTACCTTGCAAAAAAACACAGTGGTTTTTCTGCTTGTAGAGATCCAGACATATTTCTTACATCTCAGGCTGATTTTGTGGGTATTCAGTATGATTTGATCGATATCAAGCTAAAGTCAAGTGACCAGATGAAACGAGGTCCCCTTCTCTTCAGCCATCCTGCCTCCCTCTTTACTGTTATGTTTAGAGTCCCTTTTACCATGTGAGGTCACAGTCATTGAATTTTTGTGTTAGGATGTGCACACTTTGGGAGACCATTATTCTGCTACCACATGTCTAATTTTCTTTATTTATGCCTTCTCTCACAGCTGTGCCCTGAGAGACATGCACAAAGAGAAGAGGTCGTCTGTTTGGGCCACCAGGTTCTGAGAATCCAAACGAGAGACCACTTGACCTGTGTTGTTGGTACAAGAGCCCCACTATTAGTCATCTACCTTCTATTCCTTTTCAGACCTCGTATTCTAAATGGCCTTATCTGACTTGTCTCTTCTCGTTTAGAGTCCATCAGGCTACAGATGGTCCTGTCTATGCAGCCACAAATGGAGACAGCCCCTACCGAACCGACTTCTACCGAGGACCTTTGGACAGACCTCTGGGGATGAAACCCTGACTACGAATCTTCAACAACGCCCCCGACCAGCAGGAGCAGTTAGACTAGTCATGGCCCCCTTTCCCTACCGGCAGTTAGGGTTACTTCTTCAGAGGGGGGGAAGTTAGGAGTTAGTTGGACAGGTAGTCAGGGTCAGGGTCCCCAACAAGAAAATATGGAGTCAGGACAGTTAAAATAAAATAGCACTGACATCCTGTTCTGCAGCTTAGACAGGACAACACGGACATTCTGCTCTGCAGCCTTTGCAGGAATGACTTCTGCAAAACATCCCAAAATAAGACTATTAACCACAAAAGCAGTTGTCAATATCATGGACAAGGGACAGTTAAGATCTAAGCCCCCAGATGTTAGGGGAAAAAAAAAGACCATCAGCAAGTGGACATGAACCTACTAGGGAGACAGATGTGACCAAAGCCCTGGTTGGCACAACTCAGCACACCCTGCTTAAGAAAGTTCCACAAAAAGAGCTTATAAAAACCCCTAAATGTAGAAACTCCGGGTGCAACCCACTTGGGTCCCCTCCCTCTCTGGGAGCTTTGTACTCTTGCTCAATAGACTTTGCTTTGATGCCCACCACTCTTCATCTGGTCTACCTCTTCATTCTTGGAAGCAGCATGACCAAGAACCCGGGCACTGAGGGGACACAGATCCTGTAACACCACGATGGTGAACATTCAACATCATGAAGGGATCTGTAGATTTATCAGAGATTGCAGGTTTAAATATGGACTAGACAATCATTTGGCAGTGCTGTTATTTCACTTAACAAGCTTTCACTGAGGACCTAAGCTGGACTGTCTACTAAGACTATGTAAAACCAATGTACTGGGTTTTTTCCACGTGCAGACACATAAATGACAGTGATGTGATGTATAATACGATATGCATTAGACATATTCATATCTGTGTGTGACCAAGGAATCTAAATAAATGTATTTCTTGAGAAAAAAAAAGAATAATAAAAAAGTGAAGGGTCAATGTATTGACACCCTTGTTAAGGAACCTGGATAGAACCTCAGATGGCCTCTATCCAACTCCATATCTTTCTCTTCCTTTTGATGGTGACTTTGTTATAATCTGCGTTTTGATGTCATTTTTAGTTGTGACTATAATTTTTTAAAAGATTTTATTTATTCATTTGACAAAGAGAGACAGCTAGTGAGAGAGGGAACACAAGCAGGGGGCGTGGGAGAGGAAGATGCAGGCTCATAGCAGAAGAGCCTGATGTGGGGCTCGATCCCATAACACCGGGATCACGCCCTGAGCCGAAGGCAGACGCTTAATGACTGAGCCACCCAGGCGCCCCGTGACTACAATTTTTGACTAACTCTAGCCTTATCACCCATATGTGAGTTCATAAACAACCGTTTGTTTGACTTGTGTTTGAACTTACGTAGGGAGATCTAGTCCTTCGTAACTTGCATCATTTCCTCAGCACTTCCGTGTGAGAAATATTGTTTCAGTGTAAGGCGACAGCAGGGCATATGGCCTGGGGTGCAAAGTGTTAATAGCAAGTCATTCCCTCCCTCTTCAGGAGACCCAGAGTCCAGTGTCTTTGCCAGTTCTCCCTGTAACTCTCAGGATGGAATCTAACTGGTATGGGAATAACTGAGAAAATTCAAATGGAAGAAGGTCTGTAGCAGGAAGTAGGTGATCTCTTCAGGCTAAATATGATAAATGAAGCTGGAACTTACCGATCTATGAGAAACGACTACAACCACCCAACAACTTCCTTCCATTTTTCTGTGGTGATGATTTTAACTATTCCGGTAAAGACAAAACCATTTGGAACTTAAATGCAAAGGCTAGTTGACTTTAAGTAAACCATGTATGTTTTATTAAAAAGAGATAACTTTTTTAAATTGAGCACATCGTTAAAACTGTGGATATAATCTGAGGAGTGTTTTAGAGGATTTGAGATTTTTGTCACCCTTCACCACATTAGAAGTTTGGTAGAATTTGGTTGTCCTCCTCTATATTCATACTAAAGATGAGAATGTGCCTAATTATTAGCTCCATGACCCCATAGCAGTTGGTTGTGGATGAAATTAAAGTAAGAATTTATTAAGTCAACTGGGTGGTGTAGTTGGTTAAGTATCCCACTCCTGGTTTCACCTCAGGTCATGATCTCAGGGTCGTGAGATGGAGCCCTGCTTAGGTCTGGGTGCTCAGTGCAGAGTCAGCTTGAGACTCCCTCCCTCTTCCTGCCTTTCGTGCTTGTGCTCTCTCTCTGTCTCTCTCTTTCTCAAATAAATAAATAAATAAATCTTTTTAAAAAATAAGAATTTATTCACATACTTACATTTAAGATTAAGGAACTGATTGCACTCTTACTTGTCTATATGTAAATATTTGTGCACCTGTGAGGACAAAATCTTAAGTGTTCTGTAAAACCTCTGGGTCATTCACAGAAGAGACTAAGGTAGCTGGGGACTTGTAGGCAGCTATTTGTCCACTGTCCACAATATGAAAAGATAAAAGAGACAGATGAGGTCTCCTCTGGCTTGTCCTTGATCGTCATCCTTCCTGAGGATGGCCATCTCTGGACAGCTCAGTGGCAGGGACTCATTCACAGTGTGGGGCATTTGTTCCCCAGCGACATCAGCCAGGGAAATGGATTTGGTTTTCTGTGCCAGCCCAGCCACAGCTGAGGTCACAGCCCCCTCTCGTGGGCTCATAAGGGTCTCACTGTCACCAGGCAGGTCACTGTATTTGGGAAACCACCGTGAGAGTTTGCAATTGCCTTCATCTCCAACCTCCTGGAGGCAAAGTGCAGGTCTCTGGTACCATGTGAAGTCATGTGAAGTCATCATGAGAAAGTGTCCTTTTGCTTAAGAAAAACATGGATAGGGCTTCTGGGTGGCTCAGCCAGTTAAGCGTCTGCCTTCTGTTCAGGTCATGATCCCAGGGTTCTGGCATCGAGCCCGGGCTCCCTGCTCAGCAGGAAAGGAGGTAGGGAAATAGCTTAGAACCCACAGAGAATGTGAATAAAGGGGAGTGAAATGGAATTCAGTCTGTGTGTTGCTTTAGGAATTGGAAGTTAATTTCTTCTCAATTGTGATTGTTCTTGAAATGGAAAAGCTGTATTTTTTTTAAACTTTATTTTTATTTTTTTCTAATAATAATTTTTTGTTATGTTAGTCACCATACAGTACATCCTTAGTTTTTGATGTAGTGTTCCATGATTCATTATTTGGGTATAACACCCAGTGCTCCATGCAATATGTGCCCTCCTTAATACTCATCACTGGCCTATCCCAATCCCCCACCCCTCCCCTCTGAAGCCCTCAGTTTGTTTCCCAGAGTCAATAGTCTCTCATGCTTCATTCCCCCTTCTGTTTAGGGTCCATTGTCTAAAGGGACAGACAGTGGAAGTTCACCAAATATAGAACGAAATTTAATTGTTCATTATAGATGCCGCCAAGTAGTTCCCAGACATTTCATTCTACTGTAGTAATTCATTATACCTGGGCAGGTGCACATGGAAGACAATTGATGCATGCATAGTGGTAATAAACACGCCCCACAGTAGTAGAATAATAGAGGATGCACGTGTGTAAAATTATTCGACTACAGCTTCCATGCTTTCCCTTTGGTTCCTTATTATCTATGAAATTGGACAATTTTTGTTCTCTAGGCTTAAAACTCATTGTCAGTATTTAGAGTTTTTCAATGCTGATCTTCTCCTGTATGAGTTACCAAAAACCTAAAATATGTATGAACTTTAAAAAATGCTATATTGAAAATTACAGCAGGGAAGTTCCATTTTGTGAATATTGTGTCAATGGATCTCTATTTTGACATCAGTGTTCGTTAGAAATGATGACATTTCATGTGAGTATAAATGTCAATGTGAAAAAGAAAAGGTAGGAAGAACCTTGAATGTTTAAGTAATTGGTGAAATGACAGGTGTGTGTGTGTGTGTGCGCTTGTGTGTGTGTAATTGATTTTCAGTGAATGGTTCGGCTTCTTGTAGGGCCTCCGAGAGAGCCCAGGTGAACCTTTCAATGAGTTGGTATCTGTTTTCAGAACATGGGAATCTCTTAGTCCAATAGTCAATCAGGCAAGCTTTGAGGTCTTGAAGAGTTTCAGTCCTCAGCGATGGTGTTGCAGACCCTTGTGAGCAAACCCTAGGGTATGCTCAGAGCCCTCATTAGCTGGTACCAACGTCTGACGATTTCAGACAGCATTTCCCAAAGAAGTACCTCTTGAGTCTCTGTCCTTGTCAGTTCCCTACACTTCCTTACACTAGTTATGTGATCAGTGTGTTTCAGGATAATCCCCACATGTGATTTTTGCTCTTTCCTACCAGTCCTATCTGTTTCTCATCTTCTTCTTTTATGGTAGGGGTTGGGAAGCAACCTGTGTGGTGTAGGAAGGGGTGTGGTAGTTGTCTGCCTTCAGAGGATGAAATTATGCCTAGAAATTGTACTGTAGTTTGAGGTCCTCAGCCCTAACTTAGGTCAATTGTCCATCCTCTGAGTGTCAGGAATTCCACCACTTCACTTGGATGCTCGTCTATTCTCCAAGCTGTCCTCAGTAATAAGGACGTCATCCATCTAGGGAATACTGGTTTGTGTGTATGTTTTTGTTTTAGGAAAGGCCTGGATGTTCCTGAAAATCATACTGTTCAGTACTCTTTCCTGTGCTTGTTGGCCCTCAGTAAATCTTTTGTGAAGTATTCATTTTTTAAATAGACGGTCTTTTTATGGTTGATGAGTAGGAATTCTGTATTGACAAGTCTTTGTCAGTGTGTGTACTGCAAATCTTTACTTCCCAGCCTGCGGCTCACCTTTTCATTTTCTTAATGGTCATGAGATAAGGAGAAATGTCACATTTTTATGAAGTCCCACTGAACTCTTTTAAATGGTTAGTGCCCCCTGTGTCCTACCCCAAGATTGACATGTTCTACTTTTTCTTTCAGAAACTGTCCAATGGGAAGCTACAATCCATCTCAAATTTCTAAATTCCATTTTTAATAATAGGGTATTTATAGACTATTTTGGATTTTCTATGTATACAATCATATTATTTGTGAATAGTCACAATTATCCCCTCAATTCTTATACTTTTTGTTTCTCTTGCCTTATAACACTGGTAGATTCTCCGATGCAATGTTGAATAGCGCAGCATTGTTTGAAGATTTAATATACCTTTCTCAATATCTGATAGAAAAAGCAGACAAAACATTGGTAACAAATGTGACCTAATTGACATATATGGAACATTCCATAATAAGTGCAGAATACATTATTTTTAAGTGGTCACAGACTATTTACCCAAATAGACGATATGTTGGGCCATGAATCAAGTCTACAAATTTTAAAACTGAAATTAACTAGATTATATTCTTAGACCACAGGGGAATTGAGCCACAGTCATAGTGAAAAGAAAACCAGGAAGTCCCTGCATGTTTACAAATTAAATGTAACTTTGCTACATATCCTAAGGGTCAGAGAGGGAATCTCAATGGAAATTCTGAACCTTTTCTACATCAGGACTCATGGACAATGCCACTTTATTTGTGAAGAGCATTATAATAACCTAGACAGGAGTTGAGCCTTAAGTCAGAGTTCTGCCTGCCCCAGCCACACCTGGCAGACTTTGCCTATGGTCCCCTCCCCAGCTGTCCTTTCTGGCGGCCCTGAGCTAAGGGGGTCAACATGGCCATATGGAAATGGGAAGCTCCCCACTCCCAGTGATGTGTTGTATTGTCCTCACCAGTCCAACAACATGATTTCTGAGTGAAATATGACACAATAGCGACTTTTTGACCTTCCTTCAGGTTTGAAAATCATCTTGTGAGTCATCTATTAGAAATATGGATTCAACATGTATTCTTTCTTCTGGAAAAGAAATAGACCCAATAGCAATTATGGCTTCCTGAGCACCTGTTCTTGAGAGACATCATACTGGCTCTTTGTAGCATTCTCCCTCTTCTCAACTAGGATGTAGATATTAGAGGCACATTTTCAGATGGTTAGACAGGGACTCAGACAATACGAGTCACAGAGGATTTTAGTGTCAGAAACCTAAGTGGGATCCCCAAATTGACTCCAAATCCATTGTTATTCCATACAGGGTACTATTTCCCTCTGGTCTTCTCGATCTGGAAACCTATCAAGTATCAGGATTTTCTCGTCGTGTGGCCAACTGGAATGAATTCAGCGGGCCTTTTAACCTCTGCCCATCATGATCATGAAGATAATTATCTCAGTGGAGGACCTCTAGGAATAGAGACCCCTAGGAATAGAGACAGTGTAATATTTTTCTGGTATTAAAGTTACTGAAACGATCTTTTTTAGTTGATTCAGGCTCTGGTATGTTCAGAGGGTGCTGTAAAACAGGTCTGAAATAGTTTTAAAAACACTCAGCTCAGCCTCTTCTACAAAGTGAGCCAATGCTTATAAACATGGCTAAAATATTCCCTTACCTACGATGACTTCCCAGCCATCCTAGTGTTTATATGGTATGACTGTGACTTACATTAGTCAACATTTGCAGAGAAAGAACTTAGTGCATCCAGGGGGTACTTCATGTTTAAGTTAGTTTGTGACAATGAGCTACTCTGTTTTACTCTGTAGTCCAAGGGAATGGTGCCAGACATCTCTAAGGTGTCTAGCAGTTCTACAATTCTGATTTTAAATGATCTGTGTGCTTCAGAGATTTGGGCAGGAGAAGGGCAGGAGTCCAGAGACTGTGAACACTTCTGTTACCTGTGCTGACCATGGAGCAGGTAGCCTTCTGTAGGCATCATTTTGATTTCTTGGTACTCTTGTGAAAGGTGGTTTTGTCTCAAATTCCTCCATTTAGGAGTAATTATAATGATAAAAGTAATTTTTATCTTATATCATCTGTGGGCCCTGATCCTGGGCTCCCAGGGTAGCTATCCTTTAACATTTTACCCAGTTCAAAATGACTGGGCAAAACCTCAAAGCATGGGCCCTATTTCTGCCCCAAGCACATGTTGTACATCTGCTTCGAGAAGAAAACAATAACCAAAAATGCCAACATAAAGATGAGAAAAAATAAAGAGCCTCTGTGGCTCCCATAAGATTAAAGTCATACTGACTTGCACATTCTGAAAACATAAGAACAAGTCTGTAACTTTCTGGAATCTTCTTCCTCATCATGGTGTGTAACTCTGTACGTAAAACAAAGCAGAACAAATATGTAACCCTGCCCCAAATGTTCCTTCCCCGGAGCAATCCCTTCTTGGTGAAGATTGTGTCTCCCAGGCAGCTGTCCTGACTTGGGTTTGAATAAAACTCTCTTCCTTTCTCTCTAAAATGTTTATTTAGTTCACTTAGTGTCGACAATAACAATACGCTTTCTTTTTAAGTGAAAAATAAATGTTCCTGGTTCACAACTCCAGCAGCACAGAAGGGCAGCTGTTCTCCATCCTGGACACTTTCCTGCAGAAGCAAGCATGTGTATATAGATTCCAGCACAAATGGGCTCATCCTAGAAGGATGCGTTGAAGGTCTGAGAAGCACTGTCCACTCCATGGGTGAGACCAGAAGGTGATGCTCTTCCCAGTTAGAGCATTACTTTTTAGGTCTTAAAGTTGCCTTGGAAATGCATGAAATCATTGCATTTCCTAAAGCCCAAGCCTTGGAGGGTCTGAGCAGCTGACCTTGCCTGGAACCAGGCACACGCCAGCAGGGAGGGCTGGTGCAGAAAGGGAAGGGGCAGGGCTCTGAGGGTCTTCTCCAGCTAGAGGGTTCCCCGGAAGGGGCCAGGTGTGTGTGTGGGGCCCGGCCCACGACCCCACCCATGCCGGTGTTGGGGCAGGGAGGCGCCTCCTGGACCCCCTGCACTCGCAGGGTTGCGGGGCGGGAGGGCGGGTTGCCCAGCATCCAAGGGGCTCAGGGCACCATCTTCCCCAACCAGTCATTGCGTGGGGGTGGACCTATGTCTCTGTGGGCGGTCCCGGAGTTGCAGCGGGTTGCAGACCTGGGGCAGAAGAAGGGACGCTGGGAGAGAGTTGTCCTGCGGAGTTCCTGGCTGGGTGAGTGCGGGATGTGTGCCGCGGTGGGGGTCCGGGGGGAGGGTGAGCCCCAGGTGGGAGGCGGTGTTCTGGAAGGGCGCGTGGAGAGGGTTCATCGCGGGTGAGTTTTCTTTTTCCCTTTAAAGTCTCCTCTGCCCGATGTCTGTCAACTGGCTGTATTCCCCAGACCCGTGAACTCCAGGGCGCCCGCTCACCTGAGCTTTTGTGGGATGGGTTGCAGAATTTCAGGGTTTCCCGTGTTCCCTAGGAAGAGTGAAGGTAAGGACCGCACACAGTCCCCATCTTCAGTGGAGTGTCCCCTGGTTCCCTGACACAGTGCAGGTGATGGACCTTGAGCAGTACCCTGAGTTCAGCAGGGTGTTCCCTGTTCCCCCAGGCACAGGTGTGGTAGTAACAAGTCCCAGAGCAGTCCCCCAACTTCAGCATTGTGCCCCGTGTCCCCTGGGTTGGTGCTAATGGGGTGTCAGGATCCTGCAGGAGGGTCCTCCAGGTTCCTGCTGCCCCAGGCACAGGTGTGGTGATAATAAGCCCCAGAACGTCCCCCAGCTTCAGCATTGTCCCCAGGGGTTGGTGGTAATGAGCTGTCAGGATTGTGCAGGAGGGTCCTCCAGGTTCCTGCTGCCCCAGGCACAGGTGTGGCGGTAACAAGCCCCAGCTCCATCCCCCAGCCTCAGCATTGTACCCCGTGCCCCGGAGTTGGTGGTATTTGGCTGTTAGAATCATGCTGGAAGGTCCTCCAGGTGGGGGCCTGGAGGCGGGCGTAAAGCAGACCCCACTCTGGTTGTATTTGGAACAGATGAGTTGAGGGTTTGGAAGAGTAATTCCGCTTTCCAGAAAAGGCAAGGTCATTGGTCTATTTAGAATGAAGATAATTACTAGTAAAAAACAAGTATGTGTTGCCCCTTCGCCCAGAAACCGAAGCAGGTGTGCAGGCTATAGGTTAGAGGTGCCTTCTTCTCCCCAGCTGACAGCACTTCTCTGCTCTGGCTCCACGAGACCCGAGGTTTTGAACGTCAGCATCTGAGTCAGCGAGGCAGCTTGTCACAGGACGCCAGTGTTCAGAGAAAGCACAGGTATGTTTGGCGAAATGTCCTATCTTGTCAGACTGGAGGTAAAACCTTTCATTTTCCCAAAACCTCCTGGGCTTTTCTCTTTTCTCTAGCTGAGCCACGAAGTAAAACGTAAGTAGCTGTCAGCATTCTGGGTTTGGTGCAAGAATTACTTAGTTTCCCTGCTGGTAGAACTTTGCAGGGATCACAATTTCTCTGTCCATTTATTGCTTATGAATGTATTTTGAACATCTGTTTCCTAGGAAATCCTCTTTTATTTGAAAGGGGAGGTGAGATTCACTCTGTGTTTGTAACATCTAATTTGTTCCTTCATCTAACTGTGTTATTCACTTGGGCCTAGGATATAGATGTGTGGCCAGCATCTAGAGTTAGGTGGCTTTTTGTCATCAGATACAGACTTGGATGATGTCATTTGTCAAAGGTGATGTTTCATCATTGGTTAGTCTTTTCATCGAAAGAGTTACAATTAGGGTCGAGGGAAAATTCTAAATTATTCAAGGCAGCCTTTTACTGTTTAAAAGTTGAGCTTGACTTTCTAGTTTTACTAAACGTATCATCTAGATATTTTGAGGAGCTGTTTTCTCTGTAGTTTCTTTGGTGGTGGAGTCAGAAGGAGAGTCTGGGAATTCTTTTAGATAGAGGCATGCTGGTGGCTTCAAGGGGCTTGGTGTCAGGAGCCTTGGGGTGCATTCTGCAACTGCTTGCCTGACCCTGGGTGCATCTCACAGAATTTTTGTTTCCTCTTATGAAATTGCTCGCAGATAATGTTCTGCTTAAAGGGGCACCCTCCCATCCTGTTGGTGGGAATGCAAAGTGGTGCAGCCAGTCTGGGAACCAGTGTGGGGGTTCCTCAAAAAGTTAAACATCGAACAACCACATGATCCAGCAATTGCTCTCCTAGGTATTTACCCAAAGCATACAAAAATGCAGATTCGAAGGGGGAACATGCACCATGATGTTTATAGCAGCAATGTCCACAGTAGCCAAACTATGGAGAGAATCCTGAAGTCCATGCACTGATGAATGGATAAAGCAGATGTGGGATACATATATATAATGGAATATGCCCCAGCTTCCAAAAGAATGAAATCTTACCATTTGCAAGGATATGGATGGATCTAGAGTGTATTGAGCTAAGCAAAATCAGTGAGGAAAGACATCCTATGATCTCACGCTTGTGGAATTTCAGAAAGAAAACAGATGAACAGAGTTGAGGGGTGATGAAAGAGGCAAACAAGGAAACAGACTCAACCTTAGAGAACAAACCGAGGGTTGCTGCAGGGCAGGGGCGTGGGGGGAAGGGTTAAATGGGTGAGGGGTATTAAGGAGGGCACTTGTGATGAGCACTGGGTATTGTATGCAGGTGAGGAATCACTAAATCCTACCCCTGAAGCGAATATTCCATGGCATGTGAACTAACTGGAATTTAAGTAAGAGAAGAAAGGAGAAAGTGTTCTGCTTCATGAAGAGTGAGGTAAAAATGTAGTGATTTGGGCTGTACTATTCTGCAGATGATAGTTGTAAAACACCCTGTTGTAGGATACGCTCGTTTCTTATCGCAGAAGGAGTCCTCGGAAAGCTGCGATGAAAGATCCAGATCTCAGAGCACGTTCATGCTCCACTGATATGTACCAGTTTGCACAGGTAGGAAGGAAGGTGGAAAGAAATGCAACAGAAGGGGAAAGTAGGTGTGAACCTTTCATTAGTTAGCTTTGTAGCTTTCTCATGAAAGCCTTGAGCCAGTGTGATTTTGGAAGAAGAGGGGGAATCCTGGAGCTTTGCAGGAGACGGGGGAGTTCCAGGTCTGGGTAAAGCTGACAGGGGTCCCGGAGGAGAGCTGAATGCATTCTGCAGCACAGTGTGGGCAGGCAGGGCTCCAGGGGTGGCTGTGGGTCTCCTGTGTGAGAGCTGTGACAGGTGAGGGCTGTGTGCAAGTTCCTGGCTGAGGACAAGTGAGGCACAGGTGGAGAGCTGGCAGAGAACCTTCTTCTGGGCCACCAGCCTCACCCAACACACACAGCCTCATCTTCTGTCCCTGTCACTCCAATTCAGACTTCTCAGAAGGTGAGTGAGAACACATCAAGAGCATTCTAAACAGAAGGGAAAGCATGTGCAAAGGCTCTGGGGCAGGAGAATTCCAGGTATGTCCAGGAGCAACAAGAAGGCCCTGTGGCCACAGGAGACAGCTTAGGACATGACCTCAGAGATGTGACAGAGGGTGACAGAAAGCCATTCCAGGGCTATAACCCCATGAGACCCTGTTTCACTGGGCCATCCTGGCTACAGTGTTGAGAACAGATGACAGAGGGTTGAGGATGGCAAGGCAGGTGAATGATGAAGCTTTTCCAGGAACTCAGCCAAGAGATGAGCTTCAGTGTGGACCAGACAGGTGGCCTTGGATGGAGTGGTTAGACCTATTCTGGGTACATTTTGAAGATGGAGCTCACAGGATTTGCCAGTGGGTTAGATATTGGGAACGGGAGAAAGGAGGAATTGGGGTGACTCCCAGCTGTTATGCGTTGTCCTGAGCGAAGGGAAGGAGAAGGTTTCTGGGGGTAGGAGGTAGTCCGTGTTCCCCATGCTGAAGAAGGGGCCTTTCCCGGTGGATCTGCTGAGGTTTGTGTCCGGGAGAACCTTTCACATGTCCTCCCTCAGCAAGGCTCCAGTGCAAGTATCCCCCACTTTTTAAACGTTCACAGTAAGACACTTGACTTTCTTGAGAGATCTACGTTATTACCCGGCTTCAGTAAGAGGAAGAGACCTGAAGAGGATTTCCCTCTTATCAAAAAAGTCGAACAGTGAGAAACGTGTTCAGCATCTGTTTTGGGGAGAAGCACGACAGAGGCGGCGTGCACCCCAACCAGCTCCTTCCGCTGGGAACCGCTCTCCACATCCAGCCACCAGCACTTTGAATTGTGTCTGTGAGCCTCTGCTGTGCTTTATCTTCATTTATGCTGGGCCTCCGTTAGGAAGTTGTGTCCCGAGGCCTAAGAAAAGCCAAAGAGAAGGGATTTTGGAGTCTGAGCACGCTCTCTTAAGTTTTCTGTATAAATTAATGGTCATTCCTTCTTTACACCATTTCTGCTGTGGAAGGTTTCCTAGGAACACTGTACTTTCCAAGAGCAGGGAAACCTACACCCCATGCTGCGGGGTTAGTTTTAGTCTCCATGCTGGACAGAACATTCCATGACTGTTGGATTTTATCACTCAAACATTGCGCCTTTGACCACCTTCACCCGTTTCTACCACCCCATCCCCGAATCTGGCACCTGCCAATCTGCTCTCAGTATCTATGCGTTCAGTATTTGTTTATTCCACGTGGAATGTACATGAGAGCATCTGGTATTGGTCTTTCTGTGTCTGAGTTACTTGGCATAAGGCCCCCAAGGTCTATGTTTGTATGTCTGGTTATTGTGAATAATGCTGCAGTGAACGTGGGAGTGCACCTGTCTTTTTGAGGCAGTGTTTTTGTGTTCTCCAAATCAATACTCAGTAGAGCCATTACTGGGTCATGTGGCAGTTGTATTTATTTTTTCAGGAACCTCCATACCGTTTGTCACAGTGGCTGCACCCATTTCCATTCCCACCAACAGTGCACAGGGTCCCGTCGTCTGCCTCTGGGACGATTGCCGTTGCAACAGTTGTGAGGGGATAGCCGATTGTGGTTTTGACTTATGTCTCCCTGACGATGATTAGTGATGTCGAACAACTTTTTCTGTCTGTTGGCACCTGTGTGCCATCTTTGGAAAGTATCTATTCACATATTCCCCCCATTTTTTATACAGTTTTTTTTGTTTTGATTTGTATGAGTGTTGTGTGTATTTTGGATATTAGCCTCTTCTCACACATATGATTCGCAGATATTTTTTTCTTATTGGGTCAGTGGCCTTTTAAGTTTTTGCTGGTTTCTTTTGCCGTGTGGAAGATTTCAGTTTGATGTTGTTCCACTTGTTTATTTTTGCTTTTGTTGCCTTTGCATTTGGTGTCCGATCTAAAGACTCTTTGCCCAAACCAACGTCGAGAAACAGTACCTGTGTCTTCTTGGAGGTTTATGGATTCAGGTCTTATGTTCAAATCATTCATCCATTAAAAATTTTGTGTGCAGTGTAAGAAACTGACCCAGTTCCATTCTTCTGCATTTAGTGCCCAGTTTTCCTGTTACTGCTCACCGAAGAGACAGTCCTTTCCCCATGGCATATCTTCTGCTGCTGTGTCATAAGTTAGGACCATCTACGTGTGGGTTCGTTTCTGAGCTTTCTGTTCTGTTCCACTGACCTGGTGTCTGTGTTTATGCCAGTACCATCCTGTTTTGATGACAACAGCTTTGTAATCTAGCTTGAAATCCAGGAGTGTGTTGACTGCAGGTTTCTTTCTCCAGGTTGCTTTGGGTATTTGGGGTCTTTTGTGATTCCATACGAGTTTTAGGACTGTCTTCTATTTCCTCGAATAATGCCACTGGAATTCAGATAGGGATTTCATCACATCTGTTGATTGCTTTGGGTATGATGGACATGTTCACATAATTAACTCTTCCAGTTAAGGAGCATGGCGTATGCTTCCATTTGTTTGTGTCGCCTTCCAAATCTTTGACCCATACATTCTGCCTCCCCCCCACATGTTTTTTCTTTTTTTTCTGCCATGTGTTGAGTATACCATGTCTTTCTCATTCTTGGTTACTTTTATTCCTAGATTTTTTTTGATGCAATTGTAAATGGCATTGCTTTTTAAATTTCTCTTTGCGAAAGTGTGTCATCAGTATATAGAAATGCAAGAAGTTGGGTCATCTGGGTGGCTCCATCGGTGAAGCGTCTGCCTTCAGCTCAGGTCATGATCCCAGAGTCCTGGGATTGATCCCCATGTTGGGCTCCCCGTTTAGCGAGGGTTTGCTTCTCCCTCTGTCTGACACTCCCCCTGCTCGTGCTTTTTCTCTCCCTGTCAAATAAATAAATAAAATCTGAAAAAAATAAATGCAACAGGTCTCTGTATATTGACTTTATATCCTGCAGCTTTACTGAATTTGTTTATTCTAACAGTTTTTTGTGGAATCTTTGGGGATTTCATGTCATTTGCAAATAGTGATAGTTTTCTTGTATGGATTTCATATCTTTCTCTTTTTTAAAAATTATGTTAGTCACCCTACAGTACTTCATTAGTTTTTGATGTAGTGTTCCATGCTTCATTGTTTGCATATAACACCTAGTGCTCATTACAACACGTGCCCTCCTTAATACCCATCACCAGGATAACCCGTCCCCCCACCCCCTCCCTTTCTGCAACCTTCAGTTTGTTTCCCGGCATCAATAGTCTCTCATGGTTCATCTCCCCGTCTCATTCCCCCCCTTCACTTTCCCCTTCCTTCTCCTAATGTCCTGCATGCTATTCCTTCTGTTCCACATAGGAGTGAAACCATATGATAATTATCTTTCTCTGCTTGACTTAATTTCACTTAGCATAATCCCCTCCTGGTCCATCCATGTTGGTACAAATGGTGGGTATTCATCCTTTCTGATGACTGAGTAATATTCCATTGTATAGATGAACCACATCTTCTTTGTCCATTCATCTGCTGAAGGACATCTTGGCTCCTTCCACAGTTTGGCTATTGTGAACATTGCTGCTATGAACATTGGGATACAGGTGCCCCTTCTTTTCATTACTCTGTGTCTATGGGGTAAATACCCAGTAGTGCAATTGGTGGGTCGTAGGATAGCTCTGTGTTTAACGTCTTGAGGAAACTCCATACTGTTTTCAAAAGTGGCTGTACCAACTTGCATTCTCACCAATAGTGTAAGAGGGTTCCCCTTTCTCCACATCCTCTCCAATATTTTTTATTTCCTGCCTTGTTAATTTTAACCATTCTAAGTGGTGTAAGGTGGTATCTCATTGTAATTTTGATTTGTATTTCCCTGATGGCAAGTGATGTGGAGCAATTTTTCATGTGAAGTATCTCTTTGTGTCTTCTGCCCATTTCTTGGGTGTCGAGTTTGAGAAGTTCTGTATAGATCTTGGATACCAGCCCTTTATCTGTGATATCATTTGCCAATATCTTCTGCGATTCTGTAGGTTGCCTTTTAGTTTTGTTGATTGTTTGCTTTGCTGTTGAGAAGATTTTCGTCTTGATGAAGTCCCCATAGTTCATTTTTGCTTTTATTTCCTTTGCCTTTAGAGACGTGTCTTGCAAGAAGTTGTTGTGTCCAAGGTCGAAGAGTTTGCTGCTTGTGTTCTTTTCATTTTGATGTGAGACAGGAATCCATTATCTTTCTTTCGTGATTGTATTCGAGTCCTCTGTCTTTCTTGGTGAGTCTAGCTAAGTTTGTCAGTTTTGTTTATCTTTCCAAAAAAGGCAGCTCTTATTTTCATTGATTTTTTTGTCTTTTTAGTCTCCATTGGATTTATTTACGCATTCCTTTTTGTTATTTCCTTATTTCTACTAATTTGGGGCTTTGCTTGTTGTTGTTTTTTTTTCTACTTCTTTACTACATAAAATCAGGTTGTTTATTGGAGAGCATTCTCATGGATTGACGAAGACCTGAATTTCTATGAACGTCCCCCTTAGAGCTACTTTTGCTGCATCCCATAAGTTTTTGTAGGTTCTCTTTTTTGTTTGTGTCAAGGTACTTCTAAAATTTCTTTTGATTTCTTCTTTGACTGTTGGTTGTTCAGTAGCATGTTGTTAAATGTCCACATATTTTTTTAAAGATTTTATTTATTTATTTGACAGAGAGTGAGACAGCGAGAGAGGGAACGCAAGCAGGGGGGTGGGAGAGGGAGAAGCAGGGTCCCCACTGAGCAAGGAGCCTGATGCAGAGCTCGATCCCAGGACCCTGGGATCACGACCTGAGCTGAAGGCAGATGCTTAATGACTGAGCCACCCAGGTGCCCCAATCTCCACATACTTTCAACTGTCCCATTTTCTTCTTCTTCTTTTTTTTAAATGTTTCTTTATTATATTATGTTAGTCACCATACAGTACATCCCTGGTTTTTGATGTAAAGTTCGATGATTTATTAGTTGCGTATAACACCCAGTGCACCATGCAATACGTGCCCTCCTTACTACCCATCGTGTCCCATTTTTTTCTTGAGACTGTTTTCTTGTTTCATATCATTGTGGTTGGACAAGATTTGAACCAGAAGGTGAAGGGAGCATTCAGATTAAACTTTGTTTCCTGGGGGTTTTTCTGAGGGCAGACCATGAGTTTCGTGGGGACAGAGGAAGGTTTTGTGAGATGGGGGGGGGGTCAACCCTTGTTAGAATTACTGACTACTACCATGCAGACTGTGTGTCACTGTTCACACCGTAGTCCTGATGGACTTTACTTCATTAGAAATATTTTCTACGAGGTGCAGGGGTAGCCTTCTCTAAAAGAAAGGTGCCATGTGGGTTCGTGGCATGACCACACATCAGCAGCCAGGATGGATGGTATTGTGGGGGATCAGAACCAGGCTTTCTGTGGGAAGTGACAGGAATAGGGCATGGTGAGCTTCATGACCCTAGGTGAGGTCCCGAGTGACCCACTGGGTGTTGGGTTCTGTGGATCTGTCTCATCAGGTGCTGTGGAATTCAGCGACACCCTCCTGTCTGTTGAGTTGTGCGGACAGGTAGACATCAGTCTCTGGCCAGGCACGAGGGTCGCACTGGACCACCACCAGAGGGGCAGCGTGCAGGGGAGCCACTGCTTGGTTTCCATGAAAACTGACCGGGCTCTGTGACCATGATTCCTAGCAGCTGCAAGGGGAGAGAAAGGCGGGGGTGGTGCGCACTTCCTAAGGTTGTGGTCAGGACTGGTCTGGAGTGTACTGAAGTCAGCCACACCTGGCACAGAAGGCCCCCAGTCAGTGTAGCTGTGGGCACTGCTCCCATGGCACTTTCGTGCCGGCTCCCATGCTGCCACCTCCTGCTTTTCATCATTATCTTCAAGGTCATGTGCCTCTGCTCTTGCCCCATGGCCTCCGGGGTATTGCCCGTCCTCCATCGGGCCCTCGTCCCTGGTGCCCTGTGCAGTCTGATGCCAGGGTAGCCTTCTCGAGACCCACCTCTGGCCCTGTCAGTCCCCTGATGGAACACTTCCATGGATCCCCCATGAGGTGAGGACGATGCCCTGCCCTGGAAGGGGGCTGCAGGTCCCCAATCAGGAGATCCACGTCTCCCTTTTCAGCATGGCCTGCCCTCCCCTCAGTCTTCCTCAGGGAAGCTCTCCCCACTTCCTGAGATGACAGCTCTGAACTTAAAAATGAATGTTATTTTACATATCTCTATGCCTTGGTTCATCCATGGCATGTCTTTCAAACCTGTTAGTGGGTTTTTTTTTAGCAGTTCTGAAGGGCTGTCTGCTCAAGGAGGGGATGATCTGGGTGGGGCAGCTTTCCCTCTCATCTCCCTCAGCATGTCTCTGAGCCCTGGGGCCAGCTGTCCCACTGAGGATTGAGGGACCTGAGCCAGTCAACCCTGAGCATAGGCTGTGTCAGCTGTGTAGACTGATGTGTGCCAGAGCGGTGGGCAGCTGGCATGGGCCAGGGACAGGCAGTGTCTCCTTCTCATTCCTTCCCTCCCTCCCTCACTTCCTCCCTCCCTCCCAGAGGTAGCTCAGAGCAGCCTCCAAGCCCTGCATCTCCAGATCCCTTGACCTGTGCCTCCTGTGTTCACCTGGTGACCTTGGAGTTTCACATGGATTCTTCCTCCTGTACCCTCTCCCGTAGCAGTTCCTGGATCAGGGGAGGGGTCGTACACTCGTCTGTTATTGGTCTTCTTCCTGTCCCATCCAAGCCCACCCACCTTTGCATCTTCTGTGTATGTGCTTGGAATCAAGACCATCCACAGGGAACCTATTAGCCAAATGGATCCAGGTAATGACCATTGAAGTAGAGATCCAGGATCCATAATAAACCTGCTCTGAAACCTGTCCCACAGTCTGTGACTATCTCACACTAAAACAGAAACAATAATAGCTTCCTGGACTGTGAAGTGACATGTGTCTCTACTTCCAATGTTGAATGCATAGGTGCTGAGCCTGGACAGAAAAGGACCATGGCTCCCGTGGGCTGGGATCCACAGGTAGAGTGTAAGAACTCAGTGAAATCTGAATTCGAGGCATAGAGTGAATAATTATTGTAGAGTGAATCCTCCCAAGTAGGGCTTATGCACATTGCACAGGAAAAGCTTTTTCAAAGAGGTTCCTGAAAGAAAAAATTTTTTAAAAAATTTATTTAAATTCTAGTAGAGCTAACATACAGTGTTACATTCGTTTCAGGTGTACAATAGAGTGATTCAGTAATTCTATATATTACTCAGTGGTCATCAAGAAAAGTGTCCTCTTAATCCGCTTCATCTATTTCACTCATCCCTCTATCCACCTCAGCACGAGAATCAGCACGAGGAAGAGGCCCTGGATGTCTAATTGGTCTGCTTGTTTTTTCCTTATTTTAGGGTCTATTTAGGGTCTATTTTGTTAATGTGCATTTTTATTAGGAAATCACCCATTTCCTCTAGGTTTTCAGTCTGATGTAAGAGGTTTCTCTTATTTAACCTTTAAATTTGTCATAAATTGTCACAATTAATGAACAAATGTTGATACGTTATTATTTACTGAAGTCCATACTTATCCAGGTTCCCTCTGTTCTACCTTTTCTGGTTCCAGGATCCCGTGAGGGCACCCCGTGACATGTGGTCATCATGTCTCTTTAGGCTCTGCTTGGCTGTGACTTGTCTTGTTTTGATGACCTGGATGGTGTTGAGAAGGACAGGTCAGGCATTTTGTACATAGACCTGCATTGGGATTTACTTGTTTTTCTCATGGTTAGACGGGGGTTGTGGTTTTCAGGGAAGCGGATCACAGAGGTAAAGTGCTCTGTCATCACTGTACAGCAAGGAACACTTGTCACTGTCTGTGTTAACCTTGGTCACCTGAGGCTGTGTTGGTCGGGCTTCCCCACCATGAAGTTACTTTCCCAGGTGCCTATGGTGTGTCCTCGTGAGTAGGAAGACACTGTGCGGAGCCCACACACTTTAGGAGAGGGGAGTCAGCTGCACCTCCTTGATGGGTAGCTGAGGGTCTGTCTATATTTATTATTTGGAATTCTGTTAGAAGAGGTCTATTCAACCCCAATTGTAAAAACCTGTGTAATCTGTTAATAAAAAATACAACTGAGCAATTTAAAAGATCACATTGCCTTACTGAACAATTCATGAATTGGGCAGCATCCCATCTAGCAAATAGAAAGGACCTCCTGTGAGCTGCACGGAAGGAAAGGCTTTTAAAAGCAGACAGGGAATTGAAAAAAGGAAATCGTTAGCAAACAATGCATTGTTTAAGGCAGGGTTGCCCTCCTAAGGGGAACAGAAGGGGCCATTCAGTACATATTCCTGGTTGACTGGTTAAAGTTTACTTGGAGGTGGGGGTGTGTGAAACTGCAGTTGGGTTAGGCGGTAAGACCTCGTTTGCTGACCCGGGTCTCTTAATGTTAAGTGACTCCATTTGGGGCCTGTGGTTTCTTTTTAACAAATCATTTATTTTTTACCAGTGTTTTCCATTGTCTCCTGTTTTCTGTGGACATCATTCCATCTTTGTGGGGTTTTCTGTGGTAATTCTTTACTTTCTGATACTTCAAGATTATCCTGGCTCCTATATTTACAGTCTCAGTCCTACTATTAGCAATATCTTAGAAGAGCTCTGGCTCCTTTTATTAGAGAATGGTATTAAAGTCTTGCCTGTGGGAACTGAATGTGCTCAGCAGACAATGGAAGGCAATATATGCATGTATTCCAACCAATGTAAACACACCTAATTAAAGATGTCCATGTGGTACTGTCTGTATCCGTACTGAGCAGAAGATGAGTTCATGCTGATGTCTCCAACCTGGTTGTATTGTGATATTCTTCCTTGGCTGATCTGTAACTTTCTACTCCAACAGTGACAAACTGGCTCTCACCACCTGCTATGTATTTAATTCACTGCGCCATTCCAGATTACAGATGGGGAGTTTTCAGATCTGTTAGCTACCACCCTGATGGGAAAGAACTTTTTCCTTTAGTCTACAGATTCCACTTGTTTCCAAAGTTTACTTAGGTCAGCATCTTCTGCCATACAACCTGCAGTGGGTGTTTTTTCCATACATTTCCAGTACAGTTAGATTCTTTGTCATTTTCTGTATCCCACTGAAGGGGCAGAAGAAATTTTGCTCATTTCAAGGTTCTTTCAGTTGGATTGGGAATTATACATTGACATGAAACAGATTAACAGGAGGGAAAAACCCACAAAGTTTAATCATATACACATGATTAAATGACCAAGGCAGGCAGGTTTTATACTTTGTGGACAAAGAGAAAATAAATCTGTGAGAAATTCACAGAAGAAGGAAAACAACCTTGGGAGCTTCAATTAGTAAGGAATTCTAAACAGAATTCAGGCTGGGGTAGTAAGTTAGTCAAAAGTAACAAGGGTTGTTTATGCAGCTTCTGGGCTCTAAACTTCCCATTTCTGGTGATTAGGAAGTCTTTTCATCTCCTGGTACAGGGAGATCTTCATGTGCAGATAGATTTCCTGCTTCGGGGGACAGAGGAGGGTTTGAGCATCCCTCTTACATAGGCTGTCTCTTAAGTAACTTTTATTTAAAATATATATGTCAAAGTGGCAGATTTGGGGCAGCCTGCCCTTGGTCCCTACACCACCCTGCGACACTCCCACATCCTAAGTAACTTTATTTCAGTAGCTTTTGATTTACTCTTGGGGATGTAAACATGTTTGTTTGTGTTTTTTAAAGATTTTATTTTTAAGTAATCTCCACACCCAAATGGGGCTCGAACTCACAACCCCAAGATCAATAGTTGCATGCTCCACCGACTGCGCCAGCCAGGTGCCCCAAAATGTTTGGGTTTTGACAAATGAATAATGGCAGGTACAAATCATTAAAATATGATGGAATTCACCCCTTGATCATTTTATCACCTCTAGTTTTGCCTTTTCCAGAATCTCCTACAAATGGGGTCACTCAGTGTGTAACTTTTTCAGACTGGATTCTTTGACTTAGAAAAATACGTGTAAAGTTCATCCATGTCATTGTGTGGGGGTGATGGTTCATTTATTTTTATTGCTGAATAGATTAACAGGAGAAAAACAAGTCAAAGTTTAATATCATTCAAATGTCCTGTATTCATGGGAGATACCCAGGAAAACGGAGTAACCCCTTGAAGTGACCCAGCCCTCACTCTAAATGCCATCTTCAACTAAAGACCAAAAGATTGTAGGTGGTGGGAAGGCCAGTTAAGGGGTGTTATCAGGTGAGCACAGTAAGTGAGGGAATGGTTGTTACACAGATTTAAGTCTGTGCTTTTTCTTTCAGTAAGAGTTTCTTGAGATTTAGTCATTCTGTTCCTGATACAGAGGGAGACAGGCCTACCAATGGAGCTTTCCTTTGTCAGCGTACCTTTCACTCACCAAACAGCAACTTCTACCCAGTTGTCAGAGATTCTCCCATGTGTGCTGTTTCTTAAAATTAATCCACCCAAATAACCCTTGTGCCAAAGAGGCACATTTTGCCTGGCATATTCTGCTTCCTTCACATGGATGCACTCAGTTTGCTTATGGATTCATTACCGGAAGGACATCCTGGATTCGTTAAGTTTGTAACCACCATGAATAGAGCTGCTGTGCATAACTGCATGTTTTTGTTTGGAAATAGCTTTTCACAGCAGTGGTCTAAATACCAGAAGTACAATTGTTGGACCTTAATGTGAGACTTATTTAGGTTTGGAGAAAATGGCCAAACTGTCTTCTGAAGGGACAGTTGCTGCCATTCCTCGCCTTCCAGCAGTTGGTATTCTTGTTTCTGGAGTTCAGCATTTGGAATAGGTGTGCAGTGCTGTCTCACTGTCGTTTACACTTGTTCTTTCCTAATGATGACGTTGAGCATATTTTTGTATGCTTATTCTGTGTCTGCATATCTTCTTTGTCCAGGCATTTTCAGACCCTTACCCATTATCAGTTCGGATGTTTGTTTCCTTACTGTTCAGTTCTGATAGTTTTTTGTATATTTTGAATACAGATCTTTTACCGGATATATATTTTGCAAATATTTTCTCCCAGTTTGTGGCTTGTCTTTTAGTTTCTGAGCAAGGTCTTTCACAGAGCAGAAGTTCTAATTTTAGGAAGTTCATGTTATCAGTTTTTTTTTCTTTTGTGGGTTGGCGTTTGGTGTTGTGTTAAAACTCATCACCAAACCCAAGGTCATGTAGATATTCTTTTATGTTTTCTTTTTGACAGTTTTACATTTTAAATTTATCTACAATGTTGAATGAATTTTGGTGTAAGTTGTAATGCTTGTGCCTGCATTTCACTTAATTCTGTATGGTTTCTAATTAATTGTTTCTATTTCTGGAGATGTCAGGGGTAATTGGACTCCATTTCAGTTTGAATTTTCAAAATACAATGGATTCAGCTGGACTCCAGAAGGGACAGGTGCCTCCACTGAACTGAGCGCACCCCACCCTGCACCGCCCCCACCGCCCGCAGGGGGCGCCCGAGTCCCGCTCCGTGACTCCCGCTGGGCATGCGCTTTCCAGGAGCTGAGGGGCGTTCCAAGTCCTCAGGACCGTCTGTGGTGACGCCCAGGCCCTGGGAGGACGTGGGGCCTCACCCACGGTCAGGAGCCCGGCCTCCCCACGACCTGCTGTGGAGGATGTGGGTCTGTGTCCACAGTGACAGGAGCCCGGCCTCCTCAGGATCCGCTATGGAGACTTCGGGAGGACGTATTTCCGCGTCCACACCGAAAGGACCCGCAGTGGAGGACGGGGGTGCGCGTCCACACCGACAGGAGCTTGGCCTCCTCAGGATCCGCTGTGGAGACTTCGGGAGGACGTGGGGCTGCGTCCACGCGGACAGGACCCGCAGTGGAGGACGTGTTTCCGCGTCCACACCGAAAGGACCCGCAGTGGAGGACATGGAGCGGTGTCCACACCCACAGAACCCGAGTCTCCCCAGGACCCGCCGCGGGAGGAGAAGGTGAGGAGAAGCCGCCTGAGCCGGGGCTGCCAAGGGCTCCGTGCTCACAGGACCCCGCGGAGGAAGGGCGCGCTGTGTAGACGGTGGGGTTTCCGTGGATTGTGTGCGGTGCCGTGGGGTCGCTGGCGGGGCTGTGGGGTCTCCCCTCTCTGGGCTCGGATCCGCTGGGCTGGTCCGCGGGTCCGTGTTTACGCGCACACGGATCCGGTTCTGGGGGCTCCGCAGGCAGTCTGCAGTCAGGGAGCCTCCGGCCGCCCGCCCGGTGCTTGTTCGGCCCCGCAGGGTCCTCCCCGCGTCCACACCCGGTCCGGGCTGTCGGTTCGGCGTCTGGAGGTTCGGTAGCGACGGCGCGCGCTCTGCAGACAGACGGCTGTGGGGAGAGCAGGTGTTCTCACGGCGTCGGTTCTTCCCGAGCGCAGCGTCTTCCGGTCTCCGTGTGTCTCCCTCGACGTCTGTCGTCGGTGTCTCACGGGTGTCCGTCTGTCGTCGGTGTCTCTGGGGTGTCCGAGGACAGGGCTGTCCACCTCCCTCGACCTCTGTCATCGGTGTCTCCCGGGTGTCGGAAGGCAGGGCTGTCTTTCTCCTTCAACGTCTGTCGTCGGTGTCTCAGGGGTGTCCATCTGTCGTCGGTATCTCACGGGTGTCCGTGACAGGGCTGTCCGTCTCCCTCGACGTCTGTCGTCGGTGTCTCAGGGGTGTCCGAAGACAGGGTTGTCCGTCTCCCTCGACGTCTGTCATCGGTGTCTCACGGGTGTCCGAGAGCAGGGCTGTCCATCTCCCTTGACGTCTGTCGTCGGTGTCTCACGGGTGTCTGAGGACAGGGCTGACCGTCTCCCTCGACGTCTGTCGTCGGTGTCTCACAGGTGTCCAAGGACAGGGCTGACCGTCTCCCTCGACGTCTGTCGTCGGTGTCTCACAGGTGTCCGAGAGCAGGGCTGTCCGTCTCCCTCAACGTCTGTCGTCGGTGTCTCACGGGTGTCCGAGGACAGCGCTGACCGTCTCCCTCGACGTCTGTCGTCGGTGTCTCACAGGTGTCCGAGGACAGGGCTGACCGTCTCCCTCGACGTCTGTCGTCGGTGTCTCACGGGTGTCCGAGGACAGGGCTGTCCGTCTCCCTCGACGTCTGTCGTCGGTGTCTCACGGGTGTCCGAGGACAGGGCTGACCGTCTCCCTCGACGTCTGTCGTCGGTGTCTCACGGGTGTCCGAGGACAGGGCTGACCGTCTCCCTCGACGTCTGTCGTCGGTGTCTCACGGGTGTCCGAGGACAGGGCTGACCGTCTCCCTCGACGTCTGTTGTTGGTGTCTCATGGGTGTCGGAGAGCGGGGTTGTCCATCTCACTCGACGTCTGTCGTTGGTGTCTAACGGGTGTCCGAGGACAGGGCTGTCCGAGAGCAGGGCTGTTCCCTGTTCAGCATTTCATGGAGGAGGAGGAGGAAGTTCGGTGGGTTGTTCTGGAGAAAAGCGAGGTTCGGGGTGATGGAAGGTTCTCACCCACTGTGCTGCAGGCGTGGTGACTTCTTGGAGGAGGTAAAACCCGCGTCTTCCCCTTTGGGGCCTGTGACTCATGAGTCTCTGCTGTGGAGCTTCAATGTGGGGTCTGTAATTGACAGTTGTTCGTGTAATTGACACTGAGCGGTTGGCTCCCCCGCCCAGCGACCCTTCTGGCGACCCTAGTCCACTTGACTGAGCCTTCCCTTCACGCATTTTCACAGTTCTAACCAGTTTTTGGTGGAGCGTTGTGGAAAATTCGAATTCCAGATCCCGCTGCTTCTCTTGCACCCGAGACACAGGGGCCCCCGATGTCATCCTCCCATGAGTCTCTTGCTAACCTGTGGCTTCCTACACTGGTGAGTGGCCTCTCCGCAGTGGGCGAACCGGGTCTGGGAGGACTTGGCCTCCATCAGGAAGCTTGATGTGGTCTCTTCTCCTGTGACCTGGTGCTGACCTGGTTGTTTGTAAGAGTACTTGACTCTGCGGTGATTTCAAGGTGCAGTGAACCTGTCACAGCAGCACAAATATGCTTTATCTCCACACTCGGACTCCCCAGCTGTCGTTTCTTTACCACATTTGCCACTTCACACGGGATACTTCAGTGCGTTTTACCCCGAACAGGGACACCATCCTGCGGAACCACCACATAGCCCTGAATGAGGAAATCATCGCAGTTTCCCTATTATAATCCAGACCACAGGTCCACTTGAACTGTCGCCACCTGCCCTGCTGTCTGAAATGTCCTGCTCCATTCGGATCCAGTTTTCTTCTTCTGCAACTGCTCCCGAGACTTTCCCGTATTTGCACAACCCTGATGGATTTAAGGAGCACAGATGGCTCCAATCTGGGTGGCCTTTCTGGAGGCTTATGTTGCTTGGGCTGTTTTCAGTGTCCGTCCATGTGGTGACATGCATCAGTCCTTAATTTTTTCACTGTGACTAAACATAGTAACATTTACCACTTAAAACATTTCAGGGTCACAGTTCTCTGGCCTTAGGTGAGTTCACATGGTTGTACATCATTCTCTAGAACTTTTTCTTTCTCCCTGAGGGAGACTGTATGTATGAAACACTAACTCCCCATTCCCCTTTCCTCTCAGCCCTGCAGCCACGTTCAACTTTCTGTCTCTAGATACCTCATACAGGTGGAATCACACAGTATCTACCCTTCTGTGAAAGCCAGCATCCTGTCCTTGTTCCTGATTTCGGAGTAGAGCTGTCAATCTTCAGACTTGAGCATGGTGTTTGCTATAGATTTATTGAAAAAAAAAATTACCCCTTATTCCTGTTTTCATGAGTGTTTATATCAGCAACAGACTTTGGATTTTGGTTAGAACCTTTTCTGCATCAATTAATATGACCACATGTTTTTATTTAAAAATTTATTGTGGAGTATAACATTGCTTGGTTTCACTATATTGAACAATCTTTGAGATGTTTGTGAAGAGACACTTATGATGTACAATATATTTAAGAGCTCTTGGTTTTGCAATTTTTCTGATCAGGCTTCTTACATCTATCTTAAGACGGGTGTAGGGATGTATTTGCTGATTTTGTGATGATTTCATTGGGGTTGGTATTAGTGGTTAGGATTGGTGTTACGGGTTGTTAGGGTTATGGTTGGGTTAGGGTTAGGGGTCTCCCTGTCCTCTTCTGCACAGAGCCCATTCTCCTTCAGTAACCAGAGTGATCTTTTCGACACATTACATTTGGGCCTCTCTGTGGTCTGCTCCCCTCCTGCCCATCCTCTGCAGCCTCACCCCTCCCACCACAGCCTGCCCCTCTGTGGGCCACCCAGGGGTAGGATTGTCCCACATGTGCCTCAGGCCTGAGTCCAAGACTTTGCATTCACTGTGCCCTCTCCCAGGAGCACTCTTCTCTCCCCCTGCTTCATGTTTGGCTTGTTTCCCCATTGGCTGGGCCCCGAATTGCCCCCTGATGACCTGACTCATGTCTGCTGGTTGAATGTGCCTGTCCGCTATTTAAATGTAGTGCCCGCCTTCCCGATGTGAGCAATTTGCTAACCTGCCCGTGATGGGGCAGGTGTAAGGACGTAGCCTTAGAGTCTGCATAAAAAATCAGTCTCAGAGGGCTCACCAAACTTGCTTGATGATGGGGGAGCTGCTGTCCCTATGGTGGGGAGCAGATAGTCCCCTCAAAGGGGGACCAGTCATGTGAGGTGGTTGGACAAGACTCCCAACTTCTTGTCTGGGGAGATGTAGACCTGGACCTGGAAGCTTACACCCTTGGATTCAAGGCTGGGGCCTAAGCAAGCTCCTTCTTCTTCCAGAGGTCCTCTTTCCCCTTCCCTGACCATGGGCTGGACCTGATTCCTGACCTGGGGGAGTTCGAGGGTGACCCCTCCTAGGAATACCAGGGGTTTACTGAGGACCTTGTCAGCAGGATGCCCAGTAGCCTTGAAGGGAGGACCTTACAGAGGTGGAGACAGCTCTGTGGGGGCCGGTGACATCCCACTCAAAACAAAATGGGGCTGGTGGCCGGCCCTGCTGGTTCTACTGTAGGGCATAGAAACAAGGGCTGTGCCCCAAGGTGCTCCGCTCCTGGCAGGTGGGGACAGGACCTGGGGGTTTGCCCGGGAGCTCAGCACAGGGGGCGTGTTCCTGGCTCCAGCATGCTGGAGTCCATGTGTGGCTGCATGGGCTTCCAACCTCTTAAGCCTTAGGCACCCCTTTGTAAGATGGGGTGCTGACGGCCCCCATCTCTGGGAGCAGAAGGTAGGGAGGCCCCACGGGCAGACTCACTCAGGAGAGGCCAGGAGAGTGGCTGTTGCTTAAAGCAGCCCAGGGCCTGACCCCTTGAAGAAGGTACACAGGTCTATGGCCCTCAGTTTCAGGGTCCTGCTGCCAGCCTCTGGCAGTGACCCTCCTCTCACCCTGTCCCTGTAGCTATGTGGTCTTCCTGGAGCTGGTCCTGCAGACGGCAAAGAAGCACTTCATGGTGGGACACAGGGTCACCTACTAGGTCTTCACTGACCAGCTGGCTGCTGTGCCTGTGTGCCCCTCTGTGAGGGCCGGAGGGCGGTGGTCCTTATGGTGGACACAGCGTCACCTAGTACATCTTCACTGACCTGCTGGCTGCTGTGCCTGTGTGCCCCTCTGTGAGGGCCGGAGGGCGGTGGTCCTTATGGTGGACACAGGGTCACCTAGTACGTCTTCACTGACCAGCTGGCTGCTGTGCCTTGTGCCCCTCTGTGAGGGCCGGAGGGCGGTGGTCCTCATGGTGGACACAGCGTCACCTAGTACATCTTCAGCGATCAGCCAGCTGCCGTACCCTTGTGCCCCTCCATGAGGGCCGGTGGGTGGTGCTCCTCAATGTCCGTGGTGCCTCATGGCGGACACAGCGTCACCTAGTACATCTTCAGCGATCAGCCAGCTGCCGTACCCTTGTGCCCCTCCATGAGGGCCGGTGGGTGGTGCTCCTCAATGTCCGCGGTGCCTCATGGCGGACACAGCGTCACCTAGTACATCTTCAGCGATCAGCCAGCTGCCATACTCTTGTGCCCCTCCGTGAGGGCCAGTGGGTGGTGCTCCTCAAGGTCCGCGGTGCCTCATGGCGGACACAGCGTCACCTAGTACGTCTTCACCAACACCAGTTGCTGGGCCTCTGTGCCCCTCTGGGAAGGCCAGAGGGTGGTGGTCCTTGAGGTCTGCGGTGCCCCGCTCTGGCAGGATGTGTCCATGCAGCACATGGCGATGATCAGCCGCTTCTGTGAGCAGCACTTCCTCTGTGAGGTGGACGACCTGGTGTGCGCGGATGTGGACATGAAGTTCCGCGTCATGTGGGTGTGGAGATCCTGTCCCCCCCTTTGTCACTTTGTACCCCAGTTTCTACTGGGTGGCCAATGAGAACTTCAGCTATGCGCGCCGGCCGCAGTCCCAGGCCCACAACCCCAGGCACCAGGGCAACTTTTACTATATGGGGGCCTTTTTGGGGGGGTCAGTGGTGGAGGTTCACTGACTGACATTGGCCTGTCACCAGGCAATGGGGGTCGACCTGGCCAATGGGATGGAGGCCATGTGGCCTGACAAGAGCCACCTGAACCACAAGCCCACCAAGCCCCGGAGGCCACGTGGGACCTGAGGCTGCTGGGCTGTCCTCCCCCCACCCCAGTCCTGAAGATGCTGAGATTCGGGCAGTCCCCAAGAATCACCAGGACATCCAGAACACACGAGGGGCTCGCCCCGTCTCTGTCAGGGTGGCCTCTCTAAGCGGAGCCATAAGAGCAGATTCCTTCTTCTGTCCCCTCAACTGTGGAGTCCAGCACTGCCCGCTCGGGCATGTCCAGGGCCCCTAGCTGCCCCCATGCACAGGAGGCCTGCCTGGGGCACAAGTTCCTTTCTTTGTGGTCAGTGCATTTCGATCATTTCTGGGTCATTTGCAGCTGCGAACGGCTCCAGTTTTATGTCGAATGTTTTTCTGTGTCAATGCTAAGCAACCATCTTTAAAAAGAACAATTGAGGGAAAAGGTTGTCTCCCTGGTTCTAAACAGACATCGCCTGGTGGGCTGGGAGCGGCCCTGCAGCAGCCTTGGAGCCAGAACGGGCCCTGGCTGGGTCTTCCTCCCAGTCCCTGCACCTCGCGGCAGCCATGGGCCTTCAGGGTCAGGGGTGCGCCGAGCCACCTCTCAGACCCCCAGTCCCCTGACCGCCAGAGGCTGTGACCGCTAGCACGGCCTCCAGGAGCATGGAGCCCTCTGGGTTATTTCTGGTTCCTGCCTTGGTTTTAAATGGCTATTCTGTGCTGGTGTTTGTGAGATGTGGGCACTGACTCCGTCTGGATGCATGTCCTGTTGGGATCCCTCAGTGCCCACTGGAGGGTTTGCACCTGTGGACTCTCTCTGGAACATCTGCCTGCACTTCATCTTAGCAAGCATTCACTGAGTGCCTACTGTGAGCTCGGTCACCAACAAGGGGCAGAGCGTGAGAGCGAGAACCAAGATACAGGGTCCCTGTTCCAGGGCCCTCCTGGGACTCGCGATGGCCCCGTCCTCCTGACTCACTACTTTCCTATTGTGGTGTAGTGGACATACGACTGATACTGTTAAGCACTTTTCAGGGTACAATTCAGTGGCAATACGTACATTCACTGCTCTGCACCTGCCACCTCCATCCATCGCCACAACTTCATTGTCATCCCAAACTGAACCTCTGCCCACGAGACCCTAACCCGCATTCCCCCTCCCCAGCCCCAGCACCCAGCGGCTCCTTCCACCTCTGTGAATTGGAGTGCTCTCCGTCCCTCACGAGTGGGGTCCTCCAGTATCTGTCCTTTAGGGACTGGCTTATTTCATGTAACACAGTGGCCTAAGGTCTGTCCCCATGAGCCTGGACCTGACCCACTTTTCCCCCAAAGGAGTGGCTCAGCCCTCTCCTGTCTAAGCTAAGCCTCCTCTGCTCCCCTCTGCTCCCCTCATCTTCTTTCTCAGCCTGAAGATAATACCAACCAATCTGCAGCTTTGAAGACCTGTTCAGTCCAGATGCCGGACACACTCCCCCAGGGCCTTGGGCCTCACCTACCCCATCTGTCCATGTCAGGTGCCTGCAACCCCCACCAGCCGGCCACCTGCTCCTCCCACAGGTGTCCCCATCTCAGAAGAGGGAAACACCAAGTCCAGACCCTTGGAGACCTCGGTGACTTCTTGCTTACCACCAACTGTAGTGAGGTGGCTACTGGAGGGCATTCAATGTCCTAAACATTTAAAGGCATATGTGAGTCTCTGCTGCCCAGGGCAACGGGTAACAGTTGGGGCAAACAGAAACCAAGCAGATTCACTGGAAGAAAGGCTGAGTGATGAGGAGTGTTAGGGAATAGGGCCTGGAAGCTCTGACTGTCCCCACCTGACGTTCAGATGCTCCCCAGTTCCTCCTGTGCCTCTGGTGTCTTCCTGGAACCCTGACCTGGCTGTTTTCAGACAGCTCGCCCAGTGGTACCCTCACTTTATGGGGGGGGGGGTTTGCTGAAATCCACAGTGTGTCCTGCTGCCCCACCTGGATCACATCGTCTGGGCCATCTGAGGACCCAAGACTGTGGGTCTGTGGCCTGGAGGAATTCTGAGCAGAGCTGGTGGGATGGGAGGGCTGCAAGGCACAGAGTTTCCAGAAAGCTACAAAGCTATCTTCCTACAGTTTTTGAATCAAAGCCTTGAGATCTTTAAAATGCCAGCAGTGTTAACAGCATGGGCCAGAAAAGCAAATGTCCCTGTGCACCCAACACCACCTAAACTATTGGCCATTTCTTGTCCCTTGAGCTGAGTACAAAGGATTGGGAGTGGGGGCTTGAGGGAGGGGTCTTGGGCCAGACTTTGTGTTTCGGGGACAAAGGCCATCCAATCTCGTGCTGGGTGTGAGGCAGGGGCCTGTATGGAGACCCCAGCTGCAGCCACTGCTGTCTGCTGATGCCCCCTCAGCCCTCCCCAGTGCACCTGCTGCTGAGGGAGCACCTGCCCCCTCCTCCCTGGGGAGTGTTCTCTCCTGCACCAGCGGTGCCTCCCTTCTGCAAGTCACTGCCAGCCTGCAGCCTGAGAGTGTGGACACCCTGAGTTCCTCTAGCTGCTGGGGGAGCGCCTGCCCCCTCCTCCCTGTGGAGGGCTCTCTCTTGTACCAGCGGTGCCTCCCCCCTGCAAGTCACTGCCAGCCTGCAGCCTGGGAGTGTGGATACCCTGATGGCCTCCAGTCCTGGGGACAGAGCCAGTGCATGTGGGACCTGGTCTCCCAGCAGGCCTGAGCACCCAGGCCGCCACGGTGCTCGCTCTCCTTCTGCAGGCTCACTATGCCATGCCCTCCCTCAGGCCCCCTGGGCCCAAGTCCTCCTCTGCTTGGGAACCACCCTCGGCCCATTCTCTACATGCTGGGACTGGGAGTGGGTCATCTGGACCTTCTAGACTCACGCTTCGGTGCCCATGACATGGGCACAGTCCGGCCTCACAGACTGCTCAGAGGAGACTCAGCGCAAGAAGATGCAGCCCGCTGCAAGGGGAGATGCCAAGTGACCCAGAGTGAGCACACAGGCCTTGCACAAAGCACAGGATGCAGGCACCTAGCCACGGGTCACGGGAAATCCCGGTGAGGGTGGCCCTGGTGGGGAGGCCACAGAAGGGTTCCAGAAGAGGCAGGCGACAAGGAAGACAACAGGACAGAGATTCCCAAGGAGGTCGATGGAAGAATCAGAGGATTGCAGAGGCCTTGGGAAGACTTGGAGGCTCTGGAGATGTTGGCTGAATCGCTGTCATTTGGTCAGAAAAGGTGTGTCACAAACCCCCATCAACACTGGATGATTTACTCTTCATTGGTTCTAGGAATCAGTGCGTACCTGCCATGAGAACTCACATTGCGTTAAGTCTAGGATATACCTACTTTTCAGGACTAGATTTTTCTAGAGGAAGTGCTAAGCATGGGTCTTTCCATTCTTTGTGCAACTGGTCTCTGTTTTCAGGAGCAGATTCCTGGTGCTCATCACCCCTGCTCACCCTGAGGTGACCCCTGTCACCTCCCACAGTGGACGTGACGGTATGGGTTGGGGGGTGCTCACTGATGAAGCCCCAGTGCTCAGTACACAGCAGGGCCCCCAGATCCTCTGCTGAACGAGGGAGGGCCTGAGGGAGGATGGAAGGGGAGAGAGCAGGCTATGCACCAATGCTAATGCCCAAGGAGATGGATAATTTTACTTAAAACAAATAATAAACAGTATACAGAACATGAAAAGATAAAGTAACAGTCAATATGTACCAGAGAGAAAGAACATAGGGGGAGGGGATGAAACATTCTGGCGGGACGTCGGGTTCGGGTGAAGGAACTAAGGGTAATTGCACAAGGAGCTCTCCCTGCAGGGCTGTGGGCTCTGGATGTGGCTCTGGGAGCCCTGCAAGAGCAGGAGTAGGGGCAGGGGTTGGGATAGGGGCAGGGACAGGAGCAGGGACAGGTGCAAGAGCAGGGACAGGAGCAAGGGGAGGGACAGGGTCAGCAGCAGTGGCAGGTGCAGGATCCAAGGCAGGAGCTGGGTGAGGGGCAAGAACAGGAGCACAGGCAGGGGCAGGGGGAAGGGGCAGCAGTTCTGGTAGGGGCGGGGGCAGGATCTGGGGCAGGAGCTGGGTCTGGGGCAGGAACCAGAGCACAGGCAGGGGCAGGGGAAGGGGCAGCAGTTCTGGGAGGGGAGGGGGCAGGGTCTGGGGCAGGAGCTGGGTCTGGGGCAGGAACCAGAGCACAGGCAGGGGCAGCAGTTCTGGCAGGGGAAAGGGCAGGAGCTGGGTCCAGGGCAGGAACCAGAGCACAGGCAGGGGCAGGGGAAGGGGCAGGAGCTGGGTCTGGGGCAGGAGCTGGGTCCAGGGCAGGAACCAGAGTACAGGAAGGGGCAGGGAAAGGGGCAGCAGTTCTGGCAGGGGAAGGGGCAGGAGTAGGGGCAGGAGCTGAGTCTGGGGCAGGAACAGGAGCACAGGCAGGGACAGGGGAAGGGTCAGTGGCTCTGGCAGGGGCAGAGGAAGGGGTAGCAGTTCTGGCAGGGGAAGGGGCAGGAGTTGGGGCAGGAGCTGGGTCCAGGGCAGGAACCAGAGCACAGGCAGGGGCAGGGAAAGGGGCAGGAGCTGGGTACAGGGCAGGAACCAGAGCACAGGCAGGGGCAGGGAAAGGGTCAGCGGCTCGGGCAGGGGAAGGGGCAGCAGTTTTGGCAGGGGAAGGGGCAGGAGTTGGGGCAGGAGCTGGGTCCAGGGCAGGAACCAGAGCACAGGCAGGGGCAGGGAAAGGGGCAGGAGCTGGGCCAGGAGCTGGGTCTGGGGCAGGAGCTGGGTACAGGGCAGGAACCAGAGCACAGGCAGGGGCAGGGAAAGGGTCAGCGGCTCGGGCAGGGGAAGGGGCAGCAGTTTTGGCAGGGGAAGGGGCAGGAGTTGGGGCAAGAGCTGGGTCTGGGGCAGGAACAGGAGCACAGGCAGGGACAGGGGAAGGGTCAGTGGCTCTGGCAGGGGAAGGGGCAGGAGTTGGGGCAGGAGCAGGGTCTGGGGCAGGAGCAGGAGCACAGTCAGGGACAGGGGAAGGGGCAGGAGTTGGGGAAGGAGCAGGGTCTGGGGCAGGAACAGGAGCACAGGCAGGGGCAGGGGAAGGGTCACAGGCTCTGGCAAGGGAAGGGGAAGGGGCAGCAGTTCTGGCAAGGGAAGGAGCAGGAGCTGGGTCTGGGGCAAGAACCGGAGCACAGGCAGGGACAGGGAAAGGGGCAGCAGTTCTGGCAGGGGAAGGGGCAGGAGTTGGGGCAGGAGCAGGGTCTGGGGCAGGATCAGGAGCACAGGCAGGGGCAGGGGAAGGGTCAGCGGCTCTGGCAGGGGCAGGGGAAGGGGCAGCAGTTCTGGCAGGGGAAGGGGCAGGAGTTGGGGCAGGAGCAGGGTCTGGGGCAGGAACAGGAGCACAGGCAGGGACAGGGGAAGGGTCAGCGGCTCTGGCAGGGGCAGGGGTAGGGGCAGCAGTTCTGGCAAGGGAAGGGGCAGGAGCTGGGTCTGGGGCAGGAACTGGAGCACAGGCAGGGACAGGGGAAGGGTCAGTGGCTCTGGCAGGGGCAGGGGAAGGGGCAGCAGTTCTGGAAGGGGAAGGGGCAGGAGTTGGGGCAGGAGCAGGGTCTGGGGCAGGAACAGGAGCACAGTCAGGGACAGGGGAAGGGGCAGGAGTTGGGTCCAGGGCAGGAACTGGAGCACAGGCAGGGGCAGGGGAAGGGGTAGGAGTTGGGGAAGGAGCAGGGTCTGGGGCAGGAACAGGAGCACAGGCAGGGGCAGGGGAAGGGTCACAGGCTCTGGCAGGGGAAGGGGAAGGGGCAGCAGTTCTGGCAAGGGAAGGGGCAGGAGCTGGGGCAGGAGCTGGGTCTGGGGCAGGAGCTGGGTCCTGGGCAGGAACCAGAGTACAGCCAGGGGCAGGGAAAGGGGCAGCAGTTCTGGCAGGGGAAGGGGCAGGAGTTGGGGCAGGAGCTGGGTCCAGGGCAGGAACCAGAGCACAGGTAGGGGCAGGGAAAGGGGCAGCAGTTCTGGCAGGAGCTGGGGCAGGAGCTGGGGCAGGAGCTGGGTCCAGGGCAGGAACCAGAGCACAGGTAGGGGCAGGGAAAGGGGCAGCAGTTCTGGCAGGGGAAGGGGCAGGAGTTGGGGCAGGAGCAGGGTCTGGGGCAGGAACAGGAGCACAGTCAGGGACAGGGGAAGGGGCAGGAGTTGGGGAAGGAGCAGGGTCTGGGGCAGGAACAGGAGCACAGGCAGGGACAGGGGAAGGGGCAGGAGTTGGGGAAGGAGCAGGGTCTGGGGCAGGAACAGGAGCACAGGCAGGGACAGGAAAAGGGGCAGCAGTTCTGTCAGGGGAAGGGGCAGGAGTTGAGGAAGGAGTAGGGTCTGGGGCAGGAACAGGAGCACAGGCAGGGACAGGGGAAGGGTCACTGGCTCTGGCAGGGGCAGGGGAAGGGGCAGCAGTTCTGGCAGGGGAAGGAGCAGGAGCTGGGGCAGGAGCTGGGTCCAGGGCAGGAACCAGAGCACAGGCAGGGGCAGGGAAAGGGGCAGGAGCTGGGCCAGGAGCTGGGTCTGGGGCAGGAGCTGGGTCCTGGGCAGGAACTGGAGCACAGGCAGGGGCAGGGAAAGGGGCAGCAGTTCTGGCAGGGGAAGGGGCAGGAGTTGGGGCAGGAGCAGGGTCTGGGGCAGGATCAGGAGCACAGGCAGGGGCAGGGAAAGGGGCAGCAGTTCTGGCAGGGGAAGGAGCAGGAGTTGGGGCAGGAGCAGGGTCTGGGGCAGGATCAGGAGCACAGGCAGGGGCAGGGAAAGGGGCAGCAGTTCTGGCAGGGGAAGGAGCAGGAGCTGGGGCAGGAGCAGGGTCTGGGGCAGGAACCTGAGCACAGGCAGGGGCAGGGGAAGGGTCAGCGGCTCTGGCAGGGGCAGGGGTAGGGGCAGCAGTTCTGGCAAGGGAAGGGGCAGGAGCTGGGTCTGGGGCAGGAAGTGGAGCACAGGCAGGGGCAGGGGAAGGGTCAGCGGCTCTGGCAGGGGAAGTTGCAGGAGTTGGGGCAGGAGCTGGGTCTGGGGCAGGAACCTGAGCACAGGCAGGGGCAGGGGAAGGGTCAGCGGCTCTGGCAGGGGCAGGGGAAGGGGCAGCAGTTCTGGCAGGGGAAGGGGCAGGATCTGGGTCCAGGGCAGGAAGAGCAGCACAGGCAGGGGCAGGGGAAGGGTCAGGGTCTCTGGCAGGGGCAGGGGAAGGGGCAGCAGTTCTGGCAGGGGAGGGGGCAAGAGTTGGGGCATGAGCTTGTTCTGGGGCAGTAATGGCAGCACAGGCAGGGGAAGGGGCAGCTGCTCTGGCAGGGGTAGAGGAAGGGGCAAGAGCTGGAGGGTAGGAACAGGAGCACAGGCAGGGGCAAAAGCAGTGGCTCTGGCAGGCGCAGTGACAGTAGCTGGGTCTGGGGCAGGAACAGGAGCACAGGCAGAGCAAGGGGCAGGGGAAAGAGTTTCATCCTTTGCAGGATCAGGAGCACAGGCAGGGGCAGGGGCAGGGGCAGGATTTGGGGCAGGGGCAAGAAAAGGAGCGCGGATAGGGGCAGGTGTGGGGGCAGGAGCAGTGCCGGGCTCAGGGGCAGGCTCTCCGTGGGCAGGTTCTCCAGCAGGCTCTTCCTGCACAGCTTCAGGCTCTCCGTGGGCAGGTGCCAGGTAACCCGCTGGCTCCTGGTCTCCTGCTGAAGTCGCTGCAGGCACCACCCCTCCCTCTGGAGCTGCCCATGAACTTGGAGCCGGCTCTAGTTCCTCAGATGGTGGAGCAGCTGTGAGAGGAGAAAAGCTCACCCACGTGCCTGCCTCTCGTGGCCTTTGCAGAGACAGAACCCAGCCCAGGGGCTCCCAGAGAAGCTGCAGCCAGGAAGGAACCCTGACCAGGACGTGTCCCCGACTGCAGTCCACCCACTGGGTGCTCTGAGCCCGGTCCTTGCTCCTGGACCCACACCAGCCTCTGGGGGCTCCTCCCTGTGGGGCCAGCACTGACCCATCCCCACACACCACACACACCCAGCCCCAGACTTCTCACCCTCGGGCTCGGCCTCCGTGGGCTCTGGCTCCTGGATCATAGTCACTGAGTGAATGACTACTGGGGACAGTGGCCTGGGTGGAGTCAGAACCCTTCCCAGGTGATCCCCTGTCCCTGCTCCTGGAGAGGAGGGCGTGTCCACCAGCTTCCTCTCAGTCTCATCCACGGTCTTCTGCAAAGACAGGGACCGGTAGCCGGCCCGGAGACATCACAGCCCTGCCCGGCTGTCTTCACTGTCCTCCTGCCCAGGCCCCCTGCTGCTCCCAGATCAGACACAGACCTGTGCGTGCACAGCCCTGCACCTGGGATGCAGTGACCCATCCCTGCAGGGCTCGGGATCAACCTTGGGCAGAAGGGCGTAGCCCCCGCACACCCTGTCCCACCCAGCCAGGCTTGACCTGGGGTGTGAACATGACCTGCCCACTGGACATTGACCCCTCATCAGCCTGCTCCTGCTTGGAGTGGCCCCACCCTACAAGACCCCTCTTACACACACACACACACACACACACACACACACACACACACACACACAGGGAGGGGACCTGGGGCTGTACAGTCAGATCAGAGTGTGTGGGGCTGGGCTGGCCGGCTCTGGGCCTCATGGTGTCACCTTTTGGTCCTTCCTGCCAAATGGCCAGAGGCGTCGGGGAGCCCTGACACGACATCCCCAGCGAGGGGAAGTGTTTGCAGGGCGCGCTTTCCTCAGCCTGCAGCCTCCGGACTTGGGGATGCAACACGCAAACATGTTCTTCGTTCGAGGATCTCCAACGAAATGAGCTGGGCAGGGAGCTGGCTCTGGAATGTGGGTGCCTGGTTACCCGAGTTCCAAATTCTGTTGGGGTCCGTTGTCAGGGAAGTGAGGTCACCACTGCCTGGGGCTCCCTTGCCCGACTTCCTTCTCCTACAAGAGCCCCCAAGGGCCCCCCTCCCCCAGCAGCTCTATGCTCACCCTCCACCCCATGCCCCATCCATACAGTGACACCCACACCGCCCACCCACAGCCCCCAGGGGGCCTGGGTGCAGCCAGTGTCCCCGCTGTGAGGACGCAGAGCTGGTTTCAGACCAGGCTTCTTCTGCTCGTGACCAGGGCCGTGACCCTGGACAGACCCTGTGCCTCTCAGGGACTCCCCAGGCTCCCCATCTGCACAGTGGGGTGTTCTGGCTTCTACTTCTAGGGACACCATCAGGGGTAGGACCTCTACATACATTCCGTACCTGCTATCACAGGAGGCTGGGGCACACACTTGGCAATGCAAGGATGAGCCAGGGGCTGGGCGGGGCATGGAACACGCTCAGAGGGGCTGGGTCTGCTCTGGGGTCCAGGAAAGCCACCCCTTTGTCCCAGGCCCCGTGGGAAGGTTGCAATGAACTGATTCCAACCTTATCCCCTGGCGACACAGACTTCCAGGGGCTCCCATTAAGTTGAGGCTCAGGTCCCCAGGCCTCGTCTGTGCCCATGTGCGGGGCAGTCTCCACAGTGGTTCCCGGGCATTCCCGAATTTTGGTCACACATCCCTGGGGAGTCCCGTCCCCTCTGTGACTGCACTCTAAGAGAATGGAGCAAAAGGATGGGATGTCATTTCCAAGCTGATGGAGGAAAGTCTGTGACTTCTCCTGGTTTCCTCTCTCCTGTGTTCAGTCTCTGTCTCTGTCTCTGAGTGTCTCACAGGAGCAGGATCTGAGGGCTCCGGGGACGATGTGAGAAACCCTCAGAAGTCTCCCTCGTCCCTGTTTCCCTTTCCTGTCCTGGTGCTCAGTTCCTTCCTAAGGCCTCCTCACCATGCCCAGAGCACTGAACCTCTTCCAAATGGGAACCCTGAGGCTGCACCAAGGAGGGTCCTGACCTTGGTCTCCCGAGCAGTGGTCAGTGCTCTGCCATGTTCTGCATACCCAGGTCCTCAGCCCCCCAAGCCCCCAGGCTGCCCTCTGCTCAGAAGGACCTCGAGGGAGTACAAAGCATTTTCCCAGGACTGGGAGCACAGTGGGTCAGGGACGGAGATCCAAGGCCAGCAGGCTCTTCTACAAGCCTGTGGGATCCTGGGACAGCCCGTCTCTACAGCCCAACTGACAGTAGAGTAAGCTGAGGCCTTTTGTGCTGTAGCCCCCTCCACACTAGTGGGGGGTTTCTGTTCCTACTTCAAGGTGCCCAGGGAGGTGATGGACACCGGACCCCAGACCCTGTCCTCTCCCAGTGCCCTGGCAACCCTCCTGGGCCCCTTGGGGACCCCCTGACTATCAGCCTGACGTGTATCCCCTCGCCATGCTGTGGATCTGGGGTATGGCCAGGAGTCCTGATGCCCCTGCCCCATGGTCAGCTGTCTCCGACCTCTTTCTTCTTTTTGTCACCCACCTCGCTCCCAGGGTGTCCTCCCCTTCTGACCCCCAGCTGGGCAGTCAGAGTATATGTGTGTGTGTGTGTGTGTGTGTGTGTGTGTGTGTGTGTGTGTGTGTCTGCGCACACAGGTACACATGCTTCTACCTGCCTGGGGATGCCCAAGGTCATGTCCCCACATGGGACGGGGTGGGGAGCTATCCCCAAGGATCTGAGGGGCTCTCATCCCCAAAGCAAACCTCATGGGTGGGTTGATGCTGGCCTAGGACTGGAGAGCAGCCCTGCTCCTTGGACTCTGCACCCCTCATTTGTCCTGGGCCAGTCCCTGCCTCTCTGGACCTCAGCTTCCCAACTGTCCCTGAGGGTTGGGCATGGAAATGCTTGAATGTGGCCGCTCTTCTGGGGTAGGTGGAGGACAGGTGCACCAGTCACACAGGCCTCCCCACTGAGAGGGTTAGGTGTTCACAGGGGACCTGCACACAGAATGTGTATTATGACCCAGTCCTGCTGTGGACGTGCCCAAGACCCATGGCTTCACACCTGACTGGTCCCTCATGTTCCCTCACCACTGCCAAGTGCTCTGTGGCCCCAGAGTCCGCTGAGCCCCAGAACCATGCCCACGCTGGGCAGCAAGTCTCAGGGTGCAAGGCCAGGTGGGTTGGATATCTGGGGATGCAAAGGTCACTGAATACCCCCTGCCCCACCCAGCTGGCCTGGAATGCAGACTCCCTCCCAGGGTCCAGCTAAGTGCATGGCTGGGCCAGGGGACCTGGTGGCAGCAATGGAGGCTGACTCAGGGCAGGGAGAAGATTGGTCCATCCCTTCCCCTTCTCTTCTCCTCATTCTGCCTCATCTTCCTGGCAGGACCCGGGACAGAGGTCCAGCCTGCCCCTGGCTGCAGCCCTGGCTAGAGTCAGAGGGACAGGAAGGAGGCCAGGGAGGAGGGGCCCACCACCAGGGTGCCCGAGTGTGAGGGTGTTGTTACTCTAATGAGGGACCCCGTGGGCCTTCAGGGATTTCAGCCCTTTTTAGATATGAGCTGGGGCTCCAGGACTTGGCCCCTGCCCCATCCTACCCCCCCGCCCCCACGAGGCCCTGCATCCTCCCCAGCCCAGTCCTTGACTGCAGCCAGTCCTCCCTCCAGCCCCAGGAAATCCAGCTGCTCCGGAGGCTGCAAAATCATTACAAGCTGGAGCCCGAGGAGCCCTATGGGGCCTGGTTCTGGGTCTCGGAGCCCCACAGTGAGGAGAGGTGAGGATGGGCAAGAGCGGGGAAAGGACAGAGTGGACTATCCCTGAAGGTCACGGCTCCCTGGTCAGCAGAGACTCTGTTGCATGCTGGCCCCTAGGGCACCCAGATTCCAGCTCCCGGGCAGGCTCTGGGAGGGAGACCAGAGTGTGGCTCCTGCTAGCTCAGACGTGTCACTCTGTCCTGTAGCTACCGCCTGTCCCGCCAGCTGGACTCCCCCTCCTAGTCGACCAGCAACACCTTCAGAGCCAAGAAGAACAGGCCGTCATCAAACTCAGGGACCAGCGAGTGGCTGGGCAGGCAGGGGAGGGCTCACTCTGGGCTCAGGGAGTCTCTGGGTGGGCTAGTGGGGGCTTGGGAGGGCTGGCCTTCCAGCTTCTCTGCGGAGGAGCCCTTTGGCTGGAGCCATTTGCCTCCCCTCTCTGGGGCCCGCTCTCCTCCTCTGTGCAATGGGGTGATGCTGAATGATTGCTCCCATGGCAGGAACATGTGGGGTGCTGGTGATTGACCTACGCTGGGCACAGAGCCTGGATTGCAGACCACTGTGGGGGATGGTGAGTGGGGTCACCAGTGAGCACCCCTCCCCCCAAAAGCAATCTAGGTGTTCCACGCAGCCGCCAGGCCCCTGGCTGGGACCCAGGAGCAGTGGCAGACCACACTCCTGACATGAGGTCCATGGGTGGCTCTTCTTCAGGAGTGGGGGCACAGTGGGGACCCCAGGAGCACGAGGCCAGCCCCTCCCTCTGAGGGAAGGAGAGCAAGGAAGACTTTCCCTGGGGTCCCCCAAGGCCACGTAAGAGGGGAGGAGGCTGTCCCCATGCCCAGACAGCCCTTCCCCAGCACCCACTTACCTAGTGGGGAGGGGCAGGCGTCCTTGCTGCACACAGTGAATCTGGACTTGAGTACATGGAAATTCTGCTTTGGTTAGGACCTGAGCATTGGGCGGGGGGGCTTGGTTCTTTCACTTGCTGGGGTGACGAGACACACATGCTCTCCAGGACTCCTCGAATGAAGAGTTCTTACAGAGTCCTGGGCATCCTGGACCTGGGGAGGGGAGAGGGGCATGTCCTCCCAAAGGCAGAATGATTTCGGGTCGTGATCCTGGGCCAGGGCCAGAGACAGCCCCTCACTGCTCCCGACTCTAAGGCTGAGGGGGCCTTTCTCAGGCACAATGATGCCCACTGAATGCGGGGACTTCAGAAAGGACACACACCTGGATCAGGTCCTGCCCCGGGACAGTGGCTGCCTTCCCCAGCTCTGGAGGAAAAGGGACATCCTTGGCTTCTTGGGTGGGAATCCTCCTGGAGTCTCATCTCCGTCCTCGGGGCTCCCTTCCTGCTGGCTTCAGGATGGAGGGAGAGACTGTGGTGTGGCTGGGAAGGCTCTGCCCCTGCCTCCTTCCATCTGCACACATCACTGCTCCCCAGGAAGCATGGGCTGCTGCTCCCGCCTGCCCCGCACACGGCTGGTGTAAGGCACACATTCCCTCCAAGGTCCAGCCGCTCTGGCTCCGTCACATACACGGTGCCCACGGCTGCCTGGCTGGGCCACGAGTCCCAGGAGAGCTCTCCTTTCCCAGGATCAGGGTTCCTATTCCTGGTGAGAAAGAAGTACCATCTGTTCTCTGTGGGAGAAGGTGAATTCCTGGGCCGGGTGGCCCTCAGGTGCCTGAGGACATGGTGGCCCCGACAGCTGCCCTGGAGAGAAGGGTGTCGGGCACCCCTGTCTGGGAGAACAGTGGGCAGCACGCATCCCAGGCCGCAGGTGCACCCATCACCTAGCATGCTTGTCCTCGGACTCCCCTCTGGGAACTCTGGCCCAGTGTTTCAGTTGTATTTTCAGGAGTGTTCAGCACAGCAGTGGTGGAGAGAGCAGGGAACGGAACAACACTAATGCCCAAGGAGATGGATGGTGGCTCAGTCGGTTAAGCCACTGACTCTTGATTTCAGCTCTGGATGTGATCTCATGGTTATAGGATCAAGCCCCACACAGGTTCAGTGCAGCGTGGGCTCACGATTCTCCTTCCACCTCCTGCCTCTCTTGTCACTCTCGTGCCATGCGCGCTCTCTCTAAAATAAATAAATAAAATCCTTATTAGAAAATGAAATCTTACAGAATGTACTTTTAAAAAATTGTAAAAAATCATAACATTAATTTTGCCATTAAATTTCTAATTTAAATTTTAGTTAACATACTGTGCAATATTGGTTTCTGGAGTGCAATTCTGTGATTCATCACTTAATAGGACACCCAGGGCTTACACAGCAAGTGCCCTCCTTAATCCCCATCACCCATCTAGCCCCTCCCCCACCCCCTCTCTCCAGGGACCCTCAGTTTGTTCTTTATCATGAAAATTCTCTTATGGTTTGTTTCCTTCTCTCCTTTTTTTTCTTTTCCCTGTTCCCACATGTTCATATATTTTCTTTCTTAAATTCCACATATGAGTGGGATCATATGGTATTTGTCTTTCTCTGACGGGCCTTTGACTGTCTGCACCCATTAAATCACAGCTTCCCCCTTTTCCCCCTTCCCTGAATCTCCTGGTTACTACCAGTCTAGCTTCTATTTCTGGAAATATGGCTACTTTGGAGAGCTCCCAGCTGTGGATTCCTACAGTATTTGTCTTTCTGTGAGGGCTTATTTCACGGAGCATAGTGTCCTCAAGGTTCATGCATGTGGTAGCAGGTGTCAGGACTTCCTTCCTTGGTAAGACTCAGTGATATTTCATTGATGGATAGACCACATTTGGTTTATCCATTTACCCATTGGTGGACATTTGAGTTGCTTCTACCATTTGGCCGTTTGTCTATTGTGAAGAGTGCTGCTGTCACATGGGTGTGCAAATATCTCTTCCAGACTTGCTTTCTAATTCTTTTGGATATATACCCAGAGGTGGGATTGCTGGATCATACTGTACCTGCATTTTTAGTTTTTGAATGCTTCGATACTGTTTTCCATAGTGGTACACCATCTTACAATCACACCAACAGTGCACAAAAGTTCCAGTTTCTCCACATCTTTGCCAACATTTGGAGTTTTCTGTTTCTGGTTGTCTTTTTTTTTTTTCAGTACCCATCAGAATGAATGTGAGCTGATATCTCTGTGGTTTTGGTTTAGTCTCCTCTGATTATTAGTCATGTGAGTGTATTTTCATATGCTTGTTGGTCATTTGCATACATCTTTGGAGAAGTCAATTCAAGTCCTTTGCCCATTTTAAAATCAAGTCATTTGTTTTGTTATTGTGCTGTATGAGTTCTTTTTTTTTTTTAAAAGATTTTATTTATTTATTTGACAGAGCAAGAGACCGCCAGCGAGAGAGGGAATACAAACAGGTGGAGTGGGAGAGGAAGAGCTGGCTCCCAGCGGAGGAGCTCGATGTGGGGCTCCATCCCAGAATGCCAGGATCACGCCCTGAGCTGAAGGCAGACGCCTAATGACTGAGCCCTCCAGCACCCCATGAGTTCTTTATTTATTCTGGATATTAACTCACCATCAGATATATGATTTGCAAACACTTTCTCCCATTCTGTAGGTTGCCTTTTCACCTGTTGTGTCCTGTGATTCACAACAGTTTTTTACTTTCATGTGTCCTCTTTGCCTTTTAGTTTTGTTGTTGCTATGTTTTTGGTGTCCTATCTAAGAAATCATTGTCCTATCCAGTGTCATGAAGCTTTTCCCCTATGTTTTCTTATGGGAGACGAACAGTTTTAGGACTTTCATTGAGGTCTTTGATTCATTATTTAGTTCATTTCCGTAAAAGGGGAAATGGAAGAGTCCATCTTTGTTCTTTGACATGGGAATATCTAGCTTCCCAACACAATTTATTTTGTTAAATCGTATTTTATTTTATTTAAATTCAATTAACATATAGTATACTAGTAGTCTTAGAGGTAGAGTTTCAGTGATTCATCAGTCTTATATAACACCCAGTGCTCATTACACCCCATGCCATCCTTAATGCCCATCACCTAGTTACCCCATCCCCCCCACCCTTTCAGCAACCCTCAATTTATTTCCTATGGTTCACAGTCTCTTATGGTTTGTCTCCCTATCTGATTTCATCTTGTTTTATTTTTCCCTCCCTTCCTCTATGATCCTCTGTTTCGTTTCTTTTTTTTTTTAAAGATTTTATTTATTTATTTGACAGAGATAGAGACAGCCAGTGAGAGAGGGAACACAAGTAGGGGGAGTGGGAGAGGAAGAAGCAGGCTCACAGCGGAGGAGCCTGATGTGGGGCTCGATCCCATAACACCGGGATCATGCCCTGAGCCGAAGGCAGACGCTTAACCTCTGTGCCACCCAGGCGCCCCTCTTTTTTTCTTTTAAGATTTTATTTATTTATTTGTCATAGAGAAAGAGAGAGAGAGAGCACAGCAGGGGGAATGTCAGGCAGAGGGAGAAGCAGACTCCCCGCTGAGCAAGGAGCTTGATGCGGGACTTGATCTCAGGATCCTGGGATCATGACCTGAGGTGAAGGCAGACACTTAACTGTCTGAGCCACCCAGGCATCCCCTCTGTTTTGTTTCTTAAATTCCACATATGAGTGAAATCATATGATAATTATCTTCCTCTGATTGACTTATTTTGCTTCGCATAACACCCTCTAGTTCCATCCATGCAATGTAAATGGTAAGTATTCATCCTTTCTGATGACTGAGTAATATTCCAGTGTATGTATATATACCACATCTTCTTTATCCATTCAACTGTCAATGGACATCTGGGCTCTTTCCATAGTTTGGCTATTGTGGACATTGCTGCTATAAACATTGGGGTGCAGGTGCCCCTTCAGATCACTACGTTTGTATTCGGGTGGTAAATATCTAGTAGTGCAATTGCTGGATCATAGGGTAGCTCTAGTTTTAACTTTTTGAGGAACCTCCACATTGTTGTCCAGAGTGGCTTCACCAGCTTGCATTCCCACCAACAGTGTAGGAGGGTTCCTACGTCTGTCCCATTCCTGAGGATGTCCCACATCCTCGGCAACATCTATCATTTCCTGACTTGTTCATTTTAGCCATTCTGACTGGTGTGAGGTGGTATCTTATGATTCGTATTTCCCCGATGGCAACCGATGTGGAAAAATTTTTCATGAGTCTGTTGACTATTTGTATGTCTTCTTTGGGGAAATGTCTATTAATGTCTTCTGCCCATTTCTTGACTGGATTATTTGTTCTTTGGGTGTTGATTTGGTAAGTTCTTTATAGATCTTGGATAGTAGCCCTTTATCTGTTAAGAAATTTGTAAAAATCTCCCGTCCTATAGGTTGTCTGTTGGTTTTGTCGACTATGTCCTTCGCTGTACAAAAGCTTTTTATCTTGATTAAGTCCCAATAATTCATTTTTGCCTTTGTTTCCTTTGCCTCTGGAGACATGTCTAGCTAGGAGTCGCTGCAGCTGAGGTCAAAAAAGTTGCTGCCTGTGTTCTCCTCTAGGATGTTGATGGATTCCTGTCTCCCATTTAGGTCTTTCATCCATTTTGAGTTTATCTTTGTGGACAGTGTAAGAAAGTGCTCCAGTGCCATTCTTCTGCATGTGGCTGTCCAGTTTTCCCAGCACCATTTGTTGGAGAGACCATCTTTTTTTCTGCTGGATATTCTTTCCGCTTTGTTGAAGATTCGTTGACCACAGACTTGAGGGTCCATTTCTGGGTTCTCTATTCTGTTCCATTGATCAATGTGTTGGTTTTTGAGACAGTACCATGCTGTCTTGATGATGACAGCTTTGTAATAGAGCTTGAAGTCCGGAATTGTGATGCCCCCAGCTTTCCTTTCTTTTTTCAACATTCCTTTGGCTGTTCGGGGTCTTTTCTGGTTCCATACAAATTTTAGGGTTGTTTGTTCCAGTTCTGCGAAAAATACTGGTGTTATTTTGATAGGGATTGCATTGACTGTGTAGATTGTTTTGGGTAGCAAAGACATTTTAACATTTTTTTTCCTCCAGTCAATGAGCATGGACTGTTTTTCCATTTCTTTGTGCCTTCCTCAATTGCTTTCATAAGTGATCTATACTTTTCTGAGTATAGATGTTTTACCTCTTTGGTTAGGTTTATTCCTGGGTATCCTATGGCTTTGGGTGCAATTTTAAATGGGATTGATTCCTTGATTTCTCAAGCTACTCGACCTTTCAATTGACCCAGTGGTAGTTGGGTTGTAGAGTAAGTGGAAGTTCCAAATTATCCCTTGTTCCTTAGCCTACTGTTGTATTTGCTTTCCTGTGAAGCGGGTGCCATGATCTGATTTGATAATGATTGGGATACCATAGCAATGAATCCAGATTTCTAATGCTTTGATAATAGTGTTTAAAGCATTTTTTTCTGGCAAGAATAGGAGAACACTATTTTTGACCATGTATCTATAATGGTACATGGGTATAGTTTATTCTTTGATACAGACAAGGGTTGGTTATATTCAATTTGTATATTTTGGAAGAGTCTGTCAGCTTTGACTTTATGTGGGGTATTCATTAGAGATCTCTTGGCTTTAACTTTAGCAATTATGGCATTCTCTCTCTCTCAGTGAGTCGTTTGGTAACAGTATACATTTTGCTTCCTCTATGTTCTCTGTTATGCCAGCATGACCTCCTTGGTGATGTGCCCATGCAATGATCGTATTGATTGCCATATCTATGTGTTTCAGTTTCATATTCCATTATCCTTCTTATTCATGGATGGTTCCATTTTGAATTGTTTTCCTCTTCTGCCAAAAACCATTGGTTTTTTAAATGATGTTTTTAGGTATTTTGGCCTCACTCATTTTCCTAATGAGGTTCTCTGCCTGGTGTTTAATTTGGTTACTTTAGAGTTATCCTTCTTTTTTTTTTTTTAAAGATTTTATTTATTTATTGGACAGAGATAGAGACAGCCAGTGAGAGAGGGAACACAAGCAGGGGAGTGGGAGAGGAAGAAGCAGGCTCATGGCGGAGGAGCCTGATGTGGGGCTCGATCCCATAACGCCAGGATCACGCCCTGAGCCGAAGGCAGATGCTTTAACCACTGTGCCACCCAGGCGCCCCTAGAGCTATCCTTCTGATGTACAGAAACATGCGTGATGAAGATGGAAATGTCAGCCAGGGCTAATTTTTAAAGAAGATTTTATTTATTTGACAGAAAGAGATAGCCAGCGAGAGAGGGAACACAAGCAGGGGGAGTGGGAGAGGAAAAAGCAGGCTCCCAGAGGAGGAGGGAGCCCAATGCGGGGCTCAATCCCAGAACTCTGGGATCATGTCCTGAGCCGAAGGCAGATGCTTAACGACCGAGCCACCCAGGCGCCCCAGCCAGCGCTAATTTCTGCCATATGTTCTTAACTCCTATGTTCTTATTTTCTACTGGGCAGTCATTTTTCTGACCTATTTCCAACCACAGTTTTGTGTCACTTGTTACTGCCATGAGTCTGAGAACAGATACACCTCATTCTGGTTTTCTTGAACAGATTCATCAATCACCAGTTTTCTAGCTATTTGTTTTGCATGTTGTGCTGACCCTCATTGGATGCGTAGGACTGTCTGTCTGTCTGTCCTACTCAGAAAAGTATCATTTCTGTAGTAGGACTTAAGGTCAGGAGTGGTTCAGCTTTGTTCATCTGGGATCTGCTTTTCCCACTCCAGAATAGCCTTTTGGAGTTTTTGTATCATTGATTCTTTTCTTTCTTTTCTCCCTTTCCTTTTCTTTCTTTCTCTTTCTTTTCTTTTCTTTTCTTTTCTTTTCTTTTCTTTTCTTTTCTTTTCTTTTCTTTTCTTTTCTTTTCTTTTCTTCTTTCTTTCTATTGATTTTCAGTGAATGGTCCAGGCTTTTGTAGGGCCTCTGAGTGAGCCCAGGTGAGCCTCCCAATTAGTTGGTATCTGTTCTCAGAACATGGGAATCTCTTAGTCCAGCAGTCAATCAGGTAAACTTTGAGGTCTTGAAGAGTTTCAGTCCTCAGAGACCATGTTGCAAACTCTTGTGAGTATACGCATTCTAGGGTATGCTCAGAGCCCTCATTAGCTAGTACCAATGTGTGACAATTTCAGATAGCATTTTCCAAAGTACCTCTTGAGTCTCTGTCCATGTCAGTTCCCTACACTTCCTTACACTAGTTATGTGATCAGTGTGTTTCAGGATAATCCCCACATGTGTTTTCTGCTATTTCCTATCAATCCTATCTCTTTCTGATCTTCTTCCTTTATGGTAGGGGTTGGTAAGCAACCTATGTGGCACATGACGTGGTGTGGCAGTTGTCTGCCTTCAGAGGACAAAATTATGCCTAGAAATTGTACTGTAGTTTGAGATCCTGAGCCCTAACTTAGGTCAATTGTCCATCCTCTGAGTGTCAGTAATTCCATCACTGGACTTGGATGCTCGTCTGTTCTCCAAGTTGTCCTCAGAAATAAGATGTCATCCATCTAGGGAATACTGGTTTGTGTGTATGTTTTTGTTTTAGAAAGGTCCTGGATGTTCCTGAAAATAATACTGTTGAGCACCCTTTCCTGTCTTATTGGCCGTCTTTTAAGAAACATCCATTTTAATTTAATTTAATTTAATTTAATTTAATTTAATTTAATTTAATTTAATTTTTAGCTGAGGTATCGTACATCACTGGCTTTTGATATAATGTTCAGTGATTCATTACTTCAGTATAATACCCACCGTTAGTCATATCATGTGCCCTCTTCAATGCCCATCACCCAGTTACCCCTCCCCCCACCTCCCTTTCCTCACTCTCAGTTTGTTTCCCAGAGTCAAGAGTCTCTATGGTTTGTCTCCCTCTCTGATTTCTTCCCATTCAGTGCCCCCCATACCCCTATTGTCCTCTGCGTTATTCCTTATATTCCACATATGAGTGAAATAATATGATAATTGTCTTTCTCTGATTGACTTATTTCACTTAGAATAAACCCTTCCAGTTCCATCCATGTTGATGCAAATGGTAGGTATTCATCCTTTCTGATGGCTGAGTGATATTCCATTGTGTATATGGACCACATCTTCTTTATCCATTCATCTGTTGAAGGACATCTCAGCTCTTTCCACAGTTTGGCTATTGTGGACATTGGGGTGCAGGTGCCCCTTTGGATCAGTACATTTGTATCTTAGAGATGAATACCTAGTAGTGCAGTTGTTGGCTCATGGGATAGCTCTATTGTGAACGTCTTGAGGGGCATCCATACTGTTTTTAAGAGTGGGTGTACCAGCTTGCATTCCCACCAACAGTGTAAGAGGGTCCCCTTTCTCCACATCCTCTCCAACATTTGAAGTATTCATTTTTAAATAGACTGTCTTTTATGGTTGATGCATAGGAATTCTTTATTGACAAGTCTTTGTCAGTGTGTGTGTTGCAAATCTTTACTTCCCAGTCTATGGCTTGCCTTTTCATTTTCTTAGCGGTCATGAGATAAGGAGAAACGTCACATTTTTATGAAGTCCCACTGAATCTTTTCAAAAGGTTAGTGCACTCTGTGTCCCACCCCAAGATCAACATTTTCTACACATCTTCCAGAAACGGTCTAACAGTAAGCTATGGTCCATCTCAAATTTCTAAATTCCATTTTTAATTCTAATAGTGTATTTATAGACTATTTTGGATTTTCTGTGTACACCATCATATTATCTGTGTATAATGACAATTATCCCCTCAATTCTTATACCTTTTGTTTCTCTTGCCTTATAACTCTGGGTAGATTCTCCAATGCAATGTTGAATAGAGCAGCATTGTTTGAGGATTTTAATATACCTTTCTCAGTATCTGATAGAAAAAGCAGACAAAACATTGGTAACAAATGTCACCTAATTGACATATATGGAACATTACCTAATAAGTGCAGAATACATTCTTTTCTAGTGGTCACAGAATATTACCCAAATAGATGGTATGCTGGGTCACAAATCAAGTCTACAATTTTAAAAGCCTGACATTAACTAGATTCTATTCTTAGACCACAGGGGAATTGAGCCTGTAGTCATAATGAAAAGAAAACCAGGAAGTCCCTCAATGTTTAAAAAATTAAATGTAACTTTGCTGCATATCCTAAGGGTCAGAGAGGGAATCGCAATAGAAATTCTCCACCTTTCCATGTCAGGGCTCACAGACAATGGCCCTCTATCTGTGAAGAGACCTCACTATCCTAATCTAGACGGGAGTTCAGCTTCAGAGCTCTGCCTGCCCCAGCCACACTTAGCAGCCTTGGCCTGTGCCTCCGCCCCCAGCTTCCCTTTCTGGTGGCCCTGAGCTAAGGGCGTCAACATGGCCGTATGGTAATGGGAAACTCCCCACTACTAGTGATGATGGTGCTATTGTATTTTCCTCACCACTGCAAAAACATGATTTCTCAGAGAAATATGACACAGAGTAGCTTCTTGACCTTCCTTCAGGTTTGAAAATCATCTGGTGAGTCATCTATTAGAAACATGGATTCAACATGTGTTCTTTCTTCTGGAAAAGAAATAGACTCAATAGTAATTATGGCTTCCTGAGCACCTGCTCTTAAGAGACACCATACTGGCTCTTTGTAGCATAGTCCCTGTTAAACTTCTCAGCTAGGATGTAGATATTATTAGGCCCGTTTTCTAGATGGTTAGATGGGGACTCAGACAATACGAGCCACAGAGGATTTTAGTGTCAGAAACCTAAGTGGGATCCCCAAATTGACTCCAAATCTCTTGTTGTTCCATACAGGGTATTATTTCCATCTTATCTCTGGGCTTCTCGATCTGGAAACCTATCAAGTATCAGCATTTTCTTGTCGTGTGGCCAACTGGAATGAATTCAGCTGGCCTTTTCACCTCTGCCCACGGTGATCATGAAGATAATTATCTCAGTGGAGGACCTCTGGTGAGATACTCCAGGATCCTTAGGAATAGAGACAGTATAATATTTTTCTGGTATTAAAGTTACTGAAACCAACTATCTTTTTTAGTCGATTCAGGCTCTGGTATGTTCAGAGTGTGCTGTAAGACAGGTCTGAAATATTATTTAAAAACACTCAGCCTCTTCTACGAAGTGAGCCAATGCTTATAAACATGGCTAAAATATTCCCTTACCTGTGATTATTTACTTCCCAGCCATCGCAGTGTTTATATGGTATGATGTGACTTACATTAGTCAACATTTGCAGAGAAAGAACTTAGTGCATCCAGGGGGCACTTCATGTTTAAGTTAGTTTGTGACAATGAGCTACTCTGTTTTACTCTGTAGTCCAAGGGAATGGTGCCAGACATCTCTAAGGTGTCCAGCAGTTCTAAAATTCTGATTTTATTTTATTTTTTAAAAAGATTTTATTTATTTATTTGACAGAGATAGCCAGCGAGAGAGGGAACACAAGCAGGGGGTGTGGGAGAGGAAGAAGCAGGCTCCCAGCGGAGGAGCCTGATGTGGGGCTCAATCCCAAGGTGCCGGGATCACGCCTTGAGCCGAAGGCAGACGCTTAACGACTGAGCCATCCAGGCAGGCCCCCTAAAATTCTGATTTTAAATGATCTGTGTGCTTCCAAGATTTGGGCAGGAGATGGGCAGGAGTCCAGAGACTGTGAACACTTCTGTTACCTGTGTTGACCATGGAGCAGGTAACCTTCTGTAGGCATCATTTCGATTTCTTGGTACTCTTGTGAAAGGTGCTTTTGTCTCAAATTCCTCCATTTAGTAGTAATTATAATGATAAAAGTAATTTTTATCTTATATCATCTGTGGGCCCTGATCCTGGGCTCCCAGGGAAGCTATCCTTTAACATTTTACCCAGCTCAAAATGACTGGGCAAAACCTCAAAGCATGGGCCCTATTTCTGCCCCCAGCACATATTGTCCATCTGCTTCAGAAAGAAAAAGAGAACCAAAAAATGCCTTTGCCAACATCAAGGTAAGAACACAAAAGAACCTCTCTGGCTCCCGTAAGATGAAAGTCATACTGACTTGTACATACTGAAAACTAAGAAAAAGTCTGTCACTTTCTGGAATCTTCTTCCTCATCGTGATGTGTAACTCTGTACGTAACACAAAACAGAACAAATATATAACCCTGCCCCACATATTCCTTTCCTGGAGCACTCCCTTCTTTGTGAAGATTGTGTCTCCCAGGCAGCTGTCCTGACTTGGGTTTGAATAAAACTCTCTTCCTGTCTCTCTAAAATGTTTTAAAAGGTTCCTTCATTTAGTGTCGACAATAACACTGTTTCCTTTTTAAGTGTAAAATAAATGTTCCTGGTTCACAACAGCGACAGCACGGAAGGGCACTGTTCTCCATCCTCGACACTTTCCTGTAGAACCAAGCATGTGTACATAGATTCCAGCACAAATGGGCTCATCCTAGAAGGATGCTTTGAAGGTCTGAGAAGCACTATCCACTCCATGGGTGAGACCAGAAGGCGAAGCTATTCCCGCTTGGAGCATTCCTTTTTGGGCTTAAAATTGCCTTGGAAATGCATGAAAGCATTGTGTTTCCTAAAGCCCAAGGCTGGAACAGTCTGAGAGCAGCTGACCTTGCCAGGAACCAGGCACACCTCTGCAGGGAGGGTTGGTGCAGAAGGGAAGGGACAGGGCTCTGAGGGTGGTCTGCAGCTAGAGGGGTCCGCGGAAGGGGCCCTGCGTGCGCGCGCGTGCGTGTGTGTGTGTGTGTTTTTGGGGCCCTGCCCAGGATCCCACTCATGCCTGCGCAGAGCACTACGCCAAGGAGGCGCCTCCTGGACCCCCTGCGCTCCCAGAGTTGCGAGTCAGGGGGGCGGGTTGCCTGGCATCCAAGGGGCTGGAAGCGCCACACTCCCCAACCAATCACCGTGTGGGGGTGGAGCCACGTCTCTGCGGGCGGACCCGGAGCAGCCCGAGGATGCAGACCTGGAGCCAGAGACCCGGAGCTCTGAGAGAGTCGACCTGTGGAGTTCCTGGCTGAGTGAGTGTGTGCTGTGTGCCAGGGTGGGGGTCTGGGAGTAGAGGGCACCCCGGGTGGGAGGTGGGGTTCTGGACCGGAGTGTGGAGAGAGTTCATCGTGGAGACTCAGGTGAGTTTTCTTTTTCCCTTGCAAGTCTCTTCTGCCCAGTCTCCGTCACCTGGCCGTATGCCCCAGACCCAGGAACTCCAGGGTGCTCACTCAGCAGAGCTTTTGTGGGATGGGTCGCAGACATTCCAGGGTTTCCCGTGTTCCCCAGCAAGAGTGAGAGTAAGGACCGCACAGTCCCCAACTTCAGTGGGGTGCCCCCTGTCCCCCGACACAGTGCAGGTGATGGACCTTGAGCAGTTCCCTGCGTTCAGCAGGATGTTCCCTGTTCCCTCAGGCACAGGTGTGGCAGTAAGAGGCCCCAGAGCTGTTTGGGGGCTTCAGCATTGTGTGCTCTGTCCCCTCAGGACAGAGGGAATGGGCTGTGAAGATAATTACTACTTAAAGGCAAGCGTGTGTTTCCCCTTCTCCCAGAAACCGCAGCAGGTGTGCAGGCTTTAGGTCCGAGGAGCCGCCTTCTCCCCAGCTGACCGCACTTCTCTGCTCTGGCTCCGCGAGACCCAAGGTTTTGAACGTCTGCATCTGAGTCAGTGAGGCCACTTGACACGGGACACTAGCGTTCAGAGAAAGCGGCAGGTCCATTTGGCGAAATGTCATCTCCACGTCAGGACTGGAGGTAACACCTCTCATTAACCCACCGTCTCCTGGGCTTTTCTCTTTGCTCTAGTTGAGCCATGAAGTAAAACTGAAGTAGTACTTGTCAGCGTTCTGGATTTGCTGAAAGAGGTACGTAGTTTCTGAGCAGGGAGAACTTTGCAGGGCATCCCATTTTCCCTGTTTGTTTATTGCTTATGAATGTATTTTGAACAGCTGTTTCCCAGAAACACCCTTTTATTAGGAAGGGAAGGTGAGATTTACTCTTTGTGTATTTTTAAGATATACTTTGTTCCTCCATCTCACAGTGTTTATTCCGTTGGGCCTAAGATATGGTTGAGTTGCCACCATTTAGAGTTAGGTGGCTTTTTGTCGTCAGATACAGACTTGGATGATGCCTTGTCATTTGTCAAAGGTGATGTTTCATCCAAAGAGTTACAGTGTGGGTTGAGGGAAAATTCAAAATTATTCAAAGCAGCCTTTCCTGTTTAAAAGTTGAGCTTGAATATCTAGCTTTCCTAGATGTGTCATCTCAATATTTTCAGGTGCCATATTCTCTCTGTCATTTCTTTGGTGGTGGAGTCAGAAGGAGAGTCTTTGGGCATTCCTTTGGATAGAGGCATGCTGGTGGCTTCAAGGGGCTTGGCGTCAGGAGCCCTGGGCTGAGTTCTGGAACTGCTTGCCTGATGCTGGGTGAGTCAGGTTATCCCACGGAGTTTGTTTCCTCCTTATGAGATTGCTGGAAGGTGAAATGTCAAGGAGAGAAAGACAATTATCATATGGTTCCACTCATTTATGGAACATAAGAAATAAGAGGGAGATCAGTAGGAGAAGGAAGGGAAGAATGAAGGGGGGGTAAGCAGAAGGGGGAATGAACCACGAAAGACTATGGACTCTGGGAAACAAAGTGAGGGCTTCAGAGGGGAGGGGGGTGGTTGATTGGGATAGGCTGGTGATGGGTATTAAGGAGGGTACATATTGCATGGAGCCCTGGGTGTTATACGCAAACAATGAATCATGGAACACTACATCAAAAACTAATGATGTAGTGTATGGTGACGAACATAATAAAAAATTAAAAAAAAAAAGAAGTTGCTGGAAGGTCATCTCTATGGAAAGGCTTTTTACACAGAAATTGTCCTGCCTAATGAAGAGCAACTAAATACGAGGTGATTTGGGCTGTATTTTTCTGTAAATAATAATTTTAAAACACCCTGTCCTAGGGATACGGTATGTGATTGCACAAGGATGCCTGAGAAAGCTGCAATGAAAGATTAAGATCTCAGAGCGTGTTCATGTTCCATGGATACGTCACTTAACAGTTTGCACAGGTAGGAAGGTAAGTGGAGAGAAATGACAAGGGGAAAGAAGGTGTGAACCATTTATTAGGTAGCCTTCTCCACTTCTCATGAAAGCCTTGAGCCAGTGTGATTTTGGAAGAAGAGGGGGAATCCTGGAGCTTTGCAGCAGACAGGGTTGTTCCAGGTCTGGGTAGAGGTGACAGGGGTCCCAGAGGAGAGCTGAGTGCATTCTGTAGCAGGGTGTGGGCAGGGCAGGCTCCAGCGGTGGCTGTGAGTCTCCCGTGTGACCGTTGTGACAGGTGAGGGCTGCAAGCAGGTTCCTGGCTGAAGACAGGTGAGGCACAGGTGGAGAGCTGGCCGAGCCCCTTCTTCAGGGCAATCAGCCTCACCAAACACACACAGCCTCATCGTCTGTCCCTGTCACTCCAATTCAGACTGTCAGAGTTGCCAGGCTGAGATGTTTGGTGCTGCTTCCTTCCTTGCATGCGTGAGAAGTTTCAAACCTGAGGTGATGGACATGGTGGGTCCTCAGAACATCTGTTACTCTTTTATTTCCTGCTCTACTTTCCATCAGTGAAGTGAATCGGACCTGCTAGTGGAAGGGGCTATCTGTGCCTTTTATTTCCTGTTTTAATTAAACAATGGGAAAAGTCTTCTGAAATATTAAAGGAATCCTTTGTGGGTGTTCATGTTTTTCTCTTCTGTGAGCCACATTCCGATATTAGAAATTATTTGTTAAAACAGCCTCAGAGCTGTCACAGGGTTTGGTAGCCTTTGTGAGAGGGAGAAAGGGAGAAGGAGTGTGGGTTCTCTAGGACCTCGGGGAGTGCCACATTGTGCTCCCAAAGGAAATGGAGCCCCCCCATTAGCTTTCCCTGGGGGGGGGCTGCTTACCTTGAGGCTCATCCTGGGCTCTGGAAGCTTGACCTGGTGAGGCACTTGCGACTTGAGCTGGGGAATTGATGAAGAAAACAGAATGAATGCTGGCGGTTGCCTGTATCCTTTGGATGCAGACAACTCCATGTAGCAAAGGAACTCTTCACCCATGAGGCGTGTTGGCATCCCTGAGGATGTGGGGTTTGCTTCATGGGCTGAGGTTGTGTCTTCATCCTTATCTGGACCAGAGCCATGTTGTCTGGCTATGGAGATCCAGACCCTTAGGTGACCATGTCATCATCATTATCATTATTATTACTTATTATCATCACTATTATTTATTATTATTATTTTAACAAAGCAATAGAGACATTGACTTCGAGGTAAAAATACTGAAAGGAACAACACAAGGTCAAGTATATACGTGATGATTGAACTTGTGGTATCTCTCATTGGTGTGGGTCTTGTAGGGCTGCCCGAATGAGAAAGACCAAGGAATTCGATGTGGATAGAAGTGTGCTGTGCACAGGGAGTGTTTTATTCCACCATTTGACTTCTCTCTCTGAAGGGAAAATAGAGTGATGTCTGGAGCTGGGTTTCTGATTGGAAGGACTGGGAGGCCAGTGAATCAAAGAGCAGTGTTCGTGCTGACATGGTGCTCAGTGCCCAGTGAGCGAAGGTTGGATGCTTGGACTCGGAAGCCTTGGTGTTCAGGGAGGATGTTGTCTGAGTTTGCAGCACATCGAGTCACTTGGCTGGTCTGCCTAATTGGGCCAGTTTCTTCCTTTCTAAGGGCAGCTTGAAAGTGGCTTGCAACCCTAGGGCATTTGTGGTGTGGTCTGCACGGGACCCCTGTGTGGGCCAGTGTAGACACAACCCAGGGAATTCCAGAGCTAATGATGAGCACGTTTGTGAGGCTGGAGTTTACTTCTCTGTGACAAGGATTGAGCTGGAGTACAAAGAAGTCTCTGGGTCTTAGGACTCACTGAGCGGGTCTGAGCCTGGCAGGGTGGTCGGATCAGATGTCTGTTTCCCAGCACCTTGGCCAGAGGGAGATTTGGACCCTGGGAAGCATCTCTGCTCAGCTTTCTTGGGTGAGCACCTCAGGGAAGGGGAGGAAGCATGCGTGCTCACCTGTCATCGGGGAAGCTCCCTGGTTTCAGGTTTCGTGTGCAGGTGGATTCCTCGTATGGCTCCCTTTCCTGATGGTGTTCAGGGTGCAAGAGGTGGGTGGACCCCTTGTCCCGGGCATCCCAGCTGTGCAGGAGCCCCCGGGGCACCTTTTCCCCTAGGGATTTGGACTAGGAAACTGGGAGGAGTCGGTGGTGAAGCCATCAGTTTATGCCTCAGTTTCTCCCCTGCCGAGATGGAGTGGAGACTATAATAAGTGCTATGGAAATATAAAGCAGGAGACAGGGCTGGGGGAGCTGAAGGGGAGGTGGGGGTGGTGTTCGCTATTCACATAGGGGCCAGGTGGTACTTCACTAGGAGAGTGATACTTGAGACAAGATCTAAAGAAGGTCAGTGATATCACATCAAGAGCCCTCTAAATAGAAGGGGAAGCATGTGCAAAGGCCCCGGGGCGAGACCATACCAGGTGTATGCAGGAGCAGCAAGAAGGCCCTGTGGCCACAGCAGACAGCATAGGACATGACCTCACGGAGGTGACAGAGTGTGACAGAAAGTCATTGCAGGCCTGTGACCCCATGGGACCCTGTTTTGGTGGGCCATCCTGGCTGCAGTGTTGAGAACAGATGCCAGACGGTTGAGGATGGGCAAGGGAGGTCAATGATGACACTTTTCTAGGAATTCAGGCAAGAGATGGGCTCCAGCATGGACCAGACAGGGGGCCTTGGAAGGAGTGGTTAGTCCTACTCTGGGTACATCTTAATGATGGAGCTCACAGGGTTTATTGACAGCTTAGATATCAGGGATGGGAGAAAAGAGGAACTGGGGTAACTCCCAGCTGTTGTGGGTTGTCCTGAGCAAGGGGAAGGAGAAGGTTTCTGGGGGTAGGAGGTAGTCTGTGTTCCGCATGCTGAGGAAGGTGCCTTTCCCGGGGGATCTGCTGATGTTTGTATCCGGGAGAACCTTTCACATGTCCTCCCTCAGCAACGTTCAAGTACAGGTATCTCCCCCCACTTTTTAAAAGTTCATGGGAAGACACTTGGGTTTTTGGAAAGATCTCCGTTATTATCTGGTTTCACTAATGGGAAGAGACCTGAAGAGGATTTTCCTCTTATGAAAAGAGTCGAACAGTGAGCATCGCGTTCAGCATCTGTTTTGGGGAGAAGCACGACAGAGGCGGCGTGCACCCCAACCAGCTCCTTCCTGGGAACCGCTCTCCGCGTCCAGCCACCGGCACTTTGAATTGTGTTTGTGAGCGTCTGCTGTGCTTTATCTCCATGTATTTTCAGCATCCATTAGGAGTTGTGTCCCGAGGCCTAGGAAAAGCCAAAGAGAAGTCATTTTTGGAGTCTGAGCGTGCTCACTCATTTTTCCGTATAAATTAATGGTCATCCTTCTTTACATCCTTTCTGCTGTGAAAGATTTCCTAGGAGCACTGTACTTTCAAAGAGCAGGGGATCCTGTACCCCATCCTGCGGGGTTAGCTTTAGTCTCCATGCTGCACAGAACATTCCATGACTGTCGGATTTTCTCACTCAGACACGGCATCTTTGACCACCTTCACCTGTCCTCCCCCCCATTCCCCGAATCAGTGAAACACCCATCTGTTCTCAGTACCTATGTGTTCAGTATTTTCTTTCCATGTGGTATGTACATGAGAGCATCTGTAACTGCCTTTCTGTGTCTGAGTTCCTCAAGAGGGAGCCCCATCAGTCGCCTGACATAACACTTCCATGGATCCCCTGTGAGGCGAGGATGATGCCCTGCCCTGGAGGGGGGCCACAGGTCCCCCCTCAGGAGCCACGTCTTCCATTCCAGCCTTCTCAGAATGGACCTCTCACAACCAGAACTAGGGTTAGGGGTAAGGTGTAGGAGAATGGGAGTTCCGATAGGGGGGATGTGTGGAGAATTTCCACGCTGTGGGGGGTGTTGATGTTGTGGGTTGGGGTGAGTGTCAAGCAGTGGGTTTGAGGCCAGGGGACCAGTGAATGTGGGGGATCGAGGTAATTGAGTATGGTAGACATTAGGATTTCTCCCCCTCGACATCCTTTCTGGAGTCCCAAATGAAACGGTTTCTTTCTGGGTGGCATGCCAAGGCCTAAGGTATGACTCAGGTTTCTCCGATCTCCATGGCTTTGGAGCCAGACCTCTGGGAGTGGACAACTCAGAACCCAAACTATGATTCGTGTCATGAAGGGGAGGATGGAAAGCCCGATCAACTGGCTATGTCACCGACTCAGGGGCTGAGTGGTGGGTGTGGGTTGAAGAGAATGTTGGTGTCATGGATGAGGGACCAGGGTTCCCCTGAAAGTAGGGTTTTGCGGGGCTTAGGTCAGGTTTTCACCAAGGTCTCCTTGGAATCCTTTCTGGAGTCCCATATGGCACAGTTTAGTTCTGTGTTGCAGGCTACGTGTCCTGACACTGCTCAGCGGTCCCTGTTCCCTGGGCTTTGGAGCCAGGCGTATGGGACTACACCTCACAGACCCCAACCTAGAGTTAGGGCACAGGTCTAGGGACATGACTATATAGATCAGCCAGCCATTGTGAATTCCAGGGGCCTAAGAGGAGGGCATGGTTTGGGTTCAATGTCAGACACAGCAGCTGGGGGCAGGGGGGCTTGAAAGTGGGGGCTCACTGGGATTAGATCACATGGGCATTCTTATTTCTCTGGCTCTGCATTCCTTCAGCAGGTCCAAATGGCACGGTTTCCTTCTGTGTGGCATGCTGATTCGCAGGTATGGCTCAGGTTTCCCCAGTCAATATGTGTTTGGTGCATGGCACCTGGAATGAACTCTGGGAACCCAACCTCGACTTTGGTTAGAAACCATCTCGTGGTTTTGAGCGCACCATCCTGGGGGCCTGATTTGACTAGGCAGGTTGTGGAGAATGGAAAGCTCAGGGTTTCTGTCCAAGGATCCGCTGAATGCGGGAGTTGGCTGGGATTGACTCAGTGGGACATGCAGATTTCTACTGCTCTGAATAGCCTCTGGAGTCCCAGATGGCACGCTTTCTTCCTGTGTGGCATTCTGAGGCCTTAGAAATGGCTCAGGTTTCCCCATTCCTGATGTCTTTGACCCAGGTCTCTAGGAGTGCACCTCTGAGAACCCAACCTACAGTTACTGTCAGGCCCTAGGAGGCCGGAAAGCCCAATCGATTGGCCCTGCAACCCTCTCGGGGCTGAGGGGAGAGACAGGGTTGGGGAGATAGTCCGCACAGTGTTTAGGTGCCAGGGATCCGCTGGAAGTAGTTTTCTCTGGGCTTGGGTCTGGTGTTCACTTAGGTTTCTCCTCAAAATGCTTTCTGGAGTCCCAAATGGCACAGTTCTCTTCTATGGCAGGGTATGCGTCCTGACATGGCTCAGCGGTCCCCATTCCCTGGTTTTGGAAGCAGTCGTCTGGGAATGGTTCTCGCAGACCCCAGCTTAGAGTTAGGCTCGGGTCGAGGGGCAATGGCTGTTCCGATCAACAGCCTCTGCGCCCTTCCAGGGGCCTGAGAAAGGGCATGGTTTGGGTTGAATGTCAGACACAGGAGTTGCCAGTAGAGGGGGTTGTGAAAGTGGGGGCTCACAGGGATTGGATCAGGTGGGCACTCTTCTTTCTCTTGCTCTGCATTCCTTCTGCAGGTTCAAGCGGCACGGTTTCCTTCTGTGTGGCATGCTGATTCGTAGGTATGGTTCAGGTTTTCCCAGTGCTATGTGTTGGTTCTTGGACCCTGGAATGACCTCTTGGAACCCAACCTAGCATTTGGGGTAGGGCTTAGGAGCATGGGAAAGACCATCGCCCGGTTTTGAGCGAAGCATCCCGGTGGCCTGATTTGAGAAGGCGGGTTGTGTAGGTGGAAGGCTCAGGGTTTTGGTCCAAGGGTCTCCTGAATGCGGGAGTTGGCTGTTATTGAGTCAGTGGGATATGCAGATTATTCCTTCTCTGAATTGCCTCTGGAGTCCCAGATGGCACGCTTTCTTTTTGTGTGGCATGCTGAGGCCTCAGATATGGCTCAGGTTTCCCCATCCCTACATCTTTGTGCCATGTCTCTTTGAGTGCACCTCTGAGAACCCAATCTATGGTTAGTGTCAGACCCTACGAGGATGGAAAGCACAATCGACTGGCTCTTCGACACTCTCATGGCTGAGTGGAGAGAGTGAGTTGGGGAGACTGTCGGCACTGTGTACAGGTGCCAGGGATCTGCTGGAAGGGTTTTTTTCTGGGCTTGGGTCAGGTGTTCACTTAGGTTTCTCCTCAAAATGCTTTCTGGAGTCCCAAATAGCACAGTTATGTTTTGCAGAGATTGTATCCTGACATTGCTCAGCTGTCCCCATTCCCTGTCATATATGTCATAGACCCCAGCATGGAGTTAGCGCTCGGGTCCAGGGGCATGTCTGTTCGGATCACCAGGCTTTGGGACCTTCCATGGGCCTGAATGGAGGGTGTAGTGTAGGTTGAATGTTATACACAGGAGTTGCCGGTAGAGGGGGCTGTGAAAGTGGGAGCTCGCAGGGGTTGGATCAGGTGGGCATTCTTCTTTGTCTTGCTCTGCATTCCTTCTGCAGGTTCAAATGGCATGCTTTCCTTCTGTGTGGCATGCTGATTCATAGGTATGGTTCAGGTTTCCCCAGTCACCTTGTGTTTTGTGCTCGGCCCCTGGAGTGTCCTCTGGGCACCCAACCTCGCATTTGGGTTAGGGATCAGAAGTATGGGAAGGACCATCGCCTGGTTTTGAGCGCAGCATCCCAGTTCCCTGATTTGAGCAGGCACGTTGTGGAGAATGGAAGGCTCAGGGTTTTGTTCCAAGGGTCCCCTGCTTGCGGGACTTGCCTGGGATTGACTCAGTGGGATATGCAGATTTCTCCTCCTCCGAATTGCCTCTGGAGTCCCAGATGGCATGCTTTCTTTCTGTGTAGCATGCTGAGGGCTGAGATACAGTGCAGGTTTCCCCAATCCCTATATCTTTCTGACATGTCTCTAGGAGTGCACCTCTGAAAACCTATGCTACGGTTAGTGCCAGGCCCTAGAGGGATGGAAAGCCCCATCGACTTGCTCTGCAACCCTCTTGGGCTGAGTTTAGAGAGTGGGTTGGGGAGACTGTCGGCACAGTGTTTAGGTGCCAGGGATCCACTGGAAGTGGTTTTCTCTGGGCCTGGGTCATGTGCTCACTTAGGTTTCTTCTTTCAAAATGCTTTATTGATTCCCAAATGGCAGGGTTATCCTATGTGTGGCAGGGTTTGTGTCCTGACATTCCTCAGCTGTCCCCATTCCCTGGTTTTTGGTTCCAGGCGTCTGGGAATGGATCTCACAGACCCCAGTTTACAGTTAGGGCTCGGGTCTAGGGGCATGGTTGTTAGGATCACCATCCCTTGCGACCTTCCATGGGCCTGAGAAAGGGCGTGGTTGGGGTTGAATGTCAGACACAGGAGTTGCTGGCAGAGGGGCTGTGAAAGTGGCTGGCTTGCGCAGATTGGATCCGGTGGGCATTCTTTTTTTCTTTTCTTTTAATAATAATATTTTTTTATTATGTTATTCACCATACAGTACATCCCTGGTTTTTGATGTAAAGTTCCATGATTCATTAGTTGCGTATAACACCCAGTGCACCACGCAATACGTGCCCTCCTTACTACCCATCACCGGCCTATCCCATTCCCCACCCCCCTCCCCTCTGAAGCCCTCAGTTTGTTTCCCAGAGTCCATAGTCTCTCATGTTTCATTCCCCCTTCTGATTACCCCCCCCCTTTCTGTATCTCTTTCTTCTCCTACCGATCTTCCTACTTCTTATGTTCCTTAGATGAGTGGAACCTTATGATAATTGTCTTTCTCTGCTTGACTTATTTCATTTAGCGTTATCTCTTCCAGTGCCATCCATGTTGCAGCAATTTGAGAAATCATTCTTTTTGATAGCTGAGTAATATTCCATTATATATATGGACCAAATCTTCTTAATCCAGTCATCTGTTGAAGGGCATCTTAGCTCCTTCCACGATTTAGCTATTGTGGACATTGCTGCTATGAACATTGGGGTGCCTATGGCCCTTCTCTTTACTACATCTCTATCTTTTGCGTAAATACCTAGTAGTGCAATGGCTGAATCATAGAGTAGCTCAATTTTTAACTTTTTAAGGGACCTCCACACTGTTTTCCAGAGTGGCTGTACCAACTTGCATTCCCACCAACAATGTAGGAGGGATCCCCTTTCTCCACATCCTCTCCAACAATTGTTGTTTCCTGCCTTGTCAATTTTTGCCATTCTAACTGGCGTAAGGTGGTATCTCAGTGTGGTTTTGATTTGAATTTCCCTGATGGCTAATGATTTTGAACATTTTTTCATGTGTCTGTTAGCCATTTGTGTCTTCATTGGAAAAGTGTCTGTTCATATCTTCTGCCCATTTTATGATTTGTTTGTTTCTCGTGTATTGAGTTTGAGAAGTTCTTTGTCGATCTTGGATACCAATCTTTTATCTGTAGTGTCATTTGCAAATATTTTCTCCCATTCCGGGGGCTGCCTCTTAGTTTTTTGACTGTTTCCTTGGCTGTGCAGAAGCTTTTTATCTTGATGAAGTCCCACAAGTTCATTTTATCTTTTGTTTCTCTTGCCTTTGGAGATGTTTCATGAAAAAGATTGCTGTGGACGATGTCCTAGAGGTTGCTGCCTATGTTCTCCTCTAGGATTTTGATGGATTCCTGTCTCACATCGAGGTCGTTCATCCATTTGGAGTTTATCTTTGTGTATGGTGTGAGAGAGTGGTCCAGTTTCATTCTTTTGCATGTAGCTGTCCAGTTTTCCCAGCACCATTTATTCAAGAGACTTTCTTTTTTCCACTGGATGTTTTTTCCTACTTTATCAAAGATGAGTTGCCCAAAGAGCCGAGGGTCCATTTCTGGATTCTCTATTCTGTTCCATTGGTCTATGTGTCTGATTTTGTGCCAGTACCATGCTGTCTTTGTGATCACAGCTTTGTAGTACAGCTCGAAATCCAGCATTGTGATGCCCCCAGCTTTGTTTTTCCTTTTCAACACTTCCTTGGCGATTCGGGGCCTTTTCTGGTTCCATACAAATTTAAGGGCTGTTTGTTCCAGTTCTGCGAAAAATGTCATTGGTATTTTGATCGGGATGGCATTGAAAGTGTAGATGGCTCTGGGTAGCATGGACATTTTAACTATGTTAATTCTTCCGATCCATGAGCATGGAATATTTTTCCATTTTTTGTGTCTTCTTCAATGTCTTTCAAGAGTGATTTGTAGTTTCTAGAATATAGGTCCTTTACGTGTCTGGTTAAGTTAATTCCAAGGTAATGTATGATTTTTGTGCTGTTGTAAATGGGATGGATTCCCTAATTTCTCTTTCTTCAGTCTCATTATTCGTGTATAGAAATGCAACTGATTTCTGAGCACTGATTTTGTATCCTGCCACATTACTGAATTGCTCTATAACTTCTAGTAGTTTGGGGGTGGAGTCTTTTGGGTTTTCCATATAGAGTATCATGTCATCTGCGAAGAGAGACAGTTTGACTTCTTCTTTGCCAATTTGGATACCTTTTATCCCCTTTTGTTGTCTGATTGCTTTTGCAAGGAATTCTAGTACTATGTCGAATAATAATGGCGAGAGTGGGCATCCTTGTCATGTTCCTGATCTTAAGGGAAAGGCTTCCAGCTTTTCCCCATTGAGAATGATATTTGCTGTAGGCTTTTTATAGATAGTTTTTATGAGATTGAGGAATGTACTCTCTATCCCTACACTCTGAAGGGTTTTAATCAGGAAAGGATGCTGTATTTTGTCAAATGCTTTTTCTGCATCTATTGAGAGGATCATATGATTCTTGATTTTTTCTTGTTGATATAATCTATCACACTGATAGATTTGCGAATGTTGAACCATGCTTGCATCCCAGGGATGAATCCCACTTGGTCATTGATGGATAATCCTTTTAATGTACTGTGGGATCCTATTAGCCAGGATCTTGTTGAGAATTTTGGCGTCCATATTCATCAGGGATATTGGTCTGTAATTCTCCTTTTTGATGGGGTCTTTGCCTGGTTTGGGGATCAAGGTAATATTGGCTTCATAGAATGAGTTTGGTAGTTTTCCTTCTGTTTCTATTTTTTGAAACAGCTTTATGAGAATAGGTATTATTTCTTCTTTGAATGTTTGGTAGAATTCCCCGGGGAATCCATCAGGCCCTGGAGTTCTGTTTTTTGGAAGGTTTTTAATCACTGTTTCAATCTTCTCATAATTAATTGGTCTGTTTAAAAAATCAGTTTCTTCCTGTTTCAGTCTTGGTAGTTTATAGGTTTCCAGGAAGGCATCCATCTCTCCAGGTTGCTTAGTTTATTGGCATAAAGCTGTTGATAAAAGTTTCTAATGATCCTTCCTATTTCATTGGTGTTGGTTGTGACTTCTCCCTTTTTATTCATAATTTTATTTATTTGGGTCCTTTCTCTATTCTTTTGGATAAGTCTTGCCAGTGGTTTATCTATTTTATTTATTCTTTCAAAGAACCAGCTTCTAGTTTTAGTTGATCTGCTCTACTGTGCTCCTGGTTTCTTTCTTTCTTTCTTTCTTTTTTTTTAAGATTTTATTTATTTATTCGACAGAGATGGAGACAGCCAGCGAGAGAGGGAACACAAGCAGGGGGAGTGGGAGAGGAAGAAGCAGGCTCCCAGTGGAGGAGCCCGATGTGGGGTTCGACCCCCGAATGCCGGGATCACGCCCTGAGCCGAAGGCAGACACTTACGGACTGCGCCACCCAGGCGCCCCAGAATGTAAATTTCTGTTCTGTATCACTCTTGGGACCTTTTTACTTTTATAGAACCACCCCTTAATATCTCCTGTAGGGCTGGTTTCGTGGTTATGAAATTGGTCAGTGACTGGCGATTCTGGAAGGTTCTTATCTCTCCATCAATTCTGAATGACAGCCTTGCTGGATAAAGGATCCTTGGCTGCATGTTTTTGTCTGAAAGAGCTTTAAAAATGCCCTGCCGACCCTTTCTCTCATTCCAGGTCTGTGTAGACAGGTCTGATGTAATTCTGATACCTTTGCCTTGGTACGTGAGAAATTTCTTTGCCCTGGCCGCTTTCAGTACTGTATCCTTGGATCTAATATTTGTGAATTGCACTATGACGTGGAGTGGCGTAGGTTTGTCGTGGTTGAACTTGGGAGGGGTCTTCTTTGCCTCTTGGACACGAATGCTTGTTTCCTTTGCTAGATTAGGGAAGTATTCTGCTACAATTTGTTCAAATATCTCTTCTAGACCTCTCTTTTTCTCCACCCCCTCGGGGATGCCAATGATTCTGACATGGGAATGTTTCATGGAGTCAGTAATCTCCCGTAACCTACATTCTTGAGATTGGAGTTTTTTGAGCCTAGTTTCTGTTTTAACTTTCTCTTCTACCATCCCATCCTCCAATTTGCTGTTTCGTTCTTCTGCCTCATTCACCCTGGCCGTCAGACCATCTAGTTTAGACTGCATTTGATTCATAGCATTTTAAATTTCTGCCAGATTCACTCTCATTTCCACCCTTATAGATTCTATATTCTCGTTAATATTTTTTTCAAGTCTACACATCATCTTGACCATTGTTACTCTGAACTCCATTTCTGATAATTTGGTTATATCCATATCCCTCAGTTCTGTGGCAGAGGCCACAGACTCATTGTCTTTTGTTTGCTGGGGGGGGGATTTCTCCTTTTCATCATTCTGATGAGGAGAGGTTGCGGGGTTGCCCAGAGCCCAAATTATTGACCAGGACCCATGCAGTGTGCACTTGTTTTATAGGGACCTTAGGGATGTGGGCTTCTTGAATTTTTCAGCGTGCTTTCTGGGGGGAGGGGCCTGCAGTGCTGATACTCAGGCAACCCTGTTTGGGGAGAGTCTCCCTGTCCCTTGAGAGGGGGGATGGGGATGGGCACAATGTGAGCTGGTACTTCCAGGGTTTTGTTCTCTGGCAGCTTTCCGTGCCGGTTTGCTGTGCCTCTTCTGAGAGTCAGAGCAGCAGTGGCCGAATCCCAGCCTCTGTCCCAGAACAGAGAGATCGCAGTCCGCTCTCCAGTGAGCTCTTCTGGCCTCTTTAACTCTGATTCTGTTGGTGCTGCTAAACCCTGCAGCATCCCAGGACGTGCCCCCACAGCCGGCGTCCAAGCCCTCACTTCCAGGGCTGGCGCATCTCTGCCCTTCGTGTTTTTAACACTGCCAGCGGCCAGTCTCCCCTGCACATTCCGGAGCTCCAGTTTTCAGTCTGGTCGCGTGCATTCCCTCGCTCATGGTCTCGGTCCGCTCTTTCGCGGGTGCCAGTCTCCGAGTCCACCTGGTCCCCAGTGCAGGTGACTACCGCTTCCCGGTGCCCAAAAGCGGAGGCTCCCTCCCCTTTCCGTTTATCTTCCAATATCTGTGCCTGGATTCATGGCTCCCCGCTTCATACCTCAATATTCAGTGCTACAGATGTTCATTCGTCTACGTCCAAGTGTATCTTCCTATGTCTCAGGCTGATTCCATGGGTGTTCTAGTACCTATCCAGCTCGACTCAGGGGACCAGCTGAAAAAGGGAACCCCTACTCCTCCGCCATCTTAACTCCTCCAGGTGGGCATTCTTATTTCCCTTGCTGTACATTCCTTCTGCAGGTCCATATGACATGGTTACCTTCTGTGTGGCATGCTGATTTGCAGGTATGGCTCAGGTTTCCCCAGTCACTATGGGTTTGTTTCTTGATCCCTGGAATCTTCTCCTAGAACCCACAGTAGCATTTGGGGTAGGGCTTAGGAGCATCGGAGGGACAATCACCTGCTTTGGAGCACAGCATCCCAGTGGCCTGATGTGAGAGGCGCCTAATGGAGAATGGAAGGCTCAGGGTTTTGGTCCAAGGGTCCCCTGCATGAAGGACTTGGCTGGGATTGACTCAGTGGGATATGCAGATTTCTCCTCCTCTGAATAGCCTCTGGAGTCCCAGATGGCATGCTTTCTTGCTCTTGCCATGCTGAGGCCTCAGGTATGGCGCAGGTTTGCCCAAGCCCTATACCTTTGTGCCACGTGTCTAGGAGTGAATCTCTGAGACCCAAGCTCCGGTGACTGTCAGGCCCTAGGAGGGTGGAAAGCCCAACTGCCTGGCTCTGGGACCCTGTCTTTGCTGAGGGGGGGAGTGGGGTGGGGACACTTTCGGGACCGTGTTTAGCTGCCAGGGACCCGCTGGAAGTGGTTTCCTGTGGGCTTGGGTCCATTGTTCACTTGCATTTCTCCTTCTGAAAATGCTTTCAGGAGTCCCAAATGTCATAGTAATCTTATGGGTTGTCCGGTTTGTGTCCTGTCATTGCTCAGTGGTCCCCATTCCCTGGTTTTTGGAAGAGGGCGTCTGGGAAAGGATATCACAGACCCCAGGTTAGAGTTAGGCTTGGGTCGAGGGGCAGTGGCTGTTGGGATCATCAGCCTTTGTGACCTTCCAGGGGCCTGAGAAAGGGCGTGGATTGGTTTGAGTGTCAGACACAGGAGTTGCCCCCAGAGCGGGCTGTGAAAGTGAGAGCTCACAGGGATTGGGTCAGATGGGCATTTTTATTTCTCTAACTCTGCATTCTTTCGGCAGGTCCAAATTTCACCGTTCCTTCTATGTGGCATGCTGATTCGCAGATATGGCTAAGGTTTCCCCGGTGGCTATAAGTGTGGATCTCGGTCCCTGGAATCACCTCTGGGAGCCCAACCTAGCATTTGGGGTGGTCTTAAGAGCATGGGAGGGACCATCACCTACTTTTGAGCACAGCATCCCGGTGGTCTGATGTGAGAGGTGGCTTGTGAAGAATGGAAGGCTCAGGGTTGTGGTCCAAGGGTCCCCTGAATGCGGACGTGGCTGGGATTGACACAGTGGGATATGTATATTTCTCCCCCTCAGAATAGCCTCTGAAGTCCCAGATGGCACGCTTTCTTGCTGTGTGCCATGCCGAGGTCTCAGATACGGCACAGGTTTGCCCAATCCCTGTACCTTTGTGCCACGTGTCTCGGAGTGAACCTCTGAGAACCAAGCTCCGGTGACTGTCAGGCCCTGGGAGGGTGGAAAGCCCAATCACCTGGCTTGGGACCCTCTCGTTCCTGATGGGTGAGAGTGGTTTGGTGACACTGCGGGATACTGTTTAGCTGCCAGGGATCCTCTCGAAGTGGTTTCCTGTGGGCTTGGGTCCGGCGTTCACTTGCCTTTTCCTTCTCAAAATACTTTTTGGAGTCTGCAATGGCACAGTTATCTTCTGTGTTGCCGGGTTTCCGTCCTGAGATTGTACAGTGGTCCCCATTCCCAGGTATTTGGAAGCAGACATCTGGCAATGGATCTGACAGACCCCAGCTTAGAGTTAGGCTCGGGTCGAGGGGCAATGTCTGTTGGGATCAGCAGTCTTTACAACCTTCCAGGGGCCTGAGAAAGGGCTTGGTTTGGGTTGACTGTCAGACACAGGAGTTGCCACCAGCGGGGGCTTTGAACGTGGGAGCTCCCAGGGAACGAATCAGGTGGGCATTCTTATTTCTCTGGCTCTGCATAACTTTGGCAGGTCCAAATGGCACGGTTTCCTACTGTGTGGCATGCTGATTCCCAGGTATGGCTCAGGTTTCCCCAGTCGCTACTGGTGTGGATCTTGATCCCTGGAATCCCCTCTGGGAACCCGACCTAACATTTGGGGTAGGGCTTAGGAGCATGGGAGGGACCATCACCTGCTTTGGAGCACAGCATACCGGTGGCCTGATGTGAGAGGCGGCTTGTGGAGAATGGAAGGCTCAGGGTTTTGGTCCAAGGGTCCCCTGCATGCAGGACTTGGCTGGGATTGACTCAGTGGGATATGCAGATTTCTCCTCCTCCGAATAGCCTCTGGAGTCCCAGATGGCACGCTTTCTTGCTGTGTGCCATGCTGACGACTCAATTACGGTGCAGGTTTGCCCACTCCCTATACCTTCGTGCCATGTGTTTGGAGTGAACCTCTGAGAACCCAAGCCTCGGTGACTGTCAGGCCCTGGGATTGTGGAAAGCCCAATCGCCTGGCTCTGGGACCCTCTTGTTGCTGAGGAGATAGAGTGGGTTGGGGACACTGTCGGGACTCTGTTTAGCTGTCACGGATCCTCTGGAAGTGGTTTCTTGTGGACTTGGGTTCCGTGTTCACTTGCGTTTCTCCTTCTGAAAATGATTTCCGGAGTCCCACATGTTACAGTTATCAGCTGGGTTTGTCGGGTTTGTGTCCTGACATTGCTCAATGGATCCCATTCCCTGGTTTTTGGAAGCAGATATTTGGGAATGGATCTCACAGACCCCAGCGTAGAGTTAGGCTTGGGTGGAGGGGCAGTGGCTGTTGGGATCACCAGCCTTT